>NC_080674.1:15381562-18120112 GCF_030445035.2 Dasypus novemcinctus | reverse complement strand
TTGATGGAATTTAGGAGAAGGCCGGTGTTTCCCACCCCGTGGCAGTTCATTTTATCTGTTAGTAAGTATACTGACACTTTGGAAGATAGCATCCCTTAAACTCTGGCTAATTCTAGGTCATTTGTTTTGAGAACACACATGTCCATTATTTTAAAAATGGAACAGCTAGAAATTTCCTAACAGATCCCTACATGGACTAGATGAAGCACCTGGCAAATCAATTGATTCTAGAAGGAAAGGGACAAAGAAAGGGATAACAAAATGTTTGGAGAGGTTGGAACTGTACCCAAAAATTCCTGGGAAAGATCAACTTGATCAGCTTTAGAAATATCATGCTCTGTGCAGTTTTGATGGGGATATTTATCTTTGTCAAAATGATACATCAAGGCTTTGCCATAATTACTTTTATATAGTTTGACGCATAAAGTTTTGGTTTTTCATGTACTGTCAGGAATGTTATTTAGAATTTATGATACAAAAGATACTTAACTACAGCTGTGGGCAAGCGCATCCCATCCACCAGCTGTGTGGGATCGAAGACCCCTCTCAACTGAGAGGTAGAGTGGGCATTGCCACCCCATGGTCCTCAGGATGGAGGAATAAAATATGGATTAGAGGACTTGCTGGTATCCTACTATAGAATTATTGTGACTCTAGCAATGGAAGAGATTATATCATTGATGTGGAGACAGTGGCCACGGGAGTTGCTGAAGGCAGGGAGAGGGAAAAGAAGGTTGTGAAACGGGGGGCATTTTCAGAACTTGGAGTTGTCCGGAATGATATTGCAGGGGACAGATGCAGGACATTATATATCCTGCCATAACCCACTGACTGGACTGGGAGAGAGTGTAAACTACAATGTAAACTATAATAATCCATGCTGTTGCAGTGCTCCAAAATGTATTCATCAATTGCAATGAATGTACCACACTAATGAAAGAAGTTGTCAATGTGGGAAAAGTGCAGGGTGTGGAGAGTGGGGCATATGGGTACCTCCTATATTTTTAATGTAATATTTTGTGTGATCTATGTATGTATCTTTTAAAAATAGATTAAAAATGTATTAAAACAAACAGACAAAAAAAAAGATACTTAGCTAGGCCTATTACCTTTTAAGTACCATACATTTAGGGAAGGTGTGAAATTCACTCACAAAAATTAGCCAATGTGTTGTAGAATAAGCAGAAAATAGATAATATGGATTATAACCCAATATCTGTTGTCTTAGTGTGGTAGACTGAGACAATTTTGTTGTTTGAGAAGTTGTGGGTTTAGAGAACAATCATGCCTAAAATGCAGGATTCCCAAATACCATCCTATTATAAACACCTTGCATTGGTGTGGGACATTTGTTACAAAGGATGAAAGTACATTTTTATAGTTGTACGATTAACTGTAGTCCATGGTTTAATTTAGCATTTACTCCTTGTGTTGCAGTACCATTAGCAGACTTGGCCCAGTGGTTAGGGCGTCCGTCTACCACATGGGAGGTCCACAGTTCAAACCCCGGGCCTCCTTGACCCGTGTGGAGCTGGCCCACTCACAGAGCCGCCCAGCGCAAAAGAAAGTGCAGCCTGCCCAGGAATGGCGCCACACACATGGAGAGCTGACGCAACAAGATGACGCAACAAAAAGAAACACAGACTCCCAGTGCCGCTGATAAGGATAGAAGCGGTCACAGAAAAGCACGCAGCCGATGGACACAGAGAGCAGACAGCTGGGGCTGGGGGGAGGGCGGAAGGGGAGAGAAATAAATAAAATAAAATAATTTTTAAAAAAGAAAACAGAAGGTGGTGAGGTGGAGGGAGTTAAAAAAAAATTTATTTTAGTAACATATAGACAACCTAACATTTCCCCCTTTTAGCACATTCAACTGTATAATTTAGTGTTGTTAATTATATGAACAAGAAACTTAATTTTTATACCTTTTCAGTAAAATCAAAATCATGATGGAGAGGTAGGCACAAATCAAATCATTCAAAGGGGAAGTAAAAGCTACAGCATTAGGAAACGTGAAGCTTATCAGGAGAATAAATATGTATGTGAAATCTCATACTGGATTTTCCTGTTCCTTCTTTATAAAAGACGCAGTTTTCAACGTTGACCTCGTTGAGATCAAAGCTCACCTGTGCTAAGTCAGCACACACTTTCTAATCCTTAAGTAAAAAGATACACTTGTGAACAGTAGCATTCAGCCAAGATCACAGGCTCTCCACATAATCAGGGACTTAAAGCGCAGTTTATAACTGGGCAAGGATATTTGAAGAATCGCATTTCATTCACTAAAGACCCAAGGATCCCATTCCACCCCAAATGCACAGCAAACACTGGGTATTATTTCAAATAACCTCTCTGGGCCTCAGTTTCCCACTCATGATTCTAATCGCTTAGTTTTTCTTTTCCACCAGCAGTGGAAGAGACTTTCTGACAGAAAACACTGTTCCTAATATTTGGGCTCAACCATAATGCTGAAAATTTAGTATGAAAAACTTTTCCTAAGATAAGATAGCCTTTCCTCGAGAATAATTGCCAGCCTCCTTGAAACTTTAGCCAAGGAACTTATCAAATAAAGAAACCATCTAATTCTGGACTGGGGGCTGACTCCAAGAAAGTCAAACCTAGCTCCTCGTGGGAATTTAGAATTACATAGTTGTTGGTCAAGTTGAGAGTGAAGAATGTGAATTTATTTTTCCAAGATTCTCCAGGGACCATATGAGCCAGGGCTCAGTTTTCTTTAAAACATACAACTGAAGACAAACTTCGAGGGAGAGATAAGGATCCTCTCCATGATGGACTGGTCCCAACTCAAGAGGTGCTTGCTTAATTTTCCCTCTCACTGGGAATAATAAGCTGCTATGTCCACCGACAGAGCCTTGAGCATGTCTGATGGCAGTGGGAAGCTGACTTCCAATTGCTTCATAAAAATAAAATAAACTTTATTCTGTCTACCCATATGCTAATGAAGTGTGTTAGTGCTGTCGTGGTGTGGATCTGTTAATAATTGTAATGCTTGATAGACTTGCTAATGTTGAATGTGAGATGTTAAAATGTTTTCTTAATTGCTTTGATTAAATTCTGGGGCAGTCAACAAAGAGACGAAAAAATAAGCCTAGGAGAAACAGCATTTAAATGCACACAATAATAAATTCCCTAAACAGTGACTTTTTGAGGCCTTGGTAAGTGCCTTCCTTGATCTACAAAATAGGGTTAGAATTGGGGATAAACAAGTCAGTTAAAATTCCTACCCTCAGGGATGTCATAAACTATAATTATATAAAGATAGGTATTTGGATAATTAATGTAAACCCTCAGTATTTAATGCCACGGGAATTTATTATACTCTGTGAATTGTTTGGGGTTGAATTGCTTCTTTTAAAGCATATTGTAATACATGCAGTTTTCAGTTTTCGTAAATCCATTATAAAACAAATAACTACTTAATTTTTAGGATACTGAGCATCCAATCTCTTAACTGTAGTAATAGGGTGAATATTAAATGTCTGTTACTAGAAAAAAAAATGATGGCAATAGTCTTAAAAACATTACATAGCTCTAATGTGCTTGCATATTACAGACTTACAAAAATGTTAAAAGGTTTGTTTACAGAGGCTCCCAGATGAAGTTTTTTCAACAAAGGGAACATAGAAACAAAAAGCATAAGTGAAACAAGCAGGGCCTTTTGCAAGTGGAGCATCACTAGGCTGGGATCTCATTTCCCAAACTGACCAGCCGTGCAAAGGTCAAACTACTTCCTCGGGGCAGCAAGAAGCTTGAGAAAATTCTCTGACTGCCTGCCCATTAAAGCGGCGTTTCCCAGGGCAGGAGGCCACAGCTTCCTTCCTGCCTACTGCAGTAGTTTTACCTTCCGTATTTCTTCTCCAGAGCCAATTCCTGGGCTACAGCCTCCTTCCACAGTATTTAAGTCTACAGTATGTTTACTAGTGTAAAAGAAAATAAACAACCTCTATTGCAATGTAAAAAGGTTGAAAATGGCAGAATGGAGTGGATTCTCCCACCTCCGAATTTTCATCACGCTTACGGACTTTTCTTATGCTGACCTAACATTTAGCCATCACTCCTGCTGGACATTTTCGCAAGAACTGTGATTTACTCATCTCTCTCCCCTCAATACATAGATTTGAATGGATTTGCTGTAAGAATGGAGGAAGTTTGATATCCTTCCTTTTAGACTATGGAGACCGAGTTTAGGGACAAAATTAAGATAGCATGTTAGTAATTCATCACTACCAAAACATGACAATATGTGACAGGGCCATTGTATTTTAGATTTTCAGACTAGATTAACTTTCTGAAAGCAAAGGTCTGTTTTCTCCCAGATGATAGGCAGCCTTGCCCCCCTAGAAGCTGGTTCACTGTCACTTATGCCACATTTAGTGTCCACCCCTATTGTCATGGAAACTTCTGAAGATAGTCTGCAGACAGTGCCATTGTATATTTGAGCATTCACTGCAATATTGTTTTCTATGGTAAAAGCCACATGCTGTGAGAGTCTCGTAACTTCAGCTTTTGTTCCTTAAACAGAAAATGAATTTCTGGAAATTTCTTTCAGAAGCGCTGTGACTTCTATACAATATGCATTGCATATACTGATTGGTTAAGCAGTTGACTTGAAAGTAAGCCGCCTTATTCACAGAATTTGGGAATTCACATAAGCAAAAACACTGGTAAGCAAGGCTTGAAATAATTTTTCTTCCATATAATCTCTTTTAAATGGACCGTTTGATTTATGAATAATCATAATGCAAACACAGTTCATGAAAGAACATATGTAAATGATTAGAAACTACAGTGGGTGTCTTCATGCTGTATTAACTCTGACGACGATGCATTCATGGTAGCTACTAAACTGTTTGGGTATTTCTGCTACTCAATTGCTCTTTTGCATAAACTCACCCAAATTAATAAATGGTGCTAAAGCATCTAGAACTGAAATATATTGCACACTAAAAAAACTGATCTCTCAGCAACAAGCTACCTTGTCCAAGGGAAAGGACAGTGAATGCAAAGAACAGGAGAAGCCACAATTACTTCCACCGGCAGGTCTCATTTTTTAGGGAAATTCATTTCTTTTGTTTTTCTTCTTTTTTAATTTAAATATATATATATCCACAACCAATATGCCAGGTTTCAGACCAAGATAAGATTTTTATAGCCAAAATGGAAACTTCTCTGAGAGGTTACAGGCTGGCTCACACTTAAGTCAAGCAGCATAAATAACTCTCTTCCCTAAAATTGGTATGTCCTTATTAGAGTGTGGATAAATGGCTAGTCAGCACAAAACTCCATTGCTTCCCCCTCAAGAGAAGTAATTAAAGTTTTTTTTCCACTAAAGTCAATAAGTAAAAATTAACAACTTGTGCCATGAAAGTAATGATGCTAAATTAGTAAGATACGCTGGAACTAATTTGAATTGCAGGAGCTTTTTAAGATGTTTAAAATTCTTTATTCCTAAAATCTTTTAACACACATCATGTCATTGTCCTTAATTCACCTGAAAAGCCAAGAGGTTGCCCAAAGGCTGAAAGTTGTATTTGGAAGGGAGCTTTAAATACCATTCTCCTAACACTTCTTGTTCCTTTTTTATTTATTTATTTTTTTAACTACAAGAGTAAAAAATGTACTCATTTTCTTTTAAATAATTCTTTAAAATATTTGAGGAAATACCTATGAATAGTAAAAATCAATTAAGGGAATAAAAAGAATTCATGGTTTCTTGGGGTGGGGGGAATCCTCTGGAAAGAGTCTCAACCTATCCACTCCCATTAAGGAAAAAATACTGGGCAAGTGATTAAAGAGTACCAGAAAGAGAATCCTATATCAGTAAGCCAATACCATATCCTTGGTAATCAACAAGGCCAGAGGGTAGAGAAATTGCTGTTTTGTTCTAGAATGGAACCTCTGTAGCATATATTATAGGTGACTCCATTAAAATTAAATTGACTTTCTTTGTTGGGAATTAAATGGACAAACATATTTTTGATGGTTTTCCCAAGACAGTGTTTGAAATTATCCCTTAGAGTTACCTCTCATTTAGGCAGCAGCCGGTTTGCTAATTCCACAATCTTCCATAATGGCGCTTGGCAGTGAATTCTGGATGTACTTCTCTCCTGTCTTCCTAACATCCCCAAAAGGAAGCGTCTGGTCCTGTATAGTCCACCTAGATTGCCACGGAACTCAGGTTCCATTGGTGGGTTTCCGTCCTGCCTTCACCTTCTACCCAGTCTCCATTGCTAATGTAGGCCCCAAGGAATGGGTGAACTGAAGTGTGCCGTCAGGATTAAAGGAGACGCCACTCCGTGTCTGTCCCTCTCCTTTCTCCAGCCCTTTCCTGACTACGTGATCATTGACAGTACACGGATCACTAGAACTCCCAGCCATTTTTATGAACCACAGATGGAGAGAAAAAGTCCCAAGTCATGGAAGTAACGTTCAGTTATCAAGGTGATAGTTCATACACAGGCCTCTTTGCTAGGCAGTAGCAGGCACAGCTTTCAACAGTGGTTAAAGTTATCAACTTTTTGAAACGTTTCAAAAGGAAGCCTTAGTGAGCCTGGAAACCGAAGCTCCATTTCAAGACCAGCCTCGTGGGCTTTTCATCTCCACGAACCGTTTTGCCGGCAGACACAGGCTGTTAATGCTTGTAGGCAGGTAGCTGGGCTTGTCGTACCTGTTATGTCCTTGGATAGCTGTAAATGGTACACTAGGTGCAGGATTGAGCCCACCATTTAAAAGAATACGCCAGTAAATCCTTTGGTAAGGCAATGGGAGTTTTTAAAGAGCATGCCCTTGAATCACCTGTTTTGTAAGTCTATAGTATGGTCTTATTAGGTTTGTTTAAAGTAGGGCTTGCATATTGGTGAAATATTTGTCTCACATCAGTCTGATACCTTGTGGCTATTTATTTCCTGCACTGGGAGCTTGCAGACCTCATGGTGATATGAAATGTATGTCAATATCTATTAAGGGGAAAGTGATTAAAAATAAACTTTGCCACCATTTAGGCAATTCCTTAGGTAGACACTGGCAAATAACTTCAGAGACAGTGTTCTATTGTTTAACGGTAGAGACTGAATTCATTGTATCATCATTATTTCTTTTATTAGGAAATTTGTGGGTTTACAGAACAGGCATAAAATGCAGGATTCCTCTATACCACCTCATTATTAACGTTTGTTAATAATTTGGTGTGGACATCTGTTACAATTGATGAAAGCACATTTTTATAATTGTACTATTGATGATAGTCCATAGTTTAACTTAAGGTTCACTGTTTGGTTTGTGCAGTTCTATGGAATTTTTTTTTTTAATTAATTTTTATTCTAGTACCAGGTATATACCCTAACATTTCCCTTTTAACGACATTTAGAGACTGGATTCTGATTATCTGGCTTTGAATCCAGTTCTGCTACTTACTAACCGTAATTATGAAATACTCTGACCTTCAGATCTCTCCACATAAATGTGGATGATAATAACAGCACATCCCACACTGGGCTGCTGTGAAAACTTCAAGAAATAAGATAAAGCTTGTAATAAATTTAGAGTAGTATGTGCCATAGAGTAAATGCTGAGTAAGTGTTAGCCATTATTGCCAGCATCGCGACCTCACTGGTCTTTAAAAAAAAAAGTAGATAAGTGCTCGAAAACGGCTCCAATGGGATGCCGGCAGCCAACGTAACGTTTATCATGGCAGCCTTTAAATCCTTTAAATCCTTTCCCTGTTTCTAGTCACAGAAAAGAGTTGAGCTAGAAGTTTCCACCAGCCCTGAACAAAGGCTGGCAGCAGCCACGAAGCCTCTCTCCCTCTTGTCCTCCTTGGATCCCATCCACGTTGGGCCAAGAGCATCGACAGGATGTGGAGTCATCTTCCGTGGTCCCAGCTGGCTTTGACTGTGCTGTGAGGCATTGGCTAATGCAGAGGCTAGATTAAGAGCATGCCTCAAGGTCACCTTTTGAATATAGTGTTGTTTATATTTGCCCAGCACTTTCCCCCCACCCCTTGGGTCATTTAAAGAGACGCCAAATTGCTTATTTCTTTTATCTAGATGAAGTCTTCCGTGTAAATTATTTTTTCTTTCAGCCCCCCCCCCCCCCCCTTGTGGCTTGCTTGTTGTCTGTTCTCTGTCATTTCGCTGCGTGCTCTTCCATGGGTTTTGTTTTTGGCTTGTCTCCCTTTTTTGTTACATCACCTTGCTGAGTCGGCTCTCTGTGGCGTTGGCGAGCCGGGCAGCACACCACAGTGTGCGGGCGAGCCTGCCTTCACAAGGAGGCCCCAGGACGCAAACCCAGGGCCTCCCATATGGTAGACGGGAGTTGAATCGATTGAGCCACAGCCGCTTCCCTTCCACGTAGATATTTGAGGGCAGTTATTCTTGCTGATATTTTGCAGGTCTGGGAGAAGAAAGTTTTCATGGCTACATAGTCTTTTCCTTCCCACAGTATGGCTCCCCAGAGAGCAAAATGGTCTTTCTAAAGTCTAAGTTAGACCACGTCACATCTCTCCTCCAAACCACTCTCTCCCTTCATGTCAGAGTAAAAACCAAGTCCTAAGGATGGCTTACAAGGCACCATAGGATCCCCACTCACCCCCATCTCATCCTTCTCCACTCTCCCCCCAAGCCACCCCTGCCTCAGGACCTTTGCACTTGCTCTCTGGAATGTTCTTTCCCTCAGAGAGCTGCCCAGCTCAATTTCTCACTTCCTTCCAGGTTCTGCTCACATATCACCTTATCATGGAGGTCTTTTCCTACTATCCTATATAAAATAGGACTCTTCCCCTCACATCCCTACTTCCTTACTCAGCACACATCACTGCCTTCTTACTTATTACATATTTATTTATCAATGCATTGACTGGCTCTCACACTAAAACATAAATGCAGGGAAAAGATGGACTTTGTTCATCACTGTATCGCCAACACCTAAGTGACAGCACTTAGTAGTAGGTGCGCCATAAATATTTAATGAATGTTGAAAGAACCTCTCCCTAAGGGATTCAGTGGCAACCAGTCCTCTCTTCCTGGTCTTGGTATTTGCCTATCAAATAGGCACATTGTTAATATCTTTTTTATCAGTCTGGGAAATGTTTTGACTTATTGTTCTTGACTTTCTCATATAGTTTTAAGTCTCCTTTTGTGCTTCTCATACATGACTCCAGTTTTCTTTCCTCACCCAGTATTCTTGGATACATTATATCATCTTCCTCTCCCTGGCTCCTTTTTATAACAATTTATGGAACACTGGAGAACAAATTGTATAAACATATCATTTAGCTTTATAAATGCCTCTGTAAGAACAAATGTATTCTGGAGCTGAGTTTAAGAAAAAATGCTTTTAAATTACACTTGGCACACTCTCCTTGCCTCATAAAGTCTCAGATCCACCCCCCTCGTAACAATGGATGCATTATTTCGTACTTTTGATAATCATGGTGCACATAGGTGGTGGCCCTTCTTTGGATTTACCTCAGCATTGGGGCGGCACACTGGAACTAGAAGATAAAATGTGCTTCTAGCAAGATGTAATATCTGTGCACGTATGGCAAATCTTGCTGGTATAATGCCAAGAAGCTGGATATTTGAATTGAGTTGTATCTTGCTTTCCTGTTCCTTCTTAAAAGCATTAAAACATAAGGTCAGTGGTTAATATGGAACTTAAGTTTCTATGAGAAAGATAAGGAGGGACTAGCATGAAAAGGCTGACAGGGTTCCATTGTTAAAGGAAAGCATGCCGAGAAAGAGAAGCTTGCCCTTACTGCAACTTTCAAATAAATAAATTACAATGAAAAAAAAAAACCTCTTAGCAAGAGTGATAACACAGAAAACAAGGAAATATGAAAGAAGTGAAGATAATAGAATTAACTTTGATTTTTATAATGTTAATTCATAACCAAGCTATAAAATTCTGGGTCTAACAGGAATTTTCTTCTACTCTTTCTATTCAAAAGCTGGCCTTATTCTTCTAGAACCTTCCCGCCTTGGGAAGGAGGTAAAGAAAAGACTTCCCCTCCAGGGGCTGTGGGGTGGGCTCCCAGGTTCACTCCCTGGCTTGGAAGCCTGACTTCACGTCCCACTGGCTGCAAGTGGGACCTTGAGCAACCTTAGGTACCTGGAGTACCTCTCCAGCCTGAGTTTCCTTATCTGTCAGGTGGGAATAATAGTAGTTAGTGCTTCTTAGGATTACTGGGAGGATTACATGAGTTAGTAAAGGCAACGAAAGGGCCTAGTATGTGAAAAGCGATGAATAAATGGTAGTTATCAGTTCCAGCAATTCTTAGTTTCTTGTTCCTAAGCTGAAGGTCAAGGATGTGGTATCCATAGGGCCTTCAAGGTGACAAGAGCTCTGGCTGGAAGCAGGCCTTTCTCTTCTTAACGCCAACCATTTAGCCATCACCCAGCAGAGCCACCCAACTACTACTCTCTATTTCTAGACTGGGGTGGCACTGCTCAAACCGAACCCTCTTCCTGCATAACCAGTTCTTCATGGCAGCTAGTCTTTCTGCAGAACACTTGTACGTGAAGGGTGGCACACTGTCTAGAGTCCTGATAATATGACCTGGTCGAATGTGGGTAAGCTTGGGGGATTTTCTGGAGTTTATCTACTCACCCCATCAACCATTCTTAGCACATGGAAGTAAGATCCAGATATAGAGGTTTAATACAGATGCGTCTCTCTCCCTAGAATCTCAGCTGTAAAGAAAACACATGAACTGAAAAGAAACCATATAGTGGTGGACCTTAGCTCAGCCCTGGCATATTACTTTCCCCTGGCCCGGTTGGCTCTGAGTGGAACGAAGGAGATGGGTGGACACTCCTTCCGTTTCTGGAAAACGGAGCAGGATGGCACCCTCTTCCCACAGCTCCAGGTGCTGACGGCATTCAGCGCAGGCTGCCGTAGGACTGCCAGCATCGTCAGCGAGCATCTGCAAAACCTCAGCGCAAAGTCATTTAATAACCTGCCGTGGCGCAACTAGACCCAGGTTCTCCTCGGGATGAAAATGCCCAGGATCCAAAGGAATGTCTCCTCAATCCCGGAGGAAGGAAGGCTGGCGTTCCACCAACATCTTTACGAAACATCCTGTCACTTGGAAGCTACCACACGGCCTGTGGGAGAACAGGAGGTGACACTTACTGAGCAGTGTGCCATGCATGGGCACAGGGCAGCAAATGTTGCATAAATTAGTCAATCATCCAACAACGGTGAGAATTAGCTATTATGACCTCCATTTTAGGAATGCAGAGTTCGGCTGACACTTAGCTAACGTGTTCAAGGGTCTACAGTAAACAGGTGACAAAACCCGCACTATCCTCCAGACACCCCAGCAGCACTCACCAGAACACTCCCGTGACCCTCTGTGAGGCTTCGTACCATACCCGCCTGGTCACTGCGTGCTAACTGATAACCAGGCTGCAAAGAGCTGGGCAGTGAATATTCTAGGTTTTGTGGGCCAAGCCCACACTCTGCCGTTGTAGTGAGCAAGCAGCCACGGACACCACGTGAATGAACGAGCGTGGCTGTTTTTGTGGATGGTAGCAAACAGGCAGAGAGAAAAATAGGGGCTTGTCTCGCAAACCTGAAGGAGGCAGACACAATAGGAGGGAACCTTCAGGAACCAGATTTCTTGAAATTAAGGAGCATTTTCTGAAAATATTATTTCCCTGCCTCGCAACTGTGTAAGGCCAGCTTAGTTTCCCAGGTCTGCCGCAGCAAAATATCTCAAAAGGAGGGGCTTAAGACAACAGAAATTTATTGTCTCATGGTTCTGGAGGCCAGAAGTTCAAAACCAAGGTGCCTCCTCTGAAGCCTGTGGGGAGAGGCCGTCCTCGTCACTTCTAGCTCCTGGCATTGGCCGACAGACCTTGGTGTTCCTTGGCTAATGGGAGCATCAAGCCAATCTCTGCCTTCTCCCCTGGGTCTGTCTCCATCTGCATCAAATTCCGGCTTCTGTTAGGGGCACCGGTCATATTGGAGTAGGTCCCGCCCTAATCCAGTCTGGCCACATCTTAACCAATTGCATCTTCAAAGACCCTATTTCCCACGGGGATGTGGACCTGAACATTGGGGGAGCACAACCCAAACGATAAGACACGTTGAACACAAACTTATCCTTCTGGAGTTGGGTGCATCTGGGAGGCAATGGGATGTGAAGAACGAGCACTGGCCTGGGAGTCAGGGCCGCCGAGACTGGCTCTGGCTGTTCTGAGGCGTGTGGAACCTTGGGTAGGCCGTTTTAGCTCTCCACACCTAGGTCTTCTCACCTGTAAAACAAGGGCGGGAGTCTAGGAGGTCATCGGTAGAGCCTCCTTCTGCTCTTTTCCTCATGATTTCTAACAGTATCTGAAGACAGATAAATCAGGAACGATGGGGAGTTTCGGGATAATTCCATTCATCCTTCCATGTGGTATTTGCAGGGATATTGGTCAATGCCACAGACGCAGTAAGAACACTGCTGAACCAGAGAGTGCCTGCAAGGTGTCTGGCCAACAATTAGACTTACAGACCTTGACAGGAAAGAAGGGGAAACAGGCGTAAACCGTGGGTAAAGCAAACAAGGAAAGGAAGCAAGAGCGCAGAGAATCTTGAATTCACAGAGTAAGCTCCTATGCGCTGTCAGAAATAACTTCCAGGGACAGACGGGAGAGCCGCCCCCTCTGCAGCTCTCTGGGAGGTTTGGGTTTGGCCTGCCTGTGCCCATTCACCAGTGGAGGGCGAGTCCTGAATCACTGGGCACTGAACTTTCTCAAGGGTTTCCAAAACTAGTCGGTGACGTGTGAACAAGGAAGGTGGTGGTGAATACAAATGCTCTCAGAGCTGTTGTTCTTCAACTAATGGAGAATAGCGGCGCATGTCGTTCCAGGAAGGGAAGAGCAAATCTTCAGAGAAAAGCAAAATCTGCTGCCTCATAAACTGATGCGTTGGAACCGTGCAGCTCAGTCCAGCAGCCTCTGTCCCTACGTGGCTTTCTAAATTTAAACGTAAATTCATTGAAAGTAGACGCAACTAAAAATCCAGTTCCTCGATTATCAGTCCCCTTTCAAGCGCTCATGAGTCAAATGAGGCTAGTGGCTTTTCATGTGACAGAAGCCTGAGAACAGCCAGAGCCAGTCATCGTGGAATGAGAGTCAGCCCCGCGCTAGAACTGTGCCACATGTGGGGATTGCTGTTTAAATGAATTTCTGCTAAATTAAATTTTAAAAAATTTTAAAACTCTGTTCCTCAGTCACATTAGCCACCTTTCAGGTGCTTGATGAGGCTAGTGGCTAGTGTTGAGGCTGTGTAGATATAGGATGTTTCCACCATCTCTTGCATAACACTGCTTCTCAGATATGTCCTGGTATCTTCTTCTGGATCGACTGC
Organism: Dasypus novemcinctus; assembly: GCF_030445035.2. Taxonomy (NCBI): domain Eukaryota; kingdom Metazoa; phylum Chordata; class Mammalia; order Cingulata; family Dasypodidae; genus Dasypus; species Dasypus novemcinctus. The sequence goes on along the minus strand of NC_080674.1, from coordinate 18,106,735 downwards.
TGAGTCCGCATCGTGACTAGCTCAGACAAGGGACCCAGTTATCTGTCGCTAGATATTCTGGAACCTGCCTCCGTGATTTGCATCATATTCCCATCGAGGATTTCTTTCCCCAATGCCTTTTTCTAAGCCCTCTAGGTTGTCACAGTAACTGTGCCAGTGGCCATCGTCTGGCAAGCGCCTCCTGGCTCAGGTTTCAGGGGCAAAGTTTCCTACTTAGAGAGGAGCAGAGGCCACGGCCCCCATTTCCCACCTCCATGGTTCCTGCCCAGTTACCCAACCTAAAGCCTTGCGGAACTCCCCGGGAAGGGAGTTTGGTGGTGGTTTGGAGTATGAGGAGTCATGATCAGATGGCCCTCAGGTGGCCACCAGCCATGAGCAAGTGGTGGGTCTTCAGCACCCATCACTGAAGTGAGGCCACAGATACCCCCTATCACCCACACCTTCTGTGCCCCACACTCACTGATAGGAAATAGAATAAGCAAATTCATGGAGTCAGAAACTAAAATACAGGTTACCAGGGGGCCAGGGTGAGGTAAGGATTGAGGAGTGAATGCCTGATTGGTGCAGAGCCTCTATGGAAGGTGACAGAAAAGTCTTGGTAGTGGATGGTGGTGATGGGAGCACCACGTTGTGAATGTCATTAGCACCACTGAATCACACATTTGAATGTGGCTAAAAGGGAGAAGTTTAGGTTTTCCACATGTTACTAGAATAAAAATTGAACAAAACTGTAGGACTGTACAATACTAACAGTGAACCCTAATGCAAAGTACGGACAAGTTAATAGCACAAGGAAAATAATATTCTTTCATCAGCTGTAGCAAAGTTACCACATTAAGGCAATATGTTAACAACAGGGAAAACTGGGGGTGGGGGTGGAGAGTGTGATATGGGAAGTCTGCATTTCTGTATGGTTTTTCTGTAAACTTACAACTTCCCTAATTTAAAAAAAAAATGTAAGAAAAAGGGGTGGGTGGAACCAAATCAGGTCCATACACAGAAAGGGAGAGGGCCCATTCCTGTGTACACAGACAGAAAGATTGTAACATTATGAACATATCTTTTTTTGTTTCAAGCCCTGTGATTCTCCACAAACATCATTTCCCAAGGCCACTAAGGTTCCACAAACCAACTCCACAATGCAACTCATTTGGGAATTGGGTGTATAGAAATATATGATCTCCCATAGTTTGCCCTCCTCTCCTTGAGAGATCCTCTGTGAGAATCTCTTGTTTGGGTATAAACTAGGAAGGTAAGAAAAAGCCTGGATTTCACTTCGTTGGCTCAGAGCCATTCATCACAAGTGCTAAGAACCTGACGATGGCTTTGGGAAACACATGGGTAGCCTAATGTACTTCCTGAATATAAAACACAGTCCTGGGGGACCCTGGGGCAGAAAGGCCAAAAGGGCAGCAGGATGACCCTAGATGGAATTCATAAAATACACAAAATCTCAAGAAATGCAATGTTATCTATCCAGATCCCCACTGGCTGCAGGAAGTGGTTCTTTACTCTGCTGAACACTGCAAGAGATTATTTTATCTTGTTAATTCAAAACTGCCAGAGATCAGAGACCTGTCCCACCACTACCTTTCCCATAGCTGTGTATGATACGTATAGGTATAAACACATGTAACTCTGACTTCTGTATCTCTTAATCCCTGTCTGATAGTCAGTTGGAGGGCAAACTAGCCCTTTTGTTGGATTTATGAAGTTTTGACACTTTCTCAGCCTTTCCCTCCCACTATTATAGGATAAACTTCCCCTCCATCTATTGCACAATTCTAGAGACTGGCTCAAGTTTCTCTCCACTGCCAATTTTCAGAAGCATGGGTGGTAGAAGTATATGCAGCATTTCTTTACTGGCAGAGACTGTAATCTTTATATTAGAAGCCAACTCTTTGTCATCTGATACAGCTTTAAGAGCCAAAACCCTGACAGAAGTAAAGCTAATGAGGGCAAGTGAAAGAGTCTAGTTCTGCCTTTCCCAATGACTAGAACAGAATGCTTGTGTCTCCTCCCAAAGCCTATAAACCTCCCCAAGCTCGTTCAGAGCCCCTTTGCAACTACTCATGACAACATGAATTCCAGACATGTCTCAATGTTGAAAGCACAGTTGCTTTCCTTAGGAAAACAATGACAAAAAAACAATGAGCTAAAATGTCCCCACCTTCAACGGAAGCCCATAATATATTGTACATCAACAATGTTCATATTTTTTAAATATAGAAAGCAAAGGAAATCAGGATGTATGAAGACTGGTTGTTAAATCAGAAGTATAACGTTTTCTCTAAAATTCCAGAACTTGTGAATTAATTAAACTTCTGAACTGAGTAACAATATGGACCCCCTGATCATCAAAATACAGACTGTTTTGAGTGCTTATCATTCCAAACAAGCAGGCATATCAGAAGCAAGCGACAATTACACCAAAGGACTAGGGGACCATCCCTGGATTGCTTTACGTTTCAGTTGATAAATGATTATGTAGAACGACAGATCCTCTTCTGATTGAGAGTTAATGATTTTTCACAAGAGGCATTTGTCAGCCTTGTATCTTGTATGATTCTTTGTTCGTCTGTTTTCATGCCTTAAACACGGAAAATAAAAGACCAAGAATCTTGGGTGAAAGAACAAATTTGTGGTTTACAATGCAACACATGATCTCCTTGAATCTTTTTTCTCCTCCTCGATGGCTGAGGCAACATATTTCTCATCCTAATTCTCCCTGCCTTCTCTCCCTCCCTCACTCATCTCTCCTTCTCTTCTGTCTGCTAAGATCCTCCTCCCCGATTTCTGATATTAAACCACAGTTTACAATGAAGCACCGTAGTTACAGTCTAGGCCCTCTAAAAGCTCTGGATGCCCAACCTCATAAATAATCAAAAAGCACGTTCTTAGCCAGCTCAAGGATTCAGGGTCCGCGTTCCAGACCCCTAGTGCGTGACACATGTTGACTTAATCCCACGTCCTGAGCTACCGGTCTGCAAGCTCTTCTGAGCAGAGCAAAGCAAGTGCCCCACCCTCCATAAGCCAGTCATGCATTAGATTCTCTACCTGCGACTTAAAAATCTTAGCTCTGCCCCATGGTGCTTCTAGCCACAGTGCTTTAAATACAAATCTTCTAACTTTGTTCTTACAGTGAAAAGAGGACAAAAACCAGTTTCAGATCCCAGAGGGACCCTGTGCCTGCTGATTGATTTCCATTTTTATAATCAGCCCAAAATGTTAGACATTTGATCCAATAAATCAGGTGCAGAGAGTCAAAGGCACTGGTCTCAAGAGGTTTGTTTTCAGGCCATGTCGGATGCATCCCCTAGAAAAGATGAGGTGTGCTCACCCAGAGTGAATTTACTATGGAAGGAGATGTGAGGGCAGAAGACAAGGGCTCCACTATAAATTCAGATGGATATGGTCACCGGCTTCCGCTTCCTTTCCTGCAGCAGGAGAAGTCTTCGCATCACTCACTCATGCCCACTGAGGCAATTCCTTAGATAATTGTTTGTTATGTCCCCTGGACAATTCAGGGTTACCAAAAATGTGTGAACCTTAAAACCTTACACATCTGCACAGCGCAAGACAGTTTTCAAAGGGCTCTGGGAGATATGATCTCAATTGTATTTTACAGGACCTCATGGCCTCATGGTGGAGGAGGAGAGCTGGAACCAGGGTAGCGTCGTGCCCCTGGTTCACAGCATGAGCTCTGGGGTCAGACTGTCCTGAACTCAAAGCCTGGCTCTGCCCCTTATTAGCAGTGTGGCTTTGGGTAAATTATTTCACATCTCTAAGCCACAGCTTCCTTGTACTTTAGCAGGATAACAATAGTACCTACTTTTCAGAGTTGTTCAAAGGATTAAATGAGGTGAAGAAATTGTTTAAAGCATTTAGGTCAGCATTTTAGTATTTTATCCGGCACACGTTAAATAGTCAATAAATGACTGCCATGATTATTGATAAAATGCTTAGCCCACGTCAGAGCAGTCCACAAGAGAATACCCAGTTCATCAGGTATATTCATTAATTGGCGTGGACTAAGGCCTGAGTAGACATTGGAATTCAAAGATGCACATCTTAGCACTTCAAGGTACAGTAATTTGTGAGCCGCTGAAGCCCTGAAACAGTCCCAATGGGGCTCAGCACTGTTGACGGGCTTTATCATTTGGTTTAATGATTAAAACTACACTTACTCTGTGGAAAAGCTTGACAGTTCTTCATAAAGTTAAAAATGGAATTATCCTATGACCCAGCAATTCCACTTCTAGGTAAATTCCACTATGCAGTCCACCAATCTCATCTTTTTTGAAAACAGGGACTCCAACATATATTCATAGACCAATGTTCTTAGCAGCATTATTCACCATAATCAAAAGGTGGAAGCAACCCAAGTATCCACCAACAGACGAATGGATAAATAAAATGTGGTGGTAGGTACAATGGAATATTATTCAGTCATAAAAAGAAATGAAGTGCTCATTCATGAGACAAGGCGGATGAAATTCACAGACATCATTGTAAGTGAAATAAGATAGACAAAATAGGACAAACGTATGTCTTCTCTTGTATGGAATACTTGGAATAAGCAAATTCATAGATAGAGACAGAAAGCAAACCAGTGCTTTCCAGAGGCTGGGGAGTGGGCAGGGGGAATGGAGAGTGCTTGTTTAATGCATACAGAATTCATTTTGGGGATGATGGAAATGTTTTGAAAATAGATAATGGTGAAAGTTACAAAGCACTGTACTGTTCTGAATGTCACTGAATCGCACACTTAAAAATGGTTAAAATGATTTTAATGTAATGCATATTTTTCCACAATAAAATAGGTATCTAAAGACAAAAAAAAACCTTCATTATTTATAGAGAATTTAGAAAGAGTTGCAGCGTTGCTATTTTTTAGCTACACTATATTATTCATAAATACAAATTATTTGTGCAGTGATTATTTTCTTTGGTCTCTGCCATCTCTGAAGAATCAGCTATGCTGACATTAGCTTGATACATATGTCTCTTCATTCTACTTAACTAATTTTCCTTGCTTATAATGCTGAGTAAATACAGTACTCTTAACCTCCTTTCCGAGATCATTTAACATTATAGGTAAAATTTTAAATGTGAGAATTATAATTTTTAAAGTATATGCATGGATTAAAATGTACTCTATGATCCATGACCACTCAGTTGAGAAGTCTAAAACCAGACTGAAATAGCTCACTGGGTACACATGTGTCTTTGTATACTAGTCAGCTTTCTTAGATTATGCTGTGGCAACCAAAAACAAACAAACAAAAATCTCATGGGCTTCTAAGAACAAAGGTTTAATTCTTGCTAGCTTTACAGATCAACTGAGGCTTGCTTGTGACTCTGATCTGTATCTTCTTCATTGTGGGATCACATCTATCCGGGTCACATGGATCTTGAGGTAGGAGAAAGAGATGGCAAAACAGGCAATGGCAAAACAGGCCAGGCGACGGCAGAACCACAAGATGGCGGAACTGCACAATGGCTCTGTGGTTTCTATTGGGAAGATGCTCCCCACATTTCCACACCCAGTCATGTGGCATTCACCTGACATTAATGGTGTGGGGAAGTATATTCATCCATAGGTGCAGCACTACAATTCACATGGCAAGGGTGGATATTTATATCTCTCGTTCAAAGAGCAGACAGTGAGAACAATAATATAATCCAGGGAAGCAGACTTGGCCCAATGAATAGGCCATCCACCTACCATATGGGAGGTCCGCGGTTCAAACCCGGGGCCTCCTTGAACCATGTGGAGCTGGCCCATGAGCAGTGCTGATGCACTCAAGGAATGCCCTGCCACGCAGGGGTGTCCCCCATGTAGGGGAGCCCCATGCACAAGGAATGCTGCCCAGTGCAAAAGAAAGTGCAGCCTGTCCAAGAATGGCACCGCACACACAGAGAGCTGACACAACAAGATGATGCAACAAAAAGAAACACAGATTCCCGGTGCCGCTGATAAGGTAGAAGCAGTCACAGAAGAACACACAGTGAATGGACACAGAGAGCAAGACAAGGGGGCAGAGAGGAAATAAATAAAAAATAAATCTTTAAGAAATAATAATAATAATAATATAATATAATCCACCACCTTGGGTTGACTTTGAATTATATTCCTGTCTGAGATACCTTATTTTTTTTTAAGTCTTAATTGAATTGAACTAACTACTGGCATGATTGAGAATCTTAAAATGCCAGCTCTCAATTTCATCATGAATCCTGTGCTCATAGGTAAATTATTTTCCTGAGTTTATTTATTTGAAAATGAAAATATGAACATTTGTCACCATAAGTCTTCTTTAAATATTCACTGAAAAATGACATGATGAAGTCATGTTCGTTCCACCACATTCAATGAAATCCACTAAAAATAACAAAAAGATCAAAAAGGTATTTTAAAAAAATAAAGCAAAAGCTCTGCCCCAAATTAAAAATACAAAGAATATCTGCCAAAAAAAATAAAATTTATTCAAATGAAAGAGCAGGGTAAAACTGACATAAATTCCTCAATCTTTAGGGTAAACAGAGATTTCTCTCCAAGTAAGTATCAAAGTCCTGAAAGAGCCACCTGATTAGAGGGACAAAATGTAGGGGCATCAGAGGACATACAGAAATGTTCTACCAGCAGAAGAGCAGAGGAGACAGAGCTGAAAGAGATACAGACCATGCAAACACATCACATTCATTGTCTCTATAGTCAACCGGTGCTCTTAAAAAATACCAATGCTGGAACCAGCAAGATGGTGATGGAGTAAGGAGCTCCTAGAGTCAGCTCCTGCTTCAGGGCAGTTAGTAAACACCCAGAGCTATCTGGACCTTGCTGAAGCACCTGTTTGGGAGCCCTAGGAGACCAGGAAAGCATCCTGACACATCCTTGAAGGAATGGAAGGAGCCTGCCAATCTACAGAGAAGATTCGTGAGTAGAGCACTTCATGCCCTGGAGGCCAGTGCCCATCCTCCATGGGAGGCACAAGCAACCTGGGGAGCTGTTCTGCAGCTGGAATTGAAAGCTCCACTTTCCAAAAATGAGGGAAGAATAGACAGTTGGGCACCAACTTCAGCTACTGATGAGTAAATTCAGTGGGCTAAAGTATAATCCTAAGAACAGCAAAAGTTTGAGCCTGTCCAAGTCAGAAAGAGGCCAGAGCCACCATCTTAACTCCACACCTGGCACAAGGGGAAGAGGGACCGACTAAAGATCACAGTGCTGGTGGGGACTGGCTTCTTTCCATCCAAATCAGATTGCATCTCTAGCCCAGGCTCCAGCCCCACCTCCAACAGGGAGGAAGCTGTGGGGACCTGTACCAGCCTCTCCAGGAAGTTAGCAGCCAAGCTGCAGAGGCCAGTGATTATCCTTCTTTGGCAGCACAAGCTGCCCCAAGAGCTATCCTGTGGCTGGAATTGGAAGCTCCATTTCCCATAAACGGGAAAGAAAGAGATGGTTGGCCACTGATTTCAGCTGATCATTGAATTTGGCTGGTTGGAAGATAACCCTAAGAACAGCTAAAGTATGAACTTGTCCAAGTTTGAAAGAGGCTCATAGCTGCCATTTTGACTTCACCTCCAGCATGAGGGGAAGCCAGACTGACCAAAAATCACAGTGATGGTAGGAACCAGTTTCTTTCACCCAGGTCAGCATGCTGCCCTAGGCTAGTCTTCTGCCCCATCTCTGGCAGGGAGGAGGCTGGCAGGCCCTGTGCCGGCCTATCCAGATAGCTGCAGGTACAGTTGGCTGGCACAGATTGACTAGTCAGAAGTCTACTGGGGCAATGGTGGTCATCTTGGACCCGCACTACGTAGACTGCTGCCCACACCTGCAGCTCCATCCCTGCCCCAGGGGGGAGAATGGGACGGGGAGCTTTATCAGTCTTTCTGGGCAACAACACTCTAGGTCTGCATGACTTGGATTATTTACACAGCTGTGACTCTGTCCCTACCCGTGGCAAAGGAGATAGTTGGGAGACACTTCATCAGTCCCTGGGGCAATGAGGGCAGCTTGAGCCTCCACAGCTTATAGCACCAACTCATCCTTGGCTCCTACTGCACAATCAGCAAGGTAGTAATGGCAGGAAGCCCTAAACTAAAGAGAAAAACTGCACCCAGAATAAATACTCAAAGCCAGATGCAAGACACCAACAAAAAATTACAATCCACACCAAGAAAAAGGATAATATGGCCCAGTTAAAGGAATAAGCATCCAGATGGCATAAAGGAGTTGAAACAACTAATCATAGATGTTCAAACAAATCTCCTTAATAAATTCAACAAGATAGCTAAGGAGATTAAGGATAAAAGAGATTGAGAGGTGACAATTCAAGGGTAAAGGGTTTTTTTATTTCCCTGGTTTTTGTTTATTGTTATTATTAGTGGAGTAATTAAAATGATAAATTAATAAAGATTGCAGTGATGAAGGCACAAATCTGTGATTATACTAAACACCACTGAGTGTACACTCTGGATAGATTGCATGCTTTATGAATATATACCAATAAAGTTGATTTTTTTAAAGAAAAATAAATAAATGGCTAAAAAAAAAGAAGACATTGGATGAGCACAAGGAAATTTGAATGCATACATAGAAAAACAGCAGATCTTATGGGAATGAAAGGAGAAAAAATGAAAATTTAAAAACATTGGAATCATACAATAGCAGATTTGAGGAGGCAGAAGAAAGGATTGGTGAGCTTGAAGAAATGGCCCCTGAAAATGAACATACAAAAGGACAGTTGAAGAATGGAAAAAATTGAACAAGGTCTCAGGGAACTAAATGACAGCAAAAGACATGCAAACATATGTGTCATGGGAGTCCAGAAGGAGAAGAGAAAGTGAAAGGGGCAGAAGGAATATTTGAAAAAATAATGATAGAAAATTTCTCAACACTATTGAAAGACATAGATATCCATTTCCAAGAAGCACAATGTACTTCCATCCAAAAAAATCCAAATAGACCAACTCCAAGAATCAGAATGTCAAATGACAAAGACGAAGAGAAAATTCTGAGAGCAGCAAGAGACAAGCAATGCATAATGTATAAGGGATATCCAATAAGATTAAGTGCTGATTTCCCACAAGAAACCATGGAGGCAAGAAGACATTGGTATGATATATTTAAGATACTACAAGAGAAAAACTTTCAGCCAAGAATCTTATATCCAGCAAAATTGTCTTTCAAAAATGACAGTGAGTTTAGAATGTTCACAGATAAATAGAAACTGAGGGAATTTCTAATCAAAAGATCAGATTTTCAGGAAATGCTGAAGGGTGTGCTAGAGCCTGAAAAGAAAAGACAGGAGAGAGAGGCCTGGAAGAGAGTCTAGAAATGAAAATTATGACAATAAAAGTAAGTAAAAGCACCAAAAGTTTTGTGAAAATAAAATATGACAGATAAAACTCAGATAGTCAGGAATAAACTTAACGAATGATGTAAACCACTTGTATTCAGAAAACTGCAACTCAATGTTAAAAGAAATCGGAAAAGGCCTAAATAACTGGAAGAATCTGTTTCATGTTCACAGATTAGAAGATTAAATATCATTAAGATGCCAATTCTACTCAAACTGATATATAGATTCAATGCAATCCCGATAAAAAGTCTACGGCATTTTTTTTATTGAAAACACAATTATCAAATTTATTTGGAAGGATAAGGGGTCCTGAATAGCCAGAAACATTTTAAAAAGGAAAAGCAAACTCTCATCTACAGATTTTAAATCATATTACCAAGCTATAGTGGTAAAAACAGCATGGTACTGGCATAAAGACAGACACCTAGACCAATGCGATCAAATTTATGATTCAGAAACAGACCTTCACATGTATGGTCAAATGATTTTGACTAGCCTGTCAAACCCACATAGCTTGGACAGAAGAGTCCATTCAACAAATGATGCTGAAATAACTGAATATACCTAGCCAAAAGAAGCAAAGAGGACTCCTATCTTACACCTTACACAAAAATTAACTCAAATAGATTAAAAACCTAAAAATAAAAGCAACAACCATAAAGTTTCTAGAAGAAATTGTAGGAAAATATTTTCAAGACCTAGTGGTAGGTGGTGGATTCTTAAAGAAGATAAGAGGAGGACTGAGATGGATTACTGATATTTAAATATGTATAAGTTTTAATTAGCTTTACTGTAAAAGTGTGGAAATATAGAGAGTGGATGGTAACACATAGTGAGTAACAACTAGTTTATAAATGGGGATGTGGTTGAAAATGGTACTATAGGTATATAAATGCCAACTGACAGAATGCTAGAGAATAATCTAAGAACTGAATAGCACAGTAAACCAAGAGGTGGATGAGAATTGTGGTTGATGGTACAGATACAAGGGTGTCCTTTGTGAGCTACAGCAAAATGTACATCACTATTGCAGGGTGGTGGGAATGTGGAGAAGCATGGGAAAAATACAACTGGAGTGACCTATGGGCTGTCATTAGCAGTAGTAATATAATATGCTTGCATCTATGTCAAAGATGTACTGTGTTGATAATGGAGCAGTATGGAAAACATGTGCCAAATGTACACTATGGATGTGGTTAACAAATGATACTATCTTATCTGTAACAAGTGTTCCACCACAGTGTGGTATGTTGATAGAGGGGTGTTGTTTGGGAATTCTGCACATGTACATGATTGTTTTATAAGTTTACAACATCTGTCATAAAAAATATATTTAAAAAACAATAATAGGGTGTGTTGGGGTAAAAATACACCAAATGTAAGATAAGGACTTTAATTAGTAATAAGATTTTGACCGTTTTCTTTCATAATTTGTAACAAATGTCTCACAACAACACAAGGTGTTGATGGAGAATTGATGTATGGGACCCCTGTATGATGTTATGCATGTTTACTTTGTAAGTTCACAACTTTCACTATATACTTATTGTTTATGTATGTTCATATATAAATGATATAAAGATAATAATAGGGTGATTTGGGGGGAAATACTTTGGTTAGTAGTAATATTTTGACAATGCTCTTTAATCATTAGTTTAAAATGTTTAACAACAATGCAAGGTATTGGTGATAAGGTGAGGTACAAGAATCCTGTATGTTACATACATTTGTTTTGTAAGTTCAAAACTATTAGTATACACTTATTGTTTACGTGTGTTAATGTATGAGTGATATACTTCAACAAATTTTTTTTAAAAAGCCAATGCTGGGCACATCCCCAGAAATTCAGATTTCTTTAATAAGCAGAAGGGGACAGGATAATCTAGAATTTGTACTTTCAAAAATATATCCTTTTCTCCATTTTTCTTTTTCTATCCTTCTGCAATTCTTCATACTTACTACCATCCCACATATCTCATAATTTCTTGTTTTCTACTTCTTTGTCCTTTCCAGTTTTGATTTTTTGGAGGAGAGTTCCAGAATCTAACTTTCCAATTTGCTAATTCTTTCTGCAACTGTATTTGTTCCACCATGCAGTTCATCATCTCTTCTTTACTGCAAGTGTATAGTTCAAACATTTCCTAATTTTCTTTTCCTACCAATGTTTTATTATGAAAAATTCCAAACACACCAAAAAACTTAAAGAATTTTACTGTGAAAAACATGTACACCAAAAAGCTAGCCTCTACAATTAACATTTTATCACATACCTAAACATCCCTCTAGTCATTCATTAATTCATCTTATCTTTTGACATACTTCAGAGTAAATGACAGATATCAGTAAATACTTTTCTAAATACCTCAGCACCATATCAATATTTTTAAAAAGCTCTTTGAGCAATTCTTAAATGTAGCCAGACTTGAGGACCCACTGTAAATCTTAGCAAACTATGCTGCATTCTAGCAGGAAGTCTTCTAGTTTATGGTAATCAAAGGGTTTAAGAAATTTCTTTCTCCACTTGCTCCTGAGAAATCTTTTTTAAAAACCCAACAAATGAGAGATATGCCTAAGTCAATATAAAGTACATACAACCTGAGTGGTTTGATATGATATTAAACTCCAGGAAAAGACAAAAACAACAACAACAACAAACAATGCCCTATATATTGCTTATACTGGTAGTAAAAAGGAAAGGAAAGGAAATAATCACAAAGTCTCTACTCAGAGTGTCCTTCATCTGCTCATTTTTCTCTGGATTTTTTTGTGTGGGTAGAGTGATTCTTTTCCTGGCACTTTAACTGACTTGCAATGCGGGTAACCAGGAAGTCTCTCAACCAAACTCGGTGGGTGTGATTAAATACAGAGAGGCTGTCTGCTCTCTGCTTTCCTCACTACACCCAATCCCATAATTTACCGAAATGATAAGGATTTAATGAGAGTATATAAAGCAATTTAAGGACACCCCCTCAACTTGGTGAAATGAATATCCCATTTGCATTTGAGGGGTGAATTGATTTAATGATCTTACCCTAAAGGCCAACATGAGCTTTGATGAGTAAACAGCATTTTAACATGTTTGCTTTCACCATGGTGGATCCAAAGTTACTGAAGAGGAAAATTGCCTAAGCGCTTTACACCTACCCTTTGTCAATTGATTCTCAATGTTTGGTCTTTGATTAGGCAAAAAGAGACCCTGCCTGAGAGATAGAAACTTGTATGTTTACTGAATTCTACTAACCTGGTCTTCTGAGAGGTCACTTACCTCCTCTGTGACCAGTTAACTTTGTGTGTACATGGCCGAAATTTTTAACCAGAGCTGCAGGTTTCTGATAAATATTACAGTGTAATGAAGAAGAATGCAGTCACTAAAAACATTGACTCCTACAGGATAAATGCCTTTACTCTTTTGCTTCCTTCCTTTTACGAGAATTGTATTTTTACTGAATTTTGCTAGGTTTCTCAAAAAACTAAATCACATATCTGAAGAGCTGCTTGTTGCTAAATATTGACATTTCTGCTACCTGAAATATAAGAATTTCCTTTCAAAAAGTTTGAAAACGTTCATGTGTATGCACACATCTATTCCCACATAATCACTAAGCATTAGACAACATTACAACTCCTTTTTTGTTCTAAGTAAACACTTAAGAGGGAAAAAAAAAAATGAACCAAAAACACTTTGGCTTATGGATATATTTTCATTCTTTGCTATCCAGCTCTAAAAATTTCCAAACCCAATTTCTTCCCAATAAACCTATAAAGAAACCTTGTTCTCCTTTGACATTAAAGAGGCTTGAGCTAAAGCCCAATTCTCATTTAGTATACCTTCCTGCTGTATGGAAGAATGGTGCAAAGACGGTTAACAGGAAACGGACTTTGGCCCAGTGGTTAGGGCGTCCGTCTACCATATGGGAGGTCCGCGGTTCAAACCCCGGGCCTCCTTGACCCGTGTGGAGCTGGCCATGCGCAGCGCTGATGCGCGCAAGGAGTGCCGTGCCACGCAAGGGTGTCCCCCGCGTGGGGGAGCCCCACGCGCAAGGAGTGCGCCCATGAGGAAAGCCGCCCAGCGTGAAAAGAAAGAGCAGCCTGCCCAGGAATGGCACCGCCCACACTTCCCGTGCCGCTGACGACAACAGAAGCGGACAAAGAAACAAGACGCAGCAAACAGACACCAAGAACAGACAACCAGGGGAGGGGGGGAAATTAAATAAATAAATAAATCTTTAAAAAAGAAAAAAAAAAAGACTGTTAACAAAGTTGGGATTGTTCTCCATTCTGTCCCTGCCCCTCATTGTTTTGATCTTTTGAATACCAGGACCTAGACCAGCCAGCCAGGGAGGAGGAGCATGCTCCGTGAGCCTTACAAGGCTCCTGAGGCCCCAGGGACATTTGGCCACTGCCACTGCCACCACTCTAAGAAGGAACAGGCCTTCAAAGAAGAGGAGGCCCAGTGGGAAGGAGCTCTCTGAAAGGGGAAGGTGGAAAGGGAAAGAAAAGAAAGAGGAATCTATAGGCAAAATCTTGGAGACCTCCTGAGGTAGTAATTATTAATTGAGCTTCTTGTTAAATGGAATAGTTTGGCTCTGTCCACACCACTGTTGCAATGGAATTGCATACGTTTAAACCTGCAACACCCAAACAAGAGTTGGAGGCCTGTAGACTTAAAGTGTTTGCAACCTTCTAAGGTAACCATTTTAACTTTAACATGAAATTAGGATTCTCTCTAGTCATTTCAGTGCATGTTATGAGAGGTCTTTTGGAATGTGGCATCTTCTCGAAGGTTAGGGTCTCATGGGTGGATGACATGTTCGGTCAATGCCCATCTCACATTCATTTTCATAACTGATCCCATTTTACAATGGGGATCTGAAATACGGAAAGAATCCAAATGACTTGTTTACACATCAGTACCAAAGAAAGAGCCTTGGCTTCCATCTGCATCCCTCCCACATCTTCAGCACTTACCTTTCTGAGTTTATTGACTGGATGAAATAAAATTTTCCTATTGCCACTTGGCAGGGATATACCAGAGTGACTCTCTCTATCTAAAATGAAAAGGTTTCTTTCATCAAAGCCAACTCCTGCCCCATCCCCAAGCCAACCCACATAGGTAACCTCATGAAATACGTTTTTTTAATTTAATGTAAATAATCATGACATTGACAGGACAGGCTCATTAAACATAAATTAAGCTGCTTTATCTCTATGACATAGGGAAGAATTTCCCTTAAGGAGCCACACATTAAAAGGGGGACACAATCCTTTTCTTTGTTTAGTCTAATGACCAAAGGAAATTAAACAAAAAATGGATCTTGGGTTGACAGCAAGGTGGCTTTGCGTTTTATGGTGGCCAGGTCAATCCAGGAAGGAAACCTTGGTTTCCTCTTTCTACTGATTAAGAGTCTAGTGCTTCTGAGCACAGCTCCAGTCAAGGAAAGGAGATCAGATCACAGCCCTTGAAAAAGCCCCATTGTTACAGTGGTCCTGTTTCCTTAAGGCAGGAAAGAAAAAAAAAATTACATTTAAAGTTCATGCTGGCTCATCGGCTATTCAGATGCAAAAGTTCATTCCTTACCAAAATTTTCTGGACATATAGGAATATTTCAAAGAACTGAAGACTGCCCAGGTACCCTAGAGAAGCTGGGATCTCCATATAAAATGTTAATCCCTCAGTTACCTAGGGCCTTCGGTTGTACCAGTATTCATGCGCCTTAATATAACATGCGGTGGGTACCATTTATCACTCCCTGCGAAAAATATGATATTAAATTAGGTTCCAGTAGGTTTGGCAGATCTTTCTTCATTTCAGTATAACTATAGGTACATTACTTATTTCCAGTTTTTTTGTTGGATTATAAACAGAGAATATGGCCTCTAAATCCTCCACTTTTTAGAATTTATTAGTTTCCTTTGTGGGCAATTACACGATTGACTTTTGCAATTGTCCGCAGTGTTAAAAGAACGAATATTTTCTGCAAGATATAAGGCCATACATACATCTTTTACATTAAGAATCTTTATTGAATTTTTCAAATCCTTTTCTTTATCTTTACCTACTTAATCTATAAGCTCTGAAAGAGATATCTAAAAATCTTCCAGAACAATTTTATGTGTTTAAGTTCTCCTAATATAGCTACAAGTTTTGCTTTTTGGATTTGGCTTTTATGTTGCCTTGACATAAAGTCACATGACTGTCATAAGTTTTTTGTTTTTTTTTTTAAGATTTATTTTTATTTATTTTTCTCCCCTTCCCCTTCCACCCCAGTTGTCTGTTCTCTGTGTCCATTTGCTGCGTGTTCTTGTTTTTGTCGGCTTCTGTTGTTGTCAGCGGCACAAGAATCTGTGTTTCTTTTTGTTGCGTCATCTTGCTGTGTCAACTCTCCGTGTGTGCAGCACCATTCCTGGGCAGGCTGCACTTTCTTTCACACTGGGCGGCTCTCCTTACGGGGCGCACTCCTTGCGCGTGGGGCTCCCCTATGTGGGGGACACCCCTGCATAGCAGGGCACTCCTTGCATGCATCAGCACTGCACATGGGCCAGCTCTACCTGGGTCAAGGAGGCCCAGGGTTTGAACCATGGACCTTCCATGTGGTAGATGGATGCCCTATCCACTGGGCCAAGTCCGCTTCCCCATAAGTTTTTGTGGTTTGTCTGTTTTTATCATTAAATAATATTAAATAATATCAATAATATTTCTCCACTTAAATATAACAGATATATGTTTTCATAGAAGCTCTACAGCAGATTCTCTTTTTTTTCCCTTTACTAATTCTGTTATTGAGATTCTAATGACATAAGTGTGTTTATCTTTTTTAAACCACCAATAAGTTTTCTTGGTACATCATCTCATTTTAATCCATTTGGTTAAATGACATGAGCGTTCAGTGTAAAAGCAATATTTTCGTGGAATTATTATGGACATAAACTGGGAAAAAATATTAGAAAATTTAGTTGTTATAGCGAGGAAGTGGATTATAGGTTAATTATTTTTAAAAATCCATTTATTTTCATTCTGAATATAGTCATAGGTGTGATAAGTTGAAATAATTCTTGAGCTAAATAAAGAATTTTCTGGTTTATAGTGAATTGTTTTTGTTCCCTTGTTGCTAAAGCATATACCAGGCAATAGGTTGGCTTAAACAATGGGAATTTATTGGTTCATGGTTTGAAGGCTAGGAGAAGTCCAAGAGCTGGTGGCTGGAGAGCGTGGACTCTAGGCTTTTCTTTGACATGGCACTGCACCTGGCAGTCTCTCCTGGCCTCTTCTGTCTCTTCTGAGTTCCCTTTGACTTTCAGCTTTCAGCTGCTTCCTCTGGTTGGCTGTTTGTGGGGTTTTTTTCATTTGTTCGTTTTTCCCTCTCTGGGACCTGCCCTTTAAGGCCTTCAATAAAAGGATTTAAGACCCATCCTAATTCAGCTGGGTCACACCTTTACTGAAGTAACCTCATTAAAAGGTCCAGTTCACAAAGGTTCACACCCACAGGAATGGATTCAATTTAAGAACATGTTTTTCTGGGGCTACATGGCTCTAGATTTATTTTTTTATTTATTTTTCTCCCTTCCCCGGGTCTCCCTGCCCCATTGTCTGCTCTCTGTGTTCATTCGCTGTGTGTTTTTCTGTGACCACTTCTATCCTTATAGTGGCACTGGGAATCTGTATTTCTTTTTGTTGCGTCGTCTTATTGTGTCAGCTCTCTGTGTGTGCAGCGCCATTCTTGGGCAGGCTGCACTTTCTTTCGCACTGGGTGGCTCTCCTTACGGGGCACACTCCTTGCACATGGAGCTCCCCTACACGGGGGACACCCCTACGGGGCAAGGCACTCCTTGCGCATATCAGCACTCACATGGGCCAGCTCCACATGGGTCAAGGAGGCCCGGGGTTTGAACCACAGACCTCCCATGTGGTAGGTGGACACCCTATCCATTGGCCATGTCCGCTTCCCATACATGGCTCTAAACACCACTGGATGTTGATAGAACTAAAGTAAAAGCCATTGCCCCAGAAAATAAAATTTACCTATTGCCACCTGTTTTCCCTGTCATCTAATAATTATCTGCCGAAGGTGACTCAAACAATTTAATTATGAAAATAAAGTAGGTGTGGCTGGCTAGTGCCTCTTGGCAATCATTAACTTCTTTCATAGGACTCCGTGCCTAGTCATTTCTATTGTTTTTTAGAAGGTGAGGAATCATCACAATTCTGAAAGAGTGGAGGAAAAAGGGCCATACTTAATTCTTTGGCAACTTCCCAATGACCCTGTCTCTTTCCTGCCTGAGGGAACAGCATGACTTAGATTCATGAAAGTTGGCACCAAGTGATCCTTCTCTGTAAATATTAGAAATAGGAAGTTGTGGAAGGCTTTATAGAATTCAAGCATTCTTTCAGTTGAACCTGGGAAGTCAACTCTACTCTACTTTTAACTTACCTTCTGAGAAATGGAATAATCTCTGCTGCTCCCCCAAACAAACAGAAGTTTCAGTGCAGAGCCATGGTCTCTACCGTCCTTTAAGCAAATAACCTATTTAAGTTAGTGCAATATTTCAAGAATTCTACTGCACTAGACATGCAATAAATGGATTTCTATCCATTCTATGCCTAGGCAGGTGCAATGAAAGCAAAAATCTGTCGATAAAAGGCCCTTCATCATTTCTGGTGACAGCTGGAAGTCTTTAGAAATTTCCCTAGGGAATGCAGTAGGATGTCAAAGGAATTGCAACTTTGGGCAGGAATCTAGAGGGTGCCAAGTTCACACATGGTTGCAAGATGTTTAATCAAGCAAATGAGGACAAGATGGTCAGAGGGACCAACTATTATCTCTAGACCTAGTTCTCTACATTTATCCAAAAAGGAAAGAGAGGAGCAGCTTTTTATTTATTTTTTTTAACTACATACCACACAGGACTGTTGCAGACACACATAGCTAGAGAGGAAAATCACAGAAAAGGAAGAAATTCACATTCAAGCAATGATAATAGCCTTTCATGTACCTATCCTCTTACACAAACCAGGAACTGCCTTGATCCCTCAGTACACCAAGAGGATTTGTTTGATTACAAGAAACTTCACATTTTAGGGCAAAATTTTCCCTTAAGCAAAAGGTAATTACCAATTCTTGCCATTCATTTCTCTCTACGTTTGGTGGTCAATCTGCTGGTAAGAGGGGGGAAAACTGTAAATATATATATATAAGTAGTTCCTGATTCTGGGAAAGTAAGCGAACTCCAGCAGAGGTGAAGAGAGAGGAGAATCTGTGATCAGGGTTGCTGGGAGAAAGAGGTTACCAATCCACTAGACGTGCCTCCAAACTGGGAGATGTTGCCAGTGTCTGTGATGCATATGTGGTTTGCATTTAAATCGGACTGTGCCTTCTTGGGTCAAGCCATGATCTAAAGTGGAACCACGGAAGAGTTGGGAGAAAGTAGAACTTCACGTGATATTCTGAGCCCAAACAGAGCCAGGAAATTCAAGAAGTTCTCACTTAGTTTTCCATATTGAATGAGTCCTGGATGGTTCAAGTGACATCCCGAAACACAAGCAAACGATCTCAGCCTATCCTTAGTGTTGAGTAAAGTTCAATCAGCTCAGAATTATTTTGAGACGCAGCATATATTGCAGTACACACAGGCAAAGTTTAACTTGGCCCTGACCACAGGGGAGTTGAAAGTCGCTATTCATAATATTTACGAGATCCTGCCTTCAGTTCACCCATTGAAGTCATTCTATTAAGTTCGGCATAATAGCTTGAAGTCCCTTATTAAAATAAATACCTTGTGAGTCACACAAGTTGGCACAGTACCACCCAGATCTGTAGATTGTCTGACCAGGGTAATTACCTATCACTTAGGAGAATGAATATGAGGAAAAGAAAGAAGAACTCACATTTACTTAGCTCTTTTTATATCCCTGCCTTGAGTTCTCTAACTCCTTTTATTGAATCCTCATGACATTCTGATAAAATGGATATTGTTTTTAATTTTACAGTTAGAAGAACTGAGATTGAGGGCTGTTAAGTAACTTGTTAATAGCTTTACAGCTATTAAGAATCTGGTTTTGAATCCAGGTGAATCTGATGCCAAACCCTGCCAGGTTAATACCCATCTAATGTTTGAAGGAGGAAAGGAATAGAAAGCAAATAGAGCAGAGTTGCAACAGAACCCAAGGACATCAATAGGTTTTGATTTTCTAGTAGCCACATTCAAAAAAGTAAAAAGAAGTAGGTAAAATTTTAATCATCTATTTTATTTAATCCAATGCATCTAGCTTTTTCAACATTTAATTGGTATAAACAGTATTAATAAGATATTACATCCTTTTATTCATACTGTCTTTAAAATTGGGTATGTATTTTACATTTATAGACTATTTTAATTCAGAGTAGCCACACTTCAAATGTTCAATAGTCACATGTGGCTACTGGCTACCATTTGAAAAGCACAATTCTACAGAATTAATTCTTCACAGATTTATGCCATTCACAAATTTGGTCATTTTGAATTTTATCTTCCCCTAAACCACTGATTAACACAATGAGCAAGACCTGTTCCTCAAAAGATTAAACTTAGAGTTACCATACTGACCCAACAATTCCACTCCTAGGTATATACCCAAAAGAAAACACACGTCACACAACATCTTGTACACGGATGTTCATAGCAGAATTATTCACAGTAGCCAAAAGGTAGAAACAATCCAAATGCCCATCAGCTGATGAGTGGATAAATAAAATGTGGTATAACCATACACACTGGAAAATTATTCAATGATAAAAAAAGATTGAGGTACTGATACATGCTACAACATGGATTAACCTTGAAAACATTATTCTAAGTTAAAGAAGCCAATCATGAAAGACCACATATGTACAATTCCATTTATAAGAAAATTTCCAGAATAGGCAATTTCATAGAGACAGAATCATGATTGCTTAGCGCTTGGCAGATTGAAGGGAAATAGAAAATGACAGCTAATAGGTACAGCATTTCTTTTCAGGGTGACTGATGACAACGTTCTGAAGTTGATTGTGGTAATGGTTGCACAATTCTGTGAATACACTAAAAACCATTGAATCGTATATGTTAAATAGGTGAAATGCATGGTATATAAATTATATCTTTAAAAAATCTGTTATATAGGAAAAAACAACTCATCTGAACCCTCAAAAATATGTTGAGAAAGAAGAGGCCTAGATAGAAGTTGCTAATGGATATTTATCCACTAATTAACGTTCATTAGATACTGATGTTCCTAAACCTTCTAGTCACCCTGTCTGTATCACTATCCCTTCCATGTTCCTGGTTTTATCTTCAAGGCGATTATCCATCCAGCAAACCCCTAAAGAAGTCCAGCTTGGAGTCAAGCACTTTGTTAGATGAACAACATGGGGTCCATACCTCCTAGGTGCTCATGGTATGGAAAGGTAGAAGGACAAGCAAATCTCCACCACTGTAATAGTCCTATAGTGAGATCTATATAGAGCCTCATAGGATGCTCACAGGAAAACAAGGTAAATGATGTCCAGAGCATTCCTGGACCTACCAGTGCAGTCACCCTCCCCAAAGACTCTAATAAAAATTAATCTGGCATGGCTTACATTTAGTGATATTACACAAAATGAGGGGGATATCATTTTCTTTAAAGTACTGACCAATCACATCTCTGTTTTGGAATGTCAGAAATCCTCATCATACTCATCAATCAATAGATCCCAATTACTTCCACTTTTTAAAAATAGGCAAAACACTTAGCAGCTGTAGGCTTGAGGACCTTTTCTCATTTCCTGATGATTGCTCAATGAAAGGAATGTGGTAGACAAAAGAACTGTCAAAATCGAACTCAACACATGTGCACCAGGAAATAAAGCCACAATTTTTTTAGCAGTGCTATTCATAAAGCAAACAATCTAAGTGTCTAACAACAATAAAATTAATTTAAAATTCACTGTTTTTCCATGCTAAGAATCATTACACAGGGGTTTTTAATGTTGGAGTTTTGATGTTGGAGTTTGACACTGAAACCTTAAGCTGGAGCCCCAGGAAGTAAGCTCACAGGGGAAAGAGAAGGAAGCTGGGGGAAGAGAGGAACCCAGGAAGCCTAAACCCTGGCAGACTTTGGCAGCCATCTTGCCAACACATGGAAATAGACTTTGGTAAGGGAAGTAACTCATGCTTTATGCCCAAGCTCCTACCCCAAATAAACACCCTTTATAAAAAAAAAAAAAAATTTTTTTAAAGAAGGACTACACAGCAGTGAAAATGAATGGGTGGTGCTATATACATCAGTATAGCTGAATTTCAAAAACAGTGTTGAGAAAAAAAGGCAAATCATACAGTGAAATCTCACACCAAGTTCAAAAATAGAGAAAACTCAATACATTGTATACCAACACACTAATATAGTAGAATCTTTCTATATATCATTAACAAAAATTCAGGATAGTAATTATCCGGGGATGGCGTGTCACTGGGGAAGAGGATGCAGTCTCAGGGGGCACACTGGGCCAGCTCTGTCTGGAAGCTCCTGGAGCACTGCTGTTCCATTTTTCAGCATAGATGGTGACTTAAAAGCGGTTCATTTTATTTCGTTTAAATCTGCACACTTACTTTTTTATATACCGCCTGTATATTTTACAATGCTTACACCTCCCTAAAAGAAAAAAAACACCACCACCTCAGAGTTGTTATATACCAAAAACGAAATAAGGAATCCACCTTCTGGCTGGTGAAGCAGGTCCTCACAGGCATCTAGCATTCTACGCCCTCATTATTCTGGTTTAGTCATTTGTAAGAGATCCTGCCTTAGAGGGAACCTGAAATTCGGTGCCACTGAAAACGCAAAGCTGCTTCTGTCACGCGGGGCTCCAGAGTGGGCAAGATATGAGAGATGGAGGATTCCCGGACCTCAGGAGGGCTGCCGGGACGCCAGCCCGCTCCTCGCCCCTGGCCCCTGCCCTGGTTTCCAGTCCCGTCAGACCCCTCCCCAGGGAAAGCTACAGGTCGGGACGCACTGCGTTTACGAAATCCTTGGCCACCCAAATCTCCCAAAGGGGAGCCGGCGTGGCTCAGGGGCGGAGCCCCGGTTTCCCACGTACTTGGTCCCGGGTTCACTTCCAGGCGCAGTACCTTTAAAAGAAAACTCCCAAGGATGGAAAGTGGGGTTCGTCTTCGTCCCTGGGGCAAAGTGCAGCTGAAGAAGCCCCAATCCGCCTACTCACCAAGCTCGTGCATCACGCTCTCTGACCCCTGCCTGGCCACAGGCCCGGAAGGAACTGGGGCGTGGGGGCCGCCGGGTGCCGAGCGCGCGGGTTTGTCCTTCATCCCGCGGGGCGCAACCGGGGATGCAAGATTGGAAGGGCAGGCGGCGCCAGGAGTCTCATCCTTCTGGCAATCCACACAGACTTAAAGGGCTGCTCGTAGTCGGCTCTAAATATAGCCTCACCCACACCTGTTTGCGTCTCCAGAAACTTCCAGGTGCGTCCTCTGCTAAAAGACGGGTTTTCTGTAAGTTTATATCCCCTTAGGAAGGAAGAACAAAAGCTTTTAAACTATGTCACGGGAACTCATTCCCAAGAAGGAACGTATTCGAAAAGATAGACAACACGAGATAGTTCAGAGACTCTAAGTTTTTTTGAAAGTTCAAGGTGAGCAATCTTTCCAAAATCCAGGTTTACAGAGGTTGGCATAATCAGCAGCCCCCAAGGTCCACTGTCCTGGAATGACTGTCCCAGAATGAGTTCCCAGCTCAGTGGTCTTGTGGACGGCTGGGGCTCTCTGCCCATTCCACTGAGCCTGCCTGCATTTGCTCAACCGTGGCTCCGTTCCTGCCGGAATCTGGGACTGCCCCAGAACCAGGTTGGGATTTACAGGGGGAGAAGTGGAAGCACCTGAGCCTGCTTCTCCAGCCCCTTCTTCCACATACCCAGTACCATCACACAGCTGCCCCAGTTCCATCTCCTTCCATCCCCTCCAAGGCCAAATGTTGACCATTGCCTCCAGAGAACTCCCCTTCCTCAGACTCCCTTCTCTCTCTTTGCCCCCCATCAGCATCTTGCACAAAATATCCAGAATAATCTGAATTGGTCTTATTTTCCTCCAACTATTGATTCTCAAGAAAAAGGCACGAGGATAGGAAGAGGATCGTCGTCCCCATCAGGATCATTTGTGGGACACAGTCCACTTAGATCCCAAGAGGTGTTGCCTGTCCTTCAGATTGAGTATTTGGGGGTGCTGGGGGCGGGGAATTAGAGCCACTCCATTTGCATGTGACTTTTATCTCGATCCTGAGTCTCCCTAAATGACCAAGATTTTCACTTGCTTCACTTTGTCTCATCCCAGAGATCAGTGGGTCTCAGCCCTGTCTGGACATGAGAATTGCCCAGATAGGTTTTTTTTTTTAATATCAATTACCCAGACATCATCCTCAGCTATTCTCATATAATTGGTCTGTAGTGGGGCTCAGGACCTGCACTTTTGAAAGCTTTCTAGATGTTTCTAAAGCACCATTGGGGGGCTGATGGAAAACACTGGAAGAGAAAGGGGAGGCATAGACCAGAGACATTTTTGCTAAAGATGTTTCTTTACGTTTATGTAAATTTAAGGAGGCAAAGAGAAGGGGCACCTTCAATTCTGATTGCAGTACTTAGTGTGACTGTGTAACATTGGGCTCAGAAAAGAAGGAGGGTAACTAGAGAAGCAGACTAAGACTGAAAATAACTAGAGAAGCAGATTAACACTGAGAAGCGTCACCTGGGAGTGACCTCCCATTAGAAGATCTTCCCCCACCCCAAACCAGGCAGAGTGTAAAATAAAGGGTGAGAGCATGGGCTCTAGGGTCAGTTGGACATGGCTCCCAGTCCAAGGTCTCATTCTCAGCAGCTGTGATCTTGGGCGTTCATACTACCTTTTCTCATCTGTGAAATTGTAATCTGGATTGTAGCTATCTCCTAGGGTTCTAGTGAGAATAAATTGAGGGGAGGTATGTAAAGTGATAAGACCGCTTCCAGCACGTAATAAATTCTCAATTAAAAGTAGCTTATTGACCTCAGAGACTTTCTGCCCTCCCCATTCCATCCTGCTCCTCACATCAGAATCCTTGATACTAAATAAGAGAATGTCAAAACAAAGTGTTAAAGAAATGTCTTTAGTTGGTTAGAGAAAAGGACTTTATTTACTCACAGTATTAAGCCAAAATTTATTGAGCACCAGGCACCAAATTGTGATCGACAATGAGGGTAACATTATGATGCAAATGTTATTATCATGACCACTTGACAAACAAATAAGTGGAGTCTGCCCAGCTGGGTACAGAGCCCCAGGTGTTGATGCCGGGGTCTGGACAGACCTAATTCCAAGGCTGTAGACACTTCCTTGGGGAGCAAGCCAGTTCTGTGGCTTTATGCTTATCAATATGCTTATGACTCCCAAATGAGTATCTCCAGTTCAAACCTCTCCCCTAAACTTTCAACTCAACCATCCAACTGTATTTTTTGTATTTCTGGGGAGGAGGGGGAGAGGGGAAGAGGTGTCTAATAACTGTCTCAAATTTAACTTAAGCAACACTGACCTTCTGATAACTAACCCATTCCTCCAACTGACCCGTTCATCTCAGAGATATCCCCAATTCACTAAATGCCCACACCAGCCTTCCAGTGACTCAGGCAAAAACTCTGGTGTCATCCTTGACTCTTCTTCGCCTACGTCACCCTCCATGCTGTCAATGAGTCATGCCAGCTCGACCACCACCCACCACCTCCACTGCCACCTCCCTGGACCAAGCCATCACCACCTCTTGTCACCCCACAGTCTGTTTTTCAACCCAGCAGGAAGAGTGATCTTGTTCAAAATAAGTCAAATCACACTCTCCTCTGATCAAAACCGCCCGACAGCTTCTCTTTGGAGGCTCTGCCTGCATGATCTGTACCTGGTCCTACCTCTGTGACCCCACTTCCTAATCCTCCGCTCTCTAGCCACGGCGAGCTCACCTTCCTACCTCTCTGCTCCTTTGCCTCTGCAGGTCCCTCTGCCGGGAATGCCTCCCCCCACCCACCCCTTTCCGTCATGTTTCACTTCGTCATTCTCTCAGGTCTTCGGGGGAATGTTTGCCTGCTCGGTGGTCCTCCCTGACCCCGCTAGCTGACATTGCAGCCTGCTCCCACCCCACCCTCTTTCCTCTGCTCTTGTATCTCTTCTCTTCTTTTTTTAAAATTTATTTATTTATTTAAATAGGAAATTGTCTTTTTTTAAAGATACATAAATCACAAAAAAATGTTACATTAAAAAATATAAGAGGTTCCCACATACCCCACTTCCCACCCCACCCCCGCTCCTCCCACATCAACAACCTCTTTCAGCATTGTGGCCCATTCATTACATTTGGTGAATACATTTTGGAGCACTGCTGCACAGCATAGATTACAGTTTACATTGTAGTTTACACTCTCCCCCATTACATTCAGTGGGTTATGGCAGGATATATAATGTCCAGCATCTGTCCCTGCGATATCATTTAGGACAACTCCAAGTTCCGAAAATGCCCCCCATATCTCATGTCTTCTTCCCTCTCCCTGCCCTCAGCAACTACCTTGGCCACTTTCTCCAGATCAATGCTACAGTTTCTTCCATTACTAGTCACAATAGTTCTATAGTAGAACACCAGTAAGTCCTCTCTAATCCATATTTTATTCCTCCATCCTGTGGACCCTGGGTTGGTGATGTCCACTCCACCTCTATATCGAGGGGGGCTTAGATCCCACATGGTTGATTTTATCTTTTCCTATGTGCCGTGTATTTTCCTTGTCTATCTTGGTTGGGGTTTGTCTCCTCCCACCAGAAAGTCTCTTGTGTGGAGACAGAGACTGTTGTCTGATTTGTTCATTACTATCTCCCTGGTGCCTGGAAGAGAACCCAGCAGCATACACAGTAGTTGCTTAATATTTATTGAATGAATGAACAAACCAATGAATGGAGTACTTTCCCATACTAGGCTCAGGAAGACAGCCAGGTGAAAGCTATAAAATTCTGTTAGTCATTGAAGAATTGCACAATTATAATAGTATTCTTAGTCACTGATGCAAGTAACCAAGACGGCAAAAGTAACTCAGGACACTGGCTCGGGAAGCAGAAGGGGTATTTCTGTTCTCACTATGCCTCCAGACAGCCACAGCCTTTTTTTTTTTTTTGCAGAAACTGAAGTTTCCTGTGAGGATTAATAAGTATAGCAAAAAATAGTCTCCAGAAACGGGGCATTAAAAACAAAGTATACCAGGTGGATGTAGCCCAAGTGGTTGAGCACCTGCTTCCCATTTACAAGGTCCTGGGTTCGATCTCTGGTACCTCCTAAAAACAAACAAACGTATACCAAAGAATTTACTGGAGAATAATTTAGTCACTTAGCTGAACTCAATCTTTAAGAATAAGAAAATCAAGTGAAACTCTGCCTAGGACAAAATTCAAAACATATTTGGACCAAAGTGTCCTCCTGCCAACGTCAGGGGAATTCCCACAAATTGCCAAAGCTGGGGCTCTGGCCAGAAAGGGATTATCCCCAAGAACATGCCTGTTGCCTGAACGCTTTTCACCCAGGCCCACGACACCGGGCCCTCCATGAACCCCAACTGCCATCTTTTGTTTGTGCCAATTTTTATATTTTTGAAAAGTGCTTTTGAAATACAGTTTAGGAAGTGGGGAGAGGATAGGCTTTGGGGAAATTGCTCTCCCTCCCATCTGCCTTCTCCAGGCCTGTAAATTCCTGTCACCTGGCTTAGCTCACAAGCAATGAATCCAGGATTTTTCTGCTTCCAAAGAAAGCAGGAAAACTTAGCTCCTGGCTGATTGGAAATCTCTCCCACGTCTCCTGCAAAAGGACACCTTTCGTGCACAGTGGTCCTGGATCTTCTCTCAAATTTACGTTATTATCCACGCAGAATAATTATGCACAATAAGGAATTTGTTTGCATCCCCTCACTGCTCTCAACCCTGGGAAGATGCCTAGAACCACAGCCCTGTTGGGACTTCTTTTGTAATTTAGCTATACAGTGTCCTTGGGGTTGAAATGCCCAATCACTGATTTTCTTCTCTCTCATATTTGCTTCTTCCTCTCAAAGTGGAGTCTCATTCAAATCAAAGAGATTTGGGCAGTCAGTGTAGGAAGGTTTCTGTTGGGCTTCCCAGCTACCCATTACAGCAGGAGTTTTTCATCTGTGGCTGGACACGAGACGACGTTTACTGGATAAGTGTGGATTCCGCATAAACGGTGAAGTTGTCTGGAGATTGGCAAAATCCATTGTATGACATTCAAGCTCTTGAACATGTCTCTGACTTGTCTGCTTTCGTTCCAGTAGCTTTCCTCTGGCTCATTATGGGAACAGCCTGTTTGCCAAGGTATAACATGACTAAATTCATCTCTTCATAACCAAGACAGGATGACTATGGAAATGTTTATTCTTCCCACACTGGTTTAGCTAAAAGTTCCTACTAAATTTAACCAAACTAAAGTAAAGCCAACTCAGTAGCTGAGTAATCCAAACAACCCAGGAAAACCATATCATTTAATACAATAAAGCAATTAATTTCCCTTGTTTTTTCTGCTTCCTTTTCCTTAACAACTTCAGAAATGTAGACACTAGGAAGAAACACTCTTTCAGATGCACTTTTCTATTTCTTGGCGCTATTGCCAATTATGACTGCTATAGACTTAATAAAAATTTTTTTAATTGTACTTAAAAGTTCTTTTTTAAAAAAAATTAATTTATTTGTTTATTTCTAACGCCCCCTCATTGTTTTGCGCTTGCTGTCTGCTCTTTGTGCCTGTTCGTTGTGTGCTCACCTTCTTTTAAGGAGGTTCCAGGAACTGAACCTGAGCCCTCCCATGTGGAAAGGAGGTGCCCAAAGGCTTGAGCCACCTCCACTCCCTAAAACTTCATTTTAATAACCTGCTCAAGCAAGATGGATTATGTCCTTTATTCTAGTTTTAGAGACCCCTTCCTAAGTATTCTAATATTGCCAGCATTCTATTTATCAATATTATTTTTAACATTAGCAACATTATTCTGCTATTAAAAATGTCCAGCATATAAATATATAGGGACTTTTGATTTAATAACCTCATGTTCTTGATGATTAGGGACAGGAACCTTGAATTCTAGAAGAACTACCAAGTTAAAGTCCAGTAGTTGATGTAAGGAGCAGAGAGGTAGATCTCGGATCTCAGTAGCATGATGTCAGGAGTAGCTGGGAATTTTCTTCTGGCCTAGCATCACTGGTAGAATTGAAGAGAAGGATTTTCATGGTTGTGATACTTCAGGAATTTCTAGAAGCTTCTTTCAGAGCAGGAATCACCACCAAAGAGGGCACAAAAACCTCTTCTTTTTAAAAAAAATTTTTATTGTAATAACATATATATGACATAAAATTTCACATTTTAGCCAAACGAGTGCAAACATCACAACCTGGTTGACCTCCACCTGCCACAAAGCGGCCAATTTCCAAAGAGAGTTTTCTAAGTAGCAGCTTAGAAAAAAGATCTCATGATGCTACGTGTCTACTCGTGTCCAAAAGATTAAGCTCTTCTTCCAATTAATGTTACTGCTGAAGACTAGAGCTGACTACTGTGAAAACGCAAGACATTACTTCCAACAATCTGTGAAGCTCTTCAGAGGAAGAATCTTTCATAATTGTAATGCAAGCATGGGCGTAGTTCCAAGGTATTTGCATGGATTTACCTAATGTATGTTTAACCTTTTTGAATATATGGGAAATTTTCTCAGTAAACACTTTTTTTTTTCATTTAATCTACGTCCATCAAATAAATAGAAAATACATTGGAACAGTTCTCAAGGAAACTAACGTGGGACAATTAAGCTAAAATTCCTCAGAAGCAAACATATAGGTTGCTTATACCAAGCTTTCATATCTTTGTTTTGTAGTATCACAAAATACATATACAAAGGATCAGATAAAGATTACTCTAATTGAGTTACTGGAAAGAGACAGTCTAATCAAGTACATGCACAATTTGGATATCAAAAAGATGTCCACCCAAAAGCCTCTGGCTCTGGTTCCACCCCTCACTATCTTTCTGTTTTGTTTTGATTCCAGCCCTATACAATTGGTGCCAAGGCAAAACTTTGGAATGTTTTACAGAAGTCTGTGCTTAAGGACAGTCTATCAAGACAGCAGTGTAAGATGCCTTAGGGTTCCATTTCCCCCACAGAATCTTTGACCAACTAGCAAAAACTACCAGAGCCATGTTTATGAATTTAACCAAGGATGTGCACGGAAAACTACAAAACATTGTTGAAACAAGGAAAACCTAAATAAATGGAAGAAACTTCGTGCTTGTGAATTGGAGGATGAACTACTGTTAAGCTGTCAGTTCTACCTAAAGCGATTTACAGATTCGCTGCCATCCCAATAAAAATTCCAACAGCTCTAATCACAGAAAGGGAGAAGTCAACCATCAATTTATATGGACGGATAAGAGGCTCAAATAGCCAAGATCATCTTGTAAAAGAAGAATGAAATTGGAGGACTCACATTTCCCAATTTTAAAAGTTATTGCAAAACTACAGTAATCAAAACTACATGGTAATGTAGGTTGGTGGGAGACAGAATGTGGTTGAGAAGTGGGAGCTGATGCTGGATGTATGAAGAATGTTAAATAAAATCAATTATAAATATGTGGTAGTGGATGGACTTGATGGTAGCACATTATAATGAGTGTAATAAACACTTATTTTATGGATGTGATTGTGCCTTAAATAAGTAGTCTAGGGCAGGGGTCTTAACCTTTTTTTTGTTCCACAGACCCCCTTTGCCAGTTGGGTAAAAACCATAGACCCCTTACTAAGTCTACACTATACTGTATATTATTTAATAAATATACCACACCCATACCAACAAGTCCCCACAAGAAGAATGTTTGTTGTAATTTAAATTCAAGCTCATGGATCCCTTGTTAAGAACCCCTGGCTTAGGGAAATCAATGCTAGTTGAGGGACAACTGGAGGATAATATATATAGGGAATCCATAACACTGATTTGGTAGTAGATGAGGATTGTGATTAATAATATAAATACAGGAATTCTACTACAAGGTGTTAAGAATGTGGTGATACATAGGAAAAATATATCTAATGTATTTATAGACTATAATTAAAAATAATATTGTAATTTTTTAGGAGGTACCTGGGATTGAACCCAGGACCTTGTACATGGGAAGCAGACAATCACTGAGCTACGTATGAACCCCGATGAGTACTGGGTTTTTGTTTGTTTTTAGGAGGTACCGGGGATTAAACCCAGGACCTTGTAAATGGGAAGCAAGTGCTCAACCACCTGAACTACATCCACTCCCTTATTGTAATGTTTTTATAGCCCAAGCAAAGAGGGTACTACATTAATGCTAAAGTTAAAAAAAAAGAATTTGGGGTTTGGGTTTTGTGAGAAATGAATATGCTTATTTTTTTCTTCATTTTTTTCATTAATAAGGAAACCTTGACTATGTCATTTAACTAATCTGTGTTCATCTGAATTTCTTTCTAAATACTGGAGAAGCAATTGAGTTTGTTGTTGAAATTAGATGAGGTAAAAGTGCCTGGACGGAACTTTTTAAGAGTAATACTTCCTTAACTTGTTGGGCTACCTTTCGTCTATTATTTTATTTTTTGAATTTGAAATATAGTTTCAATTTTAAAAACCTCATGGTCCTGGCACAAGGGCAGACATATAGACCAATGGAATCAAATTAAGAGCTCAGCAATAAAACTTCCATCTGTGGCCAATTGATTTTAGACAAGAATGTCAAATTCACTCAATGGGGAAAGAATAGTTTCTTCATTAAAAGATGCATGAGACCTGGATAGCCATATGCAAAAGAATGAAGGCAGATCTATATCTCACACCATCAGTAAGTAAAAATTAGCTTAAAAGGGATCAAAGCTCTAAACATAAGAACCCAAACTATAAAAGTCCTAGAAAAAACTTGGGGAAACATCTTCAGAACTTTGTGTTAGGTAATTGTTTACACCAAAAGCACAAGAAACAAAAGAAAAATGTAGATAAATAGAACTTCATAAAAATAAAAAACTTGTGTGCATTAAAGGACATGGAGAAGAAAGTGAAA
Source organism: Dasypus novemcinctus (assembly GCF_030445035.2). Taxonomy (NCBI): domain Eukaryota; kingdom Metazoa; phylum Chordata; class Mammalia; order Cingulata; family Dasypodidae; genus Dasypus; species Dasypus novemcinctus. The sequence continues at coordinate 18,075,250 of NC_080674.1, read as the reverse complement.
AGATAACTACAAAACAGGAGAATATATTTGGAAACTATATGTCTGCTAAGGGGTTAATATTCAGAATATATAAAAACTCTCATAGTTCAAAAACAAAAAGACAAACAAAAAAAAACGGGCAAAGGACTTGAGTAGATATTTCTCCCAAGAAGATATACAAATTTCAAAAAGCACAAGAAAAGATGCTCAACATCATTAACCATTAGAGAACTGCAAACCAAAAGGACAATGAGATACCCATTCACACCTATTAGAATAGCTACTGTTAAAAATATATTTTTTTAAGTGGAAAATGACAAGTGTTAGAGAGAATGTGAGTAGGAACCCTTGTACATTGTTGGCAGGGTTGTAAAATGGTATCATTGCTGTAGAAGACAGTTTGGTAGTTCCTGAGAATGCTAAGTATAGAACTATCATATGACCTAGCAATCCTTCTATGTATATTCCCAAAAGAATTAAAAGCAGGGACTCTGTTGGGAGCGATAAAAAGAATGTATGTTGAACTCAGCAAGAATCAGTAGCACGGCTGCCAGAGAAGGGCCAACCCTCTCAATTAAGCAAACTATAATTAGCTCCTCACAATACGTCAGGTCCCACAACATGGCAGAATCCAAATCTGCCCTGTCACTTCCTTATTCTTCTTCCCCTTCAGGCCTTTGTTCTCCGTCTTCCCGCCACTGCCCAGATTGACAAGGCAGTGGGCAGGCGCTAGGCAGGTAAACTGAAACCCACCCTATATGTTAGTGGTGATCATAGCCAATCCCTAACTTCCACCCCCGCCTATTACCCCTCCCCTTCCCAAGAGTATATATGCTTTGTTCCCCTCAATAAAATTTGCAGCTTGATCCTCACCCTGTCTCGCTGTCATTCCTCGCGTCTCCTGTCTCATCATTCTCCTCCACGCAAGCCACGAGCCCCAGTTCGCAGCCCCGCTGGCCGGGGCATTCACAGGACTCAAACAGATATTTGCACATCTATGTTCATAATGATATTATTCACAATTGCCAAAAGGTGAAGGCCAACTCAACTGTCCATCAACAAATGAATTAAAAAATATATATCATATATACATAAACAGCGGAATATTACTTTGCCATAAAAAGGAACTAAATTGTGATTCACGATACAACATGGATGAAGCCTGAAGACATCGTGTTGAGTGTAATAAGCCAGACAAAGAAGGAAAAACATTGTATGATCTTACTATATGAAATAATTAGAATGTGCAAATTCATAGTCAGAAATTAGAATACACATTACCAGGGGTCGGAGTAGGGGTAGAGAATGGAGAGTTAATGCTTAATTAGTACAGATAAGTTTTGGAAATGGATGGTGGAGATAGTAGCACAACATTCTGAATAAATTAAAACCACTGAGGGGGGGCGGGGAAGGGGAGAGAAATTTTAAAAATAAAAAAAATAAAAAAATAAAAAAACACTGAATTGTATGTTTGAAATTGGTTAAAAAGGGAAACTGTAGGTTGTTTATGTTACTAAAATTTAAAAAAAATTCTTAGTACTGTACAACACAGTGAACCCTAATGTAAACTATGGCCCATAGTTAACAGTATAAGTAAAAGGTTGTTTTGTCAGTTGTAACAAAGGTACCACAGTAATGCAGCATGTTAATAGGGAAAATTGCATGTAATAAGGAGTAAATGGGAACTCTGAACTTTCTGCATGATTTTTCTCTAAACCTGTAACTTCTCTAATAATAATAATATTAATAATAATAAAAAGTCTGCTTAAATCCCATTATGGAGGCTACAAATAAAGGTGTCTAACATTTATCAAGCAATTTACTACATGCCAGTTCCTGCCAGACTCTATTCAAAGTGTTCAGCCTATATGATAACAGTTAATCTTCATTGAGAGCCGAAGTGGTAAATGCTGTTAAGGCCACTCCTATTTTACAGATGAACAAATTGAGGCAACAAAGAGGGAAAGCGCCTTGGCCAAACCCTCCGGGTGTGATTGTCAGAGCCAGCTCCAGAGCCACCTCCTTCCACCGCCTTGGCTTGGGCAGCACTCCTGGAAAACTATAAGTAACAAAAGAACAAAAGCCTGTATGTGAAACTTGCAAGTTTTTCCAATACTCCATGTATTCCATTTTAAACTTAGACGAAAGTTGATTCAATCATTATATTCTCTGAATTGTCCCAGGGAGTAATCTATCATCCCATTTCACCTAAAGCTTTACAGTTCAGAGGAAAGAAAACTGGTGCCTGAATTTACGTCGGTCGTGTCCACCATTCAGCTGTGGACATTGCCTTGGGGTGTCCACCATTCAGCTGTGGACATTGCCTTGGGGTGCTCAACCTAAGAGTTGTAAGACATCTATTTTACCCAAAAGTGGAATTCACTCACTCACAGATTATGTAATTCCAAAAACTGAAGATATGTCACCCAAATGCACAATTCCCAATGTGTTTAAGGGGAAATACGAGTTGTTTCTACTGTTGAGAAATTAATCAAATTTAGTTAATAAACACAACATAATAGAATGTAGCTCAAGGAAATGCCACACAAACATCCTGGGGACAAACTCTCACAAACATTTCGTTATCATGCACTTTATCGTCAGATGAAAAAATGCACTGCATTATAACCTAACTTTTCATATTCTGACAGTAATATCAACGGTGCTATAGCCAACAGCACATGATGACAGGACTTTGTCATGTCCTAGAGAAAACGATCCCCAGCACTTTCTACATTAAAAGCTTCTTTGAAGGACAAATGCTATTTTACACAAATGTATAAAGTTTAAATTCCCATCCCCTCCTGCCAATAGACACTCAACACAAAATGCTATTCTCATCCATGGCGTTTCACATCTGATAAATGGCCATGGGTTTCCCACACCATCGGGACTGACTGGTTTCCACAGGAATGCAAAAGCTTTTAAACAGAACTTGGCACCCATCTTGACGATGTGAACCTGCGGTGTGAGGTCATGCTATTGTTGTCAGTGCTTACTTCAGCAAATAGGAATTTGTACTCTACATTGTTCTTCAAAGGATCAAGAAAGTATTCTCTGAGAAACCGTTTTTCTACTGTAATTTAAATTTCAATAATTTAAGTTATCTAAATCCAACCATTAATTGGTGAGTTCCTTGAAGGCCGGGCCATTTTTGCTTTTGCCATCCATCACCTACCGTTGAAAGGACTTAGCCACAGGTGCTAATTACAAATGCACACAAACACGCAAATACATGCACATGTGTATGCAGACACATGCAAATATTTATAATCATAATATATCATATAATATAATATATGATCGTATTTATACTTTTAAAGGATCACTCTAGCTACAGTGGAAAGGAAGGGAGCTCAAACGGAGGAGAGAGGCCACTGAGAAGAATATTGTACTGCTCCAGACAAGATTATAGGTGCCAAGGTTAGGGAAGTAGCATGAATTTGAAGCCAGGATTTGAACCAGGCAGTCGGGCTCCAAAGCCCGGGCCTTGGGCAATGTGCCTAGAAAATTACAGTTAATGAAAGAGAAAACATTTTTTATGTTTCATTCAATTCTAAACTTTTATGACAGCTTATTAAATCTTTATATTCTCTAAATGTGTCACAGTGAATACCTTATCATCCCACTTCAGCTAAAGGTTTTCAATTTGGGAAAAGTAAAATAAGCAAACGAAAAAGCAGTGACGACCACACCAGGAGTCTATTCCAGTAATACTGTCCTGGGGAAATACCTAAAAGGTAGAATGGATAGGATGAGTGGGTTGATTGGATGAGGGGCATAAGCGAGAGAATGTGAGAGTGAGAGAGAAAGAAAATTCTACTACACCACCTTTCCTATTTGTCGAAGCTGGGTAGATAATGCTACCAGGTGTGGTTCCTCCCATCCTCCTTCCCGAAAAAAGAACTCAAGGACCCACTTCCCCTCTCTCCTGTGAGGTTTGCCATGAAGTTTCAAGTCAACTCTTCCATGAATGCCTTTGTCCTAGCTATTTTGCTCTAAATCCACAGTCCCAAGGGAGCTAAATAGCATGGCGTGTTACACAAAGAACTAACGTGTGTCCTCGTAACTCAGACCATGCTGACAGAACTGTTCACCTGCTATCTCCACCAACTGACATTGTTAATGACCAAACTGATCATCCTTCTGTGCTAAAGGCTGATGATTCCTTTAGATTCAAAGCCTTAATCCCAAATGGCTTGAACTTGAGACAATAGACTGCCTTTTTATATTGATTGGTGCGTCTTTGAGTGTCATGAGAGTTTAGCTTTCCCGTGGAATTGCAGAGTGAGCTACTAATGAACTTGAGTGTTAAGATGAAACATCATTCTGAGCCTCAGTAGAGGGAGTTGGCCCAGGTGAACCATTTTGAAATGGATGTAAGGCAGATCTTCTTGGTATCAAGGTCTGCCTCAGTGACCTGAATTTATAGAGACACCATCACCTACAAATGTTTGTTGCCAACATGAGAAGCCCATATTTTAAATTCCTCCTCTGTACAAGACAGGAAAAAAATTTTTTTTCTTGTTCTCATTTTAGTTATTGCATTAACAACTTGAAAAAAAATTCTACAGAAAATACTGAGGTATTCCAATAATGAATTAAATTAATAGACATACGTTAACTTTTAAAACACCAATACTTATGTTAAATCTATCCATTCATAACCACATATAATCAATGAATGGGTTTACACTTAATACAAACAAACAGGCAAAACTTCTCAAGTATCCAATATATTTTGAAAGTGCTCTGGGAATTGTTTTTTGTTGTACTCGTTTTTTGTTTTATGTTTTTTGTGTTTTTTTTGCTCCCAAATTAGAGGAACTATCTGAGTCAAGCTTTATATAATTCTGTGCTCATGGGGCATCCTGAATGGTATTTGCAAATGGGACAGCAAGGAATAGCTGCAGACATGCATATTGCCTGTACACTTCTGCTCCATTGTTCCATCAGACTTGGCACACAAAATACAAGTTCAAAGATAGAATTATTTAAGAGGTTCAAGACAGCACCTGCAGAGTATTTAAACCAAGCATAAGACTTTTCTGATCTAGGGGCCCTGTGTGATTGCACAGATCACACAACTATGAAGCTGGTCTTGATGACAAAAAAAAAAAAAGATAGGTGAGGAATAGATATAAGACTCACTCCAGAAAGTTAATGGCATATTATGAGTAAAATGAAAAGATATTGGCAGATTTTGTGCAAATCCAGACATGATATGACTTCTACTTTAAGAAGATCCTTATGGTTGGTCTATTGAGATAGACTGTAAGAGATCTGCTGGAATGCTATTGCAATGATCTCAGAGAGGAATGATGGTAGATTGGACCAAAGTAGTGACTGCAGTAGAGTGGGAGGAAGTTGCTGGATTTCGAATTTATGTTGAACACAGAGACCGCTGGGATTCCTAACAGATTGGCTATACCATATAACAGAAAGAGAGTCATCAAGGATGGTGTGGTAGGCAGAAAAATAGCCCACAAAGATGTCCATATCCGAGTCCCCAGAACCTGTGACTGTGTTAGTTTATATGGAAAGAGAATGAATTAAGGGACAATGGAATTAAGGTTGCTAATCAGCCAGAAAGAGGGATTATCCTGGATTATCCAGATGGGCCCAGGGGAATCCCAAGGATCCTAAAAAGTAGAGAAGGGAGGGAGAATCAGGCAGACGGCAGCATGGGGAGCACTCGGGCTGGCATTGCTATCTTTGAAAATGAAGGTAGGGGCCATGAGCTGAGTAATGCACATGGCTTCTAGAAGCTGCAAAAGGCAGAGAAGCAGATTCTCCCCTAGCACCTCCAGGAGGAACACAGTCCCACTGAGACACATGTCGGATTTCTAACCTACAGAAATGGGAGATGACAGATTTGTGTTTGTTTTAAGCCACTAATTTGTGGTAACTTGTTATAGCAGCAATTGGAAACACATACAGACGGTGCCAAAGTTTTTGTCCTGAGCATGTGAAGGATGGAGCTGCCATTAAGAGACACAGGGAGTAAGAGTAAGTAGGACAAGTTCAGAGGGAAGAACCAAGAGTTCCATTGGAATATATTATCTTCCTGGGGGAAATCTGTCACATGTGCACCAGGAGATGTAGGCGTGACTGTTCAAAACCGCATAAAGTGAAAAAGTTAGACATTCCAATGTGCATCGATGGAAGAACAAATAAATAAATCACAGTGCGGTCACACAGTGGAATAGCATATAGCTATAGAGTAAGTGAATTACATCTTGCTACAGCATGAATGGATCTTAGAAATATGATATTGATATTATTTTGTATGTATCAGATACTATAACATTTTTAAAAATAATATTCCCCTGGAGGAGCAGATGTGGCTCAAGTAGTTGAGTGCCTGCCTCCCACACGAAAGGTCCCAGGTTTGGTTCCCAGTGCCTCCTGAAAAATAAAAGAAAGAAAACACCAACTCAGGGGAGCCAATGTGGCTCAGTGGTTGAGTGCCAGCTTCCCACATATGATGTCCCGGGTTCGTTCCCTGGCCCCGGGTACCTCAAAAAAAAAATTCCCATTTGATTCCTAAACTGGTATTTCCTCCTCTTACCCTCGCAGCCTCCCAGTCCCTAAATACAGCTGCAGAAACTAGTCATGTCTTCACCAGACTGATTTTCAGTTCCTTCTGTTTTTAGCCCCTGGGGATTTTCTTTACTATCTTGAGAGCTCAGTTTAAAAGGATGTTGCAATTATTTACAAGGCTGTTGCAATATTTTTTTCTGGCATTTCTAGATCTTTAACATTGGGAGGGTTTTCTAATTATCTAGTTCATCTATAGAGTTCATTAAAAAATTCCAGGCCTTACTCCTTGTGGCAGTTTGAAATTATTTTATGAATCCCAAAAAGAGAAAGATCATGCTTGTGGGCTGGTCCACTCCTGTGGTTCTGAGATCTCTTTCAACTGGACTACTTCAGTGAGGCGTGATCCAGGTTGTGTGTCCGCCCTCTTGAGGAGTCTGATAAAAAAAGAGACAGAAAAAAAAAGAACTCTGCCATTTTTGACCTATGTGACAGAAAGGAGAGGCTCTCGGACCTGTGGCCCCAGGGAGAGATGAGCCAGCCTGATAGCTTGCAGCTGAAACCCAGAAAAAGCAGAGCAGCAAATCCTGAGAGAGGAGGCCTGGAAAGAGAGGAGCCCTAAACTCTATGGTACGGCCTGAGGGGAGGGCAGAAACCAGGCAGGGCTCGCCCACCATCTTGCTTCAACACGTGGCAGCTGACTTGGGTGAGAAAACACTTCTTATGGTGCCTTGAGTTGGACTTTTTACAGCCTTGGAACTGTCAGCTTTTACCCCAAATAAACCCCCTTTATAAAAGTCAACAGTATATGGGAACCTCTTATATTTTTTAATGTAATTTTTTTTTTTTTGGTCATCTATGTATCTTTAGGGACAAAGAAGGCAATTAAATTTTTTAAAATTCAAAAAAAAAAAAAAAAGGCCAACACATTTCTGGTACTTTGCATCAGCACCCCTTTGGCAAATTAATACACACCTTAATCAGTAAATCAGAATTTCTAGGGTGGGGCCCAAAGCATCTTTATGTTTTTCAAGTTCTATGGGTAATTATAAAGCAAAATTACTCTAGTAAGCACTTCATAAGTTAATGATTGACTAGTTGGCGGGACAGTGGGGACTGGGTAGGAGAAACTTGAACCTAAACTAGGTCTGATCCCAGGGTTGACACCCAGTTGAGCAGAAGTGGTACTGATGGGCAGACCCACCCATTGTCTGCACCAAGGACTAAAGGGTTACAGGGAGATCATGCAGCTGAGAGAAGATAGAACCCTGCCCACGTTTATTTCCTAGTAGAGTTTTTGGGATCCGTGACTCAGAACTTCCTGGGCCCATGGACCATGTCATGTCCAAGGGGAAAAGACAGGAGTCAGGCACATCCAATTCAAATCTTCTGCAGCCTTGGCTTTTACTTACCCTCTCTGAGACTCAGCTTCCTTACTAGAAAAATGAAGACGCTCGTAGTACCTCTCTCTCGGGGCTACTCGGCAACGAGATCATGTTTGTAGAGGCATTAGCCTAGTGCCTGAGCTTACTACATGCTTAGGAAATCGTGCATAAATCAAAATGAAAATAGTTCTTTCACTCAAACCTCTGGTTCTCTGATTGATACCAGAGCAGAGTATAAAAGAGGAAAGAGACAGGAAGCAGCACAGAGGCAGAGCCCACCAGCTCTGGCACTTCCAAGGTTCCCTCCTGCAGGATGAGGGTTGGTACCTGCCTGGAGACAGGAGTCCCTGGCAGATACCCAGGGGGTCGGCAGCAAACAGTGCTCAGGGGTCTTGTAAAAGCCTCACCACAGGAGTAAGAACAGCAGCCATCAGGCTGCACAAAGGAATCCAACAAGTTGCTTTGTTTTTTTTTTTTTTTTTTAAAGATTTATTTATTTATTTAATTCCCCCCTCCCCTGGTTGTCTGTTTTCGGTGTCTATTTGCTGCGTCTTGTTTCTTTGTCCGCTTCTGTTGTCATCAGCGGCACGGGAAGTGTGGGCGGCGCCATTCCTGGGCAGGCTGCACTTTCTTTCGCGCTGGGCAACTCTCCTCACGGGCGCACTCCTTGCGCGTGGGGCTCCCCACGCGGGGGACACCCTTGCGTGGCACGGCACTCCTTGCGCGCATCAGCACTGCGCATGGGCCAGCTCCACACGGGTCAAGGAGGCCCGGGGCTTGAACCGCGGACCTCCCATGTGGTAGACGGACGCCCTAACCACTGGGCCAAAGTCCGTTTCCCCAACAAGTTGCTTTGAATCCCAGTGTAGCTACCCTCTGACAGGCAGCCTTAAATAAGCATTAATCCTAAGATGCGGTTCCAGGGGTGATGAGCTGGGTCAGTGGGGTCTGTCTTGAAGCTCTGTGCTTTCCCAAATCCCGTGGTGTGCTGGTAAACCAGCACTCATTCACTCACTAAAAAAGAGAAAAAATTCTGCCAAGTAGTGCTTGCCAATTTCCATTGTGTAAATGCTCCCAGCATGGTTGATTTCAAGCCAGGGTGCTATTACTGTTCCTGAAGGCTGAGGTGGGAAGAGATGCATGCAGTTGACTCCCTGAGCCAGTTCGAGCCAGCCCAGCTCACCACAGCTTCTTTCTTCAAATGACAGGACCTCCAAAAGCCAGGAGTCATGGCAGACACCCCACAGCATTTGAAGGATTTATGCCATCCCGGGAGAAGGAACGTCTCTACGTATGACTTCGATCATCTGTGTTCTGAGACTGCCAGTTATAAATAAAGTATTCTTTCTGCCTGACAAGGACATTTCCTACCCACTAGGGAAACACCATAATCTACACTTCAGCCTGTCTGCAGACTGTTTGAGGCGCTTTGCTCTTTCCCTCTCCCAGTTCTTCCTGGGGAAAAGAGGACATTTTTTTGTTTGTTTGTTTGCTGTTTTTTTAAAGATTTATTTTTCATTTATTTCTCTCCCATTCCCCACTCCCGCTCCCCCAGTTGTCTGCTCTCTGTGTCCATTCGCTGTGTGTTCTTCTGTGTCTGCTTCTATTCTTGTCAGCAGCAACCGGAATCTGTGTCTTGTTATGTTGCATCATCTTGCTGTGTTAGCTCTCCATGCATGCAGTGCCATTCTTGGGCAGGCTGTGCTTTATTTGCGCTGGGCGGCTCTCCTTACGGGGTGCACTCCTTGCACGTGGGGCTCCCCTACGCACAGCACTCCTTGTGTGCATCAGCACTGTGCGTGGGCCAGCTCACCACAAGGGTCAGGAGGCCCTGGGTTTGAACCCTGGACCTCCCATGTGGTAGGTGGATGCTCCATACATTGAGCCAAATCTGCTTCCCGAAAATGGGACATTTTTTACAGTGATATTGGGAAAACGGTTTCCAATGCTATCAAGTTAAAGACCTATTGCAATGTGGGCCTCCAGTTGTCAAGAGTTATGCATGAAACTCAAACTTTATAGAGGATGTTTTATGAAATTTTCACAGAGAAAAAAGATTCTGTAAAATGATACTAAACATTTTGAAATTTTGAAAAAGAACCAGCACAGAGTCCAATACCCTAGGATCAAATGTAGAAGACCCACCAGCCGGGAGCTGAAACCCTGATTTCTGGACCCCATCGCCAGGGTTTCTGATTCTGTAGGTCGGAGCCTGAGAATTTGCATTTCTGGCAAGTTCCCACTTAATGTTGATGCTCTTCCTTTAGAGAGCACACTTGAAAAGCCACTGCCTTTCACATATGACACCTTAGGCTAGGTATCTCTCCTGAACTTGCTATTAAAAATCAGCATTTTCTAATTAGCCATACACCATCAATTGGAATGGAATGGAAGTTTCCTGCTTATTAAACAGTCTACAACACAAGCCTTCATATCAAGGCTTGCACTCCAATGAAACTTACAGAAGGCCGATAATATCAAGTTGTCTTTTTAAAAACGAATGTTTTTATTATTGTGGTAACACACACACAACATATAATTTCCCCTTTTAACCAATTTGCTGGCATTAATTATATTTACAATGTTGTACTACAATCACGAACTATCCAATACCAAAACTTTCCAATCACCTGAAACAGAAGCACTAAGCTTTTGATTTTACTTTAATTTTCTTTTTTAAACACAGGCTGAACTTTGAGCAGGTCGACTTGGTTTCCATCACATCCTATTTTGTGGAGTGGGGGAGCAACTAGTAACAATAGATGAATCTAAATTTCTTTAATTGCCTGGTATAATCTCTGAAACAGGAAAGAGATTTTTGTCCCCGGTAGCACTAGTACACAAAAGTTTTTCCCTTGTGGGCAAAATTTGCTTCTAAAGCTCTATAGCATTTTCCCCCTCTTCTTTCTTTCTTTTTGTAAATATTTTGTCACTTGCCATAATTTGATTTTTTAGCAGCTAATGTTTTATTAAATGCTTGCTGGTCACTCCTAGGCTATGTAGTTTTTTAATTTCTATAATATATTTTATTTAACCCAATATATCAAAATCTAATATCATTTCATTCAATATAAAAATCAATATAATTAATATAAAAATATTAATGAGATATTCTACCTTCTATTTTTCATGAGATCCTCAAAATCTCATGTATATTTTTAAGTCAAAAAACAATTTTTTAAATTAAAGCAGTTGCCAATTTACAGAAATATCATGCAGAAAGTACAGAGTTCCCATGTACGCCCCTCTTACACACACCATTTCCCTATTATTAACATTTTGAATTGGTATGGTACCTCTGTTACAATTGATAGAACAGTATTATTATGCTTATACCATCATTATAGTCCATAGTTTGAATCATGTTCACTCTTTTTGTTGTACAGTTCTGGGGTTTTTTCTCCTGGTAACATATATACAACCTAAAATTTCCCTTTTTAGCAACTTTCTAATACACAATTCAGTAATGTTGATTACATTCACAAAATTATGTCTCCATCACCATCATCCATAACCAACACTTCTCCATCACCCCAAACAACAGACACTCCATACCAAGGAAACATTAACTCCCCACTCCCCAGCCCCATCCCAGACCTTGGGAACCTGTATTCTAGTTTCTTACTTTATGAATTTGCATTTGCTAATTATTTCATATAAGTGAAATCCTACAATATTTGTCCATTACTGTCTAGCTTATTTCACTCAACATGATGTCTTTGAGGTTCATCCATGTGGTAGGTAGCATGTATTAGAACTTCATTCCTTTTAATAGCTGATCCATATTCCATGGTATGTATGTACCACATTTTACTTATCCATTCATCTGCTGATGGACACCTGGCAATTGTGCCACTATGAACATGATATCTGTTCGAGGTCCCTGCTTTCAATTCTTTTGGATATATGTCTAGTAGTGGGATTGCTGAGTCATATAGTAATTCTATACTTAGCTTTCTGAGGACTCATTAAACTGTCTTCCATAATGACTGCACCATTTCCTATTGGCACCAACAATGCCTGGGGATTCCCATTTCTCCACATCCTCTCCAACACATACTATTTTCCACTTTTTTGGATAGCAGCCATTTGAGTGTGTATGAAATGGTATATCATTGTGGTTTGATTTGCATCTCCCTAATGGCTTATGACATTGGACATCTTTCCATATGTTTATTGGCCACTTGTATATCTACTTTGGAAAAATGTCTATTCAAGTCTTTATCCCATTTTTTTATTTGCATTGTTTGTCTTTTTGTTTTTGAGTTGTAGCTCTTTATATATTCTGGACATTAAACTCTTAAAAGATATATGGTTTTCCAATATTTTCTCCCATTCTGTAGATTTTCTTTTTGTTTTCTTAATAAAGTCCTTGACACACAAAGTTTTTTTATTTTAAGTCCCTTTTAACTATTTTTCCATTTGTTGCTTGCTTACTGTAAAATTTAAGAAACCATTGTCTAACAACACGGTACGAAAGATGCTTTCCTATGTTTACTTCTAGGAGTTTTATTGTTTTGATTCCTGTATTTAGGTCTTTGACCCATTTAATTTTCATATATGGTATGAGATAGGGTTCACCTTCATTCTTTTACATAGAGGCCTCCAGTTTTCCCAGCACCATTCATTGGAGAGACTATTCTTTTCCCACTGAGTGAGCTTGCTACCCTTGTCAAAAATCAGTTGGCCATGGGTGGGAGAGATTATTTCTGAACTCTATTTGGATTCCATTGGTCTATGTATCTATTCTTGTGCTAGTACCATGCTGTTTGGATTAGTGTAGCTTTGTAATAAGTTTTGAAATCAGGAAGTGTGAGTCCTACAAATTTGTTCTTCTTTTTCAAGATTTTTTTGGGCTATTTAGGACCTTTAATCCTTCCAAAGAAATTTGAAAAATGACATTTCCATTTCTACAAAGAAGGTTGTTGAAACTTCAATTGGGGTTGCATTGAATCTGTATGTCTCATATGGAAAGATGTTCAATTTCACTGAGGTGGAAGGTTTTTGTATTTTTGTTGGATTTATCTCCCATCCCCTGACATGCAAATGCCTTACCCATAAGTCTACAGAGAAGGGCAACCACAGAGCACTTCAGCACAGTGGAAGCTAGACTCACAGATTTATTCCTCATGGTCCTAGTGAAAGGAGTGTCCTCTGGACATTCCTGGGGTGGGTAGGCAGGTCTTACATAATAAATCCCTTCTAACATTCCAGTCTCTCTAAGCCTCTGGATCTCCTCATCTACTTTATATCATGGCATTTCTGGCATTTTGACCTCAGGCCGTGTCAGCCACCTTTTGGTCCATGTTCCAGCCACCAACCCAACCAAGTGTCAGAGTCCTTTCTAACCCCCTCTAGCTACAACATTGGATCCAGAATCTCTGTTTGTGGGCCCATATCATAAAATGCAGCCCGATCCAACTTTATATTCCTTTCGTCATTTTCCCACACCCTTAATATCCATTCCCACACATATTCCCCTGATTTTTGTTTAGAGAAATTAGAAAAGTCATGTTCTTTTGGAATATAGCATATTTCCTCATGTGTCACACTTCATACCTCACCTTTTGGGACCTGTTGGGACTTCAGTCTAGTTTCTGGGAAAAAAAAGAGGGATAGTGGGGGTAGGTCAGGAGAAGAATTAGAAGTCTCTTGCAAGCCAGTTACACCAAGGCATTCCATTGCAGTTTCATCTGGTGAAATAGTCTCTTCAGACAGAGAGGTGAGGACTGCTTCCTCCGAAATGTGGTTACAGATTTTCCAGGCAGAATAGGGCAGATTTCTTGGGGGAGACTGGAGGTGGGGTGGCTGTTTCTTCAGGGCAGACCTCTCCAGGCTTATCCTGCAAAGGCTCAACAAATCTAGAGTTGCAGTGTCCCTACTGCCATCATTATCAATCTTTATGTCCCCATTCCAATTTTCAGGATCCCATTCTTTTCCAATCAATGCCCTCACTTTATCAGTAGACACCCTGCAAGGTTGGGAATTTAGTTTATGTTGTAATCTAGCCACTTGCACAGTGAGACTCTGGGTCTGGTTTTCAGAGATCTCATATTCCCCAGGAAAAGTTAGCTGGCTGAAGTAGAGATGAAAATTCTCTTTTCTGAACGTGGAATCATCACTTCTTCTTTTAATGCCTTCAACTGATTGGATGAGCCTTTTCTCATTGTCTTCAGTTGACTGAAGATGTTATCAGCCATAGATGCAATTACTTTACTGATTATTTACGTCCATGAAATGTCCTCACAGTAACAATTAGGCTAGTGCCAGCTTGACCAAAAAACTGAGTACCATAACCTGGCCAAGCTGGCCATTGGCCTAACCGTCACATCTTTGGTTAAATTTTTAAGATATTTGATTCTTTTAGTTGTTTTTGTAAAAGGAATTATTTCCTTGATTTCCTGTTCAGATTGTTCATTACTAGTGTACAGAACTGATTTTTTGCATGTTCATCTTGTGTCCTGCCAGTTTCCTGAAGTCATAGAATAGCTCTCAAAGTTTTATGTGGATTATTCAGGATTTTCTCTATGTAATATCATGTCATCTGCAAGTAGGGAAAGTTTTATTTCTTCCTTTTCCAATTTGGATGCTTTTATTTTTTCTTGTGGTCTAATTAATTCGTCTTGCTTGTACAATGTTGAATAATCGTGGTGACAATGGCATCCTTCTCTTGTGCCTGATCTTAGGGAATGTTGTCAATCTTTTACCATTGAGTATGATGTCAGCTGTGGGTTTTTAGAAGCATTAAGTTTTAAATGAAATTTATTTTAAATTTCAAGTTTATACTTGTTTTTTTTCTTCCCTAAAGGTAGAAAACATTCTCTTTTCCACCTCAGCCAGCAGAATAGTTAAATATCTTGCTTGAGATTGTCGAACATATGGAGGAGGAACACAGTGTCCAAAATGGAGCTTCCTGTGGGAGGAATGAGGGAGCAGGCTGAAGACTGAACTGTGACCCCTAGGCGAGGGAGGAAGAGCCAACAAATATGATAAGAGGTTTTCAGACCCTTGCCCTAATTAATGATCAGCCAATCCGACACCTCCCAGGCAGCATACCCTATTAACATAAAATGCTAATCTAGCTTCCAAACCCTAGCCAATGCTCCCACACAGAACCCAATGACAAACCAATTAGAGCATCGCAACTTAAGGCTCCACCCCCAAAGTAGCTGCAGAGTGAACCTATATCAGCACAGCCCCAAAGTCCAAAGATGGGTGTGCTTCCATCTGCAGTGTGGGTGCACTTCCATCTTCGCCCTGCTCACCTGAGCAGTGACACTGAGCTGTGGCACGCTTCTGTCACCACCCTGGTGAGGCTAACCCGGCCAGGCTAACACTCAAGCTGTAACTAAATAAATATCTGGTTGCTGCTTTGATGTTGCGTTTCTTCATTCTGATGTCCGTCTGAACCATGGAACAAAAGCAGAGATAAAATTTGGCAGCAATGCTTCCCATTTTCTGCCTCTATGCTAGTGCATAGTAGGTGAGCAGGAAATGTATGAGGAATTGTTGGATGGCTGGCTGGATGGCTGGCTGGATGGATGGATGGGTGGATGGGTGGGCAGACTGATGGGTAGAGGGAGGGATACACAATCACAGTAGAATAAATCTTCAAGGTTGTCAGTGGGAATCCAAGCTGAGCCTCACAATTCCACCTTATTTAGCCACATTCCAAAATTCCCAATTTCCCTTCTCTTAGGATGAAGTTGCTCTGTACACAAAGGTGGTTGGTTGGATAGCCTATGCCCAGGAGAGATTAAGACAAAAACCCCACATACTATTTTTAACAGCGTCGTAAGCAGGATGTGAAGGTCATTGTTTTAAAAATCACATCTCCCCATAGTGAAAAATAATCTGAATCAAGGGTTTGTTTGTTTTTTCTGACCTACAATACTATAAATGTATTTTCTAACTTGCTTAAGAAATGCTTTTCATCCTTAGTATTTCCTTGGGGTTTTTTTTTTGTTGTTTTTGTTTTTAAATAACCTTGAATTGAATTAAGAACCACCTCTTGCGTTTTAATTTTACACATATTAGGAATGATTGTCAAGCAGTGTTTCCAGGCCAGGTTTCCAGGCCGTTTTGTAAACACTATCCCAGCCGTCCCCCTGGCAGCCCGGACACCAGTGCGTCAGCTCAGCGAGTTTGCGCCACATCAGCCCGTGGTGTCGTTTATGAACTTTATAAACCAGATTCGTTCCAGTCTCTATCCCGCACGCCAGCAGCTGTGGGAGGACTGCTTTCTGTTTGGGTATATTGTTTTATTTTTCTCCTGCTGATCTGATAGCTTTGAGGGTCAGTGATCAACAGGCATTTTAGAAATGAGATGCGCTCACAGGGCTTAGGACTGACTAAATCCCTGGAGCGGACTCAGTTTCGCAGCTTCTTCCCCGGCCATCGCGGGCCTCAGCCTGGTGGGATTTTAGCGCCTTATTTTAGCCTTTGTTTAATGAAAGGAAGGTTTGTTTTTTTTTAAAGATTGGTTGTTCTAGAATTTGAGATTTTCTATAATAACACCTATCATTTACGTGGCTTCCTGACCTACAGGGTAATGTGTGCCGCACTTAACCCAACAACCCTGGGAGGTGTTATTATTATCCCATTTTACCTATAACAATATCATATAATACTAAACGGAGATCAGTTCTCTTGTCTTCAAACAATAGTAGAGTAGCTCATGTTTGCTGAATTTTTTATGCTAATCTCTATGTGTACAAGATTTCTTATAATCTCACAGCAGCCCTCCTGAGCAGGAAACTGTTATTATCTTTAATTTATAGATAATGAGATAGAAGCACAGGGAGGTTAAGTTAGCTTCTGAAAGCCACACAGCTCTGTGAGTGGCTTGGGTCTCCTTCTTCTGCCAATACCATCACCACTGTCCCTCAGAAAACCAGCTCCACGGGGAAAAAAATCTATGTCACAGCCTTCCCTCTCTCTACCCCCTCTCTTTCCTTCCTCCCCCCATACCCACAATTCCTTGGGTAGATAGGGACCACCATCTATTTAAACTATCTTTCCCTGGTAATCATTCATTACACTCCCTTGTTTTATTAAAAAAAAAAAAAAAAGTAGGACCAGAAACAGCTATGGGATGTGTTCCGCTCACATGGAGAGGTAAAGAGTACTAGAAATAGAACTTGGGTCCCCAGGTCCCAGGCTACCTGTTTCCTACTTGTCCATGACACAGATTTTTCTTGCAGTGGAACTAGAGTTCTGGGGGAGAGTTATAGAGGTACTGGCAGAAGCAGACCCTAGGAGGAAGGCACTGTGACTCAGTGGTTAGGTGTGGGCTCTAGAGCTAGCAGCCTGGGTTTGGGTCCCAACTCTGTCACTCACCAAGCTGTGTGACCTTAAGCAGCTAACTTAACCTCTCTGGGCTTTCAACTCATCATCTGTAATATGGAGCCGATAACAATATAATCTTCATAAGGCTGTTGTGACATTCATTCCAGTTAAAGGGGACATTTGACCAACAAGTATTACAGGACAGAAAAAAAAAAAACAAAATAGGTTTGTTCTAAGAGTGAACATTCTGGTTTTTCCTCAGAAAGAAGTTGATGAGATGTCAGGTCATTGGATTTAGTTCAGGAGCAAGTAAAATACTAACTAAAGAAATTAGGGTAAGTAGCTAATTAAAGCCTCAAATCCTCTAGCTGGGGCTCAGGTCACCTCTGCAAGTTCCAACTCCCAGCATCTCTAGGGTTCTGAATCTTCTGGAAATACTACCAGGAAGAGACAGGGGAGAAGAATTCTGCCCTTAAGAAAAAAAGAGTCACGTTGAAGAAATCAGACTTGATCAATGAAAGTTGAGATTGGTGTGAACTAAATTAGTAATAACTAGGTAATCGCACGAACGGTGGTTATAACATAATGACTGACATGCACAGGTGACCCTTCCACAACTGCATGGCGCACACTTTTGGAAATAGCTCTTTTTTTCTTTTGAGGAGGTGCCGGGTATTGAGCCCAGGCCCTCCGTACGTGGGACCACTGAGCCACAGCCACTCCCCTCAGAAATAACTTTTTTATATGGACGGGAGCCAGGGGTTGAACCCAGGACTTTGTATGTGGAAGCTGGCGCTCAGTCACCGAGCCACGTCAGCCTCCTGGAAATAACTTTCAAAGCCCGCGTAGGACCAACTAGAAGCAGTAAGCGTGTCTAATGCACAGTAAGTATGCAGTGTTTCTACGGGTAAAGAAGACCCGTGTGTCCTGAAATCCTGTTTCCCCGGCCACCCACAGGCTGACTCCACAGACGCGGTAAAGGTCCCCAGGAGGGATTCAGCCCCTCTCTGGGTTGCTGCTGCAGAAAAGCGCAAGGTCTTCCAAGGCCAGAGGTCCTGGGAGGCGTCCTGGCACTGGGCGCTCCGTCAGGTTAGGAAACGTTTCTGAAACTCCGTGTATTAATTTGTATAACAGTGACCTTGGAAAGACCTCAACACTGCGTCTTGGCCCATTTTAGAAGCTTCTGAGGGAGGCATCAAAGGGCCATTTGCATGATGTCAAAAGCCAGCAGGGAGGCAGGCCACCCACCTCACTGTCCTCAGGCAGGAGGAGTCTGGTCCGAGCACCCACAGGGTCTTGCTGCACCCACAGGGTCTTGCTTCTGGGTCCGCTGATCTCACCCCCACCCTCTGCGTGGCATCACCACACTGACTGTCAGGCCTAAAGGGTTATGAGGAAAGAGATCAAAAGGCAGGAGGACACTAACCTAGAGGAGAAGAAACTCGAGGCCCGTCTCTGCTCCTCTCCCCACCCTGACCTCCCTCCTCCACAAGGTCAAATGAAGAAGGAAAACACCCTCCGCTCCCCAGCGGGAGTGCAGATCAAAATGGGTCAGAGTCTAAGAAAGGCTATTGGCCGGGCGCCCCAGGGCTGTGATCTTCCAGAGGAATCCTGGTGACACTAGCCTTGGGTGAGGCTTTTCCTTTCCCTGAGGCCACAAGGGAGAGACAAACTTTCGGCAACTCCGCCCGCTCCTTGTCTTTAATTAGAGAAACCTTCTAGAGCATTAATTTAGCACCACTGTATAAGACACTGTTCCAACAATCCCATAGGGCGAATGCCACTTATTATCATCTCCATTTAACACATGAAGAGATTGAGACACAAAGAGGTTGAGTTGCCCAGTTCAGATAACTGGAATGCACACTCAAGTCATATGGCTTCCAAGTTTGGGACCCCAACCACTATGCCACCCAACAGGGACATCACATTTTATGGAAAATATTTTCAATATATCATCCCCCCAATAGATTTTATATGCCAGGAGGTCAGGGTCTTTGTCTTTTCACCACCCAGCATCCAGAAACCATCACAATAAAGATTTATCACAGTCACCCAATAAATATTTGTTGAAAGAATAAAAAAGAAGTTCTAGAAGAGACTGTGGTGGCAAAACGTGCTCCTTTCTCAGTGTCTCAGTTCCCCAGTTTGAGAGCGCGCCTCTTGAAATTAGCCAGGAAATATCTAGAACTCAGGATTTGGTCTGGGAATATGAGTCGAGTCCACACTGCAGCCTGCCTAACTTCCAGGTCTCTCTGGCACAGTCAGTATAAAGGAGCTCTGCAGACGGAATCCAGCCAACCTCACCAGCAGGGGGGCAATTGAAGGATTTCTTGATTTTTCTCTTCCTTGTTCATTCTCCACACAAGTATCTCATAGTGGAAGGATTACTGATTTAGGAATAAATTTCAGCATCCTTGAGTCCAGATCAAGATACTCTTTCTTAAGACTGTGTCAGAACATCCCAAATATAATTCCTTTTAAATAAATTTCTCACACCAGTGCATTGGTATTCAAAATCATGATAGCCCTCTCATCACCCTTCTGTGCTTAATTTTTTCTATAGCATTTGTCGCCATCTAACATATATATATTTGTATTATCCAGTTCTCCCTCTTGTGTGTATGTCTCACGGATGCAGCAATTTGTGTGTTTTGTTCACAGCTGTACATTCAGCCTCAGAATGGTGCCTGCCGCACAATTCGTCCTTCAATTAATATGTGTTAAATGAGAGACTGTGTAAATTACTCAGCACAGCATGGTGCTCATGGCAGGTATTTATTACTTCAATAAAAGTAAGTTTTAGAAGCTAAGATTTTCAGGGGGAAAAAGTTAACCAAGGATATTAACCCTAGGTAAGGATGGAGAGTGACTGCTAGTCTAAAAATGCTAACTTTATGTCTACGTTAACTCGAAAGCAAGTTTAGTTTGACAACAGCCAGCTCTTGGTGAACGATGGTGCTATCAGATGATCATTCAAGTCCCTTACTCAGAGGAGACATCTTCACCGCGCTCAGCCTCCAGCTTCAAACACACATAGTCATTTCAATCTCCCTTCTTAGAAACCGATGATAATGCAAAGTAAGTAACTAAATAAGAGCCTGCTTTTGGGGGAAAAGCAAAGCAAGTCTGTAAACATTCACAAGGTCTTCGAATAAGGCGCCCTGGTTCCACGTCCAACTCTCCTCCCCAAACCACAGCCAACCATGAGCCTGTCTGGTTCTTTAAGTCCGTTCCCTCGTCTCGTTTATTAAGCAGTTTAGCGGGCAGGGACGCCCTGATGGCAGCCTGCCAGGGCTTTTACTACTTTGGTGGCTGTTGGGGACTGAACCAGGGCCCCGCAAAAGGCAGGCTTGGGGCCAGCGTTGGCCCTGGTAATTAGTGAGGCAGGCTACTTCAGAAAAAGGGAAGACAAGCCTACCCCCGCGCAGAAACACGTGGCCCGAAACACGTGGCCATGGGACACAATCCCCACCCCACCTCCCTGCAAAGCCCCGGAGGGACCCAGAAGGCTGCTGGAAGAGCCCGGTGAGAACCGGGCAGGGCGGACCCATTTGGACCAAGATCTCCTTCCCGATCAAGGGAAAGCCCTGTACCCTCACGGGGCCTCACCATTGGGCCTCCTGCGGAACTGACGCATGGGGTAGCCAATCAGCACAGCAAACAGTTGGGGCCCCGCCCCCGAGCATTCGCGAGGGGAGGAATAATTAATAGCTTAATAAAGGTTTCAGAGGCCACATGGCATTGTTGTACCAAACATAAGAAACTTTTTCTTTTGATATTTTTTCAAAAGAACAACTGAAGTCTGCAAGTGCTTAAACAGATGATTCCAGACAAGGATGTGTCTGGAGGACGAGGCCATAATTTTCCTGAGGGTTCAGTAGCAGATCGCTCTGGTTTTAGCTTATGTTTTATGAATGCTCTGAAAGCACACAGCGTCTTCTAAGCGCCACCACACATACACTCAACGCTGCCCTGCAAAGGCCTGTCGGTCCACAGGTCCAGGTCCCCAAAGCAACCCGCGATGACTGAGGACCTCAGGCTGTAGCTCATTAAGAATTTCAATGAAAACACACAGCACTGTCCACAGATTGAGCCATTCTGGCCCATTATCAGGCTCTTGCTAGTCGCTGTTACTAACAGCACCACTGTTTGAGAATCGTGGAAAGAGCAAAGGGTAATTCCCGCACTAGTCCTTTTCTTTCCTTTTGATGTCAAGATTTAACAATTGTAGGAATTGGGACTAGACGTCTAGACTTCCTGCTTCGTTTTTAGGTTTAAAATTCAAACAGATTTAGCAAGAATAAACTTTTCAAAGTTATCTCGCTATTGTTCCCACAAGAAGTGAAGTAATTTAAGCATGCCATTGATGGTTGTCTTTCTCTGTTATTCTCCACAGAGACCCCACAGCTGGTTAAAAACATTGGAGTGGGGAAGCAAATGTGGCTCAACTGATAGAGTGTCTGCCTACCATATAGGAGGTCCAGGGTTCAAACCCAGGGCCTCCTGGCACGTCTCGTGAGCTGGCCCATGCGCAGTGCTGCCAGCGCGAGGAGTGTGCCACCCTGGGGTGCCCCCCATGTAGGGGTGCCCCATGCCCAAGGAGTGCGCCTTGCGCAAAGAAAGAGCAACCCGCCCAGGAGTGGTGCCGCAAATACTGAGGGCTGACGCAGCAAGATGATGCAACAAAAAGAGACACAGATTCCCCGTGCCAAGGACAAGAATGTAAGCGGACACAGAAGATCACACAGCGAGTGTACACGAGAGCAGCCAATGGGCGGGGAGGGAGGAGAGAAATAAATAAAATAAATCTAAAAAAGAGTAACATATTAAAGGATGAAATTTAAATTATATCACCTCCCCCCAGGACATAATTACAGCCTCTAAATTAAGCCCAAAAGCAAGTTCTTTCTTGTGTGCTGATTCTTTGATTGATTGATTAAATCACTCCCCTTGTTCCATACTGGATTTTTCAGAATCTAAGAAGATTCTTAGCCTGCCCTCCTTATTCACCATAATATACAACCAAACATGCTTCATTTCAGGTCCAGGCAGGGGCTTCAGGTAGGAAAGAGTGCCCCAATATTAAGTGTAAAATTCTGCACATGTGCATCTTTTTCTGAGGAAAGTGTTCATAGCTTTCGGAAGACTATGAAAAGGGCTGCTTAACCAAACAAGTTAGGCACTAGTCTGAATGAGAATTTTGTTGCTCATACATAGCCAAGAGCAACAGTGCATCTTGGAATTTCCTTTTGGACCTCGTCACGGCAGACCAAATAGGGGTGAAGGTTTTCTGGTGTGGGGCCACTGAAGAACCGCCTTCGTGGATTAGAGCCTCCCTAGGGTCGCTTTATCAGTTGGGTGAAATTTCTCTGCTCAAACAACCCTTGCTCTAACTAACAGGAAATGCATCCTTCAGAAAAATGAAGTTTTAATGAGCCCTGACCTGATAAGTCGTCTCTGATATGGTAAGTCTCCTTGTGGAGGGTAGGTGCTGCGGCAAGGAAGCCTGGTCCTTGGAGCAGCTAGATGTCCAGGTGTCTCAAGGACTAAGCACTGGTGTTAGGTTCCACCGGTGTATGACTTGGACCCACAGCAGAGGTTGTAAGCCTGCCACCCACCCCCGCCCCAGCGTGGACCATCGTCCTCACCCTCTCCCCCCTTCCGTTAGCCAGGACTCTCAGTGGACATCAAAGTCAATCTTGAAGGGGGAAAATATCCCCAAGCGCTTCTGTTAAAGGAGAATGTGGAAGGCAAGACTCATAACTGGAGATCAGGGATTAGAGGTGGTTGGTTTAGCTAGAGATAGAAGCATGGAAGACTCTGTTTTAGCACCATTGACTAGAACCTTGGATGCCAGCACACAGACGGACTTCCCTTGTGCCAGGGCTAGGGGCCGGTCACGGAGACTGTGGCAGTTTGATATTGTTTGTGAATTCCAAAAATAGATATTGGATTATGTTTGTAAACTGGTCTGTCCCTCCAGGCATATTAGATTATATTGGATTCAGAGGTTTCACTTGTATTTGATTAAATAATGATTAAGGCTTTGATTGGGCCACAATCAGTAGGACCTTGCATCCCCACTTCCTTGATGGGTGGGGACTCACAGAGAAACTGCACTGCGGAGAAGGGAGTTTCGAGTTTTGACTCTGGAGTCCGGGAAGTAAACACACAGAAAAGCAGATATGTGAGGAAGGAAAGAAGAATCCATTAGACAAGGCAGAGGCCCCAGGAAAAGAGACAAGCCATTCGCCTGATGGTCTACAGCTGGCCTGTGGAGAAAGCAGAGCAGCTGAGCCCGAAGAGAAAAGAGCCCCAGGAAGAGAGGCCCCCAGGACGCCTGAATTCTTGCAGATTGCTCCAGCACATGGTACAGACTTTGGTGAGGGAGTAAATAACTTACGCTTTATGGCCTGATAACTGTAAGCTTCTACCCCAAATAAATACCCCTTATAAAAGCCAACAGATTTCTGGTATTTTGCATCAGCACCCCTTTGACTGACTAATACAAAGCCTAAAACAGCTAATGCTGCTTGAGATTAAGAATTATCACAGTCTCTTCGTCTTCCTTGCCTCTCTCTTTCTCTTTTAAATGTTACAGTTATCATCTGGATTCAAGCCTTGGTTCTCATTCCTCCACTTAATTGCCATTTAATTTCTCTAGGCCTTCTATTTCTTCACCTGGGAATAATATTTACCTCTCATGGGTATTATGAAGGATTAAGTGTGATAATGGATATAATGCTCTTAGCACAAAGCTTGACACACAGTAGGGGCTCCCAAAGATTAGCTACTAATATTAACTGCCAGCCAATTCAGGAATTAAGCCCTATTATGAATAGATACTGCACTGTTCCTTGCACTCAAAGCTCCACCCATCCTTTTTCCCATTAATTTGGAATCACTTTCATGACCGGGTTTCAGTGTAACTTTCTTCGTGAAGCTCTGCTAGAAATCCTAGTCTGGATGAGGTTATTCACAACATTGAGCTATGGCCATGTAATATCTTGCAATGTTTCTTGTGTAAAACTATCAACAAAATTATGTTTTTGCCATTTGTCTACCCCCACTTTCCTTTCTTCCTTCATAAGCTCAGGAGGGCAGAGATGAAATCTTCTGAATTGTCTCCCCAGCTGTGAACATTGGTTGACAGAGTGAATCAATGAATGAATGAATAAATCACTTCTTTCTGAAGCCTTGATTCAGTCTTGTGAGAAGTCATGTGAGCCTTACCCTATATATCCAAGTCGGCCTTCACATTCTCCTTCCAGTAGTTTCCAGGAAACATTATTTCGCATTCAGAGCTAAGATAATTTATGCTGAACGTACACCAAAAAATCATCACCTTTGGGAAGCGGATGTGGCTCAACCCCTTGGGTGCCCACCTACCACATAGGAGGTTCCAGGTTTAGGTCCAGTGCCTCCTAAAAGGAAAACAACAAACAGACGTTGTCTCCTGGAGCAACGAGCTAGGCTTCACCCAGCTGCAACGAGCAGATGCCACAAGCCAATAGACGCTCCCCCTGCCAGGAGTGGAGGTGGCCCAGGCTGTTGGGCATTCCCCTCTCAGGTGGGATGTCCTTGATTCGACTCCCTGAGCTTCTTGGAGAAGGTGAGCAAACAGAGGAGACAACCATCTGGGCGGGTGGCAGGTGGGGATGGGGATAAATAAAAGACAAATAAAGTAAAGAAAATAAATCTTTTTTAAAAATCATCTTTGATGTGAATATTTGTTTCTCCTAAATCAGTCCAGCATGTTTTATTTTCACTGTTCCTAAAAAGGCTATAAGTAGGCACAGGTGACCGGTGGCTGGGGAGTCCCATGAGCTGAGCCTCCCCAAGGATGTTATGACCCCCAAGCGTCCTGCTCAGTGGGGATGTTCCTTTCCTGCCTCTTGTTTGTCACATCTGAATGTGACCAAATTTTTTTTTAAAGATTTTTTATTTATTCCTCTCCCCTCCCTCCCCAGTTGTCTGCTCTCTGTGTCCATTCACTGTGTGTTCTTCTGTGACTGCTTCTTTCCTTATCAGCAGCACCAGGAATCTCTGTTTCTTTTTGCTGCATCATCTTGTTGTGTCAGCTCTCCATGTGTGCAGCGCCATTCTTGGGCAGGCTGCACTTTCTTTCGCACTGGGCAGTTCTCCTTATGGGGCGCACTCCTTGCGCATGGGGCTCCCCTACGCAGGGGACACCCCTGCAGGGCACGGCACTCATTGCGCACATCAGCACTGCGCATGGGCCAGCTCCACACGGGTCAAGGAGGCCCGGGGTTTGAACCATGGACCTCCCATGTGGTAGACAGACGCCCTAACCACTGGGCCAAGTCCACTTCCCCAATGTGACCAAATTGTCATCTTAGCTTGTGATACGGGATTCCTCACTGGGACCAACTCCAGGTCTCTAGGAAATCATGGCAATGACCCGAAGCTAAAACTAAAAACGGACTGGAGATTCATGGACACCATCAGTACAAGGTTCTGGCAAAACAGTGACTGGCTTTTTGCACCTTTCCCTAATACGTACCTGTTTCTTTTCCCTTTTAAGCATGTGCTTATTTTTTTCTACGTAAAAATTTAGAAGTAACATACTAAATGAAATTCCTGGCGTCTACCCTCCAGGAATGACTTTCATCGAATTCCTTTCCCCATAACTCTTCAAGAAATAGCCCTCCA
This sequence comes from Dasypus novemcinctus, assembly GCF_030445035.2. Classification (NCBI taxonomy): domain Eukaryota; kingdom Metazoa; phylum Chordata; class Mammalia; order Cingulata; family Dasypodidae; genus Dasypus; species Dasypus novemcinctus. Next base: position 18,049,382 of record NC_080674.1, on the reverse strand, counting down.
GTCACCTACACATAGAAATTATTTTTAAATCTTGCCAATTAGTGCTTCACTAATTTAATCTATACAGCCATAATGGATAATTTGGCTTAAAAGAAATCTTGGAGCGTAAATAGAAGTTTTAATCAACAATAACAAAAGTAGATGAGGAAGACAGCTTGGCAGTTCCTCAAAAGTGTAACTACTGAGTTACCATGAGACCCAGCAATTCCATTTCTTGTTATACCCAAAAGAACTGAAAACAGGGAAGCAAACAGATACTTGTACACTCATGTTTACAGAAGCATTACAGTAGCTAAAAAGTGGGAACAACTCAAGAATCCATTGACAGATGAATGGATAAACAAAATGTGGTATATGCACAACAGTGGAATACTACTCAGCCATTTAAAGAAATCAAGTTCTGAATTTTGCTTCACCATGGATGAACCTTGAAAGCATCATGTTTAGTGAAATAAGTCAGCCATAAAAGAACAAATATTGTATGATTCCACTTATATGAAATATTTAGAATAGGCAAACCCATAATGACAGAAATAGATGACTTGTAACCAGGGCAGAGGAAAGGAGAGAATGAAGAGTTATTGCAGGTACAGAGTTCCTATTTGAGGTGATGAAAAAGTTTTGGCAATGGATGGTGGTGAAGGTTGTACACATTGTGAATGCAATTAATGACACTGAATTGTACAATTAAAAATGGTTAAAATGGCAAATTTTATGTTATATGTATTTTACCACAATAAAAAAATTTTTTAAGTAGATGAGCATGGTCTAGCAGCTTAGCAGCAAACTAGAGGTGAAAACCCTTTAAACCCTTTAAAGCTGTTTATTCATCCATAAAAAAGCAAAAATTTAATATAACATAAAGAAACTTAGTTCAGTACAAAATTAAGGTCAGCTGTTATTATCATTGTCATCTTCCTAATCATCACTAAATAGTACTGCTCAAAGGACCCAGCCTCAAAGAAGAAATTTTGCTTTAATTCATTCTACAGCATGGAATGAACTCACACCTGTCTTGAGTTTTCAACTAAATAAGTTTTAATTAGTTATTGAATTCCAAATGTCCAGGTTAGGAAGAGGAAGCATTTCTTTTCTTTTTTTGAGATTTATTTTATTTATTTATTTCTCCCCACTCCCTTGTTGTTTGCATTTGCTATGTCAGTCGTTGTGTGCTCATCTTCTTTTTAGAAGGCACCAGAAACCGAACCCAGGACCTCCCATGTGGTAGGCAGGAGCTCAATTACTTGAGCCACACCCACTTCCCGAGGAAGCATTTCAATTTAACTAGGTATGCAATATTTAGCAAAAAGTCATGCCTATATTGTGGTGGTATAGGATTCCAAGAACAGCTCAACAAATCAGCCCCTGTGATATGAAAATAGCTCCCCAAATTGTCAGTGCTGTGTTCCTGCATCATTTCAGTACCACAATATTACCAAATGTTATAGTTTGACTCTAAGCTCCCAGAGGTCACATTTTTACAAAGTTTTTCTGATTTATCAATTAAAGTCACGGCCACTTGAGAGATTTTCTTTGAACTGCATTATTTGGGTTGACGATGGCTAATGTGCATTCCTCGACCTCAGGTTGGAGAGAGAGATCCCATGCTCTAAGCTCAATCAGGTGAAGAAAACAAAGAGATAATTTGAGCCGTATGACCCCATGCCCTGCTTGTACTGTAAGCAGATGGGTGCTTAAGTGAGGCCTGGCAGTTCTGAGCAGGGCGTGCAAACGCCTGGAATACCCTCCCCCACCCTCCTTGTCTGGTAAATACCCTTCAAGACCCAGCCCAAGGATTACCCTTCCTGGACGCTTTGCACAACTCCCTCGGCCAGAATTAATTGCTCCATTCTTATTTCTGCCAAGCATTTTGTCAATTCCTCTGTTATAAAACTTGTAATACTTACGTGACTGCCTCCCCTAAGACTCTGGACCAGTAGCGTGCTGATAAACATTTCTCACTGAGTCCATGACTCAGTAACCTTCCTTTGTATCCCCAGAAGTAAGCACAGTGCTGGCAAATGGTAGATATGCCATAAATTCTGGACGGTTCTCATCTACTACTAAAGTCGGCATATTCAGGTTTAGCTCTTGGCAGTATCACGCAACAGAGAATAGGATTATCTAGGAAGACACTCTTTACTTTCTCTCTCTTGAAGCTTTTACTCATCCAGAGGCTCTCCCTGAGCAGCAAAACTGATAAAATCAGCTAATTCAAAGAAGATGTTAACAATAAATGTATGTGTTAACAGGGAAGGTATACATTAATTCTAAAAGAGACTGCCTGAAACCTGAAGCCCAACACCCTTAGTAGCAGAATTTAATTCACTTTATTTAAATCATTGAAGTAGAATTATGGAGCCAAAAGGAGCTTCTACCAGAGTACCTGTATTAGTCAGTCAAAGGGGTGCTGATGCAAAATACCAGAAATTGGTTGGCTTTTATTTATTTGGGGTAGGAGCTTACAGATACCGGGCCATAAGGCATAAGTTACTTCCCTCACCAAAGTCTATTTTCACATGTTGGAGCAAGATGGCTGCCGATGGCTGTGAGGGTTCAGGCTTCCTGGGTTCCTTCCTTTCCAGGATCTTGCTTCTCTCTGGGTTCAAGGTTCCTCTCTTCCTGGGGCTTGCTTCTCTTTCCTCTGTGAGCTTACTTCACAGGGCTCCAACTTAAGGCTTCAGCATCAAACTCCAACATCAAAACTCCAGCATCAAAACCCCCCAGCTCTGTCCTTTGCCATGCCTTTTATCACCCTAATGACATGGCCCAATCAAAGCCCCAACCATAACTCAATCATGCCCAGATTACAAACATAATCCAATATCTACTTTTGGAATTCATAACCATATCAAACTGCTACAGTCATATATTGCAGCAAACTTCATGAGGTAATGATAGTCCAGAGCCTCCGTTTTTCAAATCTGGAACCATAATCATTTTTATAAACCAAAATAGAAGTTCTCTCAACAGACTTGTACTTGACCAACCCGTCAGGTTGACTAGTACTCTCCAACCTGTTTGTAAAGCAAACTGAGGCTCGCAGTGTGCTAAAAGGTCCAAGCTAGTAGGCTTCTCTCTCGTACAGCTACAACTTTCATAGCCAAGCAGCAAGTTGCATGCTTAATTAATTGTATCTGTTCCCAAATCGTTCATCTGAATTGAACTTTCATTTTCATTAAGGATTTAATTAAATTAATTAACCAATATGAGCACCAATGAAACATGAGTGCAAAAAGAAAGATAATCGTGTTTTCTCCTATGAAAACACAGTTGAATGCTTTGGGAAGATAGAATAAAAGTATCTAAAAAAAGGTTGTCAAATTAAACATGGATAAAAGAACCTTAAATGACTAATGGTGGAGGTCATAAAAGTCTAGAAGGATTATGTACATTTGATTATTTCACAAGTATCCTTAAGTTTTCCTTTCATCAGAAGGGAACTGATTTTAGAACACATAGATGGCATATAAGGAAATATCTTCTACCCAAGAAAAATAACACTGAAATCCAATCAGTAGGCCCAACCTAAAAAAATAAAGGTAAATAAATCCTTGCCATACTTTTTTAAAACAGTGATGCCCTGCCTGCAACTATTTCTTCGATAAATGAACAGCCTCATGTAATAATCTCTGTAATGGTCTCTGTCACACTGGAATATAAATGCCTTAACTTTATCATCGACCCATTATTCACTCCGCTTTTCTCCCCAGCACCTGACTCTAATCCCTGTTCATTTTCTTTTCATCTTTTTTTTCACAGCCCAACCTCTAAGAGGAAGAGAGAATAGGGAGGGACTTTTTGATTATTTAATTCTTCTAAAGATTATTCAGCTATTGCCTTGTCATTCTAGCAAACGGGGATGCGTTGGAATAGAGGACCAGGAAGAAGTAACAGAACTAAATGGCTGAAAAAGGCAATATGGTTTGGCACCTATAGCAGTTTGATATGGTTATGAATTCCAAAAACAGATATTGGATTATGTTTGTAATCTCGTCTGTACCTGGGCATGACTGAGTTATGATTAGGATTTTGATTGGGCCACATCAGTAGGGCATTGAGTCCCCACCCCTTGGTGGGTGGGGACTCACAGATAAAAAGCATGGCAAAGGACAGAGTTGAGGGTTTCTGATGTTGGAAATTCATGTTGGAGTTTGATGCTGAAGTCTTACACTGGAGCTGCAGGAAGCCAGCACGCAGAGAAAAGAGAGGCAAGCCCTGGAAAGAGAGGACCTGAACCAGGAGAAGAACACAGAGGAATAGAAACAGCTCCTTAGACATGGCAGAGGCCCCAGGGAGAGAGACAGAGCCGTTCAACTGATAGTCTACGGCTGACCTTGTGGAGAAAGGCAAAGTCTAAAGAGCCTCACAGTCTAGCTGACCTTGTGGAGAAAACAAAGGAGCTGAACCCAGAGGAACCCAGGAGGCCTGAACCCTGGCAGATGTCGGCAGCCATCGTGCTCCAACATGTGAAATAGACTTTGGTGAGGGAATTAACTTATGCTTTATGGCCTGGTCTCTGTAAGTTCTTACCCCAAATAAATGCCCTTTATAAAAGCCAACTGATTTCTGGTATTTTGCATCAGCACCCCTTTGCCTGACTAATACAGCAAGGAAGAGAGGAAGAAACTGAAGAGAAAAGGGACCTAGGCACACTCAAATGCAAAAGGCAAGATTTAATGAGCATGAGCCTATGCGAGCTGAGAAAGAAAAGAGTTTTATATTTTTAAGTCTAAACTTAATTTACCCAATTTGGCTCCCAGTCTTGAAGAATCAGATATAAATGGATCCTAAATTGACACCAGGGGCCTCCTTCAAGCTCTTCAATCAAACTCTTCCCTTTACTCTCATTCAGTCTAACTGATAAATCACCACAAAGTTTCAAGAATAACAATTAAGCACAAGAGAAGTCTACTCAGAGAGGAAATGGAGCTAAAAGTAGAAAATACTTGTCTTGGAAAAGACTGAGCTTAGCAGCCCATAGCTTGCCCTCTTGGCTGCTGACAAGTAAACCAACATCATCTCTCCAAATCTCTTTTTCCTTAGCCATCCATCATTTGGCTCATGTCTTCTCATCATGTTGGCAACATTCCCAGCAGTCAGTTAGCACACATCACCAGCCCCAATTGTCCAAATTCAAGTTTTACAAGTTTCCCAGCAGCATAGATCAAGTCCCACAGTTGAAGGCCAGCAATGGAAAGGAACCAGAACACCATCCAAGAAGAGCCAGGGAAGAGCTGCCAGACTCCAGCCCAAGACCAACCTGGAAGCTATTGTCTCCCTCAGGTATACTTTCTTGATGACATGTTGAGAAAAAAATACCCCTGAAAGCAATTATCCTTCATATTTCTTATTTTGACAAACTGTGAATATACATACACAATTCTGAAATATCCATCTTTGCAGTAACTCTGTCCCAACTGACTCCCTTCCCACCTGTGGCAGAGATCCCTGATGGTCTGCCCAAACCTAGGCTCCCTCTCATTGTATAGAGTGATGCCTGGGAAACAGTTGGCAGGCAGGAAATAGAATTCCCAGCTTCCCGTGAATCGGGGTAAAGTCATGTGATTAGGGCTCACCAATGGAATGTGGACAGAAATGATACATGTCACTTCCTGACCAAACTGGTGGCAAGCAGTGTGCCTTCTCCTGCTCTTTCCTATCCTACCAGCTTGATAGAGCTGAACATAGAGACCTTGGAAGTCACACGATGTAGATGATAGAGCCGCAAATATGTAGAAGCCTAGATCCCTGAATCATACTTGGAAGAGGGTCACCCACCAATTAGGGGTGCCTATTTTGGACTTTACATGAAAGAGAAATATATTTCTCTCATAGTTAAGCCATTACACATTTGGGGATTTGTTTGTTATAGCAGCTGGCATTAGCCTTCCTAAACCATCACTTCTATTTTAGGCCAAAATAACTCTTTTGATCCTAATGGTAAGATCTTAAATATCTATCCTAAAAATAAACTTCTCAAGGAAAAATGCCATCTATTAACTGCAAAAATTAATGTTTTGGGTTTCTTTTAATAATGAAGAAATGGTTTTTGCTTTGTTTTATTTTTCTAGGAGGTACCCAGGATTGAAACTAGTGCCTCGTACATGGAAGGCAGGTGCTCAACCACTGAGCTGCATTTGCTCCCAGAAGTGTTTATTTTTAACACAATATCTCTGTGTCCTTCCTGTGTAGTCACATGTGGGTATCCAGAATAATTTTCTGTATACACAAATTATTTTAGCACCTGGCTGATTCTCACACTTCACGCAATCTTCTACCATCATCTTTTGTAATTTAAATACTCATGCTAATGATTTTTCTAATACCCAGGTTTCATAGCTCCTCAATTTCTTCTATATCAGCGTGTATATGAGTGTATGTGACTGTGTATGGGCATGTATTTTGTGTGATAAGACAGTATGCGTTAATTGCTAAGGAAACCATGAAAAAGAGAGGAGATGAGATGAAATTCCCTTTGCCCAGGGATTAGTAGGAAATAGGAAATGAGGAGAAGATCGAGAAAGATTTCCAGGATGAATAATGCCTGCTTTGAGTCTGTGGGACATGAAAAAATTAGGAGAAAAGGGAGGAAGATTTGTCAGGCACAGGGAACAGTATGTTCAAAGTAGGAGTCAGTGGAGACCCGGGTTCTTCCAGGGTTTTCTTAGTTTGGACATGATATGAGTGTTAAGAAGTGGCAAAAAATCAGAGGGAGAGAAAGGTGGAGACCAGATCACTGAATTTAGTACCAGTTTTTCAAGCTTTTGGTCGGGAACGATTGCTGGGATTGTGAAATCAATTTAGTGGGTCATGCTTAGCATTGTTTTTAAATGGAGAATATGAGAGTACTTGCACTTAGTAAATTGAAGTAGTGGTCTGGGAAACTTTTTGTCTCCCTTGTGCAGGGAATGGAGGGTGGAGGATTGCTTGTGTGTGTTTACCTGCTCATCATGTAAAGGTATGTCTTACTATAAAAGTGGTTGTACGGAAGCTGATAGAGTGTCTGTCTACCATATGGAGGGTCCAGCGTTCGATCCCCAGGGCCTCCTGACCCATGTGATGAGCTGGCCCATGCACAGTGCTGCCGCACTCAAGGAGTGCCATGCCACACAGGGGTGCCCCCGTGTAGGGGTGCCCCACACGCAAGGTGTGTGCCCCACAAGGAGAGTTGCCCCGCGTGAGAAAAGCACAGCCCTCCCAAGAAGGGCGCTGCACACACGGAGAGCTGAGGCAGCAAGATGACACAACAAAAAAAAAGAAACGCAGTTTCCTGGTGCCACTGGATAATGGAAGCGGATGCAGAAGAACACACAGGGAATGGACACTGTGAGCAGACAATGGGGCGGGGGGGGGAGCGGGGAAGGGAGAGAAGTAAATAAAAGGAAAAAAAAGAAAAGTGGTCGTTCTTCTCTGGGATAAGCTCAGTGAAAAAGCTGGTTCTCCACCCTGACACCCTGGCAGGAAGTCCTCCAGCCAAGTTCTACTCCAAGACACAGCGGCCAATCAGCTGTTTTAGTGCCTTACTCTATCTTTACTTATATATACATATACATGTGTGTGTATAAGTAGTATAAAAGTGGTAATCACTATCATCTATATACCTTCAGGATATTTTATGTTTTGAAAATATGCATATTTCCCTAACTCTGACTTATAACTCAAGAAATGAGTATCTTTGTGTCACAAATAACTGAACATCTCATCAGTAACATCCTTTGTTTATTTTCATAATTATAATTAATTAATAAGTAGTTTAGCAGAGGAAATTATTTAGACAGTGTTTTATTTAGGCACTGTTGTAATTCCTAACTCACTGTGCCTCTTGATTAGACATACTTAAGCAGCCAAGAATCATTAGATATGTGAAGACAGTATCCAGGACAAAAGATAAAAGCCAAGACCAACAAACAGAAACACTAAAGAAAAAATATGGAGAATTATGAGAACAGAATGAAGATTTTTTCTTATCCAAGTGCATATTTTATTGAATCAGCGAAACATGGCAAAAATTGTAGAAACTCAAAGGGTCAAGTTATTACATTTATCCCTTACTGAACTTTAAATCTAGCCTGCATTCAACAAACTCTGTTGTGTTAGATAAAATTTCCCATACAGAATGATTTCTTTAACTGCAATTAATAATCTTAGGAAGATAAGAGAAGCTATTAAAGCCATAAAAAGGAACCTATCAGAGAAAGAGAAAGAGCTCTTAGAAATTTTTTTTAAGTGGTTGAAGAACCCATTTGAAAAATGGGCAAGAGATTTGACAGACACTAATCCAAAGAAGAAACACAAATGCTAAAAAGCACATGAAAAGATGCTCAATATCACTAGCTAATAGGGAAATACAAATTGAAACTACACCCATTAGACTGGCAGCTATTAAAAAAAACAGAGGACTACAAGTGTTGGAGAGGATGTGGAGGAATGGAGACCCTCATCCACCACTGGTGGGAATGTAGAAGGATCCAGCCATTCTGGAGGACAGTTAGGCGGTTCCTCAAAAAACTAGCTATAGCTTTGCCATATGACCCTGCAACTCTGCTGCTGGGTATATACCCAGAAGAACTGAAAACAAGAACACGAACCAATACATGCACACCAATGTTCATAGCAGCATTATTCACTATTGCCAAAAGTTGGAATCAACCCAAATGCCCATCAACAGATGAATGGATAAATAAAATGTGGCAAACACATACAATGGAATACTACTCAACTATAAGAATGAATACAGTACTAACACACGGAATAACATGGATGAATCTTGAGGACTTTAAGTTGAGTGAAGCAACCCAGGCATTGAAGGACAAATACTACATGACCTCTCTGATATGAATTAAGCAAATCAAGCTGTCTCAGAAAGCTAAAGACTGGAAGAAAGGCTTACAGGAAATAGGGGGGAAGAGGAAGGTTGTGAGCCAACGCCCACATGGGCAAAATCTATGATAAAGTGAAGGTAAGTAGTTGTGCAGTGAAGGGATAAGATGGGGTCATAGGGATACTATTGAGTTAGGCTGTTCAGGCTTGAGGGGGCTAGGATTGGGAGGATGGGTCAGATGGTCCAAGGAATTAGGGGGACGGTCGGGGGAGAACAAGTGATTGTCAGATATGTGGTTGAAACTATAATGTTGAGAAAACTCTTTAGAAAATATAATAAGGAAGGATTAATGGTCTAAGGTGTTTGACAGGGGACATCTAGCACAGGGCACACCTGGGGCAGACTTCTAGGGAATGTGTGAGTGCTCATCTTGTCATAGTGTGTTTTATCATTGGGTAGAGACCGATGCAAAGAGTGGGAAGGTGTTATGCCCCCATCCTGGAGAGGCCTGATGATCTCAAACAGAGGGAGGGTGTCTCTTGAGAGCATGGGTGGTTCCCAATGGGGGAGGACAGACTAGTGTGTCAAGCCCTTAGCACTGTTGCAAGGATCTATGAATCTGGTCCTTCAAAGCAGTGAAACTAGGTTGTCACTGTGAGCCCTGAAGGGAGGGGGAGAGAGGAATAGAATAGTTGAAAGAGGGTGTAACTGGGGGCAGTGGAAGTGTTCTGAATGATCCTGCAATGACGGATATAGGCCATTTTAAATATCACCAAAAATTTATACAGATGTGTAGTCTAAAATGTAAACCAGGGAAGCGAACTTGGCCCAGTGGTTGGGGCATCCGTCTACCACATGGGAGGTCCCTGGTTCAAACCCTGGGCCTCCTTGACCCGTGTGGAGCTGGCCCACACACAGCGCTGATGCACGCAAGGAGTGCCATGCACGCAGGGGTGTCCCCATGTAGGGGAGCCCCACGCACAAGGAGCGCGCCCCATAAGGAGAACCACCCAGCGCGAAAGAAAGTTCAGCCTGCCCAGGAATGGCACCGCACACACGGAGAGTTGACACACAAGATGACACAACAACAACAACAAAAAGAAACACATATTCCTGTGCCACTGACAACAACAGAAGTGGACAAAGAAGAACAAGCACACAGCAAATGAACACAGAGAGCAGACAATGGGGCGGAGGGGTTGGGAGAGGAAGAGGAGAGAAATAAATAAATAAATAAATGTAAACCATAATATAACCAAAAATTTATAAAAGTATACAGTCTAAAATGTAAACCATAATTGAACCATGGGTTAGTAGCTTTGTTTTAATATCTGTACATCAGTTGCAGCAAATGTAACATCTAGCATGTAAAAAGATTATTGCTGGAGAGGGGGAAAGGGTTTGATGTTGGGTACATGAGAGTTCCTTATACTCTGTATGTGACTTTACTGTGACCTAAAATTTTTTTTGAAGACATAACAAAAAAAAAAAAGGATATAGACACTGAGGAAGAAATGGAAGAAATTTTGCCTTGTCACTGTACATGCAGGGCAACACCTATTACAGTGATGAAAGACAAGATGTCAAAAAAAATTTTTGATGGTATTTTTTCATTTTTTAATACCCCAATTTATTTTTTACTTTATTTTAGTTTTTCTAAATTATTATGTATTCTATTTCTAATCTTTAAACCTATCATTACTATTTCATTTTCCTATTAATTGAATTTGGCAATATATTAGACTTCATTTTTTAAGAAGTTTTGCATCACAGAGGGGTTCGACTATGGCTAGGGAGGAGCACTGGTGTGGGATGTCCTTGATGGGGGATGTGTGGGTGGGAAGGAGTTCTCCAGGCCATGCGTATAGAGTATATAGATATGTTTGGGTGATCGATGGGTATTGACATAGTGAGCAGAGTTTCACATGACAACTGAGGGAGTGCTGAGTTCCTGTTCTGGGAAACTCTGTTGCAGTCCCCAATGGAGCAGCAACAATCCCCCAAGTACAAGGGCAAAGACCAGTGAAGAAGGATGGTCCAATGATGAGCCCTTGATACTGATGACTATGCTTAGGAGCCTCTGTGCTTGAAATTTCAACTTGGCCTACAGCTGCAGAGTGCCTAAGAATTACCTCCTGAGAGCCTCCATGTTGCTCAAATGCGACCACTCTCTAAGCCAAACTTAGCATGTAAATGCATTACCTTCCCCCCACTGTGGGATGTTGGTAAAGACAAATGAGTTTATATGGCTAAGAGACGTCAAAATGAGTTGTCAGGTCATCATACAGGTCGTGTTTACATACATTTCAGCAGGATCTCAGAGACAGCCAAAGTAGATACAACCCCAGGTAGGGGTGCTCCTGAGGGCTACAGAGACACCCAGGCCCTACAGTCATGACAGATGGCTCTGGAGTTTAGTGCCTTGTCAGTGGACCCTACTTTGGAACTTGTGCTCCTGAGTGTGATGGAGTTGGATTCAGATGTGACCTCTCTACACATGCCTCTCTGTCACTTTTACTGAACCTGTGGTTGGTGCTGGGGTTGGTGTATGCTCAGGAGACTTGAATCTCTGGATTGTCTATTTGCCAGCTGGGCCCTGAGCCTCAGCAGGGTTGCAACACCTACTCTCCAGTATGTTGGACTTACCCAGATCAGCTAACAGGGAGGTGAGTATGGTCAACCACCACACCAGGGAACAGAGAGAATCTACAGAGGCAAGCAGGAGAATTCCATCAGCCATATGGAATCTAAGCCTGTAATAGTCAGCCAAATGGGTGCTGATGCAAAATACCAGGAATTGGTTGATTTTTATAAAGGGTATTTATTTGGGGTCGGAGCTTACAGATACCAGGCCATAAAGCAAAATTACCTCCCTCATCAAAGTCTCTTTTCACATGTTGGAGCAAAATAGCTGCTGAAGTCTTCAAGGGTTCAGGCTTCCTGGGTTCCTGCCTTCCTGGGACTTTCTTCTGTGAGCTTATTTCCCAGGGCTCCAACTTAAGCCTTCAGCATCAAGCTCCAACATCAAAGCTCCAAAATCAAAACCTCCCCAACTCTGTCTTTTGCCATGCCTTTTATCTGTGAGTCCCCCCACCAAAGGGTGGGGACTCAATGCCCTACTGGCATAAGAGGTTTACATAATTACTTAATCAAGTGAACCTATGACCTATGAATCCAATATAATCTAATATGCCCAGAGGAAAAAATCAATTTACAAACCTAATCCAGTATTTCTTTTTGGAATTCGTCAATAATATCAAACTGCTATAAAGCCCCCTCCCGATGTAGAGGTGGGGTGGACATCGTCATCCCAGGGTCCTCAGGATAGAGGAATAAAATATGGATTAGAGTGGATTTACCGGTATTCTACTATAGAATTATTGTGACTCTAGCAATGGAAGAAATTATATCACTGATGTGGAGACAGTGGCCATGGGTGTTACTGAAGGCAGGGAGAGGGAAAAAGAGGTGTGATACTGAGGCATTTTCAGGACTTGAAGTTGTCCTGAATGATATTGCAGGGATAGATGCAGGACATTATATATCCTGCCATAACCCACTGAATGGACTGGGAGAGAGTGGAAACTATAATATAAACTATAATCCATGCTGTGTAGCAATACTCCAAAATGTACTCATTAAATGCAATGAATGTACCACACTAAAGAAAGAAGTTGTCCATGTGGGAGGAGTGGCTGGTGCGGGGAGTGGGGTATATGGGAACCTCTTATATTTTTTAATGTAACATTTTGTGTGATCCGTGTATCTTTAAAAAATAATAATAATAATAAAAATGAATAAATAAATAAATAAAAAGTGGTTGGAGGAAAAAAGTCCAAAATCTTAGGAGATGGGTTGGAAGATAAAGTTGAAAAATATCCCAGATTCACAATTCTGAAACATGCGTAAACATGTACTGGGGAATTGAACAATTAAGTAAATGGATGGCAGATGGTGGGAGCCAGGTTTCTCACAACTGGAGAGAGAGGTTACAAAAAAGCAAGGAAAGGAGGGTAGAATAATCCATGTGGTCCTGGATTAGATTTGAAGACATCAGCATGAATTCATCTCTAACATGATTCTGATACTAATGCAAACATAGAGAAATATTTTTAAATACTGTATTTATAAGTGTTCATATATACATGTTTCCTTACTCTGTCAGCTGAGAGGGCCACCTAGAACTCATCACACCCTAGAAGCAACAAGCCTTCACATCTTGATTTTCAGCACCATTCTTCAGGAAAAGAAATCAGAGTCCTTAGAGTAATGACTGATTCTAGGACTGGGGCAAGGACTATTGAAGAAGAGAGAATATCTCATGTATAGTGTCAGAAAAAGGAAGTGTTCAAATAAAACACAATGATAAGAATATGTCAAAGGGACACAGAAATCAATTTAAAAAGCTCTCCATGGCCAAAGCTAGAATGATTTGAGCAACAAAATAGAGTAGTGTAGTATTATAATCCAAAGTATAAAATAAATATCCAAGAGTTCATAGTGATAAGTAAGTAAATAAATGAGAATAGGCAAATCACCCATGCAGAATTCCAAATAATTATGGAAGTGGAGCGTAAGTCCCCAATCTGTAAGGAAATCTGTAAATGACTTCCTTCCAAAGAGTACAGTATGAAAGTGTGTGCAATTTTCCCATAGAGAGACCTAGAAATTACCCTAAGCCAGGTAATTAAGGTTCACATCAGTAGTGATAAGTCATGCTGATAGTATTCATCCTTGATATAATATAATGAGAATGTTCTTTAACCTCTCGGGTCTTCCTCCCCCAAACTCACATATCCAGGGCAATCATGGGAAAGCATTAGACGAATTGAGGGACATTCTATCAAAGTGCTTGACTGGAACTCCTCAAAACTGTCATGGTCATCAAAACAAGGAAAGTCTAAGAAACTGAGAAACGTGCTGTGGTTTCCTGGAAAGCATCCTGGAATGTAAAAGAGACATTAGGGAAAACTAAGAAAATCTGAATGAATGGTGGATTTTAGTTAAAAAATAATTTTTCAATACTGGTTTACTAAATTTGACAAATGTACCATACTAATGTAAGAAGGTATTAATAAGGGATATTGGGTGTGAGGTATAAGAGAACTCGCTGTACTATCATTAAAACTTTTATGTAAATCTATATTCTCTTCTAAAATTAGTTTTTTTTTTTAAATCCCAGAAGGTAGCACAGAAAGAGAGAAAAAAATAAAAGTGAAGTATTTAACTTTATTTTAAAAATTAAGGGAGCAAATGTTGCTCAAGCAGTTGAGCACCTGTTTCCCACATGGGAAGTCCCGGTTGAGTTCCTGGTGCCTCCAAAAACAAAACAAAACTAAAGCAAACTATAAGCAAAACAAATGAAAAAACCAGCTCAGGGAAGATGTGGCTCAGTGCTTGAGCTCCGACTTCCCACATACAAGGTTCTGCGTTCAATCCCAGTCCCCAGTACCTGGGAATAAAAAAATTAATGCACTTATTTAACAGAAGGAAAGATCTATCATCCAATGCTAACATATGAGTCTCCATTTTAGAATTTGCATTAAAAGTCTGTTATCATGCAATCTACTCTCAAATGTTTACAAAAGATTAGATGATAGATAGATAGATAGATAGATAGATAGATAGATAGATAGATAGATAGATAGATGATAAATCGATAGCATGATGTTTAATTTCTTGTTGCCAGCTTGGCTAGGTTACAGTATCCAGTTGTTTGGTCAAGCAAGCACTGGCCTGATTTGCCACTGTGAGGTTATTTGTGGATGGATTTACATAATTAATCAGGTTGATCACATCTCAGGATGACTATATCTACCATCAACAAAGGAAGTTGTCTTTAGCAATAAAAGGAGTCTCCTCACCCAATCAATCAGATTGGAAATGTTTGAAATTATTTCAAATTAAATTTTTTTTTCCTAAAACTCTGTGTCACAGGTAGACTTAGAAGATTATAGGGAAATGATATGCAAAATTTATGTGGGTGTTTTTTAAAACTAGTCTTTTAATACCATTCTGCAGAGAGAGGGTTTTCATCAAGACTAGGAAAACATAAGACAACACCAAATTCTCTGAGTTAAATTAGGGGATGTGTGGTAGAAAGAACTCAGGGCTTGTGTTCTAGTGTGTGTGATCTTCGCTTAACCACTAGACATCCCTGGTCTTAGATTTCTCCAGTCTAAGTAATGAGATTGATTACCCTAAACAATCCCCTGATGTCTCTTGACCTGATTGCCCATGATTAGATCCAGAATAGTATGACGAACCAAGAAATATCTTGACTAGTGTACAAAGGATTTAAATTAGAAAGTGGAAAATAATCTATCAACATCAAGAGTTGATTGACTTGAGTGGGACAATTTTTAAGAGTCTTCAGTAATAATCTAGACATTGTATGACTTTTTATCTGAAATTTTTATCAGAAACAGGAGATTGGATAACTGCATACACTTTTTGCACCTGAAAGCTCAAAAAGGAACAATCATAGAATAATTTTAGAAGCCTTCCAAAGAATACTAAGAAACCCTCACTTTTCAAAAAGCATTTGTTATTTGTCCAAAAATATTTACCATCTTTCAGCATGCCTTTGGTGCTTCAATTAAAATGGGGATATAATAAAGAGCCTGGCTCCATTTTCTAATATTTGACTGATGAAGTCTTTCAGTTCCACCACTTCCCTTCCCTTCTACCCTGCATCTGGGAAAGCTGATAAGAAAGCTCAGCGCCTCCCTCCTTGGACACCAGTGGAAAGTTCAAACCACACACAAGTTCTGGCTCATGCAAGCAAATCATCGCCTCTGTCCACTTTCATACCTGTCTCCTTTTCTTGATCTCCAAAAGCATTTTTGGATCTGCTTGGGAGCCTGCCCTGTTTTCCCCAGAAAGCATGATTCTGTAACAAACCTTTTCACATCTTCTTGGTGCTTGGGTGGTGTCATCAGACTTGACAGCCAAATAAAATTATGGTGAAGGTCCATTGTTGTGCTATGGAGTAACTACCACAAGGGAAGTTTCTATCTCTTTTGTTTCCATGAAATACACAAGAAAAACTCGTTTGCTAGATGGTCCAAGCTTAGAATTACTGTGCCACCTCACAAATCATCCTGCAGAACTGTGCTTAGAGGTACAGTAGGATAGTTAAGTCATGTCCTTTGGAAAGAAGAGATTCATCTGCTTTAAACACCCATTTGGGTTTTGGCGTACGTTTATTTGGTTAGAACAAGAGTAAGATTTCAAGGCCATTTCTACCCTTTAAGAAACAAACACTAGAAGGTTCTTAGAAGCTTATGGATAATAATGTAGGCTCGATTCAAGACAACCAATCAGTCCTAAGTGAAAATATTGCCAAGGGTCTGATCGTTTGAAAGAAGCTCCGACAAAGAAAGGATTAGATTAGTCCTCAGCCCTCAGGAATTTTAAAATAGAAAAGAGCACAGCTGCACTTTAAATCATCAGAGAGTGTACATTATTTAGCAACTCCTTTTGTAACTGTTTGCATTACCGGTGCGATAAGAGAAGGCTAATTTTATCTGCCAGGGCATTTCCATTTTGCTTACTGGCGTGTCACCTGATTCATTCTTAAAAGCCCAACTTGAAAACTCCAGCTAAGATGTTTCTGTTGAAGTGAATTGGAGCAAAATACTTTTTATTCTAGTCCACTTTGAGAGGGTCCTTTGCTAAGTAATCAGAGACTTTTTCTCATTAATATTTCTAAGCTCTGTCACACTTCCATTTTCAGCTGGGTTAAAAAAAAAAAAAAAAAAGAACATCACAATAGCCCCAACAAAAGTATTTTTATCAAAGTGAGAGTAATAAGTGGCTGGAGTGGCTCCGCTGGGATTATCATATTACCTTCACGGAAAACCACCTACCCAACCCAGGCGACTTTCAAGTTTTGCCGTTAAAAAGTAATATATAGTTGTCTTGTGCTGAGGTCAGACTAATCTGGTTAAGAAAGAAAAATGCCCAAAAAAAATGAAAGAAAGGATGAAAAGAAAGACAATATTCCCCTTGTTGGCTTGCTCCACAAATTGGGGCCGGTCCAGTATGCACACCCTACCACTTCCTGCTGGCATATTCTGGGGGCAGCAGTCAATTCCCTCTTTGTAGATATTAAGAAATTGTGGCGACATTAACAAGGGAAACCCTGAATAGATCTCATGGAATTGGGAACAAAGGATATGGCTGATTGGACATAAGAGGGCAAGGAGACGCTGGTCAGGAGCTGGAGCCATCAGCCTCCAATTGCAGGGAGAAGGGGGACTTGAGGTCACCTCCGAGCCCCCACCCCGGCAGCCTGGAGCTTACCCCTCTTTCCACTACTGTTAACGCTTTCTATCCTACCAGTCAAATCCAAACAGCTGCTTTCACCTGGGACTAAATTTAAAAGGGGCTCTTGCAAAATATCCAAAAGGCAACACTTTGTAAATGTTCCATTTTTATTTTGTGTGTGTGTGGGGAGGGGAGCGGTTACCCATCTGGCATACAGTGGGGGGAATATAATCCTCTTTTGCCTTTTAGGAAACACAAGCTCTCTACTCATCATGTCTAACGTGTACCTATTTTAGACCTGAAGTTCAGAAGTAATCTAATATGATTTAACCTTGAGCTGATTTTGGTTGTCGAAGATTTCATTCCATGCTAGAGAATAAAATGGTGGGGTTTTTTTCCTTATTTTTAAGGGAGCATCCAAAAGATTATTTTGCTAATGCAATAAACCTCAACTGTAAATCGTGCTATGCAGTAAGTAGGTCACCGAAAATTAAAATGATATCAGATGTAGTCTACGATTTCAGTTCAGTATGATTATCTTTCCGTATCTTTTTTACTAAAAGCTTGGGGAGATGTTTAAAGCTACGTTACAAGCAGAAAACTCTTCTGCTCACACCGACTACTTAAAAAACACATCAGTTCACTTTCCTGCCTAAAACTGAACGCTGAAGAGGTTCTTATTGACTCTAAAGGTTGGGGATTCTCATGTACCAGAGCCACTGTTAATATGGATTTTCCACCAGGCACTCCTCTTGCCTTTCCTGTATGAACTTGTCTACTAGTTAAGCAAATAATATATGAGGGAAAGTTTCGTCTTTTAGAATTCCAGCTGAAAACAAAAAAAGAATGACAGAATTAGAACATACCACTGCTTCACAACCCTTATGAATGATTGAACCTAGACACAGACGTAATGGCTGCAAAGATCTCAAAGAGAGGCTTGCAGCCCTTATATTCTTCCTGATAGACGTGCACACCATCTATGAAGTAGTCTTGACCCCTACCCCTGCCAAAATATCAAATGTGAATCTGAACAAGTCTTTAGATATAACTGGATATATAAAGGAAATAAAAGGAAGAGAGGAAAATGTCAGCTGACACCATGGAAATGCAATCAGCAGAAGTCATGGAAACACAAGACAAACAATGCTGTTTCTTCAACAAATAAATTACAGGGATTAAAAAAAGAAACAGGGTGCAGATGTAGCTCAAGGGCTCGAGTGCCTGCTTCTCATGTGTGAGGTCCTGGGTTAAATTCCTGGTACTGCCTTAAAAAAAAATGGTGAGGAAACCTACTGTGTTAGTTTCTCAGCTGCTGAGACAAGTACCCCACAATAGATTGACTTAACAGGAATTTATTGGCTCATGGTTATGAGCCTAGGAGAAATCCAAAATCAAGACATCAGCAAGGCAAGCTTTCTCTCTGAAGACTGTGGTTTTCTGAGCCTTGTGCCCTTGGCTTTCTCACATGGTGATGCATATGGTGATGTCCTCTCCTTTCTCTTCTGGGTTCCACTGACTTCCAAGTTCTTCTCCTCCATATGACTTTGTCTTCATAAAGCCTCCAGTAATAAGATTAGGGCCCAACCTCATTCAGGTGGACCACACCTTAACTTCATCAAAAGGTCCTCTTTGTAATGGGTTCCTATCCACAGGAATGAATTAAGCTTAGGGACATTTTTTTCTGGGGTACATAATTCAACCCACCACACCTACATAGATTAAGAGAGATTAAAAGGGGAGTGGATGTAGCTCAAGTGGTTGAGCACCTGCTTCCCACGTAGGAGATCCTGGGTGTGAGCCCTGGTACCTCCAAAAAATAGACAAACAAAGGGGGGAAACCCACTCTCATTGGGGAGCAGGTGTAGCTGGGAGATTGAGCTCCTGCTTCCAATGTATGAGGTCCTCATAAAGGAGGTTTTTACCTCCTTTAAAAAAGAGAGAGAGAAAGATTTAAGAGACAGATATCCATCCCAGTGTATAGCCCATATTTGCATCCCGATTCAAATGAAACAATTAAAAAATACCATGACATATATGAGATCATTGGAAAGTGACTGAATATTTTATTATATTTAAGCTATCTTTGTTATTTCCTTTGGATGCGATAATTGTATCTGGGCTATATTAAAAAGAGAAAAAAAGGGAAGCAGACTTGGCTCAACACATAGGGCGTCTGCCTACCACATAGGAGGTCCACAGTTCAAACCCAGGACCTCCTTGATCCGTGTGGAGCTGGCCCATGCTCAGCGCTGATGTGCACAAGGAGTGCCGTGCCACGCAGGGGTGTCCCCCACGTAGGGGAGCCCCACACACAAGGATTGCGCCTCGTAAGGAGAGCCGCCCAGAACGAAAGAAAGTCCAGCCTGCCCAGGAGTGATGTCGCACACACGGAGAGCTGATGTAGCAAGATGACACAACAAAAAAGTGACATAGATTCCTGGGCCGCTGACAAGAATAGAAGTGGACACAGACGAACACACAGCAAATAGACACAGAGAGCAGACAACTGGGGGTCAGGGAAGGGGAGAGAAATAAAAAAATAAATCATTAAAAAAAAAAAAGGAGAGAGAAGCCCTAATCTTTTAGAGATACGTGAATTATTCACAGACTTTTTTAAAAAAATCAATTTTTATTTATGAAAACAGGTATTTTAGATTCACTTTGTTCTGACAGTGGAGGGATTGCTTCTCCCGCCCCACATTCAGCTGAGACTCCTCTCCGGTATGGCCCAGTAATCCTCTGTGCATATCCCGATCCTTGCACTTACATATTGTATAATGACTGTCGCTCTATGTGACAGTCTCTAGCACTAGACCAAGCTTCATAGCATCAATGATCATGTCTTATTTGCTTGGCCTTCCCAGTGCCTGGCACGTGGTAAGTGAATAAACAAGGGAATCCATTTGTTGGTTAGCGCTGGAAGACATTGCAACCAGTATTTTATTTTCAGCTATCCATGTTTATAGCATCCATGGAGTATTGAACCCTCTGCATTGAAACATGTCCCCCAAAAAGATAGAGTGGGGTCCTAGTCCCTATTACCTAAGAATGTGACCTTTTTTGGAAATAGAGTCATTGCAGATTTAAGTAGTTAAACTAACTTGAGGTCATAATGGAATGGGATGGGTCCATGATCCAATATGACCAGTGTCCTTAGAAGAGAAGAGACAGTGACAAACACAAAGATGAGAACACCATGTGATGACAGAGACAGAGACTGAAATGCTGCAACTCCAAGCCAAGGAATGTGGAGGATTGCCCGCCACCCCTGTGACCCTGAAGAGACAAGGAAGGATGCTCTCCTTCCGGTTTCAGAAAGAGCGTGGCCCTACCAGCATCTTGATTTTGGACTTCTAGCCTCCAGAGATTCTAGAGAGTAAATTTCTACTGTTTTAAGCCTCTCAGTTTGGGGTACAGTTACCACAGACCGAGGAAATGAATACCCTCTCCAAGGCAAACACATGGTCTCTGATTTACCAGCTAGAAAATTATCATGCTGGCTTTGACCTTCACTGTTTTAGCCATCTCTTCCTCCAAAGAGGCAATGATTAATGGTAATTAATCATTAATGGTAACTGATAGAGCCACATCCACTCCTACCATATAGGAGGTCCAGGGTTCAATACACAGGGCCTCCTGGCCCATGTGGTGAGCTGGCCCACGTGCAGTGCTTCCGCATGCAAGGTGTGCCATGCCACACAGGGGTGTCCCCCGTGTAGGGGAGCCCCATGCGCAAGGAGTATACCCCTCAAGGAGAGCTGCCCCAAGCAAAAACAGCACAGCCCACCCAGGAGTGGCACCACACACACAGAGAGCTGACATAGCAAAATGACACAAAAAAAAGAGACACCGATTCTGGATGCTGCCTGACAAGAATGCAAGCAGACACAGAAGAACACAGAATGAATGGACACAGAGAGCAGATGATGGGGGCATGGGGGAAGGGGAGAGAAATAAAGAGAGAAAGAAATCTTAAAAAAAAAGGTAATTAGAGCTAGTCATTATAGCCCATCTCCTATACATCAGGCACTGTTTAAAGCACTTACGGTTTAAATTATATTCTCACAACAGTCCTATGAAGTAAGACCCATTAAGATCATCTTCATGGACAACCCCCATCCCAAAATGCAAAGAGTATCTACAACTGCAAGCAAGACAGTCCCTTCCATTTGCCCTATAAGATCTAAGCCACTACTCATTCTGAAGCAGATTTGGCATCACCATCCCAAACTCCTTAGGATTGAGGAATGAACAAATATAAGGAAGGACTGCAACCATGGAGCAAAGTAGACTTATTATTATTGCAGTAACAGAAGAATTTGTAAATTGATATACAGATAGTGGTTACCAGAGGTTCTGAGGGGAGGGAGAGGGAAGAATAGGGGGAACACAGGGCATTTTTAGGGCATTGGAATTGTCCTGCATGACATGGCAATGATGGATACAGCCCATTTTACATTTTGTCAAAACCAAAAAAATTGTATGTTGCAAAGTATAAACCATAATGTAAAATATAGACCATGGTTAGTAGCAATGCTTCAATATTTGGTCATCAATTGTAACAAATATACCACCCTTGCATAAGATGTTACTAATAAGGGAAAATGTGAGGGTGGAGAGACTGGGATATATGGGAATCCCATACATTTTGGATGTAATTTTTCTGTAATCTAAAACTTCTTTAAAAATAAAGTGTAAACGCGCAAGGAGTGCGCCCTGTAAGGAGAGCCGCCCAGTGTGAAAAGAAAGTGCAGCCTGCCCAGGAATGGCGCCGCCCACACTTCCCGTGCCGCTGACAACAACAGAAGCGGACAAAGAAACAAGACGCAGCAAATAGACACCAAGAACAGACAACCAGAGGAGGGGGGAAATTAAATAAATAAATAAATCTTTAAAAAAAAAAAAAAAAATAAAGTGTAAAAAGTAAGACACTGGGGGAATATACAAAAGAAACTGTAACTGTGCTTAAAAAATAACAGATCTTATGGTGATGAAGACACTATCCAAAAAAATTTTTTTGTATTTTATTTATTTTTTATTATTTTGTTTTGGGGGAAATTTTGTTTTGGGGGAGATTTTGGATTGCAGAAGGGTTGCAGCTACAGGGGAGGATCACTGGTGCAGGTGTCATTAATGGGGGTATGTGTGGGGAAGGGTGAACCTGAGGCATGCCTCTATGGAATATGAATGTGTTCAAGTGGTCATGGGGTGTTGTTTTGGTGGGTGGAGACCCACCTAATAACCAAAACAGTATTGAATTCCTATCCTGGGGAGTCCTGCAACATTCTCTAATAGAGTGGCAAGAATCCCTAGAGTACATGGGCAGTGCCTAGCAAAGGGGGACAGACCAAACCAAGCCCTCAATATTGATGCTTGGACTTATGAACCTTATTCTTATAAAATGGAAAATAAGCCTAGTGTTACATATTGCCTAAGAGTTACTGCCTGAAAGTCTTCTTGTTGCTCAAATATGGCCCCTCTTTAAGCCAAATTCAGCATATAAAAGCACTACCTTCCCCCCACATCCCTGGCCTGGGACATGACTCCAAGGGATGAGCATCCCTGGCACCAAGGAATTATTACCAAGGGCCAACTAGTAATGCATTTGGAATAAGACCTTAAACAAAAGTGGGAAAAGTTAAATAAAATGAGTTTTTATAACTAAAAGATTTTAAAGTGGAAGTGGATGTGACTCAAGTGATTGGGCTCCTGTCTACTATATGGGAGGTCCCTGGGCTCCTGGTGAAGGCAAGCTGGCCCGCACCACAGAGATTGGGCGAGCTGTGCTGCGGATAGCTGGCACAGCAAGATGATATAACAAAGGGAGACACAGAGAAGAGACAGTGAGAGATGCAGCAGACCAGGGAGCTAAGGTGGCTTAAACAATTGAGTGCCTCTCTCCCACATTGGAGTTCCCAAGATTGGTTCCTGATGCTTTCTAAAGAGAAGATGAGAAGAGAAGACAAACAGACACAGAAGAACATGCAGCAAATAGATACGGAGAGCAGATAGTGAGTGCAGGAGGCAAGGGGAGGGGGGGAGGAATAAATAAAAATAAGATAAATCTTTAAAGAATAAATAAAAGATTTCAAAGTGAGTCAGGAGGTCATTCCAGAGGTTACACTTATGCACATCTCAGGAGGATCTCACTGACTGCCGTAGTAAACAGTATCTCAAAGAGGAGGGCTCCTAAGGGCTCTAGAGACATCTATACACTACAGGCAAGGCAGACAATCCCAGGAGTTTGGCACCCTGTCAGCGGGCCTTACCTTGGAATATATGATAACCTATCCCCCCGATGTATCGGAGTTAGGCTCATTTATCAATTTTCCTATACATGGCTCTTATGACCCTTTTATCTGAACCTATAATTAGCACTATGCCCATTAAATAAGTGTTCCAAAGACTTAAATCTTCCTATGCATATGCCAATTGAGCCCTGAATCTCAGCAGAGTAGCAGCTAACACTTACTCTGCAGTTCATCGGACCTGCCCGTGACAACTAACAAAAAGATGATAAAGGAAACACCCACCCCAAAAAACAGAGAATATCCACAACTACAAGCAAGACAGTTCCATCCATCTGCCCCATGGGATCTAAGTCCCCTCTCAATTGGAAGCAGAGCAGGCAACACCATCCCAAATCTTCAAGACTGAGGAATGAACAAACATAAAGGAGGCATGCAAGTATGGACTAAAGTAGACTTACTATTATTGCAGTAATAGAAGAACCAAGGCAATGGTCATCAGAGATTCTGAGAGGAGGGAGAGGGAAGAATAGGTGTAATATGGGGCATTTCTGGAACATTGGAATTGCTCCACATGACACTGCAATGACAGATATGGGCCATTATACATTTTGTCAAAACCTATACAATTATACGGTGCAGGGAAGCAGGTGTGGTTCAAGCAATTGGGCTCCCACCTACCATACAGGAGGTCCAGGGTTCGCTACCTAGGGCCTTCTGGTGAAGGCAAGCTGGCCAGTGTGGCGAGCTGGCCCACGCAGAGTGCTGCCCTGCAAAGGAGTGCTGCCCCACAGGGAGAGCTGGTGCAGCAAGATGACGCAACAAAAAGAAAAATAGAGGAGAGATAATAAGAGACACAGCAGACCAGGGCACTGAGGAGGAGCAAGAGAATGATCATCTCTCTCATTCTGGAAGGCCCCAGGATCAGTTCCTGGAGCCACCTAATGAGAATACAAGCAGACACAGCAGAACACACAGCAAATGGACACAGAGAGCAGACAATGGAGGAAGGGGGAGAAATAAATAAATAAATAAATAAAACTCTTTTTAAAAAAAGTATGCAGTGCAAAGTGCAAACCATAATGTAAACTATAGACCATGGTTAGTAGCAGTGCTTCAGTACGTGTTCATCAGTTGTAACAAATGTACCACCCTGATGAAAGATGTTGTTAATGGGGTAAAGTGTGGGAGTGGGTGGGGTGGGGTATACCAGAATCCCCTATTTTTGATGTAACATTTATGTAATCTAAAGCTTCTTTTAAAAAATAAAAATTGAAAAAACAAAGGTAAAAATGTAAAATGGAAAGATCATCTGCATTTTAGAGATGAGGAACCCAAGGCACAGAGATGTGAGCAATGCCCAAGGGCTCGCCTCATAAAGGGTACACACGGGGTTTGAGCTCAGGAGGCCTGGTGCTGGAACACCCTTGCTCGGCCAGGCTCAAGTGCATCCCGGGGAGGACCTGATCCCTGCCAAACTGGCAGCCCGAGATTTCACAGAAAACAGCATCGCTGGGACCATGGTAGTTACAAGCTCCTCGTTCATAAGTTATCACTGTATCCCAGACAGAAATAAATGCAATTTAGGAAGATAAATCATGGGTATGCCATAATAGAACAAATTATGACTTTTCCTCTGATATTTAGTTGAGTCAATCAAGTTGCTTCAGACTCAAATCCAGACATTTTGTCCAGCTTCTTAAAGAGTGTTTTCCTCTGGCTGAGATCAGATGTAGCATTGACTCTATCCGTGAGACATCCATCATCCGACTGGAAACAAAAACGAATTCCTGATTTAGCTCTTTCTCTCTCCACCTCTTGGCCCATATGGCTCCTCCTCTTTTGAAATAATATCACAGTTATTCAAGGTTACAAAAACACTGAACATTCCTCTCTGCCTCAAGGAATTTGGGGTTGGTCAAAATCAATGTTGAACAAAATATCCAAGATAGAATGGAATAGAATTTACTTGACCCTTTCTTTCTTTCTTTTTTTCTCTTTTTTTTTTTCCTTTTTCCAAGGAAGAAAGAGTCTAACTGACTCCAGGATTCTTGGCTCAGTCATTTCTCAAGCCACAAATACTTCAGTTATCCAGTGAGTCACTGCCCTTCAACCACACTTTCAATAAAGGCCTAGCACGATATTTTTCACATGTGTTTTACTCTCCATTGTATCCCTTGTAAATGTTAAGCTGTTGAGATTTCTTTCCCTATTTCTTTCTACAGAGATACATCCCAACCATTATTTCAAGGAAGATATATTGCCTGTTCTCTAAACTTTCTAGTTAATTCAACTGGCAGATTCTTGTAGCCAAATCTAGCATGATTCTTTCACTTTTCCTGATAGTTTTGATCAATGTAATAGTCATTCTAAAGTCAGTGGTTGCTAAAACAAGGAAGCCTACATCTTTTTACCCTTAAATTTCAAAATTTCACACAAAATTATTAAATTTGTACAAATGGCTCTTGGTCTTCATTCTCTGGTTTCAACCCAATGCCTGAAAGACTGCCTTTGGTACCTTTTTATGGTTTAATATAATCGTCAAATATTGTTAGGAAAAGGAAAGGGGTTCTATTTTAAAATAAACAAATAAAAAGTGTGCTGGGAGGAAGCGGATTTGGCTCCACTAATAGAGCATCCACCTACCACATGGGACCTGTGGGATGAGCTGGCCCACGCACAGTGCTGATGGCATGCAAGGAGTGCCGTGCCACGCAGGGGTGTCTCCCATGTAGGGGAGCCCCACGCGCAAGGAGTTCACCCCATAAAGAGAGCCGCCCAGCACGAAAAAAGTGCAGCCTGCCCAGGAGTGGCACTGCACACACGGAGAGCTGATGCAGCAAGATGATGCAACAAAAATGAGATACAGTTTCCCAGTGCCACTGACAAGAACTCAAGCGGACACAGAAGAACACACAGCAAATGGACACAGAGCAGACAACTGGGGGCGGGGGGGGGGGGAGGGGAGGGAAGAGAACTAAATAAAAATAAATCTTCAAAAAACAAAAAGTGTGCTGGGGAAATAAGTTGCACCACTGGTTTATCAAAGTTTTTTGTCCTGTCTTTTTCTTTTTTTTTTATTTATCTTTTTTAAATTATGTGTAGTTCAATGGCATCTCTCTGCACGGATACTGTTAACCATAAATAATTGGGAAGTTTGGGGCAGTCAGCCATATGCTGGAAGGAACTTTTAAATAAATAACCTTTTCCCTTCCTCAGATGTCTCTGAGTTGGCATATTAGAAAACAGGCAAAGTGGTAAACTTCAGAAGAGAATGACCAGAGACAGTTGATTAAGTCAAGAATGAGCCACCAGTAAAGCAACTTCTCAGCCCCTGAGGGCAAACAGCCAGGCAGAAAAAGACTATTGTTTCTGCTGTAAAAGTCAAATGGGCAAAATTCAGAGTGTGGCTGGGGAGCCCCGGTGCTCAGCTCCAGCAGACAGCGAAGAGGAAGCAGAGTCTGACGTGTGTGACTTTGGTCTTGACAACAAAATTCCTCAAGAAAAAGTCATTTCTCATTCTTATAAAAATAGGGGGAAATGGAGTTTGGATGCACCTGTCCTCACTCCTCAACTCCCCTATAAAGTAGAAAGAAAACAACAACAACAACAAGCAGAACACTAGAGGTTATTCAGTGAGTTTTTAAGTCTGTTTTAATGAAATGCCATTTATTATCATAAATAAATTCATTACTATTATTACGTCTTCTCCAAATCTCATTGTGATGGCAGTACACACACTGAAGCTCTTTAAACCTTTTCTGTACATTTTGTTCCACTAAATATATATAGATATAATATGTAAATATGAGATATAATATATACTTTATACAGTGTTTGGGGGGGGGGTGTAAAGAGAGGAAAAAAGAGTCCCAAAAAGTGGTACAATGGGTGAACCGCTGCTTTTTGGGTATTACTCTCCTGATTTCCAAGATCTGAAGAAAGGGAACTTTTGCTTTGGTGAAATATTTCTTAGAAAAAGAGGCAGAACATGATCATCCAATGACCCCAAAACCCTTTTATTTAAAAAAGGGAATTCACTTTTTTTTCGTCTCACAGTCTTACTTATTTATTTATTTATTTATTTTTGAGGTACCAGGGCCAGAGAATGAAACCAGTACCTCGTATATGGGAAGCCAGTGCTCAACCGCTGAGTCACATCAGCTCCCCTGAGTTGGCTTTTTTGTTTGCATTTTTTCGTTTGTTTTTAGGGGGCACTGGAGATCGAACCTGGGACCTCCCATGTTGGGAAAAAGGTGCTTAACCATTTGAGCTGCAACTCCCCCCCACAACCATTTTAATAAATGGGAAAAAATGACCTCAGCATATTCCTTGTGGGGTCATTCCAAGGGAATTTCTACAAGAAATACCTTTGCTTACCAGACTGTGCCCTAATTATCCTTCCAGGGAGTGGGGCAATGCCCAGATATCTATCTCTCCATCTAGGCCTCCAGCCCCTTCCCTCTGCTAACAGTATCCATCTTCATCACCTAGCCCTGGCCTCAACTATTTTGAACTGTCATACTAGTGGCTCTAGACATTCCCAGAAGCCATCACATATTCGTTTTGTGATTTTTATCCCTGATGGCAAAGACTAGAAGAGAGTCCAAGGACGATTTAAAGTCCTCCCTATTGACAATCCTAAAGGCCCCTGAGGGGAGTAGATGTAGTTCAGTGGTTGAGCACCTGCTTTGCATGTATGAGGTTCAATCCCCAGTCCCTCCTATTTAAAAATAAATAAATGAAGCCACTGGTCTTGAGAAATCATTACATTCTAAACTATTTTATAGTGACTATATTATTCAGAACCACTTGCTGAGATAACACAGAATCTTGAGGAAAACCTGCCAACCAAACTAAACACAGAAAAAGGTGGGATGGTGGGGCAAGAATGGTTGGCAAAGCTTATTAAGAGCCCTCCATATATTTAGACCAAAAAAAGGTAAAGCTCACTTCAAACATTTCCACTTTTTTTTTGCAAGGACTGGAGAGAGCTACGCTGTTCCTGTCTTCTAGAAATGGTTTTTTTCCCTTCCTTATCCTCACATCTAAATGTAACCTCAAAGAGAACACAACATCTCAAATCCCAAATGTTGTTTCCCTGTTGGATCCAGGTCTTTCTCCAGCTGAGAAGTTCATCATATCCCAATTTAGCAGCTATTCTTCCTCAAGTTGCAGTAAACATCATCATAGACACAAACACACCGACAGGTAGTGAGAAAATCGCTGCCAAAAATAACACAAGCACCCCACCGGCAAACTTCCTTTCTCTGACTTCCTCGACTATTCAATGGCCTGTGTGCATTTCTCGTGCAGATCACAAAGCGACAAGGCGCGCGGAAGCCTTGTAGGGAGTAACGACCATCTCGCCTTCCTGCTCCCACCATTGTGTGTGGGGGAGTCGCTGGAGGCTGCGAGCCAGTGACCTGGGCTGACAAGCCAGCCTTGTGGTTCAGGGAGGACTGTCCTTTAAGAGGAGGGAAAGGTCACTTGCAAGGAATTCTGCTCCGTTAAGTGTCTTGCTCAGCAAGACGTAATCAGAGTCCCAGTCACCACACAGAGTTCAATTGTACTGGAGAACAGGGCATGTGCGGCGTTGGAAAGGAGGAACAACACTTTGTCTTCCCTTCTCTCTCCCTGCTCTCTGCAGCCGATGCTCTGCCTTCTGGTTGGAGAGGCTTCTCCAGGCTCCACATTCACGGCTGGACTCAAGCTGGGCCCTCCACAAAGTCGGAGCTGCAAGACGGAAAAGGGATTCAACAGGAATATAGCACACACTGTGGGCACTCTATATTTTAATCATTTTAAATTGTGAAAATTACTAGCATCAAAAATACTAGAAAATGACCTTGAATTAAAGATTCAATGCGGAACAGCAGAATATACCTGTCTACATATAATAACATGACTTCGGGAAGCGGTTTGACCTAATGTAAGGGGGAAATGGAAAGGAGAAATGAGATTATAAGGCTGTGAGTCTCTAAAAAAGAGTCTGGAGGTTGTCAGAAGGAATAGCCCTATGTACAACTGAACAGAGTCTAAGAGACAGATAAGGTAGATACAACCCCAGGTATTGGTTCTTTTGAGGGATAAAGAGACCCACGGGTTCTATGGTCATGGCAGAAGGGGTTCACTGCCATGACAGATGGCCCTTCTTTGGAGCTGGTGTCTCTGCGTGATGGAAATGGACTCAGAGGGGATCTCTTTTCACAAGACTTGCATGCTACTTTATTGGAATTGTAGTTGGTACTGGGTTTAAGATATATGTAGGGGATTTGAATCTCTGGACTGATAATATGACACCCAGGCCCAGAGCCTCAACAGACTTCAGCTCCTACACTTTGACTTATTGGACTTACTCCACTCAGCTAACATGGAGTTGAAGAAGGTCAACCACCACAACATGGAGCCTAGAGTGTCTACAACTAGAAGCGGGAAGAGTGCATCCAGTACCCATGTGGAATCTAAGCCCTCACTTGACATAGGTGTGCAATGGACACAACCAATCCAATGTCCACAGAGAAAATGTGGAATGAGTGTGGGAACGGTAGCCATGGGGGCTGCTGGGTGTGGGGAACGGGAGGAAGAGATGAGATGTGGAGGCGTTTTCGGGACGTGGAGTTGTCCTGGATAGTGCTTCACGGACAATTACGGGACACTGTAGATCCCCCCAGGGCCCACTGGATGGAACGTGAGAGAGTCTGGGCTATGATGTGGACCATTGACTATGGGGTGCAGTGATGCTCAGAGATGAACTTACCAGGTGCAATGGATGTATCACGATGATGGGAGAGAGTGTTGCTGTGGGGGGAGTGGGGGGCGGGGGCGGTGGGGTTGAATGGGACCTCATATATTTTTTTAATGTAATTAAAAATAATAATAATAAATAAATATTAAAAAAAATAAAATAAATATAAAGCATTAAAAATATGGTGATACATGAGAAAATTATAACTAATATAACTTATGGACAATCATTAACAGAAATATTGTAATATTTTTGCAGTAATGGCAAAGAAGATATATCAATTCTAAGAGACAACAATGGGGGCTATTAGGGGATATAGGTTTTTTCCTTTTGGAGTAATGAAAACATTCTAAAATTAACTGAAGTTATGACAGCACAACTCTGTGATGAAAATCAGAGCCACTGAGTATACACTTTGAATGGATTGTACAAAACATGAGGCTGAATAATACAGAATCCAGTGGTGGAAGATGGACTGTGGTTAACAGGACAAATATGACAACATTCTTTCAAGAACTATAACCAAAGTATAATACTAATTCAGTATTAGTAGTAGTATTATACTGCTACTAATACAAGGTGTTGATAATTGATGGGGTTGGGGGGAAAATATACCAAATGTAAGATATGGGCTATAGATAGTAGTAATTTTTTAAAAAATTATTTCTCCCCCCCCCTCATTGTTTGTGCTCACTGTCTGCTCTCTGTGCCTCTTGGTCGTGAGCACATCTTCTTTTTTTAGGAGGCACCAGTAACCAAATCCTGGACCTCCCGTGTGGGAGGAAGATGCCCAACGACTTGAGCCACCTCCATTCCCGCTTGTTGTATCTCGCATTGTGTTTCTTCATTGTGTCTCTTCATTGCATCATCTTGTTGCATCAGCTTGCTGTCTTGCTTGTCTTCTTTGGGAGGCACCAGGAATTGAACCTGGGGCCTCCCTTTTGGTAGGTGGGCTTCCAACTCCTTTAGCTACATCTGCTTCACAGGAGTAATATTTTGAAAATATTCTTACATAGTTTGTAACAAATGTTTCACAACAATGCAAGGTGTTGCTGGAGGGGTGATGTATGGGAGCCCTGTATGATAATATGCATGTTTGTTTTGTAAGGTCACAATTTTTACAATACATTTATTGTTTATGTATGTTTATGTATAAATGATATATATCAATAAACTTTTTAAATGAAAAAAATAAAATAAAATAAAATGGGGATAATAATAGAAAAAAAAAATACTTGTGAAGTATTCCAACCACTAGAAGCACTTGAACGGAGAAGTTAAGTACTTTTGAAAACTCTCCTCATGTATGACTCAGGAAACGAGAGTAGCCAAGGACAAAAATGTCTTCCCATCGTGTATTTAACCTGATTTTTGTTCTCTCACTCACAGATTCTTAGAGGGTAGAGACTGAGACTAAGTGATCTGTGTGGTCCTGGCGGAATCCTTTGCCAGTCGGTTCTGAATCAAGCTTTCTTTTGTTCTTTTCCAAAACCTGTTTTTAACCTTTTTTCCTTGCTTTCTCATTATTTCCTCTTTCTTCAATTCCTTAGTTCCCTCCATCCACCTTTCTTCCTCCTTGCTCATATCAAGCTCTCTCTTCCCTTTTCTTTTTTAATGATTTATTTTATTTATTTATTCCACACCTTATTGTTTGCACTCGCTGTTTGCTCTCTGACTATTCACTGTGTCTGCTCATCTTCTCTTTAGGAGGCACCAGGAACAGAACCTGCGACTTCCCATGTGGGAGGGAGGGGCTCAAAGCACTTGAGCCCCCTCAGCTCCCTGCTTGTTGAGTCTCTCATTGTTTTTCCTCTTTGTGTCTCCTTGTTTGCATCGTCTTGTTGTGCCAGCTCGCTGTCTGGCCTGTCTTCTCCTGGAGGCACCAAGAACCAAACCTAGGAGCTCAATGGCTTAAGCCACATCCACTTCCCACTTCCCTTTGCTTTCCAATTTTTCTTTCACAAGGTGCCCACCTTCTAGAATTAACTCAAGCTTTCAGAACGAGTCCTCCTGGTTGTAAGAGCATCAACAGGTACTCAGTGCTTACCTGTTAAAGGAGTCTGGCAATGAATGGCATGACCATTCATTTCAACAATCTGGGTCTGCCTTTGAGACATGACAGATGAGTGAGAGGGAAAAGCAGTGGAAAGGTGAAAGAGAAATGGAATTCCGTTGGAAGAGAGGACTAAGTAGTTCCCTCCTTGACTAAGGGGAAGGAGAGAAGAATGGTTTGTTGAAATAAATGACCAATCATACACAGCTGCAGGAAATGAGCAAGCACATAAGGAAAAACCCCTTAATGAATAACGACATAAAAAAATAGTCCTATGCCAAACAAAAGGTACCAGCTCTCCAGGAAAAAACTCATTCACTTATCATAACAAGTTGATTTTCATCTACTTAAGGGAATAAGAGCCTTCCATGTGTAACTATGGCTACAAAACGACTATGAGAATTGCTCTTAGACAAATAACAAGAGGATAACTGAAAATAAAATTACTTCACACAACCAAGAGGCCATTGCCACACAGGTGTCCACCATTTACATCCAAGCACCAGAACAGATATTATAACCTATAATAAGCAATGTGCATGTTTCACCAAGGCAACAGCATTATTATCCTGTCCAAAGAAAAAACTCTATTTCCCTTTTCTTGAGTCACCTCCTTTTAGTTCAACTACCTTCATCATCGCATCTTCATTTCCTTAATTCCACTAAACATGGAGAGTATCGAGGCATCAAGGGTTATTTTTGCCAATCCCCCGATGTGTTTCTGTACCACCCCTTCCATTGATCATAAAACTCAACAAAGTACTAGTATACACAGAAGCTGACAGGGCAAATGAGTTCCAGCAGGCTTGATCATCCTTCCCAATAACTGTCAGAGTCATTGTGGCTATAACAGGCAATAAGAGCTTCCCTTCATCCACAGGTAAATCAAGGCCCATCAAATCAGTGGGAATGAAGTGAAAGGGATGATGGGAAAAGGAAGAGTAAATGGAAAGAAAGATCATGTATCCACTTGACTTTTCTTTTAATGAGGAAACATGGAGAAAAGAAATGAATAAAGACCTATTTTGAAATTCATTAATAGAAATTTCTTTTCCTGGTGAAATAAAAATACACGGTAAACTTTTGCCATTATAGCCAATCTTGCTTCTTTCTTTTTCTTTTCTTTCTTTATTTTTTATAATTTATTATTCTGTTCTATAATAGCCAAAGATTCAGACAACCTGCTCCACACATTTTCTCAAATGTTTTTCTTCCAGGTTGAACATTGTTGCTTTATTATCTTTAAAAATTCTTAACCTAACTCATACCAAGCTCACAGGTTTACAAATAATAACTACAAAAAAAAAAAAAAAAACTTCCATGGAAGGAATAGACTACATCCCACTTGTACTCTTAGCTGGACACTCCTTGATGTCCCTCAGTTTATTAGAGAGTTTAGTTTAAAGTAAATCTTAAGAGAAAGTTGAATCATCTCCAGAGTGAGCTGCACCATGTCATTGGTGGTTAACTAATACTTTCTAAAACAGACATGTTGCCAAAGAGAAACAAAAGTTATTAATCCCAGACTATGAAGATATGATTTTTAAAATTCCATTTTATACCAGTTAAATCCAACCACTGATCATTTTCCCTTCTCAAAAAAAAAGTCAGCACTATATAAAGATAAACTAATTAAGCAGCATAAATCTTTTTTTTTTTAAGGAGGTACCAGGGATTGAACCTGGGACCTTGTACATGGGAAGCAGGCACTCAACCCATTAAGCTACACCTGCTCCCCCATGAATCTTCTTTTTGAAGGTGAAAAAGCACTTGTTTACAAAAGGACAAAATTAGTTTTCTCTACTGCGTCTTTTTCTTTCTAATAGTAAAAGCAGAGGCAACAAGTATCCCAGGACCATGCGATGTGTTGGAAAATGGTAGAGGAGGCCACTCTTTGCTATTAACAGCCAAGAGCCACACTTAGTCACACCATCTCTGTGCACGGAGAAGAACCCAAAAGTTTTCGCAGGAAAACCACTCTGACGGGCAGCTCGAGTCTGAGAGATATTGGACTCTCAAACTTAAAGTCCTTTGGAATCTTGCAGAATTTTCTTTAATTGTTCCAATCTCAGCCTCCATTTCGCAACCAGGGCTTGTCTTGCCTTGTGATTCAGGCAGAGTCTATGCTTTGATGTAACTGATTTAAAATCTTAAGGCTTTTCCCCCCTACTATTAAATGCCATGTATCCATGAAGGGGAGGGAGTACATCTCTAAGAAAAATAGCTCAATTCACCTCTTACATGTTCTCGCTCCCGCTCTCTTTTTTTTTTCCTAAAATAATCCCATTTATTGTCTCAATATTTTATTGCCATTTAAAAAATGTTCTAAGAAGAGTTAACATATTTACGTGTTTGGGAAACTTGAGTAAAGGGTCTACGAGGAATTGCAAGCACATCCCATAAATTCTTTTAATATCCATCTGAGAAAGTATGAGCAGGCACAAAACAAAAGGGCCCTATGAAGGATTGACGAGATAGAATGCATCCTGATCTACATCTGTGGAGTGGTTACAAAGGGTTCTTTAAATATTTCTGATGGGAAAGAATTATGGCTAGCTGGAGGGGGCAGAAGGATGTGAAAGTACAGGAAGTAAGGGTGAATGAAAATGGTGAATTTCCTTGTTAGCCATACCTGCCTCCCGCTTCAGTGAGTTCTCTTGTCTATTTTAGTTAAGTCTGGGACGTTAATTATCCTTTGCATAATTTCTTTCTCACCTCAACATAATTTAGTTCAGAAGTGATTCTGTTGTTTTGGTTCCCTCCAAATGTCATACACTGTATTTTTTTTTTTTATTTAAGAAAAAGTTTTGCACTGTATTTTTAAAGGTATGAAAATGAGATTCTCATATAATTCATCAGAAAACATTTCCATCTTCTGACGTTTAGAAAAAGTTCTCGCCACTCTCAATGTAGTCATCTAATCATTCGACAAGCATTTATTCAAAACCAAATATGTGGCAGGCACTGTGGCAAGCTGGAGTTACAAAGCATCCCTGAACTGCGCTGTAAATGGAGCTCTTGTTAGGAAGCGAGCCCTCGGCTGAGTACAACATCCTGGGGAGTAGAGTGTGTTAGACATCAGCCCTTGGCGCTTCTTCCACACACCAGCCTTGTGAGTAACGAACATTTCTTGAGAACTAGCATTTCTTGAGAACGAACTATCTGCTCTGCCTGTATCATGTCACTTAATCTTCTCAACGACCCCGTGAAAAACAAGCATCTGTTCTTTTGTTGCAAAAGAGGAAAGGGAGGCACTGAACAGCTAAATCACGTAACTACTCAGCGTAAGGGTCCCACGCAGGAAGCTCCACACTCTTAGACTCTGCTCTGCTATCCACCTCTTTGCTGCAAATAGTGGGAACAGGTTAGATCCTAGATCTTTAGTTTTCCAATACGAGTTGAAGCAACCCATTTAAAATACTCAGATAATTTGTAACTGCTAGTCTTCAAAATTTAGCATGATTATCCCACTATTTCCTGTTTATTTGTTGGGCTGTTTTATTTTTAATTTTTTTTTTTAACCTGGCAAAGGAAAAGCAGTTTAAAATTCATAAAACCCATTAAAAAAATGCCAGTAGCAAAGAATATTGAGAAAGCATGAAACTCAGACTTGTGTGGCAAGTCCTCCCTGCTCCTGCTCCCACACTTTAATCCAGGGGTTGGTGCATGCCTTTCTGTAAAGGACAGTTAGTAAACATTTTGGGCTTTGCGGGTCATGAGATCTGTCACAACTACTCAATTCTGCCTTGGTAGCTCTAAAGCAGCCACAGATAAACAAATGGGTGTGGCTGTGTTTCCATAACATTATAAAAAAAAAAACAGTCCACAGTCCTGATTCACTCCACCTTCTCCTGCCAACAGTTACACTCTCCTCCAGAACATCGTTTGATGTCAAAGCTCTTAATCTGGGATCTAACAGTGATCCCAGAAAAGATCTTGTTCTTAGCGGTAATCCATACCTCTGGGTGTGGGGCCCTTTGATTGAACTGGATTCAGCTAGGGGGCCTTTGATGGGATTGCATCAGTGAGTTGTGACCCAGGGTGGGTCTTGATCCTCTGGCTGGAGTCTTTCAAAACAGAGAATTGAAAGCTGAGACCCACAGAGAAAAAGCATCTGTATTAGTCAGCCAAAGGGGTGCTGATGCAAAATACCAGAAACTGGTTGGTTTTCATAAAGGGTATTTATTTGGGGTAGGAGCTTACAGATACCAGGCCATAAAGCATAAGTTACTTCCCTCACCAAAGTCTATTTTTCACATGTTGGAACAAGATGGCTGCCAGTGTCTACTAGGGTTCAGACTTCCTGGGTTCCTCCCTTCCAGGGGTCTTGCTTCTCTCTGTGTTCAGGGTTCCTCCCTTCCCAAAGATTGCTTTCTTCCTGGGCTCAGGGTTCCTCTCTTCCTGGGTTTGCTTCTCTTTCCTCTGTGTGCTTACTTCCTGTGGCTCCAGCTGAAGTCTTCAGCATCAAACTCCAACACTGAAAATCCTCAACTCTTTCCTTTGCCATGTCTTTTATATGTGAGTCCTCACCCATCAAGGGGTGGAGACTTGATGCCCTAATGACATGGCCCAATCAAAGCCCTAATTATAATTTAATCACACCCAGGTATGGATCAGATTACAACACAATCCAATAACTATTTTTGGAATTCGTGAACCATATCAAACTGCTACAGCATCAGAGACAGAGAAGCCCTGAAAGGCTGAGAGAGAAGCCTGGAGGAGAGGGGAGAGATGAACCGTGTGCCTGATCACCCACAGTTGAGCTCCAGGAGAAATTTAGCTTGGAGGAGAAAGCAGAGACCTTGGCAGAGCCACCATTTTGTCTTGCCACATGGCAGGAGCCCAGGATCGCCAGCAGCCGACCTTTGGTGAGACAGTGTCTCTGATGATGCCTTGATTTGGACATTTTCTCAGCCTCAGAACTGTACGCTTTTAACCTAATAAAGTCCCACTATAAAAACCAAGCTGTGTTCTCTCTGCCTAGAGGAGCCCATAACAAATCTTGGTGTGCATTTCCATCCTTCTCTCCCATTTCTCAGCACGCTCTGCTCTTTCCCCCATTTCCATTTCCCAAATAAATTCTTTTTACTGGCCTAACTAAAAAAAAAAAACAAACCAACAAATAAAAAAAGCCAACCCATTTCTGGTCTATTACATTGGCAGCATTTAGCAAACCAAAGCATACAGGCTTCAGGGAATCTCTAAACCTCCCCCTAATCATTTGCAAAATTTTGCTTATATGTCTTTCTGTTTGTAGGTGCATTTTTCAGGGAGTTAAGGGCCATAGCTTTCATCAGATACTCAAGGTCCTAAGACTCAAACAATGTTAAACCTGAGATCCGCAGATCCGCACTCAAGGTCCTAAGACTCAAACAATGTTAAACCTGAGATCCGCAGATCCGCAGTTGCAATACTCGCTACTCCCTACAGAGTCAAGTGCGAATTCCTGAGCCAGGCATCAAAGGGCCCTCATGCCTACGGTCTTGTTAGTCACTTTCCTGAAATTTATAGGGACCCATTCAAAGTGTACTATTTCCTACATCCCAAATACACCTGACACAACTTTCATGCCTGCTGAGGCTTTCGATGACGTGAACTCTCAATTTAATCTAATTTCAGTTCAGTAACAACTGTTTATGAAGCAGGTCCTTTGTGCCAGGCAGTGCGTCCTGGGCATAGAGAAACTGACTTCACAGTTGTAGAGTAGTCAGAAAAGCAAACTACAATTACTAATTCAGCACAGCAGGGTGCCTAGCCCAGTGTGGCAGGGTGCCTAACCCAGATTTGGGGGCATCAGGGGACATTTCCCAGAAGAAATGCTGGTTAAACTGACACTTAAAGAATGCAAAGGACTCTGAATCTGGAATCAGAAGTTTGTTAAAGGAAGAAAAAGAGGGTAGGTAGAGGGTTCCAAGCAGAAGAGAAGGTACATGCTCATGTCTGTCAACAAAACAAATGAGTTTGTCAAAACTTTGTGCAAAAGAGTAGGCTGCAGTTGTGAATGAAGTTGTATCACAAAGGATCTTATATGCAGGTTGCTTTATACTTAATCATAAAGACAATGAGAAGTCCTCTTAGCCCTCCATGCCTCGGCCACAACCTGGGAGCTGCTTAAAAATGGAATCTGGGGTTGAACTCAGATCAAATGGATCAAAGTCTGCATTCACCATATCCCCAGCTGACTCGTATGCACACTGAAGTTTGAGATGTGCTTCTTTATCCTGGATAAACTCTAGTCTTGATTTCACTGGACAAACTCCTCCCCAAATGCTGGCTCCATATCCAGACATCCAGATCCCTGGCTTCTCCCCTCCACATGCTGGGTCAGCAGCTCTGGGTTGGAGCGCGGGGGACTCTGGGGACCTGGGGACCTCTTTGTCTAAACAGTGTCCAGGATGATTCTTATCCTGATTGCCTCCCTTCCTCAAAATGAATTGCTTCCAGTTTCTCCCGGCACTTGAGCCTCCCTTGTATCACAGCATTGCTGGGCTGCTCTATGATTACTTTTTTAAAGTATCTGTTTTCCTTGGTAGACTCTGAGCCCTTCCCTTGTGTTCCCAGCACCTGGCATAGAGCCTTGAACTCAGGACACGTATGACAATGACCACCGCGTAGCCAATCTGTGTGAGTCCCCCAGGCAGACCAAATGTCGAATGTGGCGTTTAAAACAAAAGGAGCAATTTATCAGTAGGATTTTTTTCTGAACACTCAAATCAAGGTCAAGGGTATGTTTCGGTTATGGATTCACGCTGAAATCGCCCTCCCCCTGACACTGGACAGCCTGTTCCTTCCAACAGCACCTCCTGCCTGTCCTCAAAGACTCTGCTTCCCTTCCTCGGGCCAGTACAACCTGAAATTGCTGTCATTTCATTGACCTTTCAAGACATCCGACTACTGCGCTTGGCTCATTTGACCTTCTGTGACAGCAAATTCCTCTAGCTGACCACAAACTGCATGAAGAAGTTATTTTCTTTTATTTGTTTTAAATTCCCCTCTTGACAAGTTGGCCTCCTTTAAGGGAGTAACTTTGAAAGGAGAATTTAATATTAATTTGATTGCTGTTTTGTTGTTGAAAGGTGGGAGTGTAAATATTTTTTAAATCACTTTTAGAATCTCTTATTTAGTTTTAAATTATATATATATATATATACACACATTAGAGTGTAGCGAGAATACAGCACATAACGACCTCGAGATGACGCCCAGAACATATTAGGCCCTCAATAATGTAAGTTATAATGACATCACAAACACATGGGGTTTTTTTTTTGTTTTTGGGTTGCATTTTTTGCCCCCAAACAATTCTCATCAAATATCTTTTCCAGGCTGTGGAAATGCTGAATACAATGTGTTGACTTAAAAAAGGAAAATTATCAGCTCCCGGTTTTGAGGCTAAGAATCAGCAAGGCAATGCTTTGTCTTCAAAAACCATGGCACTCTGGGGCTGCCGGAGATCCTGGGTCCTTGGCTTTTCCATCCCATGGCCATGCACATGGCAATGTTCTCCTTTCTCGTTCGGGTTCCGTTGACTTCAGCTTCCCTGTCAAGCTTCTCTCTGCGGCCCTCACTATAAAGCTTGTAAAACGGGAATTCCAATTTACAATGGGTCCTATTTATGATGGGTTCACACCCACAGGAATGGATCGAGATAAAGAACAAGTTTTTCTTGGGTATATAACTCAATCTACTGCAGTATCTGACATTTCTTTTTTCCAGTAGCCTATTTGCATGGCTGTTTTCCCACTTCTTTTCATTGTGTTAACCATTAAGAGAGGAGACTGTTCAGATCTTTTATTTCTCTGGTATAATGAGGATAAGTTCTTGTCTGCCTTCCCACCTTTTCTGAGACTTGTTTAGTTTATTCTCTTAGAGCTGCTATCTGAGCTCTTTAAGTTATACTAGGAAGATGAGCATAGAAAGGAGAGTTCAGGGGGGACACTCAATCTATGCTCTGCCCTCCCTTCTGGGTTTACATAAAACATTCCATGCCAGGTTCACTCCACCTGGTCGAGGGTATAGCCTGTGTTCACAGATGTTCCCTCAGGATTTGGCTCAGGTCCCACAGTTCATTGGAAAATGGAAAATCCTGCCACATCCTTTGCTTTCCAGAGAGGGTGGTAGGGTCTTTAACTTCTGAGAGTTTTGCCTTACCTTGTAGCTGGACCTAGATTCTCAGTCTCCTTTTCTCCCACCTGGGGAGCTTTGAGAAGCATTCTAGAGGCTGAGCGTCCCCACACCAGCATCTTCTGTTCCTTTTCTTGGCCTTCAATCCCTTTTTGAAGGTAAAGGCATGAAGCTAGACTTTTTCCTTATTTGACTGCTGACGGTAAACTTTTAGGTGGTTTTTACTCTTTTTATCTGTTTCTTGAGGAAACAGATAAGAGTGATTCTGTGCTCTGAATTCACTACTCCATCTTCCCCAAGACTAGATTTTTAAATTACTAGTGGACTGGTAGTACTGCTCTCTGTAATTCTGTGTGGAGATTCCTTTTTTTCTTTTGAATTCCTGTCATCATTAGTCAGGATCTCCCAATGCAAACTGATGAAGGAATGGAGGGCAAATTTCAGGGAGTGCCTTAAGAATATGGAGAAAGTTTAGCGAGTTGCATTTCCCACGGAAAACTGGCAGTATTAATTTATATTGAATCTATACTTTAAAAAAAATGAATCTACTCATTTCATTGTTGAGTGTACTGGATAAGCACTTCCAGCATCCTTTGCAATAATTAGTGTTTTAGCCTACTATTGCTACACTATGCTGTCTCTGGGCCAAGACAATTTTAAAAAATTCTCTCACAAGGTTTGGTGCCTAGAGAATGTTTTATGAAAAGTTTATTTCAATGTTGAAATAAGGAAGGAGCCAGGGAGTGAGGGGATCAGATTTGCTTTTAGGACATTAATTCTTGCCACAGTGGTGAATGGTTGGGATGGGAAGAGATTGGTAGCCGAAGGCTCAACCATGGGGCTCTTGCAGTTTTCCTGATGACAAGATAGAATGTTTTTGTTAGAGTAGTTGTAGGTTTACAGAAAAATCACGCAGAAAGTCGAGTTTGCATCTATTCTCCCACACACACACATACACACAGTTTTCCCTACGATCAACACTTTGCATTCTTGTGGTACTTTGTTACAATTGATAGAATAATATTACTATGTCTATTACTGACTATAATCCATAGTTTACATTAGGGTTCACAGTTTGTGTTGCACATTTCTTTGTTGTCCTTTGAAAGTAAAGATAAATTTGAGGTAAAGTAGTTGCAGTGGGGAAAGATAAGAATTAGGAAATAACTGCGATAATAGGATTTGGGGTTACGGAATACAGGAGTAAAGGAAGAGTTCTTTTTTTTTCTTTTAAGGTCAGGGTAGGTAAATAATGGCTGTGCCAACTGAGATAGGCAAAATTGAAGAAGCAATTCATGTGTAAGAGAGCAAGGAATTCTAGAGTAAAGATAATGAGCTCAGTTCTGCATAACTTTGGCTCCCTGATAGAAAATAGGTAGTTGGGGTGGGGGGTGGCAGGCTCAGGAGAGATGTGGCTTCGCCATTGGATTTAAGGAGTCCTGATCAAGACACAGGCAATGGTTGAAGCTGTAGCTTTGGATGAGATTACTTATTTATTTCACAAGTATTTTCTATCTACTCTGTGCCAGATGATATCCTAGGAAAAGAAGAAAGAAGAGATCAGAGAGAGAAAATTGGGGAAAATGTTCCTATTTAAGCCATTGATTCACAAACTTTAAGAAGCAAAGGAAACAACAAGGGAGCTGACTGAGGATTCAGATTTTCAGGCCCTACCTCCGTGGTGCATTGTTACCCAGCACCCCCCAGAAGACTATGCTCAGAGAAATGGTAGCTCATAGGGTGGGCAGAGGTGTCAGTAAAAGAGACTGAGAAGGGATAAGGGGGAAAAGGAAAGCCATCTTGTCAGGTCTAGCCCTGAAACTTACTTGATCTGCACTGGTGATCAGACATAACAAGGATGTTAAAATATATGGGAGCTTTCATGGGGTTCATTCAAGAACTGCATTTGTACCTCAGTTTATCTACAGGCAGCTGGATTAGTCAGGCAAAGGGGTGCTGATGCAAAGTACCAGGAATCTGTGGACTTTTATAAAGGGTATTTATTTGGGTAAAAGCTTAAGTTACCAGGCAATAAAGGGTCCAACTCAAGGCTGCTTTCTCATCAGAATCAGTTGCCACATGTTGAAGCAAGATGGCAGGCAATCCCTGCCTGGTCTCTCAGGGCTCGTGTCTTTCTGGGCCTTCTCAATTGTTCAGCTACAAACTATCAGGTGAATGGCTCATCTCTCCCTGGGACCCCAAGATCAGAGTTCTCTCCTCTTCCATGAGGCTTCTTGAGTGAATGTCCATTTATATCAGCCCACCAAGGAGGCAGGGACTCAATCTGAGTCATGATCTACTTATGCGGTCAAATTAAAGTCCTAATCTTAACAGGTAATTTAATCAACACATGTCCACTAAATCTAATGCATTCAAAGGGCATCACACCCAGAGGCATGGATTAGTTTACAGACATCATCTTTCCCTTTTGGGGATTCATAAATAACCTCAAGCTGACACAGCAGCTTTGTTCACACTCGCCATTCTTTAGGTCTTCTCCTGCCAGGTCCTCCTTCTCAGTGCTCTGACTAGCACCCTCTGGCCTCTGGGTCTTTGGATGGACTGTCTCGAATCTGAACTATACTTCATCCCTTTGACCCATGCAGTGGGTTGAACTGTGTCCCTCAAAAACACATGTTCAAGTCCTAACAGCAGAATGTGGCCTTATTTCAAAATAGGGTCTTTGCACTTGTACACAAGATGTGATCATACTGAATGATTGATCTAAGGACTTATGTCTTTATAAGAGAAAGGAGAGTGAGTTGGATACAGAGAGAGAATCACAAGGAGGCCTTGTGTAGGTGGGGCAGAGACTGGAGGCGTGTGGCCACAAACCAAGGCATGCTATGGATTGCCAGCTACCACCAGAGGCTAGGAAGAGAGCTGCGAGGGCTGCTTTCACCCTCAGAGCCTCCAGGGGGATCCAACCCTGCTGGCACTCTGATTTCAGATTTCCGGCATCCAGAATGTAAGAGAATATATTAATATTTGGTTTTTAGGCCACTCAGTTGGTTCTGATTGCCCTAAGAAATGAAGGTAAGCACACCCTTCCTACAGTTGGAGTGACAACGAGCCCTCTTTTGCATTATCCCCAGACCTCCTGCATGTGAACCAGCCCATGGGTTGTTCATCAAGGTGATCATCAGGACCAGACTGGTAAACAGACTGATGAAACCATGATGGAAGAGGCTCTCAAAGTAATTCACCCAAACGTCTTACCCAGTGTAGGATTGTCTCTGACACTGTCCTTAACCAGTGGCCATCCACCTTGTACCACATCCAGTGGCACCAAAGCAGCCTGTTCTGTTGCTCAACAGGCTTCTTTCTTGCCATGAGCCAAATCCTATAATAGTGCCACTCACAGACCTAATTCTGGCTCCCACATCCCCCCAGAGCAGGCCTCAGCCTGTCCAAGAAGCAGCCCTTCTAGAAGAAACCCTCCACTGTATTCTTCTCTTTTTCAGGTTAAACATTTCTAGTGGCTTCAGCAACTCTGTATGGGATGTGCTATTGAGCCTCATTATTGTTCTGCTTGTTTCATCTGGAAACAAAAGAATTCCTGCTTTAGTTTTATAGACCAGGTCCGGGAGTATGCACGTTCTGCTTACATTCCATAGGCTAAAACTAAGTCTGATGGTGTATTAGTTTCCTACTGCTACATAACGAATGACCACAAACTGGAGATCAGAAGTGGGAACTGAACCTTTGGGGCAAAAACCAAGCTGTCTGCAGTGCTGGTTCCTTCCTTTACCATGAAAGACTTCACTCCAATCTTTCTTGCCTTATTTGTGATCCCATTTAGAATCCACCCACATAATCCAGGATCCTCTCTCCATCTCAAAATTCTGATCAGAATCATGTCTGCAACATCCCTTTTGCCATGAAAGATAACACTCACAGGGTACAGGGTTTCAGACCTCGATATCTTTGGGTGCCGTTACTCGGCCTGCCACATCCCTGAATCAAAGCAATCTAAGACTGCGTTCACGTTTTCATTGGTCACGCATTTCTTGGCTAGTGCTGATCTTGCCATTCACTAACATCTTTGCACTGTTTCTCACATGAACCTCTTCATACTGGTCTAACCCATAATAGTCATTAGAGCTGTTCTCCATCCCTCCGGGCGCGTGGCAGGGGTGTAATTTCATGCTCCCTTAGATGGAGGCATGGGACTTGCTTGGCCAATGTGATGTAAGATGATGTGGGCTTTAAGAGAGAAAGCCAGATCTGCACTGCGGCTGTTTCCCACTATCAGCGGTGACCAGAAATGTTCCAGATGGTGTCTTCTCTGTCAGCCTGGGTCCCTGAGTGAGGAAAACTTCCAAGTGACCCACTGTGAATGTGGAAGGTGAATGAGAAATAAAACTTTGGTACTGAAGTCAATGGAATTTGGAGGGGCAGGTATTTGTTACTATAGCATAACCTGGTCTACCCCACTTGATACAAACTCCTTCCATAGATGCAAATTTAAAAACCGATATGGAGAGTTTCTCAT
Source organism: Dasypus novemcinctus (assembly GCF_030445035.2). NCBI lineage: Eukaryota > Metazoa > Chordata > Mammalia > Cingulata > Dasypodidae > Dasypus > Dasypus novemcinctus. The sequence goes on along the minus strand of NC_080674.1, from coordinate 18,004,613 downwards.
TTCTCCTCATTAAATTTCAACTTTTCAGTAGTAAGCAAGTCTTCAAGGCTTTCATGGGTGTCTAGGAATCTCATCCAATCATGCTCTGCAACGGGTATTTTATCAATTTTAGATCTGGGGAACTTTTTTTTTTTGTTTTGTTTTATTCAAATTTTTTGTTTAAAAAAAGTTTATTAGGAAAAAAGACAAGGGCATCATCTTTTAGCATGACACCTGAAAACTTCCCCAGGTTGGCACTGATCCAACAATGAAACTTGTAATATAGCATATGCAGACAGATGCATTATCAGTCTGTCTATATTTTTTCATTTTAGCCATAAGCCATAGGATTTTCAAAGTGCTTGTTCAAGTCAGGCATGTTCTCATAGTGATCCTTACATTCTTTTCTAAGTACTTCCAAATCATCTACTTTAATAATGATTCTGAACTTATACCTAAGTTCAATATAAAAATTACTAGTTTTCTGAGACTACCTTAAATGTCAGGTGTTATTAGACTACTGAGAAATGGGACAGCAAAGGGGAATTATGTTCCAGTCTAATTCTTTCCAATGGTTTTGGTTGAAGTACAACGATTCTGAGCAAATGACCTTGGACTTGTCATCCCTTACTATAATTACCCTCTTCTCTGCTGCCTGTCAAAATCCCAATAGGGCAGCTCCCCAAGTGTTTAGTCATCCTTGGTGGGGGAAAGAAGAAAGAACCATGCAGATCGTACTCACTGTATAGTAGTTATGCAAACTGTGTTATGATGGTAGGGTCCTTGCTGTGGCAAGTTGTTAAATTCAATCACCAGGCTCTAGCATCACAGTACCAGGCTTTGAATTCTGTCTCTGTCAATCACAAATTATTGTGTTTAGACCAGTTGCTCAGCCTTTAATCCTTGGTGTCCTCATTTGTAAAATGGGATAATAATTGGACCTGTCTCATAAATTTGCTCGGAGGATTAAATGAGATAATTCAGGTAAGTTGCACAGTATAAAGTATGGCTCATTATATGTTTTCTGTTGTCATTTCGTTTTTCTTAAGCTTTTTATTTTGAAATTATTTTAAACTTACAGGAAAGTTGCAAAAAAATAATACAAAAACAATACATAGAACTCCAATATATCCCCTCATCCAGGTACCCATATTTACCAACCCTTAATATTTTGCAAAACTTATTTATTTATTTCTATATCTAACTATTACATAAACATTTGAGAGTAGGCTGCAGCCATCATGCTCCTCTAACACTTAACACTTCGAGGTCCATTTCCTGAGAACAAGGACATTCATTATGTAACCACTTCAAGTATAGCTATCCAGTTCAAGAAATGTAACATTGATATAAAACATACAGCCCATATTCCATATGTTCTTATATTATGCAATATTTTCCCTTGTATTGAGGGGCATAGAGATGAGAAATTGATTTGCTAGTCAATAGTACATAAAAAAAAAGAGCACCTACTTTTGCCAAACTGAGATGTAAGCTATTAGAAATGATAATGTCCAGATGTTACCTAGTGCCTAAGGAATTTCCCAGCAAAATCCTTTAAAATGTGAGGTTGCAAGGCAAGGTACTGATGGTGGGGTGGTAGATGGGAATCTTGCATTTTATGCATGGTTGCTCTGTATACCCACAACTCCTCTAATAAAGAAAAAATTTTAAATAGAAAAAAAAAATGAGATTACATACCTTTGCAATGCTTTGTCTTTCTCCCTCACAAGTGGCATTGATTCAACATGACCTAGGTGGAAAAATCTAGACACGTTTTGATTATTTCCTTTAGTGTCTACCGCAATTGGTAAGAGATTAAAAGCAGCAGATCATCAGAGAAATCCAAGGAATCTTGCCATTTCTTTTTGTTTTCTCTCTCTAGGGAGTCCAAGTTTTCCACGTAAGGCATATTTAGGATTGCAAAAATGAGGAGAGAGAGAGAAAAAACAAACTTCAAAGCCACTAACCCAAAATATTTTGATGTTCTTTTTCAGAATACCCTTTAAAGAAAATAAACTTGCAAAATTAACCAAATAAAGCAGGACTCTTATTTCTGATAGTTGTGGGCTTACTTAAATTTCTATAAAATATTTATGGTAACAACTCAAAAAAGAATGATATATGATCATTGAGTTTTACTTTTATTTTATAGTGATCAATAAAATAAAAAGAAAGTCTCAAATATTAATCAAAATATTAATTAAATATTAGTCAAAAGAGAGGGACTCAAATATTCACCAGCTGAAATTTTACTGATTTTTGGATGAAATCTTTTTAGCTTTCTTATCTACCAATTTCCATGATATAGAGCCTATCATGATTCTTTTCATTTACAATTCTTTCACTAGATTTATGTGATATTTGTATTTGCTGAAAAAAGAACCTCACCTGACTTGGTCCTCCCTCCTCGCTCTTGGTGTTTTTATAGGATAGCTGTCATTCATTCGGGAAGGAGAACGCTGAGACAGTACATAATGAAAGCCTGAGTCTCCAGGCTTTCATCTTTGTACTTATTTTCTGAAGCCTGTTTCTTCACGAAACCATGGTCAGCTCCGCCCTTCTTAAAATAACACCACAGTACTTCAAGATCTACCTCTTCCCTCCCAAGAGACTAATTGCACTGAAAACTACTGTGTTGTGGGATCTGAGGAGAGGGTGCTGTCCCAACAGCTACATAATTTACAGGGCCCAGTACAAAATGAAAAGGTGTGGCCCTGGTTCAAAAAGAAGGAAAAGTGCCCTGAAAAGTACTAAAATAAAACTCTTTTTCTTTCTTCAGTGCTTTCTCTCTTGGTTTATCATGGTGGTTTATTGTTGTTGTTGATTTTAATTTGCTATTTAATATCATTCTAAGTAAGGAAAAGTCGAAATTTTTAATTATTAGCAGGAATTTTATAGTACATCCTTATATGGTGCGATGTCATTTTTAAATGAAAATACAAGAGCATTTAATTCACACGTAGGATCACTGAAATAATGTAGTTTGTATTTTCAGCTTGGCTATGCATCATATGTATTTTGTTCTTATGAGTACAGTGGAAACACTGCACAAAACTCCCTCAACCATTTTATTTCTTAATGCACACATGCTTGACCTTCACTCTCTACCATCAACTACAGATGAGTGAGAAAGGGCTGAAAGGAAAACAAACCATGTGTTGCTCTGTCTTTTGCTTTCCTTTCTTATTCCCATTTTCAGCATAAATGGTTGACTTATACAGAAAAGTAACATGAAAAAAAAAAAAGAATGTGGGGGGGCCCCTTGGTTGGTCTTAAGACACCATTGCTTTCTTTCTGACATTCAAAACATGGTTTGGTTTGAATGGAAGAGTGTGGTCTCAGGGGCTGTCAGATCCTCTGCAAACTCCTCCCCACACTCAGTCACAGGCAAAGCATCCTTACCTTGTACTCACTTTGAGTCTCACTGAACTCCCAGCATCCGGGGCCACGGGAATTCTGTGCTCGTGGGGCATTATGTTAGCAAGGCAGCAAGGAATGGTGAGCCTACATCTTGTGCATATCTGCTCTGCTCACTTACATGCTCTATTGCCCCCTTGCACTTCACATAAAAACACCAAGTTCAAAGATAAAATTAAGAATTCCAAGGCGTGGCGGGAGAACATTAAACCAAGCGCAGGGTCCTTCTGCACGGGTCATATACTCAGGCAGCCGGCCCGGTGCTGCTCTGTTGGAGCTCAGTAGCTCTTCATGGACAATGGCGTGAGCACCGCAGTTAGGCTGTAAAAAGTGAGTAGGGAATGAGGACCCCACCTCCTAACCTGTTGGGTCCATGCCAATTGTTGGCTCACGGTTACTTTACTTCAGGAGTGTTTTAGTTTCCTTGTTTCTAAAGCAAATACCATGCTATGGGTTGGCCTAAACTAAACAATGGGAATTTATTGGCTCGTAGCTTTGAGACTAGGAGACGTCCAAATCAAGGAAGGCATCGTTAGGCAATGCTTTCTTTCCAAAGCCTGGCATTCTGGACTTGGCTGCCAGTGATCCTTGGGCCTGGCTGCGTCTGTCCCACGGCCATGCAAGTGGCATCTTCTGCTGGCCTCTCCCCTCTCTTCCAGCTTCTGTTGACTTTCAGCTTCTGGCGGGCACTCTGTGGCTTTTTTTCTCTGGTTATAGGATTAAGCTCATCTGTTCCTCGCCTTACCTGAGGTAACCTCTTCAAAAGGTCTTATTTACAAGGGTTCACAGCCACAGGAATGGATTCCGTTTAAGAACATGGTTTTTTTTGGAGTACATGAAGCTCTAAACCACCACGAGGAGCTAATCTGAGACTTGATTACTACCTCCTTGCTCTGCTTTGTGGACGGCAGGACCCAAGATTTAACGATTTCGTGACTGAACCACTTCATCATCTCAATTTGGCAAAATGGATAGGAAATAAATTCGGAGAGACTGATTTTCACAGGATTCTTTTAGGCTTAAGGTCCTAAAATAATACTGTATCCATCTAAAGCAGGTTTACCTATTTTAATGTACATAAAAGTCACCTGTGTGCCCTGCTGAGTTGTATTTTCAAGACACTCCCCAGGCAGTGTTGATAGACAAGATACACATCTACCAGTTAATTTTGAATTTCAGGCAAATGAGGGACTTTTTAGTGTAAGTATGTCCCAAATATTGCCTGGTCTGTACTCATAATGAAAAATTGTTCATGCTTATCTGAAATACAAATATAACTGGGTATCCTTATTTTTATTGAGTAGATATGGCAACACAATCACCAGGCAGGTCAGATGCAGATGGGTCACTTATCAATGTTCTAAATTTTAAGTAGCAGAGTCATTTACAACACTATGAAAAGCGTTTGATGAGCAGGTATGAGATTATAACAGCAGTGTCTCTGAGGAAAGTACGTCTGAAGAGCATTGTGACAGTTGAAAGCTGGATGGGCCCCAGAAAACCATGTTCTTGGAGTTACGCTGGTCCTGTGGGTATGAACCTATTGTGGGTGAGATCTGCTGATTGGCTGCTTCAGTTGTGGGCCTTTAGATTACGTTACCTCAGTAAGGCATGGCCCAGGGTAGGTCTGAATCCTCTTACTGGAGACCTTTATAAATGGGATGAACAAAGAGAGGGAAACTGAGAGAAACCCACAGAAGCAGAGAGTAAAAGGCAGAGGAAGCCAGAAGCAGAAGCAATGAAACCTGGAAGGCACTGCCATGTCCCTTGCCACACGGCAGAGGAGTTCCGGATCACTAGCAGCCAGCAGTCTTCGAAAAGGAGCTATCATCTAATTTGGACATTTTCATGGCCTCAGAGCTCTAAACTTACAAGTTAATAAATCCCCATTATAAAATTTCTGATATATTGTATTTGAGCTGCCTAGCAAACTAAAACAAGAATCATGGAACAGATTATTCCAATAGAGTCATCCATTCCTTCCTTGAAATAGTCTTCTCTCTGGTTTCCATGAGTCTTCCTGTTTTTTGACCTTAGTCACTAGCTTCTGCTCCTCAAATTTACCCAGCACTGAATCCTGGTCATGTGTGGTCCAGATCTTGGGTAATTTAAGGAATTCTCTTTATGAAAGGAATGCATAGGAACAAGCACAAAATTAGGTCAAAAGTAAGTATTATATGAGGATTATGCTGTAAGAATAAAGAAAGCACTGCAGGGAAGTGGACTTGGCCCAGTGGTTAGGGCGTCCATCTACCACATGGGAGGTCCACGGTTCAAACCCCGGGCCTCCTTGACCTGTGTGCAGCTGGCCCATGCGCAGTGCTGATGCGCGCAAGGAGTGCCCTGCCACGCAGGGGTGTCCCCCGCGTAGGGGAGCCCCACGCACAAGGAGTGTGCCCCGTAAGGAGAGCCGCCCAGCGTGAAAGAAAGTGCAGCCTGCCCAGGAATGGTGCCGCACACACGGAGAGCTGACGCAACAAGATGATGCTGCAAAAAGAGACACAGATTCCCGTGCTGCTTACAACAACAGAAGCAGACAAGAACATGCAGCAAATGGACATAGAGAACAGACTACTGAGGGGGAGGAGGGGAGAGAAATAAATAAAATAAATCTTAAAAAAAAAAAAAGGCACTGCAAATTGCCAATTTTAAATAGGCAATTATCAATGGATGCTCTGACATTGCTACAATAATGCTTTCCTACATTTTTTTTGGGGGGGGGATGTTATTTTTCTTTAAATACTTTTTTTTGTAATAACATATTCTATAAGAGAATTAAATGATAGTTCAGTCTTCCCTCTAGCGTGATGAAGAGAAACTTGCTTTTTGTTACTGACAGTGTAGGAGAGTTTCTTTTCACTTCAGGAAGAATCAACAGTAATGTCATGTAAATGTAGTTGTCAAATTTGGGAAGGTTCCTATCATTTCTTTTATACATGGGCTGTCTGATTTGGAAGCACTTTCCACAGACTTGCTTCATTTATTTCAAACCTAGTTTCTCCTCTGCTTCTGGGCATGGCACGTCTTGATAAGGCCTCTGGTCATAGATGTACAGGTGTCTGTCCCATGTAAGTTGACATCGTAGGTGGCAAGATATCCATCGAAGCAACTCCTTTGAAAACACCCACAAAACACTCTCAAGCACAAAATATATCCATGAGCTCCCCCTTACTTAGGTCCCCCAAAGGCTCCCACCTACTCCAACACCTCCAGAATACAGGGAATTGTGTGGAGTGGGCATGGAACGGAAGAAAGCAGCGGGCTTAAAAGTAAGCCAATTATGATAAAAAATAACTTTCTTTTTAAAATTTTATAAAGCCATAGGAACACATTGTCAAGGCCCCTCCTTGGCCCTGGAAGAGACTGACCAGGCAGAGGCCTCAAGCTTGTTTCCCAAGCTCCTTGTTTAATCCTCCTCTGTTCCCATCCCCTAAGCTGGGGTCCCTAGGGGCTCTCTTCTCCTCTGATGCCTTACATCCCAGTCACGTCACACACAGTACACAGTCCAAGTACTAAATCTCATCCCCTTTCACCAACGCAAAGACGACTGTCCAGTAATTCTCCCCCCTCCCTTATCTACTTTTCTCTTTTATCTAGTCCTTTCCCATCAGCATCCAAACATAACAGCACTTCTCCATCATAAAATAAAATCTGTCTTGCCTTTACTTTCCTCTCCACCCTCTGATTCATTTGTCTGTTTCCGTTTATAACAAAACTCCTAGCAAGCCTGGTCTCAATGCCATCCAGTCTTCTTTTTTCCATTGTCTCTTAACCGTATTTCAAGGGACTTGATAGAAAATAGAAGACACTGAGGCCCCCAAGCACCTTGGCACCTTTGGACCAACTATAGGTGACTTACTTCCTGGCTTAATTTGGGGGGTACCAAGTTACTCTATTTGAGGGAATGCTACAAATGAAAGAACTTGGTGGACACAGTACATAGCAAAGCTACACATACACCCAACATGCGTGCAGGGCCGTGGGGACCCCGGGGGCTCTGGGGAAGCCACCCTGAGGCCTCACTCTTGTCACCACTGGTTCCCGGGGGGGAGGGGGTTGTCAAAGAGACACTCTGCCAGCTAGATTCTGGGGGATTCTTGTGCAAGTTGGTTACACATCACCCAATTGTTTCATAGATTACACCTGCTCATTCAGGTAATGCAACTCAATGAAGTCACACAAGTGGGAGTAGTTTTTGTCAGTGTGTGCAGTTGCGGTGGTGGCTGCTTCTCCCTTTTCCCCAAGTGTCCAGGACACTCCCTGGCATTCCATCCACTTTCTGGTCTCACTTTCTTGATATCCTGAAGGACGATTCGGCCACCTCGCTGTTTCTTCGGCTTCATGAATTTCTCAGCAGGTTCCCTCTACTCAGGAGACGGGGGAAGACACTATTTGGCAAAGTTCTTCAAAGCCACATCATCCCAGTCAAAGCAGTCAGACGTGGATGGGGGCGGGCGTAAGGGGCGCGGGGCTCCAGGCGGCTCCGGGGTTCACGGCCACCTCTGAGTGCTGGTTGCTGTTCTGAGCCCTGTGACGGGAGCTGGTCCCACGGTGGGAGCTGTGGAGAGGGGGCGCGGGCCCCAGGCAGCTGGGTGAGGCGTGGTGGGGGCTGGCTAAGAGCAGCTGGCCAAGGAAGGGGAGCGCCGGCTTCTGTTCAAGCCCTGTTAGAGCAGGAAATGGGGAGACTCTCTGCAGAGATGTCTGAACTTTGCTTATTTCAATGAGAGCAAAAATAAGCTACTGTTGTATTGAAGCCAAGATTATTTGGGTTTTCTGTTTCACTGCGTGTGCAAGTACGGCTGATCAAGGGGAACCCCGGGGGTACTGCGATGGGGGTGAATCCTTCCCTAGAGGATGTGCCCCTAAAAGGGCTCTACCTAGTGTGTGTGCTCTAAGTTAATTTTGGCCTAGGTTCTCCTGGACTAAGGAGATGTAAATTCAGATATAAGCATCACTTTCAGGAGTATAAATTCAAACCTTGGACAATAATAAGAGCTGCCTTGTGTTTATGAGTTCTCAGGAGAGATACTAGTTTTTCACCCCAGACCAAGCCTAAATGGACAAGGTACCTTGTCAGCATCTTTGCCAAGGGCAGGAAAATGTCATCGCTCTGTGTTCCAGGGGGTGCAGCCCTCTGAGGGTCCCTGCTTTGCGGAAGGGACCCAGCTGTGACTCATTCCCCATGCCTCATAGGCTCGGGGAAACACTGTTTCAAGTTTTGTGCTGTCTTCCTTTGGGCCTTTGGGAAGTCCACTGACCTTTTTGTGTGCAAAATTTTTTCTTTTTAAAAAAATTTAAGAATTTTTTAAAAGGAAACTTTTGGAGGGAATAATTTTAGATTGACAGAAAAGTTGCAAAGATGGTAGAGAGAGTTCCTGTTATGGGAGTACCTTCCATTTACTGGATATATTTGTCAAAACCAAGAGACCAACGTTAGCATATTATTAGTAACCAAACTCCAGGTTTCACACAGATTGCCCTAGTTTTTCCATTAATGTCCTTTTTCTCTTCCCAGTTCCAATCCAGTACATCCTTTCGCATTTATTCATCTTGTCTCTTTAGTCCCCCCTGGTGTGTGACACTTTCTCACTCTTTCCTTGTTTCTCAGGGCCTTAACAGTTTTGAGGAGTGCTGGCCAAGCATTTTGTAGAATGCCCTTCAATTTCGATATTTATGAATTCCAAAGGGTGATTATTGTCTTGTGCCCAGCATATCAAGGTGTTTATAGTGAGAGGTGCTCATTTAACACAGTGATGAAAGAGGAAACCCCTATGCTTTGAAGTGTGAGCTATTCAATGTACTGCAAATATATTCATTCATCCTTCTCTCACCCCTAATGTTTGTGTGGGTTGGTTTTCTCGCTTAAATCAAAATCAAAAAGTCCAAGACTAACTCACATCCCATAGTATATCTCTCTGTCATTGTTCCCAGCCCACTCCTTTGCCCTCCACCTAATGCTCTTTTTTGTTGTTGTTACTGGCAACACCAAATTGATTCTGTTCTGAACATATTGAGACTCCACAAACTCTTCAGGACCTTGCCGGCTTGCTTCATTCCCTGTACTTACTCAACTGCCAATGCCTTACTGGGTATTGCTTTCTGTGTTTATTTCTCTGTTTGCTCTGAGGCAGTGATCAGAACAAGGGGCTTGGCATGGGAAGGTGGAGGCAGAAGGAGTCTAACCAGAACTCTGCCCCCAAGGGAAAGCAGTCCAAGAAGCAGTGGGATTGTTTCCAACTGAGGTAAGAGGCCAGGGTGGAAAGGAGAAAGCTGTGAACATTGGCTGAGAGGTGGAGTTTGTAGGAGTTTGATATAATGGATGAATTCCAAAAAGAAATATTGGATTTTGCTTGTAATCTGATCCGTACCTGGGCGTGATTGAGTTATGGTTAGGGCGTTCACCAGGGGGTGGGGACTCACAGATAAAAGGCATGGCAAAGAACAGACTGGGGGATTTCTGATGTTAGAGTTTGATGCTGAAGAACCAGGAAGTCAGCACCCAGAGGAAAGAGAAGCCAGCCCCAGGAAGGAAGGAACCTTGAACCCAGAAAAAAGCAAGCCCCAGGAATATAAGAACCCAGGAAGCCTGAACCCTCACAGATGTTGGCAGCCATCTTGCTCCAAATAGACTTTGGTGAGGGAAGTAACTTATGTTTTACGGCCTGTTATCAGTAAGCTCCTACCCCAAATAAATACCCTCTATAAAAACCAACCCATTTCTGGTATTTTGCATCAGCACCCCTTTGGCTGACTAATACAGAGCTACTACGGTATGGTGTCTGCTAGTCAGAATGACCTGGTGGGGAAGAAGATAATGCTGAAGTGAGAAAAGATGATGCAAGTGAGAACTCTTGGAACCATGGAAAAGGCAATGATGTCTGCTGGAAGCAGGAGATAAGATACCAGGGGGTTGGTGACTTTGGAGGGGGAAGATGGTGGGGTCCCCATCTGGTTCAGATTGTTTATGAATCCCAAAAAGAGAAAGTTATGTTTGTAAACTACTCTATTCAGGGTATGATACCTTTTATTATATTGGGTTCAGTTGAGGGGGCCCTGATTAAATTAACTGCTAAGATTAGGACTTTGATTTGACCACATCAGTAGGGTGTGACTCAGGTTGAGTCCCCACCCCCTTGGTGGGCTGGTGTAAATGGACATTCACTCAAGAAGAGACACGATAAGGGAGAGAGCTCTGTCATGTTTGATACTGGGGCCCCAGGGAGAGATGAGCCATTCTCCTGATAGTTTGTACCTGAAGAGAACAGAGCAGCTGAGCAACTGAGGTCAGTTAAGAAACAAGCCCTATGCTGGAAACTGATGTAGGAAGCCCTGGGAGATCAGGCAGAGATCAGCGACCATCTTGCTTCAATACGTGGTAACTGACTTTGGTGAGAAAGCAACTTTGAGTTGGACTCTTTAGGGCCTTGTAACTGTAAGTTTATAAATATACTTTATAAAAGCCAACAGATTTCTGTTGCATCAGCACCCTTTGGCTGACTAATACAATAACCTAATAGATTTATCAGAATAAATGTGCAAATCCCCTCCTCCCCTAGTTTACTAAGAACCAAGTAAGGTATCCCATTTGAAAATGCCCTCATCTATCATCCTCTCCATCTCACCATCTCTTCCCTTTTCCTCTTTGGAGCTTTTCAACTTGATCTTATTCCAAAAATAGCCTTTATTGCACTTCTTGAAGACTCAAGTTAACCCTTCCTCTTCTGTGATGATTTAACTGCTACTGCTCCAGCCACAGAGATTCTACCTGGACTGACTTTCACAATCATTTTGGTAGGTTCCTTCCTTGGCACGTATCTCCCATTACCTTTTTTTTTTTTTGGTAAGTTTCATAAATTTTGCAAAGATGTTTGTTATTTCACAGAATTTAAGCTGTTCCCTTTGTCAGATAAAAAAAATTAGAGGTGAACAATGGCTTACATTTTAAAAATATGTAAACAACCCAGTGTTCCTGGGTTCCATAAAAACAATGTAAATAAAAGCAATTTGTAAATACCTTGCTGGTGAATTCGCATAAGGCTCTAGTTCCATGAGCTTTTGACAACCTCATCCTTTCCAGGTGGTCGTTTTTTTTAACCCACTGGCCATGGGAGTGGAATGGAGTTGGTGGTTAGAAGATAGCATAATGCCATAATTAGTTTTATGGCTGGCCCTTTCAGTTCACTTGCATCACTCCTAATTAAAAGAAAAAAAATAAAAATGAATCGAAGTCTAAGATGTAAGCCTTAAACCTGTAGGCATCACTATCAGCTTTGTTTTGCATAGGCATAATCAGGCTGAAGGTGGCTAGGTCTCTAGGCCAAGGGATCACTGTTTAAATAGAACCCAGATGAGATTACCATGCTCCAGTACTTACAAGGAATTATCAATCACTAATGTGAGGGTCATTTTATTCAGGGATGTAGCTCTCTTTGGGACAAGATTCCAGCTGCTGTTATTTTTTGATGTGCATGTCATCTCCCCAACCAGATGATAACACGTGCTATGCATTACTTTGTTGTTTGAGTCCTTTTCCCCAGGGCGGAAACAATAACTTATGAAATAGGGGATGGACATTAAACAGTGTGTTCCTACCAAGTCATGGGAGCAGACTGTACAGTTTTTGAGAATTTTGTGAGCCAGGTGTTAAACACAATCATTATTCAAAATTTAATTAGGGGAAGTGGCTGTGGCTCAATCAGTTGGGCTCCCGTCTACCATATGGGAGGCCCTGGGTTCACATCCCGGGGCCTGCTCGAGAAGGCAGGCTCGCCTGCATGCTGTGGAGAGCCGTCCAGCCCGCAAGTGCCATGGAGTGCTGCCAGCCTGCAGGCACCATGGAGAGCAAACTCAGCAAGGTGACGCAACAAAAAAGGAGACAAGCAAAAACACAGAAGAGCATGCAGCAAATGGACACAGAGAGCAGACAGCAAGCAAGCCACAAAAGGGGGGGGGACTTAAATAAATAAATAAATAAATACAGACACAGAAGAATGCACAGCAAATGGACACTGAGAACAGACAGCAAGAAAAAAGCGAAAGGGGGGGGATAAAAAAAATTTAAATTACCTGGGGAATGGTTGTAGCTCAGTGGTTAAGCACCTGCTAAGCATATACGAGGTCTCAGGTTCAATCCCTGGTACCTCCTAAAAAAATTAAATTACATAAACTGACATCATCAAAGGTAATAAATAACAACAAACATCATTTGCTAGTTATTTCAGCACATTTTACTGTTATCTCTGTGCTTGAGTATTGTTTCTATGTAGTGGAAATGCTAAATAATGACATGCTACTGTTCAACTCTTCCCAAATCTATACTCAGTGAATCATACCAATAGCTTGAAACTGGCAACTATAGAAGTATTTACACCATGGAAATTGGCATATGCTACAAATCAGGGCTTCTCCCCACCCCCAAGAGTCAAATGTTAAGCATTTATTTAATCAGCACAGCAAAGGGAATAAACTAACTTAAAGTAAAAGCACACATTCCAGGTTTATCTCCTCTAATGCCACACACACACTCTCTCTGTGCTAACCACTCTGAACTTGATATCCTTCATGGAAAATGATTTTTCTTCTTCTGGGTCTTTCCATACGCCCTTTGCCTAGAATGTGCTGTTCTCTTCCTGGCATGGTAGACTCCTACTCTCCACTGAGCCCGTTCAAGGGCAGCATCCTTTGGCAGTTTTTTCTACCTCTTCCAGGCTTTTTTTTTTTTTTTAAATGCTCCCTTATAACTTTGCACATGCTTCTCTTACAGAAATTTCCATACTGGTTTTTTTTAAAGATTTATATATTTATTTATTTCTCTCCCCTTCCCCCCCAACCCCGGTTGTCTGTTCTCTGTGTCTGTTTGCTGTGTCGTCTTCTTTGTCCGCTTTTGTTGTCAGCAGCACGGAATCTGTGTTTCTTTTTGTTGCGTCATCTTGTTGTGTCAGCTCTCCGTGTGGGCGGCGCCATTCTTAGGCAGGCTGCACTTTCTTTTGCACTGGGCGGCTCTCCTTATGGGGTGCACTCCTTGCGCATGGGGCTTCCCTGCACGGGGGACACCCCTGCATGGCATGGCACTCCTTGCACGCATCAGCACTGCCCATGGGCCAGCCTCACACGGGCCAAGGAGGCCCAGGGTTTGAACCGTGAACTTCCCATGTGGTAGATGGATGCCCTAACCACTGGGCCAAGTCCTCTTCCCAACACCCTGTCTTATGCATCTTTATATCTCCTAATGCTGCCATCTTAGGCACAAAATCAATATTTTTTAATAACCAAAATGCCTCTATGGAATATTTAAGTGTTCATTTTCTCATAGTGTGTTATCTCAGTGGGTGGAGACCCACACAATAAACAAGAAAATATTAAACTCCCATCCTGAGAAGTCCTACTATGTTCTCAATTAGAGGGGCAAGAATCTCTTGGGAACATAGACAGTGCCTAACAAAAGACAACAGACTAATATGTAAGGCCTTAATATTATTGCATGTATTAATAACTATGAAATTATTCTTCAAAAATTGAAACTTAGTGGTTACCATAGATCTGAGGGGAGGGGAAAAGAAGAATGCAAAACATGGAACCTAGGGCATTGGAATTGTTCATAATCTTACAATGATGGGTTCGGGCCATTTCAAATTTTGTTAAAACCTATAAAAGTGTACAGGCAAAATGTAAATCATTGACCATGGTTAATAGCAGTACTTTAATATTTGTACATCAATTGTAACAAATGTACCATACACATGTAAATGTCATTAATAGGGGAGAGTGGGAGGTATTTGGGTATATGGGACTCCCCTATATTTTCTATGTGACTTCTCTGTAACTTAAAGCTTCTTTGAAAATAAAGTTAAAAAGACACTGGGAGAACATACAGAAGAAATTGTCACTGTACATAAAAGATCTTGAAGTGATAAAATACACAAAGAAAATTTTTTTTATTATTTTGTATTTTATTTGTTATTATTCATTTTATTTTTTTGTTGTTTAAAATGTTTTTGGCTTTGTTTTTTTTGTTTTTTTGTTTTTTTTTTAAAGATTTATTTTTATTTATTTAATTCTCCTCCCCTCCCCCAGTTGTCTGTTTTCTGTGTCTTTTTGCTGCGTCTTGTTTCTTTGTCCGTTTCTGTTGTCGTCAGCCGCATGAGAAGTGTGGGCGGCGCCATTCCTGGGCCGGCTGCACTTTCTTTCACGCTGGGCGGCTCTCCTTACGGGTGCACTGCTTGCGCATGGGGCTCCCCTACGCGGGGGACACTCCTGCGTGGCAGGTCACTCCTTGCGCGCATCTGCACTGCGCATGGGCCAGCTCCACATGGGTCAAGGAGGCCCGGGGTTTGAACCGAGAACCTCCCATATGGTAGACGGACGCCCTAACCACTAGGCCAAAGTCTGTTTCCCTTGGCTTTGTTTTTTTGGGAGGTTTTGGACTGCAGAAGGGGCACAACTGTGATAGGAGAGGATCACTGGTGTGGGACGTCAGTGATGGGGGTATTTGTGGGGGAGGTGCACCTGCAGTATATCTCTATGGCATATGAATATGTTCAAATGGTCATGGGGTATTTTCTTAGTGGGTGGAGACCCACACAATAGCAGAAAGAATATTGAATTCCCATCCTGGGAAGTCCTGCTACATTCTCTAATAGAACAGCAACAATCCTGAGTACGTGGCAGTTCCCAGTGAAGGAGGACAGACTATTATGCCAGGCCCTTGATATTGATGGTTATACTTATGAACCTTCTCTTATGAAATTGAAACTTAGCCTTCTATTATATATTGCCTAAGTATTACCTCCTGAAAGCTTCCTTGTCGCTCCAATGTGCCCTTTCTCTAAGCCAAACTCAAAATATAAATGTACTACCTTCCCTCCAGTGTAGAACATGACTCCCAGGGATGAGCCTCCCTGGCACCGAGGGATTATTACTAAGTGTCAACTAGTGATGAATCTGGAAAAAGACTTTGGCCAAAAGGGGGAAATATGAAATACAAATGAGTTTTTATGGTTAAAAGATTTCAAAATGAGTCAGGAGGTTATTCCAGAGGTTATGCTTATGCATATCTCAACAGGATCTCATTGACTGCCACAGTAAATAATGCCTAAAACAATGGGGCTCCTGAGGGCTCTAGACACATTTAGATACTATAAGCAGGGCAAACAATCTCAGGATTTCAGCACCATGTCATTGGGCCTTACTTTGGAGTATATGCTCCGCAGTATACCAGAGCTAGATGCATTTATAATTTCTCTACACATGGCTCTTCTGCCCCTTTTATTTGAACCTATAATTAACACTATACTTGTTAAATACATGTCCTAAAGACTTAAATCTTCAGTCTGTTCATATGCTGGTCAAGCCCGGAGTCTCAGTGGAGTTGCAACACCTATTCTTCAGGTCATCAGACTTGCCCAAGACAACTAACAAAAGAATGATGATGGACAACACCCACCCCAAAAAAGAGAGAGTATCTAAAACTGCAAACAAGAAAATTCCATCCATTTGCCC
Organism: Dasypus novemcinctus; assembly: GCF_030445035.2. NCBI lineage: Eukaryota > Metazoa > Chordata > Mammalia > Cingulata > Dasypodidae > Dasypus > Dasypus novemcinctus. Next base: position 17,988,716 of record NC_080674.1, on the reverse strand, counting down.
CATGTGATCTAAGCCCCCTCTCAATCAGAAGCAGAGTGGGCATTACTATTCCTAAATCCTCAGGATTGAGGTATGAACAAACATAAGGGGAAATGCAACTATGGACTAAAGTAGACTTATTATTATCCTAGCAATTGAAGAACTTTTTATCATTGCCAGAGGTTCTGAGGCAAGGGATAGGGAAGAATAGGTGCAATGTGGGGGCACTTTGGGGACAATGGAATTGTCCTGCATTATACTGCAATGATGGAAACAGGCCATTATATATTTTGACAAAACCTATAAAATGGTGTAGGGCAAAGTGTAAACTATAATGTAAACTATAGTCTTTGGTTAGTACAATGCTTCAGTATGTGTTCATCAATTGTAACAAATGAACCACACTAATGAAAGATGTTGCTAATGTGGGAAAATTTGGGAGGGGAAGGGGTGGGAAATATGGGAATCCCTATATTTTTGATGTAACATTTATGTAATCTAAATCTACTTTTTATAAAAATAAAGGAAAAATGAATGAATGAAGTTCCCTTCCCACAGAGGAGCTATGTATTTTATTTTCAAAACCAAAATTATTTTCCCCAAGATGGCTCCCTCATCTGTTTGCTCATTGTTTTTAATCATTGTCTGCTCTTTGTTTGATTTTTTTCCTTTAGGAGGCACTGGGAACCAAACCCCAGACCTCTCATGTGGGAGGCAGGCACTCAACTGCTTAAGCCACATCTGCTCCCTGCTTGTTTTTGTTCATAGTTTGCTTGTTATCTTGCTCATTGTTGTTTGCTTGTTGTTTGCTCATTGTTTTTGCCCAGTGTCTGTTCGTTATCTGCTTGTTGTTTGTTTGTCTTCTTTAGGAGGCACTGGGAACTGAATCTGGAACCTCCCATGTGGGAGGTAGGCACCCAATTGCTTGAGCCACAACTGCTCCCAAAACCAAAATGATTTTTGATGATTTTGGAGGTATCACAGAAATTCAGAAAATTTTACAAAAGGTAAAGAATATTTTTTAAATTGCACTTATTCTCATGGATCTAGAGATAACATCTGTTGAAAAATTTTGTCCTTTCTTTCAAATGTCAAATGGCTTTTGTGGCAATATTTTTCTTAACTTCTTATTTTTTAAATAATTTCAAACTTGCAGGGCAGTTGCAAAAATAATATGATACCAATGCAGAGAATTCCAATATAACCTCTACCCAGATACCCAGATTTACCAACTACTAATATTTTGCCACATTTCTTGTAGTATTCTCTCTCTTTCTTCATTCCATTTTCTGGCTGAATAATATTCCACTGTATGGTTATGCCACGTTTTTTATCCATTCATCAATTGATAGACACCTGGATTGGATTGTTTTCACTTTTTGACTATTATGAATAGTGCTGTTATGAACATTCACATACCAAATTTTGGTGGGGGACATACGATTTCCATTCTGTTGGGTATATATCTAATATTTGAATTGCTGGGTCATATGGCAACTCCAAATTTAATGTTTTGAAGATCAGCCAGACTTTTCCAAAGCAGCTGCACCATTTTGTATTTCCACCAGCAACACACCAAGATTACAATTTAAGGAAGAATTTAATTGTAGGGTTTTATTTGGGAGGTAATCCCCATAAACATCAGGAGGGGTATAAGAAGGTAGAAAAGAAAGGAGCTGATAAAGGATACTTATCAAGCAAATTACCACTGTGCTTAAGGCCATTGAGTAACACTGGGAGCCAGTGTAGAACTTGAACTTCAGAGTTATCCTACCTGAGGAACAAGAGAGGAGTATGAATATACCAACTTCCATCAGCCATTGGTTGAGGGTTGCTGGGTGTGTACATGTTAATTTCCTGTTAATTCCCTTTGCCCGGATGCAAGTGCAAGCAAAGTGGGTATAGCAAAGATAATGCAGATGCTGGCAGAATGATCCAAGCCTACCATGTCTAACTGAGGTTAGGGCAGGGGAGATGAGTGGGACACTACTCCCACTTCATTGGGTGAGCTAAAGTTCCTGCCCTCATGGAGCTTTTGCCCTAATGAGAGAGAGAAGTAAACAAGTAGATACATTATATAATCAAGTAGCATATAGGGATAGAGGGAGATGGGGGGTACGTGTTAGCTCAGCTGTCAAGACAGGTACTTCTGGGGAGGTGAGATTTCAGCTGAGACAGGCTCGCTGAAGGCCAGTTGTTGTCTGGTGGGGAGCAGCAAGTCTTAAGGCCCTGAGCAGGAACCACCTCGGCGGGTTGGAGGAACTACAGGGATTGTATTTAGAGCAGCTGAGTTGGCAATGAGACTGGAAATACAGCCAGGGGCTCTGTGGCCACTTTTAATCCATTACATTATTCAGCAGCTAAAATGATGACCTAAGTCAACATTTACTGATGTGGAAATATGAATACATGAAATACGTTACAGCATGACATTTCACTTGTATGTGATGGATAATTTAAAAAAATATATGGTGGCTTAAAGAAGATGGGTTTAGGGAAGCGGATTTGGCTCAACTGATAGAGCATCCACCTACCACATGGGAGGTCCAGGGTTCAAATCCAGAGCCTCCTGGCCTGTGTGGTGAGCTGGCCCATGTGCAGAGCTAATGCATGCAAGGAGTGCTGTACCACACAGGGGTGTCCCCCGCGTAGGGGAGCTCTATGTGCAAGCAGTATGCCCCATAAGGAGAGCCACCCCGCGTGCAAAAAGCACAGCCTGCCCAGGAGTGACAGTGCACACACGGAGAGCTGACGCAGCAAGATGATGCAACAAAAAGAGACATAGATTCCAGGTGCCACTGACAAGAATGCAAGCAGACACAGAAGAACACACAGCAAATGGAAACAGAGAGCAGACAACAAGGGGGAGGAGGGGAATTTAAAAAAAAAAAAAGATGGGTTTATTTTTTCTCTCATAAGCGAAGCCTAGAAGGTTAGGATGTTCTGTAAAGTGACACCATCTCCTTCCACCCTTCTTATCCCCAGCCTTCAAACACATTTCTCAGCCTCCTAGTTTACGATGGTAGCCTCTGCTAGTTCCTGGCCCTTGCTACAATGATGAATTCTGTGTTATGTAAACCTACACCAAAATAAAACCCAAAAAATGACCAGAGGAGTCTTTGCAGTTCCTTTCACAGGAGAGTTTTGGACTGGCCTTATGTCAGCCTTTGACCAACAGAATGTGGCAGAAGCAAGTCTGTGACTTCCGAGCAAGGTCTCAAAGGGCTTTGCACCTTCTGCCCCAGCCACTATGGAATCCCGAGGCCACCATGCTGTGAAGAAAGGCCACGCGGAAAGAGAGGCCCGGCTATGGGCCAGGGCTCTGACACGGGCGAGGCCATCTTAGGCGATCCAGCCACCACCGAGCCGCCTGAGAGAGCCCGGCTGAGTCCAGCAGAAATGCCCGGTCACGCCACAGGATGGTGAGGAATATTCAACTGGTGTTGTCTTAAGCCATTTTGTTTTAGGGGGCTTCTTATGCAGCGATAGGTAATGAACACAAACAGTGTGCCGCTAGGCACATTTATCAAAAGCTCCTGAACTCATCTCCTGCTAGGAGCCATTTATGTCATTTCCAGGTCTTTAACTATTCTAAACAACTCTGCCCTGGACATTCTTGTATAAACAACGCTGTGCACTTACATGATATTTTTCCCTCAAGACTTTCAGCAACAACACACACGGATTTCATGGAAACTTGAGGGAAAAAAATTCCAAACACATTCTTATTTTTAAGAAGCAAAATCAATGGCAGCAGTGTTGGGCAAGTTTAGATGGGGGGAAAGAAGGCCATGCCAGTTTATAAAGAGATTTTGCTTAGCATAGACCATGAACCATACTCCCAAAGTTTCCGACTTGTAGGGCTGGCCTGAAGTTGTTTTGTGTTCCTTTTCTCAGGGTTTCCCTTGGGGTGTGTGGGCCCCCGTATATTGATTAATCTGATGAAAAATATGCTGCAAATTTCATGGGCATGCTAGTGATTTCTCAAGGAGTACTCAGAATAACGAACAGTGACAAGGTCCTTACAAATTCCTTTATACCAATCAGTGCACACAAAGTGTCTTCTTAGAGCCAGCCACCACCCACCTCTTCTTGTTCAGGTCCAGGAAGCATTTTTCACATCCTTTGTCATCAAATGCACCGTTCCTGGCTAATTTCTTATCTCCCACCATAAGAAAAAGGTGGCAACACTATTATTATTCAGTGTCATAGCTCTTCAGGACCTATTTTTATTAAAAGAACATAGAAATTCTTGCCTCTGAAGTTTCCTAAACCATTTATTTATGCTGTCTACATCATCATTTATGACACACATCATCGTACACTGTGTGCCTGTGAAAACTTTCAAAGGTTGTTACCGTGCTTGGTTGATGATGAACATAAACCAAGTTTAGAGTATGAAGGAAATGGTGAGAATTCATTTTCGGGAATTCTATATTTACTATAGAGAATTTGATATCACAGCCAAGGAATGAAATTTACCATGGAGAATTCTATAGCATAGCCATAGAATGATACATCTGGCAATGACGTCTTCTCTTGAACTTTTTAGGCTGTCATCACGGCACTTCTAGAATATAATCTTTTGCTCTGTTGACTGTATCCCTGCTTTCTACACATCCCAGCAGCAGGGAGGACAGGTGAGGGGGCCATGGGTGGAGTGAGAAGAGTGGCCCCGTTCATGCAAGTAAGGTCCAGTTCTCCTCTGGTTCAGCTTTAGACCAGACCACATTGATGGGATGCAAGAGAAGACACTGATCAGAGGAGCCCATTGACATTGGAGAGCAATGTTCTAGAAAGGTAAGGAGGTGATGGCTGCAGTTAAGCCCAGAAGATTGCCCAATATGAAGCACAGAGCCAGTGGATGGAGGTGGGCAACAGTCCTGGGTGCCAGTCGTGGGGGGCGCGTGGGACCAAGATTCCTGCTACCTCCCCCACTGGCCAAGGATGCTGTAGACGTGAGGCAGCACCGTGGCTGGTGAATGGATGAGTGGGACCTGACACAGGGGCCCACTCCCATGGCTCAAGCCCAAGGGTCGGCAGCGGACTATGGATAGCCAAGAGTGCTGCGCCCCTTCTATGTCTGAAGTGAGTGAAAGTCACTCAGAAGCACAGTGTCAGCATCCTTCTGGTGGTCTGATCATCACAATGTTGTGAAAGAAATACTTCATCGAAAGTAGAGGCAATCTGCAGAGAACTAAACCACCCTCCTGTTTCTTCGTGCAGTTTGTTCCCTAAAGTAAACCTCGAGTGGGTGCATCCAATTGGTAGAACTGGAGTCACATATTTGGAACAAGGGAGTTTAGAAAATTCTGTGCTAGGTTGGTGGGACTCACAGTGTAGGGACCCTCTCAGCATGTGGGTAGGAAGATAAGATCATCAAAAGATTTGGGGCCAAAAACCCAAGTGTCCTTCGACAAATGAATGGATGAACAAAATGTGGAAAGTGCACACAATGGAATATTATTCCGCCCTAAGAAAGAATGAAATTATGAGACAGGCTGCAACATGGGAGAACCTGGAAAACATTATGCTCATTGACATTATGCACACAAGGCACCTAAGGACAATATTGAATGACATCATTTATAAGAGACAAGTAGAAATAGCAAATTCATAGAGATAGAAAGTAGGTTAGAGATTACTAGGGAATGGACTGGACTGCGGAGATGGGGAATGTTTGGGGAAAAAATGATTTGGGGCAGCGCTGAGTGATAATCACTTATCAAGGTGACTGAATCATGATTATTCCATTAATAAACAGAAGAAAGTTGGTAGAAGTTGATGGGGAGAGTGAAGATGTGGTCTGGGAATATGAAGCATCAGAAGAACCTCCCTAGGGAAAAACCAGATAGTTGGAAATGTGGGGCTGGAATTTCTTAGAGCTTAAATTGTAGATTTGGGAATCATTTGGGAAGAGACGGTAGTTGAAGTATTGCAAATTAATGGCGAAAGCGTAAGTATGGGGAAGGGAACACATGCTGAGGATTGATCACATACGGAGGAAGAGTAGCCTGCAAAAGAGGCAAAAAGAGGCCACAGATATGAGAGAAGCAGCCAAATGCTAAGCTGTGCAAGCTAAGCAGAACCAGCTATGTAATTTGTGGATCCCAGTGAAAAATGCAAGAAAATCATTAAACGTTTCAAGGTAGCAGCAGTAGAGAATTAAGCTAAGTGCATGGCTTCTTCTGAGTTAAGGGTCCTGTGCAAATAATATAAAGGTTGCCTATCCATGGTGCCAAGAAATTAGAGAACTTTAAAAGTGAGCCAGTGTGGAGGATGAAATTTGAGAAAAAGCTGTTGTCTTTGATTATTTCAAGGTCATGGTGATCTTCTTTGAGAGGTGGTGGGGATCAAAATCAGATCATAAGGGGTTGAAGAATGGAGTGCTTGGAGATGAAGTGTAGCCAGAGAGAAGTTAGGAGTTTGAAAACAGATGGACCAATAAGTAGATCAGGGAGCAATTTTCAAATTAGAAAAGATGCAATCACATTTATTGGCTTCCATAAGGTGAGAAGGAGAGTGAGAGGTAAGAAAGAGGGAAAGTGATGGTACAAGGCTTTGGAAACAGTAAACAAGTTAACAATAGAGGTGCAGAGATGAGAAAACTTGGTTGGCCTTTGAGCCATTCTGGAATCACGGAGGGAGGAGTAGGGTGTTGAAAATGAAAGAACTCAAGGGAGGGGAATGGATGTGGCTCAGTCAGGTGGGCTCCCTTCTACCATATAGGAGGTCCAGCGTTTGATGCCCAGGGCCCCTGGTGAGGGCAAGCTGGCCCACATGGAGTGCTGGCCTGATGGGAATGCCACCCTATGTGGGAGTGCTGCCTGGCGCAGGAATGCCGCCCCGCGCAGGAGTGCCAGCCGATGCGGAGAGCTGGCGCAGCATGATGCCACAAGAGACACAGAGGGAGAGAAAATAAGATGCAGTAGAACAGGGAACTGAGGTGGTGCAAGATCAGTTCCCAGAGCTGCCTAATAAATAAATAAATCTTTTTTTTTTTTTTAATGTTTCAGAAGCATTTATTTATTTTTTTTTTTAATTTTTTAATTTTTTATTGACTTTGTAATAATATTACATTAAAAATATATATGTGAGGTCCCATTCAACCCCACCCCCCACCCCCCATCCCCCCTCTCCCCCCCCCCCAACAACACTCGTTCCCATCATCATGACACATCCATTGGATTTGGTAAGTACATCTTTGGGCACCTCTGCACCTCATATACATTGGTTCACATCATGGCCCATACTCTCCTCTATTCCATCAAGTGGGCCCTGTGAGGATTTACAATGTCCGGTGATTACCTCTGAAGCACCATCCAGGGCAGCTCCATGTCCCGAAGACGCCTCCACCTCTCATCTCTTCCTGCCTTTCCCCATACCCTTTGCTCATTATGTCCACTTTTCCCAATCCAATGCCACCTCTTCTATGTGGACATTGGATTGGTTGTGTCCATTGCACCTCTATGTCAAGAGGAGGGTCAGATTCCACCTGGATGCTGGATGCAATCCTCCCATTTTCAGTTGTAATCACTCTAGGCTCCATGGTGTGGTGGTTGTCCTTCTTCAACTCCATCTTAGCTGAGTGTGGTAAGTCCAATAGATCAGATTGTAGGTGCTGGAGTCTGTTGAGGCTCAGGACCTGGCTATCACATTGTCAGTCCAGAGATTCAAATCCCCTAAATATATCTTAAACCCCAACATTAACTGCACCTCCAGCACATTAGCATGAAAGTCAATAAATAAATCTTTAAAAAATAAAAGAAACTCAAGGGGGACAGAGTGCTGTCAATACAGCTCCAAGTGGGCAAAATGTTTCAGCAGAGGTTATTCCATTTGCTTGTCATATTCAACCTGACCTATACAAAGCACTTTAAATGGAAATGGATTCATTTTTGAAACTAACTCTCCATGTTTGTGTGGAAAATTACCTTAGAAAGCAGTCTTATTGTAAACTGAAGTGACAGGGATTTAGTTAGAATTAACTATCCATCAAGGGCTCTCTGATGGGGTAAACCGCATCTGAGCCCTAGTTCATCTTGTTGGGAAAAATGACAGCAAAATTAGTTCTCTGATTGCCTTATCCCTGCTTTATTGCTGTGTTTATTCTTCTGTAATTGTTTTATTCTATAACAATGTAAAGCATTCCCCTCACCCAGATGTCATTGTTTCTATTAAAATCGTTCACAGTTGTTTTCAGTTCCACATTAAAAAAAACTCCCCTGAGAATTTTTTGAATTTTAAAAGTTATAAGAAGAAAAAGAACACTTGTCTAAAAATTTAGAGAACATTAAAAAATTCCCTTGATTTTTGTTTGCGCAAAAAGGCAAGGGCATTTGAATTTTTAAGTTTCCAAGAGGATGGATAAGTAAGGGAAGCAGATGTGCCTTTAGTGATACAGCTTCTGCCTACCGCATGGGAGGACCTGGGTTCAATCCCTGGGGACTCCTGGTGAAAAACGAGAAGAGAAAGCGAGCCTGCGAGGCAAGCCAGTGCCCGTGCGAGAGCCCACGTGGTGAGCCATTGCCCACATGAGTGCCCGCGCGAGTGCCCGTGTGGTGAGCCACTGCCCTGTGCAAGTAAGTCAGGCAGCAAGATGATGATGCAACAAAAGAGAGACCAGGGTAGAGTCAAGGTGAAAGGCAGCAGAGACCAGGAACTGAGGTGGTGCAATTGACAGGGAAACTCTCTTTTCATCAGAGGTCTCCAGGATCGAATGGCAGGGAATCCTAAAGGAAAGAAAATGAGAAGACAACACAGACAGTAAAAGCAGCAGGGCAGAAGGAGGGGAAGAGGGTAAAATAAATAAAATAAATAAATCTTAAAAAAAAACAGAGGATAAGTGAACTGACAGAACGAACCGCTGTTTAAGTTAAGCAAGAAAAACGAGATTTTAGAATTATGTCTATTAACTTTTAATGTGTGTGAAAGAACCTTCCAGATTTTCCCTTTCTGTAACTAGTAATTAAAACATTAATTGGAGCAAGTAAGAAGTATTTCATAAAAAACAAAGATAATGAAAAAGACTTTTAACAGGAAGGCACATCAAGATAAGGAACTACAGCAGCAAAAACACAACAAAGTAATTGAAATTGAAATTACAAAGGGAATTAAGGGAACTCGTTTAAAGCAAAATAACCTGAGGTAAAGTATAAAAAGAGAGGAAGATTCCATTACTTCCCTCACATATATACACACACAGCTCTCCTTCAATTGGGCAAATGGTCTGATCAATATTAAAATACATTTTTGCCAATTGTGGATCAATGTATGCAGTTAAGAATTCTGACTTGAGATTTCTGGGGTTTATTTTTATTTTGAAAACGCAGCACTCCATTAGCATGGTGTCTTTGAAAATAAATAGGATCCTTGAGAAGGAACTTCAACTCAGAGAAGAAAGGTGTTAATTCCGGCACTAGCGTTCTTGTCCCCCTAATTTTCACTTCTCAGAGCGCAAGACTGAACTGCTTTAGCCTAATCTGCTTTGTCCAGCGGGTCGTGCCCCTCTCTGAGAGGAAGCATTGGAATTTTTTGTGTGTCGCCTGGATATTCTCAGGAAGCTATTGGTTTACAATGCTTCCCCTTCTCTGCCCAATTTTGTAAAAGCTCTTATAAATGTAACATAGTCCTTTTAAACAACTGATTCGACCTTTAACACTTGGGGGTAAGATATTCTGTTTGTACAGCCAGTAGGGTCTTACAGCACATTTTGGTAAATGTGCGTATGCACAGAAAGTCTGATGAATTCTGACAGTCTAAAGTGGTGATTCTCAAACACTGATACACCCACCTGAGTGCTTATTTAAATGCAGGTTCTTAGGCACCCAACCTGCCCCTGAGGTTCAGCGCCAGGTGTTTGTTTTCAATAAACAAATAAACCACTCCAGGGGATTCTGATACAGGTGGTCTAGGAAACACAATTTGGAAAACATTGATGTGAACTTTTAAAAGAAATAAAATAAATCAGTAAAATTCAAGCCTCATCTACTGGATCTGGCTCACCATTCTTCAGGTGAGGCAAGTTGGTGGTAATTATTAACCGTATCTTTTTCATAGAGAGGAAAGTGACTTCTGAAGTGTCATGGCCAAGGCCGCTGGAGACAGCAGTGGCAGGGCCTGTGCTGGGAACCCACCCACACCGGCACACCCACTTGAACAAGCTCCCTCTTAAGTCCTCCTGCAGAGATGTTCTTTGCAGATTCACACCATAATGATTGTAAATTGTTCTGCTACAGTATCTGCACACAAGCGGCAACAGGACTCATTTGACTAAGGATTTTGATTGGTGCCTGGGGTTGTTTGTATTTTTCCTAACTCCATCTTAACTTGCCTTGCAACTTTGAGCATGGCCTTAAAGGGTGCAGAGCTTTAGGTGCATACACCTGTGAAGCAGGACAGACACAGGGCAATCATACCATTCATTAATTCAAACCTTGACTCTTCGAAAAGGAAGTAGGGTGGGGCTATGATGGAAATACTGAAGAACAGCAATGGGATGGGTTATAAACATGCTTGAGTTTCCAGGCAAGGGTTAGAGAAGGATCATTCATTCATCCACTCTCTAAGACAGATCCTTGGGGACACAGATTTTAAAGAACAGTGCCTGCCCTATGGCAGCTTCTAGTCTTCCAATTCCACATGGGGAGAGCACCAAGAAAAAGACCCTCACGACATGATTTGGTTTCCTCCACGGCCGTAGGAATAAACCCTCGAATAAGCTGGGTGGAGATGGGAGGGGCTGGAGGTGAATGAGTGGCCTGTCATCTGTGCAAAGTTTCCCCTTCAGGAGGTTCTAAAGGATGAGCAGCAGTTGGCAACAGCCCTAAGGCAAGTTTCTCCGGCCACCTGAGGTGAGAAGCCAGTGTCTTTATTTCCAATCCCCCAGGTACTGATAGGAGAAAGCTGCTTGTCCCAGGTGTGACTCACGACGCGAGCGTGGCAACGCCTGTATTGGTTTCTCCTCGGTTTAAACAGCCCGCGGATCCAGTGTTCAGATGCCGAGACCTTACTACAAAAAGTTTCTAAACCGTGACTCTCCATTTCTCTGCTTATTGGTTACAAACACGTTCCGAACAGTTTGCAGACCAGCACCGGACCCTTTGGGGGGGGGGGGGGGGGGGCACCGCCAGAGTCTTTGTGCTCAAAGTGCGGAGCATCACGTGGGAGCTTGTTGGAAATGCAGATTCTCAGGCCCCACTGAATGCCCATCTGCATTTTAGCAAGGTCCCCCGGTGATTCCTGTGCACGTTCAAGTCTCAGGACCTGCCCCAGAAGAAGCCGGGACTCAGTTCCTGGGGCTTTTGGTCCTCCATCTATCTCACACCTGCCCATCTCTGTTTCCTTTAATGTCGCGGAAAAGGGTTACATTTTTAAAGGTGCAAATGGCCACGTCCCCTTTCCAGTTTACAAAACTACATTTCCCCACTGCTATGAAAACGTCTTTTAATCTGACTGCAGGAGAGAAACTCAACACGGGACAGCAGCTTCCAGAAATTCCCCGTGGCCTCTTCGCTTTGATCTGGCCCAGCAGCCGGCGCAGCAGCGCGGACCCCGCTTCCTTCCCGGGATCGCGCATCCGACGATCCGCATTAATGAGCTCCGCGCTGAGCCGGTTCCAGGCTCCGCGGAAGATCAAAGGCACGAAAGGACCCACATCCCCTCCTCCAACGCAAGTGACTCCTTAGACCGTATTCCCAAGGGAAGCGCCAACCCCCCGGTCCGCGCCTGTCGGGGGTGTCGGGGGGAGGAGCAAGGAAACCAAGGGGCCCAGCGAGCGAGGCGGCCGCGGAAGGCGCGGGCGGGGCGGGGAGCCGCGCGGGGCGGGGCCTGGCGGGCGGGCGCGGCCCCTCTCCTGGCGGGGCGGGGCGATCCGGGAGGGCGGGGCGGGACGACCGGGGCGGGGCCAGCCGGGGGCGGGGCCGGGCGAGCAGGCGGGGCGGGGCGAGCGCGGCTGTCTGCAAGCCTCGGTGCGGGCGCGAGCCGGCTGAGCCGCGGCCGGGGAGTCCTCGCCGCTGCGGCGCTCGCCCGGGGACAGCGAGTCGGGGTTCGCCTTGTGGCCGGCGGTCCCCTGCCGGCGCCCAGCGCCCCGGGCCGGAGCACCGAGGGAGGGGGCGTGCTCCCGGGCTCCCCGCCGCCGTGCCTCAGCCCCGGGGAAGAATGTGCCACCAGCTGTTCCCAGCTCGGGAGCGCTGCGCCCAGAAGTGAGTAAATTGGTGGAAGAAGAGACAAAGGCTGCGGTTGGGACGCCCGAGTTAGGGACTCGGTTTGGGGCAAACAAAAGGTGAGAAAAACGAGAGCGGGATCAAGCGATGGCAGCGGGGGAGCCCCGCGGGCTCGAGTTTCTGGGAGCCGCGCCGTGACACGCACGGTTTCCCCGGACCTTCGGCTGCGTTGACTTCCGCGCGCCGGGAGCCGGACTCGGGCAAGTTGGTGACTCCGCTGGAACAATGGATAACTTCTTCCCCGAGGTGAGTGTGCTCCGGCCCGGGAGCGGCGGCGCAGGCGGCTCGGGGTCCCGGGGGGCCGCTCCCCTTTCGGCCCCCCGAGGTGCCCCGGGAGCGCGGGTCCTGCCCACCGCGCACGCACCCGCCGTGCGCCCTTCCCTGAGTCCTAAGAGGGCGAAACTCTCCGGGAGTCGCCTGGAATCCACCCCCCGGGAGTCTCCGGGTGAGTAAGCCGAGGCAGGTTTTGTTTTGCCCGGCGTTCCCACTCGGCTCCGGGACGGGGCGAAGGTGAGGTTCCCTTGCAAGCGGGTGACCCCGCGGCACCCCGCGCGAGGTGAGGCGGAGGGCGCGGGGGCCAGGGGAGGAGATCCGCACCCCGGCTTGGGTGCAGGAAGCCCAATAAAATGTTCAGCATGACCGTGCCTTTCTCCAAGGTCTGGTCTGGTATTTCCTTTGCAAAACGTGCCGGCTTCCTGTGAGAGGGGTGCGCGCACTTGGAGGGGAGACGGCTTAATGAAGTGTGAGCAGGGGGCGAGGGTTGAATCGCTCAGCTTTCTCTGCCCGCCGGACCTTTGGGCTTTCGGTTGTAGTGCTCAAGAAGAAGTGCTGTTTTAGGGTTTGGGATCGTTCCAGAAGGTGGGAATCAAACGATCCTGTATTTGTGCTGTGAGGGTCCAGGGCAAATTTTGAATTCGGATTTAAAAGAAAATTCGTTTAGAGCAAACAATGGTTATTTTTAAAGATTCAATGGCCTTTTTGTCATCTAGTCTTTAAGCCTTGAGGCGGGACCCCACAGTTACTTGAAACTTGACTTGAGAACCCTTTTTTGTTTCTGGGATTGAGAGTTTACTGTGGTTTTTTGGCTCCCTTTTCTTTCTTGGTTATGTTTATTTAATAGATTCTGTTTAAGTTTGGGGTTTTCAAGTGGTTCAAAGTAAACTTAGTTGACGAGAGGGAGTCTAATGTGATTTTCACTGAGAGCCAGGCTACGTTTAGGTGAATCCAGGCCGGTCTTGGAATCGTCCAGCAAATCAGACTGGTGAAAGTTTGCTTCGAAATCAACTGACTTAACTTTCTTTATATGACTTAATTGGATGTAGTATTTAAAGCCATGCTTCTTTGTGGATGCCCGTTTACTGTACTCTTCAACAACTATTTATAAAGACAAAGTGATAGATTCTTGTGTGATAGAAATATGCAGTTTTTCAGAGTGCTGTCTTAGATGTGATGCTCACATTCACTGTGAGAAGTGGACTGGAAAGGAATGGATCATTCATCAATACATATTTTTATTTTAAAAAAGGTATGTAATTGTGAGTTTCTAGCATTTTCACACCCATAGACCTCTGTTTGCATGCCTGAAAGAAGGCACCAGAACTTTTTGCAAGAGCTGCATATTGTCCAGGATAAAGGATCAGGGGTCTGCAGTGGTCTGTGTTTAATTGCTTTCATCTGTAAGGAAACAGGCTTTTTTTTTTTTTTTTTCCCCCTTGAGAGCGCAGTAATTCGTAACTTTTTTTGTTGTTTTTGTTTGGTTGTCTTTGTATTATGGACCCCTTAGAAAGTCTGATGAAAGCACGGAATTTGGTATTCAGTTTGTGGGGGGTCCGGGTCCCATGATACCTGTCTTTGGACCTCAGGGGGTCTGTGGCCTCCCCTTCGGAAGAACTCTGCCCCCTAGTGCAAGTAGGGGGGACTGCAGGATAACCGGGAGACTCCCTCCCCCACCCCACCCCGAAGTCCTGACCTCCCAGTTTTCCCAGTAGGACTTTGAAGTAGTCAAGGTACCTTTTTGGGTACACTATATCTTGGGTCAGTTGGATTTATTTTAATGGTTAGTAGGATGTGAAAGTTGGCCTCTAGAGAGCATCTCCATCCCCTTCCTTTTGTAGGTGCAGAATCTTAGGGCAAAGTTAAGTCATTTCTCCAAGACTGAAGAACTTGTTATAGAATCCAGAGCTTTTTTCTCTGCTGCTGCTGATTTTGGTATTTTGGGGAAGTTTTCATTTATTTAAAGTTATGCTTTCAATTTTGTATTTGTATCACAAGCTTAATTTCAAATCAGCCTTCAAAGTTCCACCCCTAAACACAATTCCTGTGTGAAGAAAATGGACAGCAAGCAGGACCAATGAGATAGGCTAAATAGATGTGTATTAACTGGAGACACCTTGTTAGCTTAGACCCTGCCCCCTCTCTCTTTAATCACTTGTAACAAAATATCCTTTTGTTAAATTTTCCTAGGAGGAAAGTGTCATCATGTTCTGTTAGGGGAGAAACAGTCTTTTCAAGGACAGTGAAATCATAGGGCCTCTTTATCTCTAAGAGGGGTCTTGTTGTTCCTTGGTAACTTTTCCCACCTTTGTTGGTGGTTGGACAACAATTTGAAGCTAATGCTAGGAGTTGGGGAAAAGATACTGAACGAGGTGTTGCATTCATTAGCTTCATGTTGAATGCCCAGATCCTAAGGAAATTGTTGCTACTTGTGAAGAACAGCTACTGTGCCCAGAGCTACCAGGGTTTCTCGAACTTGGCACCACTGACATTTTGAGTTACATGATTCTTTATTGTGGGGGGGCTGTCCTGTGCACTGTAGGATGTTTAGCCTCATCCTCAACTTCTGATGCTAGTAGCAGCCCTCAAGTTGTGACAGTCAAAAATATCTGCATACATTGCCAAAGAAAGGGGGGTGGGGGTTGCTGCGCATTCCCAGCTGAGAACCTCCCAGCTGGATCCATTCAGTCTAGTGGTATTAACTTCTGTGAGTGCTGCAGCCAGAGCCTTCTTGTCTGCACTTGCCTGTTTAAATATTGCCGGCTGGCGACCAAAGGTACTCCAGAATTGGAGAATCCGAGTTAGCAAAACTCCCCAATCAAGTTTCAGTTTCATCATGGCCTTCATTAGATTTTTATAGCTCCTCTGGAGTAAATTGTGTTTGCACTTCTGGCCAACTTGTTTTTTTTAGCATTTGTAGGTAAGTTGTTGAAAAACTTACTTCTGGTAGAAACTAAGTTTAGGTATGTTGGTAACCAGAAGCAATTAAAAAGAAAAAAAGCAAACAGAAAAGGCTCAACCAGCCATGCGGGAAGACTGCTGTGCAAACCCAGTCCTAAATATTTTGAAGTGGTTGGTTGTTCCCATGCCCCCCAGGGCCCAGTACGGGTTCTAGAATACAATTGGTGTCCAGAAAGTACCAAACACATAAATGAGCTTGATTTTTCTGGTGTCTATTTTAGGAATAGGTGTGGCCTAAGTGCTGTTCAAGCAAAAGATCTTTGAAGGACTAATAATGATACATGAAAGAACACTTTGATATTCAGCATAACTGTATAAAAAGTACACAAGTGTGATACAAATGCAAATTTAAAAAGCAGGGACTCCTCTTTTAAGGGATAAATTGTCAATGGAAAATATTCCAGCTGCATCTTTTTCTTAGCCTAGTTGTTCCCTCTGTGTTGGAACAAACCAAGCTCTGAAGATGTTAAGTGGAAACACCCGTCTCTTTTCAACTTGAGACAGTACTGTGGTTTTTGTTGTTCATGTCATTTTCAGCCTGAACACAAGGTCCTGAGCCTATTTTTCTTCTCTTTTTTTGTAGTGTATATATGCATGTATTTTGTTCATGATCCTATTTTTTTAGTAAAAATGTTGCAGACATTTGTTATTTTTGGAAACTGCCGGCTGGCCGTGCCCCTTCTCCCCCAGTCACCTCTAAATATGTAAAAGAAGAGTGTCAGGACTTTCTGGTCCCAGTAAACCCTGAAGGCAGTAGCCCCAGGACCTTAGCTCTTCCTTTTTCCACGATTGCATTGTAGTGCTTTGCCTTTTCTGATTGCATTGTAGTGCCTTGCCTTTTCTGCAGAGTCCGTTAGGATTTAAGGGCTGTTGTTTTTTGTTTTTGTTTTGCTTCTGCCATGTTTGCGGACAGTATACCCTGCCAGTGAGCAGCTGTGAGGACCCCCGGCCAGAGGTGGCCGGGAAGGACTGCCCCCCTCAGATCCTACTGGGTGCTGTTCCATCTCCCACCCCTCCCAGTCAGGCCCCAGCCAGCGTGGGCAGCGCCTTGGCTGTATCACCAGGGTGTGGAGGGAGAAGGCAGAGTGATGGCTTTCCCAGCTGAGCTACCTTTACGGACATGAGCCTGAAATGAGCTCTTCTGCTGCCGGGAGTGGTAGATCGCAGACCCCCGTTATTATGGTTTTCAAAAATTTATGGAAGGGGATATACAATGGGCTTCAGGATAACCAGTACTTAACATAATCTTGCTGTCAATTTGCAAGGAACATGGGAGAATGAACAGTGAAGTCTGTGTATATTGCGCTTGGCAGTTGGCCTTGTACAACCCAGTGTATTAGTCAGCCAAAGGGATGCTGAAGCAAAGTACTAGAACTCTGTTGGCTTTTATAAACGGTCTTTATTTGGGGTGAAGCTTACAGTCACAAGACCCTAGAGAGTCCAACTCAAGGTACCGTAAGAGGTACTTCCTCACCCGAGGACTGTTGCCATGTGTTGAAGCAAGATGGCGGGCGATGCCTGCAAGGGTTCAGCCTTCCTCCTTCCTATTAAGGCTCTGTAGTCCCAGCTTGTTCTGATCTCAGCCCTAGGTTGGCATAGGGCTCATCTCTTTCCCTGCGTCTCCTTTCTTTCTGGGCTCAGCTGCTCTATTCTCTTCAAGGTCAACTACGAACTGTCAGGCACAGCTCTCTTCCTGGATTCTCTGTGAATCTACTTTGTTGTGAGAGTCTGTTTTATCAGCCCACCAAGGGGGCTGGGACTCAATGCTGAGTTGAGTTGTACTCTAATGACGTGGTTGAATCAAAGCCCTAATCTTAACATAATTTTTCAGATGTCTCAGCTGAATCTAATACAATCAAATCATTATCACACCCAGAGGAACAGACCAGTTTGGAAACTTAATCTATATCTCTTTTTGGAATTTATAAATAATGTCAAACTGCCACACCCAGCTAGACCCATCACCACCTGTGGATTCTTGGCCAGATTATCTGACCACCCAGGTCTTTTGCTCTCTGATCTATAAATGGGCACAGTGATATCTATCTTGAGGTTATTAGGAGAATCAGAGATAAGGTAGACAAAGCACCTGGCACACAGTAGGTAAGTACTCATAAACGCTTAGGTATAGTAACTCTACTTGGAAATTAAGAATGAATGGTTCTTAATGGAACCTCAGTGTTGGATTGTTTCCTGTGCTAGATTACTTGTACTGGTTTTCTCTCATTCCACCTGACCTAGCAGATTTTATATTTCCAGAATTCTGTCAAAAGCATGTCCGTATTGTGTATGCAATCAAATGCATGTTCCTTAGTTTGGTTTCCAAGGCCTTTTGATCTATCATTCTCTCATTTGTTGCTGCCTGCACGAACTCTTCCCCAAAGGATCAGTTACCACATTGTGTCTCTGTACCTTTGTGCCTACTCTCCTCTCCTGACCAGACGTCCTGCTGGTCTGGCTCCTTAGGGGACCAGCCCACGCTGACCCTGCCTCTCTTCCCTCTGAATTTGACTCTCCCTTATCCTTCTTGTGCTTGTTAGGGGGAGGAATTTTCCCCTTTTAGCTAGAGGCTTTACATACTGTACATATCTTATTTTTCCCATTCTCAAATGAGTAACCTGGACCTCAAATGATTAAATATCCCACTTATAAATAAGTTTTATTACCTTATTTGTACCTAAAAAGTCCTCAACAATGGGATTCTATCTTGTATAGCAGTTCTTTTCCCTCAAAGTGCAGATTTACCTTCCCCCCCCTTATTAGGAAGCATTTTTAGAATTTCTTGAGGACAGTAATAACTATGGCTGTTGGGGATCACATCATGTTTCCACGAAAAGGCACGTTCAGGTCCCAAACCCCTGCTCCGGTGGGTGTGAACCCATTTGTAAATAGGACCTTTGGAATATTGATAGTTAAGGCGTGCCCAAGTGAATGTGGGTGGGCCTTAATCCAATGTGGCTGAAGTCCTTATAGCCAAAGGAATATTGGGCCCAGAAGAAGAAGCTGTGGGGAGGAGCTGGAAGCTGGAAGTCTGCAGAACCGGAAGAAAAAGGAGATGTCTCCACGTACATTGCCATGTAACAGAAAAGCTAAGGACCAAGGATGTCTGGCAGCCAATCCAAGAAAGCCAGAGTCTTTGGGGAGAAAGCCTTGCCTTACTGCCATCTCCATTTTGGACTTCTAGCCTCAAAACCATTAGCCCTGTCGTTTAAGCTAACCCACTGTATATTTGCTTTACCAGATAGGAAACTCATAAAATGGCTAATGTTTTTTGAGTGCCAGGCAGACTTTTCAGTGCTTTAAATTCAGTAACACATTGTTTTTAACCACCCTAGGAGTCAGGCTCTATAAATTATACCTACTATATAGCTAAAGAAACTGAGGCACAGAGATTAACTGGCTCAGTGTCACAGAGATTGAAAGGAACAGCCAAGATTTGAAGACAGACAGGGGCTGTCTCCAAGCCTCTGGGTTCTCCAACGCCATGCTTTTTCTGTCCTGCCGGTATCATTTGCCTTATACTATGTCGTCTTTTCGAGGCTCTTTGATGAAGTGCCCTATTATAAGTAGTAGTAGGCAGTTAGTAAATGCATTTTGAATTGAAAATTTCAAATTTGAGTTGAAAACTATATGTGGTCTACAACCCTAGGAACATTGAAATCTCAACAGGAATATGTTAAAAAGCTTTTGAACATGCCACTAATTTTTGTTTGGTTTTTATTTAGGAAAGAAAAATATCTTCTGTTTCCTTATAAACCGTGGTTTCTGAAGCTGTCTGCCCCAACCTCATAAGGATAGTAGGAAAACTGATACAATAATGCACTTAGAAAACTAGATTTTTGAGATGTGTTTATTTTGTTATAAGAAAGAGAAAACATATTTCACTACCTTGCTCCCCTCCGCCATTCTAACTATCAATTATTGGAGTATTTATCTTCTTTGAGGTCTTCTGATGGCATCTACTCTGGTTAAAGATTCTGGCAACTTTTCCAGAGTTTCTCTAGATGAGTTGTCTCTTCTTGTTAGTTTTATTTGCTCATGGAATGATCCTTGCCAGTAGAGCGGAACATTTCTCCAAGAGCATTCCTTGAATAAAATATTTTGCTACCTTGCTAGGAGCTTTTCAGAAAGCCTATCCACTAGGCTCACATGACATCATATCATGTGACTGACAGCTGCAGGAAAAGATGTTCGGGTCCCTACAGCAGAACCGAGGCACCAAACTATTGAAATACAGCCAGAAGAAGAGCATTTCACGTCTAATGGCTTTCCCTTTACCAGGCTTCAATATCTGTTCTTCAGATTAATGTTCCCTCCGTAATATTAACTTATGTTAAGAGAAAAGGTAGCAAGGCTGAACTTTTGCACTTGGGAGTAGAGATGCTTCTCCATGGTTCTTATTGGTGATTTAAGGGCCAAGGTCAAACAGGATTTGGGGATACCAGAAAAGAAAGTTGTAGCTTTTTACATGACCTTTTACTTAACACTGGAACCCAAAGGGATTCCATAATTCTTATAACTGTCTTTTTGTTTTGTTTTGTCTTGTCATGTGAGTAGCATCCACTAACAATGTGTTGAGGAGAGCCTGGTGGCCATATCTCTGTAAAGAGCCTGAGCTCCTGAGATCTAATTTGTATTTTTAAATTCTGATAAAAATAAGTTATCTGTAGACTGCCATGCTCATTTCAGGCTACCTTTAATGCATTTTTGGTTTTTATTAGCTTTATAGGTACTTAAATTAGTTGACTAGGAATGTATTTCATTTTAGTCGTATTCTTGGAAAAAAATTTATTGATAGTCCTAGATTTACCATATTAGTTTTTCCATGTCTTTCTTAAATATTTTGATTCTTAATCCTGCAAAGATTATGTATTCCGCTTAGAAAAATTTAAAAATGACAAGCAAAAGGCAAACAAGCCACCCCCTGAGTCTTCCAGCCCAGAGCCGGTTCTTAATGTTTTGTGGTATGTGCTTTGAGATGGTGTTTTCTTTGCCTGTGTATATATATATTTCTGCAAAAGCATACCCATAGTGTTTTTCACTTAATAGTTCATTTGAGAAAAGCTTTCAATGTTAAGAAACTTGCATGTTTACAGGCAGTTCCTATTATTTCAGGGTGAGGGGGTAAGAGCACAAATGCCAGTTCACATACCACATATTTAAATATTTGGAAGTTGCAAGTGAAGCTTTACAAATTGGTAAATAAAATGTGTTCTATTCTCCTACCATGACGAGTATACATTCATGAGGACACAGTTAAGAAATATGTTGAAAGCTGTAGTTTTTACTGTGGAAAGCCAGCAAAATAGCCAAGAAGAATGAATTTAATTATAGTTGCACATGTCTGAGTGTTCTGTTGATGGGCCAGTGATGTTTGCATGATTAGTATAGACAGGTTTCATAATACATTCTCCACACGTCTAGTTTTCTTGGTCTTATTTCAGTGAAATCTCTAATTATATGGTTATAGTTAAGATTTTCACAATAATTTGCGTTATATTGACAGTAGTGCCAAAGTGGAACTTCTTTCTTGAGTTATTGTGGTTCTTAGATTGTTTTATAGGAATTTCAGTCTGAAGTAGGCCTGCTTTACCGAGGCAAGGCAGTAGTTACAGGCATTTTCAACAAAATCCCCTTGTGATGTCTCACTGTTTTTTTTTTTTTTTCAAATTCTACTCAATTTATTCATTAAAAAAAATACTATATTCAAAAAATATGAGGTCCCCATTCACCCCCACCGCCCCCACCCCACCACTCCCCCCACAGTAACACTCTCCCCCATCATCATGACACATCCATTGCATCTGGTGAGTACATCTCTGGGAATCTCTCACTGTTTCTTTTTTTTTTTTTTTTTTTTTTTTTTTTTTTTTTTTATTTTTTATTTTTTTTATTTTTATTTTTTTTTTAATTTTTTTATTTTTTATTGAATTTGTAATAATATTACATTAAAAATATATATGTGAGGTCCCATTCAACCCCACCCCCCCACCCCCCCTCTCCCCCCCCCCCAACAACACTCGTTCCCATCATCATGACACATCCATTGGATTTGGTAAGTACATCTTTGGGCACCTCTGCACCTCATATACATTGGTTCACATCATGGCCCATACTCTCCTCTATTCCATCATGTAGGCCCTGTGAGGATTTACAATGTCCAGTGATTACCTCTGAAGCACCATCCAGGGCAGCTCCATGTCCCTAAGACGCCTCCACCTCTCATCTCTTCCTGCCTTTCCCCATACCCTTTGTCCATTATGTCCACTTTTCCCAATCCAATGCCACCTCTTTCTCACTGTTTCTTGAGGCAATATCTAGGTCCGTCAGATATTTCTTAAATTGTTCAAGTTTTTCAATGCTGGGTAAATTAGAAAGAAAACTAAAGGCAGAATTATTGGTTAATTTCTTAAAAATCTTTTTACAGTTGAGAATACCTTGATACATATTGGCCAGCAAATAACTGATATAAAAATGTTTTGGCCTTATGTTTGTATGAATCCTTACCTCCTAGATCTGCTAGTGTTTATACTTCATTATTCTGATTTTTAAAATCATTTCTTTCTTTTTTTAAAAAAAGATTTATTTATTCCCCCCTACTCCGTTGTCTGTTCTTTGTCTGTTTATTGTGCATTCTTCTGTGTCTGCTTGTCTTCTCTTTAGGCAGCACCAGGAACCGATGCTGGGACATTGTGGACTGGGAGAGAGGTGCTCACTCTTCTCTGCCACCTCAGCTCCCTGCTCTGCTGCATCTCTTATTGTCTCTCCTCTGTACCTCTTTTTGCTGTCACATCTTTCTGCTCCAGCACTCCTGCATGGACCAGCACTCCGCGTGGGCGGGCTCTCTGCTTGGGCCAGCTCACCTTCACCAGGAGGCCCTGGGAATGGAACCCTGGACCTTCCATGTAGTAGGTGGGAGCCCAGTCGCTTGAGTCACATCCCCTTCCCTAAAATCATTTCTTGAAATATCAGTTTCATGACATTTCACAAGTTGTGATTTGCGATTTAGAAAAACTCTTCTAAAATTTAAAAAATATACTTATTTTAAAAGTAAAATGGCCAAATTAGAACTGTTTGGGTGCTCTTGAAAGCTTTTGTTAATATTATTAATGGTAAGTGGCAGTTTATAACAAATAATTGTTGATAGTACAAATTCAAAATTAATAATATATTTTTTCACCACAGACCACACTGTTCATTTTCTATTAACTTCTGTTTATCTCCTTGATATTTTTGTCATGGTGATGTGCATGGGGTCCCACATGTCTGCATTTGGGTGGTCCCCATTTTTGTTTGAAATGATTCTGTGGTATTTCTTTATGGGGATGTATTATCATTTATATGACCATTTTAGGTTGTTTCTAGTTGTTTGTTTTTATAGGAAACAGCACATGAACTTGCTTTACCTAGATCATTGCACGCTTGTCTATTTCATGAGAATAAAAATTTCCAGGATTGGAGATGCTTGATCAAAGAGTTTGCACATTTTCATTTATTATTTGGCATCAAAAGTTTTCTGAGAGGTGTCAGCGCAGCTTGCCGCCTGTGGGACCCTGTCATGATGTGTTATTAATGGTAGAAGGGACTTTGCAGTTTCTTATTAGAATTTTAATGAAAATGCATAGTTTCACGCAGGAAGTGAGCACTTACCACTAGATTCACCCTTTCACGTTTAGGGTCTCTTTTGAGCCAGAGAGCAGAGGCGCTCTCAATTAATTACATCCAGTCCCCAGAGAATCCCAGCTGAAGGCTGATGTTCATTTAGGGCCAGAGCACACACAAGGGAGCCCCGCTTTCCACTGCCTGGGGAACCATAGGCCATTTGTTTGGGGATTGTTTGTATGGATTTTTCTTTTAATTTTCATTCCTCTACATTGTGAGTCTCCTTGTGTGTAACCCCGGGGCATCTTCAGTTAGGACGTGGTTCTCATTCTGTCCAGATTTAAATAACATCCACCAATGTTGCTGCTAGTGTGTGTGTTTGTGGGTGTGTGTGCGCATGTTGGCTGTAAGGCTTATTATTTCTTACCCCAGGAAATCTTTCCATGGACTTCGAGTGTTGAGTCCTCGGTAAAAAGGCAGTGTGCACCTTTTACCCCGAGGAAGTTGTTTGAAGAAACTAGAACTGGCCACGCAGTTCTGGCCCATGTTCTCACAACTGACCTGTGCAGATGGGTGAGCTGGCCATTCTCAGAAACAAACCACAAAACCCCAGTGCGTGTGAAGCAGGGCCTTGCCTCGGTGGAGGCTCGAGGACAGTGGGCTCTTCTGCCGTGCAGCCTTTGTTCCCACCGTTACCTGCGAGGGCGGCTCTTACCCTCTCGTCCCGGTCCTGGAAGCTGCTGCACAGGTGGCCCCTGGCACTACCCTTGCAGCCTGGCACACCTGCCAGCTGCTTTTCTGGGCCTTTATAGACCTCTGTTAAAGCAGCAGCAGATTTATCTTCCTGAGCGCCTGATCTGTTGCACGAGGTCAGGGAGCAAGGCCATGGCATACAGCCCCCTGGTAGTTTTCAGTTTCAGATTTCCAGATGTGGGCGCATTCGCCTTCTTTTCAGGCCTTCTCAGCCTCGCACCGTTGGCACCTTGGACCTTTGACTTCTTTATTGTGGGGGCTGCCCTTGCTTTGTGTGATGTTCAGCAGCATCCCCTGCCTCCACCCAGTAGGTGCCAGTAGCAGCCTCGCCCCCTAGTGTGACAACCAAAAATGTCTCCAGATGTTGCTCAGTGTTCCTTGGGGGTCATGCTGAGAGCCACTGAGCTAATGATGCCCATTCTGTGGCTGTAGGTTAAACCTGGTTCTCACTGGTACTTTTCCCACCCCTCTTTATCCATTCTTTTTCTCTGTTTCTCTCTCTCTCTCTTTCTTGCTTTCTCTTCTTCTCATGCTTTCTTTCTCTCTTTTTTAGAGATGGTATAGGGTTAGAGAGTAATAGCATAAAGTACAGGGTTCCCACGTACCACCCTATTATTACACCTTGCGCTAGAGTGGTACATTTGTAGGAATTGATGAAAGAACATTTTTATAATTGTACTCTTAACTATTGTCATGGTTTACTTTAGTGTTCATTGTGTTGTGCATTCCTATGGATTAAAAAAAGTTTTTTATCCTAGTAACACATACATAACCTAAAATTCCCCTTTAGTCACATTAATATATATATATATATATATATATATATATATATATATAATTCAGTGTTACTTACAGTCAGTGTCGTGCTCCTGTCACCACCATCCATTGCCAAAACGTTTCCATCCTACCAAATGGAAACACTGTTCACTTTTAGCCTTAACTCCGGTTTCCTAGACCCTGCCCCCCGCCCCAGTCCCCTGGTAACGATATCTAGTTTCTGGCTCTATGTATATGCTTGTTCTAATTATTTCATATCAGTGAGATCAGACAATATTTGTCCTTTCTGTCTAGCTTATTTCACTCAACGGATACTGTTTCTTAATTGCTTTTCATCTTTTTTGGATGAGGGGGACACACATGCTTAGTGGTGTTGAAATTTTATTCCATTTAAGATCCAAACACTAGCCCTGGCTCTTTGCTTGCTTGGGAGGAAATGTCCAGTGAAGATGCGCGCAATATGGAAACCAGGGGAGTGCTTTTCCCAGTTCTCTCTTCCTAGGTAGGGGCTTTAAGAACTCATTCTTACCGCTTGCCTCGTACTGCTTCTGGCCCATTGGTTTGAAAAAGAAGGAAAAAAAGCTGTGTTTACTGGGATATAGGGGGAGAAAAACCCACTTAAAAGAGGGAGACATCTCAGAAATGGAGTTCCCTAGTTTCTTTAATCCCCCTGATGAGCCAGCGTCTGTGCTGTCTTCAGCTGTCCGAGGCCTCAGACTCGCCACCTGGCCTCCCCACACCCCAGTGCCCGCTGCCCATTTCTATGCCAGCAGTCACTGCTGGGATTGGCCCCTGGTAGTGCTCCCTTTCTCCTTGTTGTAAAAGAGTGTTTTGAGTGCTAGGGAAACACCCTCAATCTGCTCCTAATCACCTGGATGGTATGTCAAAGCCAAGGCTAAGTGTTTCTCCACATAGTGATTTCCTTTCTTTGTAACTCCTGTTTTATTTGCAACATGTACACTTGCTCTTTTTTTTTTTCTGCCAAGTATGTCTAGTATTTCAGCAACAGGTAGGTGAGCTGTTACCTTTCAAGTGTAAGGGCTTTTTGTTTCAACTAGTTAAAAAAAGTATATGTATATGTGTGTATAAATATATATTTTAAAAAAAAAATATATATATATACACCAAAAGGTGGAAACAACCCAGGTATCCGTCAGCTGATGAATGGATAAACAAATGGATACACATGATGGAATATTATGCAGTAGTAAGAAGAAATGAAGTCGTGAAACATATGACAGCATGGATGAACCTGGGGACATTATGTTGAGCGAAGCAAGCCGGACACAAAAGGGCATATACTGTATGATTGTGCTATTATGACTATACTCTGTAAACTCATGGAGTTAATAATTAGAATATAGGTCACCAGAAATAGAATAAGAGTAGACAATGGAAAGCTGAGGGTTAACTAGTACAGAATTGGTTTAGAAGTTGTTTGTAAATTTTTGGAAATGAATAAAAACGGTGAAAGCACATAATAGTGTAACTAGCAGAGCTGTTACATGGGTATGACAGTGGTTGAAAGGGAAAGTCTAAGGACATGTATATTACGAGAAGGAAAGCTAAAAAATGTAACATGGGACTGTAAAATATAGTGAAACCTCATGTGAAGTATGAATATGGATAATATTGCATATATGACTGTTTTTACAAAGTGTAAACACAAATAAACTAGAGATGGAAACAGAATAGCAGCTCTGTATGGCAGGGGAAGCATAGAGAGGTGATGAGGGTTTTTTGGGGTCTGTTTTTTGTTTTTCATATTATTATTTTTGGAATAATGAAAATGCTTTAATAACGATTGAAGTAATGAATGCACAGCTATGTGACTATACCAGATACCATTGATTGTACACTTTGGATGGATTTGCGCTTCACTAAACATATTGAAAAGCTGATTTTAAAAAATAGACATATAAAATACACATTTAGCACCATGCTTCCTGACTGAGGCAGTCACAGGAGTTGGTATGGGACATGAAATATCTTATCAAGGCCCTATTGCCCAAGGGTTTTTACCCATAGGTAGTAGATATGTTATGTTTGCTCTAAAGATGTGGAGCCTTCAGTAGGCAATATTTTTTGACCTGTGTACAGTTTCCTAAGAAGATATTAAATAAAAGTTAGCAGTAGCCTTCCATTTCTTCATGCATACTTGCCTTATTAGGATGGGATCAGTTGAAATACTACCTTATCAAGCAAAAATACTGTAATTCCAGAAGATTTTCAGTTTTAGGGATTCTCTCAAAAGATGCCAAATTCAACTTCAAAAATATGAAGGTCAGGTGTAGACTGTAAATTCTGACATTGACTTTTTCAGACCTTGAAAATCACAGACATTCTTGGCTGTTTCTCATGTTGACGCAGCTTTTTCAGCTGTAACAATTTCATTTTTGGCTTTGGCCCTGGGTGGTAGGCTGGCTTACTGTATTTTAGGTTCTAAAGCCATGCTCACTTAAGGTTCTCTTAGAAAAGGCCAGTGTCTTTTCTATAAAACATTTAAACGATGGCATCACTTGTTGCTTTTCAAAATTTGTGTAGAATTAGAAACATCCGATGAAGTGAGCTCTTTGTGAAATTATGAGACCTGGATTCTGCCATACAATATTATATGGTCCATTTTGAAAAGTACACATGTCAGGGACTCTGCATCTGTTGTGAAGGCTAATCTGTGCAGCTGTCTTTTCACGATAGGTATTATTTTCCAACATTTTACCATAAAAAGTTAGAACAAGAGTCAACCAATGGTCCTAAGAGCTTCCATGGGGAGCAGAAATAGCTCTAGCCAGGCTGCACTGGACGTTTTTCTCCTGAGATGTGCACAGAAGAAAATATGCTCCTGCACTTGAAAAATCTCTTCTTTCAAATTCATCAGGTTCTTGATATGATGCAACTTTATCTTTATTTCTCCCCTTACCTTTGAACTATCAAGTAAGTTGTTCGTACCGAGATTATGTGGGCAAGTTTACTTTACCTGACGTTCACCATCAAAGGATGGGGTCAGAAATATACCTTGGGTGCTTATGGCCTCTTAAAATCCTTGTTGGCTCTTAAACCTACACCACATCCCTAAAACTGAATCTTTAGATTGGTATGTGCGTGTGAAACAATGAAACGTGACATTTTCAAAAGCGTTAAATGCCCACGTGGGGTTTTTCTTTTGCATTATGATGAAATGTTTGATGGAGTTGAATAGCTGTTCTCTCAAGGAGAGCAGAATTTTGGAGACATATTTTAAAAGATGATCTAGCCTGTCTTTATCATAACCCAGCTTTGGATAAAGTGCCTTTTTTTTTTTTTAAATAATAAAGTTTTTGTACCCTTGCGGTGTTTTCTAACTGAAGTCTATGGTTTATTTGATGGTGGAAATACAGCGCATATTTAGGATTTGGTATAGTATAAGGGGTTTGGGTAGCAGTTTGTGTAAGTGGAACTCTGCATTGTGACTTGGCCTTTTTGTTATTCTTTTGGCATCCATGCCACCTGCATTTTTCTGTTATCCAGTTTTTTAAACTAGTGAAAATGTACTGGACACGTACACTGGTAGGTTGAATTATAAAACCCAACAAAGACATGTTCGTAATTTTAATCTGCATTCCTGTGGGTGTGAACTCATTTGTAAATAGGACCCTTGGAGAGATGTATAACGGGCAAAGGTGTGGCCCATCTGAATCAGGGTGGGCTTCAGTTTGAATTACTGGAGTCCTTTATAAGGAAGAGACTTGGACAGAAGAAATTTGGATGTCAGCAGAAACTAAGAGTAGTTAAGGAGAGAGGGATGGCACCAGTGACAGGAGGCAGAGATGCAAGCCATGAACCCCAGGAACTGGGGCAAACCAGCGTCAGAGTACTAGTGACTTGGGGGAGAAAGCAAGGCCTTGCTGATGCCTTAAATTTGGACTTCTAGCCTTCCATACTGTTTGCCTGTAAATTCCTGTTGTCTGGCCAACCCAGTGTGTGGTGTTTGTCATAGCAACCTGGCAAACTAAGACACACTTAAGCCATGTACTAGGACTGTGCTAAATTCTGTACATGGATTACTTCTTTAATCTTCACAATAGTCTTATGTAACTGGTACTGTTTGTTTTTTTCTTTCTCCCTTTTATATAAGAGCAAACAGAGACTTGGAAAAGTTAGGTAATTTGCCTAAGTTTCACACATGGGAGAGGCGATAGAACCAGGGTTTGGATCCAAAGAGTTCTAGTCATGTGGAACCTGAATTCCTTTGGAATTGATGGCCGTAGTTCATGTAGGAGGAGGTGAAGGTAGAATCTGTATGGAAATCCTCAGGAATAAAGTATCTGCCTTTCCATGCAGATCATATAAGGCCCAGAAGAATTATCCATTTTTGCCTTTTTCCTGGAAAAAAGATTAGAACTTTTCCCATAGAAAGGTCCAAATCATGGACCTTTTAGTTTTCGTGGAATGGCAGCAGTTGCTGAGAGATAGGCATAGGAGGACTAATACTTGGGGAGAAGATTCGAAGGATAGTTTTAATGAAACCTTTGTAAGGTTCCTGGGGGGATCCCTACTGAAAGGACAGGTCACACCAAATTTCCAAATTCATTTTTGTTGACTTTTGTCTGCTTCTGGTCCTACATTTGGTAAACCCCAGAAGCCTGTGAAGT
The DNA here is from genome assembly GCF_030445035.2 of Dasypus novemcinctus. NCBI lineage: Eukaryota > Metazoa > Chordata > Mammalia > Cingulata > Dasypodidae > Dasypus > Dasypus novemcinctus. The sequence continues at coordinate 17,959,516 of NC_080674.1, read as the reverse complement.
GTTGTGGAGAAGCGTTCAGAATCTGCAGTTTGTGAATCTTGCTTGTCATCTGCTGAGCTGGCAGCTTCTGTCTGCTTTGTGGCAGATGTCAGTGGCACACAGCTGTCTCGTCACAGTTTCCAGCATTTGAGCTGGTCACAGCATTGCCGGAGATGGATAGAATTGCTGTTTCATTCAAGTTCAGGGCTAAAATATTTAAGGAACCATTTTGGGAATTGACTTTGCTTTTACAGATGTGAGATTTTAAAAGAAAAAAAAAGTATTCATTTACATTTAAATCAGCTTTTTAAAGTTCCGATTAAGTTGGTTATATTTGAATGTTTTCATGATGGGTCTTTAGGAATGCCACATTTGTAGTTTAAAATCATTGGGATGGTTCTATCAGACAGATGTGGTCTTCATTATAAAGTGTGAAGCCCGGATATTGCTGGCAGGTGGGGACAGGGAAGGGTTAAGAGTTACGTTTTTATATAAAATAGTGGTTCTCGATTTTTCCTGCCTGGGGAAGGAAATTTGACAATGTCTGGAAACATTTTTGGTTGGTATAACTTGGTGCAGGGAGGATACTATTGGCCTCGAGTAGGTCAAAGCCAGGTTTTTCACTAAATATCCTAGAATGCCCAGGATAGCAACTCCACAAAGATTAGTTTGGTTCAAAAATGCCAGTAGAGTGAAGATTGAACCCTTATATGAAAGACTGACTTCTTTCTATAAGATTCTAACCTTTTGTATTTTGTTATAATGTTCCATGTAAAATTATTACTCCTAAAGTAATTTCCTTGGCGTACTTTTTGGGTTGTGTGTGTGACGCTTGGGATACTAACCCTGGCTATGTAAGAGGTAGACTGTGAAGAGGTTAAGTGAACTTTTACCAACAAACCCCATACCTTCTCTTTTCTTTGTCACTTCTCCCAATCTTGATGAGTAAGTGTGTGATGTTTCTTTTCTGCTTAATTTTCACCTAGCATGATGTTTTCTTGTTAGCCACAGGAATGAATTGGTCTGAACGCTTGGTAAGGACACTTGAATCAGCAGGCAAAACTCGTATTTGCTGGAAATAAGTGGAGGAACATTTCTAAGTGCTCTCACCAAGGGAAATTAAGTTGTGCTGTCTTAAAGATCCTTGGCTTTAAACTGTGGTTCAGGAGAGAGTTCTGTCCCGGTCTCTCCTTATCTGCCACTTCTAGTTGTCGAAAGAGGGGGAAGAGTGTAAAATTAATCTGATTTTAGTTGACTTCATTGTTTTTAAAAATTTATTTCTTTTTTAATTTGCGAAGTTGTGCATTAACAAAACAATCATGCATACCATATAGGATTCCCATATATCGCCCCACCACCACCTTACACTGTTGTGACACATTTGTTATAAATGATGAAAGAATATGTCATAATACTACTTCTGTCTATAGTCTGTAGCTTATATTTGGTGTATTTTCCCCACAAACTACCCTATTAATACCATGTATTAATACTGTATATTTGTTACTGTTCATGAGCGAATGTTCTCATATTTATACTGTTAACTACAGTCCATTGTTCACCACAGGTTTCACTGTGTTATAGGGTCCCCTGCCTTGTACAGTCCCTCCAAAGTGTACCATCAGAGGCTCTCAGTTTCATCACGGAGTTGTGCTGTCATCAGCTCAGTCCATTTCAGAATGTTTTCGGTACTCCAAAAGGAAAAATCCCATACCCACTTCTACCCTCCCCATTATTGACTCTCAGCTTTGATATAGTACAGTCTTTGCCAATATTACTGTTAACTATAGTCTATACATTAGTTATATTTTCCCCATGTATTGCCATATTCTTTAACACCTTGTAATTCAGGAACATTCTTGTATTTGTACTATTAACCACAATCATTATCCACCACCAAAATCACTGTTAAACAGACCTTAGATTATCCTCTAGCTTTCTTTCAATTGACATTAACCTTTGTAGACAACCCCATTCAGCCACAATATCACATTTGTAAATCAGCAGGTTGATTTTACTCACTATAATGTTATCATCAAATCTAACCATTTCCCCACATTTACACTTCCCCTTTTAAAACATTCTACATGCATTCAGTATCAGCTCCCCCTTCTCAACCCACATTCTATCTCCTAGTAACCTACACTCTATAGTTTTAACTCCATGAATTTACTCATTGTAAATAGTTCATATTAGAGAGATCATACAATATTTGTTCTTTTGTGTCTGACTTTGTTTCACTCAACATAATGTCCTCAAGATTAATCCGTATTATCACATCCCAAGTTTATTCTTCTTACAGCTGAATTGTATTCCATCATATGTATATATCACATTTTGTTTATCCATTCATTGGTTGATGGACACTTGTTTCCATCTTTTAGCAATTGTGCATAATGCTGCTATGAACATGGGTGGGCAAATGTCTGATTGCATCCTTGCTTTCAGTTCTTCTGAATGTATTCGTAGTAGTGGGATTGCTGGATCATGTGGCAGTTCATTGTTTAGCTTCCTGAGCAACCTCTAAACTGTCCTCCTCAGAGGCTGCACCATTTTACATTTCCACCAACAGTGAAGGAGTGTTCCCATTTTTCTATATCCTCTCAAGCACTTTTGGTTTTCTGCCATTTTATTTTATTTTATTTTATATATTTTAAAGATTTATTTATTTATTTAATTCCCTTCCCCTCCCCTCACCCGGTTGTCTGTTTTCTGTGTCTTTTTGCTGCGTCTTGTTTCTTTGTCCGCTTCTGTTGTCGTCAGCAGCACGGGAAGTGTGGGCGGCGCCATTCCTGGGCAGGCTGCACTTTCTTTCGCGCTGGGCGGCTCTCCTTATGGGTGCACTCCTTGCGCGTGGGGCTCCTCTACGCGGGGGACACCCCTGTGTGGCAGGGCACTCCTTGCGCGCATCAGCACTGCGCATGGGCCTGCTCCACACGGGTCAAGGAGGCCCAGGGTTTGAACCCCGGACCTCCCATGTGGTAGACTGGATGCCCTAACCACTGGGCCAAAGTCCATTTCCCTCTGCCATTTTAATAATGGTCATTCTGAAGGCATGAAATGATATCTCATTGTAGTTTTGATATGCATTTCCCCAGTAGCTAGTAATGTTGGGCATCTTTTCGTGTGCCCTTTGGCCATTTGTATTTCTTCTTTGGAACAATTTCTTTGCAAGGCTTTTGCCCATTTTTGAATTGGGTTGCTTGTCTTCGTATTATTAAATTGTGTGATCTTTTTATATAACATGAAGATCAAACCCTTACGGGATGTGTGGTTTCTGAAAATTTCCTCCCATTGGGTAGGATGCCTTTTCATCTTAACAAAGTCATTAGGGAAGTGGATTTGGCTCAATGGATAGAGCATCCATCTACCACATGGGAGGTGCACAGTTCAAACCCATGTGATAAGCTGGCTCATGCACAGTGCTAATGCACGCAAGGAGTGCCCTGCCACGCAGGGGTGTCCCCCGCATAGGGGAGCCCCACACGCAAGGAGTGCGCCCCATAAGGAGAGCCGCCCAGCGTGAAAAAAGTGCAGCCTGCCCAGGAGTGGCGCCGCACACATAGAGAGCTGACGCTGCAAGATGATGCAGCAAAAAAAGATAGATTGCTGGTGCCACTGACAACAATACACAATACAAGTGGACACAGAAGAACACACAGTGAATGGACACAGAGAGCAGACAACTGGCGTGGGGAGGGGTGGTCAGGGAAGGGGAGAGAAATAAAAAATAAATAAACCTTTGGGAAAAAAAGTCATTAGAAGCACAAACGTGTTTAATTTTGAGGAGGTCCTATTTATCAGTTTTTTCTTTAGTTGCTTATGCTTTGGGTGGAACGTTAAAGAAACCATCACCTACTACATGATCTTGGAGATGCTTCCCTACATTTTCTTTAGGCGTCTCATGGCTTCTAGCTTTTATATTTAGCCCCTTGATCCATTTTGAGTTAATTTTTTGTATAAGGTGTGAGATAGGGGTCCTCCTCCTTTCTTTTAGTTATTGATATCCAGTTTTCCCAGCACCATTTGTTGAATAGACTGTTCTGTCCCAGCTGGGTGGGTTTGATAGCCCTGGTCAAAAATCACTTGACCACAGATGTGAGGGTCTATTTCTGAATTCTTGATTAGGTTCCATTGGTCAATATGTATATCTTTTTACCAATACAATGCCGTTTTTACCACTGACTAAGTAATATGTTTTAAAGTCAGGACGTGAGAGTCCTCTAACTTCATTCTTCTTACTAAAGACATTTTTGGCTATTCAGGGCCTTTTACCTTTCCAAATAAATTTGATAATTGGCTTTTCCATTTCTGTAAAAAAGGCTGTTAAAATTTTTATTGGGATTGTATTGAATCTGTAAATCAGCTTAGGCAAAATTAACGTCTTAATGATATTTATTTTTCCAATCTATGAACACCGAATGTCCTTCTTCCATTTATTTAGGTCTTCTTTGGTTTCTTTCAGCAATGTTCATAGTTTTCTGAATACAAGACCTTTATTTATGTCTTTGGTTAAGTTTATTCCTAAATATGTGATTCTTTTATTTGCTCTTGTAAATGGAATTTTTTCTTACTTCCTCCTCAGATTGATCATTAGTAGTTTCATCAGTAGAAATGCCACCGATTTTTGCATGCTAATCTTGTATCCTGCCACTTTGCTGAACTGATCTATGAGTTTTAGTAGCTTTGTTGTGGATATTTTGGGATTTTCTAGGTATAGGATCATATCATCAGCCAATAGAGGAAGTTTTACTTCTTCCTTTCTATTTGGGTGCCTTTTATTTCTTTTTCTTGCCTAATTGCTCTAGCAAGAACTTTTAGCACAATATTTAATAACAGTGGTGACAGTGGGTCTAGTTGTTTGTTACTGATCCTCAGTGGGAAGGCTTTCAACCTTTCACCATTGGGTACAGTGTTAACTGTGGATTTTTCATATATACACTTTACCACTTTGAGAAACTTTCCTTCTATTCCTATCTTTCAGAGTGCTTTTTTATCAAGAAAGGATGCTATATTTTGTCAAATGCCTTTTCTACATCAATCAATATGATCATGTGATTTTTATTAAATTTATTAATTTGGTGTATTACACTAATTGATTTTCTTGTGTTAAACTACCCTTGCATACCTGGGATAAAATCTACTTGATTGGTATGTATAATTAGGTTAACAAGTATTTTTTTGAGGATTTTTCATCTATATTAATTAGGGAAATTGACCTGTAATTTCATTTTTTCATAGCATCTTTACCATCGGTATTAGCTGATCTGACGTCATAGAATGAGTTTGGTAGCATTTTGTACTGTCTAATTTTTTGGAAGAGTTTGATCAAGATTGGTATTAGATCTTTACATGATTGATAGAACTCACCTGTGCAGCCATCTGGTCCTGGGCTTTTTGTTTTTGGTAAATTTTTAATGACTTTTAATCTCATTACTTGTGATTGGTTTGTTGAGGTCTACTGTTTAGGATCAGTGTAGGTTGTTCATGTGTTTGTTGGAATTTGTCCATCTTATTTATGTTGTCTAGTTTTTTGGCGTATAGTTGTTGATAGTATCCTCTTATTTCTGTGGGGTCAATGGTAATGCCCCCCTTCTCATTTCTGATTTTATTTCCATCTTCTCTCATTTTGTCTTTGTCAATCTCGCTAAGGGTTTGTCGATTTTGTCCATCTTCTCTAAGACCCAACTTTTCATTATGTTGATTCTATTGTTTTTATTTTCCTCAATTTTATTTATTTCTGCTCTCATCTTATTTCTTTCTTTCTGCTTGGTTTGGGATTAGTTTGCTGCTCTTTTTACAGTTCTTTCAAATGTGCAATTAGTCTTTGATTTTAGGTCTTTCTTATGTAATCTAGGGCTATAAATTTCCCTCTTAGCTCTGCCTTTGCTGTATCCCATAGGTTTTGATATGCTGGGTTCTTGTTTTCATTAGTGTAGAGAAATTTACTGATTTCTTTTGCAATTTCTTCTTCGACCTACTGACTGTTTAAGAGTGTGTTGATTAATTACCATTATTTGTGAATTTTCCTTTTTCTGCCTGTAATTGATTTCCAGCTTCATTCTACTATGCAGAAAAAGTACTTTGTATAATTTCAGTCTTTTAAAATTTACTGAGACCTGTCTTGTGACCTAGCATATCCTAGAGAAGGATCCATGAGCTCTTGAAGAATCTATATCCTGATGTTTTTGGTGTAATGCTCTATTATGTCTGAAAGGTCTAGTTCATTTATCATATTATTCAAGCTCTCTGTTTCCTTATTTATCCTTTCCAGATGTTCTATCCAATGCTGAGAGTGGTGTATTGAAGTCTCCAACTGTTATTGTAGAAATGTCTATTTTTCTCTTCAGTTTTGCCAGTATGTTCTGCAGATATCTTGGGGCATCCAGGTTAGACACATAAATATTTGTTATAGTTATTTCTTCTTAGTGAATTGCCCCATTTTTAAAATATATAACAACAACCACTCCCAAGTGTCTTCTTTATATCCCTTATCTGTAGCCATATTTTCCTTCAACTCTTTGAATTTATTTACGAGATTTGGGTGCAACTCATTGAGAAGTTGTCTGAAATCCTGTGTCTTATCAGGATTTTTTATTTGATCCTTTCACTGTACTATATTTTCCTGTTTTTTAGTGTGGTTTGTAAATATTTTTTGATGATGTCTAGGCATCTGATTATGTTGGTGAATTTATTGTACCCATCAATTTCTCTCTCTTGCCTAGTGGTTTTGTTTCACGGCTCTGTGATTTTTTTTGGTTCAATTAATTCTAAATATATAAGAATGCCCAGCTTCAAGTTAATCAAAACAGGGCTAGGGATCTACTAATGGAGTGCAGACCAATTCAAGAGCACCTGGCCATGAAATTCCAAGAAGCATTTTTCACCTGGCCATGAAATCCCAAAAAGCATTTTTAAAAATTTCAGTTTCCCAGTCTGCCAGCATATAGCACTCTTTGCCTAACCTTTCCATCGAGGTGTCTCTTTCAGCATCCTCTCACTGGTGGTTTTTATCTGGCCAGAGCTGAGATTCAGTATGGACTCTGCTGGCCAAACTCACTGAAGACAAACACTCTCTTCTCTTCACTGCACTCTCATTCTTCCCAGTGAGGAAGATGTTTGTTCCCCTCTCACTTGGCTGCAGTGAGCCATGGTTTACCCAGGCTCTTTGCTTTGAGAGCGCAGTATGGGTGCCATTCCTGGCTGCAGGGAGTAGTAACTCACAGATTTTGCTTCAGCCTCTTGTCTTTCTGTCCTTCTCCCTCCTGGACAATGCGTAGCATTCTCTTGGTCTGTAGACCCCCCCAGTGACTCCCTCAGATAGCTCTGTGCCTTTCTCCATTGTTTCTGTAAGGAAGTTGAGCCCTGCTGCCCTATTCAGACACCATCTTCCTAGAAGTCCTCAACTTCATTGCTTTTTGATGTGCGACAGGCTGTAAATGAGATATCTGTCTAATCAGCTTTGATGTTGTTCAAGCTTTGCTTTGTTGACTGAGATAAAAAGATTCCCCAAGAGTCAAAGTGTTTCAGTTTGGGGTGATGGTAAATTTTTGGAAATGGATGATGGTGGTGATAGTACAACATTGTGAATGTAATTAACACCACCAAATTGTATACTTTAAAGTGTTTAAAGGGGGACATTTTATGTTGTATACATGTTACCACAATTAAAATATATTAAAAAGACTGTATCACTCTATATTGATGCATAACTTCTTGAATGGATCATTTTTCTAGTGTTAGTTGACCCTGGCATGGAATGAAGGTCTCTGGAGTTGGTTCATGATGGAAATCTGTCTGGGCTGGATAAGTTGGTAATGAAGCCTCAGGAGAGACATCTTTACCAAGGCTAGGATTTAATACCCAGGGAACCAAACAGTTCCATTGGGAAGGGTGTTTATTCACCAGCTCTGTTAATTCAGATTAATTATAAGAAACAAAGTGAGTGATTTCTTTGCTTCATTGATCACTGCTTAGTAAGGAGCAATGCTGATGGAATTCAAATGTGGTTCAGTTGTGCCTAGGAACCTTGGGTTGACTTTGCATGTTGTGCGACTAAGAACTATCTAAGGCTGGCCTCCAGCAGCTAGTGGTATTCCCATCCCCTCATTGCTGAGACCATGGTAATGTGGAGGGGGAGCCACAGGAGACCAAGGAATACAATTGGTTAATGGATGCACTTTGGAAGATCCCACCAGTTGATCAAAAGCTAAACTAGCAACAACAACAACAATAGCAGACATTTTTGAAGGCATTCACTTTTGCCATTTGCTGTGCTAAGTCCTAAATTTATATACATCATCTCGTTGAATTCTCTCCATGTTAGGAACTATTGTTGCTCCAATATAGAGTCAAACAACGTGGGTTCGAGAGGTGGAAGCTTGACAAGTCATATAGTTGTGTCAAGATGGGATTTCAAGTCTCTAATCTGTCTCCAGAGCCTGTGTATTCATTTATTTTCTTCCAAGCAGATATCTCAATTATCCTGCATTTCATTGCTCTCACGACCAGATATATTGCCAGTCCAGAGGAATAGCTGGAATTAGAAAATGTTTGGACTTTTCCAGTGCCACCCTATCTCACACTTGTCAAGGCTATTTTCATGGCATGGGTACCCACTTGAAAGTGTGTTTTGTCTTGGACTCCCTCAAATATGAGATGTGTCTGGAGTTAGAAACTCAATATTTACAATTAGGATAAACAGAAATAGTGGACTCAGCAGAAATAAGAGGTCTGCCGAGTTAACAATGAATGGCAGAGTTGGGCCACCTGGGCTGCTTCAGATGGCAGTGGTCCCAACAAGATAATTAGGGAACAAGATATTTATTTGCTCCTTTTCAGGCTACTCTCAGACAGTGTAGACTTATCGGTGACAGATATTAGGTTCTGCGAATGGGCCTTGTGAGCTTCATAGCGGATTCCTGCAGGCAAGGTCGTCACAAGTGGGAACCACATGGTGGGTGTGGACGAAGGCTGGGCTGCCCAGCAGGTGGGCCCTGGCAGTGAGCCTCACGGCCCCACTGCCCTCACGTCTGGTAGGTGGCACTTCATTCCCCACCCAGCCTCCGACCTGCGCTCCATCTTCTTAAACAGACGGGTCAGCTCTCAATACCATACGGGAGTGAACATTAAGGTCTTTCTCACCTTGTCAGCATCAGATACAAGCTGCTTATGCTCCTGCCCCTACTCATCATCCCAGGTAGATGCGCCCAGGTGCCAGCTTCCGGAGAGGAACCCAAGTTCTGTGGTTCCCTGCCCTACTTGGAAGCACGCAGACATTTACAACATGGAGAGGCAGAGAGCTACCCTGGTTACCAGGGCCATTGGTGCTGTGGGTGCCTTTTGGCTCCCCTCCTTGTCTTTTTGTACCTCTTTAGTAACTGTGTCCAAACCCCTTTCCAGCCTGCCCCCTGGACGTCTGGGCTTGCTTTGCCTGTCGCCTGTGCGGCCCTGATTTTTGCCTGCCTCACTTCTGACCTTTGCTACACGTCTCTATCATAGTTCCAACATGCTTCTCTTGTAGAGCCGCCCTCTTGTGGTCCCCTTGGCCCTCCCAGACCCCACATTACACATCTGCATCTCCCTTGGCCACGGGTCACCAGACCGTCCCTACTGCCAGCTTTCCCCAGGTCACTTGGCCCCGGCCTCCTGCGCAGCCTCTGACTCGTTACTGTCCTGAGGTTCTCAGTGGCGACAGGTCATGATTGTCCTCTAGCTGGAGGACCAACTCTGCAGATGGAAATTTTCGAAAGATTGCTCTCTTCACAGGCCCGTAAAGAAGGAGATTCTCCAGTACAGGGCATGAAACTTCAAACTGACCTGAGTCCTTGTATGTGGCCATACAAGGAGGTGCAGACAATTGCAGTTTGAAATGATCACCCCTAATTCCTATGTTTCCAGGCCTGGGTTCCTTCCAGAATCCCCAAGCCTACGGCTCCCCGGATTGCTGGTCAAAGAAAAGTTGCTTATTACTTGAGATTTGGATTTTAGAAAATTAATTGGCAAGAGAGTGCTACGAGAATGTTGATAGTGGTTTGTATGCTTTTTTATTTGGTGAATTTTTGGCAACTTTAAATTCTAAGTATGAAAACGGTTTGTTTTTTAACCAGGGAGAAAGCAGTGATTTGTGATGTTGACATCACGGTATCAATCACAAAGCAGTAGCAGCCCTGGAAAAACCGTAGGCTCCTTTTTGGTGAACCGTATTCAAACCAAAGGGAAGATAGAGTCAGTTGGTAGTTTTCTTTTTCCTCCTCCGTCTCCTCCTCCTCTCTTTTTCAAGAATAAACCGACTTTCCTTGTGTTCTGGTGTTCCGTTGGCAGGAGGCCTGGGAGCGTGCCTACAGCTCAGGGATCATCCCACACCAAGCTAATGGGAAAAGTCTGACTGGCTGGAGGCTGAAACTCAATACTGAGGAGGTTCCATGGTGTGTGTGTGTGTGTGTGTGTGTGTCACGCGCAGCGGGGGCAGGGTGGGGAAGGACGTCTGGAAACCTTAACCCCTGGCAGCTATAAATAGAATACTTACTCACTTGGGTGGTTAAAATACAGACTTGTAAAAAAAGATTTTATTCTGCCATTTGGTCAAAACTGAGATACAATTCAATAGGTTATGTCCAAGACCACCTAAGAAAATGCTCATTTTACTTTTGATTTGAGCCAAGTTTAATAAAGAGCACTGTTGGACAAGCACATTCAATAATCAAAACATTTCCCTTCGAAAGCTTATTCTGAATGGAGGCATTATGTACAAAATGATGCATTTGTAACTTTTATTGAGACCTAGACTACATGAGGCAGCGTGGAAAAGGGTTGCAAATGCTGGTTCATAGGAGCCAGCTGGGTTGTATGCAATAGGGAGTGGTGGAGACTGTGGTTAGCTGGAGTGTACATGTTTGCCAGTTCTTCCAGTTTTTCAAAGAAAGGGAATGGGATGGCTTCTGTTTTCCCTTTGGTTTAATTTTAGCATGCTTTAAAAGTATGAAGCATCACTTCTTCACCATCTAGAGGGTGCAAACCTCAGCCAGGTTTTGTTTGACCCATCTAATAGCACTTAAAACAGTCTGTGTTGCTTGTCAACATTTGAAAAGTTGGGACATTTCACAGAAATGGGAGATTTGGAGGATTGGATACCATAATAAGGTTCCTTCCCTTCGGGCTCTATCACTTAGCATTCATTCAGCTGTGACTGAGTGCCTTCCCATAGAGCACCTGCCTCGGGGAGGAGAGCATAGAGAAGGTTCTGGAAGCGGGTTGAGTGCCGCTTGGGTGTTTGGGGGCCAGCTACTTCATCATTCTGTGTCTCATGTTCTATTTGCCAAGCGAGTTGGATCATAACCATTACCTCCCCATTAGGGTTGGTGGGATTAAAATGAATCAATGCATATATAAATGGTTCAAGTAGTGATGTATGCATTGTGAGCCCTGAAGAAGTATTAGGAATTATTGTTACAATTAATACTTGAGTAACGTATCTGAGACCCCATTTTGTGTGCTGGTATAGGCATTTTCACATAATTTCCACGTGATCCTTACAACAACTGTATGAAGAAAGAATTATTATCCCCATTCTACAGGTGTCACACTAGCATTTATGGGGAAAGACTATAGGACACAATGGCTGGACTTCCTTGTGCAAACTTGGGCAAGTCACAGCCTTGCAGGACTAACTCGGGCTTCCTATATGTAAACACGAGGCCCTGCCTAGACACCTCTGAGGATTCATTTGTCCCTGGTTTTATGTAAGTTATCTGCGTGTATATGTAAAAAAAAAAAGTAGATATGCACACATATACAGTCAAGCCTCATTATTCACAGAGTCTGTATTTGCTGCTTTTCCTACTTGCTAAAATAGAATTTTAGTCTGTAATCCCAAGTCAGTCCTCGTGGCGCTTTGTAGTCGTTCGTGGACATTTGCTGAGCCATGAAAAATTTGCGTCACCCACTGCATACGTTTCCAGCTGAGGCCAACACACAAGGTGTGTGATGACATCCTGCTTTCTTGTGTTAGCTCGCAGTCTGTTAACTGTAACCTTTTCATGGTCTATTTGGTGCCACGCCTTTTGCACTTTTCTGCGTTTCGTTGGTGGTTTTACTGTTTGAAATGGCCCCTGGGGCGTGGATGTAGCTCAGTGGTTGGGTGCCTGCTTCCCATGTACGAGGTCGTCTTGTGTTCAATCCCATTACTTCCTGAAAAAAAAAAAAGGCCCCAAATACACACGAAGGCTCTTGACCTTTGGGAGAAAATCCACGTGTTGGATGAGCTTTGTTCAAGCATGAGTTTTGGTGCTGTTGGCCGTGAGTTTGGTGTTAACAAATCAGCAATACATTAAACAAGGTGTCTTTGAACAGAAACGCACATGAAACAAGGTCGTATATTGATCAGCTGATGAAAATGTTGTGACTAGAGGTTTGCCAGGATCCTCATCCTATATTTCCCCCAGGAGCAATTGGTTCCCTATTGGCTGATTCAGTGTTCGTGGCTACTTTATGGACCATAACTACAGCAGATAGCCAGAACTGGCTGTACATATGTTGATGTACTTACACATTATATATATAATGTGTATATTTGTATGTTGATTTTTATCTGGCAAGGTGCCTCACCTTTAGAACTATTGGAAATCAATATAGTTTTATAGGTCTTGGGGTACAGTGTCATGGTGTCTTTTCCTCAGGTGCCACATGATACCTCTACTTTTAATTGGCTTAACTAACAAAATTATTTTAAATCAGTTGTTTCCCCCCTGTGATGGTTAGGCTAATGTATCAACTCTGTGGGGTAATTGTGCCCAGTTGTTTGGTTAAGCAAGACTGGGCTAATTGTAATACAAGGACATTTCCGGACTTTAGTCACCAGTGACTTTACTGCATAGATAGCTGATTACATTTACATCAACCGGGGTGATTGCCGTCAGCCATGCTTTATCCAATCAGTTGAATGCCTTAAAAGGGGAAGTGATTCCAGCATTCATAGAGAATTTCCCAGCTCGTGTTTGGACAGCCAACATCTCCTGGAAACTTATCAAGGACCTTCACTGGACTTTTGTCAGAGCCCATGGTTGCAGCTTGCTGGGAGAACTTGTACTTGTGCATCCCCATGGTCACATGAAAGACTTTTACAGAATCTCTTACTGTTGACAGATATCTCCTGTTGATTCTGTTTCCCTAGAGAACCCTGACTGATACACCGCCCAAATACCAGAGGTAATAACAGGCAGTGAAGGGTTAATGTAACCTTATCTTCAGGAAGCTTAATGGCACTTACTTTCAGAGGAACCTCTTTCAAAGGTCTGAGTTTAGTTTGATGTTCACATGGGTGATTTCACATATATTATCTCATGGTTTTATGTTGATTTCATCCTTATCCTTTGCCTGAACTATGTGCTAGCTGATTTAAATACATGGATTTTCTGCATAAAATTGCTTAAAAGAACGTTCTGTTTTTTGCTTCAGTTTTAAGTGATTCATCAGTGGTTTTCTCTTAGAATAATAGTGGTAAAGATAAGTATTTTCCTGTCTATATATTTCTTTAATTTAACAGAGAATCATATTATGCATATGGGTTTACAACTGGTTTCTCGTCACTCATTTTATCTTGCCCTTCTTGCCATATCACATATATAGATAGGTCATTATAAAAATTCTAGCAGTTGTATAAAATTCCCACAGATGGATGTCTTATCATGGTTTTTAAAGAATTTTTGTGAGATAAGTTCATACTTACAGGGCAGTGGCAAAAGTAATTTTTTAAAAGTTTTTATATTACATTTTTAAGTAAAATTTAAAATTCAGGAAAAAGGCAGTCCCGTGGGTGTGTACTTTGCTCATCCTCATTTCCCTCTCAGCAGCTAAGCTCTGGAAACGCCAAAGCATGGATTTTCCATGTTCTCCATAATAGTTACATTCAAACACCAAACTAGATGCTTGGCTTGCCCTTTTCCCCGCTGATGTTGTCGTTTCTGTAGGGTCCTTTTAAAAGAGGAAGGATGTGTTTCCTTATGTAAAACTTGTACCATTAAAGGTCTTCTATTATTGTCTGCACAGTCCTTTTGAATGTGGTACTGCTTGGGTGAACTTGACCTTCTGTGTAAGCAATTTTTTTCTCCCTTTGTAATAAACCACTCCAAATGAAACTGTACTCTTACGTCACCAGTGATGTGCAGTCAACAGATTTAGGAATCCAGTGGCCTTCTTTGGCCTTCTCTGCAGCACTTGATTCCTTCTCCTTCAGTTTTCTGAGTCTTCATTTTGCTTCCAGTGGCTACCCCACTCTTTTTCCATTTTCCTTTTCCGTCTCCCACCTGAGAGGCGGTGTGGTATCCTTACAAGAGCCGTGTGCCCGGGAATGACTTCAATAAATACAGTGACAAAGGAAAACGAACAGAAGAACCTGAGGAAATCCCTTTTCCAAGAAGCGGTCGGAAGCGCTGTTCTCCTGGGTCCTCGAATGTAGTTAGTTTTTCTGCTTCTCCACATTCGCTGATGGGATTGAGAGGACAGGGGATGGATCAAGCGCCATCACCGAGGAAACTTCAGTGTGATTCTGAACCACTCTTGGATTTGGGAATGAGAGAGTTAAGAAGGTCCCCACAGCCTCCTCCTGGTGGAAACCCCACACCCGGGGGTAGAGGCAGAGCTCGTTTAGAGAGAGGGTGATGAGGTCCATTTGGGCCATGCTTGCTCTGACATCCAGTCCTTCGTCGTTAGTTTTTAATTTAAAATAGCTCCTTTGCTAGGATGCCAGTGGGCCTGAAGTAGGCTTCTTTCCGTGTAGCCCAGTGGTTCTTAACTGGGTGGGGGGTGCTCCAGGGGACTTTTGGCCATGTCTGGAGACGTTTTAGGTTGTCCCAACTCAGGAGTGGGGCACAGTACTGTCATTTAGTGGGTAGAGGTCAGGGGAGCTCTAAATATCCTAAAGAATTACCCAGCCCAAAACGTCAGTAGTGTCACTTTGAGACACCTGCTTTCGACTCTTTCTGAACTAAAGGACTCACATCTTTCAGTCCCAGAAGCAACCCGCTGGCGCCTCATTCTAGAGTAGCATTGAGGGGTGGGGCAGGATCATCCTGGAAGCTCTGGAAATTTGCTAGTGGCACAGGGGCCGGAAGCGGCAGCTGTTCCTTCGGGGAGCAGGTGCCTTTGGAGCCTGTTAACAGATCGGGGTTGTCTGTGTGACGCTGTGTTATCACTACTGTATAAATGCCAAGTTTAAGAAATCTCGATTGCTTCTGACAAGGGCTGCAGTTGAGGATGTGCCAGTTCTAATCCATGGGTGCTTTTCTTTGTTTTTTAATTTGCCATGGAAGATATGTAGGGGGAGACTGGACTCAGTGGCTGGCTTGCTCTCCCTGCTCACATGTCACTTTGTTAACAAGCTCCTCACAATTCCTGACAGCTTCACTGTCCATCCGTACGTTGTCCGTGTGGGCGAAGGCACATGGTGACTTGGTGTGCAATGGCTCCCCGGTGTGGATCCTTATCTGCAAAATCAAAAGGCACCTGCCTTAGTTCCTCCAGTAGCAGGGACTTTAAAGCAAACAAATTGGTTGGTGGCATTGAGTTCCCAAGAGCTACAAGATACGTTTGAAAGCGGTGGCTTGTGTCTAAGGTAATCCCATCTATTTCTTGGGCAGATCCTGGAATGGAAACTTTCTCACTTTTGTGGCCCTTGTTTTGTGAAACGAGCGGTTGCCTTGGGGGGGGCGCTGCTCCTGCAGGGAGAGAGCACTGATGGCAGGGAGAGCTGCTGGCCTTCGAACACTCCTTTGTTACTCCTTGTCCCAGCTGCCCTCTGCAGTTTCTGCCATTGAGAGCAGCGGTTTCAAGGAGACAAGTAGCAGTTTGGCAGAAAAGGGTTTCAAGGTCAGGAAGGGAGATGATTATCCTCCGAAGAGAACAGTAGGCTTTGCAGAATGAAACAGGACAAACGGATGAGGCTGGGTCTGTGGCATCGGCTAACTTCATTCTCTGGGGCCTTTCCTTGGGAGGGTTTGGTCCTACACTCTAGAAAAAGGGATTTAGAATGCTCCTCACAGAAAGCATTGCCCTGTGCATACTATGTGTGTCAAATATGCAAGACTCATCTTGTTAATAGAAACATTGGACTGTGCTGATGTAATTTGTGTTTTAAGTGAGTTAGCCCAATATTGAATGTAGCCTTTTCACTCCCGCCAATCATTTCAAACACTTCTTTGGTTCAAGGAGTATTTGGTCATCTGTCGTATTTAAACATACAATTCCAGAAACAGAAAACAAAAAATCATACACGCAAAAGTAACTTGACCTGTTCTTTGTGTCATTTACCTCCCTCTGCCTTTTATCGTGACTAATTTCTGGACCTGCTAGTTTTGTTTCTGATTGGACTGGAATCTTTGAGAGCAGATTGTCTTTTCTTTATTTTCAGACTGTAAAGCAATTCTCAGTCCCAGATGCTGGGCTGGCCTAGGCTAGTTTACTTATATTCATTCCCTGTTTAACCCCTTAATGAATCTGCTTATTTGGGCTCATCACCTGCATTTTGTATAATAGGAAACTGGGCTCAGGGAAGTGAAATGACTGATGAGGCAGAATTGAGCGGAGCTGGGAAGGTGCCTGCTTGCCTGGGTTCAAATTACTTTATGGTGTATAAATTATAGTCACTAATGTGCTTTAAAAAGGGGTAGGGGGTGGAGGACAAGCCAGTTCCACCACATGTTAGCTCTGGGACCTTGAGCAAGTTGACTGCTCAGTGACTCCGTTTCTACAGTAATAGGGACATTATTAGCCACTCGCTCAGGGAATTGTGAGAATAAAACAAGTTTGCACCTGTAACGCGTGTAGACCGGTGGTGACACGTGGTCAGGGAGCCATCACTGCTGTCCTCCGAAGTCCCGCAGCCTGTCGGGGGGTCCCAAAACCCCTGCCCTCACTGTTGAAGTATGTGTGCTTCTTGGCCCTGGCACCACGCCTTGTCAGTCATGAGGGCTAAATAAATATTTGTGGAATGAATGAATGCATTTGGAAGTTTTGGTGCTGTGGTTTGCTAGGCAAAATGAATTTGCTGAAAGGTAAGGACCCACCTCGGGATCCATGAAAGAAGCAGAACGCTGGGTCAGAGCTCTGGAAAATACTTTCGCGCGCCTTAGCCCCTGCTGAAAAAAGCAGCCAGCTTCTCAGATCAGTCGTTTTGGGTGACCTCCCACCCCTGTGGAAAATGTGGCTTCATGATCACCTGGTTCTAGAGGCTGCCAGGGAACTGAGGTACCGGGGTGGGGGGGCGAGGACTGGTGGGGGACTCCTTGTGGCCATGGTATAGTCTAGAAAAGGAGGTTCTGGCCTGCAAAAGGGGTGGGTGGGGGGGTAGCCCAGTAGGGCAGGGCAGGGAGCAAGGCAGGCGCCTGGTGCTGAGGTCACGAGCCCCTGGCTACTCCTGGTCAGATCCTCCAGAAGCCAGTGGGTATTGGCAGGTGATTCAGGATGTGACGTGGATTTAGGGTGCAGCTATCACTTTTACTTTTGGTTTCTACCAACGGGAGCCTCGATCTGTGTCACCAAGTCGTCTCACCCATTTGTACTCGCTGCAGAGGCATGCTTGGGAAATAGACACTGAAGGTCAGCGTCACTTTTAATAGGTCAGGTCTGGTAAAAGACAAATACACCCTTGAGGCCAAGCATCAGGCTGGGCGGACTTTGTCCCGACACCCACCCTGAGCATGGATCTTTGTTCCAGGCACTCCCTCCCTCTCTTCCTTTCACAAAATATTACGTGCGTACTGCGTGCCAGGCCCCACACTGCGTGCCAGGATACACGGATGAACACTCAGGGCTGGTCCTGCCCCACCGCCCAGTGGGCAGGGCTGGCATCAGACGAGTTCTTGATGGCTGGGCTGATGTCTCCATCAGGGGACAGAGGCGCAGCAAGGACGCTTGACTGGATTGGGGAGGCCAATGGGAAGGTGCTTTGGAGGGCGAGCCTAAAGGATGCATTCCCTCCACCTGGCGAAGGGAGCTGGTGGAGGCTCAGGTGGGGAAGAGCTCGGCCTGGGTGAGACCTGGAAAGTCCAAGGGATAGCGGTCCAAGCTGGGGCTGGAGGGACAGGCAGGGGCTGGAGTGCACCAGCTCTCGAGGCTGTGGGAGGGGCTTTGTTCTAGTAAAAGGTACGGGAGGGATGGGGGTTTGGAGAGACCATGCAGGCTGCCAAGAGGGACTGTGGTAGGTGTGGGCGGCTGGGTGGGGGGATTAGATTTGGGATGTTGGTGAGAACAGATGGTCTGCCTGGGCCATTTGTCTCTAGAGGGCGCAGCCCACTGGCTTTCAAAAGGCCAGGTTGCCCCTATTAGAACTGCTCACCTGCCTTCTGGGTGATGGGGGAATTCACACAATTTTTTGGTAGTAAGGCTTGCTTCAGATTCAAGAGCAGTGTTTTCTATTGCTTGGACACATTACAGTTTTCTAGTCTGTAGCGCACGGAAATTTCAATTAAAAATGCATTTGCCTTAGACAACTGTTGATACATCTGCAGGACTCTATTTTCACATTAAGATATTTAGGTATGGTTTGGAGGAAGAGAGGGCAGATTTGGGGTGAAAGCACCTACTTTCTGCTGTGTGGTATATAATTAGTTGTCTAGTTTTATTTTTGCTTAACTCGGAGCCACCAAAAACTCAGATAATGAGCTGACTTGTGCAATTAAGAGTTTGAGAATTTAGAAAACATTGCTGCTGAAATAAGCAGCGAGTTTTGTATTGCTGTAAACAGATGGTTTTCGTCCTCCCTTTGGTAAATAAATGTCACAGGGCAATTTGTGTGCTAAAATGATGAGCTGTTTTAATTGTATTGTGCACCGAACATGTAGAATGTAAATTCTTGGAGCAATTCTTCTCGTATACATTTCTTATTATTTCAGAGGTAGAGAAAATATTTTTCTGCTTACCTCCTCAGGTGAATGCTGGATTAAAAGTAGATTAGATAAGGGTGGGGAAGGTAAGACAATGAGTAATTCATCCATACCTTTGTTGGGTGTCACTAGGGAATTTTGCATGTTCTCCAAAATGCGAAAAATAAACAGAAGACATTGCAGTAATGTCTTTTTTTTGCACCACTCCCCTCCCCATGACCTCAGCTCACAAAATGACTTCTGGAATGCTACTGTCCAGTACTTTGGCCACAAGCCACGTGTGCAGTTGAGCCCTTACATTGTAGCCTTTCCAATTCAGCATGGGCAGCCCGTGTCAGATTTTGAGAGTTAGTGTGGGCAAGGAACATAAAATATCTCAGTACATATTTAAAAAATTGATTGCATGTAGACGTGATAGGTTGGCCCTATCAGTTTACATAATAATGTATTATTATTAAAATTAATTTTACTGGTTTCTCTTTGGAAATGTGGTCACTAGAAAATTTAAAGTCACAGAGTGGCTTGCGTTATTTCTAAAGAAGCCTTTACCCAGCAGCAAAGAAGAGTTCCTGGGGAGATCATAGCCACGGAGAGGGGCTTCTGAAACCTTTATCTCCAGGCTCCTGTGAGCTGCTTGGGATAATTCCCACTGCTGTTACCCAATGAGCACCATCAGGGGACTGCTTTCATGATTTCCTTCCAGCTGCTTGAGGCCTCTCTTGCTTGCAAGCAGAGCTTCTTAGAATTCGTTTATCTCCCAGTCTGTGATTGATGACAGCAAGAGGGCACGCGCCCTTTGTGGGTCAGCTCTTTCTTAGAACAAAAAGAGTTCAAGGAGTTCTTGAGACCATTAGGGTCTGCAGAGTTTTAGTAACACTTCAGATGTTTGGTAGCATTGGGTGGGTTGACGATGGTTGCTGTGAGTTCTGTGTTAGCCACCTAGGATGCATTTGTTCTTGTTAGTTTTTGGGGACACGTGCATTTTAATTTGAAACCTCACTTTTTGGTGCTTTTTTTTTTTTTTGCGAGAGGTGTTGACTCCTTTGGGCTCCCCTTCTAAATGGAGCCTAGAGTCATGTTAGGGAAAACAGGCACTGTAGCCTGTAAATCGCGGTGTGGGAGTTGAGATGGATTGTGATGGTTGAGGTGATGGATTGTGATGGTTCTCTCTGGATCTGCCGCAGCTCTTGGCGAACCTCAATGGCATTCGTAGAGAGAACAAAGAAGTTTGGCTTGCGTGCCGCGAGACTTTCCAGTTTGCCTGGTGTTGGCAAGACTGCGCAGCACACGGGCGTTCTGTGGAAGTCCGCGAGGAGCATTTATTGCCATTTGCAATGCCCAGGTGTGGACTGAAACGCGGATGTCCCCCGGTTCACGGAGGCGTTCTTGTCTCAAACCCTTGTCCTTCACTGTGGGTGTCTTGGCGTAGGGTGTTCTAGAATATCTGTGGAACCCAAGAGGACATGGAATATGGACAGAGAGGAGAATGGATTTGGCACAGGAGAAAAATAATTTTACTCAAACTCTTTTGTAGTTATCAAGGGGAACAGACACAGGCATGTTTGTCATTGCAGATGTTTCCAGTCTTCCTCTTCCTGGTGGGTATAGCTTTTTAAACGTGTATTTCTAAGTTTGATTTAAATGCTTTGTAACTGGAAAGCAGCCTGCATGGCAGTTCTTAGTGGTTTGGAGGAAAGGCTGGTTCCCCTGGTTAATTAAACTGGGCCTGTGCATTGTCAGGTTTCTAGGAAGGCAGTCAGAGGCCAGTGAAAGTACAAGCAACACAAAGGCGTAAAACCTTCCTGAGTGTGACCCAGGAAGTGTCCGCAGCCAAACTCGAAAATACAGATTCTGCTTTGCCTTGGGAAGCGCCCTCTGGCTTTGAAACAATTTGGTGAACCAGCTCATTTGACCTTCTTGTGTTGTGGAGTAGACAGGTGAGGTGTCTCGTGATCTGACCCAGTAATTAAGTAACTTATTCTGAGCTCCCAGGGGCTAGCATTGGAATTTGGAGTCACATTTCGAGGAGGTTGGAGTGGGTTGGTGGAGCCACTTCTGCAGTATCCTGCTGATATCTTCCGTCCTGCTGATATCTTCCGGTGTCCCTGCATCCCTTACGAGCTACACACGTTCATTGGACGCTGAGCAGTGCACTGAGCTAGAATTTAGTATTGAAAGTGAATTCATTACTTACCCTCAAATAGTGTGTATCTGGCCGATTGCTAGGTGCTGAGGATTCAGTGGTAAGTAAAAAGGGTCAGCTCCTGCCTTCCATAAAACAAAGGATATATATAGTAGTCTTACAGATATGATATAAAGTATTGGTAAAACAGAAATAAAATAGTTTCAAAGCATTCAAGTAACTTGTTTTGGTGTCTTCTGAAAGTCATGGCATTTGTGTGTGACAAAAATAGGCAATATTTCTCTGAATGTAAATACCAGAAATGCAACAAAAACTAGTGTAAACTGAGAGGAGAATTTCTCGGCATGTGTAATCAGGAAGGTCAGGGATAAAGATGGCCTTTTGGAGAATTGGGCCCAGGGACCTGAATGAGGTTGGATAGAATCTGCCTGTTTTCCCATGTTAGTTGTTTGCCCTTTTCTTCCTCTCCTTTTAAAAAAATTTTCATTGAGATAGAATTCAAATACTGTGAAATTCACCCTTTTTTTTTGCCTGTCTTTTTAAAATTTTTTATTATCTTTTTTGAAAAAAAAATACATAGATCACACAAAATGTTATATTAAAAAATATAAGAGGTTCCCATACCCTACACCCCCCACTGCTCCCTCAACGACAACTTCTTTCATTAGTGTGGTACATTCATTGCATTTGATGAGTACATTTTGGAGCATTGCTACACAGGATGGATTATAGTTTATGCTTTAGTTTATACTCTCTCCCAGCCCATTCAGTGGGTTATGGCAGGATATATAATGTCCTGTGTTTGTCCCTGCAATATCATCCAGGACAACTCCAAGTCCCGAAAATGCCCCTATATCACACCTCTTTTTCCCTCTCCCTGCCTTCAGCAACTGCCGTGGCCACTGTCTCCACATCAATGATATATTTCTTCCATTGCTGGAGTCACAATAATTCTATAGTAGAATACCAGTAAGTCCACTCTAATCCATATTTTATTCCTCCATCCTGAGGACCCTGGGATGGTGATGTCCACTCCACCTCTAAATCAGGAGGAGGCTTAGACCCCACATGGCTGATGGATGGAATTCTCCAGCATCCCTAGCGTGGTGGTTGACCATCCTCGCCTCCCTATTAGCTGACCTGGGTAAGTCCAACGAACCGGAGAGAAATTCACCCTTTATAAGTGTACAGTTCAGTGGTTTTTATTATATTCACAAAGTCATTGAACCATCACCTCTGATTCCAGGACCTTTTCATAACCTCAAAGGAACCCCATCCACAGAAAGCAGTCATTCCCCATTTCCCACTCCCCTAGACCTAGGTAACCTGTAATTATTTTCTATTTTTATGGATATACCTATTCTGGACATTTCATATTAATGGAATCTTATGGTATGTGGTTCTTTGTGACTGGCTTTGTTGTTCACATAGCATAATGTTTTCAATGTTCCTTCATGGTATATCATTTATCCAGGTTAGCAGTTTTCTGCTCTCTGTGTTTATTCACTGTGTGTTCTTCTGTGTCCACTTCTATTCTTGTCAGTGGCACCCGGAATCTGTGTCTCTTTTTGTTGCATCATCTTGCTGCGTCAGCTCTTTGTGTGTGCCATTCCTAGGCAGGTTGCACTTTTTTCGCACTGGGTGGCTCTCCTTACGGGACACACTCCTTGCACGTAGGGCTCCCCTATGCGGGGGACACCCCTGCGTGGCACGGCACTTCTTGTGCGCATCAGCACTGCGCGTGGACCAGCTCACCACATGGGTCAGGAGGCCCTAGACTTGAACCGTGGACCTCCCATGTGGTAGGCAGACACCCTATCTGTTGGGCCAAATCCGCTTCCCATACTTCATTGCTTTTTGCGGCTGAATAATATTCCATTGTATGTATAGACTACACTTTATCAGTTTATCGATGATGGACATTTTTTGTTTCTAGTTTTTGACTGTTAGGAATAAGGCCGCTGCGAACATTTCTGTAGAAGTTTTAGTTTGAACATATGTTTTCATTTCTCTTGGATATGAAGTAGGAGTGGAATTGCTGGGTCATAAACAAAAGGTTAAGCTTTTGTTTAACCTTCTGAGCAATTGCCAGAGTGCTTTCCAAAGCAGCTTGCACCATTTTACATTGCCATAGCAGTGTATGAGGGTTCTAGTTTCTCCAGAGTCTCATCAACACTTGTGATTATTAGTCTTTCTTATTGGACTAGATTATCTTTTAAGCATGCTTAAATTCAGGAAGTACTGATTTTATGAAAAAAATTTAATAGAATTCTGTAAAGGAATTAATTCATGTTTATGTAAGAGAAGTGTGAAACAGCTGTTTTAAGGTTATTTACTTCCTGCAGTGGTCTTGAGCCACTGGTTTTTATTAAGTGGCGACAAACTCCTGTTCTGTGTAAACTTGTGTATTTTTTTTTCTGAACACAGATGGTAGCCAGGACATCACCAGGAATCTATTAAGATAATCTTACCAGTTTTTATTTGTAATCTTACCTTTGGAAAAAAATTGTTAATAGTGGGATAGGACGATGTACTTTAGGAAATAAGAAGCAAAGGACAGCTAATATTACATTCCACACAAGGTACTAACATTTATCTTATGAAAGTCTCTTTTTTTTTTTTTTTTTTTTGCAATTTTTTCCTATACCTTATCTTCCTTCCACTAAAAGGAAGCATGGAATGCAATTCTAACACCAGTTATTTTATTTTATGTCCCTTAGAGAGGATTTTCCACTTGTTTTTGAGAGTGCATAGAACGGGGACACTTGTACTCATTTTATAAAAATCTGTGGTCCTTTTCCCATTTCTCATTCCTATCTTGTTCTGCTCTTCCTTATGTTACATAATTATTCCCTTTTCAACAAAGAGACTAGAAAGGAAAGATACTAGAATGGGTATAATTTACCTTTACTGTATTGTAAACTCTTAAAGGCAGGAGGTATTTTATATACTCTTGAATCGTTCACAGTGCATGGTATGTAATAGGGGACTCTACCACTGTTTTTTGGCAGACTGGGCAGGTGGGTAGCAGCCCTGGGCAAGGTGGCCCTGTGGAAAGTGGACCTGGTAGAGGGGTGTGGCCTTGTGGGTGGGAGTCAGTGGGAGGAGGCCCCACGCGATGATGGATTTATGGATGATGGATGGATTTACAGATTTATGGATGAATCAATTTATAGATGGATGAATGATTTCAGGTGTGTTGACTGATTCTTTAGGTCCCTTTTTCTGTTTTCTTTTAAACACATATGTGTTGACTATATGATGGTTGATTAATAGAATAATTTGATTTCTGTTCCTTGGATTGTCACATTCCTACAGTATGTAAGATTGTCTGCCCTACTACTTGGAGATGACTCATTTCCTTCTGTATTAAATTACTTCTGGGATTATTTCTATTTGCTATAGTTTAAAAGAGGAACTAAAAAGGAATTGTGAAGAGGATGGGAAACGTCAGTATAATTTCAGGACTAAATCAGATTGGCAAATTGGAATGGGAATAAGCTCTTCAGAGAGTCAACACATTCAGTATTTGGGCATCTTGCCATTTGTTTTGGTTTTGCTTTTGATTGGGGGTGTGGGATGCCAGTGAGTCTCTGTATCTTTACCTGGGGAACATTGAGCAAAGATTAGCTTATTGTTGGTGATGGCTTTTACCACTATCTTTCTTTCTTTTTTTCTCCCTTTCATCCCCTACTGTTCCTGTACATGTCATGTTATCCTCTGCATGGAATCCGCACTTCCTGATAGCTGGTATTGGTGACAGAGTTTCTGTATTATGGGCACGATAACAGGAAAGAATGTGGATGCCGTGTTATCCCTCTCTTCACTGAGTGTGCTAGGGAAGTGGGACTTTCCTAAGAAGTGGGGTGAATTCTTCCCTGAGCTTTGTAGTAAGTAGCACAGGCAGGCCTCATTTTACAACCATACTGCATTTCTTAAGTTGTGTCTGCAAGCTAGTTGTTGGGAACACTGTATATCCTCCTATGGGAATAGTGCTATAAATGATCTCTAAGCCTGTTGGCAAACCCATGGTTGATGACAATGCTGCTGCTGAAAGTTAGTATCATATAATTATAACAGCACCATTTTCTACCAGTTTTCTTGTAATAATGTGGTATTTCCTCAGTACCATTAACTCTTCTGTTGGCCAGTCTGAGGAGTTACCCACCACCTCTGGCATAGTCTTCGGGGTGAATTTACATCCACGACTTGTAATGCAGAATGTCAGCCACACGTTTGCCACTGGAATTTAATGGCATCAGCTCTGCCGGGTGTAGGACAGTTGTTCTTGGGGTTGCCTGCATAGAAAACAAACACTTGTCTTTTCTTCCACAATCTGCTGTAAAATGGTATGAATTTAGGATCCTCAAGCCATATGTTTCCAACATTATTACCCTTTGATATTCTTTTTTTTTTTCCTTCACCCTTTGGTATTCTTGCAAAGTTTCTTTTCTCAGCAGTTGGTGCAGGGTGGAGCTTTTGCCCCGTCATCCAGCTGGATTGAGACGACAACCGCCCATGTTCCATTCAGAGCTGACTTTCCCGAGCAGCCGTGCGCAAGTTTAAGCTTCCCTCTTTGGAATCTGGCACAGTTGATCAGAAATGATTGCCAGCCTCAGGTCGAAAGCCCTGTGGGCACAAGAAGAGGAAATGAATCAGAGGGGTCCCTGCCCACACCCTGGCGGTGTACTGCCTGGCAAGCCGTGGGCAAGGACCACTCACAGCTGTGGGAAAACCTGGCACGTCCAGGGCCCCTCCTGAGGGGTGGCTCTGTCTCCAGGGGAGATGTCTTTAGGTCCCACCTTCCCCTTTATTTTCTAAATCTCCTGGGTCTGTTACCAGCCAACAGTGCTCCCTGTGCTCCCTTGCCCCCGCTGTTGACGTAGTCACTGGATTTTTCATACTCATTTTTGCGCGTGTGCTTATGCCCTTTGTAGGTCTCTTCTCTTTATTCTCTTTTGCACAGTTTCCGAGCTTTCTGACAATTTTGTGTTGGGGTCTGCAAGCATTTGGGGATTGAAATAGCACGTGAGGTGAAAAAGCACAGTAGAGAAATAGTAGCACTTCCATAAAACAGTGAATGAGTTTGAAAACCCCTTTCACTTGACCTTGTCTCCTGAACTTCGTATTACACCGGAACAGTGGTTCTCAACGAGCTTCCCCAGCCCCAAAAAGAATTATCCCATTCCCAATGTCGTCAACGCCCAGGTTGAGAAACTGGCATTAGGACCTTGGCTGTTACAAAAAGTCCTGTCCTTTGAGGTGGATTTGAGTAATAAGAATTAGGGAAAAAACCCCAGTACCTGATAAGTTAAAAAAAAAAAAAAAAAAAAATCTCCGTGCCAACAGGAAAGAAAAGACTATAAAACAGGAGGAAAAGTGCTATTTAAGCATTTGTGTTGTAATACATTATCTACATCCAGCGTCTGGAATTTGGTATTGTTAAGAATAAGGACCTCTATTCCTTCGCCTGCTCTGCCTTTTTTTTTTTTTAAACTGAATCATTGCAGGCAAAAGAAGAGAGTTCTTTTCATTGCTTGATTTACTGTAGATTTAAATAATCAGATTAATTTGTCTTTTCCATTACAAAATTATTTGACCTCTGTATTTAAAAAAACAAAAAACAAATCATGTTGCAGGGACAAATTATGACTTTGTCATGTAGATTCCTTGGCAATCCTTACCTGTGGCACTTAACACATACCAAATGAGCAATTATGAGAGAAAATCAGACATGGTGCCCTATTCTGGACCTGAGAATAGAGTTGTGTTTGGCGAAAGAATGTTCTTTTTCTCATGAATCTGTAATTAGAACATGCCATACAACAGGTTATTCACAAACCATTCATCATCTCCGTTTAGAGTTGTTTCCTTACCTTATTTTTAAAACGTAGCCCTTTTCCTTCCGAGTTCAGGACAGAAAAGCCATTTTTTAAATAGGAAGAGAAAGGGGACAGTTTTTAAAAGGGCAGTAGTGGGTTGAGATCTGTGATGGCACTGCTTACAGCGCAGGGGTCAGCAAAGGGCCGGAAGGTTTTGCAAGCCATGGGGTCACTGTTGCAGTTAATTGACTTTACCTTTGTAGCAGGAAAGCAGCCATAGCCAACAGAATGAATGGGCGTGGTTGTGTGCAAATAAAATTTTATTTATGGACACCGAAATTTGAATTTCACGTTACGAAATCTTCTTTTGATTTTATTCAGTTTTTAACCACTGAAAATCAGCTTGTAGGCATACAAAAATTTGACACACGGATAATTGCTTACCGACCCCTGCCTTAAAGTATCAACCCTATGTTAATTCTCTACTATGTGTAACAAATTACCCCCATACTTAGTGGTTTAAACAACAAACATTTGTTCTCAAAGTTTCTGAGTGTCAAGGATTTGGGAAAGGTGCTTATTAGCTGGATGCTTCTGGCTCAGGGTCAGTCGAGATGTTAGAGATGTTGGTGAAGGCTGCAGGACATGCCTCTGGGATGACTCGCTCCCTTGGCAATTGTCAAAAGGTTTCACTGGCTGTTGGCTGGAGGCCTCAGTTCCTCTCTGCAAAGGCTGCTGGAGTGTCTTTATGACACGGCTCCTTCAATGCAAGTGGTTCCAGAAAGAGAGCAAGACGGGAAATAACAGTGTCTTTTATGACCTACCCTTGGAAGTCACACTCTAATTTCATCACATTCTGTTCTGTAGAAGCAAGTCATTAAGCGCAGCCCATAGATCTCCAAGGGAGTTTGGGGATATATTTTAAAGCCTTTGCAGTTCACATGAAATAATGAAATATTCAAATATTCTGAAAAGTACAAAGAATAATTTAACAACTCCCCACATACTTTCTATCAAGCTTTAACAAATATTAGTAATACTTTTCCATTTTAGTTATGGCATTATCTTAAGGATAAAGTTGAATCCAGCAGCTCTTATGTTAACTAGTAACATTGGCAACTGTAATAAAATTCCAAATTTCAGTGGCTTGATACAAGAGAAGTGTTTTTCCTCACTCATTTTAATAAGACAGTGTAGTGCGCTGGTCTCAGAAGGTGACTGCCCTCCATGCTAGAGCCCCACTGTCTCCCAGGGCCTCAGGGTCTTGTATACAACCGGCTGAAGAGAAGGAGAGACATTGCAATTGCTCATGAAAGGCTCAGAACCAGACTGAGCCCTGGAAGCAAGGGGGTCTGGAAAGTGTTGTACCTGGTGGAGCAGCTGCCTTCATGGACAATCAATACTGGGACAGGAGAAGACTAGCTTTTAGTTGACAGCTGATTTTATCTTATCCCCCTTATCAGTGGTAGACATCCTTTAGAAAGTTTTATCTGTCCATGTTTTCATATTTTACTATGTATGTTTGTATCTAGAAACCATGTATTGTGGGTTTTTAAAAATTTACTTTTTATTAGGTTCCTGGGATTGAATCCAGGACCTCAAACATGGGAAGCAGGCACTCAACCACTGAGCTACATTCACTCCCCAATGAGTGTTGGTTTTTTCATTTGTTTGTTTGTTTGTTTTTAGGAGGTACCGGGGATCAAACCCGGGACCTTGTATATGGGAAGCAGGTCTGCTCCCATTTATTGTTTTTTTGTTTCAAGTGGCATGACACTATCTGTTTGCAACTTGCATTTTTAACATCATTTTTGCAGTCAGTCCACGTTGGTGGATGTTTTTCTTGTTCACTAACTTTAGCTGCTGTGTGATTGTTCATCATATGACCATACTCTTATTTATTGACACCCCCACTCACTGCTGGCCATTTAGGTTGCTCTAATTTCTAAGTATTACAAACTAGGCTTCAGTGAAAATCTTAGTACTTATCCCCTGATGCATAGATGGGTGCTGCACCCTAGACTAAGGCTTATTTCTCTAGGGATTAGCTGTGGAATAGCTCTCACAGATAGTGCCTAATTGCCCTCAAAGTGGATGTACCAGCTTTCATTCCATTAAAGTGTTTTCATATCCATGAATTGTGGTGGAATGTGCATGACTTTTCAGCTGTGAGTTTTGTTTGAAAGTTAAGAAAATTGTTTATTAAAATATACTTTTCTTTTAAACCATATTAGCCACATACAATGTGTGCCATGGAAAGGTATTTGCTATTTGTTAACGTCTCTGCAGTTTGGGTGCATTGTGTTTTACTGTCAAGATTAGCCAAGTGGAAGTTGTGATGAAGTGATCACAGCCTGGCATGTGCCAGTTTGGCTATTATTTCTGGAGCACTACACATTTCAGCCATTAACCCACTTAGGAGACCATTTGAGGAAGGAATATGAGCTGTGAAGGTTGTCTGCTAAGGTGGCTACTTTCAGTTTGCTAAAAGCTACTGGGCGCTTATACCAAAAATGGGTTGGTTTTTTACAATGGGGATTTATTCGGTTAAAAGCTTACAGTTCTGAGGTCATGAAAGTGTCCAAATCAAGGAGTCCTCAGGGCATCCTCTCTCCCCAGGCTGCAACTATGGGTGATCAGGAACCTGGCAGGGCATGTGGCGGTGTCTGCTCATCTCTACCCTTTCCTCTGGGCCTTGTTGCTTTCAGCTTCTGGCTAAGGTACTTCCTGCCAGCTTCTGTATTCACCTTCTGGCTCCTGGGGTCTTCTTTCTCAACTTCTGGATTCCTCTCTGTCTCTGCAGCTTCTTTCAGTATCTGTGGCTTTTTATGCCTCAATTTATAAAGGATTCCAGTAAGAGGATTAAGACCCACCCTGGGTCTTGCAATTTAATCAAATGCCCTTGAAGTAATTTATTAAAAAGGCCCCACCTACAGTAGGTTTTCATGTACAGGAATGGATTAGCTTTAAGAGCAGGATTTTCTGGTGTCCACAGAAGACTCACACTGCAGTGGTAGCCTACCTAGGAAACTGCTCCTGTTCCACTTGCATTTCCTGGCAAAGAGTAAGAGAGAGCATTGCAAGTTACAAACCCAAAACCTTGATAGTTGTAGGTTTTGACTATCATTTATGTTTTTTCCCACTTCTTACATTCTTCCTTCTCACACACATCACCACTGATTAGGAAGGAATTCCAAAATGGATAGATTAGTCAGAAAGCACACAAAAGACTGGTGTTTGTGCAGATATTTGTCAGAGAAATCGATACAATTGCCTTGTTCCTACTGTAGAGAGGAAAAGTAGATTGAAAACACCATTTTCAGGGAGGTGAAGATGGTCAGCCACCACACCAGGGAATCAAGAGTGCCTACAACTGTAGGCAGAGGAATTGCATCCATCATCTATGTGGAATCTAAGCCTCCTCTTGATATAGAGGTGGAGTGGACATCACCATTCCAGGGTCCACAGAATGGAGGAATAAAATATGGATTAGAGTGAACTTACTGATATTCTACTGTAAAACTATTGTGACTAGTAATAGAAGAAATTGGACCATTGAGGTGCAGAAAGTGGCCACAGTAGTTGCTGAGGGCAGGGAGAGGGAAGAAGAGAAGTGATGTGGGGGCATTTTTGGGACTTTGAGTTGTCTTACGTGATATTGCAGGGTCGGATGCTGGACTCTATATATCCTGCCATAATCCACTGAATGTACTGGGGGAGATTGTGAACTACAGGGTAAACTGTTATCTATGTGGTGCAGCAGTGCTCCAAAATGTGTTCACCAAGTGCGATGAGTGTGCCACGATGATGGGGGAGGAGTGCGGTGGGGGGGTGGGGGAACCTTTTATATTTTTTAATGTAACATTTTTTTAATGATGTATATATCTTCAGAAACATACAATTTACAAAAATGATGAGGTGGGGGGTGGTGGGAACCTCATGTTTTTTTATGTTTTTTTACATTTTTTTAATGTAATGTTCTTTGTGATCTATTAACTTTAATTTAAAAAGTATAAAGAAAATTAATTAATTTTAAAAAAAGAAAACAGCATCTTGAATAAGGTGTACACGATGGTACTGTTGCGATTACCATGGAATTCTTTAACAATCTGGTGCTATTTGATTTATTCTGAAGAGTAATAGTTGACTGTTGGGATCTCTTTCCTGTGCTCTAGTTTTTAGATCTTAGTTTATAGTAAATACTCAAGCGTTAGATATGGATTAAATGGCCTATAAAGTCAGATACCAACAAAAGCTTTAATTAGGAAATAACGGTTTTTAGCTCCTTAATGTTGAAACATGACTAGTAGAATATGTTGCATAAAGAGTGCCGGAAAATTTCAGGCTGTAGATAGTTCCATAAGAATTATTATTATTTTTTGTCTTTAATTGTTTTTTTAATGTTACATTAAAAAAAATGAGGTCCCCATATACCCCACACCCCCCTCACCCCACTCCTTCCTCCATAACAACAACCTCCTCCATCATCATGAGACATTCATTGCATTTGGTGAATACATCTCTGAGCACCACTGCACCTCATAGTCAGTGGTCCACACCATAGCCCACACTCTCCCACAGTCCACCCAGTGGGCTGTAGTGGGACATACAATGTCCGGTAACTGTCCCTGCAGCACCACCCAGGACAACTCCAACCCCCAAAAATGCCCCCACATCACATCTCTTCCTCCTACTCCCTACCCCCAGCAGCCACCATGGCCACTTTCTCCACACCAATGCCACATCTTCTTTGATTACTAATCACAATAGTTCATGAATAGACTATCAATAAGTCCACTTTAATCCATACTCTATTCCTCCATCCTATGGACCCTGGAATGGTTGTGTCCACTCCACATCTATGTCAAAAGGGGACTTAGATTCCACATGGATGCTGGATGCAGTTCTCCTACTTTCAGTTGTCGGCACTCTTGGCTCCCTGGTGTGGTGGTTGACCTTCTTCACCTCCATGTTAGCTGAGTGAGGTAAGTCCAATAAACCAGAGTGTAGGGCTTGCAAGTCTTTTGAGGCTCAGGGCCTGGCTATCACGTGGTCAGTCCAGAGATTCAGGTCCCCTGGGTATACATTAAACCCCAGCACCAACTACAGTTCTGGTAAAAGTAACAGGAGAGGCTTGTGGACAAAGATCACATCTGAGTCCAGCTCTGTCACACAGAAACACAAACTCCAAAGTAGGGCCAACTGACATGGCACTGAACTCCATCTGCCATGACCATAGAAACTGTGGGTCTCAGTAGCCCTCAGAAGAACCAATACCTGGGGTTGTATCTACTTTATCTGTCTCTGGGACTCTGCTAGGTGTGCATCAGGGCAACCCCTCTGATAACCTCCCTGCTCTTTTTGGAGACTAATAGCCATATAAACTCATTCATCCTTTCCATTTCCCCCTTTTATTCAAGTCAAAAAGCATTTTTAACTCCTGGATTATATGTAGACTGGGATATTCTGCTGGTCCGAGTTGACCCATTTATTCAAGGTCATTTTCCAGTTACATCATCAGCTGGTACTTGGTAGTAATCCCTCGGCACCAGGGAGGCTCATCCCCGGGAGTCATGTCCCATGCTGGGAAGAAGGCAACACATTTACATGCTGAGTTTGGCTTCAAGACTGGCCACATTTGAGCAACACGGAGGCTCTCAGGAGGTAACTCTTTGGAAAGAAAAAATGACAAGATATTTCTTTAAAGGCTTTTAAAATTATTTGTTGAATCAGGATAGAGAACAGTCCTGGGGAAGATGTACAAACCTCTGACCTAACCTTTTCACTCTTTGAGGTTAGTCCTGCTGTTCATTCATTATTCTTCTCACCATCTCCATTCCTCTATTCTTTCAGGCAGATGGATGCCTTTTCCTCTTTGGGGCAGTTGTTTGTTTCCTCAAGCTTTGCTACTTCTCTGTCTTTTTAGTTATTGAAGGAGAACTCTGTTGGGTTGTTTTTACTAAAGAAACAAAATCTAATGAAAGTCTTTTGTTTTCCATTATTGTCACAATAGAGACCAGACTCCTGAGCTTATCAACCAGAGTTCCCTTTGGAAGCTGCGTCTTGCTCATTCCTATGCTAACAATGGATGTTTGTCCCTCCTTTCTCATACTTTGTCTTGGAGCCCACTTATAACCACAAAATGTCCCTCTGAGCCTTTGTGTCTCTTTTTTCCTTGACTAACTTCCATCTTCCTTTAGAGCTCAGTTTGAATCCATCTCTATTTCAGTCAGCTTTTGCTAGGTTGTGCTGCAATAACAAATAACTCCAAAATCTCAGTGACCTAGAACTCCAAGGTTCCCCCCCTCCTCATTCCATGTAATGTCTGCTGCAGTATTTTTTTCATTCTGGCATCTGGGCTAAAGGGAGCCTGCTTGCCTTTTCTGGGGCCTGCCATTTTCATGGCATAGGAATATAAGGACAATGGCAGAATCATACACTGATTCGCAAAGTGTAGGCTGTGAGTAGTATGTCATTTCTGCAAACATTCCAGTGGTCACAGTATGTCATATGACCAAGCCTGATGCATTGGTGCAGAGAAGTGTACTCCTTGCCCAGGGAGGCAATGGACTGGGAATTTATGATTGTCTTACCAACAAGGGGGCTAATAAATGGGCATAGTGATGTATACAATCTGCGACAGCCTCTTTCTTAGATTGGGTGAGTTGCCCATGTGATCTCTTGGCCCCTTTAGTTTATGTTAATGGAGTGCATGGACTCAATGAATTAAATATAAATTTTCAGTGTTTTAAAACAGCATCTTGGGAAACGGACTTTGGCCCAGTGGTTAGGGCGTCCGTCTACCATATGGGAGGTCCGCGGTTCAAACCCCGGGCCTCCTTGACCCGTGTGGAGCTGGCCATGCGCAGTGCTGATGTGCGCAAGGAGTGCCGTGCCACGCAAGGGTGTCCCCCGCGTGGGGGAGCCCCCCGCGCAAGGAGTGCGCCCGTGAGGAAAGCCGCCCAGCGTGAAAAGAAAGAGAAGCCTGCCCAGGAATGGCGCCGCCCACACTTCCCGTGCCGCTGACGACAACAGAAGCGGACAAAGAAACAAGACGCAGCAAATAGACACCAAGAACAGACAACCAGGGGAGGGGGGGAATTAAATAAAATAAATAAATCTTTAAAAAAAGAAAACAAAAAACAAAAAAACAGCATCTGGGGAAGTGGACTTGGCCCAATGTATAGGGCGCCCGCCTGCCGCATGGGAGGTCCACAGTTCAAACCCTGGGCCTCCTTGACCCGTGTGGAGCTGGCCCATGCACAGTGCTGATGCGTGCAAGGAGTGCCCTGCCACACAGGGGTGTCCCCGCGTATGGGAGCCCCACGCGCAAGGCATGCACCCCGTAAGGAGAGCCGCCCAGCACGAAAGAAAGCGCAGCCTGCCCAGGAATGGCACTGCATACACGGAGACCTGACACAACAAGATGACACAACAAAAAAAAAACACACAGATTCCCGGTGCCGCTGATAAGGATAGAAGCGGTCACAGAAGAACACACAGTGAATGGACACAGAGAGCAGACAACTGGGGGCAGGGGGAAGGGGAAAGAAATTAAAAACAAAAACAGAAACAAGAAAAACAGCGTCTGGGGAAGCACATGTGGCTTGAGCAGTTGGGCTCCCTTCTGCTATATGGAGGGTCCCAGGTTTGGTTCCCAGAGCCTCTGGATGAAGGCGAGCTGGTCTGAGCCTCAGAAAGCTGGCCTGCACTGCAAGCTGACACAACAGGATGATGCGACAAAAAAAGAGGCACAGAGGAAAGACAATGAGAGACGTAACAAACCAGGGAGCTGAGGTGGCTCAAGAGATTGAGGTGCCTCTCTCCATGTCAGAAGTCCCAGAATCAGTTCCCAGTGCCTCCTAAAGAGAAGACCAGAAGAGAAGGCAAGCAGACCAAGAAGAACATGCAGTGAATGGACACAGAGAGCAGACAGTGAAGCACAGGTGGCAAGGGGTGGGAATGGGGGGAGAATAAATAAAGAAATTTAAAAAACAAATCTTTAAAAAAAAAAAACCAACACCTGACCCTTAAATTTAATAATTATGGAAC
Source organism: Dasypus novemcinctus (assembly GCF_030445035.2). Lineage (NCBI taxonomy): Eukaryota > Metazoa > Chordata > Mammalia > Cingulata > Dasypodidae > Dasypus > Dasypus novemcinctus. Next base: position 17,924,642 of record NC_080674.1, on the reverse strand, counting down.
AGGTGTTTTTGTTTGTTTTTGTATCTTGATACTTAACATCCTTCAGTTATAGAAATGTGATTGGATTTTCCCAATATGGAATGATTGAGAGTACGTGTGTACATTTGAGAATTATATAGCAGTCATGTTTGGAAATAATTTTTTTTTTCAAATAGCTTTAATATTCATCCATTGAAGGCCTAGAATTCAGTGGTTTTTAGTAAATATATGAGAGCACAGGCATCACCACCATCTGGTTTTAGAACTGTTCCATCACCCCCTAAAATCCCGTCTTCCACAATTGCAGTCTCCTTCCCTTACCTCATCCTGGGCAACTACTCATCTACTTTCTGTCTATGGATTTGGCCTCTTTAGAAACTTCATATAAGTGGAACCATACAATATGTAGTCTTTTGTGTCTGTCATCTTTCACTTGACATTATGTTTTGGAGGTCCATCCTTATTGGCGAATGTATCCATGATGTGTTCTTGTTTTTATTTTTTTTACAGGAGTTACTAGGGATTGAGCCTGGGACCTCATACATGGGAAGCAGGTCCTCAAGCACTGAGCTTATGCCTTCTCCCTGATTTGCTTTTTATTGCCAAAGAGTTCTGTTGTATGGGATATGTTTTTATTTTTTAAATGTATTTTATTTTATTTATTTATTTCTCCCCACCCCCTTGTTATTCGCCCTTTGCGTGTGCTGTGTCTTTAGGAGGCACCTGAAACTGAACCTGGGACCTTTGATGTAGGGGGGAGGCGCCTAATCACTTTAGCCACCTCTGTTCCCTGCTTTGCTGTATCTCATTGCTTTTTCCTTCTTGTATCTCTTGTTGCATCATCTTGTGCCTGCCTATCATGTCAGCTTGCTGTCTTGCTCGTTTTCTTTAGGGGCACCGGGAACCTCTGCTCCCTGCTTTGTTGTGTCTCATTATGTTTTTCTTTTGTGTCTCTTGTTGTGCCATCTTGTGTCAGCTTGCTGTGCCTGCCTGTCATGGCAGCTTGCTGTCTTCTTTAGGAGGCACCAGGAGGGAAGCGGACTTGGCCCAGTGGTTAGGGCGTCCGCCTACCACATGGGAGGTCCATGGTTCAAACCCCGGGCCTCCTTGCCCGTGTGCAGCTGGCCCATGCGCAGTGCTGACACGCACAAGGAGTGCCGTGCCACGCAGGGGTGTCCCCCGCGTAGGGGAGCCCCACGCGCAAGGAGTGTGCCCCATAAGGAGAGCCGCCCAGCGTGAAAGAAAGTGCAGCTTGCCCAGGAATTGTGCCACACACACAGAGAGCTGACACAACAAGATGACGTAACAAAAAGAAACAGATTCCCGGTGCCGCTGATAAGGATAGAAGTGGTCACAGAGGAATGCACAGCGAATGGACACAGAGAGCAGACAACTGGGGCGGGTGAGGGGAAAGGAGAGAAATAAATAAAAAATAAGTCTTTAAAAAAAAGAAGAGGCACCAGGAATGGAACTACAGGCCTCCCATGTGATAGGCGGGAGCTCAGTTACCTGAGCCACATCTGCTTCCCTGGGATATGTTTTTCACATTACTGGTTGATGGACATTTGACTTAATTTCAGTATTTGGCTATTATGAATAATACTGCTCTGAATATTTGCATATGAGACTTCAAAAACATTTCTTTGGGTAGGTAGAAATCTAGGAATAGAATTGCTGGGTCTTGTGGAAGATTATGTTTAGCTTTTGAAGAGACTGCCAAACCTGTTTTCCAACAGTGTATTGAGGGTTCCAGTTTCTCCAATCCTCATCAACACTTGGTATAGTCAGTTTTTTTGATTATAGTCAGGAAATTATTTTTTGGCTATAAAACTGACTTTTGACGAAGAGAAGGCATTACTTAAGGGACTGCTCTGAAACTCGGTGGAGATGTGAATAGATGTGTAAGTACTTCGTATTGTAAAAAGGTTACTGGTGATTATTGCAGAAAAGATTTTAGTTGTTCAATTTTAACACACATGCCCATCTCAGAGATTAAGATGAAAACTTGTACATGTTTTAATAAAATGTGTGTGTTATATTCAAACTTGTTCTACCTGTTTATAAAGGCAATTTTTATTCAAATTATGAGCTTTCTCCATATGCTAGGTTGCCTGCATTGTGTATTAAATTATCAGCCTTATTTAACAACAAAATATAATGGTTTGCATATGGTAGGCAAATTTTTCTTCTCTACTCAAACATGAATGATCTGGTAAATGTCTGCCTGCGACTTTGTTTTCAAATGATTGTGGGTGGTCTCTTTTTGAATCTGGGCATATTTGTTCTATACTAACAGAATGGAAATGCAAAGTTTTTGGGGCCTCAGAGAAACCACCAAGAGGAATCTATGTAAAAATATCCACTTCAGCGGTTTTACTTTGCAATTCTGATTCTACGAAAATTGCCAGTTAATACTTTTTCAAAGAACAGAGGGAGCATTTTGAATACATTTCCCTTCCTATCTGTGGATGGCAGTTGTTTTATTGTAGATCTAGGGAAACTGGCCAAAGGCCTCTAGGTTTGCTTATCAACAGCTCTTCACACCTGTTGAAAAAGACCTTTGGACTAAGGAAGCTAAACCTGGTGTTTGATCAAATAGGACTGTCAACAGAGAGCTTTATCGTCTACTGAGGTGAGAAAGTAAGACAGGACCACAACCACACTCTAAGTCAGTAGAAGATACTGCATGCTGGAGTGAAAAATGTATTTGTGCGGCCTCTGGGAGTTGGAAGATTTATTGTAGTGCTGTTGACAACTGATAATATAGTAATTTTTCATAATCAAATCTTACTTCAATTCTTACCAAATAGACAATTTTAATAAATTCTGAAATGTATAAATGGAATTCTTTCTGATGAAAACTTGATGGAAATGATGGGCATAGCAAATGAAAATGCTTTGGACTGAGTTCTGGAATGGAGGTCCACTATGATTTATTGTTATATGATTTTACCTCATGAGTAAAAGTCCTCAACTTCTAAGACTTTGAAAGTTTCCATTTGAGTCCGTTTGTGCAGGTGTGTTTGGAAGTATTTCAAGATTTTCACATGTTGCCATCTGTGATGCAGGAATTAAAACGAGGAAGAAAAAAGCAGTTCGGGCACTTGGAAGGATTTTTCTAGAGCATTCCGAGTAAGATGGTTTTGCTATGTAATGATATTTGAGACCACAGTCTGAGAGGATGCCTGAGGTAAATGTTCCTTTTGGAAGCAGCTGTTTGCTAATAAAGAAATTAGGACCGGCGTGGTGTGGCGTCATTCTTTCCGTGACTTGCCAGCTTTTCGACCCTGAGTGTCTGTCAGGGATATGTGACTGACTTGTGTGGGCCTGGGAACTTGGTCCTTCTTGTGTTAAAGTGTGTTCTTCAAGTAAGGCAGGCTTCTGGATTTATAAAGAAACACTTTATAGTCACTCTTCATGATGTTTCTCACCTTTTTAGTGGAACTTGGGTATTCAACTTAAAATCCCTTTTATCTAGCGAAGGGGAATAATGTGCAATGGGAAGGACTCTATATGGTTATGGCAGAAGATGCTAGAAGGGAAGTAAACCTTGTAGGGGAATTATGTGAGTAGGTCAACTGGAAAAACAGCCCTGGAACCTCTGGCCATCTTCTCTTCTAGAAGTGCGGTAGGACCTCCTGAGCATGTGGCCCCAGCTTCTGGCCCCCTCCTTTCCAGGGACCCAGGGCCAAGCCAAATGGCCCCAAATCAGTGCCTCGTCAAAACTGAGGTTGACTTACTGAGGAGCCCAGTGAACAGTGATAACAGGAAACGTTTTCATTCCTGGGTGGTGTATTTTAAATAAGGTCAGCATTGATACTGAGGGAGTAACTTATAAGTTGGATTTTTATATCTTCTTAAATTTTCTCTCTTGGGATAAGAGCAATCAAATAGTAATATGTGATAGCTGGTCATTTAAAGTGACCTCTGTGTTGTTTTATTTTAATTGTTATAACTGATTTCTTAATACAAATTGACTCTTATTTATACATTGTTTTAAGGAGTCTGTGCAATATGTGGAAAGAACATGAGATTAGGAATTGGAGAGACCTAATTTGAAATGTGCTTTGGACACTGGCTGTGTGACATTGCACAAGGACCAATGCTCAGGGCTTCCTTTTCCTCCTGAGGGCTGGTAATTATCTTACCAGGGGTTAGTATTGGAGATAATGGCATTGAGGCTTTTAACACATGACCTTGACGCATCATGGGCACTCCATTAACAGAAGCTGCTATTTTTGTTATTGACAAATAGGTTTACAGTAGCAAAAAGTAATGAATTATACATCCTGGATTCCCTGCCAGCTCTCTGTTAATAGTACCTTTTTAAACCAGAAGTTGAAGATACCATAATCAATATATTTTAAATATTTCACCTAACATTTCACATCAAAATAGAAATTAAGTAGACCAATGAAATGAGGTTGAAAACTCTAGGAAAAAAAGTTATTTAATTTAAGTGTGCTTCTTTGAACAGTGATATATCAAGGGATAATTTTGGAATAATAATATTTTTACCTTAATACACTGATTTCATAAGGTTGTGCTCAGTATCATTTTTGTTGGTGATGAAATTATTGAGCAGTGTAGAGATACTTTAATGAGATACTAACACTCATTGTTGTACGCCATTATACATCATATATACCATACATTATCAAGGAAATTCTTTATAATTTGAATGATCAGTGAGCCCCCAGTAATTTCTTCAAACTTTTATCACTTGTCTTTGAAAAAAATGTTTTTCATGAGATGGAGTGGACATCGCCATCCCGGGGTCCACAGGATCGAGAAATAGAGTATGGATTGGAGTGGACTTGCTGGTATTTGACTATAGAACTATTGTGACTCTAGCAATGAAAGAAATTTTATCATTGATGTGGAGACAGTGGCCACAGGTGTTGCTGAGAGCAGGGAGAGGGAAGAAGAGATGTGACATGGGGCAAATTTGGGACTTGGGATTGTCCTGAATGATATTGTGGGGACAGATGCAGGACATTGTATGTCCTGCCATGGCCCACTGGGTGGACTGGGGGAGAGTGTAGACTACAGTGTAAACTGTAGTCCACGCAGCATAGCAATGCTCCAAAATGTATTCATCAAATGCAATGAATGTACGTACCATGCTGTTGATGTGGGAGGAGTGGGGGGGTGGGCAGTGAGGTATATGGGAATCTCTTATATTTTTTAATGTAACATTATGTCTGGTCTATGTATCTTTAAAAAAATAAAGGACAATTTAAAAAAAGTAGAGGAAATTCAGCAGTGAAAATCTTAATATTATGATTAGCATTTGATTTGCCCAGGGGGGAATACAAAAAAAAAAGGAAATGAAATCTATGCCAAAAAAAATAGGCCAAGGTTATCTAATAATAGTTTTGGCAAGTTGGTCTCTTTTGGAATAAAATTCCAGACTTCGGAGTGCATTAGGTGTCTGGTAGAAGACCAGGAAAATTCATACTGATGAATTGGGTTCTGTTATTTCCTAGTAATTTTAGTTCCTCTTGGAGATTCCAGTTGACACAGGGATTTGGTACAAGTCAGTGGAGCGGAATGATGGACCAAGGGAACAGGTGCCTGGAGCTTTGGTCTGGAACTAGCAGGCATGAAGCATTCTCTGGTTAACTTGTTTCTGGAGTCCACCTGCCTGGGGGCCAAGTTCTTGCTCAGTCTTGGTGATGCATTAGTTAGGGTTCTACAGGATATATATGTAAATATTGTATGTATAAAAATATATGTAAAGATTGGGATTTATTATAAGAATTGGTTCACACAACTGGGGATTGGCAAGTCCAAATTCCTAGGGCAAGCTGTCAGCGGGGATCTCTGATGAAGGTTTCGATGACTTCCCCAGGAGAAGCTGGCTGACTGAAGTAGAGAAATTCTTCTTTGATTGCTGAAATCATCAGTTTTCCTTTAAGGCCTTCAACTGATTGGGTGAGACCTTCTTTCGTTGTTGAAGGCAGTCTCCTCAGTTGATTGTAGATGCAATCAGCCTTGGATACACTCAATTGACTAATGATTTAAATCCATAAAGTATCCTCATAGTAACAGGCCAGTGCTTGCTTGACCAACAACTGGACACCATAACCTAGTCAAGTTGAAGACATGAACTTAACTATCACAAGATACTTTCCCTCCTGGGCTCTTCTTCTCCATCTGTAAAATGGAAGTGAAAGTGCTTTCACCAAGGTAGCAACACAGGGTCCATTATTTTCCCAGCCCCATCTTTGCCTCTTCTGGCTGGTGGAATTCTCCGTCGTTCCCATTTGTATACCATAGAGGCTGTGGATGATGCTCTCAATAGATTCATTCATAGCTTGTTTGAGAAAGACATTTGCTTTGCAAAAAAATGTTTTTGTGTTTCTGTTCATTTTAAGGGAATATAGTGGTCATGGTAGTTTTGAAGGGAGTGTTTTGTCATAAAATACAATCTAAACTCATAGTTGAATGCTCTTTCTTTTGTTTACAGGGAACACGGGTCTGGCTGAGAGAAAATGGCCAGCACTTTCCAAGTACTGTAAATTCCTGTGCAGAGGGTGTGGTCGTCTTCCGGACAGATTATGGGCAGGTGAGAACAAGCCCCTACAGCTTCGTGACACTGTGTTGCAAGTTTCCTCAGATCGTCTTAACCCAAGGGCACTGTCCTTTCTCCTGTACTTTGAAATTTTTTCCTAAGTGATAAAGCAAAACTCCGAAAGGAACGTGTGACGCATGCCTTGTATGTGTGATAGACACAAATCCTCCCGAATGGAAAACAGAAAATGCTAGAACCAGACTAGGACAGCAGAGCAGCATTCCACGCCAGGTTTCTTTCCTGGGTGTCTTTTCCCAAGATCAGAAGTGTAATGATATTCACGATTGATTTCACTGCTACTTTCTCCGAAAATTCTTAAATTTTCTTGAGTGCTGAAAAGGCTAGAGGGCCAGGGAGAAAGTAGGGTAACTGTGTCGTGATTAACCACTGTTAAGATTGAAGTTTTTAGGAACTTTCCTGCTCCTGACTCCCATTTTTAAGTGTAAAACACATGAAAATCCTTGTCATTGGAAAGAAATGTGAGACTCTAGAAACCGGCAGACTGATTATATTTTGATTCCAGAGAATGGTTAACAATTGGGAAAGGAGCTCTGCATCTCCATTTTTATAAAGTGACTGATTCTAATGTTTACTAGTGGGTCCTCTCTCAGAGGCACATATTAAAATTTAAGGAATTAGGAGGAAGTCATTACCAGTATATAAAACACATAGTTTATGAATTTAGTTTGCATATTGTATGGAAAACAAGACTTTTAAGGTAACTTTTCTGTCGTTTGTTTACTTAGTTATCAAAATTTCTTAGCATAGGTGGTCTACTTGTTGCACCATTCTCATTGGTGTTGTGTTCCCTTTCTTGGTTTAAAAGCAGAAATATTACCGGGCTATTTTGGAATTCTTCAGGTTCTTTTTCATCTGAGCATCTCAAATGGCTTTTTAAGGTATTGGTCAGGGGCTAAAAATCTACCCATTCCTTATTGATGTAGATTTGGGCGTATGTGGAGAGAGGAGCTCCAAGAGATTACATATCTAAACGGTCGTGGACTACATAGACGCTACACAGAGAAACAGTCTAGTTTCTTTTCCTTCAGATTCTCAGTTAGTGTTTATAATAGGAGCTATAAACTCAAGACCGAATGTATTAATTTTATTGAACTTTAGGGTCAGGGACCACCTAAGTGTTTTAAGCTCCTGTGCAGGGCTGGCCAACATTTTTCTGTCACTCTCTCTGTCTTTCCTTCTCGCTTTGCCCAGATGAGAATTCAGTTCCTTTCAGACTCAAGTTGATATGAAAAGGGGAAATACTGTTGAGAAATGGCATGTCGTTTGACAGAAAGTGTTTCTGAAAACGTAAAATGGGTTTTCAGTGGAATTATTTTCCTTTTTGTTGACTGATATTTTAACCCCAAAGGTGTTCTCTATTCCCTTCTGACTAAGTGGGGGCTGCTAACAGGCTCCCACCTTTGCCCGGCATTCAGTGCCTGAAGCCTTGGCCAGCACCTCTTGTTGGGTGCATTTGACAGGGCTGAGTGGGACGGGATGGTCAGGCCAGTGGTTCTGTTTGCTGTTGACGGTATTTATGGATTGTGGGTCCAGAAAGAACGAAACCAAAAGAATGTGCACTTAAACTTGAAAACAACACTGAGCTTTGACCACTAGCGTTCAGTCAGTCGTGGAACATCTGGTCTCACGCCGTCTCTTCTGTCATTCCCAAGGATAACGAGTGTAATCAGTTTGATTAGTTAGCAGGTTTAAAATATTAGAGGCAAGCTTTTAAGAATTGGGTTTGGCACCGGCGGTGGCTTAAAGACCGTAGTTTCTTCCCCTGCTGACCTGCTTCTTCCTTTCTGGCATCACAAGTTCCCCGGGGACTAGTTGGGCATAGTCGCCAAGGGTTAGGAGAAGTTCACTGTCTCATCCTGGTGTCAGGGTCAGGAGCACAGGCAGTCTCTTCTGCCTTTAATCTGGGCAGGGATAGGCTGGGGAAGGAATCAGGGCCACAGACTATGCAGAGCCTTGCTTTGTCCCAGCCAAGCCCATCCTTGATAACTTTTTAAGGTATGGACTAATTTCCATCCAAATTGGTCTGCTTTTAAGGGGTGTTAAGATAGTGGTGCTTTGGGAAGTGGATGTAGGTGAAGTGGTTGAGCACCTGCTTTCCATGTACGAGGTCCCATGTTCAATCCCCAGTAGCTCCTGGGGAAAAAAAAAAGCAAACAGAAAAAAACCTGTGTTTGATGTCCCACGGTAAAGTTGTCAAAGGAATACTTTGTTTTTTTTAAAAATAAATTTAATCAAACTTTTATGTTACAAAATATGACCTTGTGGAGTTCATAAGCAGCCCACAAAACCATTAGTTTTAACTGCCCTCGATTAGAAGTTGGGCATTTCAAGCTGATTGCGCATAGGAATCACCTAGAGATCATGTTAGAACGCAGATTCTGATTGCAGGTCCGGGATGGGGCCCAAGTGTCTGCATTTCTCACGACTCCCAGGTGATGCTGACACTGCTGGTCCATGGACTACAAGTGAGTAGCATGGAGGAAGAAGATACTCTTAGGTTCAGGGTTACCTAAAATGAAGAGCAGGAAGGATGCTCAAACCCCCTATTCTGCAAGAAGCAAAGCTGAAGGAGGGAAGGGTTTAGGTCTCTCTGGTTTTTCAAAGCCTTTCTTTTCTCCTTATCATTTCTTAGGGTTGTAACCCTCCCCACCCCAACAACCACGTCACCTAGAACATGGCCAAGGGATGGGTGGACTGCAGCAGAAAAAGTCCTCACATGGGAAGGAGGTGGACTCAGAAGCAAGGTTTTAAAAATCCTCTTTAGTGTTTGTATCTTAGTTTGCCGCAGGGCTGTCAAAGCAAAGTACCAGAAATGTTAACTTTTGTAAAGTACAAGCTTATACTTACGAGGATGTGAAATGTCTAAATCAAGGAACCCTCAGAGATGCTTTCTCACTAAAGTCAGCTACAGGTTATTGTGGTCTCCTGCCATGTGGCGAGAAAGCAAGATGGCGGGTCTACTGGTCCGATTTTATCCTTGAGCTCAGCTATGGGCAACCAGGCACAGGCTTGGTTTCTTTCTGAGCCTCCTCAGTCTCGGCTGCTCCGCTTTCTTCCCAAGTTCAGCCATGAGTTGTTAGGCACATGGCTTGTCTCTTCAGCCTTGAGTTCATGTGCTCAAGCTTTGGCTGCCAGTGATCCTTGGGTCCTGCTTTCACATTGTGGCTGCGGGTGATTCTTGTGTCCTGCTTTCACATTGTAGGGTCAGATAGGGCAGAGCTCCCTCCTGTGTGTGTCTCTCTGTATCTCCATTTGTATCAGCTCCAGTAAGAGGGCGGAGACTCAACCTGAGTCATGCCTCACTGAAGTGGTCCAATCAAAAGGCCGGTGGGTGTGAGCCACAGGAATAGTTAGTTCAAACTCATAATCATTCTCTTTTGGGGATTCATAAAAGAACTTCAGACTATTACAGTTAACAACCAAGCAGCGCCATGTGTAGCTAAAATCCTATAAAGGAACCTATATCCTATATAGGATAAAGGAAATCCTATAAAGGGACACTGAGTAGGTAGGAGAGTATAGCTTATTTGTTTGTGGCCAGATCACTACAGGGCATTTCATATAGTTTTAACTGTGTGCCATATATGCGCATATATGTACTGTATGAGAATTTTGCATGTTCCTTCAGCTGCTCTTTTCTTCTTTTTACCACAAAGATAGTATTAATGTTAATTCAAAATTGCCTTTCCACACTAAAATGTAAACTACTGTATGTTGGTCCTAGAAATATACAGGGCCCAAAATGTTCCCATTTGACTTACTTTATATTTTATAATATAATGTAATATAGTTTATATTAAATTCACCTTGAAATGTTTGCAAGATGCACAAAGAAATGCCAAATGACAGACTGAAATACTTTGTTGAAAAATGTGCTTACCTGGGGACCTGGAGGACCTGCCACATGGGCAGGCCGGCAGGTGTCCTCTAAGTTAGAAATTTGTTGTTTTCCTGGACTACAAACTTTGGATAGAGTTTACAAGAGTGGGTTTTAAAAAGAGCACCATGGTTCTGCAGCATGCAGACACAGCTAAAAAAAAATCAACTTTTCTGAAGGGACACAATGGAAGACAGCATTGAACATTTGCTTTTTTGGAACATTCTAGAAGGGCATGAGCAATCACTGTAACATCCTTTTAGAAACATTGTCAAATTGAATAAGTTCTAAATTGGGTTTTTCAGTTTGAGAGAGAGTTTGAACCATTTTATTAACTTTTCTAGAAGAAGCCTAATTTGATTGCTCTGCAATAGTTTAGAGTGATACCAGTTTACCTAATTATATTTGAAGGGGTAGTTATTTAATTTACCCCAGTATACTTAATCAAGGCTATTACTCTACACAATGATTCTGCTTGGTTTTCTGTTTGCATTGTCCCTGCATGGGGTCTTCTGAAATATTTCCTGGTTGAGAATTTAATCTCTAAAATCTACAAATAAATGCCCCCCTTCCACAACTTTCTCTTTTTATTTGCAACAAAAATAATTAGACTTAGTTTCAAAAGTTACTATTCTCTTCTCATTTTATTAACACGAAAGCTAGTAGATTGCCTGGTACTTTCAAGTCACCCTCAGCTTCCAAGAAAGTCAGATTTCCTTAAGCCACACAGGAAAAGCAGTACTGGATTTTTATAACCACATCTCCCATTTTAAGTGATCTCTGACCTTTTTGGTTTGAACTTTTTTGGTTTTTGACTGGTTGGATTTTATGCTATGACCTAATTTTGTGAAATGTGGTGAATGGGTTAGTGCAGTGATTTTTCATTGCTGTGTATTTGTGTGTGTCATTTTCACACACTGTCCCGGCCAGTGCTTTTCTTTCTCTCCACTTTGCCCCCCATTGGTACCTTTTTTGTGTCCTTTGAGTGCTGTGTGGATTTGGGCAGCCTTTTGGCCTCTTCACACCCTTTGCTTCAAAGCACCGTATAATCATCCTTCTGTCTCCCAGAGAAATGACCATCGAGCCTCTTGAGTGCTGAAAAATGGTCAGCAAGTCAGCCCAGCATGTTTCCTGTTTCGGAGCTTCCAGCAACCACCTAACCCCACACATCCCCAGGACTCGGGCGATTTCCACTTGAGGGGTGCCAAGTTGAGTCTGAGGGCTGAGGGGAAAGGACAGCTCCTTGTTGTTTTCGCCGAGTTAAAGATCTCATCTGAAAAGAAGCAGAGGGCCCTTGCCGGCCCCTGAGAGCCCGGGAACACCCCCCACTTCTCAGCTGCTTCTGGAGCTGCATTCCTGGGTTCACAGGCGAAGCCAGCTGTTGGGTGAAGCAGCTGCCGGGCAGAGAGGCGGCAGCAGGAGGGATCGTGGTCTCGCTGAACTCCTTCTACATGGATCAGATGGGAGCCGGTGGGCAGCAGCTGGCTTCGCCCCCCTCCTTGTGGGGCTGCCAGCAGGAGGGGAGCACCCGGGGTCCCCAAGGGCCGCTTACAGCTCAGGGAAGAGCGACTGGGCTGGACGTGGGAGACTAGCAGGAGGCATCTAAACACTTAAGAAGATGGAGGAAAAGAAGTTTGGGGACAGTCGTTAACGGTGTTGAATTAGCATCTTTAGGATTGGTGACTCAGAGCCCAGCTTTGAGACTCATGAGGCAGATTCTTCCCAGTCACTGGCCTGGACCTTTGCTTTTCTGTTGTTTTTAAAGATATATTTTTTATGCCCTTTTTTTTTTAGGTACTGGGGCCAGGGATTGAACCTGGAGCCTCATATGTGAGAAGCAGGTGCTTAAACACTGAGCCATATCGGCTCCCCCTCTTAACCTTTTGAGCCCCCTTTTTTGAGTGTGTGAAAGTAAACATTTTCATCTTAATGCATGTGTTTTGGGGAACTCTTATAGTTTTTTCTCCCCTAAAGGAAAGAAACACACTTTTTTGTATTTTGGCCTGCTATAAATAGCCCCGCAAGCCTCTAATGTCCCTTGTATTGCATTTGCTGCTTCCAACTCCATTAACCTATGAATTCAGTTAAAAAGCATATGAAATTACCGTTTTTATGGGCTGAAAGGAGTTGAATACCAGCAGTTTCACAGGCTTTAGTGCCTCTTGTAATTATCCTTTTTATCTTATTGATATAAGTTAAAGAGAGAATTTATCTGCTGGTTTCCAGTTTAACAAAATATAATGTATTTGCAGTCGAGCTGAGAGGCAAAACATAGCCTTAAAACACAATATACCAGGCCCTGGTATTTGGAATATCATCAGCAGCTTCAATTGTTGTTTTATATGTTTATTTGTTTACAGCTGTGAGATTTTTATTCCCTTTGGTTTCTGTTTTCCCCATGAGTGTCTAAAAGATTTGCTATGATTGGTCTCTGATGAAAATGCCAAAATTTTGCGTTGAAGGACAAATGAATAAATATACAGTTTCTTTGTAAAAAATCAATTTATTGATACATTTTAATAAAGCATAAAATCCATCCAAAGTGTATAATCAGTGATTTTGGCACAATCACATAGTTGTGCATTTATCACTTCAATCATTATTAAAAGTTTTCATTATTCAGTAATAATAATAAACAAAACAGACAAAAAATTCATCACCCCTCAATCTCTCTATGCTTCCCCTGCTGTACATAGCTGCTATTCTGGCTATTTTTGCATATTTATTTATTTTAAAGCAGTTTTATTGAGATATAGTCACATAACATACAATTTATCCAAAGTGTATAATCAGTGGCTTTTAGTATAATTACAATGTTGTGCATTCATCACCAAAAAAATTTTAGAACAATTTCATTACTCCAAAAAGAAAAACTCCACACCCCTTAGTAGTTTCCTTTCAATCCCTCTATCCTTCCCCAGCCGTACATAACCACTAATCTAATTTCATCTTTGTAAATTGATTTTTGTTTATGTATTGTGTAAATGAAATCATAATCATACAGTATGTACTACTTTGTGTCTGGTTTCTTTCACTTAGCATGTTTCTTTTTTGTCTAATAGTAACATCTTGTAGCATTAATATACATTTGTTTAATTTCAAAGAAAAACAGTCATATATGTGATATTACCCATATTCATGTTTCACATGAGGTTTCACTATACTATACAGTCCCATGTTACATTTTTTAAAAATCTCCCCTCCCCCCTTGCAGCTTGCTTGCTGTCTGCTCTCTGTGTCCACTCACTGCGTGCTCTTCTATGTTTTTGCTTATTTTCCTTTTTGTTGCGTCACCTTGCTGAGTCAGCTCTCTACGGCGCCTGGGCCGGTGGCTCTCCACAGTGTGTGGACGAGCCTGCCTTCACAAGGACGCCCTTGGACACAAGCCCAGGGCCTCCCATATGGTAGACGGGAGCCCACCTGATTGAGCCACAGCCACTTCCCCCCATGTTATATTTTTTTGGCTTTCCTTTTAGTCATTTACATGACCTTAGACTTTCCCTTTTAACCGCTGTCATACCCATATAATAGCACTGCCAGTTACCAAAATTATGATGTGCTTTCACCTTTTCAGTTCATTTCCAAAGATTCACACACATCATTTTTACCAATTCTGTACCAGTTAACTCTCAGTTTTCCATTCTCTAAGCTCATTCTACTTTCTGGTGACCCATATTCAAGTTATTAACTTCATGAACTTACATAATATATTTAGTTTGTAAAAGTACAGTCATACAGTATTTGTCCTTTTCTGTCTGGTCTGCTTCAATCAACATAATGTCCTCCAGGTTCATCCATGTTGTCATATGTTTTATGACTTCATTTCTTCTTACAGCTGCATAGTATTCCTTCATAAGTATACACCACAGTTTGTTTATCCTTCATGGATGGACACCTGAATGGTTTCCATTTTTTGGCAGTCATGAATAATGCTGCAGTGAACATTGGTATGCAGATGTTTGTTCATATCACTGCTCTCAGTTCTTCTGGCTGTATTCCCAGTAGTGATATTACAGGGTCACATGGCAAGTCCATATTCAACTTCTTTAGGAACTGCCAAACAGTCCTCCACAGTGGCTATATCATCCTTCATTCCCACCAACAGTAAATAAGTGTTGTTCTCTCTCCACATGCTCTCCAACATTTGTAGTTTTCTGTCTTTTTAATGGTGGCCATTCTAATAGGTGTGAAATATCTCATTGTAGCTTTGATTTCCATTTCCCTATTTGCTAGTGTTTTTTGAACAATTTTTCATGTGTTTTTTGCCATTCGTATTTCTTCTTTGGACAAATGTCTATTCAAGTCTTTTGCCCATTTTTTAATTGGGTCATTTATCTTTTTTTGTTGAGTTTTGTAGCATCTCTTTATATATCATAGGTATCAAACCCTTACAGATAAGTGATTTCCAAATATTTTCTCCAATTGAGTCAGCTGCTTTTTCACCCTTTCAACAGAGTCCTTTGAGGTGCAAAAGTGTTTAATTTGGAGGAGGTCCCATTTATCTATTTTTTTCTTTTCTTGCTTATGCTTTGGATGTAAGTAAGGTCCAAGAAACTGTCACCCACCACAAGATCTTTAAGTTGCTTCCCTACATTTTCTTCTTGTAGTTTTTACGGTCCTGGCTTTTTATATTTAGATCTTTGATCCATTTTGAGTTGATTCTTGCTTATGAGTGAGATACGAGTCCTCTTTTCGGAAGTGGATTTGGCTCAACTGATAGAGCATCCATCTACCATATGGGAGGTCCAGGGTTCAAACCCAGGGCCTCCTGGCCCATGTGGTGAGCTGGCCCATGCTCTGTGCTGATGTGTATAAGGAGGGCCGTGCCATGCAGGAGTGTCCCCTGTGTAGAGGAGCCCCACGCGCAAGGAGTGCGCCCTACAAGGAGAGCTGCCCCATGCAAAAAAAGCACCGCCCACCCAGGAGTGGCGCCATACACATGGAGAGCTGAAGCAGCAAGATGATGCGACAAAAAGAGACATAGATTCCCGGTACCACTGACAAGAATGCAGAGTGGACACAGAAGAACACACAGCAAATGGACACAGAGAGCAGACAATGGTGGGGGGATGGGGAAAGAGATGAATAAAAAAATAAATCTTAAAAAAAAAAGAGTCCTCTTTTTTTTTGTTATGGATATCCAGTTCTCCCAGCACGATTTATTGAAGAAATGGTTTCATCCTTTTGACATGGACTGGGTAGGTTTGTCAAAAACCAGTTGGCCGTAGAGGTGAAGGTTTATTTCTGGACTCTCAGTTCTATTTCACTGATCGATGTGTCTATCTTTATGCCAGTACCATGCTGTTTTGACCACTGTAGCATTATAATATGTTTCAAGGTCAGGCAGTGGATTCCTCCCATATCGCTCTTCCTTTCCTAGAATGCTTTTGGCTGTTCAGGTGCACTTTCCCTTTCAAGTGAATTTGGTAATTGCCTTTTCTATTTCTGTAAAGTAGGCTGTTGGAATTTTGATTAGTGTTTGCGTTGAATCTATAAATCATTTTGGGTAGGATTGATATCTTCATGATATTTAGTCTTCTAATCCATGAACACAGAATGTCTTCCCTTTTGTTTAGATCTTCATTCATTTCTTTTAGCATTGTTTTGTAGTTTTCTGAATATAGGTCATATATTAACTTGTTTAAATTGATTCCTAGATATTTGAGTCTTTTTGTTACTATTATAAATGGAATTTTCCCCCCTGATTTCCTCTTCAGATTGTTCAATATTAGTATTCAGAAACTACTGATTTTTGTGTGTTGGTCTTGTATCCTGCCACTTTGCTGAACTCATTTATTGGTTCAAGCCCCATCCCTTTTAAATACCTTTTCTGATGCTACTTGTAGAAATTATGGCACATTAGCAATTCTGGTTGTACTTTTCCTTAAGGAATAGGTAACATCAAGAAAGAATAGCTGTAAACTCAAACTCCCAGGTCCTAGACTGGAGAATCTACTGGTGCAGCTTAGTTCTGCTGTCCCCAGACTGGCTGGCACTGGGGAGTTGATATGCACAGAGGGGTGGGCGGTCCAGTCTCTAGGGATGGCTGAAAGGTGCTGCTCAAAGAGGAAGGCAGCCTGGGAGCTACCTAGCCACCCAAAAAATACAGAGAAGGGGAATGCTGGTGATAAGTGAAATGATTTTTAACAACCAGATGGATTTGGCTCTTTCTTTTGAAGCTTCAGTCTGGATCCATCTGTTATTCTTGGAATCCACTTCAGTCAAAACAATGCAGCTGTTTAAAAAAAGGCAGCATTGAGCTGGGAAGCTCTTAAATTCTCTGTGCCTTTCCCACATTTCACTCTTTCATGCTGGAAGTGCCCACCTCTCAGATGAGCGTTAAACACCAGCTGACCAAGTTTCTTATAATCAGAGGTCTATACTCCAGAGACTGAACACCACCAGCCTTACTGCCTTCTTGGAAGACCAAGTACAATACAATTCATATAACTTACTTGGTTTGGGGTTTACAAGTGTTTTTATGCTCAGAAAACCACATGCACCTGACTTGGTAGACCTCCCCAAGAATTTGGTTTGGCATCTTATGGCGTAAAAATGGTAAGTTTGGGGAGCAGGTGTGGTTCAGTGGTTGAGCACCTGCTTCCCTTGTACAAGGTCCTGAGTTCAATCTCTGGTACCTTCTAAAAACAAACACAAACAAGCAAACAAAAAACCAATTTGGGGGAGCTGGTGTAGCTTGGTCGTTGAATACTAGCTTCCCACATACGTGGTTCCAGTGTAATTCCTGGCCCTGGTACCTAAAAAAAAAAAAAAAAAAAGGAAAGTAAAATATTTCCATTAATTTTCACTCTGGGAATATAGGAAGAAATGTCTGCTTGTGGCCTGTTTGCCACCCCTTTAAGTGAATCTTACTTAAACTGGAAACATAAGGAAGTCATCACCTGCCAGAGCCCTCTCTTTGAATTTTATTAGACCATCTAGCAGCCTGCTCCACCCACCACCCTGGTACTATACAGGAGGTTTTCTCTAGCATTTGACCCCATTTGTAGGGGAGCAGAGGCTGTGTTTCAGCCCCTCTTAGTTACCTGGCCCATCCTGCTATGGATTCGTTTTAGAAGACTTTTTCTGACCCTTCCCTGCAGAACATGGCTTTTGCCTTCCTTCCTAAGCCCCTCTACACTGAGCAGCTGGGCCTTTCCCTGTGAGTGGGTGGCTGGGTGGAGAGGGCACGAGATGCTTTTGTAGGGGAGAAGCGTAAATGGCTCTGCCCTGGGTCATGTCTTCCTTTGCCTCCTTATTCTCCTTGGGGCCCACTTGTTGACTCCCTCCTTTGCATGTTCCTGACATTGCCTCCCTTTCCTTCCGGGGTCAATGAATGAGCATGAGCCTCTTCTTCTGAACCCTTAGGCTTGGTCTATATATGTGGACTCAAGGGTTCCTCAGCCTGTCCGTGCCTCCCATCTTTGGTTGACTTCTGGGATTCCAGGCTCAGCTTCCCAACAGCTCGTGCCTGTCTAAGCTTGTGTTACATTCAGACCCTTCCTGCAACCAGAGAGATTCTCTGGTCTTGCAATGTCAGTATTGAGGCATGAAGAGAAGTGCTGACTTGAGTTCTGTGCCAAGCTCCCCCACTATTGCTTTCAGTTTTGTGGCTAGCTTGGCAAATGAGTTTATTGAGGTAAGTGGAGATCTTGCCTTCTTGGTGTACCCACGGATATTGGAAATAGTCAGCTAAATTAATGCTGGATGCTAAAGACCAGATGGTAACTAATAATCAGAGGAGAGTAAGTAGAAAACTTATTAAGTCAAAACTCAATTAAAAAAAATTTTTTGAAGGGCTTAAATAAATACTATACCTTTATTACTGCAAGTATCATTTTGCAAAAAATTTATGTGAAGACCCTGTTTGGGAACAAAAACAATTCAGAAATAATCTGTGGGAATCAGACATAGTACCATTTAATACTGAGTATAATTTCAGTAGAAATAGCAGAGGCAATTTGTTAGACAAATTCAGGTAGTTGACAGTGTGTGAATGAGTTGCATTTCATTCTGTAAAGTCATTTTTAGGCTTGTTATTTGGGATGGTTTTTTCCAAAGACACCAGTCTGATACATGTGGTGAACTGATTTTCAAGACCATCTACAAAGACCCACAATGCACCAAGACTAGGGGCAGATGCTGAAACACTCTATTGCCCAACTCCAACTTTAAACATATGTGTAGAGTTCGAACCTGGTGGGATTAGACCTATGGTGAGATTAGATAATCATGTTCTTTCTGTGACCCACCCCCCCTTCCTGGTGAGCCATGGGAAAAGAGCTCCCCAATTCTAAGCAATGTTCTCACCATAGATGAGGATAAGGACCTTCTCAGGGTTGGCATGCAGGACGGATAAAGGGAAGAGAATAACATTTACCAGGTGGCCCTTCTCTACCAGACACCCATCTGTTCATCCTATTTAATCCTCACAACCACCCTCTAACATTTCTACAAGTTTCTTTTCTTCTCCTGGTGCTCCTCCTTCCCTTGCCTTACCCACTCTTCTTCCTTTTTCTAATTATATTTTATCATGGTTAAATATACATATAACTTAAAATTTGCCATTCTAGCCCTTCTTAAGTGTACAATTTATTGGCATTAAGTGTATTTCACAATAATGTACAACCATCATCACTATTTCCAGAACTTTTTCGTGATCCCAAACAGAAATTTTGTATTCTTGCAGAAGAAACTTCCTATCTCAGCCCTCTCCCTGCCCCCTGGTAATCTTAATATCTTAATCTGCTTTCTGTTTCTGTGAAGTTGCCTATTTTAGATACCTCATATAAGTGGAATTGAGTCATTCAACATTTGTCCTTTTGTGTTTGGCTCATTTCATTTAGCATAATGTTTTCAAGGTTCATCTATGTTGTAGCAAGTATCAGAACTTCATTCTTTTTTACAGCTGAGTAGTATTCCATTGTATGGATATGCCTTCTTTTTAAAGCTGTACATCTGTGATGGACACTTGAATTGGGTCCACCATTTGGCCACTGTGAATAATGCAGCTGTGAACATTGGTGTACAACTATTTGTTTGAGTCCCTCTTTTAAATTCTTTGGGAATATAATATTTTTTTAAGGCTTTTACCTTCATTCATATGTTCATCTATCCACTCTTGCCTCCCCTCCCCATAGTTCCTTCATCAGTTTGCTCGTTCTTTCCTTGTTTTTTCCCCTCATTGTCTGTTAGTTTTTGCTCATTGCTTGTTGCTTATTTTTTTTATCCCCCCCACTTGAGGCTTGCTTGCTGTCTGTTCTGTGTTTATTCACTGTGCCTTCTTCTGTGTCTCTGTATTTATTTTTATTTATTCCCACCCTCCCCCCACCTTGTGTCTTGCTTGTTGGTTACTCTCTGTGTCCATTTGCTGCATGCTCTTCTGTTTTTTTTTTCACTTTTCTCCCTTTTTGTTGCCTCACCTTCCCGAGTCGGCTCTCAGCGGTGCTTGCAGGCCAGGCAGTGCTCCGTGCCGCTTGCGGGCCAGGCGACACTCCGTGGAATGTGGGTGAGCCTGCCTTCACAAGGTAGGTGGGAGCCCAACTGATTGAGCCACAGCTACTTCCCTGCTCGTTTTTTACTTGTTGTCTGTTTTTTCTTTAGGAGGCACCGGGAACCTAACCCAGGACCTCTCATGTGGGAGGTGGGTATTCAACTGCTCGAGCACATCCGCTCCCCTCACATTACTTGTTGGGGAAGAGTGTATAGTAGCATAGGGGTGAGACTAGGGATGAGTGTTGTTGGCTCTTGAACTTCCCAGGTCCTGCCTGCTATTCTCCATGCTGGCTGTTTCACTCTGTTCATTACTTTTCTCTCCATAGGCCCCAGTGATTTAGTGTACTTCTTTTTCTTGTCAGGACATGTGTGCTTTCTCTTGGAGTTACTCTTCAAGATTGGTGGGTTCTCATATGACCTCCCCAGCTTCTTTCTCCTTCTTTGTAGTGGCTTTTCTTTGTTTACCTTGTTTTATTTTTCCAAGCAAATAAGTCAGCAAAAATCACATTTATTTATTTATTTTCATTGTTTTGTAGTCTGTGTCCATCTTTTGCTTCTAGGCTGGTTCCTTGAAAGCAGTTCTTAACTCTGGCTACACATTAGAATGAGATGGGAAGTTTTTACTAAGAGCCTGGCCCTGCCCCAGAATAATTAGATCAGGGCCAGGTCATAGTTCTTTTTTTTTTAAAGGGAAGAAAAAAGTTTCCTGGGTGCTGTTGAATGAGCAGCCAGATTCCGAACTACTTAGAGACTAAACAACCATCATACAACATTCCCTTATGAAAAAACACAGCTTTTGCAGACTGGGTTGAGGAAGTGCTAATGCTAGCCGTGATTGCTCAATAAATAACTAGGCCTTGTTTTTTCCTTCATAGCTCCTTTTCTGGACGCCCTTTCTTAGGTGATTCTGAGATATGTCTCCTTCACCCACATTATCTTTGTGAGCACAGCTCCATCTATCCACCCACCCACCTACCTATTCATCTTTCCATCCACCTATCTATCTACCTACCTAGCCATCTCTTCCTTCCTTCCATGCATCCATGCATCCATCACTGGACCCTCATTTGCATAAGGCCCTGGAGTTCATCTTACTCTCCCCTTTGGGGAATTCTACCTGCTCCTGGTCTTCCCATTCCCCCTCACTCTCAATTTTGATTCCCACCCTCTCAAATTGGATGCTTTGTTAGGTTGGAGCAGTGGGTTTAAATGTCCCAAACACAAGCACAGTGTTTCCCAAGTGTGATTATCTGACCACCTGCCTCCTAGTCATTGGACCTTTTGTTAAAAATGCAAGTCCTTGGCCCCACTTCACATCTACTGAGTTAAACTCTCTGGGAATGTGGCCCTAGGATCTACGTTTTTAATGAACTTCCCAGATGATTCTAATCATACTGAATTTGGGGAACTTTTGACTTAGTGGATGTCTTGATCTAAGTTGGAGTGTCTTTCCTTTTCTTGGCTGCTCGTTCCTCTTCTTTCTTCTTCATCTTCTTCTCTCCCTCTCATTTGCTGTGTATTTCATGTTGGACTACTCCTTGTCCAGAGAGACATGTGACTCTGGGGAGGGGAGGCCTGTCTGATGGTATAAATCTTCTGAGGGGTTTGTTTTTTTTCATTTCCTCCATCATCTATCTACCTTTCTTTTATGCACCTCCTCCTTTTCTCTGTTTCTGAAGCAGAATCCAGCTTTAGGATACTCCTCCTTCCATCTTGTGAGATACTGTGAAGTTTTTTCTAGTTAGTGTTAAAAGAAAATCCCAATGGTAAACAGCTCCCTGAAAGCCCTTTTGTCCCCTCAGCGTGCGTGGAAACCATTAGTGGTGATCTTTGAATTCAGACAACTCGGTGAAGTTCCGTTCCTGTTTCTGAGGAAAATCATACCTGTTTCTTTCTCAATGGGAGAGGGAGGGCGAGCTAAGAATAGTTTTTACATTTTAAAAGGATTGGAAACAAACAAAATAAGAGTAATAGTTCATGACACGTGAAAATTATATGAAATTCAAATTTCTGTGCCCATAAATGAAGTTTTATTGGAACACAGCCACACACCTTCACTTGACTATTGTGCATGACAGCTTTCGTGCTAGAACCACGTAGCTGAACAGTCACAAAGCCTAAGGTATATACCATCTGGGCCTTTCCAGGAAAGTTTGCCAATCCTAATCTAGAGAAACATTCTCCCCAGTTACTGAGGATATAATATTTAGTGCAGCAAAGGGGCCTTCTAGGGGTCTCCAATCCTGGCTAAATACGGACTCCCTTAAACAGCGACTCAGTGAGATTTCTTGAGTGTCTACACCAAGCCCAATGACCCAGCCTCTTTGGAGGTAGGGCTCAGGACTCTGTACTGGTAACCAGCGCCACCAGCCAGGCACGTGCCTGTCTTGGGAACCCCTGTTAGGAGATGGATTCATTGTTCGGCCCCATCATTTTGTTTTCCTTGTGAGGGGAAATGCCTTGCTCAAGAGGATAAAGGTAGTCAGTAGCTAAATCTACATTTCCTGACCACCTGTAGAGGGTAGTGGTTCTCAAGATTGAGCTGGCCTTCGGGTGCCCTGGAGGGCTGGTTAAAACACAGAGGCTGGGCTCCAGCTGAGGATTCAGCAAAGTCTCAGGGGGACCCCTAAAATCTGCTTCTAACTGGCACCCGGGTGATACAGATGCTGCTGCTCTAGAAGCACACTTGTAGGGCTTGGCAGGCCGGGGTTTTTAAATTTAAATTTTATTTTATTTTTTTCAAACCCTCTTCTAAATAAATGCGTCTGATACACAAATCTTCCCCCCAAAGCATGTTCTTTAAAAACACAGATGATCACTCTCACACACAGTTCAAGTACCGTTTTTTGACTGCTACAGCCGATAAAGGAATCCTTCTTGAACAGTGTTGTATCAGAAACAAGAATCCTGGAGAGGCTGGTTTTGAAAACGATAGGACCTGTGGATAGTTTAGTCTGTAAGTGGGCACTTTTCCCTGGGCAGGGCTGATGGAGAGCACCTGCGTGTCACGTGGTACTCACAGCCCCACACCTTCCAAGCCCTTCCAAGGAAGCTCCAACCCATCGTGACGTAGCTCCACAGATGATTACACACTGTCAGAAGTGGGCAAGTCTCTGCGTAAACCCGCACACTTGATGCTGATTTTTAACATGGCGAGCCTTTCAGCTGTGTTTGCTACAGTAGACCTCATTTTCTAAGTGAGATGCTGAAGCCCCGAGAAGGAGAGAGATTCTGTACTGAGAAGCTGCTGTTAGAACTCCCGGCCTCTTCATTGCTAATGACTTCTGCCACATTGACATAAGACACCCTCGGAGTGGTAAGCAGAGCAGGGCCAGAACTAGAGTGAGGCAAGCGAGGTGCAAAACAGAACAGAAGATGCTCCCACCAAGCGCCATGCAAGACCCCAAGTGTGAATTCCTCTTTACATGTTGCCACTTTGGCACCTGCTTGCCTCCCCTCGACTGGCCCTGATCAGCACCTAGGAGGGCAAGCCAGACTGACTGGGACATGGGGGCCCCGTCTGTGAAATCACACTCCTCTTTTCCACTTGGTTTGCTTGACTGATCGCTGATACTTGAAAAATTATTCCACGGACTCCTTTTGACAGCAGATCTTTCTTCGGTATTTTCGAATATTCCCATCAATACATTTTAGTGAACTTACTTTAAATTAAATTGCTGCAGTACAGAGTGCCGTGTGTCATACACTGGTTTTGATTATTCAAACGAAGTTTTGAGGGAAAATATCCCCAAAGGGCTTCCTAGATGAAGACGTTGGAGCAGGCTTGTGCAGTCTTACATAAAGCTACAACATTCCGTTTGGAGCTTCAGCACATGGACTGTGTTAGACGTTCCAAATGCAGTGGCTTCATTTCGGAGGTGAAAGGCAATATTTAATCTAGCTGCTGTTTGGGTGTCCCAAATGGTTCTTGTACTCATTGCCAAGTAACTAGTCGTTATCCCTGAGGCTTCCAGTGAGTGTGACAGGGTAGCTAACACTTGAGAACGCGGCAAGTATTTTCATCTCCTGGAATGATCTTCTGTTCTGAAATGAATCCATCTTCCTGCCATGTCAGAGTTCACAGCGTCCAGCTCCAAGCATCTGCTTTCACTCTTGCAAGGAGAGCAATGACAGATGTTAACTGGGTGGTGTTGAAGACAGCCACTCCCATGACAATGGGTTTGAGCATATGGTGTCCCCAGTTTCAGGAAGCTTTTGTAACAAAGAACTCAAAAGAGATCAGGCCACTGGGAATATTGCCAGCATGCCTTTGTGTAGGGCAGATCCTGTCCAATTAACCTGGTTTCCTTCCCTGAGTCATGATAGGCCAGGGAGATTAAATTGTAGATATTTCAACATCAGCATTTTTATTCTGATCTAAAATAATATTTATAGTTAACTTTTGAGGATTATTCATTGTAAAAGATTTATCTTGCTTCTTTCCCCCCTCTACCAAAAAAACTTAACTTGCCTAGGAAAATAGTATGGGGACCTCATCAGTTTGTACCTGGGATGTCACTAGTGAGAGAGTTGATGTTAGCATCCACATCGCCACATATATTTTGCATGTTTGTGTTTGGGCCATTCTCTGCGATGGTATGAGGATGTAAATACCATAGAGAAAATAATTCCTGCCTTTTGAGGAAGGTCATACTCAGAAAAACATCCCCTGCTGGCTCATGCACTCTGATGAATTTTAAAATAGCTTGCAGATGTTACTTGAGACTAAAAGAGCAAAAAGGGCAGTGGACACCTTTTAGCACCTAGGATATGATTAGTTAATAACTTGCATAAGTGTGGACCATCATCTGAAAAGAAGAGGAATCACTTTGGTTTTACTTTTATTTATTTATTTAAAATTTTTAGATTTATTTATTTTAAGTTATTTCTGCTCTCTGTGTCCATTCACTGTGTGTTGTTCTGTGTCCCCTTGCATTTTTGTCAGCAGCACCGGAAATCTGTCTCTTTTTGTTGGCGTCATCCTGCTGTGTCAGCTCTCTGTGTTTGCAGCGCCACTCCTGGGCAGGCTGCACTTTTTTCGTGCGGGGCGGCTCTCCTTGCGGGGCGTGCCCCTTGCACGTGGGGCTCCTCTGTCTGGGGGACACCCCTGCGTGGCCTGGCACTCTTTGCGCGCATCAGCACTGTGCGTGGGCCAGCTCATCACACGGGTCAGGAGGCCCGGGGTTTGAACCCTGGACCTCCCATATGGTAGACGGACGCTCTGTCTGTTGAGCCAAATCCGCTTCCCCGGTTATCTTTAAACAGCTTTATTGAGATGTAATTCACCTCAACTGAAGTGTACAATTCATTGGCATTTAGTATACTCACGGAGTTGTGCAGACATCACAGCTTTGGAACGTTTTCATTACCCCAAAAAGATACCGGACCCCTTTACTCATTACCACCCCCCAATTCCCCCATACTCCCTCTCCAGGCAACCACTAATGTGTTTCCTGCTCATAGATTTGCCTGTTCTGGACATTTCATATAAATGGAATCACAATATGTGGCCCTTGGTGCCTGGCTCCTTTCACTTACCATAATGTTTTCCAGGCTCATCCATGTTGTAGCATGGATCAGTGTTTCATTCCTTTTTATTGTCAAATAATATTCCATTGGTGGATAGGCCACATTTCATACGTTCTGAGTGAATTTGAAGGTCATTGAGTATCAATAAGTGAGCTTTGATGAAAAAGCCTAGGAAATGGGTTATTTAGTCAGAATGAGGGTAAGAGGCAAATTTAAGCGGCGTGTTGCTGGATGGAAGGCTCTTAATGATGAGTGTGCCAGCTAGTCCTTCCCACATGGAAGGGTGGACTTCAGCTTCGACAGAAGGATGTCAAGTAAAGGATGGTGCCTCAGAAAATGGGGTGACTTAGCCTTTGGGACTAAACAGTTGGTCATTTCGTCTGAAATGCTGTACATATCAGACCCCAGGGGCTCCCAGGGATCATTCTCTTCCTACCTCTTCCACCCCAGCAGATGGGGGATGGCTATTGACATCTCCTTTTACAGGCAAGGACTTCTGTGTTGCCATTCTGACTCAAAAGCATAGATGATGACCATAGCAGGTTGCTTAGACATTCACTTGACAAAGTTGGTAGAAGTGAAGCAAGTTCTAAAGACTGACCTACGATAGCGACTTTTGGGGGCTCTCTTTTTAAGGGGTGTCGATATTGGTGTATGTCAGGTCTTGGGCACGAATCACCCCCAGTGCTCTAGTTCAAGCCCCTCTGATCCGTGTACCATTTTCTGTTGTTATTCTTCAGCTCCTCAGGCTGCCCGGCAAAAGGTTTTTGAGGAATTCCTGGAGCTTCCAGAAAGTTCACATGGGTCATTTTAATTTAAGCATGTATTGGGTATCTGTTAAACTCAGGGGACGTGGGGAAAGAGAACTTTAGAGATGACTGAGTTTTGCGGTGCTATTTTACATGTGAGCAGCCTTTGCCCAGAGTACTTTGATCGAAATCTCATGCGGGAGAAGACAGAACTGGAAGGAAAGACAGTGTCTCACTTACCCACCAAGCCTCATTCTGACCTGTGAGCTCTCTCCCGCTGGAGGGAAAGGAATTTTCACTAGTCCAGGCTGGGAAAGTAATACAGCACACCAAAGGATGTTGTGCCAGCCTTTACGTAGCCTGCCAGCTGGCAGGGGATCACAATAGGAATTAATAAAACTACTAGATTAATAAAACTACTAGATTAATTTATTTTGACTTGATGCCCAATAAATCCTTGTAACAAATGCATTTTGGATAAAACCGAAAATAAGACCTTAACTAATAAATGTAAGTTAGTGTATGTCTGCATGGAGAGAAAGGCTTTTTCTATGTATTTGTGATTAAGCCAGCATAGGTCATCATTCACTGACTGCAATAATTGTGTGGGACCTCAGACCTGTAGCTTTTGTTGGCATGTGACTTTTGTGTTTTTAAAAACATCCATCCACAATTGTATTGCTCATTAATGTGCCAAACGTTATATACGGACTTTATTTTTACATGGATCTGTCTTGGTTCGCCTCCGTTGCTGTATAACAAGTACTACAGACTCATTGGCTTAAACAAAAGAAAAATTTATTGTCTCACAGTTTTGGAGGCTAGGAGTCCAAAATCAGGGAGCCTTGGCGGGGCCGTGCTCTCTCTGAAGTCTGGAGGGTTCTGGTGGTGGCTGCTGATAATTCGGAACTCAGTCGTGGCCTCTGTCACAAGGTTGGCTGCCTCCTCCTCCTCTTCCTCCTCCACCTCCTCCTGTTTCCACATTTCCTCTGCTTATGAGGACCCTGGCCATATTAGATTAAGGCCCACCCTGATTCAGTTTAGTCTCATCTTACCTAATATGTTCTTTGAAGGTCCTGTTCACAAATGAGTTCAGACCCACAGGGTCTGGGGTTCGGACTTGAACATGTCTTTGTGGGGAACATGGTTCAATCCCAGTAGCATCTATGTCTCTCTCTCCATCCATCCATCCATCCATCCATCCATCCTAAACTGGTGATCATCTTGCCTGATTTCTTCAACTGAATTGTCAATAATATGTATTTTTATATAAATAATTCTTTAAAACTCAATAAATAAATGTGCATTATTTGGTTTGATCTTCCTAGAGTACCCAGTTCAGTAAATAAAAGAGGAATCATGATCATGATTTTGCAAATCTGAAAACAGGCTCAGGCAGTCACAACCTCACATTTTTACTCCGAGCACTCAAATGAGATAAAATATATGGAAGTGCTTCATAAGTCTTACACTTTGATCATTCTCTACAGTTCATAAGATATTTCCATTTGATAGATTTCACTTGATCCTCTTATCCATGTGATTGATCCACATGGGGAAGAGCTACGTGATTTTTAAAATATCTTTATTTTTAAGATGCCATTTACAAGGACCTGTTTATTACCACATTTTTCGTTGCATAGACAGAAGCAATTTTTCTGGACCAGTCAGTACCTGGGACCTGACTTCCCAGGATAAAATTCAACTAGGTAGCTGGCAGTGAGATTCATGGGCTGCCCTGCTGGATTTAAGTAAAACTATTTTTTTTTAAAGCATTAAGTTTTGCAGGGGGAAAAAAAAATCACCAGGACTACTTAATGGCTACTTTTTCATTCTCTCCCTGAAAGACTTCAAGTTCAGAAATGCAAAATTGGCCTCAGGGTAGAAATAAAGTTTTTATGGTGTCTACTGTGTTAGTTATAAGCGGTTTTACATGGCAGAAAAAGCCTAGGGTGAATTACTTATACACACACACATCGCCACCCCCTTCCCCAAGCCTATTTTTTTAGGGTGACTTTTTTTTGAAGAATTTCAAAAAACAAAAATAAAGTAACACATTCTCAGTTAAAAAGTAAAGGTAGTGATATGGACATTGGCAGGGAAAAGAAGTGAGGAAAAGGTCGTGCATATTAAACTCAGTGTCACGTCTATTCTGATGCCTTAGCACAGTCACTCTAAAAAAGTAAAGACAATACATAGTGAGGTAAAGAATGAATTCTGATCTTCAGGTGGAGGGGAGAGGTGGTATGCATATGAGCACATGCCATACAATCATTGGCTATTAAAAATATGTTTGCCAACTATATAAAAAAAAAAGTGTGAGCAGCTGGGGGCTGGAGGGTTGGATTTAATATGTTAAGCCAGAATAAATATGAAATAACTGAATGAATTTATGGTGCTCTTTGATGAAAGCATTTTTCCTGTTCTTGGTGGGCCAGGCAGAATGGACTAATACACTGAGGAATATCAGTGTGGACCAATTAATTTTTTACTTGCCTAAAAGTATTCCTCTGCAGTGCAGAAATTATGGGTCTAAAATTGCCATTAGGATCAGACTTGCTGAATAAATAGTTTAAATGTCAGTCTTCTCTGTTACTTTTGTGTAAAGAAAATCTAAACCATCTGTGCTTTTTGTGCTTGTGTTATGCTTGGTCTAAAGAGAGAGCAAAATGCCTTTTGTTTTTAGGTTAAAGCAGATGTACGACTGCCATCTTAATTTCTTTTGTATGGGTTGGCCTACATTTGCGCTGCTTTGAAATGTTGAAAAGATTTCAAGCCAAGTTGGGGAAAGAACGAGATAAATTATTGTTGTTTTTCATGACTAAGTTTACTCTTGCAAATATTTGCCAACAAGTCTTCTTAAATCAGTACTTTTCATTTAACACCGTTTGGGTGTTTCCTCAACTTCCTTATTAATCTATTTTTTGCCTAGATGTTTAATTTATGTCTGAATTATCCAACAATGGCTTGGTTTCAACATATACAAGAAAAGAATGTCAATCCTGAAATAGGTTAAGATTTATACCAAAGGATTGTGGAATAATGCTTTCCCTCCCACCCTCGAAACCCTACAACAATCTCAAAATGAATCTTCCTTGTTCCACCTTTTTTTCATTTCTAACTGGTGCTTTTGCTCAGATGTCCTTTATTCTGGTGGCACAGATAGACACTGTCATTAATAAAATTGAGGGATAAGTGAGTTTTATGTAAATCTGTTACTCTTAATAACTTGCCTAGAAGCACTTTTGAATTTATTTTTAGTTACCCGTGGAAAAGCTATTATGTTTTAAAAAAAAAAAAAAGGAAGGGTTGATTCCAGTAGCAGGTTAGGTAGGTTGCATTAATCAATAAATGCATGTAACTCCCAGACAGTAGGCAGAAGCTATTTTTCAATGATCAGAGCGGCAGGGGAAACATACTTTCAAAATAATCAATTCATATAAAGAATATAAATGTCGCTCTTCTGGATGCTTTTATCTTAACCTTCCTGAGTAATAGGCATAGTTCCAAATGTGGTTGAGAAAAACTTAGGTGGCCTCCAAGGATGCTGGAGTCCTAGGGAGAGCTGAAGGGCAGCCACGGTCTACACCACCTACCCTAAGGGTCTACACTGCCTACCCTAACGGTCTACACCCCCTAGGACCCGTGCCCTAAGGCAGCGTTACCCCATGTGGTACCTGGGGGTCAGCAGCAATGGGGACCTGTCCTTCTCTGTGTACCTGGCAGGTGTCACCGTCAGTTGTTTCGCTAATGGCAGCATTAGCTTCTAGAGTTCCTCAAAGAGGTTACCAGAGGCCCACAGGCCTGAATGATGTTGGGCAAAGTCGGGGGTGGATGGGGTAAATTAATTTGGGGAACTGTCGACATTATTTTATTCCTTTTTGAGAGATTCAGAGAGTACACTTAATCTTAATTTCTGCAGGAAAGAAACGTGTTCAGTTTGGCTTACTAATGCTTCCCAAACAGCCAGAGAAGCTGTCCATAAAAGTGATGCATGAACTCGCATCCCCGTGGGGAGAAGCCGTGATGCATGCTTCCTGTCTTTGTGTTGCTTCTCAGCAGTGTTGAGCAGCTGATGTCAACGTTGTCCTATCCTATAAGAGTACCATTTGAGCATTTGCACTATTTTTAAGTAACTTTTAAAAGTGTTTGCTTGGTGCATCTCCCCTCCAAGACACAGGCTCCCTGACGTAGAGACCGTGTGTTGTGCTGCTCACCATCATCCTAGCCTCTCAGAATATTGCCACGTAGTAGGTGCAGTAAAGTTTGAAGAGATGAAGGAAGGAAGATGTATTTTGTATGCTAGACTACGTACTGTCAAATTGTAGCACACTAACATGGATTTAGTTTCAGCTGTGTTGGGGACACGAGGCAATGCTCTGAAGAAAGAAAGATAAATCATGGGGCTTACATGCAGACTTTGGTGACAAACAGCCACGTCCCAGTTCCAGCTCTGCCACCAACCAGTTGAGCGGCCGTAGACAATGACATAACATGAAGCCTCCGTTTCCCCATCTTTGGGAGTGGTAATGGTGATGGTTAATACTTCAGCTTGCAGGATTGGATTGAGGATTAGGGAGGGGTGGCGTGGAGAGTGCTTAGCAATGGACCTGCCTTCGCACATACCGAATGCCTGTTACGGATTACAAAGAATCATCTCAAAGGGCAGTCCTTACGCCATGCGATGTGAGGACCACCATCTTTCCTGCTGTGTCAGGCCAGCTCTGCTGATTACAAACCTGCTGGTGGCCACCCAGCTTGTCTCCATCCTGTTTTTGCTATTTTTTGACAGCTAAGAACCAAGATAATAGCAGCATTGGAAGTTAATGAAGAAAACCCATGCTCTTTTGATGACCAAATGCTGGGAGACTCTTTCATTTTTTGGGGGGCTGGGGGGAGGTTTTTTGAAATTTATTTTTTACAGAGTACTGGACTCTCAGGAGCCAGGTGTTAGCCTTTATATTTGGGTGTGAAAGAGAAGGAAGAAAAGGGACTTGGCAGGTCCATTCTAGAACATTTTGTCTCACACCCAGAAATGTTTGCCGCCCTTGAATGATTTCAAGGTGTTTGTAGTGTTGTGAAGGAAACCTCATCCAAATCCTGTTTGGTCTCATGACACTTGAAGACTATAAGGTTATAATTAGGCTGCCAATAGCTTGTCTTTTTGTTTAGCATCATTTTACTTTGAAAACAAAATCCATATAGAACACGCAAAAGCAGTTTGCCAAGATCAGCCTGTTTGCTCCTCAGCATCTGGATGCTGTAGCTCAGTAATCTGCAGTCTTGGGTTCCTGGGCTTCCAGATGCTAGCAGACCAGCATAGAGTTGTCCCATCTTTTCTTTCCTCAAGCACAGGCATTTCATGACTTTTGCCATTCTTTTCATTTTATTTTTATTTATTTATTTTAAAGATTCATTTTTAATTTCTCTCCCCTCCCCACCGCTGTCCACTCTCCATGTCCATTTGCTGCCCGTTCTTCTGTGTCCGCTTGCATTCCTGTCAGTGGCACCAGGAATCTGTGTCTCTTTCTGTTGCGTCATCTTGTGGCGTCAGCTGTCTGTGTGTGCGGCGCCACTCCTGGGCAGGCTGCGCTATTTTTCGCATGGGGTGGCTCTCCCTGCAGGGCACGTTCCTTGCACGTGGGGCTCCCCTACGCAGGGGACACCCCTGTGTGGCACAGCACTCCTTGCGCCTTGCGCGCATCAGCACTGCACGTGGGCCAGCTCACCACATGGGTCAGGAGGCCCTGGGTTCGAACCCTGGACCTCCCATATGGTAGGCGGATGCTCTATCAGTTGAGCCAAATCTGCTTCCCTCTTTTCATTTTAAAAGGTGGTTTTAACACACCCAAAACAGGAAGGATGTAACATCAGCATAAAAGACAACCCTTTCCATTGAATACATGAAGCTTTATGAAAAAACTCTTTCCATTGTCTTGTCTTTCTCGTTTGGCTATTGAAAATTCATCTCAGTCAACAATGCAGACCTGTGACCTATTGGGAGAAAATGGACCCCCAATTTCAGGCCCCCAGCTCCTGGGTCTTATCTCCGGTAAGGTTTGGTTCTGTAGCTGACACTTTAAATTATTCTCCATTCCTTTTGCTAAAAAGTAAGGTTTTAAAAAATCATTTTAATGTATCTAGTTAAGGCTTCAGCTGTAGGTTTTGGTAGGATAATATAAAACCTATGGTATTTTAAAAAGGAAATGTATCTCTGGGATTCCTTTATTCAAATAAAACCTTACTGGAAAGTTTACAAATTTTTACAGACCAGGTAAGGAGGAGTGGACAGAAATGTCCCCTCATGCCTTAACTCTGGCTTCTGTAGACATTTTAGAGTTCTCCAGAGTCTAGTTTCAAATCCTTTGACTGAGAGTGATCTAGCTGAAAGCACAAGCTCTCAATGTTGCTAGAACTTTCACCTAATTTCACAGTTGGGTTGACATTGTTTTAACGGCAGGAATTAGTACTTAAGGTGAGTGAAACTAAAATTAGTGATTGAATGTAGGTTAGTCCCCAAGATCTTGTTCATGCCACTTTCATGTTCTAATATGCTACAAGACAATAATGCTTAACTTTTCCAAAAACACCCAGGCATTCAGGTCTGGGAAATTAACTAGCAGAAAATGAAGTTGTGTCACTTTGTTTTTTCATATTCCTCCTTTGCTACCATAATTACTTTCATAACTACATATTTGCGTTTTTTGTGTGTGTGACTATAAAAAAAGAGAAGAGCCAAAATGATCAATTCTGGCAGTAAAGGGTAGTAGATAAATCTCAGAGTCATTGGATATAATACTTTCAAAAGTCATCGGTTCTCTGTTCCACTTACCTAAGTTTTTCAGAAATGTAAAAAAAAAGAAATTCTTGCAGTTGGAACTCTGTTACTGTGAGATATGGACTTGACAGTAGTGAAATATATTTGTCTTCTGTGGCTTATGTAAAGTACTCAGAGCTTGATTGATCAACCCTGGCGTTAGTTATATCCTTGGATAAACAATTATTTAAAGAACAGAAAGTGGGTAAAAATTGCTTGTAAGAAGATTGTTTTCTAGTAATATAAAAGAATCGTTCTAGGGGTACTTGGGGAATACTGTAAAAATGGAATAGAATTCTCCAGGTTATTTGGTGGAGGGGGGTACCACTGGGAGAAAAGTGAACTGCTTGTGATTTGTGACTAGTTCAGTAGCTGATTCACAACTTAGGACCTGCTTAACCTGCGCTTGCTTTTCCCTGCTTGCATGTCAGTGTTTTTACTTGTTGGGATAAATTAAAATGAGTAATGTGGGTTAAGTATTTAAAGTTCTTACATAACCGTGTAATTATTGTTTATTGGTGTCCTCACTTAACCTTTCTAGGTTAACTTGTGCAGACTAGTTTTGATGCTGTTAATGACCTTCATTCAGAAGATCTAGAAGCTTTGGGGATTAAGTGTTAACTTCCCATCTCCCAGGACTGTTTCAACTATTTTTTTTAAAAATCTGTCATTATACCCATCAGTATATATTTGATGTGCTGTACTATAGTCCAAATCCTTAGCATATATGCAGTTTTAAAATACTATTTCATTTTAAACTCTTTTTTTTTTTTTCAATGTGCAGGTAAGAGTGATTGTCTTTAGTATTATTTAGAAAGATCAAGGAAGTTCCAGGATCTTTTGGAATGAAAAACAAATTTGAAACAGGAAAATATAACAACATACACCGATGTTGGGCAATAAATAGCCTGTACTTTGGCCTGTACTGCTAAATGCTTGTTTGGCTCCTTGGCAGACTTGCCTGCTCCATATTAATTGTGTGACTGTGGGCAAGTCATTTAACTCTGGGCCTCAGTTTTCTCCTTTATAAAATTGGGATTATAAAAGTACCTTCCCAGGAGGCCGATGGCCAGAGGGAACATTAGTATTTGCAAGGTCATAGGTAAGAATTGGCGTAATTATATATGGGTGTGTATGTGTATATTTTTGTGTATGTATGTAGACAAACACGTGCAAGTTACAAAAATATTGGGAGAAAGCAATTGCCATGAAATGTGAAAGGTGGGGCGGGGTGGGAGCAGGCTTTAAGCTGGAGCCGGAGATGGGTGGAGGGTGGGGCTGGATGGGTGTGGTGTCAGCTGGCTCCCCCCCCCCCCCAGCAGGGATGGTGTGATGAAGGCTGGGCATGGGCTCAGAGGACAAGGGGAGCAGGAAGCAGCAGAACTGGAGGCAGCAGAGCCCATAGCACGATTCCCAAGGAAACTTGCCTTTGGCAGTGTCGCAATTGACCAAGGATGGGTTACTGTCAAGTAGGAGCAGGAGTCTTCTCTTGCCAGCAGGATGCTTCACATTTTCCATATCCCCCAACCAGCGCTTTGTAAGCATTTCGTTGATGATTGCAACAGCCTTGTGAGCTGGGGAGGGGATGTCTTTTTACTGTTTCTGGCGAGATTAGGAAGGTTTAGGAAGGTGAAGGATCGTGAAGGATCGGAGAAGTAGAATGATTTGGTTAAGCCACAGAGCCTGCAGTGGCCGCCCTGGCACTCCCTGGATCCTCCTTGCCTTCACTTTAGATCTTAGTGGATCACTTCTCTGGCCACGCCTTCCCAAGACTTGCTCACAGCACTCTCCCTTGTCTTTATTTCTTCAGCTTCTCCCACAATGCCAGACACTGAGTTGCCATCAAATTTTGAACAAAAGCACTTCTGGCAAAAGTGGGAAAACTACAATTGGTGTAACCGATAAACTGTGGTTAACAGCAATACTATATAATCTTGCATCGGTGCCAGGCTGTACTGTGTTGATAATGGAGGTGTATGGAAAAAGTATGCCAACCGTATGCTATGGAGCATGATTGGTGGTAGTAGTCTGATAATGTTATCTCATAATCTGTAACAAATATTCCACCAGGGTGTGGAGTTGTATGGGAAATCTACCAATCTGTACGATTGTTTTGCAAGTTCACAATATCTGTAACAAAAATACATTAAAAAAAATTGTATGGGTTGGAGGGAAAATACACCAAATGTAAGATAAGAAATGATAGTAATATTTTGAGGATGCTCTTGCATAGTTTGTAACAAATGTTTCACACCAATGCAAAGAGTTGGTGGAGGGTGATATATGAGACCCCTGTGTGATGTTATATATGTTTATTTTGTAAGTTCGCAATCTTTACTACACATTTATTGTTTATGTGTGTTCATATATGAAATACTTCAATAAAAAATTTTAAAAAGACAGGCAAGCAGATGACTTAACCACCCATCTCAGCCAATGCATGTGCCAGAGATTATACTTAATGAAACGTGGACAGATCTGGGGACGTGTTATCTGAAGGGTGTGCATATACCTGTAACAGGTTTTCTATAAGCTGCTGTTTTTTACTTTCCACTGAGTATAAAAACCTTTTCACTTTCATGATTAGAATGTACTTGCCACCTGATTTCCTGTTTGATGTGTAATCTTACTCCTGCCCCTGCCAACCCCCTCCCCGCAAAAGATTAGCCTCAGGCCTTGTGTGATTGAGTCCTCTTGGTCCAGTTATCAGGTACTGTGCTAGTCTCAGTGGAAATATGGCTGTTCCCGGAAGTTAGGACCTTGAACTAATATGTGCCGGAGCAGTTAAAAACCTCCAAGCTTTGCTGCCCCCAAGAGTCTGGTATAATAAGGAATAATGAGCCTGGGACAAAGAGATCATGGGTTTTGTTCTTAGACACACTTAAGAAAAGTTTATTAATGGAAACTAGTTTGCAAGAAGAGCTGGCCTGGAAATCAGCTTTCATTGTTAAAAGTTCAACTAGGTTTGTTGTTTAAGGAGAGCTTGGATTAGTGATGAGTGACTCAGATCACTCAGGCTTGCTCTGTTCCTGTGGGCTGTGGCAGGGCTTGTTAACAAGTCCGTGAGCTTGAACTGAAATTCAAAAAAACACACTTCTTGTGGGGATGTGTTGGTGCAGGTGTGATGTGTTTATTAAATAATGGTAGAGTGTAGACTATACTATTATAGTATAGTATAGTCCAGCTATTTAATTGTCCAATCATGAGTCACTCTGATTTCTTATATTTTATATACAAATTGTTTAGTAAAGGGTCCATGGTTTTCACCTGACTGGCAAAGGGGTCTGTGGAACAAAAAGGGTTCAGAACCTCCAGTCTAGGGATAGTTCGTGAAACAGCCTACCTTTCTGTCTCAGAGAAATTTTTAAAATGAAGAATTTTCAAATGGAAACGAATCTCTAGCTTTGCTGTTTCATGCTCGCTCTTGCATAATTTAAAGGGTGTTAAATTCGCAGAGACATGTTTTGGGGCCTGTACTAAATAAAGGCATTTTAAGCGGTTTTCTACAATCTGGAAAATCCTTCTAACTATTGAGTTTTTGCCTGCTTTTTTGCAGATTTGTTTGGCTTGTTAATAATTTGTTCTGACCTTTT
This sequence comes from Dasypus novemcinctus, assembly GCF_030445035.2. Lineage (NCBI taxonomy): Eukaryota > Metazoa > Chordata > Mammalia > Cingulata > Dasypodidae > Dasypus > Dasypus novemcinctus. The sequence continues at coordinate 17,888,005 of NC_080674.1, read as the reverse complement.
GTGCAGAAATTATTATAATACAATGTCTGCATTATAATTGGTTTTAATTCGGTCCACAAAATAATTTTTCTTAATATCTCATACATAGTAAAAAGCCTTAACTTTAAAACTGAATTTGATTCAAAAGGTACATGGTTACTGAGTAATTTTTTTTTTTTGAGTGGGTGTGGTATCTACTTCAGGCTATCTAATCAGCTTCTAAATATGTGTTATCACCTCTTTTCAAAAAATTTTTAATAAACAAAGACTTCTCTCTTGTGTGTTGAATCTCTTTTTCTTCCATATATTGGTTTTGACTTTATATGTAGCAACCACATATTAGAATCACAGGCTTATGGTCTGTTTTTTGTTCTGTTGTATTGGCGATTATAACATCTACTCTGAAGAAACATATAAATTTATATATCTGATTTAGTTTTCAGTGTACAGCCCGCAGGTCTCTTCCTGGTAGGAAAGAGTACCAGAACTACAGTAGTTTTCACAAGGGCTTCCCAGGAGGCAAACAATCAGATGCTACCAGTGTAATGTAAAGCACAGGAGCTCATGAGACAGGTACAAGTGAGTGCGTCTGTGTGATATTTTTCCTTTTAATTGCCGTGTTACAAGTCTATGAGTAGGAAACCTGGCCAGACAGCCTCTGCCCCAGCTTGGTGCCCTCCCCCACTTCCTTCTCATCTCCTGCCCTACGTGCTCAAGTCTGCCACATCTTTTGTTGCACCGTACAGGCTCCTCCTTTCTTCCTTGCCCTCCAAACTTGGAGCGAAAAACACGTATACCTCGTCTAACCAGAACCACATGGTTTGCCCAAGTCCAGTGCATAGGAGAACCGGGACAGGAGGGCTGGCCTGGTAATGCACAGGCAGTGGGCATTGGTGCCGCTGTGGCTCTTGTTACCACCAAGGCACTGAATTGCTCCCCAAATCCATGAAATCATTCTTCAAAATGAAACAGAATTACTGTATGTCTCAGCAGTTCTATTCCTAGGTATACACCTGAAACATTTGAAAACAGGTACTCAAATACTTGTGCATGAATGTGCATAGCAGCGTTATTCCTGTTAGCCAATGAGTAGAAACAGCACGAGTGGCCATTACTGGGTGGACTAAATGCAGTGAATCTATGCAGTGGAATAGGATCGAGCATAGAAAGGAGTGAAGTTCTAATATGTGTTACAACGTGGATGAACCTGGAAAACATTATGCTAAATGGCAGAAGCCAGACCCCAAAGGACAAATATTGTATGATTTTAGTTATATGAAATATGTCAAGTGTGCAAATTCGTAGAGACAGATTAGAGGCTACCAGGGGGCAGGAGAAGAAATGGGGAGTTATTGCTTAATGGGTACAGTTTTTGTTTCGGGTGATAAAAAATTTTGGAAATAATATAGATAGTGGTGAATGAAGTACAACATTATACGCGGCATTAATGCCTCAGGCATGTTTGCTTAAAAATGATTAAAATGGCAGATTTTATGTTTTATATATATATATATTACCCTGATAAAATAACATAAAATAAATGCTCCATCTTTTTCCTTCCAGCTTTTTTTATTTCCTTCAAATGTACTGACAAGTCATAGAAACCCTGAAGCCCTTCTCCTTCCCTCGCATACACTTGGCTCACATCCTTCAGATCTTCTACTTTCATGCTGACAGCACCTGGAATTTTGATCTGCATCCGCTCGTGCCACCTATTTTATGGACCCTCTTCCTGGACTCTCTTTCCCCATGCAATTTCACCTAGGTACTTACTTATAACATCAGTACAATAGTGATAGCGATTCTACTGAATACAGTTGGGTGCTATGCCCATTTCTAAACATCATCTCATTGTCCCATGATGCTTCAACTCATCTTGTCTCCACTGTCTTCTTGGGCACATAGCATGGTTTTCAGAATGTGCCCTAGTGTCAAGGGGAGATCTTGGTCTCAGATCCTCTTCAGTGGTTCCCAGTGGTCACTCGCATTTTACCTGCTTGCAAAATCCCAGTTTGTTGGCTCCATCCCCAACCTCTGCAGAGTCAGAAGGAACGACCATGTGCCAGCATTTTCCATACATCCCATAGAAAATTCTTTGACACAGTAAAAAGGGAGGACACCCCCTAAGTCTAGCCTCAACCTGGCTTTGATTCTGGGTGGGTTCCTCTTCTCAGACCCCAGCCCCTCCCAGTGGTACAGTGCCTTGCTCCCTGATTCTATCTAGGAGTTCAGCAAAATGACAGAAATCATGTAAAATACAAGATAGCAATGCTAATTTTTCTTATATTTCATAATGACTACTAACGCTGACATACATTGTGGGGTGTCTCATAATCAAACACAGAATTAAGCAGATGCCATTTATCTGAATTCTTTGGGACAGGACCCCCTCTCCCCCCATTCTGTTGAACACAGAATGGTCCACTTTTATTTCCTGTGCTGCTTTGGTGTGGGTTTACTCAGGGCAGGGACAGTGATGGTACACTGTGATGTCCAATCCAGCGTGCTCACCAGCATTTTGTCTTCCAGGTTTGGAAATTTTTTTTTTTTGGTTGAAAACTCTATTTGATGTTCTGTCAGTTTTTCATTGTGTTGTGTCTTAAGGAGGTTTGAGCCCCAAACAGAATTCTTAGCCTGGGAGTTCAGAATTCTATAATCCTTGCGTAGTTGACAAAAACAGTATGTAAGTTTCTGGCAGTTCTTGTTTTGCCTCATTTCTGCCTGCGTAAATGTTGTATTTGAGAGATTGGTTGAGTGGAACAAATTATGAATACCTTGCAGTAGAAAGTAGGGTGGAGAGTCCTGTGATTTCTCTTAATGATTTTCGGGGGCTAATCTGTTAAGTATTTATTGGTAGTGGCCCTGTGTTTTCCCCATAGATTAAAGAAAAGGTTGCTCTCTTCTTTAATCCCATTGAATGCTGTTGGCACCCTTATTGAAAATCAGCTGACGCTAGATATATGGGTTTATTTCTGTCACTCAGTTCTGTTCTGGTGGTCTATATAGCTGTCCTTCTGCCATTACTACACAGTTTTGATTACTGAAGCTTTGGAGTAAGGTTTGAAATCACTAACTCATGTACTTTTTTTTTTTTTAAGATTTATTTATTTATTTATTTCTCTCCCCTTCCCCCCCACCCTGGTTATCTGTTCTCTGTGTCTGTTTGCTGCATCTTCTTTGTCCACTTCTGTTGTCAGTGGCACGGGAATCTGTGTTTCTCTTTGTTGCGTCATCTTGTTGTGTCAGCTCTCCGTGTGTGCAGCACCATTCCTGGGCAGGCTGCACTTTCTTTCATGCTGGGTGGCTCTCTTTACGGGGCGCACTCCCTGCGCGTGGGGCTCCCCTACGCAGGGGACATCCCTGCGTGGCACGGCACTCCTTGTGCGCATCAGTACTGTGCATAGGCCAGCTCCACACGGGTCAAGGAGGCCCGGGGTTTGAACTGCGGACCTCCCATGTGGTAGACAGACACCCTAACGACTGGGCCAAGTCCTCCGCCTTGTACTTTTTTTTAAATTTATTTTTTATATCCATGTTAGGTTTACTCAGCTAACACAAGATAATAACTACCATCAGAATAAATCTATTTTTGTTTTGTTTTTGTTTTTTAAAGATTTTATATTATTTATTCCGCCTCCTCGTTTGTGCTTGCTATTTGCTCTCTTTGTCCATTTGCTCTGTGCTCTCTGTCTTCTCTTTAGGAGGCATTGGGAACTGAACCTGGGACCTCCTATATGGAAGAGAGGTGCTCAGTTGCTTGAGCCACCTCAGCTCCATGTTTTGTTGTGTCTCACATTATCTTTCCTCTTTGTGTCTCCTTGTTACATTATCTTGTTGCATCAGCTTGCCTCCTGTCCATCGCACCAGCTCGCTGTCTTACTCATCTTCTCTAGGAGGCACCAGGAATCAAACCTGAGACCTCCTCTGTGATAGGCGGGAGTGCAATTGCTTGAGCCACATCTGCTTCCCCACAATAAATTACTTTAATTAGCAGTTACACTTCCACCTTAACTTTGTTTATTTCTCAGTCTTTTGGGGGATTTAAAGATATACTGTAATGAAAATGATGTGGATGTATTAGTTTATTTCTAATTCAGGTTCTAACGTTTCTGAGAGAATTGATTCCTCTCAGTGTGGTGAAACTTTCCTTGTTTTTAGGTTCACCCAGGTGGGAGGCTGTTACATGGTGCATTTTCTTTGACATATTTCTCATCAGTTTCATCTGCCCAGCACACGCACATACAGAGACATTGAGTTTTTGGTTTCTGTCTCCCATTATTTTTGCCTCTGGAAGGTAGATGAAGGTGGGACAGTATAGATGCATGAAGATTCAAAGCATTATAGATGTAAGTATTCAAATGAAACAGGAGTGGGGTGTTGAATTTATAGCATTATATGTTTGCAGCACTGGAGGGGGAGCTTTCTCTGATGAGAATATTGGCCATTTTGTACTGCATGAGCGAAGGCAAGAATTCTTTTATCCTTGTACAGTATTTTGGTTCTAGAACATTCCAAAGTGGAGATTTGAGCCAGGATGTAAAGAAAACACACGACCTTATAAAGATATCTTCAGAAAGGAGAGATCTCAAACTTGCCTTTTGGGAAAGCTCAGTGGGCGATGGGAAGCTATGCAAAGAATGATGACATTGATGAAAACATGGTCATGTTTATCTCTCCTAACCTTTCCCCCTAAGATTTGGACCACATTCCCATCAGTTTCTCTAAATGTTAAATATTCTGGCTCTCACATACTCTGACAAGATTTTGGGCTCAGGGTTTTCTGGGCTTTTATTGATAGAAAGACATTTATAGAGAAATAACAATTCCTTGTTGACACTTTTGTGGGGGGAAATAACAACAAGAAAGCATTCCTCTTTGTTCCTTTATTTTTGTGCATGGTCTGTATACCCATGAAAATTATCTCCGTGCATAGTATTTTTCTTCCTTATGTTGTTAAAAAATACTTTAAAAAAAAAGAGCCCTTTGCCCGGTTTACTTCGTAAGAGCCTTTTCTCTTTTTGGCCTTCTGCCTCCTCTTAAACCCTCCAGTAATGCAAGCATTTTCCTGATATTTCTACAGCTATCCTTGGCAGCAGGTAGTGGTGATGTCCCAGGAAAGTGGGGGGAGGGGAGAGATCATTATTCCAAGTTCCAAATTGTTGTATTTGACCTCTGGCCTTCCCCATTATCTTGTAGTGCATTTCCTCCTAGTTCTTTTGCCATAAGTTTGAGCCCAACTTTTCCTGTCCCCTCTTTGTCGATACTTTACCAAACCAACAGCCCCGAGTGACTTTTGATTTCAAGTCTGGAATCATTCTGATTGTATTTTTGTTTACTGGATTAATGCTTTGCGGGAAGCAGATGTGGCTCAAGTGATTGGACTCCCATCTACCATATGGGAGTTCCAGAGTTCATTTCCAGATGCCTCCTGGTGAAGGCAAGCTGACCCATGTTGAAAGCTAACCTGCGTGGATAGCTGATACAACAAAAAGAGACAAAGAGGAGAGACAATGAGACACAACAAACCAGGGAGGTAAGGTGGCTCAAGTGTTTGAGTGCCTCTCTCCCACATTGGAGGTCCCAGGATTGGTTCCTGGTGCCTCCTACAGAGGAGACAAAAAGAGAAGACAAGCAGACCCAGCACACAGCAACTGGACACAGAGTAGATAGCAAGTGCAAAACAGGGGGGACGGAATAATAAATGAAATAAATCTTCAAAGAAAAACAATAGTTTGAATGGTACCTCTTAATTCTTACTTGACACTTGGAAATGTATTTACCTGACATGAATGGCATGGAAAGCATACAGCGCTTGGACCTAGGATTTATAAAATTGATTTTGACTCTGTTTTAAAACTCAGATGCTCGCATATTTGGTTCTAATCGGCCTTTCTAGTTTTCTTTTAAAAGCAGCTAAAGAATAAGTGTATCTTTGTACAGCTGAAGGCAAGTTCAAGGTGGCCAGTAAGTGAAAAATGCTGATTTACAACTCAGCCTTTTGGAGTTAGGTATTAGATGACACGTTTAAGGCACTATGTCCTTGGCCTTAGCCCTATAGAAGGGCAGATGCTGAGGCCCCAGAGGTTTTCTGAGTCACTGTCTTGGTCCTCGTGGATTGGTCTAGTGCAGTGAGTCTGGTGCAGGGAAGGCGAGCACGAGGAAGTCCTCACCCCTGACTCTTTGTAGACATCACTCCTTCCCAGTGAGCACAGGCAGCACCAGCAGTTGACATAGGAGCTGAGCCTTTTGCCACCCCTGGTTCCTAGGTAGACATAATTAAGACCAAATTACAATAAGATGTGATAAGTGACATGTTAGGTTCTATGCAAAGAACTGCATTGAGGGAGCACTGGGCCAAGAATTGGGGTTCCTGAACTTCAGCCCCAGCCCTGCCTCTTATTTTAGCAGAGCTTTTCTGGGTTGGAACTTACTGTGGGTAGAACAGGTGGGTTACAGGAGAAGCCCCTCTTCCTTTTTTATTTACTCCTGCCCCCTTCCCCCGTTGTCTACTCTCTGTGTCCATTCGCTGTGTGTTCTTCTGTGTCTGCTTATATTCTCATTAAGCGGCTCCGGGAACTGACCGTGGGAACTTCCGGAGTGGGAGAGAGGTGATTACTCTCTTGAGCCACCTCTGCTCCCTGTTCTGCTACATCTTCTTACTTTCTTTCCTCTGTCTCTTGTTGCGTCATCTTGCTGCACCAGCTCTCTGCATGGACCAGCACTCCTGCGCGGGGCGGCTTTCCCATGCTGGGTGGCAATTTCCACACAGGGCGGCACTCCTGCACAGGGTGGCATTCTCACATGGGCCAGCTCGCCGCGTGGGCCAGGTTGCCCTCACCAGGAGAACCTGGGCATCAAACCCTGAACCTCCTATATGGTAGATGGGACCTCAGTTGGTTGAGCCACATCCGTTTCCCCCCTCTTCCTCTTAATAGTTGGTGGGTCTTGGTGGGTGTTTTGTTTGTTGTTGTTGTTGAAAGCACTTCTACAATGCTAATTTTTTTCAAAAGTACCTCTTCATTCTAGTGATTTTGATGGAATGATTTCTCTTTTTCAGCCTAGAAATGTTTAAATTTTTTGGAAAATGTAGGGAGAATCCTAGTAAAGTATAAAACAAAAGTAAAATCACTTACACATCCAACGCTCCTTATTGGAGTTCTGATATATTTTCTTCCAGTCTTTTGTTTGAGTATTTTTTTTTGTCTTTATTTTTTTAATATTACATTCAAAAAATATGAGGTCCCCATAAACCCCCCACCCCCCTCATCCCACTCCTCCTCCCATAACAACAATCTCCTCCATCATCATGAGACATTCATTGCATTTGGTGAATACATCTCTGAGTAAACTCATTTTTATTTATACTTTTTATTTTTGAGATAATTGTAGATTTACATGCAGTTGTAAGAAATTGTACAGAAGAATTGCATGTACCCTTGACCCAGTTTCTCCCAGTGAAAACATCTGACAAGACCTGAGCACAGTATCACGAGGATATTGACATTGATACGGTCAAAAGGCAGAACATTTCCGTGGTGGTGAGGATACGCTGTGTTGCCCTTTTATAGCTGTACCTACTTCCTTCCCACCCCTACCCCCTCCCTAACCTGGTAATTACCAATCTGTTCTTCATTCTCTATAATTTCATCATCTCAAAAAAGACGATGTACGTGGATGCATATAGTATGTAACTGCCTGGGACTGGCTTTTTCAGGTTTTGGCTATTACATGTAAAGCCGAGATAAACATTCCTGTACAAGTTTTTGTGTGAACTTAAATTTTCATTTCTTTGGAACACTGCCCAAGAGTACAATTGTGGGTGTGTGTTTTAGGAAATAAACTGAGGATTACACTGTTTATCTAGCATATTTTATCATGGATTTTTTTTTTTTTAACTGTGATAACACAAGTGTCTTATATAGTGATCTCTTGTTTTTTCAACGAGGAAAGTCTGGCTTATGGGATCTGAACGTTTTCCTTTTCTAGATAGACTTGGCCTGCTTAGAACAAAAGGCACTATAGAAAGCTTTCTATGACACGTCTTAGCACAACTGGAGCACCAAAGGTGATTTTCTCTGTGCAGATTTTCCTAAAAATTACACCCCAAATTTGCTCTTGTGATTCACGAAGTAATGCAGTTGAGCATTTAAAAGAAACCTGTGCACAGTTCCACAAAACAGCAAGGCCCTTTCACCTGGGACTGGTCAGTTCCTCACCTTGCATATAAATCTGGATATGAGGGATTTTCCTTCCTATGCAAATGCCCTCGTACAGGCTCAAAGCCTGTGCACAAGTGCTCCTTTTCAGTTATGCCACAGCCTCCTCCCTGCACGGGGAGCCTTGCCCCAGCACACAGCTCTGCTTGTCGACACGACCCAGCCGCTGTGTTGCTCCTGTGCTCTTTTCTCTGAGGTTTTCCACTCGTTGACCCCTCACTTTTGTCTCTCTGCCTGCCTTTGTTGGCACTGCTGTGCCATTAGAAAGAACTGTGACTGGTGCGGGAATGAGAAGAGAAGACAACACAGACAGCAAAAGCAGCAGGGCAGGAGGAGGGGAAGGGGGGAAAATAAATAAAAATAAATCTTTAAAAAAGAAAAAGAGAATCCGAGACAGATCTGCCCGAAGCCCCCTGCCTCGCTCGGCTGTGCGCATCATCGCCGATATTTTTCCTCGGGGTTTGATGCTTGCGCCTCTGTTTGGGGGGCTGAGGGTGCTCGCGGCGACCGCTGATGGAAGTGACTAAGACGTCGCCTTCTGATGGAGTTTCTAGAAAGTCGGTTCCCGGAATTGCGTCTTGTAGTGAGGGTTCTTCTTTGTGTCTGGTCTATTGGCAGATCATCGGAGGGTGATGTTTGACGTTGGAGGCTCCTTGATGGGCCGGTGGACGGTGTCTGTCCCTCTTCACCACTTTCGTGGCCTTCGGTCCCTCAGGCACCCCCTGCGTGGGAGGGTGCCCTGTGCCGGCAGCCCCCCTGCCTGCTCCTTTCCCGCCCCACCTGGCTGGGGCCCACAGCACGCGGGCCTGGCCTCGGTGCAGCCTGCATCGCACGTGGGGGTGTCCCTGTTGAGTGCCTCAGGGGGCTCTAAGCCCCTGGAAGGGAAGGGCCAGGACCCTCTAATGACTCATCGTGTTCCCAGGTTCCCCTGTGGAGCCCAGCACCTACGATTCAGGGAAGAAGAGAGTAAATAAATGGAAAGAGTGAGCGCACGCCCAGCACGCGGGGCAGCTCTGTGTGATAACGGGCTTCTCGCTCTCTCCTCTGCTCTGCCCTCACCTTCCAAGGGCACACACGGTTCTTTTTAATGCCCTCGCCAGTACTTGCGCCCTTGGTGATCTCTCTGCCCTCTTATTCCTTGATTTAATCCTGCCATGCTTTCCCCTGATGTCAGTCAATTTAGAAGAGGAACAGCCCAAGGAAAATGGGGGAATCCTGTGTGTATCAGCAACTGGCCTTTTTATGAGGGCCTGGCTCCGGACAAGATGCTTTACACACGTGGGCCCTCCTCTCAGCACCTCTGCGTGGGGAGCGCAGTACCTTCCTTACACATTTACAAATGACCCTGAAGCTGAAGAACCTGCCCAGGGCACTCAGCCCTTCAGCGCTGGAGCTGGAACTCAGGACAGTTGTGCTGTTTTCCGTGACACCGAGGAATTGAATGCTGCTGTGCTGTGTGCTGTTGGGCAAGTTTCCTAACTCCTCTGATCCTGGGTGAATTCATCCTTAAGAAAATGACTAATAGAATATTCCCTTCTGAGGGTCAAATGAAGTAATGTAGGTAAAATAACTGATGCTGGCAGCACTGACTAAATACCCGTTCCCTCTGCCTGGGCCTCTTTGTTTTGTTCTGCACCGACATGCCAAGCATGGGAATCCAAAAGACATTGAAAACCTGATGATGATTTAAGTGACTTCATCTCACAAACTAGTATGAATCTTTTTTTTTAATTCTTAAAAAAGATTTATTTATTTATTTCTCCTCACCTCTTGTTGTTTGCACTCACTGTCTGCTCTGTGTCTGTCTGTTGTGTGCTCCCTCTGTTTGCTCAACTTCTTTTTTAGGAGGTACCAGGAACTGAGTCCATGACTTCCCATGAGAAAGGGAGGCACCCAATCACTTGAATCATCTCCACTCTCTGCTCGTTGTGTCTCCTCATTGCGTCAGCTTGTCTTCTTTAGGACGCACTGGGAACTGAACCCGGGACCTTCTGTGTGGTAGGCAGGCACCCAACTCCTTGATCCACATCTGCTTCCCTAGTTTGAATCTTTGTAAAGGAAAATAACAGTCTTTGCTTTACCTCTATTAAGTAGTCAGCATCTAACAAACTTACCCAAGGGAGGTTAAAGTAACACAATAATGTTTCTATAACAAAAATTTTTAGCTCCCTGTGACATAGTAATTAGGATGCTAAGCCTCTAACAAGTGTGAGCTGAAAACAAGGCACTGTTGCCATTGTTTTCTGCTGCACATTAGGTGAGTGAACATGTATAATTTTGCCTATGATTAGATTTCAACGTAATATTTCTAGAGGACTTTACATTTTCATGCCCCAGATACTTTCTCAGGATGTTTCCTGAGACAGTAGCAAAAATAAGTTCAAGGTAGCTTCCTTCTTAGATTCGTCCTAGCAGTTCTAAGATGATCATTCCTGTTCTTGGTTACAAGGGAACATGAGTACCAGTTTAAATTACTTAGTGCAGCATAATGCTGGCACTTGCAGGGGGCATACACCAGCTGTTGAAAGGCTGGCAGCTAAGAGTTACCGAAATTTAACATCAGGAAGCTCCTTTTTGGTTTATGTGATGGCTAATCTTAGCCATATGTTGAAGGCAAATGTCTTAATCTTCCTCGTTGATCCTTACTTTAATTCATGAATTAATGTGCCAAAAACAACAACAAAGGAAATAAATTAAGAGCGGTATCCCAAGAAACATGTAGAATTCTGGGGGCAGTCTAAACAAGGCAAGCCAGATGTGTCTGGAGGGATTAAATAGGAGAAGAAAGTGTTCTGAGAAATAGTTGTTCATCAAGCAGTTTACAGGTCAAGATTGTCCTGCAAAGCGCAGCGCCCCTCCGGTTTGCTCACCCCCTCCTCCAGCACACCTGGTGTTCAGGCACTTACCTAAAGAGCCTCCTCTCCTCCCTCCCTGTGCCCTGAGACTTGACTATTTCCTTTTAGGATGTTTACAATTGTTTCTTACATTTTCTCCACCTCATAGGAATAGCTACCTTTTATTGATCTTCTCTTCACCATGACTTTTACCTACGTTATTTTCTTTCATCCTCACAGTAATTTCGTGAATGAGATACTATTTTTAAAGTGCGAAATAGGGTGAAGATCCTTATTTTACAGATGGGGAAAATCATAGGTCAGAGAAGTTAAATATCACTGCTTATTGTCAGTGAGCTGTACGTACCATGGACTTAGGAGAAACGAATCCAGCCATATCTGATCCTAAGACCATGTTTTGTTCATTACACTGCTCTGCCTCTTCTTACGTGTTTTTATACCCAGTTTGAGGCTAGGCCCATTTGTTCATTATTTATTACATCTGTGTCGTAGGTCAGTTTAGTTTCCTGGGCTGTTAAAGCAAATATCATATGGTGGATTGGCTTAAACGATGGGAATTTGTTGGCTCACAGTTTTGAGGCTGGAAAAAGTCCAAATCCAGGTGACACTTTTTCCCTGAAGACTGTGCATTCTGGCAGCGGCTGCTGGTGATCTCAGTCCAGGGCTCCCCTGGCCTCTCCCTTCTCTCCTGGCTTCCATTGCTGTTCCGCCTCTAGCTGCTCCCGCCATGCCTTTCTCTGTGCCTGCATTTCATTCTGCTTAGAAAGGACTCCAATAAGAGGATTAAGACCCATCCTGATTGCACTGGGCCAACTTTAACTGAAGAAACCTCATCAAAAGGTCACTCTCATGATGAGTCCACACCCACAGGAAAAGATTACATTTAAGAACATGATTTTCCTGGTGCATCGCTCCAAGTCAACACCTAGGCCAAGGCTGGACACTGGAAACAAGGTAGACATGGTTCCTGCCCTTGTAGAATAGTGTTTTTAAAGGTTAGCAGCCCATTATAGTGGGGTGTGCAATCAGTTTAGAGGGTCACAGTCAGCATTTGGAAGAAATGAAATAGAATAAAAAATATTAGGGTGTATCACACATTGATGGTTAATTGTTTTGTGAAACTTTTATTAACTGTGTGTGTCTGTCGATCACAGTGTCAAACCTATTTCTTACTGTGGGTTGTGGTCAAGAGTTTAGCGGGTCCTGAGCCAGAGTATCCACATTGGGGTGAGATGGTTTCTTGCAAGTAGGGTAAGAGATAAGCAATTGGAAACTGTCATCAGGAGCTATGAGGACAGTGTATGGTAGAACAAGGAGGCAGGGGGTGGAGTGTTTTAGGTCAGACACCTGGTCCCTTCTGAGAAGATGTTTTAGTTTGCTAGGGCTACTATAATAAATACTACAGAACGATTGGTTTAAACAACGCGAAATTACTGGCTCATGGTTTTAAAGGAGAGAAGTCCAAAATCAAGTTGTCAGCTGGCCATGCTTTCTCCAAAGTGGTGTGTTCTGGGGATGGCTTGCTGGTAATCTACAATTCGGTCGCTTCCTCCATCACTTGGCGATCCGTCTCCTTCTGTCTCCTCACTCTCACGACTGTGTCCAAATAATTTCCTCTGCTCATCAGAACTCCAGTCATATTGGATTAGGGCCCACCCTAATTCAGTTTGGCCTCTGTGTTAGTTGGTTTGTACCAAAGTGGTACTGGTACAAAACCTCAGAAATCTGTTGGTTTTTGTAAAAGGGTATTTATTGGGGGTAGGAGCTTGCAGTCACCAGGCCATAAAGCGTAAATTGCATCCCTCCCCAGTTCTGCTGCCACATGTTGGAGCAAGATGGCTGCTGACCTCTTCAAAGGTTCTGGCTTCCTCTTCCTCTTGAGAGCCCATGGTCCCCAGCTTCTTTCAATCTCAGCTCTAGGCTGGAATAAGTCTTGACTCTCTCCCGGGACTTGTTTCTCTCTGGCCTCAGCTGTCTGCTCTCTCCACAAGGCCAGCTGTAAACTGTCAGGTGAATGGCTTGTCTCTCTTCTCGGTGCTTCCGCCATGTCTAATGGAGCCTTCTCTCTTTCCTCACATACCTGCTTCTATGTGCAGTTACTTCCCAGGGCTCCAGTATTAAAACTCCAACAAACCACTCTCCATTTAGTTTTTGCCCTTGGTGGGCGGAGACTCAACATCCTACTGGTATGGCCCAATCAAAGCCTTAATTATTATTTAATCAAGTAAAAGCGAAACCTCTAAATCTAATATAATCTAATATGCCCAGAGAAACAGACCAGTTCACAAACATAATCCAGTATCTGTTTTTGGAATTCATAAACAATAGGATCTTCCAAGATCCTCTTTACAAATGAGTTCATAGTCATAGGAGGTACTGAGGTTAGGATTTGAACGTGCGTTTTGGGGGGATACATTTCAGTCCCCATCTGAGGATAACTCTTGGGCTGAGACCTCAGGGAGGAAAGTAGCAGGTTGAGAATGGTCCTGTTACTGGAACAGCACGTACCAGAGCTGGGGCCAGGAAGGAGGAGGGCCTGTCCTGATTTATGTGCCTGTTACACGTGTCGCCCTGTGGCCACCACACTGCCCAATGGCAGGGGCACCCTTCCCTTTGCAGGCTGTGTGCCCAGAGCACATGCTGAGTAGTGTGAACTGTTTTTATTTCATTATTATACTAACACCCATGGAACACCTTCCACCATCTGGTCCTCCCAGTAGGCCCTTACAAATGCCTCAATACACTCTCAAAAGTAGAGAGAGTATGGGCCATCTTCTCTGACCATAATGTGGTACATTTAGAAAACAATAGAAAAAATTAGCAAATCCCAGTACCTAGAAATCAGCAGCATCTTAGTTTTTTAAACCCCTTCCCAGTGGCTTTTTGCATGCTGTCTGCTCTCTGTGTCCATTCGCTGTGTGTTCTTCTGTGTCTGTGTTTATTCCCCCTCCCCACTTGCAGCTTGCTTGCTGTCTGCTCTCTCTGTCCACTTGCTGTGTGCTCTTCTGTGTTTTTGCTTCCCTCCCTTCTTTTTGTTGCGTGCCCTTGCTGAGTTGGCTTTCCGTGGCGCTTGCTGGTCGGTGGCTCTCCACAGCGTGCGAGCGAGCCTGCCTTCACAAGGAGGCCCCAGGACATGAACCCAGGCCCTCCCATATGGTAGACGGGAGCCCAACTGATTGAGCCACAGCCGCTTCCCAGCAGCATCTCTTTTAACTTGGGTCAAATAAAGAAATCAAAAAGTAAATTAGATAATATTGTCATGCTGAGCTTTTGAGTTACCTCTGTGCAATATTTTTCAAAAGACTTGCTTTTATGACATGTTTTGTTTATAGGTTCTGGCTTGCTCTCGTCTCCGCTCCCCTGCCCCCCACAATATCTACATAGGCGTTGGTCTGTTGTTGGCATGCCAGGGGGCATTTTCTGAACCGGAGTTTCTCATCTTCAGCACTATTGACACTTTGGGCTAGATGATTCTTTTTTTTCTGAGGGTGTGCTGTTGGTCTTCGGGTGTTTAGCAGTATCCCTGGCCTCTGCCAACAGCACCCTGCACCTTTTCCCCTGGGTCATGACAACCAACAGTGTTTCCAGACATTGCCAGATGTCCCTCGGGACAGAATTGCTCCCAGTTGAGAACCACCACTCTAGCAGTAATTCCAGGCTTATATTAGATGAAGTGGCCAAGATTTTGAGAACACTGTTTGGCCCATCTGTCTATCTAGAAGACATTGTTAGCAATTTTTTTAATTTCTCTTGAAGCCAATCAATTGGTCAAGTTAGGGTGTTCTTGGTCTTCCTAATAGTTAATAAAAGAAATCTGTATAGGTCAATCTATACTATAGAAACTATAGCATAAACACGGGCAGGGGGGAGGGGAGGGACAGGGGTTTCTTCATAATACATCTGCTATTTTTTCTCTTTTTTTTTTTTTGGTTAAGAAATAGGCCCTCACATCTATGCCAATAGGCCAATTGATTTTTTAATTTTTATCCCCCGCGTCCCGAGAAGACTCTCGTCTGTCTGCTCATTGTTTGCTCATCTTTAGGAGGCACCAGAACCAAACCTGGGACCTCCCGTGTGGGAGGTGAGAGCCCAGCCACTTGAGCCACTTCTCCTTGCTTGTTGCGGCACCTGCTCATTGCGGCGCCTTCTCATTGCAGCGGTTGTGGCATCTGCGGGTTGCAGCCTCTTGCTCGTTGCCTTAGGAGGCATGAGGAACCAAACCCAGGACCGCCCATGCGGGATGTGGGCACCCAACTGCTTGAGCCGCATCTGCTCCCCATTATTGTTTTTTTTCTGACTGATATTCATCTTGTAACATTAAAATACATAACATTTGTTCAATTTCAGAGAAAAGGAGTCTTAGGTATTCAATATTACCCATATTCATATTTCACATGAGGTTTTACTATGCTACACAGTCCCATGTTACATTTTTTAGCTTTCCTTTTGGTGATATACGTGACTTTAGACTTTCCTTTTACACTGTATATGTATTATTCTAAGGTTAAAAATGAAAGGTGATTGATAATGACTCAGCTCTTTTTTTAACCTAATTAATTGACCACATGCCTTTTCCCTTTTCATACACAACTAGACCCAGAGTTGGCCAAGCCTTCTCTGAGTTGTTTTTCCAATATCATTTATTGGTTTCCTTTGTTCTCTTCCCACGCTTAATCTAGTCCATCTTGTGACCAGTGGTTTGTTTCTCTATAACAGGAGCTATTTGTTCTGAGGCCCTATTTTCTCTAAGTTGACTTCCTGTCTATAAGTTTTCCATACTTTGCTCCAATTCTTAACCTTACCACCTTTCTCCTAGTATAAGCGCCATTGTAGTAACTCAGTTTCTTCTTGGGTGGGGTTTTTTTTTGGGGTGGCAGGGAGGTACATATTATTACTGATCATGGCCATTGTTTCTTGCTGAAAAAGTTGTGTTAAAACAATTCTACTCTTTAAACTTAAACTTTCCTTATTTGCTCTTGGGCAGTAATTTTGCTCAACTAACACCCTGCTAATTGTTGTAGGTAAAAATGATTTTTGATAGTTCCAAGAGTCTG
This sequence comes from Dasypus novemcinctus, assembly GCF_030445035.2. Taxonomy (NCBI): domain Eukaryota; kingdom Metazoa; phylum Chordata; class Mammalia; order Cingulata; family Dasypodidae; genus Dasypus; species Dasypus novemcinctus. The sequence goes on along the minus strand of NC_080674.1, from coordinate 17,871,901 downwards.
TCCTTAAAATTCTTCAACAAGATGGACGGTCTTATTAATCCTTTAAAATCTCTCTAAATTAATTTAGGTGTTTATTCAACCAATAGTGCATTAAGAGACAAGAATGCAGCTTTGATGTTATTTTTATCAAGGGGGCTAACCCCAACTACCTGATATAAAATAACCCCTGCTGAGTACTCTTTATTTAGCCCCTTTGCTTCATAGACACTCATCACTATCTGTGTTACTATATATTTACTTGTTACTTTAATTTCCTGGCTGCTAAATTGAATACCATGCAGCGGATTGGCTTAGATGATGGGAATTTATTGGCTCATGGTTTTGAGGGTGGAAGTCCAAAATCAAGGCGTCATCAAGGCACTGCTTTCCCACAGAAGGCTGGCGTTCTAGGGCTGGCTGCCAGTGAGGCTTGGTACTTGGCTTTTCGGTCACGTGGCAAAGCCTGTGACAGCATCTCCTCGCTTCTCTGGATGCCATTGACTTTGACCTCTCCCCGTGGCTTTCTCTCCATGTGTCTAAATTTCCTTCTGCTTATAAAGGACTCTAGTAATGGGAATAAGACCCATCCTGACTCAGAGATTTGCACCCTCTTCTAGGGAAAGAATGTGTTTCCAGATGTACACAGGACAGTTGATTATTGTTAGGAGAAACTATAACTGTTACTGTTTTTATTTAGAGATTAAGGAAGGTTTAAAGAGATGTGTATGGGTGCTGGGTTGACAAGGGGTAGACTGTGATGGTTAAGTTCATGTGTCACCTTTGCTAGGTTATGGTGTCTAGTTGTTTGGTCAAGTAAGTACTGGTCTGATTGTTACTGTGAGGATATTTTGTGGATTTAAGTCATCAGTAAGCTGGTTGAATTTATGGCCAATAAATCTACCATCAACTGAGGATATCGCCTCCAATAACAAAAGAAGTCTCATCCAATCTCACCTTAACAGGGAGAAGTGATGATTTCAGCAGTCAGTAGGAAGAATTTCTATATCTACTTTTCTACTTCTCCTGGGGAGTTCACTGAAAAACATTTATTGGAGTTCACAACTTGCTACTTCCCCTATAGAATTCAGACTTATCCCATCCTCAGAGCCACGTGAGCCAATTCCTGTAATAAACCTCATTATATATATATATATCCATATATATATCTCCTGTTTGTTCTCTTTACCTGGAGAACCTGACTAATACACTTGTTTATCTCTTTATTGTTTCCTTTCTCTTATTGGAATGTAAGCTGTATTTCCAATATCTAGTGCATACCAGTACATATTTGTTTAAATGAGTGGGTTTTCTTAATTGATTAGTCAGACACATATTTAGCATTTATTATGTGCTGGTCACCAGCCTAAGATCTTTACAAATATTAACCCATCTCCAAATGAATAGTTCACCTTTCCTTTCCTTGATAAATACTTTTATTTCTCCTGATCCACTTCTTTTCTTTGGAGAAAATCATTGTTTTGAACAGTTGGATTCCTCCCTTGGCATAATGTTTCCGTCATTTTTCTGCTTATAGCATCTTATTTTTTTAATGTAACCATATAGCATTCTTTTACTGTAATTCTGCTCCTGAAGTCATTAGCATGAATAGTTCTAGTTCTTTTGATTTTCCCATTCCTAAAATGGGCGTATGCCCACATTTTGCATGTAATATGCTCCTGAAATATCTGAGAAAGTCAGATGTACAAAGGTGGGGAGCTATATTTACAGGTTCCAGCCATTCTGTCTGCTAATGGCTTTCTTTGTGCCTGGCTCCGAGCTCTTTACTTGGGCAGTTAATGCACTGTCTTGCTGCTCCCAGTGGATTAAAAAAAAAGACAGTGAAATATTTAGATCTGATCTAAATGTTCAGTCATTTTTTAGTGCCTCAGTGTTGTACAGTGTATGCACGATTATTTCCAAAAAGCAGAATCAATATTAAGTGCAGATGACAATTCTAATGATCTAAATTATTTCTCACCTCAAATTCTGGAATTCTCTGCATACCTGGAATGACATGGGTAGAAACAAGGAGTTCGTTTGGGAAGAACTTGCTAATGGTACGTTTGTAAGTAAGAGGTAGAGCAGGAGATGGTTGTGCTAGCTTTGAGGCTCTGTCTTCTTCCCCAGCCTCCCCAGCATGTTGGCAGGAGCTGTGAGCAAGCAAAATGAGGGGAGACCCTGTGGGTGTGCCCCGGCAGCTGGGGAGGTGACAAAGGGCACTTTTCTGCATCCTCTGCTGGCCTGTTTCTGCACCACCCGCAGTCAGTGTGTGAAAATGCAAACAACCTGCCCGATTGCGGTGTTTCTGGAAAACCTGCCGGGAATGGCATCGGAGGAATGTGGCAGGCTGGGGAAGGGCAGAGTTTTAACTCCTTCAATCTGGGGTTTTCCAGGTTGCCCTAAGCTGCTTCTAGTCTTGGCTCAAGTCTGGTTTTTCAAAAACTTTCTTCCATGGTGTTTATGACTTAAAATGAAATGTCAGTGCCTAAGCAATTCTGCACCCTCACATACTTCGCCATCCTGGACGTGGCTGTCCCACCCTGCCCTCCCCCAGTGGGCCTCCAGCCTGTGCTCTGCCAGGTGGGTGCTCCCGTGGCAGGGTGGGCCCCCACAGGGTAAGGCGGGAACACAGGGCCTGGCACATCTCCTGGTGGGCGTTTGGGCCCAAGGAGCAGCTGGGGAGAGGGTGGCTCCCTGGCTGAGAAGGGTGGGTCCCCATGTACCGCCTGCAGCAGGTCACCAGGGCTGCTTCTGACCCACTATTGCGGTTCATGCGGCAGCAGTGCTGCTGCTGAACTCTTCATTTTTCTCTAGAAAAACAAAACATGCCATTTTTTCATAGCCTCTGAAAACCATTGGATTGATACTTTTGCTTCTAGAAGAGTGTCATTCTCTTTTGCAATAACACACCACTTGTTGCCATGTAGGCAACTGGTTAGTACTTAAAAATAGAAGCCCCAATCAAAAATGTCTGCAAATACTATTCCAGCAAGTTGCTGTGTGTGTTTATTTTAAGAGTGAGTAGATGCAAGTGTAAAACCTACCAAATATTAAATAAATATGAAATAGAGCTCCATAATCAAGCGATGTACATACATGAGTTTGTATGCAAAGTTGGTGAAACTTTGTATGCACAGTAGGAGGTGCTTAATGTGATGTGGTTAATCCTGTATTGAATCAACCATGTTAAGAGTACTGAGTGTATTTTAGAAATACAAATTCAATCAGTCAGACAAACTCAGCCACTTCATGTACATGCTACGACATGTATGCAGCACTCCTGGCTGATGTTTGGAATTTTAAAGAAGACAGACTGTCAGGCAAAGAAGGAAGTTGATTTATTTTAAAAACCTGAGCGTGGGATCATTTTGCCTGAAGAGCACACGAACACTGTATAGCCCTGTGGAGAGGGAATTTTGTCCTAGGCTCTCTTCCATTCATTCCTCTGATGGTGGGTTCCCATCTTTGAAAAGAGATACCTATGCTCTGGTGAGTTAGGAAATACTAATTTAACTTGAAGAACTTTATTGTGAAGCTTTAGAATGAATCCTGTGATCCCATATGAAACATTGTGCAGTGAAACCAAATTACTTTCTAAAAACCTAGCTAGCTGGTTTCTTCACTGTTAGTGATCTAACAGTAATTGGAAAAAATAAGCAGAGAAGAGAACTGTCAGTTTATCTGTGATTCTCAAAGGATGGTTACTACTTGGACTGATGTCCTTTAGGAACATGTAATAGCAATTGTCAAAATAATTGCTCCCCTTAAGTATATAAGTGGCACAAAGAAAATGAAAAAGTTCTTCACAATATATTTTTACTGCCAGTTCGGGATCCTTTTGCAAAATTACATCGAGATTGTATTGTCAGTCGGTGAAAACTATTTCCTGTGACAACTTAACGAATGGATTCCTTTTCTGCCCTCAGGTATTCACTTATAAGCAGAGCACAATTACGCACCAAAAGGTGACAGCGATGCACCCCACGAGTGAAGAGGGCGTGGAGGACATGGCTACCTTGACGGAGCTCCACGGAGGTGCCATCATGCATAATTTGTTCCAGCGATATAAGAAAAATCAAATATATGTAAGTTCCACTTTCATCCCTTTGAAAAAAACCCTTGAGTTTGAGTATTTTTGCTTTCCAAAGACTATTTCCTGCTTTTTGAAAACCTCTAATTAATACAAGGAAAAGCTCTGTTTCCAGGTGTTTGGCCAAAGTAGAAACTTGGTTCAATTAATCATGTTCCCAAGTGTTTGCCTTGATTTTATTAGACGGGGTTTACACTTTACTCAAGAGTGTTCTGCACATCCAGGTAATTTGACCTTTCTTCTTGTGAATGCATTCTCTTGTACTCTATTTGTAAGTGTTCTGTTACAGAAAGAAGCCATGTGGAATTGTTTGACTCCCTCAATTAAGGGCCAGGGGAAAATGCTGATTTGCAGACCTATGTACTTTTTCATCATTCTTTTCTTTTTATGGATTCTTATTCTTTTTCAGGCTCTGGAATCCATCTAGAGGTCAAGTAAAGAAATGCCCATTAAAAGCCAGCCTTTTCCTCTCCATGTTTATTTTATAAAGTTATATTTTAAAAATCATTTCTGTAATCACCTTTTAACGTTGTGGTACAGACATTACATTATCTGTCAAGATTGATTGGCATGCAGATTTTGTCTGTCTTTCACCTGCCTATTTGCAAGTCCTTATAGTCAAGTGCGGGCAACTGCTTATAGTGTTTATTCATCTTGTCAAGTTCAAATTTATATAGTTTTAAAAAAGCCAAAATTTTAATACTGTAAAAACTCTTGATCTCTTGGTACTTTTGTTAATTAGGAATTATATTTAACTTTGCCAATAAGTTTGTAATTATCATTAATAAGAATATCATCCTTTAAAATACCTGTAAGCAACTAAGTAAAACTTAAGACAACCTTGTACTCAGAATTCTCCAATTAATCTACCTTTACCCTGGGGGAGAAGAATTGGAGAAAAGGAGGAATTGGATATTTGGGGATTTAATGCTTAATTTTCCGTTGCATTGTTTTAAAAATTATGCTTATTTGCCTTCTTTTTGCATTTTGAAAATATCACTTTTGCTAGATTGACCTAATGTTTGCAGATGTTTTCAAACAGCCTTGTAGAGAGCAATACATTCTGTATTATAGTCCTTCAATTTGCTGAGCCTTGCTTACAGCAAGATCTTAAGATGAAAATGTTTTCCATATGTTCTTCAGGAAAAGTCAGTGTTCATATATGTTAATGCAAAAGTGGCTGTATGTTCTATTATTTCTATGTGTCGGCAGAACGTGCATTTATCCTTCTCTTTGCAACTCGAAAATCTCATAGGTGATTAGTGAGTTGCTACTTTCCCACAGTGCACTTTCGGCACACGTGTTCAGGCCACCTCTGTGCTTTGCATGTGTTCCCATCATGTCTTCCGTGCTGTCACGTAACTAAATACTGGTTCACATTGCAGTTTTCTTGCTAGATTTGTCAAGGACTTATATATTTTGTCTTCCTTGAGCTAAGGACAACTGCCAGGCACACATTGGTTTTGCAATGGTGTCTGTAAAATAAATGCCGTACATAGTAGAAATAACCCAATTTATAAAAGTCGATAACCTATGAAGCTAACTTTAGAGTTCTTTACTGTGTGTCTCTTGTATTTCAGAACTTCTACTTCTGTTTTTTAAAGAAAAGATGCGAGTTCTTATACATTTTTAGTGGTCAAGAAAAAGTCAATCGGGGAGAAAACCCCCCCCACACACACACACAAACTACCCAAGGGGTTAAAAAGACAAAACCTTTTTTGTTTCCCCACCCTCCTTTTCCACAATAATGGTATTAGACCTGAGAACTAAATTGCCCAATAAACCCTGGGAATAGGATCTTGGCCTTTTTTCCTGGAATGAAGATTTTCGTACATCCAATTTGCAGTCCATTTCCATTAATTATGTCCTGATCTACCTTCCTTTTGAGGTTTGGATAACTGTATTATTATTATTCATAAGCGGTCACCAAGATTTTCTTACTATCGCTGAAGCTGTTGGCAGTGGGATGTCAGTCCCTGCCTGTCATGCTGTGGCAGCATCAGGCTAGAGCTGTCATCTGTTAGAAAGCTAGGGCCTTTCCGCTTTTATCCCAGCTCTGAGTGATGCCTGTTGAGATCTTTAAGAGGGAAAAATGAACACTTGAGTAGTACTAGAGTACTGTATTGGTTTTCTGTTGCTGCCGTACCAAATTAGCACAAACTTAAAACAATGCACATTTATCTTTATGGTCGTGTAGGTCCAACAGTGGGATTTTAGGTCCCACTGGTCTGAAATCCTGGGGTCAGCAGGGCTGTCCCAGCCTTTCTGGAGGCTCTGAGGGGTGATCTGTCTCCTCACTCTGGTTGTTGGCAGATTCAGATCTTTGCGGTTGGAGGACTGAGGTCCCTGTTTCTTGCTGGCTGTCAGCCAAAGGCGAGTCCCAGCTTCCAGGCCAACTGCATTCCTTGACTTGGGGCTCCTTTCTCCAACTTCCAAGCTGGTTCCCAGCTCTTCCCCTTTCTTCTCTCTCAGATTGCAGCCCAGAAAGGGTCTCATCTTTTAAGGACACCTGATTAGATTGGACCCACCTGACCATTCCGGACTACTCTCCCCATCTCAAGGTGTCTTATCTTAATCACATCATTAGTTTATGGACCATGATAGGGGCCCGTTACTTAGCCTACCATGGGTGCCCTCCTTTTAAGCATGTTACTGGTAAGAGTGACCTTCCACCCACCCACCCACCCCCACTTAGGTCTTCATCTTCCATTTTGTTTGTTCTCTGTTCTGAGTAGGCAGGTCACACAGGTTACTGGTGAGCTGGACTCTTTTCCAGGTGGATGTCTGTTGTCCTCTGCTAAGATTGACCATGAACTTCTCCTTGGAGACCACCCTTATTGCCTGGAAACTTTACTGGATCCCAATACAATTTTTTTTTCTAGACATTGGCATTCTCCATTAAAATGGGATAGAGAGCAATAAAGAGAAAAACATACTCAGAATGGGCAAATCAGGATTAGGCCTCCTTTTCTCCTCTCTGTACTAACCTGCTCTTTGGTTCTGGGTTAATCATTGAACCTTCTGAGTGTCCCTTTTTAAATCTAAAAATTAGATTAGATTCTTTAAAAGGCCAGATATCATAACCCCCATATTTTTTAAAAATTAGATGATATCTGAAAGCATTAGAAACTTGGTTAATCTTTGTACCTTTCTCCCCGTTTTATTCATCTAATACCAAACAAGTATTTATTTAGGAAGCTCCTGCCCAGAACTTGGCATTGCATTGAGGAGGATTCCAAAGAGCTTTATGATATTGTCTCTAGTTTAGAAACTTGCAATTTAATGGGGAGATCAAGTCAGGCCACCTCATATGATACAGTCTTGTGCAATTGAAAAAGTCTCTCCTTGAGGGCCAAGTTGTGGGTGGAAAACACAGTCTTATTCTTGACTCTGTGAGCCTGAAGTCTTAACTGTTCCTGTGGGTGTAGCTCTGCCTTGGATTTGAGTTATCAGACTTGTCCTTCAGCGGGCAGGGCCTGGGCAGACCTCACATGAGAGCTCACAGGTCTGCATGAGTCTAGCCTGCCACTGGCCCTATTTGGCTCTTCTACCCAGAACAGAACACCATGGCTCTCTCCACAGTTGCTGTCGGGCCAACCCCTGCCCTAGGCCCTAATGCTGGATTCCCTCCCCAGAGCTACAGGTTCCTCCCTGAGGCTCCACCTTGTCAACCTTTCCCATCCCCAACAACCTGCCAGGCAGTTGTCCTTCTTGGAATCCCAGCCCCCGTGGCCTGGGACCCCAGACTTCCTCCCTGAGATTCTTGGCCATGCTCTTTCTGCCAGGGAACTCCTCCTCCATTTAGTAAAGTTTACAGATATACCGAGTAAGACAAAACAATCACAGCCCAAAACAAAAACAGGGGATGTGTCGGTGGTACAAAGAGATAAGAGATGGGGAGGGCTAATCTGTAGATGAGTCAGAGCCTGAGCAGACCTTGGAAAGCCCTGGCGGGGAGCTGGCAAGAATGATCCTACAAAGAAGGGATGAGAGCTGGTTGGATGGAAAGGCTAGGCTAGCAGGACACCATGCAGGAGGATGGAGAGATGAGAGTGGGTTGGGTGTGACGAGCTCATGGAGTTGGGAGAAGATTGCCTTGGCTTACAGAGTTTGTTGGGGGCATGTTGAGAAACTGGATGAGATAGGAAGGCCGGGGTTAGGGGACCCCTAAAGCGGTGGTTCTCAACTGGGTATATGACCCCCTCCCCTTGCCTCCAGGACATTTGGCAAGGTTTGGAGGCCTTTTTGGTTGTCACAGCTGAGGCTCAGGTGCTCCTGGGCATCTAATTGGTAGAGAGCGGGGCTGCTGTTAAAGATGCCACCCCGCGCAGGACAGCCCCCCTCAACAAAGAATTATCATTCCCAGAATGCCGTTAGTGCCAAGACTGGGAAACCCTAGTTGCCTTAAAGCTAGCCAGGAAAGTTTGAGGTTGAGGAGATAAAGACGTCATCTTTGTTAAGGATTTTGAAAGAGGGAGTTTCTCTAAGAGTTAATAGAGAAGTGAAGTGAGGTGAGACCAGAGAGAGTAAATCAGCTGCTGGGGTATCGTAGTACTTCGGTCATGAAGAGATGAGGGTTTCAGTCTAGGGTAGAGGTAGCTGGAGCACAGGGGAAGAGCAGATAGCAGATGTACGGGGCAGGGGTGAGGGGCAGAGGAGGGAGGACCAGCTCTAACGATTCGCCACAGGTCAAGCCCCAGTGGCCGTGGAAACTTGCCATAACCGCCCCGGCAGCCCCTCGAAGGTCAGGCAGTGGGAGAGGCGAGTCGGGGTTTGGATGTCTGTCTCACTGTAGACTCTGGAGCCAGGATCATTTCAAATTGCCATGTTCCCAGCATCTAAGCACAGAGTTGACAAGAACAGATGAGGTTTCTGTTGCAGGGACTGTAATTCCGTGTCCAGAGAGGAGGGACTGCCAAGCCTGGTTGTGTGGCATGGGTGTTTTCTGCTGAATGGAAGGTTAAGCACATTCTCTGGGTCAATTACATGGAGGCGACTCCTCTCCCAGCTGTTACGGGATGGCTCAGGACCACATCACTGGGAGTGTGGGGGGGACTGCAGCGCTTGCCTGCAATTATGGCCTTGGGGGTGGCTCCAAGGAAGCCAGTTCTCTGTTCCTCCCACTCCTTGGTTAGGTCATTGGTCTTGCTGAACAAACAACGCAGAGATCAGAATGCAACGCGCCCGTTTTAAGAAGTGGGCTGTGTCTAAAGAATACGTGCTTATGTAAGCACAGAGGATTATTCACAGCTAATGGTATTTTTAGGTGTTTCAAAAATATCCTCATTTGGTTAGGGGGCATTCTAGAGAAGAATCTGCACATGTGTTTGATGTTCCTGAATTAACTTTGAAGTCAGCTTCCGTCAAGCCTAATGCTAGCAGGCCCCAGCCAGGTAAAGAAAGATCTATCGATTGCAGCTGAAGGTGAACTGAGTTCACCTATGAGGAAATTACTGGGCAGCTCGCAGCCTTAAGACTGGGTAGCCCCTGCCACAGAGTTTACTGGTTTGGACATACAAATAGAGATCTATGTTCCATTTCTTTGAGTTGAGTCTTCCCAAAGTAGACCTGGTTCATTTCCACTCTTTCCAAAACCAGTGTCAAGTAAAGTCAAATAATGGTATGCCTCTCTCAGGTTTGGAGATGGCCTGAAGTCCAGCTGGTTACCATTCTCGCTGTGAAATGTACTGGGAACGCTGAATATAGTTTGGTGTGCCAGGGGTTTCTTATTTTTTTGGCTTTTTTTTTTTTTTTTTTAAATAACATGAAATCAAGACTGGCGTTGCCAAAAGATAATTATAACCATCTGTCTTACTCTGTGTATTTTTAAACTTTACCAAACATTTACACTCTTGTGCAGCCACTTCCACATCAGCACAGGATGGTGACAATTAGGAACTTTGTGTGATTTTTTTTTCTTTCTGGCCCCACTTTTGGTTAAGATGGCTTTCAGCAAGAAGGGAATTTGAATCTGAAGTTCACTCAAATTAAATGGAAATGTCACTTTCAAATATAAGAACTTGACTTCTGTGTTATCGGAGTTATCATGAATGCTTGACAGTGTTTTTAATGGTTTAAAAAATGTTTTTTAATTATTCAGTTGGACAACGATGGCAAACAATTTTGTCATGTACAAAGTAGTGGGCACGAAGCAGTAGAACACAATTAAAACAGGAACTGATTTGTGCACTGGTGGTCAAATCATATGGCCCCAATATATCTACACTGATTCAGCCCTGTCTCTGTGCCAGGCACTGTGCTGGGACACAGGGTGCTAAGTTACTCTTGTACATAGTTATAGTTTGTTGAAAGATCAAATAAATATAAGGTACTAGCTCCTCCAGAACCTGTCAGTTTACTGGTGAAGATCAACACAAGCAAACTGGGGTGACAAGGGATGTGATAAAAGTATTTACTGATATGGATGTGGCTCAAGAAGTTGGGCACCTGCCTCCCACATGAGAGGTCCCAGGGTCAGTTCCTGGTGTCTCCTAAGGAAGATGAGCAAGATAGCGAGCTGATGCATTGAGATGACTCAACGAGATGACGCAATGAAGAGACACAATGAGAGACATATCAAGCAGGTAGTAGATGTCATTCAAGTGATCGGGTGTTGTTCCGCATGGGAGGTCCCAGGTTTGGTTCCTGGTGCCTCCTAAAAAAAAGAGCAGACACAGAGAGCACAAAACCAACAGACACAGAGAGCAGATAGTGATTGCAAACAATGGGGGCGGGGGAGAAATAAATAAATCGTTAAAAAAACAGAAGTATTTACTGAAAGCACAAAGCATGAGCATCAAAATGAGGGAGACGAGGAGAGAGTCAGAAAATGTTTCCCAGCTGGCACACAAGTTGTACTGAGTTTTGAAGCATTCATAGGGAAATTTGGCCAGGGCAGAAGATCAGTATCTGCAGAGACTTGAAATAGTATGAATGCATTTATCCAACGGCAGGGCATTTAAGGAGCTGGAACAAGGGTTGCATGTATCTCATTGGCAAGGTGGTCACGAGCAGGTAAAGAAAGGCCCCAGGTGCAAGTTACTGAGCTTGAACTTATGAAACATGTAGGGACCAATTTTAGCCCAGAGTTTTTCAGAAAACTCACTCTGGCAGCAGAGTGGTGGTGGACGGACTGCCAGGGGTTCTGGTTGGGAGGCAAGGGGACCAGTAAGCCAGAGGAGAAATGGGTCAGAGTGATGCCAAGAGGTAGAATTGTAAGTGTTTGATTGGGCTAGGGGAGGCAGGGATGCGGAGGCTGAATTTCTGTCGGATGAGTCCTAGACTTTTGGATTCAGCAGGTCGGTAGACCATGGTACCATTTTTCAAGAGGTGACTATATAAGGAAAAAAAACTTGTTTGGAGGGGGAGAAAGGTCAGCCTTGTCCATGTTGAGTTTGAGTGGTCTAAGGGACAACCACATGAAGGTGTCCAGTGGCACACTAAATATGTGGATCTGTACTTTAAAACTGAATTTGCATTCACGATAAAGATTCAGGAGTAAGACCTTGCCATATTTAGCTGAGGCAATAGAGAGTGAGAGAAAGGAGACAGTGGGAAATAAATCTAGACAATGACCCCTCTTTCCTACAAGTTCTTTCCTTTAGGAAAGTATGCATTGGCATGGCCTTTAAAATAACCAGTCTCCCTAATGCATTTCAAATTACGTGATCTTCTTCCAACTTTTCAGGTCCACATGAAAAAAAGCAGTTGTGGTTTTATTTTTCACTAACACTAACCATAATAAATACATAGAATTTATGTAGCACATTCACATCATTGTCATTTGGGGATAACACAGGATGCAGTTACCATTAATGATGAGAATTGTAGGCCCAGAAGTGTGTGCAGGGCCGGTAGGTCAGGCGTGAGGATTTCCAGGGCTCCTGGCATGGCCATACTGTGCCGTCTGGGTTAGTTTTTCCTGTGTTGGAATTGGAACTGCCCACTAGTTGTATGGGTTGCCTCTGTCTCTACAAGCAGATTGCATCTGAGGCCACTGTGTTGCTTTCAGTTGTCTTAGTTGTATTTGATTATGTTGTTTTCTTTTGTTTGTGGATGAGGGCTTGGGACACTTGGTGTCATATCCTAATGCCTTTGGCAAACCTCAAATGGGTAGATTTTGGATTGTAGACATGCAGTGAGCTTCTCCTCACATGTTAAGAAGTATGTACTACAGCTGTTCCAGATTATTGGAGTAGGCAAGGAAATACGGTTTTCGATGAGTTGCATGGAAATTTTCTGACTGAAAATTTTTATTTATGTGCTTCAAAATAGAATGTGCTTTCTATTTCTGAAAAGCTGTTAAAAGAGACCACACTGTTTGTGTGGAATTTGTCATTCAATATGAGGCAGCCAGTCCCTGGCCCTGCCATGGCTTTGGGCCTTGTGTGTCTACAGTCTTAAATTGGATGACATGGTGTTATTGTGGCCATTGGGGGAGCAGTGATAATACCTTTTTATAGAGGGAGAAATGATACAAGTATGCAACACATGTTAGCTGTAGCTTTTAGGATAACTTACCGCATTTTATCTTTGCTTCAGTTGGTACTTACTTTACAACTAGGCTTTTCTCCACCTGCCCTCTGCCACCCCCAACTGCCATTTTTGTTTATATTACTTTTTGAGGTTTTCTTATTATTCAACTAAACTTTTATCCATGCAGCCTTAGTTTTAGTGATAAAAATCACCCCCATACAGAGTGAATAGGGAAGGGGTATGATTAAGATAGTGGGGGGAAAATAGGATGTCCCTGGCTGTAATTATTTTTGGTGACAAACCCCTAAGGTTTCAAAAATTTTTTGTTTGAATAAACTATGTGGAGCTATTACTATTTTTTTTACCATTTCATTTTACATATTTTTGAGTGATGTCCAAAATGGCTATTTAGCATATACATGGGCACACATGGTAAAAACTCAATGAGAAAGTAAAGGTTCCTTCTCAGTGGATGGAAGGCCCTGAGTTAGTAACTGGTTATGAGGAGAATTTATTAGGAGTTGGGCTGTGGAATCACCTTCACCAGAACGCTCAGACTCTTTTCACACACGTCCCTTTGGTTGACTCTGAAACTTGTGGAGACCTAATGAAGAGATTGTGTTTTAATTACCCTATTTTTTTAAAAAAAACTTTTTTAATTTGAAATAATTCCAAACATACAGGAGAGTTGCAAAAATATACAGAATTCATACAGAGAACTCCAACATACCATTGTCAATCCTAGATATCCAGATCTACCAATTTTTAACATTGTCACATTTTTCATATCATTTTATCCATCTACCTACCTATTTTCTAAACATTTGAGAGTAGATTATATATATATTGTCCTTGGTCCCTGAATACTTTCCTAAGAACCAGTATATTTAGGGGAGCAGATGTAGCTCAAGTGGTTGAGCACCTGCTTCCCATGTACTAGGTCCTGGGTTAGATCCCTGGTACCTCCTTAAGAAAAAAAAGATATTTACCTATGTAGTCACTTTAAGTACAGTTATCAAGTTCAAGACATTCGGCCTTATAGAACTCAAAGCCTATATCCCACCTTTTTTGGTATGCCCCAATAATGTCCTTTTGAGCAGTCTCTCCTCCATTATTAGATCCAGTTATTGAAGAGTTTTTAAGGAGAGTTTACATTTGAAGAATTCATCTGTCAGTGTGGAGATTGGACTGGAGGGTGCAAGGCTGTGGGAAATGAAGGAAGAAGACATTTGTGGAAATGAGTCCGAACAAGGGGAGGCTCTCAATAGGCAGTGGAGTTGGAGGGAAAGGGGATAGATTCCAGAGCACTTTAAAAGTGGAGGGGTCAGGGCTGGGAGCCACTGGGCACTGTTTCCGATGAGACTGGACAGAAGCAGCTCCACTATGTCACGCTGTTCTCATCCTTGCTCCCATCAGTTCCTGTCCTTGCTCTCACTCAGCGCCTCTCTGACTGTAGAGAAAAGACTTAAGTTCTTTTGCCTGCTTCATCCTCTGTGGAAAGAGACAGGAACCCCACCCCGGCCACACCACAGAGTTATGCAGGAGCAGCTGAGGGGTGTGATCATATGGAAAATGCCAGATAAGACTGTTCTCTCTGCCACACAACTGGGAAATGTCTTTTAAAGTTGCTTGGAAATAGGTAGACTGACTTATCCTTTAAAATCCTGTGACAAGTGAGAGTATTCTTTATTCTCCAAGTTTCTGATACCTCACAAACCTTTTAGAAATGATTTCGGTCATTAGTGAGAAGTTGAAATAGCAAAACTTGTGTGATCATATTTTATGAGCCTTATTTATCCATGGTACTACATAGAGGTACTCTAAAGAGACATTTTTACTATTAATGAGGTATGGTTTCCTATAATCTAGAATAATAATAACACTCTTTCCTTACCAGCCACACATTTTACATATTCTTTATTTTATTTTAAAGAAGAGATCTCAGATTATAGAGTATTGTGTCAAATTAAAACTAGTTGTTTGATAGTCCTGTTAGTACACAAAAGTTCATTTATATTTATGCTCAGCCATGACATATTCATTTGTTTATACTCTAAGATTACTTAGAAAATTTCTTGGAAAATATTCTTTCTTTTTTTCCTTAATTAGAGAATTGTGGGTTTATAGAACACAATCATGCAGAAAATACGGGAATCTCATATATCGCCCTATTACTAACATTATGGCATTGGTGTGGTACATTTGTTACAATTGATGATAGCACATTTTAATAATTGCACTATTAACTACAGTCCATGGTTTAACTTAACGGTTCACTGTGTTGTGCAAGTCCATAGATTTTTTTAAAAAATGTATTCTAGTATCATCTCTTCAACCAAACATTTCCCCTTTTAAGCACATTCGGATACATAATTCAGTGCTCTTAATTATGTTCACAATTTTGTGTTACCATAACCACTATTCAGTACCAAAACATTTCTTCCTAAAAAATTTAAATGCCTTTGTGCTCTCCTTTATTAAATTATTCTCCAGTTTGTCACTAGAGCATTTTCGTTTCATTTGAGTTGAAATTTGAAGCTGCGTATCTGAACACATTTTACTACAGTAAGAAGAATAATACTTCTTGTTATTTACCCTTAAGACTGCCCTTGTCTTCAAATATCCCTTTACACGTAGACAAGAGATTAATGTAAGTTATCCAGCACCAAAATTCTCAAGGAGGTGGGGGAATGACCTACGTAGAAATTGAAAATACATTTTATTTAATATTTTTTATATATTTTATAGAGAGTAAAGTATGAAAACCCATTCTTGACTCAGTAGGAATGTCTAAAAAGAAAATGACAAAGTGCTTTCGGTGAGCATGGGTTTAAGAAAAATCTTGAGAAAACCAGTGGAGCCATGTTATGACTGGCTCTCTGTTCAGATTATTTAATATGGTTTAAAAGGTAGGGTTTTTTTGTTTGTTTTGTCTTTTTAGAATAGGCATTTTGTGTGTTGAAGGCCTGGACCACCAAATGAAGAGGTCGATGATGGTAGCACCTCCCGTCTTAGAAACAGTCGTGGTGGAACACAGTCATGTCATTAAATGCCTTAGCTTTGACAATCAGGTGCAGCTGTTAGTACTTCCTGACAAAGAGAAGCATCCTGAACATTCTTAGGAGGGGGGAAGTTCAGCTTATGGTCTGGTTTAAAGATATAAAAGTGGACGGTGGGGTGTGAAGTGCCACAGTTCAAGGCTGCTTCCAAGGTGCTCCTAAATCAAATCAGCTTTGATTGAATCCCATGTGAAATCAACTCTCAGGATCCTTTTAGAATTCAGACTGTGTTACTTATTCACGTTCAATTCATTCATTGCATATAGCATATTATTAGTCTTTTTTTCATACCTACCTACTTTCATTCATAATTTAACAAGTGAATTTTATTGATATTAATAAAGCATACAGTCCATCTGAAGTGTGTAGTCAGTGGTATTCGGTAAAATCACATAATTGTGCATTTACCACTTCAATCATAATTTAATTAATCTTAGAAGGTTTTAAACATTGACATGCAGATCATTTAAAAATTTTTCCCCATTTGATCCATTATATGGTGACAAATAAAAGCATGGGTTGGTATCATCCATTGCATTAATGATACAGCCAAGCTCTTCTTTATCTGCAAACTCTCTGAGCACTGCCAGCCACCCGTAAGATAGCACAGCCCCAGGCTTTTATTCCGCAGGTTTGGAGCTGTCCTCAGATGCTGCCTCCTGAGTAGGTGGGGCTGAGAAGCAGCAGGGCATTGCACAGAAGCAACTGGGAAGACACCGGAAGCTCGGGGGGGCTGGTGTGATTTTAGTGTAGATAAGAAGATAGTATCTACCTCACTGGGGGGGCGGGCATCACTCTTTTGGGCTTAAAGCCTGCAAGAGGACCATAAATCCTCAAGAAAATGTTAAACTCGATACACTAAACTGGTTTTAAGAACATAACAGCATGTGCCAGACTCTTTCGGAAGTTTCCATTAAAATGGGAAACAGCAAAGCTGCCTTGCCTAAAGCAATAAAAGCCAGTTACAGTTTTGAGGCTAAGATTGAAGTCCAAATTAAGACATCGTCGAGGCGATGCTTTCTCCCTGAAGAGTGTGGCGTTCTGGGGTCCCGCTGCTAGGGATCCCGGTGCTTAGCTTGTCACACGACCCCACCTGACGGTGTTTCCAGGCCTCTCCCTTCTCTTCCGAGTAGGTTCCCATGATGTTTAGCTTAGGGCTGCTCAACACTGTCTTCTGAATTTTATTCTCTTATAAAGGACTTAAGCAATAGGATCACAGCCCATTCTGACTGAAGTGGGCCACATCTTAACTAAATAACCTCACCAAGAGGTCCTGTGCACAATGGGTCCATACCCATAGGAAGGGGTTACGTTTACGAACATGTTTTTCTGGGTTCCGGAGCTCCACGCCACCACAGATGCTATTCAGCTAGTGAGATTCCCCAACCAGGCAGAGGTAACATGCCCCTGAGGCTTGGACCAAAGTAATCATTCTTTTGAAGAATGATTATGAATAAAAGGAATCTAGAATTTATGGCAGTTTTATGAGTATATGATATCTTTATTAAAGAGGGCTCCTCTCAGAATTTGACAGCAACCATAGAAACATGAGCAGGCCTCCAAAGTTGCAAGATATGGCACGTCATTTTTATAAGAGGTAGGTATCCTAATATGAAGTTGATGCCCTAAGTGTTCCTTCTGCAAAAGATGAGCCTCAACATTCTACTTGTAACCGAGAAAGAACTGAATAAGGGCCCCCAGGGGCAGGAGACAAGTTTATGGTTGGCAGGTGGGCCTGGGGCAGCGAGAAGAACATTTGCCAAAATGCCCCTGGTTTGTGGGTGCGTGCCTGTGGAACTCCCTCTGTCGAATTAGGTGGCCGTGTAAAAGGGCGATGGCGTTGAAGGTCTTCAAGTAGGGAAAAAATTAAGATCATTTCCCAGTAAAAATGAGCCTTTTTTATTTCTCTGGGAGAATCAAAACAATAATAATACATGCCAATACAAACTGGGTAGAAAACAGGGCTGGCGTTTTAAACAAGGGAGAAGGAGGTGCAGGCTCCTCCCGCGTAGCCTGCCTGTATCCCCGACTCTGCAAGCAGGGTAATGCTCACGGGTATTGAGGAGATGAGAGGAGGTGATCTGGTGCTGTCACATGCTCTGCTTCCATGCCTCTCTCATTTGCCTCCTCCGCTGGGCCTGGGTTTGGAAATCAGGTGGCCCGACTGTGTTAGCCCTCTTGGCGTAAGTACAAATGGGTAGTTATAACCATCAAGAGGGAGAAGAAGGGATTCGATTTCAGTCACTCTAGCCTCTGTTTTGCTGCTTTTAAGATTTTGTTCACTTTCTGGTCTGGGTTATAGTCCAGGAAAGGAAGGTTGTCAGTCACCTAAACTCCAGACAAGTGGCACTTCCTGCGGTTTTGAGGTTCCTGAAAGAATGCCGAGTGTTGTCAGAAAGCCGTTGTTCCTTTGCCATAAGGCCGCCAGTGCAAAGTAACAGAAATGTGGTGGCTTCTATAAAGGGGATTTATTTGGGGTGAAAGCTTACAGTTCTGAGGCAGTGAAATATCCAAATCGAGGCACCGTCAGAGATGCTTCTCACAGAAGTCAGCTACTGTTGATCCTGCTCAACTGCGCCGTGGCCAAGATGGCCGCCCATCTCCATCTTCCCCTCCAGAAGCCACAGTCTCCCGGAGCTCCGCCGTGGGCAGCCAGGCCTAGGGCTCGCCTCTTTCCCGGCCTCCTCCCTCAGTCTCAGCAGCTCTGCCTTCTTCCCTAGTTCAGCTGTAAGCCCTCAGGCACACGGCTGACCTCTCCCCGGGCCTCAGCGCGGTGGCCCTGGGGCTTTTCTCCTTGAGCTCATCCGTGGGCAGACATGGAGTCCTTCCTCTCCCATGGCAGGATCAAATGTGGCAGAGCTCCCTTTTCCTGGGTGTCTGCCTTTATATCAGACCCAGCAAGAGGGTGGAGACGCAACCTGAGAAATGTCTCCCTGAGTTAGTCCAGCAAAAGGGTCTCCCCACGAGGAAGGAGCCTGACGTGTCGGTTCTCTGAAACTGGAAAGAGATTAGGGGGTCCCCGAGGGACAGGGATTTAACTCAGCTGCCTCACCATCACCTTTCTCCTGTGTGCCTTTCACCGCAAGCCCTCTTTGAAATGGCATCATTCGTTTGTACAGAATGACAAGATTTAGTACAAAAAAGTTACAGGGGTGAGCTGGCCCACACACAGTGCTGATGTGCGCAAGGAGTGCCGTGCCCTGCAGGGGTGTCCCTGCGTAGGGGAGCCCCATGTGCAAGGAGTGCGCCCCGTAAGGAAAGCCACCCAGCGTGAAAGAAAGTGCAGCCTGCCCAGGAATGGCGCCGCACACACGGAGAGCTGATGCAGCAAGATGGCGCAACAAAGAGACACAGATTCCCGGTGCCACTGATAAGAATACAAGCGGACACAGAAGAACACACAGCGAATGGCACAGAGAGCAGACATCTGGGGCAGGGGCGCAGGAAGGGGAGAGAAATAAATAAAACTCTTTAAAAAAAAAAAGCCGAGAACAGACATGGTCTTTCCCCTTAGCACACACTCGTGGATTCTGTTGCAGCGCAGCCAGGTGTCTTCAGTTAGATGGGCCATCTCCCTTCTTGAGCATAGAGAGGGCAGGTTGGGTTGTTGCCGTGGCTCAGGCAGCGCTGAGCTGCATCCAGGCCCTTCTCTTCGCTCCGTCCCAGGATGGCAGAGGGGAGGCGACTCCCTCAGGAGAGCCCGGTGTAACCTCGAGCCCTTGTGTCTCCCATCCCCTCTCCCTACAGACTTACATTGGCTCCATCATCGCCTCGGTGAACCCCTACAAGACGATCGCCGGCCTGTACGAGCACGCCACCATGGAGCGCTACAGCAAGCACCACCTGGGCGAGATGCGCCCCCACATCTTCGCCATCGCCAACGAGTGCTACCGCTGCCTGTGGAAGCGCCACGACAACCAGTGCATCCTCATCAGGTAACGGCCGCTGCGGTACTAAGGCTGGCCGAGGGGGGCGAAGGTGACCGTGGGGAAACCGCGGTGGACATGCAGCAGAGGTGGGCCAGGGGTGGGGGGGCAGGCCAGGAAGGGGTGTGTTCAGAAACAGTCAAGGTGGAGCGGGTGTAGCTCGGTGGTTGAGCACCTGCTTCGCATGTACGAGGTCTCGGGTTCAATCCCCAGGACCTCCTTAAAAAAAACGACATAGCACACAAAACCAAATGGAGTATTTCCCTGTCCCACTGATATGCCCCCAAAACACAAAACTGCTTTGCTGATGATTTGAGAACATTAAGAAAATTTTTACCCCTGTGGGCTATCAGTTGAATTTCCCTTTACTTCAAGTACCTAAGTATCTCAGATGGAATTTTCCATTTTGAAGAGCTTGACAGCCACAGCTTTCAAAAGACATGCGGAGCACATTTAGAAAAGCAAATCTGTTTTCATTGCCTCTTGCCCTCATCTCTTTTTTTTTTTTTTTTTTGGTCTTAATTGGTCTTTGGTTTATTTAAATTGAAAGGTGTGGTCCTTCTATTTCTAAGGAAATTATAAATGTTTCTTCCAATTTCAAAATGTTATATATATTCTAGAGTGCTAGTCAAAATGCTTGTGTATTTGAACAAGGTTTCTTTTTTCTTTAGTATTTAAGATTATCATAGACAATCTCTCGAATTTAAGAATTTTTAATAGTTTTAATGGGATGTTCTTAAAGTTTACCTTTGATTTTGCTATACAAGAGGGACTTAACTAAGCTTATTTTAAGTGAGTGATAGAAGGTCATGCTTATTTCAGTTAAATTTAGTTTAGTTGTGTTTTTGTTGTGGGAGAAGAGACCTGTGTCTATTTCAGCCTGAGCTCTACTCATTTATTAAAATCACCTACCAGGAGGTCCACTCTCAAAACCTGTGCCTGGGAACCATCTAAAGTAGTAGAGTATATTACTTTAAAAGGATTTCTTAGTTTTCATTATTGATTAATTCAAGTTGATCTCATCACTTACATTACAGTGATAGCCTATTGGATCTTTTTAAAAAAATTTTTTTAAATTTCTCTCCCCTTCTCCGCCCCCAACCCCCTTGTTGTCTGCTCTCTGAATCCATTCTCTGTGTGTTCTTCTGTGGCTGTTTGTATTCTTGTCATTGGCGCCAGGAATCTGTGCCTCTTTTTGTTGTGTCATCTTGCTGTGTCAGCTCTCTGTGTGTGCGGCGCCACTCCTGGGCAGGCTAAACTTTTTTTTGGACTGCGTGGGTCTCCTTATGGGCACACTTCTTGCACATGGGGCTCCCCTGTGTGGGGGACACCCCTGTGTGGCACAGCATTCCTTGCGCACATCAGCACTGCTTGTGGGCCAGCTCATCACACGGGACAGGAGGCCCTGGGTTTGAACCCTGGACCTCCCATGTCGTAGTTGGACGCTCTATCCATTGAGCCAAATCCACTTCCCCCATTGGATCTTCTTCTTGATTATTTATATTGGAATCATGGCCGAGGGCTTTTTTTTGATGACCCAACACCCCTGAATGATATCCAAAGCAGATGTGCTGACTGTCAGTTCTAGTGAGGTTTCCATGGAATATCCAAGCACTCCACTAATTTCTCTCTCCAAACATTCACTTATGGACACGGCTATTAAAGGGGAGTGACAGTGTACTAAAATGCCTAATGTGGAAGGAGATTTCAATATCTATTTTAGATGTCTGTCTAGTCCCAACTTGTGGCAAAATAATGGTTACATTATTTCAAGAGGAAAGAGAGAGGAAAGCGATTTCGAAATTTGGGGGAAGGACTATATAAATAAGACCTCTTCCCCTCCAGATTTCAGATTCAGTTGAAGTGAGATGCAGGAGACAGATGGAGACTCTCATGTTAGCTTTCGACCACCAGCCAATTGGGCTTGCCAACATGGCAGCCAAAACCATAGAGACAGACAGATGCACCTGGTCACTGGTGTAGCCAGGTAATTGATGGGCCCATTCACTGTGGGAAACCAATTTCCAGATGGTAAAGGCAGGCCAGAAGGGCCACGCTGAGCTTGCACAGCCTTTCTCCCCAATTTGCTGGTGAGAGGACACCCCTGCCCCTGTGGAGTAGAGTGTCAATGGGGAGAAGAGCAGAGAGGGGTGGTGGGCGGTCCTCGCTGAAACGCCAGGCCTGAGAAATGAGGACCCCCTAACAGAGGACATTTGAGAGCTTAAAGCTGTCCTTTAAGCTCATCCCATGTGGAATCTGACTTAAGATGGTAAGAAATAATGGCTAACGTGTTTTGAAAGGGCCCCTGTGCCCAGAACCTTTCGGGCATTGGCTCATCCACAGCTTCCACACCCTTTATGACCATACTGAGAAAATGGTTTTCAGGGACTCTGTTCCTTTTTCTGGGAGTTTTTGTCCATTTTCCTTGTTCCTGTTCTTTCGCCTTTTTACCAGTTGGAATTACATGTCCGTGAATGGCAGAACAGGTCGCCTCTCTCTTCCTGTCTGTCCATCTGTCTGTCTGTCTCTGCCTCTCTCTGTAAGGGCAGCATCTGGGCAGGTGCACGCTCTTCTCTTCATCAGCTTAATGCTGCTAAGGTGCTGGGCTGCAGAAGACATTCGGGTAAAGCGATTGTCATTTCCTCTAATTAAGCAAGTATGGATCATTACTAAGGAAATACTTTGTAGTTAATAAAAATGAAGCTACTTGTCTAAGGTAGAGAGAGAACTTTTATGAGTTACTTGCCCAAGGCAGTACCTTGCCTTAAGATTGGAAGCAGAGTTCTAAGGCTCTTTTAGATGATTTCACCACAGTCCAGAAGTTAGGATTCAAAGTCATGATTTCAGCATAAAAAAAAATAAAATCCAATAAGATTAACAGAAAAAAAGAGAACTTAATCTATTTTAAGAAGTTCAAATTGTTTTACACACTTAGCTACCTAAATATTTACCATTGATAATTGCATGTATTCACTACTTTCAGGGGGAAAATTAAAGCATGACTAATGTATATTGCTAGATGGAGTAGCTTGGGAAGAAAATCAAATGAGATCATTGTGCTTATATATGCATAATAAAACGGAAGGGGGTTGACATTTTCATGCCCAAAACTGTGGTATTTAAAAAGGAGGGGAGTGGGGGTGTGTGTGATGGAACCAAAAAGAGAAAGGCTCCCTTTGTGTAATGCCAGCGTGAAAAGAGGAACTGTATTTATCTAAATTAACTCAGGAAGTATAGACTTTAAGAATAGATTTCTCATTAAAAATCTGTTTTGGTTTTTAATAGAACTTTCCAGCACGGTTTTTTTTTTTGTTTTGTTTTGTTTTGTTTTTAGGTGGGGGGGGGTTGGGGCTGGAAAATTAAGAGAAAAATTGAGTGTAAAAGCTGAAGTGGCTGAGGACAGGAGCCCTTTTTAGATTTCCTTGGGCTTAAACTGCCCCCTGGTGGATACAGTGAGTTTCTCTACTTTCAAAGCAGTCTCTCCCGCTGGCACCTTTAAAAACAGAAAGTGAGCCTATTTGGAACTGGATGGGACTTCACAGAACGACTTATCTCTCACTTTCCAAGCCTGTGTCATTTGACCAAGGGCCCCAGCTAGTTGTTGGTAATCTGGGCTTCTAGTCTTAAGGTTTTCCCAATGTTTTCCCCCTCCAGAATTTATCAATACTCTATACCCACCAAGCAATAATTCCCTCCCTCCCCTTCCCTCTATCCCCTGGTAACCTCCAGTCCACTCTTGTCTCTCTGAATTTGCTATTTCTAGATGTTTCATCTAAGTGAAATCATATGGTATTTGCCCTGATGTGCCTTGCTTATTTCAAGCAGCATCATGTCCTCAAGGTTCATTCATGTTGTCACATGTATCAGAACGTCAGTCCTTCTTTCGGCTGAGTAATATTCCATAGCATGCATATACCGCACTTTGTCCATTCATGTGTTGACAGAGACCTAAGTTGTTCCCAACCTTTTGGCTACTTCGAATCACACCACAATGTAAATGGGTATACAATAATTTGAGTCCCTGTTTTCAATTTCTTTGGGTGTATCCCTAGGGGGGGAGTTGGCCAGTACTTCTTAAGTGGAAATTTAAAGTGGGCTCATTTATTTTATGCACACGTAAATGAATGCTTATGTTATTTTTATTTTATGTATGTTTAGATGAATTTAAAACTCATGAGAATTATTTTTTCACCTAAGAAGGTGACCCTGAATGATCCAGTACATTTTCCATTGACTTTAGTTTTCTGTACATTGTATAGGGCAGGGTTTGCTTTGTTGTGATTTTTTCCGTTTGGGTGGCCTCGTATACATTGCAGGCATAGTCTAGGACCAATCTGTCTGCAATGCTGTGCTCGGAACAGCATCTGCTCAAGGGCCTGCATGCAATACCTGTTAGTCGAGGACTGATATACTGAATATACCAGAGAGAATGTTGGTTCAGGACCTTTGCTCACCTTGTGTGTTTTGGCCTTTCAAACCTGGAGTGAGTTCTTCTTAACCATGCTCTTTTATATTCTGGGATGGTAATGGGATGCTTCTATTTCTAGAAATTAAATATTTGGAAATGATGGGATTGAAATGGAGAAAAAAAACTTGGGTCCTGGATTGGAAAGGTACCAACCAGAATAAGGCAGGGCCATGCCTTGTGGTCACATAATAGCAGGAGACCAGGCTAAGCATTTGGGATTTGTTTAAAAAGAGAGAGAGAATAAGATCCAATCGCTGCCTATCCTGGTTTGAGTCTTTTGTGGACCCCAGAATATTTTGTTCTTGAGCTAACTCATTCTTGTGCATGTAAGGTATGTGGGATCTTTTGGTTGGATTCAATTAAGGGGTCTTTTGATTAGATCACTTTTGATTAGATTGATTCAGTTAAGGGCCTTTGATTAGATTGCAGGACCAGGGTGGGTCCTAACCCCTTTACTGGACTCTTATATAAACAGAACACAGAGATAGAGACTGACCTCTGTTTTTACCCTGCCATGTGAGAAGGGACTCCAGGGTTGCCTGTAATTATAGAAAGACAGAGAAACCCCGGGAGGCAGGAGGGTAGAATCAGAAGAGCAGTCTGGAGCGAGAAGGGAGAGACACCATGGCCTGATTATGCCCACAACTGAGCTTGCCGAGAAAGTGAGCCTGGAGGGGACGGCACGGACCTTGGCAGAGACCCGCCTCCAGTTTGCCACGTGGCAGGAGCCAGGGTCACCAGCAGCCAGCCCTGATGGGCCAGCGTCTCTGATGATGCCTTGATTTGGCCATTTTCACAGCCTTGGCACTGTGAGGTCTTACCCTAATAAATTCGCATTATAAAAGCCAGCCCACTTCTGTTATTTTGCATCAGCAGCTTGTGGCAGACTGGAACACTGCCCTTGAGAAACGTCTACTGTGATAGGAACAAACTGATGTCAACAATTAAAAAGCAGTCTGCCAAACGCTATCACAGAAATAGGTGCATGATGGCTTAGAGAATGGGGTAGGAGATGCTTGAGGAGGAATCAAGGAAAGACTTCACTGAGAGGAAGACGTGATCATGCCTTAACAGGTTTGTAGGAATATAGTCAGTTTAGAAGTATAGTCATCTGGAAAAACATGGATAATTAAGGAATGGAAGGTAAGTCTATAAGGGCATAAAGGAGATGGGGTTCAAAAGGCAAGGAAAGGAAACTAAAATTTGTGAGTAAGACTAATTTGTGTGTAATCCCCGTTGGTACCCAAGAGGCATTTTCTGTGGGGAAACCAAGCCTCAGAGTTGTTGAGTGACTTGCCAAAGTCCCTTTAGGTATTAGCAGCAGAGACAGGGTTTTGAACTTTGGTATCTCTGCTTCCGAAGCCTGTGTAGTTTCCAGAACAGAATCCTACCTCCAGGCACAGGGTCCTATATTAAGGGCTTTGTTTGCTAAGACCTTTGGACTTAATCCTTTAGGCGGAGGAGAAGTTTCATAAGTCTTCTAGCAAGAAAAGTACTGATCTGATCTGTATTTTGAGAAATTCATGTGCTACAGGGGAATTCAGTTCACAGTAAGGGAAAGTTTGACTGTCAGGTGTTAGCCAAAGTTTTCTGTAAAGGGCCAGATAGTATATATTTTAAGGCAAGACTACCTCTGTTACAACTACTCAACTCTGCCAGTGCAGCGTGAAAGCTGCCAGAGACAATACGCCTAGCTGTGCTCCAATAAAACTTTATTTGCAAAAGCAGAGGGCAGGTTGGATTTGGGGGCCCCGGTTAGCTGACCCCTGGTCCTAGGATCCTGCCATCGGCATGCACTGTCTCCTGGCATGTTCAGTGGCTGAAGGGCCCTGTTTCCCTCAGAGGCGCTTTCCTGCATGTGTGTTCTAGATCTTTCTTCCCTGCGTTCCTGAGGATTCGCTCCGTCTCTGTGCCTTCCTGCCTTCCATTCTTTGACTTCTCCCCTCCACTCCACCTCCCCCTTAACCTGCCTCCTTAGCTCAGCTTGCCATGGCAGGGCACTTTTCTTGAGAGAGTTGTTCACACACACTGCCTGCATAGCATCTCCTCCCATGCGCTCTTCAGCTTGCACCCATCTCTCTTCTGCTCCCCAGACTGTTTCTTGCTGAAACCAGAAGGCAGTAATCAGGCTCTGGGCAACTCAACAGAACTGCCCCTTCTCTCCTCCACGAAGCATCATCTTTCTGGATTTCTTCTCAGTGCCCTGGGCACGCGGCTCCTTGGTCATGTCACAATCTGCTCCTCTTACAACTAACCTGTCTCTTCTTTCTAAGAAAGCGCTCGTTTAGCTTCGGCACACACAGACCTCCCCCTGCATCTCACGCCTGGCAGGTTCCACATCACTCTTTGAGTTTGCTCTCAGAGGTGCGTGCCTCCACGGGCCTCACCTGTGAGCAGGTGGGCTCACCAGCCTACCGGTTCCCAAGCCTGAGATCCAGGAGTCATTCATTTTTTTTCTTCTTCAAATTAAGGTACAATTACAGGCGCTAAAGGGTGCTGATCTCGAGGATGCGGGGTGACGCCTGTGGATACCTTGTGTTCCTAACGCTCCCCTCATCGTGCTAGCAGGTTCCTTGGGGTCTGAGGAGCCTCTCACGCCTGCCTCTCACTGACCACCCCAGTGGCCCTGTCCCCACGTGATCCCCCGTCCACCCGCGCCATCTTCCATGGGCCCCTCACACCTCTTCCCCCCTGCCCCTTTCTCTTAGGACCACACTGAGCCCCCCACCTGGTATCCCTGCCTCTTCTCTTGGCTTATTTGTCTCCATCCTCCTCACAGGCTGCAGAGTGGTTCTTTAAAAATTTCACTCGGACGGGTCACTTTCCTCCTTAAAAACGGTCTCGCCCCTTCCCATTTTGCCTGTGGAAAACGGCCACGTCTTGAACTCGGCCTAGGAGATCCCGCATCTGTGTTTTGGAATTGTTTTCTTTCTCGTTTTCATTTTCATTATTGTGCTTATAAAGAAAACACACAGGCTTATCTCGGCTCACCGGGGCGAGCGCGGATTTTGCCCATGTTTGCCGTCACGTCGGCACAAGGCATGGGGCAGTGGTTGCCGAGGGCTGCTGAGGAAAAAGGCAGCGCTGACTGGGTATGTCACGCATGTGAAAAGACAGTGAAACGCCGTCGTAATTGCTGTGCAAGTTAATGTTTTACAGCAACTGCAGCAAAGGACTGAGATGGGATAATTGCGTCACCTTCCTGTGTGTGATGGCCCTGGGAAAAAGTAAGAAGTGATCCGTGGCCAGAGCGGGAGGCTGCTCAGTCTGAGCAAAACACTTTACCAGCAGGTTAACTTAGACTTGTGAATCTGCATTTTACTGTTTTTTAATTTTGTTTGTATTTAATTTTTAAGCTTATTTTGGTGTCGTTGGTGTAGACAAAGAATATAGCTAATTATATGTGTCATAATGCCACATAGTAATATAATGAAATATTAATACGATGTAAATATGTCTATGATAGTTTATATATATATGTGATAACTATAGTGATAGTTATAATTATAGATACAGTTATAGAAATGTTGGGTGAGTATGTGGTTTATGATCCTTCCTTCCCCTTATTTAAAAGAATCTCTTCTAAACATGATTGGAAAACAGTGACCTGGCAGTGGGCCGTGAGCTCCTTCCCTGGGAGTCGCCGCCCTCTGGCTGCAGGGTTTCCCCTCCCATCACCATCCTTCTGTTTTCTATTTTCACCCTTTAGTCCCATGCATCTTCTAAATGTCGCTTTCCCAGAAAGGTCATCTTTGAACCCTTACCCTCCATCTAAGGTTCGAATCCTTGCTGTAACTTAGGACCCCTCCTGTTTCCCTAGGTTTATATTTTACAGCGCTTTGTGTGGCTCTTTGCTCATGACTGTTTTTCCAAACCTTAGTGCAGCCTGACCCCAAGGGGTCACTCGGGCATTTTAGGAAGGAAGGAGTTTCTGCCGAGATGCCCTTTCTCCATTGCTTGGAAGATCACGTTGGTTTCACACTCAGTAGATTATGTTCGTGGGGAATGTTTGAGGTTGTGGGGGGCGGGGAGGGAGAGGAGGAGAGCTAGATAGAAGTGTACTGCCTGGGGGAGCAGTTTCTAGCTCAGTGGTTGAGTGCCTGCTTCCCATGTACGAGGCCCTGGGTTCGAACCCTCATACCTCTTAAATAAGAAAAGTGTACTATGGGCAAAGAGTCCTAATACCTCAACATTACTGTCTGGAGATGTCAGGCATATTTCCAGGCTTTAGCAATTTGTGAGTTATTTTATTGTTTTTATTTTTTCCTCCTGTATATAATACTTCCACAGCCTAACATATGAATAGCCATCACTTCTTATCTCCTGGTGCAGTAGTATGTAAATTATGTGAAACTACTTTTACGAACAGCTGTTCTCAAATCTGGCTGCTGCTTAGAATGATCTGGAAAAAAATGTTTTAATTACTGATGACAGGGATCTATCCCCATAGTTTTATTAGGGACACTTTAGGTGATTCTAATGTGCAACCAGGTGTGAGAACCTGTGTTACAGGGAACTGTACAAATCTTAGTTTATATTTTTCTTTCAAGTGTTGCTATATTATATATCAAAAAAGATGTGTTTAAGGGAAGCAGCTGTGGCTCAATCAGTTGGGCTGCCATCTACCATATGGAAGGCCCTAGGTTCATGTCCCGAGGCCTCCTGGTGAAGGCAGCCTCGCCTACACGCTGCAGAGAGCTGGCAGCCTGGGTGCCGTGGAGTGCCACCAACCTGCAAGCGCTGTAGAGAGCCAGCTCAGCAAGGTGACGCAACAGAAAGGGAGACAAGCAAAAATGAAGAAGAACGTGCAGCGAATGGACACAGAGAGCAGACAGCAAGCAAGCCACAAGGCGGGGAGGGATAAATAAAAATAAATACAGACACAGAAGAATGCACAGCAAATGGACACAGAACAGACAGCACACAAAAAGCCGTGGGGGAGGGGGAGAGATTAAAAAAAAAGATGCATTTAAAGAAGATGCTTGAGCAAAATATGATACAAGGATGAAAAAAATTGTGGCTGGATATCGATGCAGGTATCCATGACTAGAAAATGACAGTGACAGTCCTGGGTTCTCACCCCGTTGGCTAAGCCTTTGTTGCAGACTTGGGCCACATGTCTTCTCTGTGGTTATATTTTTACCATGTTGTATCAGTCAGGGTAGGCTAGTTGCTGTAACAAACAGCACCCAAATCCCAGGGGCATGACATAGGAACATTTTCTTTCTTGCTCATGTCGCAGCCTAGTGTGGGTAGGTGAGGGTCTTGACTTCACATGGGTTTCACGGTTTTAGAAGCTGTGCCCTTCCAGAGGGGCTCACGGGACCCCATGTACCCAGCTGGTAGAGGGCCCAGAGGGTCGGGCAGGAAGGCCGTTAGCTACCACGTGGGAATGGCATATTGCCCTCTTAGGTTCAACGGGCCAGATTGCCACGTTGTCACGAATTGCTCCCATTACTACAAGGGAGGCTGCTGTGTCATCTGCTGTGGGGTGCTGGAGGTGTTGGTAGGTAAACAGGTGGGTTTGGGGGACACACAACAAGTATTAACTAGAGAACTTGTCCCTTTAGCTGCCTTTTTTTTATATATAAGAAATGATTCCATCAGGACTTACTAGGTAGATGTCTATATTAAACAAAGACAGAGAATATTGAACTCTTTCCCTCTTTACGTCCATGCTCCTCACTGAGCGCATCCTTGCTGAATGCCTTCTACGTGCCACTTACGCAAGGAGGAGTCCCCATACTAGGAAGATTTGGGTTGCCGTTAACAAAAAAACCAGCCAGGGCCATTCTAGGGACGTGGTTATGGCCACCCCTGCTGGGCTCTTCTCTGCTTTTCTTGGCTTTCACTTTGTGATCTCCAGACAGGTGTGGAGTTCCCGGTATTTATTGTCCACAGCAAGGAGGACATTTCTGTTCGGTCATGTGTGTGTGTTGGGGGGTGGCATGGGGATGGGCACATCTTGGAAGCCCCCAGCACACTTGATGTTACAGCTCTGTGGCCTTTTTATTTTTTTTAGGAGGTGTGGGGATTGAACCCAGGACCTTGTACATGGAAAGCAGGTGCTCAATTAGTGATCTACATCCACTCCCTGTTTTAACATTTATGGTATATTTTATTAGACATAGTTTCTACCCAAAGAGAGTTGGTTTTCGTTTGTTTGCTTGTTTTGTTTTAAGGAGATAACTAGTGGGGATCGAACCCAGGACCTCATACATGGGAAGCAGGTGCTCAACCACGGAGCTACATCCGCTCCCAGCTCTGTGGCTTTTAACACCTGCCCATGCCCAGCTGTGCCCCTTGGGCAGGGGTTGGAACGGCTGTGATTGTTATCTACCTACAAACACTCCCTGTGGGGCTCCAACACCCCACCTGGCAAGGAGCATGTCACCCTTGAGTCATTTCCTCTCTTTTGTGGCATAGGCTTAATCATTCACCACGTTTGCAGCCAAATTCCTCTTCTGTGCTAACTTCCCAGATCTCCTTGGCTCTCTGCGAGGGCCTCTTCTGTAAAACCCTTGAGTTGCACATCTGTTTCCCTCTGCATTTAATAACGATGAGTGCACTAACTTGTGATACTGTTTGTATGGCTGTGCTCCTCCTTACCCTTTTGGTTTGCCTTCTGCTTTTCTTTATTTTTTAAGGGTTATTTTATTTAGTCTGCTCTCTGTGTCCATTCGCTGCATGTTCTTTTTGTCCGTTTTGTTGTTGTCAGCAGCATGGGAATCTGTGTTTCTTTTTGTTGCGTCATCTTGCTGCGTCAGCTCTCCGTGCGTGCGGCACCATTCCTGGGCAGGCTGCACTTTCTTTCGCACTGGGCAGCTCTCCTTATGGGGCGCACTCCTTGTGTGTGGGGCTTACCTACGCGGGGACACCCCTGCTTGCCAGGGCACTCCTTGTGCGCATCGGCACTGCGTGTGGGCCAACTCCACACGGGTCAAGGAGGCCCGGGATTTGAACCGTGGACCTCCCATGTGGTAGACAGATGCCCTATCCACTGGGCCAAGTCCGCTTCCCAGCCTCCTGCTCTTCTGATAAGCTCCCTGCCTTTTCACTCCTTCTCTTCTTGCCACTGAGCAAGGTGTCTGTCACAAGTCGGTTTCTCCCTCCAAATGTCCCTTATCTCCATCCCTTCCTCTCCATCTGCAGCCTGGTTATTCTACACACACCTAGGTTGTAGCAACAGCTGACCTCCCCAGGGAATGCCTCGCTCTATCTAGAATATTCCCTCTAGAGTCATACCTCCCACGCTCCCGGATGGGTGCTTTCCAGCCTCCTGGTCCCTGGGCCTCTTACCCAGAGGCCTTCCCCATTCCTCCACCTCACTGATGGTGACGTCCTTTCAGGCACAGCTTGGACCCTGTTTACTTCTCTCGCAGTCTCCCCTTCCTCTGAACTGTTGTGAACTTTTCCGTAACAATCACTGAAGCATGAACTCCGGCAGACTTTGGAATTGGACAGACCTCGAGTTAAATTCCAACCCAAGACTCCGCACCACTGCCTCCCTCACAGGATTGCTGTGGGGATCAGAAGATTCTGTGTGGGTCGAGTACCTGAGGGGACCCTTGTTCCTCAGTAATATTGACGAGTGATTACATTTTTATGCACACTTACCCTGCTTTCAGTTCCCAGAAAGATGCTGCGACTGTGCTCGTGCTTTAAAGTTATCTAGCGAGCGCCTGCTGTGAGCCAGGCACCGCTTAGGTGTGTGGGATACATGCTGAACAAAATAAAGATCTTAACCTCCCCGTGAAGCGCTCTGTCCATCTTCCTGCCTTGACGTTAATACATGCCACCCTTAACTTCAGAAGCCTAAAGAGGCACGTGTGAGATGGGAGACCATGGCACCCGCACTGGGGAAGAGGTGTTGCCTTTGCGCTCAGCTCTTTTACAGCAAGCGTTTTGATCTCCCTTTTCCTACCTTTCTACAGTACTGTTGAGGAATTGTGGGGACGTTGACTAAGCTGCCTTAAAGAAATTATATCTCAAAGCGCCAACTGCTGCGTTATGTCTTTCAGTGGTGAAAGTGGGGCAGGTAAAACCGAAAGCACAAAATTGATCCTGAAGTTTTTGTCAGTCATCAGTCAACGATCTTTGGAATTGTCCTTGAAGGAGAAGACATCCTGTGTGGAACAAGCTATTCTTGAAAGCAGGTATTACTCTGTCATTTTTCTGACTTCCAACTAATAGGAATCCCTTTCCTTACTGTACGGCTTATTTAAGGAACAGCTGTACTTGGCTGGATTATATTCTGCTTCTCTTGACTTCTTCTTCATAGCTCCTTAAGAAAAGCCCTGAAAGTGCTCACAGCACATTCTGGGAACCTCAGCAACACCTCTTGCCAGTTGAAGGTCCTCCTGACCCCCACCCCTGGGCTAGGTTTGTGTTGATGACTGAACCATGTCCCAGAATGTTCTGCAGCCTCATGCCTACCTGAGAGCCCTTGACTCCAGTGTTACGTGATGGCTCTGGGTTAGATAGGGGAATGGTACTGAAGTTTGGGGAAAAAATTCTCCTGGTTGACTCTCTGGGGGCTTTGTTAGCAGGTGAAATTTCAGCCTCCATGTAAAAGAGGACTTAGCTTGGAGATGAGCAGGGCTCCCATCAGCCTTTTGGAGGCTCGATGCGAGCAGAACAGGATTTGATAAGGCATTTCTGTAGCCTCTCTGTGGCAGGCAATCAGGATACTTCCCATGTTAGTGAGCCTCAGAACTTGGGAAGTGGGCTGTGTTGTGAGGTACCACCTAAATTTCACTTAAAATATGTAATTGCCTTATGTCTGATCTGTGCCTTATGAGATTTTAGAATGGGTAGGGACTTTAGAGTTCCAGTCATTTAGAGATGAGTCTGGACGTTACAAAGTACAGCCTGCAGCTCCTATTGTTAGTATAAAATTTTCTCGGGATGCAGATCTGTTCACGGATTGTTTAGGCTGCTTTCAAGCTATAGGGGCAGAGGTGAATATTTGCAGCAGAGACCCTACGGCCCGCAAATATTTCCTCTCTGGATCTTTTACTCAGTTTGTCCCTGATCTAGTTTGGTCCCATTTTACAGTTGAAGAAGACTCCAAAAAGTTAAATGATTTGCTCCAAGGGTATACAATAAATCGGTGAAATTTCCAGGGCTGGCAGCGTTTTGGTTTCTAGAATATAGGTAGTGGGCTTTTTGTGGATGTTTCCCGACTTGTGTGTGTGAGTCCAAACCAATTTGCGAATGGATAAGCCTTTGTGGTCTCCTTGATTCTGGAGACCTTTGCCAGCACTGCCAGTTATAAGATCCTTAATCTCATTCAAAGGGGGTAGGCATCATAAACCCATTTCAACAAGTGTTCTGGGTATCGGTCTCATCTGAAAAAGAACATAGTTCCCGCTGGTCCTGTGGGCTTCAGAGTTTTCTTGCAATCGTATATTTTGACATTTGCAAGAAACGCTCTTACTGTTTTTTGATCTGCCCTCATGAACACTCTCTGTCGCCTCATTTCCTTCACAGCCCGATCATGGAGGCTTTCGGCAATGCGAAGACCGTCTACAACAACAACTCCAGTCGCTTTGGGAAGTTTGTTCAGCTCAATATCTGCCAGAAGGGAAATATTCAGGGCGGGAGAATTGTAGATTGTATCCTGTTTCATTTAGTTTTTGTCTGTAGCATTTAAATGGGCAGCTGGACACTGTTCTTGCTTATTATAAGGACGAAAAAACATGAAACGTTTCTCTCTGTGGTTCTGTCTAGTTGTTGCTCTAATATTCTTGTGCTTGGTCCCCTAATTATTCTATGAGATAAAGAACTACTTTTCTTTTGGAAATTTCTGATATATCATGTCCATAATCTGAAAAATTAGATGCATCATCAAACATCAAATATTCATTGTTTGAAAGCAATTCTGACAAATAATATGGTACCTGCAAGGGTTCTAGTGTGTATCATGTTTGTACTCAGATTTAGATGAAATAGCCTGTGATTAGTTTGGTAGATTTTGATCACTGGAAGTCTCAGTGTCAAAGACACAGGAAGCTGTAATGATTTGGATAACAACGAATAGAAAATTAAAGACAAGTGGAGCATGTCATAGCCTTGTTTTATTCCTTGACTCGCCATTGCTTTTCACATGAAGATTTATTAGAAAAAGTAAGTATCACGAATTAATCCCCATTTTCTTCTATAATTATGATTTTCAGAAATTATTGCTGTGTGTTAATTAAGCAGAGAGTACATCTCTGAATATAAATATGATTTATCTCCACAGAACCGCGTAGTAAGACAGAATCCCGGGGAAAGGAATTACCACATTTTCTATGCACTGCTGGCAGGGCTGGAGAATAAAGAGAAAGGTGCGTGGGGCAAGAGTAGAGAAATAACGTACTAGCAACTCATTTTTTCTTTTAAAAAACATCGGTCTGTGAGAAGGACAACCTTTTGAACTTTATCTGTATTTCACAATTAGAAATGAAATATATATTATGAAAGTACTAAAAGATGTTGAATTAATCTCAGAGCCAAATGATGTAGAGAGAATAGCATCAATAGAGAAATTTTGAATTTTTTAAAAATTTTTTGTCTTGGTACATTTCTGATTCATGGGGTATTTGTAAAAAAATATATAATAGATTGCAACTGGTTTTAATTTGAAATCACACCTGAGTAAAGTTAATTTTTAAAAAATCATTCAGTTTTTGAGAGACAACAATAAAAATGTCCTTAGCATCTGTGTTTTTCAGTGGCTTTTTCCACTATCCCATTTAGTTAAATTCCCTTTATTTTCCCCAGTTAATCATTAAGAGGGAAGTCTTTGGGGATGGTAAAGAATAAAGAATTACTTATGTACTCTTTTTTGTAAACTCCCAAAGCAGAAACTATTCGAATTTTGTCTTACCCTGGACAGCTCAGTGGCATTTGATAATATGTTGTTTGCTTTTTTTTTGACAGAAGAATTTTATTTATCTGTGCCAGCAAACTACCACTACTTGAATCAATCTGGATGTGTAGAAGACAAGACAATCAATGACCAAGAATCCTTTAGGGAAGTTATTGTAAGTAACTTTTATACCTGTCTCCCATTAAAAGCAACAGATTTCACTTTCCGTTTCAAATTTTTTTTTCAAAGTAAAAACCGAAGTTATTATATTTGTACCTGTGTGCAAGAAGAGGCATTTCCTTCTTGTTCCAAGTCATACTAAAGAGTATCTTCAGGGTTGGAAAGGGAATTAAAGGCTCCTCTTTCATTAGAAGATGGGTGAGTCTTCAGGTCAGATGGGTCATTGACTTGAACAGCGTGTTGGGAACATGTGTTCTCTTCCACCCCAGCCCCTAACCAAAACCAAAACCAAAACCAGAACACACCATTGGCTTCACAATGGAGCAAGCAGATCTTCCGTTCTTGAGCTTACAAGTATGATCTCTTTTGTTTTGGCTAAAAGCAAATCCATCAACAAGTGGACCAGATGACTGTTGGGGAACCATCCAGTTCTTGTAGCCTAAGTCTAACTGGCCATTTTGATAGCACGAAAATCGATTATCTTAAGATGGAGATGTGAGATGCCCAAATTCTCTCCATTCCAAAATATACTACAAGGACTTTGTTATAGGGTGACCCCAATTTAAGAAACCTGGTCATCAAGCATTACTAATAGCCCCACCTGATTATCGCCAGCAGATTTCATCAATGGGGTCTTAATTCCTTTACCAAAGTTGTTACTGGAACAATGGCATATGATGGATCTAGGATTGAGTCACCATTATA
Source organism: Dasypus novemcinctus (assembly GCF_030445035.2). Classification (NCBI taxonomy): domain Eukaryota; kingdom Metazoa; phylum Chordata; class Mammalia; order Cingulata; family Dasypodidae; genus Dasypus; species Dasypus novemcinctus. Next base: position 17,836,164 of record NC_080674.1, on the reverse strand, counting down.
ATAATCCTCATAAAGGTAGTCAACATTTATTGAGCCTTACTGTCTGAGCTTTACGTGATTGTTCATAATGACCCTGTGAGGCAGGAACTATGGTTTTCCCCTTTCTAAGACTCAGAGTTTGATGACCAGCCTAACCTTACATAATGCCTAGTAAAGTCGGTACCTAAATACAGTCGAACTCTAAAACCCAGCCTCTAAACCACGAAGCAGGCATGGCCTCTTTTCTGCACACTCTGGGTTTGTCTTTCTTGGTTATTGCTGAAAAGTCAACAATATCCCCTTACTCTTCTAGGTTATTCCTAGAATGCCCTGTGGGATGGAATAGAAGTATTTAACAGATGCAAACCATATCTGTATATTAACGATGACATTAAAATCAGGCTAGGCCATAATTTCATGATTGTCTTCCTCTCTGCCTCATTTTTTAAAATATGGCAAAATCCTCCCTTTATAATGCAAAGGGGTTTCTCTCCCCACTTTCAGTCTGTTAAAAAAAAAAAAAAGGCCCCCTGCTGACAGCACCTTTTGCTCTGTACTTTAGAAGGCATGGGAACTGGCCCTGCAAACTGGATTTTTGTTATCATCATTGTTTTTTATTTTTTTTAAGCAGTTTTATTGAGATATATTCACATACCATACAATCCATCCAAATTGTACAATCAGTGGCTTTTAGTATAATCACACTATTGTGCATTCATCACCATAAAAAATTTTAGAACAATTTCATTACTCCAAAAAGAAAAACTCCACACCCCTTAGCATTACCTCTCAGTCTCTCTGTCCTTCTCCCTTCCTACATACCACTAATCAGATTCCATCTTTATAAACTGATTTATATTTACATTTTATATAAATGGAATCATACAATATGTAGTACTTTGTGTCTGGTTTTTTTCACTTAGGATAATGCTTTGATTTGTTTGTATTATATTAACTTCTTGTAACATTAACATAAATTTGTTGAGTACCAAAGAAAAACAGTCTTATATATGCAATATTACCCATATTCATATTTCACATGCGATTTCACTATGTTACACATTGCCATGTTACATGTTTTAGCTTTCCTTCTAGTTATATACAGGACCTTAGACTTTCTCTTTCAACCACTGTCACACCCAACTAAGAGCTCTGTTAGTTACAAACATCATGGTATGCTTTCACCATTTTTATTCATTTCCACAGATTAATAAACAACCTTTTTACCAGTTCTAACCAGATTAATCCTCAGCTTTCCATTCTCTAAACTTATTCTATTTTTTGGTGACCTATATTCCAATTATTAACACCATGAATTTCCACAATATATTTAGTTCATAATAGCACAGTCATATAGTATTTGTCCTTTTGTGTCTGACTTGCTGCATTCAACATAATGTCCTCCAAGTTCATCCATTTTGTCATATGCTTCACGACTTCATTTCTTCTTACAGCTGCATAATATTCCATCATGTATAGAGACCAGTTTGTTGATCCATTCATCAGGTGATGGACACCTGGGTTGTTTCCATCTTTTGGCAATGGTGAATAATTGCTATGAACATTGATATACAGAAGTCTGTGTCACTGCTCTCAGTTCTTCTGGGCATATACTCAGTAGTGGTATTGCTGGGTCACGTGGCAAATCTATATTCAACTTCCTTAGGAAGTGCCAAACTCCTCCACAGTGGCTGTACCATTCTTCACTCACACCAACAATAAGTGTTCCCATCTCTCTACATCCTCATCAACATTTGTAGTTTTCTGTCTTTTTAATAGTGGCCATTCTCATAGGAGTGAAAAGATATGTTGTTGTAGTTTTGATTTGCATTTCTTTAATTGCCAGTATGTTGAAATTTTTTTCATGTTTTTTTTTGCCATTTGTATTTCTGTTGTATGTCTAATCAAGTATTATGCCCATTTTTAAATCGGGCTATTTGTCTTTTTATTGTTGAGTTGTAGCATCTTTTTATATATCAAGACACGGCTGACTGAATGCAAACTGGATTTTATGAAATGTTTTCTAAGTATTTTAAAATTTGATTCCCAATTCTATTGGCCTCTTTGTCTTCTCTCCCTACTTAAACTTTCTCCACTCACGAGTCATTAATTATTTCTTTGCTGAGAAATCACAGGTTAGAGTAAGTATGGAAGCTCATTCTTATTTTTCCTGAGTAGGGTCAAGAAAGACTAGCCTCAAGATTCTCCTTGTTTTCTTAAAGCTGAAGAAAGTGCTTTATGATAAAAGGCCCTACTCTGGTCCCTCCTGAAAGCCTAGGCTGGGTTTTACTTCCGGTGCGAGCTCTTTGGCCATTAAGGTACGCAGGACAGAGGATTCACGTTCCCTGAGAACGCCAGAGGAAGTTACCCTGTTCTCCCCTTGAGGCAGGCACCACATTCCAATTCGGGATTTTTTGTTCTTTTTGTTAGCTACAAATAAACTTTTGGAGCTTGGCCTAATTTCATTGATTGATAGGTGGGTTTTTGTTTGTTTGTTTTCATTAAAATAAAATATTTTGTCACTCGAAAATTGGTCTCATGACTAATGCATGTATCATTTAGTGTATTAGTCAGCCAAAGGGGTCCTGATGCAAAATACCAGAAAGCTGCTGGCTTTTATAAAGGTTATTTATTTGGGGTCGAAGCTTACAGCCACAAGGCCCTAAAGAGTCCAACTCAAGGTACTGTAAGAGGTACTTTCTCACCCAAACCATTGGCTGTGTGTTAGAGCAAGATGGCGGGCATGTCTGCAAGGGTTCAGCCTTACACCTTCCTCTTAAGGCTCTGTGGCCCAACTTCTTCTGATCTCAGCTGTAGTCTGGTATAAGGCATATCTCCCTCCCCGGGGCTTGTTTCTTTCTGGGCTCAGCTGTTCAGCTATCTTCACAAGGTCACCTGTAGACTATCAGGCACACCTCTCTTCCCAGGGCTTCTGCCATGTCTAAAGAGCTGTCTCTCTTCCTCTGTATTCTTCTCTGTTTACTTCTGTGTGAGCATCTGTTTTATCCCCATTGGGGCTGGGACTTGACACTGAGTCGCACTCTAATGACGTGGTTGGATTAGAGCCCTTATCGTAACATAGTTTAATCAGATGTCTCAGCTGAATCTAATACAAAGGGTTGTCACACCAGAGGAACCAAGCAGTTTACAAACATAATCTATATTTCTTTTTGGAATTCATCAATAATATCAAACTGCCACATCCAGTAAGGAAGAAAAATTTATACATGAAACTGTTATAATAAATGTAGATAACAAACTTGTATGTATGGGTGCTTAGACACTTAATGTGCAATTACTTCTTAGTTGGCCTACCAAAATATCAGTGAAAACTTAGCTGATGTTTATTAAAATCAGGAACATGGCATTTTTGCTATTATTATTTAATGTTACTTTGGGAGTTTTGAGCAATGTCTCACCCCTCTCCCCCAACCCCAAGAATATCAAGAAATGGGGAATGGTTTAAATAACTGGTATTATATCCATACAGTAAGATTCATTGCAATAAAGAAAAAGAATTCCCATGTTTATTTAGTAATGTAGAAAAAATTGCTTATTACATAAGAAGGAAGGCAGGATGCAGCACTTTGTAATCCTCCAATATTATATTACAAAAATAAGGGTTTTATATATCTCTCTATGATATATATTATATCTATAATATATATTATAATTATAATAATTGTACGTAGAGAAAGAACATTGGAATAAAAATATACTGAAAACAGTATCTTGTATGGCAGAATTATAGGAAGATTGTATTTTATTTATCATTCTCTCTACAGTATAATATTTTTACAGTGAACATGTTAACTTTTATGATTGTATATATTAACATTATATATAGTATAAGATTAGAATCATTAGAAATGTGTCGTTATCAATATCAACTGGCCTATTTTACTGCCTTGTGTAGCATTCCACAGCCAGAAGTGACAGTTAACTCTTCTGGCAGAAGTTGATTTTAGATCACACACTGGGCAGACAGCAGTTAGACAAATCAGCTATAATCCCTGCGAAAGCATTGGAACAGAATACACTTTTGTGTGTCATGTAATGTGTCTCAGTATTTCCTTCCCAAGTCAATTACTATTTAAGTTTATATCTTTACACTATTTCTGTAAAACTCCTTTTCCTGGAGGTTGTGGGATCGAAGTAAAAGGGAAGAGACCATTTCCGTTTGGGGCTCAAGGATGATTTGTAGAATGTGTTGAAAGGTTAATGGATACTTTGTCTGAATGATTTGTGAAAAAATGTCATTTCTGGTGTTCATTTTTAGCTGCAAAATAAGTTTTTCCTTTTATCAGTTCTAAAGTCAGGGTATATAGCAGGTTTTGCCCCTTACTTCATTGAGAATTCCTCATCGACAGAGATCTAGTATGTATTTTTTTCAAACTAATCATTGGCCACAACTACAATATAAATTAGTACCTGGAAGGTATTCTGAGTAGTTTTAGGGGAGATCTGATTTTTCCTGAGTCAGAGGCAGTGAAACTAGCTAAAATCACTAGCCAATTTTTTTTTTCCCATGCAGACTTCAAAATTACACTATAAATTGTTTGGTCAGCACGAAAAGCAAGTTGGTAGTATTGACTAATTTATTTTGTTGCCAGCATTCGACCTTCCAGTCTGGCGACTCATGCAGGGTGATAATAGGTAATGGAAGTCTCTGATGAGTGTGAATCTACTCATTCTCTTATTCCACAAATATTGACTATCCCAGCATGCCTGGCTGAGGGCCCGAACTGGGACTACAGCCAGAGGGGCTTAGACCCTCTTCCTGATCATGTGGACTTTGCTGGACTTTTAATAATGTGCGCTCGTGTATGTCTGCGCAGATTCATTCATTGGGAGACACATTTTATAAAGACTTTAAAGGCCTGACTCTGTACTTTAGTTTTGCCAAATTTGGAAAATATCAATCTCTTTCATTCTTGGAAAACTGTAGGAGTGTGAGTCAATTTTGCATGATTATAACATAACCTGCAGTACGTAATATACCATACGTACCTTGCATAATATCTCACGTACTTTTATTACTTAGCATTTACGATGTCCCCATTGCTCACCATTTCAGTCACACCAGTTGTGCAAGATTCATTAGAGCTTTCTTTTTGTACTCGAGGGTGCTGCCTGCCCCACAGCCAACTGCCCCTCAATGGACAAGCCATGTACCATTTGGCAGTAGAGTACCTTAAATTTGTGCCTCTTCCCTCTCTTTCTGATTTGATGATCTTAACTTCTTTCTTGATGGTTGGGACTATATCACATATATTTGTCAAAAACAGCTATTTCAGATGGGCTTAATAAATTAATGTTTCTTGAAAACACGTTGTATACCTTTTATAATTAAATTGCCATTTGGTGTTTCTGAGCTGTCCTGAGAATTTCCCAGTGTTTCCAGTCTTGAGCCATGTTGGTGAGAAAAAAATTATAATAAGCCTTAAGGAGGCTACTCTTGCCAAAGGGGCGGAGATTGCTTACTAAAAGGACTGTAAGTAGGAACAGTTAGAAAGACACAATAAATGGAAGGCTCTGGCTGCAGTTTTAGCACCCACGCCCACAGGAGCGATGATAATTGGTTGCAGCTATTAAATTACCCATGGTAGGATGAATGCAATTACCACTTAGCACCATGCGCCTAACTAATTAATTCACTTACTTAGAGTTAGACTTGAAAACAAAGTCACAAATTTATTAATATAGTAAGCACACTAATTTTGTTTGTTTGAAAACAAACAAAAGAACTTTACCTAGGGCTTTTTATGGGGGAATATTTCGATATAAAATGTTCTACTGTAAACAAGATTGGCCTAGAAAATTTTATGAATTAATCTTCACTATGTCTTGTAATATATGAGGAAAACTTTAATCACAGAAAGGAAAAATATTGGCTTTTCCACTAGAACTCTTTCTGAGAATAGAGTAATTGCTCAATAATAATTTTGCTGATGTCTGATTTGGTACTTAATACTATTTTAAAACTCTGGAGAAGAAGAAACTATTCTTTGTTTCTTAACTATATTTCTTTGTTTTGAGCCTTTTAGAATAAGTCACTGATATATATCTTTAAATTTGAATAATTTGTTTCCTGATAGTCTTTCCACCTTTGGTTAAATTAATAACCTTTGGTTAAATGATAAATAAAACTGATTTATTTATCATATTTGCCTTGTTTAGCTGTAAGTTAGTTACAATTTTTTCTCCGAAAGTGTTTTCAAGATAGAACTTCAGTGAATGTTTCACAGATAAAGCTTTTCTTCTCTGCTGCTGAGATTGTCCTTGCCACAAATTCTCAGTGTTGACGTTATTGGAGATTAAATTGAAGGTTTCTTTTTCCCTTTTATGTCTTTAGAATGTTGTAGAGTTGGGTGGATAAGTTCCTAGACCTTGGGTTAGTTGGGCCTGCCTTTGAATCTTAGTTTTGCAACTCTGAGAAAGTTATTTAACTTCTGCAAAACTTTGTTTTTTCCAGATATTAAAATGCTAAGATTATGTACTTATGTGGCCTTGCCCATTGCTGCCCTGTAATAATGTTGTTTTCCAAAAAGTTTATACTAATTTATAGTGTAGACCACTGTATAAATGTACCCATTTCACTCATTTTTAGGTTTATCATTCAGAATTTTTTTGCTAGTTTAATACAAGTGATCTCAAATTTACTTTACTTTTCACATCCTTGGGGAAAACATTTCTCTGTGGATTTGCATTTGCTCTTGTGAAAAGTACCTATTTTTGTTCTTTTGCTTATGTGTTTTTCAGCTTAACTCTTATACTCCTTCCTTTCTAATTCTTTTTTCAGTGTTTCCTTATCTATTGTTTGCTCCATTTTCCTGCCCCTGCCTTTATTGTTTTTTCTTTATAAAGAAATTAAACGTTTTGAGTTGTTCCCTTTACAATGTCTCTTGCTTCAAAACTGCATATGGTTTCCTTCCTTCCAGGCGTCTATGGTTGTTTAATGGATTTTAATGTCCAAGTTTTCTTTGTAGGTCATATTCATCAGAAATGCCAACAATTCTGTCCCAAAGTTTTGTGTTTTTGTTTTTAGCTTTTTTCCTCACAAGAATGTGGCTATTAAATCACAATAGAAAATGAGCAGACCTTAGTTGTGATTCAGAAAACACCTGGCTTGACTTGCTTAGATACTAATCATTGCTAACAGAGCTTCTGTAGATGCCTGGTTATTTTTGTTTTTCCCAGAAAGCATTATGTTAACTTCGCTTTACTAAGCAGAGGGAAGGCTTATAGGCCAACCTAGGGCCTTAAAAATCTTTTGGAGAAATTAAAAATAGAGACACGATGAAGATCTGGGGAGGGCAGACCCAAATCTTTTTAGATTTTCTATCAGTAATTTATTGTAAAAGAAGTAAAAGACACATCTGTAGAGTTCCTGTGGGAGAATTTTAATCCTTCTACTTGGGTCTCTTTTGCATTTAATCATTGAGATAAGGCCCAAAGTTTTACACTTAGGGCCTCTCTTGAAGTATTTACTCTTCCACCCCTCACTGTTGTTGTGTACGTAAAGAAAATAGTAAGGGGAGTAGGTGTGACTCAAGCATTTGAGTGCCTGCCTCCTACATGGGAGATCCTGGGTTCAGTCCCTGGTACCTCCTGAAAACAAAACAAGCAACAAGCAAACAAATGAAAAAACCTACTCAGGGGAGCCGATGTGGCTCAGTGTTTGAGGGCTGGCTTCCCACATTCGGGGTCCCAGTTCGATCCCTGGTCCCCGGTACCTAAAAAAAAAAATAAAGAAAATAATAAATATTCCATTATCTGTAGACACCTGAAAGTGAAATATTTCTTTTTCATCCATCATTACCGTGACTCCCTGAGTCTAATTCTTTCAAGACATAAACAGAAGGCTTATAAATAACATAGGTATTTATTTTGTTTCATTTAGTGGGTTTTCACTGAGCACACCACAATTCTTAATTTCTCACTTCTCTTTGTACCTGTGTGAACTCTTAAGTGGTTACTTATCTGTATCTTATGTTCTTGCCTCTAGCAGCATAAATAATAATTTAATTAAGTAATGAGCATTTTTCCTTTTCTTCCATGTGTAAAGGCAACATTAAAAAAAAAAACCACATTTATATTCTTTTAGACGGCAATGGAAGTAATGGAATTCAGCAAGGAAGAAGTCCAGGAAGTTTTGCGATTGCTTGCTGGGCTGTTACATCTTGGTAACATAGAATTTATCACTGCTGGTGGGGCGCAAGTTTCTTTCCAAACTGGTAAGCTTGCTCCTTTCTCTTCCCTTCCCCCCGCCCGCCCTTTTCCCCTTTTTCCCCCTTCCCTTGAAAGGCTTTTTCCTCCTAGGAAACTTTAAATACTAAAAGGCCTGTAGGGCATAGCATGTTAGGTTTAAACCCTTAATCATTCTTGACTCAGTGAGTAGTAGCATAAATGAGACATGGATTTATGTTCTTTGGTTGTGCTTTTTTGAAAAAGGGTGTTTTCGTTATAATTTTCTGTAGGACCAGAAATGTTTGTTCATGAAATGAGTATACGATGTCTCACGCCGCTGTGTCCATAGTGACTTTGATTCTGTACTGTAGCTGGGCTAGTGGGTCTATGGAGAGCTGCTGAGATGAGAACAAAGCAGGGCTGGCAAACTCATGGGCCAGCCATCTAATTTAGTAAATCAAGTTTACTGGGACACACCTTTTCCTTTATGCATTGTCTATGCCTGCTTTCACACTACACCTGCAGAGTAGAGTAGTTGTGATAGATGCTGTGTGGTCTGCAAAACCTAAACTGTTTACTCTCTGGCTGTTTACCAAAAAAAGTGTTCTGACCTAGAATGGAGAGCAACAGAACATTAAATGTATTTAATGTGGAGTGTCAGTAAATAAAGGGTCAGAGCATATGAAAAGTTACCACTCGAGTGGTGGCTATGATCTCATTCTTACTAAGAAGAAAGCAGAAACATAAACCACGAAAATTAGATGTAGAGAAAAATATGGGTATGGGTCACCAGCTCTCCTGATTTGCCCAAGACGTTCCTGGTTTTAGCCCTGAAGGCCTTGTGTCCTGAGAAATCCGTCAGTACTGGCTACCCACCACCCATCAATTGAGTGGTGACAGAGTGTCATGGGTAAGACCAAGTTTTCATAGCCCAGCTCTGCCACAAGCTGTTTTCTTGGATAGGTTACCTATCCCCTGGACACCACCAAGGTGACATTTGTAAAGTCCCCCAGAAATTTGTTCGTCAAGATTAAATGAGTTGATACACCTATCGCTATGTCATTTGTCATTTTCCTGGAGTGATTTATAGTTTTAACTTTTGGTTTTGATCCCAGGACCTCTTAATATCCTTAAAAATCTTAGAGGACTGCAAATAGCTTTGGTGTGTATAGTCTATGGCTTTTAACAGTTAATGTATTAAAAATTAAAACTCACAGTTTAAAATAGTAAATCACTTAGAAATGACAACAATGCATCCATTGCCTATTAAAATATCATATTTCTACTACTAAACAATTACATATATTCCAAAACAAAAAATCAGTGAAAAGACTGTCAGGGTTTTACATTTTTTTTTGCAAATCTCTTTATGGCTGATGCAGTAGGAGACAGCTGGATTCTCCTATCTGCTTCTGCATTCACTTTGTTGAGAAATCACATGTTTAGCCTCTGAACCACTCTTTGAAATTTTAGTGAAAAATAGTAGAAAAGAAATAGCATCTCAGTATTACGAATGAAAGTAGTTTTGACCTCATGTTCCCCTGAAAAGGTCTTGGGGAGCCCCAGGGGGTTGCCAGATCATATTTTTTTCAAGCACCAGGTTCTCTGCTACTGACCTGGGATTCACTAAGGAAGTGAATAATTCACCAGCAACATGTGTGTTCAGTAAATTCTGCCTGGAGGGATTCACGCGTGTTCTCTGCTTTAAGGTGTTTCTGTGTAGCTAGCTTTGAACCCATTTGGGACCCCGGAGCCTGTTTCTTCTTGGCGGCCGGGTCCACATTTGCCTTGTTCTTCCATTGCAGCTTTGGGCAGGTCTGCAGAGTTGCTAGGGCTGGACTCAACGCAGCTCACAGATGCACTGACCCAGAGATCGATGATCCTCAGGGGAGAAGAGATTCTCACGCCTCTCAGTGTTCAACAGGTACACGCGCTTGGCCATCAGCACTCATTGTATATCTACTTACTACTTACTACTGTCTTTACTTAGGAAGGTTATTCACTGTGCCTCAGTTTCTTCCTCTCTAAGATAAGGATAATTATCATACCTAATTCATATGACTAGGGTATGAACCCTAGTCAGGGTTAAAGTTAAGTATATGCTAACTACCTAATGTCTAGCACAGAGTCAGCACTAAATAAACATTAGGTATAATAATAGTAATTTTTTTCATTATATGAAAAAATGCAACATTATGGTATTTTTGCCTTTGCTACTACTGTCTTGAGACAGTTTATATGTGCTACCCCTTCTAATACCTGTTTCTTTTTTTTTTTAATCCATTTTATTGAACTGTGTTCATAAACCATTCAGTCCACCAACGTGTACAATAAATGGCATTTGGTATAATCACAGAGTTGTGCATTTTCATCACTGCAGTCAGTGTTAGAGCATTTTCATACTACAAAAAGGAAGACCCCCTACCACGTAGCAGTCACCTCTCAATCCCTCTATCCTTCCCCTGCCATGCATAACTGCTAATCTCTAATATCTGCTTCTTGATCAGTATGTGGTAAAAAATGCTAACCGTACCACGAAAAAAATTTCTTATGTAAAGGGTAGAATATGAGAAGATACTGAAAATACTGAAGATATTGAAAAAAGCTCAGATTTTAGTTAATGTTTTAAACCAGAATAGAAGACATACCTGTATATGTAGGTTCAGATTCTTTCTTTTGTATAACTCAATGTATAAAAGTTGAATTTCAAAGCCTACGTAAAAGAATTCTTGGTGAATCCTACTGTAGAGGAAAAGAAGCTAGCTTTATCTTTCTTTACATGGCTGTATTTTCCTACATGGTTTTGATTTACTCACCTGTGGGTGCACATTTACCATGCCAGGTTAGCGCGTGTGTCTCCCAAGCAGGGGGGGGACGGACCTGCCTGCCTGGGTGGCAGCGGGCGGCAGGGTCTGCAGTGATTCTCTCCCCACAGGCAGTGGACAGCAGAGACTCCTTGGCCATGGCACTTTATGCACGATGCTTCGAGTGGGTGATTAAGAAGATCAATAGCAGGATCAAGGGCAGTGATGACTTTAAATCTATTGGCATTCTTGACATCTTTGGATTTGAAAACTTTGAGGTAAGCTTTGGCAGAGTAGGACAACTGAGTTGGTTTCTCTCCATTTATTAGCTGCTATTGAGGAAATCTCTTGAAACAATTACTCTTTGGAGTTTCTGGCTTTTTCTTCACCTTTCTTTGTAATACATAGTGAGGGCATTAAAAATACTTTTTTGAATGTTTTTCCCCTGCAGGTTAATCACTTTGAACAGTTCAATATAAACTATGCAAATGAGAAACTTCAGGAATATTTCAACAAACATATTTTTTCATTAGAACAACTAGAATATAGCAGGTAAACCCTCAGAGAATTCATTTCAATTTTTTTAAAAAATCAGCAACCAAGTTAAATAGGTTTGAAGCCATATTTTCATTTAACTGTTCCCTTTGTGATCTTTCTGCAGAGAAGGATTAGTGTGGGAAGATATTGACTGGATAGACAATGGAGAATGCTTAGACCTGATTGAGAAGGTAATACATTGTTGAAGAATGGTTACCATCCCAAGGGTGTCCAGCTGGGCTGATTCATATGTATGGGAACAGAATAGCTTGTGTGAACATGCACATCAAAGATGTGAATATTTAGAACACAATGGACCATTTGGAAACATAAATGTTAATGTGCAATGTTGAATTTAAATACTTGGCTGCTTCAACCCCATTGTATCATTGAACTCAGTATTTCAGAATCAACAGTGCACAAATTGGCTTCGCTTAGATTTTAACTTGGCATTAGTTGCTAGTGCCAATAATAGTTTGCCAACTGTAAAAGTTTAGTCCAGAAAAATTGTAGCTTGCTCAATTTTTTTTTAATGTTTAGAAGGACGTTAAATTCATTGGTGTTCTTTATAGTGTGTCATTCTGAATTTTTTAAGCCAAAAATTTAACACATGCCTTTCTTTTAACCACTCACTTGATAGAGAATATTTAGGAAAGGGATATGAAAATAGGTTGAAAAGACATGCATTCAACTTTTCTTTTTCCTCTTCCAGAAACTTGGCCTCCTAGCCCTTATCAATGAAGAAAGTCATTTTCCTCAAGCAACAGACACCACCTTATTGGAGAAGTTACACAATCAACATGCTGTATGTCAAAACCAACTCTTAATTATGTCTCAAGGGCAACTCTTAATTATACCTAAATAGCAAATCTGTGGATTAAGATAACAGACAAGATATGTCATTGCTGTTTGCCCCAGTCTGCCTCCCACATTTAACTTTTTATCTCACACCAAAGCTCTTTTCCCATTGCTAGAGCTCAATTAAAATAAGCCAAAGGGTTGGATTTGGGCCACTGGTGGGAATATGCCCAGGTTTAGTTTATGAGCAGAGAAGTTTGAATGTAGAGATAGTCAAAAGTTACATGGTTTTGATAACACGCATCATATACTTTGTCCTAAAACGATGATGCCTGGTGAGTTTTAAAATTGTATTCACTGTCTGTTAATACTTAGTTTTCTCCAGAAGTCAGTGGAATTCAGTAAGTACAATAAACCATTTGTTTTTGGTTTTTATTAGAATAACCACTTTTACGTGAAGCCCAGAGTTGCGATCAACAATTTTGGAGTGAAACACTATGCTGGAGAGGTAACTTCTTATTAAGACACTTACCCAGGGGAATGGGTGTGGCTCGGTAGTTGAGCACCTACCTCAAAAGTATGGCATCCTGGATTCAATCCCTGGTATGTCCTTTAAAAAAAAAAAGATGCCAAAATTCGACCTTTTGGTATTAGAGAAAAAGTTATTTCAGAAGCCCATTATAAATTTATTGAAATGATATCTTCTCATGGGTCAAGCTTTTAAGGAGATGCTGATGTCCTAAAATTATGCTTTTGACCAAGTCTGCCCTCTCCCTTTCATTTTTAAAAACCAGGTGCACTATGATGTCCGGGGCATTTTGGAGAAGAATAGAGACACCTTTAGAGATGACCTTCTCAACCTGCTAAGAGAAAGCCGGTATGCCAGCCTCTTCTTCAAGATGTCAATTGCAAACAAATTACCATTTGTGTTTTCATTCATGAATATAAGAAAAAAAAACATTACTGTTTTGGAAAAAACTTGTTTTAATATGTTCTTCATTGATAGTATCTCATCAACAGAGTGACCTCAGAGATGTAAAATAATTAATAATACTTTCAGTGGCTACCATTGAATATAGTACTATAATAAGCCCTTTGCATGAATTATGTCATTCAGTCCCAGAGCAAACCCATGAATTAAGTATTATTATTAATCCTGTTGTGTGGATGAGGAAACTAAGGCTTGGAGTGGTTAAGTAAATTGGCTAAGACCCTTACTCAGTGAGCTGTGGAGCTGAGTTCTGTTCCAATTTGTTTGGCTCAGGAGCCTCAGAGCCTAGCCAGCATGAGCTACTTAGCAAGTTTAGGGCAGTGTGTTGTTGATTCAGCCTCAGTTTTGTAGTACTCTTTTGCCCCTAATTAGTGCAAGGGATGTCAAGAAAATAAACATGTCTTAATTCAGCCAAAATTATCGATTTATTGCAAATTCCATCATTCATTCATGAATTTCAAATTTATGTCATTAAACCAATAGGTAAGGGAGACATGCGGAAACTCTCCATGACTCATTTATCTCTTTGTTTAAATTAAATTAGGAAGCTTCCTAATTTTAGGAGGCTTTGTTAGAGAGAAAGGAGGAAAAAACCCTTTGCTTCAAGCTCTCGATACTTGTGTCAGATCCAGTGTGGCTCTAACAAAAATAAACCATTCTAATGTCTAAAGAAGGAAAGTAACACAATTGTTAAAATCCCTAATATATTTAGTAGTGTAAACACCAGATGGCCACCCTTTCGCTTACATAGCTGTGACTATGGAGTGAAAGGAGCTCTGTCTGAAGTACCAGCTCAGAATTTGAAATAGTCTTATTTTTTAAATTCGTTTTAAGTGAATGAAGATTCACTGTTTACAATATCATCAGGTATTTTTAATTTTAGATGAGTTTTCAGGCCTGTAGAAATGACCATGTTTCAAAAATACTACAGCATGTTATCTATCAAGGCAGTTTCTTAGTCACTGGAATTAGACCAATACATTTAAATAAAAGCAGTGTATTGTTTTAAGCAGCCATTTATGATTGTGTTTTCATGGGCCTGGAAATCAGCAGATTGGGGTTTTGCTTGTTGTGCCTGTCATTGAGTGGTTTTGTGATGGGGGTAAAGGACTTTGTTTCAGCCGAGGTTGCTGTCTGCAAACTGGGGCCTTGGGCTGTTTTCTCACACCACTCTCTTTCACCTTTGACATCTGTGACATTTAATGGAACCAAAGCCTTTCTCCCCAAAGCTCAAAGCACAGTTTGAGAACCTCAAAGAGTGAAAGTTAAATAGCACCCTAGGACAAAAATGAAAAATGAAGGCAAAGTGAGAAGTAGCAGGGGAGAACAGGGACATGGCTGCCTCAGGGTGAGGATGCCCAGATGTCCCTCCCATCTTCCAGGATGACAGTAAAGCCACCAGCACCCCCAGCTATTTATCTCATAATATCTTCCATGCAAGGAAGATAAAACTAAGTTATTTGGGGAAACGGACTTTGGCCCAGTGGTTAGGGCGTCCGTCTACCATATGGAAGGTCCGTGGTTCAAACCCCGGGCCTCCTTCACCCGTGTGGCGCTGGCCATGCGCAGTGCTGATGCGCGCAAGGAGTGCCGTGCCACGCAAGGGTGTCCCCCGCGTGGGGGAGCCCCACGCGCAAGGAGTGCGCCCGTGAGGAAAGCCGCCCAGCGTGAGGAAAGCCGCCCAGCGTGAAAAGAAAGAGCAGCCTGCCCAGGAATGGCACCGCCCACACTTCCCGTGCCGCTGACGACAACAGAAGCGGACAAAGAAACAAGACGCAGCAAATAGACACCAAGAACAGACAACCAGGGGAGGGGGGGGAAATTAAATAAATAAATAAATCTTTTTTTAAAAAAAAACGAAGTTATTTGGAAGCCTCTTTATTAGTAGTATCAGTGGATTTTGTAGGGCTTTTTTATTAATAATACCATAACAGTAACAAATAACAACCACTAACAACAGCATGTAGGATGTGCCAGGTAGCTTTTGCACAGCTGCACATATTTTGGCACCCTATTGTTTGGTGCATTTATGTTTATAATTGTTAGACCTTTCTGTTGAACTGACTCTTTTATCACTATATAATGTTCATCTTTGACTCTTATAGAAGTTTTTAATTTAAAGTCTATTTTGTTTAATAACAATTTCCGTTGATGGAACTCAAGTGGAAATCTGAGGGCAAAGGAGTCCAAACAATGCAGTCCATTAAATGAACTTCATGGAGCAGAGAGCAGGGCAAAGACAGGCAGAGAATAGATCTATTTCCTCCTCACCCCAGCCTGATGGGATAAATTCTTAAATTGTCCCCATTTTCCAGATGAATAAACTGAGGCCGAGAGGGGGCAGGTCAAGCATCTGACCCAGGTAACGCAGTTATGGAGCCTGGTCCATCTTTTTTCAGTTGAAATTTCCTTGGTAGTGCCTCTCCATTGGCTAACTGGTTGAGTCTTTGCAATAACTGTGAGATCGACAAAACAAAATCTCCCTTCAACAGCAGAGGAAATCGAGGCCCAGGAAGCTGAGGCGGCTCTCAAATGCCCAGCACTTGTAAAATGGATGTCATGCTTGGTCACTCTCATCCCAGGTCATTACTCTCCAGCGAGACCCCAAGCACTCTGAGGACTCCAGGGCTCTAAGAGTTTCCACCTCTTTTCAGGGCCCAAAGCTCTTTGGTGAAGATTGGGTTGAAATCTGTGGAAGCTGTCGTAGTTTTTCCAGACCTCAGTGTATTGCTTTCAATTATCAGTGGGAAATCCTTTGTAATTACAGTAATCCATTGCCTAATGACTGGGTGTGTTGCAGCTCATGAGCCTCCTGCTCTTTCCTCATGCAGATTCGACTTCATTTATGACCTATTTGAACATGTTTCAAGCCGCAATAACCAGGATACCTTGAAATGTGGAAGCAAACATCGGCGGCCCACAGTCAGCTCACAGTTCAAGGTTAGTTCACACTATTGACTTTGATGAATCCATCTTTATTCTGATTTTAATGGTTGAAAACAGGAGCTGGGTATACATGAGGTCTATGAGAGTATTATGTTTAGTTTTCTCTTATATCATGTTTTTAAACCAGATGCTGCTATAGAAATTTTATATATATTATATGTATATTTCTGAACCTAATGAAAACATGTAGATCCTTTTCAAAAAAAAAAAAGTAGGTACTTTTTTTAAGTTTGTGAAAGAACAATTCTTAAGGAGGATTGTTTTGGCCCTTTGCGATCAAACTGATTTGTATTTAGAGGCACAGATGAAATAGGTTCTGTTTCTTCCCATGCCTGGATTTTTGTATTTTTTCCAGGTCAGTTTAAATATCTTAATTAAGAGTAAAGACCAGGTGTATATTTAAATAAGACTGATGGTGGTTACCTTGACCAGATGTCTAGAATTTGGGGGAAATAAGAAACATTGTTATTTACAAAATATCTATAAGCCTTTTATACAGTTCAGAGCAGAGGTTCTTAACCTTTTCTGTGCCATGGACCCCTTTGCCGGTCAGGTAAAAACCACAGACCCCTTACTAAGTCCACACTATACTGTGTATTATTTTAAAAATATATCACACCTGCACCAACATGTCCCCACAAGAATAATGTTTTGGTTTGTTCTTTAATTTAAATTCAAGCTCACAGACCCCTTGTTAAGAACCCCTGGTTTAGAGGGAGAGCATATGAATACCATTTTCCTAACTTAGTTGTTCTGAACATGAAGGGGAAATGGAGGCACATCAGCCAACAGACTGTTGCTAAATCGGCCCCGTGTGAGGCTGTCTTCCATGGCGTTGTCACAGTTGAGCGCAGAGTGCTGGGTTCTGGGTGAGTTGTGTGGTACACCGACACAGCTGACAGGTCTGGACAGGGCAACCTGCAGTGCACGGTCGACCCAGATGGGGTATAATAATATTAGTTACCATTTGTCAGGTGCTTAGTATGTACCAGGCATTGGGCTAATCACTCCGTATACATTACGTTCACTCTTCATATAACCTGATGATTGCAAATTATTGCCCCCCTTTTAAGAGGAGGAAACTGAGGTTTGGAGAAGTGGCGAGTCCCTCACTCCCTCTGATCACTGAAGTTAGGGCTTAAATCTAGACTTGTCTGACTCTTCGTCTTCCAGGGGAAGCACTTTCTTTTTTCTAGATGATTCGTGTTGCTGAAGTTGTCTTGTGGGACTTTGGGACTAGGAATTCAGCAAATGAGAAAGAGTGGGTGACCTGTTCCAGGAAGAGACCAGGGCAGGAGAAGCGGTCCTAAACTGGGATGGTTCTGGAGGACTGTGATAGATAGGGCCAGCTGGACAGAGGCCGTGTAAGAAATTAACTTGGTACCAGAATAGGAAGGGACTTGAATACCAAGATGTTTGTTCATCTGTGGGAAGTCCCAAAGCTTTCTGAGTAGAGAAGCTACTAGTCAATGGAGCATCATAGACAACTCAGTTTCTTAAACAATAAAATTGTAAGAAGAAAAGAAGAGACAGAAGGAAATGGAGGGGAAACCAAGGGACTAAAAGAGACTTAAAAGACGTTATCAACCAATTGCAGTGCATGGACCTTGTTTGCATTTTGATTCCAAAGAACAAATCATGAATTTGAGACAGTTGGAAATTTTAATATTAATATCAAAGAATGACTGTTCTGTTTTTTGGGCATGATAATCATATTGTGATTCCATGTGTACACCTTAAAGAGTTTATCCTTACCAACACACACTGAAACATTGACAGATAAAATAATGTGATGTCTGGGATTTGCTTTGCTCTGAGGGGTTGGGGATGTTTGGAGACAGGGATCAGATGCAGTGAGATGAGCCATGAGCTAAAGCTGGTTACAAGGACGCATTATATTCTGTCTCCTTTGGTAAATGTTACAAATTCTCCATAATAATATTTTTAAAAACGAAAAAAAACAGAAAAGAAAGTAGTGGTATAGAAGATTTGTCTGGAGTCTGTAGGCCTCATGCTTTCAAGGTAAGAATGAGAAATTGTGGCTTGAAGACAAGTGAAGTACTATCATTTTCATGGAAATAATTAAGAGGAATGACTACAGTGGGCAAGTGGATATTTTTCAGTTTTTCTTTATCAAAGAAGAAATATCCTAGGGTGGTTCTTTGTTTGTAGATAACATATTTTTGTTTTTGTTTTTTAGACTCTTTACATGATTTTTATGTATTATGAAGTAATTTCAATTCCAATGAATAGTAATGTCTTTTGCTGAGTTATATTAGAATGGTATCATTAAGGATTAAAAACTCAGATATTCCTATGATTTATTTTGTTTTCTTTTTTTATTCTAGTTGTTTCTGATAAGTTCCTAGGGTGCTGAGAAATTTAAAGAATGACATAAGAGACTAAATCAACATATACTTTTTCCTTTCTAATAGGACTCACTGCATTCCTTAATGGCAACGCTAAGCTCCTCTAATCCTTTCTTTGTTCGCTGTATCAAGCCAAACATGCAGAAGGTAAGAATTATGACAGTGCTCGACTGCGATTGCATCTTTAAGGACACAACCTCCTGGGCCGGTTACTCACAGATTTGGTTTCTCCAAAGTCCTTTTATTGTAGATGGTTGGAAATGTATATGGCATTATTATAACCTGACATTAAGTGGAATAATTCCCTTTGTCGCTTGGGCCTGTTAGTCTGCTTTTTGAGTGATGTCATTAAGCTTTAGAAAAATCCATTTCAAAAGGAAACATTATGAAGCCTTCAAATTTTTTTATAGCATTCAGTTTTAATTTCTTGGGCAAGCTCCAGAAGAATAGTTGGTATGTTTCTTGTTATGGGTGGGTTTTTTTTTTCCATTTTAATTTGTTTTGCTTTATTGTTAAACATGATGAACAGTCTGTCTCTAAGCGGTATTTTTAAATACTTTAGGTGGTTGTAAACAATTAGAAGACTCCTGTAGGTTGTCAGAGGCTTTACTGTTCACCTGGACTCTGTGATTTTAGCTTTTTAAAGCCGTATCCTGATTGTAAACAGAGTTAGTTTAAAATATTTAGTATTAGATATATGCAGTTGCTGGATCCAAGGCTAAACGGGCAACTTCCCTTGCAGTGTTGTTAAAAAATTGAAATTATTTTGATTTGGCAAATATTAGTCTCTTAGGACTCCCTCTTAAGAGGTGAAAACCTCACAGGATAGTAATTTCAAGGGTCTCCTTATGCTACAGAGCTAAAAGACATCCTAGTAAGTATGTGTATGCCTTATCCAAGTCAAGAACTAGATTACTGTCAGCACCTAGAGCCTTTCCTCACCCACTCCTGGTCACTGCTGCTTTCTTCCTCCCCATTATACTGACTTTAATATTATGTAATTTTACCTGTTTTTTTATTTTATTTTATATATATATATATATATGACCTGGCACGTGCCCCATGAGACTTGTGTTATCTCCTGGTATCTTTGCTAACACTGGATCTTATTTTTTATATTATTTTGGCAATTTCCTTTTTTTTTTAAATAACTTTATTTCAAATTAAACAAAAATGCAGCTCAACAAATTTTTATAGAAACATTACCCCTATAAAATTCTTTCCAAAGACATTTAACTCATCTAATTCTGCCTACAAAGGCCTTTTGACTTGATATAACAGGGATTCCTCATCCAAAGTTTAAATATGTGAACTTAGGAGAACCACAAATTGAATTCTGTCTTCTAGAAAGGCAAAATTGGATGTCTCTTTAATAAAGAGTCACTCGTTTGTCACCTTGCAAATTTGATATTTGTATGGCATAAAGTGGCTAAGACTGGGCTTTAGAGAAGGTAGAAGATCTGTGATGACTCAATTTAGTGTTTATCTGTTTTGGTAGTTTAAAAATCAACTCAACTTTTTTATATTAAAATATTTTAGGTTAATATAAAAATGGCAAAGTAATGACCAGATTTCATCCTTCAAAGAGGCATATTTTTTCTCGGTTTAGTGTTTTGGGTATTGGACCTCTTACGGTTCATAGCAGACTATAGTTTAATTGGAAGGTTTTTTCCTTAGAATTATGCAGCATAATCTTGCAATAAATAATCAGCTGTATCTTAGATTCAGTGACAGAGGGAACCTTAGAGAGACATGCCTGTATCCTGATAATAAGGATAGAAAATTTAATTGGAAAAACACTTTTTCCAATTTATTTTTTCTTCCTTGGATTGCTCGGAGTTGTTTTCCCTTGAAATTGTAGTAACTTTTGAAATTAGGTCTGCTTGAAAACATAGCAGCAGTCAGAATATTGAAAGAGTTATCTCTTTTTAATGTTTTATATTTCCATAAACATTGTGCCTAATTGCCTCTGTTTTGTATTTTAAAATACAAGCCAACTGAGCCTTATGTTTTTATAGTATCGGTTCAGGCCCTTTACATTTCCTGGCCTGTGACAAACACCTGGACTATAGAAGATGCTGAAAAAAATGTCTTGGTGCCATTATTAAAACACCCAGAAAATAAAGACACAGGCACAAGAGCTGGCTTCTCTGAAGTCTAGGATGTAGATTTCATTATAAATGTCAAGTTGGTAATTAGAAAATAGAAATATTGATTTGTGATTTGCTTAGCATTCATTTGATTCAAATGAAAATACTGGACTATTAGTGATGACT
This sequence comes from Dasypus novemcinctus, assembly GCF_030445035.2. NCBI lineage: Eukaryota > Metazoa > Chordata > Mammalia > Cingulata > Dasypodidae > Dasypus > Dasypus novemcinctus. Next base: position 17,815,274 of record NC_080674.1, on the reverse strand, counting down.
TAGGTTATATGAAATGTATGTAAATAATCCTCATTTGGAGTTCCTGATTGGTACAGATTTCTTTAGTTCAAAGAGATATTTCTATAAATGTCACAAGTAAAATCTTATCTTCTCTCACCCTGAATATGGAGAATATGTTTCTCCAGCATGGAGAGAACAGGCCAAGTCTCTCTGTAACTTGTATTCTTCTCAGGTCAGTTGTTGTTCAGGGGAGCTTGGGAGGTTTTATTCAAATACGTATGTATCTAGGTATTTTCTGCATCATTCACAAATGAGATCATGGTTTTCTGGCAGATTCTCTGACCAAAAGGGATAAGAGCCAGGGCTTTGAAGTCTGGGGCCCAGAGAACTGTTAATGCATTGAACGACACTCCCCACAATGGCGTGTTCACGTCCTAACCCCTCGTCCTGTGGGTGTGAACTCGTTTATGAGGGGGGTCTTGGAAGTTCCTAGCAGTCAAGAAGAGGCAAACCGAGTGAGGGCGGGCCTTACTCCGTTACGCTGGAGTCCTCCCCGCAGACGACAGCTGGGCACAATCAGGAGCAGACAGGTGGGGGGCAGGCAGCCATGGGACGGAGGCGATGGAGTTACGGGTTGTCATCAGGCCACCACAGAACTTAGCGACCGCAGAGGGAGCACGCCCCTGCCGACACACACCCCCCTTGATTTTGAACTTCTGGCCTCCAAAACTGTTTTTTTAAGCCAGCCAGTCTGCGATACTCTATTACAGCAGCCCTGGCAAACCTAAGACAAGAACTGTGGCATTCGAAAAAGCGAAGTGTTTCCAGGAACATCTTCAGAATTCCCACCATGGCCTGGTGAGAGTGGAAACAGATCCCTGAGGGCCCCAGGCTTGTGGGACAGGCGGCCTCCTCTCCTTGGCATGTGGTTGAACCCCGGAATAGACAGTGGGGCAGAAAGAGTCTGGAATTCTTTTGCCAGGGATATTACTGAGTTTTTGTTAGTTTTTGAGGGTGTTATTTTACATAACTGAAATCCTGAGATATATATGTTCAAGTAGAGGAGAGCAGATGTGGCTTGAGGGGTTGAGTGCCAGCCTCCCACACGGGCGGAACCTCCTAAACACAAAAGCAAACAACAAGCAAACAAATGAGAAACCCAACTCAGGTGAGCCGATGTGGCTCAGTGGTGGAGTGCCGACTTCCCGTATATGATGTCCCAGTTCAATGCCTGGCCCTGGTTTCTCAAAAAAAAGTCAACTTGACCCTTATAACATGTGGACTTTTTTTTTTAATGTGGTACTCTGCGGTGTTGTATAAAAGGATCTTTTCTAGCTCTGTTGGGAATCCGCCTGGCATCAAGTTATGAAACAAAGAAACTTCCCTCTCTATAGGGGCGTGTCTCTTGCATTAGCTCAGAAGGTCATGAGTTTCCACTAAGTTTAGGATTTTCCCAGTTAACAAAGGCCACGTGGAGAAGATTTTTAGTTGGTGATGTGGTCTTTTGGATTTTTTTCTGTTATGATTTATAATTTGCTTTGGCAGTGGTCGTAGGTAGCCCAAAGTCCCCAAACCAGCCCCAGGAAATTTCACTATCAAGGAAAACCTGCTTTGCCTCATCAGAAACCTCCCCTAGGGCAGTCCCACAGCTGTGATCTCTCTCCCCGGGGTATTTTAGCAAATAAGTTCTCCTCAGCAAAGTCTCTCATTAACATTCCTCACAACACCCTGAGGAGGCTGAGGACCTGCAGATAGGTATCAGGGGAAACTTCCCAGGTGTGAGAATTGGTTGTGGTTCCAAGAGCGGCCTGGAGGCCCCAGGCCCACTTCCTGAAAACAGACAAGTCTGCCTCTTGGAGCAGGCCTGCGGCTCTGCTCTCCCTCTGCCTCTGGGATTGCGCTCTGTCAGTTTGATGTCTTGAGTTCTCTGTTTCTCTGGGGGGCAAGACTTGATTCCATCAGCAGCATCTTTACATTTATAGTTTGAAAGAACCTCCTCCGAGATTTTGTCACGTCTGCTCCAAAAAGGCACAAGTGGGTCATCTAAACCCACTTGTGGAAGGTTTTTCTAGGAGAGGAGGCTGAGAGGCAGCTGGCGGGCAGGCCCTGGAAGAGAGAAACGGCAAGGTGGACCGCATTCCTCTTCACTGGAAAGTGAAACTTCAAGCAGGGGACTGGGGCGAGAGACGGGAGGTTAGCCAGATGGTGCTGGGCCTTACTCGCCCGTCTGCCCCAAGAGCACCGGCCCTCACAGATGTCCTCTCTGAAAGACTTCAGGGGATACCAGCGCCTTTCACGTCAATGAATTCTGACGACCCCCTCTTTCACAGTGCTGCTTTTTACATCACGTGCACGTTGACAGGTTCCCAGGCCGTGCACGACCACACAGAAAGTTAGAACCCGATGCAGACACTGTGGAAACAGGGGCGCTTTTTTTTCTAGAGTTATAATAATTTGGTGAGTGATGAGTGTGAATGAATGAATCTGGCACATTTCATCTGGGGGACTTAGATTTGCACAATCCAGGTGCTAGCTGCCTTTAAAAAATTATTTTTTTTTTTTAGATAAAGACCAAGCCACCAGAAGACAGAATGAGGATAGAGAATGGGGAACTGAGGCTTAATTTGTGCAGACTTTGTAGTAAGGTTGAGTGTAAATATTTGGAAAAGGATAGAGGTGACGATAGCACATTATAGCCAATATAAGTAACAGGGCTGATATGTGTGTAGTATTGTAATTGAAAGGGAAAATTTAGGGTCATGTATTATAAGACATTAATAATCAGAGGGTTTGGGGGCAGAAATACACCTAAAGCAAACTATGGTCTATAGTAAATAGTAATATTTTCCATCAATTGTAAAAAATTTTTAAAAAATTTTTTTAAAGAACAAAGACCAAAAATTTCCTTTAAAAAGTTCTATAAAAATGAAGCATATTTTCTACTTTCAATTCTTTAATTTTTGGTCCCATTTTATTCTTCCTATATCCTTATCTCTATAATTTTAAAATCTCATCTCATGAGCCTTATTGAGTTTTTTCCAACAATAACTCTCCATTTCTTTTCAGGCTTTTGGTCTCTCTATTGTAATCCCATTTTCCCAGAAAAGTATTCCAAATTTGACCATTTCACAGGGCCTAATGTCCTAGCAGCCTGCTGCATAGCTCTGTCTGGCTTGTAATAGATGCTCAATAAATGGTGAATTGCTCTTCAGTGGGCATTTCAGGGATGCTGAACTTTGCCAGAAACAAAGTCGTACACACTAAGGGGGACTTACTATAATCCTGATTGCCGCAGGTTCCATCTAGTTATTTTACTTTTGACATGTTTTCTTCCTTCTGCTCCTCTTTGATTTGAGTATTTGGAAATTACCTTGGGAACTTTCTAGTAGCTTGTTATTAGGGTGATATTCCTCATATGCTCCCAGTCTTTGCTTATCATCATATGACTTCTCCCTGTCTGCCTTCCACAGCTGACCCAGACTCAGCCACGGCCCCCTTAGGGTTCAAGGCCCAGTTGGAACAGCCCAGCTGCGGGGCTCCTTTCACAAAATGCCTTTGTCTTGAAGCAGGTGCTTCCTGCTCAAATATTCGATTCTCTGAATGGGACATTTCTCTGTGGCCCTTGTTACCTGCCATGACTGGCCAAGAGGTGGTCTGGATGTTTCAACTTGCCCTGAAAGGCTAAGCCTACGCCTTTAACCATTTTAACGTTTTGATTGAACTTTCTGGAATCCTAGATCATCCATTCAATCCAAACATGACCTGTTACCGTACTGGGTCTAAGATGCCATGATTGTAAAATGCACCCTTATTTATATGAGAGAAGAAGCACTGCCCGTTACCCTAGGGCACGATTCTCTCTTATCAGTTCTCAGTTGTCACTTTACAGAAAGTATGAAATGGAAGGTCCTTCCTCATGATAAATACGTGCTTCACTAATAACAAAGTCTCACCTTGCCGCTCTGCTTCCATGCTTTTCTGCAGATAAAATAAGTTTTCTGTTTCAGTGACAAATCTGTACTGTAATATTTGGATTATATTGAAAGACAGTTGAACTCAACACGAGAAGTTCCAGCAGTGCCCATCACATGAAGAATGGTGGTGAAATTCACATGTGCCCAGGCACTCAAGGTTAAGCCAGTTTGCTGCCTGGATGACAGTGGCTGAGACATGTCCTGACTTAAGGCACATAGAAATGGGAATGTGTTTTCATTCAGAATAGACGAAAATGCTTTGTTCATCCCCTTTACTTTATCTAACAGAGAGATTATCCTCCTCTTTCCAGGTACTCCCACATAGAAAGAAATTGCTCTTTCTTCACACCTCAAGGCAACCTCTTGCCCCCTCCACCTTTTTTTTAAGCCCTTACTATATATAGGAATTCTTACTTATATTGAACAAAATCTACTTTTCTGCATCTTTCATTCATTGAGAATACAGCTCACTTCATCCTCACAAATTTACCCCCAGATTTATCTGAATTACAGGAAAGCCTTTCTAAGGAAGATTTTTTTTTAAGTGGGAATCATATAATATTTGTCCTTTTATGTCTCTGGTTTATTTCACTCAATCTAATACTTTCAAGTTCATTCATGCCTTAGCATGTCCCAGAACTTCATTCCTTTTTATGGCAGAATAATATTCTGTCGTGTGGACATAACACCTTGTGTTTATCTGTTGATCTCTCAGTGGACACTTACATTGTTTTCACCTTTGGCTGTTGTGAATAATGCTGCTATGAGCATTGGTGTACAAGTATCCGAGGCCCTGCTTTCAGTTCTCTTGGGTATATATATATGAGTGGAATTGCCAGGTTATATGGCAATTCTATGTTTAACCTTTTGGTAAACCACCAAACTTTCTTTTAACCAATGGCTGATACCATCTTCCAGTCCCACCAGTAATATACAAGGGTTCCTAACTCTCCATATCCTTGCCAACACTTGTTATTTTCCATTTTTAAAAATAATAGCCACCCTAGTGGGTGTGACTCTTGTCAGAACTTTTTCCTGTTTGGGTTTAGTTTTAAATCACTGGAAGATTGACAGAATAGCTGCTATGGCTTCTCTTTTAAAATTTCCTCTAGTTTCTGACATTACTATGAGCTGAACATTTCTTTCTCAATTTTTTAAATTAATAGACTTTATTTTAGATTTTTAGAAAAATTGAGCAGGAAGTACAGAGTTCCTGCCCTGTATTTATTTTCCCCTATTATTAACATCTTCTGCTAGGGTGATACATTTATTGCAACTAATGGACAAATATTGATATATTGTTATTAACTAAAGCCTCTAGTTTACATGAAGGTGCATTCTTTGTGTTGTACCGTTCGGTGTGTATTTTGGATTGAATCACGTCCCCCACAAAAGGCATGTTGAGGTCCCAACCCCTGGTCCTATGGGTGTGAGCCCATTTGTAAGTGGGACTTTTGAAGATGTTATTAGTTAACAGGTGCCCAAACTGAATGAGGGTGGACCTGAATCCAATTTGGCTGAAGTCCTTCTAAGCAAAGGAAATGAGATATAGAAGAGAAGCCACAGGACACAGCCAGAAGCTGGACATCAACGGAATTGGAGAGAGAATGGAGAAGACCACTGCCATGTGCATGGCCATGTGACATAAAAGCCAAGGAACCCCAAAGATTGCCCACCCCGCCAGAAGTTACTGACCCTGGGAGCAAGCCAGCCTTCTTGTTCAGGCCATTGTATGGGATTTGTTTTAGCAGCCAGGAAACCAAGACAGTGGGTTTTGGCAAGCGCCTAAATGTCACGGAGCACCAAAATGCCAAATATTCATAACGCGTTTATACTGTAAACATTTTTTAAAAATATATTTTATAGGACTCGGGTAGTTCCCAATTGCCTGGCCCAAGGGTAAATAAAGCATGGAGAAGGAAGTGTCCCAAAATAAAAAGTGAATGAGCTTGTTTGGTATAGAAGAGAATAAATGAGAGAATGGTGAGATTCAAGAGCATAAGGGAGAACTAGGGGACTAGGACTTTTTAAAATTATCCAGATGGTTAGCGCCACTGCACCATTCGTTCGGCCAGTCTTAACAGTCTTTTGAGATGGCCCCATTACCTCTGCAGACTTACTGAAAAACACTCTCTTGGCATTCGGTAGCCTGCAGTAACTGCCTGTTTCTCTCGGATGGCCATTCTCATTCCCCACTGGCTGTGGTCGTCCTTCCGTAACTGGAAACCATCGCCTGCATCTTCTTTGAGAACAGCACATACAGGCAACCTAAAAAGGCAGCTTTACCTTTTCAGGAAATTTTAGTAAAGGAGGCATTAAAGCCACCATTCTTCTCCCTAAACAAAACAATCCCAGGACACCCCTCGGTGGTCACTTGAATCCTGTTTACCGAGTTGTCATGGCAACTATTCAGCAGGGCTATGTAAAGACCAGGACAAATAGCAGTAAATGAAGCTCGAGCTAAGAGTATTGTGCCCACAGTAGGTTTTCCAAGGTCACAACGAAATGGCTTAATTTTGTTCTGAGATTTTTTTTTTTTTTAAAGGTGATCTTTTCAAATCTAAAATCTTAGGCATATTTCTTGGTGCCCATAAGGTGATTAGTCTATTCCTCCAGTCAAAAGTAACTTCTGCGATTAGGGCGCCAACCTCGCCATGCTGGACTTCCTTTGAGTAGAAGCGGGAATGAATTAAGCAAGCACAGCCCAAGACACCACGTAAAAGGCTGGGCACCCCAGCACGTTGAAGGAAGCCCAGTTTTTGTCTGTCTGCTTAGATGATCCGTAGCCCCGACTGCTAAAGATGCAGCCATTTACGGAGGACAAAAACTGAAAGGGGGAAAAGAATCCCAAAGGTAGGAGTTTCTCTTTTACTTGGCTCTGCTTAAAAGTTTCACGGAACTTGCAACGATGGCGGTAGTATGAGATTGTGCAGAGAGCAAACCTGAAAAATGGATTTTGCCGTTTCTCTGAAGGTTGGTAGTGTTTAGTTCCGAAACAAATGGTCAGTGCTGATTTTGATTGCATGTTCAAGTTTGAACTACTAATCCTTTGGAAAAACCAAGGACATAATCCACTTATCAGATAAAGCATTAATAATGTAGTATATTTTGATAGGGAATTTATCCTCTGTACGAAAAATCATTTTTGATATTAGGCTGCAGAGGGAAATGGTTTCTTTAGTTGTGCTCTCTTTTGTTTGAATTTGTTATTTCAAAGAATTTCTCTTCCAATAAAAGCTTATACACTAAGTCGGGTGGCTTTACTTGCCTGGTGCTTTATGAATCTTTAAAGAATCTGCACAATAATCGTCCCTTTTTAAATTACATTATAAGCTTATTTGTAAGTAAGTTTGGAAATGTGAGAAGTAACAAGAGTTGAATGGTCATCTGTTGAATATTAAGTGCTTGTTTCACACAAGCATACACATGTCAGAATTTTGCAACCTGCCTGGAGAAACTTGATGAGGTACATTTTGTTGAGATTCTCTTATTCCCCAAAGAAAGCAAGTAATAAAGAATTACTGAAATGCTAATCTCCACCCGAACGTATGAATGGTGTTCAGTGATATCTATTCAGTTGCTAAATGTGCCCCTAAACTGAGTAGGTGTTTTAAATGTGAAGGTGGTCTTTCATATTAAATGGAGTTGCATTTAAAAGAAATGAATAATAATGTGGCAGACTGTTACTTAGTTAAATCTGCTTTCCCTGAAATAAATAAGATTTATTATAGTGTTAAGTGCAAACTGTGCTACCATGTTTCATTTTTACCATCTTTTTTTAGTCTTAAGAGTAATTAGTCTCTCATAAGTTATTACCATCATAAGGAAAAAAAAGAGTGAAAGTCATCTATAGGAAAACAATACATTTTTCTACCTCTCTGAGTTCCCACAGTTGTGAGCTTCTGGATTTTCTTCACTTTCATTTCTGTACAGTTTAAAATATGTGATGCCCCAGCCCCTAAACCCTGTTGCTCTTTGCAGGAGGGTTTGATTGATGGAATACATTAGCTTTCACTCTCTGATGAATACCATGGCATGTTAAAGGCTATGTACTGGAAGAATATGCAATCAGAGAGGCAGACTCCAGGCTGTCTCAAGTGCTCCCCACAACAGGAGGTGCCAGTGGAATTAAACATCTTCTCCTGTGCGCACCTTGAAGGCTGGCCTCAGTCTTCCTTACTGTAGTCCCCCCACCCCATACAGTTTTACTTAGGCTCACTGTCAGTCATGTCTAGAACCTCATCCAATCAGAATAGCCAGCCCTCTCCACCCTTTGAGCCAATCCCAGCCCCATACCATCTGGCTTTCAAAATGCAGACTGAGGCTGTAATGGCCCGGCATTAACAATTTCAGGGACTGCCCCCTCCATATGCCATTTCTGTTGGAGACCACCCCCCCTAGCAGCTGTACACAGGACCAATCCCCAAATCCCCAGCAGCTCCCCAGCTGCAGTTCCTCTCAGTGACTCTAGAGCTAAGGTCTGAGAGTTTAGAGGGTGGGAATTGGGGCCGATTGCATCTTGGTGCCGGGGCTCAGGGCTAAATTCTACCTGTGTTTCCTCACAGTCAGGTAGATAGTCCACCACCTCTACTCTGTCCTCAGCATTTCACCGTTTATCCTGATCCCTCTGGCAGGCTCTCTCTTTTCCTGAAACTCAGAAGTACTACAAGAAGTAGTAATAGAGGTAGCACGGCCATAGTAACCAGTTTTGAGCATCCCTCATACTTAATACCACTACAAAGAATAATAGAAATAAGAGAGACTGGTTTTTGTTCCCCTCCCCCACATAAAGGCAATACTGTTATTACTGGTTATGCAATATTCAGAAAATATGCAAATATAAGACATTGAAATCACCCATAATTTCACCACCTGGACATAATCCTGTTTACATTTTAAAAATATACACTTTTCTTTAAATTGATATCATTGTCTACCTTAATTTTGTAACCTTTTTTTTTCTGAATATATCTTGAAACATTACTATAAGTTGATTTTTTTTCATGGCTGCATGGAATTCTATCAGTGGCTATATTTTAATTTATTGAGTCAGTTTTCTCAGTTGGATTGTGTCCTTTATTTTTTGTTGGAATCAAGGCTGTTACATTATTCGTGTGCATAAATACTTTTGCCTCTTTTCTTAAGGTAGATTCTCACAAGTTGATTTATGAAATCAGAGTATACCCTTTGTGATGACTTCCATATATACCTATATATGTAATCAAATTGCCCGCCATCAAGGCTAACAACAAACAAGGAAATATTTATACCCAATTTAACAGTGAATTTATAACTTTATTATATAAAGAGCCCTTACAAATCAACAAGACAATGACAAATGTTTCAGTAGAAAAAATGAGTGTAACACCTGAGTAAGAAATTTGCAAAAGGTGAAATACCAATGGGAACTAAACCTAAAATATGTTCAACCTCGCTGGTATAATCAAAGAAACCTCAAACAGGGAGGTAATTCTGTCAGTGGGGACTCAACAGGGCTTTTTGTTCTGTGCACAGCGGCGAATTAATGTTCACACCAGTCGCTGCGATTTAAATTCCTGCAGCCTTTCTGGACAGGCACATCCCGTTCTCTTGATGTAACTTTTTTCCTTGCCTCCTCTGGGACCTTAGTCTTTAATTCTCTCTCTCTCTCTCTCTCTCTCTCTCTCTCTCTCTCTCTCTCTCTCTCTCTCTCGTGCCATCAGCCTCTCTCTCTCTCTCTCTCGTGCCATCAGGAGTCCCTTCACCCCAGATTGCATTTTCTTGCCCACCTCTCCTTCTAGTAAAAACAAACAAATACGCCGGGGAAGGGGAAACGGAGGGGAGTGAATTGGCACGGGGCGGGGCTCCTCTGGGCTGCCAGGCTTTTCTAAAAAAGAGGTCAGGGCCATTTTCCCGGGTCCAAAGCTGCCCTGGCCGCCCCCCCTGCGGAAAGCTTCCAGGTGCAGGTGGCTTCCCCCCACCCCGGGCATGTGACCCGGCCCCCGCCCCCCTCCTCTGGACCCAGGCCCCCTCTGGCGGCGGCTGGCGCCCCTGGAAGGAGGCATGGCCTCGGGCGCGGCCCTCCCCACCCTCCAGAGGAGCGCTCCCCGCTCGCCCTCCACCCAGGTGGGTACTCGCCTCGGCCCCGCCGCGCTCCGGCCTCGGGGCTCCGCTTCTCCGGCGCTGCACCCGCCGAATGTGCTCGGGAGTCGACTTTCCCGTCCTTTCCCTTCCGCCTCGGGCACCTCACTCTTGCTTAGCTCTCCTTGCAGAGATCTCGTGCTAAGGCGGGGTTTTCATCCTGGGCGCCCCTGACGTTTGTCGTGGGGAACCGTCGTGTGCGTCGCAGGATGTTCGGCAGCGGCCCTGGCCCCTGCCCACGAGGTGGTGGCAGTCCCGTCCCGTCCCCCCCCCACCCCCGCTGAAGGAGGACGGGCGGCACATTTCCAGCAGTTCCCCTTGGGTTCAGGTGTCAGCGCTGACTCTTCCTTGCTTTTTATTCTTTTTTTCCCTTTCCATAAAAATGGCATCGCCATGCAATTTAATTACTATTGAAGCATTTGTTATCCTCTTACCCTTGTGTTTATTACTACTTAACATATGGTGAAAACAGAAAAATGCCTGTCATTTGACATGTCCCAGATGTATTGAGTCATTCCGTTAAACATATATTATTGTTTTGTTTCACAGTAAGCAAGGCAAGAGATTTAAAATGGGGGCAGGAGGGGGTGTGCCCTGCACAATTGTGTAGTCACTCTGTGCTCTCCACTTTCTCAGATGAATGGCTGTCCTAGTTTCAGCCACTCCGAAAGGATAAAATAGCCCATTTAAAGTGTGCCAGATGCTTCGTTTGTCAGTATTTCACTTTGAAAAGGGCACAGTGTTTAGCTTTGGAAATATACTGTGATCCACTCAAACTTTGCCTTTACGAACTGAAAGAAAAAGAGTCCCATTAAAGATATTATAGCAGCTTTTCCCCTACCTTCCTGTCCACATTTATTTACAATGGTGGAAATTTCACCAGCCAACAGATGTTTTAGATACTATTTCATGAATCTTTTTTTAAGAAGGAAGAAAATGAAGTAAGAATATGCGCAATACATTTGGATAACTGAAATTTCAGCTTTTTGAGCTGATAAAGGTCGAGGGTTTGAATATGAAATGTTTCAGGCATACCTTGATATTTGTTTTCTTTTGGGACAGTTTAAATATTACAGTCTGTCATTAGAGGACTATAACAAGCTTTGCTAAGCAAAAAAGAACTTTTTTTTCTAATCCCCACAGGATTAGTAGAGTCAAATGCAAGGCATCCTTTATATTTGTTAATTATGGTTTGAAGGATTGGAGAAAAAAAATTAGACCGGCTTTTTGTATTTGATATTGACTCTGAAGTGTTAGCCTATGCATCTGATTCATTCACTGCATTTCATCGATTGAAGCAGGGGCTATTCAGTTTCTTTTGGACTGTAGGTGCACCCAGAGGCAGCTCCTAGAAGCTTTTTAATGAGGTGTTTTGCAAATTAGGGAAATAAGATTCTTGGAGGGGCCCTGCAGGGAGATAGAAAGGCAAGTTAGACTTGGTCATGACATTGTTTTGATTCAGATTTCCAATAATAACCTGTTATTCAGGGCCAGGTATAAAAAAGGGCAAAAAGGTACCCAAACTGTAAAGCTTCATAAAACTGTCCACAAGATTATCTGGTAGACCCATCATTGCTTGTAACCCTGTTGTACCAGCAAATGGGCCACTTCTACTCAGGAGCTCCTGCTGGAACTATATTCCAGGGATTTCCTGGTTTGCACAAACTTGGGAGCTTGGCCAGCATCGACATCGTTAAAGCCTTTCCTGTCTCATGCTCAGTTTTTGAAAAATTAACCATAGTACAATTGCAGCTTGTTCTCCATTCCTCACCTTACTTGCTCGCAGTGCTCCCACCCTCCTTGTTACAACATATTGGTGTATAAAGTATTGAAATGCCAGAGCTTGGGACTATGAGAAGGACCTTAAGCAGCTGCCCTGGGTGCATGGGCTTTTTTTGTTCTCTCTTCCCATCCTTTGAGTACACACGAGGTCCCACACTGCAAAGCAGAATGCACTCTCTTGGGTGCTTTGGGAACTATAAAGAGGAGGAGACTTGCCTGTTTGCCAAGGATGTAAAGGAGGGATGTTTGAAGTGCTTATCAAGAGGTAGAGAGGTTAGAGACTCTTATGTTGAATATTTACTATATTAACGTAGGAAGGAGTGAAGAGATGAATGGCTCTAGGCCAGCTCTGCTCCCAGTGGTCCATACCTGACTGGCCTCAGCTCATAGATCTTGATGCCAGGACTTTGATGCAGGAGAATCCATAGCCAGCCTGGGAGGATTTTTCATTGTTCTCCCCTGTGTCATCATGGTGTTTCTAAGTGCCATTTACCACTGTGGCCTGGTCCTGTGGTTCTGTCGCCTAAATCACAGGACTGAAACTCTTCAACTCTACGTTTATCCTGACCGACTTGGTAACTCTGTAGCAATCCCTGGGCCTCTTATCCTATATATTCTGGAGCCAGTGGCAGCAAATTTTCGTAATCCTCAAGCAGGCAGTTGATTTCTCTTTGCCCAGTGGACAAGGCAGTCTGTCCCTTAGACAATACGTGCTTCACAGGGTGATAGAACACGTTGCTCAAAATTTCCAAATCGATCTGGATCAAAATGACCATGTAGGATGAGGGACCAAGCAGTTTAGAGGCAAACACTGTACCACCCATAACCAACCACGTGTTCCTGGGATGTTTAAATACTGGAAAGGTCAGTTTTCTCATGAATTAAGTGAGGACAGAAGTCATCCACTCCTAGGGTGGTTACAAGGAATAAATAACTACAACAGCGCCTGTAAAACTCGTAGTCTGGGGTGTGACACTCAGAAGCTTTTGGTGGTCACCATGTAGGTAATACATGGTCATTAGCCTCCTCCTCCCCCTCCTCATTGTCGTGGAAGGAGGCAAGCTGCAAGTTAGAAATCTACGCGATTGCGTGGCTATCCCAGCAGGAAGAGGTGTTCTTTCCCCTCATGACTTGTAATTTAATTTTATTCAACATTTACTGAACTCGGCATCGCTTCCTTAAACAGAATTTATGCCGAGTATGCATTTATTTGGGGGGGTAGATATAAGGCAAGATAAATTCATGGAACCCGAAAACTGTTCTTTAAATTGAGAGATGGGGCGGTGGTGGTGAATGTGAAGTAAATTGGATCCCTAACGTCAGTGGAAGGAATATGTTATTCTGAGGATGAGTGAGGAGGGTTTTATTGTCATGTCGTTCATTCAGTCTTCTGTTTCTTGCGTCTATCTTGAATTTAGGACCATGTGCCTTCTCTTTTTTATTATCCCCTTTTAAAAACATTTTTGGCCTGGTCAGTGAAATAGTCTTCAACATAAAGCTCTTTTTCTCTTGTGCTAATTCTCAGGCACCAGTGCCTTCACTCAGAATGCCAGACTGGCAGATCAAGCCAGGTGGTTTATCACACAATGGACCTTTGGCCAAATTGGGGGTTGGGAGGCAGGCCAGGATCCAGAGTTGAGCGGATTGAGTCACACAGCTGATCTCAGGCTGGGTGTGGAAGCCATGGCCCCGGAGCCTTCACGGCTCGGCACCCACCAAGCCGAGAGTGGAAGAATGAATAGAGTGCCGTTAAGAACCCGAGGCTGGGAATAACCTGGCCTCTGCGTGTTGCCTGACCTCCTGTTTCCTAGCAACTCAGGACTGCGCGGTGGACTATTCTGTGGTCATTCTAATTTATACTTCGCAGATATTGGCTGTGATCTCAGGCTGGCTAATTTCCCATTATGACTTGCAGACAACAGCTTTAATACATGAATAAGCCAGAGAAAGGAGCCTTAGGAAGCTAAGCTCACCACCACCCCCTTCCCAGGCCTGCGTTTGGTTCCTGGGAAGTGGAATTTACCAAGGACAACCAATAAGTTACTGTTTATCTCAGGTAACACTTTTCAAGTGAAAATTCTCCATTGGAGTCTTTCTGATATCCCGGTACATAAACGTTTATAACCGGATCCATTCATCGTCTAAGAAGTAACTCTTCCCTTAGTTAGGTTTTTTGTGTTGTTTTTTTTTTAACAAATGCAGTGCGGTTGTTTCATCTCCGCTTCTTCCTGTATGTATGGAACATGTGGAATGGAGCAATTTCTCAAACCCCTGCCAGCTCTCAACTAACATGAATCTGCTGAATGCGTGTCCTTCCTAGTATTTGACCTCTGTTTGACTGGGTTTGAGGCTCGAATTTTTCTGAGTTGCTATTTTTATACTGTATGATAGTTCAGACTTTTCAGACCTAAATTTTTTAAAATAAAATTTTATTAAAGTATATCATTCTATACATAAACAGTAAGTATATAGTAAAATGTGTGTTTACAAAACAAACATGGACATTGCCATACAGGGCTCCCATATATCTTCCCACCACTACCACCACCTTGCATTGTTGTGAAACTTCTCTTCCAAATTATGAAAGAGCATTGTCAGAATATTACTTTTAAAAAAGAAAGTAAAAACAAAAAATTATTACTACTGACTGTAGCTTGTGTCTTACATTCAGTGTATTTTCGCCCCAACCCACCCAATTATTAACACCCTGTATTAATATTATACAGTTGTTATAGTTATGAGAGAACATTCTCGTATTTGTCCTTTTAACCACAGTCCGTCTTCCACGGCTGGATTCCCTGTGTTGTACAGCCCCATGCCAACAACTTTTTCTTTATCATCATCATCATCACAATATCCATCATCTTTTAGCATCAAGCTCTATTACTGGCATCCTGCTCAAGAATCTGCTGTTGGTAGAAATAAAATAATCTCAATCCTCACTAACTTGATCAGCCAGCATACGTAAAATGCCAGTGGAAGCATGATGCAGGTTGGGGTCTATCCAGCTGCTTTGGAAAGTGTATGTACATTTTTAAACTGTTCACAATGTATTACTGCTACGCTAGCTGTGATCTCTGCTTTTATTTTTTCTTGATATGGAGATAAATTGTGAGCTTACAAAACAATCATGCATAATGTGCAGAATTCCTGTACAACACCCTCCACCAACACCTTACATAGTGGTGGAACATTTGTTACAGGGCATGAAAGGACATCGTCAGAATAGTACCACTAACCATGGTCAGACCTAATTTGGTAATTATTTATCTCTGCCAACCACTGTTTTCCTCTGTGTCCTAACTTTACACAATTTTTTAAAACAAAGTGTGGTGGTGATCTCCATCTTCCAGAAGATCGGAACTTTTTGTCTCTCAGTATCAAACACCTTAAAGCAGGGAACCACGCAAGTGTTTTCTCCTGATTGTTTTCTTAGTGCCCGTTGTGTTCCCCTGGTGGCATTGCATGGCACCCGTTAATGTAGCATATGGAAACGTTAACTGTGGCTAAACTTCACACATCGCAGCTTTGACAGATTTTCCTGGCTTTGGGCTTAGAAGTTTTTTCTCTCTTCCTGGCCACTGGGTACATGCACCTCTCATTTCGTGCCTCATCCCCCGCTTTGCCTTTCTCTAAGCTCAGCACCCTCACTGCATTGATAGGACCGTGGGGAGTGTATAAGTGACCCAGTAAGTCCCAGTGCTGTTTTCGCATTTTAATGACTGATTTGGGCCTACTTGCCAGCATCTACAGAGAGAGACAGCTGCCCTCCTCATTTGTATTTCTCAGCATGCTGTTTCAGAGCGAATCCGAGTAAAGGCAACTGCAACCTGTTCAATTGGTGGGCAGAGAAGTAGAAATAAAACAATGATGAATCGCGCGCGGTGGAGGTTTAGTGTAGCAAGATAAAGACTTAATTAGGTTCATTAGCTATAACAGCAACAGATTATATATCCAAGGAGAAGGCTGCTCTGTGGGGATTTATGCTAAGGGTTGGCCTTCTGTTTGTTTTTAACTGGGCTTTTTGTGTGATTTAGAACAGATCTTCAGTGTGTCTCTTTCTCTCTGAGATTCTCTCTCATTTAACAGATTTAATTAACTCTCGGGGTTGATTTGAGTTACTGAACTGTTAACTTTAAATTTACATGCCCTACTGAAAATTTAAAATGTGACCCTCTAACCTCCTCTCTCATCCTTCATGTTTCCACCATCTCACTCTGATCAAACTAGCTCCTTTGCATTGCGCAGACCTCCCAGTCTGTCTTAGTCTCCCCATAAACCCCCTTTGAAATTTCATTATTTCTTTGCTTCCTTTGGAGTATTGGTGAGCCTTAGTTTAAAAACAAAACAAAACAAAAACGAGCATAGCCTACATAAAAGCAGGCGCCTGAATCATAGGGTATCCCTTTGAATGATCACAGAGTGAATACACACGTATAACAACTTCCCAGGTCAAGAAGAGATGGTGAGTCATTTGGTCAGGAACTTGAGGTCCCTGTAAATCCCCTTGCCTCACTGATCCCTACTCCCTCCCTCCTGCCAGTCTGGTCTTGGATATGCCCACCCACTCCCTCTCCCTCCTGCTTAGAGAAACTTTATTTGCAATAGCCCCATATTGGAAACATTCCCAAAGCCCTCCAGTTGGTGAGTGACTAGGCAAACTGTGGTACGTTTGTACAGTGGATTCCTACTCAGCAGTAACAGGAAAAAACTATTGATACTGCAGAGAATATCCAAAAACGCACTTTGCTCCGTCTGCTGCCCATTTCGCCAGCCTCAGACACACGCTCTGCTCTTCCCACACTCTCCCTCAGTGCCTTCCCTCCCTGCTAAACCTGATCTCCACCGTCCCACTCCATCCCGGGACCTCCCGTGCCCTTCACCAGAAGGACTGAGAGCCAACTCAGCCTCCCTCCTGCGCAGCGCCCCATTTCTGTCTTCCCCTCTTTGTCTGGCCCCCACTGCATCTGGAGAGCTAAGACCCTACACGTCCCCTACCCCGGGCTGTCTGGGCCTTTGGCTGCTTCAGAAGAGGCCACAGCCTAGTGATCCTCACCCCTAAGACAGGGACCCCGAGCCACATGGACCATCTTCTTCACTCTGAGTTCTCTGGCTGGGGTTTTGTGGGTTTTCTTAGATTTATTTCTTATTTATTTCTTCCTCCCCCCCCCCGCCCCATTATCTGCTCTCTGTGTCCATTTGCTGTGTGTTCTTCCATGTCCACTTATATTCTTGTTAGTGGCACTGGGAATCTGTGTCTCTTTTTGTTGCGTCATCTTGCTACATCAGCTCTCTGGGTGTGCAGTGCAACTCCTGGGCAGCCAGTGCTTTCATTGTGTGGGGGCGGCTCTCCTTACGGGGCACACTCCTTGCGCGTGGGGCTCCCCTACACGTGGGACACCCCTGCGTGGCACGGCACTCCTTGTGCGCGTCAGCACTGTGCATGGGCCAGCTCATCACACGGGTTAGGAGGCCCGGGGTTTGAACCCTGGACCTCCCATATGGTAGGCGGACGCCCTATCCATTGGGCCAAATCCTCTTCCCTCTAACTGGGATTTGAACCTGATGGCCACTTCTTGATTCCAGCTGGCTTTGGCGTAATGTACTGACTCACATCTGCCACTACTGACCTTTCCTCCATACTGATGTGCCCTTTGGATACTCTTGAGGCTCACGATGTTGGCTGTAGAGTCTAACCTTGCACTAGCCTTATAGTATCTCCATGGATATTGATTATTTTCATTAGACTAATTTTTTTTAGACTTGTAGGTTTACAGAGAAATGACATAGAAAGCACAGAGATGTTGCTCTCCCTGGGATCTAAGTCCCTTCCCCACTGGTGTTCCCTCCTTCCCAGGAGGAATTACTCCCATCCTCCCTGAGACTTCTTTCATCTACTAATAGGTTGTCAGGGATGTCTCACGCACTCGCTGTCTCGTATGTCTCCCTCTGGGCAGATTCCTCCTCCTCAGTGATGAGACCCAGAATACCTGGCAGTGGTGACCCAGGCAGTTAATGCGTACAGTTACCAGAATGACTGCCTTGACGCGAAGCATTTGTTGACAGGCTCCACGATGTCAACTGCAGTAAGGCCACTGCGATGCTCTTCGCCCTTTCTGCAAGGTCGCGTCCTCACAGAACTTCCTCGTTCGACATTTTTTTGAGTACCTACCTGTCCTTAGGCTGCATCACTGCATTAAACAAGAAAAGATCCTTGTCCTCATGGCACAGGCCCTCATCCCTAAGAGGGATTGGGAGGGAGTGCAGGGTTGGGTCAAGAAAGGACTCCTGGGAAGGATTTTCCTTCCTAATAAAAGAGAGGCCCCTCAGCAGCCTTTGCCTTGCATCTTACAGTCTTGGCTTCTCTGCTTGGTCCCCGGCCAGAGCCGGGTCCTGTGGCTGAGCCTCACTCTACAGCAAACTGAGAAGGTGGCTCTTTGGCAAAGGCGAATGAAGGGTCTGCGGTTATCCTGAGGTATCCCAGGACCACTGCCCTGGGAAGAGCTGGAGTTCCCTTAACAAGAAGGGTTGATGGGCCCCGCTGGAAAATAACAGTTTTGATGAGGAGTGGAGGGACTGAAAATGGAAAAATGTTTGGATTTTATCTTGTTTACGGTTTGGAGAACTTCTAACAGGGATGTGATATCAGATTATTTGCATGGACATTTTACCCTTGCATCAGTTCTCAGGAAGGATTTAAATAAATAAAACTTCCTTACCCAGTTAGCATGACTTGATGTTAAACAATAAAAGGGGAATTTAGCCTGGTACTTTATGCAAAAGTAATGGATGATATTGTAAAAACAGTAGATTCATTTGCACACCAGTCTCAAGCAGTTTCTTATAAGTGTTAATCAAAATTGACTTTGACACCTTCTAGGATGGTGCTTCTCAAACTCTACATATGAAAGAGCAGTTCTCTTTTTTTATTGCTAATTCATCTCAGACTAGAAATTTTTCCGGGGAGACAGTACAGTCAAGTGCTGTGACCACGTCAAAGCTGCTGAAAAACAGCCCCTAAGTGCTCAGGTCTTTAGGAACTGGCACTCATCACAGGCCACCAGGAAGTGTCATGGTTCTGGTTTTCCTACAAGGAGAACAAGCATAGAATCAGGCAGCGGGTCCTCACATGTGCGTCCACTTCAGTTCCTGCATGGGCACAATGGAATTATATTCCTGCCCACTTGCCTTAGTAGAGTTCATGAGTGATGTAATTAAGATCATGTGAAAATCCTTGTTCAGTAGTCATCGATGCTTTGTCTCAGGCACCATTATCTACGCCTTCATTTTTAATACAGGAAGGCAACCATAGCTTCCTTTTAAGTACCGAACCATCTCCAGCTCCCCTTTGAGCCATCTTGGGTTGCTCTTTCTGCAAGACCACACTGCTGTTTTAAATCTTCCCCACCTGAATGAATGACAGGACGTGTGCCAGGGTGAAACCCCAGGTCCCCAGGCTCCAAGAGGGGCGCAGGTGTGCAGCCATGTAGCCTGGAGCTTTCCACAACTGCCCTGGGAGTTGGGAGCCCAGAGCGAGGCAGAGGGGAGGAGTCTGCATCCGGCCCTGAGCATAACCCCACCTTGGGCAGCATTCCAGGTGCTGGCCATCCGGGGGAAGCCGAGTCAGCAGCAGGTGCAAGGCTGACTGTTAAAGGCAGGAAACCGGAAAGGAGAGAGAACAGAAGAAAGAAGCTATCAAGGAGGGCGGGGTTGGATTCTTGTAACGCAAAGAAACATGGGACCAGACGTTAAATGTGTGTGACGTTTCAGGCCCTCTGGGGGTTTTGGAAACAACTGCAACATGGGCACAAAGTTAGCTAAAATTCAAATGAGTACGTGTCCTGTGGACATGTTTAAAGGATAACGGCATGTACTGAACACTGGAGAGTATTAGACAGATCCTTTACAAGCATCTACTTGGCAAGTTTGGGGAAAAAGAAAAGATCATCTTGTATGTGCACCCATTTCAGTCTCACAATCCAGTTTTATTATGCGTTTCGCAAATGGCACTCCTTTTCATTGTTAGTTTAGGTGCAAAAGATGCTGTGTTTCAAGGATTTGGTTGAGGGTTTGTTGTGGTTTTTTTAAAAATACAGAGTCCTAGAAAACTTCTGGGATGTCTTTGGAAACTCATTTAAATATGAGTTTATTAGGAAGAACGAAATTAATCTATTTTGTTAGAGAATCATTGCCTTGATCTTCCAAGACATTTCATACATTATTTGAGGTTAATGGAAATGGTTCATATCTCAGTTGTTCAGTTATTAGCCTCATAAATATCTCTTAATGAGATCTCTTTTGTTTCGTGCTATTTGTATGAGTATTGTTTTTTTAATCTTTGAATAATGTTTTTGGTGAGAAATTATGTATTTCATTTTAGTCTCTAAATACATAAACTTTGTTAAAATTCATGTCGTCTGACAGTTCATTTATATAATACATGCTCCAGATGTCAGAGAAATAAAATTATAATTTTAAGCCATATTGTTCTTTCACCCTGAGTCCTGGTAACACAGAGGCCCAACCTAATTTCTTGAAGCAGTGCTGCCCAATAGAAATATAATGTGAGCCACATGTGTAATTTGAAATCTTCTAGCAGCCACATTTGAACATAGAAAAAAGAAAAAAGTGAAAGTCGTTTTATTACTGTATTTTACTTTAGGCCATTATATCCAAAAAGTTATCATTTCAACATGTAATTTATATAAAATTTATTGAGATGTCTTAACGTTATTATTTAAACTGAGCCTTTTATAATCTGGTGAGTAGTTACATTTACACCTTTAATTTGAGCTATGTGGGTGTAGCAGTTTGATATAGTTATGAATTCCAAAAATAGATACCGTATTATGTTTCTAATCTGGTCTGTACCTGGGCATGATTCAATTATGATTAGGACTTTGATTGGGCCGTGTCAGTAGGGTGCTGATTCCTCACCCCTTGGTGGTGAGGACTCAGAGATAAAAGACATGGCAGAGGACAAAGTTGGAGGTTTTGATGTTGGAATCTTGATGCTGGAGTCCAGGAAGTAAACACACAGAAGAACAGAGAGGAATAGAGATGGCTCAGTAGACACGGCAGAAACCCTGGGGAGAGAGAGAGAGCTGTTCGCCTGATAGTCTGCAGCTGACCTTGTGGAGAAACCAGAGGACCTGAAACCAGAGACAAGCAAGCCCTGGGAAGAGAGGAACCCTCACAGACGTTGGCAGCCATCTTGCTCCAACACATGACGATAGACTTTGGTGAGGGAAGTAACTTATGCTTTATGGCGTGGTAAGCTCCTACCCAAAATAAATATCCTTTATGAAAGCCAAAAGATTTCTGGTATTTTAATCAGCATCCCTTTGGCTGACTAATACAGTGGATATAGGTTTCTTTGCCGGGCTTTAGTTCTCTAATTCACAATTCTTTTTTCTGTAAATGGTAAGTGTTTTAGTTTGCTTAGGCTGCCTTTGCAAAAGACCAAAATGGGTTGGCTTTTTCTTCCTCCACTGTTCAGAAAGATACAGAAATGAGCACAGCCTGGTTAAATGACATGACCAAGTTCTCCTTGTTAATGAAGAAAAATGAAGGGGAAAAAAAGTTTAATCATATATCTCATAAAACTAAGTCCTATATTCTTTTTTTGACATTTAACATTGATATAGTACCTTCTTTGCCTTTGCTACAAAGATATTACTAACGAAGATATTACTGTTAACTATAGTCTATAAATTACATTAGTTATATTTTTCCTGTGTATCACAATATTCTTAATACCTCATAATCAAAGAATGTTCTTTTTTTCATTTTTAAATTTTTATTTTTTTAAAGAACATTCTTGTACTTATATTTTTAATCGCAATCCTCATCTACCACCCAAATCACTATATATTATACAATCCCTAGATTATCCTTAGCTGTCTTTCAATTAATGTTAACCCTCCCTAGACTACTCATTTCAGCCACAATCACGTTTATAAATCAGCAGTGTTAGTTACACTTATAATGTGCTACCCAAAACTGTCCATTTCCACATATTTCTGTTTGACCTTATTAAACATTCAACATGCATTCACTATCAGCTCCCCCTTCTCAACCCACATTCTGTCTCCTACTATCCTACTTTATAGTTTAACTCCATAAGTTTACTCATCATATTTAGTTCATATTAGTGAGACCATGCAATATTTGTCACTTTGTGTCTGCCCTATTTCACTCAACATAATATCCTCAAGGTTCACCCATGCTTTCATATACATCCCCAGTTCATTTCTTCTTACAGCTGAATAACAGTATTCCATCACGGGTACATATCACGTTTTGCTTAGCCATTCATCAGTTGGTGGGCACTTAGGTTGTTTCCATCTTTTAGCAGTTTTGCACAATGACACTCTGAACATCGATGTGCAAACATCTGTATCATGTCCTTGCTTTAAATTCTGGTGGTTATATTCCCAGGAGCAGGAATACAGGATCATATGGCAGTTCAATATTTAGCTCCCTGAGGAACTCCAAACTGTCTTTTGCAGAAGCTGCACCATTTTACATTCCCACCACCAGTGAAGGAGTGTTCCTGTTCCTCCACATTCTTTTCAGCACTTAGAGTTTTCGGTGGTTGTTTTTTGTTTTTGTTTTTTTAAATAATGGCCATTCTGTGAAGCATGAAATGATAGCTCATTGTAGTTTTGATCTGCATTTCCCTAACCGTGATGTTGAGCATATTTTCATGCGCTTTTTAGCCATTTGTATTTCCTTGTTGGAAAAATGTCTATTCAATTTTGCCCGTTTTTAAACTGGGTTGCTTTTCTTTTTGTCCTTGAGTTATATGCTCTCTTTCTATAACATGGAAATAAAACCCCTATTGGATCTGTGGTGTATTAGTCAGCCAAAGGGGTGCTGATGCAAAATACCAGAAATTGGCTGGTTTTTATATAGGGTATTTATTTGGGGTAGGAACTTACAGATACCAGGCCATAACACATAAGTTACTTTCTTCACCAAAGGCTATTTTCACGTGTTGGAGCAAGATGGCTGCTGACATCTGCCAGGGTTCAGGCTTCCTGGGTACCTTCTGGGCTCATCTCCTCTGTTTTCTCCACAAGGTCAGCTGTAGATGATGAGGCTCTAGGCTTTGCCTCTCTCCACAAGGTTAGCTTCTCTCTCTCCCTCTCTCCCTCTCTCCCTCTCCCTCTCCCCCCCCCCCCCCCCGGGTCTCCAGCTTAAGACTTCAGCATCAAACTCCAACATTAAAAGCCCTAAACTGTCCTTTGCCATGCCTTTTATCTGTGAGTCCCCACCCTTTGGCACGTAGGGTTTACGTAATTACTTAATCAAGTAAATCTGTGAATCCAATATAATCTAATACACCCAGAGGAAAAGATCAGTTTATAAACATAAGCCAATATTTCTTTTTGGAATTTATCAGTAATATCAAACTGCTACGTATGGTTTCCGAAAATCTTCTCCCATTAGTAGGCTGCCTTTTCACCTTCTTAACAAAGTCACTTGAAGCACAACAGTGTTTAATTTTGAGGCGGTCCCGTCTATCTATTTGTTTATTTCATTGAGGCGGTCCCGTCTATCTATTTGTTTATTTCATTGAGGCGGTCCCGTCTATCTATTTGTTTCTTTCATTGCTCATGCTCTAGGTTTAAGGTCCAAGAAATCATATCTCCCACAAGACCTTGAAGATGTTTGCCTACATTTTCTTCTATGAGTTTTATGGTTCTAGCTTTTATATTTGGGTCTTTGATGATCCATTTTGAGTTAATTTTTTGTATAAGGTGTGAGATAGAGGTTCTCTTTTTTTCATTTGGATATGGATTTCCATTTTTCCCAGCGCTATTTGTTGAGTAGACTGTACTGATCCAGCTGGGTGAATTTGACAGCCTTGATGAAAATCACTTGACCACAGACAAATGTGAAGGTCTATTTCCAGACACTCAATTCTATGCCATTGATCAGTCTGTCTGTCTTTATGCCAGTACCATGCTCTTTATACCATTGTAGCTAAGTAACATGCTTTAAAGTCAGGAAGTGAGAGTCCTCCAATTTAAAAAGTCCTCTTTTTAAATTTATTTTTGGCTCTTCAGGAGCCCTTACCCTTCCAAATAAATTTGGTAGTTGGCTTTTCCAATTCTACAAAAAAGGCTGAAAGAATTTTTATTGAGATTACATCAGATCTGTACATCAGTTTGGGTAGAATGGATATCTTAATGATATTTAGTATTCTAATCCATGAACATAAATGGAATGTCCTTTTATTTAGGTGTTCTTTCCTTTCTTTTAACGACGTTCTATAGTTTTCTGAATGCAGTTCCTTTATGTCCTTGGTTAAGTTTTTTCCTAAATATTTGATTCTTTTAGTCACTACTGTAAATGGACTTTTTTTCCGACTTCCTCCTCAATTTGCTTATTAGAAGTATATAGAAATGCTGTTGATTTTTATGTATTGGTCTTATATTCCATCTCTTTGCTGAGCTCATCTATTCTGATAGTTTTATTGTGGATTTTGGGGGTTTTCTAGGTATAGGATCATATCGTCAGCCAATAGCAAAAGTTTTACTTCTTTCTTTTCAATTTAAGTACCTTTTTTTTTTTTCTTTTTGGCATAGTTGGTCTAACTCAACTTCTAGCACAGTTTTAAATAACAGTAGAGACAATGGGATCTCAGTGAGAAAGCTGTCAGGCTTTTACCGTTGAGTATAGTGTGAGCTGTGGGTTTTTCATATATGCCCTTTATCATATTGAGAAAGTTTCCTTCTATTTCTATCTTTCGGTATGTTTTTTATCAAGAAAGGTTGCTGTGTTTTGTCAAATGCCCTTTCTGCATCAATCGAGATGATCATGTGGTTTTTCTTCCTCAACTTATTAATGGTTAACTTTTATGAAGGGAATTTATTAGGGTAAAAGCTTACAGTTCCAAGGCTCTGAACATGTCCAAATCAAGGCACCATCAGAGATGCCAAATTGCAGCTGAGGGCGATCAGGTACATGGCATCACCTAAAACGCTTTGTCTCGGAGCTTAGCATGGGGCAGTCAGGCAGTGGCAGGGCATAAGGGCAGCCCGCTCCTCTCTCCTCTGTCCGTCCCTCTGTGCTCTGCCGATTCCAGCCTCCTTTTTTCTCTGTGTCTACGGCCTTTTTACTCCAGTAAGTGGACTAAGGCCCTCCCATATGAGATGGGTCACCTCTTAAGTTAAGATCCTACTTGCCAAATGGTTCCACACCCAAAGGAAAGGATTCACTTCCAGGGGTCCATGAAAGCTTCAACCCAGCACAGCAAGATAATACCTGAGGCTTTGCCCTTGCAGCATGTGAACATAGATAGGACATAAGTAAATGTTTACAAAAACAGGTGGTGAGAGATGCTCTGCTTCATGAGCCGTTAGTGAAATGCAAATCAAAACTACAAGGAGATACCGTTTCACACTCACTAGAGTGGCTATTATTCAAAACAAAACTGAACAAAAAACCGGAAAATAAGTGCTAGAGAGGATGTGGAAAAATAAGAACCATTGTACATTGTTGATGGGAATGTAAAATTGTATTGCCGCTGTGGAAATCAGTTTGATGGTTCCGCAAAAGAATTGAAAGCAGGTACTCAAACAGATGTTTGTGACCAGTGTTCATAACAGCATTATTCACAACTGCCAAAAGGTGGAAGCAACCCAAGTTTCCATCAAAAGACGAATGAATAAACACAATGTGGTCTATACATATGATGGAATATTATTCAGCCCTAGAAAGGAATGAAGTTCTGATGCATGTGACAACATGAATAAACCTTGAAGACATCATCTTGAGTGAAATAAGCCAGACACAAAAAGACAAATGTATGATTTCACTACTATGTAATAGCCAGAACGTGCAAATTAATAAAGATAGAAAGTAGATACAGGTTACCAGGATGGGGAGTTAATGCATAACGGGTGTAGATTTTCTGTTTAGGGTTATAGAAAAGTTTTGGTAGTAGATTGGTAGTAGATGATGATGATAGTAGCACAACATCATGAACATAATTAATACCAGTGAATTGTATACTTGAAAGTAGTTACAATGGGAAATTTTTATGTTGTATATATGTTCCACAATAAAAATTAAAAAAAAAAAAAACAACACACCAAAAACAGGTGCAAGGTCAGATTTGTGGTTTCCAACTCATGCTCTAACTTAAACTGTTTTGTCTCATTTGGGTTTCAATCCTGAGAAGCTAACTTCTTTTGGCTTCAGATCTGCTCCCAAGATAGCTATTGTGATTTTCATTCATAAATGCTCAGGGAAAATGAAGTAGGAAATAAACTCCATTGTTAAATAATGAGTCCTTTTGCACTACAGGAACTCCTGCCCTCCTGAGCCTGCACCCCTCAGGAAGAACAGCAGAACTGGTAGTTCGAGTGCTGGCATTGGCCGTTTGACTTCCTGGGTTCGAATCCTGGCTCTGTTACTCATTAGCTTTGTGACCTCCAATCAGAGTTGTTAAAATTAAATGTTATACTTCTAAAGTTGGTCCAGCTCCTGGCACATGGCAAGTCCTCAGTCCACGTTAGCCTTCATTATTGCTGCTGCTGCTGTTGTTACTACTAGACTACTACTAATACTATTAGTACTACTAGTTATACCACCACAACCACCACCACCAGAGACCCGGAGGTACACCGATCTCTGCACCAAAACAGAAGTGCTTCAACTCCATCAGCTGCCTGCCTTCTCCCGTGGCATCCCTCTGGACTTAGGGTGGAACAGATCTAAAGGATTGAAACTGTTGATGGGTGAAAGAGCTCCTGCAGCTTGGGGGTGCTTTGACGGAATTGGCGTGGAGTCAAACATTAATGGACCTGGGTTCCTTTTCTGTTCTGGTGAGAACTGTGTGTGGTGACTCGGAGAACTGTGTGTGGTGACTCGGAGAACTGTGTGTGGTGACTCGGAGAACTGTGTGTGGTGACTGGACACTTTGGGGGGTCCAGTTCATGCAAGCACTAATATATTAGCTGCTCTGCCCACCTCAGGGGTGGTAGAGATGAGCAAATGGTAGGTTGCATGTAATGTACTTTGGAAGTTGTCACATGCTGCACAAATATTAGCTAATAGCATTCTCTGAACGGTTGCCTTTCTTTTCCTTAATTGCATCCTCATGGTGGAGTTCTTAACCTCTCTTGAAGCCTCAGTTTCCTCATCTTTAAAATGAGGATAACAATAGCACCTACCTTATATAGTGGTTGTGAGGAGTAAATGAGATTTCTACAGGTCAAGGGCTTAGTCTAATCATAGTAATATAGTCCCTGTTCGATGACTAGGGAGCTGCTATTTTTATGACTACATGTTCAGTTAAATAGAGAATTTGATCATACCCCACCCCTTCAAATTTCTATCTATCCTTTGTGCTAGAAATACCATTAAATGACTGCATTCACTGGTGTGTCTGTTAAGGTAATGCGAGCTGCTAGGCGGTCTATGGGTGCTGCCAGAACCCTTGCTAAGATTCTCTCAGGTGAGAAGAGCAAAGCATAGAGCATGTTTTTATTTGCATTTTTAAAAGCAACATATATGTATGCACACATGAGCATGCGCACACATGTGCTGTCTTTATATGTGGATAGGATATGTGTGAAAGGACACTTTGGAAACTGGTAAGAAAGCTGGGAATATATTATTGTGTATAGACATTAAAATATGCTTTTTAAAAAATTCTTTCCTTGCAATAGTCTTTCAATTAACAACAAAATAATTAGCTGGGGAAAAGAGTCTCCTTTTATCTCCCAGTTTCTTTTGCATCTGTCCTCATGAAACTCTACTTGAAATTTACTCCAGTACATCCTGTGGTTGAAACCTTTCCCATAGAAACACATTCCAGTATGTCATAAAAGCAATTGAAAATAATTGCACACCGAGCTGTGTTTTGCACACATTCTGTAGAAACAGATTTTGAGGACTGGCATCCTTTGAGGCACTGTTGAGCCCACGTCAGGCCCCTGAGTTCTAGACCCCTCGCTTTTTTTTTTTTAAGAGAAGTCATGAGTTTGTAAAGCAGTCATTTTTTATTAAAAGGTGTCTGAGACTGAAGGTCGCATCTGTGCAGCACATAGTTCCTTTCTTCTGCTGTTTCCATGACTGTCAAATCTAGTTGGAAGGAAATTAATTTCATTCATTTTCTTGTAAAATTAGCAATCTCAAAGTCTGTAGCAGAGGGGTGCATTTATGAATTATGCTAAAACAGGAGTCGGAGTGTGGCATGGTAACTTAGCACCCCCAACTTTTCCTGCCCTTTCCTTAAATTAAACTGCAAGCTAGATTCAGCTGGTCACAAGACATACCTCAGGACACAAATGCCTGAGAAGCAGTACATCTTAAATTTAGTAGAACTGTGATTATATGACCTTTCCCTCCTTGGCTAAATGATACAAACATCTGCTTCTTTGATCGAATTCAAAGTGTTTGGTAGAAGTCCCACATACCCTGCCTGCCTCAATAAGCATCTTTAAACGTATGTGCCTTTAATCTTGAGCAGGTGCTGCATTCTTTTACAGTTATGCTTATGCCTCAGTTTCACTATAAGAAGACCCACCAGCATCTCCCTCAGTCAGTGTGGACTGCTGTCTGTCCTCCCCCTGCCGAGGACAAGGACCCCACGTGAGCCCCCTGAGTAAAAGCTCACTGAACTCGCCAAGCTGGACATGTCCAAATTGTTCTTTGGTCTCAGCACATGCAATAATTTGTGAAACAGGCTTTAATTATTAGTAGACCTCAATTTTTAGAACAGTTTTTGATTTATGAAAAATTTAAGCAGATAGGACATAGAGTTCCTACCCCCACACACACACACATATACACAAACACATTTTCCCCTATTATTAAACAGGTTAGTATGGTACAGTTGTTAAAATAACATGAACTGGGGAATGGATGTGGCTCAAGCAGTTGGGCTCCTGCCTCCCACACAAGAGGTCCTAGGTTTGGTTCCCAGTGCCTCCTAAAGAAGATGAGAAGATGCAACAAGCAGACGCAATGAGCAGGGAGTGGCTGTGGCTCAAGCAGTTGGGCACTGACCTCCCACATTGGGAGGTCCCCAGTTTGGTTCCCGATGCCTCCGAAACAAGATGAGCAGACACACCGAGCAGAAGAGAGTGCCCTGGGGGAGTGGGGCCAGGAAAATTAATAAACCAATATTAAATTATTTTAAGGACCATAGTTCACTCCAGTTTTCTCAGTTTTTACCTGAAGTTCTTTTATATTCCAGGATCCCCTTCCAAGACACTACATGACGTTTAGTTGACATGTCCTTAGGCTCCTCTTGGCTGCGACAGTTTCTCAGGCTTTCTTTGGTTTTGTTGACCTTGAGAGTTTTGAGTACTTGTCAGCTATTTATAGGATGCTCCTCTAAGAAACTTGAGTGATGTTTTTCTCATGATTAGACTAAGGTTATGTATGTGTTTGGGGAAGGAAGATCCCAGAACTGCCCTTCTCATCACATCATGTCAAGGGAACATGCTGGCAACATGACCCGACAACTCTTGATGTTGACCTTGATCACCTGGCAGAGGTCATTTTTTTTGGGTGTGTCTACTGTGAAGTTCCTCTCTCCCTCTCTTTCATACTGTGCTCCCTGGAAGGAAGTCACTATGTGCAGCCCACACTCAGAGTGGGGAGTTAGGCTTCCCCTCCTTTAATGTGGGGTATATACATAACTTACTGGAAATTCTGTATGGGAGAGTTGTCTCTTCTCCCCCATTTATTTATTTTAGTCAATCACTTGTTTATATCAGTATGGACTCATGGGTATTTTATACTTTTGGATTTTAGCCATTGTAAGCCACTGTGTTGTTATCTCATGGTTTTAATTTGCCATTCCCTAATGACAAGTTATGTTGAACGCCTTTCCATATGCTTGCTTGCTATCTGAATATTCTTTGGTGAGGTGCCTATTCAGATCTTTTGCCCATTTC
Organism: Dasypus novemcinctus; assembly: GCF_030445035.2. Taxonomy (NCBI): domain Eukaryota; kingdom Metazoa; phylum Chordata; class Mammalia; order Cingulata; family Dasypodidae; genus Dasypus; species Dasypus novemcinctus. The sequence continues at coordinate 17,785,513 of NC_080674.1, read as the reverse complement.
TTAATTTGGCGTCTCTGCTTGTTTCTTGTTGACTTTGAGTTCTTTGTGTATATGTTGGTTATAAGTCCCTTATCAAATACAAGTTTCACAACCATTTTTTCCAAGGCTTTGCTTTTCTTTTGGTTCTCTTAGCATTAAATGTCTTTCTCAGAGCAGACTTAAATTTTAATTAAGCCCAGTTTATCAGTTTTTTTCTTTCATGGACTTTGCTTTTGATGTATCTAAAACCTCGTCTCCAAACACCAGGTCACCTAGATTTTCTCCTATATTATCTTCCAGAAGTTTTTTAGTGTTGCATTTTACATTTAGGTCTATGATCCATTTGGAGTTAATTTGGGGAAGAGTTTAGATTTTTTTTTTCCATGACATCCAGTTGTTGTACCATTTGTTGAAAAGCCTATCCTTTCTCCATTCAGTTGCCTTTGCTCCTTTGTCAAAAATCAGTTGGTTGTATTTGCGTGGTTCGGCCTACTTTTTTAAACAGAAGGAACAAAAACCCACCACATTCTCATTTCTTGAAGATGTGTAAAAGAGACAAAACTTGTTTAAACAAGTACTTTAGAAACAATTGTAAGCAGAACCACAGTTTTATTAATATAATACAAAATGTGTGTATTTGATGGGTCACAGGAAATTTAGAGATCATAAAATTCTGCTTCTTGCCATCATTTAATGGGTCACAGGGATATAACTAGTGGATATACAGAACTGTGTGACAGAAAGAAGAAGCAGGTGAGGGTAACTTCACAAGACAAGTACAAGGTGTCCCCGGAAGATGGGGGAAGGAAGAACACTGACTGCCCACTGAATGCATGAGGAATGGTTTTATGGAGGAGACAGACCCTGGATGAGACTGGCTTCCCCTAGCTAAGACAGGAAGTGAGCGTTTCCCTCAGGAAACAACCGGAGTTACCCAGAATGGGCAAAACGGAGGATTCGTGTGGGTGGGTGTTGACTGGGAAGGTAGGCTGGGCGCCGTACTGAGGGGCCTTGGGCGTGAGAAGCCTTTGCCTAAATTTGGTGTGCCCCGAAGTTCACGACCAGGGCTGTGAAGTGACCAAAGCCAGGCCTTGGGGAGATTTGGTGTAAGGGCGTTTTTCCTTTCACGTTCAGTGATGGAAGCTTGTGTAGCTCTGAGGTAACCACGGCAGCGTGCAGCTTCCACACGGGCCCGGCTGGCCGGCTCTGGGCGGCCACTGTCCTCAGGCCCGGGAGGGTGTGGTTTGACGGCTGGGGAGGCAGGAATTTCCACGCACCAGAATCTGACTTCCTGGACCGCGCGCAGCTCCACTTGTGCAGGGCAGGGAGCGGAGCTGCTTCCTGTTCCTCCCGCCGGGGGGTGCCTGTCTCCAGGGGAAACGCGTTTCTGCCTCTTTCCTTGAAATGGGAAAATGAGCAAGTGGCAACAACTGAGTAAAATGTTTCCCTGCCCGGGAGTGAAATGACCGATGTAAGTACAGAGAACCTTTGTCGCTGGTTTCTTTGGTTTTTGTTTCCGGCCTGTTCAAGGTCAGGAAAATTACATTGCTGCTGCAGCAGCCGTGCTTTTGAAAACCAGTCGAGGCGTGATAAACTGCGTATCCGATAATATTTAACAACTTTGGAGAGTTTGGTGTAGCAAGGACTCTGGCCAGAGCCTTCATCGTTAATCAGTAAGAGGGACGGGCGGTCCTGAGACTGTCTTGGTTCACATGTGCCCGGGAATGGTATTTCATTAGTGTAAACTGATTGCCCTTTAGTAAGCTCTTATGGAATCTTTAACTTAAGTTGAAGAGGGGTTGTCAGAAGGTAAGGGTTGCTTGTGTTTAAGGTGAATGGGGTAGAGGTATATCCCATAATGGTAACTCAAATACAAGTATATGCCTAATAGATAGAGTTCTCTCTGTAAGGCTGTGTGTGGGACCCCTGCCCACCCCCACAGTATTTCTCTATCCACATGGAGACTCATGTTCTGGTTCTTTCTCCTAAATAATCCATTTGTTTTACCTATCTTAGGACACGGGAGATGAATCTCCCCTAATAGGGACTATGCCATGGGGATCCTTTAAAAACAGATAGGAGGAAAAGTAGACTCCTTTAATAGATTTTAGAACGTGGCACCCCTTCCTCCGGGAAGCAGTCTGTCAGTGTGTTAGTGTGTTAGTGTGTTGGTGTGTACAGCTCCCGCCTTGCACAGTTAGGCTCTGCTGAAATCGTGCCAAGCTCCCGGGGTGGCTTCCCCCACGTCCGAAGGATCTCCCGGAGTGCCAAGCCGAGGACCTGCCGCCTTTGTACATTGGAGCCTAAGAGAACCCACGGTTGTAAGGTCAAAGGGGGACTGATGCTGGGGAGCCCCTCCAGCAAGCTGTAAGGTTGTCGGAGCTGCGAAAGGCATTTTATACATATTTTTGATCAATTAAAATAGTCAGTGGTGTTTACTTTTTGTGTAACCTTCCAGACATTGTGCTCAAATAAAGCAGTTAATTTATGGACTTGGAAGTAGCTCCAAAAAAAGGGAGGAAAGCACCCATTCTTAAAATAACTTATAACCTGTGTTCAGAAGCACTGGATGAAGTTGTCAAGTCATATTTGGGTTGTGTTATTAAAGCAAAACGGACATGATGAAGTGCGTTTTTTGTCACTTGGGGGTGCATTCCTGGGCACAGTTCAAGCTTTCCCAGTGACCTGGGTCCTCTGCCCACTGTTGTATACTGTACCTGCTCTAGTGTGGGTTCTTGGCCCCGGTACCCAAGGGAGAGAGTAGAGAGGCAAGCAGAGGTAAAAATCACAAGTGGGTCAAAGAATATTTGCATTCTGTCAGTTATCTGAAGTTCAAAGCAAATTCAGGATGTTATCAGCTTTTGATTGTGTTGATTGAAGCGATCAAAGTCTAATTTGCTCAGACTTTGCTTTTTGATTTTCTGAAAGGTTTCCTTTAGTTATTTCCGTAGCATTGTGACTGGACTTGCAGTGTAGTAAGCTAATTCCTTACCTACATTGCCATTAGAATTGGAAATTTTAAATCTTACGTATATTTAAACCAAGTCACCATGAGATAGTTTCCACCTAGATTCTGTCATAATCTTTTCCCTAAAAAAGTTTTCAATTCATTCCTTTGAGAATTATATCCTATGGAAATATGACCCCAATTGAATAACATGTCATTTAAAAAAAACAAAAACGATTTGATGTGTACACATTTGATTCACATACAGATTTTCAAGAATGCCAAGAAATTGTTTAAGAAAATATTAAGCTGGTTTGAACAAGTCGTTTAGCCTTGCTTACATCCAGATTCCTTATCCATAAAATGGAATCATACTGTTTGTCAAACCCACCCCATTGGGGTTTCTGTGTTACAGTGCCACATGAATTGAAGGATTGCCATTGACACCTCACACACATAACAAAATGGCATGTGGTTCCTGCAAAGCTGCTAACCAAGGGTTTGAAGTTCTGTGCAAATAATTAGCAGAAGATTTTTGAGAATAAAATCGTAGAATTCTTCTTTTAAAAAATTAATGGTTTTATTATGTTAGTTTATCTTAGACTTGGAAAATATGTCCTCCTCATGCTTCTTAAAGAAATTGAGACATCTGTTGGTTAACACCTATGAAAAGCCATTAAAAAATGAAGGCAAAATAAAACACCTGGTTTACGATAATTATGGTTGTGGAGAATTAAATTTACCTTTGGGCTTCCCGCCAGCCAAGGCAAAAAGGAAAATACAACACATATTTTACTCTTTTTTTCTCTCTTTTTTATGTTTGTGTTTATTTTCAGTATTTTATCTTTCCTTAATTCCTCTTTTGTCACAGGGGTTGAATAGTTGTCAATTTACAGTCAAATAAAACATGTCATTTCTTCTAGAGAATCTTTTTTTCTCCCCTTATAACCAAATTCTTAAAATATATATATATATAGGTCTTGTAGATTCATGTTAAGTAATATTGGGCGATGCCAACTTGAAAGAAGCAGCAGTTATGTGTCATACCTGCCCTTTTTACCTGGCTTAGCCTCCCCTGTCAGTAGAGTGGCAGGTATTTCGGTCTTCATTCCTCTTAGGAGATGCCAAGGTGCAGAGCGGGTCTCATGCTAGTGATTTTACTGGAATGCTCCATTATTACCTGGCATGATTTCTTGCAGATATAGGTACTTAGTCCCTGTGGCTTTCAGAGAGAACAAGAAATACCTTCTCCCTTGAGCCCTGGCTGGCCGTGGCCCATCCCCAGGGGCAGCTGTGTGGCAGGCTGGCTTCCTGACCTGCCTGCTCTTGGGCCCAGGGTTCCTGATTGGTGTTTGTGAGATTCTCAGTGCTGAAAAGCATTAGAAGAACTCTGAGAGCCCATGGATGATAAACTCCACCTCACTCTGTGTTCTTTAATTAAATAAGCACAGCGTGAATGTCCACTTACCATAGGCAGACGGCTATTTCCAAGTCATCTGTGTTAATGCCTTTATGCAATTTTTATTAAATTACTGGAGGCTGGGTAACATTGAGGGTAATCAGATTCATTAAAATTTAAATGCGTTTATTTTTGCCTTTTCATCGTGAAGCACTTCCCCTTGGCTTTGTGTCCCTGTTTGTCAGTGCCTCTGTTGCCCTTTATTTAGATTTTAGATTTTAGCCTGTAGAGTACCAGGCTTCCTCTTACTTGTTATCCTCTGATATCGATTATTTGTTTTAGGTAGGCGGTCTGCAATCTTGATTTTCCAGATTAAAAGGGGAAAAAAGTTTTCCTAATTATTTTGTAGGATTAAATTACTTGAAGGCATATGTTGAAATTGAATCAATTTAGCCTTGTCTCCAGGCTTTCTCTTTCATCGTTCCTTGCCCATTTTAAATGCCTGTGGGTCGGTGTGGCATTTGAAGAACTGTCAGGCAGCTTCTCTCCCAGTCCTGGCTTCTCCCTCCCCCGTCACCCTTTCCCAGGCAGGGCCACCAGAAAGTGTTCATTCTGTATCCTTTTTTTTACCTTGTAAAAAAATGTTATTTTTAAATATCTTCCCTCAGACTTATCTAATCATAAGTAAATTTTTCATGCTGTATAATGTTATTTATTCCTTTTCTTTTGTTTTCTTGAGCTTTGCCTTCCTCCCAACACCCATTACTGTGCCCTTAGACTCAGTAACAAACTAGTATGCCTCCTCCCCCGTGCTTCTCCACATACCTATCTAGATGTGCACATACACACATTAGCAGGGCATTTGGGGGGTGTCATTGATTCTTTTATAAAATGAGATTATGAGCTCTATACTTTTATGTATATTGCTTTTCTCACCGAAAGGCCACAGAACCACCTCCTGAGTCTTTAATTTGTTCTTTTTTTTAAAAAAAATGGCTCTACTGTATTTCCTGATGCGGGTGGTAGCAAGATGTGCTTGTTCTTGTTTTCAGTGCCCATCGAGGGCGGTCCTTCTGCCCGACCACGTTCCTTTCGGGCTCCGAGCCTCCAGCGGCTCCTTCCCATGAGTGCAGCAACCGTCACCAGCTGGAGCTCGGGTCCCTCCCTGCCTAAGCCGGACGAGCTGACAGTCTTGCCTTTGCCTGAGTGCACCCCTTTCTTTTGTCCCCTGTTTGCTTTTGCAAGGTTTGTTTCCTCTGCGAGGACCACCCTTTCCCCTGCAGTGTGGAATCCCAGTTGTAAGGGTGCAAGGTTCAAATCCCTGACCGTCCCCCTTCCCCCCCCCAGCCCCGCCCTGTTAAATGTAACCTCTTGGGCCTCAGATGCAGTGGGGAGGCCTTGCATTTTAAAGAGGGTGGTCCTCTCTGCACCTGCCAGGCACGGAATGAGCACTCTGCAGGTGGCAGCGGGAACTGTAAACAATGTGCACACCGTGCCCACTCTCCGTTCCTTGAAGAGCCCCTTGGAATCTCACCTCTGCATGGAGGCGTCCCTGGTACCACATCCTCAGGAGTTTTCTCTCGCTCCTGTGTTTCCCAAGGAGCTTAATTTTCGACCCTAAGATGGTTTTATGGTGAGCTTCCTCCTGTACGTCATGATGTTTGATGCACCTTCACCAAATTTCAGCCTCCTGGGAAACAAACTCCAGACCCCAGGTCGTTTTGTTTTGTTTTATCCTCCCTGAGCGTGAATCGCAAAACCCTGGCACCTAGTAGGTGATTAATAAATAGTGAGTGGAAGGAGACTGGCCTCTGGTGCCTGGAAGTGCCCTGGTATATTTATGGCTTTTCCTTCCACAACCCAACCTGTTGGTTGCCATCAAAACGTCACTGTTAGCTCCCTGCAGGGAGCCTTTGTGGGGGTGGAATCAAGTTCTGGAAAACCAGTTACCGGGTCAGGCTGACGTGCCTTAGCGACCTTTTGAAAGGCAGAGTGCCTTGAAGTTCTTCCTTGTCCAGTCGCCAGCTCTGGTCATCTTTGTGCATGAAATTGACCAGAAAAGGAAGTTTGAAACTGAAAAGTAAACCACCCATCCCGATCCAGGTTTTGGCCCCCTGTGATTGCAGCGCGGGTTGCCCGGGTGACAATCGGGCTATAGATCCCCCTTCCCCCCGGTTAAATTACTGCGAAGGGGCAGAAATCTAATCTCACCAGAAGCCTAGAAGTAGCGGCTCCTCTGCCCCTCCCCTCCCAGAGCTGTATCAAATCCTGCAACCACACCACACTAATTAGCCCGAGAAGGGAAGGGGTTGTCATGGTGACTGAGCACTTTTTAGAGCTCCGGAATGGTGTTCATTATTGTTGGGTGTCTTTAGCTGTGGGGAAAAGGTCAGTGTGGCAGTTGTTTTCCATATGAATTTTGGCCTGGGAGCCAAACCGAAGGTGGAATGCCCCTAACCGAGACTGGAAGATGGTGAGTGTTGCTGAACTTTTTGGGGTGGGGAGTCTGCGTTAGTAACATCTTTTAGAATGTTTTAATAACTCAGTGCCAAACTGAGCAATGCTACCAACTTTGTTAGAGTAGAAGAAATCAGCAAGGAAACAGTGGGGTCTAGGAACAGTGAAAGCCCTGAGAAATATTTAGAAGGTTTTTAAAATTAGTCTTTGAGCATCAAATGAGTATTTAATTAAGTTTCTCTGATTGTAAGTGGAATGAAGTTGAATAAGCTTATACTGTATTCAGTGTTCATTCCATTAGCTCTATACTAGTCTTTGTAGGTTGCAAACAGATTTTATTCCCAAATAAACATAACAGAAGCATTTTCATCAAATACTTTCAGAACGTCTGCTCCTCTCCCTCAGCATACCTTTTTATTTAAGTAAAGATGTGTAGTAAGAATAATCAAGAGTCATTTTTTTTTTATGCTTTTTTCTCACTTTTTTAAGGGTCTTTAAAATAATTAAGACTGAAAACCAGAGCACTACATTTCTTTGAACATGTGCCCTAACTGGTTGGGCATACTTAGTTAAAATATTGCAGGATAAAGACAATTTGACTACAGGGTTGTAGAAGAAATTATATGTAGAAGAAGTCATCCCACTAGAGATGATGTTAACTGTATTCGATCAAAAGCTGTAAGGCAAATTGGCAGAGCATTCTTGAACTTTATTTTTGCCTTTTTTGAAAGTGTGAGGAATAACATAGCTTCAAGCCAGGTTTTGTATTAATGGCTCTGATTGCATTCTTAAGGGTCAAAAATTAAGCCACATTCCACTTTTTGCACTTTGCATTTACTTAAATCTATTTTTCATTTACTTCATTCACAGCTGCATACGATAACACAATACAAATTAAATGAAAGAGAATGGGTGGTTGGATTAAAAAAAAATCCACTGTCCAAATAGCTGTAACTGATAAATGGCCTACTTTTTCTGCCTTTCTCTGAAAAACTATTGTCGTGGCAGCACTGCCAGTTTGTTTGGCCACTGAGCAGATGAGAGAATCCATTTCAGAACGTTAAGCCTCGATTTGGTTTTCTCTATATTTAAGTAGATTAACATTTTAATTTGTGTGTTCTTGGGCCCACTTATTTCAGTGATAATAGTGTGAAGCACTCAATAGATAGGGTGCTTGACTAGAAATTGAGCAGTTTTAAATTCTGTTTAAATTTTGTCTCTTCTCTATTTGCTAGCTTGTGTGTGTATGTGTGTGTGTGTCTGCATGTGTCCATATCTGTCCCCCACTGGAGCACTGTATTTTTCAGCTAAAATGAGGCCTTCAATTGCAAGTTTTAAAAAATATAGTATCTGATGACACTTTAGATTCTTTGAGTCTTTTAAAATGGCGGTAAGTTTATGCTCTGGGTGAGACAACCAGAAATCTGAATGCTAATTAATATGAAGGAATTATTGGTATTTTTAAAGGTGTGATAATGGTGTGTTGTGGCTATGTTAAAAATGATGTGTCCTGGAATATTTACAGGTGACATGATATGACGCCTGGGACGTGCTTCAAAAAAAATAACAGGAGGGAGGGATTGGGCCCGTTGGGCACGGGTGATGCTTTTTGAAGCCTGGTGATGGGTACACGGGGGGGTCTGTTCTTGTTTGGTATTTTGGTCTTAGCTCAGAATTCTCATGCCTGTGTGTTCGTCAAAGCCCCGGTGGAGGTCGCTTTTCTGAACTGTCTTACCTTTTCGTCTGTTATAGATGCCAGACCAGTTTGACCAGACCGTTGTGCTGAACCAGCTGCGGTACTCGGGGATGCTGGAGACGGTGAGGATTCGAAAAGCCGGGTATGCAGTCCGGAGACCCTTTCAGGATTTTTACAAAAGGTCAGAGGGCGCGGAATGGATCCTCGTGCTCATCGAAGGGACTTAGAAAACAAGGAATCTTCGCAAAAGGTGACGCCGTGCGTCCTTACGTTGCAGGTATAAAGTGCTGATGAGGCATTTGACTCTGCCTGAGGACGTCCGAGGCAAGTGCACGGTCCTGTTGCAGCTCTACGATGCCTCCAACAGTGAGTGGCAGCTGGGGAAGACGAAGGTAAAGCGGTGGGACAAGGAGAGCCGCCACCACTCCCCCTGCCGGGAGCTGGTAAAATGACGCCCCACGAGGTTAAATGCTTGATGGCGCTGCTACTCAATTGTTTTTTTAACGTGGGGAACATACTCCTGTTATCACGCCCACCACAGTCTTTTGCCTTCCAAACAGTTACTATCTTACTGAAGTCCTCGCCTTTTCAGATACTCTGGTTTCTGTTCGGGGACGCCATGAAGCTTCGGGTCCTCAGTGTGCGTGTGTTTGTTCAGGAGATGTTGGCTGATGAGTGAGTCAGTGACTGTCATGCATGAGAAGTACTCGGTGGCCTCCAGTATCTAAGGAAAATGAGACTCCAGACCCTTCTCACTTTGCGTAATTCAAATGCTGGCTGTACCCCCCAAGCTGTGGGAACTGTTAAGGAGCAGGGCTAACAGACAGTACTCAATTTCCATAGTTTGCCAAAACCTAGTCCAGAAGGCAGCGTGGAGTCCATTCTTTGAACTTACTGGTCGTATACCTCTGCTCTTGAAGAATGTTTACTTGGTGAAGGATTTAAGATCTAAACCTTGAATCAGGTGGATGTGGCAAGCTGAGGTATTATATTAGCTGGCTGTTGCTGTGTCACAAATAAGCACACACTTAACATCTTTAAACAACTCACACTTATTATTTCCTGGTTTCTGTGGATCAGGAGTCTGGGCACAGCTTGGCTGGGTCCCTTGCTCAGAGTCTCACCAGGCTACCATCACAGTTTAGCCAGGCTCCGTCACTTTGTGGAGTTGAGGGTCCTCTTCCAAGCTCATGTGGTTGGCTCTTCCTTGTGGTTAGAGGGCTGAGGTCCCCAGTTTCTTGCCGGCTGTCCACGAGGAGCTGCTGTCACTCGTAGTGCGCTCTGCAACCACGGGTCCCTCACACCATGGCAGTAGAACCGCTCATTCTAAGATGGGGTCTTATATAACATAATGTAATCGTGAGAGTGACCTCCCACCACCTCTGCCATAAACTCTTGGTTAGAAGCAAGTCTCAGCTCCCACCCGCACTCTAGGGTATAACTCACTGGGGTCACCTTGAGGTGTACCCACCACAGGTACATCGTCCCCACTTATTTGGCCAACTCCTCCCTGTGGTCTCAGCTTAAACATAGACTTTGAAAGGAAACCTTCTTTTCTCAACCTAGTCTCACCCCAAAACTGGGTTAAGCCCCGCTCTTACATGGCCCCGCGGCACCCTGTTCTTGGCCCTATCATAGCACATACCAGGCCCAAGAAAAATCTGAGACTTGGTAGAGTGGGGGATACCGAGCAATAAAGACAGAAGCTTTGTCCTCAGTTTACTTTGTTGCTGAAAGATAAGGCATCCATGAACAACTGATGAAATAAATCATGTGGTATAATCTTGATGAGAAGGACACAGCTTCTCTAGGAAAGAGATCACTGTTCAAGGAAATGATCAGGAAAGTATTTCAGAAAAGGAAACTTTTAAAGAGGAGTTGGTGAAAAGTTGGAAGTAGAAGGATGGAAGCTTTTTAGTCCCCCCCAGAAACATTAGGAAGTAAGTAGAAATGTTAAAGCATTTAAATTGGTGTCCTCTGAATGGCTTTGACCTTGACCAATATCTGATACTAATTGTACACCAGCATGTGTTTGGGTCAGCGTTGCTGCCCAAAAGTCTTTACATTGAAAGCCAAGAACCTCCAATGAACATCTTGATCTTCAGGTACAGAAATTTCAGTCATACTCAACACAACAAAAGATGTGAGCAGTTGAATCTGAATCCAGCATGTACTGAATTCAGATTCAACATAACACCAAGTCTGAATTGGCTCATGTATATAAAACATTAAATCATTGTAAGGCAATAATTCCCATATAGGACCATCAAGTATTCTCAGAGATGGCAGGAGGCCTTTCGGAATCTCAGTGGAACAGTCTCTGCAGGGGATTCTGATGTGTTTCCCTATGAAGAAGTTGAGTTTAGGGAGCTGGAGCTGAGCCTTTCCTCCCCTCGTTTTAACTTTCTCTTGTCCGCTTTTCTGACCTTCTGGATTGCATTGCCAGGCCTTTTTGTTTCCTCCGTTCTATGGCAAGAAAGCCTGCAAAGGGGTATTTTCATACAGAGAGCATCATGCAGTAATCCATAGAGCCTTAAGCCGTCTAAGGTAAGGATGGGGAAAGTCACATAAGATTGCTCGTGATGGACATTGAGTAAAATGAGGCAGAGAAGATGCTGGAGGGTAGAGGAACTCAGACTGCAGCGGGCAAGCCCGTGCTTTCCTAAGCTGCTTTCTCCTGTCGCTGCTGACAGCGCCTCCGTTCCCAGCAGCTGACCCCATCCTTGACCACGGTCTGGTAACTTGGCCGTATGATGCAGTGACTTACCACTGGGCGGCGAGAACTGGAGTGGTTTCCGTGTCCCTACTGTTGCATAAATCCAGGGTGGATGTTCTTAATGAAGTGGAGTCAGGCAGCTAAAAGCATAGTGCTTCGTTAGTGAGGGAGAATCAACATAAACATGAAGAAATTAGAAGGATGATTTCATAGCAGAGCCCAAGAGTTATCTTTATAAGGGGCATAAAACTAAAGCAGGTTTTCCTCCAATTCTAATTCTAACCACAACATTCTTTAGATTTCTAAGAGATGAGGCGTTTCATATAGATTTCCATTTGTTCACTTAATATTTGTCGCTTATTTGTCTAATTATGTCACCAATACTGTTCTTTGTCTAATTATGTTATCAATAACATTCTTCTTCCAAGATCTGACATTATTATTTTTACCTTACCACTCAGCAGAAGAAAATCTCTAGAATAAAATCCTTAAGGCCAAAAAATAATCTCAAAGACGTTTAAATACTGTATGCAATGAGCTAAGCATTGAGAAACTTGCTAGCAATTTGCTTGTTGAATCTAATAATTAAAAAAAAAAATTAGGGCTTACTTTCTTTTTTTAAGATTTATTTTTTATTTCTTTCTCTCCCCTTCCCCCACCCCCTTTCTCCACCCCTTTCCCCTGCCCCAATTGTCTGTTCTCTGTGTCCATTTGCTGCATGTTCTCCTTTTTGTCCACTTCTGTTGTTGTCAGCGGCACAGGAATCTGTGTCTCTTTTTGTTGCGTCATCTTGCTGTGTCAGCTCTCCGTGTGTGCGGCACCATTCCTGGGCAGGCTGCACTTTCTCTTGCTCTGGACAGCTCTCCTTACGGGGCACACTCCTTGTGCATGGGGCTCCCCTACACGGGGTCACCCCTGCATGGCAGGGCACTCCTTGTGGGCATCAGCACTGTGCATGGACCAGCTCCACACAGGTCAAGGAGGCCCCGGGGTTTGAACCGTGGACCTCTCATGTGGTAGATGGATGCCCTATCCACTGGGCCAAGTCCACTTCCCAGGGCTTATATTTTTTAAAAACTTTTTCTTTTGAAATCATTTCAAACTTAAAGGACAGTTGGGAAAAGAATACAAAACCCAATCAGAGAACTGCAATATACCCAGATGCACCAATTTTAACATTTTGTTACATTTGCTGTGTTATTTTGTCTGTTTCTTCATCCATCTATATGTCTATGCATTTCCTAAATATTTGAGAGTAGGTTGTATACATTGTGCTAAGGGCTTTTATGTCTTTGATTTCGTCTTCCTAGTAATAATTTTTATTGTATTTTACAAATGCCTTGGGCAGAACTGTTTTTGGTCCATATTCTAATAAATTCAGAGAGACTCATGTTTCTGAAAACCGTTTAGCGTTATCAAACCAAGCAGGCTTTATACTTGTAGCTTGTATCCTTTACATTAGGTGGGGAAAAAAATCACACACACAACTGACTGAAGATACGGTCTTTTGATGCATAAGTAGAGCATATTAATTGTATTTATCTGAAGGGGGCTTGCATAGCAAACTTTCCTGGGAGAATTATTTGTGGTTGATTTTTAGAAATGCTCAGGAACCAAGAGCAAGAGTCCCATGGCAATGGCCTCTTTATTCACTTTTTTACCCAAATGTTAGTGAAGGGATGGAGCAGAGCGTCTGGAAAATTGGGCCATCAAGAGGACATAGCTCATAATTATAGGGGACAGCATGGTTCGTGGGAACCTGAGGGAGAGGGGGTGTGTCATTCATTTCCCCCAAAGTGCCTCCAGGCTGACCACTGATAGAAAAGCACAAAGATATTTGATGCGAGTTTTTTAAGGGAATAATCTGAAATTCTTATCCATTCATTAAATCTGAAATTGCAAAACTGAATGCCTCCTTGACCAAGGGGGAGGGGGTTCTTAATATTTGCAGATCTTAACAAGGTAGGAATTCTGATATCAAGTGTGAGTCATCATCCACTCTTTTATTTAAGAAGTGTAGGATCAAGGTGCCCATACCCAGATGGTGGACAGCAAGTAACCTACCATTGATTTAGCCCTTGTTCTGGTCTTGTGTGATAGCAGCACTTAGCTGGAGCTTAAATGGGTCGATCCTAATTTATACTGAGGTTTCAGAATGACATGCTTAATGTCAGTTATTTTATGTGTGTTCAAGGTTTTGACGCCCTCATGCCCTGAATGAAAGCCAGCCATGAACCTTGACAGGGCACAAAGAGGTTTCCCTGTGATAGTAACCACACTTGAGAAATTTCCCAGATCTCCTGGTAGCATCTATCTGTTTTGTTACTTAGCCTCTAAGTGTGGTCTGGAGAGCTGGTACCTGAACTGTTTCTCCATGAGACAGAGCGTTTAGCAACCTGACTGCAATTTGAGTCATTTTATACATGTTCAGTCTAACCGTGTTGTTGTTGTTTTTAATTGGGACTTGTATTTTATATAGCTTTTAAACTTCATCTTTCTGGTAATAAATTTTTACCGTATTTGACAAATACATTAGTCCATGACAGATAGGAAATTTAAAAACCAAAAACCCTCGCTCCCCATAGGGCGTTTGAGAAGCCCTGTTGTAGAAAACATGCTTGGAGCAAACGTGGGGAGGAAGCAAATCTCCGACTCAAGATGTCTTCCTTTGCCTGCCGTACGTTTTGGTTCTCATCCGTGACTCTCTCCTGGGCAGGTCTTCCTTCGTGAATCCTTGGAGCAGAAACTGGAGAAGCAACGGGAGGAGGAAGTGACGCGGGCGGCCCTGGTGATCCGGGCTCACGTCCTGGGCTACGTGGCAAGGTCAGAGCCTCCTGCCCCGAGAGACGCCATTAGACTCCCTGAGGAGTCCTTTCCCCTGCGAGTCACCAGGCGCAGCAGCGGGGGCTGATGGCGTTAGATTGACAGTAGACCTGAGTCCTGGCGTGAGGGTCATTGCTCCTAACTAGCGTGACAGAGCGCAGCAGGCTTGATCTGGGCAAAAGCAGGAGAGGGGACAAGTTGCCTTTTTTTTTAAGTGACCAGATTCCCATTCAAATTTTTTTTTCCAGATTTATTTTATTTCTATATTACCATTCACCCTTGTTGTTTGCGCTCGCTTTCTCCTCATCTTCTCTTTAGGAGGCACTGGGAACTGAACCCAGGACCTCCCTTGTGGTAGGCGGGAGCTCAATCACTTGAGCCACATCTGCTTCCCCTAGTTGCTTTTTTTAAAGATTTATTTTATTTCTCTCCCCTTCCCCTCCCCCACCCCATTGTCTGCCCTCTGTGTCCATTCGCTGTGTGTTCTTCTGTGTGTCTTTTTGTTGCGTCATCTTGCTGCATCAGCTCTCCGTGTATGCGGCACCACTCCTGGGCAGGCTGTGCTTTTTTCACACAGGGTAGCTCTCCTTGAGGGGCGCATTCCTTGCATGCAGGACCACCCCTATGTGGTCATGCCCCTGTGTGGCACAGCACTCCCTGTGTACGGCAGCACTGCGCATGGGCCAGCTTACCAACAGGCCAGGAGGCCCTGGGTTCGAACCCTGGACCTCCTATATGGTAGGCGGATGCTCTATCAGTTCAGCCGCATCCACTCCCCCCCAGTTGCTTTTTGATGTCCCTCTTGGAATTGTGACATTCCGGGCCTCTGCCGAGGTATGTAAAGGTTCACCTAGTTCTGCATCATGTGTTGAAGTCACGGGCCCAGCCATTTTCTTGAATGTTCTCTCAGAGTCACCACAGGCCCATTCTCCAGTGGTTTGCAGAATGAGAGTTTCTTTTCACATGCATTTTAGCCCTGTCCACGTGAAACCAGGTACATTGCGTTTTCTGAAATTCAAAGCTGCTGTGCTGTGGTGATTCCCCCCCGCCGACCCCCCCCCATATGACCAGGAAAGTGTATCAGATCTCTCTTGGTCGTGTTAACAATCCAACTTCCTGCCAGGACTATTCAAAGTAAGCATTAGGAGTTGTGCATTTATTTAGCCAAGCTAATGATAGGGGTCCTTGCTCTTGTTCTCTTTGCCACTGTTCTTCTGTTCTTATTCTCTGTTTTGGCCAAAGGGGCCTCTGTGTTCTCTCCAGACTCTCTAATGAGACTGTCAACCCAAAACTAGGTCCTCTTCTTTTGTGTGTGTGTAGCATTAATGGAAACTTGTTGGAATAGCTTGAAGCCTCATTACTTCCATAGTTATTCTATTGTTTTGTTTTTTATTTTCAGAAAGCACTACAGAAAGGTCCTTTATTGTATAGTGATAATACAGAAGAATTACAGAGCATTCCTTCTGAGGAGGAGGTTTTTGCACCTGAAAAAAGCAGCCATCGTTCTCCAGAAGCAACTCCGGGGTCAGATTGCCCGGAGAGTTTATAGACAGCTGCTTGCAGAGAAACGAGAACAAGAAGAAAGGAGAAAACGGGAGGAAGAAGAGAAGAGGCGGCGAGAGGAAGAAGAGAGGTACAGTGCTCTTCCTGCTTGGAGGAGGCAGGAACACACGTTTGGAGATTTTTTTGCTCCATATCCATCCATGCAGCAAGAATTCGCAGTGGACGCTGCAGAACCTCCTGTTTGAAATAGTGACACTCTGTGGCTCAGATATAAAATTTCTTGGTACCATTAATGACCCAGTTCTGTGTATTTTTTATTCTGGGCATACAATAAGTGCATCACCAAAGCAAGAGACTTTGTCCTTCATGCTCTTTAAGTTGTCTATAGCAAAACAGTAAAACAAAACAAAACAAAAAGATTTCTCCCAAAAGTGGTTCTAGGATGTTTTTTGTTGTTTATTATTTTCACTTTTTCTTTTCTTTTTTTGTTCTTATTTTTAGAGAAAGAGAGAGAGCACGAAGAGAAGCCGAGATCCTTGCCCAACAGGTGAAGAACGCTTTGATGCCTTGACAGCTTGTGTATCCCTTTCTTTCCCACTTTACGTGCTCAAGGATTCAAAACCAACATAAAGCAGAAGAGGAAATGGCTTATGGTGCCATTTCTAATCCCTGATCGTTGATTTCTGGCTAGAGTAAAGCTTAGTGAATGTCTGAGATTTTAGTGTGACTCACCTGCGGGGTAGTTTCTAAACCAGCATAACTTCCATTCATCATGGTTCTTGAAATGAACTATGCTTGTGGGGTTTTTGTGCTGAAACCTTCTAATATCTTCCTTGTGTGTCCAGGAAGAAGCAAGGAGGCAGCAAGAGCTTGAAGCTTTGCAGAAGAGCAAGCAGGAGGCTGAACTGACCCGGGAGTTGGAAAAGCAGAAGGAAAACAAGCAAGTAGAAGAGATCCTCCGCCTAGAGAAAGAGATAGAAGACCTGCAGCGCATGAAGGAGCGGCAGGAGCTGTCCTTGACCGAGGCTTCCCTGCAGAAGCTGCAGCAGCTGCGGGACGAGGAGCTCAAAAGGCTGGAGGACGAGGCATGCAGAGCCGCCCAGGAGTTCCTCGAGTCCCTCAACTTCGACGAGATCGACGAGTGCGTCCGGAACATCGAGAGGTCCCTCTCCGTGGGCAGCGAGTTCTCGGCCGAGCTGAGCGAGCTGGCTGAGAGTGCCTGTGGGGAGAAGCCCAATTTCAACTTCAGTCAGCCTTACCCGGAGGAGGAGGTCGACGAGGGCTTCGAGGCCGATGATGACGCCTTCAAGGACTCGCCGAACCCCAGCGAGCACGGCCACTCGGACCAGAGGACGAGCGGCATCCGCACCAGCGACGACTCCTCTGAGGAGGACCCTTACATGAACGACACCGTGGTGCCCACCAGCCCCAGTGCCGACAGCACCGTGCTGCTCGCCCCGTCGGCCCCCGACTCCACCAGCCTGCAGAACTCTTCCAGTGGGGAGTCCACCTACTGCATGCCCCAGAACGCCGGGGAGCTCCCCTCCCCAGACGGGGACTACGACTACGACCAGGACGATTATGAAGACGGCGCCGTCACGTCCGGCAGCAGCGTGACCTTCTCCAACTCCTACAGTAGCCAGTGGTCTCCAGACTACCGCTGCTCCGTGGGCACCTACAACAGTTCCGGAGCCTACCGGTTTAGCTCCGAAGGGGCTCAGTCTTCGGTGAGCACTTGTCCCCTCTGCGTACTAATGATGATCCTGATCGCGGTGGACATGGTCCGCGATCCACGTTCTTGTTGCAGCCTCCTTGGGTTAAGTCGTGCCCCGCAGAACCTACGAAGATGGCAGGGTGTCAGTCTTCAAGCTCATCTTGAACCCCTTTTACTTTCCAGAAGCATTTGTATCCATAAATGGAACTAGGATGTGTCTTTCGAATGTTCGGTTCTCAAAGCCGAGAACTGAATTTTGCCCAAGGCTCATGACACCTGGCATTTTAAATAGAGCTTTTAGCTGGGTCCGTCACAGCTTTGCAGCACATTGGGAAATGAGGCATGCCCTAGACTGCCATAGGTGTAATGGGGAACTTTGGTTGTAGGAGCTTTCCAGTCCTTGCCGCAGGACGTTATTTCTTGTACTGGTTGTAAAGGAAGACTCTGGGGTTTACACATGCTCTTTTCTGTTTCTGGATTTATTTATTTTTCCCATTAGTCATGCATTAAAAGCACCCTTGATGAGGACTTGAAAATATTTTTAGCATAGTCATTTAAAAGTAATGAGCTCTGGCTTGGTTTGATTAAAATTATACCCTTAAACAGCAGTGTTGTTTCTTAGAATAGAGCGATAGCTTTTGGGTTAACATATGTTTTGTCTTTTAAGTATCAACAGGCCATTTGACTTTCCAAAGCTAATATTTTGTAAGTGCATTTCTTTGACTGTCACATCTGTTATAATGTGATGAGTCAGAGTATTGCTTCTTTGCTGGTTATTTTTATATTTGAGGTTTTTTTGTATATGCTGGGCATTTTTATTGCTTGTTTTCTGTCCTTTTTGCTCACCATCGCCTTTCTCTCTCCTTGTCCAGTTTGAAGACAGTGAAGAAGACTTTGACTCTAGGTTTGATACAGATGATGAGCTGTCTTACCGGAGGGACTCTGTGTATAGCTGTGTCACGCTGCCATACTTTCACAGCTTTCTCTACATGAAAGGTATGGCCTTTGGCCGCCACCTAGCCTGAGCAGGGGCAGAGCAGTAGAGAACGGAGATTTTTTTTTTCACTGCGGCTGATTGACGGGAGATGGGAAAGTCATCCAAAATGCCCCTTAACTTGATGTTAAGTGCTCTTAGGGAGTTGGAGGATACCAAATGGTATAGCTTGAGTGACCCAGTCATACCATAAAGAACCATACATCGCCTCTCCGTGGGTGGGTGCAAGCCGGCAGGATAAGAGTTTACAACCACTGTAACTGATGTCAGCCCCCTCTCCATTCTTTTGCCTCCTCCTTTCTTGTACCTGTGTTCCTTTCCTTTCTCCCTACTTCTCTTTCTCTGTCCTTCCCTGTTATTCTCTCCGTTTTCCTCTCTCTCTCTCTCTCTCTCTCTCTCTCTCTCACATGTACATGCTCTGCTGGAATTGGCACGACAGTTATAATGATAACCTGCACTTCTCTCTCCCCACAGAAGTGTTAGGGGACCTAGAAGGATACGCTCTGCATGTGGGAAAAAGAAAAATCGACACAGAGGGCACACTTGACTTAAACTGCTTGTGGATACGTACTATCTATCCTACTCTATGATGAGAATTTTATTCATCTTGTTTTAATTACTATTAAACTTTGAGGGTACTATTTTGAACCTACATACTTGGGGACCTTAAAAATACTCCTTTTGGAAAACTGTTTCATTAGGGCCTCATACTCTTGTCTTATGCATGTTCTTGACTTTGTCTTCTAAGTCAATGGCAGTTTCAAATAAGTAAGGGTAATGAGAAAGCATGATCATTACCAGTTTTTGGTGGAGTTTTAGAAGGATCATGAAAAGACAGGACCATTGCGTTTTTTACATTGTCCTAGGCTGGATAAAGGGGAAAGATCATAAAACTTGGGAACTGGCAGGGATAATGGGAACCATAATCCCCAGGTGATGTCCTCTAACTCTGCTACCCTTTCTTTTTTCTCCTTTTCTTGCTTCCTCTTAATTCAAGTTTTGTTTGCTTGCTGTTTCTTTTTTCTTTTTGGTCTTCTCTGACTGTTTCCTTTACTTTATTTTATCTTCATTCACTTTCCTTTTTTTCTCTTTTCCTCTGTTATCTTTTTATTCTTTTTCCTCTTTATTCCCTTTCCCACCTTCTTGTCCTTTGTTTTTTCTTTTTCACATGCCTTTCTCTTGTCCTTCTTAATGTTTTTTTCTTCCTTCTCTCCCCTGCCCCAATTTGATTTATGTTTTGCTATTTTTTTAACCATCACGTCTCCTTCAACAATGGTCTAGTTGCTAACATCACCCATTTGCTTTTCAAAGTTATGCTGTTCTCAGCTTGCCTCATCTCCCCAACACGCTCACGAATCCCTCACTGGTCTTAATTTAAGGGGAGACCTTTCTATTGCCTGAAGCCCCTGGTTGGCGTAGATTGTTATAGGGGTGTTGGAATGAAAAAGATTGAGGAATTCAAACCAAGTGATGTAAATCTAGCATCAGAATACCTGGCAAAGGAAAAACAGTAATCACAAATCAAAGTTGAATAGTCCACTAAGTGTCTAATCGTAACTTTTGAAGATTTTCTCATTCAGTTCTTGGGTAGTGTATCAGCCAGAGGGGTGCTAATGCAAAATACCAGAAATCTGTTGGTTTTTATAAAGGATATTTATTTGGGTAGGAGCTTACAGATACCAGGCCTTAAAGCATAAGTTACTTCCCTTACCGATGACTATTTCCACATGTTGAAGCAAGATGGCTGCTGATGTCTGCAAGGGTTCAGGCTTCCTGGGTTCCTCCCTTCCAGGGTCTTGCTTCTCTCTGGGTTCAGGGTTCCTCTCTTCCCAGGGCTTGCTTCTTCCTGGTTTCAGCGTTCCTCTCTTCTTGGAGCTTGCTTCTGTTTCTCTGTGAGCTTACTTCCTGGGGCTTCAGCTTAGGGCTTCGGCATCAAACTCCAACATTGAAACTCCCAACATCAAAGCCCCTAACTATCCTTTGCCAGGCCTTTTATCTGTGGATGGGGACTAATGCCCTACTGGCACAAGAGGTTTACATAATTACTTAATCAAGTAAACTTATAAATCCAATATATTGGATTTATATGCCCAGAGGAAAAGATGTTTATAAACATAATCCAATATTTCTATTTGGAATTCATCAATAATATCAAACTGTTACAGATAGAATAAATATAAGCGTTTTATTATTATCTGGTTCCCTCCTGATAATTCTTCCCTAAGTTAGCTTTAAAATTCCTGGTCAACATCACTGTGATTATAATATATGACTTAGATTTTTAGCAGTTTTTCTGGTTAAAACAAATGAGAGTAGGAAAAAGTAAAGATGGATCCAAGGCATTAAAACCAGAACTCAGGATGGCAAGTAGGAAAGGGTTTTTTTGGCAAACTCATCTCTTAAAGGAAGTTATTATATGAATGCACTATCATTTAATCCTT
Source organism: Dasypus novemcinctus (assembly GCF_030445035.2). Lineage (NCBI taxonomy): Eukaryota > Metazoa > Chordata > Mammalia > Cingulata > Dasypodidae > Dasypus > Dasypus novemcinctus. The sequence goes on along the minus strand of NC_080674.1, from coordinate 17,764,844 downwards.
AAAAAGTTTTAAAGTGGTGGGGGGGAAAATCGTGGAGAAACCATCAATAAGCAAAATCCCAGATTATAATTTCTAAGAATAAATTAGTTTTCACCAGTTTGTAACCTACTGAAGGTGTTTGCAATTAGGAAATTAATATCACTGATCAAATTATTGAAATGATTAAGTATCAAGTGAGTACTGGGAGTTGGAGAGGGAGGGCTCGGAATGAGTATTTTTAATAACATATGGGCAATGGATTAAGTTAACTAGTGGTAATGTCTATCGTGAGGATTGTTCTAATCTGTATCTTTGAAACAAGTGTGATTAACCCCAATTACTGAAGGATGATAAGATACTAGAATAACTATTACAGCTTCCTCTGGGCTTGTTTTGAGAAACTCAGCATAAAGTCATAAATTAAAAAATTAATGTTTCATGCTGAGAGTCCTTGATAGGTTTGCTGATGGTTAGGAAGCAGGTCTGAGCTTGGCATGTTCACAGAGACTTCTCAGCTAGTTGAGCAGGAAATGCTTCAGATAGAAAGAGGGGCAGCAGTCCCATCTAGTTCAGCTAAGTGGGGGTGCACTGTCTAGCCATTGCACATTGAACGCAGGCCAGCTGTCATGGCTTCATTTGTCCCAATGTGAAATTTAGCTCCTATAATCACTGACACAACCATTGAAAAAGTAATCTGAAGAGGTCCAGTTTTACATTTACTTTCTAGTCTGCAAAGGAAAGCATTTGTTTAGTTCATACTTAAAGATCTAATTTTAAGTGTCCCTTGTTTTTATTACCAGCTGATCAAACAGATAATCTGTGGACATTGTATACTAAATTATTTAAGTGGATTATGGTCTTCTGTGTATTATTAAAAATGATTTCGAAAGATGGCAGTAAAATGTCACCCTTGAGCATCTTTGGGAAATCTGGAAAACTAATGTAAAAATTATCCTGCTAGAAGATTATCAGAAATATTTTATTCACGAAAGCTGACAGCAGTGTATATCCTTGTCTAATTTCTTTCAACCAAAAATTCTTTCCCACTAGATAAATTACAGCTAAATTCTTGTTTTTTGGTTCCATTCACAATTCAATTTGGACTTTGGCTGTGTTCCAAATTTTAAATTGTATACCTCAGACATGGAACATTTTCAGAGGATGAGGCTGTTCTTTGGAACGATAAAAGCCGTGTTTTGTTTTCTTGTGTAAATTAGAGTTTATTACTAAACTCTGGAGTCAATGATAATACTTGTTTCCACGCTTACCAAACAGGGAAGGGAATGTGCAGACTTTGACACCATTTTGAACTAATCTCCTGTTTGGGGCATTTGGCAATGAGCATGATCCACGCACATGGAACCCGTGGTCTTTGACTCGTCCTTGGGGCTAGGGTATCAGTACCTTCCTGGCCTTTCTGTTAGCTCCACACAGATTTCTCAGCTAAGCGAGCAGGAGCTGCTTTGATTCAGGCCCATAAGGACGGGCCCATGTTCTTGTGTAACCCACCTAAGCTCGGGTAATTTCTGTTGCTGTACCCAGAACAGCAGCCAGAACAGCCAGCGGGGTCCTCCAGCACGGAGGGGTAAAGGTGAAGTCAGGCTAAACCTTAAGATCTTCCACTGATGCTTTTGCAGTCGGTTTGACTGACTTTCTGAAACCTTCCCTGCCCGGCTTCGGGAGAACAGGTGGCTTAATGAATGCCTGGAAGCGTCGCTGGTGTGTCCTCAAGGACGAAACCTTCCTGTGGTTCCGCTCCAAGCAGGAGGCCCTCAAACAAGGTTGGCTCCACAAAAAAGGAGGGGGCTCCTCCACGCTGTCCCGGAGAAACTGGAAGAAGCGCTGGTTCGTCCTCCGGCACTCCAAGCTGATGTACTTTGAGAACGACAGCGAGGAGAAGCTCAAGGGCACCGTCGAAGTCCGGACAGCAAAGTATGTTGACAACCCTCGATGAGGCCCAGGGCGTGTTCTCTGGGGCCGCTTTATGCCAGTGGTTGCAAAGCTAACCTGTGCAAGCTCTTTGCAGCAGTAGACTGTAGCAGGTGATTGGTGAGTCCTAATAAATTTAGGTTCAGTGATTGAATTAATAGGAAATAGGGGCAATAAGACTCAATCTGTGGTTACAGTTCAGACATTTGGTTCCCGTTTATAAGACAAAGGTTGGCCCGTTGGACATAATTAAGCCGTGGAAACCTAATTGCTTTATGTAGGAATAATTATATGAATATCGAATGATTGGCTGAGAGCCTTTGTTGGTCAACATAATGCTTTCAATTCTTCCTCACTCCCAACTGTTGGTCAACAGATTGCTAAATTGAGAGGAGGCTTCCAGTCTGGAGAAGTTTTTCTAACATGAACCTTAGTTAGATATACTAGGTATTTCCCTTCCCAAGCATGGGAGGAACAGAGCTGATCTTTCAATCCAATATATTCCCTTTTCCTGCCACCCCCTTATAGAACCAAAGCTCTGCTTGTTTTTGTTGAAACTTAGATAGCATTTACAGAAAATTACTGAGGTTGGGGGCAGCTGGTTTTCTCAGGTAACTAGATACCGAGCATGAAAACCTGTTTTGGAATGATTCATAGCTTTACTCCACTCAAAACTGAACAACCACAAGTATTTAGAACACTGGTAAAATAAACTTTTGAGAGATCAAATTAATTCCTGAAATCATCGGACTTAAAAAATGAAATGAAATCAGCCAGCATCAGCAACTTTAGAAAATTATTCATTGGAAAGTGGAAAGTTCAGTGGTGGGGGGAGGAAAATTTTTTATGCATTTACTTTTAAGAGCAAATAATGAAGTACAGACAGCAGAATCTTTTCATTGTATCTCTTTTCAGTTATCCGAGCTGTAAGGTTGCACGGTATTTATATTTCCTAACCAATTAGAACATTTTAGTTTTGTGGATATAAAATAAATGTTTTGCTGTGAATACTTGCTCTGTTTGAGTTTTCAGAAGAAGCTGGCTTTATCCCCAAGACCCTTTTCTCTCAAATATATTGCAGTCACTGATCTGATCCTGTCATCTGCTTGTGTTTTATCGTGATTTCATTAACCCCGTGTACCTTTTTTAACTTCTAGGGTTGTGAGGGAATGTTGGGTTGAGATTGAGATGGCATTGGGTTGGGGATCTAGGAACACCCAAATCCTGCCATTCCCCAAAGTCCCTGAAGGAAATAATGTGCCCGTATTGGGCAGAATAAGTCAGAGGCTCCAGCCCAGGCCTTGAACCATGGCGGAAAACTGGGGAAAGAACTGTCGCCGATGGTAGGGCCGTGAGAGGAGGCAGAGGAAGTTGCAGGTTGGCTCCTGCCCCAACCTCTCCAGGGCCAGGCACTGGGTGGGCCAGCGTGAGAAGGAAGTCTCTCTCCCTGGCAAGTCCAGGAGTCCTCCCCTCCCAGGAACAGGTTGGAGTCTGGCTCCCCCTAGGGGCCGCCGGAATCTTCTTCATTTCTAAAAGAAACACAGGAGGCTGAAGCAGGTCTACAGGTGGTGCAGTTGCCCTTTCCAGTTGAGTTTCTAGTTTCACGCTATTGCTGTTCTCGGTTCTTAGGAAAATTTCTGTGCTCCTGATTTGAGCTCGGGCCTCTTGTTCCCTTGCAGAGAGATCATAGATAACACCAGCAAAGAGAATGGGATTGATATTATCATGGCCGATAGGACGTTCCACCTGATTGCTGAATCCCCAGAAGACGCCAGGTGAGGTGCTGCACCGGCGACTTTACCTTAATGACACCCTCACGCATGCACACACTTGGGCATCACATGGATAGATACTTGCTTGTCCTCTTGCCTTTGGAAAGGTGTTGGGTTTTCTTGTTGTTGTTGTTTTGGGGGTTTTTTTGAGGTACAGGGGACTGGGGATTGAAGCCAAGACCTCGTCCTTGGGAAGTTAGTGCCCAACCAATGAGCCTCATTGGCTCCCCTGAGTGGGTTTGTTTGTTTTGCTGGCTTGTTTTTTGGTTTTGTTTTCAAGGAGGCACGGGGAACCCAACCTGGCACCTCCATTGTGTGAAGCCAGCGCTCAACCGCTTGAGCCACATCTGCCCCCTGAGAAGGTTTTATTGATTTCTGGTTGGGTTTTTCTGTTAAATTGGATGAAGATCCGTTTATAAACAGATTTGTGTACTTGTCCCTTGGGAAATCTTTTACTCGGCACATGTGTTACAGGATTGTCCAGCCTTGAATGTCATCACTCGAGCCCTCATGCTCTTGGCTCAGTCCGTTACTGTCACTCGCAGCCTAGGCAAATGTGCAGCTCCACGCCACTGATCCAGCCTCTGGACGCTTCTGAGCTTTGAAAGTGAGCCGCGTGTGTTTGCTTAAGGAGAGAGAGCACGAGCATTGGCCCCAGCTGTTTAAATAGGGACGGTGTTAGGGCGTTTGGGTGTTTTTAAGGTCTTGATATTGAAGAATTCAGGAAGGTAGAAGAGAGAGTTAGCACTTAAGACAGAATTTCCTGTGTTCCAGGCAACATTCTAAAGTGTTTTCCATAAACTAACTCATTTAATACTCAAAGCAATTCTTATTATTACTGTAAGTTCCATTTTACAGATTTAGGAGACTAAGGTACAAAGAAAAGGATATTGTAATGGGTAAGGTAACAGAAGCTCAATTCTATTAAATGGAAGCATTAAACTTTTTCTATTTCTTTTTTTAAGAAACGAATGGTAGATTTTTGAGGTCAGAGAGGGTTGGCTGTGGCAAGTTGTCTGACTTCTGGACCTCAGGGATCTGTCTTCCATTTTTAAGGAGTGCTGAGGAGATGTAACGAGGTTATGGAGAACTGGTCCTTAGGGTTCAGTGTGACACATCACAGGGTCATAGGATGGATGTAATACAGAGGAGAGTCTATTCCCACCGCTTGGCGAGTCTTTGTAGGGTAGTGTTGAGGGTGGCTATTCTCACCCCTGAGCAGCACCAGAGAGCAGCTTCAAATGCAGGAGGGTGAAATCCTCCAGCCCAAATCCATCACTTCTCAGCTCAAAAATCATTAGAACCTGCTAGTGGGGGCAGAGCTTTCTCAGGGCTTCTCGTTACCACTTGCCCTTTGAATTGCCTCTGAGTTGCTCCAACACCATGGTAGTGGCACTAAAGGGCAGAGGCACCAGGAAATAATTCTTCCCATGGGAGCAAACTAAAACCCTGTTTGGAGCCATAAATTATAACACAAGCCAGGAAAACAAACAAGCCTGGAATTATAGCCCGTCATTCCAATCAGGGACTCCTAGAAACCACATGGGGTTTTTTTGTGGTCAGTGCAACAACTTTTTGGCTGAATTAGAGGTCCAGCCTTGAGCAACTCTGGTGTCTGCTTATGCCATAAAAAGTTTGCTAAATTTAACATTTGGGGTATTTTTGCCAAGGACTTTTCCCTGACCATTGGTATACATTTTTTAAGATTTTTTTAAGATTCCAATTTACACTTGATTCAGGAGGAAAGATTTGTCAATTTAAGGGTAGCAGCAGTAAAGACTGAAAGAATTTTATTCCTTTGCTTATGTGATAACATGTGGCCTACAGCTTGAATGTACGTGTTTTTTCGTGTTTGATTTGGAATATTTTTGAGCCTAATAAAGCAATGACTGAATTCTTGCCTTTTGGTTCACCAGAACTGATGGAGCGAATTCATATTAAGATGTTCCCCTTGGCTTCCCTAAGAATCTCTATATATTTGTTCAGTATTTTCAAGTGCTTGGTCACATTTTTCTCCTTTTGGAATCACAGGAAATAAATGTCGGTGCTTTGCCGAAACTGTTTTGCTTCTAGATATAGGTACTATTTTTTCACTTAAATATTCCATTTGATACCTAGTACTTTCTCCTCTACTCTTCCAGCTTACCTATTTTCCTTGAGACACTGAGCATTCAATACCTAGTTTTGTAGGAGTTTGTACATATGTCTTATAAGCCCCCTAAGAGATATCCTAATATCACTCTCTCATTTGGTACTTCTTCCATTCTGTAAGTAATTAAATAAGTGTTAGCTGGGTGGATGATGGATGGATGAATGGATGGATAGGTAGATGATACTCAAGGTCATTTTCCTCAAGCCTGTGTTATGTTTCTAGTTAGATTATGACTTTGATTCTGCTTTATTTCTCTGCGGTTGACTTGTTTTCCTTTATAATCTGATTATGTTAAGGCTGGAAATAAGAAACCTCATTTTGAAAGGACAGTAGAAGAGTTCTTTGGTCAAAATAATTATCCACTTTCTACTTCAGGCAGTTATTTTAGATTTCCAGCCCTCCTCTGGTTCTACGCATTCAAGTAGAAAAAAGCCACCCCTGTGTCCCCTAGGTTAAATGTAATGTTTTCAGACAAGATTGTCATCATTCTTAAATTTCTATGAAGGTCTGTGGGACCTGAAGGAAAGGGTCTTCCATGGACCTAAAACTGGAGTGTGTGGTATAAAGGCTCTTTGGCTGCTTCTAAGCCACACTGAAAAGCCAAGATGCTGGGAGAAGATGGCATTGTCACAGAGAACAGCCAGAGGCTGCCCTTTCCTTGACAGGCGCTCTCTCCCTCTTGCAGCCAGTGGTTCAGTGTGCTGAGCCAAGTCCACGCATCCACGGACCAGGAGATCCGCGACATGCACGACGAGCAGGCAAATCCACAGAATGCCGTGGTGAGTGTGCCATCGGGTGGGGTGCAGGCAGAGGGGCGCCTGTGGCAGGTGAGCAGAGCATGGTAGAGGAGAAAGGGGCAAGACTGGGACGCTTCAGATAATCCTTTATTTTTTTAGAAGTAAAAGTATAATCAGTCAAGAAGAGGATTATCAGAACATTTGAGTTAAAAATCATGGAGAAAAGCAGATTTAGTTGTAGACAGTTGAAAATTAGTAGCTTCTAATTCTCCCACCTTAAACCTTTAAAAACAAACCTCCCCCCCCAATCCAGTTTTTATGAAGTCATGGAAGCACATTATTACCCTTTTTCTTCAAAGGGCTTGGTCAATTCTAGATCCTCTTCCTTCTGTCTTCTGTGTTCCAGAAACATATGCAGAATCATAAGATATTTTAGAAATAGGATTTTATTTCCTCAAAAGAAAAACTTAAATCGAAATTTCTTAGAAGAATAGGTATGAAAATTAATGAAAGAAGGTGATAGTGTAAATCAGAAAATCTGTCCTATAGAAAGAAGTTCACAAGAGCTCCTCACTGAAGATATCTTAAGAACAAAGGGGAAGGATTAAAGCATAGTTGTTTTCAGTGAGTGAAACGTAGATTCTGTCCTGTCTAGAGGCTGTGTGTACTCACTAAATGAAGGGAACCTTTCTTGGGTAACCGGAATTTTGCCGTCCCATCATGAGGGCGGGAGGGAGCCTTTTCTGTTCCCCTCCTTAGGGAGTTTATTCAACGGGATTCATTACCGTAACGCACTCTGTGTACTTGAACGGTGCTCCTCACCTTGCCTGCTTTTTGCTCTTTCCCAGGGCACTTTGGATGTGGGGCTGATCGATTCCGTGTGCGCCTCTGACAGCCCTGATAGGTAAGCTCAGGTGTGGCTCTCAGGTGTGGCCTGTGGAATGACCCTCGGCTGAGTGTTCCTGCCTTGTCAACCCCAGGAGCTGTCACCTGCCTTCTTGGTACCAGGATTACAGCAGCCAGAAGTCTTCCTCTCTGGAGGGGTTTTCTCTTCATGTGGAGATAGAGGAGACCTTGGGTTTGGGTCAGGAAGAACATGCCTGAGTAGGAACCGCATTCTACCCGAGGGGAGGCTGTAATTACCTTTTGTAAACTTAATAATGAAAGGACTTTGAGAAAAAGCCTATGGAGCACATTATTACTGCAGCCACAGCTGTTTATTTCCCTTGATTATTCTACTTTCCCCCTTGATTATTTTACTTTCCCCAGGCCTCAGATTAGCACATTCTGCTTTGTTCTTTGAAGGCAAATCATCTTCACAGAGGGTCCATAGGAATCTTTGTATCCGAGAAGCTTTGTCTTTTTTGTCCCTATTTAAGAAAAGTTGCTCTCCGACCAGAGTTGGAATGAAAATTGACTTCTGGCCTCATAAGGTGGCTTTAGAAAGTCAGTAGGAATGGATTTGACCTGAAAACAAAAATGGTCTCCCCTTAACAGAAAGAGCCCTGGCATTTCCATTGCCCACCGTGGGCAAAGGCTGTGGGAACCGGGGGCGCTTTGTTCCCGTGGTCACTGCAGCCCTGGGCTCCAGATGCCCAGCCTGTGCGCGTGACGTCAGCAAGCAAGCCTCGATGCTCGTTGGGGTGTTCGTTTCCTACTGCCTGACCTTATCTACATTCTTCTTCTCCCAAACCCTTCACTCTACCTACCTGGGCATCTGATAATCTGTGCTTTAGAACTTCTCATCCCTGCCCAGGCTTTGCTCTTTTCCATAGATGCCTCTCTCGCCCTTCCTAACTCTAGAAAAGTCTTTGTTGTTTTGAAGAGACACTTGAGGTCCTTCCTATTTTTGCTTTCCCTGGTGACTCCCTGTCCAACTAATCTTCCTTTCCTGGAGTATTTGCAGCACTTAGTTACAGTGATCCTTTGAAATCTCACAAGCTTTGACCTCCACTAGATTTAATGATTAGATGGAGGAATTGAGTATAAATAAGACAAGGACCTATGAGAAGAGATGTTCAGGGCATTGTTAGACCAAAAGAGTTGAGAGAGAAAGTAAATTTCCATTATTATGTTACTTGGCGGGGTGAAATGCACCCTTGTCAGATTACTTTGAAAACATGGACTCAGGTGTGTTTGATACTAGACATAATCAAGTGTATAAGATGTTCCACTGAGACCAATTTCCTGATCCTCGTCTATTGTGTCCAACATTGCATTACTAAGCCACAGAAATATTATCCAAGGCAATATACAGAGGCAGAAAGAAATTTACTTTGGAGAGGTATCCAAAAAAATCACCCCCAAAAACATCACCTTATTTAGCTTTCCCAGAACTGAGATTCATATGGAAACTTTTGCACAAAGCAATGTTTTTCCTTCCAGGACTTTCAGAATGTGTTGCTCCAGACTTAAAGGTTAATGATGCATAAAACCAATCCTGCAGAAATGAGCAGCGTTTGCCTTAATATCAAGTACAAACAGCCCAGCAGCGTTTCTCCCCTGGACTTGTGAGCCAGGGGGAAAAAAGCCTTAAGTCTTGGCTTAAGTGGTGGTGATGCTGGCAGTAGAGTTAAGTGGCTTTGCTTCCTTCTTGCCCTCTTGCTCAGACCCAATTCATTTGTGATCATCACGGCCAACCGCGTCCTCCATTGCAATGCGGACACGCCAGAGGAGATGCACCACTGGATCACGCTGCTGCAGAGGTCCAAGGGGGACACCAGAGTGGAGGGCCAGGAATTTATCGTGAGAGGTAACTGACTCTCTTGGTGGTGTTCAAACCGTGTTCTTCCCAGAGCCCTGCTTTGGTGTTGTGTAGCTTTCCATAGCATTTTTATGTTACGTGCCTTTGCTGTGATTCTTGAAGTTTTTAAAAAATAACCACATAAGCAATGATCATGGTAGTTCCTAGCAAATATGTAGAAGTACGATTGAGTTAAAAGCATGCGGCAAATTATTGCCTGGTATTTGTGGCCTTTCTTCATCGATTTTAATTTGTGCTTTATATCTTTCTTTCAAGGGTGGCTGCACAAAGAAGTGAAAAACAGTCCAAAGATGTCTTCGTTGAAATTGAAGAAACGGTGGTTCGTGCTGACCCACAATTCCTTGGATTACTACAAGAGCTCGGAGAAGAACGCTCTGAAATTGGGCACCCTCGTCCTCAACAGCCTCTGCTCGGTCGTCCCCCCAGACGAGAAGATATTCAAAGAGACAGGTAACCAGTGCCGTGCAGCCTCCTGACCGGCTGAGCCAGAGAGTCGAAATATCAGATCAGAAAGGATCTGCGCTTGCTTAGCTCAAAGGAATGAGCTGGAGTATGCACTTGCCCCTGAAAAGCAGCTCTTTCCTGGAGCTTTATCTTGAGGTTGTCTGTGGTTAGCTATGGGAACACTTAGTATTTAAACCATAGTAAGAAGGTCTTGATTTATTGAATTGTAGGAAGATTCTTATCAGGACAATAAAAAAAAAAAGGTTATCCTATGAGTAATCTTCATTTTTATATGCTTGTGTTTTCATCTCTTTCATCATTATACCACGAGAGCCAAATGCACCCTAAAAAAGATAAATCCCTGGGAACTTAATCTAGTAGACTATAAAGCAAAACATATGAGCTTATTTATCTTTTTTTCTTTTTGGTATCATAAAAATGTTTCTAGAACATTGTCGATTGTGATTTTTGTTGCTAATTGTGCTTTTGTACTTTTTAAATATAGTTACTCGATTCGTGTCATATTTAAGGGTGATGGTGCAGACAGCTGACTTCTGAGCACAGAGGCTGCTCAGCACAAGTGTTTCTTTTGGGTGGAGGTGGGGGCCCTAAGGAAAGGAAGAGAAGAAACAGGAAAGGAGAATGGAATCTGAGGGAACGGTTTCTACTTTTTGTTCCAGTGCCTTTAAAGGGATGTTAGCTTACATCTGTTCTTTCTTTCAGAGGAAATGTTACAGTTTATCTTTATGTATTTATTTCTGCCAGTATCATGTTAATATTGTCATCTCCTCACAACTGCAAACTCCTCAGAGTGTTTTGTTGACCGCTGGGTCACCAGCACAGGCCAAGGCACATATCGGGCTTTTGAGTATTCATTGTCTGAAATACCTAATGAAGGGTTTTAAAGATGGAGAGGAGAGAAGCGTCTAATGCAGCGTTTCTGGAACTCCGATCCCAGAGCTGAGCATTAACGTGCATGCACTCCTGCTGCCGTTCTAGGCTACTGGAACGTCACCGTGTACGGGCGCAAGCACTGCTACCGGCTCTACACCAAGCTGCTCAACGAGGCCACCAGGTGGTCCAGTGCCATTCAAAACGTGACGGACACCAAGGCACCAATCGACACCCCCACCCAGCAGCTGATTCAGGACATCAAGGTGAGGTGGAGCCGGGCACACACGGCGTTAGGAGGCCCCCAGGTCCTCATCCTTGGGGTATCAAGTCCATTTGACGAGCTCAGTATTTAGGCTGTGATCCAAATTAGCCTTTGGTTATTTTTGTGTATGAGAATCCCTGCTTTTAGGAATCATATTTTGAGAAGGTAAGTAAAATTGTGTGCTACAGTGTTTTGTCTCTAGAGTGGTATTAGATGTTGCCAACGAGGCAAACCCAATTGCTGGACTTTTCAGACAGAAACACGTTGATCAGCAGGAAGGGCTCTAGGGCTTCATGAGTGCAGGGATGTGTGTGATCTCTGCTAGCGGCACCTGCGTGGCCATGGGTTGCCCTTCCACCCTGGGGTAGGGACCTTCTGGGAGTAACACAGTAATTCTCTTTACTGTGTGGTTTCTTTTTTTTTTTAATATAATTTTTATTTATTTCTCTCCCCTTTCCCCCCCCCCCCCCCAGTTGTCTGCTCTCTATCCATTTGCTATGTGTTCTTCTGTGTCCACTTCTATTCTTGTCAGTGGCACCGGGAATCGGTGTCTCTTTTTGTTGCGTCATCTTGCTATGTCAGCTCTCTATTTGTGCGGCACCATTCCTGGGCAGGCTGTATTTTTTTCGCATGCAGGGCGTACTCCTTGTGCATGGGGTTCCCCTACGTGGGGGACACCCCTGCGTGGCACGGTACTCCTTGCACTCATCAGCCCTGCACATGGGCCAGCTCACCATATGGGTCAGGAGGCCCTGGGTTTGAACCCTGGGCCTCCCATATGGTGGGCGGATGCCCTATCAGTTGAGCCAAGTCTGCTTCCCTTACTGTACGGTTTCTAGACCATGCAAGTGGTTTCCCAGACATTACAGATTGGTCTGGAAAACTTGGGATCCCTATCAGGTGCCTCCAAACTTACAGAAGCTCCCCAAATCTTCGGACTAGCATTGATCAGGTTAAATTGTAATTTCCACTTTATAAAGATTAGTTGCCCAGTGAATGATTGAATCTGTCGTTTAATCAATGATTAAATGGCAGCCAGGAGCAAGGATTATTCACCCATTTTCCAGGAATGGACATGGACTATTCTGGTTGCATTGCTCACATAGCTGGTTTGTTCCTGTGCAGGACCAGGTCAAGGGAATTGTTTTTACTATTCTCCTTCCAGGTTGTATATGCAGGCAGATTATAAATACAGAGGAAAGAATACAGAGGAAAGAGTTAGAGATGTCTGGAAAAGATGGCAGAGTGATGATGGATAAATACACAAATATGTGAGGCAGGCATTTTTTTCTAAACTACTTCAAAGGAAATTAGCTATACAGGTCGCAGGAGTGTAAGTAAACTTTGCCTTTGTGAGGTGGTAAAGGGTCTACTTTTCTATCAGCAGTATGTAGTTTCCCACCAAATTCAAGTCTGTCTCTTGATTGTAAAGTGTTATGTTTTCTGGGCAGTGGGAGCAAAATTCCAGCAAATCAGTTATTCTCCAAGACACGGTAAGGCTTTCCATGGAACCCTGGGTGTCAGACACCAATAACTGATTTCTAACCTTAAAGAAAAATTGTATATTTTTAGTTTTGAAGCTTCTGTGTGAAAAAGTAGGGGAAAAAACCACCCATTGGTCAAACTTCTTTTGTAATGCTCTGTCTTACCTTATTGATATATTTTCTAATAAATTCGATTTTAGACATTAAAAGGATAAATAGAATTTTGTCATTATGAATCAGTGCTCCTTAAGAAATTTAGGGAATTCCCTTAAGTCCATTCAAAAATTTTTTAAGTAAAAAAAATTACTTAAAAATATTTTTCCGGCATTTAATTTGGTATTATTGAAAAAGTTTCGTAATGGAAATGAAGTTACCATAACAGAATGATTCATTGCCTCTTCTCTAGTTTTTCTGTTTAAGATCTAAAAGTAACCTTGGGTTTTTGTCAGTTTAGCCTTTTTTAGGGCCATGAATGTGTGATGGAAATTCAGTGAGAATAGCTCCTCAATTGCAAGAGTGAAAGGGAAGGTGGCCTGTGGCTAAAGAGTAGTCTCCCCAAAGTGAAGAATAACTTTGGAATATTTCCTTAGAGTCTTTCCCATTGCTGGTTTAGTTTAGCAGACACATTTTGATTATAATTGGTTTTATTAACATTTTTCTCTGTAGTTTTCGGGTAAAGTGAGACTATAAAAGAACAAAGAGCTAACAAAAGCACTCTTAAAATGAATCGTAGGTATAAATAAAGATAATATGATTTTGACCAAATGATTGGTGGCTAAATAATTAGCAAGAGAAGTTTAAATTAAAATTTTTTAAGTACTTATAATCTCCAGAGGAAAAACTTTTTTTTTTTTTTTTTAAGATTTATTTCTCCCTACCCCCCCCCCCCCCCCCCCCGCTGTTGTTTACATTTGCTGTATCTGTTCGTCATGTGCTGGTTTTCTTTTTAGGAGGCACCAGGAACTGAACCTGGGATCTGCAATGTGGGAGGGAAGTGCTTAATCGCTTGAGCCATCTCTGCTCCCTGCTTTGTTGTGTGTCTCCTTATGTTTTCCTCCTGTCTCTTCTTGGCGTCCGCTTGTTGTCTTGCTCATCTTCTTTAGGAGGCACCAGGAACCGAACCTGGGACCTCCCGTGTGGTAGGTGGGAGCTCAGTGACTTGAGACACAACTGCTTCCCAAGGATGACTTTTTAAATGATACAGGAAAATATATGCAAATCAAATTAAGAGAATAAGCTATGTAAGACGTATTAAATTTTGGTGACTCTTCTACAGCAGATTGTGGGTGTCTTTGTGTTTGAAATGCTAACCAATCCCCCAGCCTCCCCTGAGCTAGGTTTGTGGATGTTTCAGACTTTTGAAAAGTATTCTTATGTGGGAAAAAAGCAGAGGATTTTCATTCTTTAGGGCATATACTCTTTTTTAACAGTAAACTTTTTCCTTTGAATTATTTTTAACAAATCTGTTTTATTGATACATATTAATAAACATACTGTTCATCCAATGTGTATAGTCAGTGTATTTGCTATAATCACATAGTTGTGCATTCATCACTTCAATCATTATTAGAACATTTTCATCATTTCAATAATATTAAAAAGACAAACAAGAAAATTCCTCACCTCTCAATCCCTCTGTGCTTCCCCCATTATACATAGCTGCTATTTCTGGCTATTCTGTCCAAAGTATATCGTCAATGGCTCTTAGTATAATCACAGTGTTGTATAATCGTCATCTCAAAAATTTTAGAACAATTTCCTTACTCCAAACAGAAAAACTCCCACCCCTGAGGAAGGACCTACATAACCACTAATCTCATTTCATCTTTATAAATTGATTTATATTTACATTTTATGTAAATGGAATCGTACAAGATGTTGTACTCTGTGTCTGGTCTCCTTCACTTAGTATAATGTTTTTTTCCATCTGATATTAACGGTTTGTACCCTTAACTTACACTTATTCGGCTTCAAAGAAAACCGGTCATATATGTGCAGTTCTACCCATATTCATATTTCACATAATGTATTTCTATTCCACATAATATATTTAGTTCACAGTAGGGCCTTTTTTGATTTTTAATGGCTCCTTTCTTTGGAAGGAGAACTGCCTGAACTCGGACGTGGTGGAGCAGATCTACAAGCGGAATCCCATCCTGCGGTACACCCACCACCCCCTGCACTCCCCGCTCCTGCCCCTCCCGTACGGGGACATAAATCTCAACCGTAAGTACAGAGTTCCCCCCGGGTGCCTCAGAGAGGGATTGTCTTAGCGCTAACATGTTAGCATTTGTTTTAACTCAAGGACTGTTTTGGTCAGAAAGGAGGAAAAGCAGCCAGATATGCTCAGATTTGTTACAAAACAGCGATTCTGAGAGCTTGGGGGTGGTGAGGTGAAAGGTCCTCCAGGGTTCATCATGGTCAAAAAGAAAATGTTTGAGCAGGAGTGAGGCTTGGGCAGCTCATCAAGAAGTTAGACAGAGTTACCTTAGGACCCGCTGGCCAGCCCCCTCTCTAGTGATGCCCCACAGAACTAAAACAAGGGCCCCCAGCAGGGCATGTTACCCACAGCATTCGACACAATTGCCAGAAAGTGGAGGCAGCCCAAGAGCCCAACACCAGATGAATGGAGAAGCAAGATGCGGTCTGTCCTTGCAGGGAAGTATTATTCAGCCGTGAAAAGGAATGGAGTTCTGCTCCATGCCAAGGACATGGATGAACCTGGAAGACATGATGGTGGGCGAAATAAGCCAGACACAGAACGACAGAGATTGTAGAATTCCGCTTAGACGAAAGATCTAGAAGAGGCAGAATAGATGGAAAGCAGATTAGAGGTCACCAGGGGCTTTGGGAAGGGGGTGAGGGAGTTCACGCTTAATTGGCACAGAGCTTCTGTTTGGGGTGATGGATGGTGGTGGTGATAACACAGAATTGTGAATGTAATTAATGTCAGTGAATTATGTACTTAAAATGGAAAATTTTAAGTAAGGTTTTTTTTTTTTTTTTACAGTGGTGGGGAAGTGGGGGGGGAGGGGAAGGGTGGACCCAAAAATGCCAGCAGTCTTCATGAACTCTAAATACCCATTATTATATTAGAAAACCAGATGCTAAACAGGTTTGCATCCAAAATACGGAACCCGTTTGGCAGGAGACCAGCTTGTCAACCTGTTCAGTCCAGCAGTCCATTGACAGAACGAAGCAGGGTCGTTACCCCCCTGTGTCTGTGCAGCTCAGTGCTGCTGACTCAGATGTGCAGGGATGGAGGTGGGGGCCCCAGTCTCCCCGTTCCTTTGTCGCGTCTGCTGCGGTGATTCCCCAGCCGCCTTGGGTGACTACCGTCCTTGCTCTCCTCCTGCTAGTGCTCAAGGATAAAGGCTACACCACCCTTCAGGATGAAGCCATCAAGATCTTCAACTCCCTGCAGCAGCTGGAGTCCATGTCCGACCCCATCCCCATAATCCAGGGCATTCTGCAGACGGGGCACGACCTCCGCCCGCTGCGCGACGAGCTGTACTGCCAGCTCATCAAGCAGACCAACCGGGTGCCCCACCCCGGCAGCGCGGGCTACCTGTGCAGCTGGCAGATCCTCACCTGCCTGAGCTGCACCTTCCTGCCCAGCCGCGGGATCCTCAAGTACCTCAAGTTCCACCTGAAAAGGTAACGCGTGCGTGGCGCCGAGGGGCCGGAGTCGAGACCAAGAGGGCTTGGACCGGAAGATACCCAGCCCGGTCTGGGGCCACCGTCCCTCTCAGAGCCCCCTTCCAGAGTGCAGCTGTCCACACAAGACCGTTTCAGGGACCAACTCACCCTTTTGTCAGCCCGTGGGACATTAGATAAGTGTAACCCCCGCCACCCAATGTAAATAGAAAAGAAACCTCATGTAGCTTTTTATTAACTGGGAAAACAGTTTTCCTGTGACAGTGAGACTGGGCTCTTTAAAGTATTAAAAGCTACAGGCACAGGGCAGTGAAATTCTTGCATATGACACAGATCATCGTGGGTGCACGGCATTACGCATTTGTCAAAACCCATGGAAGTGTGCAACACACTGGGAACCCTAAGGCACTCCCTGGCCTTGAGTGAATCCCTGTGTGTCCAGAATTGTTCCTCAGTGGTTACAAATGCCCCACGCTCGCGCACGATGTGAATCATCAGGAAAACTGTTGGGGCTGGGGTTTGGGGGTAGGTGGGAACTCTTCTGTGCATTTTTCTGTAAACCTAAAACTGCTCTAAATATAAAGTTTATGGTTTTTTTTAAAAACTGCTACAGAGGTGAGCTGACAGCAGAAGTACTCCTGAGCTCTTCCTCCTTTTTTCTTTTTTTGGTATTTAAACTGAACCTGCTGGGCATGGAGCAGAAAGTCACTCTGTTGGCTCTGCTCACCACCGGGGGGTGACCCATTCACAGGGCCAGTCTGCAGACCTTCAGGCCCCCCAGCTCCCAGCATCCCCAGTCGAGCAATTAACAGTGTTTGTGGCACACACATCGTACTCGGGGAACACATTCTGGAGCGCTGCTGCACCACGTGGATAATAGTTTACCCTGTAGTTCACACTCTCTCCCAGTCCATTCAGTAGGTTAAGGCAGGATATATAAAGTCCAGCATCTGACCCTGCATATCATTTAGGCCAACTCCAAGTCCCAAAACATGGATGGAGGAGGTTGTTGGTGTTGGGGGGATGGGGGGTAAACGGGAACCTCTTATATTTTTTAATGTAACATTTTTTTGTGTGATGTATATATATCTTTAAAAAAATACAATTCACAAAAATGTTGGGGGGGGTGGGGAGCGGGGTATATGGGAACCTATTTTTTTTTATGCTTTTTTTAATGTTTTATGTTTTTTAATGTTTTATGTTCTTTGTAATCTATTAACTTTAATAAAAAAGTGTAAAAAAAACCAAACAGTTAGTGTTTGTTTCCTAGGATACGGGAACAGTTTCCAGGAACCGAGATGGAAAAGTACGCCCTCTTCATTTACGAATCTCTTAAGAAAACCAAATGCAGAGAGTTTGTGCCGTCCCGGGATGAGATCGAAGCTCTGATCCACAGGCAAGAGATGACGTCCACCGTGTACTGCCACGGCGGGGGCTCCTGCAAGATCACCATCAACTCCCACACCACAGCAGGGGAGGTGAGGGCAAGGGGCTGCCCCACGGGCTGTCGGTGCCACGCCTGACGCCCCACATGCTTATGTCAGGGGAGCTGTGCCCCGGCAGACCAGCTGGAGGGCATGCTTGGGACATGCACAGCACAGCTGCTCAGGAGACAGGAAAGACAGAATAACTTGCAGCTTCATGTGCTAAGAGATGAAAGCATGGGTTACAGATGAGTGGAAACCCAACGTTAAACCTGTGCCAAATTTGAGAAGCAGCTGAGTGTCCAGTGCAGCTGGCAGATCTGCCTCGGTATACCTACAGACAAGGCTTTCTTTAGCTTTCGCAGCAAGGTGCTTGCATGGGCTTTGTGAATATCTAGACTGTTTGGTCAGATAAACACAGTTCCTCTATTTCTAGTGTAAACTATTATAAGACAAATTGGCTAAAAGAAGCAGTGCACTGAAGCTCAGAAGGCTTCCTGTGTCAAAGAAACCTAATTCAAGGTCATTACTATTTCTCAAAATTAAAAAATGTCTCAGAAAGATCGCTTTTCCTCCTAGGATGGGTGTGCAGGAGACTGGCCCAGCACCTCCCGCTACCGGTGGGCAAAATCCCCCTATTCTTTTCCTGAAATATTTATCTGAATATGATTAAAAGGGGAACTGTGAGATTGTATAGACGGTAACAGAATTTAAAAACAGAAAAACAAGGAACTACACTCTACAAACAGTGGCCCCTAAGTTACACCTTGGACTGGTATCAATAATTCAGTTCTAACAATGTTCCATCAGTGGTTGTAACAAGTGTTCAATACCAGTGCAAGGTGTTAGTGGGGTGGTGTATGGGAATCCTGCGTTTTGCGCTTCATTGTTCGCTAAACCCACAACTTCTCTAATAAAGGGGGAAAACATTCAGTTCAGCAGGACGAGGGAAAAGCAACGCCTTTGAAATTCCAGGTGACCACACTCAACAACTTTAGAAAGTTAACTTTGAGGCTCACGGATGCCGGCAGCACCCCCTGTGGGTTCAGAGGAAGCGACACGGTGGAGCCACGTGTAGGCGGCACAGCTTCTGGAGCTGCAGGCCCTGCGCTGTGTCTTTCAGGTGGTGGAGAAATTGATCCGGGGTCTCGCCATGGAGGACAGCAGGAACATGTTCTCCCTGTTTGAGTACAACGGCAGCGTCGATAAAGCCATTGAAAGCCGCACCATCGTGGCAGATGTCTTAGCAAAGTTTGAAAAGTAAGTTCTTCTCCTTAAGGAATTAAATTAAAGCATTTAGGAGCCAGGGTTGTGGATTTGAACTTCCACCCCCTTTTCAGCTTCCTTGTGTATGAGTTCGTTTTATTTTACTTGTGCTAAAGTACGTTTAGTGTTTCCTATCCGTCTTCTGTTTCCTGGATTCCCAGACAAGCCCATAGGCTCATGTGATTCACTTTGTCATGGGCTGTTCCTTGATCCCCTCTTTCCACTCAGCCCCAGTTTTAATTCTCACCTTGGGATTTCCTGATTCTTAGGCTTTCACCTGCCATTAGTTTTAAAACTGGGCATTATAGGCTCAGGCCAACTTATAAACTCTTCTAACTGCGTTTTATATCTCCTGGAGCTACAATATTTGACCTATAGCTCTCATATATCCCAGGTAGCATAAAAAAATAATCTGGCTCATAAACACAACCCCATACAGTAACATTGTATCAATTTTTATAAATATAAAGTTGATACAATATTATAAATATTGCTTGAGGGTTGGCAAAGAGGGTGAAGAAATAACCTTTGCTTCTTTCTGTGGATTCGGCATAGGGCTTAGCGAGTTCTAGTTGGACCTGGGCCCCAGAAAATAACTTGTCGGCACAGTTTAATTGAAGCTGCCCTTCTGTTTTCTTAGAAGTGAGACTGTGATGAAAGCAGGTGTTGACCTCTGATTAAATAAAGGGAGGCTGATGCGCCTCACTCTGTCCCCTCACTGCTCCCCCATGTTCCACAAGGACAGAATGTCTGTATCACCAAGAAGAATACACAATATAAAGGCAGCTCCTGGTGGGTTCCCTAAGGGGCTCATTGCTGGCCTTTTTCTGAGTGTCCCTTCTCTTCTTTTGCAGGCTGGCAGCCGTGTCAGAGGCAGGTGACCTGCCTTGGAAATTCTACTTCAAACTTTACTGCTTCCTGGACACAGTTAACGTGCCAAAAGACAGTGTGGAATTTGCATTTATGTTTGAGCAGGTAAAAGGAACTTTGAGAGACAGATTCTTTCCCCGGTGAGCAGGGGTCAAACCTGGTTATTAGGCCTTGTAAATTAACCACTAGTCCTTAGAAAGCATGTGCAGTAGCAGAGTTCCCGGCATGGCCAGGGTGGGCTGCCCTTTGATTCATTTGTGGAATGAATCTTCGGCGCATTTTATTTGAACTCCTGGGCCAGGAACGACTGTCACTGGGTGGGAGAGAGACAATAAGGAATCAAATTCAGTTGATCCTCATTATTGGTGGATTCTATATTTGTGAATTCACCTGCTTGCCAAAATTTACTCGTAATCGCCAAATCAGTTAGGGTGCTTTCACAATCATTTGCCCATGTGCACAGAGCTGCAAGAAAATTTGAATCCCATGACATGCATGTTCCCAGCTGAGGTCTAACAAGGTGACTGTAGACAGGTATCCTTCTACAGTGTATTTAATGTCACGCTTTTCTCATTTTTGTGCTTTTTGTTGGTGGTTTTTGAGGTTTAAAATGGCCCCAAGCATAGCACTGAAGTGCTGTCCCTAAACACAAGAAAGCTGGGATGTGCCTTATGCGAAAAGTATGCGTGTTAGATCAGCTTCCTTCACACACGAGTTACGCTGCTGTTGACAGTGGGGTCCGTGTTAGTGAGTCAACTGTATGTTAAATACGGGCTCTTTAAACAGAAACACGTAAAACGAAGGTTCTGGAGTCATTGGTTGATACAAAACGTTGGGACCTGAGGCTTGCCAGAACCGAGCTGTGAATTCCCCCTAGGAGCAGAGGTTCACTGCTGGCTAATGTAGTGTTTACAATGACTTTGTAGACTGTAACTCCCAGAATTCACGAGAACCGACTTTAGCTGGTATTGGTGCTGGAGCGAAGGGGGTGAGGACTTCAGCAGGACGGCCAGGGGGAAGGGGAGGACGCGAGCCCCGGTGCCTCGGCCTGAAGCCGTCTTTGCCTCCCTTTCAGGCCCATGAAGCGGTCATCCACGGCCACTACCCGGCCCCGGAGGAGAACCTCCAGGTTCTCGCTGCCCTGCGGCTCCAGTACCTGCAGGGGGATTACTCCCTGCACGCGGTGGTCCCGCCTCTCGAGGAGGTATACTCCCTGCAGAGGGTCAAGGCCCGCATCAGCCAGTCAACCAAGAGCTTCGCTCCCTGCGAGCGGCTGGAGAAGCGGCGGACCAGCTTCCTGGAGGGGACGCTGCGGAGGAGCTTCCGGACGGGGCCTGTCCTGCGGCAGAAGGCGGAGGAGGAGCAGATGTTGGACATGTGGATCAAGGAGGAGGTCTCCTCCGCGCGAGCCAGCATCGTTGACAAGTGGAAGAAGTTTCAGGGAATGAACCAGGAGCAGGCCATGGGCAAGTACATGGCCTTGATCAAAGAGTGGCCTGGTTACGGATCCACGCTCTTCGACGTGGAGGTGAGGACTGCTGCCGCAGGGGCGGGCGGGGGCACCGGGCTGCACCCGAGAGTCTGGGTCACAGCAGGTTCCCCTGGAGGACCAGGCGGGACACTTGGCTCTCCTGCCCTCCTCTGTAGAGCCCCCAAATTTTTACTGTTCATACACACACCCACCTCCCCTTAGCACTAGGAATGAATGGAAAATTAAGATGTCATCTATTCTCAAATAACTCTGCCTACTCTTTTTTTTTTAATTCATTGTATTTTTTTTATTAAAGTTAATAGATCACAAGGAATGTTACATTAAAAAACATGAGGTGCCCATATAACCCACTCCCCACCCCCACCACATCATTTTCATAAGTTGTATTTTTTTGAAGATATATACATCGCACAAAAAAAGTTACATTAAAAAATATAAGGAAGAGGACTTGGCCCAATGGATAGGGCGTCTGCCTACCACATGGGAGGTCTGCGGTTCAAACACAGCAAATGGATATACAGAGCAGACAACTGGGGTGGGGGGGAAGGGGAGAGAAATTAATTTAAAAAATAAATCTAAAAAAATTTATGAGGTTCCCGCGTACCCCCCATCCCCCCACTCCACTCCTCCCACACCAACAACCTCCCCCATCTTTGCGGCACACTCATTGCATTCGGTGGACACATTTTGGAGCACTGCTGAACCACACGGATAAGAGTTTACTTTGTAGTTCACACTTTCCCCCAGTCCATTCAGTGGGTTGTGGCAGGATATATAAAGTCCAGCATCTGACCCTGCAATAGCATTAAGGACAACTCCAGGACCCAAAAATGCCCCCACGTCACCTCTCTTCTACACACAGTAGTTGCCTGCTCTTTCTTAATGAAACTAAAGACCCAATTTTTTAGACGTGTTCACAACCCCATAGCCAAGGAAACACTGTTTCTCCCAGTTCAATCTCCTCAACCATAAACACCCATCTGGACAGGGCGCCTGACTCAGAGACCGTCTTCTTCCTCCTCTGTGTTTTAACCCTTACGCTGACCCTCTTGCCCACCAGTGCAAGGAAGGCGGCTTTCCCCAGGAGCTCTGGCTGGGGGTCAGCGCGGACGCCGTCTCGGTCTACAAGCGTGGAGAGGGGAGGCCCTTAGAAGTCTTCCAGTACGAGCACATCCTCTCGTTCGGGGCGCCCCTGGCAAATACGTACAAGATTGTGGTTGATGAGAGGGAGCTGCTCTTTGAAACCAGCGAGGTAAGAAACCACCCAAGGGCGTCCTCTGATCCAAGGCCTCAGCAAAATAGAACGTCCCTGCCCCGTGTCCTGGTGCCTTTGGCCAGACCATTTTATTAGAGCACGCCACGCCAGAGCATCTACAGCATGGCGGCCCTCCGCAGCCACGGCTTCCTTGCGTGGCAAGAGCTGGTGATCCCAAACGCGTTCTAGATTTTGCAACAGAGAAATTTGTTCCACTGGATCGGGGGGGTGTTACCTAGGGAGGAAAGGTATAGAAAGAGCAGTTCTGTAGATGTCAAAAAGTGTATCGTGGGGCATCAAGTCCTTGGGAAATTGGTGGGCGGTTACAGCAGGTGCTCGGAGCTGCGGGACTCGGCTCTGTGCATGTCTGTGCAACAGGAAGGGGCAGAGGCTCGTGACCGTTCCGGACAGAGCTCATTGTGGGCCACAGAGCCACGAAAATAAACCCTCTGAGCACGGGTGCCATGAGCTGCAGAGCTTAAAGAGTAATAGCACAAGAAGCTGTTGAGCCCTCCGGAAAGGGAGCTGCTGGCAGTCAAAAGGTGGTGAATTGGAGTGAAGCGCAAACCCCTGCCTGGCCCTCGTTGCCAAGTAATAGAAAGGAGATGAGGGAGGCATTCAGGTGCGGGGTGTGTGGCAGGAAGACTAAGGGGACAAGGGGACGTGCCGGGGGAGGGAAAAGAGATTTGGGGGCCTGGACCGGAGGCCTGGTCAGCTCCCTGCTGCGGGACTGGGCGGACGACAGGGCCCTGCTCTGGTATCTTCGGCGGGTGCCCACGTCACGTCAGTGATCTAACAAATAGTGATGTGGAGTGGGACTGGAAGGGCAGAGAGGGAGGGGGAGGGCGACGGTGAACCCAGGTGCGTGGGGAGGACGGACACAGCACGGGGGTGGCAGTGACAGCATCGCTGGAGGGAGCGATGGGACGTCGTCTGCTTTAGGAAGGGGCTGGGGTGGAGCGGGTCTGCGCTGGGCGTCCTGGGGGCCGGCGTGGCCTCTTGGCACCTAGTTCTTCAGGTACACCAGGAGGCGTGGACTAGCATTGCGTGATCCAGTCTTGAAAGGTTTTGGCTCACAATTTACCATTCTTTGGTGATCCCAGCCCAAAGAATACCAGCAGACTTTAGTGTCCTCAGGTGTTTGTTTTCATGCAGTCTTAACAATTTCTATCAAGCGAAATGGTCATTTTGTGGGGAAAAACCACCAGGTGGTGCATGCAGTATTTGGAAAAGCCACAATTCCCCTTCTCCTTGCCTGGGAGTGGGAAGAAGCAGCAGTTTTGGCTTAATTCAAAATTTGAGCCATGGATTGACAGAGCCGCTGCCTCTGGCAGGGAGGGTGGACACTGGCCTGGCCATGCTGGGCGGAGGGCCCGGATGTGGGGCCGAACCCTGGGGCACGGTGGACACGCGTGACCGTGAGCTGGTTCTGTTCCCCTGGCAGGTGGTGGACGTGGCCAAGCTCATGAAAGCCTACATCAGCATGATCGTGAAGAAGCGCTACAGCACGTCCCGCTCCGTGAGCAGCCAGGGGAGCTCCAGGTGAAGGCGGCCAGGCGCCGACGTGGCTTTCGCACCTGAACACACCCCGCCTGGCCCCCGCGGGCTCCAGCGCGCCTCCCCGAGCTGGGCACCTGGTGGCCCCGGCTCTCCTGAAGCCCTTTGCGGAGGGGGACGTCTTTGGGTGGGGGGAGAGGCCTTTGTCCCTGCCGGCTTCAACGACCACGTATTAAGCTGTCAACCTTAACAGTCTGCACAATTTCCAAAGCTTTAGTACTCTGCGATGACACATGCCTTAAAAAAGAAAGGGGGGAATAAACCACACTGCCGCCGCGGCAGCCAGAAGTGCCTTACCTTGTGGAACCAACACTAACCGACCTTAACTGTGCTACTGAAGGGAAATGCTTTCCCCCTTTGTGGGGGACGCACAGAGCTTGGCAGGCTGGGGGAGGGGGTTTGCACTCGCCTCCCAGCCTGGTTTCCCACATTGGAGGGAAGGGGGGGGAGTGCAAGGGGGGCAGTGTATTTGAGTTGGAGTGCTGCTGGCAGCCTTCTTAGGGACGTGTATTAACTTCTTTGTTTCCTCTTCTAAGTATATGTACTTGCCTGAGCGTGCATGTGTTCAGTAAACTTATCCCTTTAAAAGATCTTGGTCTCGTGAGCATTAAAAGCAAATGGAGAAAGGACGTGCAATGGTGTAAACAGTCCGTCTGTATATTTTAATAGTTCAGAGTTATAGTCTTCAATTGTTACTTTATGAGGGGCTTTTATTAACTGACCAGAATCCTGGATTTTCCTGTCTTTGCTGTATTTTGAAAAACATATCCCTGACGCAGTTTCGTTTTACGTGGCACAAGTCTGCATTCTGTGTCTGCTGTATTATAAACAGATATGCAGTCTACGAGATAATGGTATTTATAAACCACTTGTAAACAGATGACTCTAATGCCCGTTTTTAGAACTATTTGAAATCATGTTGGAGTCTTTAGTTTCTAAAAGATTTTAAGTTAAAAAAAAATGTTTCTTTGAAGGTTAGGCTTGTATCACTCTGGATATATTAAAATATGACTATGTTGACTCTGAGGGAAAGATGCTGCAATCCTTGAAAGATGTAACATGTGAGCAAATGTTTAAGGAACCCTGACATTAAAACGGCGAGGCTTTAATAAATCTCACACATATTGTATCTCAATTTTATAAGGTGTTCTGAACCAAGCACCTGTTAATAAATCAGCTTTTATGACCAGAAGAAAAAATCATCTGATCTTGGACTTTTTATTTTTATATGCAAAAGTGGTAAACACTTGGCCCAACCAAGTCTACCCACAAAGAAAGAAGTCTGCCGTGTGGCTGGTGGACAATCCTGCAGAACTATGTTTGTTGGCTCAAAGAACACCTGACAATAAAAGATACTAGCTAACGTGACACGTATTTCCTTTATTGTGAGTGACTGAATAACCATGTGTGTTTTAGTTTGCTAGGCTGCTCAAGCACATGCCATGAAGTGAGTTGACGTAAACAATGGGGATTTATTATTGGCTTTTGGTTCTGGGGCTAAAAGAAAATCCAAGGTACCATCAAGGTGATGCTTTCTCCCTGAAGACTGGCATTCTGGGGCTGGTGGCCAATGGTCTTGGGGTCCTTAGATTGTCACATGGCAAGGGACATGGAGCATCTCTTCAGGTTCCATTGGCGTCCAGCCTTTTGTTTCTTGTGGCCTTCTCTCATATTTGAATTCATTCCCCTTATAAGGGCGAACAATAGAATTAAGACCTGTCCACTGGCCTGAGCCCCACACAACTGGAGTAGCCTCATTAAAAGGCCCTACTTACGGGAAGCAGACGTGGCTCAACTGATAGGGCATCCACCTACCATACGGACGGTCAGGGTTCAATACCCAGGGTCTCCTGACCCATGTGGTAAGTGGCCCATGCCCAGTGCTGATACGCGCAAGGAGTGCCGTGCCACACGGGTGTCCCCCGCGTAGGGGTGCCCACACGCAAGGAGTGCGCCCCGCAAGGAGAGCTGCCCCATGTGAAAAAAGCGCAGCCTGCCCAGGAGTGGCCCCCCACACGCACACGGAGAGCTGATGCAGCAAGATGACGCAACAAAAAAGAGATGCAGTTTCCCCGTGGCACCTAACAATGCAAGCGGATGCAGAAGAACACACAGCGAATGGACAGAGAGCAGACAATGGGGGAGGGGAAGGGGAGAGAAATAAATAAATCTTAAAAAAGATCCTACTTACGATGGGTTCACACCCACAGGAGTGGATTCGATTTAAGAACTTGTTTTTCTGTGGTACATGCAGCTTCAAACCACCACAGTAGTTTGTTTTTTAATTGGTTTTTTGTTTTCATGCTTTCGGCTTCAGAGCATCTAAACTTGGTGCGTCTTGCATGTCATGACCAGACGCGCAGCAGGAAAGTTGAGAAGGTAAAAGCAGGGCTGTTCAAAATAAACCCCGGCAATCTAAAGACTCGAAATACATGCTGAGGCAGAACCTTCTCCCAGTGCCCATCTCCGAAAAGTGCCCGATGGCCAAGCCCACGTTCCCAGCGCCTGCTTCCAGCCCTGCTCACTGGCGAGCAGGAGCCCTGCCTCTTTCCTAAGTAGCTGTCCTCCACTCCTCAGGGGCGGGAAGGCCACCCTGCGGCCAGGGACTGCCCAGAACCGCTGGCCTCCATGAGTGCGGAGAAGGACGAAGGCCCACGGAAACCCCGGTGCCGGCGGTTGTCTCTTTCACTTTGGTCTGGGGGAGAATTTGCCAGAAGTGCCCTTTCCACTGCTCTCCACTGGCATGTCCCTCTGATTTCTTCTACCCTGAAGGCTGTCCCCCAGGCCCAAGTAACTATGATGAAATGGGCAAATGGGAAGTGACTCTGGCTGACGAATGAGAGCACCAAGGCCACCACTGTCTCCTTCATGTGCACGTCTTTGTGTCAGTGGCTTTGTCTTGTTTCAGTTTGACCTTTTATTTCAAAATCTAGATTTAGAGGAGGTTGCCACAAAATGTAGAGAGGTCTCGTGTAGCCTTGACCCCATTTGGCTCCACTGGGAACATCTCAAGTATAGGGCAATCCCTACCAGGAACTGGACATTGAATTTCCTCCATCCACAGGACTTACTCAGATTTTACTGGTTCATATGTGCTCATGTATGTGTGTGAATAGATTTTTAATTGGTCAGTGAGGTCATTTTGAGTGCCTCTGCTAATACACATGGTTTTTTAAAAATTCAAATGATAGTCAAAATCTATTTTTCCTCCCAGCTATGATTGGGAAATTTTATTTTTAATGCCCCTCCAGAAGTATTTACAATTGACCAGTCATGTCCTCTGCTCCCACTCCCTTTGTAAAATAATATATATGTAGATTAAGCACATCTGCACTTAGGGGCTTTTTTCCCCCAGAATTATATTTTGGATAGCATTCCATACACTACTACATAAATTGTCTTTTTTGCATGTGACAATTATTATATCCTGCACAGCTTTATGTATTTTTTAAAAACTAGCATCCTAATTTCTAAAAATAGTTCACAAATCTAGAAAGGCAAACAATTTTATGTTTATAAGATTTTTATTCATATACTGCATTATGTTGAGGTCAAGTAGTTGCTATAATTAGTCCTTTATTATTATCGGTATCATACATTGGAGACTTTAGTAAATTCTAGAAATATTCATGTGTTTGGAAGTACTTTAATGAATATGAAAATAAATCCCCTCCCATTACAAGCTAATCCCCTCCTATCACAAGCTTATAATTTAAAAACTTTTGTATTTGCAATTTTATTTTTATGTATACAAAAGAAGTATACATAAAAATAAATTTAACCAGTGCATATAAAGCTCCTTCATACAATTTCATCGGGGCAGCATCATGGTATACTGGAAAATATTATCACCTGGATTCTAGTTTGGCATTGCCATTTTAATCTTTTAATTTGGGGACCAGCAAACTACAGTTCATGGGCTACATCTATCATGTCGTGTTTTTTTTTTTTTTTTAACAAAAGCAATATTTTTTATTTAATATATTTTTATTACAGAAATTGTAAACTTAAAAAACAATCATGGGCGATGGACTTGGCCCAGTGGTTAGGGCATCCGTCTACCACATGGGAAGTCTGCGGTTCAAACCCCGGGCCTTCTTGACCCGTGTGCAGCTGGCCCATGCGCAGTGCTGATGCGCGCAAGGAGTGCCCTGCCATGCAGGGGTGTCCCCCGCGTAGGGGAGCCCCACGCGCAAGGAGTGCGCCCCATAAGGAGAGCGTGAAAGAAAGCCTGCCCAGGAATGGCGCTGCACACATGGAGAGCTGACACAGTGAGATGATGCAACAAAAAAAAAACAGATTCCCATGCCACTGACAACAACAGAAGCGGACAAAGAAGGCGCAGCAAATGGACACACAGAACAGACAACCGGGGTGGGGGGGCGGAAGGAGAGACAAAGAAAGAAAGAAATCTTAAAAAAACAAAACAAAAAACAATCGTGCACCTTGGTAAAACTCCCATACAATACCCCTTCACCAACACACCACACCGTGGTGGAACATTTGTTACAGATGATAGATAATGTCGTCAGACTGTTAGTACTAACTACGGTCCCTAGAGTACATTTGGCATATATTTTCCATTTCCATACTCCCCTATTAACAGTGCATCTTTGGCATTAATGCAGGAATATTACAGTATTGCTGTTAACTGTAGTCCATAGGTTACATTAATTGTATTTGTCCCATGCTTCTCCACATTCCCACCACCCTGCAATAGTGACAGACATCTACCTAAGTTCACAGAAGGACATTCTTGCATTTGTACTATCAATCACAGTTCTCATCTACCTCTGGGTTCACTGTGTTAAGTCCCTAGGTTATTCTCTAGCTTTCTTTCAACTAATATTTACCCCTAGACTGCCCTCTTCAGCCACAATCCCATTTATAAACCAGCTGCTACTCACTATAATATGTTATCATCAACTCCTTCCATTTCCACACTTTGACAGTCATGGTAATTAAAACTTCTACATACCTTAAGCATCAGTAGCCATTCTCAGCCCTCCTCTTATCTCTCAATAATCTCTAGGTTTTAATTCCGTGTGTTTATTCTTTGTATTTTATATTAGTGAGACCATGCAATGTTTATCCTTTTGTGTCTGGCTTACTTCACTTAGCATCAAGTCTTCAGGATTCATCCATGTTATGATACATGTCATCTTTTTATGTAGACAGTTTTATTGAGCATGCCCATACCTATTCATCTGTGCATTGTTGAGGGCTGCTTTTGAACTACAACATCAGGGTTGAGTAATATGCGACAATGACCTTTCGCAAATCTGATCCTTTACAGAAAAGCTTAACAGTCCCTGTTTTAGATCATTCTAGAAGGACAGTATTTCTTCTATAACCAATTGTTGTCTATAGTTAGAATTTTGAGATTCCAGATGTTATGCAACAAGGAATATAGTCCCTAATTTGGAGATTGTTTCTTTAAACATTAATACTCCATTCTACAAAGCTAGTTCCAGCAATGCCATAGCCAAAAGCACAGAATATGTCTGTCTTTGAAGTTTTTACTTAATACTGAAATATGAATACATAAATATAAGGTATGGAATGAAAGAAATGGGTGAAGGTTGTTGGCTTCTTAACTAAACCAAAGTGCTGCCACTGATTGGATCCTTTCCATCTTTTGTACTTATATTAGATATTGTTCTAAGCTGACTCAGAAACCTTTAAGGATATGAAAAGTAGATGTGAGGGAAACAGATGTGGCTCAAGTGGTTGGGTTCCTGTCTGCTCTATAGGAGGTCCAGGATTCGATTCCCAGGGCCTCCTGGTGAAAGGCAAGCTAGCCCACATGGCAAGCTGGCCTGAGCAGAGTGTTGGCCCATGTGGAGGACTGGCCCACCTGGAGGGACTGGCCCAAGTGGAGTGCTGGCCCATGCAGGAGAGCTGGCACAGCAAGATGACACAATAAGAGGAGACATGGAGGAGAGACAAGAGGAAATGACCATACCTGGGAGCTGACATGGCACAAGAGATTGAGTACCTCTCTTCCACTCCAGAAGGTCCTAGGATCAGTCCTCAGTGCCACCTAAAGAGAAGACAAGCAGACACAGAAGAACACACAGAGAGCAGACAGTGAGTGCAAACAACAAGGAGGGGGTTAAAAAACAACAACACAATTTCCTTCTGCTGTACCTCCCCCTAAACCTAAACCCTGGAAACCACAAATCTTAACCCATCACTATAGTTTCTATTTTCTTTTTCTTTTTTTTAAATAATAAAATTTTATTGAAGTATGTCATTCATACATGAACTTTAAAAAGTGTATAGTAAAAGTTGTGAACTTAGCAAACAAATATGCCTGTCATCATACAGGACTCCTGTACATCACCCCACCACCAACACCTTGCATGGTTGTGAAAGAGCTGTTACAAACTATGAAAGAGACTTGCCAAAATATTACTACTAACTATTGCCTATAGCTTACATTTTGTGTATTTTACCCCCAACCCACCTGATTGCTAGCACCCTGTGTTAGTATTATATAGTTATTATAGGGGAAGCGGACTTGGCCCAGTGAGTGGTTAGGACATCCACCTACCACATGGGAGGTCCGCAGTTCAAACCCTAGGCCTCCTTGAACAGTGTGGAGCTGGCCCGTGCACAGTGCTGAAGCGTACAAGGAGTGCCGTGCCACGCAGGGGTGTCCCCACATAGGGGAGCCCCATGCGCAAGGAGTGTGACCCATAAGGAGAGCTGCTCAGCGCGAAAGAAAGTGCAGCCTGCCCAGGAATGGTGCTGCCACACGGAGAGCTGACAACAAGATGATGCAACAAAAAGAAACACAGATTCCCATGCCGCTGACAACAAGTGGACAAAGAAGACGCAGCAAATAGACACAGAGACGCAGCAAATAGACACAGAGAACAGACAACCAGGGTGGGGAGGGGGAAGGGGAGAGAAATTTAAAAATATATAGTTATTATAGTTCATAAGAGAACATCTTTATATTTTGTTAAACATAGTCCACCTTTCATTACTGGATTCCCTGTGTTATATAGTTCCATGCTTTGTACAATCCAAAGTGTACACTCAGTGGCTCTCATTTTCACCAGACAGAGTTGTGCTGTCATCACCTCCGTCAATTTTAGAACATTTTCATTACTCCAAAAAGAAACATCCCAAAATTAGTTGTAATCTTCCCCTGTATCACCATATTATTAACACTTTGTAAAATAACATTCTTATATGTATACTATTAACCACAATCTTTATCCACCACTGAAATCACTGTTACACATTCCCTAGATTATAATCTTCATTTCTGCACCCGTCTCCAAGTCTCTCAACCTTGTGTTTTCCTTTCAAGTTGTAGCACTCCCTTTAGTATCTCTTGTAAATCCAATCTTTTGGTAACATACTCTCCTAGTTTTTGTCTGTGAAAACTTTCAACTCACCTTAAATTTTGAAGGACAGTTTTGCTGGATAAAGAATTCTTGGCTGGCAGTTTTTCTCTTTCAGTACCTTAAATATATCATACCACTTCTCACCTTCATGTTTTCTGATGAGAGATTGGCACTCAGTCTTATCAAAGGTCTTGTGTATGTAATACGTTGCTTTTCTCTTGCTGCTTTTAGAATTCTTTCATTATTTCTGGTATTTTTCATTCTGAATAGTAAGTGTCTTGGAGTAGGACTGTTTGCATTAATTCTGTCTGGGGTGTGTTGTCCTTGGATGTTGATATTTACGTCTTTCATTAGGCTTGGGAAGGTTTTTGGTCATTATTTCCTCAAATATTCTTTCTGCTTCTTTTCCATTCTCTTTTCCTTCTGGGACACTGATCATTAATGGGGCACAGGTCCACTCCTAGGGGACTGGGATGACTCATAAAAGTTTTTTTCCTTAAAGTTTCCTGACTAGCCAGTAGATGGTGCTCATTGGCAAATCTTTCCTCTGAGGTGCTTTTTTCAATCTCCAGTTGCCCATGAGTCTGGTCTGGCCAGAGCTGAGATTCAATGAGGGTTCTGCTGGTCAAATTCACTGAAGAGAAACCACTCTCCACCCTCCACTGTATCCTCCCTCTACCCAGGGAGGAAGATGTCTGTTCCCCTCTCATTTGGCTGTAGTGAGCTATAGGATTTATATAGGCTGTTTGCCTCAAGGGTGGGGGATGGATGCTATTCCCAGCAGCAGGGGATATTAAAACACTTCAGCCTCTTTGTTTGTCTCTCTGTCCCTTGTCCTCCCAGAGGGTGCACAGCACTCTCCTGGCCTGCAGATCCCCCAAGTAGCTCCTCCAGACAGCTTTTTGCCCTTCATTTGTTCTTCATGTGAGGAATAACACAATCTTCTGCTCCAACACCCTCTTCTATATAGTTTTTTGAATAATCTGTTTTTAATTTTGATAAAATATATACAGCATAAAAATCATTTTAGCCATTTTAAGTGGACAATTCTATGACATTAAGTGCACTGATAGTATTGTGTCACTATCTATTTCCAGAGTATTTTTGATCATCCTAAACCAAAACTCATACTCATTTAGCAATAACTCCCCATTCCTCCCTCCAGCCACCCTTGGTAATCATTATTCTGCATTCTGTCTCTATGAATTTGCTTATTCTAGGTACTTCTTATAGGAGAAATCATACAATATTTATCCTTGTGTGTCTTGCTTATTTCACTTAACATGATAGAACTTCTAATATTGCCTCCCAGAAACTGGAGACTTCTTTTTTACTTTTTTCCCCTTCTTTTTCTCTCTGTTCAGACTGGATACTTTCTATTGATCTATCTTCAAATTCACTAAATCTTTCCTCTGTTATCTCCATTCTGCTATTGAGTTTACCCAGTGAGTTCTTATTTAGTTATTGTACTTTTTAGCTTTAAAATTTCCGTTCGATTCTTTATATTGTTTATTTCTTTGCTGGGATTTTCTATTCTTCCATTCTTTCCAAGAGGTATCGCACATTTTTCTTGGAATGTTTTTATAATAGCTGGTTGAATGTCTTTGTAAAATAATTCCATCATAGGTCTAAGTTTGGTGTTTACATTTGTTGACTGTCTTTTCCCTTGAAAGTTGAGATTTTTTTTCCTGGTTCTTTGTATGCTGAGTTATTTTGGATTATATCTCAGATATTTTGAAAATTATGTTATATTACTCTGACCCTTGTTTAAATCCAACAGAAAACATTTATATTTCTGTTTCAGTGGGCAATCGATCTGATTGGATTCAGGTCACAAGTTCCAACCAAGTTTCTGTGGTTGGTGGTTTCAATGTCATTTCCAATTTCAGAGTTTGCAGTGTTATTTGCATCTGTCCCCTGGGTTTGCCAAGTGGCCAAGCTGATACCTGGACAGTGAACTCTCAGTTTAGGTTCATATTCCTGCTCACACTGCTTGGTGATGAGCCCAGGAGTTCAAAAGCAATATTATGAGGTTGCTTTCCAAGCCCCACCATTCTCTGGGTCCTTCTCCAGACATCACATTCTTGGCAAGGGGAAAGAAGGGTAAAAGGCCAAATGCCCTGAGTGTAACCTCTTTAAAACTTTGCCAGAAGGTCTGCTCAGGAACTTTCATCTGCCTCTGATTGGATAGATTTGGTTCATAAGACCACCCTTTGCTACAGTAAAATAGAATTGCCCCCAAAAGAATTTGCTATCCACATGAAACTGGAGTTTGATTAGCAAAGAAGGCATGAAAGTGGATGCAGGGTAGGTGATTTGCACTGTCTGGCACAGCCAGGAAATCTCCAAGAACAACTTCCATCCTCACTGGCCAGCTTGTGAGGAGACATAGCTGTTCTCAATAAAGCAGGATGGCTGTTGGGGCCCAGCAGCTAGATGGAGGTGGGTAGGAATTAAGTCAATTTAGGAAGGCTGAAGGGGAAATGGATGTGCACTTAATGCATTTACTCATGCTCTTTCAGGTCCAAACACTCACCTTTTTATTTGGATAACACAGATAACCATAGACTTCTAGAACTGAAAAGTCTTTAAGCATCTTGTAGAGATAAGAAAACTGAGTTTGAGATCACTCAATTTAGTTACCTCAATATTCTACTTACAGGGAAATTTTCCTGTAGGAACAAGTGCTAGAGGTATAGCTGTTAAAAATCAATAACTAGGGAAACAGATGTGGCTCAAGCAGTTGGGCTCCCATCTACTATGGGAGGGAGGGGGATCCTGGGTTTGGTTCCTGGGGCCTCCTGGTGAAGGCCAGCTGGTCCATGTGGAGAGCTGGCCCACGCCGTGTGCTGATGCAGCAAGATGATGCAACAAAAAAGAGACACAGAGGAAAGACAATGAGAGACACAACAAACCAGGGAGCTGAGATGGCTCAAGAGATTTGAGATTTGAGGGCTTCTCTCCCACGTTGGAGGTTCAAGAATAGGTTCCCGGTGCCTTCTAAAGAGAAGACAAGACGAGAAGACAAGCAGACACAAAAAAAACACACAGTGAATGGACACCGAGAGCAGACAGCAAAGTGCAGGTGGCAAGGGGGGTGGGTAAATTAAAGCAAATCTTTAAAAGAAAAATCAATAAACCAAGCAACAACAAATCACATTTTGGTTTTATGTATTTATTTATTTATTTCTCCCCACCCCCCACCCCGTTATCTGCTCTCTGTGTTCATTCACTGTGTGTTCTTCTGTGTCTGTTTGTATTCTCATTAGGTGGCTCTGGAAAGCTATCCTGGGACCTTCCGGAGTGGGAGAGAGATGACCATTCTTTGCACTAACTCATCTCCCTGGTTTTGCTAAGTCTCTCATTGTCTCTTCTCTGTATCTCTTTTTGTTGCATCATCTTGCTGTGTCAGCTTTCTGCGTTGGCTGGCACTCCTGTCTGAGACAACACCCCACGTGGGCTGGTACTCCACATGGGCCAGCTCACTACGCGTGCCAGCTCACCACGCAGGCCAGCTTGCCTTCACCAGGAGGCCCTGGGTATCAAACCCTGGACCTCCTTTATGGTAGATGGGAGCCCAATTGCTTGAGCCACATCCACTTCCCAAATCACATTTTTCTTAAGTATTTGCTTTCTTCTCATCTGTGGAAAGTCTCCGATCACTGTGTTTCAGCTTCTCCGTAGATGTTTGTTGAGCAAAGAGTCAGTTGTGGAGGAAACGGACTTTGGCCCAGTGGTTAGGGCGTCCGTCTACCATATGGGAGGTCCGCGGTTCAAACCCCGGGCCTCCTTGACCCGTGTGGAGCTGGCCATGCGCAGTGCTGATGCGCGCAAGGAGTGCCGTGCCACGCA
This sequence comes from Dasypus novemcinctus, assembly GCF_030445035.2. Lineage (NCBI taxonomy): Eukaryota > Metazoa > Chordata > Mammalia > Cingulata > Dasypodidae > Dasypus > Dasypus novemcinctus. Next base: position 17,729,693 of record NC_080674.1, on the reverse strand, counting down.
AGGGTGTCCCCGCGTGGGGGAGCCCCACGCGCAAGGAGTGCGCCCGTGAGGAAAGCCGCCCAGCGTGAAAAGAAAGAAGCAGCCTGCCCAGGAATGGCGCCGCCCACACTTCCCGTACCGCTGACGACAACAGAAGCGGACAAAGAAACAAGACGCAGCAAACAGACACCAAGAACAGACAACCAGGGGAGAGGGGGGAAATTAAATAAATAAATAAATCTTTAAAAAAAAAAAAAAAAGAGTCAGTTTTGGAGAGCTTGGTTTCCAGAACCACAGAACTGGATTTAAATCCCTGCCCCATCAGTGCTGTGTGAAACTGAGCAGCTTAAGGCCCCAGCCTTAATTTCCTTATCTATATAATAGGGGCAATAGACGTGTCTATATTTCAAAGGGTCTTGAGAAGATAATGCTGGGACCAGTGAGTGGTTCAGGTGGCAGCTGAATAGGGTGAGCTATTGCTAATGACCCATTTCACCACACTCTGCTCCTCACTTTGGGCAGCAAATATCCTCTGGCTCTCAGCTCTTCTTAGAATGCCTTCCTGCTTGCCAGTGGTAATCATTTGGCTCTTTGGCACTTTTTGTTAAACACCCCTACTTGGGAGGTCCTTGTGGCTGTGATGATCACAGAAACAAACTGACGTGTTCAGAAGAGGTAACAGGAGGTGTGCCAACTCTAACTTGATAAAATCGCCACGGCGTGAGCATGAGAAGACAAAGCCAGGCTCTTACAAAAGAGATAACTCTCTTTGGAAACACCACACTTGGGAAATGTTGCCTCAGTGCTCCCTTCTGCTCTCAGTAGGCTTAGAAAGGTTTGATAGGAAAGCAGTCAACGTCACCTTGCAAGAAACAAGGTGTTTTGGGGTTTTATAGCACAATAGGGTCAAGTCTTTCCTTTTCTGTTGACTCAGTATATTTTAAAATATATATATATATATATATTTTTTTTTAAAGATTTATTTTTATTTAGTTAGTTCCCTTCCCCTCCCCCGGTTGTCTGTTTTCTGTATCTTTTTGCTGCGTCTTGTTTCTTTGTCCGCTTCTGTTGTCGTCAGCGGCACCGGAAGTGTGGGCGGCGCCATTCCTGGGCAGGCTGCTCCCTCCTTCGCGCTGGGCGGCTCTCCTTACAGGGCGCACTCCTTGCGCGTGGGGCTCCCCTACGCGGGGGACACCCCTGTGTGGCAGGGCACTCCTTGCACACATCAGCACTGCGCATGGGCCAGCTCCACACGGGTCAAGGAGGCCCAGGGCTTGAACCGCGGACCTCCCATGTGGTAGATGGATGCCCTAACCACTAGGCCAAAGTCCGTTTCCCTTAAAATATATTTTGAAAATGTATTGTCTAAGTAGTTTAGAAATGTTTAAAGATTTTTATGTTGCAAGCGATTACATACCCTTTAATTATCCAAAACTTGGAAATAACACAAAAGAATTACCGCATGCCCTTCCAGTTGTCTAACAAACCCCACCCGTGGACCAATGCACAAAGGAAACTTGGGCTCTTGACTATTGGCTATACCTCAAGTTTTATAAAGTTAGATGTTAACTTGTCAGAGATTGACAAGTTGAAACCTGTTTTTGTCAGGAAAAGATGGAAATAATTCCAGACTGGAAGAAAAGTTAGACATAGATTTGTTGCCAGACAGGACACTAACCAGCATTGTTATTTCGCTAAATGATTATGTTCTAGCACTTTCTTTCACCCACTCTCCATCTCTTGCTTTCATCTTTGAACCAGTTTTTTCATCCAGCTGGTGCCTTCATTAAGGAGTTAATGCATCTGCAATACATGCTCACTATATATTTGTAGGAAAGGCATGATTTGAATTTCATGAAAATTAAAGTAGTCTTTTGCAAAGTAATGTATCAATTCATCTAAACAGGAGACTGTTTGAAGGGGTCAGTTCTAAAGAAGGGTTTTAGTACTCCACATATAGTTTGTTGTTTTCTATCAGCTATTTACTCCAGAGTCTCTTACAACTTGCTTGCCCTTGGTCAGTGCTGGTCTAAATCATGAGTGATTCTGAAAGGTTAAAAACAAATGAACAAAAAAGAACCCCATAGCACATCTACTTTTTTAAAAAAGATTTCTTTTAAAAATTCACTGTGTGTTCTTCTGTGTCTGCTTGTCTTCTCTTCTCATCTTCTTTTTAAGTCCTTGAGGCCCTGGGAACTGATCCTGGGAACTCCCATGTGGGAGAGAGGCACTCGGTTGCTTGAGCCACCCCAGCTCCCTGGTTTGTCGTGCCTCCCAATGTCTTTCTTCTGTGTCTCTTTTTTGTTGCATCATCTTGTTGCATCAGCTCTCCACACGGGCCAGCTCTCCATGAGGGCCAGCTTGCCTTTACCAGGGAACCCCAGGAACCGAACCCTGGGCCTCCCATGTGGTAGATGGGAGCCCAATCACTTGAGCCACATCTGCTTCCCAGAAGGAAGTTTTTTGGGGTGATGAAAACTGTTTTGTAACCTGATATGGCACTGGATACAAAAATCTATACAGTCTTAAAATTCATAAATCTAGTATACCACAAAATTCGATTTTACTGTATATATTAAAAAAAAAAAAAAAAAAAGAAAAGAAACTCCTAGGTAATTGGAACTTGCAGCCAGGCTCTTGGAAAACCTGAGAGGACATCTAGGCCAGACAGACTTTCCCTCTGAAGCCATGGTTTAATAGCCCCGAGAAGATGGCTTTCCATGTCCACTGAGAAAATAAAACAACATTTCTTTATGAAGATAATAATAGCTTCTTATTTTTTAGGCCTGCTTTCAAGGCATTCAAAGCCCTTTGCTGATGTTATCTTACAACCCCCAGGCAAGGCTACTTCAATTCTCTCTTGCCCACTATTTTATTTTTTATTTTATTTTCAACTTACAGATATGACGTTTATTGTATTGTTTTCATTTCCAGATCATTAATTTACCATATTAGTAGTCTTATATGCCAGTTTTTTTTAAATTTTTGATTTCTTTTTTTTTGTCTTTATAATATGACATTCAAAAAATATGAGGTCCCCATATACCCCCACCCCCCTCACCCCACTCCTCCCCCCATAACAACAACCTCCTCCATCATCATGAGACATTCACTGCATTTGGTGAATACATCTCTGAGCACCGCTGCACCTCATAGTCAGTGGTCCACACCATAGCCCACACTCCTCCACGTTCCATCCAGTGGGCCATGGGAGGACATATAGTGTCCGGTAACTGTCCCTGCAGCACCACCCAGGACAAATCCCAGTCCCGAAAATGCCCCCACATCTCATCTCTTCCTCCTACTCCCTACCCCCAGCAGCCACCATGGCCACTTTCTCCACACCAGTGCCACATCTTTTTCGATTACTAATCACAATAGTTCATGAATAGAATATCAGTAAGTCCACTCTAATCCATACTCTATTCCTCCATCCTGTGGACCTTGGAATGGTTGTGTCCACTCCACATCTATATCAAGAGGGGGCTTAGATTCCACATGGATGCTGGATGCAGTTCTCCTACTTTCTTTTTTTTTTTAATTTTTTATTCATTTTTTTAAAATATTACATTAAAAAAATATGAGGTCCCATTCAACCCCACCACCCCCACCCCACCACTCCCCCCACAGCAACTCTCTCCCCCATCATCATGACACATCCATTGCATTTGGTAAGTATATCTCTGGGCATTGCTGCACCTCATGGTCAGTGGTCCACATCATAGCCCATACTCTCCCACGTTCCATCCAGTGGGCCCTGGGAGGATCTACAATGTCCAGTAATTGTCCCTGAAGCACCACCCAGGACAACTCCAAGTCCCGAAAACGCCTCCACATCTCATCTCTTCCTCCCATTCCCCGCACCCAGCAGCCACCATGGCCACTTTTTCCACACCAATGCCACATTTTCTCTGTGGACCTTGGATTGGTTGTGTCCATTGCACATCTATGTCAAGAGGAGGCTTAGATTCCACATGGATACTGGATGCAATCCTCCTGCTTTCAGTTGTAGGCACTCTAGGCTCCCTGGTATGGTGGTTGACCTTCTTCACCTCCATGTTAGATGAGTGGGGTAAGTCCGATAAACCAGAGTGTAGGAGTTGCAAGTCTGTTGAGGCTCAGGACCTGGCTATCACACGGTCAGTCCAGAGATTCAGGTCCCCTGGATATACATTAAACCCCAGCACCAACTACAGTTCCAGTAAAAGTAAAAGGAGAGACTTGTGGACAAAGATCACATCTAAGTCCAGTTCCATCTCACAGAAACACTAAACTCCATCTGCCATGACCATAGAACCTGTGGGTCTCTATAGCCCTCAGAAGAACCAATACCTGGGGTAGTATCTTCTTTACCTGTCTCTGGGACTCTGCTGAGGTGTGCATAAGGGCAACCCCTCTGATAACCTCCCAGCTCTTTTTGGAGACTCATAGCCATATAAACTCATTTGTCCTTTCCATTTCCCCTTTTATTCAGGTCAAAAAGCATTTTTAACTCCTGGTATTATATGTAGACTGAGATATTCTGCTGGTCCGAGTTGACCCTTTTATTCAAGGTCATTTTCTAGTTACATCATTAGCTGGTACTTGGTAGTAATCCCTCGGCACAAGGGAAGCTCATCCCCAGGAGTCATGTCCCATGCTGGGGAGAAGGCAACATATTTACATGCTGAGTTTGGCTTTGAGACTGGCCACATTTGAGCAACACGGAGGCTCTCAGGAGGTAACTCTTAAGCACCCTGCAGCTCTAGGCCTTGTTCTTATTTCAGGTGCACAGGCTCACAAGCATAGTCATAAGTATCAAGGGCTCATTGTTGGACCTTCCTTCTTTTTTGGTCTTTGCCGTTGGACTTGGGGGATTGTTGCTCTTCCTTTAGGGACTGTGATAGAGTTCCCCTGGCTAGGAACTCAGCACTCCCTCAGTTGTTGTTTTTAATTGTAATCACTATGAAAATATCCAAACATTTTTATATACCCTGGATATATGCCCTGTAGAACTCCCTGTCAACCATGTGTCCCTTGTCAATAACATCCCACACCAGTATTCCTCCCCTGCCATTGTTGAACCTCTCTGTGATCCAAAACTTCTTCAAAAGTGAAGCCCAATATATGCCAGGTTCCATTAATAGTAAAATGGAATATAGTGATGAGTTTAAAGTTTAGATCTAGAATATATATTAATTTAGAAAAATTAAGGTAAAAATTAATTGGGGTATCAAAAAATTTAAAAATGCAAAAGCTTTGTTTTTGATATTTTGCCTTCCATCACTGCAATAAGTGTTGCTCTGTATACAAATTGGAAAGGCAACTACTTTCGTCTTTTCCTCAGTGTCTATGTCCTATCTTTTTCTTTTTTACCCCTAATTATTAAGCTTATCTTCATGAAAGTTTTAGATCACAGTAATTCATATATATGATATACAGTACTCCCACATATCCAACATAAAACCCTTTTCCCTTCCACAGCAATAATCTTTTCACATATTCATATTATATTTACTGAAACTGATGTACAGATATTGAGACAACAGCTTTCAAATAGGTAACATTTGGGTTTACATTGTGGTTTATATTTTAGACTACACAATATTCTAAATTTTTAGTTATCTTATGTTTTACATTATGATTTACATTTTAGCCTATCAGCCCCTATATATTTTTGGTGTAATTTAACATGTCTTATATCCATACTTGCATAATCTTGTGGAACACTTCTATTGCCCACACAGTTACATTGGTTCCATCTATTCGATACCTCTTTCCCCCTCCCCTTAGGGCCCACAGTGACAGTCAATCTTCACTGCTTGAAGGACCATGTTCAGAAATACTTGCAACAGTGTTGAGGGCTTGACATGCTCAACTGCCCTAATGCACTGGGAGCCACCATTTTTATCGAGAGATACAATTCCCTCTATTTGAGAACATCAGTCCTCCCCAGGATGGGTATAGCTTCACTCTCATTATATGGGTCTCTATCCAATGATATAACCCACTATGGCAAAATGAGCATTCATATACTCCCTAGGAGCCTGTCCTGCATTGGATTATCCCCTTTAAGCATCTTAAATAGGTAACCTTCCTTATTATATTTTTGAAAAAGTTTTCTCAGCGTTATACTCTCAGCCAAATACCTGACAATCTCCTATGTTCGAATGTTGCCCCACCCTCCCCCAATTTCTTGGGCAATACAACAAAAGCTTCTAGAACTCATAAATGAGTTTAGTAAAGTTGCAGGTTATAATATCCATGTGCAAAAATCAGTAGCATTTCTGTATACCAATAATGAGCAAGCTCAGGAGGAAATGAAGAAACAAATACCATTTACAATAGTAAATTAAAAAATCAAATACATAGGAATAAATTTAACTAAAGATGTAAAATTATACACAGAGAACTACACAACACTGTTCAAGGAAATCAAAGAAGACCTAAATAAATGGAAGAATATTCCCTGTTCATGAATAGGAAGACTAAATATTATTAAGATGTTTATCCTACCAAAACTGATCTACACATTCAATGCAATCCCAATAAAAATCAACACAGCATTTTTTAAGGAACTAGAAAAACTAGCTATGAAATTTATCTGGAAAGGAAAGAGGCCCCGAATAGCCAAAGACATATTGAAAAAGAAGAACAAAATTGGAGGAATCACACTACCTGACTTCAAAACATACTACAAAGCTACTGTAGTGAAAACAGCATGATATTGGCACAAAGAGAGACACACAGACCAATGGAACCGAATTGAGAGTTTTGATATAGATCCTCATATATATAGTCATATAATATTCGATAAAGCCACCAAAACCTCTCAACTGGGAGAGAATGGTCTATTCAACAAATGGTACCTGGAGAACTGGATTTCCATATGTAAAAAATGAAAGAGGATTACCATCTCACACCTTATACAAAAATCAACTCAAGATGGATCAAAGACCTAAATATAAGAGCCAAGTTCATAAAGAACTTGGAAAACAATGTAGGGAAGCATCTACAGGACTTTGTAATAGGAAATGGTTTCATGAGCTTTATACCAAAAAGCACGAGCAGCAAAAGAACAAATAGATAAATAGGACTTCCTCAAAATTAAAGCCTTCTGAACCTCAAAGGAGTTTGTCAAGAAAGTGAAAAGGGAGCCTACACAATGGGAGAAAATATTTGGTAACCATATATCTGATAGGAGACTTATATCCTGCATATATAAAGAACTCCTATATCTTGAAAATAAAAAGACAAACAACCCATTTTAAAAATGGGAAAAAGATTTAAACAGACACTTCTCCAAAGAAGAAATACAAATGGCTAAAAAGCACATGAACAAATGCTCCAAATCTCTAGCTATCAGGGAAATGCAAATCAAAACTACAATGAGATACCATCTTACTCCCATAAGATTGGCAGCTATGAAAAAAACAGAAGACTACAAATGCTGGAGAGGATGTGGAGGAATGGGAACGCTCATCCACTGCTGGTGGGAATGCAGAAGGATCCAGCCATTCTGGAGGACAGTTTGGTGGTTTCTCAAAAAACTAGCTAAAGATTTGCCAATAGGACCCAGCAATTCCACTGCTGGGTATATACCCAGCAGAACTGAAAACAAGGACACAAACTGATATATGCACACCAATGTTCATAGCAGCATTGTTCACTATTGCCAAAAGTTGGAATCAACCCAAATGCCCATCAACAGATGAGTGGATCAATAAAATGTGGTATATACACACAATGGAATACTACTCGGCTTTAAGAACGAATACACTACAAACACACGTGATAACATGGATGAATCTTGAGAACCTTATGTTGAGTGAAGCAACCCAGGCATGGAAGGACAAATACTACATGACCTCAATGATATGAAATAAATGAACCAAGCTGCCTCAGAGAGCTAGAGACTGGATGATAGGCTTACAGGAAAATGGGGCTAAAGGAAGTATGTAAGCTGACACCTACATGGGTGAAATCTATGATAAGCTGGAGGTAAGTATTTGTACAAGGAAGGGATAAAATGGGGGAATAGGGCTACCTTTGGGTGGGGCTTTGCGGGCTTGAGGGGGGCTAGGGATGGGAGGATGGTATATTGCCCACTATTTTAGATGAATCGCTTCCAGCAACTCTACTCCACAGCAAGTCTGGACTTCCTGCATTTCCTCTTTAGCACCAGGTGGCTTCACATTATCTGTCATTTTGACTTGATCAGTCAGCAAATGGAGTTGAGGCTCTCCAGGGCACAGACTGTCTTCCTGCTACAAGGAATCCAGCCTCACACCTTCCTGGGACACAGTAGGGGCTCAATGTAGCCATAAATATTGAACAAGTCCAATTCCCCACTTTTAAGAAGTTTATTACAGAGATCAGACAAATGCAGATGAAAATGTTAAATCACCATACAAGGCAGGGAAACGGTGGCCCAGGTACCCAAAGCAGGTAAATCAATGTGCCTGAGGTGGCCAGGGAGGAGGAGTGGTGGACCTATAGCTGGCCTCGCAATTTGGCAGGACTTGGGTGGGTGGAAAGGAAGGACTCCAGTTGGAAGGTCCCAGAAAGAGCATAAACAAAGGAGTGGAGGTGGAGATGGGCATGGAGCAGGTATTGGGGCAAAGGCCAGAAGCTGTGCTGGGGCCCCTTTTCCTTGAGCTCACTCTACCAGGTACTGATGAGGATGTAGAACCACTGCTTCCACTCTTCCCCTCCACAGATACCCAGAGGAATCTCAATAAAGCATAAATCCAAAGTCTTTCTCTAGCTTTCTATCTAATCAAAATATAAATCTCTACTGCTGTCGAGCGTTGGGTGTTCTGCTGCTTGCCTGCCTCACTCACCTTGTCCCATGCTACTCTCCTCCTCACTCATAATATTTCAGCTGCACTGGCTCCGACTTAGCAGCACTTACCTTGATCATGCTTTCATCTTGTCCCTATTTTATCAACACCCCCACCTTAGAGTAGTTGTGCTACCCAGCAGCAAAGAAAGTGTTGAAACCTGGTGTCCATTGCTCAAGAAGATGAGAGCTGCAATTCTTAGGCGCCTGGGTCTCTGGCAGTGGTGTGCTGGTAAATGTGTGTCAACTGGCTCTTGAGGGAAAAAAAAAAGCCCTGGTGTGTAGTGTCACCAGTTTTGGTGGTGTAAATATTCCCACCACGGACGATTTCAAACTCCACCGAGACATCACTGAATGTGGATTTGAATAGCAATACACACAGTTGGCTCTTGCCAGCTGGAGGGGCCCGCTCCTGTACACCAATGACAGGGCAAGTGGTGGAAAGAGGATATACCCTTTATTTCAATGAAGAATTGACATCTGGGCGGCGGACTTGGCCCAGTGTTTAGGGTGTCCGTCTACCACATGGGCGGTCCACAGTTCAGACCCCGGGTCTCCTTGACCCGTGTAGAGCTGGCTCATGTGCAGTGCTGATGCGCCCAAGGAGTGCGCCCCATAAGGAGAGCCGCCCAGTGCAAATGAAAGTGCAACCTGCCCAGGAATGGTGCCACACACACAGAGAACTGACACTACAAGATGACGCAACAAAAACAAACACAGATTCCCGTGCGGCTGACAACAACAGAAGCAGACAAAGAAACAAAACACAGCAAATGGACACAGAGAACAGACAAGCGGGGGGGGGGGGGGGGGGGGGAAGGGGGGAAGGGGGGAAGGGGAGAGAAATAAACAAATAAATAAATCTTAAAAAAAAAAAAAAAGAATTGATATCTGCTGACTCCGAAGAAGTCCTCTTAAGTAAAAAGAAGACGCTTATACTTTGTGTGTGTAGTGGTGGGGTGGGGGGAGTTAATGTGGGAAAATTAAGGTTGTTTTCAGAGAACAGAATCTGTTCCTGTTTTAGTTTTTCCAGGGACTTTTATTTTCCCTTTTGCATAATAACTGGATCACAGCTGACAAGCAGTCTGAGACATAAACAAGGTCTACTGCCCCTGAGACAGCCAGACATTTGCTTCGTGGGAACCAGTAGCCATGTGAGAGTTCCCCTCATCCCCTCATGACATGCTGAAAAAGAAAAACAATAATTCCTGTAAACCTGACCTCTTGGGGGAATCATTCTCTGTAATTTTTACTTAGGGCCTTGGCATTGAGGAAATTTAACAGGCTTTCTGATTAGAGTTTAGATGATCCCAAGAACCAACACCAACCATAACATAATTTAATTGGCTTCAATTTTCCAAGCACTTACTAAATTCTAGTTGCTTGGGTAAAAAAATAACACTGCCTCACTGGGGTTTGCAAAGAAACCAGAAGAGCAGTCTTTCTCCAATTGCCTAGATCCTAATTGAGGATAAAAATATAAATACATGAAATGATGAACAATGATAACATAGCAAGAAGGACCATCTGTATCTTGTGTTGAAGGAGTCCAGAAAGGAAGAACGTGAAGAGGAAGATTTCAAAGGAAGAGAATATTGAGCAAAGAAAATATGAATTTGTGATGGCTTGTGCAAGGATATGCAGGTGAGCAAATAAATTATGAACATTCATAAGGCAAAAATGAAACGAATGGGAACTTCTAAAGTAAGCCTTTTCTTACACTCTCATTTCTTTGTGTGACTGGCTTGACCACCCGTCTCTCAGATGTAACGAATGGCGTTATTTACCATTCACTTCGCCCATATCATGTTTATATTGGTGCCAAATAAAGAACCATCATTATCTCATTTTGTCCTCAGCACAGTCCATGACGTACATGCTAGCTAGTCAACCTATTTGGGAGTGAGGAAATTAAGATTTAGAAAGCCGTTTGTTAAACTTGCTGTAGCAGGGAGGTTTTGTTATGTAACCAATCACCCCAAAATCCTGTGACTGAAACAACAGCCAAATGTTTAGTTCATTATTCTGCAGGGTGTCAATTTGGGTGAGGCTCAGCTGGGCCGTCTCCCTCTGCTGGGCTCACTCAGGGTCCTAAACTGATCTTCAGCCAGGTCAATGTTGTTGATCTTGCCTGGGCTTTCTCATATAGCTGGGGCCTCAGAGGAGATGGTTTATCTTCACTCCATTTGTCGCTCACTCTTGCTAGGCTAACCCCGATGCACAGGGCCTTTAACAAGTCCTCAAGAATGCTAGAAGGAACAGGCAGGGCCTCTGGAGGCTTAGGTTTGAAATGGCACAGTGTTCATTGTGCCACATTCTACTGGCCATAGCAAGAGACCAGGCCAGCCCAGGGTCAAGAGGTGGGGAAGCAGAATCCACGTATTGATGGGAATTGCCTAGACGTCAGTAAGGCACCATGGATACAGGGAGGGGTGGAGAATTATGACCATTCTTTTTTTTAAGAGTTATTTATTACCCCACCCCTACCCCCACTGTTTCACTTGCTGTGTCTGTTCATCTTCCTTGTTTCTTTAGAAGGCACCAGGACCTCCGATAGGGAGGGAGGTGCCTAATCACTTGAGCCACCTCCATTCCTTGCTTTGTTGTTTCTCTCATTATGTTTTTCTTCTGGTGTTTCTTGTTGCGTCAGCTTGCTGCACCTGCCCATTACTCCAGCTCACTCTCTTCTTTAGGAGGAACTGGGAACTGAATCAGGGACTTCCCATGTGGTCGGCGGGAGCTCAATCAATTAAGCCACATCTGCTTCCCAATGACCATTCTTGCAAGCAACCACATTTGCTGAAAACATCAGAAAACTAGTATGGACATAGGATTCAGATCCAAGGTCGTCTGACTCCAAAGTCATGCTCTTCATCATAAAACTATTCTAAAATTCAAACCGCTCTATTTCACCAGCTTCCTTATATGGCCACACCCTTTCCATATGGCCTAATTTATCACTATCCCTTCAACAGTTTCCTTTAATTAGACATGCACTCTTAATGCAGATGCCCCCCATATTATTCCCTTTACCAAATAAATGCTCATATTCTTCTTTGCCTGAAGTGCCTTTCTCTGTTCACAGTCACTCCATCCTCGAAAACCTGCTTCCGGTTTTAATTTCTCCACAAAGCTGCCCATGGCAGAGACTGCTGACCATCTCCAATACCCTCTCCATTCTCTCCTTTTACCTTTTAGCCATAGAAACTCCCTAAATTTTAGCTTAAAATGGCTGCCCAGCTACAGATTACATTTCACATCTTTTGTAGCTTAGTTTTTTTTTTGTTTGTTTTTTTTTGTTTCTGTTCCTTTTTTTTTTTTTTTTAATTTTTTTATTTTTTATTGACTTTGTAATAATATTACATTAAAAATATATATGTGAGGTCCCATTCAACCCCACCCCCCCACCCCCCCTCTCCCCCCCCCCCAACAACACTCGTTCCCATCATCATGACACATCCATTGGATTTGGTAAGTACATCTTTGGGCACCTCTGCACCTCATATACATTGGTTCACATCATGGCCCATACTCTCCTCTATTCCATCATGTAGGCCCTGTGAGGATTTACAATGTCCGGTGATTACCTCTGAAGCACCATCCAGGGCAGTGTAGCTTAGTTTTAAACACGTTTTAAAAGATGATACAGGGAAGCAGACTTGGCTCAATGGATAGAGCGTCCACCTACCACCTGGGAGGTCTGCAGTTCAAACCCAGGACCTCCTTGACCTATGTGGAGCTGGCCCACGTGCAGTACTGGTGAGCGCAAGGAATGCTGTGCCATGCAGGGGTGTCCCCTGCATAGGGGAGCCCCATTTGCAAAGAGTACCCCATAAAGAGAGCCGCCCAGTGTGGAAGAAAGTCCAGCCTGCCCAGCAGTGGTGCCACACACATGGAGAGTTGATGCAGCAAGATAACACAACAAAGAGACACAGATTCCCGGGTTGCTGACAAGAATAGAAGCAGATACAAAAAAACATGCAGCGAATGGACACAGAGAGCAGACAACTGGGGGGGGGCGGGGGGGAGGAGAGAAATTTAAAAAAAATAATAAATCTTATAAAAAAAAAGATGATACAGGGAAGCAGATGTAGCTCAAGCAGTTGGGCTCCCGTCTACCATATAGGAGGTCCAGGGTTCAATGCCCAGGGCCTCCTGGTGAAGGCAAGCTGGCCTGCATGGTGAGCTGGCCCACACAGCGTGCTGCCCCACATGGGAGTGCTGCCCCACACAGGAGTGCCGGCCGACATGGAGAGCTGGTGCAGCAAGACGATGCAACAAAAGGAGACACAGAGGAGAGACAACAAGAGACATAACTGAATAGGGAACTGAGGTGGCATGGGAGAACAATCACCTCTCTCCCACTCCGGAAGGTCCCAGGATCAGTTCCCGGAGCCACCTTATGAGTAATACAAGCAGACACAGAAGAACACACAGCAAATGGACATAGCGAGCAGACAATGGAGGGAAGGGGGAGAAATATATATATCTTTAAAAAAAAGATGATGCAAATTCTTGATACCTTCTTATACAAAAGTGAAGTCACATGAATGAGGGCTAGACTTAGTGCCTCGCTTCTAATGGAAAGGATGTGATGGGTACTGCATGGCTTACAAGGCTAGGTCGTAAAAGGTGCCATGGTTCCTGTCTAGCTCTTTCCCTTGGGACATATACCTTGGAAACCTGAAGTGACATATAAGAAATATCAATAACCCAAAGCTGCCATGCTAAAGAGGCCACATAGACAGAGACGGATGCCCAACCAGTGCCAGCAGTACCATCCTTTATATCAGTCTTCAGAAAATTCCAGCCCCCAGCCTTTGAGCCGCCATAGCTGATACTGAGGGGAGCAAAGATGAACTGACCTTGCTACCCTCTGCCCATTGCAGCTTTAGGAGCAAAGTCAATGTTGTTGTTTTAAATAACTAAGTTTTGGGGCCACTTGGTTTCACAGCAGTATAAAACTAGGTACTAGACCTAAGGTGCTGCCTTAAATAAAATCTAAAACATGTGGCTTTGGGACTGAGCAGTGGGAAGAAGCCAGAAGGAAATTGGGAAATGTGTTAGTGAAAGCATAAAGGCCCTCAAAGAGATTGTTGATAGAAGCTTGATGACCCTCTGGGAGGTTTTTGGTGAAGACTAAAAGAAAAGTGAGGACAACTAACCTCGTTGAGTCTTGCTGTTTTTTTCAAACGAAATCATAGTTTGTCTTCTTTCATGTCTGGCTGCGTTGACTCAATACTGCCTTTGTGAAATCCATTCATGTTGTTGCATGTAGAATTTGTTGGTACTTTTTAATGCTAAAGACTATTGCAATTGCATGAATACATCACAATTTAATTATTCATTCTACTCTTGATGGGCATTTGGATGGCTTCCAGTTTGGGATTTGCATGAATAATGCTGCTATAAACTTCTTCAAATGTGTTTTTGGTGAACATAGGTACTCATTTCTGTCAGATATGTATCTAGGAATGGAAATTTTGGGAGGTAGTGGATAACTATGTTCAACCTTTGTAAAGCTACCGAACAGATTTCCAAAGAGGTCTGTACTGATTGATGTTTCTACCAGAAATATGACATTGCTGGTTCCTCTATGTCCTTGCCAAAATATTATTACCCAGCTTTTCCATGTCAGTCATTCTAGCAGGTGCGCAGAGTTTAGAATTATGGTGTTAATTTGTGTTTCCTGATCACTAATGAGGCTGAGCACTGTTAGTGGATTTTTAGGCTATTTTGATCCTCTCTATTGTCAAGTTTACATTTTTGCCCCATTTTTCTATTGTTTCTGTTGTTTTCTTCTTGATTTCTAGGAATTTTTTATATAGTCTGGATAAATATTGGTTATCTGTATTAAAACATCCCCTACTCCCTATGACTTGCTTTTATTTTTTACTTTCTTGCAAAAATAGAATTCTTAATTTTGTTCCCAGTTTATCAAACACTTATTTTATTGTTTGAGCTTTTAAATTCCTGTATAAGAAGCCTGTATTAGTTATCTCTGGCTGCATAAAAAGTTACCCCAAAACTTACTGCCTTAAAACCACACACATGCATTCTCTCAGTTTTTGTAGGTCAGGAATTCAAGAGTGGATCCGGGTGGTTCTGGTAGTTGTAATCAAGATGTCAGACAAGGTTGCAGGCTTCTGAGGTCTTGACTGGCACTGGAGGACTTGTTCCAAGCTCACACACATGGGCTTCTCCAGATAGCTGATCACAGCATTGCAGCTGGCTTTTCCCAGAGCGAGTAATCAGAGAGAGAGAGACAGAGACAGAGAGATTGAGACCAAGATGGGAGCTGCAACGCATTTTATAACCTAATCTCAGAAGTGGACTAGTGCCACTTGTCTTCTGTTGGCCCCACATAACAACCCTGGTACAATATGGTTATGGGAAGCACATAGGAGCGAATACCAGGAGGTGGGATGGTGGACCTCAGGGTCATGGAATATTCTTCCATGTTATATTTTTCAATGTTATTGTTTTCCTTTTGACATTAGATCTATAATATTCCTGGAATTGATTTTGTATTTGGCGTGAGGGAGGGGTAGTGTTTTCTTCCCCCATAGGACTATCCACAGCACTCCTGAAAAGAAAGATATGCCGTAGCATCTTCATTATAAAATAAGTGCCCCGTTTTAGTTTGCTAAAGGCTGCTGGGAGCAGTACCCCCGAAATGGGTTGGCTTTAAAATGGGAATTTATTAGCTTAAAAGCTTACAGTTCTGAGGCCATGAAGGTGTGCAAAGCAAGGCATCAATGAAGCTTTCTCCCTGAGGGTCGGCTGCTGGAGACCCTGGAGTCCTACCACATGGCGAGTCACAATGGCGGCTCTGCCGATCCTTGCCTTCGCCTTGGGGCTGTGTTGCTTTCAACTTCTTGCTCTCATGGGGACCTTTCTCCTGGGTTCCTCTCTGAGCTCCTGGGTTCCTTCTCTCCATCTCAGCAGATTTTTTTTTCCTGTCTCTATGGCTTTTTAATTCCCCATTTTTAAAGGACTCCAGTAAGAGGATTAAGACCTACCCTGGGTCCTCTGTCTAATCAATGGCCCTTAACTGAAGCAGTCTAATCAAAAGGCCCCTTAACTAGATCTATTCAAAAGGTCCCATCTAAAATGGGTTTACAGGCACAGGAATGGGTTTACTTCAAGGATTTTCTGGGGGTCCACAAAAGACTCAAATCAGCACATGCCCTAATATATTTGGGGTCCATTTCTGGACACCATTTATTGCTCCATTTCTCTATGTCTGTATTTATGCCAAAACCACAGTATCTTAATTATCAGAGCTTTATAATAAATGTTTAGATCTGATAGTATACTTCCTTCAACTTTGTACTATTTCAAAATACATTATTCTTGGGTCTTTGTATTTTCATACATTTTAGGTGCTGCTTGTCAATTTCTATGAAAAAAAAAACAGCTAGGATTTTTTATTGGAATTGATTTGAATCTATAGACCAGTATGAGGAGAGCAGATAGCCTTAAAATATTGTCTTCTAGTTCATGAAGGTTGAATACCTTTCCATTTACTTAGGTCTTCTCTAGTATCTCTGATAATGTTGTGCTTTTCTATATTGATGTTGCAATATTTCATTAGATTTTTCTCCTAGATATTTTATGACCTTTGATGCCATTATAAAAAATAGCATTTCTAAAATTTCATTTTCTAATTGGTTGTTGTGGCTATATAGAAATACAATTGATTTTTTAATATTCACCTTTTATTTTAAGGATCTTGCTAAATTCACTCATTAATTCTAATGGAAAACCCAAAATGATCAACCCATAAACTGTCTCATCATATCAGCTGCGAATAATGTTTTCTTTTTTTACATTCCTCATGCTTATTCCTTTTTCTTGGTTTACTGAAGTGACTAAACCTGTAAATACAATTATGAGAGTGGGCATTTTTGCTCATTGATCATCTCAGGGGGAAAGTTTTTTAAAATTAGCATAATATTTGCTGTAAGTTTTTTTTTTTTTTTTGATAGTTATTCTTTATCCAGTTAAGTAAGTTGTCTTTTATTGTTAGGTTGCTAAAGGTTTTTATCATTATTATTTGACTGCGTATCTGGTTTCATCCAATGTTTTACTGCAGCTACTGGGATGATCATGATTCTCCTCCTCTTTCCAGGTAATGTGGTAAATCACACAGACAGGTTTTCCAGTGTTAATTCTCCTCCACCCTCAAGTCCTTTCCCTCTAACGAAACTCTTTCTAGCTGCCCCAGGACCCACTCTTTCACTGCTGCTGCCCGTTGCTTCAGCCTCCAGCCCCCATGGGTGAACAGCCTCACGCTTCCCACCACATTCTTTTCTTGGTCTTCTCTTCCTCTCGTCCCCTCAGCTCCCGTATCTCTTGGTCTTTTCTTCCTCTCGTCCCCTCAGCTCCCGTATCTCCGGGAGGATCCTGAAAGGCCCTCATCAACCTCCTAGGCATTTGTTCTTTTCTGGATTAGACAGTATTTTCCCTGCTTCTTGGTCTTTTGATTTTTGCCCCATGCTTCTGGTAGTTTGACCAATAATTACCATTTTTAAAGCAACCTTAAAATTTCTTCTCTGAGCACAGGAAGAAAGGAAGAGGGAATGGTGGTTCCTCTTAATGTCAGGCCAGCATCTTTAGGGCTGGAGGACGAACAACATTTTCATATAATAATATGGAAAAAAACCCTGCAGAAGATAAAATTAAGTTAAAAAGGTAAAAAGGTAGGGGGGAGTGGGTGTATCTCAGGGGTTTGAGCACCTGCACAGACCATTCCCTTTGCCTGGACTCTGTCTCTTGCCCACGACCCTAGTGCAATCTAAGCTACCAGATCCTTGTGTCCAGCTACCTAACCGACATGTCCAAAGACGTTCCGAATGAAACTCGTCTGCTGCTCTCCCCAAAGTGCTTCTCCTCTTCTCTTCGTGCAGGGCTGAGGGCATGTGGGGTCATGTGCCTGTGTGGATAGTTATCTCCTAAGGATACACTCATATCTTAGTGTTACCTCAGTCCTTTATTAATTGTAGGAAGCCTTTAAAAATTCATTTTGGGTATTATTAGAGAGAGATACCTAAACTGGATACCCCAACTGCTGTATGAGTTGCCTTGGTGCTAGGTTGTTCATTCATGAGGAGCACGTCCCTTACGGAATGTTTATCAAACATGATTATATACGAGTCGGGACATTCCACTTCTTATAAGCATGATAGACAGTCAACAGAAAAGGTGTGCATCCTCCTACGCCCTGGGCACTGGGTAGGCCTTGGAAACTGACAGACACAGGATGCACGCTTCCTCTCCATTTCCTTTGTTGTTACCATTGCTGTGTGATTTTCCTATTTATCTGTGTGCACAATAAACTATTTAGGCTCTCTTGACTCAGTGACAAGCAAATTAGGAAAAATGAGGAAGAAGGAGTACAGGATATGCTCAGAATAGGAGGACAGAATTGCTTTAATAAAATTATCAGCACAAAAATTCTATCTGCAAGGCTGAAAAGCAAGACACCATGTACACCCACCTCCTTCTGTTCTAGGAGTTAGGGACCTGCTGTGGGATTCTAACATGAAACACGTGAGGGCAAGAGTAGTAATACTGGGCCTCATTCAAAGGCTCCCCTGGAGTGGCCTATGCCACCTCCTACAATGGGAATTAATCATTCACGATTTTTCTCTCCTATTACAAACTTTCTACCTACTTTCCAAAGAGAAAGGCAAGTGGCCTCTCATAGGCAGCTCTTGTGTATATTTTTACTTTCTTTACTGGAGCCAGGTTATTTTCCAAACCGTGTCTTAGAGTCAGACGCTACATTTTTCTTTCTTTTCTTGGAGACATTTCCAGTTTCCTTGTTATCCTCGGATATATATTGTCAAAGCATCTAGCTCATTAGTGTTAATCACTCTATTCCCAACATAGAGTGATGCAAAAAAAAAAACAGAGGAAAATCTTAAACTGTGAGGTCAGCCACAGGCGTTTTGAATGCTCTGCCACTGAGCTATAGCCTCTAGCCACAGGGGTTTCAAGCACTGTGTGTTCTTAAAACAAGGGGACAAGGTTTATTGCAACCACTGTGAGCAGTTTTTCTGTCATCTTAGCACAGAATAAATTACTCAAGCATTCCAAAGATAACTAGGCAAAGGAAACACACCCAGTAGCATCCATTTATGTGTCCATGCCAGGGTCTAGTTAACTTTCACACAATTTTTCTGTCATTAATAGAGGACAGAGGTGAAAATGGCAGATTAGAGCACTTTGGTCCAGCATTTCAGGCAAAACAGTTCCATGTAGCATTTTCTACAGAGTCATTTTTAGAGCGAGAGAAAGAAAGGACGTCATAAGGCACAGTTCTGAGAGGGGAGATTTATCATTAAGGACAGATAATAAGTATTGCAAAGCACACAGCAACTGGGGCTTAGCTTGGGTGTGTCTTGGTTGTCAGCAGCTTTACTATCTTCGATCTGGAGAACAATGATTAGAATTCAGGAGGGGGAGAAGGAGGAACGAGAAGAATCTTGCGAACATGTTTTTGGAAGCAGATCAGCTCTGGTTTGGACAGTGGGGACACCTGGTTCCTCGCCTCCTCTGCCCTGCATTCCCCGCACCAGCTGCGACGCAAAGTGCCTAGTGACAAATCCAAGAATATCACAAGTCCTGGGCTGTATCGGGTGCCAAACAAAGGACACATTACGCAATGAAGCCGCGTTATCTTTCAAAAGCTCCTGCACACTAGGGTGAATGGGGAGGAGCAACACCTGGGGAAAAGGTGGTCTTGCTTTTGCAGAAAAACAATCCCTGTGTGGTTTCCACCCAGGCCCCTTTCCAGTGGGTTGACAGAGGGCTCCTCCCCCAAGGCCAGGCGGAAATGCCAGAGACCCCCACTTCGCCTTAAAACCCAACTCCCTCATCGCTAGTGCAGCATTCACGCTCTCTAGTGAACTGTGGGTACCCATAATGGACTGTGCTCCCCTAAGCCAGCACCGCCACCTGCAGTGCCACGCCTTCTCTTAGGTTCACCTCCCAACGGAAGTCATTGCCTCCTTCCTCCCTCTTCATTCCCTTATAACTCAGGGCAGATATCACTCATTCCCCAAAGTCTCCTCCACGGCTTGCCTAATTTTGGATGCCCCACTTAATTAAGCACCTAGAGCTGATTTCCACTGCACATTTGTCACCACCGTAATTGGCTCCTTATTGGGCCGTGCGCTTCCTGTGGGTGGAAGCCCTAGCCACAGCGCTTAGCAAAGTGCTGGGCACCGAGTCAGCACCCAAGACACCTGGGAATGAACTCCGGGGGTGCCCCCCTGAGGCATAACACACAGCCAGCCACCGGCACATCCCCAAACGCACAGAGGAGCACATTTCCACATGCTATTGACCGCCACAGCCGCCATTCCCCCAAGGAGCTCCCGAGGCAAATGGCTTTGCTGCTCTGGGACTGTGTGCCCAGAGGCCTATGAAAGCAGAGTCCAGGAGTGGAGAGAGAGAGCCCAGATGTCAGGATTCATCCTCATGTAGAACCCTCTGGATGGGGGTGGGAGCGTTTCAGCCTGGAGACAATGAAAGAGAGAGAGAGAGGAAAAAGAATAGATCAATGTCGAAAGCAATTAGTGAAAACTGAGCATCAACTATACCCTCTTTCCCCCTGGCTCACTTAGAAGCCCCAGAGCCAAAGAGGCCCGGCCCTGTGAGGGCTCAGGCACCCTGTCACCGCCTCGCCGCCTCCCCCCCTCTGCCCTGAAGCCGGCTTCTGACACGGATACCCGGGGGACGCTCAGGCAACCGCAGTCAAGCCTGGGCGCACCTTCACCAGAGCGCAGCGTCTGCTCCCTGCAGGGCTCCAGCGCCTCGGCCGCCACTCATTTGCGCGTCGCCCACACCAACGTGCTCTTTTTCGAGCCGCCTCACTTTACCCACAAGGAAACGGAGAGTGGAGAGAGGAAGCACCTTCCCCGATGATCGCGGGGGGCCGGCGTGTCCTCCTCTGTAAAACGAGACCGGCAGACCCTCCTTAAGGGCGCCCCATTTTTTTTTGTCTTGCTCTCTCCATCCCACAGCGATATCATCGCGCCGTGCGCAAGGTGCCAGAGACCCCAGCCTTTATTCGCGCAGGCTGTGTCCTGCAAGGGCCCTGCGTCGGGGGGCGCGCGGGGCTGAAAGGCCCTGCAGGGGGACGGGGCACCCAGATAGCGCCCTCAAAGTTTGCAAGAGCGGGCGAGCGGCGGCCCTGGCTGGAGAAAAGGGAGGTGTCCGATCCATTTCGTCCGACCCGCTCAGCGCCGTCCCCCCACCCCGCAGGTGGAAGGAAACGGGGGAGGGGAAGTCATCTCCCTTAGGGCCCCCGCGGGGCGGCCCAGCGCCCAGCGCGCACCCACCGCGGGGGGGATGCTCCGTAGCCCGCGGCCCCGCCCCTGCGCGAACTCGGCCGCACCCATTTCTCCCCGGCGGCGCCCCAGCCGCGGCCGGGCCTGACGTCACAAGGCACCCAGCCTCCGGCGCCCCGCGCTGCGCGCCCCGCGCCCGGACCCGCCGCCGCCCGCTCGGCGCCGACACCCCGGCGCGCCCCGCGCGTCCGCGTCCGCGTCCCCGCCCCGCAGCGCGGCGGAAGATGGCGAGCCCCGCGCCCCCGGAGCCCGCCGAGGGAGGATGCCCGGCCCGCGCGGCCGGCGAGCTGGAGCCGCGGCCCCCGCCGCCCGGGGCGGCCCCCGAGCAGGAGCCGGCGGCGGCGGCGAGCGGCGCGGGGCGGCCGGCGGAGGAGGCCGCGGGCCGGGCGGCCGCCGCCGTGACCTGGCTGCTCGGCGAGCCCGTGCTGTGGCTCGGCTGCCGCGCCGACGAGCTCCTGAGCTGGCAGAGGCCGCTGCGCAGCCTGCTCGGCTTCGTCGGCGCCAACCTCCTGTTCTGGTGAGAGCCCGGGGGCGCCCAGGGGGGCAGCTGACCTTGGGGCGCCCGGGGGTGGCGGAGGGCGGGCGGGCAGCGGGGGCTGGGGAGGAGCGCGCGCCGCGCGGCGAGCAGTGCCGGCCCCGCCCCACGCCCTCGGCCACCTGTCTCGAGCGGATAGACCCGGACCTTACGGTCCCCCCAGGCGCACTTCCCTGTATGCCGTCGCACCCCTTCCCCCTCCCCGCGTGTGTGATGAGAAATCCTACCAAAAAATAATATGAGGACGCGAGGGGTCAGCTGACCCGCGTGCACCTGCAGCCACAGGTGTGCCCACCGGGCTGGCGAACTTCGGCCTTGGCTTTCTAAAGCTCCCAGGTCTTGCCGTGGGCGCTCAAGCCAAAGTGCTTGAAGTCATGTTCGTCCCCAGCAGGCAGAGCTGGCCCAGCTTAGGAACCGGACTCGGCCACCTTCCTGGGCCACCTGAGATGGGCGCTCAATGACTCGGTTTTCCTTGCCCCGGAGGGTTGGGTTTACTGTCTTAACTCCCTGGCAGGAAAAGAGGAGGCAAACAAACAGGTGGATTATGTACCTCGCCCCACCCCCACGGCGTTCCCGGTGTAGAAAACAACGTCAAGTACAGAGGATACCCAGGAATTATTCTCGTAAAAGCCCGTGAGCAACAGGTTGGTCTCTCCAACAAGTGCCCTTCACCGGGAACGGCGAGGGAAGCGCCTGGCTCCTTCACTGAAGGACATTACTTGTCATCGGTTACCAGCCTGGAACGAAGGCAGAAAAAAAAAGCCTTCTTTGTTGACTAATGTGTCCTCATAACAAACATGACCCACGCGGTGCAGAATAAGCTGAACTCCGGGAATACGTTGTCGGAGGACGTGGATTTCTTAACCTTGAAGTTAGGCAACAGCGTACGTCGCTGGCCATTTTCTAGGTTAACTTGAGAAACATGAAGATTTTTCTGGAGACTCTGCTACTCCTGGTTTTCTCTTAAAATGAATCGTGTCGGGGAGCGGGTTTAACTCATTGGTTGAGCACCTGCCTCCCATGTACAAGGTCCGGGATTCAATTCCCAAGACCTCCTGAAAAAAAAAAAAAAGTCGTGTCTTGTCACGGTCCCTGAATATAAAATAACTTTACTTTGGGTCTTTCGGCCATTCGTGTTTCTATATCATTTTTCTTCATATACTTTGTATTCAAGTTACATGGGTACTCAGATAAGAAGAATATATGAAGTTATGCTGGACTGGGCAACAGCCCAGTATTCTTAGTGATGGAAGGAACCTCAGATCATATTATCCCACTCATTTTGCTACTGAGGGCTATGTTTTTAAAATTCTTTTTCTTGATTTTAAATGTCATTTATTTTTAAAATTAGCTATTATCCTCCCACAGTTCAAAAGAAGTTGAAAGATACAATAAGGTACACATTTTGAAAATTTCTGTCTCACGCCTGTCCTTGGCTACCCAGTTTTCTCTCAGAGACAACCAGTGTTCCAGTGTTACCAGTTTCCTCTGTATCTTTCCAGATAGCATTAGCAATCCAGATACTGTTGATGCCTATTTCAGCAAATACACAGCATTCAGTGCAAATAACATGGGTTATTCTGCTTTATAGTATTTCTTGGTTATTTGCTTCCTCATTTTTTACAACCTCATAGAATTCTTTTGTAAGTATGTCTTCAATTTTAACCTGTCTCCTACTGATGGAATTGCTTTGTTTCCAAACTTTGGTTATTTCACTGTTATAGCTAATAACCTTGTACGTATCATTTTGCCTACGTGAAAGTATTTCTATAGGATATAATCCTAGAAGTGCACTCATCATGTTGTAGGATAACACCAAATTGCACTTCTTTGGGGTTCTACCAATTTATACTCCCACCTCCAGTGGTTGTGGCTGCTTGTTTTTCTACACCATTGCCGACAATACGTTATCAAACTCTGGTCTTGCAAATCTAATAGATGAAACAGGGCATCCCAACGTGGTTTTAGTTTGCATTTCTCTTCACTATGAGATTTGAGCATATTTTCTTACGTTCGAAAGCCATTTTAATGATCTTTTGTCCACATTGTCTGTTTCTAAATAACCTTCATCTATTTTTTAATTGGGTCGTTGGTCTTTCTCTTATTGATGTGTAGGACCTCTTTGTATTTTAAGGACTTTAGCCTGATTTCTGTAATATGAGTTGCAAATATTTTTCTATGGCATATTCTTAGTAATATCTATGAAATAATGCTTTTTACTAAAACAATTGAAAGGCGTATTTGCCAGTATTCAGGAGTGATTTCTTCCTTGTATTTTATGCATGAGTCTGATGGAGAGGCAAACAATGGCCAGGCATTCAGCCCGTTCTGGCTTTCTGCTTATCTGTTATTTCTTCTCCTGTTTGCAGTATCTACATTCCAGGCATTTATTTTTCTTGACAGAATGATAGCAGTCCTACTCACTGAATTCTGGAATAGTTGTTATTGCTTTCATGTTTTGGTTATAATCCATTGGAATTTCTGACCCAGTTATTATTTTGATTAAATTTTTGGACTGCTTTTCCCTCTTTATTTGTCGTTTCCAAGGTCAAAACACTTAAGTTTTCTTTAAATAGTGTTTCTTATCAAATTAAATTATGTGACCCACTAACATTCTGTGTCCTGGGAACTCTAAAGCACTGCATTTTCTATGAGAAAAGCAAAAGACCAATGTTTTAAATACGAGGAACCCAAATCTTGTCTTGCTTACAATAGTAATGTTGGGTTTTTCCCCTTTCTTAGAGGATTTTTAGACAACATAAAAGTTACATCAAAAATATAGGGGATTCCCATATACCACACCCTTCCCCCTCCCACATTCCCCTTTTAATAACATCTTTCATTAGTGTGGTATACTTGTTACAATTGATGAACAACTATTGAAACATTGCTGCTACTCATGGTCTATAATGTACCTTACGGTTTACACTTTCCACTGCACAATTTTATAGGTTTTGGCAAAATATGTAATGGCCTATATCCATCATTGCAACATTATGCAGAACAATTCCAATGTCCCCTAAATACCCCATGTTTCACCTATTCTTCCCTCTTCCTCCCCTCAGAACCTCTGGTGAACATTGTCTTTCTATCAATATTACAAGTTCTTCCATTGCTAGAATAATATTGAGTCACTTTGGTCCATAGTTGCATTCCTCCCTTCTGTTTGTTCATTCCTCAGTCTTGAGGATTTTGGGATTGTGATGCATACTCTTTCCACTTGAGAGGGGACTTAGATCTCATGGGGCAGGTGGATGGAACTGTCTTGCTTGCAGTTGTAGATACTCTGTTTTGGGGGATGGGCATTGTCTGTTGTCGTCATTTTGTTAGTTGTCCCGGGCAAGTCCAATGAACTGGAGAGTAGGTGTTGACTGCAACTCTTCTGAGATTCAGGGCTCAACCAGCATATGAACAGACTGAAGATTTAAATCTCTAGGACATCTATATAATGGGAAGAAGAACCATGTATGGGAAAATTATAAATGAGTCTAACTCTGTTACATTGGGGAGAAAGATTATCATATATTCCAAGGTAAGGCCTACAGATAGGGTGCTGATTTGCTGGGGTCATCTGCCTTGCCTGTAGTGTCCGGATGTTTCTAGAGCCCTCAGGGGCACTCCTCTTGAGGCATTGTTTACTTTTTTTATTTTTTTATTTATTTCTCTCCCCTTCCTACCCCCTCCCAGTTGTCTGCTCTTGTGTCCATTTGCTGTATGTTCTTCTGTGACCGCTTCTGTCCTTATCAGCGGCACTGGGAATCTGTGTTTCTTTTTGTTCTGTCATCTTGTTGTGTCAGCTCTCTGTGTGTGCGGTGCCATTCTCGGGCAGGCTGCATTTTCTTTTGCGCTGGGCGACTCTCCTTACGGGGTACACTCCTTGCACGTGGGGCTCCCCTATGCTGGGGACACCTCTGCCTGGCACAGCACTCCTTGCACGCATCAGCACTGTGCATGGGCCAGCTCCACACAGGTCAAGGAGGCCTGGGGTTTGAACCATGGACCTCCCATGTGGTAGGCCAATGCCCTAGCCAAGTCCGCTTCCCTGAGGCATTGTTTACTTTAGCACTCTGTGAGAGTCTCCTCAGAGATGCATAAGTGTGGCCTCTGGAATGACCTCTTGACTCACTTTCAAATTGCTTAACCATAAAAATTCATTTGTATTTAATATTCCTTTTGGTCACAGTCTTTTTCCAAATGCATTGCTAATTGGTTCTTGGTAATAATCCCTTGGTGCCAGGGAAGCTCATCCCTGGGAGTCATGTCCTATACTGGGGGGAAGGCAGTGAGTTTGGCTTAGAGAAAGGCCACATTTGAGTAACAAGGAGGTTTTGAAGAGGTAACTCTTAGGCAATATATATTATTAGGCTAATTTTCAATTTTATAAGAAAGGTCGTAAGTACAAGCATTAATATCAAGGGCCTGGCATATTGGTCTGTTCTCTTTCACTAGGCACTGCCCTTGTAATCTAGAGATTCTTGCCACTCTATTAGAGAATGTATCAGGACTCCCCAGGATGGTAATTTAATATTTTATTGGTTATGTGTGGGTCTCCACCCACTGAAATAGCACTCCATTACCACATGAACACATTTATATTCCATAGAGGCAGGCCCTGGATGTATCCTTCCCCACACGTTCCCCCCACCACTGATACCCTGCCCCAGTAATCCTCTGCTCCCATAGCTGTAACTTCTCTGTAATGCAAAACCTCCCCAAAACAAAACCAAAAAAAATTGTTTTTGTATTGTGCTTATCTTAGCCATAAGATGTTACCTTTTGTGTATATATACAGTTTCTTCTGTATGTTCCCCAGTGTCTTGTTTTCTCCCCCACTTTATTTTCAAAGAAGCTTTAGGTTACAGAAAATTCACATAAAAAATATAGGGGATTCCCATATATCCCCTCACACACACACACTTTCCCACATTAACAACATCTTTCATTAGTGTGGTATATTTGTTACAACTGATGAACACATACTAAAGCATTGTTATTAACCAGGGCCTATAGTTTACACTATGGTTTACACTTTGCACCACACAATTTTATAGATTTTGACAAAATATATAATGGCCTGTAGCCGTCATGGCAAAATCATGCAGAATAATTCCAGTGTCCCGTATATGCCCTATGTTACACCTATTCTCTACCCCCTCACCCCTGGAACCTATGATTTTATTTGGTGTTATTCCATTTTTATGGAAATTAACTTTTCAACATGTATTTTCTTGAATGATTTAGTACTTCATACCAACAGTGGCTTTCAGGAGTGTGCAGTTGACTTCAGAAGCTCCAACATTTATTACTTGCCCATTATCTGCAAAGGCATTTTAGTGCTAAAAGGGCTAAAACATCAAGTAAATATGGCCATTCAAAATGGGTATAACTCAAGGATGCATGAAGCAAGTGTGGTAGAAGAGTCAGAGAAAGAGTGATTTGTTTGATGCAGTGCTTTGGCGATTGTGGGGATTTTTATAAGGAGGTTGTGCTTGAACCAGACCTTGACAGACAGGAGTAATCTGGGTCTGTCTAGTATACGGTCATCAGCATTTCCAACCTGTGGAATAAAATGAGCACAAGAGTGGCATCCTGAAGGTGTATTTAATATTTCAACCACTACACTGCTAAACTGATGCAATGGCAGCACGGGCTGGGAGAGAAAAATCGTGGGGAATGAGATTGGCTAGCTTTTTTTGGGGTCAAATTGCAGAGTGGGTAGACGGGGTGGTAGCCTTGACTGCCATACTACGTGTCTGGACTTGTTTTTTTAATCAGAAGAATTGGATAAAATATGGACCTCATATAGTGCCTATGTCAAAAGCAGATTTTCTGTAAAGGTTTATGCTTTAATTAAGGTTTAATTATCATGAAATAGAATGAACACAATGAAACAGCAAATGTCTGGGTTTTTTTTTGTTTTTTTGTTTTTTAAAGATTTATTTATTTCTCTCCCTGCCCCCCACCACCCCGGTTGTCTGTTCTCTGTGTCTATGTGCTGCGTCTTGTTTCTTTGTCCGCTTCTGTTGTTGTCAGCGGCATGGGAACCTGTGTTTCTTCTTGTTGCGTCATCTTGTTGTGTCAGCTCTCCGTGTGGGCGGCGCCATTCCTCGGCAGGCTGCTCCCTCCTTCGCGCTGGGCGGCTCTCCTTACTGGGGCGCACTCCTTGCTCGTGGGGCTCCCCTATGCGGGGGACACCCCTGCGTGGCAGGGCACTCCTTGCGCGCATCAGCACTGCACATGGGCCAGCTCCACACGGGTCAAAGAGGCCCGGGGTTTGAACTGCGGACCTCCCATGTGGTAGATGGACGCCCTAACCACTGGGCCAAGTCCGTTTCCCTGTTTTTTTAAAGAATCAAATTTTTGAGGTATACTTAATATACAATAAAATGCACACTCTTTAAGTATCCAGACAAATGTACGTACATCTGTAAACATGGCCACAATTTCTAGAATAATTTCAATCACCCCAAAAGGTTCCTTTGTGTTCCTTTCCATTCAGTCCCGACCCCTAGCTCTGGGAAACCACTCTCTGTTTTCTGTAGCTATCCTTTGGATTTGTCTTTTTTAAGAGTTTCATATAAATGGTATATAGTATGTAAGCTTTTGTGTCTGGCTATTTTCACTCAGCATAAGGGTTCAGATTCTTCCAGGTTGCGTGTATGAATAATTTGTTCTGCTTTATTGCTGAATAGTATTTCACTTCCTAGATCTACCACAATTTGTTTATTCATTTTTTAGTTAATATTCACTTGGGTTATTATTAGGGTTGGCTCTTATAAATTACACTATTATAAAAACCCAGGTACAAATCTTTGTGTGAAATGCCTATCTTTGATGAGGGGAGTGGCCTGCTCAGATCTGTGTTTTGCATGGCTTATGGAATGGCTTCCTGGGATAGGAAAGGGATGGAGAAAAATGCCCATCTTCTAAGTCTCCTTGCTAGTTGTAATACTCAACTTGAGTGGCTTACAATGCAGGCCCCTTCTGGTAGCCTAGAAAGCCACTCTGATGTGACTTTCTTTTGAACCCCCTGTAGAAGACCGTGGCATAGGTAGGCTTATGCACTGGCATCTTTCCTCAGAGCAGCTGACATTGCATAACCATGTTACCCTCTATTTGCATAAATAGACGGCAAGGTAGTCATTTGGGTGAGGTGACTATCTAGGTGGCACGTAGCAGTTGATCTTGGGCATTCTGACTTTCGAGGTGACTCCCAGACCGGGCATCAGTGCACTCTGGAATACCAATAGGACACACTGATTGGTGGGAGCGCAGTCCTCCTAGAGCAGGGGTTCTTAACCTTTTTTTGTTCCATGGACTCCTTTGCCAGTCACATGAAAACTGTAGACCCCTTACTAAGTCCACACTATACTGTGTATTACGTAATAAATATATCACACCTACACCAACATGTCCCCACAAGAATAATATTTTTTTGAATTTTCAATTCAAGGTCACAGACCCCCTCAAATCTTTCCACAGTCCCTTAGGGTGGACCCCTGGTTAAGAGCCCCTGTCTTGCACCAGATTGCAAGGTCTAATCTCCCACTGGTGTCAAGCAATGCCCCACCAGGTGTGGTCCTGGACCAGCATCGCATCGTCTGGTCACTTGTTCAAGATGCAGATTTGTGGGCCCCATCTGCACCTATTGAACCATAAGCTCTGGCAGTGGGGCCAAGACACCTGTGTTGTCCCCAGTTCTCCAGGTGATTCTGATGCGCACTCAAGATTGGGAACGACTCACTGTTTTTTTGGTTGTTGTTAACAGTTTTTATTTCTTGGGGGAAAAAACGTGGATGCTTTTGCATTTGCTTATCACTGTCACAGCAAGATCCCTTTCCTCAGCATGTAAAAAAGAATTTTTTTGTGTTAGGTGGAAAAAATATTATGGGACCTTCTGTTGATTCTATAAATACAATTTTCGCATTGTAATCTATGAATGTTTAAAATTGTATAAATAGTTTATATTCAAGCAATGCAAAGCAAAGCTATGAAGTTGTACATGCAAAGTTAAGACAGAAATTGAAGTTTTTCCTAATCTTCAACTGAATCAATTATTTTAAAAAAATTTTTACTGAAGTATATCATTCATGCATGAACCTACATAAACAATAAATGTATTGTGAAAGTTCTATATTTACAAAGCAAATATCCATAACATTATATACAGTCCCATACATCACCCCACCACCAACACCTTGCATTGTTGTGAAACATTTGTTAGAAATAATGGAAGAACCTTGTCAAAACATTACTACTATCTATAGTCCATAAAAGTTTGGTATATTTTTCCCCCAACCCACCCTATTATTATTATTTTAAAAATATATTTTCATTGCAGAAGTTGTGATCTTATGAAACAATCATGCACATTTGTAGAATTCCTCTACAACACCCCTTCGCCAACACACCACCCCATGGTGGAACATTTGTTTCAGATTATGAGATAATATCATCAAACTGTTACCACCAATCATGGTCCATAGTGTACATTTGGCACACTTTTTCCATACCCCCCAGTTTTAACATAGTACATCTTTGGCATTGATGCAAGAATATTACAGTATTGCTGTTAACCACAGTCCATAGGTCACACCAATTGTATTTTTCCCATCCTTCACATTCCCACTACTCTGCAGTAGTGACATACATCTGCTCTAGCTCACAGAAGGACACTCTTGCATCTGTCCATCAACCATAGTTCTCATCCACCTCTGGGTTTACTGTGTTATTCAGTCCTCGATTATTCTCTAGCTTTCTTTCAATTGATATTTACATTCCTAGACTACCCTTTTCAGTCACAATCCCATTTATAAACCAGCTGCTACTCATACAATGTTACCATCAACTCCATCCATTTCCACACTTTTACAGTGAAGTTAATTAAAACTTCTGCATACATTAAGCATCAGTAGCCCTTCTCAGCCCTCGCTCTTATCTCCTAATAACCTGTACTCTAGGTTTTAACTACACCTGTTTATTATTCATATTTAGTTCATATTAATGAGACCATGCAATATTTGTCCCTTTGTGTCTTGCTTCACTTAGCAGAATGTCTTCCAGATTCATCCATGTTATCATATGGGTCTCAATTTCTTTTCTTCTTATTGCAGCATAGTATTCCTTTGTACGTAGGTATCACATTTTGTTTATCCATTCATTGGTTGATGGACACTTGGGTTGTTAACATCTTTCAGCAATTGTAAATAACGCTGCTATGAACATCGGTGTGCAGATGTCTGTTCACGTCACAGTTTTCAATTCTTCTGGATGTATTTTTAGAGAGGAATTCCTGGATTGCATAGCATTCTGTATGTAGCTTCCTGAGGAACTGCCAAACTGTCTTTCACAGAGGCTGCACCATTTTACAGTCCTACCAACAGAGAAGGAGTGCTCCCATTTCACCACATCCTCTGCAGCACTTATTGTTTTTTATTTTATTTTTTTAAAATAATGGCCATTCTGTGCCATAAAATGATATCTCATTGTTGTTTTGATTTGCATTTTCCTAATAGCTACTGATACGGAGCATTTTTTCATGTGCTTTTTGGCCATTTGTATTTCCTTTTTGGAGAAACATCTATTTAAATCTTTTGCCCATTTTAAAAATTGGATTGAGTTGTATGATCTCTTTATATAGAATGGAAATCAAACCCTTTTTGGATACGTGATTTCCACATATTTTCTTCTATTGAGTGGGCTGCCTTTTCACCTTCTTAGTAAAGTCTTTTGAATCACAAAATGTTTAAGTTTGAGGAAGTCCCATTTATCTGTGTTTTCTTTTGTTGCTTATGCTTTCAGTGTCAGGCTTAAGAAGGCACCACCAGGTATTGAAGATGTTTTCATATATTTTCTTGTAGAAGCTTTATGTTTCTTACTTTTATACTTAGGTCTTTGATCCATTTTGAGTTAATTTTGTAGAAAGTGTAAGATAGGGGGTCTTTTTCTTTCTTTTGCTTATGAATATCCAGTTCCCCAGCACCATTTGTTGAATAGACTGTTCTGCCCCAGTTGGGTGGGGTTGACAGGCTTGTGAAAAATCACTTGACCATAGATGTGAGAGTATATTTGTGAACCATCAGTTTGGTTCCATTGGTCTATGTGTCTTTATTTATGCCAGTACCATACTGCTTTTACCACTGTAGCTAGGTAATATGATTTAAAGTCCTGAAGTGAGAGTCCTCCAACTTTGCTTTTCCTTTTTAAGATGTTTCTGGGTATTTGGGGTCTCTTACCCTTCTGAATAATTTTGATAATTGTGTTTTCCATTTGTTAAAAAATGATGATGAGATTTTTATTGGGATTGCATTGGATCTGTGTGTCAATTCGGGTAGAATTGACAATTTAGTAATATTTAGTCTTCCAATCCATGAGCATGGATGTTCTTCCAATTATTTAGGTTTTTAAAATTTTCTTTTAGCAATGTATCTTAGTTTTCTAACTACAAGTGCATTTTATCTGTGGTTTATTCCTAAATATTTGATTCTTTTAGTCATTATTGTAAATGGAATTTTTCTCCTGATTTCCTCCTCAGATTGTGAATAATTAGTTGTATTCATCAACCAAAGGGGTGCTGATGCAAAATACCAGAAATCTGTTGTTTTTTATAAAGGGTATTTATTTGGGGTAGAAGCTTACAGTTACCAGGCCATAAAATGTAAATTACTTCCCTCACCAAAGTCTGTTGGCATATGTTGGAACAAGATGATGGCCGATGTCTGCCAGGGTTCAGGCTTCCTGGGTTCCTTTCTTCCTGGGGTTCATTTCTCTCCTTGCTCAACTCCTCTGTTATCTCCCCAAGGTCAGCTGTAGACTACAAGGCTCTCTAGGCTTTGTCTCTCTCCACAAGGCGAACGTAAACTATCAGAAGACCCGCTCTGTCTCTCTCCCCGCCTCTCTGCCCATGGCTTGATTCTCTCTGGGTTCAACTGCTCTGCTCCTCTGTGTGCTTACTTCCTAGTTCCCAGCTCAAAACTCCAGCATCAAAACTCCAACATCAAAACACCAACTCTCTTCCTGCTGTAGAGTTTTCTCTGAGAATCCCTGCCCACCAAGGAGATGGGGTCTTAACATCTTATTGACGTGGCCCAGTCAAAGCCCTAATCTTAATTTGATCAAGTAAAAGTAAAACCTCTGAATCTAATACAGTTTAATATGCCCAGAGGAAAAGACCAGTTTACAAATATAATCCAAAATTTCTTTTTGGAATTCATCAATAATATCAAACTTGTACACTAGTGTATAGAAACATGGCTGATTTTTGTGTATTGATCTTGTATCCTGACACTCTACTGACATTGTTTATTAGCTCTAGCAGCTTTGTTGTAGATTTTTTGGGACTTTCTAGATACAGGATCATATCGTCTGTGAATAGTGGAAGTTTTACTTCTTCCTTTCCAATTTGGATGCCTTTTATTTCTTTTTCTTACCCGATTGCTCTAGCTAGAACCTCTAGCACTATATTGAACAACAGTGGTGACAGTGTGCGTCCTTGTCTTGTTCCTGATCTCAACAGGAAAGCTTTTAGTCTTTCTCCATTGAGTGCAGTGTTAGCTGTGGGTTTTCCATATATGACCTTTATCATGTTAAAAGTTTCCTTCAATTCCTATCTTTTGTAGTATTTTTATCAAGAAAGGATGCCTTATTTGTCAGATACCTTTGCTGCATCAATCAAAAGGATCATGTGATTTTTCTTCTTTGATTTACTAATGTGGTATATTATACTGATTGATTTTCCTGTGTTGAACCACCCTTGTATGCCTGGTATAAAACCCACTTGATCATGATGAATAATTCTTTTATGTGTTATTGGATTTGGTTAGCAAGTATTTTGTTGAGGACTTTTGCATCTGCCAGGGATGTAACAGGATGCTCTTCTGGTCTTCTTTTGCCCCCAAACAGGTGCTTTAATAGCTCTGGGTGATTACTAACTGCCCTGTAGGATGAGCTGACTCTTGGAGCTCTTTACTCTGCTGCCATCTTGCCCCACTCCTCAGGAACCACTGGTTTGTGAGCTTTCTTCTCCAGAAGGCAGCTGTTTCTATTATTGGATGACTAACTAGTCAAGAGTTTTCTCGCATTGAGTTAAGCCCACCTCAGTTGTTTGCACAGCTACCTAGAATCAGTGACCCCTTCCCCACGAAGTTCCTTTGACTGCTTCAGGGCTCCTTCTATTCTCTATTCCTACTGCATCTTCTTTTCCCTGGGGGTGAAACCCTTAGTTCCTTCCCCTCATTGCTTTTCTGTACGTTTTCTAGACTCTTCTGGATGTGCTTCAGTTGATCTGGATTCCTCCTCAGGTGTGACATTCCTGAGATGGCCTGAGAAGTGTGTGCTTCCTCCCCACATCCTGGATGGTGTCCTTCTATTCCCATTGCCTGAGATAGAACTTCTTTGTTCCAAATGTTGGTAACTCCCTTTCATAGCCACTACCACTGACGATTGTTAGACTCTGGTCTTAGGCAAATATTTAGTACTGAAACTATTATAAAGCCTATTTATATTTAGCATCTCATTTAAACCTTACAACAACCCAGAGAGATAGGTATTTTTATACAGGGGAAACTGAGGCCCCCAGAAGTTAATCGAATTACCAAAGTTAGCTTAGACCAAAGCTGTCCAATAGAATATTAGCAATGAAGACTTGCAGTTCTCCATCTGCACTGTCCAGTACAGGAGCCACTAGCTACTCGTGGCTATTCAGCATTTGAAATGTGGCTAGTGTGACTCCAGAATTCAGTTTAAAAATTTAAATGGCCACATGTGACTAAGGACTATGGTATTGGGCAGCACCAACGTAGACATGAAGTCATGGGGCTGAGTCATGAAGCCAGATCCTTTTTCCACAAATTTAGTGTTTTTCCTACTCCAGCCCTCTAAAGAACACTAGGAGACAAATTATGAGACTGAATTAGGGTTTAGCATTTTTCAACATTGCAGAATTACTCTTTTTGATTCCATCAGAGAGTGAACGTTATGTTGAGACAGAGTTGTTTCTATGCTAAAGATATTTAATATCTTAATCCAGTCCAAGTTCCTCTCCTTCCCTCTGGTCCATTTGGTCATCCAGCTGAGTGTCTCCTCCATGCCCAGCGTGATGCTGGGGGTGACGGGGGAAATGCAGAAGCCCAAGGGCTGATCTTGCCTCCGAGAGCTAAACACCCTGGTTTAGGAGAAAATTGATGGGAGCGATACATCTGAGTTGCAA
The DNA here is from genome assembly GCF_030445035.2 of Dasypus novemcinctus. Lineage (NCBI taxonomy): Eukaryota > Metazoa > Chordata > Mammalia > Cingulata > Dasypodidae > Dasypus > Dasypus novemcinctus. Next base: position 17,694,789 of record NC_080674.1, on the reverse strand, counting down.
ATCATCTGTCACCATCTCTAGTGCTTTATAATTTAGGACTAAGTGGAGACAGTGGAGACTGGGAATAGTTGATGGGAGCTTTGAGGGGTCTATTGTGTAAGCCTAGAAGAGAGGGTGTGATTTTAAAAGTGAGGGCCGGGGCAAGGGGCTGTCCACATAGGACTTAACTGAGGGATGTGAGTATGTCAGAATGGGGGATTCCCCGACTCAGCTGAAGGGATGTTGCAGGGAGTGTAAATTATTAGTTTCTGGGTCCCTGACACCCATGCAATGTCTGAAGCGTTGTGGATGTTCAAAGAGATTTGGAACCCCGAATTGGACTAGATGGAAGTCGGAACCTGGGTGACCCAGGGGCCAGTTAAGAAAGGGGCGGGCGAAATAGAGGACCCAGGTCAGCTGAAAATCATCATGGACATTTTTTTACGTTCAGCATTCTGTGAACATTTTCTGGGCGGTGGCCTCGTGTGCTTATTCTTTGACACAGTGGCTCCTTTCTGAGTCCATGTGAGGCTTTTCGCTCAGCCCTTAGGCCAGGAAATGCTGGTGGAGGGCCTAAGCGGGACTGTTTTTACCAGATGAATGTTCACTCTCGAAACTCACCACGTTTTCCTTCTGCTGTGACCACAACAAAGCTCAGCCTGGCTTTTAACTCCTCGTTAGTGATTTTGCATGATTTTGTTAGGCTGCTGTTAGTAACTTACCCTCAGCTTCCTTATGCTGTTCTTTCTTTCTTCTTACCCTGTTGTGTAAAAATGTTTTTAAGCTGTCCGATTGAGCCAAATGAGGACAAATAAATGAGGCGTGTCGTTATTCCTGGCTGCTGGGAATACGGTGACGAGTAAGGCACATTCTCCCTGGTGAGAGAAACAGATTAATTAGTAAGCAAATCATTATAATACAGGGTTATCCTGTGAGGGCTAAATCGACACACAGAACCCAAGAAAAACCAATAGGATTTCCTTAGGCAGGAAGGCAGGGTGATCAGTAGGTAGAAAGTGGGAGAGAACAAATATAGATTGAGCAGCAGGTATGCACCAGATGCTCGTTTAATCCTATCAAATAACTGGAGACTGGAAGCATGAATGGGGTACTCAGAGGGACTCAATAAATATTTATTGAAACAAACAGAGATAAATAGAAGGGGGTAGGGGACTGGAGCCTATTTTTGTTTGCAGAAAATATCCAGAGGAGATGTTAGGGCCATTTTATGAACCCATTTTTTGCTGCTGGGCTATGCTGAGGAATTTGGACTATATCAAATAAGTAGTCTCCCTCTGTTAATATAAATACCATCATACTACTCCCTTTCTTTCAAGATCTACATTCAAAAATTCAACAAATATCAAGTATCTACTTCAGGACTGTATGCCAACACTGTTCTAGGAGCTAGGGATTCTTCTCCTGGAGCTTATGTTCTAGTCGTGGAAGAAACACAATATACAGGTACACACAATGCTTGGAGGTTCTGGGTCTTGTGAAAAATATTAAAGCAGGGACGGGGGGCAGAGAGGGACAGGGGGATGCTGCCTTGCTGGATGGTCAGTGCGGGCCTCTCAGTGACATTTGCAGAGAGCTGATGAGGAAGAGAGGAGTGATCTGAGCAGAATACCGCAGGGTATGGAATGTCACGCAGAGGGCATAGCATGTGCAAAGGCCCGGGGTCGGGAGCGTGTCTGGGAGGTTGAGTAGCAAGAAGGCCGGTGTGCCGGAGCTGGGTGAGCAAGGGGAGACACCTTTAGTTCAGCTCAGACCTGGGCCAAATTCTCCTTGTCAGCTTTCCATTGACTACTCTGGATGAGTCGGGGGGTGAGAGCCTGTGGCCAGGAGACCAGGTCGGAGACCTCTGCAAGGGGCTGTGGTGGCAAGGAGTGGCAGGTACTGGCTGCATTAACCAATGTGAGGGTTGCCAAGAGGTGGTGGCCCAAGTTGGGACGGGCAGGGAGGGAGCGAGATGTGCCTCATTTGGGGATGTTGAATTTGACATTCCTGTGGCCATTAGGGGAAGTTATCTAAATATGTCATTTCAAGGTTAGATGTCTGTTCTGACACTCGGGGTACAGGTTGGGTTGAAGTCTTAGATTTGAGTGTCCTGGTTGCAGCCTTGGGAGTGTGTGAAATTTCCCAGGGGGCGTTTGTTTGGTAATATGAGAAGTGAACTTGGAGTAGAATGTTGAGGGAAATTGACATTACCAAGGAAATGCAAGAGAAGTCAGTCAAACAGTCTGAGGACTCAGAGCCTCGGGGAGTCCTCAAGATTGTTCTGAGAAGCCATCAGAGGGAAAAACTGAAGTTGTCCAGCATTTGGCTTGCAGTTGCTCCTTGCTGACCTTAATGAGCTCAGTCTCTACCAGCGCAAGGCATTTCCCGATCGCAGCAGAAGAGCAGGTGCTCTCCTCCCCCCTCCCTCCGTCTTCTCCCTGCAGCTTCGGGCTCCTTCTCAGCGAAGGACAGGACAGTGTGCTCTAGATTCTGGGGATCCACTGTGATTTTGTTCTCAGGCTCACTCTGACTTATTCAATGGGAGTTGAAGGAGTTTAGGAAATCTTGTCTTTATAGACAACACCTGGCTTTCACACCTAATAAAATACCCCCGATTTTGAATGTCTGAAGCTGATTCTCACATCTGCTTCTATTTGCACTCCTTCTGTTAGAGCCCTAGCCCCTTCTCTACCCCTTCTCTGTCCATTCCTCAGATGCTGCCAGCTGACTGGGGGCCTGTGCTCTGAAGGATATCACAGAAAAGCTTCTGCAATTTGTAGGGAAGGAGGGCAATGGAGGGCAAGGGGGAAGACGCCGAGGGAAGGGTAACTTAGTTCCGTGGCTGCTATGACAAATGCCACACAGTAAGTTGGCTTAAACAACGGGAATTTATTATGCCGTTGTTTCGGAGGCTGGCAGCCCTGCTTCTCCGGGAATGGTAGCCTTCTGGCTGGCCTGCATCACATGGCCAAGTCCTCTCCTTTCTCTTCTGGTTCCCACTGACTTTTCCAGCTTCTTCTCCTTCCTGTGGCTTTCTCTGTAAGGTCTCCAGGAATAGACTCAGTAGGCCACATCCTAACAAAAGGAACATCTTTGAAAGGTCCACTTTACGATAGGTTCACACCCACAGGAATGGAATTACACTTACAAACTTCTTTCCCCTTGGGATATATAACCCAGTCTACCGGAAGGGGATAAATGACCGCAGTGTGAGGCTCTGGGAGATTGGAGGTGGCTGGGCTTAGAAAGAAATCTTTTGGGAGTAGATGTGGCTCAAATGGTTGAGTGCCTGCCTCCTACACAGGAGTCTCAGGTTCTGTCCCCAGTGCCTCCTAAAAACAAAAAACAGTCCAACAATAAGCAAACAAATGAAAAAACCAACTCAGGGGAGCTGACGTCACCCAGTGGCTGAGTGTCGGCCTCCCACATATGAGGTCCAGGGCTCAATCCCTGGCCCTGGTACCTAAAAAAAAAAGTCTTTTAATACTTGAGGACAAGTCTTGTAGTTGAAGCAGTGGGGAGATATGTGCGGGCCAGTGGCTGCTAATTTCTCTTTGAGCAAAGATGATAATCTCTTGAGCTTGTGGAGGCTGAGAGTGTTTAAAGTCCTTGAGAAACTGTTTATAGCTTCAGCCGGGAATCCTATCAAGAAATCAAATGCCAGATTACAGAGTTTTCTAGACTGGTTTGTGTTTGGCCATTTCTTCAGTGAATACATTTTGTATCAGAATTCTGTATTTTCACCTCTGTTCTCATCTACCACTATTTTTCAAGGTGCGTTTTTTTTATAGTATGGTACTATAGTTAGATTTGTGGTCACCCCTATTCTGTATTAGTCTGCAAATAAATATTTCATGAGAAATTTCCCGTTTGCCTGGCCCCGGGCTCTGCTATCCCCAGTAGCCAAAGGAGATCAGCAAGCAGAATCTAGTTCAGGCTAATTATAGTCTGAAGCTTCAGGCTAAAGAAACAAGATGAAATGTGTCCACGGTCTCCACCTATCAATACAGACATGCTTTTGAAAAGCATAAAGCTAATAAGTATTTTCAAAGACTCTTCAGAAAGATTCCTTGCAGGGCTCTGTCCTCTGCTGACTGCAGCCTCTTTGGAAAGGAAATATTTTTGTCTTGGGGATAAAGGTGGCAAGACCTGAGTGAAAACACGTCGGGCAAGGTGTGGCCCCTTCCACCCTTCCATCCTCCTGACGGTAATCTGAGAACTGAGGCAAAGGGCTGGAGCCCCCACAGGGCGGCGGGCCTTTCCATTTCATCTCTGCCAAGACACCCGACACAACCTTTTATTCGAAAGATAAACTCAGATGCTGCAGAGCACTCACCTATGTTGTGGCCAGCTTAGTCCACCGTGTTTCTGGGTAAACCAATTTGGCTTCTGTATGATGCACCAACTTTCTTTTGACTTTCTGTAGCCGTGCATGGTTTGACTACATGATCCCTGCAGTAAGAAGTGACAGTAACAATGACTGTTTATTGGGCTCGTGTTCTGCCAGGCATTTGACATTATTTCATTCTCACACCACCCAGCAAGGTGTCTTTGGCCCATTTGCAGCAGGGCATGCTGAGGCTCCAGGCATTGAAGTTACTTGCTCCATGATGACAGGATGTGGTAGTTTGGATTCCAACCAAGCTTCTCTCTATCTTTTGCCCAATAAACTAGCCTGTAGTGCAAAGTGAGGTTACAGCATGCAATTAGAGCCTGTGCCTCATTTCCCATAACATATACCTCTACCTTCTAGAGGACAAAGTCCATTTGTTTCTCAAATTAAAACACCTATTCCCTCTCATATCAACTTTAGAGAAAGAAATTAATTTATTATTCACAGTAAAATTCTAGCCTCAACCAAGGTCTCCTCCCCACAGAGCCCTCCGCTCCACCATGTTTGTTTTTCCATTTTGGACATTACTTACCAAATTTGGGTGTGTATTTCTCTGAATTGTCAAATGGTATGTCTTCATCAAATTTCAGTTCCCTTTTGCGTTTGTCCTTTGGACTCCAGGGACGACCATTTCTCTTGCCTGTTCTTAGATGACTTTACCACTTTGTGATGTGGAGTGGTATGTAACCTAAGTGCGATTTGGGATGTGATCCCAAGTGAATTTAGTATTTGGGAAAGAGACTCCTTGTCTTTAAGGAGCACTTTTGCCGCTGAGGGTGGAGCTGGGCTGGTTTGGATGACCACGCTTCTGTTGAAGGAGCGCATGGGTTGACAGGAGAGACCAAATCACCCAAGGCCCCTTGTCCATCCCTATGCCAAGCCCTTGGGCTCCTGTTGCGCTCCCTCCCAGCCCTGCGAGGCTCCGCCCCATGAGGCGCCACTCTCCGAGGCTCCGCCCCCGAGGCTCCACCCTCTAGGTCTCTGGGTCACCTCCTCTGAAGCCTCTCCCCTTACCCACTAGCCAGGTCTGGCATGTTTGTATTTTTTGTAAAAATTTTTAGACACTTTTTTTTAAAGCTTTAGATTACATAAATGTTACATCAAAATATAGGGGATTCCCATATCGGCCTTGCATGTTAGTTTCAATTTCAGTTCTGCTTATATCCTTCCTGGCACTTAATACAATTTGCAGTTGTTTTGCTTATTTTTATGTTTCTTTTTCAAATTTTTAGAAATTAAGACTGTCAGATGCCATTTGGATGGAAAGAAAAAAAAAATCAGAACCAAATGCTTAGTAGTAATGTGGAGAATACTACATGTGAAGATCAATCTTTTCCTCCCCTCTCTCTCTCTTTCTCAGGTTAATTAATTAGACCTGGGGTTTCATGAAGAAGCAGCAGTCTCTTGCCCTGCCTCCCCCTGCTTCCCGTGTCTCTCTCCCAGGGCAACTCTTGTTAGTTTTATACTTTTAGCTCTAGCCAGATTTTCTAAATAATATGCTTCAACTCCCATTTCTTGATTTAGTAACTGGAGATGTTATTTTCGCCCTCTGCTCCCTCTTCACAAAAACACCTGTCCCCGCCCTCATCTAGTCTAATTATGCCACAATTTTTGGTTAACTCCTTAGGATTGTAGAAACACTGTTCATATGTGAGCAAAGTAGAATACCAGATTAACCTTTTTTTTTTTTTGGAGGTTCTGGGGATTGAACCCGGGACCTCGTACATGGGAAGCAGGTGCTCAACTACTGAACTACATCTGCTCCCCAACGAGAGTTGGTTTTTTAGTTTGCTGGTTTTTGTTTTTAGGAGGTACCAAGGATGGAACCAGGGACCTTGTACATGGGAAGCAGGCACTCAACCACTTGAACTACATCCTATCCCCTATGTTTTCTTTCTTGTACAACCTTTTTTTGGCTGTTAATATTAGCTTTTTTCCCTCTGCTATTTGATCTTTTAAACTCTGTAGCCTATTGGGAGACCGCTTTTAATGAATAGCAGACCTATCAGGCTGTCATTTCCATTCCTCTATTTTTCCTTGCTTTTGAGTCATCCTCTTGGCATCCTGCTCTGCTCTGATCTACACTCTCTCCTGGGCCTGCTTAGGACTTCCTGCATCCTGGTCCCCTTCCTTCTCTTCTATGTTGGAGCCTCAGCTGCTCTAACAGTATCTTATTTTTGGGGTGCTCCTCTGTGTGGGGAGAGCATATTCTCTAACTTTGTGAAAGTACAAAGGAAATACATGTTTTGGGAATGCATGTGTCAGAAAATACCTTTTCGTGTGTATGTGTATGTTTACCGGTGTTCTTTATTTTTTTAATTATTTTTTAAAGATACATAGATCACACAAACTGTTACATTAAAAAATATAAGAGGTTCCCATATGTCCCACTCCCTACACCCCCCACTCCTCCTACATCAACAACAACTTTCATTAGTGTAGTACATTCATTGCATTTGATAAATACATTCTAGAGCACTGCTACACAGCATGGATTATAGTTTATGTTGTAGTTTATACTCTCCCCTAGTCAATTCAGTGGATTATGGCGGGATATATAGTGTCCTGCATCTGTTCCTGCAGTATCATTCAGGACAATTCCAAGTCCCGATAATGCCCCTATATCACACTTCAGTTTCTCTCTCCCTGCCTTCAGCAATTCCCTTGGCCACTGTCTCCCACATCAATAATATAATTTCTTCCATTGCTAGAGTCACAATAATTGTATAGTAGAATACCAGTAAGAAAATACCTTTGTCCTACCTTTGCAGTTGATAGTTTGGCTTGGTGTAGAATTCTGGGTTGGGAAGAACTTTCCCTTAAATGTTGAAGCACTGCCTCTAACTTGCTTTCATTGTTGCTTTTGGGCAGCCCAATGCCCTTCCAATTGCCAATCTCTTCTAGATGGTTTGTTTTTCCTCCCTGGGCGGTTTAGTATCTTTACTTTGTCCTTGATATTTTTGGTATTTCATAATGATATGCTTCCCCTGTTTCTTCTTTTAAGATTTATTTATTTTTTATTTCTTCCCCCTCCCTCCATTGTCTGCTCTCTGTGTCCATTCACTGTGTGTTCTTCTGTGTCTGCTTGTACTCTCATTAGGTGGCTCTGGGAACTGATCCTGGGACCTTCCGGTGTGGGAGAGAGGCAATCATTCTCTTGCGCCACCTCAGCTCCCTGGTCTGTTGCATCTCTTGTTGTCTCTACTCTGTGTTTCTTTTTGTGGTGTCACCTGCTGCACCAGCTCTCCATGTGGACCAGTGCTCCTGCACAGAACACAACTCTTGTGCGCATCAGCACTCCTTGCACAGGGCAGCACTCCGCATGGGCCAGCTCACCAATGGCCAACCTGCCTTCACTGAAGCCCTGGGCATCGAACCCTCGACCTCCTATATGGTAGATGGGAGCCCAATTGCTTGAGGCACATCCATTCCCCCCCTAGTCTTTTTTCATTCATTGTTCCACTATTTATGGACCTTCTAATCTGAAAACTTATATCCTTATATCTGAAAAATTTTCTAAAAGCATTTCTTTGATACCTTTCTTCTTCTCTTTTTCTTGCTGGAAATCTTATCAGTCAAACATTGGACTGCTTGGATTGCTCCTACTTTTTCTTTTCTTTTCTTTTTTGTTCTTATTTTCATCTCTTTGTTTTCTGTTCTCCTTTCAGGGAGATTTATCTAATTTTAGCTTTCAACCATTCTCCTGACTTAAAATTTATGCTTTCATTTTATTTCCAAGAAGTTATTCTTATTTTCCCCTTCTTTTAGGATCTATCTTGTTCTGTTTCTTATCTTTTTTGATGTTGGCTTTTTCTTCTTAAGAATATCCAGGATAGTTTGTTTTAGTTGGGTTTTTAAAATATTTGTTCTGAGTTCCTTATTTCTGCTTGTTTTGGATTCTTTTAAGTGTTGGAGGCTGGATTATGTTTGTAAACTGGTCTGTTCCTCTGGGTGTGAGCCCCTTTGACTGTATTAGATTCACCTGAGATGCCTTTGATTAAATTACCTTTGAAGATTAGGGTTTTGGTTTGACCCAACAGTAGGGTGTGACTCAGGGTTGAGTCCCTGCCTTCTTGGTGGGCTGGTATAAATGGACACTCACAGAAGAGGACATGGGAAGAGAGAGAGCTCCACAGACATGGAAGAGGAGATGGCTCTGTCATGTTTGCTCCTGAGGCCCTGGGAGAGATGATTCGCCTGATAGTTTGCAGCTTAAGAGAATAGAGCAGCAGAGCAGCTGATAAGGCCTGAAAAAAATAAGCCCTGTGCCATTCTGATACAGGAAGCCGTGAGGAATGAGCCCTAGGCCAGCCTACAGCTGAGATAGGAAGAAGCTGGGGCCACAGAGCCTTAAGAGGAAGAAGGAAGGAGAGAGTAGGCAGAGATCGCCCGCCATCTTGCTTCAACATGCGGTAGTTGACTTCGGTGGAAAGCAGCCTTTGGACTTTTGGGACCTGGTAACTGTAAACTTTTACCCCAAATAAAGATCCTTTATAAAAGCCAACAGATTTCTGGTATTTTGCATCAGCACACCTTTGGCTGACTAATACAGAGGCTTTCTTCAGTAGCTTTCCAAGGTGAGCCTTAGATACCCATTTCTATTTAAAAGTGAAGTAATGTAAAGCATATTATAAGTGCTTTGTGCACAGATGTGTCTTGACCTTTTGATGGGATTTGTTTAGGGTCATCAGAGCCAGCCCTTCCTTTGGGGTTCTCCCATATGGGAATGCCCTTAGGTGTTTCAGCTTGTCCAGTTTCAAGAAAGAAAATGCTGGCATCTCTCGCGGGGGCAGGGCAAGGGAAGGATGGGCCTCCCCGTCCAGGATGCCCACTTCCACCAGCTCCTCTGTTTTCTGTGTGATTCCTCATCCCTGCTCTGTCTGTGCGGGTATCCCCAAGGCTGAAGCCTCTCTGCTTTAATTTCTTCAGGGAACAAACACCCATTTTCTTTCAGTGATGGACAAGGAGTCCTCTCTCCTGGCTGTGCAAGGTAGGCGATGAGATCTGATCTTCTCTCATTTTCAGATCTCTGCCTTCTCCTGGTCCCTTCATTTCCTGAGCTTTTCTAGGTTCTGCGGCCCAAGAGGACACATTTTCTACAGACATCCCCTTGGCATGTGTTTGGGTTTGGGAGTTCTTCACACTGTTAACTCAGTTATCCACTTTTCATCTTCCAAAACTTTGTTCACATCTCGATGAACTCCTTTTCCTGTTCTCTTTTTACCTCGTGCATGTACATCTTTTTTATTATTTTGCTTTCATTCTGACATGGGGTAGGGAGGGTGGAGGAGAAAGATGTGTGCCTTCAATCTGTCCTGCATACCCCCAGGCTTGTTCTCCTCCCACCTCAGTGCTGTTCTTAGGAGGGCAGAGGCTGTGCCTGTCACTTCACCTGTGGACTCTGGCACCTTGGCACATAGCTTGTGCTCAATTATTGAATGAGCAAAACTGCAGGACCTGTCTGAGTCTTTCAGTCCATTGTCTTTTTTTTTTTTTTTAAGATTTTTAATTTATTTCTCTCCCCTTCCCCCCCCCCCCCCCAGTTGTCTGCTCTCTCTGTCCATTTGCTGTGTGTTCTTCTGTGTCCGCTTCTATCCTTGTCAGCGGCACTGGAAATCTGTGTCTCTTTTCTTTGCATCATCTTGTTGTGTCAGCTGTCCATGTGTGTGGCATCACTCCTGGGCAGGCTGCACTTTCTTTGTGCGGGGTGGCTCTCCTTATGGGGTACACTCCTTGCACATGGGGCTCCCCTACGTGGGGGACACTCCTGCGTGGCATGGCACTCCTCGAGCGCATCAGTGCTGCGCATGGGCTAACTCACCACACAAGTCAGGAGGCCTGGGGTTTGAACCCTGGACCTCCCAAGTGGCAGGCAGATGCTCTATCCTTTGAGCCAAATCTGCTTCCCTCAGTCCATTTTCTCACAGATCCAATGATGGTGAGATGAGATAGGCATGTAAGTCCTCTGTATCCCTCCTTGACAAGGATAGTCTTTACTCTTTTCCCATTTATTTCCCAAAATACTGAGTATGCAGCCATGAGAAACCTTACCCTCTCTAAAGGCAGTACACTGTAGTTTTTAACTTCACAATCAGCTTGATGGTAATTTATTACTGAGTAATGTATGTCTAGATTCTAAAAAAAAATTAAGAGTATTTATGAATAATACGTATTTGTTTCTAGCTAGTCTTAGTAGCTTGAGATTGACATTTTATTATAGCCTATTATTTGTGAATTTTTTTTTTAAAGATTTATTTATTTATTTATTTCTCTCCCCTTCCCTCCCACCCCGGTTGTCTGTTCTCTGTGTCTGTTTGCTCTGTCTTCTACTTTGTCCGCTTCTGTTGTTGTCAGTGGCACGGGAATTTGTGTTTCTTTTTGGTTGCATCATCTTGTTGTGTCAGCTCTCCGTGTGTGCGGCACCGTTCCTGGGCAGGCTGCACTTTCTTTGGCGCTGGGCAGCTCTCCTTGTGGGGCACACTCCTTGCGCATGGGGCTCCCCTATGCGGGGGACACCCCTGCGTGGCAGGGCACTCCTTGCCCGCGCATCAGCACTGCGCATGGGCCAGCTCCACACGGGTCAAGGAGGCCCAGGGTTTGAACCATGGACCTCCCATGTGGTAGACGGACGCCCTAACCACTGGGCCAAGTCCACTTCCCTATTTGTGAAATTTTTAAAAGGCAACAAAACAAATAGATTTGGGGAATGAAGGGCCTGCATTAGCCAACTCTCAGACCCAGGGATATTGAAGCCACCTAGATTTGACATTTAGCTTTAGCTGGCAGTGGGGCTGGAAGGACCCCGTTGGGTCTGTAGCTGCTTGAGGTGGACGAGATAATTCTAGGCCCTCTTTCATCCTTAGAGTCACCAAAATCTGTGACTCTTAGTGTTTAAAGTCCCTTGGGGGAAGCAGATTTGGCTCAACTGCTAGAGCATCTGCCTACCACATGGGAGGTTCAGGGTTCAAGTCCAGGGCCTCCTGGCCCGTGTGGAACTGGCCCATGCTCAGTGCTGATGTGCGCAAGGAGTGCTGTGCCACACAGGGGTGTCCCTTGTGTAGGAGAGCCCCACACGCAAGGAGTGTGCCCTGCAAGGAGGACCGCCCAGTGCAAAGTGCAGCCTGCCCAGGAATGGCGTCGCACACGCAGAGAACTGACACAGCAAGATGACGCAACAAAAGAGACACAGATTCCCATGCTACTGACAAGAATGCAGGTGAACACAGAAGAACACACAGCAAATGGACACAGAAAGCAAACGACTGGGGGGGAGGGGGCAGGGAAGGGGAGAGAAATAAATAAAAAATAAATCTTTAGAAAAAGTAAAAATAAAAAATAAAGTCCCTTGGGAGGGATGACAAGTGAAGCAGCAACTATAATTTGGCATGATAAAATGAAAAACATGTCCCCAGGCTGGTGCTAGGGGAGCATGGCGTTCATCTAAAGATGGCAGCACCAGGCAGGTTGAACTCGTGCTGAGTTTAGAAAGATAAGGAGAAATTGTTGGGGCGAATAAAGGTAAGGGCCTTCCAGGCCAAGGGAGTGGCCCGAATGAAAATGAGCAGCATGGCCCTGGCTCATTCAGAGAGCAAGTGCCCCTGAGAGGCTGCCAGGTAGAAGCCACCATGCCATACCTCGCGGAAGCTCAGTCTGGGGAAGGAACCCGGGTCCATAGCCTTACCAGATGCTCTCCTCAGGGCCAGCTGGGGGCACGTGGGAGGGGTGATCACGGCGGCTGGCGAGCTCCACCAACCTAGAGGAAGTGATGCTGTAGCTGAGGCCTGAAGGGCCCCTAGGAGGTTGCTAGGTTGTCAGGGCCCACAGAGGGGAGAGTGTTTCCAAGCCCGGGGCAGCTCTGAGTAAGAGCAGGAACCGTTGAAGGAGCTACGAGAAAGTCGGTGTGATTAGGAGGGCGGGGGGTGGCAGGGTGAGGCACGCAAGGGACAAGACCCGCCTGACAGGCTGGCCATGAGGGGCCCTGGCAGGGGAGCGGAGGGTCCGGGCCTTGTCCCAGGTAGTTCCTTAGCGCTGGAGAGCAAGGAGGTCGTGTCAGGAAATGGCAGGAAGTAAGGCCGGGGGTGAGGTGGGGGCAGCAGCTTAAAGCCTTTCTTTTTGCCTTTTATATGCTCAGGACTCCACATTGGCTTGTCATGTAAAAGCTGTTTGTGAACTTTGTAATTCACTCTAGGTGAACAGAGTTGAACACCGGGCTTTTGGGTTGCACATCTCCAAGGGGCATTCACATAGAAAACAGTATGAGTGGCGCCCCCTGGAGTTGTGCAGGGAGGCCGCACAGCTGGGTATTGCCTGACTTGCTGAAGTGTGCTGGGGGGGGGGGGGGGGGCAGGCCAGGCCTTGGTTTGCAGGCAGTGTCTCCTGTCCTGGAATAGACTGGGCTTAATTGAACTAAAAGACAGGAAGAATTCATACCTTGGCCCTGTTAGCAAAACCCTTAAGCCAAATAGCCTAACCTGTCTTAGACCAAGATGCATGAAGTTTAGACAGTGTCACTGCTATTTACATTTTGGGTTGGGTTTGCAGATTAATGTCACCTAGGTGCCAAATTCCGCTCCTCACGGAATTTGAAAGCCCCCAGGCACTTTTGCTGGTGTTTTGCCAGTTTGTGTGGCGCTGAAGGAAACGTGGGGTAGCTGATTTCAGCCAGAGAACTGTAGAATTCTCCCGTGCTCCCCATTTGAAGGGAGTAAGCTATTTTCAGAATTTGAAATGGCCATGATCATGGAAGATATTTTTATTACTTCTGTGATCAAGCAGTGGTAGCTCTGACCCAGCAAACACATTCAGTTTTCTTTTGTTAGCAGCTAAAGCCTTTCTAAAGAAGGCATTCTAATGATGAATAAAAGATAGGGAAACTATGCTCCAATTTAACTATCTCATTTTATGACTAAAGAAAACCAAGTCCCAAGGTCCCAGAATGAGCTGGTGACAGCAACACAACTAGTATCTGTGTCTCCTGACTTTTTTTTAAACTACATTCTGCTAAGTGTTGAAACAATGAGCAGGATGAAATTTAGGGAGGCAAAATAATTACCTTCCCAAGAGCAGGTTAGTGCTCTGATTTATGGGTCAAAACGGAAACTGTTTTGTTGATCCTCCTCTTTGGGGTCTGGAGTGTGTGCATTGTCTGATCACCCCATGATTTTCCAGGACCCTCAAAAGCTCCAAGCTGTGGGTCTTAGGCACTTGCCTCAGACTTTCCCATCACTACTTTTTCCCCTCACAAATGAGTCAGGGTTTGTCAGATGTCACTCTGCCAAGGAGAAGTTTGAGGCTTTCTCTCACTCTCAGTAGTCATGGCTTGCATTGGGCCATATCAACTTGAAACAGGGTGTTTTAGCTTCCAATCACATTGCCGGCTTCTTTGGAATGATGAGCTTAACTCCATCCTAGAAAACCTTCACAGGGTTGGTTCTTCTAAGTTGAAGCATATTTATTATTTAAAGGGACCATTTCTATATGTTCCTGAATCACAGAGTGATGCCTGTGTTTGCTAAAATAGCACAAAGACCAGTTGAAATGCACAGTTACCTAAATAGTTAAAGTAGTCATAACATAACTTCAGATTTGCTTTGTTAATGGCTTTGCAATGGCCGTTGACCTCGCCTAAGTTCCACTGTAGCCATTTTACATCCTGTACTGTGTTCATAAAAAGGAAACATATGGGGAAGTGGCTGTGGCTCAATCAGCTGGCCTCCCGTCTACCATATGGGAGGCCCTGGGTTCGTGTCCCAGGGCCTCCTTGTGAAGGGAGGCTCGCCTGCTTGCTGCAGAAAGCTACTGACCTGGACTCCGCGGAGTGCCGCCTGGCCCACAAGCCCCGCAAGCACCGCGGAAAGCCGACTCAGCCAGGTGACACAAAAAAAAGGGAGACAAGCAAAAATGCAGAAGGGCATGCAGCGAACAGACAGAGAGAGCAGACAGGAAGCAAGCCACCGGGTGGTGGGGGGGAGGATGGGGGGAATAAATTAAAAAAAAAAAATACAGACACAGAGGACATACAACAAATGGATACAGAGAACACACAGCAAGCAAAAAGCCACAAGGTGGGGGTTTGGAAAAAAAAAAGGAACATATATGCACCCAGTATTTGAGAAATTCAACCTTGGATGTGAAATAAAAGCAAAATATAAAAGTAAGGGCCAAAGGAACCAAGGAAGACAGCACAGTTCAGTGCACAAGACAGTATCTGCTCTGAATGTCCCCATCACCAGTACTCTGAGAAGGGAGTTTCAACATGAGTCAGAAGACGACTTTGCGGTGTCTCGTCTGGGGCTCAGTTGCTTATGATTGCATCAAATCCAGATTCATCTTTGTATGTGGAAGAAATGGCTCATAAGCCAAAGCAGCCCTTACAGAAAACTCCTGCAATGGAGTTCCTGTAACCAGAATGGGTGTACCTTGGGCTATTGACTGTTTTATGGAATTCTTACTTCATCTGTTTTGTTTCTTCATCTTTTTAGGAATGGATATATCTCTTCTCTTTTTTTCATTTTAAAAATTTATTGAAGTATATCATTCATACATGAACATACCTAAGCAATAAGTATAGTAACAGTTATGAACTTATGAAACAAACATGCATAACATCATACAGGGTTGCCATGCATCACTCAACCACAAACACCTTGCTTGTTAAGAAACATTTGTAACAAATTATGAAAGAGCTCATCAAAGTATTACTACTAACTATAGGCCATATCCTTTTTTTTAATATATTTATTTTTTATTTATTTCTCTCCCCTTCCCCCCACCCCCCC
The DNA here is from genome assembly GCF_030445035.2 of Dasypus novemcinctus. Classification (NCBI taxonomy): domain Eukaryota; kingdom Metazoa; phylum Chordata; class Mammalia; order Cingulata; family Dasypodidae; genus Dasypus; species Dasypus novemcinctus. Next base: position 17,679,639 of record NC_080674.1, on the reverse strand, counting down.
AGTTGTCTGCTCTCTGTGTCCATTCACTGTGTGCTTGTCTGTGTCCACTTATATTCTTGTCAGCAGCACTGGGAATCTGTGTCTCTCTTTTTTGTTGCTGTGTCAGCTCTCCATGTGTGTGGTGCCATTCCTGGGCAGGCTGCACTTTTTTTGTGTTAGGCAGCTCTCCTTACAGAGTGCACTCCTTGTGCATGGGGCTCCTCTACGCAGGAGACACCCCTGCGTGGCACAGCGCTCCTTGCGCACATGAGTGCTGCGTGTCGGCCAGCTCACTAAATGGATCTGGAGGTCCTGGGTTTGAACCCTGGGCCCTCCATATGGTAGGCGGACGCTCTATCTGTTGAGCCAAATCCGCTTCCCTAGTTCATATATTGCATTGATGTATTTTCCCCCTAACTGACCCTATTATTATTTTTTGGTTGCTAAACCATATAATTTATCTAAAGTGTACAATCAATGGCATTTGATATAATAACCGCGTTGCACATTCATTACTTCAGTCAATGTTAGAGGATTTTCATTACTGCAAAAAACCCCAAAATACAAACCACTATCATATCCATATGTTAGCACTACTAATTACAAATCCTATGATGTGCTTTCACCATTTCTATTCATTTCCAAACATATCCAAATAACTTTTTACCAGTTCTGCACAGATTTAACCTCAGCTTTCCATTTCCTAACAACATTCTATTCTCTGGTGACTTATATTTTAGCTGTTAACTCCATGAGTTTGCTCATTAAATTTAGTTCAAATCAAATAATATTTGTCCTTTTGTGCCTGGCTTGTGTCACACAGCATAATGTCCTCCAATTTCATCTACACTGTCATATGCTTCATGCCTTCATTTCTTCTTACAGATGAATAATATTCCATCATGTGTATATACCATAGTTTGCTTATCCATTTGTCAGTTGATGGACTCCTGCGTTGTTTCCTTCTTTTGGCAGTTTTGTGCAGATGACTGTTTGTGTCACTGCTCTCAGTTCTTCTGGATATATACCTCATAGTGGTATTGCCAGATCCAATGGTAGGTCTATATCTAACTTCTTTAGGAAGCACCAGTCTTCCATAGTGGCTGTACCATTATTCATTCCTACCAATAGTGAATAAGTGTTCCTAACTTTCCACATCCTCTCCAACACTTGTAGTTTTCTGTTTTGATAATAGTGGCCATTCTAGTAGGTGTGAAATGATATTTCATTGTAGCTTTGATTTGCATTTCCCTAATAGCCAGTGATGCTGAGCATTTTTTTCATGTGTTTTTTTTTGTTTTTTGCCATTTGTACTTCTTCTTTAGAAAAATGTGTATTCAGGTCTTTTGTCCATTTTTTAAATTGGGTCATTTGTCTTTTTATTGTTGAGTTGTAGGATCTCTTTATATATCATGGTTATTAGACCCTTGTTGGTTGCGTGATTTCCAAATATTTTTTTCCCATTGAGTAGGCTGCCTTTTAACCACTTTCACGAAAGTCCTTTGAGGTGCAGAAATGTTTAATTTTGAGGAGGTCCCATTTTGTTGCTAATGCTTTGGGTATAAGGTTTAAGAGATCCCCACCTACTTTAAGATCTTGTAGGCACTTCCTTACATTATCTTCCAGGAGTTTTATGGTCCTGGCTTTTATGTTTAGGTTTTTGATTCATTTTGAGTTGATTCTTGTATAGGAGTGAGATAGGGTCCTCTTTCATTTTTTTGGTTATGGATGTCCAGTTCTCCTAGCACCATTTGTTGAAAAACTGTTCTGTCCCAGAAAAGTGGACTTGGTAGGCTTATCAAAAATCATTTGACTATAGAGGTAAGGGTCTATTTCTGAACTGTCAGTTTGATTCCATTGATCAATGCGTCTATCTTTATGCCAATACCATGCTGATTTGACTACTCTAACTTTATAATATGCTTCAAGGTCAAGAAGCATGAGTCTTCTGACTTCCCTCTTCTTTTTTTCAGCTTTTGGCTATTTGGCACCCCTTTCTCTTACAAATAAATTTGCTAATTTTCCTTTTCTGTTCCTGTAGTCTGTTGGAATTTTGATTGGTATTGCATTGAATAAATAAATCAATTTGGGCAGAATTGACATCTTCACGATGTTTAGTCTTCTAAGCCGTGAACATAGGATATCTTTCCATTTGTTTTATTCTTTGATTTTTTTAAAGCAGTGTTTTGTAGTTTTATGAATACAGATCTTTTAAGTTCCTGGTTAAATTAATTACTAGACACTTTTTGCGTCTTTGTTGCACTTGTAATTGGAGTTTTTTTCTTGATTTCCTCCTTACGTTGCTCATTACTAGTGTATAGAAACAGTACTGAATTTTGCAAGTTGATGTTGTACCCTGCCACTTTGCTGGTCTCATTTATTAGCGCTAATAGTTTTGTTGTAGATATTTTGGGATTTTTTAAATATAGGATCATGTCTTCTGTAAATAGTGAGAATTTTACTTCTTTTCCAATTTGAATGCCTTTTATTTCTTTTTCTTACCTAATTGTTCCAGCTAGAACTTCTAGCATAATGGTGAATAACAGTGGTGACAGTTGGAATCCTTCTTTTGTTCCTGATCTTAGAGGGAAAGCTGTCAACCTCTCCCCATTGAGTATGATGTTGGCTGTGGGATTTTCATGTATACCCTTTATTATGTTGAGGAACTTTCCTTCTATACCTATCTTTTGGTGTTTTTATCAAGAAAGGATGTCCTCCCATGGCCCACTGGGTGGACTGGGGGAGAGTGTAAACTATAATGTGGACCATTGACCATGTGGTGCAGCAGTGCTCAGAGATGTATTCACCAAGTGCCATGAATGTCCCATGATGATGGAAGAGGTTGTTGTTATGGGAGGAGTGGGGTGAGGGGGGTGGGGGGTATATGGGGACCTTATATTTTTTTAATGTAACATTAAAAAAAAATAAAGACAAAAATAAAAAATAAAAATAAAAAATGATGCTGGGTTTTGTCAAATCCCTATTCTGCATTGATTGAGATGATCGTATGGTTTTTTTCCTTCAATTTGTTAATGTGGTGTATTACATTGATTGGTTTTCTTGCATTGAATTACCCTTGCATACCAGGAATAAATTCCACTTGGTCTTGATGTATAAATCTTTTGATTCACTATTGGATTCTATGCAAATATTTTGTTCATTAGAGAGATTGGGCTGTAATTTGCTTCTTGTAGTGTCTTTTTCTGCCTTTGGTATTAGGGTGATGTTGCTTCATAAAATGTGTTGGATAATTTTTCCTCCTTTTCAATTTTTGGAAGAGTTTAAATAGGATTGGTATTAATTCTTCTTGAAATGCTTGGTAGAATTCACCTGTGAAGCCATCTGGTTCTGGACTTTTCTTTGTTGGAAGATTTTTGATGACTGATTCACAGTCTCTTTACTTGCAATTGGTTTGTTGAGTTCTTGTTTTTCTTTTTCGTTTTCCCCACTCTTTTTAATTTTTATTTTTTTAGATTATCTTTTTATAAAATTAATAGATCACACAAAACATTACATTAAAAAACGTAAGAGGTTCCCATATACACCACTCCCACCCCCCACACCCTCATCATTTTTTTCAATTGTAATTTTTGAAGATACATTGATCATAAAAAATATGAGAGGTTCCCATATACCTCCTACCCCTCCTGCTTCAACAACCTCCCTCATCATAGTGGCACATTCATTGCATTTGGTGAATACATCTTGAAATCTTTTTGAGAAACCGCCAAACTGTTCTCCAGAATGGCTGGATCCTTCTGCATTCCCACAAGCAGTAGATGAGTGTTTCCATGATCTTTTTCTTGTAGAGTCAATGTATGTTGTTTGGACATTTCTAGGAATTGCCCATTTCATCTAGGTTGTTTAATTTGTTGGCATACGTTTTCTCATAAGCTCCTCTTCTGATCCTTTTTATTTCTGTGTGGTTAGTCATGATGTCCCCCTTTCATTCCTGATTTTATTTGCATCTTCTCTCTCTCTCTCTTTTTTTTTTCTTTGTTAGTCTTGCTACAAGTTTGTCAGTTTTATTGATTTTCTCAAAGTACCAGCTTTTGGTTTTGTTGATTATTTCATTTCTGCCCTTATCTTTGTTATTTCTTCTTCTTGCTGTCTTTGGGATTTGTTTGCTATTCTTTTTCTAGTTTCTCCAGGTGTTGTTTGGTCTTTGGCTTTAGCTCTTTCTTTTTAAATATAGGCATTTAGGACTATAAATTTCCCTCTCACCCTTGTCTTCCTTGTATCCCAAAAGTTTTGATAAGTTGTGTTCTCATTTTCATTCATCTCGAGATAGCTACTAATTTCTCTTGCAATTTTTTCTTTGACCCACTGATTGTTTAGGAGTGTGTTGGTAGCCTCCATATACTTGCAAATTTTTCCCTTTCCCATCTATTATTGATTTCCAGCTTCATTCCATTATGATCAGAGAATGTGCTTTGTATACTTTCCATCTTTTTACATTTATTGAGGGCTGTGTTGTGGCCCAACATGTATCTATCCTCAAGAAATATCCATGAGCACTTGTGAAGAATGTATGACCTGCTGATTTTGGGTACAATGTTCTGTATATGTCTTTTAGGTTTCGGTCATTTATCATATTCAACTTTCCTGTTTTCTTGTTTTTCTATCTATTGATGTCAGCAGCATGTTGTAGTCTCTACTGTAGAGACATCTGTTTCTCCTTTCAGTGTTGCCAGAATTTGCCTCGTGTATTTTGGGGCCCCCTGGTTAGGTGCGTAGATATTTATGGCTGTTACTCCTTCCTGGTGGATTGTCCCTTTTATTAATATATAATGGCCTTCTGCATCTCTTACCACTTTTTTTGTATTTAAAGTCTGTTTTTTTCTGACAATAGTATAACTACCCCTGTACTCTTTTTGGTTACTATTTGCGTGAAATATCTTCTTTCAACCTTTCACTTTCAGGCTTTTTGCATCCTTGGGTCTAAGTGAATCTCCTGCAGACAGCATATGGATGGCTTATGTTTTCTTATCCATTCCGTCAACCTATGTCTTTTGATTGGGGAGCTTAATTCATTAGCAATCAATGTTATTACATTACTTCAACCATTTTATCCTTTGTCTTTCGTATGTCATACCTCATTTTTGTCCATCTTTTTACCTTTTTGGCTACCCTTTTTTTTTTTTTTTTTTTTTAAAGATTTATTTATTTTATTTAATTTCCCCCCCTCCCCTGGTTGTCTGTTCTTGGTGTCTGTTTGCTGCGTCTTGTTTCTTTGTCCGCTTCTGTTGTCGTCAGCGGCACGGGAAGTGTGGGCGGCGCCATTCCTGGGCAGGCTGCTCTTTCTTTTCACGCTGGGCGGCTCTCCTTATGGGCGCACTCCTTGCGCGTGGGGCTCCCCCACGCGGGGGACACCCTTGCGTGGCACAGCACTCCTTGCGCGCATCAGCACTGCGCATGGCCAGCTCCACACGGGTCAAGGAGGCCCGGGCGCGGACCTCCCATATGGTAGACGGACGCCCTAACCACTGGGCCAAAGTCCGTTTCCCTTGGCTACCCTTTTTGATAGTCCTCATTTCTACGCTGTTCTTCAAGCCTCTCCCTCTTCTCAGAATTTTCTTTTCTGGCTGCAGAACTTCTGTTAGTGTTTCCTGCAGAGCTAGATTCTTGTTTAAAAACTCTCTCACTTTCTGTTTATCTGTGACTCTTTTAAACTCACCGTCATATTTGATGGACAGTTTTGCTGGAAAAAAGAATTCTTGGCTGACATTTTTTCTCTTTCCTTATCTGAATTATGTCATATTACTGCCTTCTTGCCTCCACGGTTTCTGAAGAAAAATCTGCACTGAGTCTTAATGGACATCCCTTGTATGTGATGTTTTGCTTTTTCCTTTGCTGCTTTCAGAATTTTTTCTTTTCTTTGGCATTTGGAATTCTGAATATGATGTTTCTTGTGGTAGTCCATTTGGACTAAATGGAGTACACTGTACTTCCTGGACATGTATATTCATGCCTTTCTTGAAATTTGGGAAATATTTGGCCGTTATTTCCTCAACTACTCTTTCTGCACCCTTTCCCTTCTCCTTCTGGAACTCTCATAACATGTATGTTGGTATGCTTCATGCTGTCATTCTACTCCCTGAGCCCCTGCTCAATGTTTTCCATTATCCTCTCTTTCTGTTCTTCTCTCTTTTCAATCTCAGTTGTTCTTTCCCTTATGACACTGATTCTTACATAATTTCAAATCTGCTGTTGTGTGCTTCTATTGTATTTTTAATCTCATTTATTGTTTCTTTCATTCTCATAAGCACTGTTATTTTTCTATCCAAGAGTTCAAATTTTTCTTTGTGCTCACCCAGTATCTTCTTAATGTCTTTTATTTCTTTAGCCATGTTGTCCTTCAGCTCCATGATTTGATTTAGGAGATCTGTATCACCCTTACCGATGAGCTGTTTCAAGTCCGGAGCTTTGATTTTTTCCTTTGCCTGGGTCATATCTTCCTTTTTCTTAGTATGACTTGTAATGTTTTGCTGATGTCTAGACATCTGACTCTGATGCTGAATTTACTCTGATGTTTAGTTTCTGTCTCTTGTCTAGGGATTTACTGTTAAGTAGCTGTGTGCTACCATTGTTCTTTGACTCTTGTTTCAACTTGTTCTAGGTATTAAGAATTATCCCTGTTTAACCACTCAAACCAGGGCTAAGGACCCAGTAAAGGGGTATAGGCCAGTTTACAAGGGCCTTGGAGAAAGGGACAGGAAAGACACCTGATGGCCCCTTTATTTATTTATTTATTTATTTATTTTCCCCTTTTCATGCACTTTTCTGGTCTGCCAGCAGAATGGTGATCTTTGGTAACTTTTTCAGCTCACACCACAGATGCTAGTGGGGAATGCATTCAGTTAACTCTGTGGTGGGTGGTGCAGAAGCGATATGCTCAGGCCTGGCCAGGCATCACGTACTTTCTCAGGAGGTATTCTCTCTGGACTGGCTGCAACCTCCCTTGCTCCCTCCTCCTCAACGACCAGCCCAGGGCAGTAGAGAGGGTGTTTAAAGATTTATTTATTTATTTAATTCCCCCCCTCCACCGGTTGTCTGTTCTGTGTCTGTTTGCTGCGTCTTGTTTCTTTGTCCGCTTCTGTTGTCGTCAGCGGCACGGGAAGTGTGTGTGGCGCCATTCCTGGGCAGGCTGCACTTTCTTTCACACTGGGCGGCTCTCCTTGCGGGGCGCACTCCTTGCGCGTGGGGCTTCCCTGCGAGGGGGACACCCCTGCGTGGTGCGGCACTCCTTGCGCGCATCAGCACTGCGCATGGGCCAGCTCCACACGGGTCAAGGAGGCCCGGGGTTTGAACCGCGGACCTCCCATGTGGTAGACGGACGCCCTAACCACTGGGCCAAGTCCATTTCCCGAGGAGGCAAATTTTCTTTAGTTCCCTGTGGCTCTCAATGCAGAGCATCATGGCCTCATCCACCCTGGAAGTGTGCAACCCTCCAATGCAGCAGACCAAGCTTGCTGGCCAAAATATGAATTTGCTGGAGGCTGTGTCCCTCCCTCTCCCTTTCTTGGGGAAGAGGACCCCTGGGACCCCCTCAGTCTGTAGCCACTGCCATCCACAGCCACTGCAGTCCTCAGACTGCTGTTTCCTCTGAAGGTGGGGGGATAGATGCCCGCTGCTGCTTTTGCAACTTTACTCATGAGATTTTGGGCCAGCTCAGACTCCTTTCCTACCCCTTTCTTCTGGGTAGTTTCCCACCTTCCCCTGGTGTCCTGAGCCCCAGAGCAGCCCTCCAGACAGTCTCTGCCTGTCCTCTGGCTATTTTTTTTCTGGGAGAGAAGTGATCCATCTACCTCTATAACCCTCCATCTTCCCAGAAGTTCAATATATTATCTTCTTGGTAAGTGTTTTAGTTTGCTTGGCTACTCAAGGCAAATACCATGAAATGGGTTAACTTAACAATGGGAATGTAGTAGCTTGTAGATTTGAGGCTGAGAGAAATGTCCAAATCAAGGCATCATCAAGGCAATGCTTTCTTCCCAAAGAATGGCTGCCAGCAGTCCTGGACTCCTCTGCCATATGGCGAGATACATGGTGGCATCTGTTGGTCTCTTCCTTCTCTTCTGGGTTTCATTACTTTCAACTTCTTGCTTCCATAGGTTTCTCTCTTTGTCTGAAGTTCATTCCCCTATGAAGGATTCCAGTAAGAGGACTGAGACACATCCCGAATGATGTGGGTCACACCTTAACTGAAGTAGCTGCAACGAAATGTCCTACTTAAAACGGGTACCCACAGGAATGGATTAAATTTAAGAACATGCCTTTCTGGGTAGCATATAGCTTCAAACTACAGTAAACCTTTTGAATTTAATTTCCAAATACCTTCTGAGTAAATTAAAAGAGCAGTTTGCATCATGATGTCATCTATCATGTCAGAAATTTTTAGTGAGAGACTTTAACCAAATTATTATGGTAATTGATGAAAAATGGTATATTTAAATCTTAGCTTTTTCTTAGAAAAGATATTTAAAATGTTCAGTGATATTTAGCAATATAATTTCACTTTTAACTCAAAAGCTTAATAACTGGTAAAATAGATTTTTAAATACGAGACAATGGAAATGAAATGTATGATTTAAAAATTGCTTTTCTGCTTTTTAAATTCTCTAGTATTGGTGAATACTATTTTCGCTTGTCAAAAAAGAATTGGGGAGCGGATGTGACTCAAGCAGTTGAGTGCCCACCTCCCGCATGGGAGGTCCCAGGTTCAATTCCCCATGCCTCTTTAATAAACAAAAACAACAAGCAAAACAAATGAGAAAACCAGTTCAGGGAAGCCGATGCGGCTCAGTGGTTGAGCACCTGCTTCCCACATATGAGGTCCCGAGTTCAATATCCAGCCCCCAGGACCTCAAAAAAAAAATTTTAAAAAAATGAAAGAATTGGGCTTCTGGAAGATCTTTCGTTTTGAATCACATGACTAAATATACCTGAAAAGTTCATCCCAGAGATACATAGGGGAGAAGGACAAGTGACAGTGGAGGCAGAAATGGAGTGATGCATCTTAGCCAACAGCAAGGATTGCTGCAGACTCCCAAAGCTGGGAGAGGCAAGGAGGGATTTTTCTCTATAAGTTTCAGAGGAAACATGGCCCTGCCACCACCTGCATTTTGGAGTTCAGCTTCTAGAACTAAGAATTTGAATCGTTTTGAGATAATGATTTGCATTGCTTTAAGCCAAAAAATGTTCAGCCCATTTGTATATTAAGGCTAATGATCCTCAGCTCGTTCCATTCTGCGTCTCAGCTCCCGTGCTGCGTGTGGAATGTCAGGCTGTGCGGGGCTGGCCCGGTGCAGACAGGCGTGTGTCTTAAGGCTGATGAGTACGTGGTCCGTGACATGCCTGCCACATTCAGCAGCATGGGTGGGAGCGCATGAGCCCTTCTTAGGCCAGTGTCCCCAGAATGTAAACGATGAACTCTGTCCCTTAGAGAACTCCCAGGTGTCTGGGAAGAAGCCCTGACCCACGCTCCGCAGTGGAGTGGCTCCGGGAGTCAGCGTGGCTGCGCAGATTTGAAGGAGGCACGCCTGCCACCCATCTCCTGGTGATGAGCGCGTTGAGTCGGCCAGGTCCCCGTCCCCTTTGGCCTGACCCAACACACCAGCGCAACAGGGCTTTAGCTTGGGGGCAAGTAAGGAGAGCCGGACCCCCCTTCCAATTGGTGGTCTGAAGCCAGCGTCTCCCTTTGAGGAATAAAAATCAACAGAAGCCAAGGTCCCAGGGCCGTTCCTGCTATCAGTTGCCTCCCAAAAGGTCTGCAAAAATTGAGCAGAAATGTTTTCCCCGATGTTGGCAAGCTGTTACTGTTGTAGCGTGCTTTAGGGAGTTCATGATTAATGGTCGCATTAATTACACTCACAATTAGTTAATTATATTAATTGCATCATTCATTCAACAACTATTTTTTTCCCATTTCTTTTTATTTGAGAAGTTGTGAGCTTACAAAACAGTCATGCATAATGTGTGGAATTCCTATACATCATCCCTCTGCCAACAACTTACAGTGTTGTGGAACATTTGTTATACAGATTATGGGATAACATCATCAGACTATTACCACTGATTATGGTCCACAGCATTACTTGGTATATTTTTTCCGTACACCCCCATTATTAACACTACATGTAGTAGTATTGGACATTTGATACCGTCCATGGGAGAACATCTCATATTTGTACTGTTAAGCACAGTCCATTTCCACTCCAAGGTTCGTGATGTTCTACAGTCCCAGGCCTTGTACATTCTGTCCAAAGTGGAGGCTACACAACTGTGACGAAAAGCAGGCCTTTTCTCATGATAATAGCAATAATTTATGACATATTTACTTTCCCACGTACCCTTTGGATCTTGAAGCTGCAATACAGTATGGAATTTTTAACTTTGAAATGGATCATAGGGGTCTGGAATTTTTTTTTAAAACAAATCCGTTTTATTGAACAACTACTGAATAAACAACAACATAGACAAGTCATTTATAGCACCTACTATGCGCCAGGCAGGGACCTAGCACAGGGTGGCATTGGTGAACAGGAAAAGTGGTCCCTTCCCTCGTCAAGCTTGTGGTAGGGTGTGGGGAGGACAGAGGGTAAACTGGTGACAAGTAGATACACAGTTAGGAATCAAGATGAGTGCCATGAAATGAAGGAACATGACTCTGCAAGAGTAACAGGGTGACCTAATTTCAACTGCAGGCTGCTGCGGAGGCTGGGTTTTATTTTCAGTGCTCTGTTGCTACCGAGTGTGACCAGCGGGCACGTACTGGTATCTTGGCTCATTTGTGACTCTGCCAAGCATTTGAAAATGAATGCCTTTTGCCAAGGAACCTGTGTTCTCATTGATCAAAATGGGTAGAGTAGATTTGAAGTTTGGAAATAGCTGACTGCATGATTGGGGCTATTTTTTAAAAAGAGGACTTAGAGACCGAGGGAATTTCTGTGTCATTTGTAAGCACAATTCACCTCCCAATCTGATTGACAAGTATGTTTATTATTGAAATGTAGGTCCTGGTCTCTTCTGGGGTGGTGGTGCTGCCTGTGTTTGTAGTTGAACTAGGGGATTTTCTTTTCTTGTTGCTGTGCAATGCCCAATGTTTTGAACGGAGAAGCTAAGTCGCTCATTTGGAGAGTGTAATAGGAAACGGTGATCTCTCCTCATTCTGTATGCTTTTATTCTTGTTCCCTGCATTGTGTTTTTACAGGCTTTGTCTTCCTTGTTTGGAGAGTTAATATGGTCCTGGAAATCTCAGCTGGTATTACCAGGAGAGGCATATGTTTTCCGTCTGAGCCTGGTTAGGGCCTCGTGCTCAGGGAGTGCTTTGTCTCCCTTGTTTAATTAGAGAAAGCTGCTGGGGTTGTTTCTGAAGCTGTGTACGCAGCACGTGTGTACACAGCGGATAAACCTTTGGGTAGAGATAGCACCTTACAGCAATCCCAGGAGGGATGTGGGGAGGCAGCTGGCTAATTGCCATTTCTCTTGTTCTTCCTGTTTTATACCTCCTTTTTGGCAAATGGTAAAAAAAAAAAAAAAAGCATTGAGGTGAAACAGACATCCCAAAGAGTCCCCTTTAACACACCAGGGTGTACTGCTGTTCAACTTGTTTTTCTGCCGCGTGAACTCTTGGGTAGCTTGGGGTGGTTGTCTGGGATGGTCCCCTAGTTTTATAGGCTTGCTCTTTTATTGGTTTCCTTCCATATTAAGGAGATACAGAGAGACTCTCTGTGTTAGTTTGTCGTCTTCTCCCATTTTAGTAAAAAGGGCTGCCCTAATGATGAAGTATCGATTTCTTAGCCCAAAGAGATCATCTCAGAACCAATATGTGGCAGTCTTCTTGCAACTCAGCTCATGGCTTGAATTCTTGTGGTCTAACCTTAGACATGAGGAATCTTCTTTTCTTTTGTTTATTTTCCCCTTGCCCCATTTCCTTATCATTTTCTATTTTTCCTGTGTTATCAATACAGATTTTTAAATTTCTTATTGTGGTACCAGATATGCAATGCAAAATTTCCCGTGCCAACCACTCTCACACGCACCACTCAGTGATACCAGCTACGTTCACAATATTTTATAGTAGGTATTTAAGCTCTGGCCATTGCTGTTTGGACTAAGGTATAGTGGAAACAAATGTTCACAAAGGCAGGGTGTGTGTGTGTGTGTGTGTTGGGGGAGAGCAGGGCTTCTGGAGTGAGGTGGACTAGCTTTTGAACCCAGGCAAGTGACTACCTTTCTGAGCTTCCATTTTCTCATTGGTAAAAACTGCCTCACAGAACAATCGTGAAGCATAGAGAGACCGTCCCCCCAAGGCTGTGGCCTATAAGCAGACAATTGCCTCTGGTTAGTTCCCTTGCCCACCGACTCTTTTTCACAATAACTCTTGCTCACTTAAAAGATGTTTTATTAAATTTTGTATCACTGCTTGTTCGTCCTGTTTTCTGAAGGTTGGTTTAAAAACCACTAAATGCAAATTATTTATTATTTGCAGTCCAAATACCTGTCCAGCTGGCAGAAGCCTGATTTGGGAGGTAACATGCACTTGTCCTGGTAGATTAACTTGTACTTGGAGGCCCAGGCTCGGCAGTGGGCTGCAGAGGTCTAAAGTGTGTAGAGAATCATCTGGGGGTATGAGGGGCTGGGCTTGCCTGGGTCCTCAAACCTTGCTGAGGTGTCCTGGAGGTTTTAGGATCAAGGACTGAGTTTGGGGGACCCTGAAGAACTGTCACCAAGAGATTAGTTCGCATCCCACGTCACTGTCAGTTTGGAAGTTTCTAGAAGTATGGGGTCGAGGGAATTTTGCTGAGGAGAGTCCTTGAGGCAGCTGCCAGTTCTTTCCCACCCTCATATCCAGGGCTGCTCTTGTACTCACTCGTATTCTCTCTCTTTCTGGGTTTGTCTTCTCTCCTGATTTGACCCTTAGGAAAGAGCCAGAAAGGGCTTTCCTACTTGGAATGACATAAGAGCCTCTGGCCTTGCAATGACCCTGCCAACCACTGTCCAACTGCAATGTGGCCTTTGGCTCCTGGGCCCCGAGTGGGCATTCCTGATACATGGTCCCGGTGCTGTGTCAGAAGTGTGACCACAGACCACCAGGCAGTAGTAGCTTCCCATGCACTGGAATTGGTTGGGGCCTCAGTTCTCCCGCTGGGTTTCCATTAATAAGAACGATGTCTGTTGGATACACCTCAACTTCTTTTTTAAAAATTCAGGTTCCTAAAACTTTTCCCACCCTGTGTTGGTGGGGACAGCCATGTGCAGTGGGATTGCTGTGGCCAGCTTTGCAGGCCTAGTGTGCACAGTTTCTTATCGTTTGCTCAGATATTTCAGTCCTGTTTCCTTTTTGCTCATGAGTGTAGCACCCTCAGAGAATGCTTGACATTCTAGCAGGGAGCCTAGAAGGAGATGGACCAGGTGCTCAGCTCTGCGGGGCAACAGGGCAAATGTGCAGGGCTAGGTAACCTTAATGTGGAAGAGACCTCGGCATCAGCAGCCCAGTAGTCCAGACACTTGGCTGGAGGGGTGTGACAGCCTCAGTCCTACTCTGGAAGGGAATGCCAGGATCTCAGACAGGGAGGAGGAGGGTCTGGGCATGAGATACCTTGTTGCCAATCCGAGAATCTTGGCGCGGAAGAGCAGTTCCAGGAGATCCATCTTTGCATGGCCACGATGCTGGACAGTGATTTTTAGAGTGTGATCAAGAGTAAGGGATGGTAAAGGACTGGCTGGAACTAGGGAAGCAACACTTGGTAGTGCTTCAGGTGCAGTTTCAGGTGAGAAGGAATGAAAGGGAGGAGGGAAGGAAGGATTGGAGAACTGGGCAGACCCAAGGCGGGGCTGGGTGCCATCTGGAGCACGTAGGAAAGGTCAAGACTTTGCATTCTTTTTTTTTTCGGAGTGAAGGAGGTAGAGAAACAAGAGTGCTGTCTACAGCTGCGGCAGTGCCATCACTGTCGGTACTAAAGAGTGGTCAAATTCCTTTTTGGGACTCTAGTCGGGGTCAGATATATTGGAATGGTTTCTTGAACTGCCTGTGGACAGGAGCTGATGAGGGGTTGACCACAACTGAAGGGGCATTTCAAAGGCAGAAGACGATGTGGGAGAATGCTCTTTCAGCTCTGCTCTAGAACGTCCTGCTGCTTTAGATTCGATGATTTGGTGGCGTGTGCAAGGGGCAGTGGAATCAAGAAGATTCACGTTTATACCCTAGCCCATTCAGTTACAGGCTGCATGATTTTCGAAAGTTATTTTAACTGAATTTCCATGTATTTATTTATGGATATAAAATTTCCCTGTCTCTAACGTCATCAGGTTGTTTTGGAGCATTAAATAAGACAGAGATGTGACAATAGCCCCACACAGGAGGGCCTCTTGATCTGTCAGCTTCTTTCTTTGTCAGGTATGCTTATGAAAGTGTTCATTAGAGTGTATCTCTCTGCACCCCCCCTCCTCCTCAGTTACTCCTGTGGGAAGCTTCTCCAGCACCTGTCACTATAACCCAGTGTGTGCACTTGTTTATGAATGGTGGGGTAGATCCCAGAACTTAGCTGGACACCTGTGGTCAGTTATGTAGTATGCCTCTAGGGCAGGGGTTCTTAACCGTTTTTGCTCCACGGACCCCTTTGCCAGTCGGGTGAAAACCACAGATCCCTGACTAAGTCCACACTCTCCTGTGAATTATGTCATAAATATATCACACCCGCACCAACACGTCCCTGCAGGAATGATGTTATTTTGAATTTCAGTTTAAGCTCATGGACCTCTTGTGAAGAGCCCCTGATCTGGGGTGAAGGTGTATGGGCTCAGAAAACGTTTCACTGGGAAAGGTCCTGAGAGTTTCTTGGTGTCCAGTGGTTCTCAAATCTGACTGCCAACAGGCAGATTCCTGGGCCTTGGCTGTTAAGATTCTGTCTCCCAGGTCCCAGACGGGACCCAGGAGTCTGTGTGCTTAAAAATGTCCCAAGTTACCCTGATGATGAACGGGTTATGGGAAGGACTTCTCTAGTTAATGCTTCCATTTAAAGATGAGGGAAGCAGATTTGGCCCAACGGATGGAGCACCTGCCTACCACATGGGAGGTCCAGGGTTCAAACCCCGGGCCTCCTGACCCATGTGATGAGCTGGCCCACGCACAGTGCTGATGCGTGCAAGGAGGGCCGTGCCACGCAGGGGTGTCCCCCGCGTCAGGGAGCCCTACGCGCAAGGAGTGCGCCCCATAAGGAGAGCCGCCCAGCGCGAAAGGAAGTGTAGCCTGCCCAGGAATGGCACTGCCCACACGGAGAGCTGACGCAGTAAGATGATGTAACTAAAAGAGACACAGATTCCTGGTGCCGTTGACAAGAATGCAAGGGGACACAGAAGACCACACAGTGAATGGACACAGAGAGCAGACAACTGGAGGCGGGGCGGGGAGAGAAATAAATAAAAATAAATAAATAAAGATGAAAGTACTTAGGGATAGAGAGGAGGATGGAGAGGCAGTTTCTCACTGGCCTTGCAGGCCTCTGTATAGCTGTGATTCGGGCCCAGAATTTCCAGCAATGCCAGTTCTCGTGGGGCAGACACAGACTGTCGTATTCCCACGTGTATAAAAACCCAAAGACGCCCACCCAGCCTCCAGATACATCAGCCTTCACCTGCATGTGTTTATTTCTTTTTTTCCACGAGCCTCTGTGTGTCACTTTCCCTCTTGCCTTCCTACACATGACTGTGCGTGACTTGGATGGGATACAATTTTTTCTTCTGATAGCTCCTTCCCAGGCCTGTATTTGGTAGTTACTGTTTAACTGCCTGGTAGCTCGGCCTGAGCAGGCTGCAGAAGTTGACGCACCACACTGCTGGGAACTCCCCTTCCCTGCAGTTAGGTCGTCCCGTCCCCTGTCCCCCCCCCCCCCCCCAAACTCGCTGTAGATGGGCAGATATTCCGTTTATACAGGAGGTGGCGCTAAAGAGCCCAGGGCTGCACTCCTTTGGGCTGCTCCTGACTTAATTTACCTGGGCTGCTCCTGACTTAATTTACCTGGGCTTTTTCTCCTAGCTTCTGAAAATTAGCAGGAGTAGAACAGGCTTGTTTTCGCCTTTGCGGGGACCTCGGATGGACATGTGCCCATGGCTTCTCGCAAGAATGCAAACTCCCTGCTGCACCCTCCCCTCGGCCTTGTCTGTTTCTCCATCCAGCCTTGCTGACCGGGGCACATTCTCTGAATTCCCTGGCTTATCACCATCTGTTTCTATTAAAATATCTGTTGCCCTCATTGCCCTGGACCCTTTCTAACTGCTGCTCCCAGCATTTGCCTGCCTAATGACGTCCTACAAAGTGTCTCACCTGCCTATAAAAAGAAGTCCATCTCCCCCACCCAGTCATTCTTCTCTCCTCTCAAACTTCCAACTCACTTTTTTGATCATCACAATGAAAAAAAGTACTTCTCTAGAAAAAAGGCTTCTGTGCTTTCATTTAATTTCTAACTTATAATTAATTGGACTTGTTCCATATTATCCTTGTCTTCTTTCTCAACTATCCAAAGCTATATATTTTGTTGACTTTTAAGAAATACACCCTCTCACACAGGTTTCAAGGAGTTCTGAAATTGCAATACAGTTTACAATTTGGAGAGTCGTAGTTTATTTGGCAGCTTTTGTTCCTCAGTGGTACATAATTTAATTTCTAATAGCATAGTCTGCCTTATTTTGCAGGATCTGTATAAAACGCCAGGAAAATTAATATCAGCTTTAGTCAAGATTCAGAATTTTGTGATATTGAATGGGGTAGTGGCCACCAGTAGGTCTAACTCTTAACAGGAAAACAAAATTATGTTTTCTAGCAAAATGTCATCATTTGGATTTGGAATACAATTTGATAAATCATTAAGCCATAAGAGGCTCTTTCACTTATGGTTAGAGCAGCCATAATAAATAAAGCCAACCTAAATTAAGGAGTCTGTCTAGGCTAATTTTGTGATTATATATATTTCAGTAAAGGAAAGCTAAATCCCTGTTTTGGATCTCTAATTTGAAAGAGTTATAAGGCAAGTAATGAAGATTAATTCTCAAATCAAAACTATGACAGGTTCTAGTGCTTCTGTTCACGACCTTCTTTAATTTTTTTTTTGTTAGGTTTATTGCTGTTAATCTACACACAATAAAATCTATCCATTTTAGGTGCACAAATCTACGAGGTTTGACAAATGCAAACAGCCACCTAGCCACGACCACAATCCCAGTTGATTTTTATCTATTTTTTAAATTGGGCAAGTGGTAGGTTTACAGAAAAATCATGCAGAAAATATAGTTTCCAAATACTCCCTTCACACAGTTTTCCCTAGTAACACTTTGCATTACTGTGGTAACTGTGTTAAAATAGATTTGAAACAATATTATTATATTACACTATTAACTATAGTCCATAGTTTACATTAGAGATCACTGTTTATGTTATACTGTCTTACGGTTTTTAAAAATTTTTATTTTATTTATTTATTTATTTATTTTTAAAGATTTATTTATTTAATTTCCCCCCCTCCCCTGGTTGTCTGTTCTTGGTGTCTATTTGCTGCGTCTTGTTTCTTTGTCCACTTCTGTTGTCGTCAGCGGCACGGGAAGTGTGGGCGGCGCCATTCCTGGGCAGGCTGCACTTTCTTTTCACGCTGGGCGGCTTTCCTCACGGGCGCACTCCTTGCGCGTGGGGCTCCCCCACGCGGGGACACCCTTGCGTGGCACAGCACTCCTTGCGCGCATCAGCACTGCACATGGCCAGCTCCACATGGGTCAAGGAGGCCCGGGGTTTGAACCGCGGACCTCCCATATGGTAGACGGACGCCCTAACCACTGGGCCAAAGTCCGTTTCCCTAAAAATTTTTATTCAAGTAATGTAAATGCAATCTGACATTTCCCATTTCAGCCACATTCAAATAGGAAACTCAGTGCTGTTAATTACACTCACAAAGTTGTGGTACCATCACCACCATCCATCACCAAAACTTTCCCATCACCCCAAATAGAAACTCTGACCAATTAAGCATTAACTCCCATTCCTTACCCGCCCCCCCCCCCCCCCCCCCGCGGCCCCTGGTAAGCTGTATTCTAGTTTCTGACTCTATGAATTTGCTACCTCTAATTATTTCCTATCTCAGTGAGATCATACAATATTTGCCATTTTATGTCTGGCTTATTTCACTCAACATGATGTCTTCAGTGTTCATGCATGTTGTTACGTGTTCAGAACTTGATTCCTTTTTAAGGTGGAATAATACACCACTGTGTGTATATCCGCCTGTTTATCCATTCATCTGATGATGGACATTTGTGTTGCTTATACCGTTTGGCAGTTGTGAATGATGCCTCTATGGACATCAGTGTGCAAATATTTGAGTCTCTGCTTTCAGTTCTCTTGGGTACATATTCAGAAATGGGATTGCCTGATTAAATGGTAATTCTATACTTAAATTTCTGAGGAACTGGAAAACTATTTTCCACAGTGGCTGCACCATTTTACTTCCCCAACTACAATGAACAAGAATTCCTCTTTCTCTTTATCCTCTCCAACACTTACTGTTTTTTGCTCTTTTTTTAAGTAGTGGCCATTTTAGTGGGAAATGTTATTTCATTGCAGTTTCTATTTATATTTCTGTAATGGCTAGTGATATTGAACATCTTTTCATGTGCTTTTTGGCCATTTGTATATCTTCTTTGGAGAAATGTCTATTCAATCTTTTGCCATTAAAAATTTTTTTTTTGTCTTTTTGCTGCTGAATTATAGGATTTTAAAATAAATATTCCAGGAATTAAACCCTTATTGAATATGTGGTTTCAAAATATTTTCTTCCATTCAGTAGATTATCTTTTTACATACATGACGAATACCTTTATGCACAAAAGTTTTAAATTTTGGTGAAGTCCTGTTTAGGTATTTTTTTCATTTGTTGCTCATCCTTTTGGTATAGTCTAAGAAACCATTGCCTAACACATGGTCCTGAAGGTCCTTTCTTCTAGGAGTTTCATAGTTTTCCTTCTTATATTTAGATGTCTGATCCATTTTGAGTTAATATTTGTATGTAGTGTTAGGTAGGGGTCAACTTTCATTCTTTTGCAGATGGATATCTAGTTTTCCCAGGACCATTTGAAAAGACTAGTCTTTCCTAATTGAATAGATTTGGCACTCTTATCAAAAATCGGTTGGCCATAGGTGTGAGGATTTACTTCTGAACTCTTCGTTTGATTCATTTGGTTTATATGTTTGTCTGTGAACAAGTACCATGATGTTTTAGTATAACTTTGTTGTATTAAAATAGGGAAGTGTGAGTCTTCCAACTATGTTCTTCTTTTTCGGGATGTTGTATTAAAATAGGGAAGTGTGAGTCTTCCAACTATGTTCTTCTTTTTTGGGATCTATGTTCTGTCTATTTGGGGCCCTTACCCTCCTGTTTAATTGGGATGATTGACTTTTCCATTTCTGTAAATAAGTCTATTTGAATTTTCATTGGCAGTGTGTTTGTTGACTCTATAAATCACTTTGGATTGAATTGCTATCTTAATGATATTTAGTCTTCCAATCCATGAATAAAGAATGTCCTTTCATTAATTTAGATCTTCTTTTTATTTATTTTAGCAGTGTCTGGTAGTTTTTCACATACACTTCCTTTATACCCTTTATTAAATTTATTCCTGCATATATATTTTTCTTTTAGTTACTATTGTAATTGGATTTTTTTCTTGATTTCCTCTTTAGATTGTTCATTTATAGTGTTTAGAAGCACTGCTGATTTTTGCAGGTTGATCATGTACCCCACCACTTTGCTGAATTTTTTAGTTTTGTTGTAGTTGTATAAGATCATGCCACCTTGCAAGTAAGGAATGTTTTACTTCTTCCTTTCTAATTTGGATGCCTTTTATTTCTTTTTCTTGCCTAGTTTCTCTGGCTAGAATTTCCAGTACAATGTTGAATAACAGTGGTGACAGTAGGCAACCTTGTCTTTTTTTCTGATCTCCAGGAGAAAGCTTTCAGTGTTTCACCATTGAGTATGATGTTAATTGTGGATTTTTCATAAATGGCCTTTATCATTTTGAGGAAGTTTTCTTCTATTGCTAGTTTTCTGAGTGTTTGTATTAAGAAAGGGTGCTGGATTTTGTCATGTGCCTTTTCTGTATCAATTGATATGATAATGTGTTTTTTTCCCTTTATTCTGTTAATGTGGTGTATTATATTAATTGATTTTCTTATGTTGAACTACCCTTACATACCTAATTCTTTAAATGTGCTGGTGGATTCAGTTTGCTAGTATTTTGTTGAGGATTTTTGCATCATATTCTTAACAGATAATGGTCTGTGGTGATCTTTTATTGTGCTGTCTATATCTGGCTTCGAGATGAGGATGATGTTTGTCTCATAGAATGAGTTAGGAAGTCTTCCCTCCTCTTAAATTTTTTGGAGAAGTTGAGCAGGATTGGTGTTAATGATTCTTGGAATATTTGGTAAAATTCACCAGTGAAGTCATCTGGTCTTGGGCTTTTCTTTGTTGGAAGGTTTTTAATTACTGATTTAATCTTCTTACTTGTATTGGTTTATTGACATATTCTGTTTCTTCTTGGGTCAATGTAGGTAGTTTCTGTGACTCTAGGAAGTTTTTCATTTCATCAGGCTATCTAATATGTTGACATACAGTTGTTCATTTTGATCTCTTATAATCCTTTCTATTTCTGTGTTATCATTTCTGACTTTAATTATTTGTACCCTTTCTCTTTTCTTGTCAGTCTATCTAAATGTTTCTCGATTGTATTGATCTTTTCAAAGAACCAGCATTTGGTTTTGTTGATTCTATTGTTTTTCTATTCTCTATTTAATTTTTCTCTGTTCTAATCTTTGTTATTTCCTTCCTTCTGCTCACTTTGGGTGTAGCTTGCTCTTCTTTTTCCAGTTACCCTGTTTGTGAGATGAGGTCTCTCATTTGAGATCTTTCTTCCTTTTATTTTTTTAAATTATCTTTTTTTACAGTTAATAGATCACACAAAATGTTACATTAAAAAACATAAAAGGTTCCCATATACCCTACTCCCTACCCCCACCCCATTTTTAATTGTATTTTTTTGAAGATACATAAAACACAAAAAGTGTTACATTAAAAAATAAAAGAGGTTCCCAAATACCCCCCAATCTCCCCACCCCACTCCTCCCTTATCAACAGCCTCTTTCATCATTGTGGCACATTTAAAACGATACATTTCTTCCTCAGGACTGCCTTTGTTGCATCTCATAATTTTTTTATTTTATTTTTTTAGGAGGTACCGGAGATTGAACCCAGGACCTCGTACATGGGAAACAGGTGCTCAACCACTGAGCTACATCTGCTCCCAAGGAGAGTTGGGGTTTTTTGTTTGTTTATTTGTTCGTTTGTTTTCAGAAGGTACTGGGCATAAAACCTGGGACCTCTACATGAGAAGTAGGTGCTCATCCACCTGAGCTATAGCTGCTTCCCCCATACATTTTGATATGTTGCATATTTGTTTTCATTGACATCAGTAGAGTTCCTGATTTCTCTTGTCATTTCTTTCTTGACCCATTGCTGTTGAAGAGTGTATTATTTAATTTCCACATATTTGTGAATTTTCCAGTTCTCTTTCTGTAATTGATTGCTAACTTCTTTTCACTGAGGGCAGAGGAAATACATTATATGATTTCAGTGTTTTTAAATTTATTGAACCTTGTTTTGTGACCTAACATATGGTTTCTCCTGGAGAGTAATTCATGTGCCCTGGAGAATAAGTACATTCTGCTGTTGGGTGAAGTATTCTATATGTTTGTTCAGTCTAGTTGGCTAGTATTGTCATTCAAATCATGTATTTCCTTATTGATATTCTGTCTAGGTGTTTATTAAAAGTAGTGTATTGAAGACTACTATTAATGTAGAATTGTCTCTTTCTCCCATCAAATCTGTCAATATTTGCTTCAGGTGTTTCGGGTCTCTGCTGATATGTGTGTGTGTGTATATATATATTATTATTATGCTTTTTTTTAATTGAATTTCCCCTTTTATCATTATATGGTAACCTTTTCTGTCCTTCATAACAGTTTTTTTTTAAAGATTTATTTATTTATTCCCCCCTCCCCCCATTGTCTGTTCTCTGTGTCTATTTGCTGCATCTTGTCTTCTTCTTTGCCCTCTTCTGTTGTTGTCAGCGGCACGGGAATCTGTGTCTCTTTTTGTTGCATCATATTGCCGCGTCAGCTCTCTGTATGTGGCCCCATTCCTGGGCAGGCTGCACTTTCTTTCACGCTGGGCGGCTCTCCTTACGGGGTGCACTCCTTGCGCGTGGGGCTCCCCTATGCGGGGGACACCCCTGCGTGGCACGGCACTCCTTGCGTGCATCAGCACTGCGCATGGGCCAGCTCCACACAGGTCAAGGCGGTGCAGAGTTAGAACTGTGGACCTCCCATGCAGTAGACGGAAGCCCTAACCACTGGGCTAAGTCTGCTTCCCCCATGACAGTTTTTGACTTAACATCTATTTCATCTGATATTGGTAGATCTCTTGCAGCTTTCCTTTGTTTTCTCTGCATGGTATACTTTTTTCCATCTTTTCACTTTCAACCTACTTGTTTCTTTGAATTTAAGGTGAATCTCTTGTAACAGTATTATAGTTGGGTCTTGCTTTTTTATCCATTCTGCCAATCTCTGTCTTTTTAACTTATTTTTATTTATTTATTTCACAATTGGGATGTTATTGTTTGTTTTAAGGTCAGCACACAGACATTATGAGCAATTTGTGTACAATTCTTAATGGATGTATTGACAATCTAAAATGGCAAATGTAGTTGTAGTTCTTTTCTAAAGTTATTCTAATGCATTTCCAGCTTAAAATATGGAGGTAAGTTTTCCTTAAGAGGATGTCAAATACCAATATCTTCAAATGTTGATTAGCTGTTCCATCACAAATCCCACTAATTCACAATTTAATATCATATACACTACATACTCACATTTCTGATCCTTTGCAAAACATAACAAAGTTATTAGAAAAACTGGACGACCACAACCAAGGATGTTATAGAGTGCACACAGTTCTGATAGGGACAGTCAAGATCAGGGAACAGTTTTAAGAAACAATTCTGTGTGGAGCTGGTGGAGCTCAGTTGTTGAGCACCTGCTTCACATGTACGAGGTCCTGGATTCAATCTCCAGTACTTCCTTAAAAAAAAAAAAAAAAAGAAACACTTCTACTATGAAATATGGGAGTAGAAGTAATTTAAAATGTTCAACACATTAAATGCATGACTGTGCCTCTAAATATCCATTTAGTATGTGTTGTATTATAGGATATAAAAACTAACCCCCCACCCTATGGAATGTTAAGTTGATATCCCAGACAGTCAAGGCCACTATTTTTACCAGAAAACAAACCACCAACCAATGATTTACCCTCTTAAAAAAAAGAGAGAGAGAGACAAACATTTACACCTAAAAAATGGAATGAAGTGAGATTCTAATCTCCTTCTAAAAATATTTTTTCTAGCGCTACTAAAAAACTTGCATTTGTAAAATAGTTGATAAAAATATTCCTCTGGATTGTATAAGAGGGGAGAAACAGGGATCTCTGATGAGGCGTGGCGTATGATAATAATCAGACTTGGCTTCTTTCCCCTCTGCTTCATCAGAGGCTGGACTGCCCTTATTTTTCGTTTTTCCATTTTCTGCAGGTATGTCTTTAGTTTCTTGGTTAGCCACTACTGCTTATTTTTCCTTTGCTTCCCTTCTCCTTTTGGGTATTTTTTTTTTTGTCTCAATATTTGTCATTTCCTGCTGTTTTTTTTGTTTTTTTTTTTACTTCATTTCCCCTGTAGCAGGAGTGGGTTTAACTGACAACCTCACTGTCCTATGGGCTTCTCCTTCCCCACCCCTTCAGCCTAGGAGTCCTTCCTCTTGGGTATCTGGGTGGGGGAGAGCCCAATCTCTGACTTTTGACTGGAGTGTTTAATGCATTTATATTTAAAGAAAGCACTAATTCAGGACTTTGTTCTGCCATTTTGCTGTTTGGTCTTTGCAGTCTTATATACCTTTTTTGTCCTTCAGTTCTTCCATTAATACCTATTGTGTGGAAGAAATATTGATGTGGAGGCAGTGGCCCCTGGAGGCTCTGAAGGTAGAAAGAGGGAAAAACAGGTGTAATATGTGGCATTTTCAGGATTTCGGAATCATCCTGATTGACATTATGACGGTAAATACAGGCCGTTATATATCTTGCAATAAACCTACAGAATAGGGTGGGAGAGAGAGTGTACACTACAATGTAAACTATAATCCATGCTTGGTGACAGTGCTCCAAAATGTGTTTATCAATTGCAATTAATGTACCACACTAATGAAAGATGTTGCTAATGAGGGAAAATGTGGGGAGCAGGGCATATGGGAATCCCCTGTGTATTCTCTTTAACATTTATGTAATCTAAGTATCTTTTAAAAAATAAAAAATTGAAAAGAGAAAAAAAAAACCCTATTGTGGTAGTTTGGTATGGCTTATGAATTCCAAAGTAGATATTGGATTGAGTTTGTAAACTGGTCTGTTCCTCTGGGTGTACTGGATTGTATTAGACTCAGAGGTTTCACTTTTACTTTATTAAATCAAGATTAGGGCTTTTATTTGACCATGTCATTAGGGCTCCTCAGTTTGAGGACCTGCCTACAGCTGGCTTACAGCTGTGGGCTATGTAAATGAATGCTCAATCAAAGACAGGGAAGTAAATACACAGAGAAGGAGAACACAGAAGCAGATATGTGGGAAGAGAGAATGCTCCATAGACACGGCCCTGGGAAAAGAGATGAACCTCCCACCCTATTCTGTAGGTTTGTTGCAAGATATATAACGGCCTGTATTTACCGTCATAATGTCAATCAGGATGATTCCGAAATCCTGAAAATGCCACATATTACACCTGTTTTTCCCTCTTTCTACCTTCAGAGCCTCCAGGGGCCACTGCCTCCACATCAATATTTCTTCCACACAATAGGTATTAATGGAAGAACTGAAGGACAAAAAAGGTATATAAGACTGCAAAGACCAAACAGCAAAATGGCAGAACAAAGTCCTGAATTAGTGCTTTCTTTAAATATAAATGCATTAAACACTCCAGTCAAAAGTCAGAGATTGGGCTCTCCCCCACCCAGATACCCAAGAGGAAGGACTCCTAGGCTGAAGGGGTGGGGAAGGAGAAGCCCATAGGACAGTGAGGTTGTCAGTTAAACCCACTCCTGCTACAGTGGAAATGAAGTAAAAAAAAAAAACAAAAAAAACAGCAGGAAGTGACAAATATTGAGACAAAAAAAAAAAAAAAAAAATACCCAAAAGGAGAAGGGACCTTGTGGAGAGAACAGAGCAGCTAAGCCCAGAAAGAAATAAGCCCTGGGGAGAGTGATACCAGCCTACAGCAGAGATCAGAAGAAGCTGGGACCTTGGAGCCTTCAGAGGAAGGAAGAAGGCTGAACCCTCGCAGACATCACCTGCCATCTTGTATCAACACATGGCAGCAGACTGTGGGTGAGAAAGTACCTCTAATGGTACCTTTAGTTGGACTCTTTAGGGCCTGGTAACTGTAAGCTTCTACCTCAAATAAATATCCTTTATAAAAGCCAACAGAGTTCTGGTACTTTGCATCTGGACCATTTTGGCTAATATACCTGTTCCTATATTTATTTGTTTTTTTCCTGTAGTGTACCATTTTGTGTTCCTTCTTATTTCTTTCTGTGTGTACTTTCAAGATATATTCTTGGTGGTTACCCGTCCAGCTTAAATTTAATATCCTGAGTCTGTAACAATCATTTCTGATTTGATACCACCTTAAACAGCATATACAGACTATGTTCCTGTACCTCTCTGCCCTCCTACCTTGTATTGTACTTTTACAAATTATGTATTTTTATATTATTTATCCCAAATCATAGATTTATGAGTACTTTTTTGCATTTACATTTTAGAACCTGTAAGAAGTAAAAAGTGAAGTTACATTCCAAAAAACATAATACAGTAATACTGGCATTTATAATTACCCATATGATTACCTTTATTGAGGTCTCCATTTCTTTATGCTGCTTTAATCTACTGTCTTGTGTCCTTTCCTTTCAGTCCAAATGCTCCCATTAGCATTGCTTATAAGGCATGTCTAGTGGCAGTGAACTCCCTTAGCTTTTGTTTATCTGGGATGTTTTAATCCTCCTCATTTTTGAAAAACAGTCTCCTGGGTACAACAATCTAGATTGAGAGTTGTTTTCTTTCAGCACGTCCCATAGCCCTCTTGCCTCCATGGTTTCTGATGAGAAATCAGTGCCTAATATTATTGGGATTTGCTTATACATGTTACTTTTCTCTCGAAGCTTTCTCTTGTCCTTGCATTTGACAGTTTAACTTCTGTGTGTCTGGGCATGGTTCTCTTCAAGTTTAACCTGTTTGGAGTTTGTTGGGCTTCTTGAATTTGTATATTAATGTCTTTTGTTAAATTTGGAAAGTTTTCTGCCATTATTTCTTTGAATATTCCTTCTTCCTCTTTCCTTTTTCTCCTTCTGGGACTCTCATAATGCATATATGGTGCCTCACAGGTCTCTTAGGCTCTGTTCCCTTTTTTCTTTCTGTGCTTCCTTCTGATCTCCAGCCTGAATCATTTCAATTGTCTTGTCTTCAAGCTTACTGAGTTTTTCTCTACCAGATCCAGTCTGATGCTGAAATGCTCTAGGGAATTTTTCATTACAGTTATTGTGGTCTTCAACTCTAGTTTTTCTGTTTGGTTTTAAAAATTTCTCTTTATTGAGATTCTCTGTTCATTCATTGTTTTCCTAATATCCTTTGGTTCTTTCTCCATTTTTTCTTTTTTCCCCTTGATTATTTTGAGGATCATTTTTTAAAAGTCTTTGTGTCCAAAGTTTTATCTTCTTCACAGCTGGTTTCTAGATTTTTATCTTGTTCCTTTGGATGGGTCATCATGTCTTATTTCTTGGTTTGTCTTGTAATCTTTTTTTTGCAATCTATACATTTTAATGTTTTAAAGTGTTAAGTTTGGGATTTCATCTCTGAGCTCTCTGCTCTTAAGTTTATATCCAGCCAGGGTACAACAGATTTTCTTCAGCACCAGGAACTAACAAAAACAAACCAAGCCAAGACTCCTTTCACAGTATTTGCAAATTGACTCCGCATTGCCTGGGGCTTTTTTTTTCCAGTTTAGCCATCCTATCAAGAAGATCTGCCTGAGGCAAAAGTGAAGTACAGGGTCCTCTCCATCTTTTTTGAGTCTGTGTCTTGTCCTGGGAGAGAGAGTGTACACTACAATGTAAACTATAATCCATGCTTGGTGACAGTGCTCCAAAATGTGTTTATCAATTGCAATTAATGTACCACACTAATGAAAGATGTTGCTAATGAGGGAAAATGTGGGGAGCAGGGCATATGGGAATCCCCTGTGTATTCTCTTTAACACTTATGTAATCTAAGTATCTTTTAAAAAATAAAAAATTGAAAAGAGAAAAAAAAAACCCTATTGTGGTAGTTTGGTATGGCTTATGAATTCCAAAGTAGATATTGGATTGAGTTTGTAAACTGGTCTGTTCCTCTGGGTGTACTGGATTGTATTAGACTCAGAGGTTTCACTTTTACTTTATTAAATCAAGATTAGGGCTTTTATTTGACCATGTCATTAGGGCTCCTCAGTTTGAGGACCTGCCTACAGCTGGCTTACAGCTGTGGGCTATGTAAATGGATGCTCAATCAAAGACAGGGAAGTAAATACACAGGTCCTAATGGTTTTTAGTTCTACCGAGAACTGTCGCATAACTCAAGGTAAATCTCAACCTCAACCAAGCAAATCGACACTTATGGACACTTAGACCATAGGAGTGCAGTAGGTTTCAGCAAGGTGTATAAAAAAACCCTCTCCTGTCTTTGTAGGTATGATGGATTAATAAGACCAGAATGTAGTGGCAGGCTATCATTTGCTGTATTCATAAAGCACTGATTAATAAAACTAGCTCATGCTGGGAGAAAGTCTCTAATGGGGAGTGACAAGACTCCAGAACTGATTGATGTATCTGATTGATAGTGTGAACAAGAACTTATGACACGCAAATATCAAATGTGTAGGTGTCCCAGAGCTGGACAAGGAAACTAAGATGGTGGATGCCGCTGTTAACGTCTGTGGGTTTGAATGATGGGCCGTGTCAAAGAGAAAAAATTTAATAGGACACACTTTGATTCAAAAAAGTTGCATCTGAAAAATAGAATCCTTAGGAGTAAAAAAATATTCATTGTTGTAAAATATGTTATACAAAATTTGCCATGTTAGCCATTTTAAGTGTACAATACAGAGGTATTAACTATGTTCACAATGTTGTGCAACTCACCACCATTTCTCAGACATTTTCCTCACTGCTTAGGGGTTTTAACTGCATGTAAACTCAAACCAGCATGCACATAGAGTTGTAGGAAAATGCTGTATTAATAAAGCTGTAGATTCTGGAATAAAGGGATTGAAGGTCCCTCCTAGTCTCCCCACTTTGTGCCGATAAGATGCCCATTGGGAACATTTGGTATGAAAAGAGTCACCACTTGGAGTCTGTCCAGAGGGTGATAGGATGCTTGGGGAAGAACTGAAGGAACCAGGAACCAGTGGAAGACAACAAGAGTTGAAGGAGGCATGGACATAATCCTCCCGTGTGCTGGACCATCAGAGGGAAGCCTGCTTCTCCGTGCTCCTGGCATTGCCTGGGGAGATCTGTCAACTGCAAACCTTGACATGCAGGTTTCCACTCTCACTCCCATGAAGTGTGTCTCCTGTGGAGTTACCCAAGTGAGAAGAGAGCATCTGCATGTGGGTTTTTGATTTGGGGCCCATGTTGGAAACTACAGAGAGTTTTTTCCAGTCCTGACATCTCAATATACACAGCAAGGCTCTCTCCAGGGGCTGCTTCATGGGCCTTTCCTGCTGCCTCAGTTTCTGCAACTTCGAAGGTGACTGCTGGTGTCTTTGAGAGGTATCCATGGCCCCCTTCAGCCAGTTTCACACACCCCAAGTAGACACACCCTCAGAAATTGGTGAAGTCCTAAGCAATTTTCATGTGATAGCAGGCAAATAGCAGAAAGTTGTATCTGGGAGGCATTTAGCAGAGTGGTAAGAGTCCCATCTGGTCCTACTGCCCACCAGTCTTGGGGCCTTTGGGAATTTTCTTAACCTCTCTTTGCTCATCTGTAAAATGGGGATAATAGTGGTGCCTTCCTCATGCAATTGTTATAAAGCTCTTAGAACAGTTCTTGCACTTGTACTTTATCTACAGAGATTTTGGTTCTGGAGGGCAAGGCTAGTGCCGCTGGGTGGAGGGAGGCGAAGGTCTAGCGCAGCCTTTCTGGCTCTCATGCTCTGTCCTCGTTGCACTCATGCCATTCCCTTTGCTTACGCTGATTTCCTACCTGAATGTACTAAGCAAAGTCTGACTTCTCCGGTGATTCAAAGCTTAAAGGCCACCTTCTCCCGAAAGCCTTCGTCAACTGCCTTCTGTAGTCATGGATGTCTCCTGCTGCATTTTCCAGTGTATTTAGGTTATATGTAGTTGTTTACCTTTCTGCTTTCCTGGCTCTTCTGGGACGGGCTGGGATTCAGTCATCAATGTATTTATTCCCAGTCACTAGCCAGTGTCTGACTGACAGCAAGGATTAGTTAATGGAATGAAAACAATTTCCCAGTCCCCAATAATAGGAGGATACTGCAGGAAATTGGATGTTGCCAGAAATGTTGCGTTTCCTGATAGGAGGTGTGTTTTAAGTAGAGGCAGGTGATTCTAACAGATGGCCTCCTTTGGTCAGGTTTAAATCTAGTTCCTTCTAGCTGGGTGATTCTCTTAACATCTTTCTCCAAATGGTGTTACAGTCCGCTGCCATCTAGCAGACATGGATGGCTTGATGGTCCTGTAAGACAGCTTTCATGTAAGGAAAGATTGGTTGGAAATAACTTTGTTCAACTACTTTTCAAAAAGTAGTTCTATTGAAATATATTCATACACCATACACTCCATCCAAAGTGTACAGTCAATGGCTCTCAGTATAATCACAGAGTTGTGCATTCTTCACCACGAACAATTTCAAAACATATTCATTACCCCAAAAAGAAAAGCCCCATGCCCCTTATACCCCTCCATTATTGATATTTAGCATTGGAGTGATAACTTTGTTACAATTGATGAAAGAATATTAAAAATATTACTTTTAACTACAGTCCATAGTTTGAATTAGGTGTATTTTTCCCATACACCACCCTATTATTAACACCTTATACTAGTGACATACAATTGTTTCTAGTTCATGAAAGAACATTCTTATATTTATACCATTAGAGTCATCATCCACAACAGTGTTCTCAGTGTTATACAATCCCGTATTTTTTGTTTGGTTTGGCTTATGAGAAATTAGAAAAGGTATAGGTTTACAGAAAAGTCACATAAAAATACCAAGTTCTCATATACCCCCTTATTGTCGACACTTTGCACCAGTGTGGTACTTCTTTTACAACTGATGGGAGAATATTAAAATATTGCTATTAACTATAGGCCCTGGCTTATATTAGGTACATTTTCCCCATATATCATCCTATTATTAACAGCATGTAATTGTGTTGTGTATTTGTTACACTTCCTGAAAGAACATTCTTATACCTGTACTCTTAACTACAGTCCTTCATCCATCACAGGGTTCGCTGTGTTGTACAGTCCCATGTTTTCTACAGTCCATTCAAAGTGTACACTCAGTGGCTTTCAGTCTAATTATAGAGTTGTGCTGTCATCACCACAGTCAATTTTAGAATATTTTCATTATGCCAAAAAGAAAAATCCCCATGCCCCCTTACGTCACCCTATTGTTGACTCTTGGCATAGATATAGTTGCTTCATTGCAACTGATGAAAAAATATTATGGTATTATGGTTAACTATAGTCTGTAAGTTCTTTTAGTTGTATTTTCCCAAGGAATCACCATGTTACTAATACTTTGTAACAGTGACATACATTTATTCTAGCTCATGGAAGAACACTCTTTTATTTGTACTAATAACAACGTTCCTCATTCACCACTGAGTTCGCCACATTATACATCCCCAGTTTATCCTCTAGCTTTCATTCTCTTGACAGTTATGACCCTAGATTACCCCTCTTGGCCACTATCACATTGATAAATTGTGGTGTTAATTATACTTACTATCATGTGTTGCTCTTGGAAATGGATAGAGGTAAGAGCAACACATGATAGTAAGTATAATTTCCAAACCCTTACAATCAACCTTACTAAAAATTTTATAGACGTTGGACATCAGCACCCCTTTTCAACTCTCATTCTATCTCCTAGTAACTTATACTCTAGGTTTTAACTTCTTGAAGTTACTTATTGTGTTTAGAACATATTAGTGAGACCAAACAATATTTTTCCTTTTGTATGTGACTTATTTCACTCAACATATTATCTTCAAGGTTCTTCCCTGTGGTAGTATGCATCCTGACTCCATTTCTTCTTATAGCTGAATAGTATTCCATCATGTGTAGATACCACATTTTGTTTATTGATTCATTCATTAGTTGATGGACACTTGGGCTGTTTCCATCTTTTGGCAATTGTGAATAACGCCACTATGAACATTGGGGTGCAAATGTTAGGTTGCATCCTTGCTTTAGTTCTTCTGAATATATTCCTAGTGACGGAATTGTTGGATCATGCAGCAGTTGTATATTTAGCTTCCTGAAAAACTGCCAAACTGCCTTCCAAAGAGGCTGCACTATTCTACATACAGTGAACAAGATTTCCTATTTCTTCACAGCTTCTCCAATACTTGTAGTTTTCTGCTTTTTAAATAGTGACCTTCTATAAGGTATGAAATGACATCTTATTGTAGTTTTGAATTTCATTTCCCTAATAACTAGTAAGGTTGAAAATCTTTTCAAGTGCTCTTTAGACATTTATATTTCCTCTTTGGAAAAATGTGTTTTCAAATATTTTTCCCTATTATTAATTGGGTTGCTTGTCTCTTTATCGTTGAGTTGTATGATCTCTTTATATATCATGGAAATTAAACCCTTACTGAATATGTAGTTTCCAAATATTTTTTTCCCATTGACTAGGCTGTCTTTTCATCTTCTTGACAAAGTCATCAGAAGCACAAAAGTATTTAATGTTGAGGAGATCCCATTTATCTACTTTATTCTGTCATTGTTCATGCTTTTGGTATAAAGTTTAAGAAACCACCTCCTATCACAAGATCTTGAAGGTGTTACCCTACATTTTCTTCTAGGAGTTTCATGTTTCCAGCTTTTGTATTTTGGCCATTTTTAAGTTAATTTTTTTTACAAGGTGTGAGAGAGAGGGTTCCCCTTTCTTTCTTTTGGATATGGCTATCCTGTTCTCTCAGCACCATTTCTTAAATAGACTGTTCTGACCCAGCTGGATGGATTTGATGGCCTTGTCCAAAATTAAATGACCCTTGATATGATTCTCAGTTTGATTCCATTGATCATTATGTCCATCTTTATGCCAATACCGTATGGTTTTTGCCCTGTCGTTCTGTAATTGCCTTTAAAGTTAGGTAGTATGAGTTCTCCAACTTTGTTCTTCTACTTCAAGATGTTTTTGGCTATTCAGGTTACCCTTCCAGATGAAAAAAGGGCCATTGGAATTAAGCACTGTTGCTTCCATGCTCTCCCAGGTTGCATGGAGAGGATTCCTAACACCTGGTGGTCTAGGCATGTGCAGTGGGCTCTTGAACCAGACACTGCAGTCTATATGTAGTAGATGTTTGGTTGGCACTTCAGAGGAATGCTTGCACGAGACCACCAACAATGTCTACACAGTCAGTTAACATGATTGTAATATATACATATATATATATACATACATATATATATAATGCATCAAAGTAGAAGAATGAAACAAAGGACATTCTCTTTGATGTATCATAATTCTTAAAGTTTCATAAACTTTAATAAAAGATAAAAAGACACTTCTAGACTCCCAGGAAGGTGGAGAATTAGAGCTAGAGGATAGACAGAAACTGTCTGGAAAACTGTTCTAGGGCTTAGGACAGCAGGGGAAGGCTGTACACTACCTGGAGGAGAAAGGGTCAAAGAAAAGGCTCAACAGGGAAGGTCTATGAGTGAAAGCTACAGCTGCTGGCACCCATTCCCACACCCTCAGAGCAGAGGGGATTGAGTCCTCCAGCCCCTGGCTTGTGGCTATGGACAGAGGGAGTCTCAGTGGTCTACCTTCCCAGGAAAAGAGAGAGAGAGGGACATAGCCTACGGCTGATTCAGCTTTTGGCCAACAAGTTTGGTTTGCTGTGTCCCATGAGTCACAGTCTTCCAGGATGGGTAGGGTCCTGCCATAGTTTGCCCTGGGAGCTGGCAGGGGATAAGGAGATCCCACCTTCTCTAACACTCTCCTGCTGACCTGGACTGGCTATTTAGGACAGAATTTATTTCTTCCCCAGGAAAAGGGAAGGGGCAGCCTGCCAAGGGAGGAGAGCAGCTTTCGAGAAAGTTTAATTTGTGAGGCTTGGCTCTGAGAGAGAATTCTCCATCACATTGTTTCTGCCTGCCTGGTCTGGGTTACAGCGAACACATTCTGACCAGGGTTTGAGCAGAGAGGTCTTCCGAAGATCGCCATCTGCTGGCAGACAAGTATAGTGCATGCAAGGACTTAAGTAAATAAATAAAAGAGGCTTTTTCGGGCCTTTACAGGCTCTTGGAAACTGGTCTGCAAACCATTACTGAGTCGAAGGCCCTGATCTGAGCCGCTGAACAGGGACAATCCTAAAAACTTAGAACAAGTTGAACCAAGACTCAGACGTTAACACACAACTGATCACTACTTAATCCCTATACAAAAGAGAGAAACTGAGCATCAAAGTAAACTCACCATCATAATCAGATGCCTAGAAATCAGAAAAAAAAATGAGAAGTCATACTAAGAAAAAAAGAAGATACAGCTCAGGCAAAGGAATATAACAAAGCTCCAGGTGAGACACAGGATTTGAAACAGCTAATCAATGATGTTCATACAAATCTCCTAAATCAAATCAAGGAGTTGAAAGACAATATTAAAGAGACAAAGGACATCAAGAAGATACTGGGTGAGCACAAAGAAGAATTTGAAAAGTTAAGTAGAAAAATAACAGTTTATGGGAATGAAAGACGCAATAGGTGAGATTAAAAACATGTTAGAGGAGAGCAGATGTAGCTCAGTGATTGAGCACCTGCTTCCCATGTATGGGGTCCTGGATTCAATCCCCCAGTATCTCCAAATATATATATGTGTATTAGCGGTGTACAAAAGCAGATTGAAAATCATAGGAGAAAGAATCAGTGATGCGGAGAACATAACTCAAATTGAAGAGAAATAAGAACAGAGAGGAAAGAACAGAAAAACGTGAGCAGGGACTCAGGGAGTTGAATGATGTCATGAAGTACACAGCTAGTACTTCCAGCTCTGCAGGAAGCACTAAAGGAAATTCTGCAACCCAAAGGTATAAGACAGGAAAGAGAGGCTCGGAGGAAAGTGTAGAAATAAAGACTACCAGAAAGGATAACCGAAAGGGTAAAAGGACAAATGAAAATTAGATATGACTTCAAGGCAGTGGCCTCTGGAGATTCTGAGGGGAGGAAGAGGGAGAAACAGGTATAATATGAGGGCATTTTGGGGTCTTGGGAAGTGTCCTGAATGACATTGCAATGGCAGATGTCTTGTCATAACTTACAATATTGTGTGGGAGAGCATGTAAACTACAGTGTAAACTATAATACATACTTAGTGGCAATGGTCCAAAAGCTGTTCATCAATTGTAAAAAATGTACCACATTAATGAGGGATGTTGTTCATATGGGAAAATATGGGAATCCCCTATATTTTTTTATGTAACAATTATGTAATCCAAGTATCTTTTTTTTTTTAAAGATTTATTTATATATTTATTTCTCTCCCCTTCCCCCCCCACCCTGGTTGTCTGTTCTCTGTGTCTATTTGCTGCGTCTTCTTTGTTCACTTCTGTTGTTGTCAGTGGCACGGGAATCTGTGTTTCTTTTTGTTGCGTCATCTTGCTGTGTCAGCTCTCCGTGTGCATGGCACCATTCCTGGGCAGGCTGCACTTTCTTTCGTGCTGGGAGGCTCTCCTTATGGGGTGCACAACTTGCGCAGCGGGCTCCCCTACGCAGGGGACACCCCTGCATGGCACAGCCCTCTTTGCGCGCATCAGCACTGCGCTTGGGCCAGCTCCACACGGGTCAAGGAGGCCCGGGGTTTGAACCGTGGACTTCCCATGTGGTAGATGGATGCCCTAACCACTGGGCCAAGTCCCCTACCCCAAGTATCTTCTTAAAAATATAAAAAGGATATTTTAAAAAATGAGATATGACATTAAAGCCAACAAACAAAATGGTGACAGCAATTATTGCATTTACAATAATATCATTGAATATAAATGGATCAAACTCCCTAATGAAAAGGCTGACAGAATGGATTAAAAAAAAACATGAACTCTCCATATGCTGTCTGTAAGAGACTCACCTTAGACCCAGGAATACAAAGAGGCTGAAAGTAAAAGGTCAGAAAAAGATATTGTATGCAAACAGTAACCAAAAAAAAAAAAAAGCAGGGGTAGCCAAAATAATATAGGACAAAACAGACTAAATGCAAAAAGTAATGAGATACAGAAGGCCATTACATATTGATAAAAGTAATAATGGGAAGGAGTAACAGTCATAAATATCTATTCACCTAACCAGGGTGCCCCAAAATATATGAGGCAAATTCTGGCAAAACTCAAAGGGGAAACAGATGTCTCTACAATAATAATTGGAGACTTCAACACACTACTCACATCAGTTGATAGAACAACTAGACAAGATCAACAAGGAAACAGAGAACTTGAACAGTGTGATAAATGAGCTAGACCTAACAGACGTAAACATACCATTGCACCCCAGATCATCAGATTATACATTCTTCCCAAGTGTTCATGGATCTTTCTCCAGGATAGACCATATGCTGGATCACAAAGCAGGTATAAATAAATATAAAAAGACTGAAAATATACAAAGAAACTTGAACTCATCATAATGGGATGAAGCTGGAGATGAATACTAGGTGGGAGAGGGGGAAATTCACAAATGTGTAGAGGCTAAAGAGCACACTCCCAAACAATCAGTGGGTCAAAGAAGAAATTGTAAGAGAAATTAGTAAATATCTTGAGGTGAATGAAAATGAGAAGATAACTTATCAAAATTTATGGGATATAGCGCAGGCAGTGCTATTTTTACCTCTACCCGCCTATATTAAAAAAGAAAGAACTAAAATAAAGAACAAACAGAACACCTGGAAGAAGTAGAAGAACAGCAGAGCAATTCCAAAGCAAGTCAAAAGAAAAAATAAATATTAGAGCAGAAATAATGAAATAGAGAACAAAAAACCTATAGATGAGATCAACAAAACCAAAAGCAGGTTCTTTGAGAAAATCAATAAAATGGACAATCACTTAGCTAGGCAAAGAAAAAGAGATGTAAATAAATAAAATCAGAAATGAAAGGGGAGACATTATGACTGACCCCATGGGAGAAAAAAAGGATCATAAGAGGATGTTATGAAAAACAGTGTGCCAAAAATTAGACAACCTAGATATACTGGACAAATTCCTAGAAAAGCACAAACAATCTCCATTGATTCTACAAGAAATATAAGAACTCAACAAACCATTCACCTTTAAAGAGGTTGAATTGGTTATCAGAAACCTTCCATCAAAGAAAAGTTCAGGGTCAGATGGCTTCACAGGTGAATTTTACCAAGCATTTCAAGAATTAACACCAGTCTAGTTTAAACTCTTCCAAAAAATTGACGAGGACTGGATATTCTGGAATTGACGAGGACTGGTTTTGTTGATTCTATTTTGGTTTTTGTTCTCTATTTCCTTTATTTCTGCTCTAATCCTTTTTCTTTCCTTCTTCATTGTATTTTTAATTTCATTCATTGTGCCTTTCATTCCCATAAAATGTCATTTGTCTTTGAATGCTTTCAGATACTTTTTTGTGTTCACCCAGTGTCTTAATATCCTTAATCTCTTTATCCATCTCATTGAGTTTATTAAGATTTGTTTGGATATCTTTGATTACAAATCCTGTATCTCATCCGGAAGCTTAATTTTTTCCTTTGGGCCATATCTTCCTGTTTCTTAGTAAGGATTGTAATTTTTTGCTCATGTCTCAGCATCTGATTTTCTTGATATGTTTATTCTGGGCTCAGTTTCTTTCTTTAGCTTGAGCCTTTCTTATTGGTTGACTTTTTGCTAAAGCTCCTCTTTGACACTTGGTTCAACTTATTTTGAACTTTTATTTTAGCTTGTGATGAACAAATCAGATTTTTCAGCTCTTATTGATCTGATACTTACCCTGAATATACCGTACAAATTTAGAGATTGCACTATTTGTACACATATTTCATCCCCAGGAGAAAGTGTCCCTTCTCCTATTCCTCCTCTGGGAATGTCAATCCATTCTGTTTGTTTTTGATTAGCCTCTATATACTTTTAACAGTCCTTTTGTTTTCTCCAGCTGCTATTACCTGGAGGCTAATTTTGGTAGGCCTGTCTCCCCAGAGATGACCTTCCCAGATTAGATTTCCCAGACAAAACAGGCCCTGGGACTCTTGAAGACAGATCGATTCCAATGTGCCCTGTGGAGCAGACCCTACAGGCTACCAAACTTCTCATTGATGACACCCAGAATCTTTGATTTCCTGACATACCCAGCAGATAGCACTCTTCATCCAGGTGTTCCCCATAGTTCTAAGGTGTAGCTGCACCTTTAATTTTTGGCTGACCTAGCCCTCCAGGAGCAGGGCTGAGACTGAGGCTGCCAGCCTCCCCAGGATGAAACTTTTGCACAGCCACCTGGGATCTAAGTTCTCTTATCAACCCCGTGTAACCAGTGCTGGGCTCTCCGAGATGGGTCCGTGAAACAGTGTTCAAACTGAGTCCAGCTTCCTCTCCTGCCTGGACTGGGGTTAGAGCCGGGACCACTGTGGCCCTCAGGTGGGTGGGTAGATCTGCCAGCATTGTTCAGAAAGGGTGCTCAAACCGCGCCTAACTTCCTCTCCTGCCCAGGCACGGGCGTCCGAGCCATGGCCACCAGCAGCTCTCCAACCTGGACATGCCAAACCTGGCCCCTGCCACCCTGGAATCTAGTGTGTTCTTCAATCCACCCTGCTTCTACTCCTGCTGGGGGTGGAGTTAAAACTAGGCTGCCAACTGCTTTCTGACCTAGGTGGCTTTAAACTTTAGCTGCGCTCAGAATTTGCTAATCCGTAGTCTTATTGGTACCAGTCTGCTTCCCCTCCCCTGCTTTTGGCAATGGAGCTTCTGTGTCTGGCCAGGGAGCAGCTCCTGAGGTGACCTGCTGGCCAGTGGTGATGGGACCAGCATCTGCAGTGTGGAGGGATCTGGTCAAATCTTCACCACAGTTTACCCACTCTCCTCCTTCCACTCTTCCCTGGATGTTGTACCGTCTTCTTCTGGTCTCCAGAGCCCCCCCAGACCGTTGATTTAGACAGATCCTGTCTGATTACTAGCTGTTCTGTAGGACAAGGTGACCCTTACTTCTGCCATCTTGGATCCCCCTCCAACTGCTTTTACAATCAGCTTCACTGAAATATAAGTCACATACTTTACTATTCATTTATTTAAAAAGTACAGTTCACTGGTTTTTCATAGTCACAGGTTTGTGCAACCTTCACCACAGTCAATTTTAGAATATTTTCATTACCTCAAAAAGAAATCTCATGCTTTCATTCCCTTCCCCTGCCCCCTCTCCAGCCTTTAGCAACCACCAATCTACTTTCTGTCTCTATGGATTTTCCTAGTCTAGCCTTTCATATGATTGAATTCGTATAATACTGTATATGGAATTTAGTGACTGGCTTCTTTCCCTTAGCATAGTGTTGTCAAGGTTCATCATTTTGTAGCATGTGTCAGTACTTCATTCCTTTATATGGTTGAATAATATTCTATTGTATGGATATACCACATTTTTAAATCATCTGTTGTTGGACATTTGTGTTGTTTCCACCTTTTGGCTACTATGAATAATGCTGTGATAAATATTTGTGTACAAGTTTCATATGTTTTCATTTCACTTGGGTATATACCTAGGAGTGGAATTGCTGGGTCAGATGGTAACTCTGTGTTTCATTGTTTAAAGAATGATTAACTGCTTTTTAAATATTCATAATAAATGTTATTTTTAGAAAAGTTTTAGATTACAGAAAAGTTACATCAAAAGTTTCGGGGATTCCCAGATAATCCTCCCCCTCCATGCACATGCATATTTCCCCCTTATTATTAACATCTTAAATTAATGAAGAATATTTGTTACAAATGATGAACCAAATTGAAGCATTGCTACTTTTCAAGGTCTATATTTTATGGTTTATATTTTGCACCCTATAGTTTTATAGGCTTTGACAAACATATAGTGTCCCGTATCTGTCATTGCAGTATTATACAGAAGAATTCCAATGCCCTAAAAAATGCTCTATGTTCTATCTATTCATCCCTGCTTCCCCTCTGAACGCTGGTAACCACTGTCTTTATATCAGTGTTACAAGTTCTTCCAATATCACATGATGATACCTATAATGACAATAGATCTACGTTGGTCCATGGTTACCCTCCCCCCTTATGTTTGTTCATTTCTTAATCTTGAAGAATTTGGGGTGATGCCCACTCTGACTGCTTCAGATTGAGAGGGGACTTAGATATCATGGGGACAGATAGAAGGAACTGTTTTGCTTGCTGTTGTAGATACTATTTGTTTTTTGGAATGGGACTTGTGTGTCATTATCATTTTGTTAGTTGTCCTGGGCAAGTCTGAAGAACTGAAGAATAGGACTTGGCCAGAACTCTGCTGGCATGTAGGGCTCAAGCGGCATATGACCGGTCAAAAGATTTAAGTCTCTGAGACATATATTTAGTAGGTACGGAAGTGCTCCACAGTATTATGTAATGATGGATATAGGACATTTTAACTTACATCAAAATTGTATAAATCTGTAAGCTAAAAGGTAAACCATAACGTAAAACATAAGAATACTAAAAATTTAAAAATACGTACAGTCTAAAATATAAACCATAATGTAAACCAAAATGGAAAAAAATAAAAATAAAAGGGGTACAAGAATCATAAGTAAGGAATTTATAGATGAGTCTGTTATATTGGGGAAATAGATTATCATATATTCCCAAATGGGGCCCTCTGTTTGGTTTCATGCATCTTTGTGCCTTACCTGTAGTGTCCAGGCATCCCTATGGCCCTTGGTAACACTTTTGTTTGAGGTTTTATTTACTGTGGCACTTAGTGAAATCTGCAGAAGGGTAACCTCTGGAATGACCTCCCGACTCACTTTGAAATCTCTTGGCTGGAAAAAAAAATTTTTTTTTAAGATTTATTTTATTTGTTACCCCCTCCTCATTGTTTGCACTTGCTCTCTGCTCTAAGTGTCCATTTGCTCTGTGCTCTTTCTGTCTGCTCGTCTTCTCTTTAGGAGGGACCAGGAACCAAACCTGGGACCTCCCATCTGGGGGAGAGGTTTTCAATTGCTTGAGCCACCTCACCTCCCTGCTGTTGTTGTGTTTCTCATTGTCTTTCCTCTTTGTGTCTCCTTTGTTGCATCATCTTGTTGCATCAGCTTGTCATACCTGCCTTTTGCACCAGCGTGCTGTCTTGCTCATCTTCTTTATGAGGCACCAGGAACCAAACCAGGGACCTCTCATGTGGTAGGTGAGAGCTTAATTGCTTGAGCCACATCTACTTCTCAAAAAACTTTTATTTAATGTCTCTCTCTTTTGATCAAGGTCTTTTTTCAAATGCTTCGCTGGTTGGTGCTTGGCAATAATCCCTCAGTGCCAGGGATGCTCATCTCTGGGAGTCATGTCCCACATCAGAGGGAAGATTGTGAGTTTATTTGCTGAGTATGGCTTAGAGAGAGGCCACATTTGAGTAACAAGCTTATATTCAGGAAGTACATGTTAGGCATTAATTATAATTAAGCTAAGTTTCATTTTACAGGAATAAGGTTCCTAAGTATAGGCATAAAGCTTGAGGGCTTGGCATATTGGCCATTTTCTTTTATTAGGCACCATCTGTATATTCCAGAGAGTTTTGCCATTTTATCTGAGAAAGTATCAGGAAGCCCCAGAATTGGAGTTTGATATTTTTAAAATCTATTTTGTGGTCCTCTATCTGTCAAGGAAACCTGCTTATGACCACATGAATTAATTCATATCCCATAGAAGTATGCTTTGGGATCAAATGCTTTTTTAAAATTAAATTTGACTTAGTGGGGTTACAAATTGAAAGCTCTCATTTCCTTTTAAGTTTTCAATTTGAGCTGAAAAAACTTAATATTTTATTTATAAGTCTTGCAAGTTTTAACAACCATTTTAAGGGAGTCTTTAGTAAATGGTTTTATTTGCAGGTTTGGTTGCATTCCTTTAAAATTTTAAACTGTGTTTATAAATTTCATATTTCCTATGTTCCTTTAAATGTACTTCATTATCAAAGATTATTAAGGTTGTGCCAAAGAGGCTTGGGAGCTAACATGAATAAGCTCCCACCAGACAGGATGGGACAACTCGAGGATCAGTGTGGGTGATAGTTGCAGTGAGGTGTTCAAATTCTTGAGTTCACAATAACACTGAAAAAAGGAATAAAGAAAACAAACTCATTAGTCACCTTTAGAGGATACTAGGGAACTGCCTCATTATCTGGAAAACTGATAAACAAAGGGAAAGATTTGAGCATTGCTCCTGCCCTTCCTATGAGATCCATCTCTCAAGGTAATTCAACATAAATGAAAGGAAGTTTCTCTTTACAGATATAATCCAGCTAAATAATGACCCTGAACGATGGGTATCACCGCCATGTAACCCCTGACAAATTAATAGCTGGGCATCGATGGTCGGTGGCTGCTCCTGTCACAAAAACATAGACTGCAGACCTGGAAAATATGTGCCTCCTGATGGAAATACACACCACTACCTATTATGGTGTTTTTCAGAAAAAAAGAACCTAAACCTGATCAAGCCTCTAGATCCAATTACCAATTTACAGGCTATACAAGAATTGAGGAAAATGTTCAATTAAACCACAAGGATACAGTGATTCTCAGACTCTGGAAAACTTTATAGGATTAATAAGTCTGTTCAATGGAAAATTTCAAGGATGAAAAAAGGAGATTTGGGGGGACCTGTGGGTTACAGGAAACTTATGAACCAACTCTGCCAATGTCAATGTACGATCTTTTTCAGATCCTGTTTCAAACAATCTTACGTGAGTATGTGTATGTGTGTATATGTGTCTGTGTTTATATGTGACTCTACGTATGTGTGCCTTTA
Organism: Dasypus novemcinctus; assembly: GCF_030445035.2. Lineage (NCBI taxonomy): Eukaryota > Metazoa > Chordata > Mammalia > Cingulata > Dasypodidae > Dasypus > Dasypus novemcinctus. The sequence goes on along the minus strand of NC_080674.1, from coordinate 17,637,231 downwards.
TGTGCATGGGTGTGTGTGTACAGGAAAGTTGGGGAAATGTGATCAGTGATATGATATCTGATGATATCAGCAAGCTAAAGACATTTTTAGCCATGATAGTGCTATGGTGGGTAAGCTAAACCTTTATTTTTCAAAGACGAATTGCATTATTTGCAGAATTAATTATATGACATTTGGGATTTGCTATGAATAATATATGTATATATTTTTTGAATAATCTTGAGGGGCGAGTGCTTGGTGGGAATACAGAAAAAACAAGATTGGTCATGAATTCAGAATTGTTGAAGCTGGGTTCATTACTTTTGTCTTTCTTTTTTTGTCTATGTTTGAAAATTACCAAAACAAAACATTTTAAAAAAAAATACTTCACTTGTCTTAACAACTCAAGCCTTCCCACATACCTAGGCATTTCCTGTCAAATGAAGGGATTAAATTTATAAGTGTTTTAGATTTTATCGTGAATCTCAAGTCTAAGTTATCAACTGCATATTTTAAATTGGAACCCATCTGAAGCATTTTACATAATTAAAATACCAAATAGGTCCAGATTACTGTAAATAGAAATTAATAATATCAGGTATTCATTTTTCTTAAACACTTCCACACTTAAATCTTTTTTTATACTTTTTAAATTAAAGTCAATAGATCACAAAGAACGTCATATTAAAAAACATAAAAAACATGAGGTTCCCATATACCCTACTCCCCACCCCCCTACCCCATCATTTTTGTAAATTGTATTTTTTTCAAGATCTTGGGGTTAAAAGGAAACAACTACATTATCCCATACAGTTTTGGCATTGCTTTACCAAGCAGTTTTTGGGGTTGCCTTCTCAGCTGACTGAGGATTGATGACCAAGGGGACGCTTTGCGAAGATGCCCACTGGGACTTAGAGAGGATGTCCTGAGCCTTCTTTGGAGTCGCTATGGCAGCACCCTCCCTCCCCCACCGTGGGGTCTTTTTTTTTTTTAATTTATTAATTTATTTTTCTTTATTTTTTTTAATGTTACATTAAAAAAATATGAGGTCCCCATATAACCCCCCCCCCCCCACCCCACTCCTCCCACATCAACAACCTCTTTCATCATCGTGGCACATTCATTGCATTTGGTGCATACATTTCGGAGCACTGCTGCACCATATGGATAGTGGTTTACACTGTAGTTTACACTCTCCTCCAGTCCATTTAGTGGGCCATGGGGTCTTTTGGCAGCCAGGTCTGTGGGTCTAAGTCCTGTCATGACCTAACTTTTCTATTCCTGGAATTTTGTAACTTCAACCCAGAGAGTAACCAATGTCCTTCACGGCTTTGGCTGGTCTTAGTATTTCTTTGGATTTTAAAGACATGTAAATGTCTTCCAGGCTAGCTGTAAGGGCTTGAGGGCCTTTTCTGTATTTTCTTTAGGGCTTCGCCTGACTGCAGTCATGGCTTCTAAGAAGCGCATTCTACTAAAAGGTATTAATGTAAAATCTGCAAATCTCCAGTCCCCTCAGATGCCATGTGAGTCAACCTGGGCCACAGCACCATTGGTGGTTTAGTGAGTCAGTTCAGTGAGTCACAGTTAGCATTTAAAAATTTAATAGAACTGAATGGAACATATTGGAAGGCATTACATATTGTAAGGATAAATATTTTTAAAACTTTGCTTGCATTTATGTCTTAATGGAAACAAATTTCTTAAACTGCGGTTCACTGTCAAAATATTTTAAAAACCACGCTTTAACGTGAAATGGGCAAGAGTGGGCAAGGCAGGCAGACAACAATATCGAGAATTAATCATGAACTGATAGTGAGGAAATAGGCCCAAAACACACACAAAAAACAACACTGGCTAAAACAAATTTATGACTCAAAAAAATCGAGCAAGTGGTAGTCGCTTAATAGAAAAACAAATTATTGTTACGTAAGAAATAGATGGTAACTGTGCAGGAAACCGGAATGCGGGCCTGAGGCTGCCATCTTTAGAAAGTCCTGCTGGCAAGGTTGGTCCTTGGCTGGCATCTGGGAATTTGGGTCTCCAGAGGGTTGCCACTGTTCCCAGAACTGAAAAGAGTGGCTCACTAAGCTTGAACTGTTTGTACCAACAACATGGTTTCTGCTGGAGACCTGCTTTCCTTGTGGGAGTCTGGAATTTTGGTCTGCATGAGGCAGAGGGTGCCTAGGTGATGAGCCCCAGTAAAAACCCCAGATACTGAATCTCTAATGAGCTTCCCTGGTGGACAGCATTTCACAGGTGTCGTCACAACTCCTTGCTGAAGAAAATAAGTGTGCCCTGGGAGACTCCACTGGGAGAGAACTTATGGAAGCTTACACCTCATTTCCTCCACTCCAGCTTTCTTTTCCCTTGGCTGATTTTGCTTTGTATTCTTTTCCTGCAGTAAATCTTAGCCAGGAGTATGACTGTGTGCTGAGGCTTATGGGTTCTCTTAGTGGATCGTGGAATTTGGGGAGTGGTCATGGGAACCCCTGACACAGTAGCCAGTTTGGGTTATCTGATGTGTCTGCCTCTTTCACCCTGTGCTCCTTGGTCTTCTTTTTATAACCTCACAGCATAGTGCCTGGCCCAGCATAGGCCATCTAAGTAAATAACTATCGAATGCAGATGCCAGGAATTATAACACCTGTTTCAGAGGACCTAGAGGGAGGGCCATGGCTCTGGAATGGGTATTGTAACAAGCCTTTCTGACTGCCAGTGGCAGTTGCAGACCACTGTTTAAAAATAACTAACCTTGTATTAATATTAGCCAAACGGGTGCTGATGCAAAGTACCAGAACTCTGTTGGCTTTTATAAAGGGTATTTATTTGAGGTAGAAGCTTGTAGTCACAAGACCCTAAAGAGTCCAGCTTGAGGTACTTTCTCACCCAAAGTCATTGGCCACGTGTTAGAGCAAGATGGCAGGCAATGTCTGCAAGGGTTCAGCCTTCCTTCTTCCTCTTAAGGCTCTGTGGTCCCACCTTCTTCCATTCTCAGCTGTAGGCAGGTATTAGACTCATCTTTCTCCCTGGGGCTCATTTCTTTCTGGGCTCAGCTGATCTGATCTCTTCACAAGGTCAGCTGTAGACTCTCAAGCTCACCTCTCTTCCCGGGTCCTCTAATGAGCTGTCTCTCTTCTTCTGTGTTCTTCTTTGTGTGTTTACTTCCATGTGAGCATCTGTTTTATCCCCAAGGGGGCTGGGACTTGACGCTGAGTTGCACTCAGTCTAAGTCCTAATCTTAACATAATTTAATCAGATGCCTCAGCTGAATCTAATACAATCAAAGGTTTATCATGGCAGAAGAACTGACCAGATTACAGACATAATCTGTATTTCTTTTTGGAATTTATAATTAGTATCAACTGCAACAGACCTTCTACAGCCAAAAAAAAAAAAAATTGTTTGTAATCATCCCAAACTGGAAGTAAATATTCATCAAGCAGTGAATGGATAAACAAATAATAGTACATCCCCAGTGGAATACTACTCAGCAATAAAATGGAACAAACCATCAACATATGCAGGAACTTGAATCTCAAAAGTAACATGCTAAGTGAAAGAAGCCAGACACTAAAGGCTGCAACTTATACTATTCTGTTTTATGACATTCTGGAAGAGGCAAAACTAAGGATAGAAATCAGATCAATGGTTGCCAGGAGCTGGGGATGAGGGGAAGAGTTGATCATAAGAGGAGCATGAAGTTTTTAGGATGATGAGAATAATCCATATCTTGACTGTGGTGGTACACAATTGTATATGGGTATCAAAACTAATAGATGTGTAAAGCTTAAAATAAGGTTTTTATTAAATAAAAACTGACTTAAAAAATGTCCCTCATTTTACGGACCCAGGTCACACACATACTTAACATTAGAAACAGAAATAGAATTTGACTTGCCCACCTTCTGGCAGAAGGCTTTGCCCACAGTTTCCGCGAGCATTTTATGTTGAGCCACTTTTCACCAAACCAGACATACTGCATGACCTCCTACTAGGTGTCCTTGACTCCACGCTTCCTTTCTACCCCACCTCATCCCTGGGGCTTCTTCCTAAATCGCCTGGCATGTCATTGCTCGCTCTCTACCTTTGGCTTTCTCTCTGTGCCTGTAGCATGGAGACCAAAGACCTTAGCGTATTGGTTGGGGCCTGCCACCATCTGCTGGCAGCCTGTCTGCTGGATCTCTTCTCTCTCTGTCAGTCTCCAAACTCTTTTTTTAAAAAATCTCTTTATTTCTGCTGGTGCCCACCCCCATACCTCACCCTTCCCTGACTCTGGTTTTCTGTTTGTTGGCCCTCCAGTTGGAACACCTTCTATTTTCCTCTGAATCCATCCTTCCAGTCTACTTCTTCTATAAAACCTTCCCTGATTTGGAGTTAATCATCATCATACCTTCCTCTGTGCTTCTATTTATGTTTTTCTTGTATTCTGTTGCAGTACCCCAGACTTGTCACCTTGGACTTTGTTATCTTGACCTGTATTCAAATCCCAGATGAGAAAGTCATGTTTCTTGAAGACAGTGGTCATGTGCTTTTCTCTGTATCCTACAGCACCTTACAACTAGCATTAAATGACTTGTATGTGCTAAATTAATTTTTTCAGTGAGTTAATGGTTACATTGAAGTTAATATAATTTGCAGCTTGGGCAATTAACTTGTGTCAAACAGGGGTTTCACCTCTAGTCTTATGAGAAGACTCAAAGCAGTTGTGACTTCTTTGCTAATCTCTGCCAAGCAAAAAATCCTGAAGGGTCTGTGTGCTGTTTATGGTAAAGATGTCATTTGTTCACTCTGGAAAGGAGGTGGGCAGGCAGACAAAAGGGTAGTGAGCTTAAAGGGAATGTTAGCTAATTGAATCATTTATAACTGCTCTTTTTAAGAGATGGGGTTTGGGGAAGGTGGAGTCAGGGAAGTGAATTGGGCATTAAAAAATACAACACAGAAGAGAGAAGTAAAGGGCATCTACTGTAAACCCTTTAGGTGGATTAGAAAACCTTGCAGCTCTGCCGTCTTCGCTACATCATGATTCCGTCTTTCAGGTCAATTCCCTTCTCCATCTGTTAGTGGGGAAACTCAGCACTGTGAGTGATATTTGGGCAGTCCCCAAGATAGCAAATCCTCTGCTCAAATGAGAGTTGAGAACAGAAGGCCCAGCACAAAAGTACACCTGGGTCAAGCCTTTTTCTTCTTCTGACTTTGATGCCCGTCAAACACCTTTCAATGTGGGCGATTTTGGGGCAGAAACAAAAGGGGAAAAAATTACCGAATATATTTTTTTGTTTTTGTGGCAGGAGCAAAACTTAAAAAATAAAAGATACAAAAATCCCAAAATTGAAATAATGGTTTGTCTCTTTTTGTTCTTCTAGGTTCCTTGCATTGACTCCATGGAGAGTATATCACCTGATTTCGGTCATTATGCTTGGGCGTGTTATTATGCAAATAATAAAGGATATGATTTTGTCTAGAGCAAGAGGTAAGGAAACTCAGGTTTTCTTTTTCTGGTAAATATTTAATATTCTAAATCTTGAATGTCTGATCTTTGTAGTATAGGTATGTTGACCATTTATTCCTTTGAAAGGGAGCAAAATAATAGGCACTGACTTTGCTATTTTCAAAATGGTAATTGATTTAACTGATATCATCCTTAGTCTTAGCTGCTACTCCTGGGCAAAAGCCTTGTGGGTGCTGATTTCTCTTTTGACTCTGAGCACTGTTACTTTAAACACCATTTTGATATTTAAGTAGGCTGCAGTGAGGACAATTGTTAGGTATTTATTACATCCCACTTGATGAAACTGGGCCATTGGAAAATGGACTTGTGCTCCCGCTGGAGGCTGTAGAGGAGAAGGTATTTCTTGCCTCTTCCAGTTTCCGGTGCCTGCTGACATTCCTTGGCTTGTGGCCACATCAGTCTCTGTGGTCACACTGCCCTCTCCTCTTCTGTTGGTGTCATCTCTGTCTGCCTCCCTCTTCTTAGAGCACGCCTCCCTCTTCTTAGGGCACTTGATTGCATTTGGGACCTACCCTCATAACCCAGGATAATCTCCCATGTCAGGGTCCTTAACTGCATCTGCAAGACCCTTTTCCCATAAGAGGTCACATTCCCAGGTTCCAGGGATCAGCACCTGCCATTATCCACCCCATTGCCCAGTATGACCCTCTCTGTCCTGTGAAATGGGAAAAGCCGCCCTCACACCTTGGGACTGGATGTCAATTCCAGGCACCAGGTAGGAATGCCCCGTGCCGTAGCTGCCCACACTGCTGAACTCTGACACACCATCCAGCCAGTGTGGGGTTGGTTCAGTCATTGGTAGCTCTGAGTGGAGTGACTTCCTGTGCCGGGACCTGTCATGGGTGCCGAGGATGCAGGGGGCACCCCAGGCTCTTCCCCGCGGGACGCTTTCACACTCCCATCCCCTGGGGCATCCATTTGTCAGTGGCAAAGCTTCCCACCAGGGCTTTCACCAGGCCACATGGCTCTGAATGCAGCATTTCTACTTCATGAAAAGAAGAAAGGAGACCCAGGATTAATTACAGGGCCAGTAGTCCTATCCCAAGCATTCCCCCAACTCCTACAACTGTGAGAACACTGTTGCCTGCCTTGCTGCTTTTAGTAAAACCCTGTGGAACAAAGACCCGTTTGAGCTCTGTAAATAGTTTGGCAGAGGCCCTAACTCTGCAGGCCTGTCAGCCCCGGGAACCACTGTGATGACTTGATCTCTGGGAGGCACAAAATCGGCATCAGGTTAGACCCAGATGCAGTTATGGCAGCTCCGTGGCTTCCGGCAGAGCCGTCTGCGCTCTCATAGGGTACCTCTGCTTAGGGCAGCCTCAGGGCCCGTTCTCCTGCCATCTCTCTCCACCGCCCCACTTCTCATGGCATTTTTGGCTAAAGATATTAAACTTCTGTGGTTAAGAACTTAATTGTCGGAAGCGACTGTGGCCCAAGCAATTAAGCTCCCATTTACCATATCGATCCCCTGGTAAAAAAAAAAAAAAAAAAAAAAGGTGTCCCAGACCTGTGTGGCGAGGAGAGGCCCAGGCCACTGCATGACGAAGCGATGCGATGCACCAAAAAGGCAACCTGACAGGGGAAAAAAACAAAAACAAAACTTAACTTTAACTGTCTCCTTCTACCTCAATAATTATCCTTAATCGGGAAACGGATTTGGCTCAACTGATAGAGCGTCCGTCTACCATATGGGAGGTCCAGGGTTCAAACCCCGGGCCTCCTTGACCTGTGTGGAGCTGGCCCACATGCAGTGCTGATGCGCTCAAGGAGTGCCGTGCCACGCAGGGGTGCCCCCTGCATAGGGGAGCCCCATGTGCAAGGAGCGAGCCCTGCAAGGAGAGCCACCCAGAGCGAAAAAAAGTGCAGCCTGCCCAGGAATGGCGCCGCACACACGGAGAGCTGACACAACAAGATGATGCAACAACAAAGAGACAGAGATTCCTGGTGCCACTGACAAGAATGCAAGCAAACACAGAAGAACACACAGCGAATGGACACAGAGAGCAGACAACGGGGAAAGGGGGGAGAATAAATCTTTAAAAATAATCATAATAAATACCCTTAATACCATCTTAGAGGCTCTGAATGAAAAGAGTGGGACAAAAAAGCAGAAATGCCGTCTTGTGAGTTAATCTTCGTGAAGCACAGGGCAGCCCGTGTGCCTGGGTTGTGCGGTGTCTGAGAAACCTCTAACAGAGCTGGGTCCCTCTCACACCTGCCTACTCTGTATCCTGGGTTCACGCTTCCCTGGCTCTGGGGAGCTCCTTCGTTTTGTGTGGGAAACTCCTGCACCCCTAAACCGTTCCTTGGCCACCTTTCTCCCTCTCATTACCCCTGGCTGTCTGTATGATCCTCTTCGACGTGGGCCAGTTCCCCTCCCCCTGCCCTGTGCGGTGAGGTCATCACCTGGGGAACATCTCCCCTGCGCTTTCTTCACACCTTTCCCTCCGTGAAATCGCCACTCTCCACTTCTGCCTTGCTCTCCTCACCTTGATCGCTGCTGAACATGGACCCACCAGGGATCCCAGTCTGTGTGCTGTCTCCCTTTCCACCCTTTCCATTCTCTGTCATTTCTCCTTCTACCCTAATGGCTTGGCCAGTGACCCGGATATAGTCTGGAGTGACCTCATTTTTTTTTTTAACTTTTTATTTTTAAATTATTTCAAATTTACAGGACAGTTAGAAAAATAATAACAAGCCCCAGACAGAGAATTCTGACATACCTCCCCAATTCCCAGCTCCACTGATTTTAACATTTTGCCCTTTGCCCTTTCTTTTCCTCCCTCCCTTCCTTCCATCTATCTACCTACCTACCTATTTTCTGAACATTTGAAAGCAGTTTGCACACATCATTCTTTTTATTGTTAAGTTGTATATCATGGATATTAAATATATATCATGGATATTAAACTCTTACTGGATATGTGATTTCCGAATACTTTCTCCTATTGAGTTAACTACCTTTTCACCCTTTTGACCAAGTCCTTTGAAGTGTAAATGTGTTTAATTTTGAGGAGGTCCCATTTGTCTATTTTTTCTTTTGTTGCTTGTGCCTGGGTGTAAGGTTTAAGAAACTATCACATAGCATGAGAGCTTGAAGATGTGTTCCTACGTTTTCTTCTAGGAGCTTTATGGTTGTTGATTTTATATTTAGGTCCTTGATCCATGTTGTGTTAATTTTTGTTTAAGGTGTGAGGTAGGGGTCCTCTTTCTTTCTTTGGATATGGATATCCAGTTTTCTCCCAGTCCATTTGTTGAATAAACTGTTCTGGCCCAACTGGGACGGCTTGACAATCTTGTCAAAAATCACTTGACCATAGACTTGAAGGCCTATTTCTGAGTTCTCGAACAGTTCCATTGATTAATCTGTCTTTATGCCAGTACCATGCTGTTTTTACCAGTATAGCTAGATAATATGCTTTAAAATCAGGAATTGAGCATCCTCTTTGTTCTTTTTAAAGATGTTTTTGGCTATTTAGGGCCCCATCCTCATTTTTCAAAAATAGTTTTCTGGATATAGAATTCTTGGTTGGCAATTTTTTGTCTTAAGCACTTTAAATATGTCTTCTCATTGCCTTCTTGCCTCCATGGTTTTTTAAAATGAGAAATTGGTATTTTATCATATTGAGACTCCCTTGTATAAGGCATGTTGTTTCTCCCTTGAAGCTTACAGAATTCTATCCTTGGTATTCACCAGTTTGAATATAACATGGTGTAGCAGTTTGATATTATTGATGAATTCCAAAAAGAAATATTGGATTATGTTTGTAAACTGATCGTCTCCTCTGGCATATTAGATTATATTGGATTCGTAGGTGTACTTGGTTAAGTAATTAGGTAAACCTTTTGTGCCAGTAGGGTGTTGAGTCCCCATCCTTTGCTGGGTGGGGACTCACAAATAAAAGGCATGGCAAAGGACAGAGTTGAGGGTTCTTAATGTTGGAGTGTTGATGTTGGAGTTTGATGCTGAAGTCTTAAGCTGGAGCCCTGGGAAGTAAGCTCACAGAGGAAAGAGAAGCCAGCCCGAGAAGAAAGGAAACCTGAGCCCAGAAAGAAGCAAGACCCTGGAAGGGAGGAATGCAGGAAGCCTGAACCCTCGCAGCTGTCAGTAGCCATCTTGTTCCAACATGTGAAAATAGACTTTGGTGAGGGAAGTAACTTATGCTTTATGGCCTGGTATCTGTAAGCTCCTACCCTAAATAAATACCCCTTATAAAAGCCAACCAATTTCTGGCATTTTGCATCATCACCCCTTTGGCTGACTAATGCACATGGTGTATGGGTCGACTTGGGTTTATCCTGTTTGGAATTAGTTGAACATCTGGGATGTGTATATTCATGTATTTTCATTATTATTTCAGCCATTACTTCTTTAAATATCTCTGTCTATTTCTTCTCTTTCTGGGTCTCCCACAGTGTGTATATAGTACACTCGATAGTGTCTCACAGTTTCCTCAGGCTCTATTCACTTTTCTTCATTCTTTCCTCTTTCTGCTCCTCAGACTAGATGATTTCAATTGTCTTATCTTCAAGTTCACTACCTCTGCCAGCTCCAGTCTCCTGTTGAACCATTCTAGGGAATTTTTAATTTCTATTAATGTGGTCATCAGCTCTGTTTGTTTCTTGTTCATAAATGCGCAGTTGATATTCTTTGTATTGATATTCTTTGTATTCTTCTATCATTTTCCTGATTCCCTTTCGTTAGTTGTCCATCTTTTCCTTTAGCTCTCTGAGAATATTTTGAACTATTTTTAAGTCTTTGAAATGTCCCAGATCTGATCTTCTTCATTGATGGTTTTTGTAGTGGTATGATATGGTTCATGAATTCCAAAAATAGACACTGGATTATGTTTGTAAACTGGACTGTACCTGCATGTGAATAAATTAGGATTAGGATATGGACCATGTCAGTAGGGTGTTGAGTCCCTGCCCCTTGGTGGGTGGGGAATCACAGATTGAAAACATAGCAAAGGACAGAGTTGGAGTTTGGATGCTGGAGTCTTGAGCTGGAGGCCTGGGAAGTAAGCACACAGAGGAGCTTGGTTGTAAGGAAAGAGAGAAGGCCCCAGGAAGGGAAAAAAGCCACTCATCTAAGAATCTATAGCTGGCCTTGTGGAGATAACAGAGCAGCTGAGCCAGAGAACGACAAGCTCTGGGAAGAGAGGAACCCAGGAAGCCTGAACCCTTATAGACATTGGCAGCCATCTTGCTCTAACATGTGACAATAAACTTTGGTGAGGGAACCAACTTAAGCTTTATGTCCTGGTAATTGTAAGCTACTATCCCAAATAAATACCCTTTATAAAAACCAAAAAATTAAAAATTAAAAAAATTAAAACAAAATCAACAGGAAGTATCTGTCAATAGTATATGATTTTATGAGCCTCTCATGTGACTATGGGTGTAGTGGAGAAATTCGGGTATGCGCGGTTTCGAAGGCCAAGACAGGAGAATACTGAGAAGGAAGTTGGTTTATTTCGACCGGCCGGGCTTGGCGGACTCTTGTCCTAATAAAAACCGAGCCCCGAACAGCCTTTTCTAGACCCTTTTATACAGAGGATATAGGATTAGGAAGACTAACAGTGATGGTAAACAGACCTTTGGTTAGGTTCTTCAGATCTTAGTATCAGATAGGTTATTTCCTCCAGGTGAGTTACATATTCTCCACATCCAAGCCAGTTTGGATTAGCATATCTTCCACATCGTCTGGAGGCAGCCCTGAATACACACTCAGTCTCACATCCCTTCTGAACATTCAAAGACTGTAGGGCCTATATTACTTATTTGGCCATTTTGGAGACTAGGTACTCTTGGAAATAATTTTGATTTAATGCACAGGCTATATCATGGGGATGTACAAGTCCAGGTTCCACAGGCAGGCTGCAAACCAGGACTCTGATGAAAGTTCAGTGAAGGTCCTTGATGAGTTTCTGGGAGACGCTGGCTGTCCAACGATGAGCTGGGACATTCTCTCTCAATGCTGAAATCACTTCCCCTTTTCAGGGGTTCAACTGACTGGATAGAACGTCACTCATTGCTGAGGGCAATCTCCCTGATTGATGTAGTTGTAATCAGCTATCTATGCAGTAAAGTCACTGTTGACTGAAGTCCATAAATGTCTTTGTATTACAATTAGCCCAGTCTTGCCTGACAAAACAACTGGGTACAATTACCTGGCCCATTTGGCACATTAGCTTAACCATTACAATTTCTAATGCTTATTCTTCTCCTTTGCCTGGGCTGTCACTTCCTGTTTCTTTGTGTGTTTGCTAATTTGTTGTTGAAACCTGGACATTTTGCTATTTTAACGTGTTATTGCTGGAATGTAGACTCCAAAGAATCTTTTCCTTAAGCTTGTATCCAGTAGTGTTATGACGGAGCTTTCCTTGAAGCCAGCAACTAACAAAAAGAGAAAGGAAAAAAAAAAGAAAACACCTTTCCTAGTCTTTGCAGAGTGACCAAGAGAATGCTGTCCTTCAAAGCTTATCCATACAATGAGTCTAGAGAATAGCTCCAGGCCAAAATGTAGGGCCTCCTTGATCCTTTCTTTGCTATCTTAGGCACAGGTGTGTGATTTGAGGAATACCCCCATTTTCATGGGTACCAAGATCCCCTCTTCTCTAGGAAACATTTCCTCATGGTCCAGGGTCCCATACTCTATGTCCTACAGCTAGCAAAGCACTCAAATGCTCTCCATCAGAGTTCTGTAGGAGGGCACTATAAGCTGTCTTCTATGGAAGAGTCCTGTAAGCTATCTTCTATGGGAGAGCTCTTTAAGCTGTCTTCTACACGCAAGGCAAATTCTGAGACAGGGAGGCCCTTGGGTCACCACCAGACAGACTGGGCCAGGCATACTGGTTCCCAGCATGTGCCTGAGGTTTACACTGTTCCCTCCAGAGGCAGGACCCAGGGATCCATACTGGGAGCACAGGCCGGCCCCACACTGAGCTGGTGAGGGGTGGGAGAGGGGCCAGACATGGCACCCCCAGGTCCTACTGCCAGGGAATGGATGTGGCTCAAGCAGTTGGGTGCCTGCCTCCCACGTGGGAGGTTCCAGAGGGTTTGGTTCCTGGTGCCTCCTAAAGAAGACAAGCTGATGCAACAAGCAAATACAACAAGCAGGGAGCAGATGTGGATCAAGTGGTTGGGCACCCGCCTTCCACATGGTAGGTCCTGGGTTTGGTTCCCAGTGCCTCCTAAAGAAGACAAGCAGACGCAACGAGCAAGACACAACCAGCACACACAGTAAGCAGACAACGAGCAGACAATAAGACAAGGGAGCCATCTGTGGGGGGAGATCCTACTCCTTTTAAACAGCCTTTTTCTTAATATGGCACTTGTCCTGTTACTGTAGTTCCTTAACTCTTTTCTGGAACTTTGAGAAAGATGTTTCTGCCAGTTTTTTTTGTTTTTTTAAGCTTGTATGAGGAGATTGAACTCACTCTGCCATTTTGGTTGAAGTACAATGTGGCCTCATCTTTAACTTTAGCCTTCAGAAATTCTGTGGCTCTAACACCTGCCATCTTTGAAAATCAAGTCTCAGGGTATCCCTCTGTCCACCTCTCCTTGGCCCCTCACTGGTGAACCAGTTCTTTGCTCTTTCTTTTCCTGCTCAGCCTCCTGCCATTTGCACTACCCTCAGCCCCGTCTTTGGCCAGCTTCCTCTCCCTACTCAGCCCCTGCCTGGTCTGTGGTCAGTTACTACAGTGATGCTCTCCTGACCATTCTAAGTTTCCTCTTGCCTTATCCATCAACCATACTCATTTTTCTAAGTTTTAATAATAAAAACAATCATACAAATACCTCAAACTGTTGTCTGCTCTCTTCACTCTTGGATCTGGTGTTGTCAGAGAAGTATCATATGACAAGGTGAGTTGTTCCCTCTAGAATTTAGTCTATCTAACGTTCCAAATTTAATTGAGATCTCACTAGGGCTCATAATTGCTTAGATTCCTTTGAATTATTTGCTTTGTTTTTGATATGCTATCTAACCCCAAAAAGTTTGAGGCGGCTTTTAAGTAGCATAAAGAACAAGACTGTGTTAAAAGAGGTCTGGTAAAGGAAAACAAGTCTTAACATGAAGAACATAATTGAGCAACAGATTTATTCTCATGCTTACCAGCAGCTAAGGCAAAAAGGGAAACCAGATCAATTGCACAATTCTAATTGTCTGATAAAATTTTGAGAAAATTTTTCCTGGGGATAAAGTTTAAGAATTTATCACAAAGGTCTTTGATTGGAGATACTGAAGAACATAGGGATGACATCTTTGGCATTTTTTTTTTTCACAGAAAATGCAGAAACTGCCTCATAGCCATTTCTTGTAATGAGTTTCATCAAAGATGGTAGTATAATAGTGAGAAATAGTAAGAAATAGAAAGTCCTTGGAGAAATCAGAAAGCAAATAAGATCTAGGTATATATTTTTTCTGCTAATTTTATTTGAGCTTAGGTATAAGTTCAACACACCTGAAGAATGAACAGATAAAAATCTCCTTTCTCCAATAACATTTGTCTTAGTTCTCGTTTTATTGGCACCATTTCAAGGCTTGCCTGAAATTCCACCTCTGTGATTGGTGCTTTCTCTTTTTTTTTTTTAAAGATTTATTTTTATTTATTTCTCTCTCCTTCCTCCCGCCCCCCCACCCCAGTTGTCTGTTCTCTGTGTCCATTTGCTGTGTGTTCTTCTTTTGTCCACTTCTGTTGTTGTCAGTGGCATGAGAATCTGTTTCTTTTTGTTACGTCATCTTGTGTCAGCTATCTGTGTGTGCGGCACCATTCCTGGGCAGGCTGCACTTTCTTTCGCACTGGGCGGCTCTCCTTACGGGTGCACTCCTTGAGCGTGGGGCTCCCCTACACGGGGAACACCCCTGCGTGGCACAGTACTCCTTGCGCACATCAGCACTGCGCGTGGGCCAGCTCCACACGGGTCAAGGTGGCCCGGGGTTTGAACTGCGGACCTCCCATGTGGTAGGTGGATGCCCTATCCATTGGGCCAAGTCCGCTTCCTTGTGCTTTCTTGAGTGTGCACATTTCTCTCTTTTGTGAACTCTCGTATCACTTGAGTGTGCCTCTTGTATAGTTCCTTCACAACCCGCTTTGCTTCATATTTATTTGGGTGCATATTTTATCTTCACCACTGGTCACTGAGGTCCCCAGGGCCAAGATCGTGTCTTGATAGTGTTCCACTTCCCATAGCACCTAGCTCAGGCACGTAGGAGGATCTGAGCTGGTTTTGGTACCTTAGGTATATTACTATGATTTAATAGTTTCTAGATTTTAAGATCTAAGCATTCCACTTTAAGTGGCTTAGAATACTTCTAAATTGAGAAATGCTTCAGAGCACCTCAGTCATTTTTTAAACACCTTGGCTGGTTTCACATTTTACTTCTCCTTTTGCAGGTGCCCAGTTGTGGAGAAGCCTCAGTGAAAGGTAGGGAACATTCTTTCAACCTTGTATTTAACAGAGGGTAGGTTGGGGGGAGGTGACTGAGAAGCCAAGGTGTATTTCTGAAATAATGTCTTAGTGACAGGGATCTAAATCCTATAGTGATTTACAAACGTGAGGAAATAAAGAAAAAGAAAAACAAACGAATTGAGAAAAACAACAAAATGGTCCCTCATCCTAAGAAATGGTTCATATCTTGTTACAGTAGTAGATGACCTAAGTTTGTGAGAGTTAATTTGGAGATTTGGAGGTGACGGTGGGGAGGCATTTTCATTTGGTATTTAATTTTGGAATTCAGTTTGGGGCATGAACATTGTTGTTCAGTTGGGAGAAGAAAAGGGCAGCACTGAAGTGACAGACGTCTGCTGAACACTGCACAAAGGTCAACCACGTGGTCAGCTGAGGAGCGGCTGAGAGGCTCTGAGGTGTGACGCGTTAGTAAATGTTGACCGTCTTGATTCCTCACCCAGCCAGGGCGAATATCAGCTCCTTTTAACAGCACCGTCCTGAGGTAAAGGTGTTGTTTCCAAGTGGAATAAAAAAAGGACTGGGGCAGCTCAATTTACTTCATGACCTGGGTATATGAGAAGTAGAAAATTGAGGAAAGCGTGAGAATTAATTATTCCTGCCAAATGAGTTTTTTTCTGGGATTTATTATCTTTTAAAATCCTCGAAAAAGTACACTTTACAAAAAATGATTGGGATGGGGAAGTGGGGTGTGGGTTATATGGGAACGTTATGTTTTTTTTTCATGTAAAGTTCTAATTTTAAAAATAAAATATAAAAGGATGGTTGGGTTAAAAAAATAATACTAATCCTGTATTACTTTGAGAGGATGGTTGGAGTACTTCACTTCTATCCAAGTGGACATCATGAAATTCATGCTCATAAAGTAGGGCAAACCTTCCATTAAAAATCTTATTAAAAAAACAACCACCACCTCCAAATCCTGAGAGGGACTAGTCATTTCTATAATGGACCCTTAAAAGCTGCGTTCATGGAAATAATGATTATTTCAGGTGTTGAAGCTAATTTATGACGCGTTTACGGCTGCTTGCTTGGTCCTTTATTTCTGCACCCAAAGGATCGTGGGTAGAATGTAAACTTGCCAAGAGACTGTGGAGAAGGAGACATTAGATATAATGAGAAACCTCAGATCCCAGGTGGTTTTCAGGGAGGTGAGGGATAAGCCTGTAGGACAGCCTTGCCCGGGAGGGAAACCAGCACAGGCTCTGATTGTCATTCGTCTTGTGATAACTTCCAGGGCCCAGTGTTTGGAACTGTGTGCCATGTGTGAGTAGTTTAAAATTCTTTGTATTTTATGAAATTTCCTTAGGGGAATGTAACGATGAAAAAAACTCTAAATTAAAAAGTCTCTTTTGAGAGAGTTAGAAAAAGAGGCCATGAGTTTTGAAATTTAATATGTGTTTGGGGTTTTGCTGTCTGCCTGCTTTCATGTTTTCATGGGCTTTTCTACATTGTCATCTTTTCAGAAAAATATGTAAATTGAGAACATTATTAAATGTCAGACATTAAAAAGAGAACATTATAGCTGGAAGTAACATCTGGGTTAAGCAGTGTGACATTGAAAGTCAATAAAAAAATCTCTGTGAAGGAAATTCCATGTACAGTTTGACCAGTATGAGTTTCTATAATTATTTTAAATTGCATTTATGCCCACACAATAATTTTTTTTTTGCTGCCAGACTTTTATCAGTAGTAAAGGGTAGAATACAGAAGAGAGTGAAAAGCAGACTGGAGGTTTAAAACATGTTTGTTGGCCCAGTGATTGTATAAATACACCTGATAAGAAGTATTGCTTAAATTTCAGATTTCTTTTAAAAATGAATAACAGGGAAACGGGTATGGCTCAAGTGATTGGGCTCCCATCTACCATATAGGAAGTCCAGGGCTCGATTCCCAGGACCTCCTGATGAAAGGCAAGCTGGCCCACATGGCAAGCTGGTCTGAGCAAAGAGCTGGCTCATGCAGAGTGCTGGCTCACACGGAGTGCTGGCCCACACGGAGTGCTGGCCCGTGTAGAGAGCTGGTGCAGCAAGATGATGCAACAAAAAGAGGCACAGAGGAGAGACAATCAGAGACACAGCAGACCAGGGAGCTGAGGTGGCGCAAGAGATCGAGTGCCTTTCTCCCACTCTGGAAGGTCCCAGGATTGGTTCCCGGTGCTGCCTAAAGAGAAGACAAGCAGATACAGAAGAGCACACAGAGAGTAGATAGCGAGCACAAAACAACAAAGGGAAAGGGGAGAAATAAATAAATAAAATAAACCTTAAAAAAATTTTTTTAAATAAAAATGAATAACAGGAAGTTTGTATTCATGTAAGTAAAGTAATCTATGTGAATAGAAAAACAAATTTAAGGTATACTATAAATTGGTACAACAATTTCTACAATCATAATATGTACAGTGACTCATTTAAATAAATTTCCTCTTTTCCAATATTTACATTTACTCAACAAGTAAAGTTTGAAATACATTTTGCATGTGCTTCAAAGCTCTTCAGGACTTAAATAAAAATTCCATTTCTCAGTCCTTATTAGCAGAATTAAAGTGTGATGTTTTAAAACTTGTTCTATAGTAAAATAGTTCCATAGTAGTTTTTACCCACACAGGGCAACCTTTAAAATCATGTCATCTTAACTATCTATTCCATTAAAGCTTAAAATGTTTACAGAGATGTATACAGAGTTTGTATTTGGGATAATGGAAAACTTTTGGTAAGGAATGGTGGTGAGCACCAATTTATGGATTTGAATCTGGCTAAAAGGGGAAATTTTAGGTTGCATATGTCACCAGAATAAAAATTGTTTAAAAATCCATTGAATTGCACAACGCAGTGAACCCTAAGTACAACTATAAAAACGTTATTTCATCAGTTGTAACAAATGCACCCCACCAGCGGGAAGTGTTAATAACAGGGTGGTAAGTAGGGACCCTGTATTTTAGGAATGATTTTTCTGAAAACCCACAGCTTCTCTAATATAAAAAATAAAAGCATTATTAAGTTAATTTTGGAATTAATAATTTGATAGGGAGAGGCCTCGAAAGAGGGTTATTGTGGGCTCACAGATTGCTTCCCAGCTCGGTGCATGTTGCAGGAACATCCTTCTTTCCACAGAGATGGCCAGGCTCCGAGGAGCGATGCCTGCTAACTAAAGTCCCAGGACAAAGATTTAGAAAGGAAAATGAAACAGTGATTTTTGCTGAGGAATTGAACTACCCAGTGGATTTGAATACTCACATCAGTTAGCTTTCTCTTCCTTTTTTTAAGAATCAACTTTATTTTGAAAGACAGGGAAGCAGACATGGCTCAACTGATAGAGCATCCGCCTGCCATATGGAGGGTGCAGGGTTCGATCCCCAGAGCCTCCTGACCCGTGCAGTGAGCTGGCCCATGCGCAGTCCTGCTGTGTGCAAGGAGTGCCGTGCCATGCAGGAGTGCCCCTGTGTAGGGGAGCTCCCCCACACAAGGAGTGTGCCCCACAAGGAGAGCTGCCCTGCATGAAAAAAAATGTGCAGACTGCGCAGGAGTGGTGCCACACACACGGAGAACTGACACAGCAAGAAGACATAACAAAAAAGAGACACAGTTTCCTGGTGCCACCTGACAATGCAAGTGGACACAGAAGAACACACAGTGAATAAACAGACAACAGGGGGGAAGGGGAGAGAAATAAATAAAATAAATCTTTAAAAAAAAAAAAAGAAAAATTGAGAATTAGTACAGAGTTCCCATAAACACCTAGTGTCCCCTATAATTTACATCTTATGGCATATTTGTTACAGTTAATGAACCAATACTGAGGCTGTTAGCCGGAATGTTTCCTTGCTCTTTGCCCAGCATCCTTTGTCCATTGCAGTATTCCATCCAGGCTCCTAAATTTCATTCAGTGGTCATGTGGTCTTGGGCTCCCGTTGGCTGAGACAGCTTCTCAGGCTTTCCTTGTTTTTTTATGACCTTGACAGTTTTGAGGAGAACAGGTTGACTGGATCACAGGATGCCTCTCTGTGGGATTTGATATTTTTCTCACGACTAGACTGGAGTCATGGATTTGTGGGAGGAAGACTGTAGAGGCAAAGGGCCCTTCTCTTCACATCATATCAAGGTCAATACTACCAACATGACTTAGGCTGTTGATGTTGACCATGACCACCTGACTGAGGTAGTTTCTCCAAGCTGGTTCTCTCTTTTCTTAAAAAAAATTCATTAGTATTTATTTATTTATCCCCTCCCCCCTTGCGGCTTTTTGCTGTCTACTCCCTGTGTCCATTCACCACGTGTTCTTCTGTCTGCGTGTCTCCCTCTGTTGCGTCATCTTGCCGCGGGCCGTAGGCTCTCCGCAGCACGGGCCAGCCCGCCTTCACAAGGAAGCCCGGGACGTGCCCCCAGGGCCCCCTGTGTGGTAGACGGGAGCCTGAACGATTGAGCCACAGCCACTTCCCAAAGCTGGTTCTCTTTTAAGCAGAAAGTCTATTTGGGAAACAAAATTAAGATCAGAAGGCTGTGGGGGAGTCCAGAGCCAGGGAACGGGATTTGGATGCATGCCTTAGCGGCATGAAGCCTCTGCTTCCACAGCCCGACTGGGCACGGGCCACCTGGCACCTGGCAGTGCAGGTCTGGATTCCAGTCCTGCCCACAGATGCGCTGGAGGGCCTCGGGTGCCGGTCCTGAGCTTCCTGAGCCCGTGTGTCCCCCCGCCGTTGGTCAGGTGAAGAAATCGAGGTTTGCCTTTCTCACTCTGGTTGGGGAAGGATTAGCCCAAGTGAGCTGATGTAATTTGAAAAGGTCCACATGCACTAGCACGCAGTGCTCTTTCTTATTTACTGGCATGCAGTTTTACTGGTCAAGACTTTGTCCCCCCTCCTTTTTTTGGAGTCCTTGGAGTCCACACCTCTTCTGAATGCGCCCCAATTTTGGCCATGAGAATTTCCACCGTGAGCTTTCTCTTAATACAGAAGCTGTTTGAGTGTGTGATAATGATTTGGAAAAAATAGTAGTGAGCAAGGGGCACTTCATTTGCTAATAATTGGGTTTGGTTAGAGACAGAGTATAGGTCCTTATTATGTGGCTTTAAAAATATTTATAATATTTCACTGTCCTTGTGCCCCAGCAGAGTCAGGACAGTCTAGAATTTCTAAACGGTGATTAGGAGCTGGAGCCCTGGATTTTGGTCCCCGCCCTGTAACTCGTGATTTGGCCAAGTTCGCTTCTCTCATGGTGTTAGCTTTCTCATCTGTTTAGTGAATCATCTGGAATACCCCTCCCTGTTCTCAAACATCTATGTGGTGTGACTGGAGGAATCCAAGTGTTCCTTTGAGATCGTTGCCCATGCGTGTCTTTGTCTGGCACATGTCTCCTTCAAAGTGACATCATTCACACCAGAAGGAGAAAATACGGTGACAGGAGGGTCTTTGGTGGCAGAACAAGGTGCTTTTTGCTCATGGGGACCATGTGGGGTTATGGTCTCCACTTCCAAGGTCACGGGCGCTGAGCTCAGAAATGTCCCCTCACTTGGCTGAGGTTAGAAACCCCTGCCCCCCAGCACCTCTGCCGGCACAGCTGGGTTTCCCACTCCAGTCAGTAAGGATTAGCTTTTCTTCCCTGCAGAACTGCAGCCGTTTATGAATTCTCAGAATGAGCCAGGCCTTTCCTCCACGGGGGGAGGGGGATTTAATTAATTTTATTTCACAGACTGTTATTTACTCTTTGGGAAATGTTGCTTTTGTCACTGAAACTAAGCTTAAAGTGTTTCTTCAAGCTTTAGCGTGAAAATGGTGGCACAGCTCTCCACGTGTATGTGTGTAATTTTCCTGGACAGTTGGAGGGTATTTGTGAAGTTCACTTGTTCTGCTTAGCTAGTACATAGTGTTAAAACCAGGCCACAATAAATGTCAGATAAGTTTGATCAAATGCCATTCAGATAGATTTTTTAAAAGATCTATTTAGTTATTTCTCCCCCCTGCCTCTGTTGTCTGCTCTCTGTGTCCATTCGCTGTGTGTTCTGCTGTGTCTGCTTGTACTCTCACTAGGCGGCTCTGGGAACTGATGCTGAGACCTCCTGGAGTGGGAGAGAGGTGATCATTCTCTTGCACCACCTTAGCTCCCTGGTCTGTTGCATCTCTTACTGTTACTCCTCTGTGTCTCTCTTTGTTGCATCATCTTGCTCCGCCAGCTCTCTGCATGGGCCGGCACTCCTGCATGGGGCAGCACTCCATGTGGACCATCTTGCCACACGGGCCAGCTCGCCTTCACCAGGAGGCCCTGGGTATCGAACCCTGGACCTCCTATATGGTAGACAGGAGCCCAATTGCTTGTGCCACATCCACTTCCCCACATAGATTTTTGTAGCTGGAAAATTCATTCTGTGGAAAGGTCATTCTCAGTGTGTGTGTTCCAAGAAGGGCTCATACTTGACCTTTCTTTAGTAGACATTATCCATGTGTTCTCCAGGCAGGATTCCTACAGAGCTCTCCTACCAGGCTAACGTCTCCTGTGCTCATTCCTAGTACTGAATTGAAACTCGATCCATAGTTTCACAACAGCTTTTTGTTAACGCCAGAGACTGTGGTAACTGGTTGAATAAAATCCCCTGGTAAGGGTCAGAAATTGTGCGCATTTCCTTTTAAAAGCATAGAATTGTTTTCAGTTTGGACAGGTTTTTCTAAGTTACTATAAATTAGAAAGAAATAACTTTACTGACATAAACCAATCATTCATAAATTTTTTTAACCTACTTCTTTAATGATTTTGTTTGTTGTACATTAGAGCCTGAATTAAGGAGTTATTTGAGTCATAAATCTTGTTCATTGTCAACTTACAGAAAACAAATTTTTTTTCGTGGTCACTAAAGTTTCTGAAAATCATGACTGAGAGCTATGGAACTCTTTAACGGACATTCCAATATCCAGAAGCTTCTAGCAGGGTGCTGGCACAGGAAATGGGGGTAACTTTCCAGTGATAGAACTGGGATATTACGTTTACTTTGCCTTACCTTGAGCTGACTCTTCAGGGGCCAAGCAGAGAAATAACAGGGTCAGTCTTTTTAGAGCCAGCAGGGATTAGCCCAGGAGTCATGAGCTTTCTGCCTCTAGCTTGTTCAGATTGTTGGAGTCCTCTTCTCAGCCTGTCTCTCCTCACCTGCTCTTAGGAGACCAGTTGTATGGCCCTACTCCATGGGATCAAATACCCTTTTGTTACCCGTGAGTGTCCAGCTTACTGCCAAAGTGTCCTAGTTGGTTGTATTTTTTTTCAGGGAGAGAGGAATCAATATTTTTTTGTTGTAAAACCCATCACCCATGTTACTCAGCTCATAAACCCAGAACAAACTGGACCATTTAGATAAAATGTCTAATAAATCGAATCTTTGAGCAACATTTTATGCCACAGTTAAAAATAAAAAACTACTGGAATGGGAAAACAACCTAGCATATGCTAAATTGTCTCCTCTGAGGAATGGACCTGGGTATAAAAAATGCATTTTTTATATTTATAACTCATAATATTATTCATATCAGAATCGCACAGGCAGGGTTGCTGAGCAGGATTCCCAGGTTAAATAGCATTAAATGTCACTGGGTAGTTTGAAAGATTTACTCCTTTCCAGGTTGGGCACAACAATCATTTTGACTCTTATGCATTGAAACAACTAGATATTATAGCTTCAATTTGTAACCCTGCAACCTTGTACCTTTCTAACTTGTACGAGTAGGATTTGTACCTTTCTCATAAAGTATAATATTTGAAAGTTGCATTTATTTTCATTTCAGCCAGAATTCATTATTATTATTTTAATTTCAGCCACATCACCATGACTTTTAAAAGGAAAACTTGTGAAAGATGCATTGGACTAGATTAAGTGAAAAATTACCTTCCTTGGAGAAAACACTCGCTTAAATTCAGAATATGCTGACCTTAGCATAAACATATCTGTGCTGGGATCAGTCTGTGGCTGAATTTGTCTGGGCTAGCCTGGTTGCTAAGCACTTCTTTTAAGTCTGTACACTGCTGTAATAAAAATTCGAATAGGCCTTTATTCATTTACTTAAAAATAAAATTGAATACAATTCTGTAGTTATAGATTACACAATGGATAGTAAAGCCCTGTTCTCCTCTTCTGAAGGAAAGAATGGACCCATTCATTGACTGATAGACAGCATGCCCTTAGCCAGAGCTGCTGAGATTTGTTCTGGAAGTTTCTCAGAATTCTACATCTGACTCCAATCTGTTTTCTAAAGTTGTATTTTTGAAAATTAGATCAGTTGAAGACAAGTATGGAACAAGGGACTAGAAGCAGCTTTTTTTTAAAAAAAATAAAAACAAGACATTTATTGTCAGTTACCATCTATAATTACAAATTTTACTTTTACATAACCAGTGGATATTATACAAAATATTTACAAGTGTATGGACAAGACTACTTCTCTATGTAGAAGCAGTTTTAAAGCAGTTTTGGAAGAAAGTGTTATGAAGAATTATGCTTACTATTGCTTTACCATCAGTGGTACACAACACACAAAATGGTTTGCGAGTTTTTAAAAACACCTTAAGGGGAGCGGGGGTAGCTCAGGAGTTGAGCGCCTGCTTCCCTTGTACGAGGTCTCTCCAGGTGCAATCCCTGGTAGTGCCTAAAGCAAAGCAAAGCTAAACAAAACAAAAAGAAAATCCTCTTGCTGGGCCTTCAAAGACTGCTCGATTGCCCTTTTCTCTCAAGGGTCTGTCCAGCTGAAGTAAGCACATACTTAGAATGCAAGTTCAAAGGAAAAGACCCTGCGGAAATTGATGGGCATCTTCCTGCCAGCTCCTGAGAGATTTCTCAAGGCATCAAAAATGAAATGAAACAGGAGGTACATCCCAGAGCCTCCTTGCTGCAGTGACTGCAGGCTGTGCACCTTCAGCCCCGCTCCTGGTTGTGTCTTCCTTTCGTGGGTACTACGTTGTCAGGCGCGAGCAGATTTATCAAGTCAGAACGTGGGCAGACCACCAGGGCGCGGGCCAGCCATGGGTCTGGGAGCAGCAGACCCAAAGGACTTAAAACTCACCTCTCCCTAAGTGAAAGGCGCTAAAGAATATATTTTGTAGTTTTATAATCTTCATTGTTTAGGATCGTTTTTGACATTCCTTTAAATTAATGTAATTCCATTATAATCTGATTTAGCATGAGGTCAGTCACCTGTTTTTGGTTTTGGTGGTGGTTTTTTTTTTTTTTTCCCCATTTCATTTTGGGGCTGTTTAATCTTTGCCTAGTTGAATATTCCCCATGGCAGTTCATTTTAGGTATCTGTAGCCACTTGAGAACAAATGAAAATTATAGCTCTGATCATTTTATCCATGTTTTCAGTTTCTCTTCACACCGTGCTTATTAGGTTTGATTAGGTAGCAGATCCTGGCTGAGTTATTGAGGATTTGAAAATGAATTAAGTTCATTTATACACATCTGAAGTAATTAAACTAGATGAAGTGCTATCTGATAGCATTCTTGCATCATAAGTTTAAAGTACTAGAGAAGAATGATTAGTTGTGAACATTTCTCTTTGTTGCAACTATGTGAATATAAATTAAGACTTCATAGATAGTTGGAAATCTATTTCCCTCATTTATTTAGAGTCCCCAGGCATTGTATTTTTGGTCATTATTTGCCTTGACTACATTGAAAATATAACTTCGGTGGTTTTTTTAATTTAAAAAGTATTATATGCTGATTTAGAAAACTGGACAATATAGGAAAGTATAAAGAAATTAAATTCAGTTTCCAATATTAGTTTATTCTTCCAGTATTTTCATAGAGTTTTGTGTGTATTTGTCCATTCATCCTTTCAACAAATATTTTTCAAGCACCTTTATTGCCAGACCTTCTCTGGGTCTAGCAACAAAAGACAAACAACCCTGTCCTCAAGGAGTTCACTTTCTATTGAGACAAAATAAAGAAATTACTCCATTATATGTGGTTATATAATTAATCGTACTTAGGGGAAACTAAGGCATGGGGGGATAGGGGCGTAGGCAGAGGAGGCTCCAGCTAGTAACAGGGTGCTCAGGGAGGGCCTTAATGAAGATTTTTGAGCAAAGACTTGAAGGAAGTGTGGTTGTGAGTCGGGTGGATAGCTGAATGAAAAGCTTCTAGGAGGGAGAGGCAGTTCAAAGGTCCTGGGGCAGTACAGTAGTCAGGGGATTGTTTTCAGTCAGTAAGGTTTTGTTGCAGCCATAGTAACTGAAACAGTGGAGTGTTCTGCAACCAGTAAAAATCATATCATAGAATAATATGTAGGAATGCGAAGGGTCACCCTGAATTTCTAACTTTTAAAATAATTGCAGGTGTAAAGTAAGCACAGTGAGGTACGTGCATAGGACATGACAGTTTTATGTTGATAGATACATGTGATGAGCTCTGTGCAAGGGGATTACAGGTGGGTTTTGTCTTCATTTGGTTTACCTGTGTTACGTTTTTTCCCTCCAATTAACATGCATCTTCTTTATCCTGAGGGGAAGCAAAAGCTATTTGGTGAAAGGGGATGGGCAGGGCGGAGTGTGGGGAGATGACGCGCAGGACTTGGCAGGCAGCGCCGGCAGGTGTTCACTCCACAGCTCAGAGGGGCTCCAGCTCCTGAGCTGCTGCCCGGAGATGCAGCTCTAGTTACGGGGAGAGAAACCGGCCCGGCCCAGTCACTGGAAAGACCTAGGGTTCAGATCCGCGGGAGCAGGGCAGAAGCCCAGAGAGGCAAGAGGGGCCCAAAGGAGGGGCTCAGCCTCGGAAACTGGTCAGAGCAGCGCCAGTGGGCCCACCCCGCCCGGGTGTCGTTCCTGGAAGCGGGGTAAAGAGGACCGCAGTCACTCATTTCCAAGCCTGGGGTTTCCGACGAGGGGGATAAAGTTGGGACTCAGAGTCAAGCCCAGAGTTGAGCCTTCAGGTACAGGCGAAGGAGCCCAAGGGCCTGTTCTTAGGATTTAGGGAAGCTCCCAAGGATGTTTCAAATATATTCTAGATTTGGAAAATTCAGGAAAGAAAAACAGCCATTCTTTTGCTCCATACTATAGTTTTGAACAATTAGAACAAAAATGAAGGTGAGAAAAAGAAGAAAAAAAAAAATGATGATGGAAAAGTTTTGATAATGAATGGTGTGGATGGTAGCACAATACTCTCAATGTATTAACGCCACTGAATTGTACACTCGAGAGGTATTACTATGGACTTTAGTTAATAACACAATTATAATATTGGTTCATCATTTGTAACATTGTACCGCACTAATGCAAAATATTAATAATCGGGAAAGCTGTGTGTGGATGGGTGGGGTGTATGAATTCTCTACTTTCTGCACTATTTTCCTGTAAACCCTACAACTTCTCTAAGAAATAAAGTAAAAAAAATGGATCTGCAGAAGCATCATGCTCTCATCTCAGAAACGCTTCCCTGGATTTTATGCCTATCTCTGTCTATCTACATGCATATATTCCTTAATTATATTTTAATTATCCTATTTCATATCAAAGAATACATAAAACACCCACACAAGTTAGAGAATATTATAATAAAATGAAAATGCACGAATCTCCTCCCCCCCAGGACTGGCGCTGTGCACCTGCCTGTGTGGGAAACCCTGAGCATGCTGCAAAACTCCCCACTGAGGAAAGCACTGTCCTGAAGTGTGTACCTTCCATTCTGTTGCTTTTTAAGACAGTCTTTGAAAATATTGCTTATGTATGTATTCCTAAATAAAATCTTTGTTTTTGGGTCTATAAAAATGGGACCATATTTATGTTGTCTTCAAGGACTTGGGTTTCACACTCACCATTTTTTAAAAAAATGGTGCCATGTATAGCTGTCATTGAGTCCTTTTTTCCTCTACTGTATATTATTCCATCATGTGAATACATCACAATTTATCCATTCTGCTTTCACTAGAGTTTTTTTTTTATCAGACAGCCCACTGGTTCTGTGAGTTTTCCCAGTAGACCATGAAGCAGCACGAAAGTTCATGAAAGGATAAAAGTGAATGCCCTAGGAAAATAGTTTTAACATAAAGGCAACAGTTTCCTAAAACAGGATACTGGTCTATTGGAAGCTCGTGTAAAGTCTCTACCAATGTTGGGGGCAGATCCCTGTTTTAGGAATACTTCAGGAGTTCTTGCAAGTTTTCCTGGAGCCCTGAGCATGAACCTGCTCAGCAATGTGTTCTAGTGCTGGCCGCCACTAGAGGGCGTGTGAGAGGTGGCCTCGCAGCGGGTCAGAGAAGAGTAGCTTGGCTACTGCTGCAGCTGCCTTGCTAGGCTCCACAGTATTAGAGTTCCAGCACGTTGCAGCAGAGCAGAAACCTGAGCATTGCACCCGTTACATGAAAAACAATCCCGTGAAAGGTTCTATTACATGTGTCTGTGCACATAGAAGCACATACATTTTAATATAGTAGGGGGACTGAAAAAAAAAATAAGCAGGGAGTAAGAGGTATTAGAAGGATCTGTGGATGGAGAATAAGGCACACAGAATGTGGGTGGGAAATTCATATTTGAGTGACACGAATCAATGACAGAAGGTTGTGCCTTTTGGTTTAGCAATAGGCAAATGATTTTTTTTTTTTTATGGCTGTATTATGCAATATCTAGAATTTTCTTTTTTTATTTTTTATTTTTTATTTATTTTTTTTATTGACTTTGTAATAATATTACATTAAAAATATATATGTGAGGTCCCATTCAACCCCACCCCCCCACCCCCCTCTCCCCCCCCCAACAACACTCGTTCCCATCATCATGACACATCCATTGGATTTGGTAAGTACATCTTTGGGCACCTCTGCACCTCATAGACAATGGTTCACATCATGGCCCATACTCTCCTCCATTCTATCCGGTGGGCCCTGTGAGGATTTACAATGTCCGGTGATTACCTCTGAAGCACCATCCAGGGCAGCTCCATGTCCCAAAGACGCCTCCACCTCTCATCTCTTCCTGCCTTTCCCCATACCCATCAGCCGCCATGTCCACTTTTCCCAATCCAATGCCACCTCTTCTATGTGGACATTGGATTGGTTGTGTCCATTGCACCTCTATGTCAAGAGGAGGCTCAGATTCCACATGGATGCTGGATGCAATCCTCCCATTTTCAGTTGTAATCACTCTAGGCTCCATGGTGTGGTGGTTGTCCTTCTTCAACTCCATCTTAGCTGAGTGTGGTAAGTCCAATAGATCAGATTGTAGGTGCTGGAGTCTGTTGAGGCTCAGGACCTGGCTATCACATTGTCAGTCCAGAGATTCAAATCCCCTAAATATATCTTAAACCCCAACATTAACTGCACCTCCAGCACATTAGCATGAAAGTCTTATGAAGGGAGATCCCATCTGAGTCCAGCTTCATCACACATAAACACCATTTCCAAAGAGGGGCCATCTGCCCTGGTAGTTAACCCCATCGGCCATGACCATAACTCCCATGGGTCTCTTTAGCCCTCAAAGGAACCAATATCTGGGGGTTGTATCTGCTTTATCTGTCTCTCTGACTCTGCTCAGTTGTGCATGAGGGCAGTCCTTCTGCCAGCCTCCAGACTCTTTTTTAGAAACTCGTAGCCATATAAACTCATTTCTCCTTTTCATTTCCCCCTTACTTTAGGTCAAACAACATTTTAAAGTCATGGTATTTTATGTAGACGTGGATATTCTGCTGATCCGCATTGAACCTTCCGTATAAGGTCATTTTCCAGTTGCATCATCAGTTGGTAGTTGATAGTGGTCCCTCGTTGCCAGGGAGGCTCATCCCCGGGTGTCATGTCCCACGCTGGGGGGAAGGCATTGCATTTACATGCTGAGTTTGGCTTCGAGACTGGCCACATTTGAGTAACATGAAGGCTGACAGGAGGAAATTCCCAGGCACAATGTTGCTCTAGGCCTTGTTCTTATTTTAGGTTTATCAGCTCACAAGCATAGTCATTAGCATCAGGGGCTCACTGTTGAACCCTCACTCCCTCCCGGTCCCCGCCACTGTACCTGGGAGGGCAAATGATTTTTGAGGTCCCCAAGATCAGAGCCGTACTTTGACTTGCCATCAGCCTCTCACTGCTTACGTCTGTCCACAGTCTTATAAAGTCATCTGAATGTCGTTTTCTTCTGGGCTCTCAGTGAGCTCTTCTTCCCTCCTTCTTCTCTGACTTAGTACTTTTTCCTCTCTTGATGGAGATGTGTAGCTCTAAATTACCTTGCAAGGTGAATCCCGGGAAATCCCTTAATTTGCAAGTGATTGTGTGGACGGAGGAGGGCTTATTGGAGAGTGCTGCCCCCAGGCATGAATTGACAAGTACTTGGTTGCTGAGACCAGCTCAGCCATAGGTTTGCATGAAGGGAAGGCAACAGCAGAACTTAAGAAGTAAAAGGATAGAAAGATAGACAGAAGAGAGAAAATAAAGATGAGACCAGAGGACTCAACAGCTTCTGGAATTGAGAGCCTCGACCCTAGTTTCCGCATCGTGTTTATTAGAAATTACAAAGCAGTAGTTATCAATGTTTACTTTCAAGGCTGCTTGTTATTAAAGCAGCAACGCCTACAATACTAGGGAACAGGCCATACAAAGTTCAAATGCCTCCTCACACAAACAAATTTCTTGCTGACCAGACAGTGTTCCATGTAGTCAAGGCCAGTGTTCCTAAGCCCACACTTTTTATTTGCGTTATGGAAATGTTCCAACTTCAGGCCAGTTTACCATGTCCAAATTCAAGCTATTTTGCCACACTTGGTAAACACTGATGGGCAGTTTCCTGCTTGCTAGTAAAAGTGTGCAAAAACAGTAGTAGCTAAGGAGCCTCAGGATCTTGGATAACTTGTGGTCAGGCTGCTGAATAATCGACCTCCAAAGAGGTCCCCGTTCTAATCCCCAGAACCTATGTCATTTTACTTGGCAAAAGGGACTTTGCAGGGGTGGTTATATTAAGGATCTTGAGGTAGGGTCATTATCCTTGTCCCGGGAGTAGCGAGGAGCTGTGTAAAGTGACAACTTCCTGCCGAACTGAGAGGGATGCGTCAGCCCAAAGAATGACTCGGACAAGTCCAGCTTGGCAGGGATTGAACGTTTACTCAGGGGGCTTCCAGGGGCTCCTTGTCCTCGGTGGTGGAGGAGAGGTAGCAGTTACGAGCTTGATCGTGCACCTACCGAGACGTATTTGTGTAGACGTCTTTGTGTGTGAGTGGTTGCTACAGCGCTGTGCTCAAAATTAAAGGTACATATGCTTAAAGATGTTTACCAAGGCACGGGGGTGTGTGTGTGACTCCTGCAGAATGCTTTGAGTACGATCAAAGAAGCAGATGTTTAGGAAGGGGGGAAGGTCAGATAGTTGCAGTTTTATTGACTTTAACACCTACTGAGTGTCAGGCATTTGTGCCCAAGGGTATGTCTTGTGACCAGCTGAATCTAGCTTTAATTTAAAGAAAGGGCTGTCAAAGTTGGGGGTACTAAGTTACCTATGCCACAATCTACCCTGATCCTCAGCTCTTACAATCTTTTTGCCACCACTTCCACATAGTTCCCTGAGCATGGAGCTGGGAAAATCTTAGCGTCAGTGATATTGGGATAGGAGACCAGATGTGCAGTACAAGAACAGATCAACAAGTGACAAGTACAGTGAGGATTCCGAAAGGTAAAGTATAGCTCCAGTGTGAGGGCAGGTAGTAAGCCAGGAAGAAAAAGAACCCTTAAGACCTAGACGTTCAATGTGGTGGACAGAGTTTTGTAGGTGGTTTAAAGTGTCATTTACATTAGCAGGTGCACCGGGTATGTAAGCACAACACATGGCATGAACCATTGCATAGGAGCCTCGCTGTGCAGCAGTGAGAATACCTAAAGCCGTTTGATTTTCTAAGACCTCTTTTCTCATTTGGGCCGTTTCTTTATGTAAGGGGCTTATGCCATACTTAGTGTCATTAAGGGCGTGGGCAGTAAAGTTTGCGAGAGCTGTAACTCATGTTAATGCTGCTAAAGCTCCAGTGCTGAGAAGAAAATTGCTGAAGGGCTGTTCCCACCAAGAAAGAGAACGTTTTAGTCTAAAACTAAAACGACCTTGTAAAGCTGGAAGGTTCTGTGGAATGCTGTTAAAGCCTTATGAATGCACCTTGCTAAGAATGGATACTGTAAAGGCCATCTCCCTGTTCAGTTATAAGGAAGATGTGGCCATAAGTGGTCCCATATAACCAACCCACTCCCGGTGGGAGTATTCAAGCTCCATGGTGAATGTATGCGCTTTGCCATTCATTCTATTCAGTCTGCCACACAACAACAACTTGGGATGTACAAGGCCATATGCAGCAATCACCCAAGTGAGGCCATCCCAAACTGATAGGAGAGATAGATGAGCCTTACTGATTTGTTCCCTGACCACAGAAGAGACATCATGAAAGGAGGCAGAATAATTACAGGTATCAGTAGGTTCTTGGAGTTGCCACCTAGAAGGGCGGCTCTCATCTGCGGTTTTTAGCCAATCCATCACATAAAGGGAAGGCTATTCCAGGGGAGACTGGAGTTGCCAGAAGCTGGCAGGTATCCACACACCCAGCAGCCCAATTGATTGTGCATTGTTGTCACGGTAGTGGCCCAGTCAAGGAAGATATTAGACGAAGCTGTGTGAGTTAGGAAGAGAAGCCTAGGAGCGTAAGCACAAAAGTTTAGTAGGTACGGAGAGGGGGTGGAGGTCTTCTCCAGTGATTAAAGTAACAGTGGAACTTTCTAGGACATTCTAGGACATTTCTAGGACTTAGTGGCCCTAGGACATTTGCTGAGTGTGGGATGTATCTGGGCTTACAATACTGCATTTGTTGACCCACCGTAGGTTGCAGGCCATAATGCCAGTGTGTTTCTTTAGGCTACTCACATCACTCGGAACTTTTGCCCCTGTTGGTACGTCTTTCGTGCAGTTGACATAATGCAGTACCTTTGGTCCTCATGGAAGCAGGAATGTGGCTCCAGTACCCCATCTCCCTGTTGCATAGCGCCCTCTGGAGGTAGAGTCCACTGTGGGGCTAAGGAGACGCAGCCATCACCTGCTGGTGAAGCCACAGGAGTCTTCATCAGCAGCGTGTTTCCCCCCACTTTGGGGCATGGCCAGGTGATGCAGCAGATGGCTTTATTTTTATAGGGGCCGTACTAACTGGCCAGGTCAATAATGCAAATGGAGAGGCACCGTGTACAGTAGTTGGGGTCTGTCTAAATGCACAAGGGAGGCTGGTACCACCAAAGTTCCAACCCCACAACACGTGTTTTTGGGGAGCTGCTTTATTTGTTGTTTTTTTAAAGATATGTTTTATTTATTTATATATTTCTCCCCATCCCTTCATTGTTTGCACATGTTATGTCTGTTCATCTTCCTTGTCTCTTCAGGAG
This sequence comes from Dasypus novemcinctus, assembly GCF_030445035.2. Taxonomy (NCBI): domain Eukaryota; kingdom Metazoa; phylum Chordata; class Mammalia; order Cingulata; family Dasypodidae; genus Dasypus; species Dasypus novemcinctus. The sequence goes on along the minus strand of NC_080674.1, from coordinate 17,604,922 downwards.
GCACGGGGAGCTGAACCTGGGATCTCTGATGTGGGAGGGAGGGGTCTAATCACTTGGGACATCTCTGCTCCCTGCTCTGTTGTGTCCCTTATCATACTTTTCCTCCCTGTGTCTCTTGTTGCATCATCCCGCTGCATCAGCTCATTGTGCCTGCCCTTCGTGTCAGCTTGCTGTCTTCTTTAGGAGGCACTGGGATCCAAACCAGTGACCTCTCCTGTGGTAGGCAGGAGCCCAGTTGCCTGGGCCACCTCTGCTTCCCTCTTTGTTGATTTAATAAGCTATTTTTTCTATTAGTCCCACTCCCGTGGAGTTATAGGGTAGGTCAAAACACCAGCCGCTGCCTTGCTCTTCAGACCATTGTTGTACATCGTGCCTGGTCAAATGCATTCCTTGGTCACTATGCAACAGGGCATTCCGTACAGACTACTAAGCCATTTTATCCTTTGATGGTGTTTTGTTGGGTAGCATGTTTTACTGGAAAGGTCTGTAGAAGGCATGCATTCATGTCCACACAGGTTAATGAGTAGCATTTACTGGCACTGACAGGTAAGGTGTGTATATAATCTATTTGCCAGTTCCGTGAGGGCACGTTGGCTTTGTGCCTATGCCCACTGCTGGAAGGCACCGTTTGTGGCAGGCGCCAAGAACAGTCTTCACAATCATTTATGAATATTTGATGGGGATGCCTAGTGCCTTAGCCATGTGGTTCACTGCGGCAGCTCCTCTGTGGCCACTCTTCTTTAGCAGGTATAGGGCCGATCAGATGAATTTGAGCTAAAAGCATCCATCTCTTGGTTCCCAGTGGGGAGATTTTTTAGAGTTAATGCTGCTGCTTTAGCACCTTTAGAATTGGCTAACTTTAGCTCTGAGTTCCAGATGTCACACACGGCCTCAAAAACAGGGAGCATTAGGTTATATATAAACGGTAAAGCTTCTCAGGATTTACAAAGAGTCTTTTTAAATAAAGCTGTGTCTAGAGATTATTAACTGCAGCCTGTAGCAAAAGTTTTGTTTTTACTTGTACACTTTTACCAGAATATGTTAATCAACAGGTAAACATTACTTTTAGACTTGCCTTGCTTCTCCTTTAAAGTCCCTTTTTGTTGAAGATGAACTGACTGCAGGCTCTTCTAGAGAAGCATTAGAGTAGAATGATATAACTGATAAGGGATTTGGGTTGTTTTCAGAACATATCACATTCTTCTAAGAATAACTAAAACTAAAACCAACAATACAACTATGCAGATCAGTATTAGGATAGAATATTGACAGTGAGAACTTAGGTCTTCAAGAATTTTATACAGTCCCTAAATATAGAACATATAAGTAACATTTTGCTTATACAGATTTAACCATCAGAGGATTAGGAAATTCTTCAATTTTACAACACTTCCCAAACACTTCTCATGTAACTCATAATATATTAAATGAAACTAACTCTATGTTTTAAGGTTCTTGAAAGTATTTTTCTGCATATTAAAATGAACAACTTCTACGGTTTGCTGTAAGATGCACAGTATTCATGATTCAACTTCAGCAGTACAGGAACAAAATTATTTTCCCTATTATTTTATGAAAAGCTGAGATTCCCAGTGGATTCAAGGCTATCTTTCCCCTACTGCCACCTTAATACAATCACATTCCTATTGGACCACTAACATTTGTACCCTAAGAGAACATTTACTTTCAACAATGAAAGTGATTCTTTTTTTTTTTAAACAGTGGTAAATGCAACATGGATCTCGGCAAGTATTAAGTGTCTGACATAGGCAGCTAATACTGGATTTAATATTATTTTATAACTGACTGAGGTGGTGTCTGACAGATTTCTCTGTTATGAAGTAAGATTTTCACTTAGTAATGGCTTCCTGGAATCAGCCATTTACATTGAAATCCCTTAGTTTTAGAAAATGCTTTGACAAACTTCCTATAACCTCTTATAATCATTTATCCATATAGACTAGTTACTTTATCTTAAGACAAATTTCACCTTTAAATAAGCTTATTAAATTACAGTCAACAACAAACAAAATTTACTTTCACATGCCCTCTACAACTTTTTTTTTCAATAATTTCCCTTCCCCTCTTGCAACTTGCTTGCTGTCTGCTCTCTGTGTCCATTCTCTGCAGGCTCTTCTGTGCTCTTGCTTATCTCCCTTCTTTTTGTTGTGTCACCTTGCTGAGTCGGCTCTCCGCAGTGCCTGCAGGCTGGGCAGCGCTCCACAGTGTGCGGGCGAGCCTGCCTTCACAAGGAGGCCCCAGGACATGAACCAAGGGCCTCCCATATGGTAGATGGGACCTCATCTGATTGAGCCACAGCCACTTCTCCGTCTACAACTTTTTTTATCCATTCAGGTCTTGTCCTACATATTCCTGCCCTGATTCTATGAAAACCAGCCATTTTATCTGAGGTCAGAAACATACATCCTTAAACAAGTTTATCAAATTTTAGTCAGCATTGGCCATGACACTTCTACAAACCTCTTCTTTCTGCATCCATTTAAGTCTCATCTTATGTCATTCATTCTTCTCTGTGAAAAAAGTAGTCATTTCATGTTAGAACAGATCTCATTTTCTTCTTTAACTGATTTCATTAAATGCAACTTACAATTTTCTTCATCTTAAAGATCTCAAAAATATAATGCTAATTTATTTTATTAGTATCCATATAAATGAAGGGGGATTACATTCAAGTTGAATAAAATGGAAACAATTTTAGTTTATACAAGAAATGTTTTTTCTCTTCTTCCATAGGAAGCTAAAACTCGTTTTCTCTAATATTCTAAAATTGTGAACAACCTCAAAAGCATACTGGGGAGTGAATGTAGCTCAGTGGTTGAGCACTGCTTCCCATATATAGTGCCCCAGACTTGATCTCTGGTTCCTCCTAAAAAAAAAAACAAACCATACTATCACGGAATGGGATGTGTATTATAATTATTTAGTTTCAATCATAATTTAGAAGAAACTTTCCATAGCTTTCAAAGACTTTTTCTTTACTGAAATTTGACAATTGGATTATTAATTACTCTCACCCCAAGACTGTTAAAAAATTTAAATTGAGGATTACAGGACAAACTTGGCAAACTAAGGTTTATTTTATAACATTCCTTCTGTCCCTATTTTTCTTAATGTCCAGGCCAAGTAGACGGCGTTCTAAGCTAAACTCACATCTCTCCATCTTACCATGCCTAGCCCTTCCCCTGTAGCTCTTTTTTAAACTGTTTTAATGAGAGCCCTGAGTTTGAGTCAAAGTTAAGACAAGGCGCCTAGGAAAAATCTTTTTTATTCTTCCAGTTGTTTCTCTATTCAGCTTTCTATATGACCTTTTCATCCTAAAAAATCTAACTGACCAAGGTCTGAATATTTAGATTGTAAGTTTAAAAGAGCATCAAAAGGTTGGCTCTTCTAATTTGGGACTCCAGGAGTACCCATTTGCACATATATATATATATACACACACACACACACACACACATACACACACACACTTATTTAATTTTTAGCAATTTGAATAGAGTTCCTTTAAGAATTTTCATTTCTTAATTTGATATTGCCATCTGGGTGTATGATGATATACATTGAACAAACAGACATGCAAAACAGAAACATTAAAAAAACTCACTAATTTGATTCAAAAGTCTCAGTCTTTTTGGTATGACTTTTCTTTGGGTTTTTCATCATCCCAAACTTTTAGTTTTTATACCTTTTAAGACTTCTTCTGGAATCAGTGTTGCCTGCAATATGCAAACTTGTTCTTGGAAATACTTTTATATTTAAAAAAATATTGGAGAAAAGTTATCTGGGCATTATTTGGTTAGCAAGGGAGGTAGATTCAGGAGACCATGCTTTAAATACTTTGGTTTTAGTTCAATAGTAAGGCTGCACTCCCCTCCTGCAGGCTCTTTCCTTCCAGGTTCTGTCTGTTACCACCCAGCAGTCCTTCGGACTTCTTGATTTCTTAAGAATGTCTCCCATCCCTTGATGGGTAGGTGATGAGGTCTTACGTTTTTGTTCTAACCCTGCTATGATTGACCATAGCAGTGCCCTTTTCCTTTTGAAACACCAGCTTTTCTCAACTTGGCCTTTAAGGAGAACTGAGGGACTTTTCCTCAGCTCCTGCACTACTTCACTTATTCCCTGTAAATTTCAATCACCGGTGAGAGCAATTAAGCCTTTATCTTCTTTTGGGTCTACTCTATAGTGTGGGATATAATTATAAATCTGACATGGGGAATGGGGTAAGGATGCATACAAATTCTTTGTCTGTTCCTGGTGGCAATTCCTGGAGTAGAAATTTTGCTGGCTCAGCTGCTGATTTTAAAGAATCATCCTGGTCAAGTTGAAATATGGGATTCTTCTCTAGAGAAAGATCTATTTTCCTACATCAATCTGTGGATTTCTCTGTCTTTTTCAGACAGTCTGCTGTAGCTCACTGTACCACCCATGGCAACCGCCAGCCACTTGCTGCAGCAGTGCACTCACCACCTTCGTTAAACTTTCGTTCTTGGAATGTGTGCTCTTTTCTTTCTGGCGTTTTTGGGGTGCCCCCGTATTCACGCAGAGGTCCACAACAATCAAGCGATCAGGCCCTTCCCACCTCAGGATTTCCCCCACAGATTCCCCATCCTCGCTCATATTTTGTCTCACAAATCCTGCTGACTACACTGCTTGTCCTGAGAATAGCGAGGAGCTGTGTAAAACGACAGCTCCCTGCTGAACTGAGAGAGATACGGCAGGCCAAACAACAACTCGGACAAGTCCAGCTTGGCGAATAGTTGAGCTGAATTGCTCAGGGGGCTTATATAGGGGTCCTCATTTTCAGTGGCTGGAGGAGAGACAGCAGTTCCAAGTTCGATCATCCGCGCATACTGAGAATCCGGTGGGTCTTTTTTTTCAAGCTTATTTCTACTTTAAAAAATAAAACGACAAAGGGCAACTTAACAAATTATTGAAGCATTACTTTAAGAAATTCTGTCCAGGTTCATTTTTTAATTTATTATTATTTTTAATTAATTTATTATTTAATCCTAAAAACAAACTTAGTTGCTTCTCCAGTTTTCTGCAGGATAAGTAAATGGGCACAGATTGGTTAAATGACATGACTGGGGTCTCCCTGTTAATGCAAAAATGAGGAGGAAAAATCTTAATCATATTCACATCTCATACAACTAAATGCTGGGGAATGGATGTGGCTCAAGTGGTTGAGTGCCTGCTTCCCACATGGGAGGTCCTGGGTTCGGTCTGCAGTGCCTCCTAAAAACAACAACAAACAACAAGCAAATCAATGAGAAAACCAACTCGAGAGAGCCAATATGGCTCAGTGGTTGAATGCCGGCTTCCCATACATGAGGTCTGGGGTTCAACCCCTGGCCCCAGTACCTCAAAAACAAAAAACAAAGAACAAAAAAATACAAAACTAAATCCCATATTCTTTTAATGACCGTTAGCATTGCTATAGTACCTTTCTTGCCTTTGCTACAAAAATATTACAATGTTATTTTTAACTATAGTATACAAGATAGGTTAGTTGTATTTTTCCCAGGTATGACCATGTTCTTAACACCTTGTAATAGAAGGAACATTCTTGTATTTATATTAACCACAGTCCTCTTGTATTTATATTATTAACCACAATCCTCACTTATCTACCACCAAAATCACTATGTTACACAGTCCCTAGCTTATCCTCTGTCTTCCAATTAATGTTAACCTCCCTAGACTACCCCTTTCAGCCACAACCACGTTTATACAACAGCGGTGTTATATTCATTACAATGACATACGTATGATGGGAGGGTTAAATTCACCAAGCCAAGGGAAAGAATGGAACCAAGAATGGGCCTGGAAGGATGTTCCCACTGGGCAATGAGGAGTAAGACTTGAAAAAAAGTTGTCACAAAGTAACACAAGAAGAATTGTGAGACTGCTGTGCTTGGAAGCCTGGGGCACATACTGGGTCAAGGAGAGCAGCCATTCACCTTGCTCTAAGGGCACTGTGGGAGATCACTGGATTTTACAAAAATGTGTTTGGACACCTCTAGAAGAAGTTCTCTCTGCATTTTGTTAATGGGTATAGGAGGAGGTTTTCAGGAGTGCAAAACCAAATTCAGCCATGATGTTCTCTTATAACATGTCACAGATCTACCACAACAATGTAATGAGTTGACAGGGGGGTGCTGTGTGGGAATTCTGCACATTGTGCATGGTTGTTTTGTAAGTTCACAACTCCTTTCATATAAAATATATATGTTAAAACACACAGACACAAATTCACCCAGATTCAGGGGCTTTACGGTGAGACGAGGGCTGCGGAAACGGAGGTAGGCGGTGAACGGTGGTGAATGAGTGGAGAGAAAGTAAACGCTGAACCGGAAGAGCGGCAGCTTGGCCTTACCTCTTTTGGGTTTGTTCCCAGAATAGAAGTGACCAGGTATGGAAGCCAAGAGGCGAAGCTGGGCTGCCTTTGTCCTGCAGGCCAGGCCTTCCTCACTGCCCGCATTCCCTAGGGCTGCTGCCACGGAGTACCACCAGCTGGGGGACTTGACACAACTGAAATCTATTGTCTCACAGTTTGGGGAGGCTTGACGTCCAAAATCGAGGTGTCAGCAGGGCCTGTAGGGAGAAGCCCTCCTGCCTCTTCCGTTTCTGCTGTGTGCCAGCAACCCTTGGCGATCCTTGGCTTGTAGTGCCGCTCCAATTTCTTTCTCCTCTGTCTTCACGTGGCCCCTTCCCTGTGTCTCTCTGCATCTCCTCCCCTTTCTTATAAGATCCCCAGTCATTGTGGATTAAGGGCCTATGCTAGTTCAGCATGCCGTCCTACTAACTAGAACACACCTGCAAGATCCTATATCCAGACGTGGTCGCGCTCACAGGTCCTGGGGGTTGGGGCTTCAGCCTGTCTTTCTGGGGCCACGGTTCAGCCACTAGCACTCCTGCTGCCAGGTTGCTGGAGAGAACTGATAGACCTCGCAGGGAGGGCTGAGACGGGTCGCCAGGGGGCAGCGTTCTAGAGCAGCAGAGGTGACGGGCTTAGCCCAGCATCCATAAATCTCGACTGGAAAGTTGAAGGCCAGCCTTAGGTCACTGGCAGATGCCGGCATGCCAGCTGGGTAAGCTGAATTCTAGGCAGCACCAGGGCTTCCAGCAGTTAGAGCATTGCCTCTAAAGGAAGGGCCCAGGAATGTGACCTTCACCTCGTCATGTGCTTTTTCTGTTTCCTTTTTAATGTTTTGAAAGAGAAGGAGAGGATGAGGAAGAAGGGCAATTGGGGGGGGGGTGGCGGTCAGCTGTATGATTTAGAGGTCTTTGGTAAAAGGAAGAATAGGTACCCCAGGTGGCGTCCTCTTTTGGAGTCTTTTGCGTTACTCGTGTGCTGTTTATTGGTTTTTTTGTGAAGGCTATTCTTACTTGTGCTTGCTTTTAATACCTGAACAACTGGGAGAGAGGACTTATAATCCTGCAGTCATTTGGCTTGTATTCTTAGAGTATTTTTAAACTTTAACATTCAGAGCCATGTCATGTCATTTAAAGCACAAGAAGAGCTATTAGTATTAATTTCTCCCAGACTGCAAGCTTTAGAGTTTGAAAAGTGTCATTACTTCGAACATATTTTGAGATCTTTTCTTTGATGATTGCCCTGTTTTTTCTGGTCAATTGTTGTTACTTTTATTGAAATGAGTGATGGTATTTTCCAATCATGACCCAGGAGTCATCGCCATATAAAGAAAACTGTGATTTCTAAAGCTCATCAAACTAAACATTCTCAAAGTGAGATATGGTGGTTTATTTTGAATAAATTGCACATTTAAAATACTTTTTTTACTTGGAGCTGTGTTGGAATGAAATCATCTTGCTTTAAAGGTCTTTTAATGGATGCTAATTTAAGGGCCACCATGCCTAGAATATATAATGAAGAGCCCATGATTCAGAGAATTTTTAAATGGAAAAGAAACTGGTATTTTTAAATTGAGAAATGGGTCTGAAATTGACTCACGGTCAAAATATTACTGTTCCCATCTAGGTCCTTAAAAAATATTAAACTGGAAAGAAAAGACTGCAATTCTCTACAGTCTTAATTGTATAGGGAAAACTGTGGGAGCAGGGAGAGGGTAAATAGGAACTTGACTTTCTGCATGATTTTTCTGTAAACCATCTCTAATTTTTAAAAAAAGAATAAAAAAGGAAACAAAATAAAGTCTATTAAAAATATATAGATAATCAATACCTAGATGACTGTTTTGGACCACATTTGTCTAATGAGAAGGGGCCTGTGATCCTGGTTTAAAGAATTTAATTGTGCTCTTTGCCTTGGGCACATGAGAAGTTAGAGATCAGCTTGTCAGTTTGTCTTGTCCCTGTGGAAGGCATGAAAGGCCTCCCAACTGTGGGAGATCAGATGTGATCTTTGTTCACAAGCCTCTCCTGTTACTTTTACTGGAACTGTAGTTGGTGCTGGGGTTTAATGTATACCCAGGGGACCTGAATCTCTGGACTGACCATGTGATAGCCAGGCCCTGATCCTCAACAGACTTCAGGTCCTACACTCTGGTTTATTGGACTTACCTCACTTAGCTAACATGGAGTTGAAGAAGGTCAACCACCACACCAGGGAGCCAAGAGTGCCTACAACTGAAAGCAGGAGGATTGCATCCAGCATCCATGTGGAATCTAAGCCCCCTCTTGATATAGATGTGGAGTGGACACAACCATTCCAAGGTCCAGAGGAATAGAGTATGGATTAGAGTGGACTAACTGATAATCTATTCATGAACTATTGTGATTAGTAATCGCAGAAAATGTGGCATTGGTGTGGAGAAAGTGGCCATGGTGGCTTCTGGGGGTAGGGGATGGGAGGAAGAGATGAGATGTGGAGGCATTTTCGGGACTTGGCGTTGTCCTGGGTGATGCTGTAGGGACAGTTATCGGACATTGTATTACCTCCCATGGCCCACTGGGTGGAATGTGGATGAGTGTGGGCTATGATGTGGACCATTGACCATGAGGTGCAGCGGTGCTCAGAGATGTATTCACCAAATGCAATGAATGTCCCATGATGATGGAGGAGGTTGTTGTTATGGGGGGATGAGTGGGGTCAGAGGGGAGGGGGGTATATGGGGACCTCATATTTTTTTAATGTAAGATTAAATAAATAAAGACAAAAAACAACAACAAAAAAAAACTGTGGGAGAATACCCTGCCTGTAACAAAGTCCCTCATGCCAGTTGGAATATAGGATTTAGAATGTAATCCCACCACAGGATGGCAGTTAGCTCAAATCCTCGAGAAAGCTTTTCCTCTCGATACTGCCAGCTGATTTCTGGAGGAGGAAAAAACCAAACCAACCTGTTTTCTGCCAAGCAAGTCATTTTGAGAAGTAGAGGGAGGCCTGGGGGGGCAAAGCCAATGAGGCCGCTGTGCCCTGGCTTTCGAGACTCCAATATTACATCAGTGTCATTGCCCGCTGCTCCTCCTGAGACTTTTTGCAAGGGATTCTCTCCTTCCCATTGCCTCCATTTCACACTTTTGAATTTCATGATGGCTAGTAGAGGGAATGAATTGGTTGGCCCCATTCATAGGAATGCAGAATTGAAGAACAGGTAATTCAGGCCACTGAAAAGGGTCATAATGAAATGAAATCGTAAGGGTCACCTGTCCAGCATGTGGAGTCCTAGAGAAGCTTATTTGCCAATGTCTTTAAGTGAAATGGCCCACACATGTCAACACCCCTTTTGATATCAAGTGAAATGTTTGCTTTCGTATTCTCTTTGGACTCTCACCCTGCCTGTTACCATTGAGATCTGGGACCCTGAGTTGCAGGAGTTATTTCAAGGAATGTCGTCGGTTTTGCTGTTTGGACCTGAGGGAATTAAGCCATTTCCAGTCTCATAAAACCTTTGCTCATTGACATTCTGACACCTTTGGAAGATAACTTCATACCCAGTACCGTGAGCCTGACTTTGGGTTAAAAAAAGGGTTTTTTTTTACCTCGTGGAGCCAGCACCATCTTTGCTGGCTAGACAGTGTGGGTCACGTAGTAGGGCTACTAACATCCAGATAGTAGCGAGGGGGTGGGGCCACTAACCAGTCCTAACCCCCTCCCCTCCCCCAACCCCTGAGAGTGCCAGATCTTGCTCTCCACTCGTGTTACTGGAGGAGAGGATCCCAACAAGATACCATAAAAGTAGATCTCTATCAAATATTTTTGGTTAGAAAGGTTGAGAATAGAGGGTTTCTCAATATCTTGCTAAATTTTTCTCAGTGAGCAGTTTGTGTGTAGTCAAAACAAAACAAAACAACAACAAAAACCCAGGTCTCATTTGTCATGAGAGCCTGATTTGCCGTACTGTTCTCTTTATTGCACAAGGACAGGCTGTTGTCAAGTACCGCTGTGTAACAGCCAACCATAAAATCTCAGTGGCATTCAATGAGCATTTATTTGTTGCTCATGTGTCTGTGGGTAAGCTGAGGTTCAGTTAACAGAGGCTGGGTTTGCTGACAGGTTTTGGGTTGCATCCAGACCTGCTGCACTTTCAACTTCCATGGAACAGTGACTACCCACAGCATATTACTCAATGGACAACAGCAGAAGGAGTACAAGAGGACAAACCCGACCATTCAGACACATTTCAAGGCTCTCCCTGGTAACGTCCAACTGGCAGAAGCAAGTCACATGCCTAAGTGCAAAACCAAGAAAGGGAAAATATGTCTGTCCACCGTGTGTCCATGGGAAGGCTGTGTCTGTGTAAGGCTAATACAAGGGAGGGAAGAATTGGGATTTATCATTTAATCTGACATTAGTTTATTATTAGGTGAGAATACTTTTCATGTCATGTTGGTTTTCGTTCTATATTCAGTGCCTGCCAAAGTTCTTATGAATAGTTTTTTTTTTTTATTACAGAAATCAAAGATTATAGATCTAGTTTTATTTAGACAAAAACTATCAGTGTGGTATGAAGTTTACATTTAAACAAAGTTTTCACAGAAACCTAACATGTGTCTAAAAAGATTTTACAATGCGGCTCTGAATGCTAGTCTAAATGGTGTCGAGGACAAATGGATCTCATGATTCAAGACAAAGCATTTTGGGTAGAAAATAGTTATTTTTTGCTATGTGCATATAAATTTTTTTACTTTTAAGATATAAGCTTAAAAATTCTATTTCCCTGTGTTGTTATTTTCTAAAGATGGCTTCTCTAAATATCCTATTCTAATCCTTGGCCTTTATAGGTTCTTCTAGAATTTTCCACCATAATTATTTTATCAAGCATTGCTTTCAAGGAATCTGTTCAATTCCCTATTATTCTTCCCTCTTTCAAAACCAGAACAATTTTACCAGTAATAATTTTAGGATATAAATTATTGACAAATTTGACATTATAATGGTGTATTTGTGTGCATTCACTTTTCAGGGCTGAAAGGTTTTATGAAACCTGTTTTTATATGGCTTTGAACATATATCCTGTACCTTTATATTTATAAAAGGGCTTTATTGTACACACTGAAAGGGGAAATTGGGGGATAAAGATATATTTTTTAGCAAAATCATCCTCCTATTTCGTAACCTAAATTTATACTGCTGAAACGGATTTTCTTTTTGGTTTGTCTCTTGATCATAAATTCAACTCTGATTGTTGGCATTGCTCATGGTTATTCAACAAATGTTAACAGAGGGCCAATTATGTGCTAGGTTCTGTGAGAACATGGTCCAAAGTGAATGTGGAGTGTATTTAAAATGTTTCTTTTATTGTGAAGAAACCAAATTCTCCTATCTGCTCAAGGATTTATTAACATCTTTGCCCTCCCTCAAAATATCTTTTATCTTGGCTTGACTCTGAAATTCTTCACTTGAATTTCCTGTGACATTGGTGAAGGGATGAAATATTTTATAAATGTCAACCTTTTTGGTTGTGGATAGAGAAAAGGAGGTGCCATGTTCCAAGTTCACCCTCTAGGTCTCTAACAGAGCTGCTCTTTTGGATTCCTGCTTAAACTTTGGGGCCGCCTTTTCTGTAGCTGTCTTGAGCTTGAGTCAGTGGCTTCATCCTTCCAACATTTATTAGGCACCCACTATGTGCAAGATAGTTTGCTGGACACCTAGCTAGTGCTTGGTATTTTATCTGGATTTTATTCTGTTTTCCATGATGTTGAAACAAGGGGACTGGGTCTCCAATGTTGAGAGTATTTGTAAGAGTTGTGCATTCCTGGGCTTGGTTGAAGCGATGTGAGTTCACCTGTGAAATGATTCTAAAGAGAATGCAGTGCTCTTAGACTACACAGAGAGGGAGAAGTTGATACCAGAATAAAAACCACTCTAAGTATTACATCATTAGAAAAAGCTTTCATTGGCTCATCATGCCTTGGGAGGAAGTCTGCTATATTTAGATTTATAAATAAAGCTTAGATGAAGGAGGAATTCTTGTTTGGAATCAGGGCACCTCTTGGAACCTGAGAGCAAGCAATGAATGGAATCAGGAGCTGGAAAGTCAACAGGGACAGAAGCAGCTTGAAGAGTCCCCTGGAATCAGAGGGAGCTGGTGGGGCTTGCAATAAAATGAGGTGCAATCAAGAAAGGTGGGGGGCGGGGAGGGGTAGAATAACCATCACCATCGTCATCATCATTATCATCAATGTCGTCGTCTATTAGTGCTCTTAATATTTGCAAGGCCTGTGCTAAATACTCTCCGTGTATTATCTATTTTATCCTCAAAAGAGTTTCTTGAGGCAGGAATGATCAGCCTTATTTAAAAGTTGAGGAAACCAGTGCTCGTGGTGGTTAAGTAACTTAACTAAGGTGAGAGAGGGAAGATTTCAACTCATGTCCATCTTCTCCCCAAAGCCGATGGGTTTGACCTGGGCGTTCCTTTTATCCCCATAATAAGTGGATTATATGTCCCCAGAACATAGCTTCTTAAACAGCGTGTTGACAAACCAAACTATTGCTAGGAATTTAATACAAGAATGTAAAATGTTTGTATCACATGCCAATGAGGAAGCAAACAATGATGGCATCCTCTGTGTCAAAGGATTAGAGATGGGAAGCTGAGCTAGGTGGAAATAAACCCTGACCTGTGGGCTTTCAAAATGCTAAAGAGGTTATGCCTTTCACGTCTGGAATGTATTTCTCTGCTGTTGTTGAAAGCATATTAAGAGTGGTAAAGCTTGTTTTCATCACAAAAACTGGGCTTTATTTTTAGTAAAGTAAAAATATGTTGTTCTCTGTCATATCAAGTAATTTTTTCCTTAGAACAAACTTATTTATTGCAAATCCAAGAATTAGATCTTAGAAGATAATGTGGCACCAGTGGAAGGGACTTTGGCCTGTGAGCAAACCAGCTCAGTTCTCTAGGCCTCAGTTTCCTTATTGGTTAAAACAAAGTGGGCAGACTCAGTATAATTGTGGTAATTAAGACATTGTGGTAAACAGAGCAATGAGACCGAGTAGAGAGATCAGAAATAGAACCATTCAGATGTGTATGGACAATGAATTTTCAACAAAGGTCCAAAGGCAGTTCAGTAGAGAAGAGAGTCTTTTCAACAACTGGTGTGGGAAAAATCAGATATCAGTACATAAAAATATGAACATTGGTCCCTGTTTTGGTTTCCTGTTTGCCAAAGCAAATACCATGCAGTGGATTGATTTAAACAATGGGAATCTGTTAGCCCAAGGTTTTAAGGCATCGTCAAGGTGATGTTTCTTCCCAAAGGCTGGCATTCTGGGGCTGGCTGCCAGTCAGCCTTGGCCCTGAGCTCCTCTATCACATGGCAATGCATATGGCAGCCTTTCCTGGCCTCTGCCTCCTCTTCCAGGTTCCACTGACTTTCTTTTTTATAAAAGCAGTTTTATTGCTATATTCACATACAATACAATCTATCCAAAGTGTACAGTCAATGGCTTTTAGTATAATCACAGTGTGATGCATTCATCACCAAAACATTTTAGAGCAATTTCATTACTCCAAAGAGAATTCTGCACCCCTGAGCCGTCACCTCTCAATCCCTCTATCCTTCCCCAGCCTTACATAACCAATAATCTATTTCCATCTTTATAAACTGATTTATATTTACATTCATTGATTTTCAGCTTTATGTTTCCTGTGTCTTTCTCTCTGTCAGAATTTCATTCTACTTATAAAGGACTCCAGTAATCGGATTAAGATCCATCCTGTTTGGGTTGGGCCATACTTTAACTGAAGTAACCTCGTCAAAAGGCCCTACTTACATAAGGGTCACACCCCCAAGAATAGGTTGAGATTAAGAACATGTTTTTCTGGGATGCATAACTCCAAACTACCACAGTCCCTACCTTGCACCAAATACAAAGTTAACTCAAAAGGGACCATAGGCCTAAATGTAAACCGAAATCATTGCAGACTTTGTATCCCCAGGCTAGGGAAAATTTTTTAAGAAACAGTAGTATGACTCATGAAAGAAAAAGTTGATAAATTGAACATCATCACAATGAAAAAGATGCTGTTAAAAGAGGGAAAAGCCAAGCCACAGATTGGGAGAAAATATTTGTAAGCCCATTTTTCTGATAACAGACTTGTATTCAGAGTATGTAAAGAATGCTGAAAACTTAGTAATAAGAAAATAAACAACCCCATGAGAAAAGCCCAAAAGGTTTGAAGAGACACCGCAACAAAGAAGATAAACAAATGAAAAATTGCTCAACATCATTAGTTATTAGAACTTGAAATTAAAACCACCGTGATATACCACTGCACCTATTTGAATGACTAAAATTTTAAAAGACTTCCTGACATGTCAGGTGTCATGAAGATGTGGAGCAGCTGGAACACCCATCAACTGCTGCTGGGAATGTCAGTACAACCACTTTAACCATTTGGCAGCTTCTTAAAAAGTTAAACATGTACCTGCCCTATGATACCCACCCAAGGGAAACTGAAAGCTTATTTCTACACAGTCTCCTACGTGAATAGAAGCTTTGCTGGTAATAGCCCAAGAGTGTCCATCGACAGGTAAATGAATAAATAGCCTAGCCAAGCATTGGACTACTGCTTAGCCATAAACTGGAATGACCCACGATAGGTACAGCAACGTGGTGGATCTCAAAAATAATTTTGCTGATTGAAAGAAGCCACGTAAAAAAAAGAATAGCATCATCTATGTTCAAGGATTGTATAATTCTATTTGTATAGAATTTTTAAAAATACAAACTAATCTTTAATTGCAAAAAGCAGATCTGTGGTTATGTTGGAAGGGAGGGAGTGGTGCCAAGAGGGATGGAAAGGGGCACCAGGAAACTTCGTGGGGCGATGGACATGTTCATTATGTTGATTTTGGTGATGGATTCAAGGGTATATACATGCATCAAGAGCTTGAATATGCACAGTTTATTGTATGTCAGTTATGTATGCATCAGTAAAGCTGTTAAAAATGAAATGAAACTAGGCAGGTGCAGCGAGCCACACTAACAACGTGAATGAGAGCGTAAGTAGAGGTAGGAGCTGTTCTGTTTAGAAGCTGGGAAGAGTTTTGTTAAACTCTTCACAGATAATTCAGCAACTCATGCTGACACACTTTTCTGTTGCTGAGATATTCCTTTCCTATGTGCAGTCTGGCACACGTTCCTCTTTGAAGTCAAGATGGTAAAAGGTCTTTCGATTGTTGAGAATTTTGTTAATAACTGTCTAAAAAATAAAAAAAGATGCCTTATCATAGTACAAGGATGGGCAGTCCAAAGCCCGAATGGTCAGCTGAGTTTACTTGGGGGATTTCTCTCTGCATTCTTGTTTGCAGGTCAGAAAAGCCAGAACCAGCCGGGAGGGGGCGGGGCCAAGGAAACAGGTGCTACTGACTTGAAGACTTAACTAGCTCCTCCCCTCAGGCCTGCCTTCTGTTTTTCCAAAAGCCCTGTCACCTGTTGGAAATAGATGATCAAAGTGAAATATGCATGTGCTTTACAGAACTACACCTGACGAGCCTTCAGGCAGAATTCAGGTGTTTTGTTTTTGCTGCTGTTGTTCTATTGTTTTTCCTAGTAGCATTAAAATGATCACACCTCTCAAAGGAACCTCCAGTGACAGAAAGCAGAGCAGCGGTTGCCTGGAGCCAGGTTGCCTCCCCCTTGGGGGGAGATGGACTGCAGAGGGAGTGAGGAGGCTTTGGAGGGTGCTGGAAGCTTTTATATCTTATAATGTGTCTTAATTGTGACAGTGGTTTCAGGATGTAAATGTCTGTCAAAACTCACTGAATCTCACACTTTAAATATGTCTATTCTATGTAAATGATAGTGCAATAAAGTTTAAAACACTATCCCTTTGACCCTCAGCCCTCAATTTTAGGACACGGTGGTCCCTGCACACAAGTATTAATAAAAAATCATATTGTTGCCTCCCTTAGTAACTTCCACAGGTAACAATAAAACCTGTCTTCTAGTTGTTGCTTTAACCATGGGCCTATAGATTCATTTTGTTTTATTTGCTCTTTTAGTGTCATGCACTGGTTACAATTCATTGAAGAACATTTCTGTACGTAGGTTATTAACTCTAGTCTGTCACATACAATAGGGTTCACTGTGTTGTGGTCCTATATTTTACTACCTAAGATTTCTCCTTGTAATCACTGTTCACCTGTATAATTCAGTGCTGCGCGTCACATTCACAATGTTGTGCAACCATCACTTCCATCCATTTCCAAAACTTTACAATCAACGCAAATAGAAGTTCTGGGCTAGTTAGGCATTAACTCCCCATTCCCCATCCCTAACCCAACCCCTGGTAACTGATATTCTAGACTCTGATTCAGCCTATAGATTAGTTTAAATTTAAAACCAGAATTACATTTTCCTTTCATCTGTGTTTATAAAAGGCAGAGTCCAGTGTGAAACTGAGGCAGTTTGTTTTTAGCTAATTAAATACATAAAAATCACGGTGTGATCGGCAGTCGTTTCTCCTAAGCTGTGGGGTAGGACAGAGCTCCTGGTGGGATTGCCTGGAACCTGTCACCGCGGGGAAGGCGTTGCACACGTGAGAAATAGTTCGGCCTGGGCTGTGCCTGAGTCAATGTTTCTACACCTGCTGGTGGTTGGAGTCACCCGTGTTAGCTAGTGGCTCTCACCCCGACTGCAGGACTTACGTAGGCACAGACCAAAGGACACACGCAGTAAATTAGCCAGCCATTGAAAAGTGTCCCCGAGATGCTCGCCCTCCTCTCTCGGTTGGCCTCTGTGCTCAGGCCGTTAGGAGGCTATTAGGTAGCTGGTTTGGAGCAGCCCTGCCCTTCCTGCTGAGTTCTGAGGAGGGCAGGGGGCTGCTGTGTGGGGGACAAGCAGCCTGTGGCTGGCAGGGAACTGGCACAGCTTTGCCTTTTTCCCGCCCTTCCCTTTATAGAACCTTCATTTCCTTCCAAGTTACTCATTAACTAGTCGAAATCATCCCCAGATTTGATTTTCCTACAATGACGAAAGCAAATCGTTCACTGGTGTGTGTTTTTCCTGAAAGTGACAGAATCAAAGGGTTTGAGATTCCCAGTGTTGAAGTACCTTTCTGTAGTAACTGAATCCTGGGTAGCCACAGTAGATGGCTGTGTGGGACGGTTCTGTGAATCCGCCCATTATTCCTAAGCTCCAAGTCCAGCCATAGCAAATTTCCCCACTCAGGACAGGTACATTTTGTCCTCTCAAGTTTTATGAATTAGTGACTTTGCTCTATTCAGTAAAAAAGGGTGAAGATCATTGATTTGCTTTTAACAAGTTATATTCTGAAGTTGAAATAGAGTTTAAAGGGAAAAGAGAAAAGCAATTGCTTTGGGGAGCAGATGTGGTTCAAGCGGTTGAGCGCCTGCTTCCCACATGGGAGGTGCCAGGTTTGGTTCCTGGGGTCTCCTAAAAACAAAAACAAACAACAAGCAAAGGAAAAAACCGGTGCAGGGGAGCCAATGTGACTCAGAAGTTGAGCTCTAGCTTCCCACTTACAAGGTCCCGGGTTCAATCCGAGGACCCGACACCTCAAACAAACAAACAAACCAAAAAAAAAAACCAAGTGCTTAAAGTACATGAAGAGGATAGAGATTACTGTAGAGAGAATCCTGCCTTAGAAAATAAAACTCCGGAGTAAGAGCTTCTCATGCTCTTAATTAGTATGGGAATCCAGGCTTGGATTGAGAAAGCTGTTCACCTTGGAGTCCACACCCCATCCCTAAGGCTTCCCCATCAAGAGAGACTTCCAAAGGAACCGAGTTTTGTAAACTTTCTCGCTGAACGTCTTGCTCTCAACAGCCAAACCCTTTGTCCCCGCTGGGAAGCATTCAAAATGGAAATAAGAGCAACATGACTTGTGCATTAAAAATAGTTGGAATGTTTACTTCCTTCGGCAAGAATTCTTATCTGTTCGTTACAAGCTGTCATGAACATTCACCCCACCTGGCGAAAGTTACTTTAAAACATGTCATTCAATGCAGACGTGTTTGGTTGATGGAGAATCTGGTCCCCATGGCTGTTTGACAGCCCCACGGCCGGTGGAGGAACTGCTGGTTAATTTCTGAAAGTTGCTCGAACTGTGTTCAAGGCAAGTCGAGGAAGCGCTGCGGATGTCTTTTCACAAGGGCGTGCGGCCTGCCTTGGGTGCTAGGGCCTGGCGTGAGGGGACGGGCAGGACAGGGCTGCGGGGACAGTGGGCTTTCTCGCGGCCCTGGGAAGGGGCGGCCAGCAGGGGGCAGGGTGCGGGGAGCGGGCGCTGGAAGGGGCGGCGCCGCGTGGGGCTGCCTGCTGACCTTTCCTGTCTGCCGGCTCTCCAAGTCCCGGCACTGGGTTAGGAAACATGTTCTGGACATTCTTTCCAGCGGGCACACGTCCCTTTGGTGACAGCTTATTTCTGGGTTCCGGCTGCAAGCGCCTGGACTCTGAGGACATTCAGGGGTGTGTTTCGCGGCCCATCATCTGATTAGTCACTGGATGCTGAGGACTCTCCCAGCTGGCAGCGGACCAGGCACGTGAGCGCAGGAGCAAAATAACTTGTTTATTTCCTCCAGGCTCGTTTCAGCCCGCCTGTGAGAGCAGCGCCTCCCGCCTCCCGCCTCCCTCGGGTGTCCCCGCGGTGGTCGGACATGCAGTGCTGCGGCCCCTTCCAGGGAAAACGTCCCTAAAGCAGGGCTCTTTAGGCTCCTCGGAGGGATAACTTTGTATCTGAAAAGCTGATGATCACCTCTGAAAAAAATCTTGGAAAACAAAGGGAGTCTGAATCAGATCTCACAACCAGTCCTCAGTTTGCCTTTGAATAAATGCTTCCTGCTCCTTGCAGAGTTGCAGATGATTTCCATGGCCTTGGGGCCCCTAAGTGCAGCCCCCTCTCTGTCTTTCTGGCCTCGTCTTTAAAATGGGAGATGAATCCTAATGGCCTCACTGAGCTCTAGGGAGGATTAAAGACGATCGATCGATCGTTGTTTGTTTAGTATTTACTACGCTGGCTGGCACCAGGAGAGCAGTGGGTTCCTTTTCACTCCTGTCAACATTGTTATTTGCTGGTATCCTCAGTTTTTGAGGGGTGAAGGAGCCCCCGATGTGAAGCTGCTTCCGTGCCAAGAACAGGACTCCCAAGGGGAGCCAGGAGAGAGCAGTAATCCTTCAGCTGCCCGGGACAGTCACATCACGGGCGGCTTCTGCCCAGAGCAGTCCCTTCATTTTGATCCCTGAGGTTGACAGCTTGGTCTTCAGACTCGGAGCCAGGGGTCACCTGCTCCCTGCTTTAGTTCGGGGGTGAGGGGGACAGTTAAAGCTTCTGCTCTGTCTCCAAGGCCCAGGTCTGCCCCCCCCCCCCCCCCCCCCGGCAATGGAAATGTTGTTCCAGTTTGGGGCCAAGCCCGAATTTAGCATTCGACCTTGCAGACATCATTTCTCTGCTCCAGGCCTCAGTTTCTTCATCTGTGAAATGAAGCGGCTGGGCTAAGCCGAGCCTAAGGGCCTTCGCCCACTCACGTTCTGTGACTCTGCGAAGGCGCTGGGGAGCTAAGAACTCCTGAGAGCTGGGCTTTGTCCTTCTGATGTTTGCCCCAGAGGCAGTGGACCACGGATGCAGGGTGAGAGCAGCCCCCAAAGCGGGATGGCACTCCATGCTCCGAGGAGAAAGGGCCCTGCATCTGCAGGAGGTGGTGTACCCAGTGCTGCAGACCCTCGTTCTCCTGCCACCCAATAGCCATCGCACCCATCCTTCTTTCTCCCTTTAAAGACTTTAAAGCCCTTGCTTGATCTGTGGCCATACCCACATGCAAAGGAAGAGGCAGGTTTCTTCCTTTGTGAAAGCTGGCCTGAAAATTCCGATCAACCCTAGCGTTTGGATGGTCGGTTTCAAACAGAAGTGATGCGGTGGAAGTTAACCTTTTTTCTTGGGGTAGAAGAGGGAGATGACTTGGGCTTGAAAGGAGCTAAAAGGACTCCTAAGAAGCTTGCTTTGTGTGTGCCTTTGCATTTTTAGAGCAGGCAGATGTACTAGGAAGATGGCTCTTCCATCCAGCTCGAGGCGTGCGCATCCGGCATCTACAGCTCCTATCTTGTGGAAAGTGTGTCTCTGCACCTGGCATCTTTGAGATCAAATAGAACATTCCAGTCTTGCAAGGCTGGACACCAACTGAACAACTTTAGGAGGGAGCCGACTGAAAATTTGTTTATAATTAATGCCTTGTAAGAGAGAAAGAGAAAGTGGCATAGGCATTCTTGTTTATAATCCACCTCATTAGAATTCCAGTTTTTCATAGCAGCTTCTCATGGCTGTTAATAAAATAATGGTATTTCTATATTTATTTGTGTCTCTCTTGTCCACCATTGTCTTCCTGGGGCCTAGTACAGTACCTGGCTCTTAATGAGTACTCCATAAAAATACTTGTTGAGGGCAGCAGGTGTAGCTCAGTGGTTGCATGCTTGCTTCCCTAGTGCAAGGTCCCGGGTACCTCCTAAAAAAAATGCTTGTTGAATGACTGAGTGATCTGGCTCCTATAAGAGACCAGCATTCACAGAAGAAAAATAGTACTTGAAGCCATTCCTTTCAGAAGGTTAGCAGGAATAAGCCATCAGTGTAGCACTCTCTGGTGCAGCGTATAATTCTGGGGGAGTTTCTACTCTTGGAAAATTCTTAGTCTTGGGTTCTTAGTCTTGGGTGAAAAGCGGCCAGCGAAAACTCAGAAAAGGAAAATGGGAGTTGGCTGGAATTGAAGTGTGAATGTTGATATGAGTACAGAAATACCCGGGCTACCCCTTCTGATTCATTCACACATTATCACATGATTGCTTTGGCCTTGATAAGATTGGCCAAAATGAGCGTGGTAATCTTTCCACTCCACCCAGCTCTATACGTCCTTGCTCCCTGGCGACTGCCACCTGCCCAGCAAGGCTGGAGAGGTGTGGAGCGCTCTGCACTTGAGAGTGATAGCCTTGGGGCACCCCTTCTGGTCTCCATGCTGCTTCAGCTCAGTGGACAACTCGTATCTTGGTTCTTAGAGTATGTGTAGACATATCATCAGTCTTAGCTACTCTGAATATTCACCTCCGGGGCTAGTTTTTTGTTGTTGCTGATGGTAAAGCTCCATTCTTATAAATCGGGGGGTGTAGGGAGAATGTAGCATTCCTGTTGGCTGCCCAGACCTTGCCTGTAGAGGGGGATTTTCTGCCTTAGGAATCCCTGCCTTTGCAAAGCAGAAGCCGGAAGCCAACTTTCCCAGCTTCCCTGGAAGCCGGGGTGTAGGCATGTAACCAGGCTCCACCAACCCGAGGCACCCACGTCTGATGTGGAATTAGAAGCTAGTGCTAAAGGAGGCCGGCTTAAAAGTAAGCCATTCTGAGGGTGGCAGTAGATAGGTCTCATTTGCCAAGATAGCGGTGATGAAGGTTCTAGAGTGCTCAGCCTTGTGTGAGCCGCCCCAGTGCTTCCACTGGTGTTTCCGAGCCAGCAGTTCTGTGGTATGATTTGGGTAGCTGTCCTGTAAGCCTCCTGATGAGGTTCTCTGGTCCTTTTCGAGACTCTTTGACCTACCCATACCCTTTAGGAATTTCCTTTTCTGCTTCAACCAGCAGATTGTCTGCCTTATTTGCGACCAGGAATCTGGCTGATGCTGTGGGTAATTGACATTCTAGAACCCACAATCACATTGCGGCTAGCCTTGATAGGACCTCATGCTGCTTATCAGAGAGCGTTCTCCTGTGCTTAGACCTGCAGACCTTTCGGCTGGTCTGCCTGTGGACACACTTTGTCTGTACTTGAAATGTGGCATTTCTGCTGGGAGCTGGGAAAAGGTGTGCGGCAGGAATTAGGTTTTTGGGTTACGCAGTTGAGAAAATCTTAGTTTACCTAAGAATTTCGACTTTCATTTTGTCCACTGCTGAAGTATGCATTTCAACTCTTTGCAAAACCCCTTCAGCTCTGAAGCTTAGAATCCAGGATGAGCCTCCTGCTAAAGGGGGTTTCTTCAGATCTTCCGGAAGTACCCAGGGAATGAATTCAGGTATCATACTGTGTGAAGTTGTTATCTGTCTCTAGGCTGGCATTTGCAATTTATTTCATGGGATGAAATCATTCTTCTAAATGCTGAGTCTTCAAAGTTGTTTTCATGTCCCCACAGTCTTTAACATGAACTATGTTATCTTAGCTTTTATGGCTCATAAAGCAAAGCTGCTGATCAACTAGGAAGGAACCCAGCCCACTTTCTAAGACTTCACTACATTATGTTCACTCCAACTTCAAGTGGAGAATTTGTAGTTATCTAGATATTCAGGTAATTTTTGAAGGTTTCTTCAGAAATATGCAGATAATAGAGGCACACTTGTAAGAACAAAATTTTTAAGTATGTAGATAATTACTTTATTCTTTCCTTTCATTGTCTGCATGGAGACCCAGGAAGAGGAAAACAAAAAAAGAGCCTTTTGAACACAAGCAAGTAAATTGAGATGAAACTTCTGGTGTTCTAGAAAATTGCACATGCCCACTGATATACCCCCAAAGATTTGAGTGACAGACAAGCTGATAAAATCAGAAGCCACTGGGTCCCCACTGGGTTTGCTCTCACTGTGTCCCTCCCTGTGTGTAGCAGTTCAGGAGGATTTCCAAGGCCAGGGAGGACTCTCCCTCTTAGCCATCTAATCACCTTAACAGGGTGGTCGCAGCTCTGCGTGTTCCTCATGGTCTCCTGAACAATGCCGCTTCTTCTGGTCTAAAGGAACCTTGCAGCTGGAGGAAGGGCACATGGACACCTTCCTAATGAGTTTGCTCACTGCGTGTGCTGTGAAACAGAGGCCAAACGCAGTGATCCCACGGCCTAATGTGTTAAAAGAATTCCTGTTCAATGCCTGGTGAGTGGCACCTCTTGAAGCTCGTCTCTAGCCACCCCCCTTCTGCGGTCCTGACACATGCCACGCCTTGTGTTGCTTCCACCTGGAATTTCTCCCGTCCACCCACTTTTAGATTAACTCCAGGACATCCCTGAGCAGCACCCAGGCACCCCTTCTCTGGGAAGCCCTTTCTGCTCACCCCCACACCTCTGAGCCGTCTCCTGTGCATATGTCATGTGTTTCCGTGTCACTCTGTGCTTTCCCAGCCATAAGAGTGTTTATGGCCACGTTGCTCATAAGTGCTCGTTGACTTGTCTGTGTTCCCCATCAGACTAAATGTGGTGATGACAAGGACCATGGCTTGTCTTTGGCCTCCTAGGACCTGATCTGCAACTGACATCAGTAAACAGTGTTTAACTGATAGAGTGTCTGTCTACTGTATGGAGGGTCCAGGGTTCGAACTCCAGGGCCTCCTGACCCGTGTGGAGCTGGCCCACGCACAGTGCTGCTGCCGCGTGCAAGGAGTGCTGTGCCACGCAGGGGCGTCCCCTTGTAGGGGAGCCCCACGGACAAGGAATGCGCCCTGCAAGGAGAGCTGCCCGGTGTGAAAAAAGCGCAGCCTGCGCAGGAGTGGTGCCACATACAGAGAGCTGATGTAGCAAGATGACGCAACAAAAAAGAGACGCAGTTTCCCAGTGCCACAGGATAATGCAAGCAGACGCAGAAGAACACACAGTGAATGGGCACAGAGAGCAGATAGCAGGGTGGGGAAGGGAGAGGAATAAATAACAATAAACCTTAAAAAAAATAAACTGGTTAAATGGTTCATTTAGTCGTTTAACCCAACTATGTAGTACGTAAGCTCCTTTGATGAGTCTGGCACTCTTCTGTGAGCAATGGGTGTTAACTGTTGTTTCTATTACCTGTCCTCAAGGGGTGAATTGGCTAGTAGGAGCGAAGGTCTAAAAATGAAAAAAATAGAAGATCAGAAATATAGTTTCATTTATGTATTCATTATGTTGCTATTGTAAGGGATGTCGGAGAACATTGTCATTAGAGCAGGGTGGGGAAGTTGAGATTAAATCGCAGCTTTGCCTCTTGGGCAATTTTTTATTGTTTGCTTTTATTTATTTCGGGCATTTTAAAAAAGCAAATGCTTAAATAGGATCTTCTTAATTCCAAGTACTGTTCTTTGTGTTTTGCACATGATCGCATTCTCAGTCTTCTTACCTGCACTTATTCCACTTTACATACATTTGTATACACATTGATCCTTCACAACTGCCTGAAGCACTGCTGTTGTCCCCATTGTACTGATGAGGAGACTGGCACAGAGAAGTTAAGTAACTGGCCCTACATCACTCAGCCAGCCATGGTGGAGCCAGCATCAGAACCCAGGAAGGCTGGCTCCAGAGGGTGCCCCTGGTCACTTGGCACAATTGCCCCTCTGAAGCCATGCACTGTGTGAGAGGACCGGATGACAGGAACCCTTTTAGGGGTTTACTGTCCAGGTGAGTGGGTGCAGTCTCATTGAGAAGTAAACTAAGTTAGGATACAGAAGCGAGGACTAGAGCCAGGGTGGGTCCCCAGAAGTGGCCTGAGACCTGGAGAGTAGCCTTCAGGACATTTAGTGGGGGGTGCGCTCCAGGTCCTACCTGGGAAGGGAGGAAAAGCAGCAGGAGGGGCTGGGGAGGTGGAGCAGTGGGGTGGGCCGCCGCCCTGCCAGGGGAAACAGCATCCAGTGGCGCGGAGGGTGAAGAGCACAGCACGCAGGTCGAGCCGTGTTAGATTTTGTGTTAGACTTTATGTTACCCTTGACTTAATGTCAATTGAGACAAAAAGGTTGAAAAACCTGGGCCTCACATGCATGAATACGAATGGGAAGCGTGAAGAGAGGGTATATACGCAGGAAAAGTGTATTTAAGGTTAAAATTCACACTCCACCCCATTCCGTGTCCAGTGGGCTTCAGAACTCACCGTAATGCCATTAGGACATGAAAAACCTAGCTAAACTAGCTGAGAAAGCTAGGACCTTCATTGCTCAAAATACTTGATTTACTCTAAGGTTGAACTTGCCATTGAAGAATGATGTAGAATAAGCCCCTTGTGTTTTTGGTGGGATGATGATAATATTCACTCAAATGTTAATACGTGAAAACAGTTTTTTTCTGATTTGTTAAATTGCCACGTTAGTGGCAAGTGTTACTGGTTTGATTTGCACCTCATATGATAAGGGGCTAATTATATGACAGGGTGACCCATGTGGCCTGGCAATTGGTCATAGCAACACAATATTTATCTAGACGGCAGTCAAGCTGCTAATTCAAGATGCAATCTTTTCCAGAGACCCAGCCAATGCAGTAAAAAACAACTTTCCCCATTCCTCACCCAGATATTCCCAAGTCCTAGGCAACACAAGTGTAAGTTATTTTCTTGTCAACTACCGATTTAGAAATTACTTACTGATGACCTTTTTATATTAAACTGTCTCAATAAAAAAAGAGTTAACCAATGACAGGACAAACCACAGAAAGTCAGATTTTGTTTTCATTTGTTGATTTTTACATGTCCTAGACTTCATATTTCATTTATAGATGTCATTGTATTATAAAAGGAAAACATATATGGCTAAATTTTTTAAAATATTTAAAGCACACAAAAGAAAATAAAAATCATTAGAAATAATCACCGTTAATATTGGGGTATATATTTCCATCCAGATGTGTTTTTTTTAAAATTAGTTACAAAATAGGCAACATACTCTTTTAAAAAAAAGATTTTGAAAGTCAAATAAATGATATAAAAAATTAACCATTTTAAAGTAAACAATTTTGTGGCATTTAGTATATTCATGATGTTGTACAACCATCATCTTTATCTAGTTACCAAACATTTCTTTTCCCTAAGTGCCATAACCATCAAGCAGTTTCTCCCCATTCTCCCCTCCCCCCAGCCCTTGACAACCACCAATCTGTATGGATTTTTCTATTCTGGATATTTAATAGCAGGGGAATCGTACAGTATGTGCCCTTTTGTGTCTGGTTTCTCTCACTTAGCAGGTTTTGGAGGCTCATCCATGTTGTAGCAGTTGGTACTCCCTTCCTTTTTATGGCTGAATAATATTCCATTGTATGGCTAGACCACATTTTGTTTATCCATTCATCCATCGATGGACATTTGAGCCACAGTCAGCCTATCCTAGGTTCCCCCACTGCCACCACCCTCTCCTCTAACCTCAGTCAACCCTCACTCCTAGCACTCTTGTCTAGGAGAGGCTGGATTCCACACCCCAGTCAGAGTCACAGCTTCATGTTGTCTTGTTTTTGTTTTTGTTTTAAGATTTATTTATTTCTCCCCCTCCCCACCTTGTGATTGCACTCACCATCTGCTCTCTGTGTCTGGTTTGTTGTGTGTTCTCTGTGTTTGCTTATCTTCTTTCTAGGAGGCACTAGGACCTCCCATGTGAGAGGGAGGCACCCTATTACTTGAGCCACACCTGCTGCTTGCTTGTTGTGTCTCTCATTGTGTATCCTTCTTGTGTCTCGCTGTATCATTTCATTGCATCCTCTTGCTGTGTCAGCTTGCTGCGCCAGCCCCTTGCGTCAGCTCGCTGTCTTGCTTGTCTTCTTTAGGAGGCACCAGGAACTGAACCTGGGACTTCCCGTGTGGCAGGCAGCACCCAGCTGCTTGAGCCACATCCACTGCCTGCAGCTTCATGTTTTGATGGCTTCCCTTCCTGCTTAGAATGCACTTTAGGCCCCAACCCGAGGTGGCCTTGAACATGAGGTGCCACCCTCTTTTCCATGGTCAATATCAAGGAAAGGCTCTTGAAGATATAAGCTTCCAGGAAGGTAAATTTAAAGAGTTGGATTTTTCTATTCATCTTCATTATAATCCCTAATTGCCAATTTAGTTATACACTCATATGTAAAACCATATCTGATTTACATAATATGTTATTTCAGAAATGCTGCTTTTCCTACAATCATATGTCCAATTTTATTGAAACTAGGTCCGCTTCCTTTGCTTCTCAGGAACAAATCATCTTCACTTCTAAGTTAATTTGTGATAAAACACTTAAAAATTGGAGTCACTGGAATAGAAAATAATAGGTGTTGGTGAGGATACAGAGAAATAGAAACCCTCGGACATTGCTAGTGGGTTTGTAAAATGGTGAAACCATATGGAGAGCAATTTGGTGGCTCTTCAGAAAGTTTTTTTTGTTTTGTTTTTTTTAAAGATTTATTTATTTATTTAATTCCCCCCCTCCCCCGGTTGTCTGTTCTCTGTGTCTATTTGCTGCGTCTTGTTTCTTTGTCCGCTTCTGTTGTCGTCAGCAGCACAGGAAGTGTCGGCGGCGCCATTCCTGGGCAGGCTGCACTTTCTCTCGCGCTGGGCGGCTCTCCTTACGGGCGCACTCCTTGCGCGTGGGGCTCCCCCACGCGGGGGACACCCTTGCGTGGCAGGGCACTCCTTGCGCGCATCAGCACTGCGCATGGCCAGCTCCACACGGGTCAAGGAGGCCCGGGGTTTTGAACCGCGAACCTCCCATGTGGTAGACGGACGCCCTAACCACTGGGCCAAGTCCGTTTTCCATTCAGAAAGTTAAATGGAAATACCATAGGACTTCACAGTCCCACTTCTAGGTATATACACAAAATAAATGAAAGGAGGGACTCGTCAGATATTTGTGTACCAGTGTTCATAACATCATTACTCACAATAGGCAAAAGATGGGTGCAACCCCAGTGTCCATCAATGGATGAATGTGTAAACAAAATATGATATTGCCACACAATGGAATATTATTCAGCCAAAAAAGGAAGGAAATTCTGGTGCATACTACAACATGGATGTATCTTGAAGGCATCATATTGAGTAAAATAAGCAAGAAACAGAAGGACAAATACATTAGTTCACTTATATGAAATATCTAGAATAAGGAAGACAGAAAATGGATTGCCAGTTAACATGGGGTCATTGGAAGGGGGTGGGGCATGGGGAGACTTTGAATTTCTGTTTGGGGTAATGAAAAATTTTGGTAATGGACGGTGGTGACAGTAACACAGTATTGTGAGTGTAATATCACTGAATTGTACACATGAAAGTGGTTAAGTGGGAAATTTTGTGGTGTATGTATTTTACTACAATAATAATTTCAAAGAAGAAAAAAATCAGTTACTTTAACTCTAGCAAGCTAAAAACAGCTATTTTGATCATATCCAATATGTCTCTGATCTCCATCATCAAAGTGCTGACTCTATTCCTTTTTAAAGTAGTTTTTGAAGGGCTTATTTACAATGGCACTGAGCCCCTTCAATTGTGAGATTAATCCCCCACAAATAATTAGGAAATATGTGATAAGTTTCTTTTTCTCTCTCATTATTATTATTATCACCACCAATTCTACCAGGTAACTTCTGTGACATCTAAAAGCTTCAGCTAACATTGACTGATGTCATTTTAACCAGTTTCCCTCTTCTAGTACTTTTCTGCACGAAATAAAGAAATTGAACATACCTCAGGTGTGTGCACAGATATTATAAGATCACAAACAATGGCCACATTCTCTTTTTGAGGGACCGTTTTGGGTAAAACAAAGCAGAGAAACGTTCCTTATATTGACACATATGTGGGGAAGCCCCATTCCACCCGGCTCTATAAAACTCCGCCTGGTGGCCCAGTCTGCAGTGGTTTGGAGCACTGGCCTGGACTCCAGTCCCAGCTCCACCACTTAGCAGCTGTGGTTACCTTGGGCAGGTTTTGTAAGTGCTAAGTCTCCATCTCTAAAATGGGCTTTGTCTCAGTTTGGGTTCCCCAGGAAGCAGATTCTGAGTTGGAGATTAGGAGACAGGAAGTATAATAGGTGTTGCCGGGCAAACGCCTGCAAGAGAGAGGAAGAAGGGGGGTTGAGCAGAGGGAGAGGCTGAGCTACAGTGCAGTCCCGTCTGGTCTCAGCCAATCCCATGGGGACCTCTGGGGCCTCGCAGAGTCGTCTCAAGTTGGGACAAGGGTTCAGGCTTAATACGCCTGTGCTCCTCAGTCCCTGCATGGCCCTGGGAGGAAGTGTGACATTGGGAGGGGCAAGACAGACCCCAAAAAAGGGCCGATAGCCATGGGCCATTCCCTGGCAGCACCCTCTGCAGCTGGAGGAATAAATCCTCCATTCCCAAAGGGGGACCTGGGCAGAGTTGGCCACCGGGGATAATGTTCCTTTTTCATAGAGTTGACATCGACGATTAAATGGGTCAACACACATAAAAAGGTCAAAAAGTGTCTGTTCACAGTAACTGACGTGCCCGTTCAATTGAGATGACCTCTTGGACCTGACTCATCTCTTATCACTGTTTTCCTAACCTCCTAGCTTGCTAGATTACAGCCCATGGCTCTCTGACTATTTCTGAAATATGCCAAGTTCACCCTCACCTCAGGGCCTTCATAGTTATTTCTGGAATGTCTCTTCTTGGGTCCACATTTTCCCAGGTAGTCCATAGGATTGTGCCTTGAGAATGGGGTCTCTAAACTTCCTTCCTGCTTAGCACTTCCCAGTAACTGAGGCCACTAGTTCTGCAGAGCTAGACCCATAACCTGTTACGTGACATGGGATCTGGCACAAAATATACCTCAGAAAAGATGGGACGAATGAACAAATGAGGCTTAACGATTTTCTTCCCTGCTCTACGGCACATCCATGGTCAAGAGTGACTGATTTTCTTGGAAACAAAATATTTTCTTATGGGCTCTCCTTGATCTGTTTTATGCTCACAAGGATGGCCCTAAGGTGTGGAGGTTTTCCCTAGGAACCCAGTGTTCTCTCAGCCTCTGTTCCCCAGCTTTGCCTAAACTGCTACCATGCCCATTTGGGGGGCTACAGACATTACTCACACATGGGAGGAAGGCACCATCTTGCCGATATAAGCCTGTTTTCAGGCTTGCTTTCGCCTTCAGGATTTGTAATTCTATGTTGTTGTGAATGGCCTTGGAAGAGTGTTTCTCATTGTGGTTAAGGAACTTCCCTGTTTATCTCTTTACTGAGGCCAGTTGCACTTTAAAATTTTTATTAGAGAAGTTATGGGTTTACAGACCCATCACCCATAAAATACAGGATTCCCATGCACCACTCCACCACCAACACCTTGCACTGGTGTGGAACATTTGTTAAAATTGATGATAGCATTTTTTTGTAATTGTATGATTTTTTTTTAATAGTAGTTACCATTGTTACAATTGATGCCAGATTAGTAAAATAGTACTACTAACTATATTCATAGTTTACATTAGGTGTATTTCCCCCCATATACCACCTGTAATGAACACTACCTATTAGTGTTGTACATTTGTTACAAATCATGAAATATTCTTAGCCCGTTGTACTTTCATGTGGGGAGAAGATGTGTGTCAACCTAATGTTGTCACTCACCCACCCATCCATAGATGGTGTGGAAACACATTGTTGCCTGGGCTCCCTGCTGGCATATCCCTTTCTCTTCATTTATATTTAGGACTGAGGTGATGTTTAAATTTTAACTGCAGTGATGGCCACAGAAGCTGTGTCAGGAGGAGACTTAACTAGGTCATTTCCCCCCACAGTTTTCAGTACAGCTTGTGATTTCATTTTCTTTCTGAAAACTATAAAGTCACACTTGGTTATAAATAAGCAGATCGAGAGCAGCGCCCGCCAGTATGGATCCACTATAAAGATTAATGATGAACTGTGTGGATGGCGTTGCCATGGTTTGATGCTAAAAGTAGGTGCACGTAAAGAAGCCAAGTTTCATTTCTATTTTTAAACTTTGGACTTCCTCTAATCCTCAAAATAGGAAAGAAACATGAAAGGTAAGGGCTCATGGCACACATAAAAAGGAAATCTGAACTTGTCCTAAATCTTGGGAATTTCTTCAAAGGGAGGAGAAAATGCAGTTGTTGAGACTTTCATAAGAATACGTTGGAAATGGTCCACAGGTGCACAGAGCTCACCTCTGCATTGCCACTCGGGACATCCGGCTCATCAAGGAGGAGCACTCACATGGCCGTGTCTCACGTGTGTTCATGAAGATGGTCACGTGTGTGGAACATAGACTTTAGTCACCCACCTTGGTCGGTCCCCCTCAGACTTCTGGGCTCAGTTGGCTGTTCTGTCTTGGCGCGTTCTGACACTGTGGGTGAAGGAAGCAAGAGCTCCTTGGCGGGCACTGGAGGCCCCGTGGTTAACAGAGCTCAGAAGGAGGGTGTGGGGTACAGTGTTAGGGGGTGAAGAGGTTCACTAAGTCAGAGGGGTGTCCTCCTCGGGTCAAACAAGGGGTTGGAGGAGTTGTCAGGGCAGGGCCAGGGGAAACAAATTTGGCATTGGAACTGTTTGCGCAACAAAATAATGTGGCACTGAATTACAAATCAAAGTATAAAGTAAATACACCTGTCCTTAGTAATATGAACAAATGATTGAATAAATAAGTAAATGGGGAAAGGGAGACAAGTCTTCCTTACAGAAGAATTCCGAATAATATCTGTTAATACTTCCCTCTCAGAAGGAGAAGTTTTGTCCCTGATCCCATGCTAAGCTCTTTGAATATGAATTGGACTCAGTGACTTGCTTTCAAAGAATAGAGAATGGAAAGGAGGGAAATAATCATTTTACAGTGGGAAAACCTGGCAAATGCTGCCTATTCAAGTGATCAAGTTCATCACCAGGGGTTGGTCAGGTGGACATCATATATCCCTGACAGGATGTCAAGGTCGTAACAAACAAGGAAGGACTAAGAAACTGTCATAGACCAAAGGAGACTAAGGGTACTCAGCCCAATATGCTGCCCTGAATGGGATCCTGGAACAGAGAAAACCAGGGAAATCCAAAGGAAGTCTGGCATTTAATTAATAGCATTGTGCTAGTTTTGATAAATGTCCCATTGTTCAGATGTTAACAATGGAGGAAATTGAACAAGGAGTGTAATGGAACTCTCTATCTTTGCACCTTTTCTGTAAATCTGAAATTATTTGAACAACAGAAAGTTTCTTTAAACGCACGAACAGGTTTGCGTGTGCTTATAGGAGAGCGGCGTTGGATGCTTGAGGAAAGCTCTTCTAAGGAATTACTACTGTAAAGTCAGAAAATCAGAGCTTGATACCATCAGAGTCTCCCTGGACCTGGGTGCTTTTCCAAGGCTCTCCAGGATTCAAGTTTTGGGTTTGTTTCACTCTGTTTTTAAAATGCATTACATTAGAGTCATTCAAGTGGTTTTACTCAGACCCTGATAGAAATCACCTTTCTCAGAGATCCAGTTTCTCATTAGACAGTATTAATCAGTCAGGGTTCTCCAGAGGACGAGATCCAATAGGGTATATGTATATCTTGACTAAGAGATTTATTTTAAGAAATTGGCTCACATGATTGGGGGGTCAGGCAAGTTTGAAGTGTGAAAGGCAGACCTGCAGACTTGAAATTCGGGCAAGAGTTGAGGCTGTCATCTTGGGGTAGAATTTCTTCTTCCCTGGGAAATCTCTGTTTTGACTCCTAAGGCTTTCAGCCAATTGGCTGCGGCATTATCAAGGGCAGTCTCCAATTATCAAGGGCAGTCTCCCTTACTTAAAGTCGACTGGCTGTAAATGCTAATCACACCTACAAAATACTTTTACAGCAACATCTAGACTAGTGTTCGATCAAACAGTGGGACACCCTTAGCCTAGCCATTTGACATGTAAAATTAACCACCACACAGTAGTTGAGGCAGTAAGGAGATGATGGTCCAGTAGGTTGTTGAAGGGACCTGCCCTCCTACAAGCGGTTATGAGATTTAAGTTAAGTCTCTCTTCTTTCCCACTCATCAAGATCAGCACCAGGCCCTGCTTTTCTTGGAGCAAATGCTTCTGAAGGGGCTGGTTCTTTGTCTAAAAAAAAAGAAAAAAATGCCTGGAGGCTGTAGGATATTGGGCGGAGTGCATGTCCTCAAACCTCAAACCTTCCAGTGTCTGAAGAGCTCTCTGATTCCTACCCCAAGTGGGGTCAGCAGGTGGCACTCACCTAGGAGAGTCAAAGCCATGATGTCTCCAGGTGGCATAAAGGGAGTGGTGGGAGGAGGCTTTGTGGTCATCCAACCCATACCCTCCCAACCAGGATGGAAATAATGATTAACTATTGTAGGCTTGCTCGGATGAAATGTCTCTATTTCTGTTTGGTCCACAAAAATACTGGGTTAATTTTTAGCCAAGAAATGTCTTATTAGTAGCTAGTCAAGGAATGAAAAGCAATCTATAACAAAACTATTACACAATCTGTGGATAAAAAGGTTATAAGTGCCCCTTGTATTGCACTGTATTTTTCAGCTCCAGAGATGTTTGTTTGGAGTTGTATGCTACCCTTGTCGAATAACTCCAGTCTCTACCATCCATAAAACCTCTCATCTTTATGATTTGTGGCCTTAGAAATTTTCCATTTCCTCATGATTGCCAAGAGCTCTAAGACCTGCCAGAGTTCTTTCTCTCCTATGGCCGTTTACTCTAAACTTCTTGGAACCAAAGATTCTGTCGATGACTTTTACTCCTGAAATGCACGTATGGCTTTAGAATAAAACTTTAAAAGAGAAAGAAAGCCAGGAGATTATTCAGAACAGTTGTGTTTTGTGGAGGGAAGCTCAAAAAGGCAGTAATAAGCAATGAAGCTACATGGAAAATGTCGTTTGGACAGAGCAGGGTGGTGCTGGAGAAGAAAGCAGCACAGACTGGTGAGGGCAAAAAGGGCAGGAGTAGAAGCAGCAGACTTGCTCAAGATGGTGAGGAAAGATACTGAGGCACTGGAGGTGAGAGGTGGGGATGAGGAAGTGTGATAGAAATATGGGAGGAGAGTGAGAAAATAGTAGGGCTGGAAAGGGGAGGAGTGGAGGGAAGTGGGTGGTAGGGAGGCCAGCAGAGAGGACCTTCACAGACTCAATAGCACCCTGACATTCATAGCAGCATTATTCACAGTAGCCAATAGGTGGAAGAAATCTAAGTGTCCATCAACAGGGGACTGGGTAGAGAAATGTGTTGTATATTATTGAGCCGCATACAGGAATGAAGTTCTGATACTTGCAACAACGAGGATGAACTTTAAAGGCGTCGTGGTGAGTGAAATAAGCCAGACGCGAAAGGACAAATAGTGTGTGGTCATACTTCATGGGAAATAATTAGAATATGCAAATTCATAGAGCTGGAAATTCGAATACAGGCTATCCATAGGCTGGGAAGGGTGGGGAATGGGGAGTTCATGTTAATTGGTTTAAGAGTTTCCGTTTGGGGTGATGGAAATGTTTTGGTAATAGAGGGCACTGATGGTAGCATGAGCATTGTGAGTGAATTAACACCACTGAGTTGTGTAGTTGAATGTGGTTAACATGGGGAAATATTATGTTGTATATAAGCTATCACAATAAAAATTGAAAAGAGAAAAAAAAAAGACTCACTAGTATCCAACAGTTGTCTCCTGTTCTGGCTTTAGTTTGTGATGCTGGTCTCTGTGTTGGAATGTTTTATGTCCTAACTTTCTGGTGGAATACGTTTCCTAATTAAAAGTTCGTTGTATGTTGTTAATTTTTAAATTTGTGATATTTCAAAGTCATGGCCATTTGAACATACAAAGCCAAGTGTAAAGACACAAATGACCCATTTGCTCAGGCATTAAGGGTCATACCAGGAAGGATGGGGTGATGGCAGGTAGAAGCAGGAGCAGGAAGTGACAGTGAATTCAGTACAGGAGTAGCCTCAGGAAACCTGGAGAGGAAGAGGCAGCAGATTTGGCTACAGTTTAAGGAAAGGAGAGAATTAGCCTCTGTGAAAAGAGGGCAGGTGCTCCCTGCATAGTCACAGAGTTGTGTTTTTGTGCTCTGTGTAATAAGATCGGTTTTGTTGTACCGAACGTGGTCTCGCCAAACTCTTGCAAATCTCTCTTGGAGGTCCTGCTGGCCCCTGTGACTGGCATGCTACCTACCTACTTCATGGCTTCTCTCCATAAAACAGTTGATGCGTCCATTGCTTGTAGTGGAGATATCCACCAAGGCAAGCCAGACACACTAGAGATGGGTAATGGTCCACAAACCTAGCAGATTGATTTATTGAGGTGGCATAAGAGCATGTCCATTGAAGGAATAGATTATTGTGTTTTACAGGCAGAATTTGGAAAAGAGATTAAATATATGAGAATTCTAGACATACTAACTTTAGACAAGAACATAAAAAATAGTAGTAAGCTTATTTATGCAGTTGTCCATTTATATAGGTGTTTGAGCTCCTAGCAGTTCACAAGTAGACTTATGCTCCAGGGCTCCAGGGGACTCATGGCAACAGCTGCTTTTTGGCTGATCAGTGGGGTGTCGCCATGCAGGAACTTTTGCAGCTTGACTCTGGTATGATGTATCCAAGGTTTGATCCAAAGCATATCTACAGTACATTGCTGCAACTCAAGAGAAGAGTGAATGACAAGTGACATTAGGTATGAGCCAGCCCACTTTGGGTGTAGTTGTGCCTGAGGATGTTGGTCTTTCCAGGTATGCAGCCACACCCAGTCTCCAGGTTGATAATTGTGCAAGGGAGCAGCTGTGGGGAATTTTAGATAGTTAGAAGCATGATTATGTATCTCCGGGTAGCTCCCAGGGATTTTACATATTGTGTGGTAGCTAACTCAGAGCAAGGATGCACATTACCAGTGTATTCTACCTTT
This sequence comes from Dasypus novemcinctus, assembly GCF_030445035.2. Taxonomy (NCBI): domain Eukaryota; kingdom Metazoa; phylum Chordata; class Mammalia; order Cingulata; family Dasypodidae; genus Dasypus; species Dasypus novemcinctus. The sequence continues at coordinate 17,568,962 of NC_080674.1, read as the reverse complement.
AGAAATGGTCTCCCATCTGTCATTTCATAAGGGCTTAAACCTAGTCTACTTTGGGGTGCTACTTTTATCCTCAGGCATGCAGTGTGTAGGTCGTTATCCCATTTTACTTATGTCTCTAGGCAGATTTTTGCTAGATATTCCTTCAACATTTGGTTCATACATTGTTTTTCCTGATTGAGGTCAGTAAGAGTGTAGTTGCCAATTGATACCCAGCAAACCTGAAACATCTTTAACTACTTTAGAGGCGACAGCAGCTCCATTATCACTTTGATTGGAGAGTGGAAATAATTTATTTTAATAGGCATTTAACAACCTCATGGGCTTTTTCAGTCTGACAAAGGAAAGCTTCTACCCATCCAGTAAAAGTGTCAACAGACACTACTAAATATTTAAAATTCCCAGGGACTTTTGGCTTCATGATGAAATCAATTTGCCAATCTTCTCCTCTGCCCAAACCTGGGTACTGTACTCCCTTCCTTAATTCAGGGTCGAGGATTAACCTGAGCACATGTTCCATATTGATTAGTTACATTCTGAACTGTTCGGTGTAGATTGGGCCCCACCAAGGACTGACTAATCTATTTGAATAGCGTTTTGTGTCCAAGAGTAATTTGATGAAAGTATGTCATGATGGGTTTCACAAGTCCCTCTGGGATAGGAACTTTATACATATTGTCATACTTCCACTTCTTACCCATCCTTGTTCTCTTAGACTTGTAAATCCACTTTCTTTTTCACTTACCAAGTCTTTTCCTGCATATGGAGGTTTTCCAAACCTCTTGAGCTTGGGTCCTCATTGTAGTGGGTGTTTTGGACAGAACATGGCAAGAGTTGTAGAAGGGGTTTTCTATTGGCTGCTTCTTTTGCTGCCTTATCTGCTAACTTGCTGCCTTTCTCTTCTTTACTACTAGTAGACTGATGTCCTGTGCAATGGCTGACAACTAGCTCTTTTGGTTGTAAAACTGCAAGGAGCAGCTTAGGATCAGGTCTACGTGCTTATTATCTGCATTGGCAGTGGTTAAGAAACCACACTCTTCCAAATAGCCCGTGTGCATGTAGGACAGCAAAAGTATACCTAGAGTCTGCATTTATGTTTACCTTTTGTCCTGCACTTCATTGCAGGGCTCTTAAGAGAGCAAATAGTTCATCTCTCTAACATTTGGGGAGGGGCGGGGCAGGGATGGGGAAGCTGTGCTCCTAGTATGTCGGTGAGAGTAACTTCTGAGTAGCCTGCCCGGCATTTTCTATTTCTATTGGTGAATAATTCTAAGTCTGGAACATAAACTTCATCAAGAAGTTAAATGACTTATCCATTCTGGCTTTTCATTAGACTCCAGGTTGTTTAGTAAGACAGCTTGTTGTTTGTTTAATCTGCCTGTAGTTAACCATCGACCCCCTTCCTGTCTCAGTATTGTATAAGAATCTAATGTGGGGTTTAAGATATATTTAGGGGATTTGAATCTCTGGACTGACAATATGATAGCCACTCCCTGAACCTCAACAGACTTCAACTCCTACACTCTGATTTATTGGACTTACCCCACTCAGCTAACATGGAGTTGAAGAATGTCAACCACCACACCATGGAGCCTAGAGTGCCTACAGCTGAAAGCAGGAGGATTGCATCCAGTGTCTGTGTGGAATCTAAGCCCCCTCTTGACATAGATGTGCAATGGACACAACCAATCCAAGGTCCACAGAGAAAATGTGGCATTGGTGTGGGAAGGGTGGCCATGGTGGCTGCTGGGTGCGGGGAATGGGAGGAAGAGATGAGATGGGGAGGCGTTTTCGGGACTTGGAGTTGTCCTGGGTGGTGCTTCACGGACAATTACAGGACATTGTAGATCCCCCCAGGGCCCACTGGATGGAACGTGGGAGAGTGTGGGCTATGATGTGGACCATTAACTGTGAGGTGCAGCGATGCCCAGAGATGTACTTACCAGGTGCAATGGATGTGTCATGATGATGGGGGATGTGTCATGATGATGGGGGAGTGTTGCTGTAGGGATAGTGGGGGGTGGGGGCGGTGGGGTTGAATGGGACTTCATATTTTTTGAATGTAATATTTTTAAAAAAATGAATTAAAAAAAAAAGAGAATCTAACGTGGGGTTAGAACTCATGTGGGGGAGCCTATCGTGGATTTTCTGCCTCTTGGAGAAGGTCACAGGTGGTGGCAACAGCCCCCAGACATGCTGGCCAGTCTCGGGCAATGGAATCAAGTTGCTCTGATAAGTAAGCACTGGTAGCTGGGTTTGTACTGATATGGGCTATGGGTGGGGGCTGCCCCACTCTTCATGAATAGCCTGGGCTGTGCTGTCAAACAATAAGAACTGAACCCCCCTCTTCGTAACCATGCCAACCACGCCAGTCCCGGAAAGCCAATTAAGTGATATAGGTTCTATAGACTGGATATTCAGGGAGAATGCAAACTAAATGTGTTAATTCAAGCTTACGGGGAATGTGGGGAATATGTATTAATTCAAGCTTATCTAGTACTCAATACACCGTGTCTAAACTTTCTCTCTGAAGCTTCTCGTTTTGAGCTAATGCCATAAAGCATTGGACGTAAGGAATGTTATCCCCTTCATGTAGTTTCTACAGAATCGTCTAACTGCAGAATGGTAGTATAATCTAAAGATCCTTGTGCTGGCCATTTCTGCTCTCCTTTTTATTTTTATTTTTTTATTTTTTTCTGTTCTCCTAATGCATGTTGAGGTCAGTCTTCCTTACAAAGGTGATCGTTCCCTTTTTAGTCATAGGTTCTTACCCAAATTCTTCCCAAAGTTTAATGATGCAACCCAGTGGGTTGCTTTTTCCCTTCACTTCCAAACTCTGGTTACCTTCCTTTCTGTTAAAAGAGTACAAAAACCAAGGTTAGGCAGCCAGTCTCAGCAGCGCTTCCTTATTTGAGGGGTTGCTCCCTTCCCTCTTCTTTTCAAGCCTCCAGGCAAAATGCCCTCACAGCTTTGGCAGGAATGAATGTGCTGCTGAGAATACCTAGAAGAGCACACACACACACACACCACACACAGATCAGGACCTGTATTCCTTCATAACCCGCGCCCTTTAGGAAACCTAGATGCCCAGGGCGAGAGACTCCAGTCTGATTCTTGGAATAAAGTACTCCAGCAGCTACAGAGCTGGGACTTGCCAATGTCTTACCCCGGGCACCCAAAAGTCACCAGGCAGTGAGTTGGTGGGTTCATTCATTCTGCACTGTAGAATAGACAGACACACTGAACTAGGCTAAGAAGGAAAAGTGGCTTTATTTATCCACAGGAGGCCGGGATGTGCCATCTCAAATCAGCCTCCCCAAGGGTTTTTCTCCTAGCTTTTATACTGGCTGAAACAAAGAAAGGTAATCATCAGGGTGACATTTCTAAGAAAGGTCTGGAAAATTAGTTTTCTGCTTTCTCAGAAAATATGCTTAAAATATGCATGGTCAGGCATTCTTGGGGTGATAAGGATGGGGGGGGTGTGGTATGGATGTGAAGGTACATAACAATGAGTATGAGTAAAGAGAAAGGTAAGGGAGTGGACCTAAATCTGGTTAATGTTAAATCTGTGGCTCTGCATGCCTCCTGACATGTGAGCAAGAGTTACCAATGAATTCTTCTGACATGATAAGATACAGTACAGTGCCTTAATATTTAAGCTATACTGGGTTTTTCTAGTACTACACCCTCAGGTTTGATGATTTGCTGGAATAACTTAGAGTTCAGGAAAGTGCTATGTTATATTACAGCAAAAAAATTACATAAAGATGAAATGCGCAGCATGAGTTCTGGGAGGGTCCTAAACAGGAAGTTTCTGGAATCCTTGCCCAGTGGAATCAGGGTGCATTATTACCCTCTGGCACATCTGTATGTATTGCCAACCTGGGAAGTTCATTGGAGCTTAGGCATCCAGAGTGTTTATTGGGGTTTCATCTTGTTGGCATGAGTGATGGAATCAGTCCCCACGGTTGAATTCAACATCCAGCCCCCCTTTCCCTCCTCCCGTCCTGGGAGGTCAGCTGATGTCACATGGCTCAAAGCCCCGACTCTCAAGTCATATGACTGGCCTTTCTGGTGTGGTGAGCCTGTCCCATCCTGAGTCAGCGCCTTAGCTTCAAGTGTCAGGTGTGGTGGGGAGGGTTGCCATGAATAGTAAAGATGCTTCTGTTCTACCATGAAGAGTAAAGATGTTTCTATTTCATTCTAACCTATGGAAATTCCATAGGTTACCTTACCTGAGCCTTTTTTTTTTTTTTTTGGAGGCTTAATTCCCTACACAAACATGTAACCTTGGACAAATTATTAGGAACTCTGGGCCTCGGTTTCCCCATTTATATAACGGGAATACTAATAGTACCTATCTAAGGGTTTAAACCAGTTAATGTATATGTAGTACTTAAAATAAGGCACTACTAGCACACAGTAGATGCTAATTTTTAAATTATGACTAACATTTTCATTATCACCCATTAAAAAAATAGAAATCATAAACTTTTCTTTCTTCCTAAAGTATTCTTTAAAGTCAAAAGAAAACTGCCCCTTTCTTCCAAGGATTTCACAATAAAGATCACTCAGCACCGAGTCTACAAGAAGGGTCGTTGTATTTCATTAAGTTTGACGTCCCACCTTCATTACCTACATACCCGCTATGGAAAGCATTAGGCTTGGGTCATTGCTTACTATAAATGTGAAAAGTGGCTGGGGATGGGTCAGAGGATAGATGGACTGGACGGGAAAGACACAAGAGGCACCCAGTGGCCACACTGGCTTTGGGGGAGATTTGGTTCCTTCTGGCTGTCCTGCTGAGACATAATTCATCTGGCAATCAAGACATGGCAATCCAGCATAAATTAGCAAAATGGAAACTGTGACAATTGGAGAAAAGGTGATGGTGATATATTGGATCACCGTACAACTTTTGGCATAACCAAGTACACTGATGAGAGTTTGGGGGTGGTGGGGTATGACTGATTATACCAGGACAGTAGGTACAGCTTGTGACCAACTGGAGCAGACTCGGAGCCTGGTGACTTGAGAGATCTATCTAGAATAAAGAGAAAGAACGCTGCCAAGAAAGCTGGGGGTGGGGGGCTTTAGAGGCTCCTGGTGTTTTTAGAGTGCTGGCTATTTCTAGATGAAAAGACATGGGAGGAAAGCACTTTGTATGCTAAGCTTTAAAAAGGGAAAAAAGGGAAAACTGGGTTGAGTCTGCCCTAATTATTGTGAAAATAGACTGAGAAAAAGCTTTCGCACTTTCTCTTCCTGGGTGTCCAGATGACCTGGGTCATTGTTTTCATAGTTTTCACTTGAGCAACTCTGGGTTTCCAAGGACCCAATCCAGAGGCTCCCCTTCCTGGGGGTTGGGGACATGTGTCACTGCCTTGTCCCCATATACTTGAGCAACTCTTTTTGCTTGTTGGTTGTTATGGTATATTTTATATGTTGAGGCTTGGCATAACACCAAGTTTGATAAAAAAGTTTTTATTGCTTTGAAAAAATAGTTTTAAAGTCACCCATCTAGGACAAATCTCAGTATCGATTCCACCAACAAGAAGGCAAGAGGGAGGGGAGTGTCACATCACCATGCCCTAAGGGCATCATTCACACCAGGTACAGTGTCAGTCAGTTAATGCTTTTCATTTTGTTTTTTTAGGTTTGATCTAAGGAAAAAAGACCTCTTCCATTTTTTCCCCAAAGAAAATAACAGTTTGGATACTAGTTCCTTACCCTCTTCCACTCTGCAGAGTGCAAAATTATATATACTCTAAGTTTTCATGAGTAACAAACTTGGTTCTGACCACCTTGGACATCTTTGGTGGGAAATGGGAACCGGGGAGAAGGGGAATTCCTAGAGTCTTGAGCTGCCGTGTAGAGAGGGCTTACTTCAGTTTTCTTTCTTGCTCCCAACCCTTCTGCCAGCAGTGTCTTCCACAGAACAGGGAACTTCAAGTCAGGGACTCTCTAAGAGTCTGGTTTGGGCACGAGTCCTGAAGCTGGTGAGCTTAGCTTGGGGGTGGCAAAGGCCTTGTTTCCCAAGCTTACTAGTGGGGATTTTGCCATTTTCATGAGAGCGAGCCACTGAAGGTCCTTTCGTCCTTCCATTTAAAGTAACAGGTTTCCTTTTTGTATTTTAAAAGAATTTTTTTTTCTAATCATAAGAGCAATTTATATTTATTGCTGAAAAGTTAGAAACTACAATCAAAAAGAATAAATGGGGAAAAAATGTTTCAAAGGAGATAAACATTTCAAATATCAGCCAGCTTTCAATAAACCTATGGCCTGACAAAAAAATAAATAAATGGAAAATACTCATTATTTCTTCAGACCAAAGAAGAAACCCATAATTATCTCCATGGTATAGAGAATTTAAAGTCCTTCTCCTGGGAAGTAGATATGGGTCAACCAATAGAGCATCTGCCTACCATATAGGAGGTCCAGAGTTCAAACCCTGGAGCCACCACTTACCTGCTGGGTGAACTTGGGCAAGGTTCTCAACCTCTCTGGGCTTCAGATACCCCACAGCTGTTGCAAGAATGATACAAGTTCATGTACATCAAGCCATATTATATTGTCCTTATTATTAATCTTATTTTTATGGGTTCTCAATCATTGCCTGCTGATCCATCAGTTGACTGGTAACTTCAAAATCTGAGTGTGCATCATGTACTCGATCATCATAGAAAGGCCTCTAGAGGTGTGTTAGACAGCCCCTGATGCAATTCACCAGTATATTCAGATTTCACAGATGAATCTGCTGTAACCCACAGGTCCAAAAGACATGGGCTTGTACATTCTGAAGCCCACAGGGCTGCGTCTCTTGCTGTTACCCAGCTAGAGTGTTGAGCAGCTGCAGAGGTACCCAAAGACACATCCTTATCCAGCAAAGCACACAGTAGGTGGTTCTCAGGCCCTGTGTTCATGGTATTCAGACTATTGTGTCCCATGGCATTAGAGCCAAACAGCAAACACCAGCTCAGGGAGGCGGGTGACTCCTGAACAAGGTGCAGACAGTGACCAGCAGAGCCAGCGGCTGGAGCCCGTTGTGCTGCAGACTGGAAGACAGACCTCCTACTGGATTTGGGGCCAGTGGAAGAACAGGGAGTGGTAAGGCAGAGGGTGGCATGCTGGGAGTTTGTAGCTGTTAGGAGAGTGTATTAGTCAGCCAAAGGGGTGCTGATGCAAAATACCAGAAATTCATTGGTTTTTATAAAGGGTATTTATTTGGGGTAGGAGCTTACAGATACCAGGCCATAAGGCATAAGTTACTTCCCTCACCAAAGTCTATTTTCACATGTTGGAGCAAGATGGCTGCCAATGGCTGCGAGGGTTCAGGCTTCCTGGGTTCCTCCCTTCCAGGGTCTTGCTTCTCTCTAGGTTCAAGGTTCCTTCCTTTCCAGGACTTGCTTCTTCCTGGGCTCAGGGTTCCTCTCTTTCTGGGGCTGGCTTCTCTTTCCTCTGTGAGCTTACTTCCCAGAGCCCCAGCTTAAGGCTTCAGCATCAAACTCTAACATCAAAACTCCAACATCAAAAACCCTCAGCTCTGTCCTTTGTCATGCGTTTTACTGTGTATTCCCACCTACCAAAAGGTAGGGAATCAACACCCTAATTATGTGACCCAATCAAAGCCCTAATCATAATTCAGTCACACCCAGGTATAAACCAGATTGCAAACATAATCCAGTATCTATTTTTGGAATTCATAACCATATCAAACTGCTACATTCCACCTCTGATTTCCAAAAAGACATTACAGTAGTAAAAAAAAAAAAAAACCTTAAATCAGTAACAATGCAAGTACTAAATCATATCACAATCAATTTAAAGAAATACAGTTTGTCTTGGGGCAAAGTCCTGTTTGCTATAGACCTCTGAAACTTACAAAACAATTTATCTGTTTCTAATACACAAATGGACAGAGAAAGGATAAATATTTTCATTACAATAAGGAGAAATTGGGAGGGAAACATGAATCACAGGTCCTCTACAGTTCAGTAAACCTACAGGGCATCCTCCATTTGATTTCAGTCTGAGAGTCATGCCTAAAATGATGGTTTTTTTCTTCTTGGGGCCTTATGGGAACCCACCCTTTCCACAGGCATGCCCAATGGCCATTTTCTTGGTTCCACCCTCATCAAGCATCTGGGTGTTAACCAAGCTCCCTCTGAGAGTGTTGGGGTGATTGCCACAGTTTATCCAATCTTTGGGTTAGAGTCTAACCCCCCTAGCACAGTGATGTGAAGACAACAATTCCCCCTAACGTTTGGCAAACAGGCTCAACCCTCTCAGAGCAATGGTTGACCTCCTGGCCTTCCCTAACCTTTGGGGGACAGGTCCACCCCTCTCAGAACTGTGGGGTGCTGACCTTAACAGCTGTAATCCTTGGGGAATGTGCCCCACCCTCTCTGTACCCTGGGGCAGCAAAATTCTCCCAGAACACCAGGTGGGAACATCCACCCTCTTCAACTGCTGGTGCAAACTCACCCTCTCTGTACACATGGGTGGGGTTCCTCACTTGACCCAAGGTGATGTCTTAATTCCAGATCTCAGCCTCCATGGTTTTCCTCTGGAAGTCATTTCCCCTTCAATCTCTCCTTTCCGTGTCCCTTTTATTCCAGGCTGACAGTGCTTTTGTTCATACAGCTCTCTCAAAAAGTCTGTTGTTAGCATGCAGGAAGCGGGGGTCCAAGCCATCAGACAGTAAGACTTTCCACAAGTCTTTCTGAGATAACTGCATCATCAGTCCTGATTTAGAAGTCCAAGTTTAGTTAGGTCCTCCAACAGGACACTTTCTTCTGGGAGCTTGATTTTCAGAGGCTTGGAATTTCCAGAATTAGTTTCTGTTTTCTCTGTGCCTGACAATTCAGTCCTGGTATATCTCTGTCGTCTAGCATTTTGCTATAAGCTGCAAGCTGAAGCCAAGCTACATTTTCTGGGTTTACTTTGGAAATTTCTTCAGCTAAATGACCAGGCTCGCCATTTTCAAATTCTGCCTTCCATAAAACACCAGGAGTTATTCTTGCTAAATTCTCTGCAACTTTAAAACACAGATTGCCTTTTTTCCAGTTTTCAATAATAGTTTCATCATTTACTTCTAAGGCAACATAAAAAGTCTCTTTAGCATTCATATTGCTATCAACAGTCTCTTCAAAGCTATAGGTCTTTTCTCCCAAGCATCTTACAATTCCTCCAAAAAATACCCTTTACCCATTTATGAAAACATTTCAGCATTTTGGTAATTGCAAAAGCACTTCCCCACTCCTCGGTGCCAAATTCTTTATTAGTCAGCCAAAGGGATGCTGATGCAAAATACCGGAAATTGGTTGGTTTTTATAAAGAGTATTTATTTGGGGTAGGAGCTTACAGATACCAGGCCATAAGGCATAAGTTATTTCCCTCACCAAAGTCTATTTTCATGTGTTGGAGCAAGATGACTGCCAATGGCTGCGAGGGTTCAGGCTTCCTGAGTTCCTCCCTTCCAGGGTCTTGCTTTTCTCTGGGTTCAAGGTTCCTTCCTTTCCAGGACTTGCTTCTTCCTGGGCTCAGGGTTTCTCTCTTCCTGCGGCTGGCTTCACTTTCCTCTGGGTGCTTACTTCCTAGGGCTCTAGCTTAAGGCTTCAGCATCAAACTCCAACATCAAAATTCCAACATCAAAAGCCCTCAGCTATATCCTTTGCCATGCCTTTTATCTGTGAGTCCCCACCCACCAAGGGGCAGGGACTCAGTGCCCTAATGATGTGGCCCAATCAAAGCCCTACTCATAACTCTATCCCCAGGTACAGACCCGATTACAACCATAATCCAATATCTATTTTTGGAATTCATAACCATATCACACTGCTACGGGGAGATATTGTCTCTTCCAGAGGCCCTTCTCATCTTGAGCTGTGTGCTCATCTGGGTGGCATACTTAGCAGCAGGGCAGAGGCTGGCTGTGGGTGTGTGGTTGGGACACCCTTGCCTCCCGGGGAATCTCCAGGGTCCTCTCATCAGGGAAAGATTTGCATGGGAGCAGGGCTAAAGGCTTCACTGTCCCTCAATCCAGATGACACCCAGGCCGATCCCACTATACCTGAGGGATGTCCTGGGACCTGGCTTGGATTTAGAGTCCTCCTGCCTCAAGGCTCCCCACCAGCAGATACCTTCTGGAACTCTCTGGAGAGTCACCTCTAGAATTCCTTAACTGGTACATTCTGGGATTGAACACCTTCAGAGTTTTCTCTCCTTTGATTTCTCAACACCCATCAGATCTGCCCTTGCTGGCCACATGGAATAAATCTAAACTCTTCAGCATGCCCCCCTTTAAATTTTTGAGTCGAGCTATTGCAACACCACTGTCATCTCTACATTCCTGTGGTTTGAATTATTCCCTTTGTAATCTAATTCACTCTATATTCTGGATCTTCTCTGGAGCACAAACTTTTTTTTTTTTTTTAATCACCTACTTAGAGATTGTCATCAGGAGCTAATCATGTAGATTTGTGTGGGAATTGTGCAAAACAGGGAATCCAGCTTCTCATTCATATCACATCTTACAGGGCAGTGGCCTTGCCACTTGACTTAGGATGGAAATGTGTTGTCCTTTTTGTTTCAGTGGATGTTGCTTATACTGTTGGTAAATATTTTAATTAGGGTTGGGTTTGGGTATGAGTAATGGTGACTCAAAGTAACAGTGACATAAGTAACATTTTATGTCTCCATGCCTGAAAATTCAGAGGTAGAATGCAGATGACTGCTGGTAAGTGCGCTCAATGTCCTCTAGGCCAGGGCATCTTCTTTTTCGTTTTCTCATGCTTTGTCCCATCACACAAGTTACTTCATGTACAAACTGACTGCTGCAGATCAAGCCATCACATCTGCATTCCAGCCAGCAGGAAGGTAGAAGGGTGAGAGAGAGGTGAAGGGGATAAGAAAAGTTGCTGTATGCTGCTACACAATGTTCTGGCCGGGTCACTAGGCTCACTTAGCTCCAAGAAACCTGAGATGTAGTTAAAAATGGAGGTTTCTACGCATGGGAAAATTGGGAAGGAATATAGTCAGACAACAGCAGTATTTCAGAATTTACTGTAAAAGATAGAGGAAAACAAAACAAAACAAATCCTTTCAGGCCAGTGATTATGTGAAAAGAGAAGAGGCAATAAGAAAAGTGGGCATTTAGCTCAGATATGTCAATGATTTTCTTCGGCCATAGTATTTTGTTAAATTGCAAAAGAAAAAAAATGCATTTAAAGCGTATTGCTAAACTTAAATGCACCCATATTCTGGAATAGTATGGCTGGAAGTATCTGGCCACGTGGACTTTTGGCAGACAGTGTGGACCCTCTGTATATGGGGATGGAGAAGTGAAAAGAGCATTTAGCTGAGGGGCAGACAGCCTGATGTCTCCTCCAGCTCCGTCACCAGCAGGCCACCTAACTTTGCTGGGCCGTCACTTCTGTATCTAAAAGTCTTGGCGCTAACTTCAGGGCTGTATTTTCTGAGCCCTTAAATTCTGAGTCCCATCACCCCTTGGCACCTAGTCCCTGTGTAAGGTGCCACCTGGGAGAGGAAGTCGTGCAAGGGGAGAACTGTGTCAGTGGTGAAGCTACACTCTGGTTTTAGGATCTGTGCCGTCTAGTTTTTTCCTCCTGGTCCCTTTGAATTTGAGAAATGATCACTAACATACCTAAAGGGTAATCCCCGAGTGGTGCGAGTAATTTTGAAATGCATGAGAGCGTTCTTAAAAGGGGTTAGTTTAGCAACTATTTCTCGGTAGCAAATATTCATGGTATTCGTTTATTACAGCACTAACCAGTTAATTGATCCTTTAAAATTAAGAGACAGTTCTCAGGGATATCGTTAGTCCTGCAATAATCAGCCGGGTTCAACAACAGCAGCCAGCAGAGATTTAAGAAATAGTAAAATAGAAGCTTCGGGGAAGGGGGAAAGTAAAATTTAATAGGTTAGAATTGTCCAATAGAGATTTAGATAATAGAATGAGTGTTTTTGGTTAAGTTTAATAAAAGATGCTGAAATGTTATCACCGGTATTTCAGCCTTTCAATTCTTTAAACCTGGAATTTCTAACAATAGAGCAAACTGCTTTGGTTCTAATCTAGAGGCTCCTATATGCTCTCTAACTCTTCAGAGGTTTGCTTATGCCTCCCTCCACCCCAAGTTCTGGATATTTGAGTTACGTATATATATCTACTTAATCTTAGATTTTGAAGTGTCTGAAGCTTTACGTTTTGTTAGAAATAGTAAAGCACTTAAAAGAATTGGCTCTAAGTGTGATATGCATGTGTCAAAAAAATAGCTAACACTATCCAAAAGATAGTCAATTCATACATTGTTTCAGCTTTTCATTTCTCTACCTCTTCCAAAATTCCCTCTAACAAACAGAAAATGTGAAATATCTATATTAAGCATAGCCACAGTTTCAGAATTAGCCACAGTATGACAACACAACACACATTTTTAAAAGAAGTGTATTATTTCTTAATAATTGGATCCTGCTTTCTGCCTTACCTAATGTTCCCAATCAGGGGGACAAATGGCTTCACATTTTACTGCAACACTTTTAGAGTATATGCCTGGAGGAGTCTCAATAATATTTCTCCTAGCCTTTCTCAAAGAATTGAAGGGATTTTTGCCCTGCTCTTAAAAGCTGCAGCAAGTAAAGGTGTCTAGTGATTGAGGCTCCTAAGAAAGCTAGAAAAACATCTGAGACTGCAGGGTTTGCCCAAGTCAGGCTGCTCCCCAGTGACCAAGGGAAGTCCTGGGAGAAAGAAGCCATTTTGCCCAGATGGACACATTGGCTCACGTTCACGGACACGCTTATCCCGAGTTGAGAAATCTAGATGACCCGAAGAAAGATTTTCTTGCAGAACAATATCCCTCAAAACATGACTGTTCCTTGGCATTTTTGTTTGGGTTTGTCACGAGTGAGGGATCGTTTGGCCAAGGGGCTGAGAGTTCTCAGAAAAGTCACAAGCCACGCACCTGTTTTGTTCTCTGCTGTCCACCTCTCCCCCCTGCCACTCCAAGGAGACGTGATAGCCCAGGGTGAAGTTTCAAGCTCCCTGCGGCGACTCTGAAAAAAAAAAAGAGAGCGAGAGGGCAGGCCTCGGTGAAGTCATCCCAGGAAAGGTTAAAAGCCAGGCAGTGACATCTTCTCACACAACTGGAGAGAAAGCGCTGGGCAGCTGGGACGTGCTTGCTCCCGGCTGCCTGTCACGGTACCGGGAGTAAGAGGTGACCTATTTATTTTTAGAAGGGGGCAGTCAAAATAACCTGGCTCTCAGCTTCATTCAAGGCGGGCAGGCGCTTTGGAAGTTTGTAAACACCTGCTCTCCGAGTAAGGAGGAGCGGTTTGGTTGGTTTTTTTTTCCAAAAAGGAGAAAGAACTTCGCTACTGGGGTTTTTCCCTCCTGGTATTCGAAGTTTGAGTAGAGAAGAGATTGTCATTTGGGCTCTAAGCTGTGGTACAAAGTGCTACAGCCTGGGCCACTTTTTAAAGGGCAGAAATGCCTGAAGGCGAGGACTTTGGACCAGGCAAACGGTAATTCTCTGAACTAAATTTTCCTTGAGTCTGTTTCATTTGCTAATTATCTTGACAAAAACAATTATCTTGACTAATTTAAAAAGTAGGCGGCTAAACATTTTTTTAAAAGGAATGTAATTCCAGGAAACTTCAGTGTTGTTTGTTTTTGGTTTTTTGGCCTGAACTATTGGAAGAGAGAGACAAACCAATCTTAATATACTCTTAGAAACATATGGAAGTGTTTTTCTTCAATGAGGAAGTGATGGCCTGAAATTAACAAGAAAAAAACAATGTTTCCTCCAATATGTAAAATAAACCTGAATTTTTTTACTTTTTATTTTTACTTTTAGATGATAGATGTTAGAACATTTTATAAAATGTCGTATTTTAAATAATGCATACTGAATATTTCTTAAGGTTCAATATTAGGTCAATCTATCAGTATTGATATTTCAAGACTTTTTTAAAAACCGCAGTACTTACCTTTGAAAAGGTGATCAGTTTGGCCCGCCTATGCATTACTGTATCAATGCTTGTACTGATGCTTGTTCTAAGAAGGAGGGGGATAAAGAGGGGGGAAGGAAGCAGGCACTTAATTCTTGCTAATGTGAGCATAACTTGTGCCACATTGAAAGTCTCTCCATTTCTAACCCCATCGCTGTATTAACAAAATTTGTGTGAGTCAATTAGATGTCTTCCCTGGAATTCTAATCGGGGTCACTGAATTTGGATACTAAGAAGTAGAAAGAAAGCTGTTAAAAAAAGACAGGCGTTGTTAACGATTTTATTGCCATAGGAAATGGAAACTGGTCATGCTCTAGGAATAGACCATCAAAATATTTTTGATGTTGTTAAAGATAAGCATCCCTTTTAGGAGGTGTGACTGATTGTTTGAAGGGGGAGATTAGGCAGAAATGTAGTAAGGGTTTAAATGCGACATTGTCACTATTAAATATAATAGTTAATTATTGATAACTATAAATATTTGGAATTAATGGTTTGAGATGTAAATTAAATAAACATAAGATTTTTTTCCCTAAAAATGTTGATTATTCATTACAAAGCACAGACAAGAACACACACACAGGATAACTACTTATTTCCAAGGAATAATAATGTATTTGATAGAAAATGGGAAATTTCCTCTTACTACTTTGCGGTAGTGTATGCCCTCATTTATTTATTTGTTCTTATGATAATGAGGTAACTTTCAGCTTTTAAGAGTTGGTATTTTTTATATACATTATGCCAAGTTTGCTTCATAGATTTGTTTTTTCCCTACCTGTGCAGAAAGTCAGAAAGGGCCCCCAGACAGGGTGAAAAATTGAGCTAGGCTAGAAATAACATGTTAAAATGGAGACGGAATTTCACTCCTACTGAAGTTGGGATTAAAAGCCATTAAACAACTCGGGTACCATGTTTAAAAGAGAAAGAACTGTTGTAAGTCATATGTCTGCTGACAAAACCTGCTCTTCGAGATTGATTGCAGCAGGTTCTGATTGGGTCTCACACTCGGGCGTCTTCATCTTACTTGACTCCCATTTTGGAACTGAGTAACCTGACGTGCTCTGTAACTGACAGTGAGCTAGAGCTGAGTTTGGTCGTTTAAAAAAAAAATCAGTGGAAACCCCGTGATCTGCAGGGTCGTTGGTATTTCTAGAACTCGCGGCGCTGGCGGCTCTGTGCACCAGTGGTCCCACAGCTCCAGGGCACCAGTTCACATTCACCAGGTGGACAAAAGTGAACCACACGTTTGCTTGGGAGGGGAGGGGGCAGAGGAGAGACCCTCTTCCTTGCTGTTTTAGCCTTTGTTTCCAGTAATAACCATTCTCAGGAAGAACCTTGGAAGATTCCATGCTGGCTTCAGGGTCAATATGAGGGAGAGGGTGTGAAAGAACGCCCTTCTGGAGCATGCTGGGGAAGGCAGAGACCCAGGTGGGGAACTTTGGGTGCCAGAGAAAAAGGGGGGGGGGGAATAGCAGCTAGGGAAGGGGGCAGGATCAAGAAATTTGAGGAAAATGTTCACCCAATAGATATCGGATGATAAGAAAATGGAATGATATGGCAAAGGGGCAAAATATTGAAATGGGTGGGTCTGGGAATGGGGGGTGGCGGTGGGTATGTTGGTTTTCTCTGCACAGGCCTGGTATGATTTTTGACACTGTCCTATAAGCTTGAAATGATTTCAAAAGAAATTCCAAAGACATGTGAGGAAAATTGTACCTTGGCTGAAGGCTCCAGCTTTGGAATGGGTCCCCATCCCACCTCACTGGGGGCCGCCTGGAGGTGCAATGAAATGCCTGGGCGGAAGGGGGTGGGTGAGGATGGACACTAGAAGCCATATGGCAACTACAGGTCTCTGTATGCATCTTCTAGAAGCACTGCTACACCAGATAACAGTGTTCACACCTTCAGTGGTTCACTCAGCACATGCTCATCCAGCGCCAAATCCTCTCTCTGTGCCAGGGACCGGGCAATGGGCTAGGCCTGTGCTCTCACGGAGCAGACAGTCTGACTCAGGGGACAGACACTTCACGGTGCTAAGTAGATAAGAGGATTCCAGATAGCAAGGACTAAGGGAAGATTAAGATCCTGAGATGGGAATCAACTGAGCCTCCTGAGAGCCTCCTGAAAGGCCTTGGGAATCCAGAGAGCCATGAGCAGCAGGCCAGGCCCAGAGACCCTTACAGGCCACAAAGAGGAAGGTGGATTTTATTCAAGGTCATGGCGGTGGGAGGGGAGTCCCATAAGTACTTCGGAGATATTATGAATTAATGTGCTTTGCTTGACCCACCTGAGAACCTCAGCAGCATGTACAACTTCTCTTGGAAACATGCATCCCGAGGTCTAAAAAAGCTGCCTTGCAAAGCATAACCGAATTCATAAGTTGGGCCTATGTAGATATTTATTTCAGAAGTTGGTATAAAGTCAGCCTCATGGAAATCCAGGGATGGGTGCTGATACGCTGGGAAGAAGAGAGCATGGTTTTTTGCGGAGTCGGGTTTACAATCACCCACCAAGTAGCCAAGTGCCCCCGGTGGCCGTGCAAGTCTGTGGCAGGGCGTGGCCTTATGTCCCAGCTTCCCACCGGAAGAAAATCTGTGGCGAGTTGGTCTGGCCCACGTGGCGGCCCAGCAGGGTGGAATCAGTGTTTGACAAGGCACCTGTGTCTCCTTTATTTGGCCGAGATGTGACGTCTTGATCCCTGATCTGACGCCCCTTTGAAAAGCACAGGGTTGTTCAGATTGTTCAGGAACCTCTGCTTATGTTTTGTCCAGCTCTCGTATTTCGTCAATAAGTAAAATATTGCTGGCAGGAAAATGTACTGACTTAGAGATTAAGAAGCAAGATGTTGGCTGCTAAGACAGGATTCTGTCAAGACTTGTTATTTGACTTATCATCTAGCAAAAACTTAAGAGCTTGTCTTTTAACTTTGTGAGATCAGTTTTGGCTGCGTTTGTGTATTACTCTGGAGAGATGAGGTTGGCCATATTTTTTATCTCAAGATATATAAAAAGTTACCTTGTTTAAGAAAACCCCAGTTCTTTTAAAGTACGGTGTCCTGATCAGTATTTGGAAATGCCATTAGCAATTACACTGAGTTTTATTTTGGGAAGGTTTCATGGAATTTGGTTTAAATCAGTTCTTCAATCGAGATGTTTTAATGTTTCAGGTTGGCCAGGTCATAGGTTTAATTTCACATTCTTGATAAACCCTATCCTTCGGAAATACCATTTCCTTCGATCTCAGAGTGAGGAGGAGAATTACCCTCCATGGAAATGCCCTCAGAGCTCCTCAGCTCAAGCTTTGTGGCATCCGCCTTCACTTGCGCTGTAGCCCTGCGAGCAAGCGCCTTTCAGCGTTTGGACATGTGAAGAAGTCCTCATTCTGCCTTTGTTTTTGAAAAAGGCACAGAGTGGTGAAGTACATACTGTTCACACAGCCATGAAGGGGCAGTGCCACGATTTGAAGGCAGGCAGTAGACGCCTGAGCCTGTGCAGTTAGACTTGAACATGGTTGTTAGCCCTGCTGCTGACACACTGGCTGGGCTGGGCTGTCAGGGAAGAGGTCAGGGAAGAAAGGAAGGGGCTGGGGTTGAGGGGCAAAGTCTGTAGGAGCCCATCATTGGGCCTTGTGGGCCATGTTGTGCTGGTCAGTGGTTAACAGCCAGCTCTCTGTGAGGGACAATGGGGGCAGGGGGAGCTGACGTGTAGCATTTGCTGATCCCCACCATGGCCCATTTCAAGCCACCCCTGTGAGACCACCAAAAGTGGAATGGGGGGAAGCGGACTTGGCCCAGTGGATAGGGTGTCCACCTACCACATGGGAGATCCACACGGGTCAAGGGTGGACCTCCCTTGACCCATGTGGAGCTGGCCCATGCGCAGTGCTCATGCACGCAAGGAGTGCCGTGCCACGCAGGGGTGTCCCCCGCATAGGGGAGTCCCACACGCAAGAAGTGCGCCTTTTAAGGAGAGCCACCCAGCGCGAAAGAAAGTACAGCCTGCCCAAGAATGGCGCCGCATACATGGAGAGCTGACACAAGATGACGCAACAAAGAGACACAGATTCTCGGTGCTGCTGATAAGGATAGACGTGGTCACAGAAGAACATACAGCGAATGGACACAGAGAGCAGACAACTGGGGAGGGGAGGGGGGAAGGAAGTAAATAAAAAATAAATCTTTTAAAAAAAAGTATGAATGTAGTTGGGGTGCCAGGGGAGTTAGCTCTAGCACATCCTTGTCTGTGATTCGAAATGTGATACATCACCTTCATTTCTATATCCTCAGGGCATTACAGATGTTATTAAAGTCTTGTTAAAGGAAGTAGCCAATTATTTTTCTCCCAGTCTCCATCAGAGTCTTGGGAAAATGTTTATCAGGCTTAGAAAATGCTCACCCTTTGTGCAAGTCGACTTTGAACCAGCTGGGCTAATATTTGAAATTGATTAAGAACATGAAGAACAATGCAATCTGTCCTTGTTGCAAGAGTGTTTGTTTTGTAGGAGATTACCTTAAATAACCGGTTTACAGGCAGCAGGCTTCCTAAACCTTTGCAGCAGCCCAGGACATTTCTGGTAATCAAAGCCCTGTTAAAGCTGATATGTGTTTTACCAACACGGGGTGGCTAATTCTTGCCTGTCATCCCTGAAACGTGATGAAGCTCTTTGGTTTATAAGGCCGGTGGAGGGCTGCAGCTGCTGCAGGCCGGGCCCTGGGGAGGCGTGGGGCGGCGCTGCCAACGGAAGCTGTCTCTGGTGACAGAGGAGAAGTCTGCTTGTAGGGGCTTCCTTCTCCCTGCATGTTCTCCCTTCTGGGCAAATCCGTGTCCAGATCTTTCTAGTCACCTTGCTTCTCCACGGGATGATGTGGTTCTCACCGAAGGTATGTAGATGCAAGGGCTTGTCTTTGGAACAAACCTTATTTGGCATGATTCATAGATTTTTTTTTTCTAAGATGTTATAGCTGTTTATTTGGAGAAATAAAAAATGGGATAGGGGAAAAACAGTGTAAAGAAAAAGAGATGACCTGTAATCTTAAATAGACTGGTGTATTGTCTTTGGGTACTTCTATGGACACATTTTCTTGGCAAAATGACAGTAAGTAAAACTATATACAACTTTATATGCTGCTTTATTTCCTAAGTATTTCCCAGGGTCATCTAGAAATTTTGGCTGAAATTTTTTAATGGCTGCAAAATATTCTGTCCTTTGGATTTGCTCGCCTTTATTAATTGGTACTCTATTATTGAAAGTTGTTTTGCCATTTATAAATGAGAGCAGGATATAATACTATTTTTCCTAATTTTTTTATAGGTTAGATTCACAGAAGGGAAATGATTGGATCAAAGTGTGTGAATTTTTTAAACTCATAATTATTGCAAAATTGCTTTCTGGAAAGGTCATTCTGATCTACATACTCCCAGGCAGGGTGTTAGCAGTTCAGTTATCTGTAGCCTTTCATTCATTCAACCAGTCAGTTAAATTTGGTGTGTCTACTATTCGCCTAGGTTCTGTGCTAACAAATGAAGAAACATTGTCCTCCTAGCAAGTTGTTTCTATGCTAATAATCATCTAAAAAATAAACCATGGGTACCTTAAGATCTTCAGA
Organism: Dasypus novemcinctus; assembly: GCF_030445035.2. Taxonomy (NCBI): domain Eukaryota; kingdom Metazoa; phylum Chordata; class Mammalia; order Cingulata; family Dasypodidae; genus Dasypus; species Dasypus novemcinctus. The sequence continues at coordinate 17,549,335 of NC_080674.1, read as the reverse complement.
GGATGGTAACTACATTAGTGCACCTGTTATCTACTGCTGCATAGCAAACCACCCTAAAATTTGGTTGCTTGCTCAGAAATTATAATTTGGGCATGGCTTAGAGACCCCAGTTCCTCTCAGCTGGGTAGTTCAGCTGGGGGGCTGGAGCATCCAAACTGGTGCTGGCCATCAGCTGGAGCTCACCCAACCGTGTTGGCTGGGGCCTCTGTTCTCTCTTCCTGGGCCTCTACTCGAACTTCATAGCAAGGTGGCTGGGTGCCCAGAGCAAGAATCCCCAGAGACAGGAAGTATAAGCTACCAGTTTCCCAAAGCCCCAGCCCAGCATATTTCTATCATGCTCTGTTGGTCAAGTAGCCAAAGAGCTTCTGCCATCCCTTCCACCATATTCTGTACCTTAGAAGAGAGTCATGGCATCCAGCATGGGTTCCAGGAGGCAGGGACCGTTGGGGACCTTCACAGAGGGTTGAAGGAAGGAATTCTCTGTGCTGCCTTAGAAAAGTGGCCTTCTGAGCTCTAGCTCTACAGCAGAGGCCGGCATTGCTGGGATTATTCTGAAGCTTTTTAGTCTTTTGGAAAAAAATGATCCTCCCTGTTCTATCAACAAATAGCTATTAATTCTTGGTGTCTTTAGTGTGCTTCCTCTCTCAGCAGTTTTTATTTTTGGATCAACTCCTTCAAATCTGCAGTTGGCTTGGAAATGTAATAACCAAAATCTTTTGAAAAAGTCTGATTAAAAGAAAGGTCTTTTTATGAATAAATATTGGGGGCTTTGGTACATGGACTTTTTTCCAGGTATTGTGTATGGCACTACGATAGTTAGTTCATTCATTCATTTGTTCACTCACTCCCTCCTTAGCAGACAGTGGCTGTGCTCTTGCTACTTCCTGATGTTGACATACAGAAAGGAACAAGAGAAACGGGGCTCCTTCCCTCAGGGGACTTATGGACAATCTCTGAAGACGAACCACTGAATTAAATGAATCTTTGATTCTTAAAAGGAGGAGGACTGGATGCAAATACCAATGAAAAGGGTCAGGGATGAGTGATAACAACCTAGACTAGTCTAGGCAAACCTTTCTGGAGGAAGTGCTTCCTGGAGGAAGTGGTATTTAAGCTGAGCATCAGGGTGAAAGCCAGGAGGGAGAGGGGAGGGCTGAAAAAGGGTGAGTATATTCCCAGAACTGGAGGAGGTTCAGAAGTGCTGGTGTCTTCTGCACAGTGGGAGGAGAAGAATGGCAAGAGACAGGGGAGGGAAGAAGTAGGAAGGGGCTAGATTATGAAGGTTGTTGTAAGCCAAGACTGGATTTTTAAAGGCAGTGGGGAAACACCACTGAGTTTATTCCAAAGAGTGCCACAATCAGATTTACATTTTAGTAATGTTTACCCTTATGCCATCGTCCTCTGACCACACAGTGAGTGTGTGGTTGGCTGGAGTAGAATGGTGGTTCCTAGCCCTTCTCAGTATGCCTGAGACCATGAACTTGCTCAGAGACAATAGGAATTGCTCCCAGCCCTTTCCATTAGAACAGTTTCTTCAATAAGAAAACACCTCAAGGTGAAAATACAGAGAAATTGGAACTATTGTACATTGCTGGGAATGTAATATGGTTCAGTCACTGTGGAAAACCAGTTTGGCCGTAACTCAGAAGGTTAAACATAGAATTACTACTTGTCTGGCAATTCCAATCTAGGTATATACACAGAAGAATCACAAGAAGGGACTCGAATAGATATTTATATACCAATGTTCATAGCAGCATTATTCTTAGTTGCCAAAAGATGGAAGCAACCCAAGTGTCCATCGACAGATGAATGGATAAACAGAATGTGGTCCATACATACAATGGAATATTATCCAGCAGTAAAAAGGAATGAAGTTCTCATATAAGCCATGACATAAATGAACCTTGAAAACTTTATGCTGAGTAAAATAAACCAGATGCAAAGGAATAAATGTACAATTTTATTTATATGAAATACCTAGTATATGCACACCCAGAGAGAGAGAAAGTAGATTGCAGTTGCTAGAGGCAGGATGAGGGTGGGGAATGGGGAGCCAATGCTAAAGGGGTCCAGAGTTTCTGTGTGGGCAGATGAAAGAGTTTTGGTAATGGATGACAGGGATGGTAGCACCATGTTGTGAATATAATTCACACCACTGCATTATATACTTACAAGTGGTTGACATGGGAAATTATAGGTTGCATCTGTATTAGCTCAATAAAAAAAATTTTTTTTAATCCCTCAAAGAAGTTTCCAGACCTGCCTAAGTGTGTTATCTATAATCCCATCTCCACGCTGCAGTGTGGTAGGCTCCCATAGTCTTCTGCCTTTTTCAGACCCTTTAATTTTCACAAGCTCTTAACCCCCTTGCTTCTGCACTTAGATAATATAAAATTGGTCACTTGAGTAAAAACCCCCCAACCATGTGTGGTCTAACCCTTGTGAATATCCTGATTCCCAGACATGGCACTATGCAGGGCACACATACAGCCCTTCACTGTCCCTAGACGGTGTCCTTAACCTGGGGGTGTGCCTAGAATCGCTTGGGACCCCTTCAAGCCCTCAAACTCAACAATTCCGTAGTGCGTTTCTGGTTGAAAAGCAGCTGGTCTAGAGGTCTGTGTGCTCTTTGTGTTGGAACAGGGCCATCGGGGGTGTGTATCTGGTTCACATTGCTTTGATCCTTCATTGAATCACTTGAACACCCCAGGTCTTTCACACCGTAGGCCTGGCACCCCAAGCCTGTGCGGAGTGAATGAAATGTTTACCCCTGGGGGGTAGGCCCAGGGGTCCTCCCCATGCCTCCTAGTGAAGGGAGAATTCACTGCAGGAATCTCAGGCTCTGGGCCTGCGTATACTCCTGAACGGTTGGTTTCTTATGGACACTGAATCTTGTAAGTGATTGTATTCCATCTCTGATTTAGCCTTTTGGAGCCAAAATTACAGCTCACCTCCAGCAAGTATTACAGGACCTTCTGGCATGTTCTTCCTTTCTATATGCTCTTCTCCCTGGCTTTGTTCTCCTTCCTTTGAGGTCCTTTACCCCAGGGGTGCATAGCTTGTGCCGTGCACCGCAGCGCCCAGCTGAGGGGGCTGGGGGAAGGGAGAGGTTGTACACGTCGATCCCAGGCTGGGCCACATAAACCGTGCCTCTTGGGTGGGTTGTGCTCCCTGGAGAAAGACACGCCATTTCCTACTTGGTGTTTGAGAAGATAGGGCCGGAGCCTGCGCGGCTTTCAAGTGTGCTTTGGAGAGCAGTATTTTCTTCAACAATCTTTCCTTTCTACTTACTACCAGGGAGTTGAGCTTCCGTGGCTGGGTGGCCTGGTTGCAGCCCAGTGAGAATGTAAATGACCAGAGGAGGAAAGTTCTTTAGGCGGAAGTGAATTAAAACTCTTGTATTTTCACCTGTAATTGTGAAACTGCCAGTGACCTCTGAGTAGGAAAATAAAAATGAGCTCCTGGGAGAATATGGGGTTTCAAGCCCTTTGACCAAAGTAATATTATGTCACCCAGTGTCTGCCATGAGTGAGATGGAATTAGGAGGCAGTTCTGCCCCTGCTATCCTGGCTATATATTTTTCTAATTTCTCCCTCATGCTTACTGTTCATCCTCATAGTCTCTCATCCATCCCTTCTCTCTCTGGGCTTGCTCTCTCCTCCTCTTGTACCTTCACCCCAGTGAACTGCCTTCCCTCAACCGAGTGGCTGCCATCCCTGAGTCCCTGCTGGACAAAAGCGAGGGACAGAGGCTGGGGGCAGTGATGCATCGCCGGACGTCAAGGTCACGGCGTCCCATGGCAGACTTTGGAAACAGTGGGGTAGGAAATGTCCTGGCTGTCCCTGGGAGACTCACACGAGTCTGTGGTGGCCGGGAGGACAGTAGCAATCCTGTGCTCCGTATTGACAAACTAACCCCCTCGTTAGGGGGGACCGACAAAATGGTTGTCTTAAAAGGAGGCTCCACTCTCCTGTTACTTTTACCGGATCTGTAGTTGGCGCTGGGGTTTAGTGTATACCCAGGGGACCTGAATCTCTGGACTGACCATGTGATAGCCAGGCCCTGAGCCTCAACAGACTTGCAACTCCTACACTCTGGTTTATTGGACTCACCCCACTCAGCTAACATGGAGGTGAAGAAGGTCAACCACCACACCAGGGAGCCAAGAGTGCCTACAACTGCAAGTAGGAGAATTGCATCCATCATCCATGTGGAATCTAAGCCCCCTCTTGATACAGATGTGGAGTGGATACAACCATTCTAAGGTCCACAGGATAGAAGAATAGAGTATGGATTAGAGTGGACTTACTGATATTCTATTCATGAACTATTGTGATTAGTAATCGAAGAACATGTGACATTGGTGTGGAGAAAGTGGCCATGGTGGCTGCTGGGGGTAGGAAGTGGGAGGAAGGGATGTGATGTGGGGGCATTTTCGGGGGTTGGAGTTGTCCTGGGTGGTGCTGCAGGGACAGTTACTGGACATTGTATGTCCTCCTATGGCCCACAGGGTGAACGTGGTAGAGTGTGGGCTATGATGTGGACCATTGACCATGAGGTGCAGCGGTGCTCAGAGATGTATTCACCAAGTGCAATGAATGTCTCATGATGACGGAGGAGGTTGTTGTTATGGGGGGAGGAGAGGGATAAGGGGGGTGGGAGGTATATGGGGACCTCATATTTTTAAAATGTAACATTAAAAATATAAAGACAAAAAAAAAAAAAAAAAAAAAAAAAAAAGGAGGCTCCCACGGGGGTCCTCCAGGCCAGGCCAGGCGCTCTTCCCAGCTTCAGCCTCTTTTTGCAGAGTTGGTCCGCCCTGGAGAGATTGTCGATTCACTGGGCAAATAAATGCCACTGCAGGCTAGTAAAGATTGCTCTGGGCTCTCCGTGGTGTCTGGAGAGGAGTCACCAGACTGCGGAGTCTTTGCCTTGAAAAGAAGACTGTGGAAGTGAGCACTCAGTACCGGAAGGAGAGAGGAAAAGGGCTGAAGCTCCAGGTGTCCTCACTCCCTGGTAGCTGAGATTTTTTGAAGGGTTCTAGGTCTCTGCTGTACAAAGATTTGAAGGACAAACACCCACATGTGTTGGTGCCTGATGGGTGTTACCTAGTAATTATCATCGTGAAGCCTCCCAGCTAGCCCGGTAAACAGAAACAGAGGCAGCTGGGCACAGAAATTATTACTCTGTGACTCAGGAGGTGACATTTCATAGTGGTGGTTTAGCTGAATTATAAGCAAGTGCTGCATTTTGAAAAGAGAGCAAACCCATCTCTCAATGGGACATCTTAAATTTATACCTGTCGACTCCGTCTCTGGATTTAAGGCTCAGGCATTACCCATGTGCTTACGTTTCTTGGAGATTAGTAGTTTCAGTGGCTTAGCATTCTCTAAAGGAATCACCACTAGCATGGCGAATATATGCTTCACCGCGGCTCTCTTTCCTAAGAAGCTAAAATGTTTCTGGGGTAGTTTATAACATTAGTGGCAGATAGCTTTCCTTACAGAGTAATTAAAGTTGAATTCTAAATAGTTTTCATATCTCCACTCTGAAATATTTTGAAAACTTCCTTTTCAAAGCATGGTTGCTTGTGCTACAGAAAGATTTGAGAGGTAGATTTTGTTATAAAATGACTATACACATAGATTTTGAACCTAGAATTTAATCAACTTGTTTACTGAAACAAGATGAGATTTGCTCAGAAAATTAAGATACAACAAACACGGGCATTGCTGATAAAGAAAGTAACTATAATCCCTTTTATACACACAGCAGAGGGGAAATTGGGAAATTGTTGTGTTTCATAAGACAAGTGTTGAAAGTTTGATGGAAAATGGTTTTCCTCTCTCATACCAGCACCTGTAGATCAGAAACGGTGCCTGGAGCTCTACCTGATAAGAATTCTGAGGCTTTGTCAGGAAATTTCTGGGAAGAATACTATGATGAATTAGCAGGGTCTGCCATAGCTGAGGAGGCTGGAGTTGTTATGTGAGCAGAGCACACATCTGCTTTGGAGTAAGGGCAGGGATGTAATTGTCTTTTTGTTTATTTAGGAAAACTTTCAAACTCTGTAAAATTTTCCATGTATTGGTGGCACCTTGGTTCCCCTCCCCTTCCCATTAGTTACCAGTGTTTTAGAGCCAGAGACCTTGGCAAGGTTACCTAGGCAAAAATCTAAAGATTAGGTGCTTCCTTATTAAAACCTGGATAAATTTTTAGGGCAGGGCTATCTTAAGATCGGAGGGAAACCTTTACCACTGCACTACTTTCCAAGTCGAATCTGGCACGTAGCAGCTCTACCAGCAACATGATGAGAAACTGTAGGAATCCCTTTGTGTGTCCTTCGATGATCGTTAGCAGTAGGGCTAGTTTTCATCTGGAACAACGTGATTGTATTTGGAAGAGAGCAAGGGTCGGAGCTGGAAGGACCTGAGTTCTCATCTAGGTCTTGCCACTTCCTACTGTGTCTGCTTTTTCATCTAGAAAATGGGAGACATCATCTGTACATTGTCAGATTCCTGTGAGGACTAGAGAGAATATAAACAAAGCTCCTAATGTAGTTCCTAGCACACGGTCCCTACTCAGTAAGTGGGAGGTGGTATTACTATGGGGACGCTCTCTTAGTGGTTACTAGTTAACTTCTGTAAAACCACAGGACATCCTGAACCAGCAAATTGCTCTTCAGTGCAGGGGTCAGCAAATTGTGGTCTGGGGGCCAAATCTAGCCTGAGTCTGCTTTTGTAACGCAGGTTTTACCGGAACACAGCCATGCTCATCCACTTACCCTGTTATCTGTGGCTGTTTGGGTGCTATCGTGGTAGAATTGAGTACTTCTGTCAGAGGCTGTATGGCCAGCAAAGCCCAAAATAATAACTGCTGATCCCGTCACTCTTGCTGTGTTATATGCCTACTTGGGTGTAGAATTGCTTCCACCATTAGAGTTGTGCTTATCGAGGCAGTTGGATTATTCTCACATCTGTTTATGCCCATTGTTCTTGCTATTCTAATCGTATAATTATAAATTATGTAAACTGATGAAAGGAGAGCAAAAAGAACATTGTTGTGGCCGATTCTGAAGGTTGTTCCCTGAAACCCGTCCTCCCTCTCAGTGTAATAATAAAAACCTTGCGCTGCTGCTGGGCGGTGGCCGCCAGCAAAGGGACTCCATTTCCTAGACGCTCTTGCACCCAGGCGTGGCTGCGCCTTTGTGTTCTGGCCCATGGGAAGTGAGGGGAAGTGATGCATGCAGTTTGCAGGCCTTTTCTCTAAGGGGGCAGAGCATGCCCTCTGCTTCTCTTTTCCCCTTCCTACCGGCTGCAAAGTGGTTGTGGTAGCAGGACCTGGAGCGACGCTCTTGGACCATGGGATGGAAGTCTGGTCTTGAGAATATCTGAGCAATGAGATGGAGGTAGCGGGCTTGCCAGCATTGTGGAATCCATATCTCCCTGGACCACTTAGTTCATCTGAGGAAGAAATGAACCCCTCTCTTGGTTAAGCCACTGCCATCCTGACCTCATATATAGTAGGTGAACATATATCTTAATACATACAGTTGTTTATCTCTATGAAAACTGAGTTGACTGAATTGGCAAGAACCAATAAAGGCAATTTGCTAATAAAAATTGCCTTTAAAATAGGCATCATCAGGGAACGGAGGTGGCTCAGTTAGGTGCCTCCCTCCCACATTGGAGGTCCCGGGTTCAGTTTCTGGTGCCTTACTTAAAGAAACAAGGAAGATTAATAGATACAACAAGTGCAAAACAACGAGGGGGTGGGGAGAAACAAAAGAACAAACAAACAAAAAAAAGGTGTGAGGGGAACAGATGTAGCTCAGGCAGTTGAGCATCTGCTTCCCACATTGGAGATCCTGAGTTTGGTTCCCAGTGCCTCCTTAAAAATAAACAACAAGCAAACAGATGGAAAAACCAATTCAGGGGAGCCAGTGTGGCTCAGTGGTTGAGCTCCGCCTTCTCCCATATGAGCTCCTGGGTTCATTCCCTGGCTGCGCATTCACAAAGCACCCGAAAACCAGCCCAGGATGTCTCAGCAATCCATTGTAACAGAAAAAGAAATCCCTTATATGGCTTAAAATTTCTCTGTGACAGGACCACAACCGTTGACGTAGCCCTAGGTTGACATTTTACGTTTTTAATATCCTCACAGCCTCAGAAAATGCAAGCAGACTGGGCCTTTCTCACCTTCATAGGAAGCGTGTTTCCTGGGAATTGCTTTTGGCCTGAGATCTAACACTTTGAAAGTTGTATTTCGAGTGTCACTCAGAGCCACTGTCTTAAGATTCTTTTCTCTGTCAACATCACCAGGTGTGCTTTTTTTTAATTTAAAAACTTATTTTCATACCAGTGTTACAAATTACTCAGTTAACACAAGCTAATAACTACAATAACAATAAACCCACTTCAGTCAGTGGTTACAGTCCTCCCTTGTTTTTGTTCATTCTTCAGTCTTGAGGGATTTGAGATGATGCCTACTCTGACTGCTTCAGGCTGAAAAGAGTCCTAGATATTATGGAGCCAAGGAATGGAATTGTTTTGCTTGCAGTTGAAGATGCTCCTTGCTTTTGAGATGGGGCTGGTCAATCATTATCGTTTTGTTAGTTGTTCAGGACAAGGCTGAGGAAGTGGAAAGTAGGAGTTGGCGGCATATCTCCTGGTTTTCAGGGTTCAGTGGGGCACAGGAACAATCCAAAGGCTTTAAGTCTCTGAGAAAGATACTCAGACAGGTAAATTAAAATTATAGGTGTACTTTTAAAGGGATATTGCCAGCTTTAAATATTTCTCTCACAAGGTAATATTGATTTCTAAATTTGTTCTTTATATGAGAAAGTAAAACTAGTTTATTATATAAAAGTAGATTATTCAGTGTTTTCCTAAATTCAGATTTTCAGGTAAAAATGCCAATGGATAGGTACCCTCCAGATTATAAAATCTTGGTGCAGAAGGGGCCCTTGGTTATCTACTTCTGTGGTATTCAACCCATTTTTCACAGGCCTTCTGATTTCCTGAGATATTTCAAAGTGTGCCATGGTCCAAAAAGGTTAGCATCCTTTCTGGCCCACTCCTTACTTTAGACAGAAACCCGAGTTCCCCGTAGCCTTCGGGTGACTTCCCTGGTAGTCAGGCTACTCACCTGTGTTTTATTATAACCTCACATTCCTTAGCAAAATTTGTTAAAAGGACATTAATTTCAGAGGATCGTGGGAAGATGGCAGAGATTGAAGCTCCAGGAATCAGTCCCTCCACCAAAAGAGCTATTGGACTGGCAGGAACTATTTGAATCAACTATTTTGAAACTCTGCAGTCTGGTGGAACATTGTACAGCATCCAGGGAAGAGCTGAAGGAAGCGGCTGGTAAATTGCAGTAAATATTGGTGAATTTTCACCCTCCATTTAGCGGCTACCATCTCACATCCCCAGCTGCTTGGCAGGCGGCAGTGGGGGTTGTGGCCCTGGGTGCCTGGTGCCAGGGTGGGCTATAAGGATCTAGTGATTTTAATAAGCTACTTCAGTCACTGTGGGGCCAACTCTGAGAGGGGCCATTTTTCTAATTCCACCCTCTGCTCAGGCAAAAGCAGCAGAGGAGTCGGAAGCAGCAGTACCTATTATTTTTTCTTCTCTTTTTTTCCTTTCCTTTCCCAATTTGGGAACAAAAATAGTTTGGAAAAGGGATTACTTCCTAGTTCATTCTACAAGGCTAGCTTTGCACTGATACCAAAGCAGATAATGTGGCTTAAGCAATTGGGCTCCCGTCTACCATACAGGAAGTCCAGGGTTCGATACCCAGGGCCTCCTGGTGAAGGGATGCTGGCCCATGTGGCGAGCTGGCTCCTGCCGAGTGCCAGCCCGTGCAGGAGCGCCACCCCGCTCAGAAGTGCCTTCCCGCACAGGAGTGCTGCCCCATGCGGGGGTGCCAGCCAACACAGAGCTGATGCGTCAAGATGACGCAACCAAAAGAGACACAGAGGAAAGACAATAAGAAACTTCATATACCAGGGAGCTGAAGTGGCACAAGAGAATGATCGCCTCTCTTCCACTCCAGAAGATCCCAGAATTGGTTCCTGGAGTCACCTAATGGGAATACAAGCAGACACAGAAGAACACACAGCAAATGGACACAGAGAGCAGACAATGGGGGGAGGGGGAAGAAATAAATCTTTTTTTTTTAAAAAAAAAAGAAGAAAATTAGAGACCATTATCCCTCGTGAATATAGATGCAGAAATCATAAAAAAAATTACTGGCAAGTCAAATCCAACAGTGTATTAAAAGGGTTATATACCATGATCAAGTAAAATTTATCCCAAGTCAGCAAAGGTGATTTAAATAAGAAAATTAATATTAATATACCACATTACTAGAATGAAGGGGAAAACCACATGATCATCTCAATTGATGCAGAAAAGGCATATGAAAAAATCCAGCACCCTTTCTTGATAGAAATACTCAGAAAACTAGAAATAGAAGGAAACTTTCTCAACATAATAAAGGATATCAGTAAAAAACCCATAGCAAATATCAACTGAATTGTAGAAGACTGAATGTTTTTTCCCCTAAGATCAAAAGCAAGACAAGGATACCCACTGTCACCACTGTTATTCAGTGTTGTAGTGGAAGTTCTAGCTAGAGCAATTAGGCAAGAAAAAGAAATAAAATGCTTCCATGTCGGAAAGGAAGAAGTCAGGTTATCCCTATCGATAGATGACATGATCCTATGTGTAGAAAAGCCTAAAGGACCACCAGAAAGCTACTGCAGTAAACATATTCAGTGAAGTTTCAGGATACAAAATACACACACAGAAGTCAGTTGGATTTCTGTATGCCAGTAATGAACAATCTGGAAAGGAATTCAAGAAAGCAGTTACATTTACAACTTCATCTAAAAGAACAAAATACCTGGGAATAAATTTAACCAAAGAGACAAAAGACTTGTACACTGAAAACTACAAAATATTGCTGAAAGAAATTAAAAGAAGACTTGAATAATGGAAATACATCCTTGTCCTTGGATTGGAAAACTTAAAATTGTTAAGATGTCAGTACTGCTTAAAGCCATCTACATAGTCAATGTAATCTCTATCAAAATTCTAGCAGCATTTTTTGCAGAAAAACTGATCTTTAAATTTATATAGAATTGCAGGGGGCCCCTATAGCCAAAACAATCTTGAAAAGGAAGAACAAAATTGGAGAACTCACATATCCTGATTTCAAAACTTACTGCAAAGCAATAGTAATTAAAACAGTGTGATGCCAGAATTAAGATAGACATATAGACCAATGAAATAGAATTGAAAATCTAGAAGTAAATTCATGCATCTGTGGTGATTGATTTTCTACAGGAGTGCCAAATCCCTTCAATGAGGAAAGAATGTCTTCAAGAAATGGTGCTGGGACAACTGGAAATCCATATGTAAAAAAAATGAATGTGAACCCCTACTTCTCACCATATGCAAAAATTAATTCCAACGGATCAATGATCTAAATAGAAGAGCTAAAACTATAAGCCTCTTATTAGAAAACATAGGGAAATACCTTTAGGATCTTATAGTAGGTTATGAATTTTTAGATTTTATAGTGAAAGCACGAACAACAAAAGAAAAAAACATAAAATGGTCTTCATCAAAATTAAAAACTTTTGTGCATCAAAGAACATTATCAAGGAAATGAAAAGACAACCTATAAAAGGAGATAAAATATTTGGAACCCATATAGCTAATAAGGATGTAATATCCAAAATATAGAAAGAACTCCTACGACTCAACAACAACAAGGCAACCCAATTTAAAAATGGGCAAGAATACGTATAGGCTTTCCTCACAAAGAAGGTATTCAAATGGCCAATAAGTATATGAAAAGATGTTCAATGTCATTAACCATTAGGGAAATGTAGATTTAAAGTACAAAGAGATAGCCCATCACACCCCCTAGAATATACATTATTTTAAAAAATGAAAATAAGAGGTGTTGGCTATGATGCAGAGAAACATGAACCCTGGTACCTTGTTGTTGGGAATGTAAAATGGTGCAGACACTTTGGATAATAGTTCAGATTACCATATGACCCAGCAGTGCCACTCCTAGGTATATATCCAAAAGAATTAAAAGTAGGGGCTTGGACAGATATTTATACATTCATGGTCATAGAAGCATTATTCGTACTAGCCAGAAGGAATGGCCATCAATAGATGAATGGGTAAACAAAATGTGGTCTATCCATACAATGGAATATTATTCAGCTGTAACAAGAAGTAAAATACTGGAACATGCAACAACATGGATGAACCAGGAAGACATTATGTTGAGTGAAATAAACCAGACACGGGGGGACAAATATTGTATGATTTCTCTTATTTGAAATACTTGAAATAATGAAATTCATAGAAATAGAAAGCAGAATAGTGGTTACCAGGGGTGGGAAGAAGGGAGAATGGGAAATTACTGCTAATGAGTATGAGTTTTGATTTGGGATGATGAAAATAATCTGGAAATAGAGGTAAAAGTTAAACAGTATTGTCATTGTACTTAATGTCAAAGAATTATTCATTTAAAATTATTTTATGTCATGTATATTTTACTACAAGTAAAAATAAGTTTTTAAGAAAAAACATTAATTTCCTTTGCTCCGATGATTCCAACAGATGTTCAGATGATTTCAGCAGATGATCAGATGATTCATAACCATTCAGAAAGTTAATTCATTCCTGCCTCTCTGGCTATATAGTCATAGACTCTTTTGTACAAGAACTTGATTTAAAAATTAACTGAACCCAAACGGATGCTTAGTCTCCTAGTAGGGTACCTTCCGGCTGTGATATTTAGAGGGATCACCTAAACCATGTTGTAACAGGATAATTTTATTAAAGAGTAATTAGATTATAATGTCCAAGGCTCATTTATGGCAATGAGAAGCAATGGCATATATCTTTGTCCTTAAAAACAGTTACCTTTTATAAACCTGATATTTTGATGAGTCTCCCCCCGCCTCCCTGCCCCATTTCTTAAAAAGGCACTGTGATAATGCAACTTAAGGAAAAAAGGAAGAATTTGTATGGCAGATTCAGTTCTGATCAAAATATAATTCCAAACATAGAATGTGTTTCCAGACAGTATTTAAGGGCTATATCCGTCTCTCTCCCTCAGTGTCTTCCATTGAATAGTCATTTAAAATAGTCTTTACATTGTTTATTACCATTAGGTAATTGTCTTTTGGCCAGCTGGCTCCATTAATTCTACTTTGACTGTGGTCTCTCTGGAGACTCATTATCTTTATGGCTTTCACTTATGGGCTGTGAGCACTGAGGTAGGACAGGATAAAATGTTTAGCATCTCTTAATTAGATCCACTTAGCTGGGTGGAGACAACCTTTGGAATGTTCAGGCCCAGTTAAATACAATTGCATAGTACTGTCTGTCTGGTTCTGGATGGTTCACAAAGGAAAAGTAAACGACTGGGGTGATGAAAGAATGATTTCACTTTCCTCGGGGATCTCATGGAGTCTATTTCATGAATTGTAGAATGCAAGGAGAAAACTGAACCCTGGTTCCATGACTTCTACTCATCAAACAGAAAACCCGATGCATTTGTCTTATACATAGATAGCCACAGTTCAAAATGTCCATTCTTATAAATTAAGATAATTTAAAGCTGCTGCCCCCTGCCAGGACAAAGAGTCACTGAGGAATCCTGAAAGGGCTGTAGACCAGCACTGATAACCCGGGGAAGTTTATCAACAGAACACGAGTCAGGAAGGAGTGAAGACAGAATAATTTTGCAAGACATGGTGAGTGGAAACCAGAGCCTTTAAACCTGAATAGTGCAGTACCATCAAATAGCCAACTGAGAAGAGCCCTCTAGAGGGGACACGGGAATTTTTGCAACAGAAGGGCCTTCCATGAATATATGGAGACACAAATATTAAGAATTGCACTCCATGTAAATTTTTTTCATGCCATGATCATAGCTAATGTTTATTCACTTTTTGCCAAGTGCTTTGCCTGCAGCAACTCATTTAATCCTCACCAGGACTCCGTGAAGTAGATGTGTTGTTTTCATTACCTTGCAAAGTAAGAGCCGTAACTCGCCCAGGGTCACTAGCTAGAAGGGGTGGAGCTGGGATTTGAACTCAGGGAGTCGGACTCCAGAGCTTTGCTCTTAAGACACTGGATGTCTAGCTCTTTACACCACCTAAGTTGTGATGGTGGCAGTAATAGTAAGCTTTGCGCGTGTGTAACAAACACTTAAAATAATCATACTGCTTAGCACAGCCAGGATGCAGAGACCGAGAGGGAGAGAAGTAAGGGGCCCCCAGTGCAATGACATTGTGCCCGAGGGCGCTGTGGTGGGTGGGAGTGCCCGCATGGCCTTCCTGTGACGTCTGAGTTAGTGCAAATGGCTTCCGCACAATGGTGTTGGCTAGAATATTGGGCAAGCAGGTGATCTCCAACATGCTTGGCAGTTTATCCACATAAAGCGCACGTGGCCACCATGCGATTCCCCCGAACGCCACTGACAGGAACTTGGACTTGTGGTGATCCCTGGGGGCAGAGATGAGTCTTCACGACAGGTGAAAGTGAAGGCGGGCAGGCATCTCTCACTGCACGGCAAGATACAGCTTAGATCACCGATCACTCCAGTCTCACGTATTTGCCCTGAATTACATTTCACGAGGGAATACCAATGTTGTAAAAAAAAGAACATTTCCTGGGCACATAATGAGAATGCAGAGGAAACGTTGGCGTGCTTTAGAAAATAACTGTTTTCAGGAACTCTTTAACTCTCCATTTGTATACCACACAGTGATTATTATCATGGTAATTAGAAATAATCCTTATCCATACATGGAAAGACCAGTCCTTTTCCCATTGCTATTCCAGGGATGTGCAAAAGTGGGAGACTCGAGTGCATTCCTACAGAAGCTCTCTCTAAATCAGATGGGCTGTATTAATTAATTTTCCTAAAGAACCTACCTCTAGGAGATATAGCTTCTGGAATTTGCCTCTGTTCTGTAGACTCAATGGCCATACAGCCACTGCAGGCACAGTTCCTGCACTCATATCCATTTCTAACTTCCCTCCCACACACCTATTCACTTCTTAAAGATTATTCCCAGACCCACCATCTCCTTTCTGGTTTGTGCCCTCCACATTCCCAAATACATTCCCATCTTCCCTTCATGCTGTGGGTAACTATTGCACTGTACAAATTTACTGTTGGCACATGTAATATTGATAATAGCTTATTCTCAAAATCTACTTTTTCGAGGGAGGCTGAGGGCAAATTTAGCAAGAATGAAAATATCATAATGAGTGATGGGGGGCGTGGCGCAGACTGATAAGGACCTGATCCTTTTGCTAAGGGTGTTTTCCTTAAAAGTCATTGATTTTGTTACTCAGTGGGCAAACCGTATGTGAAGATGAGTGAGAGATGAACTCTTTAAAGGACCAAGATGGGAATGTGACCTATAATTTATTATCCCAGGAGCTCAGTTGACCATCTCAATGAATGATGGCCACTCCAGGTTTGTCAGACTCCTGCATGTCCCCCTTATCACAAAGGCTGACACTAACTTCTCCAGACAAAATTCATCTTCATAATGAAAGCACTTTGGAGGAACTAAGTAATTTAGCATCTCTGGGTTGCATGTACCTGTTGAACCCCAGTGTGATGGATGAGATTTATAAAATAAAAAAAAAAAAAGGAAACCAGTACATTTTTTTTTCCCTGTAAGAAATTCTTTAGTATTGTCACAGCACTTTAGGTTTCATATAACTAGGCCAAAGGTAAAAAACAAAAAAACAAAAAAAAACTGGGAAGAGCATACTTACTTTTGACTCCAACTGCAGTAAATTCTGTACTGTACTTCTTTGGAAATTGTGGCTCCCAAGGAGAATGCAAGAAAGGTGTATATCCAAATTAGCAAACTTGTTTCATAGTGTAATTTTCTGTTTTCCTTAAGGAGTATTTCTGGACTATCTGACATTATCGGAACTTCAGGGGGAAAAGTAGAAACCTTTCCCCGCTCAGGGATAGTGATTGAAGCACATCTTGGCATTCACAAATGAAAAGGTGTTTAATCTCCTTTTGGATAGAGTAGGTACTTGTCCTGTGCTAGTTGTAGAATTTAAATCGCCCACACCCTGGGCTTGTGAAAGTCTAGTTATTAAAACTTTAATGAAATTAAACTCTGAAAAATGACTTCTAACTGGCATCTGCTCATAGGAGCTTGAGATGGGAAGACCATAAAAAATAAAAAGTAGTGGGCAGTTGTGCCTCAGGCTTCCAGATTATCCGGGTGGCGCAAGGTAGTTTCCCATATATTTCCCAGGGAAGTAGCAGGACTTCCATGTGAAACCACATGGAAGGGGGAAAGGGACAATTTCCCAAAGTAAGGGGCTGATTACGGAATTAGTCGGAAACGTGGTATAAAAAAGAAAGCCCAGAAATAGCACCCCAACTTGCAGAGGAGCAAGATACTGGTTTTGCCCAGAGGGAGGTAGGGCTTACCTTCAACTGGCCAAAAGAAAAAAAAAAAAGAAAGCCAATGCTCGGGTGGCACCTCCTGCCCCTGGCCTTGGAAGAAGGAGCTGCTCCCTAGGCTAATTTGTCTGAGAAAGTTGAGGTTTCAGATCGAGTGCTCTGTAATTTCTTAATCTTCTGTTTATTTATTTGATCCTTCAGCTGACACGTCTCCTTTGCTGTGTCATGGTTCTAATTGTGCAGGTGTTGGTGCCAAGGATAGTCCTTGTATTTTTTTGTTTCTCTTCCTACATACACACGTGGAGGAACATATTATGTATCTACAGGATTTTAAAAAATTCCAACACATTGCACTTAAGAAATGTTAAGATCTGTCACTGGATACTGACTGACCTTTCTAAGAAAAATTTGACAGGATTTAGCATTAACAGATGTTCACTACCAGTAGAGAGCATGAGACCGTGAGTCAGGAGCTAAGAATGAGAGGGTTGCAGGTCTCTGGGCCAAAGTGTATTTATAGGTGTGATGGCTGAAGCAGCTGCCTGTCACGGTTGCTAGGTGACAACTTCTGTTGTAACAAATCCTTTTTGTTTGTTTGTTTGTCAGTGTGGGATTTTGACATAGCTAACTTGCTGGAAAATGTTTGGTTTCAATTTCCATATCCTATAGATGCACAGAAAATCATAACTAGTATGAAATAATGATATTCTCTATGGTGGAATTATGACAGAATTCGTAATACACTTGGAAAGGATTACTGCAGTATGAATTCTTGGGTGAGAATTCCTATTAATAAAGCATGTAAAAAATTCAAAAAGGAACTAGAAAGGTAGATGTGTTGTGTGTATGTTTCTGTGTGTTTGCCGATAACAAATCTGAAAAGGTTTCCCAGTGGAAAGAGGCTGCCCTACAAAACAAAAAAGGGACTCAGTTTTCTCATTTTCACATGAAGTACTGATTTCCAGTTCAGGAACCTCTTGGAATATTGAGGCGTAGTTCCTAGTTTCCTAATACTGGAAATAGTTTCACTGTCCATTTGTGAGAAAGAAATGACCCATTTAAACAAAGGTTCATTTCCAAAATTTTAAGAGACCTTTTGGTCATTATTTTATATATTTTATACATACAAAGGAACACACGCTAATTACTGCCAATATAGACTGTATATAAAAACTCAGATAAGTGAATAAAAGTCATGCATGGGGCCGTAAGTAACCACTCTTAACTATTTTTGATATTTGTTTCTTCTTTCTCTATTTTTCATCTTCATCCATCCATTCATCCACTCATTCATCCAGGATCCTTATGTGTCTCAGAGATGTTGGGCTCTGTGCTAGCTGCTGATACCCAGAGAGGGTTACTAGAGAACTCTTGCATGGAGTTTGAAGTCTAACGAGGAGACAGATCATTACAAACGTCATAGCCTAACCATTACACGAGAACACTGCGAGATGCTATGGTCATCGATAGGAAGGAGATCCGCTGGGCTTCAGCCCCTTCTCCCCACATTTTCTCTTGGGTAAAATGGAGAGAGCGCCAGTCCTGCCTTCAGACTGGTGGAGAGGGAGAGCCAGGTAGGGAGGGCTGAACTTCACCTGGCAGCGCCTGGCTGGCGGGGCAAGCTCGGAAGGTGCTAGCCTGCTGAGGCTGGAGATTCTCAGCGGCACACTTCCGTGGTTGAGGCTTGAGGAGCTCGATCCACGGTGATGGACTTGCTTGCATCCTGATTTAGGAGCAGCTTAAGAAGTTGAGGGAGAAAAAGGACTCCTTGTTCTTTCGTTTCTCCTGGGAACCAAAGCTGCTGTTTCGATTTTTCAATTTCCGTTTTTCTAGCTTGGCGTTAGGGAGTTCCAGTATTTAGGGGTTCCAGAATCCTGCCCACATTATTGCTCTAATGCTCTTCCCCAGTCATCATTGAAGGGATCCCCGAGTTCCAATCAGGAGAGGGTTCTTCCTGCCCCTCAGTGACGAGTATCTCCTCTCTTTTTATTACCTCCGGATTCCACTGTGTATTAACTTTATGGCTTTCAGCAAGATATTAAATGTGTCTGGGCCTCAATTTCCTCATCTGTGAACAGCAATAATAAATTGTACTTCACTCATAGATTGGTGTAAGGATTGAATGAGAG
Source organism: Dasypus novemcinctus (assembly GCF_030445035.2). Taxonomy (NCBI): domain Eukaryota; kingdom Metazoa; phylum Chordata; class Mammalia; order Cingulata; family Dasypodidae; genus Dasypus; species Dasypus novemcinctus. The sequence goes on along the minus strand of NC_080674.1, from coordinate 17,530,715 downwards.
ATAGTTAAGTTTAAAACAGTGCCTGGTCCCGCATAAGTGTTAGATTTTTTTTTAAAATTGTGGTAACATATATAAAACTTAGTATTTCCCATTTAGCCACGTGTGAGTACACAATTCAATAACATTCATTACATTCACACTCTTGTGCTACCATCATCACCACCTATTGCCAAAACTACTCTTATTTTGTGCAGCTATAAGCCCTTTATTTGAATTATTAATCAACTCCCTTTACTTGGATTATTACACAAACTCTTTGTATCTTTCCCATTCTTGTGAAATAGTGCCATCTAAAGAATATCCTCATAATCTCTCTCTAATCTTGTCCCGTAACTGTTTTCTTAACTTTTTATTTTTAAATAATAGTGAATTTACAGGAGAGTTGCAAAAATAATACAAAAACAATACAGGGAATGTCAATACACCTGCTATCAGACACCTGGATTTACCAGCTTTTATTATTTTACCACATTTGTATAACTTATTTTAAAAAATGGTTTTCTCTACCATGAGGTTGATTTCCGTATTGCTTCTATTGAGAAATGTAACATTTTACTTTTGTGGCAAATGCCTGAAACCCAGCTGAAAAAGGGAATTGGCTCCAACAGTGGGAACCATCCATGGATGGATTTGCCTTAAGTCTTGACTGGACCCAAGAACTCAAACCAGACCATTGGGGTTCATTCATCTTCTCTCTCTGCCCCCACCCACACACCCTGACCCCCTCCACATCCTCCTCCTTCTACTCCAGGTTGCCTCATCTCTTGTTGCTAATTCTCTCCTCAAATCTAAAGCTTAAGAAATATGTGAAAGGATTTGAGCTTTGAAATAAAAAAAGAATAATAATTTTTTGCTTTGAAAAATAACTTTCAGATGTAAAAACAATTCATTTGGTACACAGTACATGCTAAAAATATTGGTTGTACCTTAAAATGTACAATAGTGAAAAAAATATATTTAGCAGGTTCTTCTCACATATCCAAAACCCCCAAGTTAGTTTCCATATTCTTTGTGTCAATCGCCCTAGGTACAGTTAAATACTGTGTTATAGAGGTGAGTTTCATGTAAAATGAATATATGTATATAGGTACGTGTGTATGTGTAGGATCGCTTTGGACACTGTAAATTTTCAGTAATCGGTTGGGGGCTGTGCCTCAGTCATCTCTAATTCCTGGAACCAAGAATGCCGACCGACAGTTAAAACGCACTCAGTGTACATTTATTCAAATGAATGGAAGTGCAATGATACCAAAAGATGTTATTTGCTTTGTGCCAAGATTCATTTATTTCTTCAGCATTATTTTTTCTAGTGCTCAAAAACGCTTCCGGCGAAAGAGATGAAAGGACTGTAACACGCATTCCAGCTTACAGAATTACAATCTATTTTTAAAGCGGACAAGAGTGGCATATTTCTTAGTCTTATAGAACCCCCTAATGGAGAATACTGTGTGCTGCACCCTGAAAATACAAAGCACAGTTCAATTTTGTACTGTGGCCATCAAACCACACAAAGACAAGTTATTTGTCTTTTAATTGAAAATTGTTTTTGCTAGATATATTTTTTTTTAAAGAAAAAAGGTACACAATCATTTAGAAGATTCATTTGAAAGAAAAAAATAATTCTGAACCGAGCTTGACAGTTTGAGCTATTTGGTTTATAAAAATCAAAACTCATCATTCTGCATTCCTAAAAATAATGCAATTTAAATTACAGGTGATCCTTTTGGGGACCTGCTTTTAGGATTTGTGGGGCAAGACCGGAGCATTTAGGGCAAATTATTCCCTGCTACCGAGGCAAGATCCTTCCAAGGATTCTACCCCGTGCCTGTGGTTTTTCAAGTTTCCTGGCTGGTGGGTGGGAACGACCTTATCCCCCAAGGAAACTGCGTCCTCTGAGAAGGGTTGTTCCCAGCCTCAGATCTCACACACGAGGACACGAGGGGTCCCCCAGCACTTCGTCAGCCCCCTCTCTCTGTGCAGCGCCCTCCCTCGCAGGGCTCGGCCCTGTGAACTAAGCCTCTTGGGTCCCCGTGGCATCCTCAGCTGGGTCTCGTCTGCCTGAGGTCCCCTGGGCTCCAGCTGGGCCAGTGCTCCTACTGTGGGGCCTGGCGGCTCTCTCAGGGCAGGGCACCGGCAGCCAGCCACAAGGCTCACGGTCTTTCCATCCCTCGGGGATCATGTCCTTCGTTGCCAAATGCCAGGGTCTTGAGAATCACTTCACCTGTTTCGTCTGGATTTCCCTTTTTTCAGTTATTTTAGATGGGAGGGTAAACTGAGTCCTTGTTACATCATCTAGCCCAGAAGCAGAAGTTCCCTGTTGTATTTTTTTTTTTTTTTTTTTTGAGGAGGAGTGGGGTGGACAGGAAGTCTAGGTGACTTTCTCACCAGGTATTTCTCACAGTGACTCTTACGGTGAGAAGCACCAGCATCGGAATCACCTGGGACACTGGTTAAAAATGCAGATTTCTGCGCCTCATCCCTGTTCAGTCAGGCCCCTGAGTGAGGCAGACGGGACAGCTGCTGTTTGCACGGCGCCACTCAACCTTCGGAACTGCATGAAGGGTTTCGCTTGGCCCCACACCAAGTGGATGTAAAGAACTCTGCCCTGAGAGGGGCCGGGAGTAGGGCAGGAGGGCGCTGCCTCCAAGTTCTAAGGAAGCCTGAGCTCCTCTTCTGTGGATGAAGCGAGGCTGCCTGTCTTAGGCACTGCCTTTCTAATTGTCATTCCCTTAGACTTTTAAAACCATAAATTCTTCAGCTGCTGAAGAAGCACTTAGCCCTGGCACAATGGCCTTTGTCAGAACACCAACTTTGGTTTTTCTTAGGAAGGAAAACTTAACTAAATGGGACCTGCTGGGACCTCCGCTTGGGCGCCTTTTCTGGGAAGCAGTGCAAGGCTCTAGCTCCTCAGGTAAAGCCCATTTTAAAGAGGGCTTGGTCATGGGGAGGCTGTGAGTTTGAGCAGCTTTTCCTTTGGGCCTCTTGAACTGACCACACGTATGGAAGTTAGAGGACGGGCTGCAAATGGCAGCAGGTCTACTCCTCAGTAATGACAACAGTGTGGGAGAAAATTGGGAGGGACGGAGGGTGGAGGGAAAGCAGGAAGGAAGATAGAAGAACCAAAGGACCTTACTTCCTCTCTTTGAACCTGGAAAATGAATGTTCTCTCTGAAACTAAGGATGATTAATTTTTCTTTCTTGGATAAGCATTAGTCATAGAAGACATGCAATTTTAGACAAAGAACTCAATAAAGGTTCAGTGTTTTTAAGCCTTCCATATATTTCACCTTCTTTTATGTGAGTTGGGCCTTGCATTGTACATTGGTCAGAGCCTAGGATGGTGGGAAGGTAGCTTCATGCCACATAAAAGATGTTTCCTATGCATCACCCAGTACCCACACAAGATCCTTTCTCTGCTTATGTGTTTTCCAGACGAGGCTGTCTAGGAAAACCTAGTGTTTATTACAGAGCAGCTCTGCGTGTGTGTGCAGATGTCACCTGTATTAAACATCAACCATCCACCAAGAATGGAGCTTAGTTTCTGCTGAGTATTTGAATTCTGCCCTTGAAGTGCTCCTTTTTCCTGGAAAGGGCTGGTCCTAAATGATGCCACATTGCTATTGGTCACTCAATGGAAATAGATAATGGAGATCAAAAGCTTACATTCTTGTTGGTGGAAAGAGACAATAAACAAATACATATGTAAAGTAATGACATAGACTACAGAAAACACTATTAAGGATTGAAATTTTAAGTAGGCGGTCAGAGAGGACATCACCAAAAGGCCAACTTTTGAGCTAGTCACATGGACACCTGGGGAAAGAGCATTCTGCACAGAAATGCAGATGCCCTAAGCTGGGGCATGCTTGACTCAGGGACAGCGAGGGGGTCAATGTGGCTGGAACAGAGACAAGGCAGAGAGTAATAATATCAAGTACGGAGCCAGATACTGTAGTCGTAGATCAATGTTAGCACAAGGACTTTTACACCAGATGGGATGGGAGACCATTCGAGAGTGTTGAGCAGAGAAGTGGCATCATATAACTTAATGTTTAAAAAGGATTATTAAGGCTGATGATTTGAGAACAGACCATAGAGGGGCAGAGGTGGCGGTCGAGGGGTTAATTGGGAGGATGCTACTGTAGTAATCTAGGAGAGAGAGAGACCATGTTGACTTATTTAGACCATGGTAGAGAAGATAAGAGGTAGTTTGAAGCTAGATGTATTTTGAAGATACAGTTGGCAAGATTTGCTGATGGATTGGATGAGGGGTGTGAGAAGAGGAAGAAGACTCCTGGATGACACTGAGATGTTTGATCTTGACAACAGAAAGACAGTTACATTTGCCAAGGTGGGGGAGACTGTGGGAGGAGTTTGCCAGAGAAAGATCTGAAATTTCCTTTCAGATATGTTGGTTTGACTCCTAGATATATAGAAGAAGCCGTTGTGGAGGGGACTGGAAATATAAATTAGCATGTTGGTGGTAGTTGAAGTCCAGAGACGAGACGATTTAGGCAATCCATTGTATCGTCTTGCTACATGGAATAGTACAGTGTGCCATGACTTGAGAGATCAGCCAGTCCCCCTCGTTTCACAAATCCATCCAGAGTAGGCCAGAGCTTTCAGGATCAAAAGGTCTTTAGGCTTTAATAGGCATAAGGAAACAGAAACTCTCCCATGTGCCATCTATTCATGCAAGCCAGAGGGCAAACATCCTCAACTTGCAATGTATCAATTCTCCTTGAAAGACTCAAGATTTAGGAAGAGATGTTTAGAATGTTTTGTTTAAGTGCAAGTTCTGGCCATTCAAGACTTGTCACCTTTTAGACTCTGTTATATAATCTGCTTATATTTTCTGAGCCCAGGCACAGTCTCATCTGTCTTCCTTTCCCACTGCTTAGCACAGAGCTTGGTATGTAGCAAGTGTTCAATTAATGTTTACAGAATGAATAAATTTTACTTTGCAAGAATTATAAACCTAAATTTTATGTATGTCTTCACCCCTTTTCTCTATTTTTTTATATTGTGTTTTGTACATTTTCACCCATTAGAGTATAAGCTGCACGTTACTCTTTCTAATGTTCTAGTAATAGGTCAAGGTCAGCAGACTCCAGTTTGTGGGCCAAATGTGGGCCTCTGCCTCTTGTACGGTCAGGGAGCTCATAATGGTTTTTACATTTTTAAATGGTTGAGAAAATCAACATAATGTTTTGTGATGTGAACATTATATGTTACATGAATGTCCTGTTTCAGGGTCTATATGTAGAATTTTATTGGAATACAGCCACACTCATTCATTTATAGCCATGGCTGCTTTTGTGCTATAATGGCAGAATCAAGTAGTTGCCACAGACTCTGTAAGCCCAAATTATTTACTTCACATGAAAAGTTTGCCACCCCTGCCCTTGATCTCACTGAAGAACAAACCTACCCCTCTGTTTCTCCTTTTCCCCCCTTCTTCACTTCTGCCTTCTGCAACTTTGGGTAGACAATTTCTCCTATAAGCAGGCCACTATGGTTTTGAGGTGGCAGAAACTTCAAGAATTCTACTTTCAACCCTACTGAAAAATTTTATTCACTGTAATGTAAGCTCCAGAGGGCAGGGATTTGGGGGGATGGGGGGTGGGAGGGATGGAGGGGTGGGCTGTTTTGGTTCCCATTGTAACCTAATTCCAGAGCAGTTCCTGGCACCTTGTACTCAATGAATTGTTGTTGGATAAATGGAATGAGTGTGTCTTTTTTCTGTCATCTATGCCACTGTTCTCTTCAATGGGCATGAATAAAGGGCAACCCATATGAAAGGGACACATGATAGATCTGGAATAGTTAATCTACAATAGTTAACTGTTGGAGGGAAAGAACTGTTTTTATGAGTGTAACTTATCAGGAGAGGTTTCTTTATCCTTTTGAGAGCAATGACCAAGGAAATCCAAGAATTAGATTGCTTTTGAAATTCATGTGATTTTCTTTTCCCTACTAGATTAAATTTTTTTTTACTGGGAGTATTAAAACTAATTTAAATATTAACCTGAATTTATATCAAGTAATGATTAGGAAGAGATATCCCAGAAAAACATGGGTATTGCGAGATCCTGTTGAGTTTAGCAGTTTGCTCTAGGTAATTAGCATTGACTGACCACGGTATATATTGAAAATACATGGTTGGTGGGTTTTTAAAAGTTATCATTATATTTTTAACACCAAGCTCTCTCTTTTAAAAGTACTGTGGTTTCCCTGTTTCTATGGTTTAAAAAAAAAAAAAAATCTAGCAAGTCCTAAAAGACTTGCCTCCCCAGCTCACATTGGGTCTTCATAGGTCAGGTCCTTCAGCTCCTTCCCACTTGGGCCCTGGCAGAAGTGGTACATTGTTCTTTCTAGAACTCTCCTAACCCTTATGGTAAACTCCTCCTGACCCAAATTTTAGCCTAAAAGTGACTTCTTCAAAGGAACTGCCCTGAAGCTCTATTCTGTACCACCTTGTGGCTCAACCCTGGTTGTAACTGGATCATTGGTTGTGTAGCTGGTGGCTTAACCTGTATCTCTTCTGTTGTGTGTGAGCTTGCTCACTTCTGAATCCACAGGGCTTTTACAGAGTGTGGCTAATGATGGGTGTTCAGTAAGCATTTGCAGAAGTACTGAATTTTGAATGAATTGTCCAAAGCTCAATTAAACGCTTTGTTTTTTTTTTTTTTCTCTCTCTTTAGCTGGGAAGTTATCAAACCAGATGAAAGACCCCGACTCAGCCACTGTATTGCAGAATCATGGGTGAATTTCAGTGTATTTCTTCAAGAAATGTCCCTTTTTAAGCAGCAGAACCCTGGCAAGGCAAGTTTTCCAGGACAGGAGAATTACTACTGTGTGTTAAAATGTCCAGAAAATTTGGAAACAAATGAACTAACCTGTTTTGTCAGCTTGTAGAGGTTCTCTAATTCTGAATATAATATCCCAGGAACACATGCCATAAAAACTGATATTAGCAAGGTTCAGAAATGTTAGTATGTTAGCACTATAAAATTCTCAACCTCATATTTTGAAATTCGGCTGCTTTCATATTTTATACCTATTTATCCAACTCATTAACAAAAATGAATGGTGGTTAGTCTTATCAGCCAGACCAAGGAGGACATAAATGCCTCATTAAAAAACTCAATTTAAAATAGCCTGTTTCTGAAGCCAAAGGGACAGGAAATCAAGACAAATTCCTTTGAGGGTGCTTCCGGAGATAATTGAGTCTCACTTCTAATCTTCAAGGTGAAGAATCATGTGTGATTCATTTAAGAATGAAAACCTTTGGCAAAAACAGTCATAGCAATTATATAAATAAAATGCATATTTTTTTCCATTTAAGAAGCAATTTCATTAGGGGAAGAGTCTTCAGTGGTTTGAAAGGGTTGCATGGAGAAGTGCACACACTTTACTCTTCTGAGTAGAGACACCTTCATCTCTGATGAACAATCTTCATAGCATGGGTGAGATAAGAGCCATTGACGGACCCTTTCTCTTCCAGTGTTGCATTCCAGTTTCTTCCACCTGTAGTGAGAAGGAAGAGCCTGGGAATGTCAACATTTAAAATCCCTTTATTGCGCCATCTGCAGGCATCTCTTAATTTCACTAGTATTAAGTAACAGAATTATACATGAAGACGTTTTAAGCATATTAAAGTAACATTGTTGTTACTTGCAATTTTTTTGGATCACTGAAGATCATTTTTAGAATAGATATCCATATGGGCCCAAGTTATATTTTAAACTGCATTGGATTATTGCATTAATGTGCAAATACCTTTACATGTTTATGTTGCAGATCTAGCGGATAATACAAAATCTCTTTACAAAACAGTTCTGGATATAGGAATGCCTTTTCACATATTATTTCAATTTTTTAAGGACTTTCCTTGTCCATTTTATTTCTAGAACTCCAGATTCTTTTAAGGACCCCTACTGTTTCAGAAGCAGCTCTTAATTTGATCTGCAATTTCATTTTTTGTCCTCTTGACTAGTTCCCTTATAAAATCTGTGTCAAAGAATGAAAAACCAAAGTTAACCTGAAATTCAGAGCCCCCCTTTTCTTTCTCCTGATCAGTTATTGCTCAGAGTTGTGTACTCCTTCCTCACGTGTCTTTTTTACATTCCCTTAATCAATCTTCTTTGCTTGCTTATTAGTTTAATTTAATACCACCATTTACAAAAAAGCAAAAAAAGCAAGAGAGTTTGACTGGAGTGTGAAAATCAAGTAAAGACTTTCATGGTGAAAAGCTTGTCTTGTATCTAATGGGAATTAAGGGCATTTTTTTCTGTAGACTGCTTTTAAATTTCTTTATTTTTTATTTTTTTAAAGATTTATTTTTATTTATTTAATTCCCCTCCCCTCCCCCGGTTGTCTGTTTTCTGTGTCTTTTTGCTGCGTCTTGTTTCTTTGTCCGCTTCTGTTGTCGCCAGCGGCAGGGGAAGTGTGGGCGGCGCCATTCCTGGGCAGGCTGCTCCCTCCTTCGTGCTGGGCGGCTCTCCTTATGGGTGCACTCCTTGCGCGTGGGGCTCCCCTACGCGGGGGACACCCCTGCGTGGCAGAGCACTCCTTGCGCGCATCAGCACTGCGCATGGCCAGCTCCACACGGGTCAAGGAGGCCCGGGGCTTGAACCGCGGACCTCCCATGTGGTAGACGGACGCCCTAACCACTGGGCCAAAGTCCGTTTCCCTTAAATTTCTTTAAATAACCCAGTTTTTGCTTGGTTTGGTTTGGTTTTTGTCTTAACTGCCAGATGGGGGGAATATAATGTTCACATTTGACTGTAGGAATTTGATTTCAATTGGTAGTTGGGCTCTAAGTGACCTTAGGGTGCATGCTGGTGGCCAGTAGATTTACCCAGCAGCTTACCTTCTGTGCCCATTACCACTAGATTTGTGTAACTGCCGTTTATTTCTATGACATGTTTTGCTGTCTTTGTGAATTTCAATGGGCTTAGAGTATTTTGAGTCTGTAGATTTAGTTATCAAGCTGCATTACTTTCAGAAGTTTCTAGTTCCTTTACACCTGGCAGTAATACAGCTACAGACCTGATTAATGGGAGTTTCCGTTCCCCGTGCCAGGGACTCTCAAAATGATTTTTACTAAATATTAAAGTGGACCATGGCTGGTTGAATGTAGAGGCCATTAGTCAGACTGATGTGCAAAAGAATGCAAATGGAAAAACATTTGCTGTGACCTGACAGTTCACAGGTATTAATGGGTAACTAAAAACTTGGTGTACCCTGCACTCTAAAGTATCTGATATTGCAAATAACTGCCATGTGTTTTTTCTGTTCTTCCTAGTTTTGTCTCCTGGTCTGCAGTGTGTGTACATTTTTCACGGTCTTGGGAAGTTACATTCCTGGGGTTATACTCAGCTATCTACTGTGTAAGTATAGTAAAACCCTGCCCTCACCTGGGCAAAGCCTTTGTTCTCACTTAACTGTTATCAGCAAGCCCTGCCATTGTTTGGAAAAGGAGAGATGAGTGCTTAAGGAACAAAACCAGTAGATGATTCTTTAATCCCCTGCTATACAAAGTTTTTCCTTTTACTTAGCGACATGTTTATGTTTTAAAATTGGGAGGGGAGCTGAAAAAGGTTATAAGTCAATAAATTTCCTTTAAATTATGTCAGTTAAACTATAAATGCACTATGCTCACCGCCTGCCACAAACAGTCTGGGCTCAGAAAATAACAAATGATTGTTATTTGTGAGATGGCATCATACCCCTACCAGTATGGCTAAAATTTAAAAATGCTGTCCATATTAGCAAGGAAATGGAGCAATTGGATTTCTCACACACCATTTGTCAGTAGGGAGAATGGTGCAACCACTTTGAATAACAATTGAGCAGCTTCTTACAAACAACCATATGACCCTGGCATTCCACAGCTGGGTATTTATACAAGAGAAGTGAAAGCAGATGTCCACACCAAGTCTCATACCTAATGTTTATACCAGCTTTATTTATAGTAGCCAAAAACTGAATACATTCCATGTGTCCATCAACAGATGAATGGATAAACAAATTGTGGATTTTTTGTATCTATACAGTGGATTACCACTTAGAAGTAAACAGTTGATACATGAAAGAAGATGGATGAATCTCAAAAATTAGGCTGAGTGGAAGAAGCAAGATTAAAATAGAGTATATACCATATGGTTCCATGTATAGATAAGTCTGGAACATTCAAACTAATCTTCAGTGACAAAGCAAATCACCAGTTGCCTGGGGATAAAGTTGGGGAGGGGACAGAAGGGAAGGATTAAAATAAACATGAGGCAACTTTGGGGAATTCTAAAGATATATTCACTATCTTGATTATGGTCATGGTTTCTTGGTTGCATGCATAGGTCAAAACTTATGAAATTGTACACTTTAAATATGCATGCTTGACTGTAGGTCACTTATACCTCAAAAAAACTGTAATTCTGCTTTTCCCAAAAAAAAGAACTGAACTACCTTTAGATGTTGACACCCTCTCCATTTAACTACCCCTCACATTTCCCTATTTCTCTTACACTAACTTGCTTTACTAATTTACCATATGTCTAGATATATTTGTCACTCTTGTTTTAAAAGGTAATAAGTTATAACAAAGAAAGACACATTACACGTAGTATGGCAATCTTCATTTCTTTTTGTATCCCTAATGCACAACATAATGCTTAGCAAATGGTCTGCGCTCAAGACCATTATCCCAAAAGGAACCGATATAAAATATCAGCCTCTTAATCTACATTGTTTAGGAAGTAAGGGAAAGAGGGCTAGAGTCTAATATGTGCCAGGCTTTATTCAGATGGTTTACATTCATCTGTTTATCCTTCACAACCACTCTAAGCAATAATGTTAGTATCCCAGTTTTCCAATGAAAAGCAAATATTAATAGATAATAACTTTCCTATAGTAAAATGGTATTTAATAAGTAGAGTTGAGATTTTTAATACAAGACTGTTGTCTTGAAAACATTGAATTTTTCTTTAAGTTTTGAGGGTAAAAGGATTGAGGGGAGGGAGTGGCTATAAGCATAAGGTGTGTGTATGTGTGTGCATAAGTATGTAGCAGAGTAGAATGTTTTGGTTGCAGGGGGCGGAATAAAAGTTATGAGATTATTTCACACAGGCATTTTCCTAAAATAGAAACTTCTTTTGTCAATAAGGGAACTGAACTGTTTTTTATGGAATTCTAAGAGGTAACCTCTTGAAAAAAAAGGGCATCTTACCTATATTCTCTTCTTTATATTTCAGTGCTGTGTGCATTTTTGTGTCCACTGTTTACGTGTAATGATATTGGACAAAAAATATACAGCAAAATCAAGTCAGTACTGCTGAAACTAGATTTTGGAATCGGAGAATATATTAACCAGAAGAGGCGTGCGAGATCTGGTGGGTAAAGAATGAACTTTAGATTCCAGCTTGAAATGAGGCAACGTGGGCTATTGATTATGAGATCACCTCGAATACTTTTGAAGGTGCTTTTAGACTAGTACTAAAGATTATTACAGAAGCTAGTCCCCCAAAATTATATAGCCTCTTCCTATTTGGCCTGTAACCATGTGCATCGGTGCTTCTCTAACTATCATGTGCATCAGAATCACCTGGAGGGCTTATTAAAGATGCCTGAACCCTACCCCAGAGTTTCTAATTCAATAGGTCTCAGGTAAAGCCTGAGAATTCGTATTTCTGAAGAGGGATGCTGATGTCACTGATCCACGGACACCCGTTTCAGAACCACCGAAAAGACCATTTCCTTTGAAACCAAGCATTTTACAAACCTGTTAAGTTTTTTCTATGAAAACCTTTGATTAAATGGAGGCACAGGAGAATATGAGGAACATGGGGTAAAAAATATATAATGGATTAAATACAGTATATCTAAAGTGGCCGAGAGACTGAGAGCTTCCAAATTTTTTCTCAACAGAAGCAGATAAAGAAAAAAGTCACAAAGATGACAGTGAATTAGACTTTTCAGCTCTTTGTCCTAAGGTATTTTTTATTTGGTTTTCAACTTTTTTTCCCCTGTGTGGTTTGTCTGTAAATGTATTTACATGCACCAAAGCTGAATGATTTTCCTAAGAGACTCCTCTTATATCTATAAGGTGATTGAACAATTTCAAAAGGAAAATATTATCTGGGTTTTTTTTTTTTTAATCATTCTGGCATTTTGGGTCCTGAGATGGATGTTTCAAAATATTTCCCTCAGATGTTTAAAAGCTGCCATTGGTATCTCATTTATGTTAATGCAGATTAGCCTCACAGTTGCTGCCAAAGAGCTCTCTGTGTCTGACACGGACGTATCAGAGGTCTCCTGGACCGATAATGGGACCTTCAACCTTTCAGAAGGCTACACACCACAGACAGACACTTCTGATGGTAGGTGAAGATTTCCAGATACTCTTATTTTATCATTTTTCCAGATACTCTTATTTTATCATTATTATGAGTACCTGCAAATACCTTTAATTTCTGTCAGCTCACAGTTGCATGGATTTTAAGTGGCATGTTCATTTTGTGGAATCTTTTACTATGGAAAGAAATGACACACCCATACCTGCTACAACATGGATAAACTTTGAAAACATGCTAAATGAAAGAAGCCACAACACCAAAGACCACATATTATAAGATTCCATTTATATGAAATGTCCACACTATAGGCAAATCCATAGAGACAGAAAAATAGATTAGTGGTTCCCTGGGGACTGAGGAGAGGGGGCAATGGGACATGACTGCTAATGAGTCCGGGGTTTGTTTTCGAAGTGATAAAAATGTTCTAGGATTAAATAGTAGTGATGGTTGCACAACCTTGTGAGCATACTGAAAACTACTGAATTGAGAATTTTATGGTTCATGAATTCTATCTCAATAAAGCCTTTAATTTTTAAAGTATGAAAAAAAACCTCAACATCTAGATCTGCCTTTATTTTGAAAACGAAATAGCTTTGACAATGAAAAAGTAACTTCTGAAATGTTTGGTGGCATTGTTTACAGCAGTGAGAGAAGCTAATCCCATATATTCGGGTCTAGTTATTCAATGGGACTACGCCATGGAGGGCAGTTCTCCTGTCCAAAGCTGGCTCCAAACTGGCTCATATTTTTCTTCTTTTTTTTCTTTTAAATTTGGTTAAATCCAATTTAAAATAGGACAGCACAGTATTCTTTACTGATGCAAACTGAATTACAGACCACATCAATAACCTAAATTGGAAGACAACTCTTGTGCAATAACTTTAGATTTTCCTATTCTCGCTGAATTTTTTTCAAGTCACCTGAGCCCTATACTGAAAGCATGAACAGACCCTAAACGAGGGTCAAAAAGAAACTGCTTTATATTTATTTTACACAAGTAAGAACACACTCTTCTTCTATATGAAGGAGGGAGGGTGGCTGTGCAGTGCAGTGATGTGACAGAAGACTGGTATGGAGATTGGAAGACTCAAGTGTAGTTTTGCCTTTGTTACCAGCTAACGGTGTGACCTTGAGCAGGTGACATAATTTATGTGGACCTCAGTTTCCTGTAGAGTACGTTAGGACAGTAGCATCACTGAAGTCCAGTCAAGCTGTGCAGCTCTCAATATCTATAAGGGAGGTCATGTTTTAAAGACCAGGATAAGACTGTACTTGGTGCTTAAGCATCCCATCTCAGACTTCATCCCAGCTACATGTATGGCTTCTCATTAAACTGAGGATTTTCAGCTCACTGTTGTAAGGAGTTAACTATTATACCAAAAGATTGTCACCTGTTTATGTGGAAAATGTAAACAATAAAATCACTGCCTAACCTGGCATTGCTTTCAAAGGTACTGAATCTTTTTTTTGTTACTGAATCTTAAAGTGTTCCTATATATATGCAAGATCAGAGTTTGGTTAAATGGTATAGTCAAATTCCAGATAAGCTTCTGGGTTAAATATGGAATAGAAGGCCCAATAGCTTCCTTTATTCCAGTATTTTAAACAAACACAAGGAAGTGACACTCAAATTGATCTCCAGATGTAAAAATGCTGAGGTTGGATAATAGTCACCATTTGCTGTCCTAGAATCCACAAAAATTTCCAGTCAAAGTATTATTTCATGATCATACATTTTCACATTGACTAAGCTAAACGATTTCCATACTAAGGAGAGGATGGAATTTTTATTTATGGTGAACATTTAAGCTTTAGTCAAAGCCCCAACTTAATGTTAGACAAGGTTGATTATTAAGTCATAACATATACTGTTTTGTGCTTAGTAGAAAAGTGAAAGCTATAGGGCGGCTGGCGTGTAGTATTTTGGTACTTTTGGTTAAAGTGATTCAAATTGACAGAGGAAGCCAAGAGTGGCCAAGAGGTTCCGATCATAATTGGAGATCTTTTTGACACAGTTCTTTAATTTCAAATGTGTTCTGGTGCTTCAGCGTGAATTTCTGTTATACATTTCACAGATCTTGAGCGACCTAGTGAACAAGAAGTTTTCTCTCGAGACCTTTCAGATTTTCCATCTGTAGAAAATGGTATGGGAACAAACGATGAGGACGAAGTAAGCCTTGGCTTGCCGGTTGAGCTCAAGAGGAAAAAGGAACAGTTGGACAGTGGTCCCAGACCAAGCGCAGAGAAGCAGTCAGCAGCGGGGCTCACCCTTCCTCTGGGCAGTGAGCAAACCCTTCACTTGCTGAGCAACCTGGCTGGGGACGTCATCACAGCTGCGGTGACTGCTACGATCAAAGATCAGTTAGAGGGTGTGCAGCAGGCACTTTCTCAGGCAGCGCCCAGCCTGGGAGAGGACACAGACACAGAAGAAGGTGATGACTTTGAACTCCTTGACCAGTCAGAGCTCGATCAAATTGAGAGTGAATTGGGACTTACACAAGACCAGGAAGCAGAAGCCCAGCAAAATAAGAGGTCTTCAGGCTTCCTTTCAAATCTCCTGGGAGGCCATTAATCTGGGAGTCAGCCCTCCAGAACACAGATAAACCACCAAAAAATGTCAAACAAGCAAAAAAAAAAAAGGAAAAAATTTGAACTGTGAGCTTTAATGATTACTTTAGGTTGTTTTGTCTTATTTCCCCTTCTGTAGTAAATTAATTGGATAATTGGCTATATATCAACTGACACTGCTAGATTGATATTTCTGATAGTTATTTCTCTGTGATAAGCATGGAAATGAAATACACACACCCACACTGTGGTGTCAGAGATAAATATTAGAAGTTTTTAAAACAAAAAGAAAAAAGAGAAAAAAACACCAAATTGTTGCAGTTCTTCTGTAAGTATTCATTTTTTTCTTTATAATGAATTTCTCAAGCATGCAAAACAATTCACTGGAACTCACCGATGAATAATAACAATTAATTGTGAATACATGCTCTATCAGCTCCCCGGCTCCTAATACTTGGAAACAGTTAAGCAAAACATTTGGTCAATTTTGATGTTGAAAGGCAAAAATTTATCAATAAGTATCTTTAGTTGAAGGACTTGGGAAATACTATCAAAATTAATTTCCTAGGAGAATTTTTAAAAATATATTTAACTACTCTGGATAGGCTGCTACATTTTCATGTTATTTCTGCAGTTGTAGACTTAGACTTCTGTAAAGTGGCATGCCCCATTGACTGCCGTCTCTAGCTTGCAATGGGTGGCATTAACCCATAGAAAGCAGGTAGTTGTATAATCACATAATACTGGTTATGATAAACACAGAGGTTCTGCTGGTTTTGTTCATTTGTTAAATGTTGTAATAAGGATGTTGGGAGTGCAGTTATATCCTGCCTGCTCAGACCTAGGTTAAACCCTCATTTTTATATTATGTCATGGACAGTTTCCTAAACTTGTAAAGCTAGTTCCTGATAGGTTTTATGAGTGATGTGGGCATCAGCAGTAGAGAAATAGTTAATAATTCTGTTTTCCTGGTCTGTATAGATAAAGGTGAGGACTTGCTTGGCTTCTTAAGTGCATTTGCCATTTAAGTCTAAATACGTAATTTGTTTCTTATTGGGAAGCTAGAATACTTTTTTTTTTTTTTTTAAGTTTAATAACCAGATTTGGCTTACAGTTTTTAACAAAGGACTAAAAAGAGAAATCAAGCTGGTTTTGTTATTGTGATATAAACTTTTAGTAGTGTTGGGGGACCATGTCAGCAACCACCCACAATCTCTTCAATTTTCAGGTACAGCTGGCATTGCTGCAGATGCACCAGACATCTGAGACCCTCAGAAAGGAAGGATAATCCAAGGATATAGGAAATCGGTTCTCCCCTCCTTTCTTTTTATCCCTTCTCTTTATATTTCCAAAGACTAATATAGGTAATGTGATGTTTTAGTGTAGCACCTCTTATTTATTTTTTCTTTCTGAGGTATTAAAGTATCTAGACTGAATTTTGCCAAATGTTAAAGGGAGAAAAGTTACTGAAGACTTGGGACACTTGCTTTTTGTGATTGCCTACGCTTATGTGTCATTAGTGCCTCATGACTGTGTTTGATGTCCTATTGATACTAAGTGAGCCTGTGCCTTCATTATCTTGCCTAATTTGGTACAAATGAAAACTTGGTGTTAGATCTATAACTATGTGGTTTGGGGAGGAATATACGTAAATTCCATTCAATCAGAGTGTCTGGACGTGAAGAAAAATACAGTCACATATTTATAAATAACCACTATCAGGTTTCTTTTTTCTATGTGTGTGATTCTTCCTTTAAAAACTCTTCTTGGCCATGAAGTTGCAAAAGGTTAAAGGTCATTTCAATTTCTTCACTGAGGAGAAAAGATGCTAAATAATCCTGATAATTAAAGACCATGTTACAAGTCCCTGGACAAGCTTACAAGAAGATCAACTCAAGGGCTGATAACATGTGATGGTACGAACAGTAAAGCTAGAAGAAAATGTTATAAACTATAAATTAAAAGGGAAAAAAGGGAAAGGGGAGGTTGGTAATATAGTTGGTAATATAGTTGGTAATATAGAAAATATATAGTGCTGTGTTCCCAGCACTGTGGAGGAAACATATCAGCTCTCTATAGATAACATTTTATCCATATATGCACTTTAATATTCCTTGGTCAAGAATATATGTGAATACAAATTTACACAATGCAATAGTGGTACTCTTCTCATTACTTTCAATTCAAACAAATGAATGTTGAGGGTTTTTTGTTGTGTGTGTGTTGTGGGGTCAAGGGGTGTTGCATATAATCCTGTTTCTGGTTTTAAGATATAATAGCAACTCTACCCTGTGATCCAGTACAGTAGGGGATTACATATCCTTTATCATGAGACTTTACTATCAATAGCAATATTTCCACAATAACTGAACAAACTGTTGAAGAATGGCTTATAAGATCAATGTGGAATGTAGTCATTAAAATGTGGATTTTTAAAAAAATTATAAAAGAACTGTAAAAAACGTTTGGCTTGTTTTCTGTGGAAAATGCTGAGCAAACCCATGCTTCAGGAATAGCATACCTTTGGTCATGTGTCTTGATCTGAAATAAAACAGGGCTTAAGAAGGTGACGCTTGCTTTGGAAGATCAATCCAGACTTGATGCAGTGCTTATATTCTTACTCTGAAAAGCCTTTCTTTTTTCTTAAACAAAAATCTTCTGGAGTTTTGAAAAACTGCCCCCTCCCCAGTTTAGTAGAATATTAGGAAAAGAAAAGCATTTACTATGATTAGGTTTTGCAATTGGCAAATATCCTTAACATAGTTAAGGCATTTCCCTTTTGTATTTGAATTAAGTGCAAATTTTCTTCCTTTTAAAAAAGTGGCAAATGTCAGGATGCTATTGGTTTTAGGCAAGAAACAAAATCACATTTAAGAAAAAAAAGGTGATATTAAACTTTTTTACTTTTCTATTTGTAGTTGAGATTGGTAATTTCTTTACACTACTCCAGCTTTGTTAGAAGATAGAAAATTACTCCAAAAACCCTAAATGAACTGCAGCTAACATATGATGAATTTAGAAAGTCTCAGGGCCATATTTTGTGTATTCTTTCTTCATTTCCACCATAGCATTTATGTTAAGAAAAGTTGGAAACATGGGTTCTGGTTTCGACATTAATATTATGGCCATGGAACACAATGTCAAAGTCTCATGACATCCCCAAGCCATAGCCCTCAGTTTTCCCAAACATAAAGTAAGAAATTTCATTCTTATCCTCTCACACAGGGATGTTTGGAGAATGAGTGCGTAAAAAAGTGTCTGAAACACTTTGGAGGGGGGAAAGGGGCTGTATAAAACCAAAGTAGTGATTATTTTTCTGTTTCTGCCAAGCCATCTTTTAAAAACTTAACCCACAAGTACCTACTCACAGGAAATCTCTAAAAGGTTCATGACTCTCATAAGCGTACCACTGCTTCAGGCTCACAGTCCAGTAATTGCTTGTGGAATAAATAGGTGGAGGGCAGTGTTGCAAAAATTTCAGCTGACTCTGGACCATGGTTGAGGTTTTGTACTATTCATTTTTAATGGGTCTGATACTTACCAGCTATGGGACTCTGAAAAAGTCACCTCACATCTCTTGTGTCTGTTTCTGTCATCTATGGAATGATGGTCTAATAGTACCTACCTCATAGGATGTTGCAAGGATTAAGGGTCTAAGACTGTGTTCAGCAAACCACAGCCTGTGGACCAAATCTGGCCCACCGAGTGTTTTAGCAGAGCCTGCAAGCTAAGGATGATTTTTACACTTTTTAAATAGTTGAGAAAAATTAAAAAAATGTTTCCCAGCATGTGAAAAATGTATGGCATTCAGACTTCAGCATTCATAAATAAAGTTTTATTGGAACACAGCCCTCACTCATTCAATTACATATTGTCTATAGCTGCTCTTAAGCTATAACTGCAAAGCTGAATAGTTGCGACAAAGACTAGATCTACAAATCCTAAGAAATTTACCATCTGGCCCTTTCCAGAAAAAGTTTGCCAAGACATAGAAAACAATTATACTTAAGATCATGTTTAATCCTCATGGCTCTATAATTAGATGGTAGTAATTATATTTTGCAGGACAGGGTTAAATAGATTTTCTAAGGTCACATAGTAAGGGGAAAAGCCAGAATGACCTTAAAGCCTATTTATTCTTTTTTTCACTATATCACCCAGTCTAGTATTTTGTCTTAGGAGTTATCATAATTTTAAATAGTTTAACAGAATTTCACTAAATATTAGACTGATTTTATTTTACTTTAATTTTTTTTTCTCATTTCAAAGACTGATTTAAATGCTGTAACAAACAGGCTGTGCTGTAAATTCCAATTCCCTGTTAATTTAAGAACAGAATACTTGACACATCTAGATAACCAGAAACTAAGAAGTAATGTAGTAAAATCTTACCATTTGTATTAGGCATCGAAAGGGGTGCTGATGCAAAATACCAGAAATCAGTTGGTTTTTATAAAAGGTATTTATTTGGGGTAGGAGCTTACAGATACCAGGCCATAAGCATAAGTTATTTCTCTTGCCAAAGTCTATTTTCACATGTTGGAGCAAGATGGCTGCCGACGCCTGTGAGGGTTCAGGCTTCCTGGGTTCCTCCCTTCCTGGGGCTTGCTTCTTGGGCTCCAGCTTAAGGCCTCGGCATCAAACTCCATCAAAAACCCTCAACTCTGTCCTTTACCATGCCTTTTATCTGTGAGTCCCCAGGTGGGGACTCAACACCCTAATGACGTGGCCCAATCAAAGCCCTAATCATAACTTAATTATGCCCAGGTTCAGACCAGTTTACAAACATAATCCAAATATCTATTTTTGGAATTTATAACTATGCCAAACTGCTACACTATTGTTAACTGAAAATCTTTCATAGCACTCAATATGATTTTTTATTAACACAGAATTCATAGAAATTTTAAACCATTTAATAAGTGTATGTTAGTCTTCATACTTCCTCGATATTTGTTACTCTCCAGAGTTAACCTCAATCAATCCAATCCCCTTTAAACCAATCCTCTTAAAAACCAAGTTACCACTGTAGTATAGCAATGTAAAAAATAGTAAGCTGTCACAACAGAATACTATGATAGTGTATCAGTTTTTCTTAACTTTTGTACTAGAAAATCATTTCATGAATACTGAACATTCTATGTCCTGGGTATGCAGCAATGAAAGGAGCCCCTGCTCCCAGGGAGCTTATATTCTAGCTGGGTATAGATTAACATACAGATTGACTAACCACCTTGGCTTGCCCAGGATTGAGGGTTTTCCTAAAATGTAGGACTTTCAGATCTAAAACTGGAAAATCAGTGACACACAAATGATAATGGTAGCTAATCTCCCAAAATGGCATCCAAAGACCCTTACCACCTAACTTCATTCCACATTGAACAGGATTGACCTACACAATAGAAAAGTGTGGAAATGACCATGTCACCTCCAAGGTTAGGTCATAAAAGACATTGTGGCTTCCATTTTGCTCTCTCCAGGGGAAGTCAACTGCCATGTAATGAGAACATTCATACAATCTTAAAGAAAGGTCCACTGGGAGAGAAACTGAAGCAACTTGCTATCAGCCATGTAAGTGAGCCATCTTGGAAGGGGATCCTCCAGTCAAGCCTTCAGATGACTTCAGTCCTGGTCAGCATCTTTACTTTCTTATTAGAGCCCTTGAGCCAGAACCACCCAGCTAAGCCTTTGAAACTACTGATTTACAGAAACTCAAAGTTTGTTTTAGTTGCAAATTTTGGACTAATTTGACGCTGATAGATAAGTAAAAGAGATCTACAGAGAAAAATTACGTCTGGTAAGGACTTATAAGAGTTGAGGATAGGTACACTTTGATAAGAAAATTTGGATAGGCCCCTCCTATAAAAGTATTTAGGGCAAGAGACAGGAGCAAGCTAGAAAAGAACATTTCAAACAGAAGAATAAAGGATTTCTAAGACTTTATACTAACAAAAGATGTTTACTTGAAATACCAAAGGTGTCAATATGACTGAAGGGAGGAGAGCAGGGTGGGGCGAAAGGTGCGGTAGGAGCTCAGAGGTAGAGGTAGGTATGGGAGCAGATCCTATAGGGCCTTAGAAATAAATAGGTATTTGATTTTATTCTAAGTCATCAGACGTCAGTGGAGAGTTCTGAATAGCACGACTTGACCTAAATATTTTTAAATGTCACTATCTTTTCTTTTGGTGCTACTGGCAGGTTGGATTCTCAATATGCAATGTTAAATTCTGCAGCAAGGCTGACTCTGGTTCCACTAGGCTGTGCGGACGAATCTATCCATGGACTCTCCAAGCTTTGAGGCAACTAAGCACATGAAATGAAGCAAGTCCAAATTGAGATGTGCTATTAAGTGTAAAATCCACACAAATTTCCCAGACCTTGCGATGTAGGCTATGGGTGGGAGGGCTGTTCATCTCTTCATAGATAACCTGAGCTGTAGGTGTACTGAGCTGGGCATTTCGCACAGTGAGAACTGCAGCCCTGCCATTGGTGACCATGACAACTCTAGTCCCAAAAACACAGTTTAGCAATGCAAACTCTATAAATTTTAAATATTCAGGGAAAAAGCAAACCACATGTGCTAAAAACTTATCTTCAATGTATGAAGTCCATGCTAAAAGCTTACCTAGGATGTGGATGATATATGTTAATTTAAGCTTATTGAGCACTAAAACAAAGAATCATTTGGCCCTTCCTCTGTATAAAAGAACTCAAAAATCTTATTTGGGGCTCGGATTTTGAATGAGAAGCTCTGAGCCTGGAAGGAGCTTCCCAAAATTATTCCTGAGTCCTGGCCTTTCTGTAAGAAAAGAACTGAACCTCTCTCGACTTCTACATTAGTACCAACAAAAGAATGAAAATTACATTAATTCTTTTAGTTGATATATTTGGGTTCTATTAGATTACACGAAAATTTAAAAAGTATTAAAAATTACTAAAAGCAATTTTATCTGTCTGTAAACGTTTTTTAAAAAATGTGGCTACTAGAAGATTAAAATTACATATGTGGCTCGGCTGTTTCCTCCTAGCCCGCAAACTTTTAATCCAAGAGCTTCCCCTGTGCCCTTCGTGGGAAGGGCCGCGGCTCGGGTTTGGACTCTTCGGTTTCCCCCTGTGACTCTCTCCAGCCAGCCGGGTGAGGTCCGACTCCAGGACTAAATAGCGCCGCTGGCTTCTCGCCGACATCCATTCACTGCGCTCCAAGCGCGCAAGGTGCTTCCCAGAGAAGCCACGACTATGGGTCACCAACCCCACATCTCCTCGGAGGCCGTCCTGCGCCCCACTGCCGCGCTTGGAGCGCAGTCACCTCCCTGACGACGTCGCACCACACCGCACAAGGAAAGTATCCCAGCCGGTCGCCGCCTTCAATCAGCACCCAACTTGCACTTCCCTCGCCTTCCGGGGCAACTCCCGGGCAGGGGCGTGGCCACAGGCCAGGAGGCGGGACTTCCTGTCCTGCAGGGGAATAACTTCCGGCGCATGCAGGGGAGTAACTTCCGGCGCATGCCGGAAAACCCAGTGGTGAGGCGCAGGCAGACGGTGAGCTGGCTGTTCCTTCTTGGCGTCTGGGGTTCGGTGAAAAGCCTAGAACCGTGTGAACCCAGGCAGGGTCGCCTTTTATTTCCGGCCTGGCGATGGCGACGTACACTTGCATCACCTGCCGGGTGGCGTTCCGCGATGCGGAGCTGCAGCGGGCTCACTACAAGACGGACTGGCACCGCTACAACCTGCGGCGGAAGGTGGCCGACATGGCTCCGGTCACCGCCGAGGGCTTCCAGGAGCGGGTGCGGGCGCAGCGCGCCGTGGCGGAGCAGGAAAGCAAGGGCACGGCCACCTACTGCACCGTCTGCAGTAAGAAGTTCGCCTCTTTCAACGCCTACGAAAACCACCTCAAGTCCCGGCGGCATGTGGAGCTCGAGAAGAAGGCAGTGCAGGCCGTGAACCGGAAAGTGGAGATGATGAATGAAAAGAACTTGGAGAAAGGGCTGGGCGCGGACAGTGTGGACAAGGATGCCATGAACGCGGCCATCCAGCAGGCCATCAAGGCCCAGCCGTCCATGTCCCCCAAGAAGGCCCCCGCGGCGCCCACGGAGGAGTCCAGGAGTCCCGCGGTGGTGGCGGATGGTGGACGTGCGACTCACGACCGAGATCCGGCCGAGAAACCGCCCCGACTCCAGTGGTTTGAACAGCAGGCGAAGAAGTTAGCAAAGCAGCAGGGGCAGGAGAGCGAGGAGGAGGAGGATCTAGACGAAGACGGTAATGGCTCTCTCTGATGGGGAAGAAAGGGTATTGGTCCTCCTTATATTTCCAGATACAGGCTCGAGGTGGGGGCGGGGTGTCAAAAGTGACGAGCGAAGGTAGCTTAGATGCTTTCTGAAGGGCTTTGTCTGACCAGCAACCCCACAAGGAATTTTGTCTTGTTTAGTCCACTGTGTGTATTCAGGACCTGGAACATTACCTAGGGGCAAAAATAGGTGCTGAACAAATACGTGTAGAAAGAATTGATGCCTTCTGTGTTCTGGATAAGGAGATTTTTAACATGGGTATTTGAGGCCATGCTGTCACCACACCATCTGTTGTAGAATCTGTCATTCCAGTTAGTTTCCAGTTAGGATGGGTTTTGCACTTAATTTAGATGATGAAAACAAATGAGGGGCTCCCAATCAGCTAGCTAACATGAAATGTGGGGTTTGAGCCGGCAACCTAGCTTCCTTGACCTTTTTTTTTTTTTTAAACTTGACAGATTTGACTTACTTAGGTGAAGGAGCCATTAAACGACTCAGATCACAAGCATATGGATTATAAAAAATGTTAAGAGGATTGTGAGGTTATACACAAAATTAGCCCTTGTTTAACAGGCCAACAAACTAAACGCAAAAGAAAAATGGCCTCTATGCTGCACAAAAATAACACGTCACTGGGATCTATTATCAGTATCAGGGAGTTGCAAGAAGAACCCCTAGATGCAACCACAGTTTTGCCTTTTAAGTCTCTTTGAGCAAAGGTAGGGAGGTACCGTGCATCCAGATGCTTAGGTGTTGAAATCTCAGGTGGTGTACACACGTTTCTAGTAATTCCTCAGAGCATCTGAGATGGAACCTGCAATAGCTGGCAAACCAGGAACTCAAATACTCATCCCAGCCACACCTGAAGGTTTGAGCCTTCAAGTAAGCCTCCTTGACTTTAGGAGCTGCTTATTCATTCCTCTCTCATCCCATATCCTGTTAACAGTGATATTGTATATATTCGTGTAACACCCATACCACACACATAGACAGACACCAGCACACCACAGTATTTCTGTGAAATTGTAGATGCAAGCAGATTCGAGCAGTTAAAATATATCATCCAGCCAGATATGAGGCCTCTTAACTATGTTCAGCACTAGGCTAGGTGCTGTGAGATACAGGAAAGAAGCAGGTGTTTACTATTTACTGAGAAGGGAAGATTAAGGAATATCTCAGCCAAACTAACTGGTCTAATTTATCAAGTTTAGATCTTGAAAGGATTTGTTTTCCCTGGGGCATACTTAGAATCCTGTCTCCCCAAATATAGGAAAACTACCACCTCATTTTTGTGAATCTTTTACATAATTTTTATTACACTTACCACTTTTATTAAACTTTGTTTTTCAAAACTCTGCCTTGAAGATTGGGAAGATCTTGATTCCGATGAAGAATTGGAATGTGAGGATGCTGAAGTGATGGAGGAAGATGCTGAGGAGCAGGATGCAGGGGAGGAAGGAGCTATGGAACGCCCGCCCCTCGGTGCCATCCCTATAACAGACTGCTTATTTTGTTCCCATCATTCAAGCTCCCTGATGAAGAACGTGGCACATATGACAAAAGTCCATAGCTTTTTTATTCCTGATATAGAATATCTTTCAGATCTTAGGGGACTCATTAAATATTTGGGTAAGTACAATAGTTTTTCTTTTAGTGAGAAGATACCACATTATTGGGAGACCCATCTTAATGTAGATATGAGATATTTGTAGGGAATGAGGTATTTCTCTTTATCAGTTTTGTATATCTCATCTCATAATTCTTTGACTTAATTACCTGCTTATTTTGTGAAAATGAAAAATTTGCATGCTTTTTGAGTTGTGGAGATAAATGGTTAGATTTAATCTGGCTACAATTTTTTTTCCGTCAAATTATTTTTTCAGGGGAAAAAGTTGGCATTGGAAAGATTTGTTTGTGGTGTAATGAGAAGGGGAAATCCTTCTACTCCACTGAAGCTGTACAAGCACACATGAATGACAAAAGCCACTGTAAGCTCTTCACAGATGGTGATGCTGCTTTGGAATTTGCAGACTTCTATGATTTTAGGTAAGACTGTGTAATGTGAAGTGAAGCTGACATATTTGCATTGAAGTAATATGCTGCTGTGTACCTGGCACTGTCCAATATATTCTTAATCCTTAAAACAGCTTTAAATGAGGATTATTTCACACCAATTTTTAGATGAAAAACTGGGTTTCGCATATCTGGTAAAGAGAATAGTTTGGGCTCAAACTCAGGTATATCTGAATTAAGCTTTTGTCATTTTTTTAATTTGTGAGGTTGTGGGTTTACAGAAAAATCATGTATAAAATATAACATTCCCGTATACTATCTTATGATATCTGTTGTTAAGTTGTCAGAAGTTCAGTTTTGCCAGTTATCATGTGAAGGTAATAGCCAAACAGAGGTATTGGAATTAGGCTTCACGTTTTGGTTTCCCTGAGAGTCCTTAATCACAAGCTTTCTCTCAAGGAAGTTGAGATGAATGCTGAACTAAACTAGACTCAAGCATTTGATGGTAAGATTACCCATGAGTATTTCATCCCTAACTAGAATCTTGAATAATTCACACATTATGTAACAGATATATGTATGTTAGGCACTAAACAGCAGCCAGCTCCTATTGTTAAGATTCCTGGAACTTAGCACAGGTCACGGCATGCTCGGTCCAGATGACACAGGTTTTCAAAAAAGAGAGAGACTCTTTGGTCTTTTAAGTCTTCCTTTTGCATTTGTTCCCTGATTTCTTATTTTGCAGTTGAGGGTTTTTTAGTCATTAGATATAACTAGAAGGTTAGGGATGGTGGCTATTGGGGATGCCAAGCATCCTCCTCCAGACAAGGGAGAATATTTATTCCTCTCAAATTTCATTTCAGATGGCAATTTTTATGATCTTTTGGCTGATCTTATTATAATCAGAATGCTTAGAGCAAATAATAGAGATTGACCCAGTGGCCACATGCTGGAGCTATCTTGGAATTTCACAGCGCTCAGTCTCTATCCTCATCTGTCTGCGCTTTTTTGATATTATTCAGGATCCAGGATCCTACAGTCTCGTAGCCAATACCTTCAGTATGCTTATGCAAATTTATTTCATGAGTAGAGCCTTCCAACCAACTCCTGAATTATATAACCAATTCCTACTTGGCATTTAAACTTGAGAGCCCAAAAGGATCGCAAATTTGTCTGAAATCAAACTCCTGGTATGCCTCCCAACCTCCTCCCTAAGTAAATGGCAATTCTATCCTTCAGTTGCTTAAGCCAGAAACTTTGGCATCATCGTTTACTCTTGTTTTCTTTTATGCTTGCATTAAATCCATTACTAAATCCTGCCGTACTTAACTTCAGATTATCTTTAGAATCTGACCGCTTACTACCTCCACTGCCACCTGGTAGCATCATTTTTCACCTGAATTGTTGCAGTATTCTCCTGCCTGCATGATCTCCATACTTTCGTTCTTACCCCCTCCGTTCTATTCCCAAAACTTTGTAGCTAGAGAGATCACTTTAAAACATAAATCAGGTCAATCTCTCCTCAGAATCTCCCATGGGCTTTCCACCTTACTCCACACATAAACCAAAGTCCTTATAGTGACCTGCAAGAGCCTATATAATCTGGTCAGTTTATGGCATTTTTTACTACCTGCCTCTAGTCATGTGGATTCCTAGCTATTCTAATGCATCAAGTGTTTCTCAGGACCTTTGCATTAACTATCATCTTTGCCTATGACAGTCTTCCCTTAAATATTCATGTGCCTCAACCCCTCACTTCTTTCAGGGGCTTGGCATAAATAGCATATTTTTATTATGGCCTTACATAAAATAGCAAGAGCTACCCAATTCTTTTATCTGGCTTTATTTGTCCTTTTATCCTTTATTACCATTTGACATATGTTATTTGTTTACTCTCACTCCTACTAGAATAGAATAGAATAGAATAGCTTCAAAAGGACAAGGCCTTTCAAAGTAGCTTGTTCAGAAGAACAAGCTGTTGTTTACTGGGTATTGCTTATACTGTTGGTTTGAATTAAAATATGTAACTAATGCAAATGATTCAAGAAGTGAATTTCCCTTTGTCTAAATGATGTTCTTTTGTACTCTCTTTTATTCTTTTTATCTCTTTTCTAGTGCCTAGAAAGGAGAAATGACGTGGACCTTTGTAAAAATGAATAGTAAATGATTTTTCCCCTTAAAAAACAAAAGGTTAAATAATGCTCAGTAAAAGAAAATTAGGAAATGGAAAGCCCTTACACACAAATTCATTTTACATGGATTACCTCAAAGACTGCAATGAATGTACTCTTTTGAGTCTGACTTTTTTGCTCAATTTTATGTTTGTGAAGTTCATCCACGTTATTATATGTAGTTGTAGATCATTCCACTGTTCGGGGGTAGTCTATTGAGTGCACCACAATATCTAGTCTACTGTTTATACCAATTTGGGTGGTTTCCAGTGTTGGCCTATTATAAATAATGCTGCTGGGTCATTCTGTCGAGTACATACCTTGCAGTAAATGGTTTTACATGTGTCTGGGGTGAAATTGTTGGACCAGAGGATTTGCATGTGTTCAGCTTTAGAAACTAATATCCAGTCATTTTCTAAGTGGTCCTCTATACTTGTAGCAAGAAGTGTTCTATCTCTTCTCTAAAAATTTTTCATTTTAGCCACTTTGGTGGCTATGTAGTGGCTGCTGGATAGTGGCATCCCACTGTGAGCTTAATTTGCATCCCTGATAATGATTAATGAAGTTGAGAACTTTTTTATGTACAAATTGGACATCTTTTCTAAAGTGTTTGAGCAAATGTTTTTCCCATTTTTCTATTGGGTTATCTGTTTTACTATTAACATTTTAATTTGTATTTTCTGTTATTTTCTATGTGTATGTTTCGATATGAATTTGTGAAAATTTCTGGAAACAGATTCTTCTAGAACTGCAGTGTCCTATATGGTAATCACTAGGTATACACATGTGTCTATTTAAATGAATTAGAGATAAGTAAAAAATTTAGAAATTCAGTTCTTTAGTCACGCTATCTATACTTTTAAGTGCTCAGTAGCTACCATATTGGACAGCACAGACAGAATATTTCTATCACAGGATTCTATTGGATAGCACTGTTCTAGAACTTGTTTTTATAATGGTTACATTGGCTGGAGCTGCATCTCTGGCTCTGCATTCTTCTCTTCCTCGCTGTTTGGCTGCCTTCCTAGGGAGAAACAAATAGATGAAGGAATTCAATTATGGGTCATCTGTTCACTTTTACTATAGAGAAAATGCTAACAAGTTGTTTTTCCCCTAGAACGTTTCACCTAGCTATCCCTATATCTCCCTCCTCCCTGCTTAAGTGGCTTGCCACATTTGCAAATACAATTTATTTTCTTTTAATTAAATTTGAAGTATTGGTTTATTTATCAATGCCATTTCATTATTATAGGAGTAGCTACCCAGATCATAAGGAAGGGGAAGACGATGAGGCTGAGTCATTTCCCTCAGAAAAGAACTTGGAATATGATGATGAAACTATGGAACTGATTCTACCTTCTGGTAAGTGTATTTGTCAAAAATAAATAGTTTAATGCCAAATGGGATTGCAGGACAGACATATTCACCATCTATTACCTTCCATACTGAGGGAAATAGAACATAAAACTTAAAGTGCATCTTCTCATCTTGTTCTTATCTTCTTGGTAAGTAAACTCCAAAGGTTGCTACATAACTCTTTGCTGGCTCTTTTGTTTAACTGGATTGGTATTCTCCCATCAGTAGTGACTCAGATTAGCGTTTTCTTCCTTTTCTATTCCCTTTTCCTTTTCTTTTTTGCCTATTAATCTTGTCCTTACTCCTCTTCTTTGACTAATTCTGTTTGCTTCCTTTATTTTTTTTCTTCTTATAAGTATTATTTTTGTGATTTTTGATGAATTTACCTATTCAAATGAGTTTTTAGTGCATTATTCTAGCAGTGTTTTTGTTTGTTTGTTTGTTTATTGGGCATTGAACCTGGGACCTTATATGTGGGAAGCTGGTGCGCAACCACTGAGCAACATTGGCTCCCCCGCCAAGTTGTTTTTTTGTTTGTTTGTTTATTTGCTTGTTGTTTGATTTTAGGAAGCACCAGGGACCTCTGATGTGGGAAGCAAGTGCTCAACCACTCGAGCCACATCCACTCCCCTCTGTCAGTTTTGATATTAGCCTTCAGTTTGAAGTTTTTAAGTGACTTCTATAGGAGAGGCTGGCTGACAGAAGTAGAGATGGAAATTCTCTCTTCTGACTGCTGAAATCATCGCTTCTCCTTTTACAGCCTTCATGTGATTGGATGAGATATCTCACATTGATGAAGGCTGTCTCCTCAGTTGATTATAGATGTAATCAACCAGTCGCAATCCACTTACTAATGATTTAAATCCACACAATGTCCTCACAGTAACAATTAGGCCAGTGCTTGCTTAACCAAACAACTAGGCACCATTACCTGGCTAAGTTGACACAGGACCCTAAATATCATATACTTCCAGCGTGCTTTTTTTTTTAAACCTATAATTAGCCTTTTTGTTTTCCCATAGCCAAAGTTTATCATTGTTAAGAATTTTGGACTTCTTTTTGCAGGTGAGCATACAAACATGCACATGTAAAGAATTGGTTTTAAAACAGAAGTGAGATCTTATTTGAAAGATAACTTCTTAAAGTTCCCTTTTTTTACTTAATGTTTCATATGTTGCTTTTCAAGTTGGTACATATAGGATCTATTTCATTTAATTTTAAGAGCTGCATAATTTATTGCATGGATATCTAATTTAACCATTTAGTCGTAGAATTTAAAGCCAACAAGGAATAGCTTCTAAATCTGTACCTTGGAAAGCAGAATAATCCGTTTTCTTTCTTAAGGAAGTAAACCTTTTAAAGGTTTATTTCTGTTTTCATACTAATTTCTAGTTTTCCTATTGATAGCGCTTTTGGAAGTTTATGACATGTGGATAAAACAGCGCAGCGTTATGCTTGTCACACTGGCCAAATTGTAGATATCTTTCTCTTCTTTTTCTAATTTTAAAAATCTTATTATAGTAACATATATAACCTGAAATTTGCCGTTTATCAGAACTTCATTCCTTTTTATGGCTGAATAATATTACATTGTATATATCACATTTTGTTTATCCGTTCATCCACTGATGGACACACTTGAGTTGTTTCCATTTTTGGCTATTGTGAATAATGCTACTGTAACATTGGTGTACAAGTATACGGTTGAGTCCCTGCTTTCAGTTCTTTGGGATATATAACTAACAATGGGATTGCTGGGTCATAAGGTAATTTTATGTTTAACTTTTTTGAGGAGCTTGCAAACCATACCTTTCTTAAATATTTCTTTCAATAAGAAGAAATTTTCCTGGGGAAAAAAAAAAGTTGCACTCTTCCAGGCTATCTGAAAAAGTTATTTTTCCCCCAGAGTTTGTAGGTTATCCCAGATATCTGGATGGTGGTCTGCCAGAATCCTAAAGTTTCCACAAAGGGGCTGGCCCTAGGTGTATCCAGCAAAAAATACATCTGTTGTAGATAAAACACCATTTCTTAGCATACAACAAGTGAACACAATTGAAAAGAGTCAGAGGTTGGTTGATTTATGTATTGGTTACATGTCTTATTTGTTCTTTTGAGATGTTTATTCTGTTGAATAAACAACAGACTTTATTTTGACTGGTTTAAGCAGAAGAGAGTTTTTATTTCAGGTTATTAAATAATCTAGATAGTCTTTTCAAGGACTGGAGAAAAGCTCAAGGCTGAGCTTTTAAGATTAATGCCCAAAACCAGACCTCAGAACTCACCTGGAAGGAAACTATTGTATTACCTACAGCACTCCCTGAATGCCAGGAACTCGATTTTGTTGGAATTGGTACTCCTGTGGCATTGAATCCTGAACTTGACCTGAAACCATAGCTCCTAGGGAAAACTTTTGGACCACCCTTGCCAGCCAAGATGGATGTTTTCTGCAGACACTATTTCCTTATGTTGTTCACACTTCCAGACTGTAGTCTGGTTTGGCTGTGTGGTAGCACCTGGGCTGGCTGTTTGCATTCTAGTCATAGAAGAGGTTTGAATTTTGAATTCTACCTTCTACTTTGGGGAACAGGACTCATAATGGTGGGAATTTACCTGGGCATGAAAGGATGAAGAATACCATGAATATGAGAAGTGTGTCCTGTTCATTGTGTGGGAAGAAAGAAATGTGATTAGCTAGCTAATAAGGAGAGGGGAAGACACATGTCAGAAAGGGAAGGTACCGGTCAGAAAGGAAATGGAGTGGTAGAAATTGATACTGAGTCTAAAAATTCCTGGTAATTACTGAGCAGTTAGCACACCAGGCAAGCATTTTATCTTTGCAACAAGCCTGTAAAGTAGATTCTTTTATCCTCATTTGATTTCTGCTAATAAAATGCTTTGCTATATATATATAGAGAGAGAGATTGATATGATGACTTAATTAACTCAAGCATAAGAAAGCAATACACAGACATATATTTATTTTATTAAACTTGGGTTAATTGGGAGAATATGAAATAAGCAAAGGCTTGTCTACAAACAGGAATCTAACTGCTGCATCATAATTCTTCACATTAGATGTAGATAGGTAGATACAGTCTCCCCAAATAGGGGACACACCAACTTACCTGGCCCACCTCTGGCCAGAGTCCTGATTGGATGACATGTAAATATGTATATACATATCTAGTTTGTTGGTTTTTTAAATTTATTTTATTCTCCTCCCCCCCCCCCCCAATTGTCTGCTCTCTTGTGTCCATTTGCTGTGTGTTCTTCTGTGTCTGCTTGCATTCTCGGCGCTACTGGGAATCTGTGTCTCTTTTTGTTGCATCATCTCGCGGCATCAGCTCTCCGTGTGTGCAGTGCCACTCCTGGGCAGGCTGTGCTTTTTTCGTATGGGGGGGTGGCTGTCCTTGAAGAGTGCCCTCCTTGTGTGGGGGCTCCCTGCGTGGCAGCACTGCGCGTGGGCCAGCTCACCGCACTTGCCGGGAGGCCCTGGGTTCGAACCCTGGACCTCCTATATGGTAGGCAGACGCTCTTATCACTTGAGCCACATCCGCTTCCCCATATCTAGTTTAATAAGTCTATACTGACAGTAATAGTGACAGACAAGAATAACATAATCAGTCAAAAGATTAAATCAATTGATCAGATGACAGAAAAATAGAACAGTCTTACATACAAACTTAACAACATCTAGCTCAAGGCTGGGAAGCCCCGAATCAGCAGCCGATACCAGAGTCTTGATCAAGAACAACACCTGTGTAGAGCACCCTCTCCTGGGGTGGGACTTCAACTGTCCTGACCAGGGCCTGTCTCTTATTGAACTCATAATGAATACTATTGATACCAACTTGCAAGTACTAGTCAATTCCTGAGAAAGTGGCCAGCCTTCCCAGGGAGGAACACAGTACTCCCCAGAATGCACCCTATCTGTTCTTATTTGTTACAAAACATCCCCCAATGTGCCCTCTGTTTTAGTTCTCATCATTCCTCCTGAAATACGAGAAATGCTGACCAGCAAGGCATTAGTGTGCTGATTAACATAGTTTCCTGCATGATATTTCACTTCTAGGTTTGAACAACACTCACTAATTTTTTTCCCCAGGACAATGAGGCATCCAAAGCTGAAGCTGAGTAACTTCCCCAGAGTCCCAGCAAAGCCTTTTTTTTTTTTTTTTCCCTAACACTTCCCTATACTGCCTCTCGAGATTTACAGATAAGGCGCGGTCAGGAGCAGCACACTTTGCCCATGAAGTCTGCAATGAAGAAGTAACCTTCTAGTATTGCTTTACACCTGGAGCATCACTGCGTAAGGACAGACAGCCATCTTTCACTGAGAACAATAACCCTTTCGGGCAAAAGGCAGCTTTACAGTATGGTGGTAGAAGGAAAGGGCAGGCAGCACCTGTCCTAAGGATATAGTTCTTGGAGTCATAGGAAAGAGTATAATGCAATACACTCTTGTGGCCTGTGCAACACTCAGTATCAAAACAGGCCTGAATAAACCTCTTTTACTGATTTAGTGTTCCTCTGGTGAGAATACCAAACATAACTTCAAAACTGTTTAATAACTTATTTTCCAGGATCACTGCTGGATTAAGTATTTGTTCAGCCCTTTGTTCTGTTAGCATGTACTTCCTTAAGTGGAATATAGAATAACAAGAGAATTTACCCAGGGACTATTAGAAAGTTAGATAAAATAATCCCTGTAAAGCAGCTTCTGGCAAGTAGTAAGCTCACTAAATGTTGACTTCATTTTACATCTCCTTTTTCATACTATATTACAAGATGTTCATAACAATGAGCATATCCTATTTAAGAAATATGATATATTTGAGAGAAATTTTCATCTGGACTTTAAATTTTGGAAACTTCAGTGAATCCTCTGCCTTGTAGAAACCACATCTTCCCAGTATGATCAAGTTATCTAAGGTTTGCCAAAACCACAATTGTGACTGTCTTCATAGGATCCTTTCTTCCTCTCCCACATCTAGTGATTACTAAATGCAATTCCTCAGTGTCTTGAATATATTTTTCTTTTTTTCTCTTTATCCAGTTGTCTGTGTCTCCATTGTCCAGCTTCCTCTCTTGCTAGCTCCTATCTCATCTCCACATGACCACCAGAATATTCTCTCTAAAACTGCCCATTTTCTTTACCAGTTTATTTCCAGGCTATCTTTGGATTTGCTCCAGGAGGGGCTAGTTCCTTCAGGGTAACTTTGTTTCTTAGGCATAGTAACCAAAGCTCTTCCTTATCTGACCCTTCCCAACTACTAAGACTCAGCTAGGCTTCTCCGCTCTGGGAACCTTCTTGGGCTCATTTCCTATTCATCAGCATAACAAGTTTCTACTCTGTGACACTAGGCATATCTTTCACAACATCTCTTCTCACTTCTTTGTAATTGTTGTTCTCCCATTACATTTGAGAGTAAAAACTGCTTTCAGTTCATTCAACTCAGTGCTGGGTCTGACACATAAGAGTCTAATAAATGTAGATAGAATAAGAGACTGAGAGGATGGAGGCATCTGTTAAAAAGGAAAGCAAAGTTTTTCTCTTGAGCCTGTTGTAAAGGAAAAGAAGAGGGGGAGGAGCTGTTTGGGGCTAAGGAGTGGCCTTTGGGGCTTAGCATCATATTTGCTTGCAGTGGAGAAGATTGCTTTACCTCTGCATCTCATAGTGAAGGAAGAAAGTGGCATGAGATTTAGCTCGAAGATCCATTTTCAGTATTTGCAGCCTGAGTTGCCTTGCTCACAGTTCCAGGTCCAGTTACCAAGTCATGTTAAAATTATTGGATAATAACCTTAGGACAGTTCTTTGATGTGTATTTAGAAGTAACGATGTCACCAGGTTAGTAGTAGGATATTGTGAAATACTGTACATTTAGATTCTACAGAATCAGGGAAAGCCCTAACCAAGTCAGATGATCTTAATCCAGGGGCTCTTAACTAGTGCGGTTTTAGTTTTGTTTTTTTTTTTTAACGGTGTAGGTATATGTATTTTGCCGAGTAAAAGCTATAGTGTGTTTCTTAAAGGTGTCTGATCTGGAGAAGATTAAGAGCCACTAATAAAAATATATCCACAAACTGCAGACTAGTCACTGCCTTCAAGGTCATGACAAATGACTACGTGCTGAGACCCAAGAATAGAATTTATTTAAATAACAATAAAACAATCTTAGTGAATCAGACACTACCAATATTCTCAAACTTTTTCCAGTTAGACTGAAAGCCCTTTTAATCATACGTTTTACCTTTTAATCAAAGTCAACCATACTTTTACTTTCAGTCATCATTAGTCATATTTATGGTGAGATGTGATAGTTTGCTCTGGGTCTCATTTCTGGTTTGGGGGATTTTTTTAAGGAGGCAAGAGTATGGGAGATCTCTGAACAAGCACCATACCACTGTACTGATGATATACCCATATATTTAATCACTTGCTTATCTTTTTGAACAGATTTAGAAACCTCTTTGATTCTGCTCAGTTGTGCGACTGGGTTATCATGAAGCTGATTTGGAAAGGATTCTGATGTGTTTTTAGTGGCACTCACACGTTGTGTTGATGTGGAGAGTGTAGTAATATTTATTCGTCTATGGAGTCTGATTTAAACTGGTTTCAAAAGCAGTAGTTGTGATATCTTGACTCTAGTTAAGTCAGATTGGGATTTAGTGAACTTCAGTATGTGAACCCAAAGCCAATGATGAAGGGCATCCAGTAGAGGGCACTGCAAGCATTTATTTTGAAGATTGTGATGGGCTTAGAGCCTTGGTGATGTCATTGCTCTTCAGTTACTGTGGAGTAAGTTGGCTAGCTAGATGAGACTGGCAGTGGATTCACAATATACATAATCACATTCCTAGGAAAATTGCAGTTCAAGGTATTTTCTTTTCCTCTACCTAATGTCATCAGTTGTAAAGCTGTTTGTTAAATAGGTGTAGACAATCTTGTAATCATTTATTGCTGTCGTTGAAAGGTAGACGGACAGGGTGTATGCTTTGCCATCATTCACCCTTAGATTATTTATTGGGCAGTCAAGCAGTGTTCTGAAAATAAATTCCCTTGGTGAAAACCTTGATGTTGAGCGGTTCTTTCTTAACCCATTAAACTTGGTGCTTCATGTCTGGTGCCTTCGTCATTGACACAGGGCTGGGTAGATGCTCCAAAGACTTCATGTTTACACTTCTCTCCTGCTGGCTGTCAGAAGCCTTGGCATTGAGTAATGGCACCTTTTTCAAGGATGTTTTTTAAAAGCCTTTTTTTTTTTTAAGGGGGGGGGAGTGTTGCTTTTTTTTCTTGCCCTCCCCCACCCTGCTGTTTTTGCTGTCTGTGTCCATTTGCTGTATGATCTTCTATATCTGTTTCTCTTTTTGTTTTCTCATCTTTCTCCTCTAGGATTCACCGGGATTCAATCCTGGGAACCTCTGATGTGGAGAGAGGTTCCCTGTCAATTGCACCACCTCATTTCCTGGTCTCTGCTGCACTTCACCTTAACTCTCCCCTTTGTTTCTCTTTTGTTGAGTCGTCATCTTGCTCTGTGACTCACTTGAACGGGTTCTGACTCACTGTGTGGGCACTCAGCACACCACACAGGCACTTGTGCGGGCATTTGCTTACCGCGCAGGCACTGTCTCACCATGCAGACACTCGTGGGCACTCAGCTCTCTACGCGGGCACTCGTGTGGACACTCAGCTCACCACACGGGCACTGGCTCGCCACACAGGCACACTTTCTCTTCTTTTTCACCAGGAGGCCCCAGGATCGAGCCCAGGTCCTCCCATGTGGTAGACGGAAGCCCTATCACTTGAGCCACATCCAATTCCCTAAAAGCCTTTTTTAATAAGACATATTTCCAAGTGCTACTTAAAGATGTAAATATATTGAATTATTATATAATAATGACCAGCATTATCATTTAGTGATTAGGGGTAATGATCATTGCAAACTGAGAAAATTCATTGCAAACAGAACATCAGCAAAATGGGAAACAGTGCTAGGCTTTCCTGCTAGAGCCTTCATTTTGGTTTAAGGCTTTATCCATCTGCTACATCTCACTTATTTCTTGTGGTTTAGGAGCTTTGTTGTTAACTCATGTTGGCAAAACAATCAGGTTTCAGGGAACCATGTTTTTATCCTTACTGGTATCAAAAGATGTCTTCTTTGAGTTAAAAGGTTATTTTTGTCATATTTTGAGTATGATCACTAAACAGTTGATTGGAAGTAACTACTTTGCCGTATCTGTGTAGCAAGCAAGCTGTTTTCCAGGTGGCTTGCCACAGAGAGGGGCTTAAAACAACCTGACAGCATTAAGGTCTGGGTCCTAAAAGCAAATACAGCCACCTACAGCATTTTGTAGTATCCTGCTTATTATGCTTATACACAAAAGGTTCTTACACACAAAAGATTCTGACAGCGATGGTCTTACATATGTAAATATAAAACTTAGCTGGAAGCTGTACACCTGGTCCTATCTAGCCTTATTTCCTTCTTTCATTTTCCATGGAAATTGCTGTTTCTTGCCTTGTGCATGTGCTTTTGGTAAATAGCTACCTGTTTATGGTCGCTGAAGCAGATACTTATTCCTGATACTCTGAAAGCATATCTTGTATTTAGTAAGCTCTCGGATGGTGTTGGTGCTGTTGGCCTGGGGACCATTTTGAGAGCCCCCTTCTGATGGAGCCTCGAGGTAGTCATCACTGAAGCCCGCCACCCTCAGGCTGCTGTGAAATTAAGACACAGGCCACATTTTTCCCTACAAAAGGCCCGATAGTAATTTAGGACTTGCAGTCTCTGTGGCAACTACTCTTAACTGCACAAAAGCAGTTAGAGCTAATACCTACCCAGTTGTGTGTGGCTGTGTTCCAATAAAGCTTTACTTACAAAACAGGCAGCTGGCTGGATTTGGTAAACTGGCTGTAGATTGCTAATCTCTCAATTAATATAGCAGGTGTGCCTCATCCTTAAATGGGAACCTCAAATTGTTACTCCAGTAAGTACCTTTACTTCAGGTTTTCATTAGCTCTGCTATAGAAGCTCTAAAGCTTTTGTTAGAATCAATGCCTTCATCTCATATTAACTTAAGTGAAATGTATAGGTCTTTTTTTCCCCACTGTGTTAAAAATTAATAATGGGCCTATGAGACTGATATATATGCAGTCATATATTGTAATGGCATCAGAATAAGTTGGAAATTAAAATTAGAAATTAATTTCTGAAAGCTGGATTCTCACGTAGTTTTACCAGGTCCTTCTAAATAAGCAAAAGCTATAGAAAGAATTCAGCTTAATTATATTTTTAAATTATAGTTCATCAGGTGACTTACATCATTTAGAGAACAATAGAGCAAGGTTTGTAATTTCAGCATTATTACCATTTTGGAGCATGTAAATTCTTTGTTTTAGGGGCTGCCCTGTAAATTGTAGGATGTTTAGCAGCATCCCAAGCTTCCACCCACTAGATGCCAGTAGCGTCCCTCCAGTTGTGATAATCAGAAATGTCCCAGTCATTGCCAGATATGCTTGTGGGGTGGTAGTGGGGGTGTAAAATCACCTCAGTTGAGAACCACTGAAATAGAATTTAAGCAAAGGAAAAGGTGGGTTGATGTCTGTTCTAGACCCTGACTTGGCTTATAGACTAACCATGAGGTCCACCCTCTGTGCTTAATCTTCATTCTGTAAAAATGGCTAAAACTCCCTGTATCCTAGGGCCATATTCCTTGGTATTGTAGTGGTTGCAGTGTGAATTTCTGGTGAAGAATAAAGTATAAGATGTTGAATTTTTTATTTAACAATGACTTACCATTCTCTTTTTTCTTTTTTCTAAAAAAAATTCTTTTTTCTCCTTTTATATTCTGCATCTTTCTTTAGAACATCCATTTTCCAACTAGATAAACTTAAAAGTCTGGTTTGGAATGCCATTGCTTTATAGCTCTGCCTTGAAAAACTATCCCACTCAGTGTTTAAATATCACTCTTTTGGAAAACAGGTGCCAGAGTGGGTCACCGCTCGTTGATGAGATACTACAAACAGCGGTTTGGTTTGTCAAGAGCTGTGACTGTTGCTAAGAACCAGAAGGCTGTGGGCAGGGTCCTACAACAATACAGAGCTCTGGGGTGGACCAGCAGCACAGGTACGTGAGCGTTCTAGCCTTGGACAGCCCCAAAACTTGAATTTCCATTTACACTGTCCTTATGAATCATCTAGAGGGGGAAATTTCTTGGTTCTGGGGCCTTCCATTACCATTTGATACATCTCTGACAATAAGCCCAATTCTCCATAACTTAAAAACGTCATATTCCTGGCACAGTTACTTCCTAAAAACACAGTACAGTTATCTTTTTCAGAAGAAAATAGTTACAAAAATAATTATTTAATAATCATCAAAAGTTGATGATACACAGAGGATTGAAACAGTATCCTAGTGGCCAATAGTATGAGCTGTGGGTCAGACTCATTTTGATGTACTTAAAGGTACTTGTACAGTGACCATAAGTAATTTAAGTCATGTCTTTAAGCCTCTTGTTTCCTCCTTTATAAAAGAAAGATGATAATGGGGCCCATGATAGAGATGTGAGGGCCGAATACCATATGTTGCCTGACATAGAGGCAAGGTTGGCTATCAGTTCCTCTTTTCCCCAGGGAAAACTTAGAGTCAGAAAATAAAGGAAGCCACTGAAATTGATAAACTTTGAAACCTCATCAGTACAAAAGGATTAAAATCTATTTTGCCCATATGTCTGCTGTATGAATCTCATTAACCTCTGAGATCTTCAGGGAGAGCTTTAGTCCACTAAAGAAAACTGTGAAGAGGATAACAAGTAGAATAGCCTGGTGATGGCCTGGAAAATTTGGGGCAGTTAAAATCTACCTCGAAATGTCACTGTGTTTATGTCCTATCCTATGGCTACTTGTCAACTCAGAGTCTACTTTAGTCCAGCAGAGAATGATTTCATTGTACTTTTGCCAGGAATTATTGTCAGACTCAATTTGTAGTTTCTGCCTTTTCTCTATCCCCTTAGATCAATAGGGTTTCACCCTTTGGGATTCACAATCCCCTTCAAGACGATAAAAACTAAATATGTTCATCCCAGAAAAATGTATATATATAGAAGTTCTGCCATGCAGTCCTGGTGTTCATAGATCCCAAGATCTATTACTTAGGGACTCCTAGTTAGTAAATCCTACTTTAAATATAAGAACCTAGGTACCCCGCATTGACTTTAAGATTCTTTAAAGATTACCTGTTCTCTGATGACAAATAACAGACCTTTTTACCCTACTTCTCATTACCCTTCCAACCACAGGAGCAGCTCTTATGCAAGAACGGGACATGCAGTATGTCCAAAGGATGAAGTCAAAGTGGATGCTGAAGACAGGAATGAAGAACAATGCCACCAAGCAGATGCATTTTAGGATCCAAGTGAGATTCTGAGCGTCCTCTGGAGATTTACTAATCTGTCTCTACAAGTTTGCACCTTGCCTGAGGACCAGTGGAACCTGGGTTTTGCTGCTACTTCTCCCTGTACTCTGTTCTGACCTAAAAATAAAAATCAAATCATATTGGTTTTCAGATGTCATTTCGGGGCAGTTTCTAAGTCTCCATTTCTACAAAGTGAGTGTGGCTTATCTGTCGCACTACTTACTGCTTGGGGGTTGTCTCATTGCCTCTGCTTGTAAGGAGTTCATGGCTATCGGAACAATATGGGAAATGTCAAGAGTGACTTGTCCACTCCAAACTATGTTTAACTCTCAGAAGAATAGCTTAGCATGTCGTAGCACTGGCACAGATCTAAGGGGGCTTTGAGGCTTTGATGTGGGAGAGAAGTTGAATGCCATGCATTTGTATCATAGCTCATGAGATGGTGAGCAGCTCTGGGCACTTTCATTAAATCCAGGCAAAGTTATAGAAAACCCATCAATGCTTTACTGTAAAGGTGTTATTTCTAAATGTGAACACATGAATGCTGACAGTATTGTGTGCTCAAACTCGGTTTCCACCACTGCCTTTACTTGGTTAGGAAGGAAATTATTGTAAGATATTTAGGTCTCATTTTAGACAGAAAAACCTCAGGGTTAAATCTCTGAAGAGATTCTCAATTTAGGTGGCTTGGAGGAAGGCAATGTTTGAAAGTGAAGCCGACAAGGTTCAAATCCATTAAGCTGCCTTTATGACTTTGGAAAAGCATCTCTGTTTTTTAAATCTGTTAAATGGCGTTTGAGGGTTAAATAAATGCGGAAGGACCCATTCCCATGGCTTATTCAGTCCCTAGTACAAAGTGGGTACTTAACCCATTTCCCTCATGAAGCAAATGTGCCACAGAGTAAGGCTGAGATTCTAACCAGCACAAGATATTTTCTGAATCCTGGGTTCAAGGATACCAGTGGCTCAGTGGTTGAGTGCCCGCTTCCCACAATCAAAGTTCCGGGTTTAATCCCTGACCCAGTACCTCAAAAAAAAAAACATCTTTAAAAAAAAAAGATACTGGGAAAGTGTGACTTCCCTCGCTGTCTATTAACCAGCCCTCGTTTACTAGGGTATGTCTTTTTTCTAAAACTTTGTGGGGGGAATTAATTCTGCTCACTCAGCACACGGGTTCACTGTTACCCAGAGGTAGAGGGCTCCTCTGGTTTGAATTTTGCTCCTGCTTGTTCTAACATTCTCCACATAGGTGCCCATTGTGTTTGACATGTCTGTAAATCTGTAGCCTGGGAAATGCTTGAATGTAATAATATGTTTTTAATTTAGACTTAATTGAATGTACATGATTTTGTGCTACAGCTCTTGCTCAGTTTTTTTTTTCATTCAATACTTTTCACTCAGCATTATACACATGTATCTAGTTCATTGCTTCTGATTGCTGCCTAGTATTCCATAGTGTACTTCTACCACATTTCACTTATTTCTGTCCTTACCAGTGATGCCTTGTGGGTTCCCACATTATCATGCCAGCACAGCACTGTTAGAGTATACATCATTTGTATACATTTTTTGTACCCTTTTTATTTTGAGTCTGTATTACCCTTTGGGGGGCAGTGAGTACTGTATGTTTACTGACCTATAAACTACTGTTTCCTTCTGTTTCATTGGCTACTTCTTAGTTTTAGGTGATATCTTTGTTCTGAGTTCCTGGGTTTGTGAAACAAGTCACATTGTCTCACCCCCATCTGCATTATGATTTTATAAAATTATACCAGTTTACTGGGCAAAGAAAAAAGGTTTAAACATCACCTCTTACATGAGCAGGACAAAACATGACAAATGGACTTGTTATTTTGGGGAAACCTCCTAGTGGTACAGATTAGTACAGAAATTTCTTTGGTATTATCTTTTATTTTCTTGTCATTTCTCCTTTGATATGTGTTTATTTTACTTGCACTAGGTTCACTCTCTTCCTCATTCTGTCTCTATAATCAGAATTCCTGGCTCATTCGCTCACACTTAAAGCTAACAATTCTCCCTGTTCTGTTTTTTTGGTTTTTGTTTTGTTTCGTACATGTTCTTTTCCCGGTATCTTGTACACATTGAGGAAGTGAATGCATGCATGCAGGCAGAACCGGCCAAACCTATACGCTTAAGGCTTAGGGAATGCTTCCATCCTTAATGCTTTGTAATTTTAAGGTTTTCTGCTTAAAAATTTTGTTGACATGGTGTTTTTCTTCAAAAACTGTATTCACATTTCATTTTGATCAGAAGAGCTAATCCAGTCTGTTATTTCCCCCAAATGCCTGCCGTCTTTAAGACAGTCATCAACTTGTCGTGACTAGCAGACCAAGTTAGCGTTGTCTGCTGCAGCTGGCTGGGAGTGACTTGCATGGAATCTTTCCTCCTGGGAGTAAGCCCCGGACCAGATGGCCCTGGCAAGTTGGTTTGTCTGTCTTTAGCTTTAGACATCGAGACTGAGATCGAAAGTTAGAGAACATAATCTTTTTCCCTCTGCATTAATGTTACAGAATCTCCTGACAGCTTTGCTGATGATTCTCATTGCCCATCTCCAGTCTGGACACTGGTTTGATGTATTCTTGCCACTTTGCGTGGTATGAATTTGTATTGTACTTTTACTGAGTATAAAGTGCTTTCAGGCACCATTTTTTTGATCCTCCTCAAGAGGTGTAGGCAGTACTATTTCCATTTTACAGACGAGGAAACAGGCTCAGGAAAGTTGACTAACTTCTAAGGTAATACAGTGAAAAGGAAACCAGAAGTGATGAATTCTGGTCCAGTGTTCTATAATTACAGCATGCTTAGTGTCCTGCACATCATCCCATCCTAGCAGTACACTCAGAAGTAAACACATTTACTGAAGTCCATTAAATTTGCAGCAGCTGTGGAGGAATCTCTAAATCTAGAAACACCTGCAATCTAATTTTTACATCGATACATAAAAGCAAATATTCTTTCTTGCCTAGAATCAATGAATTTTGTCCTCAACTCACTTTGGTGTTCGTGGATCCTTATTGTTAAGTTGTTACCCTCCAACTTGATTATCATTTCCAAACTCTGTTGATATCTCGTTGGCCATTATTAACTTGGACTTCACAGGAATTCATATGTTGGAGACCAGGTAAAAGCCATGTTGCCAATTCTCAAAGTGCAGACATTTTTACAAGAGACTTGCTGGCAGGCTCTGAAGGAGAAAGTGGGCAGTGCTGGAGAAATTTATGAGAGCCTTGAAGAATACATGTCATTTAATTTAGACTCATTTGCAATTGGCACATTAATTATGACATTAAAATTGATAGAGATTAAGATTTAGTTAGCTTGTTAATGCTGCAAATTTTGATGTTAGAATGATAATTTGATTGTATGTGGAGCAGACCGTTGTTTGCACAGATCTGCATGTGTCTTCCCATCCAGACATTGTTTTTTCCCAGGCTGCTGTCCAGCAAGGTATGGTTATGGGACTAAATATGGGCCAGTGGATGTGAGCAAGGCAATGGATGTAACTTGCATACAGGTATTCCAATTTTGAGACAAGCTGCTTTTCTAGACTTCCTCTTTTTCCTTTCTTGTGAGCTGGAAGTGAGGTGGGCCAGTGTCAGCCACGCAGATGACATTAGGGGATGGCAAAGCAATAGCATAGAAGGAAGATGATTTAAATGGCATCATTTAGGAGAGCTGCCTTGCCAACCCAGACTGACTGGGAAATAAAATGGAAGCCATTGTCGTTTGGAGATTCTGTTACATTAGCTTATCCTATAATCTAATAGAGTAAACACAACGCAAATTTGTTTGCAATGCATTTGGCAATTAGGTCTTTCTTGCTTTATGCTTTCCCCTGTTCTCAAACCGAGATACGAAATTCTTAAATTATGTGGTTTGGAGGGGAGGGGACAGTTAGGAAATAAATACTTTATGATCATTTGGGACTTTCAGAGGTCATTTTCAATATTACCTCTGTAATCCTTATGGAGATAGTACAGACTGAAAAATAATTGTTTTCTATTATCCTGTGCCACAGCATTACAACATGCCTGCTAATTCTTGGGTGCTCTGCACATGGAGAAACAGGTCTATGTCCCCACCCTTGAAGCTGGGCTGGCCTTAGTGACTTCCTCAACCAATAAAATGCTGCAGAAGTGATGCTGCTGACTTCTGAGGACAGTCATAAAATATATTTGGGCTCCCACCTTGCTTCCTGGGGCACTTGATTTTGGAGAACTGAGCCACCGTGTAAGGAGGCAGAGCCGTGAGGAGCCCGGGCCACACGAAGCGTCACGGCAGGTGCTCTGGTCGATGGTCCCAGCTGAGGTCCCAGTCAACAAGCAGCACCGACTGCCAGTCTTCTGAGGCAGCCATCTTGGGTGTGCAGCCTACTGAGTCTACAGATGGCTGCAGCCCCCAGCGACATCTGACTAGCCACACCACAGACACCCCCCTCAAGTGAGAACTGACCCTGTGACCCCTTCCCAAAATCCTGACCCATGGAATCTGTGAGCATCATCAAATAGTAGAATTACACCACAAATTTTGAAGGGGTA
This sequence comes from Dasypus novemcinctus, assembly GCF_030445035.2. Classification (NCBI taxonomy): domain Eukaryota; kingdom Metazoa; phylum Chordata; class Mammalia; order Cingulata; family Dasypodidae; genus Dasypus; species Dasypus novemcinctus. The sequence continues at coordinate 17,485,990 of NC_080674.1, read as the reverse complement.
TGTTACACAGCAGTAATGACTGGGACACTTCACAGTTATGCCATCATGTATTTTGCAGGGTTGAATATTTTAGATTCCACTTACTGTCTGACGGTGGAGTTTTCCTATTGATGTGTTCTCAAGGGCAAGGAGTTTATATTACCTTTTTTAATCTTCACCATACCCCTAAAAGTAGGTACAACTGTTATTCCCGTTTTACAAATGAGGGTCCTCAGCTGTAATAGCTCAAGGTCGCTGCTCATCACCACTATGCTCTCTATTGCCGATTCTGAGAAACAGCCTGAGTCATAGGATTATTAGACTCTGATGACACATTTGAACTGACTTTGATCAACTCCCATCACCCCACATCTTCCCTCACATCCTGGGTACATGCAAGATTCTGGATGTTATGCATGTATGCATCAGTAACGGAGAGCAAGAAAAAACTCATTTTTCTACATTGCATGTGCTAGCCATGATATTACTCTGTAAAGTCAATCTGTTTTCAACTACATAAAAAAAAAGCCTTTTAGTAGGAACTATTGGCTGATTAAGCATGATGCATTTCTTTAAAGAAGAGCGTGTCTATATAGTTTTATACTTAAAACTGTATTAAAAGCATCAAATGTATTTTTTAGCATCAACTATACTGAAAACGTCAAATTTATATTTCTTAAAAGAAATGTACAGTTGTGGTTTCATTGAATAAGATCCCTAAATCCTGAATTCAAGGCATTCATTTTTACCCTCTTAGAGTTTTTTGTTTGTTTCTTTTTTACCCTGGTTTGTTGTTGGACAAGATTGTTTCACACGTTTTTAGGAGGTACCAGGAATAGAACCTATGACCTCATACATAGGAAGCAGTTGCTCAACCACTAAGCTAAACCCACACCCCACACCCCCGTTATATTTTATTACTAATCCTTGCATTTGATATTCCATCCTCAAGTACCATTTTCACTTGGGGTAATTTTTCTCAGGCATATAGCCCTTCCCTAGTTTACCTGTTTTCTCAACATAGCATTTGCAAATGTGGAAAATAAGACTCTCCTTGTAAAAGTGAGGGATTTTACTTTTTCTGGAAAGATTTTAAAATGCTTTTAAACATTTTACAATGCTATAAATGGATAACAAATAGACTAAATGGGAACTGTCATAATAATTTTGTTTGAAACATGACTCTTTCCAAGATGTCTATCCTATTTCTAATCCAGGAACATGAAAGCTATTTGGATAATTTGATGACATATTCTTTTTGTTCACCTTCCTGGAAATACAAAAAATATATGTAAAAATTCAGTAACGGTAAAAGGTAAAACAAAGTGCCAGACACTGCGGTATGCACTTTACATTTGTTAACTCATTTTGTCCTCATATCAGCTCTAGGAGGTAGGTAATAGTATCCCTGTTTCCTAGATGGGTAACCTGAAGCACAGAGACGTCTCCACAGCTAGTAAGTGGCAAAGCTGGGATATAAATCCAAGTGGTCAGCTCCAGAGTTTGTACTCTAAACCACCACACTAGCCATTCTTCACATTTTTTGTCTCAGAAGCCCTTTGCATTCTTTAAAATTATAGAGAGGGAAACAGATGTGGCTCAAGCAATTGAGCCCCTGCCTACCACATAGGAGGTCCATGGTTCAATTCCTGATGCTTCCTAAAGAAGACAGTGAGCTGGCATGACAGGCAGGCACGGCAAGCTGCCACAAGATGATGCAGCAAGAGACACAAGATGGAAAATGTAATTAGAGACTCAACATAGGTTCCCAGTCCACTACCTCCTAAAAAAGACAGTGAGTTGACACGTTGGACAGTCCCTGCAAGCTGATGCAACAAGAGACACAGGGAGGAAAGGCATAATGAGAGACACCACAGAGCAGGGAGCAGAGGCCCACATCAGAGGTCCCATGTTCTGCTCCTGGTGCCACCTAAAAAAACAAGGAAGATTAACAGACACAACAAGTGGGGAGAAATAATAAAATTAGAGAGGACTCTGAAGAGCTTTCTGTAGTTTCCATCTAGCAATATTTCCCATATTAGAAGTTAAAATTGTGAGACAATTAAAAACATTTATTAATTTATTTAAAAATGATATCATTACATAGGAACATACTAATACAGTTTTATGAACAAAAACTAAAAAATCTTAGTCAGAAGAGTGTGCTTGTTACTTTTTTTGTAAATATCTTTTCTGTCCAACTTAATAGAAGACAGCTGAATTGTCACATTTTCTGCATCAAATCTATTGTGTAACACTTGTCATTAGACACTGGAAAACTCCACTGTACACTGATAGGAGGATAGGGGTGAAAGGGCAAATAGCACCTTAATAGTATGAAAATAGGGTGAGTTTTACAATCCCCCTGAAATGATCTCGGGATACTCAGGGGTTCTTAGGTCACACTTTGAGAATTACTGCACTACACTTAACTGCCTCTTGGAACACAGGGAAAATGTCTTACTGCATGTTAATCACTCCCTATGAAATAGTGTTTCTTCAAATAAACCACAGCCTGGTGTGATTGAAGGAGTAAGGAATGTGCAGACAAGGAGACTGGGGTGCAATCCCAGCTCAGGCACTCGGTAGTTCCTGATGTTCGGTGAATTACTTAGTTTCTTACCATCTCAGATTCCTCATCTTTAAACTAGGGCTAGTTACAAATCCCACAGGATGTGATGGATAGGCTCTGTGTCAACTCCATCAGGTAGTGCTGCCCAGCTGTTTGGTCAAGGAAGCCCTGGGCTAGCTGTACTACAAGGGCATTTCACCTACTTTAATCACCAGGGAGTTGATTGCATCTGTAGCAATCAACTGAGGAGATTGCCTTCAGCAATGAGTGATGGCTCATCCAATCAGTGGGAGGCCTTAAAAGGGGAAGTGATTTCAGCATTCAGAGAGAGAATTTCTCTCTCTACTTCAGGCTGCCAGCGTCTCCTGGGGAACTCCTCGAGGATTTTCACTGGAATCCTTGGCTTGCAGCCTGCGCTACATAATTTCAACTTGTACATCCCCACCATCCTGTAAGACAATTTTATAAAATCTCATACTATTTACAGATACCTCCTGTTAGTTCTGTTTCCCTAGAGAACCCTAACTAATACAGCTTTGTACCTGGGAGCGGTTCTTGAGAAACAGAATCTTAAAAATGGGAATTCTGAATTGGTTTTGGGGTTTTTGCAATTGGCTCTTTACTCCGATTAGATTTAAGGACATTAATAACACTGTTTCCAATAATCAAGGGGTCCCTAACAGTCCATGATGTGAGTTGGAAATAGAGATACACAAAATATCACCCCTGGAAACAACTACTTCCGTGGTTATTGGAGACAAGGTTCTGGGTGAGACTGTTCTTAACACCTTAACAGAGTTTTGTCGAGTTAAAAGATACAGTGATGTTGGCTGACTGTTCCCAAATACGCTGGCTAGAGTTACAAAAGATAGGGATGAACTGAAGTCTTCGAATTTGTGACTTAAGCACCACATGAATGATGTGTAAGTTTCTATGTGTACCCTGAAAGGAAATCTTGTTTTGTGCAGCCACAGACTTCAGATCTCTGAAATCCAGACCCAGAGTCTCATTGTGTGAGTTGCAGAGTTACAACAAAAACTAAAATCTCAAACTGTCTGATGTTAAAGCGAGGGGACTGAATAGAAAGGAGTGGAATCCTGAGGATTGGGAGGAAGACAAATGGGTTGAGGCTTGTGGCAGTGGGGCATGCTGAGATTATCCCTTCTAAAGTGAAGGAGAAGCTGTTGCATCTGGCCCCCTCCTATGACCAAAAGAGAGACACAATGCTTACATGGCTTCTTTGAATTTTGGAGAAAACATATTCCGCATTTGGGTCCTCATACTGAATAACCAGAAAAGCTGCTAGTTTGGGGAGGGGACTGAACGAGAGGAGGCTCTGTGACAGGTCCAGGCTGCTGTGCAAGCTACACTGCCACTTGGGCCATATGACCCAGCAAGATCCAGTTGTGCCATTGGGAACCTTTGGCAGCCCCAAAAGGTGACTCACAATGCAGACCCTTAGGATTTTGGAGCAAGGCCTGCCATCCTCTACGGATAACTATTCTCCTTTTGAAAAACAGCTGTTGGCCTGCTACTGGGCCTTAGTAGAGCCTGAATGCTTAACCATTGCCCACCAAGTTATATAGGAAATTTAACTAGGGCCACCAGTTATATATGAGATTTTATAATATCTCATACTACTTATAGATATCTTCTGTCAGTTCTCTTTCCCTAGAGAACCCCAAAAAATACACAGGATCATTGTGGGCATTCCAAAAACTATGTAACAAGCTACCAGACAGAAGCTGGCTTCAGAGGATGCCTGATTAAGGGTAGGTATTATTTCATGTTGGCCAGGGGAGGCAGGAGAAGAGCCCTGAGTTAGTAGAAAGGGCTGGAAAAGAGAGCCAACACGGACAGGCCAAGTCCTTATGTGAAAACTTGTGAAACCAGGTGTGTTTAGAAGTTCACACACTTGGGGTTTTAGAAAGTTCATATGGTGCATTTACTTATAGAACGTTAGACCTCTGTAAGACCTCTTAAGACACATTAATATTTTTATGGAGGACTTTATCCCACTCCCAGGCTACTCTAGGAAAAGCCTCATGTCTGTCTGGGCCAGGTTTTGATACCAAATGATGTACAAAACATCTTTCAGAGTTCAGAGCTCTGAAAATTTCAGGATTATGGAAAAGGGATTGTGGACTTATCAGAGGCAACTGTCAGGCATCAAACCATAAACTGTCCCCACTTTCATTCAATTCTCACAACTCCATGAGCAAGAAGCAAATACCCCAGGATTCACGAACATCTTTGTCTAGTTTTTGCCTTTCAACCAGCTTTACAGGGCCCCAGGGTCAAGTATTGGCTCCTGACCTTCTGCCTGTGGCTTGTGATTTAAAGTTCAAATGTTTATTACATTTGGGAGAAACAGTTAGACCTCAAGGTGTGTGTGTGTCTTTCAAAATGAACTCAATGGCATTAGCAAAAGCCTTAATGAATACTTACAATATTTGAATTTAGCTTGTTAAAACCCAGCTAGCCAGGACCCTCATTTCCTGAAGAATAAAGAGAAGTTGAAATGGTATGTTTTGGGTGCCAATAAAATCCATTACCCACTAGAGCCACAAGGATATAAATTGAACACATACCACATTTTTAAAAAATCCCTTAAATGAGAGCCCAAACTGATTGTTTCATGTTCAGAGTCTCCAACTCACAGAATTTCACAGAGAAATAAACCCTAAAATTGTTTGAAGCTAAAAGTCCTGGCTATGAATTAATTGTTGAACAATGTGAAAGGGTCATAGATGCTTGGAAGTAAACTTCTGAAGAAGTCATCACAATCTGAGATTAGAAAACAGATGTCTCTACAGCTCACATTAACAAAATGTATAAGAATGTTTGAGATTCTTGAGAAACCACTTCAATTATTGGTTTCTGTGGGGTTTTATAATAATTTGCAACTGTAAAGATAAAATAATTTAAAATGATTTTTTTTCTGCCTCTACCTATATTGTTATTCTGATTTTAGGGGGGAAACAAATTACATTTATTTGGGCATCTATACATGCCACACATGTTAATTAATAGACACTTTACCTTTATTAATTCCAATTTAAATAAATGTATTTTTTAAATTGCAGTAGACTTCTTTAAATTTTCCACTACCATGAATTTAGCATCTTGGTACTTCAAAATTATTCTGCCCAGCCATGCCAAAAAGTAGCAAATATTGTTTATCAAAGGGCAAGAAAAGAAAGATTTTTCTTATTTCTAGCAAATAATACCTGTGTTCAGTAAAGTAGAGCCGGTTGCTGCAGGTAGTCAAGGGGACTTGTTTTGTCTTTTCTTTTCTTTCTTTTCTCCTTTCCTTTCCCTTCCTTTCCTTTCCTTTTCCTCCCTTCCTTCCATACTTCCTTCCTTCCTTTTTAAAATTTTACTTTTAAAAATAGATCTTAAATTTCTAGATACATTTAACCCCTGCTACTTTACTGCTGTCATTATCTAGAGTTCCTTTTGGAACTATTACAATCATAATAGTTAGCTGAAACCAGAATTTCTCCCAAGATCCCCAGGAACTATATAGGACTGTATAGGACAGTAAAAATGGCATCTGAATGCACACCTGATCTCTTACTGAACTCAGCAGCTCCACCTGTGCTTGTAGGGGTGACTGGGGTGTGCTGCCTGGCTCTGCCAACAGGGCAAATCCTAAAATATTTACTCTGTGACCCGGCTGCCAAGAGTGTCCTCCTTTTTTTCAAGTTTGCAACTTTGTTGCAACTGCATCATAGTGCAAATTCTTCCTCTGTGGAACACTTTTTCTTACTTCCTTACAAGTACCAGTCTTGATAACACTTCCCAATAAAAGTCCTATACGTACATCTCCATTTCAGAGTTTGTTTCTCAGGGAAGAATATTTCAACCATTGGGGCCAGGAATGGTCCAAAGAAGGCGGCTCTAAACTGGGATCTGGAGCTGGATCACCAGCTGGCCGGATGTCAATGGACGCATTGCTGGGGGTGGGTGGAGTACGGAGGGCCCCTGGCACGCAGTAGCTGGGCGATTGTGAAAACATCCACTGCTGGTGAGACAGCCGGAAAGGAATGCATTGGCAGGTGCAGTGTGTGAGGTATTTGAGAGGTTGGGGTGGGAGTCGGGGAATAGTACTAAGTATGATGAATTGGACGACTGTTGCTGAGTGCTGTTACATGAATTAGAGAAAGACAATGGAAGGCTGAATGATTAATCACCAATTTCAGGCTAAGGGTAAAGGCCAGAGGCCCATGGGAGTGCATTGAGAGTCTCTCATCTCCTGCAGCCAGAGGAGGAAAAGCCAGGATCAAACTTAGACTTGATTGTAAGGGTAGCAGAGCTCCAAGGGTAGACTGAATTCTCAACTCCAGCAAGTCTGCTATGCCAAGATCAGGGTGAGGATTGGGAAGGAGTGACATGTTGAGACTTGGGAAGGAGATAGTGGGGTTCATGCTCTAAATATCTTGAATTCCCCAATTCCCTTGAACCCCCTGGGCCCACTATCCCTTTTAAAAGGTGGTGCTCCCCCCTTGTTTGAAGATAACATGCTCCCCATTCAGGATCTATCTACCCCTAAATCCATTCTTGGCCACTACACCAGTAATTCGAATGTGGGTCAGCAACTTGTATGCAGCCCATGGGCCAAATCCACCCACACTCTGATTTCGTAAATAATACAGCCATACCCATTCAATGACATTTTGCCAATGGCTGCTTTCATGATACGGTGGGACAGCTGGGTAGATGCAAAAGAATCCCTATGGCCTGCAGAGCCTGAAATATTTACTATCTGGCCCCTTACAGAAAAAAAAAAAATTATCCATCACTGAATTAGAGCCAAGTGAAAATAAAACCAGCTAGAAGTGTTAACCCCCGTAAAAAAGGAAAAAGAATATACACCATGGAAGCTGCAGGACCGAGGCAACAGGTAGTAGCAGGGGAGGAAGAGTAGATATGGGACTGAGTCCTGAGGGCTCTGGATTAAGGAGAATGGAGTATAAAGTTGGATAATGGAGATTTTATCTATATGGAAACAACCTCCTGAGATAATGGGTTTAACTTTCTGCTAGGATGGCTCTTGGAAGCTTGGAAAAAGCAATGGCCACACTGGAGTAGAAATGCCTTGGCTGACAGTGGAGAAAGAGATTGAAAGGCTCAGAGAAGGTATACTAGAATATTTTATACTAGAGTATATGCTATGATATATGAGTATATCAGAGAAAGTATACTAAAAGCATTCTATATTCGAGTAGAGAGAAGATATACTAGAGCCTTTTGATACACACTAGAGTGGATACCTTATGTGAGACTGGAAAATCCACCAGTTTACTGTGTTTTATGTGAGGGCCCAAAGGACATACCACTGATGAAGAGATAAGGAATGAGCTGATGAGGAGGCACCAGCATCATTGAAAAACTCAATGTAGAAGATGCTGTGATAGAACTAAAAGCAATGGGATGAGAAGATCTCAACTGATAGAAGCAAGGAGGATGCAATTATTGTAATGAGTGGCAAGGCTGAGGTGGGAACTATGGAATCCTGGCCCATAGGGAACTGTGAGCATGAGTAAGAGAACTTGGTGCTTGTAGGGGCAAGATAGGCAGCTAAGAAGGGTATTGCTAACCAACACTCCAGTTGAAAGTCATGACCCCTTGCTCAATTTCCAGACATGGCCCAGACCTTCAATCGAGACCCTGATGACTGAAGGAGACACCAGGTCCCCATGGGGAAGGATCCTGCTATAACATGGTATATGCATATGGTAATGCTTTCCTGGAGGGATCTGTGACCGTTTACTTGGGTAAACTGTACAGTGGGTAAAGTAAAGGGAAATACCCATACATTGGGCATGGCATTCTACCTTGATACTCAGGGATATTTGTAAGTTTTAGCATGGCCCCTTGTTAGAGTGGGGGCTTCTTGGGGCAAGGTGTAAGTCCTGGTCCAGTCTAATTCACAGTGGGTTTTCTGGGTCGAGGGATCCATTTGTTCAGTCCCTAAATGTATAACTGGAATGGACATTCTCAGTAGTTGAAAGAATCCCTTCATTGACTCCTTGGTTTGTAGGATGAGCTATTGTAGTGGAGAAGGCCACACAGAAGCCTCTGAAACTTCCCTACCATAGCCATCAAAATGATAATCACACCCAGGGGAAATAACTGAGATATATGCACCCTTAAAATATGCAACACTGCAAGGTGCCTTCATGTCCTCATTTCTTTCGCCATTCTGCCACCTTCAAAGACCAGGAATCCTGTTAATTGAGAGCTGACCACCACCAACTCAATAGATCACTAACTACTAACAAATACTAATTACTAACTCATAACGAATAACTGACTGCCAAATATTTGAGCTACCAGCAACACCAACACTGAGTCCCTAAGACAGCACCATTGCTGAGGAGGCCAAGCAGTCCTCTTGCTGGAAAGATAATTCCATCAGAGTTCTTTCAATCTGGATGGACAGGAATTCATCTTGACTAGACTTGACACATATTCTAGGTATGGATTTGCCTTCCCTGCTCACAAGGCTTTAGCCAGCACCACTTCCACAGGTTTAGTTATTTGATGTACTGACCTAGGGCTCTGGATAATATGACCCTGGGCCAAGTGTCCCATTTTATAACAAAGGATGTGCAATGATGGGCATATGACTGTGGGATCCATTGATCTTATCATATACCATACCACTCAGGAGCAGCCTGCCTAACTGAGTCTTCTGAAAGCACACCTAGGGTGCCAGCTTGGAAATGATACCCTCTGAGAATGTGATGACCTTAAATCAATGCCCATTACCTAGTGCTATGTTCCTAATAAGTAGATTGATGGGTCCAAAAACAAGGGTTGGAAGTAGATCTGGCCCTGCTTACTATTACTCCTAGTGGTCTGCTTGGGGATTTGGGGTTTCCTCTCCCTGCACATTTAGTTTCTTGAGTCCTGGGCCCAAAGAGGGAGCATGCTCCTATCAAGGGACACAGAAGAATCCCATTAAACATTAAATCACAGCTGCTGCCCAGTTGCTTCAGCTCTTCACACCAAGAAAGTAGGTAAAAGGGAAGCAGTCACCTACTGGCAAGGGAAAATTGATCATCAGGAGGAAGTAGAGTTGTTTTACACAATGAAAGCAAGGAAGAATATGTTTGCCACCCAGGTAATATAATCGAGTGTTTCTTGGCATTCCTCTGCCTAATTCTGATGATAAATGGAGGAGGATAGCACTCTCAGTCATGTAGGTAATTGCCTCTTGCTACTCCCTTGCCAGATTTTGATGGTAAATTAGCAAGTGCAGTCTTCATGGCTTGCACTTGTCCATTTGCCACCACAGACATGTCCTCATGGTGACCAAGATTCATAGGCCTCGGGAATGAGAATCCGGGTCACCCTACCAGGCAAATCACCCAGACTAACCTTAGTGCTTCTTGAGAGTAAGTAGAATCTAGAAAGGATAGAAGCAGGAGATTATGATACCAGCTATACTGGCAGGGACTATAGTTTGTCCCAATAAACTTCCTCTTATAATTCCCCCCTGCCCCAAAAAAGAGCTAATCCAGGATCAGATGGTGCTATTCCCAGAAGGTATGAACTTAGTAAGTATATAAAGCAATTGGATCTGGGAGGTCCAAGGGGTGGACTGTAATTGATGCAGTGGTACAATCTACAGATCTCCTCTTCAGGACTGTGACATTCATTTCCCAAGCAGTCAGAAGAGTTGCATTCTGATTCTAGTAGTGGGGTTCATCATTGAGTCCCAATGCAGGAATGCCCCTTGGGCAAAGGGAGCGGGATCATCCAAGGTTATGGCCCATATCCAATGATGTAGGGATACACATGCCTGGCCCCCTTGTCTCCATTAGGAAAACTGAGGGGCCATTCCCACTCCATGGCTCCCTGTGGGATTTACTAAGGCTTATTTTGTAACTGCAGCACAGTTCGACCTCTTCCAGTCCCCGAACCTATTAGCCTTGCCCATCACAGGTGATGTGTCTGAGAACAATCCCCAACAAAGACCCTGCATGTGAACTTCGACTTCAGAGTCTGTTTCCTAAGAACTTTACCTTAGAGTGTGCTCTAGTTTAAGCATCTTAAAAATGCCTTTATTTCCCCATAGCTGTAATTCTGGGGTTATAAACATACCACTCGTAAGTAAATAACTTTTTTCTCTTACAAATTGAAAATTAAAATATTTAGTAGTTTCATTTGGAGGAAAATATTTTGATGAACAGAAAGGGTTTTTGTTTCTAGAGAAGGCTTCTTTACATAACATCTTTCCTTCAGGGAGCTTTTGGTGCTTCAATTATTTATTTTTTAATCAAGTTTTAATCCATTGTTTAGATAGATGTTTCTGGAGTATTTTTAAAATGTAGTAAGGTTTTAAAATTAGATCTCCATCTGTCACTATGTGGAATGTGTGGGGGCATATGTTAAATGGGCTTATTTTTAACTCCTGAAAGCTATTAACTCACTTAAAAGTGCCATCATGGCTGTTCTGTTCTTCCATCCACTCATGGAATTTTTCTTGAATTTGTGGTCCACTGCCTTACATTTTTTGAAAAAAAAAAAAAACAATCATTACCTAAGCCTCCCTAAAGAGGATCATAGACAATTGATCTGCAGAAGTGATATCTTCTTTCCCTCTCAAATCATTTCTTTGCAGCAGGAAAGACAAATTCACTGCACATATCACAGATTTTTTTAATACATGGAATTTCTTTTTTGGGCTGATAGTTTTGATACTTTTTGAAAATGGGGCATTTAAATTGGTGGTAGTATTAGGTGCCGAAAGAATGTAGAAGGGGATTAATCTTTTTTTTTCCTAATCATCAATTTCAAATCTATTTGGAAATTATTTGGAATGGATCCATTTCAAATATAAATAAGAAGTCAGCATCTAGGATATGGAGTATGCTTTTCTGGTAGATTATTTTTGAAGATTGTTTATTCCATGCCTTTCCAGTCCTCAGCATGCATGGAATTTCTTTTCTGCAGGTTGTAATGTCATCTCTTTTTTTTTTTTTTTTTTAATTATATCACATTTTTCCCCCTCCCCTTCCTTCTCCCCCTCCCCCTCCCTACTCTTTTTGCTGTCTGTGTCCATTTGCTGTGTGATCTTCTGTATCTATTTCTCTTTTTGTCTTCTCTTCTTGTCTTTCTCCTCTAGAATTCACCGGATTTGATCCTGGGGACCTCTGATGTGGGGCAGGTTCCCTGTCAATTGCACCACCTGAGTTCCTGGTTTCTGTTGTTCCTTGCCTTGACTCTCCCCTTTGTCTCTCTTTTGTTGCATCATCATCTTGCTGAGTGACTCACTTGTGTGGGCACTGGCTCACCGCACGAGCACTTGGCTCACCACGTGGGCACTGGATCGCCACATGGGACTCATGCAGGCATTTGGCCCACTACACAGGCACTCGGCTCACCACGCAGGCACTCTCACAGGCACTCGGCTTGCTGCATGGGCACTCGGCTCACCACACGGGCACTTGGCTCCCCACATGGACACCTGCATGGGTACTTGGCTCACCACATGGGCACTTGGCTCACTGCACGGGCACTTGATTTGCTACATGGGCACTGGCTTGTTGTGCAAACACTGGCTTGCCATGCAGGCATGCTTTCTCTTCTTCTTTTTCACTGGGAGGTCCCGGGGATTGAACCTGGGTTCTGCCATATGGTAAGCAGAGGCTCTATCACTGGAGTCACATCTACTTCCCATAATGTCTTCTTCTTTTTTTTTTCTTTGTCCTTATTTATTTTTTTAATGTTACATTAAAAAAATATGAGGTCCCCATATACCCCCCACCCCCCTCACCCCATTCCTTCCCCCATAATAATGTCCTCTTAAACATAATTTTTTAGTGTTGTTTCAGTCAGGGTTCTCTAGGGAAACAGATCTGACAGGAGATATCCATAGATAGTGTGAGATTTTATACAGTTGTCTGATGCAACCATGGGATGCAAAAGTCCAAATTCCATAGGGCAGGCTGCAGGCCAGGGGTTCTGATGGTGGTTCTTGATGAGTTCCATAGGAGACACTGGTTATCTGAAGTAGAGATGGGAATTCTCTCTCTGAATGCTGAAAGCACTTCTCCTTTTAAGACTTTCAAATGATTAGATAAGACTTCCACTCATTGCTGAAGGTAATCTCCTCAGTTGATTGTAGTTGTTATCAGCCATCTATGCAATCAACTGCCTGATGATTAAAGTCAATGAAATGTCTTTGTATTATAATTAGCCCAGTGCTTGCTTGACCAAACAACTGGGCACCATTACCTGGCCAAGATGACACATTAACCTAACCATAACAAGTGTTTAGATTTTTTTTTTACTGTAAATTTTTAAACATATTCAAAGGTAGAGAGAATAGTATAATAAATCCTCGTGTATCCACAGCTGCTTCAACAATTGTTGATATTTTGCAAATCTTGTTTCATCTACCCATTCCTATCTTCACGCTCTCCTACCACACACATTCACTATATTTTCCTGATATATTTGCAGTAAATACTAGACATCTTTTCACTTACCTGTAAATCCTTTATAGGCATTAAAACTGTATAGGATTTTTTTTTAAAATAAAAACTAAGCACCGGACTATTATCATACCCAACAAATTACAATAATTTAAAAAATATTCTAATACCCAATTCTGTGATTATTCAAAATTTCCTAATTGTCTCTAAGTTGTTCTTTTATAGCTGGCTTATTTAAACTGGGGAACCAATAAAATCCATAGGTGGCATGGATGTTGAATCTCAACTTTTTTATTCTACACAGTCACTCCTTTTTCCCATTGTTTTCAATGCCATTGAATTGTTGGACAAATAATTAATTTATCCTCTACCTCCCATATTCTAGGTTTGTTTCTTTGTGATCTCTTTAACTTGTTCTGATGTTTTCTGTACTTTTATAAAATGGTAGTCAGATCTGAGACTTGATTTGATTAAGATGCAAATGTTTTTAGGTCATACTAATTCTTCCTCTGTGTACTTCCTGTTGAATCACATCTCAAGCTCATGACACCTAGTTGCTCTACTTTCAGTAAAGCCAATTGTCAGTCCAGGTGTTTTCAGAATGACCCATCCACTGTAAGTGTCCTGTATGCATTTTACCTCTGGTTTTAGCATCCATTGACAACCATTTTCCAGTATTTCATTAGGATTGCAACAAGATTTTCTTATTTGTTCATTCCTTCTGCATTAGTTGCCATAATTCTTTCATAAAGAATTTTTCTCATCAATTATTTGGCTGTCTTGAAAGATAGTTTATACAGGAAAGGCAGGACAAATTCTTGATTCTTTCCATGTGTTTATTAATTTTTGGAGTAATAAGTTGATGCCTTTGCAATCTCTAATGGCAATTAGTGGGCTTTTTAAAATATCATTACAAACTCATGAATATTTATGTATTTAATATTTTAATCAAGTGTGATTATTATTCTTTTGTGTTTCACACTTGTACCATTTTGGCCAGTGGGAGCTCTTTCAAGTTGGCTACCTTTTGACACAACCTCTTGACTCTTTGATAGCTTCTTGCTTTTTCACATCTCAAGATGCCCCATGCTCATTTTGTACATTTTGAATTCTGTACAGATTCTCCCAAAGGGATTCACTGAGTCAAATGGAATAACTATGTTTAAAGATTGCTTGACAAAGTGTAAAAGACTCTAGGCTTTGGAGGAAAGTAGATTTGGGTTGGAATTCCAGCTTTATTACTTACTAGCTCTAGGGCCTTAGAAAAGATTTAAACTCACAATGTGAAGATGATAAGAGCGGGTTAGGAGGAGGAAGGTTTAATAGCATAGGAAAGTCCTTTACTATATTATTAAGTGGAAAAAAGCAAGATTCACAATATTATAAAATGCATTCACTATTGTGATCAAATATGCTAAAATGTTAAGAGTGTTGTCTGGATGGTGGGCCTGCAAGTCATGTTTCTCTTCTTTATACATCATATTCTACTTTTCCATATAACATATAATGGACAGAAATAAGATAACCTTATTAAAAGAAAAATACACCTCTACTGCAAATCCGACAGTGTTGATTGAAATTCATTTGGAGTATGATTCATCACTTGCTTTTTTGGTTATCTCTTAGGGTCAATTTAATCTGCTAGTACTTTAATAGAATTTAATGCAAATTATATAATAAAGAAAAATATTGATGTAATGATGCTCTGCTATCTGCTTCCTTTCTTTTTACCATGTTGTATTGATTTCAATAGGCCAGGTCAAAGCTGAGTGTTTCCTGCTTTCAAGGATGACCTTTGACGGCCTCATAATAGTCCACTTTCTTGCTCCCAGGGGAGACCCTCTAAGTTCTTTGTTGACAGCTGAAGGCATAGCAGTAAAGACAGGATGTAAAATAAAAATCTCCATTCGATGAGCTTATAAATCAGTCCTCCCATGGAACAGAATCATAGGGTTGCACGCTCATTGAAAATAGTCTTATTGATCAGAAAACAAAACCAATTGGTTCTTTATCACCTAAGAAGTCTGATTGACTTGTCAAATTTGAGTTCATTGGATAATATTTTCAAAACATGACACAAGGTAAAAAATTTTTGTGGAAGATGTCTGTCTGCAGAGGCTTCTAATCTAGGATCCATTCTGACCGTTGAAAATGGTATTTTGATCTTGGAGTTCAAAGACACAAATTCATCTTTTAAAATAGATGTTTCTGGGCAATAGACATTTGGGTTATAAGGGATAGCCACTAAAGTTTTCTTGATATATTTTTCTATTTAATATCATCTTATTTAAAATGATAATCCTTGATTTTTAGTTTGAAACAGTATGACCTAAGTCCCATCTTGTAGAAGCCTGACTACTGTGGCCTTCTTAATTAATCTTAAACAACAAATTGCCTTTGACAGGTCTTCAGGTGACCTGTGAAAAGAAACATGCAAAAGAAAGTGTCCTGGTAATTGGAAACAACTTGTAGCACTTCTGTTGTCTCTTTTCTTTTCTTTTTCTACATGTTCCTCCTAATTGATGAGCTGATTTGGATACTGATCCATAGATGAGCCAAATGCAAGCAGTTAGCATCGAACCATTGTCACTAAAAGTGCAGCTTCATTCAACCACGCACCTTTCTTGAGCCCTGGTAACTGGCCAGATTCTCCACTGAATGTTAGAAATACACTGATGATAGAGACAGGATGTGTGTTCACAGAGAGCTTCCAGCCTAACTAGCTGGGCTGGACATTGCGCAAAGGGAAATAAAAGACTAGCAAAGGCTGTACTAGGCCCCAGTTGGGATCCAGCCTCCGTGTGCAAGACGTCAGGGCAGGGAGACACTTTATTGGTGGAGGGTGGTGAGGAGACAGACTGATCTCCAGAAAGGTCAGAAAGCTTCGGTCCCAAGTTGCTCCCAAAGTACCTGAACTGGCTGCCTGTCAGATATTAGGAAGCCACCCAGTGGAAACACCTTTTCCCCAGTGACAAGTAGGTGGATATTGCCAAGTGTTGGGCAGAGGGACAGAATCTCTACCAGAAACTTGAAGGGCATGTGACTGGCTTAGCACTGGCCCAGCATCTTCCTTAGAAATGCTGATTTATTTCCCTGCCTATTTACTTGTTTTTTTTTTTTCCTTTGTTCTCTGCAGTTCCATGATTTCCAATCCTTTCTTTTTTCTCTCTGCCTTTTTTAAACACGGGCATTTGACGTATTTATATCAATGTCTGTTTTTTAAACTTTAAATTACATTTTATTTAATCTCTTGAAATATGCAAGTCATTCCTATGATGCAAATTCAAAAGTTTCAAAATGGTAGGTAGTGGAAGTGCTTTCCTTTCTCTCTAAGCCACTCTATTCCTTTTCCCAGAGGCAATAGCTAAGATCAGACCGTTCATGACCTTTCAGAGATATTCTATGCATATTCAAGCAAAGGAATATAGATAGATTTTTTATATATACTAATGGTAGCACTTTGCTTTTTCCATTTAAAATATTTCTGTGGATGTTCCATACGACTGTTGAATCTGCCTTATTCATTTTTTTTAAAGTTTTACATAACATTCCATTGTACAAATCTATGTAGTTTTTCAGTCAATCCCCCTTCTAGACTGTTTCCAGTTTTAGGCCAATACAGACAATACAACCATTCACATCCTTATATACACATTGCCCATCCCCCAATGTATTGGAAAGGTTTTAAGGATAAATTCCTAGAAGTAGAATTGTTAGGTCAAAGAGTATGTGCATTTGAAATTTTGACATATTAGCCAATTGTCCTCTGTTGAGGTTATACCAGTTAACACACCAACAATTAGTTGATTTTAGGTGTAACTTAGAGATGTGCAAACATGATGTCACATATGTTATTTTCAAGGGTGATGAATGCATTATGGTGGCTCCAGTTTCCCCCTTTCCCTCATGCTGCTGATAGCCATCCACCTGCACTTGGCTATCCACCTGCACTTGGAAGTCAGCTAGTGGGGTGTGGTCTGAGGAAAGAGGACAAAGTGAAGAACTTGCCCATAGAAAGGGGAAGTCCTATCTTCACCTTATCACTCTTTGGCTCTAATCAAATGCCAAAACATGGATCTCCTCTTTGTGACTTGCCCAAAGTCACGTAGCTAACTTGACCCCTGCTTCAGAGAGCTCTTGTCACCCTTGGACATATAGATGTATAACGATGCCCAAGTGAGCTAATGCACAAGCATTATTTGGGACAGCCCCTGGCCCACGGTCAGCACTCCACAGACAGTCATTGCTGTCCTTCTCGTTCATTAGGACACCTGCCTGGAAGGGAGAGAGTGGGAGGGGCTGGCAGAGAGGAGGAGGAGCTCGGCCATCTCCCACCAAGCAGGAACCATCCGAGCTGGCTGGGATCCTCCCTGGTCCTCCTTGCTCTACCGTTCAAAGAGCTCCAGCTTGTTTTGAGTCACGGGGACAGATGAGCGTTTCTCTTAATTGAGCAGGAGCTATAGAGAGCTGCATTTCTTTGAACCTGCCCAGGGGATGAGAACAAATATTACGGCTGGGCTGGAAAGGCCGGATAGAATTTACTAAAAGAGAGTGCATCTTCCCCCGCTTCAGTCATAAAACCCTGTGCAAAGGAGCGCTTTGCAACAGCGGAGGTCCATCGCCGGCTAGACAGGAGGCCCCATAAATGGGCATCCACGTGTGAAGCAATTAAATGTGGCGCTGCCTCCGCAGCCACG
The DNA here is from genome assembly GCF_030445035.2 of Dasypus novemcinctus. Taxonomy (NCBI): domain Eukaryota; kingdom Metazoa; phylum Chordata; class Mammalia; order Cingulata; family Dasypodidae; genus Dasypus; species Dasypus novemcinctus. Next base: position 17,468,291 of record NC_080674.1, on the reverse strand, counting down.
CTCTGGCGGCCGCCTCTGCTGGGACTTTCAGGGCTCAGCAACATGTCGGATGACGGGAGAATAATAATGCGCTGATTTTCTTTGGACACAAAAGAGGCTACAGCAGGGGAGCTCGTCACTCCTAATGGCAGCGAGATTCAGAAGGCCCCAGGGAGGGGCGGGACTATCTCGCCCCTGGTGGTACCTCCTGGCAGCTCCCTCTGCGAAAACAGTGTGATCTGCCCATGGTAGAAATTCGGGGTGCCTCGTTTGGGGGTAACAGATTCCAGGGGGAATCCATCGGTCTCACTGCTGCTTCTTAATAGTAAATGCAACCCCCCATTTCCACAGTTTATTATTCCAGGGGATGCCTGGAGAATATTTCTAAGTAACTGGGACTCTGAGGGCAGGGGTTAATCGGGGTGCTTCTGAGATGGTTTAGTTAGCTTGGATTATGACAAAAGCTTCAATCTCTTTATTTTATGAAAGTGCTTTGAGGCACTGAGGACATTGGTTTTGGCCCAGGAGAGGAAAGGACTGGATAAAGAGTGAAAGCAGAGTATTATGGGGATTCTCTGTCTCCTCTCTTCACCATTTCTTTCCAGAGCCTGAGCCTGACTGAGTCCTGCTGACACCAGCAGCTATGGCTCCAGGGCTCACCCACGCCCCTGCTTGACCCTGGGTGTGTGGTGGGGGTGTGTCTAGGTGGGGGCGCCATCTTGCCAGGAGCAAGCCTACTCTCCTCTTCTGCCCAAGCTCCTGGTCAAGGGGCCTGCTGCAGTCCTGCTCCCTGAGACTGTGTGAGATACAGTTCCACTGGCTGGGGCCCTGATGGCTGTGGTTCCCCTGCATCCTGAAGGTGCCAGGTGGCCCTTTTTTTAGGGAAGATTGGGTTGGGAAGTGGTGAGTTGCTGCTTTGTCACCCAGGCTCCAGTACCTTTCATTGCCTGTGTAGCCAACACAGGTTGCTCAGTGAGTGGAAATTTGGCTATCTCAGAATCTTGGCTCTACCTCTTATTATGTGACTATGGGGGAACTGCTTACCCTCTCTGTGACTCAGTTACCATGTCTGTAAAATACAGATAATAATAGTACCTGCTTCATAGTACTATTAAGGATGTCATGTATGTAAAGCAATTAGAATTGCTGTATAAATATTTGCTGCTCTTACGATGCAGTCCCCCAGGCTCTGAACATAACGAACTCTTGCTTTGACTTAAGACCTCTTACCTGGGGTTCAAAATAGTCTGGCTGGGGTAGGGAATGTGATTGGCAGATTGTAGGATGACAGCTGTCATGTCGTCCCAGCTTGCCCTTCATCGTCCCGTTCTCACTCTCTTCTCTTCTCTTTGTTCCTTCAACAAGCAACTTTCCTCTTCCCATTAAAACCTCCCAAGTATATCAATATATGGAACTGGATGCTCTCAGGGGCCACAGTTCTGCAAATTGTATGTTAGAACCCAGTTTGGCCTAGCTAAGCCCCGGTGACCCACATATGGCTCCATTCAGGACAGAGTCACAGCCCATTCTTCGTCAGTCTATTGTACATCCACCAAAAGTCATTTGGGACTTTCTTGCCCATCTAAAGCCCAGTGCATTGCATTTGAACTTCCTAAGCGAGTCGCCGTGATCACCAATATGATTCCTAAACTTGGGGTAAAGGTAGACATTTGCAAATAACATAAGTCCTATAGTTTTCTGCCAGACACTGGCAGACCTAGCACAATATTTACTAGCTGTGATGGTTTAAGTTTTATGTACCCCCTGAAAAATATGTCCTTAAATCTGATTCATTCCTGTGGGTGTAAACCCATTGTAAGTAGAAGCTGTTGATAAGGCTACTCATTCAGGGTGAATCTTAATCACATTATTGGAGTCCTTTATAAACAGAATGAATACAGAGAGAGAGAAAGCTGCAAAAGCAAGAAGCTAAAGTCAATGAAACCCGAAAGAAAAGGAAGAGACCAGCAAACACCGCCATGTGACTTGTCATGTGGCAGAGGAACCCAGGGCCACCAGCAGCCACAGTCTTAGGGAGAAAGCAGAGCCTTGATGATGCCTTGATTGGGGCCTTTCCTCAGCCTCAAAACCATAAGCTAATAAAGCCCCATTGTTTAAGCCCACCCATTTCACAGTAGTTGCTTGGAGCCGCCTAGGAAACCAAACCACCAGCCATGCCCCCAAGAAGGCTAACCCCTTGCGGAAGAACTCATTGCAGGATGGAACTACCATCAATTCAGGCTCAGAAATACCATCTGAATCTCCCTCTGTTTAGAGAGAATTGTGGGGGGTGGGTTTGTTCGCCTCTGTGCTCAGTGGCTTGGTCTGATCTCTGGGGTTTTGCTCTGGTCACATTCTTATCCTACTGGGCTGGATGAGCATGCTACCCAGGGCTTATTTGCCATGGTTTTGTCATGGATGTCAACTGTAATGATTTATTAACAGGAAATTCTACTTTCTGTTCTGTAAGGTCACTTGTAGCCCTAATATTCCACAACTCTTTAAATTCAGAAGTCTGGGGTTCCAATTTATAATCGGAGATCAATCCACGAGCCACAAAGGCAAGTGCTTATTTGCATACAAATAGAATGCTAATCAGGAAGTGCAGCTAAAGCTCATCAGCATCAAGATGGGCTGTCTGGACCCCAGCCTTCTGGAGGGGCCCAGACAGGGCAAGCTCCAGGGAGGAGAAATTAAATTTAGCAAGAGCCTAGAGTGCTATCAGTTATCTTTGGCCCCAGGTTCATTAAATGGTGCCTGCCTCCTGCGTGCTAAGCAAGGCAGGCTTTATCGTTCCCGTCCTGGAATTTGCAAGCGTTATCTACCAGGGCACAGGGATTAAAAATAATGTTCAGGCCTGATGGACAGGGCCGCCAGTAACACTCAGATGCCTTGTGATGTCTATTGCTCGTGGAAAAGAGGTCTTGACAGAGCTGAAGGCAAAAGGCCAAGGCAGAAGATTCTGGCCTACTAGCAGATTCTCAGGGTCACCTTGGGAAAGTCATTGGGCTTCTCAGCAACTCAGTGTTAGTCTTCATTTTGTACATAGTTATTATTTGATTCCTTCTTTTTATCTCATTGCATTCTTACAAGAATGAAATACGAGAAGGGTGACAGTGGCCCTTTGGAAAATCCTAAGTATGATCCAAATATAAAGGGCGAATTTTCAGACAACTAGTATACAACATTTATTATACATCCTTGGTACCGTGAATGATAATAACAGCCAACATTTATTAAACACTTACTGGGCAGCAGCATTGTTGTAAGGGTTTTAAACAAATCAATTTTGTTGATTCTTACCACAATCTCTCAGATAGGTACCATCGTTGTTCCCATTTAAGAGATTAGAAAATGGAAATTAAGTAACTTGCCCGAGGGCACAGCTCTTATGTGGCTGAACTGAAGTTCAAACTCACCCCAGAACCTCCATTTTTAACCACAAAGTAATATGCCCTTCAATAATAAGCATGGTAATGAGTATTATTCAGAAATAATCCAATCTTTTATACAGATATATTATTTGAGGTCATATTATAATTTTGATAGACTTTTCTAACTAATATTATATAAGCATATTCCCATGCCATTAAAAGTTATTCCTAGACATAATTGAAGGGTATATAGAAAGAAATTACTACAAGCTATTTAACTATTCCTCTGTGATCGAACACTTAGTTTCTTTCCATTTTTTCCATCATATATAATCCTAAAATCAGTATCTTTGTCTATAATTTGAGTCATTTTTCAGAGTAGAATTATTTTGTAAAAGACATCTGTTTATTTTTATTTGACTAAATTTTTTCATTATGCAAAAACTTCAAACATTCCTAAAAGTAGGAGGAATGCTCTAATGAACCAGGTGCTCCCATCAACACCCAAGCTATCTTGTTTCATCTTACTCCCCCAACCCCTCAACCCCACAATTATATTAAAGTGAATTCCAGACATTGTTTCAGCTGTAAATATTTCAGTATATACTTCTAAAGGATAAAGACTCCTTAAAATAAACATCTAAAATACCATGATCACAGCTAAAACTTTTAACAATAATTCCTTAATATCTCCAATTATCTCATCAGTTCACATTTCTCTGGTCGTTTTAAATATTTGAAATGAGATCCAAATAAATTCCATACATTGTAAGTGGTTAATAAGGTTGACAGATTTTTTTACAGGTTCTCTCCATTTCTCGCTCACGCTTTCTCCTTCTCTCTCTCTCTCGTCATTATTCTGCTAGGGAAACTGAGTCATTTTTCATATAGAGTTTTTCACAATTTGGATTTTGTTAATTGCATCCCCAAAATATTTAATGTGTTATTCTCCCCCTTATATTTATTATAAATTGGTAATTAGATCTAGAAATTCAACCAGACAGATATCCTCTCATGTTCAATCTTCTTCCCAGGTCTCTTCACAGGGCCTCCTCCTTGGAGAATTCATTTTGACTGGACGAACTTAAATTAGGTATTCATACTGACCAACGGAGGCCAAAGCTATGGAATTATTCTGATTGGTTTACCCTGGTCCACATTCCTATCCCTGGAATGAGTTTGGGGAAGAGAGAATTCATCGGAACCACACACTACATGGGGATGGGTGACTCCTCAAACAACAGCTGGGGCTTTTAAAACAGAGATTACTGAGCACAGTATTGAGTGGATGAAAAAAGGTAAAAATCAACAATGGCTATCTTCCATACTTTGGAGCCCCAACTGTAGATCTCAGCCAACCCACAGAGCAGGGAGCCTATTTCTGATGGAGAGAGGGTGTGAGTCATGTAATCTCTCTGGAGTCCCACAGAGGCTAAATGACTTACTCAAGATCCTACTTCCCATCAGTTATGGGGCTGGACTGTGGATCTTTTGATTCCTCAGCCAGACTTCTCTTCTCCAAACCACTGCCATTCCCATCTTGAAGGAAATCACTTAAACCTCCTAGGGGCAAATCAAGAATTAGGAAACCCTATGTTGGGAACCTAAAACGTTCCCAACTCCCTGTTTCCCACTAATCAGTCTACTAAGTAACTTTTTCCTGTAAGGAAATCATAGGTATGTTAAAATAAAGTAAACAAAGGATGTATGTTTATGTATGTGTATGAGAGTGGTTTTAGTTGATTTATACATAGTTTTCTACACATGCATACTAACAGGACAAATTATATTACCTTTATACCCCCTTTCCTTTACATTCTTGAAAGAATATGTCCACAGAACATTTTCATTTCAGTTCCATTTTCCTCCAGGAGGACTTATCTACCCTCCAAATGTTTTCTTCACAAAGGATTCTATCTTGATGCTAATATAGCTGCCACCTTCATCAACTAATGAACATCGATGAAAACTGGTGGAACTGATGAAAAAAACAGTAAGTTTTCCTTCCATTTGGCTTATTGGTGCAATGAATAGCACTAACGATAATAATTCCGTATATCTCTTCATCTCAATTTCATCCTTCTTCTCCTTTGTTCTTTGTTTAAACTTATTTGGTATCTTCCAGAATTTCTCAAGGGAATGAGCACAAACCAGACCAATATGAGCATCTTTTCAGGTACTTCAGGTTGAGGAGGGCTGAGGGTGTGAAAGGAAGGGGAAAAGCACCTGGTAAGAAGGCACATTGAGGAAGATTTTTCACATAAATCTTATTCAACTTATTCACAGAAACACCAAATTATATCGAGGAATTTTGAGGTCAGTGGGTGCTAGTTTTAGGATCTTTCCCTAAGTTAAACATGTCTTTTTTTAGGGAGACAAGAAAATGAAAAACAACCCCAGACACCTGGGAACCGGCCTGAGGCTGGCAGCTGACCTTGGGGCGATTACAAGCTGGCTTGATGCTCAGAGCTGGGCCGTGCTGTTCTCCTGCTGAACATAAACCATCTCACAGAGCACCACCATCGGGCAAGGCCACTCTGAGGTCGTGATGAAATGAGACAAAACAAGGTCACCATGCAACCCATAAAATAGCAAATATCCCTCTCTCTCAGCTGAAAGGAGTGACTGCTGCTTCTTTACCAATTTACAGTCTTATCCTTGCTCTAGGCTGACCTCCATATGGAGAAGACTGATTGAGATACCCAGTAATAGAATTTTCCGACTTTCTGTTAGCACCTAATCTAGATTAAACACCCACTGCAAATTTTCCAACCAAAGTCAAATCCTATAATAGGCTACTTCTAAAAACCCTCTCACTGAGAGGTTTTTCATGGGGAGCCTTCTCGTTGAACTCCACTTGTTCAATGAAGATGCATTCCTGGTGGTCTTTGGCTGGTCTTTACATTGGTCTTTACATTGGCAGAGGGTAAATAAACATACCATCTATTTTCATTAAATCAATGACTACTGACAATGAAAGATTTGAGACCATTTATTCCATCAAGCACTTTATTCTGAAGAAATCTATGTAAAATAGATAAAATGGAACTGCTCTGGCCAAACAGGGAAATTCTCAGGCTCCATTAGCTTGGGATCCCCCCCACCCCCCATACTTGCTCCCACAGTAGCCTTAGGACATTCTAACTGCCAGAGGGACCCATGTAGAAAATTACTTGTCTGGTCTAAATCCCTCATATTATAGATGAGTTACCCAAGACAAAGAGATATTGTGAGTTCTTCAAAGTCACACTTCTAGTTAGAGACATGCTGGGGCCAAGATTCTAGTTTCCTGACTCATAGGCCAGAATCAGAATTCCTTGGTGGTTCTTTGTTGTGCACACAAGTTCAGAGTGGGCTCATCTGCTCTAGTGACATGTTTCAGGCTTTCATGAGAACTTCACTGTCTGACTCACCTCAAGAATGCCCACTGCACATCAGTACTCTGGCAACCAGTAAACATCCAATAATTTTTAAATTTCCCTTCTCTATTTGTTGACCAACAAACACAATGATTATCATAGTGGTACCATGATTGTAATATAAAGATTCCCCTGAATGCTCATTGCCTGAAATAACAATAAGCACCGTGGAATCAACATTAGGAATGGGATTCCCAGTTAACACTGTTTGGCCCTTTTTGCTAAGGCCCTACCAAACTCTCAATACTCAGACCCCTAATCTTCACTTGACCTTGTGAGGTGAGAGCCCCCATGATGAGAGGAAGGACTTGAGCGATTAATGGAAAGAATACCAAGACTCGCCACCTGCAGGAATAGCTAGGACAATTGGAGCATGGAGCACTGCTGGTGATTAGATGAGATATAAGCCTGCTTTATGCAGTGTCTACACTTGGCTGATGTGCAGGGATGTTGTGAAAATAGGTGGCTTTTAGAAAGTGATTTAAACTCCCTGAAAGAAAAGGACTGCAGAAATTTAAGGTGATCAATCAGAGAAATATTTTTGGTGATGTTTGCTGCAATGCCTGCGCTCAGATGGGACTTCTCTTGGGGGTAGCTGAAATGCAGTGTGAAGTGAGACTCCTTTATGTAGGTCCCAGGGTGGACAGGGCAGGGAGTCAGCCCTAAGGAGGCAGTCGGGCCTCAGAGATGAAAGGGACCACACCTTTTCGGAGGCATTTTCCAAGGAAACTTTTACATTCCATCGACTCAGCGCTTCAAGGAGAATCCAAAACACACCAGGGATTTGCTTTTCAGGACTAAAGATTCCAGAAGAGTGGGAACCTCTATGATAGTATCATCATAGAATGACATCAATAGTGAAGTCAACAGGATAATGGAACTGCTACTCTGGATTGGTTATGACTAATTAGAAGGACTGTTTAATGTGGTTCAAAGGGCCAAAACCTTGACTGAAAGTGACTTTGCAATCTTGGAATACAAACTAAATATGGGACCATTAGACATAGTCAGATATGTACCCCAGATGTTTCAGAATCAGATGTCTAGACTTGACAGGAAAGAATAAGTAAGAGCCTAAAGTTGTCTTGGTTTCTGGAAATCTGGGCTTGGGACAGTGCAGGGATGGGGCCATATGGGAAAGATCAGGGCTGAGATCAGGCATGAGACAAGCGCAGTGGGGGAGAGGACGATCCAACCGCCTCTAGTGGGAGGAAGGCCACCATGGAGGACTTCTCAAACCTTATGGGTCACCCAAAGGTTTGACCCAGAGAGCAGGCATTAAGTGAATTTGACTCACAGAAACACTTAAGATCTTGAATGGAACCTAAGCCTTATGTTTTAGTTTGCTAAAACCTGCTGAGAGCAATATACCAGAAATATGTTAGCTTTTACGAGGATTTATTTGGTTAAAAGCTTATAGTTCTGAGGCTGTGAAAATGTCCAAATCAATGCATCATCAGAGATGCTGTCTTACCTAAGGTTGGTTGCTGGCAATCCTGGACTCCTGCCATGTGGCAAGACACAGTGGCAACTCTGCCAGTCTCTGTCTTCTTCTCCAAGATAACATTCTCCCTGACCTCAGCTGTGGGTGACGAAGCACATGACAGGGCACCATGCAGGCCACTAGTCTCTCCCCTCTCCTCTGGCTCATTGGTTTAGCTTCTTGCTCTCCATTGATTTTCTCTCTCAGCCTTTCAGGGGCCTCTTTCAGTGCCTATGTGCTCTGCTAATTCCAGCCTCCAGTCCCCAGGACCTCTCTCACATCCTCTTGGGACTTCTCTGTCTCTGTCACTTTTTCTCTGTGTGTTTCTGCACGTTTCTTCCATTTATGAAGAACTCCAGCAAGAGGACCAAGTCCCACCCTGGGACTCACTGAAATAATCCAATCAAAGTTTCCCCAGCTGAATCCAAACCCATGAAAGAGTCCCATACCTACAGGAATAGATTAGCTTTAAGAATATCATCTTTTCTGGATCTGCAAAAAGGTTCACCTATCACACCTGATGACATGTTGGGATTATTGGATGGAGAGCATTTGTAAAATGTGCATACAAAGATTCTTATTCCCATCCTATCCCCACACCTGAGATTCTGATTCAGTTTGAGAGTTTAATCTAGTAGGTCCCTGGAATTTGTATTTTAAGAAAAACTCCCAGGTGATTTTGTTGATTAGGCAGGACTGGGACATTCAGAAATAAGCAGTAACAGGAGTGATAGGAAGATCCAGAGCAGGTAGTCATATGCTGAGGTTAAATAGGCAGTTAAGCCTCTGAGGACAGGGGTATAATTCCATTCTCTGGCAATGAGGGTGAGTTCTAGAGATTACACAATCACCTAACACTTGTCTTGGTGTCAGCAATCTTGGAGGAATTATTAACTATAGCAATTATACGGTGCATGTGCTTGTGTCCCTATTTTACACATGAAGAAACTGAGACACAGAAAGGAGAATCAATTTGTCCATGGTCACAAGTCCAGAAAATGGTCGAAATGGGAGATGGACCCAGGTTTTTCTTTTAACTAGTGATTGTGGCATGACAAACTCAAAACAAAAAGAGAGGCCTGCCCATGAGAAATTGCACACAAAACAGAGAAAGGGGACAGATGAACACATGGGGCTTGATTAGAATGAAAACAAGAAGGGGGATGGAGAGGACATTATTTAAAATGAAAGAAAAACCTCCTATTTTCTTAATTTGTCTTCATTTATTCTTCATTTGTACATTATTTCCATGATTACAGCTTGCTTCCTTAGCTCATATCATTCTTCTGAGTTCTAGGTTTCCAACTGTGTGAGAGAAATTCTCCTCTCTACCCCCATCCTTGTTTCTCCAAAGTTCAGAATTATCCCTCTTCTCATGCTCCTTTACTGCTGCCTACTTTTCCTCTGCTTAATGTCATGTCATATGACAACTCTTCAGTCTTTCTATGGAGGTTTTTTCCCTACCCAATTCCTTGGGGCACTGAGAGAGTTGGGTGGACTGTCAGATTCTGGAAGGAATTTTTCATTAATCTGTGGGATATTGGTTTCTGTTATTTTAGAAATAGTGCCTCTTTTGCAACAAATACAGAAATGACCCAAATTGTCTCTAACTAGGTAAAACAAATCCACAACTAATTTTTTAAATGATACTTTTTGGATCTCCTGATACTTTATGCTAAGAACCCTGGAAACATTTAGGACACTAAAAAACCAAGATTCAACATATCAATATAGATCTATAAGAATGAATGTATTTTGTGATAGAGTGAATTATGTACCCCCTTAAAAGATATGTTTTTGATTAGTATTCCTGTGGATGTGAACCCATTGTAAATGGGACCTTTTGAAGATGTTATTTTTAGTTAGGGTTTGGCAACAACTGAATCAGGATGGGCTTTATTATATTACTGTAGGTGTTATAAAGAGACCTTAGAGAAGCCACAGGGAGGAACCAGAAGCTGAAATTCTGTGGAAACTGGAAGAATAGACATGAAGAAAGAAAGATTGCCAAATGACAGGAGACAGGTGCAACCAAGGAACCCAAAAGACAGCTGTGAATCATCACTAGAATATTACAAATTTTAAAGAGGAAGCATGGCCAGTCAAGACCTTGGTTTGGGACTTGTCATCTCTGAAACTATGCCAATAAATTCTTGTTGCTTAAGCCAACCCATGTGTGGTATTTGTCATAGCAGCCTGGCAAACTAAGACACACCTTCTTAAATATCTGCTTTTAAATGGTGAATAACATAGACAACAGGAAAACTGGGCTCACTGAGCTTTCACAGAAAGGAAGAAATGGAATTTTTTATGGTGAGTCAATGAAGCACTTACAACCTTCTGTGGTTCTTTTGGAAGATTAGGAAAAATAAATACTATCCATAGTCTTCTTTCTACAGTTTACCAATCAATGGCAAGAACTATGCTCTTTAAGTTTCCACAGTAGATATTTTCAGCAGCAATGCATTAGGTCTTAAATTAAAATAGTGAGATGGAATTGTGGGAAGATAACAGATGAGGAAGGTCCAGGAATCAGTCCCTCTACCACAACAACTATTCTCAAAAACAGGCAGGAATTATCTGATTCAACTATTTTGAAACCCTGGAGTCCAGTAGAACAGCACCCAAGGAAGACACTGGTAAATACCACTAAATTGCTGTCTCCCCAGGGTGGTTATTATCACCCATTCCCTGCTCTTGTAGTAGGGTCCAGCCCCTGGCATAACTTCCTGGTGCCAGAGAGGGAGGTAAAAATTCACTACCCCAAGATCCATGGAGCATGGGCCAGTTGCTAAGCACTGCTTTTGAATAGCTACTTTAGATCACTGGGGACACAGCTCTGAAGGTGGGCATTGTTTCAGTCTACCCTGAACAAAGGTGGAGAAGACTTATGATGGTATGCTTGTTCAGAACTTTGGAGAATAGTTGAAGGGTTACTTTTTCTGGGCAGGAGTCAAAATAAGCTGGTAATCTTCCTGGCTGGTACTCTCTTTGGGGGTCTCTGGTCTTGTTCTGACTGGGAAAGACTGACTTGGAAACTCCTGTCTTGCATGCTCCCCTCCTAGAATTTACTCTCAAGGCAAAGGCAGTCTGAGACAATGAAAGCAGAATAAGAAGCGATTTAGGTAGACAGCCTGTGGGCAAAGGCTTACTAGCTTTAAGTACTGTAGTGGAGAACCTGGGGGAGGGAGAAATTCTGTTTTCAGGTAAGTAGAAGGGACATTCAAACTCCTGTAAACAGGGGAATGCCTAATGCCACTGATAAGCATAAGCCCAGGAAAAGACACAGGCCCAGAAAAGACAGGAAGGACCTGTACTTTGCATCTGCCTTGTGTAGACCTTCCTGATAGGAGAGCTAAACTCTGCCAGAGATCACTAGCTAATGCAAAGCCAGTTTGCAAAGATGGTTAAAGGTGCTTTCTGCTTAGATTTCCTTGGTTTTGTTAACTTCAGACACTCAACAAAATTTCTGTCATATAACCAGCTGGTTGAAAGTTTAAGAAACAGATATCTCAGGGAATAAATCTTAGAGTTAACATTAAAAAATATTTAAATGTACAGTATACAAAAAAAGTTATAAGACAAACAAAGAAATAGGAAATGGCCAATCCAAAGGAAGAGGATAAAGAGCCAGAAAACGTCAACAAAGAAGACCAGACTTGGGGACACATGGGACAATGACTTTAAAATACATGACCTTCAGTATGCTCAAGGAGATGAAGGAAAATACACAGAAAGAACTAAAGTATATAGGAATACAATGAATGAACAATATGAAAATCTCAATAAATAGACATTTTAAAAACAAACCAAATAGAATGACGAGAGTTGAAGACCACAATAACTAAAAGGAAAAATTACCTGGACTTTAGCAGCAGATTAGAGCTGCCAGAAGAAACAATCAGCCAACTCCAAGACAAGAAAAGTGAAATAGGTCAGGCTGAGAAGCAGAATGAAAAGGAATTATAAAAAGTGAAAATAGACAAAAGAAACAAAAAACAAAACACAAACCCCAAAACTGTGGGATAACTTCAAGCATACCAATATATGCTTATGGGAATGCCACAAAGAAAAAAAGAGAGAAAGAGACATAATGAATATTTAAAGAATGACAGCAAACTTCCCAAACATAGCAAAAGATAAGAATATGCACATCCAAGAAGCCCAGAGAACACCAAACAGGGTAATAATATACACTATAACACATTGATCAAACTGTTGAAGCAAAGGACAAGGAGAGATTTCTGAAAGCTTCAAAAGAAAAGCAACATAATATGTACAATTATTATGTCCCAATTAGATTAAGTGCCAATCTCTCATCAGAAACCATTGAGGCAAAAAGTCAGTGGGTGGAAATACTAAGTCCTGAGAGAAAACAATTGCCACCCGAGACTTTTATATTTGTTAAGACTTTCTTTCAACAATGAGGGAGAGATTAAGACATTCCCAGACAAGTAAGAGCTGAGGGAGTTCATCACAACTAGATCTGCTCTACAAGCAATGCTGAGGGAGTTATTCAGACTGAAAGGCAAGGACACTAGACTGTGGTTTAAAGTGGCATAAATAAGTAAAGGCCTCCAGTAAAAGTAGCCATTTGGATAACTATAAATGTCGTATTATTGCAAAATACAAATGCATGAAAATGATAAATCAGTGGTTTTGGATCTTCAGCATACAAAGATATAGGTTGTAGCAAGTACAAAAAAAGTGGGGGAATGGAGTTGTATAGGAACAGTGCATATATATGCTATGGAATTCAAGCTGGTATCAAATCAAATATTATTGTTATATAATTAGGATGTTAAATTTTAACCTCATAGTAACTGCAATGAAAATATATGAAAACTAATTCCAATAGAAATGAATCCAATAAAAGGAACTCAATATGGTACAATACAAAAAATTAAAAAGTGGGCATGAAAGGAAGAATTGAACACAAAAGATAGAGGAGTTACAAAAACTAAATGGCAAAATGGCAGAAGGAAGTCCTGCATTAGCAGTAGTGCCGTTAAATGTAAATGGCTTAAACTCTCCATTCTAAAGGTGGAGATTGACAGAATGGCTAAAAAAATATGGCCCAACTATATGTGGCTCACAAGAAATGCACCTTAAATGCAAAGACATGAGTAGGTTGAAAATGAGAGGATGGAAAAAGATATACCATGCAAATGGTAACCAAAAGAGAGCTGGGGTACCTTTGTTAATATCAGATAAAATAGACTTTAAGTCAAGAACTATTACACGGGACAAAGATGGTCATTATATATTAATAAAGGGGTCAATTCAACAAGAAGATATAAAAATTATAAATACATATGCACCTAGCATTGTAGCCCCATATTATATGATGCAAATACTGACAGATTTAAAGGGATAAATGGATGGTTCTGCATTAATAGTAGGAGATTTTAGTACACCACTATCAATAATGGATAGAACATCTAGACAGAAGATCAATAAATAAATGTGAGACTTGAATGATACTGTAAATCAACTAGACCTAACAGACTTATATAGAACACTTTATCCAACAGAAACAGAATACACATTTTTCTCAAGGACACATAGATCATTCTCCAGGTAGATCACATCTTAGACAAAAAACAAGTCTCAATAAATTAATAAATATTGAAATCATACAATGTATATTCTCTAACCATAATCGAATAAAGCTAGAAATCAATAACAGAGGGAGAAATGGAAAATTCATGAATATGTGGAAATTAAACAACATACTCTAAAATAACCAATGGGTTAAGGAAGAAATCAGAAGGGAAATTAGGAAATATTTTGAGGTGAATGAAAATGAAAATACAACATACCAAAATTTATGAGATGCAATAAAGGCAGTGTTGAGAGGGAAATTTATAGCTCTAAATGCTTACATTAAAAAGGAAGAAAAATTTGGGAGTGGATGTGGCTCAGGCAGTTGGGCATCTGCCTCCCACACAAGAGTTCCAGGTTCAGCTCCCAGTGCCTTCTAAAGAAGACAAACAATGAGCAAAAACAACAAGCAGACAATGAGAAAAAAAAAGAGCAAGAGCAAAAACAAGAAAACAATGAGCAAGACAATAAGAAAACAATGAGCAGACTGTGAGCAAAAAAACACAAATGAGCAGGGAGTGGATGTGGCTCAAGCAATTGGGTGCCTGTCTCCCATATTGGAGGTCCTGAGTTTGGTTCCTGGTACCTCCTAAAGAAGAAACAGACAATGAGCAAAAACAATGAGCAGACAATGAACAAAAAAACCCAAGCAGACAATGAGAAAAAACAATGAGCAAACAGACAAGGGTGGGGAGAAAAAAAAATTTCCAGCCAGAGACCTAACATCAAAACTGGAAGAACTAAAAAAAAAAAGAGTGAACTAAGCCCATAGTGAGCAGAAGAAAATAAATAACAAATATTATAGTGGCAGTAAATTAAATCAATAACTAAATAAACAATGGAACCAACAAAACAAAAAATTGGTTCTTTGAAAAGATCAATAAAATTGATACACATTTAACAAGATTGAAGAAGGGAAAAAGAGAGAGGACACAAATATCTAAAATCAGAAATGAAAAGGGGAACTTACTACCAATCCCACTGAAATAAAAAGGACCAAAAAAGGGTGCTATGAACAACTATATACCAACAAATTAAATTAACCTATATTAAATGGACAGATGCATAGAAACTCACAAAGTATCTACACTCAAGAAGAAATAGAAGATGGTAACAAATCAATACCTATCAAAGAGATTGAATCAGTGATGAAAACTTCCTAACAAAGAAAGGCTTAGGAGCAGATGTCTTCTCAGGGGACTTTTACGAAACATTCCAAGAAGAATTTACACCAATTCTGCTCAAATTCTTCCAAATTTGAATAAGAAGGAAGACTTCCTAACTTGTTTTACGAGGCTAAACATTACCCTCATACCAAAGACAGATAAAGATACCAGAAGAAAAGGAAATAACACACCAACACCTCTTCTGAATGTAGATGCAAAAATTCTCAACAAAATACTAGCAAACCAAATCCAACAACACATTAAAATAATTATATACTACGATCAAGTGGGATTTATCCCATTTATGCAAGAGTGGCTCAACATAAGAAAATCAATTAATGTAATACATCACATTAATAGACTGAAGGGGAAAAAATCCCATGGTCATCTCAATTGGCATAGAAAAGACAAATAACAAAATACAGTACCCATTCTTGTTAAAAACACTTAGAAAACTGGGAATAGAAGGAATGTTCCTTAATAGGATAAAAGGTATAGATGATAATTGCAAAACTAACATCATACTTAATGGTCAAAGACCGAAAACTTTCCTTCTCATACTAGGAACAAGACAAGGATGTCATTATCACC
Organism: Dasypus novemcinctus; assembly: GCF_030445035.2. Taxonomy (NCBI): domain Eukaryota; kingdom Metazoa; phylum Chordata; class Mammalia; order Cingulata; family Dasypodidae; genus Dasypus; species Dasypus novemcinctus. The sequence goes on along the minus strand of NC_080674.1, from coordinate 17,452,675 downwards.
ACTGTTATTTATCATTTTACCACATGGTCTAGCCAGCACGATAAAGCAAGAAAAATAAATAAAAGGTATCCAAATTGGAGAGGAATAAGTTGAGTTATCTTTATTAGCAGATCACATGATTCTATATACAGAAAATCCTGAAAAAAATCTTCGACAAAGATCCTAGAGCTAATAAATATATTCAGCAAAGTGGTGGGATACAAGATCAACACCCCAAAATCAGTAGTGTTTCTATACTCTAGTAATGGCCAATTGGAAGATGAAATCAAGAAAAAAATTCTTTCAATAGTAGTAAAAAAATCAAATATTTAGGAATAAATCTAATCAAAGATATATAGGACTTATATATAACAAATAACAAAACATTCCTAAAAGAAACCAAAGAAGACCTAATAAATGGAAAGCCATTCTGTGTTCATGGATTAGAATACTAATTATTGTTAAGATGTCAATTCCACCCACAGTGATTTATTTGCAAACCCGATAAAAGTTCCAACAACCTTCTTTGCAGAAATGGAAAAGCCAATCATCAAATTTATGTAGAAGGGTAAGGAGCCATGAATAGCCAAAGTCATCTTGAAAAAGAAGAATGAAGTTAGAGGCCTCACACTTCCCAATCTTAAAATGTATTACAGAACCACAGTAACCAAAATAGTGTGTTACTGACACAGCCTGATGGAATTGTACTGAGAGCTCAGAAATCAATTTTCACATTTATGGCTACCTGAGTTTTTACAAGGGGGCAAAAGAGTCCAAGAGCACTCTACTGGGAAAGAATAATCTCTTCAACAAATGGTCCTGGCAAAACCAGATTTCCATTTGCAAAAGAACAATGAAGAATCCCTACCTTACACCATGTAGAAAAATCAACTCAAAATAGATCAAAGACATGAATATAAGAGTCAGAATTATCCAACTTCTAGGAGAAATGTAGGGAAGCATCATCAGGATCTTGTGCTAGGTAAGGGTTTCTTAAACTTTTCACCAAAAACATAAGCAAAAAAAAAAAAAAAAAAGGAAAGAAAAAAAAATAGGTAAATGGGACCTCATCAAAATTAAAAACTTTTGTGCATAAAAGGAATTCATCATGAAAGTAAAACAACAATCTACACAATAGCAAAAATATTTGAAAACCATATATCAGATAGGTTTTAATATCCAGAATATGTAAAAAGTCCTTCAACTCTATGACAAAAAGACAAACAACCCTATTAAAAATGGTCAAAAAACTTTAAAAGACATTTTCCAAAAGAGATATACAAATAGCTAAAAGTTACATGAAAAGATGCTCAACATTGTTAGCCTTTGGGGAAATGCAAATCAAAACCACAGTGAGATACCATTTCATGTCCACTAGAATAGTCACTATTAAAAAATTGGAAATTTACAAGTGTTGGAGAGGATGTGGAGAAATAAGAACACTCATTGCTGTTGAGAATGTTAAATGGTGCAGCTTCTGTGGAAAACAATTTGGCAGTTCTTCAGAAAGTTAAGTATAGAATTACCATATGACCTGGCAATTCCACTTCTAGGTACGGACCTCAAAGAATTGCAAGCAGGTACTCAAAACATACACATGTACACCAGTGTTCATAGCCGCATTATTCACAATTACCAAAAGATGGAAGTAACCCAAGTGTCCATGAATGGATAAAGAAAATGTGGTGTATACACACAATGGAATACCACTCATCTGTAAAAGGAATGAAGTTCTGATACATGTGACAACATAGATGAACCTTGAAGACATCATGTTGTGAAATAAGATAGACACATAAGGACAATTATTATATGATCTCACAGACATGAAATAATTAGAATAAGCAAAATCATAGAACCACAGCACATGGTGGGGGTTGGGAACAAGGAGTTAAGGTTTAAAATATGCATAGTTTCTATTTGGGATGATGGAAAAATCTCAATAATGGTTGATGTGATTGTAGCACAACAATGTCAATGCATTCAATAGCAATGAATTACATATTTGAATAGTTAAAAGAGGAAATGTTAGGTTGTATATATGGTACTAGAATAAATTTTTTTTAAAAAAATCCATGAAATGGCACAACACATACAGTCAACGCTAAGTTAAACCATGGACCATAGTTAATAGCACAGTTATAAAAATTTCTTTAATCAATTGTAACAAATGGGCCACACCAATGCAATGTGTTAATAGTAGGGTGGTACATGGGAATCTTGTATTTTATGTATGTTTTTCTGAAACCCTAAACTTCCCTAGTAAAAAAATTCCTAGTGCTTGTAAAAATTATGCAAATCATTCCCTTATTTATAACTTACTAATTTATTGTAAAGCAGTTTACTTTCTTCTGTGGCTGGCTTTAATGAGTTTCTTTCAGAAGAACTATAAAAACTATGCTATGAGAAAGGAAAGTGTGTTGTTTTGTTAATAAGCAGTGTAGCTGTCACCAGATGCTATGAAGATTGATTACTTATGCATTTTTAATGCAGACAATTTATTAGATGATAGGGTTTTTTCCTCTCTAAATTTCCAATAGGAGGAAATCACTGAGTTTTTCCATTTTAAATTAAAGGCTTTCTACAATTGGTTTTTCACTAAGCCTTGAAATAGATGATCAAATTCAATTATGTAACAAACAAGTCTAGGATAAGCACTACTGACAATGCTTCTCCCTCATACTTTCATATTTTATTTGTAATAAACTTTATTTTCAGAGAAGCTTTAGATTTACAAAAAAATTACACTGAATGTATAGTGAGTTCCCATATAACTTTTCCCTCACACACATATAGTTTTCCCTCTATTATTAACATATTACATTAGTGTGGTACATTTGTTAAAATTGAAGAACCAATATTGATATATTACTTCTACTCAAAGTCTATAGTTTACATGATGGTTTACACTTTGTGCTATATAGTTTTATAGGCTTTGGCAAATATGTAATGTCATGTATCTATCATTACAGTGTCATACAGACTTTACCATCATCATTGTTTTGTTAGCTGTCCAGGGCAAGCCCAAAGAACTGGAGAACAGAAGTTGGCCCAGTTGCGCTGGATTTCAGGACTCAACCAGCATAGGAACCATTCAAAGATTAAAGTTTCTGAGAGTTATGTTCAACAGATACATTGAAAATTATAGGTTCAAATAAAATGAGTAGAAGAATCATGACTAGGGAAATTATAAAGGATTATAGCTATGTTATATTGGAGGAATAGATTTTCATATATTCCCAAGTATGGACCATCAAGAGGGTGTTGATTTCACGAGATTGTGCCTTGCCTATTCCTCCTCATCCTTTATGCCTACTTAAACCCCAACTAATCTCTTGAGAGCAAGAAGCAAACAAAATGCCAATTAATTTGTCCAGTAGAATACTTTTACTATATAGTAAGTGTTCCATAAATGTTTGTTGGATCAATGCATGTCTTATGCTGTTGTTTATTGGAAATGCTATTTCAAAGATTCCTCTTGAATAGGTTTGTTCTAAGCTTGGTTATCATTGAGGGACTGCTATACAGGATTCACATTTCCTTAGGTCTCTGTTGACTTCCAACAGTCAACAAGGAGGGTGGGTTGTAGAGAGAACCTAGGACTCAGACCTCTATTCTGCAGACATGGTCAACTTCTTTGCCTAGTTGAGTTATAGCCCAATTCCATCACTGTTTCCCTTCACTGAAGGGAGTTGAAGCTGTCATTCCTAGTGATACCAAGTGGTCAGCCTGGAGTTCAGCTTTATTGAAACAGACAAAGGGAAATTTCCTATTCAAGGTGACAAAGTGCTCTAAGATGACCAAGGTGAAACTCCCACAGCAGTTGCTCTTAAACTTTTGTATCTAATGGCAAAGAAGTGTAAGCTTATGTCTCCAGGAAATATTGAGAGGTAAGCCAGAGGGGCTTATAGACAGAAAAACTTTTCCTTATTTTCTTAGTCTCTCTTAAAAATTCATGGAAGTTTGCATTCCAAATCATAATATACCTGTTTGTTATAATACAATAAAATGAAACACAACAAAACAAAGCAGAAATTTCCTACCCATATTTGGTTAATATTGAATTGAATATTGAGTGAATATTGAATAAGGAAAACCTAGGTGAGTTGAGAGAGCTGATACTGAACATCACATTCGGAACCCAGTTGATGTCTCTGCTCTGAGATGGGGTCACAATATTTTGAGAACTTCAACTTACATAAAAATGACAAAGACGTTTTCATTACTGGGTAAGTTGCATCCGAGTAATCGCTGAGGACAGATTCCTGGAAGGTGGCCACAGAGATGGTACAATGCCACATTTGCAGCCACAGCAACATTGGTTAGATGTCTCTTACTGAGAGGTTAAACCACTTGGGTCAAATGGTGAACTGAAACGGTTCCTGATTCATTGTCAATAGTCAAGGAAATAGTTACCAAAGAACTTTTTCAGAGAAGTGAAATGACTGACGCTACTATTCTCTATTTAATCACTAATTCTGGAATTTCCACACACGCTCATGAACTAGGTAACAAAATCCTCATCACCTCCACAATGGTGAACTCTTTGTACACTTACAAATAACATCACCATTGTAGCATTCTCTCCATAGGCAGTAAAACCCACTTTTGGACTGGATTAGATGTTTGTGAGAAGTCATTCTGGAGATTTCCTAAGAAAGTCAATGAATGAACACTAAAGTCATTTACCAAATCTAGCTTTTTTTTTTTTTAAATGACAAATTTTAATTAAAAATTTTTTTATGGTTACATGACATTTTTGCAAGATTTTAAAAATGTTTAAATTGTTAAATATAAAACTAATACAGACAATAGCATACAGCAAATGTACAGCTTAATGAATTAGAAAGCAAACACTCTTATACCCTTGGAAGGTGTTCCCATGGAAGGTGATAGAACCATGTCAGCAACCCCAACAAGAACTTGTTAAGCCATAACCTCTGTGGTCAACATAGGCAGACTGGATGGGTCACTTACATGATGTTCTGAGGCCTACAATAAAGATAAGAGCTCTTCAACCACCAAACAAGCAATATTTATTAAGGGCATATAATTGTGTTATCTACAAAATACAGGATCCCCCCCATGCTCATTTAATGAAAGAGGAGAGAGAGGAAAAGAAATCTGCATTTATTGACTGCCCACTGTGTGCTAGGTACTTTACCTGTTTTCTTTTTTTAAAATTTTTGTTTTTATTTTATTTTTATTTTTTAATTATTATTTTTTGTCTTTATTTATTTTTTAATGTTACATTTAAAAAATATGAGGTCCCCAAATACCCTCCACCCCCCTTACCCCACTCCTCCCACAACAACAACCTCCTCCAACATCATGGGACACTCACTGCACTCAGTGAACACATCTCTGAGCACTGCTGCACCACATGGTCAGTGGTCCACATTTAAATTTACACTCTCCCCCAGTCCACACCGTGGGCCATGGGAGGACACACAATGTCCAGAAACTGTCCCTGCAGTACCACCCAGGACAACTCCAAGTCCTGAAAATGCCCCCACATCACATCTCCTCTTCCCACTCCCCATCCCCAGCAGCCATCATGGCCACTTTCTCCACCTCAATGCCACATTTACTTCCATCACTAATCACAACAATTCCAGAATAGGAATCAGCAAGTCAACTCTGATCCATACTCCACTCCTCCATTCTGTGGACCTTGGAATGGCTATGTCCACTCCACCTCTGTACCAAGAGGGTGCTTAGATTCCACTTGGATGATGGATGCAGTTCTCCTGTTTGCAGTTGTAGGCACCCTTGGCTCCCTGGTGTGGTGATTGACCCTCTTCACCTCCCTTTTAGATGGCTGGGGTAAGTCCAATAAACCAGAGGATAGGAGTTGCAAGTCTGTTGAGGCTCAGGGCCTGGCTATTACATGGACAGTCCAGAGATTCAGGTCCCCTGAGTATACACTCAACCCCAGCACCAACCACAGGTCTGGTAAAAGTGACAGGAGAGGCTTGTGAACAAATATCACATCTGAGTTCAACTCAGTCACACTCAGGAACACAAACTCCAAAGTAGGGCCATCTGACATGGCACTGAAGTCCATCTGCCATGACCATAGAACCTGCAGGTCTCTGTAGCCCTCAGAAGAACCAATACCTGGGGTTGTATCTACTTAAGCTGTCTCTGGGACTCTGCTGAGGTGTGTGTAAGGGCAACACCTCTGATGACCTCCTGGCTCTTTTTTGGAGATTCATAGCCATATAAACTCATTTGTCCTTTCCATTTCCTCCTTTTATTCAAGGTCAAAAAGCATTTTTAACTCCTGATATTACATGCAGACTGAGATATTCTGCTGGTCTGTGTTGACCCTTTTATTCAAGGTCATTCTCCAGTCACATCATTAGCTGGTACTTGGTAGTAATCCCTCAGTGCCAGGGAGGCTCATCCCCAGGAGTCTTGTCCCATGCTGGGGGGAAGGCAATGCTGAGTTTGGCTTTGAGACTGGCCATATCCAAATCTATTTTTTAGCCTTTTGTAATGATGCCCCTTGTTTTTGCTTCCAGGGGAAAAAAGCTGTAAGTTTAACCCTGAGTTCATAAATTCTGATTTGTAACTTCTAGGATTAACAACCATCCTGGTTTGCCTGGGATTGAGGCGTTTTCTGGGCAAACCATGAAAGTCCACTCAAAACCAAGACAATTTGGTCACCCTATGAGTTTGACTCTCTTTGTGTTAGGCCAAGCTCTTCCTTTTTTGTTAGACATTTACCTGAAATAATGAGTCTCCAAGTCATTTCTTGGAACGATATTTCTGCTTTTTGCTATCCCATTGGACATAGTGAGAAACTAAAGAGGCAGATAGTCAGTTAAGGAGGTCTTGGTGAAAGGCGATTAGCTGCAAGCCTTTAGGCTGCACAGTGGTAATCCAAAATTGTGAATGTTTCTCACTAGTTCCATCTCCCATTCTCTCCTCATGGTTGTTTCTAGTTGAAACACTGCTAGTGATGATTCACTTATTTCTGTGCCTGTGTAATAAAAAATAAAAAGGACTTATTTTTTATCAGGTGATCATAACTATGAGCTTCTGCACACCCTGAGTAATCAGACTTTCTAGATCCTTCTTCCAGGTGGGACAGGCACATTTGTGTAATTCATTCTCTCTCAGAACTGCTCCCAAAGCAATAATCTCACCCAGTTCCCTGGCAACGCAAGAGAACAAGATTATCTAATCACTCTCAAGACATTAAAATTTTCTACTCTCCAGTTTTACAAAACTCATACTGTGGTTTTTCACCATGGAATAGTGATATTCTTCATATTTTATTTGCACACGGTTATTGACAACACCTTTTGAGGACAAAAATTTCAAAGTTCCCCTTTTAAATTGTTGGTAAAATTTGTGCCCCTGGACATGTGTGATGTCCATAAGGAGGCGAGGGCAAGGCATGTGGTGGTGGTTCTCATGGACAAATGGCTCTTGCTGTCTGTTCTACTATCCTTAATGTTAGAATTGGAATTAACCAGAACATCCTTTGAAATAGGATACAAAAGTGACTGTAATTGTGGCTCAGATTTATGAACTGTGTGTGTCTAGTACATTAGTGGGTCCTCTTAATTAAAGGGCTAAAGTCAAGAGATAAGAGAGGATGACCAATTCTGGCTATTAGTTTCCATAAGCATAAAAATTTCAAGTAGTCACAACTTAATCAACAGGGCTAATTAATGATGTCCTCTGCAGCCTGCAAAGTCCTTGTTTCAGATCTTTATATCCCTTTCAGCTCCTTATCCAATGTCCTATACTAAGGAGATAATCAATATTAATGATTGTCATACTGCTAGCAGCCTTAACTTGTACAAATTAATGAAAAGAAATGGGAGTTGTATTGTCCCTGATTTTTGTGTGTGTGCTGAATGTAACAGAGAATGAGGCTGGTCTGAGATCAACATCCCGGAAATGCATTTATACAAACACAAAAGTTATCCCACTGCTCAGGCTGTCCTTTTACATATATGAAACCAAGGTAAAGATTCATTTAATTAGCAAAATGTGAGTAAGAAAAGCACAAGTTAGGAGGGTGAATGTTATCATCTAGGAGAGATAATAGAAACTGGAAATCAAACTGTGGCAGAGGCAGTTGGAACGAAGATACACATTCCCATTATCAAGTCAAAATTGTGTAGCCAATAGTATTTGGGAGTAAAGGAGAAAAAAGAGTTCAAGAAGACATTAGAGTTTTATGCAATGTTCAATTAACCTTAAGAACTGCTTTGTTTTTTGCTAAAGAAGATATTTTTGATTTTAGATATACTTAGTTGGAGGATTTAGTGGGGTACCCAGTTGGCAATACTCAACTGGAAGTTGCAAAATGCAAGCCCATGGTTTGACATGAGAATGTGGGGAGAGGTTAAAAATTGTTAGTCAATGAAGGAAATACTCTTCAGATGGCTCAAAGTGTGAATCATACCCTTATTATTGCTGTATTAGGTACATAATTGTGGGACACAGTGTAGACATTAAAAAGAGGTACAGTTTATTGTAATAAAAAATTTTCACTGAAATCAGGAACAAGTCAATTATGCCCATATAATCATTTATATACAACACTGTACTAGATATTCTAGCCAGTGGACAAAGATCAGGAAAAAAATTAAATTTCTGTGGATTAGAAAGGAATAAAGAAAGCTATAAATTTTTTCTGATGACTACTTCAAAAACACAAAGGCAAATTATTACAATAAGATGTAAGATTAGGCGGCGGACTTGGCCCAGTGGTTAGGGCGTCTGCCTACCACATGGGAGGTCCGCGGTTCGAACCTTGGGCCTCCTTGACCCGTGTGGAGCTGGCCCATGCGCAGTGCTGATGCACGCAAGGAGTGCCCTGCCACGCAGGGGTGTCCCCTGCGTAGGGGAGCCCCACGCGCAAGGAGTGCGCCCCGTAAGGAGAGCCGCCCAGGGTGAAAGAAAGTGCAGCCTGCCCAGGAATGGTGCTGCACACACGGAGAGCTGACACAACAAGATGATGCAACAGAAAGAAATACAAATTCCAGTGCCGCTGACAACAACAGAAGCGGACAAAGAAGACGCAGCAAATGGACACAGAGAACAATTGGGATGGAGAGGGGAAGGGGAGAGAAATAAATAAAAATAAATAAATCTTTAAAAAAAAAAGATGTAAGATTAAAATAAAAAGTTAGTTAAATTTCTATGTACCAACAACAAGATGTTAGGAAAAACTACATTTATAATAGTAATATTAATATAAGACACTGAGAACTAAAACTAATAAAAGAATTACAAGAAATTTATTAATTTTTAAAGCTTTAAAAAAGACATTAAAGTAGATATGTAAATGGAGAGATACACAATCCTCATTGATGCTGCTTCTTAGCAAATTGACATAGAAATTTAATGCAATTATCTTAAAAATCCCAATGGTATTTGTGATAGAATTTGACTAGTTGGTTATGAAATCCCCATAAAATGCAAAGGGCCAAGAATAATCAAGATATTTCTGAAGAACAGATTTGAGAGACTTGCTCTACCAGTTTAAAAGACTTAAAAAAAAAGCTAGTTATTAAGAAAATGTAGTATTGGCAGTGTTAGGCAATGAAACAGAATCAAGAACCCAGTAGCACACTGACACATATGAAACCTTGAAATAATACAGAATTGGCATGGCATATCAGAATTTTAAAGAGGAACAGCACAGGGACAACCAGCAAGATGACAGCAGATAAGGAGCTTCTTAGAGTCAGCTCCTGCTACAGGGCAGTTAGTAAACACCCAGAGCTATGTGGAGCTAGCTGAAGCACCTGTTTGGGGCTCCAGGAGACCAGAAGTGCATCCTGCAACAACCTTGAAGGAATGGAAGGAGGAGGCTGCCCCCATCTGCAGAGATTCATGAGTAGAGCACTCCATGCCACAGAGGCCAGTGCCTATCCTCCACTGGAGGCATAAGCTACCTTGGGAGCTGTTCTACTGGAATTGAAAGCTCCACTTCCCAAAAACGTGGGAGGAAAGGACAGTTGGACACCAACCTCAGCTACTGATGAGTAAATTCAATGGGCTAAAGTATAATCCTGAGAACTCAAGCTAATGTTTGAGCCTGTCCAAGTCAGAAAGAGGCCGGGAGCCGCCATCAGAACTCCACACCTGGCAGGAGGGTAAGCAGGGCGGACTGAAAATCCCAGTGCTGGTAGGGACCAGCTTCTTTCTATCCAGGTCAGATTGCAGCTCTAGCCTAGACCCCAGTGCCACCTCCAGCAGGGAGGAAGCTGTAGGGACCTGCGCCAGCCTCTCTGGGAAGTTACCAGCCAAGCCTTGGAGGCCAGTGATTATCCTACTCTGGCAGCATGAGCTGCCACAGGAGCTATTCTGTGGCTGAAATTGGAAGCTCCATTTCCCAAAAACGGGAGGAGGACACGGTTGGCTGCCAATTTTGGCTACTGATTGGTGGACTTGGCTGGCTAAGGTGTAACTCTAGGAACAGCTAGGGTGTGACTCTGTCCAGGTTGGAAGGAAGCCGGTTATCCACCATTTTGACTCCACCCTGAGCATGAGGGGAGGCCTGGCTGACCAAAAATCATGCTGGCTGTAGGATCCGGTTTCTTTCACCCAGATCAGCCTTTCGCTGGCACAGACTGAATAATCAGAAGCCTACCAGGGGAAGTGCGGTCATCTAGTTATAATTTGAGTAGAATTGGCATCTTAATGATATTTAGTTTTCCAATCTATGAGTATGGAATGTTCTTCCAGTTATTATTATTATTTTTTTAAAGATTTATTTATTTATTTATTTTATTTAATTCCCCTCCCCTCCCCCGGTTATCTGTTTTCTGTGTCTTTTTGCTGCGTCTTGTTTCTTTGTCCACTTCTGTTGTCGTCAGTGGCACAGGAAGTGTGGGCGGTGCCGTTCCTCGGCAGGCTGCTCCCTCCTTCGCACTGGGCGGCTCTCCTTATGGGTGCACTCCTTGCACGTGGGGCTCCCCTATGCGGGGGACACCCCTGTGTGGCACGGCACTCCTTGCGCACATCAGCACTGCGCATGGGCCAGCTCCACACGGGTCAAGGAGGCCCAGGACTTGAACCGCGGACCTCCCATGTGGTAGACGGACGCCCCAACCACTGGGCCAAAGTCTGTTTCCCTTCTTCCAGTTATTTATGCCTTTTTTGATTTAACATTCACTTGCAGTTTTCTGAATACAAGTGCTTTACATCATTGGTTAAGTTGGTTCTTGACTATTTGAGTTTTATCTGTCATATTTTATTTTCACCACTCTTTCAACACTTTTAGCTGCTTTTATTTATATAATCTTCATTTCTGGACTCTCTTCCAGGCCTCTCTCTTCCATCTTTTCTTTTCAGGCTCTAGCACACCCTTTAGTATTTTCTGAAAATCTGGGTTCTTGCTTAGAAATTCTCACAGTTTCTGTTTTTCTGTGAATAATCTAATCTCGCCCTCATTTTTGAAAGGCAGTCTTGCTGGATATAAGATTCTTGGCTGGAAGTTTTTCTCTTGTAGTGTCTTAAATGTATCAGACCACTGTCTTCTTGCCTCCATGGTTTCTAGTGAGACATCAGCACTTAATCTTATTGGGTATCCCTTATATGTTATGCATTGCTTTTCTCTTGTTGTTCTCGGAATTCTCTTTTCATCTTTGATATCTGACATTCTGATGTGTATGTGTCTCAGATTTGGTCTATTTGGATTTTTTTGTATTGGGATACATTGTGTTTCTTGGATACAGATATCTATGTCCTTTAATAGGGTTGGGAAATTTTCTATCATTATTTCTTCAAATATTCCTTCTGCTCCTTTTCCCTTCTCTTCTTCTTCTGGGACAGCCATGACACATATGTTTGGACACCTTTTGCTGTGATTTAGTTCCCTGAGATCTTGTTCAATTTTTTCCATTTTTTTTCTTCATCTGTTCTTTTGTATGCTCACTTTCAGAGGTCATTTCTTCAAGCTCGCCCAATCCCTTCTTCTGCCTCTTCAAATCTGCTATTATATGATTCCAATGTTTTTAAAATTTCATTTATTTCACCTTTCATTACCATAATATCTGCTTTTTTTCTCTGTATGCTTTCAAATTCTTCTTTGTGCTCATCTAGTGTCTTCTCAATATCCATAATCTTAGGCCATCTTATTGAATTTATTATGGGGATTTGTTTGAACATCTATAATTAGTTGTCTCAACACTTTTATGTCATCTAGAGCCTTATCTTGTTTCCTTTAACTGGGCTGTATCTTCCTCTTTCTTGATGCGGATTGTAATTTTTTGTTGTGTCTTAGCATCTGGATTATAGAGTATTTATTCTGGGTACAATTTTTCTCTTTAGTTTAGGGCTTCCTGCCCTTTTTCCCTTGCTGGTTGAGCAGTAGGAGCCAAGGATGTAATTTATGCTATGAGCTGTGGAGGCTCAAGTTGCCCTCATTTTACCAGGGTCCAATGAAGCGTCTCCCAACTTTCTCCTTTGCCATGGATAGGGACAGAGTTACAGCTGTGTGGAATAATCCAAGTCATGCAGGCCTAGACTGTAGTTGCCCAGAGAGACGAATGAAGCTTGACACCCCTTCTCCTCTGCCTGGGGTGGGGATGGAGCTGCAGGTGTGGGTAGCAGTCTATGCAGTGAGGGTCTAAGATGACCACAGTTGCCCCAATGGATTTCTGATTTTCAGTCTTTACCAGCTCAAGGTACCTGCAGTTACCCGGATAGACTGGTGCAGGGCTCACCAGCCTACTCCCCACCAGAGGTGGGGCCGAAGCCTCGTCTAGGGCTACAGGCTGATCTGGGTGAAAGAAATCATTTGCAGTCAGCCCAGGTTCCCCTCAGGCATGGGGTGGAGTCAATATGGCTCTGGGTGTTTACTAACTGCCCTGTAGCAGGAGCTGACTCTAGGAGCTCCTTACTCCATCATCATCTTGATGGTTGTTCTAAAGGGTTGTAACATAGGTAATTTTTTTTGTTTTGCACCCATGCTGTTCATTGCTAAATATAATAGTCTGATCATGACTCTGAATGAATGTATCTTTTAAAAAATGTGCTTTGTAAAATTAATCTACTCTAAAGCCATCTTGATAAACTGCCCCAACAGTATGGAGTTAGAATTCCTCCAGGGTGATGCTAGATTCCACTCAAAATTCATTTACCGTCTTGGAAGACTGCTTGTGGGCAGAGAAACTTTTTGTCTTCAAAAACCTTGGTGTAGTTGAACTGACAGTCACTATGTTACGACCTGGAGTTCATCCTTAAAAAGTGTCCTCCAAGCAAAGTTAAAGAATTTTATTTGCTTATAAAAATAATTCTTGGCAGATCCTATGCAATATATCTAAATTGAATAACTGTACCAGATAAAAATATAGATTGGAAATGATGCTTTTGTATCATCCATTAGCATGTGTAATCAATAAACAATTTGATATCTTTTTAAAAAAACTTCTAGAATAAAGATACTGAAAAATATCTTTATGACCTTGAGATAAGGAGCAATATCTTTTAAAAAGTATACATTAAAGAAAATGACTGATAAATGTATTATATTAATTATTTGAATTCCTCTTAATCAAAAAGCTAGTTAAAAGATAAGTTGTAAATATGACAAAGATATTTTAAATACCATAATCTTATAAGAATGAATATCCAGAATGTATCTACCAAGCCAATAGAAACAATAACCCCAAAGAGAAATACCTCAAAAGAAAAATACTATAAATATTTCTATTTGCCCAGTGGGAAAATGGGCAAAAAAAAAAAAAAAAAAAAGAACAGTCAATTCATAGATGAAGAAAAAATGATCAAAAAGTTTATGAAAAGATGTTTAAGCCCCCTCATTAGTAATCAAGGAAATGCATTTTTTAAATCCACCCAACTGGCAAAAACTAAGTAGACTGACAATACCATGGATTGTGAGAGGGTGCAAAATAGAATCAATTATGCACTGATGGAAGCATATGAAAAAACAATTTGACATAATCTAGTCAATATAATGATGTACAAGCTTTGAGAACAAAACTTTCAACATCTAGGTGCATACTCTAGAGAAATAAATACCTTGTCTTGTGCACTAGAATACATAAATTCATATAATACCAGTTGAAGTAGAACCTTATCAAATGACTACCAGCAAGAGTTTATATAACAAGAGTTATGGTAGAGTCATACACTGGAATATACCAGTGTACATGAAAATAAGTGACCAACAGGTGTATATCAACATAGATGCTTTTCACATTCAATAGTGAAAAAAAAAGCAAGTCACATGTATATTGAAATGCACCTGAATATTGGAAATGATTCTATGTATATTGAAAAAAGTGTAAAGTGAAAATTAAGCTCAGGGATATATAGAAATGTGGCAAAGCTGTAAATTAAAGCAAGGATATGATAAACACAAAATTCATGATATTAGCTATTATAATATGGAGGTGAGGGATGGGAAGGAGTTACATAAAGCAAAAACTTGGAAACATTCTATTTGTTTAACTGGATCCTTGGTGTTATTAATACACTATTAGTACTCTTGATGTGATGTATTTCATAATTATAAAATAGTTTTGAGTTCTACATTGTAATGTCCATTTAAACATTAATTAATTTATTCACAATGCATTGGGAGGACATGTCATGTAAGAGGCACTGGGTTTAGTGTATGGAAAATGGGCCCATCCTCAAGGAGTTCAAATCCTAGTGGTAGAATTCTTGCCACTAGGATTCTGAGTGCTGCTTGGTGAAATGGGATTTTCTTAAGATGTAATGACTTCCTAGTGCATGAGTGTTTTGTAATTCCTGGAGCTGAATTTTGTCACAAACCAGAGCTTCTCTTTATTCATTGGAGTCATCCATAGTGCCTAGCATTACTTGGCTTATAGTAGGTTTTTAAATGATATTTGCCGAGGTGAGGAAGGCAGGAAGTCAGAGGGACAGAGGGAGAGATGAAGGGAGGCAGGTGGCATGTCCACTGGCGATCAGGGAAATACCTGTACAAGACTTGGCTTTGTTTTAACAGTTCCCTAGAGCAACTGAATATTTGAAACTTTAGGTTTGTATTTGGATCCACTCAACCAAAATATTCAAAATGTACTTGAGATTTTGTTGTTGGATTAGGACAGAGATGACTACTCCTTATGTAAAGGTAACCCAGTGACTAAATTGGTATTCGACTATAGATTAGGACACATGTCATTGAATGATCAGTCTGATGGTGACATCATTTTGATATGAAAACAGGGTTAGAACTATTGAAGGTTTTCCAGCCATTTGGAAGGTAGTTTTATGTTCTAACAGATTCTTAATCTCAGGTTCCCATCACCTTGGTTTTACTTGTGTCTACAGCCAAGGAAGGGGGGGACTTAAGCAAGATGCCCCCTCAGAAAGCAGCACTTTTAACAGCTTGAATTCATTTGACCCCAAAATACGGTGCTGTTCTGCTCTGAGCACTCAGCTTATTTGAGAACACATCTTCAACACTTTAAAAATCACTTCCTTTCTCCATTTCCACTTCCTCCCTTTTTAGCTCCAAATAGTAAAGCTGGCAGAACACATTTGTTTGCACGAAATTCAGCTGCTCTGCCAGTGGGACCTACCACCTGCTGCCTCCAAGAAATGAAGTTTCCGGGAACATTAACACAGATGTTTAGTTGTTGGTCAATTGGCAATAAAAGATTCAAAAATTCTTCTACTTTTCAGCCTTTCTGAATGCAGAGCATTGCAGGGAGTGAGATCTTTCTAAGAAGGAGGCAGTCAGTCATGTTGAGGTTGGAATCACAGCACTGCACTAGAGAAAGGTCTGGTGGAATATGTCTGAGACCAGGTCAAGATCTTTAAACAAGAATCCACTGCTGCTCTGGAAAATTCGTTTTCTTCCTGACCATTTTCCATCAACAGAGTGGAAGTTAAAAGCATCAAACTCATGCAAAAGCTTTTATGAAAATTAATGTATCAAACAAATGGATCTTTAGAAAGATCCAAGAACTGATGCATGCTAATAATATTAGCTTCAATTATATTTAGGTTTTTTCAAATACAGCCCTTGCAAATAGATAAGGGAGGCTGCTTCTGTTTCCTCTCCCCATGTTTCTCTCCGTAAGCAGAATGACTCATGGATTAGTCTGAAGCCAAATAGCATCAAGAAAAGAGCAACAAAAGAACAGAAGAAAAATGGCACCTCCCCTCTTTCCCTCCCAAGTGCTGGCACAGAGTACTCCCAGGAGATGCTGAAATTGGTCGAGATGTTGAATTCTATCTGGCAATTTTCATTGTTATACTTACTGTCTTCCTCTGCCAGTTGTCATTCTCTGTGACTAAGTAAAAATAATTATGCAGTGCATGATAATTCACCGTGACGTGTCTGCAATGTGTTTTAGAATACTAAACCCAGTTCACTGAGTTTCTGGATCTTTAGAAAACACTGTTTATAACAGAGTTGTCACCCTTGGAGACACTTTCTAAAAGTGATAATGAACTTTGCTGTGTTTTTACAAGAGGCCCTGTGGCAGTTAATCACACCTTTCCTTTGCATACCAGGGGTGGTATCAAATCAGCTGGGAATACCTGCAGACAAGGAGAAAGAAGGGAGAAAGAGCGTGTGGATGCCTGATGAGTAACTGCAGAGTCTCCATCATTTTTGTTTTCTTCCTTCCTAGAAGGAATCACTTGTCAGAGGAAATTATGCTGATAACTTTCATGTCATTAGATAGAGAACAAATTAACACACCCAGTCAGTGCATGCATTAATTTGTAGGGATGCAAGTCAACTTTCCTGCTGTTTCTTAAGATCCATCTGGGTAATAACAATTTCCATCATTGAACCAAGACAATAGGAGGGCACTCTGATAGATCTAGAAACTGACACCTTTGTTCTGTTTTCAATTTCCATTCCGATCCTGAGATTTTTGGTTGCGCTGTCTCACAGCAGATTATGACATTACTGTGGATTACGACATCGTGATTCTTCATGATTATATGTGGTTTATGTGGGGCTGTTGGAAGGGGATCAGGGACCAAGCAAATAGAAACTGTAACCCGTAATGAACGTTAAGCCTGCAGTTACCCATCTTGGCAGGCAATGGGAGTGTACAGAATAGCAATTTAGGTCCTACCTACTGGGCTAGCATTCGTTTTTTGTTTTGTTTCATTTTTTTTTCCTTAATGAATTAAGAGTCAACTCTGTAATACAGTTGGTCTGATGATTTTTAAATCTTTCATCAGCTAATGTAATGAACAGAGTCTGCAAATCATCACACTTGTACTTTATGTAACCATAAGCCCAATAATTCTTTTCCAGTGATATCTCTATCATTTTTGTTTGATGTACAAATCAAAATGACAGCTACATTGACACTAGAAACTCAATCAACAGTTTGACAAAGAGACTTTGTCTTTTCATTTGTTCTATTCATAAATCTGCAATCCCGCACTCAGATAGTAAATGCATTAGTGTATATACAAAAATCAAACTGCACCATCCAGTATATTCCTAGTTAAAAGGTTAAACTCCAGCTTGTGACCCTTAGACACCCCTAATCCTCTATTACCCCCTTTTTCCCATCCCACACCCTGACTTTGTGATAAAGGAGGAAGAAAAGGCTATTTTTTCAGACTGTGAACATACTTGCATCACCTTATAAGAGGAAATGATATTTGGGGCAATTTAATATCACATTAACTGTGGGAGGAGGGGAAAAGTTATTTTTTAAAAAAATTTTATTGAGTTTGGGTCTTATGGGGAAAAGTAGTCAAAATTTGGCACATACCTAATGAATGAACATATTGAGTTAAACTAAACTACCCTTCAAGAGCAAATTAGTATATTCTAATTAATTTCTATACATCAGAAAAAATAAATGTAGGGGTTGGGCCGATTCATGGAATATGATTTGCTGTAAATACATGGGGAATTAGGAGCACGTTAGGAGCAAGAACAAGAATGAGACAAAGAACACCCCAAAATTCAATGAACTGATATAATAAATGGAGAATTTATGATCATTGAGCCTGGAGGCTGAACTGAAATTTTTCTTCCTATATCAATTGCAAAGTATTTGACTCAAATAACAACATGAAATCCTGCTCAAATTAAAAAGTTTAAATCATAATATGTAAACAATTCATGTGCCCTAATTATATGTGATTCTTAAATAGTCATCAAGGCAAGTCACTTAGACTTATACTACCCTGTATTTTGTTGGTATATTTCAAGTTACTGCATGTTCCTCAAACCTTGAAACTGGACTTGTGAAATCTTCTGAAATCCAAGCTTGCCTTTCTCTCCATTAATCTGCCTTATTTCAGCTTTACTGTAATTTATATCTCCTGGTTGTTATTGAAGTGGAGCCCAGCTCAGCACATCTGTTTTAGTTTGACTTCCTGGGAGTGTTGGATTCTGTTGTGAATTTTTCCACAGGATCAGGGGACTGGTTACTAGTAATTTGCCTTACAAGGTCACTTTGCCAAGTGACACCTTTGCTATCCTTGCAGCATTTTTCCAGATTTTATGGGACTACCTTAAAGGCTATCTGCTTCTCAGTTGTTCCTATATACATACAACACCCCACCAAACATGCTTATTTGGCATTGTAACCCATGATACTTATTTAGCACCATATCCTAGCCTGCGTTAAATTTCTCCAGTCACTGTCAGATACTCAATGGATCCATCTTCTTGTCTTCACTCTGTGCTCTTTCCAGGCAAATTTTCCAGCTGCTCTTCTTGCTTCCTTTCTGCCTCTCTCCTAAACCACACCTGAATGCCAGCTGTCTCCACCTCCCATTAAAATAGTAAGTCTCTTCTGATAGGGCTTATCAATTTATATCCAAGTTAGGTTATGGCTTCTAAAGAAGGTAAGGATAGGTCAAAACTAATAATCTCATTTAATCCCATGGCATTGCTGTCTGACTTAGAAAATAGCACAGATGAGGGTAAATTATTTGCTTTCCTTTATTAAACTGAAGTTTGCCCATGTGCTGATGAAGAAGTATCTATGGTTATGATTGATCCTGTAATAGAGGAGGAGACTTTTATCCAAGTTTGGAAGGAAGGTGAGCAGTCAATACTTAATATTTAAAACCAAATGCAAGATTATGGTTAGAATGACATTCTGTGTTTGGTGAGCAAGTCTTGGATTTTTTTCAGTAATAAAAATACACAGTAAGCTGCCATATAGCTGGTCTGACCTAAGTTCTAGAGCACATAATAAATGCTCAATAAATGATAGTGCTTATTATTTGTTGCTGTTTTCCCAGGCTTGCTCCTTTCCTCAGGGCCTCGCTGGGCGGGGCTAGCGGGTTTGCTCTCTCAACGTACCATTACTGCCTACTTCCTGCTCAGCCACTTATGCTGCTCACTCGACCCCACTGGAGTGGGGGAAACAAAGGGCGCATGGAGAGAGTCGGTAGGAGCCGGACTGGAGAGGGTGCACTGCTGTGCCGAGGTTACTGCAGCTGAGGAGGGCCCAGAAGAGGAGCTGAGCAGGTAAGGATGCACAGAGACTTCCACACACAGTGACCACTCTGGAGACACAGGCTTGTGGCGCAGGTCTGGTTTATTGAGGAAGTGCTACAGCTTATATGGGCAGGGAGAGGGGGTTGGTGTGGCGTGGTGAATCTTTATAGGCTGCGGCACGGTGGCAATGTTGATAGGCTGTTGGATTCTTGTTATCAGGGGAAGAGGAAGACTTCAGTTTGGCGTGTGCGGGAAAGGCAGTGCAAGCTGACGCCATTTGGCGTTATCATTTTAGGAAGAGCTGTTGCTGCATGCCTACAATTCCTCCGTATTGTTATTATTTTTGAAGCTGACTATGGTGGCTGTGCCTGTCTTAGGTTGTTCTCTTCTGAGAATCTTACCTGTCTTTGGCTACCAGCCAAGCATGTTGGAATATCATAGCCAGTTGTGATATCAAGGATGGTTCCCAGGTAACTGTGCCTGTCTTAGGTTGTCTCCCTCTGGAGAGCTTACCTGTCATTGGCTTCCAGTTAAGCACTGGGGGTGGAGGAGTGGTAGGGCTTATAGCACGGCTCACCATGAATATGTGTAGTTAGGTGGTGTTACACTGGAGCTTCCTCTTCGTCGTTGGAGCGTGGGACTGGCTGGTATTGGCAGAGCTGTAAATTATAAACTGTGAATACAGAAATGGACTCTACCCACTTTTGGAGCCATTTGATGAGACAAGGAGCTACAGAAACAACAGAGATGATTAGTAATAGGGGACTAAGAAGTGGTGTGAGCCACTGTATGAGGGGGGAGGAGAGCCAACTCATAAAAGGGGGGCTACATGTTTGGTGTCTTGTTAAGTTCTGGCACAGATCATTTAATATTTTGATATTTTGTTCTACTATGCCAGAGCTATTAGTATAATAGCAGCACTCTTCTTGGAGGAAGAGACATGTTCCTCCCTTTTCAGCTGTAAGTAGATCTAGGGCTCTGCGGTTTTGGAGGGCTACGTTGGCTAGTGAAGTGACTTGATTTTGAAGGGACTCGAGGGAAGAGGTGGTGGATTCAAGGGCTATTTGGAGCAACTGTTGAAAGTTGCTGGTGGAGATAAGGGTATGTGTTAGGGCACCACTGGCAAGGCCGACTGCCGCAAGGGAGGAGGTAATGCTGGTGCCTACTAGTATAGGGAGGAATGCTGCCCTTCTGCTACAAGAGGGAGAGACTAAGTAGGAGACTTCAGCCTCCGTGTACAGTGAGAGCTGGGGAACAATTATAGGAATGCAGGGACCGGGAGTACTAGCATTGATGCAGGGGATGAGGGTCTGGTTGCACCAAAAAATTTGATCTCCTGGGAGCTGGATGTTACCTGAAAAAGAGACATTAGTAACACAGGTAGGAGAGGGGGAAGTTGTGTTGGTTTGGAAACAGGTGATATTGTCTGCATTGTTGTCCCAGAGGGAGATGTTAAGTGAGAGGGAAGGGGGCGCATTTGTCTGGTGGTGTAATAATTGGTGGTGTAAATGGGAACTGCAGCTAGCAGGGGGCATTGAAAGGAAGCACAGAGGAAGCAGTAGGTAGTATTAATAATTCCAGACTGATTGAGGAGGTTGAGGGTATTGTTGAGGATGGTGAGCCAGGAGGGGGGAATGTACAAAGGATTGCGTGGGTTGATAAGTTTATCTAATTGTCTGTGCACACATTCTTTGTATCTTTAGGAAGTGAGGAGCAGTTATAAAGGTGATATGAGAAATTTGCATGGACCCAGTAGGCCAGGTGTCACCTCTGTGAGCATAGAGTTTTCCAGTGACACTGGTGGCCCATCTAGTATCCCAGGGGTCTTTGATGCAGATATAATAATCATTGGAGTCGTTTGCGAAGAAGAAGCTTTGTTTGGATGACTGCCATGGCCAATTAATGAAACAACTCCAATAGGGGCAGCCTTGGTAATAGGGGTCGGTGCAGTACTGTTTTTTTTGGACGTGAGGGAAGCAGGCGTAAGGCCTTTGGCTACTCTGTCAGTACGAGGTAGGTGTTGAGAGTTTGATAGTAAGAGGTGCTTGACATCCCTGAGGTGAGCACCTGCCAAGGAGGTGCCAAGGAGGTGCGATGTGAAGCTCCAGCAAGTACTTACTGTTTCTCTTACTGTAAATGTCCAGATGTAAAGGGCCGTTCCATCGTCTGTGGTAGTGAGTAGGAGGATTATAGTGAAGGTTGCACATGCCAAGAGGGGAGTTGCTATGCAGAAGGGAGGCATACTGCAGTAATGAGGCCACAAATATAGAGGAGGAAGACTAAGACAAGGGAGATTTGCTGTGCTGTTGTCCACGAGCTAGGAGTGGTGCAGCCTAGGAGGACAGCAGCAAGGAGGGCAACCAGTCTACAGAGTATTGCGCTCGGGGTGGTGCAGAGCTTCATTGGGTTTTTGAGTTAGTGAGATGGCGGGCTTCACAAGGTGACTGGGAACCCAAATAGGTTGTTCTGTGTTTTCTGGAAAGACGCAAGCAAACCCTCGTCCTTGTGTTAGAAGTGGGTGGGGCCCTTCCCATGTATTGGTAAGGGGGTCCTTCCACCGGACAAGAGGTGTTGGCGTTGAGGAATTTCGTAGGCCCCCCCAATGGTGAATAGCAGGTGTGCTGTGTTCTTTATCAAATGTAAGAAAGTTGATGGTGGTTAGGACTCTGCTAAGGAGATCCCAGGGAGCATCATGGGGATACTCCCCTGCTAGCTTGGTTACTGTGTTTTTTAGGAGAGTATTAGATCGCTCAATGATGGCTTGCCCCTGGGGATTATAGGGGATGCCGGTCTTATGCTAAATGTTCCAGCTGACACAGAACTGTTGGAATGCGTTGGACTGGAAGCAGGGACCATTATCAGTTTTGATGGCCCATGGGACACTGATTTGATCGATAGCTTGGAGGCAGGTGGTAATGGAATTCCTGGCCTTTTCTCCAGTCTTTAAGAGCAGTGGTGAAGAGGAATTTTGAGTAGGTATCTACTATGACATGGACGTATTTGTTATGGCCAAATGCAGGTATATGGGTAACGTCCATTTGCCAAAGGGTGTTGGGGCGGAGCCCATGGGGGTTAACTCCTTGAGGCTGAAGAGGACCCAATGGTAGAAGTGGTCCACAGTGTTTACAGGTGTGAGTTGTTTACACTGTGCTTGGGTGAGAGAGGGAAAGAGGTGGTGAAGGGAGCTGGCAGACATGTGGAATTTAGAGTGTAGGAGCCTAGCCTGCTCAAATGGAGTGGAGAGAAGAGAGCCTACAAGTGAAGAGTCTGTTAGACTGTTTCCCTGGGCAAGAGCCCTGGGCAATTCCGTATGGGACCGAATATACTGGATGAACCAAGGATGTGTACGCTTTTCGAGGAGGCATTGCAGGAGTAGGAGGCCATCGTCAATTAAGAGGCTAATTTTATTTTTGAGCACTGCATATGGCAGAGCACGAATGGCATTTGCTGTGTATGCACTGTCAGTGAAGATGTTGAGGGGGGTTGACTGGTTGTAAAGGAAGACATGGATAAGGGCACTCAATTCCCCGTCTTGCACAGATCCTGAGTGTTGTTGAACATATATGGAGTCGGGTGAGTGGAGTGTTTTGATAACTATTGAGTAATGGGTTTTGCTGGCATCTGTGAAGACTACAGGAGCGTGGGGTAAGGGAGTACTAGAAGGGAAGGCATGGGAGGAGAGGACAAAAGGAAGGAGAGTCATAGCCGTGAGAAGTTTGTTTTTGGGGAGATGATTATCAACCTGACCAGGAAATCCAGCTATGAGGATCTGCATATTGAGGTTGGTTTGTATAAGGGATTGGAGCTGCTCTTGGGTGAATGGTAACACTAGGGTGGAGGACTCAATACCATATAGGAGAATAGCAGTTTTCCTTAATTTTCTCCCTAGAATACAGATGGTGTCACAGTGGGAAGTAATTTTTCCCAGGGGCTTAACACAAGATGAACCCAAAACAAAGGTGACTCCTGGTATAAGAGGCCTGTGGGTGTTCCTGGGGTGTTAAGGACTAGTGATTGAAGTGGCAAGTCAGGTTGGAAGCGAGCCAAGCCCAGGGAGCCGAGTTTGCTGTTAATTAGAGAAAGACAATGGTGAGCACCAGTGTCCACAATTCCCGTGCTTGAAGGGCTGGGATCACCTTCAAGGAGGCTAAACAAGGGCCTGAGGTCATTTGTGGAGATTCCTAGGTGGGGGCACAGCCAATTGATATCTCCACACAACTGCTGAAGTTGGCTGAGTGTACATTCAGTAGGCAGTCATAGTTTTGGTGAAGGGGGTGTGATCTTATTGGTGATGGTATACCCCAAAAATGTATAGGGTGGGAGAGTTTGAACTTTGTCAGGTGCTATGAGGAGCCCTAGCTTTTTAAGGTTGTGTAGGAGTGACCAGAGACAAGCCTGCAGATGCTGACGGTTGGGATGGGCAATGAGGACATCATCCATATAATGGATGATTTCACAAAACGGAAGGAGTGGGTGTATGGCCTCGCTGACGAAGAGTTGGCATATAGCCAGACTGTTTTTCATGCCCTGAGGGAGAACCTTCCATTGGTAGCGGCTTTGAGGGTAGGCATTGTTGGTGACTGGTATAGAGAAGGCAAAGTATGGACAGTCTTCCTCATGCAGAGGGGTGGAGAAGAAGCAATCTTTAATATCTACTGCTATAATGTGGAAGCCATTAGTGATAGCAGAGGGATGGGGAAGTCCCAGTTGAGGGAACCCCATTTTCTCTAAGTGAGAATTGACATTTCGGAGGTCATGGAGGAGCTTCCACTTGCCAGTTGCTTTCTTTTGGATAACAAAAACGGGGGAGTTGTGCGGACTGGTGGAGGATTCAATGTGTCCTAACTCCTCTTGTTCTTTGATTAAAAGAAGGTGTTGGTTGAGTTTTTCACGAGGCAGAGGATACTGGTCAGTCCAAATAAGGGTGGAAGTCTTCCATTTGAGTTTAACAGGGCTGGGTTTGGTAATCTGGAAGAGCAGGGGCTGACCAGTGACCCTTATGCTTGGGGGGACTGAGTAGTTGTAAGCACAGCTCCTGTGAGTGGTAGAACGTCACGTCCCCAGAGAGTATGTGTAAGATCTTTTAGTACAAGGGGACGGAAGGAGCCTGTTTTGCCATCTGGGGCAGTTCATGTGAGTGATGTTGCCAGTTGATGGGAGGACTTGAGCCCCGCGACACCCTGGACTAAGGGCCCTAGGGTGAGGGGCCATGAAGGGTGTACATCAGTGGAGCGTAAAACAGAAATATCTGCTCCAGTATCTATTTGCCCTTTGATGACTTTGCCTTGGACGGTGAGCATAAGAAAGCCCTTTTGCTGGGTAATGGGAACCATCCAGAGAACTGAATGGGGGTTCCTCTCTTAGTGGTGGGGCTGAGAGGTGCCCCGCATGGAGTTTAAAGGCAGGAGCGGGGTGCCTTGGATGTTGGTTTTTGAGCGGCAGTCTTTTTTCCAGTGCAGCCCTTTGCGACATCTTGGGCAGACAGAAGGGGGTGTAGATGGACCTTTGGGAGAAGGGGTAGTATTAAGCGGGCACTCTTTAGCGAAGTGACCTGGTTGGCGACACCTATAGTAGGTGCGGTGGGAGAGCTGTAGCTGTTGAGCTACAGCAGCAGCAAGAACTGCAGGGGAGGGTGTAGCTGTGACAGCGTCTGAGATGAACCCAATGTCTTGACAAGTGAGGACCCAATCAGTGGGAGACTTATTACGGAGAGGTGTAATAGCTTGCTTGCATGCAGAATTAGCCCCTTCCCACAGGAGGTCCTTTAGGAGGGCCTCTGCGGTGGCCTGGTGGGAGACCTTTCTATCAACTACCTCTTTGACTCGGCTATAAAAAGATGAGAAAGGTTCATTGGGTTCTTGGATTAGATTAGCAAGATGAATGGGTTTTCCTTGAGGGTTAACCTTGTTAAAAGAGGCCAGAGCAATAGTGCGGCACTGATCGAAGTACGGGGCAGGACAGGCGGCTTACATGGAGGGGAGGGTATATTGCCCTTCTCCTTTAAGAGCATCAGGGGGAGACTGAGGAGGTTATTTTGAAGGTTGTGGGTACCCTGGGTATTGGCACCATGGGTATATAAGGCAAGCCAGGTGACAAAGTCGCCAGGAGTGAGAATGGCTTGTGCAAGGTTTTTCAATCGGTAGTGGTGTTATGGGCATGGCCGATATTCTCAAGGAGCATCTGGGCGTAAGGACTATTAAGGTCATCCTCTTGTACAACTCGTCTAAGGTTGGTTATAGTTTTATTGTCCTATGGGGCCCAGTAAGGAGGATTGTTATCAGTAGAATAGTGAACAGGAAACAATTGCGGGGGTGCTAATATAGGTGTGGGAGAGGGTGAGGGATAGGAAGAGGTAGAAATGTGGCAGCAAGGAGCAACGGCACTGCAGGGGGCTGTGGTGGTGCTAGAGGAGGAGGGGAAAGAAGGCGGGGGGAAAGGGAAGTGGCAGTGGGGGAGGGAGAAAAGGATTAGTGGTGGTGGTGGTGGTTGGTTGAGGTGGTTGAGGGGGGCAGGGGGAGGATGGGGCTTGCTGGGATGCGGGGGGGCGTTTGGAGGGGTCAGCGGCAGGGGAAGGATCAGCCATAGGGAGTGCAGGATAAAGAGGGGGAGGAGGGATAGAGGTAAGAAGGGGAGGAGGGAGGATTAGGGTCATGGGGGGGGGGGCTGCAGCCACAGCTGCAGGAGAGGGGGATGAAGCAAGGTCAATGAGGGGGATGGGGTGGTTCATCTACTGATGAACCAGTTAGACAGCCATGAATGGCAAGGAGTACTGGCATGAGACCGAGTGGGAAGGTTTTTCCTTCATGTGTTTCAGTGGACCGCACCTGTTTAATGATTTTGGTCCACATGGCAGGGTCCCAAAGGGTGGCAGTGGTAAGCCACAGATTGAAATGTATGTCCCAGTATTGAGAGAGTTCTTTTTCAGTAATTTTAACACGCCAACTGGCTAAAAGTGCATGTAGGACATGCACTTGAGGTGCTTTTTCAGATGAGGAGAGGTTCCCTATTCTGAAAGTCACTTACCGACTGCAGTAGAAGACGCCTTTCAGTCTTCCTGAATGTTGCTCAGAGTGCCCCACATTGGGCGCTGGTTGTTGCTGTTTTCCCGGGCTTGCTCCTTTCCTTGGGGCCTCGCCGGGCGGGGCTAGCGGGTTTGCTCTCTCAACGTACCATTGCTGCCTACTTCCTGCTCAGCCACTTATGCCGCCCACTCAACCCCGCTGGAGCAGGGAAGACAGAGGGCATGTGGAGAGGGTCGGTAGGAGCCAGACTGGAGAGGGCGCACCGCTGTGCCGAGGTTACTGCGGCCGAGGAGGGCCCAGAAGAGGAGCTGAGCAGGTAAGGACGCGCAGAGACTTTCACACACAGTGACTGCTCTGGAGATGCAGTCTCATGACGCAGATCTGGTTTATTGAGGAAGTGCTACAGCTTATATGGGCAGGGAGAGGGGCTTGGTGCGGTGTGGCAAATCTTTATAGGCTGTGGCATGGTGGCGATGTTGATAGGCTGTTGGATTCTTGTTACCAGGAGAAGAGGAAGACTTCAGTTCGGCGTGCATGGGAAAGGCAGCGCGAGTCGATGCCATTTGATGTTATCAGTCATTTTAGGAAGAGCTGTTGCTGTGTGCCTACAATTATTACTTTGCCTTTATCAGTTATCTTTAATCCTATAATCCTCCTATGTTGCGCATCCTATTATCATCCCACTTTACAGATGTAGGGACTGAGGCACTTAAGAACCAAGCTGCCATTCCAGGAAGTCAAACTAGGGAGCCATGCTCTTAACCATAGCATGACAGTGCCATCAAATGAAAAGTAATGCTGAGATATGTATTTTCAGCACACCAAACAGGAATTACTGCAATATATTTTAATTTCTATGTAATTATATTAATTAATATCATCAGGAAATTAGATGTCTGGGTTAAATTGTTCCCTTTTTGGTTCATTGAATAATAAGCATATTATTTTTTATTTCTTGCTTTGTTTAAAATCTTCTAGGCTGCAGGTCTCCTTTCTTTTATTACTATGTAGAGTTTGTGTGGGTTCTGAGTCATACTTCAAATTGCACAGTGATTCAGTTAAAGAATATGTGAGAGACTGAATCGATGCCAAGGACGTAAGATTTCATATTATTGACTCTTTCTTACAGAATAAATACACACATATAGATATATGGCTAATTCAGGTTGTGGTAGGTTAATTCTAATTTAAGTATTTTAGTCCTATGTAAAAACAGAGCTTCTGTTATGATTTAATTCTACAAATTATTGTATATTCGTCTTTCAACTTGTGTTTCTTGAGAAGAAAAAGTTCCATACACTTCCACCAGCCAACTAATCAGCATCAGCCCCTTCAAAGTCAGCCATTTGGGAATGAACTGGTTCCAGGGCACAGGCTTCTGAAAATGAACCCATTTCAAGAGTTTCACCTACATCATCATGCTTCCACAGTCTTGCCATTCCCATCTCTGAGAGTCCACCTGAACTCCACACTTACTACATGTCCTATATGATTCATTCCCTGCTTGTTTTAGTTTCCTTGACTGCTCAAGCAAATACTATGTAGGGTTGGCTTACACAATGGAAATTTATTGGCTCATGGGTTTGAGGCTAATAGAAGTCCAAATCAAGGCATCATTTAAGGTGATGCTTTCTCCCTGAAGACTGGTGTTCTTGGACTAAGACTGTGGTGTTCTTGGGCTGGCTGCTGGTGATCCTTAGTCCTTAGTCC
The DNA here is from genome assembly GCF_030445035.2 of Dasypus novemcinctus. NCBI lineage: Eukaryota > Metazoa > Chordata > Mammalia > Cingulata > Dasypodidae > Dasypus > Dasypus novemcinctus. The sequence goes on along the minus strand of NC_080674.1, from coordinate 17,424,556 downwards.
ATTGTCACATTGGAATGCACATGGTGGCTTCTCCTGGCCTGTCCCTTCTCTTCTGGGTTCTATTGCTGTTCAGCTTCTAGATGCTCCTTCTGTGACTTTCTCTTTGTCTGTCTGAATTTTACCCAAAGCTGCCTCTGTTATTAATTGACAAATATGTCTTTTCATCTCCTTCCCCATAGCTATAGCCCTAAGTCTGGTTCTCATCACTCCATTCATATTGTCATCAAGTATTTTCTAACTGGTCTATTTCTCTCTAGTCATGTTTTGCTCAAATTCTTCTTATGCAAAGCTGCTAGAATATCTAAAATGTGGATCTGACCATATCACTCCTCTTGAAAAGAAAAGTAAAAGACTTCCCTGTAGCCTATGATATAAGAGACCCAGTTCCTTACTATGGCCTCTTATAGTTTCACCCTCCATGAGTGGCCATTCCTACTTCTCTACCTCCTTGCCTCACAAAGCCCTGCTTTATTTGTCAACAATCCAACTTCACTTCCCTACCTTTTTTCATGCTCTCTCCTCTGGCCTGAATGCCTTCCCTACCCTTCCCTTCTACTTTGTCTGACTAATTCTACCTTATCATTTAAGATTCAGAGTAGTTATCATTTCATCCAGGAACCTTTCCAGACATCCTTTCTACCCATGATGTACTAGATTAGCAGCCCTTTTCAGTCCTTCTGTATTCTAAATGCATTTTCCTATAGTGTTATCACCATATTATTCAGTATTTATGTATTCACATATTTGAGTTCCTTGTAGTAGTGTGAGCTCCACATTCATCTGAGGGTCTGCAGAGCTATCCTGGTATCTTGCATTTAGTAGGATCTCAGTAAATCTTGTTGAATGAATAAATTTTTATCCTTATTCAGACTTTCTCTAGTTACATGCGAGTGGAACCTTCTCAAGTTAGTCTTTCCAGAAGATCTAGTTGAACTCCAAGCCCTGGATATTTCCAGTGTGACCTGTAATGAACCAGCAAAATTCAGAGGAGACAGACCCTTGACAACTCATATATTGCTGCCATACATTAGTGTTCTGGAGATTAGTTTTTCTTCATGATAAGACTAGAGAAAGTAATAAGAACTGTTATATCCAGCCTTCCAATGGCTCTCAGTAATCACCTCCTATTATTCATTCCTTGCATAATCCCTTCCTATATTGAATAGAGTGACCTATGTAATCAATTGGATATTGTGAAACTGATGTTTCTGAGGTCATGCATGACATTATGGCTCTTTTTCCTTTCTCTTTTTTGGATCATTCTCTCTGGGAGAAACCAGCTGGCATGTCATGAGGACACCTACATAGTCCTATAGGCAGGTCCCTATGGTGAGGAACTGCAGTCTCCATCTAGAAGTTGTTAGAGAGTTATCTTGAAAGCAGTGCCTCCCGCTTCAGTCGAACATTCAGGTGACTGCAGCCCGGCTGCCATTTTGACTGTTACCCATGAGTGACTCTGAGCCAGAACTCCCAAGCTAGACAGCAAATGCTTTAGTCACAGAAACTCTGAAATAATACTTGTCTACTTTTGTTTTAAACTGCTGAATTTTGGGGTAATCCATTTTTTGACAATAGGTAACAAACACAGGAACTATGCCTTATCTTTTGGGGTTTCTTCACATGTCTTCTCAATATAACTTTCTGCACATTAGAAGTGATTACTAAATGTGGTTTTAAATATATGTGTTAGTCAGCCGAAGGGGTGCTGATCCAAAGTATCAGAAATTTGTTGGTCTTTATAAAGGATATTTATTTGGGATAAAAGCTTACAGTTATAAGGCCCTAAAGAGTCCAACTCAAGGTACCATAATAGGTACTTCCTTACCCAAAGTCAGTTGCTATGTGCTAAAGCAAGATGGCAGGTGACATCTGTGAAGGTTCAGCTTTCCACTTACCTCTTAAGGTTCCATGGGTCCAGTTTCTTCCAATCTTAGCTATAGACAGGCATAGGGATTGTCTCTTTTCCTTGGCTCATTTCTCTCTGGACTTAACTGCTCTGGTCTCTTCACAAGGTCAGCTGTAAACTATCAGGTGAATCACTAATCTCTCTTCCTGGGACCTCTGCCATGTCTATGGAGCTGTCTCTCTTCCTCTGTGTATCTTCTCTGTGTATCTATGTCTGTATTCTTGATTGAGCATCTGTTTATATAGCCCACCAAGGGGAGTGGGGACTCAGTCCTGCAGGGACTAATGATGAGACCAATCAAAGCCTTAATCTTGATTTAATCAAGAAACATAAAGTCTTTAAATTTAAATCAGTCAAAGGGTATCATGCTATATTAATTGGCCAAAGGAGTGCTAATGAAAAGTACCAGAACTCTGTTGACTTTTATAAAGGATATTTACTTTGGGTAGAAGCTTACAGTTATAAAGCCATAAAGTGTAGTTACATCTCTCACCAAAGTCTGTTGCCACTTGTTGGAGTAACATGGCTGCTGGTCTCTGTGACAGTTGAGCCTTCCTCTTCCTCCTAAGGCTTCATGGTCCCAGGTCCTTCCATTCTCAGGTGCAGGTTAGCATAAGGCTTTTCTCTTTCCCTGGATCTTGGTTCTTTCCCGGCTTTCTCAGCTCTTCAGGGCTCGGTCCCTTCAGGCAAATGGTTTGGTTCTCTCCCCAGGGGGCTCCAGCATCCAAAACTCAAACTCTCTCTTCTGCTGTATCATTTTTTTCTGTGAATCCCCACCTACCAAGGGGGCAGGGACTCAACATCCTACTGAATCAAAGCCTTAATCATAATTTTAATCAAGTAAAAGTGAAATGTCTGAATTTAATACACTCTAATATATCCGGAGGAACAGACCAGTTTACAAACATAGTCAATATCTCTTTTTGGAATTCATAAATAATAACAAAGTGTCACAATACACAAACATGTATATAATGAGCCAATTACCTGTGAAGTAGTTGGAATAAAACTTTGTTTTCCTTGAAATGTGCTCAAAGAAGAAAAGTGAGCTAATTGCAGTCAGTGACAGTTGTAGAATTTGGATACTCTGTGGAACCTGTAAATTTTCCATTAAAGATACTTATTTAAGTGAAGTTAATGAATTTGGAGTGAGATGATGTAGATCTGCTGGCTATTCTTTTTCTTTCTTAGCATATTATGGTGTCTTACCTCTCAAGACTGTACATATTCTAAATGTACGAACATTGCTAAATTTGAAAAAATCCCAGCATTTAGGATCAGACGGAAGCATTCTGCCTGATTTTGAAGAATAATTTACATCAGGGATTGCAATGTTGTACTAGGATAGTGTTTCATTCTTTAGTTCATTCATTCATTCATTACACAAATACTTACCAGTGAGGGTATTGATCTCGATCATATGGAAAATCAAAGTAGAAGCAGAGTAATGAAGAGGAAAGAGCATGGTCACTGGAATCAAGTGGACCTGAGTTCGAACTCTTCTGTGATTTGAGGAGGCCCAATAAATAATTTCTGATGCCCAGACTGGTTTTTGACCACCTGAGAAATAAGACAAAAGTAAGGCAACACATGGCAGCCAACATATCACTATTTTCACTTAAGAATGATTTTGGAGAATATGGCTTATTTCTGCAAGCAAATTCACAATTCTGAACCTCAGAGTTAGGCAGACATGTCCACTTCCTGGGAGCTAGAGAAGAGCAGAATTCATGCTCCCTGGACACACCTGGGAGAGAAGAGGAAGTGGTAGAACAGTTTCTTCCTCCAAAATCACTGCATTTGTTTCTTTGGGCTGCCTTAACAATGTACCACATCTAGGCAGCTTACACCAACAAAAATATATTTCTCACAGCAAAAAGTCCAAAATCAAAGTGTCAGTAAGGACATAGTCCCTCCAAACGCACTGGGGTAGCATCCTTCTTGCCTCTTCTAGCTTCCCACGGTGACCAGCAACCCTTAGTACTCCTTCGCTTGTAGACGCATACTCTGGACCCCTTTGCCAGTCAGGTGAAAACCATGGACCCCTTTCTAAGTCCACACTATATTGTGTATTATTCAATAAATATTTCACACTGGCACCAATATGTCCCCACAAGAAGAATGTTTTATCGAATTTCAGTTCAAGCTCCTGGACCCCTTGTTAAGAACCACTGCTCTAATGTTGGCCTCCGTCTTCAAATGACGTTCTCTCCATGGTATCTGTGCCTCTGCAGTCACATTGCCTTCTTATTTGTTTATTTATTTATTTATTTATTTATTTATTTATTTATTTATTTATTTATTTATCTCCCCTTCCCCCCACCCCCTGGCACCGGGGATCTGTGTCTCTTTTTATTGCATCGTCTTGTTGTGTCAGCTCCTGAGCAGGCTGCACTTTCTTTTGCGCTGGGTGGCTCTCCTTACAGGGCACACTCCTTGTGCATGGGACTCCCCTATATAGGGACACCCCTGCATGGCATGGCACTATTTGTGCACATCAGCACTGTGCGTGGGCCAGCTCCACACGGGTCAAGGAGGCCCGGGGTTTGAACCATGGACCTCCCATGTGGTAGGCCAAGTCCACTTCTCTCCTCCTTCTTTTAAGGATACCAGTCATTAGATTAGGGCCTACCACAATCCAATATGACCTTATCTTATCTTGATTATATCTGTAAAGACACCATTTCCAAATAAACTCACATTCACAAGTACTGGGGATTAGAATTTGGGCATATCTTGTTGAGGAATGAAATTCAAAGCAGATAAGTTATATCACTTGCCCTGAGGCAAAGTGAGTAGTGCCAGGGTGACGAAAGACAACTCTTCCAGCAAAACCAGGTTCCCAGACCACAGCACATTAGTCTGCCTCAGGAAATACCAGAGAATCAGAAGAATATGAGAGAAGGGGATATAGAGAAAATTTCCTTTCTGTCCTCTCCAGACTGCTAACTGTCTGGAATATGTGATCTGGAAACTTAAACTTCATTGGGAAACAATTCTCCTAGCACCACCATCTACCTGTCTGGTAGGATAATCCACCTATGTACAGTTCCTTTCTCAGCATTTGGGGCATCGCTGCCTCCTAGCAAAGGTTAGGAATTTGCAGTGATGGCAACCCCCACCACTAGTAGTTGGTGTTTTTGCCAACTAATATATTCATAACCTAATTTGCATTTCTCATTTGCATGGCCTTCTTATGCCTGGCACTATCAATTTAAATCTAGAACCTCACTTAGTGTCTGCAGTGCAAATGGAATGTCAAGCACTGTCATTTAAACACAGCAAACATTTTTTTGAACCCCTACTATCTAAAAGGCTCTTTCTTCTATGGGTGAATCTTCACCTTAGTCATACCTGCTCAGGAAAACCTGTACCTGTGTAGGTGAAAGTGCAACCTGTACTTGGAGGCCCCCATCCCCTCACCCCTTGCTAATAGCCCACAAATTGGCTGGGTCTTGCTGGGCCAGCGTTGGCTCACAAGATCTGCTGGGGCCACCTGTTTGAACCTCTTTTGACCGAGGTGCCCATGCCACCATCATTGAAGTCCTTGTGTTTTTTTGGTAGCTGTATGGGCACCCGTGTCTTTGCCAATCCTGCACTGCCTCAGCTACATTCAGCTTTTGGTCCTGTGAAAGCAACCCTGTCCCTCTAGATACTGTCAAAGGTCTGTGAACAACGCAGGCATAAGCTGCAAAGTCAAACTACTACATAGCTTAAGGCTTAAATCTTTTGCCCAGGCAGTGGCAGTTAAAAGCCGACTGCACAACTGTATGAAGAATTGTGTATAAGCCTCTACAAACGTCCAAGGTCAAGAGGCCTGTGCAAAGTCACTTCTCTGGCTCAGTCACTCTTCATATACTTTATTCCTCCAAATTTTACTCCTTGTCTCTTTCTGAAGATTCCTGGCTTGCTGTGCCAGATTTTGGTGTGATTGAGTTTATATCCTGTATCAGTCAGGGTTTTCCAGAGAAACAGAACCAACAGGATATATGTGTATATGTGCGTGTGTGTAAGGCGATTTATTATAAGGAATTTGGCTCATGCAATTGTGGGGACTGGCAAGTCTGAATTTAGTAAAGCAGGCTGGAAGCTGGAAATTCTGGTGAGACTGATGTTTAAGTCTTAAGTCCAAATTCCTTAGGCTAGAAACTCAGAAAGAAGTGGAGGTATAGCCTTGAGGCAGAATTCCTTCTGATTCCTGAAGCCTTCAACTTTCTAGCTTAAGGCTTCCAAAAGATTGGATGAGACCCACCCACACATTATGGTAATCTCCTTTACTTAAAGTTAACTTATTGTAGATGTTAACCCCATCTTCAAAATACCTCCAAGAGGCAACAAGGTCAGTGTTTGACCAAATAACTAGACTCCATAACCTAGCCAAGTTGACACATAAAATTAACCATCATATATCCTGTGGCAGTTTGAGATTATTATATGAATCCCCAAAAGAGAAAGATTATTTTTGTGCATGAATCTATTCTGGGTGTGATAACCTTTGGTTGTATTACATTTGGTGAGGGGCCTCTGATTAAGTTTACTTGATACAATCAATATAAGGCTTCTCATTGGGCTACATCAGTAAGGTGCAACTCAGGCTGAGTCCCTGGCCCCTTGGTGGGCTGATATAGATGGGCCCTCACTCAAGAAGACACATGGAAGGGCAGAGAACTTGGTCATTTTTGATCCTGCGGCTCTGGGGAGAGATGAGACATTTACCTGATAGTTTAAAGCTGAGATTGGGAAGAAGCTGGATATAAGAAGCCCTGCGAGATGAACCCTAACTAGGAGAGAGAAGACTGGAAGCCCAGAGGGAAAGGAAAGACCAGGCAGAGATCAGCTGCCATCTTACTTCAAGATGTGGCAACAGACTTTAGTGAGAAAGCAGTCTTGAGTTGGACTCTTTAGGGTCTTGTAACTTAAGCTTTTACTCCAAATAAATATCCTTTACAAAATCCAACAGATTTCTGGTACTTTGTGTCAGCACCCCTTTGGCTGACTGACACATATCCCAAACCTATAAACCCCTCTACTTGGTTCATAGCACCTCGAGCTACTTCCAAAAATTTATGCTGCTTAGGAACAGAGGAGAACTTGTGTTCTCTGCAAAAGAAGAAAAAAAAAAGTTCTGTCCAGATACCCCTTCCAAACCAAACCATCACATTTAGTCACTACACCTCCCTTTGGTACGAGGGAGGAAGATGGCAGAGAGAGAGATCAGGAGTGTTATATGAATGGGTTCCTGTGGTAGGCTGAATTATGTATCCCAGTGTAGCAGTTTGGTATTATTCGTGAATTCCAAAAATAGATATTGGATTATGTTTGTAAATTGGTCTGTTCCTCTGGATATATTAGATTGTATTGCATACAGAGATTTCATTTTTATTTGATTAAATTATGCTTAAGGCTTTGATTGGGCCACGTCAGTGGGATGTTGAGTCCCTTCCACCTTGGTTGGTGGGGATTCAGAGAGAAGATGACATGGCAGAGGGGGAGTTTGGAGTTTTGATCTTAGAACCTGTGAAGTAAATACACAGAGAAGCGGACACATGAGGAAGGAGAGAAGGCTCCATTAGACATGGCAGAGGCCCTTGGAAGAGGGACAAGCCATTTGCCTGATAGTCTATAGCTGGCCTTGGGTAGTAAGCAGAGCAGCCAAGCCCAGAGAAAATGAGCCCCAGGAAGAGAGGAACCCAGGAAGCCTGAATCCTTGCAGACATGGCAGCTCCACGTCTGCAACATATGCTCCAACACATGGCAACAGACGTTGGTGAGCAAAGTAACTTATACTTTATAGCCTGGTAACAGTAAGCTTCTACCCCAAATAAATACCCTGTATAAAAGCCAGCAGATTTCTGATATTTTGCATCAGCACCCTTTGGCTGACTGTAACACCCAGAGGGGGAAAAAAAAAGCTTTCTTAATTCCAACATTTCTGTGGGTAAGTAGGACCTTTTAAAGATGTTATTTTTAGTTAATATGTGGCCCAACTGAATGAGGTTGGGCCTTAATCCTATTACTGGAGGCTTTATGAAGAGAAAGCCACATGGAAGACAGGAAGCTGGAACTCAGTGGAACCCAGAAGAGAAGGAAGAGGACATTGCCAAGTGACGGGAAAGCCAAGGAATCCAAGGATTGCTGGCTGGTCAAGAACAATACTGAGCCCAGGAGGAGGCAAGTGTTCTAGGCTCTGAAACCATGCATCAGTAAATTTCTTTTCATTAAGCAAACCCATTGTGTAGTATTTGTTTTAGCAGCCTGAAACAGTTTTTGGTCCTGAAAGCAGGGTGCTGCAATTACAATTATCTAAAGATGTGGTGATGGCTTTAGAATTGGGTAATGTGTAGAGGCTGGAAGAATTGTGAGGCACTCAGTGGAAAAAGCCAAGATTACTTTGAAGAGACTGTCAGTAGAAATATGGATGTTAGAGGTGCCGCTGATGAGGCCTTAGAAGGAAATGATGAATGTGTAATTGAAACCTGGAGGAAAGGCAATTCTTGTTATAAAGTGCCAGAGAAATTGGTGAAATTGTGTTCTGATGTTGGATGAAAGGCAGAAATTGCAAGCCATGAACTTGGACATTTAGCTGAGCACATGTCCAAACTAAGTGTGGAAGGTGCAGTTTGTTTTCTCCTTGCATCTTATAATAAAAGGTGGAAGGAAAGGGATAAGCTGACAATTAAACTCTTAAGCACAAAGGAATCAGAAGCTGATGATTTGGAGAATTCTGAGCCTTTGTAGAGAGTGTACTCTGAGACAAGGGCCAGAAGCAGCTCCAGCAGGGACCACCCTAAGCTTCCAGGAAGTGACTCCTGGAACAGGTTTCCACATTAGCATTAAACTAAAGAGGGAGTGACTGAACACCGACCCAGCTAGCCATTTCAATGGATGTCAAGATTGAAAATGCAGTTGTTTTAGTTTCCTGGACTGCTCAGACAAATACATGAAATGGATCAGATTTAACGACGGGAATTTATTCACTCACGGTTTTGTTAGGAAAAAGTCCAAATCAAGGCATCACCAAGGCGATGATTTCTCCCTGAAGACTGTGACACCAGCTGGCTGCTGGTAACCTTTGTTCTGTAGCTTGACACATGGCAAGGTACATGGTAGCATGTCTTGGCCTCTCCATTCTCTTCCAGGTACCACTGATGTTCCGTTTCTGGCAGCTCCCTCTGGCTTTCTCTCTCTGCTTGACTTTCTTTCTGCTTATGATGGACTCCAGGAACAGGATTAAGGCCCATCCTGATTGGGCTAGGCCACACCTTAACTGAAGTCACCTCATCGAAAGGTCCTACTCACAATGGGTTCACGGTCACAGGAATAGATTAGGTTTAAGAACATGTTTTTTTCTGGGGTATAGACAGCTTCAAACCATCATGGCAGTTATCCAGGAAGGATCTGTGGAAAGTCCTTTTGTCTGTTGGTTTGGACTCCCTTGAACTGCACAAAAAACCAACAAGGTATTTTAGAAATTTATATAAACAGAAATACTGCCACTCTGGGGTAAAAGAACAGAGAAGGGATGAATTGACAAAAGAATGACTTCAAGTGCAGAACCATGGAAGCAGATGTCTGGAGCAAAGACATCTTGGGTCAAGAGAGCAAGCCCACTCACATGTGTGGAAAAAACAGATCTGCACCTGTGCTTGGAGAAGGCAGGTCATCTGCCCTGGTACCTGGAAGGGGTGGGCTTTGCGCTGTGATGTTTAGGGAGAGTGCTGCCACCTCAGTGCTTGGAGATGGCAGGGCCTATGTTGTGGTGTTTGTGGAGAGCCTGGCCACAATCCTGATGTTCAGAGAGGGTAAGATCTACACCCTAGTGTTCAGAGAAAGCACTTGGAAGGGGTGGGGCTGCCACTTTATCAGGCCCAGAGAACAAAGCATCATTCCCAGATGAGTCTCAGACTTTGAGAGCGAATGGACTTTGCCTTGCTGTGTTTCATATTTGCTGTACCCTTACCCCTGTTTTCTTGCCAATTTCTCCCTTCTGGAAGGGGCATTGTTTCTTCTGTGCCTCTCTTACCATTGTATTTTGTAAGAAAATAACTTGTTTCTAAATTTCACAGGTCTATTAGATGGAGGGGAATTTTGTCCCTGGGCAGACCATACCGTTAACTGGTTTTGATGAGACTTTGTACTTAGCATTGTTCCTGAAGGGACTTAAAACTTTGGAGATGTTGTGATGGAATGAATGTACTTTGTATATGAGAAGAACCTGTCTTTTTGGGGTCCACAGAGCAGATTTTGGTAGGTTGAATTATGTACCCCTGGAGAAAACCAAAATAAAACAAAACATGTTCTTAAGCTCAGTGCATTTGTATGGATGTGATTGGATTGAAGTGTAAATAGGACTTCTTGAAGACGTTACTTTTAGTTAAGGTGCAACCCAGCTGAATGAGGTTGGACCTTAATCCTAATCATCCATTACTGGAGCCTTCATGAAGAGAAAGCCATACAGAGGAGAGAAAAGTGGCAATCAGCAGAACCAGAAAAGAAAGGGGAGGGAGGACAAGGCCATGTGACAAGAAAGCCAAGGAGTCCGAGATTGCCAGCCAGAATACTGCTGAGCTGGAAGAAGCATGTCTTCAGGTGTCTGACACCATGAACAAATAACTCCTGTTGCTAGACCACCCATTGTGTAGTATTTCCCTTGCTTGGAAACTAAGACGGTGCCCTTCTCTTGTAAGGAAACACCAGGAGAAGAACAGAAATAATATCTTGCAAATAACATCTTAGTTCAGCTTTCTACTCATTATTCATTACTTTAAACTTGATCAGCTACAGTTTTCTCGTCTTCAAAATGGGGATAGTAATACCGACATGGAACAATCATTATATGGCTTAGAGAGAATTCATTTATACAGTATTATAAATGTATTGTTTTATACAGTAGGTACTTAATAAATACAGTTCCTGACTTCAAAGCAGTCATAGCCCAGAGTGGAGAGAAGCATACATAACTAGGAATATTACAGAGTGGGGTGAATACTGTAATCAAGGCATAAGCCAAGTGCTTTAAAAGCCCTGACAAGTGAAAATTTAATTCTGACATGGGTTCGAGCTACTGTAGATGATTTCATGAGAGGCATGGCTCTGGAGCTGTGTTTTAAGATTTCGTGATAGGCTCCCCCATCCTCCCATTGCTTTGATAACCAATGTCTCAGAGGCCCTGGGAAAGCAGAGAAGTAAAGATAAGTAACAGAATTCCTGAATCTGTAGGCCTAGCTGGAGAAACATCACACACACACACTTACACACTCACATGCGCACACACACACATACATACATATATACACAGCACAGAGCCAAGAGTAATCTAAAGTACCATATCTGCAAAGTGGGACAAATGAAGGCATACATGCTTGGTTTGGGCAGAGGGTGCAGGATTGAGAGGTCAGGAAGGGTTCATAGGAGATGCTCTCCTAGAATATTTAGTCACGTGTTTTGGAAACTTTAATGATAAGAATAAGTAGGAGAGGGATGGGACTATGCAAGTAATTTTGAAAGCCTGATTATTTAATACTTATGTGCAAGTAAGTAAAGCATTGAATGTGGTTAGAATAATGAAGACTTAATGGAGTAGAGTCCTTTGGAGAGATTTGTTCCTTGGGAAACACGCAAGTTTTGTTGGAAAATTCAGATATGAACCAAAGAGCAAGAAGGAGCATGTGGTTTCGAAACCAGACATTTTCTATCCCTGTGTAGTCATATCTTCCTCAGGATATTCCTTTTTACATCCAAGATCTTTAGGATCATGGTTTTATCACAAATATTAAGTTCATTTGGAAAGCCTGCCAATGATGCAAGACCCGTATCATTTAAGAAGAAAAAAGAGACCTTGACATGATGCTCTGATAGTGTATCATTTATCTTTGAGTAGGAACATATTTTAAGTAGGTAAACTGCAGTTGGAAAAATCAATGTTATTTCATAATCTATACTTATGCCTATTTTGTGAGTATTTCAATTAATGAAAAGTTCAATGAAAGGAATAAATAGTTTCTTGGACTACTTAGTGGATGGAAATATATTTAATGGCCTCCAATGTCTTGGCTCTAGTCAAATTTCTTGTTTGAAGGAAAGTAAATTGCATGGTCTCAACTCAGCAAACTGTGGACAGTGGTCTGTGTCATGTACTATTAAGCTTGTGACCAGGGACTCGTTCGGAATAGAAGGAAATGTCTAGCACAGCGAGAGAGGAGCCCTCTCTCCCAGGTTGGCTATACTCTCCAGCAGAGAGCTTGCATCATTTAACAGCAAATCAGTTTATTGACCATCATAAACTGAAGTCTCACCGAAGCACAAATAAATAAATTAGTATCTTGAAAGTACATAACAAGAAAAGGAAGTAGAAAATAGCCACAGGATCACAAGAGTGCTCTAAAGTACAGTGGTTTGGATGTGACAAGTGTTGAATCAGATCTTCCACTGCCCAGGTGTGCCCCTAAAAATAATATGCCTCCTTCAGACAAACACCGATTCCACTGATAATGGAGTTATTTCTACCCCACTTTTAAAATAATTTACAAGATGATGAAAAAGGAAATTTATAGAGAATTACCTCGGGTTTGGGTTATCCCCTGTGGACCCAAAAGAGAACAAGACCAATGGACCACCTGGCCTTATGCTCTAGCCCATACTGGTCTCCATATATGCTTCTCCTGGAGGCTCGTATTAGGACTGGGAATTCATTAAGCTGGTTGACTGTACCTTGTCTTCACAAAGGAATATATGCCTGGGAGCGTCTCTATTACTTGGCTCCATTCCCTGCACTCTAAATTGGCAGTGCATATATCTGTAGGGACAATACTGAAGCTCACGACTCTTCCCTCACACACTGTGGTCAAGAGAAAGTGTCTATTCAATGTTCTAAATGCTACCTGATTAGCTTGATAGGGCTCTAGTGACCCAGATGGTGTTTTATTGAGTCTCCAGAGTATCCTAGCAAATATCCATTTCTCTCTTTTTGATTAAATGACCTCAGTTGCAAAAGGACAAGTTCATCACTCTCCCTATCTGATGGAAAATTGGTCTGATATATTTATTATAGGGATAACATATTTTCCCTTCCAACCTCCATTCTGTCCCCTTCCTCAACCCTGCCCCACCAAATGGCAAACATCCTGTCCTAACATAGAAACCAAGTTGATAGCAATGGGGTTAATTGGATATCTAGGGCAATGTGATTTCCATACACTGATTTCCCTCACTGGAGCAATTATTCAGGGAAACAAATTGGGGATTAAAGTAACCATATAATCCTATTCATGACACCATGTTCTAGTTATTTCTGTATAGAGACTTGTGACCAGAGCTCTCAAGGAGACAACCAAGTCAGCTTGGTCCAAGTCTTCTCCTATCAGCAAATTCTTCCCCAGATGATTTTGAGTAATTTTTTTTTTAAGGTACCAGGGCAGAGGACTGAACCTAGGACCTCGTATGTAGGAAGCCAGCACTCAATCACTGAGCCACCTCGGTTCCCCGATTTTGGGTAATTTACTAGCAGGGAAAGACTACACAAATGGAGCTGAGCTTTCAGAAACCATTCTTCCACAAGCATCCAGACTTAGAAAGAATGGGAGAAGCTGCTGTTCTAATTGCTGTAGCAACCCCTCTTGTTGCCTAGTGCACCCTTTTTATACTATGGGATGCACAGATTCTTCTTCTAGCATACTTGTCAGCAGGTGTGATCACTTAAGTCTTCCAACAAGTAGGCTGGAATCTGAAAATGCAATGCTACTTGATCCAGAAAATCCCAGTCTTCCTTGGCGCCTTTGCTGGGTGAAATAAACCACAGGCCCATTTTCCCTGAGGGCAAAGGGCCAGCTTGGCAGCTGGTGAGGTGGCAGCTGCCCAGAGATGGAGGTTGTATCTGGAGAGTTGTGCTGGGGAAGGGCAGGCTGCCGGCTTAGGTGGACCGAGCTGTTTTTCAATACACAGGGCTTAGAGGCCCTGAGATGCTTGGCTGAGATGGGATGAAACAGCTCAAGCAGATTGTTACTAGCCAAACATGTTAAGAAAGAGGCAGGAGGCACTCTGATTTGGTGTTTCGACCTGGCTGAATTCCAAGGGGGGCCAGGTATTACAGTGGAAGGATCCTGATCTTCATCACAATTCTTGTCTTCACCTGGGGTCCTGGCGATGCTGGGCACAGATAACTAGGGTGAATGTGAAATAAAGCATATTTGAGAGAAGGTTGTCCATTTTGGTGGATCTACTAAGAGGGAAGAACAGAATCAGTTTATGTCCAGTATTGGCTTAGGGAGGAGGATCGGGGAGCACAGGTTGCACAGAGACTGTGGGATCTTAATAATTCTTGCTTCATGCCTGATTGGGTTAAAGAAACAGGTATTTGGAGACATGGAAGGTGTGATGCTGGTGTGTGTGTGCAGGTGTGTTGAGGGTTGGGGCGGGGAGGAAGATGAGTAACCATTGACTCCATTAGCCCAGCCTGGCAGCTGAGAATAGAAGCACATCTTGGAGGCTAAGTGCCATGGAGTGGCTCTCATCTGAATTTTAGGCCTGACATAAAGAGATGAAAGCTGACATGCATGTCTCTTAATCAGCTGCTGCTGGCAGGTTTGGTTTCTAGAACTGGAGGGGATTGAACCAGACTGCAGGGTAGATCCCAGCTCTTCTCTGTGATTTCCCTTGATTTTCAGCTTTGGAAAAGTACGTTGCACCCTCTTTGTGTGTCCTGCACCTTGTTTTGGAATGTGGGAGTACTTATCACTTAGTGTGTTGTTCTTGGCCTTTGGGACCTTGGCCCAAAGTAGGATAAAAGAGTCCAGTTCTGAATTTGCTTACATGTGTCCTTCAAGAGCAGGGCTATGGTGGAATATGGTTAGGGATGTGTGTCTTAGGATTTACTTCACATTTAAAACCATTAACAAGGCACTTATCATGGCTTGGAGCTCTGTACCCCAGAGCTCCATTTTTAAACTTAATCCATTCCTGTGGGTACGAAGCTATTGTCAATAGGACCTTTTGATGAGGTTTCTGGGTAAGGTGTGACCCAGATGAATCAGGATGTCTTAATCCTATTACTGAGGACTTAGGGGGAAGGTCAAAGAGGGAGGGAAAGCTGGAAGGATTAGCCAGAAGCTAGAAGTCAGTGGGACCTGGCAGAGAAGGGAGAAGTCAGGAGAGGCCACCATGTACTTTACCATGTGACTGAAAAGCCAGCTCCAGTATGCCACGGTCTTCTGGGAGAAAGCACTGCCTTAGTGACACCTTGATTTTGGACTTCTCTTAGCCTCAAAGCCATGAGCCAATAAGTTCCCATTGTTTAAGCCAACTCACCGTATGGCATTTGATTTAGCTGCCAGGAGATTAAAACAGCATGTATGCAGGACTACACCAGCTGCTGAAGTGAGTATTAGTGCTAGTCCTTCATTCCTTCATTCCTTCATTTATTCATTTGATGTCTACAGTAGGCCAGGCATTCCTCTGAGCACTGGGGATAGTTATGGGCTGAACTGTGTCCCCCAAGATGGTATGTTGAAGTCCTAACCCTCGGTACTTGTGAATGTGACTTTATTTGGAAATAGGGCCTTGGCGGATGAAGTCCAGTTAAGATGAGGTTGTGCTGACAGAGGGGGGCCCTAGTCACATATACCTAACATCCTTATATGAAGAAGGAAAGAGCTATCGACACAGAGGGAAACGCTATGTGAAGACTGAGGCAGAGGTTGGAGCTATGCTGCCATAAGCTAAGGATTGCCGATAACTGCCAGAAGCCAGAAGAGGCAAGGAAGGGCTCTTCCCTGCAGCCTGTGAAGGGAGCATGACCCTGTTTATACCTTGATTTTAGACTTCTAGCTTCTAGAACCGTGAAACAATGAATTAGTGTTGTTTTAAGCTGCCCAGTTTATGGTACTTTTTAATGGTAGACCTCGGAAACTATTACATGAATAGAGCAATAAAATATTTTTGGTAATAATATACTTTATTTTTAGAGAAGTTTTAGTTTTACAGAAAAATCACATTGGAAGTATAGGGAACTCCCATATAATCCACCCCCCTACATACACACACCTACACACATAGTTTTCCCTATTATTAACATCTTACATAGTGTGGTACATTTATTACAACTGATGAACCAATATTAAAGCATTGCCACTAACCAAAGTCTATTGTTTTCATTATGTTTTACACTTTGTGCTGTACTGTTTTATAGGCTTTGACAAACGTATGTGTCATGTATCTGTCACTGCAGTGTCATACAGAACAATTTCACTGCCCTAAAAATGCCCTATGTTCCACCTATTCATCCCTCCCCCTCCTTTCTGAACACCTGGCAACCACTATCTTTATATCAATGCTCCCATTTCTTCCATTAACACAAGATAATAACTATAATAACAATAAATCTACTTTGGTCCATGGTTATATTCCCTACTTATGTTCACTCTTTCCTCACTCTTGAGGGATTTGGGATGATGTCTGCTCTGACTGCTTCAGGTTGAGAGGGGTCTTAGATGTTATGGGACAGGTGGACAAAATTTTCTGCCCTCTTGGACTTACAATAGAGTGGGGGAGGCTCAAGTTAAGAAAAATAAATAAGTAATGAAAGATGGTGAGTAAGGTGTACACCCTCGGACAGACTGCCTGGTGTTCCAACCCTGGCTCCACCACTTAGTAATCATGAGACCTTGGGCAAGCTACTTAATTTCTCCCTGCCTCAATCTCCTCATCTGTGAAATAGGATTAACCAGAGGACCCACTTCGCCATGTTAACCCATGAGATAAGAGGGATGGGTTAAGCTCTTAGAATAGGGCTATCTAGAAAGATTTGCTCTTATTGTGTCTATGCTGGATGGTGTTATGTGCTCTAGAGAAAAATGAACCTGGGAAGGGTCAGAGAATGGGAAGGATGAGTTTCTGTTTCATATAGCACTATCTGGGAAGGTCCCACTGAGAAGAGGACATTTGAGCAAAGCCTGGAGGATATTAGGCCATTTCTGGAGGAGTAGCTCATCCAGGAGAGGAAACTACAAGTGCAAAGCTTCTTGGTCTGAGGGAATCAGATATATTAAAATAGCAGTGAGAGACCAATGTGGCAGGAGCAAGTGAGCAAAAGAGAGTGTAGAAATGAAGGGGGTGGCAGAGACCAATCAATGTTGGACCTTGTAGGTCATTGCAAATGAGAACATAAGAAAAGATCCCCTGACCTCAATACAATGATTGTTTTCTTGGCAAATGCGACAACCTGGAGGCTATTGTTGACAATAATTGTGGAATTTTTCAATTCAGAGTCCTGCAGACATAATTTCAAAAATTCTCCTCTGTATGTTTATATTTGGCCTACAGGTCTGTGATAAGTCCTTGACTTTGCTATGAAGTCAATTCTTTTTTTGTGATCAAACAATAATTTAACAAGGTTAATGGGAAAAATAAAAGAAAAAAATTACCTATGATTCTGTCACTGCACTAAAAATAACTTTTGATTTTCCTACATGTTAGACTGGGAGCTTTGAAATAAAATGGGGATAATAATATCTCCTTGCAAGGTTGCTGATGATGTAACAAAGATCTCAGCTGGATTTGACTATGAATGGAGAGTGGATACTGGCAGAGTGAATGTACATATGCAGAGGCTGGGGGTCCTTGTGTGATCAACAACTAACACAAATCGTGTCCACAGGTGGGATTCAGGAATAGATAGTTATGTTTAACAGATTGAGGAAGGTTCAGAGAGAGCCAGTTGCTTGGAGGGAAGGCAAAGCCCCTGAGGGGTAAAAAGTCATTGTAGGACAAAAAGAAATCAGGGTTCCCATTTTATAGATGTGTAAACTAAGATTCAGAGAGATTATCATTGTGATTGTGAGCTATCTCCCCAGCCCTTGTTTGGGCTGCCTTCTGTTCCGCCAACACTGAGATATGGATTTACAGGCTTTAGCAAGAGTTAGTCAGAAGCCAGCATCTGTGGGCTGGTGTCCATGTGGCTTTGAGCCCCATGGCTACTGGAGGCAGCCTACACAGACCTGGGAGATGCCCAGCTCTTATTGATCCACCAGGGACTCCCAGAAATACTTCGGTGCAGAAGTAGACTTTACATGGCACTGGGATGCCCATGCAAGCAGATGAGATTTAGGAGCTCAGAAGATTCTTGTATTGATGTAGAATTTGAGCTCAGTTGGATGTACAGGTAGTTTAGACTTTAGGACATTTAGTTAAATAATAGCATACAGAAGATGCTCAATAAAATGGAAGCCAATTATTTCCATGTTCTGCTTCTTGTATTTTAAATTAAATACAGGAGGCCATTGTCATTTCCTAACTTCTCACTGACTATGAAGGGCAATTCACATCAATAAAATATTATTTACTGCTTGCTAGCTGAGTTCCCCTGTGGGGCAGGCACTGCAGGCCTACGAAGATGTCCTGGGATTGACATATAATTAGATTGATAGCTAATTTGTGGGGAAGATTAAAAGTGCTTGCACATGAATATAATTGCAGGTGGGGTGGACCAAATGACAAAAGGGAAGTACAGACAAAAGGTGGAAGGAAGGAGGAGTCACATGAACATATGCTCACATGATCAGGATCGGCTTCAGGGGTGGGAGGAAGTGCCATTTGTCTCAGGACTCTAAAGATGGGAGTAAGATTTAAACAGAGTGGAGCAAACACCAGGCTTAGGGACCAGCAGACCACATAGGGGTCTACAGTGGGGTGGGTGAGATGAAGGTGAGGTGATTCTGGGACGGCCCACTAGGATGGAAGCCTAGGAGCCTGGGGGATGGGTTTGAACTTAATCTAATGGTCACTGGGAAGCTGTGACAAGTGTTTTTAGAAGAGGAAGTTAGATGAATGCAGATTCATTCTGGAATAAATAATGAAGTCGGAATAATATTTTGCACGGACTAATGTAGGGAGGGACGAAAGGCAGGAAGAGCTGTTTGAGGACTTCTGTCAACAGTGAGAATAGTAAGTAATACTTATGGAGCACCTACTTCGTGCTAATGTGCCTTGACTGGGATTATTTGATTGAATTCCTCACAATTCCTAGTGTGCCAATGACTGTAAATCATTGGCTTATGGACATACAGCTGGCAGAAAGCGGAGCTGGGAATGCCGATGGAGGCAACCTCACTCTACAGGCTGTGAGCTTATCATCCACGGTGCGCTGCTACTGGTAGAAAAAACAAAGTTCTGAGTTCAGGGGGCAACAGTGGAGATGGAAGATGGGAAAAGAATCTGAGAGACAAATGGGATATAAAAGCTTCATGATCTGGCAAATGATAGCCTAAAGGAGGGTGGGAGAAGAAGGAAAACTCTTTTGGTTATGGGTGATTGGGAAACAGGTAGATGTTCCAAATCTTTCACTGAAGGGTTGGACACTCCTAAAAACCTGGGAAATATGCACCAATCCCCCTGAAGAAACTGCTTGGAGAGTAAGTACAAGGCCCCCAACACTGGCTTGTGAATGATCAAAACCATGCCCTCTTCAGCTTTCTTGTCTGCAAAGACTTGAAAGGGTGAAATGCAAACACTAGCCCCACAGAGAGTCCATTTGGAATGATGTCGTGGAGGCTTTCTATTGAAATCTTCAGGAAGAACCACCAACATACGGTTCTTATTGCCAGGACTTCACCTCACAAATATCCCAAATGTTTTGGGCAAATCAACAGTTTCCAGCAATTATGAAAGTCAGCTGCTTCCAGCATAGGCTGGGGATTGAACCATTGAACAAACAGTGGGTAAGATTCCACTTTTCTTTTTCTCCTTTTCCATGATCAGGGCTGGAGAAGTTCATGAAACACATGACAAATTCATTCAGTTTGTTCAGGACTTTCCTGGTTTTAGTACTGAAATTTCCACTTTCTGGGAATCCCTTCAGTACCAGACACTCTCGGATGGTTGGTCACCATGGGGACATGTCCTCAGCTGGAAGACTGTTTATTGATTGCTCTTAAACTCGCAAAGATTTGAATGCCAGTTTGTTTCCTTTATGGGGATGTATGACTAGATGACTTATCTACTCTTTCTTAGTGTATTTTCACAATGCAGTAGATATTGAGCTCTATATTTTCTAGTGACAAGTTTGAAATTAAACCTTTTAATCCTGGGTTTGGAGAGCTCCAAGACTAAAAAGCATAATTTATACTTCTATGACAGAGTTAATAAAATATTCTTTAAAAAGATTGATACAACACATGGATAGACAAAATTTTTAGCCTATTATGTAGAATTCTTTTCACCGGTTGTTATTGCTAGAAGTTTATTTACTAGGTTTTCATAAATATCAATTAAAAAGTCCTCTGGAAATACTCTCTTCGGTCCTAAGAATCCTTTTCAATTCTAAATTAAAATGCACTTAAGCATCAATTTTTTTTCTTCCTTTTGCTTACCTTTGAAGTTAGAGGTTTTGGTGGTTTCTGTCTTTATTTGCCCTATGGAAAAATCCAAGAAAAAATATCCTGGAGTATGACGGTGGTGATGAGGGACAAGAGCACTTGAATTTGAGTGTGGCCCCAATTTCAGAAAAGAAGCACAATAGTGGATTGACTAGAGCTCCCCCAAACCCAAAACCTCAGAACATGGCCTTATTTGGAAATTCCGTAGGATGAGGTGATACTGGATTAAGGTAGGCCCTAAATTCAACAACTGGTGTCCTTATAAGAAGAGGTGAGCACATAGAGACACATGGAGAAGGCCACTTGAAGACAGAAGCAGAGACTAGAGTGATACAGCTACAATCCAAGAGGGCCAAGGATTGCTGGGCACCACCAGAAAATAGACAGAGGCAAGGGAAGAGGGAAGACTCTTCCTTAGAGCCTTCAGAGGGCATGTGGTTCTGTTGACACCTTGAATTTGGACTTTGGGCCTCCAGGACTGTGAGAGAATAAATTAATTTCTGTTGTTTTAAGACCCAATTTATCGTATTTGGTTCCTCCTGCCCTAGGAAATGAATGCGAGCCATTTTTGTTCTGCCTCTATAGATCTCGGTGTTGGTGGCCAACGGGAATGCCTTGGTGCCAGGGTCCCACCTCCAGAGATTCTGAGGTAACTGGTCTGGGAGTTGGCCTGAATGTCTGGAATTTTTAAAGCTCCACAGGTGAGTCTAATGAAAAGCCAGAGTTGAAAACATCTGCTCTGTGTGAGTGAATTTGATGAAACCCGAGCCACTTCATCTTGGGAGACTGACAAAAAGACAGAGTGAGAACTTAGAAGTCATTTGCTGCTAAGTGGTGATGTTGGTGGTAGCATCCAGTGGTGACCAGTAGCAGTGTCAAGTGGTATAAGTGGTACCACAAGAGGTGGCCTGGTCAGACTGGCTGCCAGCATGACTTGGCGATGTTAATTCCTCTTAGACCAGCACGAGTGTCCAGCCACTCTGGTGGTTTTTTAAGCTAACCTTCTTAAAAATACCTTTTCTGCTGAAGATGGAGTGGTTTCTGTTGCTTGCAACCATGAAGGCTGACTGATGGCCTACCCTACCAGAGTTACCAGCTTCTCAAGGCAGGAACAATTTCTTCTTCATCCTTTATTGCTCAGGACCTGGTACATAAGTTCACAATAAATGTGAAATTAGCAAATTTCAGCTGAAACTTTCTAACTCACTAAGAAACCAATTTTAAGAATATGTATCTATCAGACACAGTGTTTTCCAATGATGCATTTCATAATATGCCATCCTGTCATTCAGAATAAATTAATAAGGCCATCAACATGTTTTTGTTTTTTTTTTAACATTGATTTAATTACCTTTTTAAAGTTGCTGATGAGAAAAAAAATCTTTGAAGTCTGATGTTATTGTAGGCCCACAGACTGAGCCTGGTTTCCTTGGGTGAGATATACTGATTTAGATGCTTATTTAGATGATTTAGATCAGGTCAAAGGCCCACCCCTCTCTCTGGTCCTTTGCTTTGCTCTCGTGGTCTCTCCATCTCGACGATTCCCTTTCCTGCCCCTCCCCTCCAGTTGCTTTGACAGATTGCTGACTTCACAGCAGCCACTGCAGAGCCCCAGACCTCTGGCTCCCTGAAGACACCACATCCTGCTAGACTGCACACTCATTACAGGATGTGCTGAGGCTAGACATCCACCATCGGCATAAAGTTTTATTTTAAGCCCAGGAGACCCACAGTGCACATCATCTCAATGAAAATTTCTTGGGCCAGGAGCAAGGGGAAGCAGAGGAAGTAAATGCATGACAATCACTCCCTGCACTTAAATGTATTTCTCTATATCCACCAGACAATGTCCCACCTCTGCCCCCTGCTTCTCTTCTCTCTCTTTCTCTCTATCCATCTCTCTTTCTCTCTCTCTTCTTTTAGCTCCCTTTTGAGTGAAGAAAAATAATGATTGGTTGGTAGCACAAAGCACAGGAAGAGTAAAGGGGGAGGGGATGACAAAGATGGAAAATGGCAAGAAGGAAATACAGGCAAAACATAGACCAGGTTAAACATTTTTGATGTAAAGAGAAAGGCCTAAAGTCTGCAAGGAGAAGCAATAGAAGGATAGGGAAGCAAGTGGAAGAATCTTCTTTTGGAGAATTGATTGATGAAAAGCCAATCCATAAATTTCCATTTTCCACTTAATTTTATTCTTATCTTCTTCCAGTTTTGAACTCATGCTACCAATAACTTGGATAGATTATTATGCCATTAACAAGTATAAATTTATCCTTCTATTCTTAACATTAATCTCCATCTAAAGCTGCACGGAGATTTCTCAAATCCCCATTCAGAGAAGCAGCAGGATTGCATCAGGGGGATAATTCCTCCAACTCCTAAATCTTGATATAAAAATGACAAACTTTCAGAGCTGAAAAGCCATAAAATCATTTAGTCCAAGCTTTCACTTTATAGATAAAGAAGCAAGACACAAACATTTGGAGTATGTAGCTGTTTGACAAAAGAGCTCAGAATAGAGACTATTCTATTGAGTCAGGATAAGAAGAGAGGCAAGGAGGATAAAGTCAAAGAGGAACAGAAAATGATTAGGTTGGGGAAGTTCATGTTAATAATTTATTCTGTATTTGTGTTGTTCAGAATTTGAGAATGCTTTTTGATAAATTATTCATGGCGGATGAAGGTAAAGAAACATCAGATGCCACAGTACATCTGATCTGACCCTTTTGAGTAGAACCATTTCCTGGGTCTAGGGCAGTGCAGAGAAATTAGCAACTGGAGGGAGGAAGCATCAGAGGCCTTTGAATATATACTTTTCAGTGAGCGATTTCTATAGACAACCAGAAATAGCATAGAAAATAAGACAGAATCCTCCTCAAAAGGCTAGTATGCATCCACTTGCACAATAAGCCTGAAGAGATGTCTGCTTTTTCTGAAGTTAGGTGATGATCTTTCTCTCAGAGTTCTGGTAGGTGAATGTGAAAAACTGGAGTTCTGCAAATAAAAGCATGAGACTATGCCTTCCAAGGTGAGAAGGACCATGAAAATTAGACTGGAGGTCATAGAGGAGAGGGCGCTACCCTGATCAAGATGGTGGAGTGAGATGCTTCAGGGTTTCATCTCCCCACAGAACCCATGATCCCAGTGTGGATCCCTAGTACCCCATTCAGGAGGGAGCAGGGTTACTCTTAACCCTCGTGCACATACTGAGAGCATGTATGTCTGGCTCAATCAGTGGTGGCCTTGGGACTCACCGTCCCAGAACTTGCTTTGCATGTAGAAGGCAGTTCATCAAGCTCTTCTACAATCTGTGTAGGAGGGCAGTCAAGATGTGCAGCCTGGGACAAGGGATTGCTGGCTCTAGGAAAGTGCAGTGCCCAAGACTTTGTGGGACCATGAGGGTACTGTTTCCTAGGGAATAGGAGATATTTGTACAAACGTAAATAAAAGAGTTCCTAGTACTACAAGGGCATGCACAAGACAAAATTTTTATGCAGAAAGGATCAGGGAAACTCCCATGCTTTGGCCTGGAGCAATTCTCTAAATTCATTTTATAGCTGGTCATGAAGGAGAACACTTGCACAAGGTGTTTTCTCTTTTTTTATCTTCCTCCCTCCCTCCCTCTCTCCCTCCCTTCCTTCCTTCCTTCCTTCCTTCCTTCCTTCCTTCCTTCCTTCCTATCTTCCTTTCCTCCTGGCATTTAAGCAAAGCTGTCTTAATATTAGCTGGATGCAAGCTTAAGGAAAAGAGTCTAAATTCCAGTGATAACAAATTGAAGTATCAAAATGTCTAGGTTTCAACAAAGATTGCAAAACATACAAAGAAACAAGAAGTGATAGCCCAGGCAAAGGAGAAGATTAAAGCATTAGAAACCATCAGTGAGGAAGACCAGACCTGGGACATACCAGACAAGACTTTTTTACAAATGGAGGTAAATATATGCTGTATGAGCTAGAAGAAAACATGGGCAAAGAAATAAAGGAAATTGGGAAAATGTTAGATGAACACAAATATCAATGGAGAGCTGAAGACCATAGTGACAGACTTAAAAAATACCCTAGAGAAGTTCAACAGCAGATTGACACTAGCAGAAGACTCTGAGAACCTGAAGAGAAGACAGTTTAAATCATTCAGTCTGAGGAGCAGAAAGAAGAGAGAATGAAGAAAAGTCAACAGAGCCTGAGGAACCTGAGGGAATCCATCAAGCATATCATATGCACATTGTGGGAATCCCAGAAGGAAAAGCAAGAGAAAAATGGGATAGAGAGAACATTCAAAGAAATAACGCCTGAAAACTTCCCAGATTTAACAAAGACATGAATATATATATCTAAGACACTCAATGAGCTCCAAACAGGATAAATCCAGATAGACCCATACTGTGGCATATTATAATGTATTAGTCAGTCAAAGGGGCACTGATACAAAGTACCAGAAATCTGTTGGCTTTTATAAAGGTTTTTTTTTTTTTTTTGCATACCTTGTATGTAATGTTTTATTTAAACTGTACAAATTTAACAAAAAGGGATCTTAAACATTATTCCATTCTACCTGCATCTACAAAAATCAAGTGTTATTTTCATTCTCAGTGTTACCTCAGATGACAGTTCAACTAAGTAAAGGCTGCATATTCTCATTTTTGCTACATATCTGTTCATAGGCAAGACTACTTAAAATATAAATATATTCCAAGCCTTCCAAATGTGAACAGGAATAACCAATATTTCTAAAGTAAATGTCATTAAAATGAGGTATTTCAATCAATTTTAAACCACCCATAGTTCTGAATAGCAGACAGTACAAAACATTGCCCTTCATTTGAATTAAAATCTCAAACTTTTGGACTATTTATTTCTTCAAGTTATTGGCTGCTTATTGTCAAAGTCATAATCCTTTGATATTTTCTTAAACAGTCAAAATTTGTTCTCTTCCCCAAGGGAAAAGTCAAAATATATTTACATTAAAAAATATGATTAAATTAGTTTAATTACTTCATGTCAACTTGATAAGTCACTCCTCTTTAATGCAAAAACTGCCACTTGCAATTAATGCCTATTGGTACTGCTTCAACTGATCAAATGTTTAATACACATAAAACATTCAAGGAAGTTCTGTATATCTTACAGCAATTCAGTGGAGAAGTCTTGTCCCAAGGGTATGTAAATCTGAAGTACAAGAAACCTCTGGATCAGTCCAAGGATTTGCTTATTTTCCTTCGGTAACTGAATTTTGTTTGTTTGGCTGCTGCCTTCCAGAACAAACACAAAACTTTTAACTTCTTTATCAAACTCTTTGCAAATCAAAGATGGACTGCCAAGAATCTTCCATTTTGCTCCAGGATTTTTGCCCTGAGCACTAAAGATTTCAACAAATGCACCTCCCTGGTACTCATTTTTGAACATTCCCGCAGGGGGCCAGGGGCTTGGGGGGCACAGAGTTCAGGGCTTCCAACAAGGAGCGTGACTCTGACGGCTGGAAAGCAGATAGCGGGGACCCGGGAGCCAGGCGGCCGGGGAAGGGCTTGGTGTTTGGCCCTGACCCGGTCAGGCTCTTCTCAGCCCCGCCGGCCCCTCGTCAGCTCCACCTCGGACCCACAACCCGCACCATCGCGGCCCCCGCCTTCGGGGTGCCCGGGGCCGGGGACGACGCAGCTGTCTGGGCGTGCTCCTGACAGTCCCAGGGGATTGATTGTGTCATAAAGGGTTTTTACTTGGGGTAAAAGCTTACAGGTACAAGGTCCTAAATAGTCCAACTCAAGGTTCCTTTCTCACCAAAGTCAGTTGCCACATGTTGAAGCAAGATGGCTGCCGATCTCTGCCAGGGTTCAGCCTTCCTCTCTCTCAGCTGCAGGCTGGCATAGGGCTCATCTCTCTTCCCGGGGCTTTAGTTGTTTGAGCCTTCTCTCCTTTCTGTCATATGGCAGGACCGAAATGACCAAGTTCTCTCCCGTTCTGGGTCTTCTTTAATGTCTTCTTGAGTGAGGGCCCGTTTATGTCAGCCCACCAAGGGGGTGGGGATTAACCTGAGTTACATCCTACTAATGTAGTCAAGTCAAAGCCCTAATCCTAACACACTTTAATCAAAGACATCTCAGCTGAATCTAATACAGCCAAAGAGTATCATGCCCAGAGGAACAGACCAGTTTACAAACATAATCCTTATTTTGGGGAGGAGTTCATTAATTATCTCAAACTGCCATAATAATCAACTGTCAAATGCCAAAGATAGAGAATTCTGAAAGTGGCTAGAAAGAAGAAATGTGTCATGTACAAGGGAACCTCAATAAGATTATATGCCCATTTCTCATCACTAAACATGAAGGCAAGAAGGCTGTGCAATGACATTTTTAAAGAACTGAAAGTACATCTGCCAACTTAAGAATCCTATGTCTGGCAAAACTGTTTTTCAAAAGTTTTTCAAAAGCGAGGGAAAGATTAAGGCATACCCAGATAAACAAAAGCTGAGGTGGTTTCCACCACTAGGCTGGCCCTACAAGAGATCTAAAGAGAAACCTGCAGCTTGAAAAGAAAGGACAGCAGACAATAGTGTCACATGAAGAAATAAAGCTCTCTGGTGAGAGTGATGACTTGGGTAAATAGAAATGCCAGTACTATTGTATTTTTGGTTTGTACTCCACTTTTTACTTCCTACAGGATCTAAAAGGCAAATACATAAAATGTAATGAGAAGTCAGTGGTTTTAAACATTTAATTTGTGACAAAAACTACATAAAGTTGGGGGTATGGATGGAGTATAAGAACACAGTCTGTGTATACTATTGAAGTTAAATTGGTATTAAAGAAAATGAGTTTGTGATAGGTTTAGAATGTGAAATTTAAGCCCCATGGTAACTGCAAATAAAATATTAGAGAATATGCAAGTTCATAGAGACAGAAAGTAGGGCACAGGCTGCTAGGGGCTTGGGGAAGGGGGAATGGGGAGTTAATGCATAATGGGCATAGAGTTTCTATTTGGGGATGTGGGAAAGTTTTGGTTATGGACAGTGGTGAGGGTACTGCAATATGGCAAATGTGTTTATTCCCATTGAATGGTGTGCTTGGGAGTGATTGAAATGGGAAGATTTATGTTAGATATATGTGTCCACAATTGAAAAAAAATGACAGAGGAACTAAAAAGACAATGATAATTACACACAATCCATGATCTTGGATGGGATCTAAGAAGCAAGGAGAAAAGTTCAAGGGACATTATTGGGATATATGAAAAAATTGGAATGTAGACTGTAAGCTTTATATCAATGTTAAATTTCTTGAACTTGGTAACTGCAATTTAGGGGGTTATATAAGTGGATATTTTTTTCTTAGGAAATGTACATGGCATATTAATTGTTCAAGGAGCATGATGTGTACAACCTATACCCAAGTGCTCAGTAAGTGGATTGACTGATTAGATAGCTAGATAGCTAGAATGATATGACAAATGTAGCAATATGTTGAAATTGGTGGATATGGGAGTTAGGAGTATGTTGGAGTTGTCTGTATGGACTTTGTATTCTTTTTGTGACTGTCCTGTAAGTTTGAAAGTATTTCAAAAGAAAAAGTTAAAAATAGACTATGAAACTCTGAACAGTAATGTGCATCTGCACCAAATAAAATACTTTTAAAACAAACAATCTATTGTCATAGGAAGAAAATATAAGATTGAGTGAAGGTAATCTGGTCATTGTCAAATCACCCAAATACATAGTCACAGTAAGAATTATTATAATGTTCTGATGATTCCCAAATTAAAAAAGATTTTTCACTTGGGCCAAAGAATTATATAGGGTGCTATCATTTTGTCCCTCTGGAATGTGTTTATTACTTAAAGAATATCAGAGAAATGGGTTAATTTTATTTAGAGTTATTTTAAGTAAAGCCTGGAAACCTAAATCTTAAATGCTATTTTTATCTTAACAAAATAATATATTTGCAATTTAAAAAAAAATTTATCATAGATTTTAAGATAAAAGCCTTTATAATGACATGGCTTAAAATCTGACTTCAAAGAGAAATCAGTGAGAACAAACCCTGATCTAAATGAAGAGATATTTAGTCATCCCTGTCAGTAAATAAAAATGTTTCACAAGGCATTTCCCCCCAAAATCTGTGGAATTGAAAACATAAATAAATAACTCAGGTTGAAGTAATTACTGACCAAGATCCATAAGCAAGAGCCAGGATAATGAACAGAAGTATTATTTTTTTTTAAAAAGATAGATGGTCATTACTGATTGGTTGTGCTAGGTTCCAACACCTAGTATGCTTCCATAGCATTACAAGGTGCTTTACAAAAGGCTTTATGAACAAAGGATGAATGAATGAATGAATGTCAGCGGTTGCTTTCACGTTCGGTAGATAAATTTCCCAGCATATAAAGCACAATGATCTGAAATGCTAGACACACATGGCACCCTCTTTTTGTTCTAAGATTCTTAGACTTAGAAAATCGAGGACTGTATTTGAGACTCAAAAGTCAACTTCAAGTTCTATCAGATGAAAATTGTTTATGAAGCCCCTCTGTTGCTTGAATAAGGTTGAGGTTTCACCTCATGTCTCTGTGTCAGGAACATGGACTAAAGCCTTGGAAACAAGTTATAAGTCTTTTAAGAAATAGAAGTGTGCAAATGGTTTAACTGGGGGTAGCTGGCTTGGCATGTTATCTAAGATAGATGTAAGGATTCTTTTTTTCTGACTTTTATGAAATTTACCTTTTGGGATACACAAACTAGAGAAAAGAATTCCAGAGAAGCATTTGTAGATCTCTGCTTGAGTAGATGTCTAAAGTTCTGGAATAAAAGAATGAAACAAAACCTTGGGACTGAGTGAATTAAGTATAGTACATATTTACAGACAAATAAACAGATGTCTATACATAATAATATGAAACTAAGCTAGCAGCATCTCTTTAAAAAATAAATTGGAAAACAGGCAACAGGGAGACAGTGCGATTTCTGAAACCAAGCTAGAGTTATTTTTTATTTGTAGGTCAACACAATAAATGGAAGACGTAATTCAGCTCATATGCTTTGGCCTCTGTGTCCACCCTCCACACCACTCCAGCCTCTTCCCTAATTCCCCTAACTAAATCAATGAATTTGTGAATATTGAATTGGAATTCAGCCAGGAATTTCTGAAAATGCCATCTCGTATTGCCTGAATCTATAAGGAGGAAATTATTCAGACGATTGATGCTCATAGGGTGGAATATTAAATTGATCCTTTGGCAAGGAATACCTCATGCAACAACACAGCAATTCTCATAAATACCAATGTGATTAGCAGCCACAAGTAGGGCCTATTTCTCCAAACTAGACAAGAAGGAGTTCTGTGTACATTTTTGTTTAGCTTTTATATTTAATGTGTGTATCTTGACATGCTGAAACCAACCATTACCTAAATTACAGTAATGAAAATGCTCTGTAGAGCATGCAATGTGCTTGATGAAACACTTCCATTATAAGACTTTGTTTTTGAGTACTTACCTTTCAAATAAAATTATCCTCTGGGTTGACATTTCTTCCTTGCTTTTTCTTAGCTAAGTTGACTTTCCTTTCCAACAGATATTTTTATTATATTCCCTCATGCTGCATTTTGATTTTTAGTGATTTAAGCTTGCAAGAAGTATATTTTTTGAAAAAATGTTTTATTGTAGTAACATATGCACAACTCCCCATCTCCCATTTTAATCATTTACAAGTGTACAATTCAGTGGCGTTAATTACACCCGCAATATTGTACTCCCAACATCAACATCAATTACCCCAAACTTTTTTGTCACCTCAAACAGAAAGTGTATTTTAACCATTTACTGTCTGATTATGAACCTATTACTGAGCAAGGGCTCATTGCCTGACACTCACAGAAGCCAATACCTTGACATTGGGATTTTGAGAAAACAAAGGGCTCTTATTGCAAGGTTGGCTAGCAAGGAGACAAGAGCAAAGCTCACATCTGTCTCCCTCCAGTGTGGTCAGGTGAGGATTATATGGGGTTAGGGGGAGTGAGGGGGTCTCAGAGGCAAGTAATCTGCATAAGCATATGGGGTGTTTGCAGAAGCTCTAAGCATGTAAAAAAAAAAAAGGTTATTTTTTTGCCAAGGGTCATTAATGGTGGTGGGGTATAAGGGGTATGAAAATTTTCCTTTTAGAGTAGGAAAATGTTATAAAATGGACAGAGCTGATGACAGCACAACTCTGTGATGAAACTAAGAGCCATTGAGTGTCCACTTTGGATGGATTGTACAAAGCAAGGGATCATATGACACAATAAACCCCATGGTAAAATGATGGACTGTGGTTAAAAATACAAAGATGTGGGCGGTGGACTTGGCCCAGTATTTAGGGCATCTGTCTACCAAATGGGAGGTCCGCGATTCAAACCCTGGGCCTCCTTGACCCGTGTGGAGCTGGCCCACGTGCAGTGCTGATGCGCGCAAGGAGTGCCCTGCCATGCAGGGGTGTCCCCCGTGTAGGGGAGCCCCACGCACAAGGAGTGTGCCCCATAAGGAGAGCCGCCCAGCGCGAAAGAAAGTGCAGCCTGCCCAGGAATGGTGCTGCCCACATGGAGAGCTGACACAAGATGACGCAACAAAGAGAAACAGATTCCTGTGCCGCTGAGAACAACAGAAGAGGACAAAGAAGACGCAGCAAATAGACACAGAGAACAGACAACCAGGGTGGGGGGAAGGGGAGAGAAATAAATAAATAAATCTTTAATAAAAATACAAAGATGAGAACCTTCTCTCATACTCTACAACCAATATACAATATTAATACATGGTGTTAATGAGAGGATGGTTTGTGAGAAAAATACACCAAATATAAGCTATGGACTATAGATAGCAGTAATATTATGACAAAGTTCTTTCATCATTTGTAACAAATATGTCACAACAATGCAAGGTGTTGGTCGTGGGACTATGTCTGGGAATCCTGTATGGTGGGCATGTTTGTTTTGCTAGCTCACAACTTCTCAAGTAAAAACAAAATTAAATAAATACATTTTTTTTTTAGAAGGGTTATTTGCTTTTAGTTGGGTAGGTTACTTGCAGTCACTGTTAGTAGGGAGTGTGTAAGCATGGTCTCAGGGAATCCCTGAGCTAGTCTAGTTGGAGCTGGGATCGACTGACCATCGGGGGACACTTGGCTGTTTTAGGACACGAGGAACAGATATTCCAGATTTGGAGAGAGAAGCAGTGAATGAAAGTGTTGGCATAGGCTTGTCCAGGCAAGGCTTGTTGCTGAAAAAAAGAGAATGAATAGTTAAAAGCTGTGTAACAAATGATTGTATGAGTATGTTTTTAAAAATATTTCACATGAAAATAATTCAAATAACACTTTCCTCCTACCATTGTCAAACATTTACAGATCTGGCTGTGAAAAGTTTCTTTTTGTGGGATTTGGGAAGAGAAAGTGCTGTTCCGCCACCAATTGCAAATGAGCTAGGTGCTCATTTTGCTCTGTGGGTCTTTGTATGTGTTTGTGAGCTAAATAGAAGCAACATCAGTGTGTTTTTAGCAGTCAGAATTTTACAGACTTCAGGCTCTTGTCTATGCAGTACTGCGATGGGGAGGAGTGCTTGATGGCATCACACTGTTTCTACCCATTAGGCCAAGTTCATGTCGAGGGACAGCTAGCCTGCTGTGTAGCAGAATTGAGTCATTGGGTTTGTCAGATCCCATCCGTTCTATCTCATGCTGCTCATACAGCAGCTGAACCTATCCAACCAGTGTTCTCTTGGGTCAGTAATCTATGCCCCTCTCCCCATCACAATGTTTACTCATTTTCCTTCCTTAAAGATTTTAGCTCCTGGCTCACTCTTTCTCCAACATGACTTCAGTCTTAATTGTTCAGGATTTCAACACTCATATTGCCTCTTTCTATTTTCTTTTTAAAGATTTTTATTATTATTATTTATTTATTTCTCTCCACTGCTCCCTCCAGTTGTCTGCTCTCTATGTTGCTGTGTGTTCTTCTGTGACTGCTTTTATCCTTAGAAGCAGTACATGGAATCTGTATTTCTTTCTGTTGCATCATCTTGTTGTGTCAGTTCTCCGTGTGTGCAGCGCCATTCCTGGGCAGATTTTTTTTTGTGCTGGGCACAATACGGGGTGCATTCCTTGTGAGGGGGGCTCCCCTGCGTGGGGACACCCCTGTGTGGCACAACACTCCTTGCGAGCATCAGCACTGTGCATGGGGCCAGCTCCACAGGGGTCAAGGAGGCCCGGGGTTTGAACCGCGAACCTCCCAGGTAGTAGGCAGATGCCCTATCCATTGGGCCAAGTCCGCTTCCCCCACTCTTTCTATTGCTAATGCTCATACCCTTCGCCATCTCCTTGTTATTCAATAACCACATCTCTCCCATTCTCCTATTTTTTAACTCTCTCCCTCTTGTCCCCGACACTGACAGTTGAACGATCCTGCAACTCCCAAGCTCTTACCACCTTTTGACTGTCTCTCACTTCCCTCATGTCCTAATGTCATACTTTAACTTCCAGAGTCAATCATTAAAATCACTCTCTTGCCTGTATCTTTAACTCCCTTGTCCCTCTCTTGATTAGTAGTAGTCCACTGTCTCCTTGAACATGGTTGAAAAAAAACACACAGCAATGTAGATTCATCTCACTCTAAATTCATGTCTAGCCTATTACTCTAAATTCATTAAGTAGGCCCTCCATGCTGCTTGTCTATCATGCTATATTTCCAAGATCCTCCACCTTTCTGCTCTCCTAGAAGATGGTTTTACCCTTTCTCCTTTCTTATCAGATCTCCAAATCTCAGCTGATGACCTTGCCTCCTATTTCCCTGAAAAGAATGGATTAATCAGAAGAGAACATCATTAAGTTCCTACCACCGCACCTAACCACCTACCTGAATCTGTGCCCATGTAATCTTTTCTCTCCTTCTATTTGGATCATCCAACTCTCTGTGAATATCCCATTCACTATTGTGGCTCATGGACATTGCTCCAGCAATTTTAAGCCCTCTCTAATGAATGAGAAATTTTTTCTACTCCACAAACATGCTCCTATATCTTCATTCTTAGGGGGAAAAAAAGAAAATAATTCATTCTCTTGACCCCATTTTACCTTCTAGCTACTGCCTTATATCTCTCCTTCCCTTTGCAGCAAACCTTGACAGTGTTGTGTATGCCCTTCATCTCCAATTTTTTGCCTCCACTTGAATTCCCTTCAGCCAGGGTTTTACCCCCATGAAGGCCACCAAAATGACTCTTAGCCACATCATCAATGACATCCACATTGCTCGGTCCAGTGGTCCTTTCTCAGTACTTCTACAAATTGACCTTAGGCATTTGATACTGTTGATTTCTCTCTCATCTTGAAACACTTTCTTCTTCTGTTTTCTGGGACACAGATGAGTGGATAACTAAGATGTGGTACATATATCCAACTGTAAAAAGGCATGAAATATAAGCTAAAAAATGGATGAGCATTAAAGACATCATGCTGAGTGAAAAAAGCCAGACACAAATGGGGAAAGTAGAGTAGAGTGTACCAACGGCTGGAGGGAGGGGTAAATGGGAAATTATTGCCTGTTAGGTAGAGATTCTGTTTCTTGTGGTGATAAGTGTTAGTACTGGATGGGTAGTGATGGTAGCACAACATTGCGAATGTAATTAATACTACTGAATTATGCATTTAAAAGTTAAAATGGTAAATGCACACACATATATTAAGGACAATAAAATTTTAAAAAAATCATGCTGAAGCTTCCCATATCATTTAGGGTAAAAAACTCACTATGACCTCTATGCCATCATTCCATCACCTTTCTGACTTAACTTTTACTCCCTGAACCCCTAGTTCACTCCCCTCTAGCTACACTCACCTCAACCCTGTTCTCCCGAGAAGCTATTCGTTCTCTTGCCTCAGGGCCTTTGCGCTGCTGGTCCCTCTTTTTTTAAAGGAGGTACCAGAGATTGAACCCAGGACCTTGTACATGCAAGGCAGGTGATCAACCACTGAGCTATACCCACTCTCCGTGTCCCTTTTTCTTGTAGTCACTCTTCCTTCAGATATTTACTTGGATTAAAACAGCTAATTTAGGTAAAGAAGTGGGCACTGTAGTAAGAACTCAAACATTAGCTATCATGATTATGGCTGCAGCTATAGATTTTTCAATCTCTTATACTATTGAAGCTTCAAGTAGGACCCAGTTAACCATACACTTTGCCGACTCTTGCGTACTGCAATAATAAAAATAACTGTAGCACAAATCCTTCATTGGAATTAATGAAATGATGAGTACTACTTTAGATAAGCTAGGTAATTAAATATTATAAATGAATTACCTGTTATACTTAAAAACCTAAATGCAATTATCAGCAAACATGAATGCCACAAGATTGACCCACTGACCACCTAAAGGATCCCTGCACCCCTTACTACTGTTCCCTGTATTGCAAACAGAGAAACTCAAGTTTTTCAAATGACCACTTGATCTGGGCTCTAGAATATACTTGTTTACAAATGAGCTAGCCAGAAGAGCATTTTCTAAGGAATATTTTTCCAAACAGTAATGCTAAGGGCTATTTTACAGGACTTCCATTGTCAAATATAAGTATGGAAGATTCTAGATGAAGGTTTCTCAGAACCTCTTACATATCCTTCTGTGTGATGGAATCTTCATGATTAGGAGGCTAGTCTGCAGTGTTTCCCAAACCTATATCACTATGGAAGATTCTAACACTGTTAAGTGTGTATTTTTTGGACTATGTTGGTCAGAACTGCCTTTGGAAAATCCAGGCATGGAGAATACCACAGTTTACATTCTGTCTACTCTGGCTTACCATTTTCTCCTTGGTGCTGAGCCTGGTGCCTGACACATTACAAGTGTTCAATAGGTTATGGCTGCATGAATGGAATGTTGAGAATGTTTTTCCATCTTTAAAGCCACATGTCAAGAAATGCATGTTTCGTATATAATATATTCACAATAAGATCAGTCTTCCTGGTTTGTCACTGACACAGACATCCCTTTTGATCCCAAACCTAAGCTAATGATTACAAAGTGATCCCTGAAGGAGGCTTAGGTACTTAAATGTAGGAAAAAAGAGACTTTAGATAATCAATTTGTGTTTAAAAATAAACTTCCTGAAACATGGCATGATATTATCTCTTTAAGTAAGTTGCTTTGAATAGATGTTTATTTCATCTTTTCATTCCTCAGAGGTTTAGACTACATGGCCACCGGGTAGATCATTCACTCCCTCACTCATTCAACAACTAGGCACTTACTCTATGTCAGGTCCTGTTCTAGGCACTGGTCATTTAGGGGTGATCAGAGCCAATGAGGTCTCTACTTTCGAGGGTCTCACAATCTTGTGGGAGAGAGGGGAGACTGCAGATAATAAAAAGGTAAACAAATTTGAAAATGAGTTAATTCCAGCCTGAGTAAAGTGCTTTGAAGCCAATAACTAGGAAGTGAAGGGAGAGAGGGCCAGAGGGCAGAGAACCTCCAGAGACTGGAGAAAACACAAGGGCAGAGACAGGAGCCCAGGCAGAAGATGCCCACCAGAGAAGAAGGAAAGCTGGAGCGCCCCAAGTCTCATCTGCTTTCAGACCCATGGGAGCCGAGAGTAACAGATGTGGTGGGAAACAGTCTGGGGGTGCTCCGTGGTGATGGCCAGACCCGAGTCCTGTCTGAGAGGTGGGGTGGCCGAGCTGGAAGAGAAGCCCCATCAGACACAGAGGAGTGGAAGGAGGAAATAGGAGCACCCCAGAGCAGTTGAGGTCTAGGTGTGTGGGGGGATCTCATTCCTGGAGTGTGGGGGTCACAAAAATCAAAGTGGATGGAGAGACACTGAAGGAAAAATAATGGAATTAATTGTTCATCCTTCTACGGTGTATTTGTGGGGGGCCTGGAGACAGAATCTCTATTTTTGGAAATCATTTTCTTTTAACTTTTTGGGTGAACTTGGTACTTACATAAACATCTACAACTTAGGTGTTTTTCAGAAACGGACCTTAAACTTTCTGAGCTTGCATAATAAACCTCTCCTACTTAATTGAGTGCTTTCATTTTTACTGTATTTGCAAAAGTAGTCGATCCTCCTGCTTCTGGTCTCAAACAAGCGAATGTGAAATGTGTGAAAACTGTCGCATCTAACTGTTCATTTATTTTAAACTTTGGGTCATTCTTGTATTTTTTTTATGATATGACTGTTCACCACTTTGAATCTAGTAACATGAGAATAGTTAAATCTGCTGGGATCAAGAGGTAAAAAAATGATCACATTCCAAATTTAAAACAACTTCAACAAAATTGATTTTTCTCTGTAGTGTCTTTGAGAGAGTTTCTATTAAGCCTAAATGCAGGACTCACAGATTATCACAATTATAACTGGATTCTCCCATTATAACACCATAAATACACTTTGGGCATTTTAAGGGTTTCAGTTGTGTGGAATGAGACAAAGACTGAGTTAGATGGATGGCAGGGGTAGAGGACAGCATTCTATATAGTGAAGGAGAAGTAAAAAAGTAAAGCAATCGACTAGTTAGCAAGATGCCTGTGTTTCTATCCTTGATCCTACTGAGTAGAGGCATGGGTCTTGAAGTTTCACAGTTCAGCCTTTGGTTCATTGTCATAATTCAGGACAAACCACAAGCCTCTTCAGCAATACCCAAGAGCAGTGGGAGACTACAGCTAGATAAGACTGGAGATTGTAGGAATCTTCCAGGAAAAGAAACACTTGCTTGATTTATACTAGGTTGTGCATTGCTACCTGGGTGTGCAATGATTTTTTGGTAAGACTCCATTTTATTAAGATGCTTTTACAAGTGATTATATATATATATATATATATATATATATTTTGCTTGGCACCTTTTTTTTTTTTTTTTCACTGAACATTGTCTCTTGTGTATCATTCTATATCAGAATATATAAGTTGTTCCATCCTTTTTTACCAATGATATAATATCCCATCTGTTGGCATATTACAATATATTTAACTATGCTCTTATCAATGTCTATTTAGGTGATTTACAATGTGATATTAAAAACAGTGCTTCAAAGAATAATTTGTACAATTGCCATTTTGAAAATACATAATCTATTGTTAGGACAAATACCTTGGAATTTGGGTGTCTTGATATTGCATGTTCCTTTTCTTTGCGAAAGTGGAAAGACTAGGTTTAGATCTTTAGTCCAGAATTCTCCCCTGAGAACCAACCCACTGATTAAGTTTTTAAAATATTCACATGGGTATGTCAAACTTATTAATTTATAAATTGACTTCTAGTCTTTCCCATCATATAAATGGCACCTCCATTCATTCACAATGGAATATCATTCAGCCAAAAAACGGAATGGAGTTCTGAAACAAGCTACAACATGGATGAACCCCAAAGATGTCATGTTGAGTGAAATGGACCAGGCACAAAAAGACAAATATTGTATGATTGTATGATCTTGTTTAAATACCTATGATAAGCAAACTTCACAGAGACAGTAGCTTATAGGTTACTAGCCGCCATGGCAGGGAATGAGTGAGGACGAAGTTATTGCATAATGGGTGCAGAATTTCTGTTTGCAGTGATGAAAAAGTTCAGATAATGGATGTTAGTGATGGTGGCACAACATTGTGAATAGAATTAATGTCACTGAATTGTACACTTGAAAGTGGTTAAAATGAGAAATTTTGAGTTGTATATCTGGTACTACAATAAAAGTAAAAAGAAAAAAAAAGAAAAAAAAGAAAAACAGTTCTATCTACCCACCAGTTTCCCCCCTCTCTTCTCAAGAGAGAACTAATGTGACCAGTTTCTTAAGCATCTTCGGAGAGAAATTTTAGGCATAAACAGTTCTCTGAATTTGTGTCCTTTCCCTCGCTGAAATGGTAGCACATGCTACACATAGAAGACAAATCCTGAGGAGACTTAGTCTCTAGATATTTCCTGAGTTAGCGTACTGTCTCTCTGGCCTTCCTGCAGTTATTCAGTCCATTGTTGAAGATTATGTACAGGTTTGTTACTTTGTAGAATGCCACTCAGTTTTGTTTGTCTGGTGTTTATGTACTTTTCGGCAGTAATCCCACAGAAAGAATACTGTGTCCTTCTTAGATACTTCACATCAGGAGGCACCTCTTGTCAATCTGTGTTACTGTTGGTAAAGTAAATTTCAAGCATTTGGTTAAGGTGGAGTCTGCCAAGTTTCTCCATTGAAAAGTCATGAATTTTCCTCTTGTAATTAATAAGTAATCTGTGGGGAGATTCTTTGAGATCATATATATCTTGTTCCTCATAAAACATTCACTTCATGGTTTTTACACACACTGATGATTTTTCCCTGAATCAATTATTACTGTGATTATTGCAAAATGATAAGCATTAGTTTTATTTTCACTGCCTTCCAGCTCTGCTGAACTCAAGAGTCAGGCGGGGCCAGTAGTGCTATGGAGTGCCTTGTGAACCTGAAGTCTTGCTTACTATTTCCAGGATGCTCAACTTGCAGTCTCAGAGGAAGGGTGCATTCCCAGGAAGAGGGAAAGATTTGTGGATCCGGGTGATGATATCAGAAACACTGAACTTGTTTCTTGCCCTTTTGTTCTGGTTCCAGAGAAACAAACAGTTGCTGGGGAGGTTGGTGATATTTTGTGTAGCTTCTATGCCTTGAATTCTCTCTAATCTCAGAGATTTCGTCCTAGGTCTTGTGTAGGTTTTCTTTTTCTCTAGACATGGTTCTCTTTTTCCTTGGACATGTTACCTAGGTCTTCAGTTTTGAAACCAAATTTGGACTTGACTCTGGAACCCCAATTTCTTTAGCAAGTCGTTCTCCGGGATCATTCCCAAGGTAAGGGTTGTTCTTAAACGCCTCAATGAGAGTGCATAATTGGGAAGAGTTTCAGCGGGTCCAGCACCATCTGGCTTCTCTCTCTTGAACCTCTGCAGGATGAACTTACCCATGGTTCTGGCTTGATTCTAAGGCCACCTCAGGTTCTATTCTTCTTGGGAATGAGTGTCTAGCTCTTCGATTCTGAAACCAAATCTGGATTCTAGACACTTCAGTGTTAATTTCTAAAGCAAGTTTTTGTTTGGTAGCATAACTTAGGTAAGGTTTTTGATTAAAAGTGTTGATGAGGATTTTCAACTGATTCACTGTGAATTTGGTGTAACTGTGCTTTCAAAACATACCTATGATCTTGTTTGAAGTTTTTCTGGGACATGACGTTGGTGTTCAAACATGTGACCAGGAGTCTAACAGTCATTTATCTGCTGTCAGCTACTATTTGGTGTGGATAAAATCAGGATATACCCCCTGGCTGCAAGGTGACTTGAATATAACTTATCAAAAACAAATAATAAAATGAGAGTAAAAGCAGACGAAATTTTTTACTTCCTGCCACATCCATGAAAGAAGCACTGCAGCTATGCTTAATAGAGTTCCAGTTAAGTCTGGAGGTTTATGACTTCTTAAGGCCAAAAGGTTGCTTGTTAGCCTTCCAAAGCCATGCTGCCTTTCTTAATTCAATATTTAACTTCCCTGTCAACCAGTATCTCGTTGTGCCAGGGGCCTCCTGCATAGCAGAATTTAGCAAGGGCCTTTGGCTAAAGTCAATGAAGGTTCTTGACACCATCCAGACCAGAGCTTTCCTCGGACCAAAAAACATTCAGAATCAATGCAGTCTGTGCCCAATGCACATCTCTTGCCTCCCTAGGATTTGTACCTCACACAGTGTACTTAGCTTCTGCCATGATGCATTGAAAGGGGTGACTCTTCAGTCAGACTCAGAAAGACTTGGGTTAAAATTCCTGCTTCCTCACTTACTTAGCTGGGTAACCTGGAGAAAATTAGTACAGATAGGTAGTGATACCTGTTAGAGGAGTGTCCTGTAAGGATTGCCTGAATTAAGGATTTATCAAGGGCTCCATGATTACTTAGCAGGCTCACCAGGACCTTCTCCCCTTGTCCTTTCTCCACACCAGATCTTCCAACCTCCACTGCTGGAGAAAGTCCCTTATGCCATTTTTCAGCTCCTAGAAATGTTGAAGGAAAGCTCACACCATAGCCAACTGGCCTCACTTAACTTTTAGTTTTTCAGGAGTGGAACTTGAATATTGAATTCAGAGACAGTAACTTGGAAGAACCCTCAATATTTCCCCATCATCCTTTTTGTCCTTATGGCTGGTTGCCTTTGGCATGCTCTCCAACCATTACCATCCCTCAGACCTCCACTCTGCTTACACCCAGCTCTCAGCTGTTGATGTGGCCTCTGAACAAAGAGAAGATGGTATATTACCCCAAATTTTGCTACCAGACTTCAGGAAAGAATATTAATTTATTTGTGCTGCTTTAACAAAGTATCACAAACTTGGTGACATAAAACAACAGAAATTTATTCTGTCACAGTTATGGAAGCTAAGAGTCCAAAATCAAGTTGCTGGTAGGACCATGCTCCCTTTGAAAGCTGTAGAGGAGAAGGCTTCCTTGCCTCTTCCTAGCTTCTGGTGGTTTGCTGACAACCTTTGGTGTCCTTTGGCTTGCAAATGAAGCACTTCAATCTCTTCCTCCACTGTCAAATGGCCTTCTCCTCTCTTGACTGTCTCTTCTTCTCTTCTTTAAAAACACCAGTCATTTTGGATTAGGGGCCCACACTATTCCAGTATGACTTTAACTTAATTTAACTAATTTCATCTGCATCAACTCTATTTCCAAATAAGGTCATATTCTGAGGTATTGGGGGTTAGGACTTCAACCTATTTTTTTTGGGGGGGGGGCACAATTTTACCCATAATGCCCTGGACCATCTTTAATGCAAATTCCTCCATTTGGGTCCCATCTTTCACTCTGCCACATCTTGTGCCATACTGTCTCTTTCCTCCAACTTCAACACCTTCCACCTATCTCTTACCTTCTGTCTATAAAATTACAAAATTATTTCCAAAGTATCTTTTTCTTTATTCTCCTTGCTTTCAAGTTACTATGCTGTTTCTCTCTGATTTGCTGTCAGCCTTCAGGAAAGAGTATTCCACTCCCAACCTCTTTTCTACACTTCCATTCATTCCTCAACTCATTGTAATGTGTCCTCTAAGCCTGTTCTCCTGAAACTGTTCTTTCCAAGGCTATGCGTGACCTTCTCGTTGTCAAATTGATATCAAATGATCTGTTTTGTGGCTTCATTCTACATGTCATTAGACACTGCTGATCACCTCCTTCAAACTCTGCCTCGTGAATCATCCAGGACATTGCTTCACTCTAGGTTTTGTATCACAATATCTGAACATTCCTTCTCAGCATCCCTTGCAACTCCTCTTCTCTACTCACTCCTTAAATGGACAGGATTTCCACAAGTTCCATCATTGGTACACCCTCCTTTTCTTGTTCTATTCTTCTCAGTGGGTGATTTTACTTTCTTTCATAATTTCAGCTGCTACCTAGATATTGATGAGTTCCAAATCTGTATTTACAACTCTAAAGTCTTGTACCCCAGACTTATATTTCCAGCTAAAGATATTTGGCATTTCTTTCTGGATACCTACCAATCAAAAATTGAACTCACTACTGCCCCAAATTCACCAAAAGAATAGATGTTAAATGAAACAAAATAAAAACATACAAATTAATCTATGTCCTGAGGCTTTATTTCTTGGTGTACCACTGTGAGGCACAGTATCCCAGGCTAGAAATTTCTGAGATGTCTTTGGTTCCTCTCTTTTTCCCCATCCTCCAAAACTCACTCCCACCACTCACTAAATCCTACCTGCTTGTCCTTAGTGTGACTTTGCTTCTGCCCTTAATTTTCATGCTCGTTGTTGCTTTATTTATTTATTTATTTTAAAGATTTATTTATTTATTTAATTTCCCCCCCTCCCCTGGTTGTCTGTTCTTGGTGTCCATTTGCTGCGTCTTGTTTCTTTGTCCGCTTCTGTTGTCGTCAGCAGCACGGGAAGTGTGGGCGGCGCCATTCCTGGGCAGGCTGCACTTTCTTCACGCTGGGCGGCTTTCCTCACGGGCGCACTCCTT
The DNA here is from genome assembly GCF_030445035.2 of Dasypus novemcinctus. Taxonomy (NCBI): domain Eukaryota; kingdom Metazoa; phylum Chordata; class Mammalia; order Cingulata; family Dasypodidae; genus Dasypus; species Dasypus novemcinctus. The sequence goes on along the minus strand of NC_080674.1, from coordinate 17,382,298 downwards.
GCACGTGGGGCTCCCCCACGCGGGGGACACCCTTGCGTGGTGCGGCACTCCTTGCACGCATCAGCACTGCGCATGGCCAGCTCCACACGGGTCAAGGAGGCCCGGGGTTTGAACCGCGGACCTCCCATGTGGTAGACGGACGCCCTAACCACTGGGCCAAAGTCCGTTTCCCTCATTGTTGCTTTAGTTCACAGTTCTTGCCTGCATCATTTTATTAGCTTTCTAACTTTCCCCCTGCCTGCCCCTTCTGGTCTATTGCATACAATACCTGTGACATCACCAAAGACCTTGAATCACATCAGGTCATTTCCTTGTTTAAAGGAAAAGTCCTAATGCCTCAGCATTTTGAGGCTCCAGCCTACCTCCCAGCACTGTCTTTTCTTGCACATTATATTCCAGCATACTGCATTTCTGTAGCTCCTCAGGATGTGGACTTCCATTTGTCTATGCCCTTTCTCATGCTGAGATATCTTTTCCTCACTCCCCAACATGAGAAATTCCTATTCATTTCCAAGACCCATATTTTCATGGTTCCCTCAGGAATACAGTGATCCAACCTATTGCTCCCACAGAACTTTGCTACTGCATCTACTCTGATTTTTTTCATATTTTCAGGTTTTCAAACGTAATATTTTTCACTGTTGGCTTCTTCCTTCTTTCTTTCTCCCTGTGTGTTAGCTCTGTTTTTCTCTCATCCCACCAGTTTGCCTTTTACCCTACTGGCCTTGTTTTAATTTGCCAGAGGCTGCTGATGCAAAGTACCAGAAAAGGGTTGGCTTTTATAATGGGAAATTTATTAGGGTAAAAGCTTACAGTTTCAAGGCTGCAACATGTCCAGATCAAGACACTATCAGAGATGCTTTCTCACCCAAGTCAGGTACTAGTGATCCTGACATCCTGCCATGTGGTGAAGCAAGATGGTGGTAGATCTCTGCTGAAGTCCCTGCCTTCTCCTCAAGGCTTACCATCTCCAGGAGCTCAGTTGTGGGTAATCAGGTATATGGCTTGTCTCTTTCCAGTCCTCCTCTCTCAGCCTCAGCTGCTCTGTTTTCTCCTTTAGCCCAACTGTGAGTGATCAGTCATATAGCTTGTCTCTTCAACCTTGAACTGCTCTGTGGGCCCAGACTCTCAGGGACTTCAGCTCCTAGTGATCCTTGAATCCCCTCTCTCACAGAGATGGGTCAAAATGGCAGCCCCCCTTTTCTGTGTCTATGTTTATATAAGGCTCCAGTAAGAGGGTGGAGACCCAAACTGCAGCACTGACCTAGTCCAATCAAAAGTGATCTAATCAAGTGATCTAATCAAGGACCATTAACCAAATCTGAATCTTAACCAAATCAAAGGATCTCACACCCTCAGGCATTAGGCATGGATTAGTTCAAAAATATAATCTTTTTTTTTTATTCACCAAATTCAAACTGTCACAGACTGAAAACATAGTTTTAAACTGTCCTGAAATGTGCTATGCTTTATAGTTTTGCTCACTGGAAACAGACTAGCTTCTCTTTCCTGATTGCAGTTTCAAAATTCCCAAGGAGCAACTCCAATTGCCTGGGTTTCCTTGGGTCCTACATCAATACATTGTTTGACAGGGTTTGGGTTCATTACTAACCCAATGACTTCTTTTTTTTTGTCTTTATTCATTTTTTAAATATTACATTAAAAAAATATGAAGTCCCCATATACCCCCCCCCCCTCACCCCACTCCTTCCCCCATAGCAACATTCTCCTCCATCATCATGAGACATTCAATGGGAGGAGGAGATGAGATGTGGAGGTGTTTTCGGGACTTGGAGCTGTCCAGGGTGGTGCTGCAGGGACAGTTACTGGACATTGTATGTCCTCCGATCGCCCACTGGATGGAACATGGGAGAGTGTGGGCTATGATGTGGACCATTGACCATGAGGTGCAGCGATGCTCAGAGATGTATTCACCAAATGCAATGAATGTGTCATGATGATGGAGGAGAATGTTGCTATGGAGGGAGGGGGGGTGGGGGGTACATGGGGACCGCATATTTTTTTAATGTAATATTTTTAAAAAATGAATTAAAAAAAAAAGAGTTCCTAAAAAAAAAAAAATGAGACATGCAATGCATTTGGTGAATACATCTCTGAGCATCGTTGCATCTCATGGTTAATGGTCCACATCATAGCCCTCACTCTCCCATGTGCCATCCAGTGGGCCATCGGAGGACATACAGTGTCTGCTAATTGTCCCTTCAGTACCATCCTAGACAGCTCCAAGTCCCGAAAACGCCTCCACATCTCATCTCTTCCTCCCATTCCCCAACCCAGCAGCCACCGTGGCCACTTTCTCCACACCAATGCCACATTCTTCTGAAAGCAGTTCCTACAAACAACAGACTATCCTAGAGGAATTCACTACATTGTTTATATCTCCATCTTCTCACTCATGTTCTCTACACTTGCAAGAATTTTCCTTATCTCCCTTTCCATGTAGCAACTTCCTGCTCATGCTTTAATATTCAATTGAAGTGAGTCTTCTGTGAAGCCTTCCATGACCATGTCTCCAGAATTGGACATATAACACTTATCATATGCTATAATAGCATTTTAGCAGGGAACATATGACACACTCTCATTAATACAGTTTGAGCAAGTTTTAATAAAGGTACTATTGGCAAAAGTCTACACTGGGTATAAGAAACTCTAAGGGGAAGTGCAGCATCCTAACATTAGTAATGGTGGGGCTGTTATCAATCTTAGGATTGAAGGTATGAGAGGAGAGAGATGTAATTGAACTCAGAAGGACAGAGTTGAGGAAGGGCTGCCTTGAGAAGAGCTGTGACCTTTGGTTGAGGGGCCCAGTCAACTTGGGTTGACATTGCAAGGAGTAAATTTTTCAACCACACTTCTCCCCCTTTCTCCAATATTTTGCTGTGGCTGTGAGAAAATCTTCTAACAGGGAAGTGGACTTGGCCCAGTGGTTAGGGCATCTGTCTACCACATGGGAGTTCTGCGGTTCAAACCCCGGGCCTCCTTGACCCATGTAGAGCTGGCCCATGTGCAGTGCTGATGCATGCAAGGAGTGCCCTGCCACACAGGGTGCCCCCTGAATAGGGGAGCCCCATGCTCAAGGAGTGTGCCCGATAAGGAGAGCTGCCCAGCACGAAAGAAAGTGCAGCCTGCCTAAGAATGGTGCCGTTCACACAGAGAGCTGACACAACAAGATGACGCAACAAAAAGAAACACAGATTCCTGTGCTGCTGACATCAACAGAAGCAGACAAAGAAGAAGACGCAGCAAATAGACACAGAGAAGAGACAACCGGGGTGGGGGCGGGGGGCGGCGCGGTAAAGGGGAGGAAAAAAAATCTACTAACATGGTCCAGACAGGCTGTTTCCCAGTACAGAGACCAGGGGAGAGATGGATGAAGAGTGATCTAGGGAGCAAACAGAAGACATCTGACATATTAGTCAACTTTAGTCTCCACTTCAAGACTTGAGCTCCTCAAGATCCAATCTTAATCTTTAAATTTCTAACGCATAGCACAGTACTTATTGCAGAGAAGATAGTCAATAAATATTGAATAAATGAACAAATTAATGGATTTTTTTCTTTCTAATCTACTTCTTTGTCTTATTCTTCTATGCATCTCCAAAACTTCGATTATAGTAGGACTTCATTTTATATGAACTCAGCACATGCAAATTTAGGTGTACACAATTGATAATCAAAAAAATAAAGTCAGAGAAAGAAAAAATTAACTCTTAAAATTATTTTTATGATTAATTTTGTTTACTTGTCACTAGAGTATTTATTTTCCTTATTTGTAAAAACTTTGTGATAGGTATGTTTGCATAAGAAGTACTTATTAAACGATAGGGTTTACTATTGTGCACAATTTTCAACTTACACGAAGGGTCTTGGAAACGTTGGTCATATAAAATGAGGTCTTACTCTATTCAGGTTTCAAGAAGAGAGAACCAAGCAACTTCAGATGATGAAGGGTTTATTATAAAGGTGTGAGGAATGAAGAAAACACAGGCACCTCCTTGGACGCTGCAGACCAACAACATTTACATATTGGCCTTTTCAGAAGCTCACCCAACTAGACTGTGCTGCTCTCTACCTGCTTCTTCCACGTGTGCTTCAAGAACAGGTGCAGCATCTTCCAGACGGCCCACCCCAGTCATTGATGTACTCATCTGCTCACTAACTGCTAAACCTCAGGAATTCCTCAGATACCCATGGTGACACCTTCTGGGATCCAGAACTTACCAGAGCATGCTTAAGGAATAAGATCAGTAGTAATGGTTTACAAAATCTGTGTTTTGCCACTGGCAGTGAACGAGGGGTTGGGTAAGGTGCTTGAACTGAAGTAGCTCTGTTAACTTGGAATGTTGTTGAGATTCTCAGGTCAGTTGATTTTACCCAGGAGTTCATGAAGCCTGTGATCAAAATAAGATGGTGCCCTTTTTTCACCCCTTTGTGAATCAGATTCCCCAAATATGTACCACCTCTCAGAACCTGGGGCTTTCTCTTAAGTTTTACATTCACTATCTTGTATTTAATGTAATGCCATCCAAGAAATATTGAAAATATCAACACACTATCTATGTATGTATATATATTAAATTCCAGTGTATACTATATGTACATGTTATGCATACAGATAACATATCCTTTAAGACACATTCCTATGTCCTTTATCATATACATCTATAGTTTATATAATTTTAAAATTTGATACATATAATTTCTATATGCACACATGTATATTTATATGCATATATATATATGGGTATGTAAGTGTATGTATATATATATAAACATGGAGAGAGAGAGAGAGAGACAAAGTAGGTATTAGTCAAGATCCAGCTACATCCATTGATTGTTTCAAAATTACAATACACTGGTTGATTCAATTTTTAAATACTTGTTGTTTAAATATTTTTAGATGTTGGTTGCAGAAAAACTTTGCAAACAAAATAAGCAAAAAGAACAAAACTGCTCATATTAGATAATCACTGTTAACATTTTGATGTATCATATTTTATCTAATCTAAAGAAGTCATTGATTATAAGATATGCCATTAAGAATGATAAAAAACAACCAAGATGAGGAGTCTAATAGGAGAATCTCCCTTCCAAAAAATCTGGGGAACAAAAGGTCTCCACTAGCTGTATAGAAAGGAACAGAAGGAAATTTATTCTTAAAAGTGCTGAGTGGAGGAAGGAGAAAAATTCTCCCTTGAGGGTTTAAATCACAAGCTGCTACCTTTGCAGGTTTGTTGTGTGAATTCACAGTTTCTGTGTGGTCCAAAAATTCCTAAAGAATAGAACTGAATTGAATTAAAAACTCACAGAGGCAATTCCAAATCTCTGGAAGAATTCAACTTCTTTACCCTGTCAACTATCATAAGACACAATCAATTGTAAAATGTATTCTGATTGTTAAAAAAAATAGTGCATCCAGAATAGATTTCTGTTTTAGTTTGCTAAGGTTACTAGCACAAAATACCAGGTTAGCTTTCATAAAGGGAATGTATTAGGGTAAAAGCTTACCAGCATCCTCAGAGAGGTTATCTCACCAAAGGTAGGCTGCTGGATCCTGGACTCTTGCCACATGGTGAGTCAAAATGCTGGTTCTCCATCTGGGCCCTCTCCTCCAGGCCACTTTTTCGCCAAGCTCAGCTGTGGGCAATTGTATTAGCCAGGGTTCTCCAGGCATTACAGTGATCAAGCACACGCACAGCTCGTTTCTTTAGATTTGAGCTACTCTGTGGCCCTAAACTCTTGGGGGCCTCTTCCCATGCCTTTGTGCTCCACTGATTCCACCTCCCTGATTCTGCCCTCTCTTAGCCTCTAGGGGTTTCTCTTGGCCTCTTTCAGCCTTTTGTGACTGCAGACAATCTTGGAGTCCTTTCTCACATGGCAGGGTAAAAATGGCAGCTGACTTTCTCTCTGTGTGTTTCTGCTTTCACTTCTCAGTTTATATAAGACCCCAACAAGAGGGCAGTGATCCAGCCTAGGTCAGGTCTCACTGATGTAGTCTGGTCAATGACCCTAAAGTGATTTAATTAAAAGTGATCTAATCAAGGTCCCTTAACTGAATCTAATGCAATCAAAGGGTCCCACACCCAGAGGAATGGATTAGTTCAAAGTACATGCCTTTTGTGGGAGTCAAAAGACTTCAATATGTCTCAATGAAATAATTTACTTTGAATATATATATGCACACACACACACACATAAATGTATATATATATTTTTATAAGTAAAAGAGATAATGTTCTGTATATTTTTCTGCACAGAGGTTTAGGGAATGGGTTTTAGAGCCAGACAATGCTTTAACCACAGCATTGCTATTTACTAGTTTTGTGCCTTTAAACAAAATACTTAACCACTTGTAGGATGAGTTTCCTGGTGAGAAATTAAGTAGGAATAACATGTCCATTCATTAGCTTGTTAAAGGAATTCAAATGAGATAAGCATGGTAACTAGCACATGGTATATACCCATGACTTTTTTTTATAACATCATTATTCTGATTTCTCACTTGGCAATGGGTCACAAGTGTCTTTCCATATAGTAATTGTATATCTGCACTATCACATTTGAGTGCTGCCTGATCTACCAACAGAGGCAAGAGGATGCTCCTTGTCCAATATTTAGATTGTTTCCAATTTTTTTTATGTTTTAATCAAAACTGGGACAAAAATATTTCTATGCACATTTTGACATACTGGTAATTTTTACGAAAAATATCTAGAAGAACGCAGCTCAAGATTTTTAAATACTCTATTTTAAGTAATCTTTTTATCCAGATACTTGCCTACTCTGCTTTCAAAACTGTTCATTTCCTTCTAATGTGATTATAGCCTTCTCAATCTGGCTTCTTAAAGATTTTCCTCTCCCCCTTTCTTCTGACCAGAATTCACTATCTTCACATTGTTTTGGGAGAGACTCTGTGTTCAACATTTTCTTTGACTTGCAAATCTTCACTCTTCACCTTCCAGGTTTTGTTTACCTAGCTCTACCTCCCTGGCATCCTAATCTACTAGATAGGAATAGCTTCCCTTCCCATCTGTGATGTTGTTCCTTGCAGCTGGACACCCCGCACTATCCCAAAAGCATCTTAAACCTTCTGTAGTCCCAAGTAGCCCCACCAGTCTGTTTGGAAATGAGGGTCAATTTTCACTATCAGCAGATCTCAAATCATCATGAAAGTTTTTGAAGAGACTCTGATGTTGTTCATGTTTTATCATGATTGAGAAGCAAACTATCTGTCACAGCAATGATGACTACTTGAATCCTTAAATGATTTTGTGAGATCACCATTTTCCTTCAACTTTCTAATGCTGCAACCTACCCAATATAAAAACAATAGCTAATTTTACAATTAAAATAATTAAAATGATTAAAAAATAATCATTCTTAAGTAATAACTAAATGTTCATTAAAACAATAAATGAGGTGTGAAATAAAATGAATTCCACTGTAATTCAGCTGATTTGATAAGTAGCTTTGGTTAAAATGAAACTATAGGTACCATATAGAACTATAGATACAGCTGAAGACTGCTGAAGGAATGTTGGAAAAAGCAGACTGAAAAAGAAAATCTCAATTACACTGAAATTACATACCTAACAGAGCATGAAGTGACCCTGAGTAAATATCTGTCACTAATTAATGGATGCTGTACCAGCACAAGGGAAAAAAACAAGAACAACAACACTGACACAGGAAAACAACAAGGTCAATGTAATAAGAAGACACAACATTGTGTTTTAAATACTGTGACTAGCAGTTTAATGGCGTGAACCCAACTGAAATCATCTTAACACTCTAAACTGAAAACTCTGTTCAGAGACATTTGTCATAGGACAAGATCAGTGAGTGTGATTCATTTTCTGTACTGCTGTAACAAATTACTACATCCTTGAAACATACGTGTAGTGGGCTTGAAACAATAGCCATTATTGATTCACAGTTCTATAAGTCAGAAATCTGGGTGGCTTGACTGTGTACGGTGTAAGATCTTACAAGCTTAAAATCAGAGCTAAGTCCTTATCTGTAGGTCTGGGGAAGAACTCACTTCCAAGCTCATTCAAGTTGGCAGAATTTGGTTCTTTGCAGTTGTAGGACTGAGGTCCCCATTTCTGTCCTCCAACTGGGGACCCATCTCTCAGCTCCCCAAGGCCATTACATCCCTCCTCACATGACTCTATCTTCAGCCAGCAATGGTACGTCGAGTCCTCACCGCTCAATTCTCTCTTGACTTCCCCCTTCTGTCTTCCTATCCTGCCTTCCTCTTATGCTACAAGCAGCAGGAATTTCTCTGCTTTTAAGGGTTTATGTGAGTAGATTATCTCCCCTGTTTAAGCCAAACGGTGCCATATAACAGAACGTAGTCACAGGTGTGCTATCTCAGCACATTCACAGGTTCTAGTGTGGAATCTTGGGGGCCATTTCTGGAAATTCTGCCTGCTGCAAGGGGTTACTGCCAACACACAAAAAATTTCCAGCCTCTGAACATGGAAATTAGAAACTCCTATAACAACACATTTGTGGAGAAATTTTGTGGTTGAACTTCCTTATAAAGAGTAGTTTTGATAGGAAAATAACTTTGTGTAGCAGTTTGGCATTATTGATGAATTCCAAAAATAGATATTAAATAATGTTTGTAAATTGGTCTGCTCCTCTTGCTTATTATATTATATTGGATTCTGGGGTTTCACTTTTACTTGATTAAATAATAATGATTGGGACTTTGATTGGTCCACGTCATTAGTATGTTGAGTCCCTGTCCCCTTGGTGGATGGGAACTCAGAGAAATTGCACTATAGAGAAAGGAGGTGGGAGTTTTGAACTGGAGCCCAGGAAGTAAGCACACAGGAGAGAGCAGAGCAGCTGAGCCCAGAGCGAATTGAGTCCTGGGAAGAGAGGAACCTAGGAAGACTGGATCCTTGCTGATGTGGGCAGCCATCTTGCTCCAACATGTGGCAATAGACTTTGGTGAGGGGAGTGACTTATGTTTTATGGCCTGGTATCTGCAAGCTCCTACCCCAAATAAATACCCTTAATAAAAACCAACCTATTTCTGGTATTTTGCATCAGCACACCTTTGACTAACTAATACACTCTGCTTCAAGCTTCTATAATTACTTCAACATTTTAAGTTTGTTTATATTCCTCTTTGAATAATTAGCCACTGGGTGTTTTGTTTTGTTTTTTACCTTTTTATTGTAGCAACATATATATAATTCCAAAGTTCCCATTTTAACCTCTTGCAAGTGTATAATTCAGTGGTATTAATTACATTCAAATACTAGGCCATCTCATCAACATCTACTACCCCAACTTTTTCATCACCTCAAATAGAAACTCTTATCCTTTAAACAACCACCCTCCCTTCCCCTCAGCCCCTATCCCCTGGTAACCTATAATCTATTATCTGTCTCTATGAATTTGCTTATTCTAGGTATTTTATACAAGCGAGGTCATACAAGATTGTCTTTTTGTATCTGACTTATTTTATTCAACATGACGTTTTCAAGGTTTATTCAGAACCTTATTCCTCTTTGAGGCTAAATAATATTCCATCGAGTATATATACTTTATTGTTTTTATTCATTCCTCTGTTGATAGACTCTTGGGTTGCTTTCATCTTTTGCCTATTGTGAATAAAGCTGCTATGAACACTGATGGTACAAATAGTTGTACACATCCCTGTTTTCAGTTCTTTTGGATATATTGCTAGAAGTGGGACTATAGGGTCCTGTGGTAATTCTAAATTCAACTCTCTGAGAAACCACCAATCTCATTTCCACAGTGGCTGTTCCACTTGACAATCCTACCCCAATGCAAATGTGTTCCAATTTCTCCACACCTTTGCCAAGACTTTTTTCACTTTTTTTTGTTTGTTGTTTGTTTTTTGTTTTTTAAAATAATAACCAACCTACTGGGAGTGAAGTAGTATTTCCTGGTTTTGATTTGCATTTCCCTGATGTCTAGTGATATTGAGCATCTTTTCATGTTCTTATTGGCCATTTGTATATCTTGTTTGGAGAAATGTCTATTCAAACCCTTTGTCCATTTTTAATTGGTTATCTTTTTGTTATTGAGTTGTAGCAGGTTTTAATATGTTCTGGATATTAAACCTTCATCAGGCATGTGGCCAGCAAATATTTTCCCCCATTTTGTAGGTTATCTTTTCACTTTTTTGATAATGTTTTTTGATGTATGAAAGTTTTAAATTTTGAGAAAGTCCATTTTATCTGCCTTTCCATTTGACGCCCGGGCTAACCAGTGAGTATTTTAAATAGTATCTTTTTAAATGCCAGGATGAGGAGTGGCTAGATTTTCAATAAATATGAATTTTGTTTGTAACAAATACCTACAAGTGATCCATGTATATGCAGTAATCATTTTAACGAGAATGTCTTTATATTATTTTTGTTTGGGGATAACTTCTATCTCCTTATGGAGTAGTGTGCTCTATAAAATTTTTCTCATATATTGGCTTTTGTAGAGGTCATGATTTTACCTAAGGAATATCTGAACTCCTATAGCCTGTGACTAAAGCTAATTATATAATAAATAAAGGATTTTATTACTTACCTTTTCTTATCTAACTTTGGAAAATGTCAAACAATAAAATCTTGTCTTGTACCTGCCTTTATCCTTGGTCATAAATACCCTTTCCTTTATATCTTTCCATTTGTTTATTTTCTCTCCCCTGGCTCCCAACTGAAATGTAAGTCCATGAGGGCAGGGGCCCTAGTTTATTGATTCTGTAATCTCTGTGCCTGGCATATTGTGGGCACCCTGATAATATTTGTTGAATGGATGAACAAATGATAATGAGGCAGGCTACCAGTTTTTGTGGCCGTAGCTCAAGCAGATGAAAGCATTTATTTTAATTTATTAGAAACTTAAGTTGGCAAGAGTGAGATATTCCAGATAATTTAAATGCCAAATGAGGATGTATGTGAAGTTTCACTCTTGGTAACAAAAAAAAATGGGAATCACCTCTTCGGGACATTTCAGGAAAAGAGACAGATAGGCTTTCAGTTGCAGAATTGCAACTTCTTTAAGTCAGTCATTGGTGCAGCCAAAAGCAGGTGTCCTCTGGCTGCCAGGCCTCATTACCTAGGCTATTTTCAGTGACCTGGAGATAAAGCTAGATGTCAGGATTAAGCGGATGGATGCTAGAATCACAGTCCACATTCATCTCAATAATACCACTACAACTGTGTAAGGTTAGACAAATTTCTTAAACATTTTGTGCCTTGGTTTCCTCATCTATTAAATAGGGATCATAGTGGTATTGCCCACAAAGGGTTGTGTGAAGATTAAGTGAGTTGCCATATGTAAAGTTCTTGGACTAGCGCCTGGGACAGGGCAAGAAATACAGTGTTGAGTATTACTGCCGTTGTGGTTGCTGTTATGGTAATTTTTGCTTTATTGGCTCTTTACCCTCATTTACTTTTACTGTGTAGGCGCCCAGTTCGCTGAGAGTCCACCCAAAGTATTTGTCTGTGTTTTGCATGGCACCTTAATTGTGCTCAGGAATAAGTCTTGTCAGTATCTGGTCAACTACGAGGCGTTTTTTCCTTTATTGCTCAGAGGTGGAGAATCTTCCCCAGGGACCTCTGTGATTATCACAGATTCTCACTTGATAACTGTCTCCATTCAGGGCTGTTGTTACAGGCAGGAGAGGCTGTCCTTTGTGTTCTGGCCAGCCCCTCTTTTCCACCAGCTGCTCCCAACTAGAGAGGAAATGAGTTTCTCAGTTCTGTCTCCGACCTGGAAAAGAGGCACAAGGTTGAGAACTCCAGAGTGGCTCTGCTCCTCGTCTGAAAGCCAGGAATCTCACAGTTTTTGACAATGCCTGCTGTTCCCCTTGGCAAATCTGATGGCAAGCAAAAGGGGCATTGCTCCACTCAGGCTGCTGGCAGAACCAGGATGAGGATGCCTTCCCAGAAAGGCCAGAACAAATTAAATGTCTAGCTGAGAAGAATGCGTGTTGACAAAATGGTCTGAGCCCATTTTTCAAAGTCGAAATTGAAGCTGTGTTTTTGGAGAATATAGACACGGATCACTGAAAGAAGGTTTAGTTTAAAGGAAAAAGTAAGTAGTAAAAGGGCACATTCTTTTGCTTCAGCTCCTCTATTTCTAAAAAGACTCATGCAAGAAAACAGTCTAAGGAAATGGCTTAAATTCCCCTTCCCCAAACTGCATAAGTTATATCACAGTGAGGCTTGTGAGAGGTTTAAAAGAGAAGTGACTAAAGAATTCTGTGGTTTCTTTATTCAAATGATCTTCTCCTTAAAATAGTTGGGGAAAGAATTTTAGAGGTTTCATCCTCTACAGACAACTTACTCTTCAGTGATCTTTGAGGTCTTCTTTCCCCATTTGCTAAAGTCCAGATGTCACTTCTTCATCTGGATATCTCCTCCTGGCCATAAAAGATTCATCTCAGTGATGACCCAGGCAAGAAATGCTCCCTGCGTCTCCCAGGCAGTTATCGCCAGCTTCTCCTCTGAGACCTTTGAAGCTTCTCTCTCTCTCTGCTGCAGCACTTATTCAATTCATCATAACCATTTATGCCTTCCAAAAGCTGTCTGCTTGCCTGAACTGACCTAAAATACCATGTTGGAAGGCTAATTTCATGGTGTTTTTTCTAGAATGCCAGATTAAGTAAACAACCAAGTAAATGAACAAGTAAAAGTTCTCTCTCTCATTCCTCTCCCAGAGAAAGTATCCATCAGCTAAATAAGACAATCTTTAGCTGGGAAATATTAACAGAAGCAGTTTTCACTAATTTGCTCATTAATAATAAGCTTTAGTTATTACATGTGTCAAAGATGAATCAGTAAAAAGATGTATGTGGTAAATAGATATACGGTCAGGGAAGCAAGAGAATTGAGTTCTAGTCAGCTGTGCCAATCAACTGTATAATCTTAGAGAATACACTCTCTTAATCTTTTAATTCACACTTACTAATTTAATTTCTCCTTACTAATTTCTCTTTCTTAATTCCTCCATCTGTAAATATGAAGATAATAGAATTTGTCTTATCTACACAACAGAGTTATCAAGAGGTTCAAATAAGATTACATCTGTGAGACCTTTGTATGAACAGTCAAGTTCACAACTGCAAAGTTATATTATTAATACAGGCATTATTATTATATCCCAATAATTTATAATCTCATAATTTACCAATAACCAGGTCATTTTTTCCATGACTGCAATGAAATCATACCTGCCACTATCACTGTGATTGTATTTGTCTCTGTACATTCATATTTTCAAGATCATTTTAAATCCACACAATCTGTATGCTGAATCAGAGATATTATGGTGTATTTCTAGGCCAAATCCTTGTTATTCTTATTTAAGAATAAATAAATACCTTGAATATCCTGTTATGTTTTCAGTGTCAGACTGAGATTTTGTAAACCACAACTTGCAGTGTTAAATGTCCATTTTTATTTCTTTTTACTCTCAAATCTTACTTGGTGATTGTGGCAGACCAGACTTGTTGCCTCACCAACCATCCTTTCCCTTCTTTTATCTTCCCTGTTAACAGAATATCATTTTGTTTAGAAATCTGACACCAATGATTTACTGGCTCCTTTCTTAGCCTCAGGAGAAGAATCATGATTCATCATGATTGTTCCAAGCCAATCATAGCAATTCCATTCCTCTTGGCCAATGACTGGTTTGGGGCAGGCATGTGACCCAGATCTGGTCATACCACGTGGGAAGTCTGTTTTTGGAGAGCAGAGAGTGTTCTGGGAAAGGTATTTCTTCCTGACAAAAAGAAACAGACATGAAAGAGATTTCTCCTTCCTCCTTCCTTACTGCTTTTCAGTATTGTTATGACAGGATGAGTTGCTTGGCATTGTGCAGCCATTTTGAACCACAGGAAAAAAGTCAGGAGCCCTACAGAGGAGCTGGTATTGACAAGCACCTGAATTAACCAACCCTGGAACTGTTTGCTCTTGAATTCTTATTTGAGACAATTAAAACCCCTACTGCTCTACAAAAATAATAGTAATATGAATATTAGGACTATATTACAATAATAATAATAGTAAGTCCCCATTATTTAATAGAAACTCTTACTTGAATATGAAAACACACTAACTGATATGGTCAGGTTTGTTATGTTCCTGTCAAAAATATTCTCCCAATTCTTTTTTTTTTTTTTTTTTTTTAAAGATTTATTTATTCCCCCCCATGTGCATGATTTTTTGTACATTCACAACTTCTGTAATAAAAGTATATTTAACAAAATAAATGAAAAACCTGATCTTATGCAAATAGAACTATCTATGCCCTCTCCTTTATAATTTTAATACTTCTATTTTCTTTATCTCATATCTAATTGACATCTAGAGTACTTTCAGTAGAAAATTTTTAAAAAAATCTTTCTGGGTATTCTTGCATATTTATTTATTTATTTATTTTTTTTTTTAAATATTTATTTATTATTATTATTATTTTTTAATTACATTAAAAAAATATATATGAGGTCCCATTCAACCCCACCGCCCCCGCCCCCTCTCCCAATTCTTTATAAGATACACGTGTAAGCTGGCTGTTATTTTGGAATCCCAAACCATAATTCAAAAACAAAATCCTGCTTTATTTATTTATTTTTTGGCCACCATTGATATAATTATTCACTTCTAACATCTTTCCTCTTTCAAAGTTAAAATATTCAATTATGAAAGAAATGGACACTGACTTTGGGAATGACTTTTATGCATGGATTTTTGTGTATTCCTAATCTTGAATAGGGGAACCAATATAATTTTCAATAGAAAGTGATAGCATGGCATAATGACTCTGGTTCTTTGGTCTAATTATTAAAACATGATTTCTAAAAGATTTGTCCCACAGTTAAATAAGACTTTAAAAATTATTGAAATAAATGATGCTGGGGCAACTGGATATCCACAGAGAGGTGAATTTTGAGCCCTACCTTATGTAAAATAGGAATCATTCCAGATGAAGTACAGATGAAAATGGAAAAGACAAAATTATGAAGTTACAGGAGAAAAATAGAATATCTTCATGACTCTAAGTAGGCAAAGATTTATTAAATAGGACACAGAAAACAGTAGCCATAAAGCGGAAAAAATGGAGAAATGGGATGACATTAACATTTTTTTCTCTTGAGCAAAAGTCCCTAGTAAAGTAGTAAAAAGGCAGGCCAGAGTGTGAGAAAAGATATTTCCAATGAAATATTTCCAATGAGATATTTCTAATGAGAAGATATTTCCAATGAAAGAACAAGAAAAAAATCAATAAGAGAAAAGAGAGACAAGAATAGGTCTAAAACTTGAATTAGGCATTTTGCAAAATAAGATTTGCAAACTGCCTATAATATATGAAAAAATGTGCAACATCATTGGTCTTCAGAAAAATGCAAATTAAAATCACAGTGAGATATACCCACTGCATACACCCACCAAAATGGGGACAATTAAAAATCTGAAAAAAACAAGTGGTGAAGATGTGGAGAAACTAGAACTCTCATCATCTGTTACTGGAAAATTGGTGCAATCATTCTGGAAGATTCTTTTACAATATCTACTAAAACTGGACTTATGTATGCCTGTTGAACAATCAGTTCCACTCTTGGGTATCACCCAACTGAAATGTGGGTATGTGTCTACCAAGAATATTTATAGCAGCGCCGTTCGTAATATCCCACTGTTGGAAACAGCCTCATATTCATTAGTGGTAGAATGGATACAAACATTGTGGTATATTCATACAGTGAGACACTAAACAGAAAACTGAATATTCAAATTACAGCTACATACAGCAAGATGGATAAATTTATAAACGTAACTTTGAGCAAAGGAAACCAGACAAACTCTATGATTCCATTTACATAAAGTTCAAAAATAAGCAAAACCAATTTCTGTTCTTAGAATTCAGGGCAGTGACCAAGAGGGGGCACAAAAGGGGTTTTTGTGGTGCTGGCAATGCTCTCTTTCTTGATATGGGTTTTGATTACATGTTGCTTTCCCTTTATGCTTGAACATTAATTGAATTATTGTGACCTGTACACTATTTCTGAATATATATTTCCTTCAATGAAAAGATTATTTTAAAAATAATTTAAAGAGAAGGAAAATAAGGTAAGAGGAGATATTAGCATTGAAAAGCAACAGAAAATAGAGGGAAAATGTAAGGGAAAACAGTTCAGAAGGGCAGTGCTGCCAAGAGGGGGCCTGTAATTCAAAGCAATGCCATGTGCCAGCTCCGTTGTACCACCTGGTGCTTTCAAAGGCCTTTTGTAGATTAAATGCTTCTAGAATCTCCTATCTGGATTTTGGCTTCCTCTTTCAGTTGTTTAAGGTACAGAGTAACTTCATTTGTGCTAAAAAACAGAATTCAACATTTGAAGCTATTCATCAATCAGAATGGTCAGACTGGTGACCTGATCTGGTCCTTGGATGATTGAATAGTTATGGGTTCTTCGCTATCTTTAAAGAGCACACACTCTCAGATGCATAAATTTTATTTGTAAATACTTAGACTAATTTGCTAACGAAGTCATTACATTTTCTTATTGCAATAAAATACTGATTTGGATACAGCAGCTCTAACTAATTTTGAATTTAGGTAAAAAACTATAAACATAATTTTTTCATATGTTGCCGGCCCTTGATAATTTGCTTCTCCTGGGGACTTGTGCAACATTAGCCCCTAATCTACATGGCTTACCAGTGAATTATTTTCTACCTTGGGTAGGTGACAGTTAATAATTTTTTTTTTCATATGTGCTAGTCTTGGTTTCCATCCAGCCATATGAAGGCAGGATTCAGGTCTTAGAATCTTTTAAAAAGTTCTCTAACCTTGGACCTTACTCATAGTAAGCACTCAGTTTTTACTGATAAATTGCTGTCACTCTCACGTTTTGGTCAGAAAAGGAAAGAGCAGCTTGGGAGCAATTGGCAGGGGATTTTCTTGGCAGTATTTAAGGATAGACTAAATATTCTTCTTCGAATCGCACTGGAACTCTAGCAAAAGGACAAGGAAAACCCTGGCAAGTTTATGTGCCTGTGTACGTGACCAAAATAAGTCGATTTTTTAAAAAGCAGGCACATTATTGTTTGCCCAACCCAATACCAAATAACCCAGTTGACTTTTTTTTCCTTTTGCAGATTTGACTAAATTACCCAATTGTTATGTCTTTGTGTCAACAGTGCCTGGGTTTTTATTGATGAAACCATATTTCATGCTCATGCTCTGAAACAGCTGTATTTGAAGTAGCTTAATGAGGTATTGATTGTGGTTACTCAGCATGCTCTGAAACGACTACCAAAATTGTGGAAGGCAACATCAGGAGGTGGGAAAAAGAAAGGTGAATTCTTAATGAATACAGTGGATGAGTTCCCGTCAACCTGATTAGTGAATCAGGTGCTTTAGAATTAGAGGAATGAATTATTTAATTGGAGATGAAAAATATGAGTTCATTTTGCCCATTTGAAATTCCGAATTGGAACTGAATCTCATGCATCTCAGGGAACATAAGAGTTTGGAAAAAAAAAAAAAAGCTAGCTCAGAGATGAATTATATTAGCAAGATATTTTTCAAACCAATTTTTAGTTGTTCAGGCTAGAAGAAATGGAGAAACCTTAGAGTAGAAATAAGACTCTAGCAAAACGAAATAAAAGAACTGTTCCTTTTTGCACGTTTCCTAAACACTCCCTGGGGGCTCTTTTTTTTTTTTTTTTTTTTTTTTTATTAATTTTTTTATTTTTTATTGAATTTGTAATAATATTACATTAAAAATATATATGTGAGGTCCCATTCAACCCCACCCCCCCACCCCCCCTCTCCCCCCCCCCCCCAACAACACTCGTTCCCATCATCATGACACATCCATTGGATTTGGTAAGTACATCTTTGGGCACCTCTGCACCTCATATACATTGGTTCACATCATGGCCCATACTCTCCTCTATTCCATCATGTAGGCCCTGTGAGGATTTACAATGTCCGGTGATTACCTCTGAAGCACCATCCAGGGCAGCTCCATGTCCCTAAGACGCCTCCACCTCTCATCTCTTCCTGCCTTTCCCCATACCCTTTGTCCATTATGTCCACTTTTCCCAATCCAATGCCACCTCTTCTATGTGGACACTGGATTGGTTGTGTCCATTGCACCTTTATGTCAAGAGGAGGCTCAGATCAGAATGTAGCCAACTGGAATATGGGGAAGAGGCTTCCAGCATGCCTGCTGGAAGCCTCTTCCCCATATTCCAGTTGGCTACATTCTGATTCCATTGATGAACATTTGGCATCTTGAGGGCTATCTCAAAGTTACCCGACTCTGCAAAGAACTTTGTCAAATCACTGGGCCAACAAAACTATGGTAATCAGGTAAATTTACATTGACCAAGCACCTCTTGCCTAAGCTACTTCCCACTGTCTTTTCCAATGCCTCTGTCTCCTTCCATTTAGAAAACACAGGCCTGGATTGATTATTTGTCTGAATAAAATAAATTTTATGTTCTTCCATGAACATAGAGTGCATCTATCATGAAACAGATGAGAACTGTAAAGTATGATATAATATACCCCAAAAGGAAACGGACTTGAAGCAAAGCAGCCGTTGGTTTGAGGGTCATAAAGAAGAATTTCCAAGGAATTGCACATGGGGAGGCCTCCAAAGAGAAGGAAATCCAGGAAGAAAACAAGAAGCCATGAAGTCCATGTGGTTTTGACTTCTCCAACACTCTGATGCTTTCTTGAATTTAAACTCAATTTGGTTTCTTGATTTCAGGTAGATTCCTTCAAAGCAATGGTTTTTTAAACTGGGGCAGGGGGACGTTTTGCAAAATCTCGGTAAATTTTTTCCTTTTCACAGCAGGGGGTGGGTGCTACTGGCACCTGGTGGGCAGAGGCCAGAGATGCTGCTGAACAACCTACAATGCACAGGACACGCCCCCACAGCAAAGACTTATCCAACCCAAAATGTCAATGGTGACAACGCTGAAAAGCCCTGGGAGAAAGGGCCAATTTTTATGATCGTGCACGGACTAATAAGAAATTAGAAAGAATTTAAATTCTGCTCGGATTAAGCTATTGAGATAAAGAAACACCGGCAAGGAGAGGCAAGAGCTTGACAAGATGATTTAATGTGCTTGTCAGGAGTGTGGCATTACATCCCAGAGGCATCTGGGCTCTGTGGTTTAGAATCACTTTGGCTACTTGCCCAGAGCCTTGGGGTTATAACTGATTTGCATATAATGATTTGTTTACATAAAGTATGTAGTTCTAATAAATGATACAAGTAGTGGGAGATTTTTTTTTTCAATATATCTCTTCCATTGCAGGTTAGTTACCATTTATAGAGCACTACATATTTTTTAAGCTATTCACATTTGCCATCAGCTAACCTCATGAGGACAGGATGATTGTTCCAGAAACAGAAGGAACTTGTTTTGAGTCCTTTGCTATCCCATATGTTAGAGTAAATTAGCACCAAGGAGACACAGCTTTGGGACCGGGAGGACTCTTAGGGATTCTGTACATGAGAGAATTTGGAATATTAACAACCCCAAGGAACTTAAAGGGTTTTGCATGCCACGACCTTAACCAACATTATCCTAGGCCTGTGTCCTCATGTCTCAAGTGAGCAAGTCGGCTCTAATGAGCTTTTTTTTCATTTTTATTTTTATTAATTTCTCTCCCCTTCCCTTCTCCCCCCAGTTGGCTGCTCTCTGTGTCCATTCACTGTGTGTTCTTCTGTGTCTACCTGCATTCTTGTCAACAGCACTGGGAATCTGTGTCTCTCTTTACTGGGTCAGTTCTCCATGCGTGCAGCGCCACTCCTGGGCAGGCTGCACTCTTTTTCTTTTTTGTGCAGGGCAACTCTCCTTACGGGGTGCACTCCTTGTGCATGGGGCTCCCCTATGTGGGGGACACCCCTGCGTGGAACAGCACTCCTTGCACGCATTAGCACCACGCGTGGGCCAGCTCACCATACGGGTCAGAAGGCCCTGGGTTTGAACACTGGACCTCTCATGTGGTAGGTGGGTGCTCTATCAGTTGAGCCAAATCCACTTCCCTCTAACGAGCTTTAAAGTTCCTTCCCCCCTCAGATTCTAGGATTCTGGTCTTCTCTGTCAGCCATCTGGGTCATGCAGGATCTGGAACCGTTTATGTCAGGGACTTCAGGAGACTGATCGAACTGCACCTCAATTTAAAAAATACATGCACTGATGCATTTTCCTGGAGTGAGATACATATCCGCACAATAATCTCAAATAGTCTATGGCTCTAAAAAGGTTAAGAGCCACTGGGGTAAAGGGTGGTGCTCGTAAATTCAGGATTACAAGCTCGCTGTCTCTATGGCTATGAGATTTAAAGAGAGGAACCTCTATCTTATAACCTTAGACTTCACATCTGACTTTGGAGAACTGCAGGCTAATGCGTACTGTTGGTCATGGAAAGATGAGGGGAAACAGCAGGTATGGGTCAGGAGCCCCCATCACCTCAACTCTCCATGGTGGCCACCAATAAAGAAGAGCTGTTATGAAACCTAATCCATCAGATCTCTACGTGGGGTTTTGGAGGACCAACAGATGACACTGAACCTTTCTCTGTAGAGTCTGAAACCAGTAGAGAGATAAGGCAGGGAAGTCAAACAGATGGAGAGGGAAAAAAAAAGTCTACTTTATTAATGATTAAGCTGATGGGGAATAAAGGGATTTCAATGCTGGCTAAGTAGGCTTTAATCCCAAAGACTTACCCACCTGTTGCCGGCTGGGCTCCACAGTCACAGAGGAGCTCTTCTCCTTCAACTGACCACTGTCTGATGGCAGAAAGCTGCCTCTCTCAGGAGAACATGGACCTGCCATTGCTCAGCTGTCTCCAGATCTCCCCATCAGATAGGTCTCTTCTCCCGAGGGGAGCAATGAGTGAAAGGGGAAGGGTAGTTTCCTCAATAATTTTCCCTTTTTGGGGAGAAGTGATTTCAGCATTCAGAGAGAGAATCCCATCTCTACTTCAGAGAGCCAGCATCTTCTGGGGAATTCAACAAGGACCTTCATCTGAGTCCCCAGCTTGTAGCCTGTGCTACAGGATTCGGACTTGTGCACCCCCACGGTTGCATGAAACAATTTTATAAAATCTCATGCTATTTAAAGATATCTCCTGTCTATTCTGTTTCCCGAGAGAACCCTGACTAACACAGGTACATATTGAAAACTGATCAGACAGGTTTCTGAGGGACTGCTACTAGTGAGATTGATCTTTTTTGCTAAAATCTCTTCAGCCCAACTGATGAGAGTTAGACAAGTTTAAGAAGAGCTAAAAGTTGCTGCAGGGGAATGCAAAGAGAACAGTGTGAAGTGGGCATTTGAGAAGTAACGCCCCAGGTGAAACTGCTGGAGCCCTGCTAGTTCTGGGAGGGACTTTACTACTATTTCCATGGCTCTACAAAACATTCTTTGAGTTTCTGTCAAACATTCCAGACATTTTTAATGCTTTCAAGTTATCACCCTCCCCAGATAATAACAGTAGTTACCTTTAGGAAAGATTGGAAGACCCAGCCTTGGAAAGAAGGCTTAGTGTTCTCAAGAGGCTTTAGTGATCTTATCTGGATGGCGACCAAACATCCCTGTTTGCCTGGACAGTCTCCATTTATACCTGATATCCCAGGATAACTATGAATTACTCTTCTATTCACCCACCACAGTGTCCTAGTTTGAACAATAAATTACATAGTCATCCAATTTTTTCTTTAATGTTTTTTTCTTTTTAAAAGAGGGATGGATTTATCATTGCTCATGTAATTAAAATTAATTTTAATAAAATTATAAATTAATTTTATAAAAAGCTATGACAGAATCCCTGTTTTCAAGGAGAATCAACTGGCAGTATTAATAAAGCAGGTATTAATACAGAGGTTTTCAGCTTGAAGTACATTTTAACAAGTGTATGTAAAGGGTTAAATGGTAGGGGTTCAATGTAGTTGTTTTCTTTTTTTTTTTTAAAGATTTATTTTATTGATTTCTCTCCCCTTCCTGCCCCTGTTATCTGTGCTCTGTGTCCATTCACTGTATGTTCTTCTGCGTCCACTTGCATTATCAGGAGGCACTGGGAAACTGCGTCTCTTTTTTGGTGCGTCATCTTACTGCACCAGCTCTCCGTGTGTGTAGTGCCACTCCTGGGCAGGCTGTGCTTTTTTCATATGGGGTGGCTATCCTTACGGGGTGCACACCTTGCATGTAGGGCACCCCTACAAAGGGCGACCCTGCGTGGCATGGCACTCCTTGCATATTGCACGTGGGCCAGTTTACCACACAGTTCAGGAGGCCCTGGGGATCAAACCCTGGACCCTCCATATGGTAGACAGACCCTCTATCAGCTGAGCCACGTCTGCTTCTTTCAATGTGTTTTTAATGGATGAATGACAGGATGAAGCTGGAGTGATCGGTATGGCAGGCATTATTAGATCAGCTCCATATAAATCATCATCACCAGCTCATACATATGTACTTTGTTGTCACCCAACTGTCACTCTGTTGTGTGGAGCTTCTTTCTTGTCATTTTCCAAGTGGCCAACGATACTTGGAATTGTGTTTGTCTTTCAAAAATTTGCTTCTTCTCCCCCGTCCTGAAACATACATTTTTAACCTTTGTGAGCATCAAAACTCTTTATTTTTCTAGCCCCCATCAAGTTGTCAATTATTGTACACATTCGTGTATAAAATGAGATAAAATTCACTCAGAGGAAGAACAACAGGGTCTCAAAACCAACTCCTGCGGTGCATTTTTTCCTAGTTTCTGCTGGCTGACCTGGAGTCACTGAAGCTGCTCTTTGTACATGAGCCAGATCCTCCTCACCTTGTTGTGGGGCCCAGCCCTTGGGGCCACATTTATTAATGGCTGTATCACACAGAAGATGAGGAAGAGTCTAGATAATGCAAGATGGATTTCCTCTCTCCTTTCCTTTCCTTCAAGTCCACTGTTAAGGAAGAAGGCTGGCGTAGTGGGAGTGGTAGTATCGGGATTCACACTGGGGGTTGTTCCTGGGGCTGAGGGCCAACCTGTAGGCCCCTAGTATGGTGGTACCACTTGTTAAACATAAAAATGTTTCAGAACCAGTTGATGAATAGTCACTGTTTCAAAGGCCCCCTCTAAATTGCCCCACTTCAGTGTGTTTGGCTCTCCTCTTGGGAACTCCTTGATGTCCCCAGATCCAGTAAATAAGGGTCAACACGTGGCATTGCAGGGACAACTGGGCCCATTCTGGTTGATTGGTAAATGTCTTGAATATCACCTCCAATTGTTCTCCAGTATTTCTTTCTCTTTAAGGTGCTCAAACATTAATTTGGCAATGACTTTGCATTTTCATTTTTTCTAGAGATCAAACTAGTACCTTAGAATCCAGCTCAGTTCCTTCCTGATTGTGTGTGTGTCACTTGACTCATTTTCTATCTTTTAGGATGTGTTCAATTAACATTGCTACTCAACAATATGGCCAACTGTTTTGTTTTCATAGAAGGTCCCCTTTAGAGGTAGTCTAACAAACAAAATATGCGACTTTCTTCTAGTACCTGCCTACAGACCAGATGGTCATTCAGTGTTTTAAATAACTGTGGAAATGGGGAGTTCACTACTATTTGAGGTCATTTTACTCCTTGGCATAAATAACACAGGATGACCTATACCTGTTTCTCAGATACGTTCATCAGAAAGAGCAATGTCAGATAGCAACAGGATTAGTCTCTCTCTGCTTAAAAAGCCTTTGGGTGATTTTCTCTTAGCCAGCTTCTAAGAGAGGGGGCCTTCTCCATAGGCAAATTCATGAGTACTTCACCACATTTGAGAAACGGTGCCAACCTAAAGAGAACATGCAGTCTTCATTCTTGTCTTGGGGCTGAAAAATATGCTTTGTACATATTTGGGTAATTAGTCATTTGGGTAAATCTATCAAAGGAATGAATGAATGAATAAATGAAGGAGCCCAGGCAGAAATTTTTTTTTTCTTTTGGTAATCTTTGAAAATTCCCCAAGGATAGAAATTTTTGGCTTATTTCAATATTTTATCATGGCAAAGTTTAAGAGGTTTTCCCTATGTCCAGCTAAAATCTCTGTATTTCTAATTTTAGATATTAATATCTTCCAGGAGGCAGATGTGGCTCAACTGATAGTGTCCACCTACCATATGGGAGGTCCAGGGTTCAAACCCGCGGCCTCCTGGCCCATGTGGTGAGCTGACCCACGCACAGCGCTGCCGCATGCAAGGAGTGCCATGCCACACAGGGGTGTCCCTGGCGTAGGGGAGCCCCACATGCAAGGAGTGCACCCCGCATTGAGCTGCCCCATGGGAGAAAAGCACAGCCCACCCAGGAATGGTGCTGCATGCATGGAGAGCTGATGAAGCAAGATGATGCAACAGAAAGACACACAGATTCCTGGTGCCATCGAGAATGCAAGCAGACAGAACACACAGCGAATGGACACAGAGCAGACAATGGTGGGGGGAGGAGAGAAATTAAAATAATAATAATAATAATAATAATAATAATATCTTCCTCATCAGGATTTGTGTGGGTTTCCTTTGTCTGGCTCCATTCCATATCATCCTTTGTGAGGTGAGGGAGGAGGAAGAAAGATCAAAAACATATTTTAGGAGCTTGGTGTTCTAGAGAACACCATTTATTACTGAATTCATCTCCCAATATAGAAAAGGGGAACATTTTCCTTTATCATTCTAGATATCTAATTTATTTAAAAGTAAAAAATCACTTTCACTTTCCTAAAGCAAGTAAGGCCAATTCTTTTTGTTTAGCAGGTCATAATTCAGCTTTGGATATTCAGCAAGAAGGAAAAGGCTGTCATTGTAAACGTATAAGGGGAAGCGTTTTGTTTTTTTTTCTTCAAATTTCCTAGATAAAACATATGTTAAAATTGATGATCCAAACTTAAAGTAAGAATTACATATTTTGCTTCTCAGGATTGACATTCTGTGTTGTAATTAGGGCCATTCAGTTACCCTGAAAGATGTTTTATCATGAGGCTCCTAGTTATAAGACTTTTAATTTTGGTGCAAAAATATGTCAATGGGCTCTTTAATAGCAAAGCACATGATTTTTGAGTTTTATTTTCTATTGCTTTTGAAAGGATTTTAAAGCTAAAAAAGACCCTAGAGAGCCAATTTCTTAACCCTCTTGCTTTGCAGAAGAGGAAACTAAGGCTCAGGTATTGCCCATGCTCCATAAACCAATATCCTCCCTTGAAAGTATATCAGGGTCACATTAAACACTAGTATTTACTTCTTTGGATATATCTAGCTTGGATCAATCTCCTGCCACCCTACCTGCATGACTTCCATCAGTTAGACATTTCTGTAGAAGGAAGGAGTACAATGCATCCATCCACTCTGACTTAGTGGAGGTATCACCTTAGAACATTCAACACTTTTTTTAAAAAGATTTATTTTTATTTATTTCTCCCCCACTCCTCCCTGCCCCTTTCCCCCCATTGTCAGCTCTCTGTGTCCATTCACTGTGTGTTCTTCTGTGTCTGCTTCATGCTCATTAGGCAGCTCCAGGAACCAATCCTGGTACTTTCTGGAGTGGGAGAGAGGCAATTACTCTCTTGTGCCACCTCAACTTCCTGTTCTGCTCTGTCTTCTTTTTTCCTCTGCTCTGTGTCTATTGTTATGTCATTTTGCTGTGCCAGCTCTCAGCATCAGCCAGCACTTCTGTGTGGGAAGGCTTTCCAGCACTGGGTGGCATTCCCACTCAGGGTGACACTTCTGTGCGTGGCCGTACTCCACGTGGGCCAGCTTGCCCTCACCAGGAGGCCCTGGGCATCAAACCCTGGACTTTCTATATGTAGACAGGAGCCCAATTGGTTAAGCCATATCCGTTTCCCCATTTAACACTTTTTAATTAAATTCTATCATTGATCAAATAAGCTTGATCTCTGAGCGACCTTGCCTACTAGGAGGAAATACACTGAGCAAAGGACAGATCTGGATTATTCTCCTGTAATAAGATAATAAAAAAGTCATCACCATTTTGATTTTTAAGTCTATCCCTATGACTTTGATGGTTTTGAAATTTTCTTTTTTTTAATCTCTGTGTGGACTTGAGTTTCCTTCATGTATTCTTTTTAACAAACAGTTGTTAAGTGCCTACTGTTCATTTATTTATTTAATGAGATTTTATTCAGTATCTGCTGTTATCAGAACTTCTGCAGATGGTGGAGATATGATAGTGCATACAAGAAATTCCTATACTGTTGTTTTGGAGCTTTTGTTTTGATCTTCTTGCGTCTCTGAACTTGGAGGTTAGTAGGAAAGACAAAATTTAATCTGATCCCTGCAGTTAGTATGATGAATATCCAAGAAGTAACAAAGGATATGGGGTACTGAGGGTGTAGGAAATGAGGTTTGAAACCAAGACCTGGGTTCAGGGGAAGCTTCTTGAGAAAGGCAAGGATATATGTATATGATGATATCTAAAGTGTGAGGAGCATAGAAGAGGTGGCATGGAATTGGGAAAAGTGGACATGGTGGACGATGGGTATGGGGAAGGGCAGGAGGAGATGAGAGATGGAGGCGTCTTTGGGACATGGAGCTGCCCTGGATGGTGCCTCAGAGGTAATCACCGGACATTGTAAATCCTCATAGGGCCCACTGGATGGAATGGAGGAGAGTGGGGGCCATGATGTGGACCATTGTCTATAAGGTGCAGAGGTGCCCAAAGATGTACTTACCAAATCCAATGGATGTGTCATGATGATGGAAACGAGTGTTGTTGGGGGGGGAGAGGGGGGGTGGGGGGGGTGGGGATGAATGGGACCTCACATATATATTTTTAATGTAACATTATTACAAAGTCAATAAAAAAAAATTAATTAAAAAAAAAAATAAATAAATAAAGGGTGAGGAGGAATTAGGTGACCCAGAAGGACTGAAGAGAGAGAGACTGTTCCATCAGAGGAAAGACCATGGCTAGGTTTTGGAATTGAGGGAGAGAATGGCTCATTTGAAATCCAGGAAAAAGCTTAGTAGGGCTGGAACAGAGAGTGTATGATAGGGAGAAAGTAATGAAATGAAGCTCCATTGAAGGAATTTTTATGCAAACCATCCTAAGGAGTCTACACTATAAAGGGCATTTGGAAGTCATTGAAAGGTTTTAAGCATATTTGCATTTATTCTAAGGATTCCTTTTGTAACCATTTGAATAATGGCATAAAAGAAAAAACTAGAATCAAGGTGACCAGTTACAAGATGGTTGGCATAATCCAGGTATGGGACAATGCTGGGGAAGTCATAGACACACTTAGCAGCCTGCCCCAGCCCTCATCTGTTCCCACCCCCAACCCCCCACTCCTTTTCTATTATGTGATATTCCGCAGCCCAAGGGAGATGTTAGGCATAATGAAAAGGCCTAAAACCTGGAAACCATGGACAAGCAGCCCCAGTTACTTATCAGGGCAGGAAACAGTGGTTATATGAATACGATTTGTCTCTCCTCGCCAATGCAGAGTGGAGTGTGTGGAGTTGCCGTCCACTGACCCTGACCCCAGCAGCTGGTCTCCCCAGTAGACTGGCCACAATGGGATCTCTTCCCCTGCTCTTTTGGACCCTTCATGCTGTGTAAGTAATGAAATGGTTATTTGCTGAACATTTCTGTTGTGCCTGAGTCTGTGTTCCCATGGAGCAGCATATAGCAACTTGCTCCACAGACTTTCGTCTTGCAAGCAGGGAACCTGAGGAAGTATAGAGTGCATTGACTTTTTGTCCTTTCTTGTCATCACTCACATGTTCCTTTTGTGCAAGAGCATCTTGAGCAACACAGACCCATGGATTTGTGGGCGAAACTGAGGGTCATCACTACCCTACCAGCCTGGGTAGAGGTATGCCTCATGCTGGGGATCAAGGGCATGCTACCTCTGTGCTCTGGAGGAAGGGTGGCAACAAATGAGACTTGGAGAATCCCCCCACCCCCATGAATGCCAGGGAGTTGGCTAGCTGATTTCATGCTGAGTTCAATGAGATTGGGGCTTCCACCACCCGCACACATTCCCCTGGCTCATGGCCATTTATATCTGTTCTCTTTCTGGAACCAGGCATACCTGAAAGGTCACCAGGCTGATCTTGAAGGTGGTATGAGACCAGTCTTTATTCTGTAGACTGTTAGAACTGAAGATGGGGACCTGGAGGTGAAAATGAAAGGATGAGCTTTTACAGAGAAAGAGATACAGGATATGACAGATAGGCATGGACGAACGCCTGGAAGGGATCTCTTCTCATAGCTGTCCTAACTTTATGATGAAGACACTGCTACCACCCTAATCAGGCAGACTCAATGGAGGACTCTTGGCCAACTCCGCCTTCTAGCAAAATCTAGGCATTTGGAGTTAAGGGAGGAGGAAGTGGGGTGGGGGGCAAGGAGGAGGCAGCAGGTGGTGTAGCAGCAGGTACCCCACAGGTGCAGCTTCTGCCTGACTGATCCTTCAGGGAGTCAGATGAATATATCCTGCTCTGGGTGACCTCCCCAAATTCCACCTAAGTCTTGGAGGTTTATCATGAGACTAATGTCAGACTGAAACTACTAGGTATTGGCATGTGGATATTCTACTGCCACTGGAGGGATTTAGCCCCTCACCAGATTCCCATTTCACAGCAGGAAATTGGTGATTTTATTAGAATGTCACACACACACACACACACCACCCCAGGTGGGGTGACAAGCTGGCTCTGCTCCCCACCTCAGGGATTCCTGTGTTGTGATTGAGCAGGTTTATCAAACCCTCCCTGCTTGGGGCAAGGGCTCTGGCACTAGGAGAATGACTGTTGTGGTGACTGACAGAGGAGCCAGGCTGGTGGGCAGTACTGCCGGACTCTTAATTTGTTGGGTGCTAAAGTCTGCAGGATGGGTTAGCAACTGTCCTTTCCTCTCTGGGACCTCACCCAAGTGCTCTGTTCTTGTGGCTGCTAGAGCAAGGAGTCCCAAAGGACACCATAGATGGGATCTCCAATGGAGAACATTGGGAAAAATATACATGAGAAGACCACAGACTCAACAGGGACAATCTGCTCCTGCCTAGTCCCCTCTTCACAATCCCTGGATGTGGGTTGTAGAGGAAGAGGGGGATCTGCAGATCTCCCACCTCTCCCTTCATCCTTGACTGAGGAGTCTGACCCCAAAGAGGGACTTCTTTAACCAGGTTTGACTAAGTTGAAAATTGCCTAGGTTTGGGACCAAGTTGCTGATCACCTTTTGGGGACTGAAGGTCATACACCCAAGTGCAAGCACAATTTGGGAGCAGTGAACAACATTTATGGCACTTTTGGGTGCAGGTGCCCATGTCACCATCATTCTGAGAGATGCAGAGGGGAGGGGGTGACAAATAGTGTTGAGAGATTTTGGGCCTTCCATATGGGGATGGGGGTGGGAGGTTACTGCTACCCTGTGGGTTGGTCTCTATGGCCCTCTGTGCTGCCCCTTCATTCATGTTCCCCATGGGTGAATATGTTAAAGGAATTGATATCCTGCACTGCTATACCTCCAAGCAGTGACTATGAAGTATGCTCCTCCATCCCAGTAAATTCTAGTTATCACACACCCCTAGTACTCCTATCTCCCCACCTCATTGTCCAACAGAGGTAATACTTCCTCCCTAGGGGGAAAAATGATGTTACTGAACTCATAAAGGGTCATCTACTTTGAGTGTCCTCTTCTCCACCATCTCTGCCTGTAATAGCCTGGTGTGGCTGGTACAAAAGGCAAGTGGAACACGACAGCTGACAATAGACTATGGAGCTTGAATACAGAAGAGCCCCCTTTGGTGCCTGCAGTCCCAGGTATTGTGCTCTTTGCATATTGGCGCCAAGATATTCCTCATCTTGGTATCCTCCTGACACCCCTATATTGGACAACATGGAAAGCAGTTACATTTCACTGGGGAAGAGAGAAGAAGTAAAATTGGCCATTTCAGCTACCCTACCTCTAGGACTTCAGAGCTTGGATCTCCATTTGAGTTACAGGCTTCTGCCACCTGGGCCCAAGCTGACTGGTCTCTCTGGCAGAAGGAGGGAGCAACAGGAATTTGCAAATCCCTGGGTTTTGGACTAAGAAATTCCCAGATGCAGTCTAGCACTACTCCCCATTCTGGTGTTTATTGAACTTTGGAAAGGATTACCAAGAGATCTCACATCCTCCTGAGGCCAGAAATCCTCATCATGTCCTGGGTCTTGGGTAATCAACAGAATATCATCATATGAAAGTGGTACAGTCAAACTTGCACTTGCCCAGGCCCTCAGGGAGTGATGTAATTGCATGGGTGGGTGGCAGAGATCCCCTCAATAATGATTCTCTTGCAATGCTGGACAAGGACTCTTCCCTCCCTGCATTGACATCCTCTGGGACCTCAACTCAAGATGCACCACCAGATGCTCAGCGCTGGTTCATTGATGCATGAGCCAAGCTGAAGCCATCTGTCATCCATTGGGCAGCAGCCACTGTTTCCCTTTCCTTGGGCAGATTATATACCAACTCTGGCACTGAAAAGAATGCCCAATGGACTGAACTGTGAGTAGTTCTGGCCCTGGAACACTCAGACCCAAGCACCCCCATGTACCTGTATTGGAATGAGTTGCTATACAGTGCATAATGAGAACACAGCCTCAGGCACAATAAAAACTTCCAGCAGATGACCATTTTTTTTTACTTAAACAGCACATAGGGTCCAAAAGAGCAGGGGAAGAGATAGATTATGATGGGTCTCCTAGGGAGACCAAACTCCTCAGATCAAGGTCAGTGGATGGCAGCTCACATGCCCCATTTTGCTATGGAGATGAGAGACAAGGTATGCTGCCAGAGAGGGTTATTTATCCACCCCAGGAGGAATGGTTCCTGCCACTGAGAGTTTCCTGCCTGATAAGCATCTGGGGTTACTTGTTCCTGGTTTCTAGATTTAAGGTCTGGTCAGACTTTTCCATTCGACTTAACATCTGACCTGGGTTGTGGATTGAAAACAGACTGAAATGTCATGAGGGCTAGGGAAATGGCTGCTGAGCATGTGTCTGTGACTTCCCCAGCACCTATTCACTGACTCATGGGCCATTGCCAATGACTTAGCCGTCTAGTTGGGTCCATGGAAGGAACATGATTGGAGAATCAAAGGATCCCCAATGTGGGGAAGGGATCTTTGGAGAATGACTGGCAGGTTGGAAAGGTATCATCTATGTTACCCATGTTGATGCTTATGACAAGAGCCCATGCCATGATGAACATCATTGCAAAGACATATCTGATAAAGGATGCACTGAGCTGTTTTTCACATCCAACAAGGCTGGAGATCCTCCTGGGAGAGAGGCAGAGGATGAGCCCTACCTGGAGGATGAGGACAATGAACTTACCTTTGGTGACATCTGTGAAACAGCTGAATTTCCCATGGCTGCTTCAACCACTGGGTGGATCCACCACCGAAACAGACATGGAAATTCCCACATTCTGAAATTATGGCCTCAGGAACACAAACTACCTTTCCCGTTAAAAGAGACCCAGTCTGCCAATTACCAATGTGAGAGATGTCAACTATAAGCCAGAGCCCGAAAAGGGCATGTAAAAGCTATTTCCAGAGGGACTGCACTGGGCCTCTCATGGCAAGTGGAGTATATTGGCCCTCTCCCACCATCCGAAGGTACATCCTATGCCTTGGTCAAAGTAGATACCTATTCAGGACATGGCCTTGCCTTTCTAGTTCATCATGTAGATGCAGTACATATATAGGATACTTTGGAAAAGTGACTTTGCCATCCCTTTGTGTACCCAGAAGACATTCTCTGACCAAGGACCTCAGTTTACTGCACAAATCACTCGGTGATGGGCCCCAATCCATGGAATTAGATGGACCTTCCACATCACCCATAACCCACATGTAGCTGGATTGTGGAGAACTTTAATGGTCAACTGAAAAAGGAATTTTGATATTTACACCCTGATAATTTCTTATTGAATGAACTGTTGACTTTACTCAGATCCTTTGGAAACTGAACTCAGCAGTTCCCCAGAAGGCAAACACAGCCTTATTCCACTTTCTAGCACTGGAGTGGAACAAGTATAGGAGAGAAAACCAGGCTTTGCTGCATGTCTGCCTTTATACATTATTATGAGGATTGGCCCTGGAAGGATAACCAAGGACACACAACTTGGGACTCTTCTTCTCAGACACTGTTAAGGGAACATCCTACTTTTTGCCTCATTACGCTTTTCACATGATTCCCAGGATGGTAAGAGGTTAGGGCCACCAGGTGAAGGGGAAAGATAACACAAGTGGGTCTCATAGTACTTAACAAGCATGGGGTGACAATCTCATGGGTAGAAACTGTAGGGCCTGGCACATGCATATTGGAAGTTAGTGGGTGACACCTACCCTTGGTTGGGTCACTAGTCTCCTTGGGGAACTGTTATGGGACACCTTTGGGGAGTCCTGACAACTCCCATCTATTAGGGAGGGGTCGAAGCACCTGGAAGATATGGGGAAGGTATTCAGATCAATGGGTGAGGCTATAGCTCAGGGTAAGAGGCAGACAGACTGGACGGCCTTAGAGAGAAAATATAAGTTACTCCAAAAAGGCTAAGAAAAGAGTCTCCCATAGGAGGAGATTGTGCCTTATCAAGACTAGTTACTGCTTCTCCCTCTTGTTTTCTAACATTTGACCTGGCAGCAACCTGGAAGGAAAACACCTTTATCCAGTTGACCTGGCCATCAAGTGGTAGGGAAAATGACCAACAGTTGGGTCTGCCATCTGACTCCTCATTCCCTCTCCCTTCTTTGCCAAGTCCAGACTGGAGTCAAGGAACTGATTTTCCCTGCCTCATATTTGAAAACTAACCTCAAGAAGTCCTTCAATTATACCCTGTGACAAAGATAACAGCAAGCTACTGGCTGTGCATGCTTCTCCACACCCTCAGCAACCTGTCAGGATGCAACAACACCCAGTGTAATAAAACTGGCAAATGGCTCAGTCATCTTTCTGATTTATTATCTCCAACAAAGCATGATTTGCCCGGGGTAGTCCATGATTCTAGATTTGCTTCTTTTGGCAGATTACTATTGCCTTGGCTGAGAGGAAGCACCAATAAACACATGATACATGATCTGTTAGCCACTTTGGCTGATGTTGCTGAGCTCACAGCATGATCTCTTCGGGCTCAGCAGAAATCATTAGGCTCTCTAGTCAAAGCAGTGTTTGATAATCCCATTGCCTTAGCCTTCCTCCTAACCTGACAAGGAGGCATTTATGCTATTGCTAACACCTCCTGCTATTTGTAGGTTAATACCTCAGGGGAGTTGGAGCAGGAGGGTATTAAAATCCATTGGCAAGCCCACTGGTGCAAGGTGTACAGACATGGATTCTATGTGGGATCTCTTCAGCTGTCTCCCAGTGGGCAAATGGAGTATGGGTGCACCTGTTATTCAGACAAGCCTGATCACCCTTTTTGGAGTAATGGTATGCACAGGTGAAGATCTCGTATGGTATAGCCTATGGTGTTCTGAGACATCTACTGTCAACATTATTGGGAGCAATATGCTGGTAGGCCTGACCCTCTCCACCTTAGTGTCTAAGGTAGAAGGTGGGCTTATGTTGTGGAAGCAAACGGGGAGGAACAGAGTAGGCCTGGTTGAGAGGCCAAGGGGAGGACTGTTGGGGAAATCACAGACACACTTAGCAGCCATCTCCTAGCCCTTATACAACCCCACCACCCCCCTCCCAGCTCCTCTTCTACGGTGTGCTATTGAGGAGGTGGTAGGTCTTATGAAAAGGCCTAAGACCCAGGAACCAGGAATAAGAAGCCCCAGCTATTATCAGGGTAGGAAATCTCAGGGACAGGTCATAAAAATACCCCACCCTTGGCAGGAGAAATTTGTTTCTCCTCTCCAACACAAAGTAGGGTGTATGTAGCTGCCATCCACTGACCCTGACCCAAACAGCTGCCCTCCCTGGAAAACTGACTGTTTTAGTTTGTTAAAAGCTGATTGAAGCAAAATACCAAAAGGGGTTGGCTTTTATATGGGAATTTATTAGAGTAAAAGGTTACAGTTCTGAGGCTGTGAAAATGTCCAAATCAAGGCATCATCAGAGACACTGTCAAACAGAAAGTCAGCTGCTGGTGATCCTGGACTCCTCTCAGATGACAATGCACATGGAGGCATCTGCTTCTCTTCTGGGTCTTGTTGCTTCAGCTTCTGCTGCTCTGTCTGTGGCTTCCTGTCTCCCAGTTTTCTCTCTGTGCTCCTGGGTTCCTTCTCTCTGTCTCTGCAGCTTTTTCTTTGTGTGCCTCTGTTTTCAGTCCTCTATTTATAAAGGACTCCAAAAAGAGGACCAAGACCCACCCTGGGTCATATCTCACTGAAGTAATCCAATCAAAGGCAGGTCACAATTGAATTCACTCCAATCAAAGGACACCACCCCACACAAATGGGTGAGCTTCAAGAACATGATCTTTTCTGAGATCCACAAAAATCTTCAAACTGTCACATTCCACACTCTGGAGCCCCAAAAAAATGTTTTTTCCATATGCAAAATATATTCATTCCATCACAATATTTCAAAAACCTTAAATCATTTCAGTAACAATGCCAAGTACAAAATCTCATCAAAATCAGTTATATCAACTCTAGTACTAACTGTAGGTTCCAATAGAAGGGGCAGAAGAGTCATATGTAGGGACATGAGAATGGAGTCCAACTCTGCCACACTGGAGAGCATAAATTCCAAAGTAGGGTCCAATGGCAGGCACCAAACTCCTGAGCTGTCTGCCCTGCTTATAGTATCTGGATGTCTCCAGAGTCCTCAGAAGCCCTGTTACTTGAAGCAATATTTAGTTTGGTAGTCGATTAGATCCTACTGAGACATACATAAGCATAATCTCTGAAATGACCTCCCAACTCACTTTGAAGTCTCTTAGCCATATAAACTCATTTGTCTTTACCATTCTCCCCTTTTGGTCAAGGTCTTTTTACAGTTGCATTGCTAGTTGGTGCTTGGTAGTAATCGCACAGTGCCAGGAGGCTTATCCCTGGGAGTCACGTCCCATGCTGTGGGGAAGGTAATGCATTTTTATGCTGAGTTCAGAGAAAGGCCACATTTGAATAATAAGGAGGCTCTCAGGAGGTAACTCTTAGGCACCCTAAAGTACTAGGCAATGTTTCAATTTCAAAAGTAAAGGTTCATAAGTATAGTAATCAATATTAAGGGCCCTTCAATGGACCATCCTCCTTCACTAGGCACTGTCCTTGTACTCAGAGGATTTTTTGCTATTCCATTAGAGAATGTGGCAGAGCTCCCCAGGATGGGAATTTGATATTCTTTTGGTTATTGTGTGAATCTCCACCACTGTGACAATGCCCTGTGCACACTTGAACATATTTATATGTCTTATAGGTATGCCCCAGGTGAACCTTTAATCTCCTCCCATGCATCCCCTGTTACTGACACCCCACACCAATGATCCTCCCATGTCACAGTTGTAACCCTTCTGTGATCCAAAACTTCTTAAAAAGTGAAGCCAACCAGATAACCAAATACAATTAATAAGAAAATGAAATAATGATAGTTTTAAAAATAAAATATAAAAAATTTAAAAATTTTGGAATAAAAAATGAGAAAAATATTTAAATTTTTTGACATTATGTCTTTCATCACTGTAAGATCTTTTGTCTTATATGTACAGTGACATTTTCTTCTGTTTATTCCCCAGTGGTTATAGAAAAGTGATGTGCAGAATATAGGGCATTCCCATATACCCAATATCCTCTCCTTTTTTCCTTTCCCCTATTAATAATATTTTGCATGTGGATGGTACATTTGTTACAACTAATGTACAAATATTGAAGCATTGCTGCTAACCATGGTCAGTGATTTACATTATGGTTTACATATTGGAACATACACTTTTATGAATTTTGATGAAATTTAGCTTGGCCTGTATCCATCATTGCAAGATCTAGAATTGATAGGTGTATGTCCAAGAGACTTAAATCTTTGGAATGTCCATGTGCCAGCTGGGTCCTGAATCTCAACAAAGTTGCAAAACGTACCCTCCTTCATTGGATTAATCCAGGACAACTAACAAGGAGATGATGATTGGTAATGACCATCCCAAGGAACAGAGAGAGTCTGCAACTGCAAGCAAGATAGTCCCAAACATCTGTCCCAAGGGATCTAAGCTCCCTTTCAATTAGAGGTGGAGTGGGCATCACCATCCCAGAATCCTCAGGATTGGGGAATGATCAAAGGACTAGAGTAGACTTACTGGTATTCTACTATAGACTTATTGTGATTCTAGCAATGGAAGAATTTATATCATTTATGTGGAGGCAGTGGCCACTGGAGGCTCTGAGGGGAGAGGGAAAGATAGATGTATTTAGGGGCATTTTTGGGACTTGGGAATTGTCCTGAATTACATTGCAATGGCAAATACAGACCATTATATATTTTACCATAACTTACAAAATTGTGTGGGAGAAAGTGTGAACTACAATGTAGACTATAACCCACACTTAGTGGCAATGCTCCAAAATGTGTTCATTAATTGTAACGAATGTACCAAACTAATGAAGGATGTTGTTAATGTGGGAAAATTTGGGAGGGGTAGGAAGCAGGGCATATGGGAATCCCCTTTATTTTTTATATAACATTTATGTAATCTAAGTATCTTTTTAAAAATAGTATATTTTAAAAAATCAGTTATAGGCATACAGTCTATCTTGGGACAAAATTTCCTTCAGGCTGTAGATTTGTGAAACTTAGAAACATGTTACCTTCTTCCAGTATACAAAGGAGGCACAGTCACAGGATAAACATTTCCATTACCTTAGGGAGAAATTGGAAGGAAAACAGGGGTCACAGGTCCCAAACAGTTCTGAAATCCTGTAGGTCATACCCCATTAGATTTCAAAGTCTGAGAGTCATCTATAGAATGATGATTTCTTCTCCTTGGGACCTCACAGAATAGGAGCCCCACCTCTTCCAAGGCCTTGCCCAGCAGCCATCTTCAAGGTATCTGGGTGTCCACTGAACTCTAGGTCCCACCCTTCAAGGACACTGGGATGATGATCATACTCTCCCCAATCTCTAGAGCACTCTCCCCAACCCCTTCAGAACAGTGGGGTGGCTACCAAACTCTCACCAACCCCAGGGAATGTGCTCTTCCTTCTCTAAAGCCTGGTGTGGCAGCATTATCCCTGAACAACAAGCTGGAAGATCCACCATCTTCAAATGCCAGGGCAAACTCAGCCTTTCTGTACACATGGGTGGGATCATTCTCTTGACTCAAGAAGATGTCTTATGTTGAGACCTCAGCTTCCACTATTTTGCCCTTAAGTTCATTTTTCCTTCAATCCCTTCTTTTTCTGTTCCTTTTGGTTCAGACTGACAGTGGTTTTCATTCACACAGATCTCACAAAATCTTGTTGGTTTAGTCTGTAGGAAACAGGGTTTCAAGCCATCAGACAGTAAGACTTTCCATAAATCTTATATGGGGATAACTGCATCTCCAATCCTGACTTACAATGAAAAGACTAGCTGGTTCCATGTTCAGTTAAATCCTTATATGGGGCTCTATTCTCTGGGGGCTTATTTTCTGGAAGCTTGCAATTTCCCAAACTATCGATGTCTGGTTTCTCTGTGCCCAGGAGTTCAATTCTCAGCTTATCACTTTCCTTTCACATTTTGCTATAACCTACAAGGAGAAGCCAAGCTGCACTTTCTACATTTAGTTTGGGACTATCCTCAGATAAATATCCAAGCTTGTCACTTTCAAATTCTGACTTCAAGAGTCAATTTTGACAAATCCCCTGCCACTTTAATGCACAGTTCACCTTCCTTCCAGTTTGCAGTGGCACAATTGTCATTTCTGTCTAAGGCCTCATTAGAAGTACTTTCAGTGTCTAATTTTTTTTTACCAAGTCTCTTCAAAGCAATCTAGGTCTTTTCTATCAAGCATCTCACAATTCTTCCAGAATCTACCCTATAGCCATTTGTAAAACTGTTCCAACATTTTTAGTATTTGCATAGCATCATGCACCTCATTTTCTTGGTACCAATTTCTCTTTTAGTTTGCTAAAAGCTGCTGAGAGACATATACCAGAAATGGTTGGCTTTTATAATGGAAATTTATAAGGTTAAAAGCTTCCTGTTCTGAGGCTGTGAAAATGTCTAAATCAAGGCATCATCAGAGATGCTTTCTCACTGAAGGTCAGCTGCTGTGATCCTGGACTCCTTCCAATTACAAGACCCACGGAGGCATCTTCTCTTTTGGGTGTTGTTGCTTCAGCTTCTGGATTCTTCTGTGGCTTCCTTTCTTCCCAGTTCCTCTCTGAGCTCCTGGTTTCTTCTCTCTGTCTCTGCAGCTTTTTCTGTGCACCTGTGCTCTCTATCATCCATTTACAAAGTACTCCAGCAAGAGGACCATGACCCAACATGGTTCACTCCTCACTAAAGTAATTCGGTCAAAGTCCCTGTATTAGACAGTGTTCTCTAGGGAAACAGAATTAACAGGAGATATCTAGAAATAATATAAGATTTTATAAAATTCTCTCTTGTGACTGGTGATACATAAGTCCAAATTCCACAGGAAGCCTGCAAACTAGGGGCTCTGATGAAGGTTCTTGATGAGTTCCCAGGAGACGTTGGCTGTTGGAAGTTGAGCTGGAAAATTCTCTCTGAATGCTGAAATCACTTCCCCTTTTAAGGCATTCAAATGATTGGATAAAACGTCACTCATGGTAACAGTAATCTCCTTGGTGAATTGTAGATGTAATCAGCAATTTATGCAAATAACTCACTGGTGACTAAAGTCCATAAAATGTCCTTGTATTACAACTAGCCCAGTGCTTGCCTGAACAAACAACTGGGCACAGTTACCTGGCTAAGTTGACCCATTAGCCTAACCATCACAGTTCCCTACTGAATCCAATTCAATCAAATTTTCCACACCCACAGGAATGGGTGGGTTAGCTTCAAGAACATGATTCTTTCTGGGATCTACAAAAAGCTTCAAACTGTCATACAGGCCATGATAGGAACTCTTTGTCTACTCTTTTGGACCCTTTGTGCTATGTAAGTAATAAAACAATCACTCGATGAATGTTTCTGTTGTGCCTGAGCCTGTGTTCCCACAACATTCCATATAGCAACTTGCTAGATGGTGGTGATCAGAACCAGAATGATGGGGCAGAGAGGACTGAGTGAAATGGATAGATTTTATAACATTTAGGAGGAAGGATAATTGAATATATATGACATGGGAAATTCAAGGGTGACCTCTAGAATTTTGGTTTCTGGATTCAGCCAACTACAT
Source organism: Dasypus novemcinctus (assembly GCF_030445035.2). Taxonomy (NCBI): domain Eukaryota; kingdom Metazoa; phylum Chordata; class Mammalia; order Cingulata; family Dasypodidae; genus Dasypus; species Dasypus novemcinctus. The sequence goes on along the minus strand of NC_080674.1, from coordinate 17,342,948 downwards.
TGCTGAATTCCAGTCTCTAGACTTGTGTACTCCATTTCTCTTCCTTTATTTAAGTCCCTACTCTGCAGTCAGTTAGAGGTAGCTAGCCAGCCACCTCCTGTAGGCCTTCATGCCAAGGAGACCTTCCATGTCACTCTGGAATCATGTTCCAGAGCCACCTTTTTAAAATGAAGCCATTGAACTTCTTAGATAGGTTTCAAGGCAGGCTCACCACTTTCTGAGCTGTCTTCAGTAGTGAATATTATAAACTGAACACGTAGGAATGGTCGTGTCAGAATTATCAATGGCTCTCTCTACATCATGCTACCAATTGTTATTTAATTCAGTCAAATAACTACTCCACTTAAATAACAGGCTTGAAATTCTGTTTGCCTTTTCTGAATTGACTGGTTGTTCAGGGCTGGTATGTACATCACCTATTGCTGTCATATAGAGAAAACTCAATATATCTACTCCACTGATTCAGAAGGGGACAAGTTGATTAATATTTTATTCTTTTAAAATTCCACAAAATTACTATCTGATTCATTCTCACAATAATTTTGGGAGACAGGAAGGAAGGAGGTAAATGTGCACTTCTCATTGTTTTTACTTAATGGCAAAGTTAGTGCCGTTTGGTCAAAGATGAAAAATGAAGAAATTATTCATGTGAAATCTAATTTAAGATCATCATTCTTGATGACATTTATGACTTGATCCTGGCAGGAACTTTGTTGTGATAATATGAGGAATATTCTACTCGTTGTATATGAAGGTGACACCACCCTCCTGTGCACTAGTTGGACATGTGCTTTGGGATGTTTTTTCCAATAGAAAGGACAGTTTTCTTTATGCCATTCACACTTCCTTTTGACATTGTGACAACTGACACACATTTCTGGTGCCTGATTTGGGATGGGCATTACAGCCCAGAAAAACAAATGGACTGCCTGGGGATTTGAACTTATGCCATTGGCCTCATTAATACTGTGTGCTAAACAACTAGAAGGGAGCCATGGGCATGCAATTATAAAACAGCATGAATCAAATCTGGTCTAGGGTCTGAAATTTAACCTTGAAATGTATCCATTAGCCTTGACATATCTCTATGGAAGAATGTGACCTTTCCTTAGAGACATATACTGCAAAATGGTCTGCGATTATCTTAAATGGAAATTTATTTTTTAAATTCAATAAAGATAGGAACACTAGGGAATCTTGAAAAACTAAAATTTAGCATTTCTATAATGTGAGGTATTTTCCTTTGAACAGTGTTTACCAATACGCCATTCATCTTTGACAATTACCTTCAATAACTTCTTTTAATGGTAAGGGCATATCTGAACCACATCTGAATTTATGTTTATTCAGCTTTAGTTTTCATACATGAGAGGGAATAACATTTTATAATTATAATTATATCACAACTGTTGGAATACTACTCAAAGTCAAAGTTTCGTAGAAATGCCACAAAGTGGAAGAAGATTGTATCAGTGTTCTCCAGAGAATAGAACCAACATGTATATATACGTATGTATATATATGTATTTTTTTGATTTATTGTAGGAAATTGGCTCACATAATTGTGGGGGCTGGCAATTCTGAATTCTGTAGGCAGACTGAAGTCTAGAAATCTGGAAATTTTAGCAAGAGTGATTGTGGCAGTTTGGTATTTTTCATGAATTCCAAAAATATATTGGATTGTGATTATAAACTGGTCTGTGTCTCTGAGCATATTAGATTGTATTAGACTCAGATGTTCCACTTTTACTTTATTAAATCAAGATCAGGGCTTTTATTTGACCATGTCTTTAGGGTGACTAGGTTTGAGTCCCTGCCTACAGCTAGCCTACAGCTGTGGACGGATGCACAATGGAAGACAGGGAGTAAATACACAGAGAAGGAGAACACAGAAGCAGATGCACAGGAAGAGAAAGTGCTCCATAGACCCAGCCCTGGGAAGGTAGATGAGCTTGATAGTCTATAGCTGACCTTGTGGAGAGAACAGAGCAGCTGAGCCCAGAAAGAAATAAGCCCCTGGGAGAGAGATGAGCCTTATGCAAGCCTGCAGCTGAAATTGGAAGAATCTGGGACTACAGAGCCTTAAGAGGAAGGAGAAAGGCTGAACCTTCACAGACATTGCCTGCCATCTTGCATCAGCATGTGGCAACAGACTTTAGGTGAGAAAATACCTCTTATGGTACCTTGAGTTGGACTCTTTAGGGCGTGGTAACTGTAAGCTTCTACCCCAAATAAATACCCTTCTTAAAATCCAACACATTTCTGGTATTTTGCATCAGTAGCCCTTAGGCAGAGTAATGCAGTGATACTAAAGTTTAGAGTCCAAATTCCTTAGACAGGAAACTCAGGAAGGAAGGGAGGTTTAGTCCTGAGGCAGAGCTCCTCCTTCTGGAAACTCTTTGTTCTTTGCATTTAAGGCCTCCAACTGATCGGAGGAGGCCTACCCACATTATTGAGGTTAAACTACTTTACTTCAAGTCAGCTGATTATAGGTGCTAATTCCATCTACAAAATACCTCCACGGGAACATCGAGGCCAGTATTTGACCAAACAATTGTACACCGTAAAGTAGGCAAGTTGATGCATAAAATTACTTTGACAAACACCCTAAGGGTTGATAGGACCAGAGGTACTGCTGAAAGTCTAAGAAGTAGAACTGAAGGAGAAAGGTGAAGAAGAAAGGAAATCAAATATTAAAATAAAAGGGAAGAGTTGGAAAAGAGGAAAGGGGTAGGGATAAGAGAAAGCAGGGTTGGAAGCAAGGTAGAATTCAGTAGAGTAGGGGGAGGGCTCAGGGAGATGTGATTATCACCTCAGGAGCACTCAGCAACCACAGAAGCATGATCATCCTGTAACCCAGCCTAGGAGAATCCTGTATCCACGTTTGGGATTATGTTGCCCTTAGATCCAGGCAACCTGGACCCTTATACTGGACCTCTCACTTTACAGGGCCCCACTGACCCCTGACTATGTGCACCTCTCCCTCAGGGTAAGGAATCTGCAGCACCAAGGGAACCTGCCCCTCCTGAAATCCATATCTGGGTCCTGGGACCCTGGGATGCCCTGCTCAAGCAGCCCCCAGCCTGCCTCCATGGTGCACAGGCCTCTTCCCTTTCAAGCTTCCAGAGGGCAGACAGCGTGGCGGTTAATCTCACCCATAGGCAATAGGGCACTCTGAATGAACTGGGGTCACAGCTCCATGAAGAGCTCCACATCGGGGCCATGAAGACGATTTGTGAGGACCTGGACAGGCACAATGAATCTACGGGGGCCTTGAGGTGTCAATGTAGTGAGGGAAGAGGTGAGTCCTGGGATGTCTGACTCCTTCATGATTTAAAGATCTCCACTGAATTGTACCTGGACCCGGAACTAACTGGTTCTCCTGGAAGTCCTCCAGATTTTTTTCTTCTTAGAAATTCAAAAAATATTAAAAAATTACAAACAAACAAAAAAACCATTTAAAAGTCCTGTCACCTATATTCCCATCACCCAGAATTAATTATACTATTTTGCATTTTCACAAAATCAGTTCTATTCTTTTTTCTTTGTAGATAGTAAACACAATTATGCAGGTAGTATATGAATGTTACTTTTTTTTTTTTTTTAACTCTTTTGGATATAATTTCGAATTTAAAGGAAATTTGGCAAACAGTACAAAGAACTCCCCTGTACCTTATATCGACATAGGCCAATTGTTAACATTTTGCCACAGTTACTTCTTGCTGTTTTAATTTCCTAGGCTTCTCAAAGCAAATACCATGAAATGGCTCAGCATAAACAATGGGAATTTATTCACTCATGATTTTGAGGCTAGGGAAATGTCCAAACCAAGGTGCTTTCTTCCTGAAGACCAGCTGTGGGTGATCCTTGGCTCCACTGTCACAGGGCGAGGCACATGGTGACATCTGCTGGTTTCTCCCTTCTTTTTCGTGTTTTGTTGATTTCACCTTCTTGCTTCCTTGGCTTTTCCCTCTGTGTCTGAATTTCATTCTCTTATAAAGGCTTCCAGTAATAGGATTAACACCCATCCTGGTTGAGGTGGGACACACATTCACTGAAGCATCCTCATCAAAGTGTTCTACTTACAATGATTTTATACCCACAGGAGTGGATTAGATTTAAGAACATGTATTTCTGGGGTACATGCAGCTTCAAACCACCACACACTCTCTCTCATTTATTTCCTGAACCATTGGAGGGTTATATTATAGTATTTAGTTTACCCATAACAAACCATAATCAAATTTTTCTAATTTTACCAGTAACACACGTTCTAGATATTTTTGCTTCTGGCTCAAATTCCAATCCAGGACATCATGCATTGCATTTAGCCACCATGTCTTCAGTGTGTTTTAATTTAGAAGAGTTCTTTACTCCTTTTTCTCTTTCATGACATTGACATATTTGAAGAGTACAGGCCAGTTATTTTGTAGAATGCTCCTCAGTTTTGGTTGTTCTGATATTTCCTCAAGATTAGACTCCTGCTATTTCTTTTTAGCAGGGACACAAAAGACATGATGTTGGGTCTTTCTCAGAACATTATAATGACTAGCTTGGAACTCAATGAATAGAGCTCCTTTGGCCTCATCCCTCATCCTGATTCTTAATCTTGACTCCTACAGCCTCCCAACCCTCATTCTCAACTTGGAGATGATTGGTAATAAGTATATATCCTGCAGTCCTTTAAAAATACATTTTCGAACATATATATGCATTCAAAGACAATCCATAGTCTTGGTTTATACTTTTAAAGTTACACAGATAGGTGCACACACGTCTGCAATGTTTTTCATATCCATCCTTGTTGATCATGTAGAACTATACGATTCCTTTACCTACTATCCTCCAGATGCTTCTGTCTAGTGTGTGTCAGTGAATCTTTCCATGGGGGTGGGATATAGATTCCACAAGAGCATACCTATCATGCTCACTATTGTATCCATAATCCAGGACCTTTCCATTGTAGGCACTCATGTAATGTCTGCAAAATAGACTAGAATAAGTGCCACAATCAGAAGAATCTTCCAGGCTATACCTGACTCCATCAGCATCAAAGGACTTACCAATCCCAAAGATGGCAACATTTACTCCTGGGTCAGAAAGTTCTGATGAACAAAATCTCATCTTTCTGGAAGTTTTCTTTAAAAATTATATTTGAGTTCACATTGAGAGAGTAGAATTGGTAATCAAGATTAATGTTAGCCTTTGGATGCATATACCTCCTTACTCTCATAAAAGAACATTTTGAGAACATCAAGTCTCCATATATTGCTGCTATTAACACCTCAGCACAAAGCCTTTTCAGGATGTTTTAATGATCAGTAAATGACTTAATGAATGTTGAGCTGCAGACTATTAACCCTAACTCTGACCTCTATTAGCTGTGAATTAAGGCAGAGAGGTAGGTTGCTAGAAAGGGATCAGAATAAATATGGGGAGTAATTAAGCTTTAGTGAGTCCCTAGATTTTTGAGTTTTCCATTGTATAACCTGTATAATTGCCAAAGAAAGTTGATTATTCTGAACCTTGAAAACAAAAGGATTTCATAGTCTTTGATCCTGAATTTGCATTACAATAAAATAGAGCCCATTCTTCTTCCTCATTTTGAAGAAAACACTGGGAAAAGAAAGAGGCTTCATGAGAGGAAAAAAATTCATGAAAAAGGAAAGCAACCACATGCTTTTGACCATGTAATATAACTGTCTTTTGGAGGTGGTAGGGGGAATTGCTCAGTATTCAGGTTTTCAACAAAATCTACTTCTATAATTGGTCAAAGGAAAACATGCAGGCTTTCATCTTCCCATAAGAATTAGACAAAGCATATTTCTTTTGGTCAATAGTTTATGTGATTAGGCAGTGTAATGTTCAACTCTAGTATATCAAATTCAGTGTTCTTTGGGTATTTATGAATCATCCGATTGGTATATTTACCCTGTAGCTTTTTACATTTGTTTTTAATTTGTGGCTTTTGAACAAAACAAATATCATTTCCTAAAGGTGATGATTTGAAAGCAAATTTCTCTGTTGTATGAACCAAACTGGGTCAAAATATATTTCCTTATTTTTATCAGGTTTTATGGCAAAAGAATTTAAACTTCTAGAGATACTTTATCCCATTTTTCATTAGGAAAAAAGGAAGGAAGGGAGGGTAGAAGGGAAGGAAGGAAAAATAAAGAAAATAAAACTTTTTATAAAATTAAAATAGCGTTCATTTATTCTTTATCTAAAGAGAAACATAACTTCTCTTTGCATATAAGATACAATAGGTCCTCCTGAACTGTAGACGTGGAAACTATGTGAGGGGTTGATTGTTAGTGATCAGAGGAGTTTCTAAGAAGGAAAAGGGTATCTCGCAAACCACAAGCCAATGTGTAGGTTTTTTTTTTTAGATTCCTTCCTTCCTTTCTTCCTTCCTTTTCTTTTCTTTTCTTTCTTCTTTCCTCTTCCCCACCCCACACCCCAGTTGTCTGTTCTCTGTGTCTATTTGCTGCATGTTCCTTTGTCCACTTCTGTTGTTGTCAGTGGCACAGGAATCTGTGTTTCTTTTTGTTGCGTCATCTTGTTGTGTCAGCTCTCCGTGTGTGCAGCACCATTCCTGGGCAGGCTGTGCTTTCTTTCGCACTGGGCGGCTCTCCTTACGGGGCACACTCCTTGCGCGTGGGACTCCCCTACGTGGGGGACACCCCTGCATGGCAGGGCACTCCTTGCGCACATCAGCACTGCGCATGGGCCAGCTCCACACGGGTCAAGGAGGCCCAGGGTTTGAACCATGGACCTCCCATGTGGTAGACGGATGCCCTAACCACTGGGCCAAGTCCGCTGCCCAATGTGTAGGACTTCTGACAACACTGAACTCTTGGCATCTTAAGTTCCAATGTGCATCCCTCATTAAAAACAAAACAAAAGGTTAAGTTCGATTGGGATTGCAAACAGTTCTTTGATGGAAATGCTTGGAGGGTACCATCTCTGTTTCAATAAGACCTGAAGGACTTCTCAAAAAACGTGTGCCACCTGTGGATGGCTCTTAAAGGTGCAAATGGGTAGAGAAAATGTAATCTATGCGTGTGTGCATGCATACCTGTACATATTAATTAAACTTAGGGTAGAAACTGAAATAGTAACAATAATACCAACCTGTGCAGAGACCACGAAAATACCTCTCTATTTTCCTTGAGAAATCAGGACCACCTTACTATGCTCTACCCAATTAAGTCATACCTTGAATTGACATTTATCAATGCCTGCAGTGTGCATTCTGTTCTAGTCACAGGGGATTCAGGAAAGAAGACAGACCAAGCATGGGCTTCCTTGAATTTATATTCTAGCAACAACAGAAAAGTCAAATCACAAATAAAAAGCCAGGAAGTAGCATTTCATATTGTACTTATGATGGGGAGCCAATAAAATAGGGAAAGGATGAAAGGAGATGGTATTTGGTATTCAGTGGTCAGAGAAGGCCTCACCGAAGACTGCCCAAATGCCTTGAGAGAGCCTGTCATGTGACTGTCTGAGATGGAAGAGTTTCATGGAGAGGAGCCAGCAGGCATCAGGTGTGTTATGCTCGAGGAAGGAGTGAGAAGACCGGATGACACTGTAGCTTAGCGGCCAGGGACAATGGCAGGGGATGAGTTAGAAAGTACAGGGAGGCCACGTTGTGGTGGGTCTTTTAGGCTATGGCCAGGGGTTTAGATTTTATTCTGATTATGATAAGGCTTTGTGGATGGGTTCTGAGTAGAGGAGCGATGTAATTAGATGTATGTTTTTCAAACATCACCCATCTAACCGCTCCAGCTACCAGGGGTTGCACCACCAGAAGAGGCAGGGAGAAAATACGTGCTATGTGGAGAGTGCTTCTTTATATGACCTCTTAAAACAACCTAGTCCTTATCCCCCACATCTTACAGGCAACAAAATAAAAATTCTAGAAGGTGAACTGTTCAGTCATGGCCCCACCTTCAGTACATACGGGGGTGGGCGTGAAATCCTCATCTATGACTGCTTGCTTGGCGCTCTCGCTACTACCTATGCTATGGAAGAAGCACTTCTCTCTGTTTACCAGGGACGGGAGAGTCCTCACTCTGGAAACCAGAGTTCCTCCTTTATTGCAAAGCTTTGCTGGGGGAATCATTCCTGGGAAAGGTGGTTTTGTTGCTCTAGCTCTTTCCTGAAACAAGTACTTGTCAAATATCTGCTGTGTTTTCGATAGTGAAGTAGATGAGCTATGGGAGCAAAAAATGTAGAAAATATGGTCTCTTCTGAAACAGCATATATTCTCCTAGGGGAAATAATATTTGAATTTATTTATTGTTTGAAAAAAACATGAACTAAATGATAATGACAGCGGGTATTGTGCTAGGTACTGAAGATATCAAGGTAAATATGGCAAAACTATTGGTTAAAAAAACTCAGTGTAATAAATCAAAAAATCAGCTAGAACAGTAACAATGGAGGGCAAGTGCCATATAGAGCTACCTCCAGAGTGACAGAGGAGCTCAGAGGAGGGAATGACTAGCAGTGATAGAAACTTCTAGTGCTCACCTTCATCCACTGCTCCTTTCCTTCTCTGGCTCACTTGCATTTTAGGTGTGGCTTTGAGATTAGTTCTGACTAGCAGACTGAGCAAAAGGATTCTGGGCTGAATCCATTTTAATAACTTTAAACTTTAAATCTTCTTAATTACGAAATAAAACACAGAGAAAACCACACAAAACCAATGCATGACTTAATGAGTTATTCTAAAGTGAATATCCTTATAACTTAAGAAACATATCCGTGCCAGCCATCTTAAAAAGTCCTTTCTTTTCAGTTGCCCAATTCTAATCACAACCCCTCCCTTTCCATCAAAAATAACCACTCTCTGGAATTTTATATTCATCAATCCCTTGCTTCTTTTTATAGCTTTAATACCCAAATGCACATACCTAGAAAGATTAGCTTAGCCATGCCTGCTTTTTAAAAAATTGATACACCTTTTAAATTGCTTTGAATCTATGGGTTCTTCCTCTATTTCTTTTCCTTATAATTTATCTGCTGAGGAAACTTGTAGAGGTTTCCCATAGCCTATATTTTGCTGATTGGGTACTCATGGAGGAGTTCACAATATTTTTCTATCCTGTGCATTTTTCCCACATTGGCAAATTAGATCCAAAGGCTGATCAGATGCAAATGCTATCCACTTGGCAATTTCTAGGTATTGTTAGATAAGACTGTAGGAGGCAAATGATATTTGATCTTCTTGCTTTTTACGATGTTATCAGCCATTAATATCTATATCTCCTGCCTCATTTGGGGTTGCAGAATGGTAATATTTTAATTCTATCATCTGTTTATCATTGATTCGTTGATTTGTCTTATAAAGGGACACTTCCCCTTATCTATAGTTTGATTACCCATTGGACAACTCATATAAAAGAGGATAAATGTTCAATCTTCCTCTTCTTATCAGTTATTTTTAAAGATTTATTCTATTTATTTCTCTCCCTTTCCTCCCTGCCCCAGTTGTCTGTTCTCTGTGTCCATTTACTGCCTGTTCTTTTTGTCTGCTTCTGTTGTTGTCAGCGGCAAGGGAATCTGTGTTTCTTTTTGTTGCATCATCTTGCTGCCTCAACTCTCCGTGTATGCAGCACCATTCCTGGGCAGGCTGCACTTTCTTTCGTGCTGGATGGCTCTCCTTACGGGGCACACTCCTTGCGCATGGGGCTCCCCTATGCAGGGGACACCCCTGCATGGCAGGGCACTCCTTGCGTGCATCAGCACTGCACATGAGCTAGCTCCACACGGGTCAAGGAGGCCCAGGGTTTGAACCATGGACCTCCCATGTGGTAGACGGACGCCCTATCCACTGGGCCTAGTCTGCTTCCCATCTTCTTACCAGATTTTGAGATAATTAATTGGTTCCCTATCATCCTCCAAAGATGAATAATTGTTCTTCTCTTAGATATCATCATGAAATCATGGGTTTTATTCCATTATTATCGTTTTTGAACTCAAATTATTCAATTTCATCAATAGGTACCCTTACAAGTTGGCTCCTGACCTTTGACAAATTCTTGCTATTTGGTATGACAGAAAATTCCAGTCTCCTGACTCAGGTCTAGAATCAGCCATTTTTCCAGGAATCCCTGGTTCATGTGACTGAGAAATATTTCAGTCCACAATATGGATATGTGTTATGGGATTGGTTGTTTCTAGGTATTTTTATGAGTACATATTGATATTCTTGAAGATGGAGATGCTTAAAGACACATGAGATGGTAGAATTAGATTATCCCATAACTACCCATTAATAACCACTACTAGTACAATAACTGAAAATTTGTTTTTGCATAGGTTCTCTCCTATTATCCCCCACACCCTTTCTGATAGTACACTTAGTTGGAGGATGAGCTTTTTCAACATGTAGTTTCAAAACTTTTTGTATTTCAGGAAATTTTTCTTGAATGATAGTTTAGTTTTTATCATTCTTTTCCTTTGCTTTCCTTTTCTTCCTCAGGGACTCCCATTAAGAGTGGATATACTTTGCCTATATTTAATATTTGTCACTCTTTCTGGAATCTTTTTAAAATCTATTACTTTATTTCTTTTTGATATTTAAAATTTTCATCTTTTTTATCTAATTTTCTTAAAACCTTACACAGTGTGCTTATTCACTCCTATATTTTTTCTAATTTAGGTTTCATTCTGAAATTATATTTTTCTTTTATTTCTAATTATTTCCTGAGTTCTGTTACCTTAACTCTGAGTTTTTTTAAATTTCTGGTTTCATTTTGTCCTTTTATTTCTTGTATCATTTCCTTAATGTCTTTTAGCTCATTTTGGAATTTAGTTACAGTTTTGATCTCTTTTGTGGCAAGTCTTTCAGATGCGTTTTCATAGATGATACTCTACTCTTTATTCTGTTTTTCTTCTAATAACTTAGTATAGAATTTTATATCATCATACTTGTTTTTTGCTGATTTTATATGGAATCAGTTTTTTTCTGTACTTTTTTAAATGTGGTGGACTTAAGGAAAGCTTTTCTAACTTCACAGAGAGATGTGAGTTATGCATTGTTCAAAGATATGATGGCTTGCTCTCTAAGATTCTCTAACTCTATTCCCCTTCCCAAATTTGGTCTAGACCCTCTTTTCTTCACCTCCATCATCCCCATCCAGTTCAAATTTTATTTCACTCCTAGCAGTTTCTCTACAGGGTGGGGCCCTATTTTCAAAGGGAGCTTCAGCCTCCTCAGTTCTTCTTACATAAACCCTGGAATTGGAGAGGGCAAAGTCCCTGCCAGTTTCAGTGACTATTCTTAAATTGGCCAGCAGTGCTTTCCAGTGCTATCTGGTGAATGTTTGGGAGTTCTCTGTTCTCAGATCCATCAGACACTACCTTTTTGCTTACCTTTGCTTTTTCTCACGCAGTCACTACTACCATGCAAGTTTTCTGGCTATCAGTGGTTTGTCCTCACCAATTACACTGTTTGGGTTCATGAGGATACCTGGTACACCATATGTGAGGGAATGCTGGCTTTGTAATAAATTTGTTCTATTTTTACATGGGTATCTGGAGAGATTGAAAAAGTACACTGTTGTCACCATCTTACTAGAGTCCATGTCTCGCCAAAGCATTTTATTTCCTGGTAAGATTCTTTAATGTCCTCTTTCTCTGTAGGATTGACCATGGAGGTCATGTATTGAAGATAGGGCAACTATGGGGTAGGGAAATTGCTGTAAATCTCAGTCTCTGAGTTAATACATATAAAGCAGTTATTACCTGGACCGGCAGCAGACTCTGCTCAAGTGAGAAATAAACCTTCCTTTTGAAAAGACACTGAGATTTTAGGATTGCTTGTTTCCACAGTCAAACCTAGCCTCTCCCCATTAGTTCATAAACTCTGCCTAGTTGTGTTAGGTCTTCACCGAGAGGATGACCTCAGCAGAGTGCAGGTACAGGGCTAACAGCCAGCTTCCAGGAAACAGCTCCTGCTTTGTGTTGTTTGCTCACTTCTGTGAGCAACACAAATCTCCTGCCCTGGCTAATGTCAAGGTCCCAGAATGATGTCACTGAATGGGAGTTGGAAAAATATATGCACAATCAGTTCCTGTGAGCCTATATAAGGCTCCAGCATACTAAAAGGTGACATCTAAATTAGATCTTAAAAGTTGGGGTAGGGGAGTCGGTGTAGCTCAGTGGTTGAATGCCAGCTTCCCACGTATGAGGTCCTGGGTTCAATCAATTCCTGGCCGCAGAATGTAAAATTAAAAAAAGGAAAGGTGGGGTAGAGTTTGCCAATTCTTTGTCCTGGGCAGTGAAGCATGAAGATAGGAAAGGATGCAGACTATTTGTGAAAATAACACAATGGAAAAGTTTTACTTAAGACTATATCGTATTAAGACTTTCAAACCAATAATTAGGAAGTTGTAGTTTTACAAGATTAAATAAAGTTTAGCAATAGAATTTTAATTTAAGATTCACTTAGTATAGTCACTCTAGGCAGATCATTTGAAAACTAAATTATTTTGTGACCTTTGGTTTTATTTCATGGAATAATTTTATGGTAAAAAAGTTACTGCCATATTTTTAAAATAGGGAAATAAAACAACATTTGGAGATGTTTTTTCTTTACAGAAACTAAATAGGGGTCTTTGTAACACTTGTTTTATAAGTCAAATAAATTATTACCTATGCAAATACTTTAGAGCATATAAATGTCAACCTGGGAGTACAGTTAAGCTAAGTTACAATTTAAATAACTAGGCTTTTTTTACAAAGTTATTCTTATAAAACTCACACGATATCACTAATTATGTGCCCCTGTAAAGATGGCCCATTTATATTGTCTGTGAAACTATTTCAAGTGTCATTTTTCTAAATGATTCTTAGAAGCAAATGACAGTATTATTCCTGTAATTCAAATATATTTTCTTAAAGTCCTTCACGAAATTTTGGGACTTTTAACTGATTCAGTACTCTATTTATAGTAAAATCTATATTTATCAAAAGTCTTTAAAGAAATTAAAAAGTGCCATACAACAACCAGTGATAAAAGATACTTAAATACCACTTGACTGTATTTATTATTAAGTATATTCATTTTAATAAATGAAAACTTGTATTCAGTAGAGGAGGAAAAAAAATGCCAAAAGCGTAGAAAAAGGTATAAAAAAAGGATAAATAAAATTGTATTGATGTAAAGCACAGAAAAATTAGCACTTGCTCCTTTGACTAATAGAGCAAGGGTCTCACTGGTTTTGCCTTCCTGTCTGAATCATTACGTGGCTGCTGAATCACTGTGTTCCAAAACTCTGGCCTCATCTTTGAAGTGGATGTGTCTTATCAATAGGACTCAAAAGAACAGTTGGTTTTTGTGCAAGCTACTTATTGCCAACATGTGGAAATGAAGATTTTCTTTGCCCACATTGTATTCTTCCCAAATCTCAAAACTTATTACCCTTACTCTATAGCATAGCCTACTTCGCTAAAATTTGTTAACATTTATATCAATTAAAGACAATTGTGAAAATGTTACATAATGTAAGTTGTTGTTACTCTGTGTGGCAGTTGGGATTATTTTGTATATCCCAAAAAGAGAAAGATTGTTTGTAAACTAACCTATTCCTCTGGGTGTGATACCCTTTGATTGTATTAAATTCAGTTAGGGGCCTTTAATTAGGTTACTTGATAAGATTGCTGTAGGGTTTCTTAATTGGACTATGTCAGTGAGGCATAGCTCAGGTCTGAATCCCTGCCTACTTGCTGGATCTGATATAAAATGACACTCAGACAGACACAGAAAGAACTCTGACTTTTTTTCTTCTTTTTTTTTTTTATGTTTTTTTTAATCTTTATATGGGGATTCAGAAAGGAGAGGCTGAAACAGCTGAAGCCCAGGGGAGAGAAGATCCAATTGCCTCTTAGCTTATAGCTGAGCTTGGGAGGAGAGTGAAACAGCTGAGACTGATATAGGAGGCCCAGAAAGAGACAAGACAAGAGAGAGGACTACAGGATCACTTAAGCATGAAGTACCGGCAGTGGACTTGGCCCAGTGCTTAGGGCGTCCGCCTACCACATGGGAGGTCTGCGGTTCAAACCCCGGCCCTCCTTGACCTGTGTGGAGCTGGCCCATGCGCAGTGCTGATGTGCGCAAGGAGTGCCCTGCATGCAGGGGTGTCCCCCGCGTAGGGGAACCCCACACGCAAGGAGTGCTCCCAGTAAGGAGAGCCGCCCAGCGCAAAAGAAAGTGCAGCCTGCCTTAATATTAGGTGCCGCACACACGGAGAGCTGATGCAGTGAGATGATGCAATGAAAAGAAACACAGATTCCCGTGCCGCTGACAACAACAGAAGCGGAAAAAGAAGACGCAGCAAATAGACACAGAGAACAGACAACCGGGGTGGGGGGCGGGGAAGGGCAGAGAAATAAATAAATAAATCTTTAAAAAAAAAAAAAAAAGCATGAAGTACCAAGAGGCTGCCTGGGCCACAGAGTGGCTCCAAGGGGAGATGGTTCAGCCGGGAGGGGAAGGCAGAAAATTCAGCAGAGAGCACCTGCTGTAGCAGTTTGATATTATTTGTGAATTCCAATTAAAAGATATTATGTTTGTAAACTGGTCTGTCCCTCTAGGCATGACACCCTTTGACTGTATTAGATTCAGCTGAGATTATGTCTGATTAAATTATGTTAAGATTTGGGCTTTGATTCAACCATGTCATTAGAGTTCGACTGAGCGTTAAGTCCTGGCCCCCTTGTGCTGATAAAACAGACTCTCACAAGGAAGTAGACACAAAGAGATGATACACAGAGGAGAGAACTTGATCCTGGGGCCCCGGAGAGAGCTGAGCAATTCACCTGATAGTTTACAGCTGGACTTGTGATGAGACCAGAGCAGCTGAGCCCAGAAAGAAATGAGCCCCAGGAAGAAAGAGACAAGCCCTATGCCAGCCTACAGCTGAGATCAGAAGACGTTGGGACCATGGAACCTTAAGAGGAAAGAGAAAGGCTGAACTCTCACAGCCATTGCCCACCGTCTTGCTTTAACACATGGCAACAGACCTTGGGTGAGGAAGTACTTCTTACAGTGCTTTGAGATGGTCTCTTTAGGGACTTGGGACTGTAAACTTTTATCCCAAATAAATACCCTATATAAAACCAACACACGTCTGGTACTTTGCATCAGCAGATCTTTGGCAAACTAAGACACTCTGGCTAAAAATTGCAGCCAAGGATGTTACCAATCCTCATTCTTAAACGCCACCTTTGCCCTTATCTTGATCAGTTGACTGGTGTCCCCTGGAAACCTTTCAGATGCTGCTGTCGTCATGATCAGTCTTTAATGCCACATGCATGAGCATGTGTGAGCCTGCACACACAGGTTCTGGTGACTTGCAGACACTGGCTCTTCCGCTGTGCTTTCCAGACTGCCACTTGGCAGCCCCTTGCCCTCTTGCTCTTGTACTCTGTGACTTGCCACACAAGGAGGGGGTGGAGGGTTAATGGAAAAAAGAGGTCATTGTTTGTGAGTTCTCTGTTCCTGTAGATTAGTAGAGGACTACCAAAGCTATCCTTTTACATTAAACTCACAACTGAGCAAAGCTGTGAATACAGAGAGAGGCTTGTCCTTCCCATTGGAGGCCATTTGTGAATATTCAAGTTGACTTTATACATATGGAAGAAATGTGCTTAAGAATATTCTCTACGTATTCTCAGGGAAGGTTGAAGTGCACACATGTGCCAAGCTGATAGCACACATACCCTTTAAACATAAGGTCAAGACTTGGAACAGAATGATCCAGTAGTTATATAGCAATTCAGACAGGAAAGGGAAATCTAGTGGATCCCTCATTCTTAAGACAAAATTAAAAACTTCTAAAATATTTTATTTCCAAATTTGGATTATTTTGTCTCTTATGCTAAGAGGGAAACTTAGGTTTACCCTCATATAAAGATAGTGGTTACCAGAGGTTCAAAGCGGAGAGGAAGGAATGAATAGGTGGAACACAGGGCATTGGAACTATTCTGTATGATACTGCGATGACAGATACATGACATTATACATTTGTCAAAACCTATAGAACTGCACAGCGCAAAGTATGAACTATAAACTGTAGACCTTGATTAGTAGCAATGCTTCAATTTGGTTCATCAATGGTAACAAATGTACCTTGCTAATGTAAGATGCTAATAATAAGGGAAAATGTGTATGTGGGTGGGGAAGGTTATATGGGAATCCCTTATACTTTTGACATAAATTTTCTGTGATCTAAAACTTCTCTAAAAATAAAGTTTATTATAAGAAATTGTTACATCCTTATAGATTGAAAAAAAAGTTAGAATCAACAGGTATAGTAAAACATCAAAAAGAAGGTCTAGGCCAAAACTTGGCTGAAGTGTCTCGGTGTTCTACCCACGTATCCCAAAATAGAGAAAACAGAGAAGGTGGCTTGTGAGTGGGAGCCTGGATTCCCTGGAAGCAGAGCCTAAGACAAATGCCCACAAGTTTATTTGGGAGCGGGAATCCAAGGAACAGAAATATAGAATGTAGGGAAAGAAACGATGAAGAAAGGAAAGTCAGTACAGAGATGCACTATCGAGTTGGCCATTCCTACAGATAGGTAGGACTCTCTCGGCTGGAACTCTGAGGAGCCTCATGAAATGTGCTTCAGAACTGTCCGCATGCTGGTCCCTGCCTTCTCCTCCAGGCTGTGTTGCTTTCAAGTTCTTGCTGTCTGCAGGCCCTCTCTTTTAGCCTCTTGGGGCCTCTTATAGTGCCTTTGTCCTCTGCTGATTCCAGCCTCAGTATCTGGTACTTCTCAGCCTCCCAGGGTTTCTCTGTCTTTCTGACTTTTTTATGTGTGTTTCTGTATGTTTCTCCCATTTATAAAGGACTTCCGTAAGAGGAATACAATCCATCCTAGCCTACACCCTCCTGGAGCAATTTAATCAAATGACCCTTAACTGATCTAATCTAATCAAATTTCATAACAAGTTCAATTTCAGAACAGATTTTTAGGAGTCACATAAAGGACTCAAACAAACAACCTAGGTTTGCTAGAGAAACAAATAACCCTGAAATCTCTGTGGCTAATAACAAGAAAGGTTTATTTCTTGTGCACATCACATGTTGACTGTAGTTCAGTTGAGGTTTTGTTTCATGTTGGGTGCCTTTTTTATTCTAGGACTGAAAGAGCAATCACTATATAGAATATGCCATTCTTGTCACAGAGGGTACAGAACAAGAGAGAAATCATATGATGGTTTTCAAGGCTTTCACTCTACTTGACACCTATCACCTCTGTTCACATTTCATTGACTAAAGCAAGTCACATGACCAAGTCTACATGGGGTAGAGGAATAAACCACTCTCATAGGGAGTCATTGCCAGTCACATGCCCAATTAGGGTTGTACTTCCTCATACAGAAAGGTAGAAAGTAACCAGGAAAATTAAGACAATCTAACACAGGGGAAGAACTATGAGATATTTTATTACTCCCCCAGTGGTCAATGAGGACAGAACATCTATGCTCAAGATAATTTATGTATTACTTGCAAAGCATTGGTAACATGTGCTGAAGTATTCCATTGACAGATATGAGAAGGCCTACTCACTGAGCTTGACATGTACATTATGATGCAAAGCTGAGATGTATTCACATCAAGACTCCTCAGAGTAAGACATCACCTACAAAGACCTCCTGATGACAAGAGCAATCCTGGCCAATGCCTCTCATGTAAAGAGGATATAGGCCAAAACTTTTAAAAAGCTTAATATTATTGCTGCTGTTGTTGTTAATTTCTCTTTTTTTCTTAGACCCGAGGACCAAAGATAGAAACATCTGCTTGATCTTCAGAAAGTTGGTGAACATCCATGGAAGCACTTGTGTGTTCTGAGATGATTTGCTTCCACCTGTTTGGCCTTCAATACTTACCATGGCTTACACACAAGGAAAATCCAACCCAAGTTTCTGAATTGGCCAACTCCCACCCAGAATGCCTCCAAATGGATTCTGTCCTACATACTAAAGATGCAAGGAAATCTCAAAGGGACTGCATTCTAGGAAGAGAAGAGATTTTAATTTGCATGCTTATGTCACACCAAGTTGGAACTCTTTCAACCAACCCTTGTCTTCAGGGATCTGCAATTCAGCTTTAGCCACCATCAACTGGATCAGGAGGTGTATTAATCAGCCAAGAGGTCCTGATGCAAAGTACCAAAAACCAGTTGGCTTTTATAAAGGGTATTTATTTGGGGTAGCAACTTATAGTTACAAGGCCCTAGAGAGTCCAACTCAATGTACCAAAAGAGGTACATCCTCACCAATCTGTTGCCATGTGTGGAAGCAAGATGGCTACTGATATCTTCAAGGGTTCAGCCTTCCTCTTTCCTCTTAAAGCTCCATGAGCCTAGCCTTTTCTGCTCCTGCTGTAGGTTGCAGAATTCATTTCATTCTAGGCTTACCTTCTCTGTTCTCTTTACAAAGTCATTTATAAACTATCAGGTGAATGGCTCATCTCTCTTCCTGGGGCCACAGTATCAAAGCTGACAAGTTCTGTCCTCTTCCATGTCTATGGAGCTCTTTCTGTTTCTCTGTGTATCTTCTCTGTGTATCTACTTCTGTGTGTCTCCATGATTGAGTGTCCATTTATATTGCCTTTGAAAGAGGCAGTGCCTCAAATTAAGCTACACTCTACTGAAGTGGTCAAATCAAAGCCCTAATCTTAACATAATTTAATTAAAGACATCTCAGCTGAATCTAATATAATCAAAGGGTATTATACACAGAGGAACAGACCAGTTTACAAATATAATCAATATCTCTTTTTGGAATTCATAAATAATATCAAACTCTCACAGGAGGCCACACTCTTTGAATGAAGATATAGTATTAATCATTCCTATTTGGGCAGAAACTGTTAATCATTTTCTCATTAAAATTGAGAGCTTGGAATAGCAGGTCTTCCTGACTAGTTTTTCTAGTATCAAAAATAAATCTGGAACACCAACCACATCCTTGGCTCCTACTACACAAACAACAAGGGAGAAAAGGCAAGAAAGCCCTAAACTAAAGAGAGAAATTGCACCAAGAATAAATACATCTAGTAAGCCAGATGCCAAGACATCAATAAAAAATTACAATCCATATAAGAAACAGGAAGATATGGCCCAGTTAAAGGAAAAAGCTAAGCCTTTAATGACATAAAGGAGTTGAGACAACTAATAAATGTTCAAATAAATCTCCTTAACAAATTCAATGAGATGGCTAAAGAGATTAAGAAGACACTGAACGAATGCAAAGAAGAATTTTAAAGCAGATTTTATGGGAATGAAAGGCATAATAAATGAAATTTTTAAAATCCTGGAGTCATATAATAGCAGATTTGAGAAGGTAGAAGAAAGGATTGGTGAACTTGAAGAAATGGTCTCTGAAAGAGAACATATAAAAGAACAGATGGAGAAAAGAATGGAAAAATTGAACAAGTTCTCAGGGAACTAAATGACAGCAAGAGACATGAAAACATACGTATCATGGGTGTGCCAGAAGGAGAAGAGAAGGGAAAAGGGGCAGAAGGAATATTTGAAGAAACAATGGGAGAAAATTTCCCAAACCAACTGAAAGAAATGGATATCCATAACCAAGAAGCACAATGTACTCACATCCAAATAAATCTGAATAGACCAACTCCGAGGCACATACTAATCAGAATGTCAAATGCCAAAAAGAGAACTCTGAAAGCAGCAAGAGAAAAGAAATACATCACATATAAGGGATACCCCATAAGATTAAGTGCCAATTTCTCATCAGAAACCATGGAGGCAAGAAGACAGAGGTATGATATATTTAAGATACTACAAGAGAAAAACTTCCAACCAATAATCTTATATCTGGCAAAAATTTTCTTTAAAATATGAGAATGAATTTAGAATATTCATAAATAAACAGAAACTGAGAGTTTATAACCAAGGGACCAGCTTTGCAGGAAATAGTAAAAGGTGTGCTACAGCCTGAAAAGAAAAACCAGGAGAGAGAGGCTTAGAAGAGAGTCTAGAAATGGAGATTATATCAGTAAGAGTAACTAAAAGTCTCAAAAGAGTGTTGAAAATAAAATATGACAGATAAAATGGAAATATTTAGAAATAAACTTAACCAATGATGTAAAGCACTTGTAAAAACTACAACACATTGTTAAAAGAAATTTTAAAAAGACCTAAATAATGGGAAGACTATTCCATGCCCATGGATTGGAAGACTAAATATCATTAAGGCGGCAGACTTGGCCCAGTGATTAGGAAGTCCATCTACCACATGGGAGGTCTGTGGTTCAAACCCTGGGGCTCCTTGACCTGTGTTGAGCTGGCCCATGTGCGGTGCTGATGTGCGCAAGGAGTACCATGCCACACAGGGGTGTCCCCAGCATAGGGGAGCCCCACGTGCAAGGATTGTGCCCCTAAGAAGAGCCACCCAGCACAAATGAAAGTGCAACCTGCCCAGGAATGGTGCCACACACATGGAGAGCTGACACAGCAAGATGACACAGCAAAAAAAACCACAGATTCCCGTGCCGCTGACAACAACAGAAGTGGACAAAGACGATGCAGCAAACAGACACAGAGAACAGACAACCGGGTTGGGGGGCAAGGGGAGAGAAATAAATAAAGAAATAAATAAAGAAATAAAATCTTTAAAAAATATATCATTAAGATGTCAATTCTACTCAAATTGATATGCAGATTCAGCTCAATCCTGACAAAAATTCCACCAGCATTTTAAAAATAAATGGAAAGCATAATTATTAAATTTATTTGGAAAAGTAAGGGTCATGAAGAGCCAGAAACATCTTAAAAAGGAGAAACAAAGCTGGAGGACTCTCATTTCTGTACTTTAAATTATATTACCTAAGTACAGTGGTAAAAACAGCATAGTACTGGCATAAAGACAGACACATAGACCAATGGAACTGAATTGATGGTTCAGAAACAGACCCTCACATCTAGGGTCAAGAGATTTTTGACAAGCCTGTCAAACTCACCCAGCGCAGGCATAATGGTCCATTCAACAAATGGTACTGGGAGAACTGGATATCCATAGGCAAAAGAAGGAAAGAGGGCCCCTATCTAACACCCTCTACAAAAATTAACTCAAAATGGAACAAAAACTTAAATATGAAAGCAAGAACCATAAAACCTCTAGAAGAAAATGTAGGAAAATAGCTTCAAGACCTGATGGTAGGTGGTGGATTCTTAAAGGAGATAAGAGGAGGACTGAGATGAACTACTGATGTTTAATGTATATAGAAGTATTAATTAACTTTACCGTAGAAGTGTGGAAATGTATAGAGTTGATGGTAACACATTATAGTGTGTAACAGCTTGTTTTAAATGGGATTGTGGCTGAAAGGGTAGTCTATGGATATAAATACCAATTGACAGAAAGCTAGAGTATAATCTAGGGACTGAATAACACAGGAAACCCAGAGATGGATGAGAATTGTGGTGGATGGTACAGATGCAAGAGTGTCCTTTGTGAGCTAGGCAGAAGTACAATACTATTGCAGGGTGGTGAGACTGTGGAGAAGCATGGGAAAAATACAACAGGAATGATCTATGGACTGTGGTTAATAGTAATAACATAATATTCATGCATCTATGCCAAAGATAATAAGGTATTGATAATGTGGGAATATGGAAAAAGTATGCCAAATATACACTACGCACCTGTAATAATCTGATGATATTACCTCATAAAGACAATTGGGGGAAAATACTCCAAATGTAAGATAAGGACTATAGTTAGTAGTAAGATTTTGATGGTATTCTTTCATAATTTGTAGCAGATGTTTCATAACAATGCAAGGTATTGGTGGTATTTAGATATATGGGACCCCTGTATGTTATGCATGTTTGCTTTGTAAGTTCACAACTTTTACTATATACTTATTGTTTATGTATGTTCAAGTATAAATGATATAATAATAATAATAATAGAGTAGGTTGGGGGAAAATATAGCAAATGTAAGATACTTTGGTTAGTAGTAATATTTTAAGGATGCTTCTTAATCATTAGTTAAAAGTGTTTCACAACAATGCAAGGTGGTAGGATGAAGTATGAGAGTCCTTGTGATGTATGTATGTTTGTTTTGTAAGATCACAACTATTACTATACACTTATTGTTTATGCATTAGTGATGTACTTCAATAAACGAAAAAATGAAAAAAAATCTGGGAAAGTGAATGTGGCTCAAGAGATTGAGATTCCACCTACCACATGGGAGGTCCCTGGTGTCTCCTAAAGAAGACAGCAAGATGGCATGACGGTCAGATGTGTCAAGCTGATGCAACAAGAGACACAAGTAGAAAAACATAATGAGAGACACAACATAGCAGGGAGCGAGGTTCCCAGTGCAACCTAAAGAGGATGAGCAAGACAGCAAGCTGACGTGACAGACAGGTTCAGCAAGCTGATGCAACAAGAGGCAGAAAAAGAAAAACACAATGAGTGACACAACAAAATGGAACTGAGGTGGCTTAAGCAATTAGGCACCTTGCTCTCATATTGCAGGTCCTGGGTTTGGTTTCTGATGCCTCCTAAAGAAACAAGGAAGATGAACAGACATAGCAAGTATGAACAATGAGGGGGTGGGGAGAAATAATAAATCTTAAAAAAAAATCTGAACAGTGGAATTGGTGTTTCTCAGTGCTTGAGCAGCTGCTTCACATGCACAAGATCCTGGGTTCAATCCCTAGTACCACCTAAATAAATAAGTAAATAAATAAATAAAAAGAGATAAACCTGGACAGATAAAATGCATATGATGAGCACTTAGAAGAAGAAATGAGCCACTTAGAAGAAATTATTAAAGATGGATGCTAAAAATCACTTCAGAGAATAAAATGCTGTCCTGTATTTGATGGCTGTCATAAGTTGCTTTTTAGTGTGTTGATAACATGGAAACCCACAGAAACTGGACTTCAGCAATTTTCATCATGCCCTGAGGAATGTCACCTTTAATTTCTAAAATAAATTTCTAAATTTAATTTCTTTTTTAATGCTAATTGACCATCATGGGTAACAAAACTCAAATTAATGTCTGTAATTTTAGGGGACATATAAGTCGCATGTCTTTGTTTTCCAAAAGAGGTTTGGAATTTACTGTTTCTATGTTCATGAATAGACTTGTATTATATTGATGGCTCCTTATTTAAAACAATTCAAATAAGTGACAGACTGCTGTCACATTAACAGGAAGAGCCCTCAGGATTGTGCCAAAAAGGTACGATGATGAAACGAGAGCTAAAATGGGTCTTAGAGGTGATAAGGTCATATAACGACATTGCATCAAGAGGAGAAAGGGCTTATGAGAGACTGGAGAAAACTGGCTACAATTAAGCTTGTTTTGAGGGGAAGTGAAAACATGTGCCCCCAATAAATTCCTCTCCCCATATATGGTCAGTGATATCATAAAAGTGAGGCAGGTGGCTGCAACCTGGCAGAGAACACTGCCGGGAGACACTGCTTAGAAATGCCCTTAGGGGAAGACTGTTACTAAGGACAAAGTTGGAAAGAGCCTGCTGAGACCCTGGCTTTGGGGTCCCATTTGAAACTCTTTCGGGGTCAAGGGGAAGCCTGGAAACTTCCAAACAAAAGGCATCCCCATTGGGCCCCTGAGAGCTAACAGGTGGGGCAGCCAATCAGAACAGCAAACAGCTGGGGCCCCTCCCCAACATGAGGAAGGGGGAGGAGGAAAGGTCTTAAAAACGCTTAACCTGGGGCCCTATGTGCATGTCTCACCCTGCGGCACACCCGCAACCCTGTCTGGAGTTGCATACTGTTTTTCTTTCCTTCTTTCTTAGTAAACTCCCTTGCCTACCCTCTGGCGTGTGTCCTTAAATTCTTTTATGCAACATAGGCAAGAACCTAGAAGCCCAGAACCCACAGTGTTCTGCCATGATAAGGAGCCAATATTTTTTTTTCTGTATTTATTTGTTTTATTTTATTTTCCCCTCCCTCCCTTGCAGTTTGCTTGCTGTCTGCTCTCTGTGTCTGTTGCTGTGCTCTTCTGCATTTTTTTTACTTGTCTCCCTTTTTCTTGCATCACCTTGCTGAGTCAGCTCTCCACGGTGCTTGCAGGTAGTGTGGCACTCCGCAGTGCTTGCGGGCCAGGTGGCTCTCTGCAGCGTGTGGGTGAGCCTGTCTTTACAAGGAGGCCCCGGGACGTGAATCCAGTGCCTCCCATATGGTAGACAGGAGCCCAGCTGATTGACCATAGTTGCTTCCCAGGACCCAAAATGTGACATGTTTTGGTTGTACATGGTATGTCTAAGAATAATGAGGCTTAATTTTCCTTGTGTTTTAGGGAAGCAAGCAAATTAGTATTGTCAAGGTCAGTTCAATTTACATTTGACAGAGCAGCACATGGCCTGGGGGCTGGTCAGTCTGGTGAATTTAAGATAACGTGTTTCTTTGTTCACATGAAAGTAATTGCTCAAAGAGCAAAGATTTAACACAAAGTTATACATGAATTTCAATAAGCTAAGGATAAAATAAAGTATGAAGAGGATGAAGGTATGAAAGTGATAAATATGACATTATATTTCATTTTGGAAAGGAAAAGGAACACCCCAGTAGTAACAAACACATCTAATGCCCAGATTTTGGTGTCTAATAAAAGAAACCAAGGCTCCTTGGAGAAATGGCTGACTTTAGGACTGGGAAAGGAAATATACAACATGAGCCTGGAGCATCTTGTAGTGCTAGAAAGTAAGCAAGTGCTCAAAACAAAAAACAGAATGCAAAAACACCCCCCATGATTAGGGGTATATCAAAGGAGTACAGGAGCCAACTGAAAAAGCTCCAAATGCCTGAAATGGGAACAAAGTGAACAACAAAGTAAAGTAGTACTGGGTTATAACCCCGAGTATAAAATAAATACCCTTGAAAATCTACTGATAGAAACAAATGTATGAACGCATAAATAAATGGGAGAGAAGAGACAAATCTCCCATGCAGAAGAATTTCTAATGTTCTTAAAGAGAGTAGCATAGTTCTCCACTCAGGAATGCCTCACTCGCCTCACCCTAGCCTCAGCCCTGAGTGTCACTTAACTGGAACTCATCTCCTACCTCCTTCCCCTTGTCTCTGCTCCAGGCACGGTGGTTCCTTGTAGGTATGTTTGTTCTTTAGGGCATTGGCGTTAGCAATCCCTCTCGTGGAATACTTAACTCCCAGATATATATATCTGTCTTGGTTCCTCAGCCTTTCTCAGTCCTTTGCTCAAATAGCACTTTCTATGAAAAGTCTACCCTGCTCTACCTTCTTCTGCCTGCAGCTACCAGTTTTCCTTTTCTATGCTCTGTCTCTTGCTCTCTCTCTCATGTCAACAATTCAAATACTTGATATTTTTAAAAATCTCACATTGTCTTATAGATCACAAAGGCAGGGCTTTTCTTTTGTTTAATCTGTTCACTGGCTTGTACATAGTCATAGCTCAGCAAATATTTGTTGAATAGGGAAGCGGACTTGGCCCAGTGGTTAGGGCGTCTGCCTACCACATGGGAGGTCCACAGTTCAAACCCCGCGCCTCCTTGACCCGTGTGGAGCTGGCCCATGCGCAGTGCTGATGTGCGCAAGGAGTGCCCTGCCACACAGGGGTGGCCCCCATGTAGGGGAGTCCCACGCACAAGGAGTGCACCCCATAAGGAGAGCTGCGCAGCGCAAAAGAAAGTGCAGCCTGCCTAAGAATGGTGCCACACACACGGAGAGCTGATACAACAAGACGACACAACAAAAAGAGACACAGATTCTTGTGCCGCTGACAACAACAGAAGCAGACAAAGAAGATGCAGCAAATAGACACAGAGAACAGACAACTGGGGCGCGGGGGGCGGGGTGGCCGGCAAATACATAAATCTTTAAAAAACAGTTTTCTTGAATAAATGAGTAAATGGATGAATGGTTTACCCAAAGACCCACTGGCAACATTAAAAAGGTCCCAGATTCCTTTGATTCTATTATTCACAAACTGCAAAGTGTTCTTAAGAAGAATTAACTCACTCTAAGTTAAGGAAATTTCCTGCAAAAATGGTATTGGGCATGGTGATTAATTTTGTTTTTCCTTAATATTGGGTACCTGTATTTATCTGATCTTCTGCAAGAAAACAGTATCTGAGAAAAAAATCAAGTTAATTTCAAAAGAACTTATAAAAAATCGCCAGAGTCTGTACTATAAAACTTTAAGATGTCTAAAATCTGAAAAAATACATTTAACCAAGGACAAGTAGAGAAAATATGGATATCAGTGCTACTGGTATCATTGGTTTTTGCTGATTTCATCCAGCAAGGGCAAAATATCACATGATTCAGCCAGAAATTTCAAATTCTCTGATTCCATTGACTCAAAAAGACTGAAGAATCCTTTAGATTGTCTTCTTTTTTAAATCAAAATTAAATATTTCAAACAAATATAAAACTGTAGGTCTTAATATAAAAAACTCAGATACTTATGAATCAATTTGTAAAAATAGTACTATCCCCTCTTTTGCTTCAGTTTTTCTTTCTTTTTTTTTAAGAAATAAAACCTAATGACTCTATTAGAAGCATCCATCTCCATTTTCTTCCTTCCTCCAGATAAGCATGATCTTAAATTTGTTGTTTATATTCCATGAATATTTTTATCCTTCAGAAATATATATCTTTTAACAATTTATCATTTAAAAAAAATCTATTTCATTTATTTCTTTCTTTCTGCCCCTTGTCATTTGCACTTGCTGTGTTTGTTCATCTTCCTTGTTTCTTTAGGAGGCACCAGGAACCAAACCCAGGACCTCCAATGTAGGAGGGAGGCGCCTAATCACTTGAGCCAACTCTCTTCCCTGCTTTGTTGTGTCTCTTATTATGTTTTCCTTCTTGTGTCTCTTGTTGTGTCATCTTATTGCATCAGCTTGGTGCACCTGCCCATCACACCAGCTTGCTGTCTTCTTTAGGAAGCATCTGGAACCAAATCAGAGACCTCCCATGTGGTAGGCAGGAACTCAATCGCTCAAGCCACATATGCTTCCCCATAGTTGGTTTTTAAATGGTATCATACTGCACTTATCCTTCTGAAATTTTTTTTGATGCATGTGGCTTTGTCTGCTATAGTGTTCCATTGTATAAATATGCCTTTTTCACCATTATAAGTAATGCTGCCTGGATCATTCTGTGCATATACTTCTTTGTATATAATCATAAATGTTGTCTAGGATTGACACCACCTGGGAGTAGGAAAGTAAATGTATCTTCAACTTTACCAGAAATTGACCAATTGTTCTCCCAAGTGGTTATACCACTAATGGACATGTTCATGGTTTATTTTCTGTGAACTTGCTTTTTTTGTGCAAAAATGATATCACCTAAATTCGTCACTCATATATGCTAGTGTTCTTTCCCAGTGACTTCTGACTCTACCAGAAAAGCTCATCCATCCTCAAAGGTTAGAGATTTGATTTAGCGCCACAAAGCAATTTCCAAAGATTTTGACATAGGGTCTGAAAGCAATTTCATGAAGGGAGCTCAAAAAAATATTTTAAGCAATAGGGATCAGCCCTGGGATCAGTGTACAGTTAACATAGTTTTCAACTCTGAGGAATTTTCTGTCATATGAATGAGTAAATGCATTGTTTGCTTTTTAAGAAGTCATTAATTAGTAGGAAAAAAGTGTGAAAAATGTTGGAACAGAAATAAGAGAAAGGAATATATCTTGAAATCAATTAGATCAGCATTACCTGTGGCTCTTTCATTCTACCCTAAGGATCATAAACCTGAAAAGGGGAGCGAAAGTGTTCCTGCTCTTCTAACTAGAGTCAGTTTATCGGGAGCTTTCTTGGGAGGACTATCAAAGCAAATTGCTCACTATTCTGGTCTGTTGACTCGTCCAACCCTCCCTACAATCCCTACCAGCTGCCCAGTCACCAACGTGCCAGTTAGAGACAGTGAGAGGGAAATAAAGAAAATTCTGCACTGCTTTTCTTTGGGTAACTTTTATTACATTTCTTTATTTCAAACAAAAGTCAGTCTTACCCTTCTTTTTCTGCCTTCCTCTCCATTTTTCACTCATTTTCTTCTCTGATTACATTACCTTTCCTTTCCTCTCTACTCTCCCCAAAGTGGAAAAATACCCGACATAGGAAGGGCGTTTTCCTAGTAGGAGAACACTAGGATGGAGAAGGCATATCCACACTCATGCTTGGGTAAGATTGGGGGAGGAATGTCATCATTTCCTTTACCCCAATTTCTTCCCTCTATAGATCCAAAGCATTCTGGTCTCATTTATTTTAAGTCATTCATTCTTATTTTCCCAGTATCATTTTTAATTAAGCCATGACTCAGGCTCTCCGGATCCCTCTTCCCCACCCACAAAAGCATGTTATATTTCCCTTTTATTTCCTCTTTCTCTTTATTTTTTTAAATGTTACATTAAAAAAATATGAGGTCCCCATATAACCCCCCCTTACACTACTCCTCCCACATCAACAACCTTTTATTCCTTTCTGCAGTAGAGAGAGTACCTGTCTGAATGGCTAATGAGAAAAATATCTTCTAAGTCATTTGCCCATAACACTTAAGTCTTATTAGCAAACAATGTAGTTTTGGTAAAGAGCATCACTTTAATTCAAGAGAACATAGTCCAGCTGTCAACCTACATCTGCTGCTATTTCCCACATCCAGAAAGCAAGATTCAAGAGGTCATTTGGTAGAAAATGGCTTTGTCAATATTCAGCTTAACACTTCTACTATGATTGTGTTCTACTCTCCTATTCTAAAGTACAAATGGACTGCATAAAAATGCTTGGGTGGATGGAGGTTAACATTTTTCAGAACTTAAATGGAATTCCTGAACTCACTTTTCTCAGGGTAATAAGAACACTTGACCTCAATGGAAAAACCATTTAGAAAATATATGTAGGCTACCCAGTGTTACAAACATGATGCAGACTAATGGCAAGAAATGGAGTAAATTAAAGTATATATCTTCATGTTTCCAGGTGGTTGAAGCAATGTTGCTTCACATTAATGTCACTCACATAATATGTGTTAGAATAGGGAAATGGCCTGAAAAGATTCCTGAAAAGTGTTTTTCTTCATATTGGCAATTTAATGTTCTGAAGAATTTTGTACCCTCTTAGGGAGGATACAGCACTGAAACCCTAGTCCCTTTCCTCAAGTTTCTTAGGGCAGTCATAACAAATTAGCACAAATTGGGTGGTCTAAAACAATAGAAATTTATTTTCTCATGGTTCGGGAGGCCAGAAGTCCAAATTCAAGTTGTCAGCAGGGTTGATTCATTCTGGTGGTTCTGCAGAAGAAATTAAACCATGCCTCTCTTGTGACCATTAGCAATACTTGGTGTCTCTTGGCTTGTAGATGCATCAAACCAATTCATGCCTCCACCATCACGTCACCTTCTTCTCTGTGTGTCTCTGCGTCATCTCTTCTCATAAGGACTAGTCATTAGATTTCAGCCCATCTTAAGTCCAGAATGATTTCCTCTTGAGATTCTTAACTAACTGCATTGACAAAGACTCTATTTCCAAAAA
Organism: Dasypus novemcinctus; assembly: GCF_030445035.2. Lineage (NCBI taxonomy): Eukaryota > Metazoa > Chordata > Mammalia > Cingulata > Dasypodidae > Dasypus > Dasypus novemcinctus. Next base: position 17,313,396 of record NC_080674.1, on the reverse strand, counting down.
AGGTCACATTCTGAAGCTCCAGATGGACATAAATTTGTGGGCGGGACGACACTATTAAATCCACTACAACAACAAATATATGGAAACCAACCTGAACAGCAGTTCTTAAAATAGGGCATGGACGTCAGCAGAAGTTCAGAAAAATTCCCTATGCATTGCCCTTAGCCTCTTGTATTCATGGAAGGAAATTCAAGGATACCCCTCCCACAAAATGACTCTACCTCTGTCATCCCTACAAATTCCTACAGGGAGCAGAGATAATCCAGATTCTCCATCTGCTTTAGGAGAGCACTATGCCTAATCGTTGCACTTTATACACCACCAGAGATTAATTTCACTGGTCATCCATCCACACCAGGACACTAATTCTCATAATCCTCAAATCTGAACCATAACACAGTTTTCTGAACCTGTCACCCATTGGCTTTAATGGTCTTCTCTCAGCAAATTCCTGTATCTTTAACCTCTTCTCTGAGTAACCCTTCACCTATTGAAACTTACTGAAACTCATTCCCTAAGGATGATGATTTCCCTATAAACTACTTATATAGAACTGTTTCTCTTGCCCACACCATGTACTTTATAACCTGGAGGTGTGGTAGAAGACCTTTTTGCTACATGTTGCTACTATAGACAATGTATCATATCTTTTCTCTTCTCTCTTGATAATCCCTACAGCCCTTGTTAGAATCCATCTTCTGCTACCTTTCCTGGTAGTGGTCACCCTAGTTGCATCCTTATTCATTGAGGTTTCTATCCATTGGATTCTGATCTTTTCCTCTGACACTATTCCCAGTGTTCTTAACATTCACATACATAAGCCATCCAACTCCTTGGCATCTCACTATCTTCACCGTACTTCGGCCTTCTTTTCCCCCCAACCCCACTAAAACTACCCCTCTAGAAAGTGGAAATAACATGTGAGCCACAAATGCAAGGCACTGTGTAATTTTAAATGCTACACTAACCATATTAAAGAAGTAAAAAGGAACAGGTGAAATTAATTTTAGTGACATATTTTTTTCTGACCCAGTATACCCAAAGTATTATCATTTCAACATGTGATCAATAGATCAATATCAAAATATTAATACATTTTACTTTTTTTTCATACCAACTCTTTGCAAATTAATCTGTATTTTACACTTACAGCATACCTCAATTTGGACTAGCCATAATTCATTCCTCCATAGCCACATGTGGCTTGGGGCTACAGGAATTATACAGTTTGTTTTTAAAGAGTAACTTGGAACTAGGACCTCAGAAATACCTTGAAATGTGCTATATTCTCTATTCAATGAACTATCCAATTCTCAAAACAACTGTTTTGACATTTTTGTCTTTCTTCTCAAAATGATGATCTCACTCCTCATTTCACTCAGAGAAAAGGAGCAATCAGAAAATTCATCAACCTTGTGGCATCTAAACTGTTATATTCTGCCTGGTCTCTTTTGGACATGATGGTATATGCCTGTTCCTGTCCATGGCCAATCTCTCTTCCTGTGCTTGAATCCTGTCCTCTCTAACTGACTCAAAGACTTTGCTCCTACAATGACTCCTTCTCTTTTGTACATCATCAATTGCTACAGCTACCTCTCTAACAGATCTACCTTATCAGCATACAAAAAGGCTATATTGTTAGCCCAGGGAGAGAGGAGACATATGCCTATCACCCGCAGCTGAGCTTAAGGAGAAAATGGCCTGAAGAAGGCACAAATCAGTCACCATTTTGCCTTGCCATGTGACATGAGTCCAGGACAAACACAGCAGCCAATCTTTGCCTTTGGTAAACTAAAACAGAAATTGGTATGGAAAGAATTCTCATCTCTAATTCAGATAGCCAGTTTCTCCTGGGGAACCAATTGAGGACCTTCATTGGAGCTCCTGCCTTGAAGATTGCTCTATGGAATTTGAATTTTTGCATCCCCATGGTTGCCTGAGACAATACTATGAAATTTCATATTTATAGATATCTCCTGTAAGTTTTGTTTCCCTAGAGAACCCCATCAAATACAGTTCCTTATTATTTGAAGAAAAAAAAAGACTATAACACAAGTCTTTAAAAAAAGATCGTTCTTTGAGTCCAGATTCTACTCCAGCTACTATTTCTCTACTTATTTTTTAAACAAAAGCTCTTTAAGGAGTTGTCTATATTCATCATCTCTAATTCTTCACTTCTAATTTTCTTTTTAATCCCCTCTATTTAGGTTTTGTCCTTATTCATCCACCACCCACACTGCAACTTCTCTTCTTTAAGTCACCAATGACTTCCAACTTGTCAGATCTGATGTAAAATTCTTGATCCTCATTTTATTTGAACTTCTGACAACACTGACAGTCACTCTGTCCTTCTCAAAATACTTTTTGGCTGCTTTCCTTTCACTCTCTGTCACTGAAACTGTGTTCGCTCCCCGCTGTCTTAACGTTGGAATGTCCCATGGCTCAATTCTCAAAACTCTTCCTTCTAGCTGATTTCATCAGAGCTCATAGATTTAAACACCACTTCATGGTGATGTCCAAACATTTATGCATCTCTCTCTGAGCTATTGCCTGAGCTCCAGACTCATAACTGATAACCTCATCAACAGCTTTTCTTTGAAGTCAGAGAGGTATCCCAAACTTAACATTTTTAATGCAAACTTTTGATTTCAACTTACCCAAACCACTCTTCCTCTGGTTATTTAGGTCAAAGCACTAGGGTTCTGCCCCTGATTACTTATTTTCTCCCTATTCCATACCTAATCCATCAGCAAGGCCACTTGAGCTTACCTATGAATTATGTATATGAACCCAACCACAATTCTTATCACCTCCCTCTCTACCTCTCTCCTCCAAATAACTATTGTCTCCTCCCCATTCCCAGGCAAAGTGAACCTTTAAAATGAAACTGAGATTTTTTTCCAGCCTAATCCATGGCTTTCTATCACCCAGAATAAAATCCAAACTCCTTGCTATGACCTATAAGCCCCAGTATGACTGGCCCCTGCCTAGCTCACAAAATGCCTCATCCGCCATTTTCTCCTTTGCTTCTTCCAGTCCATCTTCATTGGTTTTCTTGCTGATCTTTGTATACGCCATGGTCTTCTGTTGTTCAGAGTGTAGAACTTTTTAATCCTTTTCACTGAAACATTCTTCCAAAAGCATTTATAAAAGTGCTTCTTCTTGTAGGTTTTTCAGATTTCTTGACCTGTGTCACCTTCCCAACCACCTTAACTAAAATGACCACCCCACACATTGGTCTCTCTCTCTTTTAATCTGGGTTCATTTTAATTCATAGTACTCACTAGCACCTGAGATTACATTATATGTGTATTTGCTTAGTTGTGTGATCAATATTCTCCTCTATAATTTTAATTACATGGCTCTCTGGACTTAGTCAATTTCTTTTACTGAAACTAGAACGAGCTCTCAATGTTTGGAATATAATAGCTGCTCAGTAAATATTTCCTGAATGAATGAATGACCTATTTTCTCATAGCCACCCATTATACCAAAAATTATCACTAAAAGTTTCACATAATTTGTGTCAAATCCTGTTTCATGAAACTACACATCTATAAAGCAAAAGCTTGCTAAAATTAAAAGTTAGCAATAAGAGTACTCACCTCACTCAGCTAAGATGGAGTTGAAGAAGGACAACCACCACACCATGGAGCCTAGAGTGCCTACAACTGAAAGCGGGAGGATTGCATCCAGTATCCATGTGGAATCTGAGCCTCCTCTTGACATAGAGGTGCAATGGACACAACCAATCCAAGGTCCACAGAGAAAAGGGGGCACTGGAGTGGAGTGGGAAAAGTGGACATGGTGGCTGATATGGGTATGGGGAATGGCAGGAAGAGACGAGATGTGGAGGCGTCTTTGGGACTTGGAGCTGCCCTGGATGGTGCTTCAGGGGCAATCACCGGACATTGTAAATCCTCACAGGGCCCACTGGATGGAATGGGGGAGAGTATGGGCCATGATGTGGACCATTGACCATGAGGTGCAGAGGTGCCCAGAGATGTACTTACCAAATGCAATGGATGTGTCATGATGATGGGAATGAGTGTTGCTGGGGGGGGAGTGGTGGGGTGGGGGTGATGGGGTTGAATAGGTCCTCATATATATTTTTTTAATGCAATATTTTTACAAAATCAATTAAAAAAAAAAGTTAGCAATAAGATAAGCACGATGTTTGGTTTCAATCCAGTCTAAAATTATGAATTCTTCTCATTAATGCTTTAATATGATAGTGCCCATATTTTGGTATCTGACCCAAAAGAACAAATTACCTGTGATAGTAAAAGTTAATTAAGGTTAAGTTTTTTGTTCTGCTATTTGTCGTCATCCAAAGGGGACAATTGCTTCCAGATGGGAAACATTCATCTGAAGAGGAAAACAGCATCATGTTGGGGGCGGGGGTAGGGGACCAGGGGAATTACTCATTGCATGCCCAATGGCAATGGAAGAACAGAAGTTGTGGCTTTTGTCTGCTATCACTTTATCTAGGTGACTTCTCTCCCATATTTGAGCTTAACCTGGTTAGAAAGGAGAGGTAGAGATGGGCATGGGTAAGACTGGAAGTAGCAACTGATGGAGATTCTTTTATAAAAGCAGCCAGAAAGGAGACTATTAAGCAATAGGGAACCATGTAGGTTCTCAAGGGGGAGCAGTGACATGATGAGCACAGTATTTGAGACCCACGATCCTGGCAGCTGTCTGTGGGAAGAGCTAGAAGACTGAGAATAGACTTGGAGATCCACGTTGGGACCTAAGCATCATGTGATAGAGTCTGGATAATAGAAGTGAACAGGCTCACCCTGGATGAAATGGAATTTTGGATTTCTTATTTATACAATGTGATATTTTCTCTTTCATTACTGAGTGTGAAAGAGAACTCCATATATTTTTTAAAGGAACCAGTATCACTCTATTCCTTCCTGACTTCATTTGAGCAACTGGTAAAATTTCCTGGTTAGACAGGAGGAAAAGTAAATAATTTATCATGATTGAATTTATTCTGGAGGCAGAAAAAAGTGAGCAAAGGAGAGAAATACATTAATAATTCGTCTTTTTGTAGACTAGGACTTAAACTGCACTTTTTGCAAAGAACTGGAGAAATATTCTCTTCATTATGAGTTAAAACTCACTTTCTAGTTTTTATGTTTGAGAGAGATACATTGAAATATTTCTGTATGAAATTATATGATTGCCTAGGATTTGTTTTAAAGTAATCTGGGATCCAGGGTGAAGGGAGAAGGCAGTGGTTATGGGTGAAACAAAATTTCTGAAAATGGAAATTTATCATGCTACTCTTTTATGCTTTTCCTATATTTGAAAGTTTCTGCACTTAAAAATTGGAACAACATAATGCCATCAAAAGATCTAGGTGTTAAACCTAAATTTCCTGATGTCAAAACAAACAAACAAGTAAACGAAAGGAATAAAAAAAACGCTGAAATTATTTTAAAATCCCTCTTACCAGCTGTGATATTTTTTCCTTGGCCATCCTCCCAGAGGATGGCAATGACTGAGCAGCCCAAAAGAATGGAAGGACCAGCAAATTCAATTGAGAGTGGAGCGGGTGTAGCTCACCTGTTAAGTGCAGTGCTTTACCTGTGTGAGGTTCCAGGTTCTATCCCTGGTACCTCCGGAAAAAAAATTAATTGAGGAGAAAAAGAATAAGGGAGAGCCTAAGGCTCTGGCTCAAGGTCTCCTAAATATCCTCTTGCCTGGCACAAATGTGATGCGACCATTGTGTTGTCTCTGGATTGTCCCCACTGGGTCCTAAAAGTCCGACCTGGAGATGTTTGCAGTCGATTCCTGGATTCCATCTCTTTGCTGTGGCTTCTGAGTTGCTGGTTCTCCATCACTGATGCAAACTTCTACTTTTTCTTAGAGTTTATATCTACCTCCTGGCTACTTCCTTTCAATCTTGGCCCTGATGTACTCCTGGCTTCACATACATTTCCCTTGCAGACTTTGTCTGCTATCACTTTATCTAGATGGTTTCTCTCTCATATTTGTTGCCTTGGGTAGGAGGGAAATTGTCATCTCAGGACTCTGTCATTTTCTCCATTTCTCTAGTGGTTGGACAGGAGTAAAGACTCATGGGCAAATGTAGAGATGGGAGGTACTCAGAATATGAAACAACTGGTGTAGCTAGAATGCCAACCAACACCTAATACCAGAACAGTGCCCAACTGACCCAGCCTCACCACCATGGACACCTTAATATCAGCCTTGCCTCTGTGGCTCCCCAGATTTGCAAATAGTCCCTGCTGGAATCGGAAATTCTGCTTTTAATTAGTTTAACACTGGACTGGAAGAAGATACAGATAATCACAATCATTTACAGAAAGATTGAGATTGCTTACCTCTGAGTAGGTTTAGCAGTGCTTAGAGTCTTGATATCTTCTAAATGGAACTGTAAGAAACTGGATGTGATTATGAAGAAAGTTTTGAATTTCCTTAGGCCTTAGCCTCCTTACTACCTAACCAGTAGAGGTGACCTGAATTATTACCGACCTCACCTGGAGGAGGACAGGCATTCTAACACAGGTGTGAGCAGACTTGCATTACCCTGATGGTCTACATTTGCTGAGTGGTCTCACTACTTATAGAAATAAAAAGTAATGCAGGGAGTGGACTTGGCCCAGTGGTTAGGGCATCCGTCAACCACATGGGAGGTCCGTGGTTCAAACCCAGGGCCTCCTTGACCCGTGTGGAGCAGGCCCACGCGCAGTGCTGATGCATGTAAGGAGTGCCGTGCCATGCAGGGGTGTCCCCCCCATAGGGGAACCCCACGTGCAAGGAGTGCGCCCTGTAAGGAGAGCTGCCCAGTGCAAAAGGAAGTGCAGCCTGCCCAGGAATGGCGCCACACACATGGAGAGCTGATGCAGCAAGATGACCCAACAAAAAGAAACACAGATTCCCATGCCGCTGACAACAGAAGTGGACAAAGAACACGCAGCAAATGGACACAGAGTACAGACAACTTGGCAAGGGAGGGAGGTGGGGAAGCAATGCAACTGACTCATTTTCACACACACCAGCTTGAACCTTCCCACCTGATTACTGTTCTGTTCAGATGCCAGACACTATTCAATGGCACTTTCAGCACTCAGGATACTTCTGGCAGTTCCTCATTGGGAATTGCTTCTCATAGATCCTTTGGACTATTTGCAATCATAGTGGCAGGTTATTTTACTATGAGGTAGATTAGAATCTTTTAAGCAACTCTTTTAGTCAGGATGTTGCTTTGGCCTTGAGTAATTGAAATCCAAAATAGCAATACCTTAGTCAAAATAGAATTTTATTTTTCTTTCACTTAACAATCTGGCTATTTTGGGGGTTCTACTCTGCAAAGTCTCTAGAGGGTCTATGTTTTCGTTTCTTTGGCTGCTGAAAGCAAATATTATACCACGAAATGTGTTGGCTTTAGCAATGAGAATTTATTAGCTTACAAGCTTACAGTTGTGATGCTGAGAAAAAATGTCCAAATCCAGGAATCATCAGGCAATGCTTTCTTCCCAAAGACCAGAGGCTGGGGATCCTGGACTCCTCACAATATGGCAAGGCACATGGTGGTGTTGGCTGTTCTCTCCATTCTCTTACAGATTTCATTGATTTCTTCTTACTTCCATGGCTTTCTCTCTTTGTGTTCATCCCATTTACAAAGGACCTCAATAAAAGGATTAAGACCCACCTGAACCATGCCTTAATTGAAATAAACTCATGAAAACCCCTTTACAATAGGTTTACACTCAAGGAATGGATAAACTTTAAGAACATGCTTTTCTGGGGTACATATAGTTTCAGACCACCACAGTCCATATCTTCCTATCTTGTTGATCAGCCATCCCAGGAATATTCATTGCGTTTCAAGATGGCTTAACATTTTACTTCCACCAGGATGGTCCTGTTCACTTCCATTATCCAGATCCCATCACATGATGCTTAGGTCCCAACATGGATCTCCAGATCTATTCCCTGTCCTCTAGTTCTTCCCACAGACAGCTGCCAGGATCATGGTTCTCAAATGCTATGCTCATCATGTCACTGCTCCCCTCAAGAACCTATATGGCTCCCTGTTGTCCAATAGTCTCTTATCTGACTGTTTTCATTGAAGAATTTCTCTGTCAGTTGCAACTTCCATTTTTATCCATGCCCATCTCTACCTCTCCTTTCCAGCCAGGTCAAGCTCTTAATAGCCACAGCCATATCTTCTGCTCTTCCATTGCCATTGGTCATACAATAAGCAATTTTTTAGACCTATGATGGAATTTTCCTCTTTATATGCAATTTTCCCCTTTGAAGGGGACAAATAGCAGACAAAAAACTTGACCTTAATTAATTTTTAATAAGGCATATTGCAGATAAATTGTTCTTTTGGGTCAGAGTCCAAAATATGGGTACTTTCATAATAAAGGAAATAGTGAGAAGAAATCATATTTTTAAATTGGATTGAAGCAAGGAAGGAAAAGGGCAGAAGGTGGAGTATACCTCTGGCCTTTAAAGCATTAGCTCAGAAGTTGCACATTATCCCCACTAAAACATCATTGGCCAGAATCTACTCGCATGACCATGCATGGCTTGTTGCATGGGAGGTAGAGAAGTTTGTCCTTATTTTGGGAGGGCCAGAATACTGCCTAAATATCAAGGGGTTTATTATTACAGAAAAAAGGGGTGAGGTGCTATTGGATGAATGCAGGCAAGCATAGATAATACACATTTGGTTAAAAAAAATCATTCAAAAAATCTAGAATGACCATGGAGTAATCAACTCTGTGTGTATGTGTGATAAAACCTTGAAAGATTGATAACTCCTCCTAGAGAGGCACTTAAAAATGCTTGAAGAACATAATTGGAATATGTTTATAACCTTCCAGGAAGATGATTTTAAGAGGACTGTCTGTTGCATTCCCCAAAGGAACAGCAACAATCCCCCAAGTGCAAGGGCAATGACCAGTGAAGAAGGATGGTCCAATAATTCGCCCTTGATACTGATGACTATACTTATGAGCCTGTGCACTTGAAATTTCAACTTGGCTTAGAGCAACAGGGTGCCTAAGAGTTACTTTCTGAGAGCCTCCATGTTGCTCAAATGTGACCACTCTCTAAGCCTAAGTCAGCATATAAATGCATTACCCCAGCATGGGACATGACTCCTGGGGAAGAGCCTCCCTGGGACCAAGGAATTACTACAGAGAACTAGCCAGTGATGCAACTAGGAAAAGACCTTGACCAAAAGGGGGAAATGGTAAAGACAAATGAGTTTATATGGCTAAGAGACTTCAAAATGAGTCAGGAGGTCATCAAAGGTCTCCCGTTTATGCACATCTCAGCAGGATCTTAGATAAGCCATAATAGATACAGCCCCAGGTAGTGGTGCTCCTGAGGGCTACAGAGACACCCAGGTCCTACAGTCATGGCAGATGGCTGTGGAGTTCAGTGCCTTGCCAGTGAGCCCTACTTTGGAATTTGTGCTCCTGAGTGTAATGGAGTTGGACTCAGATATGACTTCTCTACACATGCCTCTTCTGTCCCTTTTACTGAACCTGTGGTTGGCACTGGGGTTGGTGTATGCCCAGGAGACTTGAATTTCTGGACTGTCCATGTGCCAGCTGGGCCCTGAGCCTCAGCAGAATAGCAACACCTACTCTCCAGTCTGTTGGACTTACCCAGGTCAGCTAACAAGGAGGTGAGGATGGTCAACCACCACACCAAGGAACTAAGAGAGTCTACAACTGCAAGCAGGAGAATCACATCCATCAGCCATGTGGAATCTAAGCCCCTCTCCATTTAGAGGTGGAGTGGGCATTGCCATCCCAGGGTCCTCAGAATGGAGGAATAAAATATGGATTAGGGTGGACTTATTGGTATTCTCCTATAGAACTATTGTGACTCTAGCAATGGAAGAAATTATATCATTGATGTGGAAACAGTGGCCACTGTTATTGCTAAGGACAGGGAGAGGGAAAAAGAAGTGTGATATGGAGGCATTTTTGGTTCTTGGAGTTGTCCTGAATGATATTGCAGGGACAGATGCAGGACATTATGTATCCTGCTGTAATCCACTGAATGGGCTGGGAGAGAGTGTAAATTACAATGTAAACTATAATCCATGGTGTGTAGCAGTGCTCTAAAATGTATTCATCAAGTGCAATGCATGTACTACACTATGAAAGAAGTTGTTGATGTGGGAGGAGTGGGGGGTTTGGGGAGTGGGGTATATGGGAACCTCTTACTTTTTTTTTTTTTAACATTTATTTATTCATTTATTTCTCTCCCCTTCCCCCTCCCACCCCAGTTGTCTGTTCTCTGTGTCTATTTGCTGTATCTTCTTCTTTGTCCACTTCTGTTGTTGTCAGTGGAATGGGAATCTGTGTGCTTTTTTGTTGCATCATCTTGTTGTGTCAGCTCTCCATGTGTGTGGCACCATTCCTGGGCAGGCTGCACTTTCTTTAACGCTGGGCGGCTCTCCTTATGGGGCGGGGGACACCCCTGCGTGGCATAGCACTCCTTGTGCACATCAGCACTGCACATGGGCCAGCTCCACACGGGTCAAGGGGCCCGGGGTTTGACTGCGGACCTCCCATGTGGTAGACAGACGCCCTAACCACTGGGCCAAGTCCGCCGCCTCTTACATTTTTTAAGGTAACACTTTGTGTGATCTATGTATCTTTTAAAAAATAAAAAAATTTTAAAAATGGACCTCAATAATTTGAGCTCTGCTTGCTACATTTATACTTTATACAAATGAATGATGATGAACAATAATGTGTGTACTAGGAAGAAGACACTGTTTTAGGCCTGCCTTACCAGATATGTGGTATAACAAAAATGTTTTTAATCTCTTGTAATTGTAGCATGTAATCATGACTGTGAACACATCTCAGTATGATTATGGGGGTTAGGAACATGGTTGAATTTAGGTGTAATGGTTTTTCCCTCCTTCTCCCCCCTTCAGCTTTGCCTCTACTGCTGTTAAATGCTATCCTTTTAATCAGTGTTAATTGCTTTGCCCTGTGCTAAGACTTGCTTAGGAACTCCTCAGAGGCGCATTTTTTAGCGGGAGACAGCTGTTCTTTACTAGCCCAGACTGACTGCAGTTATATATAGTGATGATAATAATGAATAGTCTCCACATACACTTGCAGCACATGGGGACCCACTGATGAAAATGAGTGTTTTATGCATATGTAGTGCTTTCCCTGATTGCATTTACAAACATTCAGCTTAACGCTCCCCCTCCAGCTGCTGCAATATAGCTCCTTACCTTACTAAAGGGTCAAGATATGTCCTCTCAATCCCCGAGATTCCTTTGCCATTACCTGATATACACATTTACTGTTTAATTTTCTCCTTCTAGTTCTATTGTGATAGAAAAACATGCAACTTTCTAGGCTTTTAGTTCTGTTTTTATTCTCTGGTGATAAAGAGATTTCTGGTTAAGTTTCACATAAAACAATGCAGTAAGTATGGCATTTCTATATATTTATTTAAAAAAAAAACAAACCTTTTCCTTTTCCTATTAGGCATCAGTGACTGTAAAAAATAAAAATGAAGGAGCCCCTGGTTTAAAAGTATTGACTACCCCTGGGAAGAGAAGTAGAATCAGAATCCTTATTAATGTGCCAGGAGATAGCACTTCATTATTTAAGATACCAATACAAATTTCTTCCTGATCATACAGTATTTGAAATAAACATATACTAAAAACAGAGGTCACCTGTTTGAAATGAACACATACTAAAGCCTCATTTTCAGGCACTCTTCACCAGGTGTTTGCGATGTCAGTCTAGTCAGGTCTTGGATACACAGTGACAAATGGCTCCTCTGGCTGCCTCATTGAACATCTCTAAAGCAGAAATTAAAAATTGTTCATCATACTGGCCTGCCAATGGCAATCTATTCTGAACCTGACAGTTGTATTAAGAGGCAGGTTATTTATAGTAGGGCAAGTATTCTTCAGGGCCTCTGGTTTTTATTTACTTTTAGATCATCATCATATTTTTTTTTCCTTGCTTGCTTATCTTCATCCTAACTTTTCATTGGCATAGAAAGTCCCATTATTTTCCTTTCTTTCTTTCTTTTTTTTTTTTAATTTGGGACATCAGCATATGATGTCATGGCATCATCTATACCACATTTACCTCACAATTTACTACAGCAGTTTGATTGGAGCCATAATTTCTATTTGATTTTCTTTGGGACCATTACCACAGAGTGAACTAGATTGTCTTTCCCAAAGGTAGGAGCCCTGGGGAAGGGCACACAGTGTCTGAAGCTAGATAAGCACACCTGCCATGTTGCATGTCACGTTGAAGGATGATTTGGTTCTTGCAGGGAGGGAAAAGTGACCCCTTCCAATTAGAGATTCCTTGCTGTTCTTTTGAGCTGGCCTTCCTCTTCCTGCACATGTAGTACATGCCTTGACTTGTGGCTGTTTTGTCTAGCTGTAATGTAGTAGAGAATGCACTGGGTAAGGCTTCGGCTCTGAACTCTATCTCTTCCTGTGTCAATTTCAGCATTGCTGAGCCTATGTCCTTATCTTTAAAATGGGTGTAGTGTAATGGAAAGAACCCTGGAGTAGGCAGACTTGCATTGTTATTTTGGGTTTGCCTATTACAAGCTGTGTGCCTGTGTGCCCTTGAGCAGTTTCCCTGCCCTCAGGAATTTGCGAACTATGCATGAAATAAGACCTTAAGGGATCTACTTTGTATCACTGGTTTACTTTTCTCCTCTGCTTTATTTGTCCTCTTGATCTCACACAGCCTTTATGAGGATCTCGTGAGATAATAAGAGAACACAGTTTCAGAATTGCTGGTAGTTTTCAGATGGTTTTCATTCATTTAATATGAATAAATGGACAACCATTAGTGATGATAATTATTAAGACAAGAGGATGCACACTTGGCTTGTCCCAATTACTTTTGGAAATGATCCAAGTGTAGGAATGAGTCTTCATGGTTGATTTATTCATTCCTACAGTCTATTTTTCAATAATCTTGCATATTGTGTGAATTTCACAGTATAGAATTAAACCCGAGTGACTAAAAATTATGCCATTTGATTCAGCTTCAATTGTGACTGCTAAGGGATCCAAGTTTGTCAAATGATAACAACTCACAGTCAATAGATTGGAAGCCAGTTAGGGCTTATTCGTTTCTGCCACCCAGTTAATTCAGTGTGCTGATGGGCTGACTGGCCTCTGTTTGTTCCTTTGTCTGTTTTTCGACATGGAAGGCTGATTTCTTTGCAATGCTAGGACTCCTTCACCCTTCTAATTGGTTTGGTCAATGAGAAGCCCTGGAAAAGACTCAGAGAGAAAAAAGAGAGAACTTATTTCTTCCTTGCTTCTCAGTAGCCATGTCTCAGTATCATATTCCCTCCATGACTACAGTCATGGTCTGTCCTTCAAGTCCAGTTCTTGCCGGACTCCTTTGACACTACTGATGTGGGCTATGGGTGGGAGACTCTTTGTCTCTTCAGAGATAACCTAAGCTCTCTGACTTGTGATTGTAACGGTAAGAGGCTGCAGTCCTGCCCTTGGTAACAATGGCTACGACTCCAGTCCCAGGAAACAGTTTAACAATGCAAGGCCTATAAACTTTAAGTATTTAGGGGAAATGCAAACTAAATATGCTAAAAGCTTACCTAGAATGTCTGAAGTCCATGCTAAAAGCTTACCTAAGATGTGGAAGATATATATGCTAATTGAAGCCTATTGAGAACTGAAACAAAGGGACCATTTGGCCTTTCCTCTCTGTATAAAAGGGATTCAAAAATCTTTTCCGGGGTTCGGGATTCAAACAGAAAGCTTCTGAGTCTGGCCGGCCATCAATAAACCATTTTTCCTTCTCAAAATCATTCCTGAGTCCTGGTCTCTCTATACGCAAATAATTGAACCTCTCTCAAATTCTACAACATTTTTGGTGACCATGAAGGGACAACAAATGAAGGCCAGAGACGGTAGCATTTTGCTGCCCCTTCCAAATCCCCGAGGAAGCCGGGAGGACTCGGGTGAACCCCAAATCTGGGCACCCCTGGATTAAATTTAATCCAGAAAAGATGTGGGCTCCACCAGAATCTTCCCGACAAAAATTGAGGGCAATGGAAGGTCTGAAGAGAAAGATTCTGGGAACGAAAAAGAACTCCGAACACAGAAGAGGGTAAGACTCCCCGGGTGAGCAAAGTCTGGAAAGCCCTAGCTTTAATTGCTAGGAAGGGGAGGCTGATCACCTCCCAAGAGAACCCTACTAGCCCCCAAAAATTGGGGGAAAGCTGTTCTCTCTAGGCCTGGGAAAAGGAGAAAAACCAGGGGAAAGCCCTGGTGTTTCAGGTTTGTCTAACTCCATGTTAGAATCTGGTTCTGGCCTCACATCCACTGAAGGAGTGGAGTCTTGATTTTAATAGGAAGGGCTGTTTATGGGTTCGAGTTCTAATGTCCTGAAGAAAAACCGGGAAAAAGCCCTGGTGTTTTGGGTTTGTCTAACTGCATGTTAGAATCTGGTACTAGTCTTATAGCCACTAAAGGAGTGGAGGCTTGATTTTAATAAAAAAGGCTGTTTATAGGTTCAAGTCCTAATGTCCTAGAAATTGGTCTAGATTTAAAAAACAAAAAACAAAAACCAAAACTTGGTTACAGGAAAATGAATCGGCTTTTCTGGTGGAGCTTGGTCTGGGTGTAAAGTTTAAACAGTGGAAAAAGTCTAGCTGAAATCTTTTATTATGGTGCTAAATTGTGAATGAATTCGCTTCATACCAAATGTTAAGTGTTCTAAGGCTTGTGATGGCTGTGGGGGCAGCCATGCTGAAAATACATATATAAACTTGTGGGTCAGATTAGTGACCTTTGTGCTTCTGTCTGTGTCAGCTCAATGCTAGTGTTGGAGTTATGTCCTTATGTAAAGTAGAATTACAGCTGAGCTGGAGCCCTCCCTTGCCATTGGCAAGGGGGTGAAATGATTATGGGGCAAAACTGAGGAGTCTGGATATTTGCGGAGTCTAGATGTTTGTGCATGCTCTGCTGTCTTGTCTCTGGTCTGGCCCTTTGCCGGGGCTTGGAGGCCATCTGTGTCCACGCCACGCACCCAATTTGTTGGGGATGTCCCAGTCAGGGTGGCTGGGTCCCTGGGAGAGTTGCCAAATTTGAGTAGGTTCTGTCTGCCCATTTTGGCTGAAAGCTGGAAAGGGGAGAGTGGCTTGCCCCTTTCCAGTGAGCCCACACCTTCTATTCATAAGCCGCATTCCTGTTTAATTGTTGTGCACCCAACTGCCTGGAAGTGGGGGAAGTGAAGGGGGTGAAAAGCAGAATCAGAATAAATGCAGTAAATTTCCCTCCATAGGGTGTCAAAGCCAAAATACGTTTGCATTCTGTCCTGGTTCTTAGAAGGTATTGTAGTAACTTTAAGTAAAAAAATGTGTTCTGTGAAGGTAAAATTTGTCTTAAGGGTATAAATAATTATAAAAGTTTTACAAAGCATTATTTAAATTAAGGTATTTAAATAGCTAATTGCAGAAAGTCATTATTAAACAAAAACTGAATTGATAATAATAATAATAAAAGGTAATTTTATAACAAACTTATTCAGTCTCCCCTGCCAACTTGCTTCCAAAAAAACTGTTTCTGATATTACATGCTACTAAGTATTTAAAGTGAAGAAAAGTTCATTATTTTAACAAGCTTGTTTAGTATTAATGGCAATTATATATTGTAAGAAGTTTGCCTGGTAACTTAGTCTGTGGAATATATGGAATGTGTTTTTATTGTTAAGGAAACAGAAGATGATTATGTCCTAAGATAAAATAATTGATTACTGGAAAGAGTAGAGTGTGGGACAAAACCTGAATGAATACTGAAAGTGTAAAAGATTTGTGGAAAAAAAAATTTTATGATTAAAATTGAATAAGATCAGTCTACAAAGAAAATCTGTTTTATCAAAATAGCTTCTTGTGCTTTAACCTCATCATTTCCTCAGTGTTTGAAAAAGAGTCTTACCTCTTTTAAAAGAACATAATGTTCTAGAAATCAAATCGTGAAAAGTAGCTTTTTATTTCAAACTAACTGCAAGAGATTTATTCTTTTACTTTAAAAGAAAAATTAAAGTAATGGTTAAGTTCATTTAATATGTTATAAGTCGAATGAAAGGTATTTAAAGGTGTTATAAAATTAACAGGTTTTTAAAAAATTTTAATAAAAACTGTAACTAAGAGTTAAAATCATTTATAAATGCATTTATATTATAAAACAGTGAAAAGATAGTAACTGAAATTATAGCTGAGTAAATTTAGCCTGAAACTATTATTTAAGTGTAAATTCTAAACTAACCTTTCCTTTGTTTATGGTTACTTCAAGCCTAACCTCACCCCTTGCCTTTGCCTATGGTTATTTCATAATTGAAAAGAGCTGGAACATCACTGTCTCCTCTCCTTTCTCTCATGAATTCAAGTATAAACTAAATAAATTGCTGCCTGATGGAATAAGGTTAAATGACCACTGGAGTTTTATTATCTCCAAAATCAAAAAGGGGTGGTGGAGGGGGAAAAGTCTCCTGCCCTGACAGTCAGTGTTCCTAAGAGTAGTAATTCATGAGAGAAACCAATCTGTCTCCCTGAGGCTTCAAATAGCCTCAGTAAATATATATAAAATTAATCTTGTTGCTTATCCAAAATTCTGCTAATTTCAAAGTAAAATATAAAGTTTTGAAACAAAAAATAGTGCTAAAGCATTGAGAACATTTTGGTTACAATCCATTAATTTAAAAAATTCTTGCGTAAAACTGCATGGTCATAGTGTAAAACTGCACAGTCATAGTGCAAATTAAGAAAAGTTTCAGAGACTTCCGGCAAGATGGTGGCTGAGTGAGCTTGCCTTGCCGTCTCTCCTGGGAAGAGGCAGCTGGGCACCGCTGGAGGTTCTCCCAGACCAGGCTTTTTCAGGATTTTTTCAGGGCAGGAAGTGTCTGGACATCGATTTGGTGGGAAGGTAACGGAAAGGACTAGTCTATAAGATATAAATTGGGACTTTTCAGGAGGGGGAGGCAAGATGGCGGCTGAATGAACTTCCCGGTTACTAGCTCCTGGGGGGAATTGGCTGGGAGGCATCGGAGACTCTTTGGGACCGGCTGTTTCGGGATTTTTCCTGGTCCGGAGGTGTCTGGACATCGATTTGGAGGGAAGGTAACAGAGAGGATCCATCTGTGAAATATACACGGAGATCCCAGCTACGTGTGGAGGATTCCCTCCTTGGGTAGGTGGAGCCGAGGCAGCTAGCACCGCGCGGAGCCCCGGCGGGCGGCGGCCAGGGTAGCCGAGTCCGGCCGAGCCCGGCTGAGCCGCGGCGGGCGGGGGGGCGGAGCCCAGCTGAGCTCGGCCGAGCCCAGCCGCGCCGCGCCGGGCGGCGAGTGGGGGACCGGAGCCCAGCTGAGCCCAGCCGAGCCTGGCGGCGGGGTTTCTGTTCTTTGGTTTTTTTTATTTTTTATTTTTTATTTTTTTTTGTTGTTGTTGTTCTTGTTGTTCTTTTTTTTTTTTTTTTCCAATCCTCTCTTTCTTGTCCCCAATATTCTTCTTATACTATTTTACCTTAACAATACAATAGGTCCTACAGGAAATACCTCACATTTGCTGGGTTTCCTCACCCTCCACTGCCTCATTTCTCTGTGAATAGATTTAGCCTATCTACACTATCCCCTTTCCCCTACAACTTGATGTCCTCCACCATCTGCTATTTCTCCTATATTCCATCTCCCTTTCTTTGATCCACAAAGTGTCTAACTCTTAATTTCTAATACCTTTGTTTAGTTTTCCATCTGGTATTCGTCCCTGAAACTATTACCTTTCTTTTCTCTTTCCCTCTCTCACGAAAACAATAGCCTCTTAGTACGTACCACATTCCTCCCATATTCAGTCGTCTACCTCATTATAGGTACTTTCCTACTACTATAACTCTACACAATTTACATGATCTAACCTCCATCCTCCCAGAACTCATATTGTTGCTTTGTAAACATATATCACCAATACTACTTCACACTTTTTCCTTCCTTACACAATTGACTTTCCCCAGCACTAATACTTTCCTTTAAAGTGAGCTTAACTAGCAATAAGAAATTTGAATAAGAAGAACAAAGTGACAAAGAGAAGATATAACACTTACGCAAAAACAACAGCTAATTAATCTCCAAGACTAGACAAAGAAGCTAAGGAACTGATTAAACCCATCAAGAAAAAATGTTGACAAGACAGCAACAAAAATCTACAAACCAAACCAGTAATCAGGAAAACATGGCTGAATCCAATCAACAAACTGAAAATCAGGAAGGGGGGCAGGACTTCGCACAAGCAATGAAAGATCTCAGAACATTTATCACTGACAAATTTGATGAAGTAATGAAAGAGGTTAACAGCGTGAAGACAACACTTGGAGGGGAAATTGCAGACATGCGCAAAAAAATAACAGATATGATGGGAATGAACACCACAGTTCAAGAAATCAAAAATACACTTGCAGCAAATATCAGCAGACTAGAAGAGGCAGAGCAGAGAATTAGTGATGTGGAAGACAGTGCATTGGAAATCAAACAGATAGTAGAAGTGGTCAATAAAAAGGTAGAAAAAATCCAGATAGGACTTAGGGACCTGAATGATAACGCAAAACGCTCAAACATACGTATTATAGGCATTCCAGAAGGAGAAGAGAAGGGAAAGGGGTCAGAAGGAGTGTTGCAGGAAATAATGAATGAAAACTTCCCAAATCTACTGAAAGAGACAGACGTACATATCCAAGAAGCACAGCGCACTCCACTGGTCATAAACCCCAACAGGCCCACCCCAAGACATATACTTGTCAAATTATCCAATGCTCAAGACAAAGAAAAAATTCTAAAAGCAGCAAGAGAAAAGAAAACCATCACATACAAGGGAAACTCCATAAGATTAAGTGCTGATTTCTCATCTGAAACGATGGAGGCAAGAAGGCAGTGGTATGATATAGTCAAGGTACTAAAGGAAAAAAATTTCCAACCAAGAATACTCTATCCAGCTAAACTAGCATTCAAAAATGATGGAGAGTTCAAAATATTCACAGATAAACAGAAACTGAAAGAGTATATCAACAAGAAACCTCCCCTTCAAGAAATTCTTAAGGGAATTCTGCAGGAAGAAAGGAAAAAACAGGACAGTCAGAGATGGAGGAGAGTGTAAAAGCAACAAGAAAGACAAAAATAGAAGGGGAAAATAAAATAATACAAACAAAATATAACAAACACAAATCCAACCAAAATATGGCTACCATAAATAACTCTCTAAATGTAATAACACTGAATGTCAATGGATTAAACTCACCTATCAAAAGATTCAGACTGGGACACTGGATAAGGAAATACGACCCATCTATATGCTGCCTACAAGAGACACATCTTAGACCCAGAGACTCATGGAGGTTGAAAGTGAATGGCTGGAAAACAATCATACAAGCAAACAACAACCAAAAAAAGGCAGGAGTAGCTATATTAATATCAGACAAAATAGACTTTAAATGCGAAACAATTGTGAGAGACAAAGAAGGATACTATATTTTAGTGAAAGGGACAATTTGTCAAGAAGATCGAACAATCATAAATATTTATGCTCCTAACAAGGGTGCCTCTAAATATGTGAGGCAAATGCTGGAAAAACTAAGTGAAAGAATGGATGCATCTACAATTATAGTGGGGGATTTTAATACACCACTATCAACTCTGGACAGAACATCTCAAAAGAGAATCACTAAAGAAACAAAACATTTGAACAGTATATTAGAAGAGCTGGATCTAATAGACATATATAGATCATTACACCCAAACACAGCAGGATATACATTTTTCTCAAACGCACATGGAACATTCTCCAAGATTGACCATATGCTAGGCCACAAAGAAAGGCTTAATGAATTCAGAAAGATCAAAATCATACAAAACAATATCTCTGACCACAGTGGAGTCAAGCTGGAAATTTGCAAGGGACAGAGACCCAGACTTCACACGACAATTTGGAAATTAAACAGCACACTCTTAGAAAAACAGTGGGTCAAAGAGGAAATCTCAAAAGAAATCAATGACTACCTTGAAACAAATGACAATGATAACACAACATACCAAAATTTATGGGATGCAGCAAAAGCGGTACTGAGAGGGAAATTTATAGCCATAAATTCATATATCAAAAAAGAAGAAAGAGCAGAAATTGAAGAATTAACTGCACATTTGAAGGAATTAGAAAAACAACAACAAAGTAACCCAACAGGAAGAAGAAGGAAGGAAATAACAAAGATAAGAGCAGAACTAAATGAAA
Source organism: Dasypus novemcinctus (assembly GCF_030445035.2). Lineage (NCBI taxonomy): Eukaryota > Metazoa > Chordata > Mammalia > Cingulata > Dasypodidae > Dasypus > Dasypus novemcinctus. The sequence goes on along the minus strand of NC_080674.1, from coordinate 17,293,077 downwards.
TAGAAAATAAGAAAGCACTTGAAAAAATAAACAAGACCAAGAGCTGGTTTTTTGAGAAGATCAACAAAATTGACAAACCTTTAGCGAGACTAACAAAGAAAAAAAGAGAAAAGATGCAAATACACAAAATAAGAAATGAGAAAGGTGATATCACCACTGACCCCACAGAAATAAAGACTATCATAAGAGGATACTTTGAAAAACTATATTCCAACAAAAATGACAATTTAGAGGAAATGGACAAATTCCTAGAAATACATAAGCAGCCCATACTGACGAAAGAAGAAATTGATGATCTTAACAAACCAATCACAAGCAAAGAGATAGAATCAGTCATTAAAAATCTCCCAACTAAGAAGAGCCCAGGGCCAGACGGCTTCACAGGTGAATTCTACAAAACATTCCGGAAAGAACTAACACCAATCCTGTTGAAACTATTCCAAAAAATCGAAACAGAAGGAACACTGCCTAATTCCTTCTATGATGCCAACATTACCCTAGTACCAAAGCCAAACAAAGACACCACAAGAAAGGAAAATTACAGACCAATTTCTCTAATGAACCTAGATGCAAAAATACTTAACAAAATACTTGCTAATCGTATTCAACAACACATTAAACGAATTATACACCATGACCAAGTGGGATTTATTCCAGGTATGCAAGGATGGTTCAACATAAGAAAATCAATCAATGTAATACACCATATAAACAGATTGAGAGAAAAAAACCACATGATTATATCTATAGATGCAGAAAAGGCATTTGACAAAATACAGCACCCCTTCCTGATAAAAACACTCCAAAAGATCGGAATACAAGGAAACTTTTTGAACATGATAAAGAGTATATATGAAAAACCTAAAGCCAACATTGTTTACAATGGCGAAATCCTGAAATCCTTCCCTCTAAAATCAGGAACAAGACAAGGATGCTCATTGTCTCCGCTCCTATTTAACATTGTCTTGGAAGTACTGGCTCGAGCACTGAGACAAGAACCAGATATAAAAGGCATTCAAATTAGAAGGGAAGAAGTCAAAATTTCATTATTTGCAGATGACATGATCCTATATATAGAAAACCCTGAGAGATCTACAACAAAGCTCCTAGAACTCATAAATGAGTTTAGCAAAGTCGCAGGTTATAAGATCAATGCACAAAAATCAGTAGCATTTCTATACACCAATAATGAGCAAGATCAGGAGGAAATCAAGAAACAAATACCATTCACAATAGTAAATAAAAAAATCAAATACTTAGGAATAAATTTAACTAAAGAGGTAAAAAACTTATACATCGAGAACTATACAAGATTGTTCAAGGAAATCAAAGAAGACCTAAATAAATGGAAGAATATTCCCTGTTCATGGATAGGAAGACTGAATATTATTAAGATGTCTATCCTACCAAAACTGATCTACACATTCAATGCAATCCCAATAAAAATCAACACAGCCTTCTTTAAGGAACTAGAAAAACTAACTATGAAATTTATCTGGAATAAAAAGAGGCCCCGAATAGCCAAAGACATATTAAAAAAGAAAAACGAAATAGGAGGAATCACACTTCCTGACTTCAAAACATACTACAAAGCTACAGTAGTGAAAACAGCATGGTACTGGCATAAGGAGAGACACACAGACCAATGGAATCGAATTGAAAGTTCAGATATAGAACCTCATGTATATAGCCATATAATATTCGATAAAGCCACCAAACCCTCTCAACTGGGAGAGAATGGCCTATTCAACAAATGGTGCCTGGAGAACTGGATAGCCATATGTAGAAGAATGAAAGAGGATTACCATCTCATACCTTATACAAAGATCAACTCAAGATGGATCAAAGACCTAAATATAAGAGCCAAGACCATAAAGACCTTAGAAAGCAGTGTAGGGAAACATCTACAGGACCTTGTAATAGGAAATGGCTTCATGAATATCACACCAAAAGCACGAGCAGCAAAAGAACAAATAGATAAATGGGACTACCTCAAAATTAAAGCCTTCTGCACCTCAAAGGAGTTTGTCAAGAAAGTAAAAAGGGAACCCACACAATGGGAGAAAATATTTGGCAACCATATATCTGATAAGAGACTTATAACTTGCATATATAAAGAACTCATATATCTCGAAAACAAAAAGATAAACAACCCATTTAAAAAATGGGAAAAAGATTTAAACAGACACTTCTCCAAAGAAGAAATACAAATGGCTAAAAAGCACATGAAAAAATGCTCCAAATCCCTAGCTATCAGGGAAATGCAAATCAAAACTACAATGAGATACCATCTTACTCCCATAAGATTGGCAGCCATGAAAAAAACAGTAGAATACAAATGCTGGAGAGGATGTGAAGAAAGGGGAACACTCATCCATTGCTGGTGGGAATGCAGAAGGATCCAACCATTCTGGAGGACAGTTTGGCAGTTTCTCAAAAAATTATCCATAGATTTGCCATATGACCCAGCAATACCACTGCTGGGTATATACCCATCAGATCTGAAAACAAGGACACAAACCGATATATGTACACCAATGTTCATAGCAGCATTGTTCACCATCGCCAAAAGTTGGAATCAATCCAAAAGTCCATCAACAGATGAGTGGATCAATAAAATGTGGTATATACACACAATGGAATACTACTCGGCTGTAAGAACCAATACACTACAATCGCACGTGATAACATGGATGAACCTTGAGAATCTTATGTTGAGTGAAGCAACCCAGGCATTGAAGGACAAATACTATATGACCTCAATGATATGAAATAAGTTAACTGCCTCAAAGAGCTAGAGTCTGGAAAAGTGGCTTACTGGAAATCGGGGGGTGGAGGAAGGCTGTGAGTTAATGTCTGTAGGGGTGGAATCTGTGATGAGCTGGGGGTAAGTATGAGCACAAAGAAGGGACAAAATGGGGGCAAGGGGTTACCTTCGGGTGGGGTTTTCTGGGTTTGAGGGGGGCTGGGGATGGGAAGAGGGGTAATATGGTCCAAGAAATAGGTGGGAGGGAGGGGCAACATACAAACATGGGAGAGTGCCAGAAGTTCATTGAGAACTAAATGTTGAGTAAAACGTATCAAAGTATAAGTAGGAGGGTTACCTGGTTAGGACGCTCAGGGGGTATGGTCTGATGCGGGACGGACTCTGGAGGGAATAGCTGAAGGCTCATTTTGCCAAGGTGGGTTCTACCATTGGGTGGGGTGGACCCATATCCTGGGGAAGACTAATGCCGTCGAATAGAGAGAACTGTATCTCTCGTGAGAAAGGACAGCTCCCAGGGCATTAGATTGGCAGGCGTTGTGGGCCCTAAGGGGAGGGGAAAATGGACGTGCAATGGATGGAAAAAGGTAAATAAGGGGGCATAAGAGGAGTTATGTGAGAGTACACGAGGATGAATATAAAACAGCTAATATTACACCAAAAACATATAGGGGACGACAGACTAATAATGAAAACCATAAGACAAAACATAGGATAACTAAAAAATTTAGAAAACTGTACAACCTAAAGTATGGACCACATAGTAAGCACAAATGTTACCTTGTTTGAAAACTATAGTTTCGGAATCTGTACATCAGTTTCAGGAAATATGATATGAATAAGTTAAAAGATTATTGCTGTGGAAGGGAAAAGGTTTTATGGTGGATCTGGGGAAATACTGTATATTGTATATATGAATTTTTGTGATCTAAGACTCTTCTGAAGCTGACATTATGTTGGGATTCACTTTACGGGAAGTTTTGGATCATAGAGTGGTTCAACAATGGCAGCGGAGGAATACTGATATGGGATGTTATTGACAGGATATATATGGTTGACAGGGAGTTATACAGGGCATATGCCCAGGGTATATGGTAATGTCTATATATACTCATAGTGGAAACAATTAAAAACAACAGCTGGGGGGGTACTGGGCTCCTGGCCGGGGGGTCACTGTTGTGGGCCCTGGGAGAGCAACGGCAATCCTCCAGGTGCAACGGCAAGAACCAGGAAGGAAGGAGGGCCCAACAGTGGGCTCTTGATACTAATGGCTACACTTTTGAGCCTATGCACCTGCAATAAGAACAAGGCCTAGAGTAGCATTGTGCCTGGGGGTTTCCTCCTGACAGCCTTCATGTTACTCAAATGTGGCCACTCTCACAGTCAAACTCAGCATGTAGATGTGATGCATTCCCCCCAGCGTGGGACACGACACCCGGGGATGAGCCTCCCTGGCACCGAGGGATCACTACCACATACCAGCTGAAGAAGCAACTAGAAAATGACCTTGAATTAAAGATTCAATGCGGAACAGCAGAATATACCTGTCTACATATAATAACATGACTTTGGGAAGCGGTTTGACCTAATGTAAGGGGGAAATGGAAAGGAGAAATGAGATTATAAGGCTGTGAGTCTCTAAAAAAGAGTCTGGAGGTTGTCAGAAGGAATACCCCTATGTACAACTGAACAGAGTCTAAGAGACAGATAAGGTAGATACAACCCCAGGTATTGGTTCTTTTGAGGGAGAAAGAGACCCACGGGTTCTATGGTCATGGCAGAAGGGGTTCACTGCCATGACAGATGGCCCTTCTTTGGAGCTGGTGTTTCTGCGTGATAGAAATGGACTCAGAGGGGATCTCTTTTCACAAGACTTGCATGCTACTTTATTGGAATTGTAGTTGGTGCTGGGTTTAAGATATATGTAGGGGATTTGAATCTCTGGACTGATAATATGACACCCAGGCCCAGAGCCTCAACAGACTTCAGCTCCTACACTTTGACTTATTGGACTTACTCCACTCAGCTAACATGGAGTTGAAGAAGGTCAACCACCACAACATGGAGCCTAGAGTGTCTACAACTAGAAGCGGGAAGAGTGTATCCAGTACCCATGTGCAATCTAAGCCCTCACTTGACATAGGTGTGCAATGGACACAACCAATGCAATGTCCACAGAGAAAATGTGGAATGGGTGTGGGAACGGTAGCCATGGGGGTTGCTGGGTGTGGGGAACGGGAGGAAGAGATGAGATGTGGAGGCGTTTTCGGGACGTGGAGTTGTCCTGGATAGTGCTTCACGGACAATTACGGGACACTGTAGATCCCCCCAGGGCCCACTGGATGGAACGTGAGAAAGTCTGGGCTATGATGTGGACCATTGACTATGGGGTGCAGTGATGCTCAGAGATGAACTTACCAGGTGCAATGGATGTATCACGATGATGGGAGAGAGTGTTGCTGTGGGGGGAGTGGGGGGCGGGGGCGGTGGGGTTGAATGGGACCTCATATATTTTTTTTAATGGAATTAAAAAAAATAAATAAATATTTAAAAAAATATATAATAATTTAAAAAAATAATAAAAGTGTATAGTGCACTAGGCAAAAAAAAAAAAAAAGAAAGAAAAGTTTCAAGAGTCTTTGAAATGTTTTGTAGTCACACTTGTTTTGTAAAAATTAGAAGTTTAAAGTTATGTTTTTGTGTCAAACTATTCATGTCTGCCTATTTGCTCAAATTGTTAAAAATTAAATATGCAGTTATATATGTAAATAAATATTCTTAAAACCCAAATTAAACTAAGCAGGATAAAAAGGTCATAGAAATCTAATTATAGAAACAATTGAGAAAAGGCCTTCTCTTTGCAAAAGCTTTAAAGGCAAAACTAGTTGTGGCAGATTAAACCTATCTACTAGGCTAGGGAATTAAGAATCAGTTTGCCCAGTAATTTCCCAGTTTAAACCTTTTGTCAGCCATAAAAATGTAAATTAAAAAAAAAAAAAACAAACACAAGGATTAGGTTAGTTTTCACATAAAGAAAAAAAAATGTTAATTTTTGTAACCTAGTAGCCTGCTGCCTTAGTCTCCCACTGCCGGGTTGAACAGCAGTAGAGGAGACTATCTTAGGCCAATCCTATGGACAATAAAAGGATGCCCAAGAAGGAGCTAGGTCAGTGCCATTTCAGCACCAAATTCTATTCCTTATTTAACAAAGGAGAACAGGTAAAAACTAAAATGGTTGGAACGTGATAGAGGAAGCAGTTAAATCACAAACTTTTACACGAAAAAGTTAAATCTCAGATAACCTGTAACTTCTGAAGTATCCAATCTATAGAAAAACAGAGAAAGAGCTTGTGTGCTAGGCTTAGGGGTATAAATTGTGTCATTTTTCTTTGTTCGGGGTGCCAGCCTTATCTGGCTCTGCGCCCCTTCTTGCAAGATTGAGAATAAATTATTTTCTTCTCCACAATCTGGTGAGCCTTATTTACTTCCGGAAGATTTCTTTCCAACAAAATAAAGGTAATTAGTGGCTCTATTAACAAATTTCAAAAAGTAAAGAAAAGTCCATAAAAACTATGGAAAGATCTTTCCTGGGTTATGATTAAACAAATTAAGTAATTGTGTAATGTGTTTTAAAACCTGGTAGTCAGTATGCTTTTAAATTATTCATTTTCATAACTTAAACAAAGAAAAAAAGTTTTTAGCTTCCTGTAAAGGAAAAAGAAAACATTCCTTGCATAAACTATAATGGTTTCAATTTTACTTAACTTGAGTATAATCTCCCATAGTTAATTTATAAACTAAATCAACATTATGTATGAAATCTTTAGAGTAATGAAAATTGTAAGTTCACATTGGTAAAATTAGGCTAAAGGAAAAAAATTCTAGATATGCTCTCTTAAATAAATAGAGTAAATTTCTTTGATAATTGTAATTTAATGAGTTTATTTAAACATGAGGTGGCTAGTCAATGAGGTTATAGTCAATTATAAGGAGTTTGTAAAACATCTGCCAAACTAAACATGTTTAAATAGTTCTAGTTCTAGAAGTCATTGTTAACTAAAACTTAAATTAATATTGGTAGCAGAAATAACTTAATAATAATAAAACCTGTCTGAAGGCCACCACAAAGTACATATTTAAGTAAATGGTAATAAAAAGTTATCTTGATTCTATTGGAAATCTTCTGTTTTCATTTTAACAATGAAAAATAATATTTTTCCTCTATTACTAAAGTAAAGTACCCACTGTTATCTTCATAGTAAAATTGTGTAAGTAAACAGTCATTTGATATATGTGTTGCATTAAGTTGTTTAAATTATATATAAAAACAAGGAATAAACTTTAACATTGTCAAACTCTTGTGCATTCAAACCAGGCCTTGAATACATTACAGGTGGCCTCTCCATGTGAGTTACTGGCTAGGCTGGTCACTAACTCCTCAATTAAAAATATTTGCTATATCAGCCTCTGGTTCTACTCCTGAAGTTGATGGAAACTATGTTGCAGTTTCAAGCTCCTGCAGCAGCCAATAATGACTCAGTACAGCCAAGTGTAGAATAGATATTGCCTCCAGACTGGCACTGTTCCATGGTGCCAGAGAGCACTATGCACCAGGCTAACAGAATACTAGAAAATCTCTCTAAGATCAAGGATGCTGCGACTTGCTCACTGCATTGAAAAACGCGAAGTGAAGCCATAATACCAAAATACTGTAAGTGAAACTTAAACACAATTGGCATTATGGCCTGCTCTCATGGAGAAATAACATGTAAAGTATTACAAACCTGAAACTGAAAACTAATAATTGCAACTCTAAATCCTTTTGCATTAAGTAATACATTAGTTAATATTAAGTGCTGTACTTTTATCCTGTACTAAATATATGCCTAATAATTATAACGTTATCTTTTCTATTTTGGATCAAGTGCAGAAGTATATTAAACATGTTAAATTCCTAGTAAAATCATTTTCTAAACAGTTAATAAACATGTCTATAAAATAAGGTGGCAGTCTCAGCCAGTCTTAGTCAACTTACTATATTCTACTGTACTCTGCTGTATAGCAAAAGTGAGGCTTGCTTGCTAATAGTCAGTCACCTATTAAACAAATCAAAATTGCTAGAAATTGTACATTTAAAACCAAGGTGTGAAAAACCTTTATTCTGTAGTTCTAATCACTCCCACAGGGGAAAACTAAGAGAATTTCCAACTTAGTGTTCTAATCCTGAATGAAGCCAGTTGCCCAAGGAGTGCCAGTTCACCAGGAGCATCTAAAAGAGCAAATGAGTGCCAATCATTAAACAGCTTGGAATGTGTCTTCAAACAAAGCTAAGTGTCTGTTGCAATTTCTCTCTGAAGATAAATAACTTAAAAAAGAATATATATGCTGTTCCCACCAGCTTTTAAGAAGTGCCATCTTTATAGGCACCTAACCTTGTCTACCTCTGTAATCCAATGTCCTCTTTTAAAAACGAGTATTCCAAATTTTTAATTAAGTTTGTTTTCTTATTAACCATATGAAAACTTCATCCAACTTCATACAGAATGCCAGATCCATCTTCCTCCAGTTAAAATAAATTAAGAGTTTTACACCTTATTAGGCAATAACTACAGCCTATGGCCAACAGGAAGCAGTTACAAAAAAGAAATCATCTCACTTCAGCACCCCTTTTAAATTAAAGGTGTAAACTCTTCAAGGGTAAAATAAAATTAATAGATGGATCTGAAACCTGACTGGAAATCCACGTGAGTGCCAGTGGCCGCAGAATAACTGCAGGAGGCCCCCGCCCCAAGATTTTGCTGTCCAGAATAAAAACTTCTAAACTTTTAACAACAGTCCTGAATGCTACACTAAAGATTAATAAATAATCAATCAAAACAACAAACAGCCATCCACCTCATAGCTCCAACAATAATTATGCCAAAGCTTAGCAAGTTAAACTTTGGCAAAGGGGAGAAATGATGTGGGCTATGGATGGCAGGCTCTTTGTCTCTTCAGAGATAACCTAAGCTCTCTGACTTGTGATTGTAACGGTAAGAGGCTGCAGTCCTGCCCTTGGTAACAATGGCTACGACTCCAGTCCCAGGAAACAGTTTAACAATGCAAGGTCTATAAACTTTAAGTATTTAGGGGAAATGCAAACTAAATATGCTAAGAGCTTACCTAGAACATCTGAAATCCATGCTAAAAGCTTACCTAAGATGTGGAAGATATATATGCTAATTGAAGCCTATTGAGAACTGAAACAAAGGGACCATTTGGCCTTTCCTCTCTGTATAAAAGGGATTCAAAAATCTTTTCCGGGGTTCGGGATTCAAACAGAAAGCTTCTGAGTCTGGCCGGCCATCAATAAACCATTTTTCCTTCTCAAAATCATTCCTGAGTCCTGGCCTCTCTATACACAAATAATTGAACCTCTCTCAAATTCTACAACACTACTTCCTGCTCTTGCTGTTCCATTTCTATGATTGCTTACATCTTCCTGCTATTGCTGGTTTCTAGCTGCCTCGCCTTCCTTTCTTTGTTCCCTTAACCCTTCCTATAACATTGAGTAGTCCTTTCTTTAGAGCTTCTGAATTTGAACTATTCAAGATGAATTCTGTTTCCTGCTGGGACATTTACCTTCAATTCTCCATACGTCTATACAGTATGTAACCAGATTCTCAGTTTCCTGTTACAATATCCTGTACCAAGTTAGGTCATGAAAAAGTTCCATTCCTGGGCTACCTCACTTTATTTCTGCTAGAAATGCCTTCATTTTATTACGGTTTTATATTTTCACATCAAAAATTTTTAAGGGGACATTGAACCCTAAGTGAAAACATGAAAAATATTTTTTCAACTTCTCTAAAGCTATTATTTAAGTGAATGCCCAAAGTTGTTCAAACAAGAATCCACATGATAAAATTCTCCATCATGAAAAATTTTCTTTTTTATCTCAATAAAATGTGATTCTCGAATACTGAAATTCTCTGTAGACTTTCCAAAGCCTTTTAGGCAGAAGCCAGGGCATAAAATATACATAAATAAAATTGCATTAATATTATTTTTATTATATGATGAAACCAGTGGTCTTTGGACAGAGGACCATTCTGCTCTGGCTAACGGACTCTTTGGTTCATAATGTTAAGGAAGAAAGGACTAAAATGAGAGACAGTAAGAAAAATTGAGGAGCATATACAAAACTGAGTTCCTGACAATTTGGAAAATATTTCTGTATTGAAGAAATGGAGCTCAATAGGAAAGAGAGCTATGAATATTTAGAGTTCTAAGGAAACTTGAGAAGTAAGATATATGAGAATGAAGCTTTCTTTCTTTTTTTTTTTTTTCAAGATACCTGGCTGGGAATTGAACCCGGAACCTCACATGTGGGAAGCCAGTGCTCAACCACTGAGCCACATCAGCTCCCTTGAGTTGGTTTTTTCATTTGTTTGTTTGTTGTTTGTTGTTTTAAGGAGGCACTGGGAACTGAACCTGGGACTTCTGTTGTGGCAAGCAGGCACTCAACCCCTTGAGCCATATCTGCTCCCAGGACATAGCATCATATGAATATGGAGAAAAGCAAAGTTTTGCAAGATCTCATAATTTGGGTTAAATGGCCTCTCAATCTTTTTAAAAGCTGGACAAATTGCTTAAAAATTACCCGAGGCTCCATGAAAAAGTTTAAGATGTAGGATGCTTTTTAAAAAGCAAACCAGACAAATTATTGGTAATTTGAAAAAGACTAGAAATAAGCCAAAAAATTAAAGTTTAGAGAGAAAAGGAAAAATATATATGGTAAAGAAAAAATTAAAATACTAACATTAACAAAGGGATTGAGGAGATATAGAAGGGTTTTTAATAATACAGGAATAATAAGAAAATACTCCAAGAGAAAGTAAATTTGTTAATAAGTAGGAAAAATTCTGTGACATTTTTATAAATGACTTGGAGAAATCAATATTAACATTTTAGGTTATCACATCACGTGGATTGTCTTTGGCATCAGTTGAACTCCCCCAAGTGATTCTTCTACTAAAAGAAAAAAGGAAAATCTTTTGCATTTAATAAACACTGAGATACTGTCAGTTTCTCTTTCTTTTTCCTATACTTGTAAACAGTGGAATATCAAAAGTGGGGTGATGGGAGTGGTCCATGCTGGGTACAGGCAATAAGGAAGTGCATTGCTTTAGAGAATTTATAAACAGTAATAAAACCCAACTAAAACTTCATCTGCTTTTTATTGTCACCATGTATCAGCAATTCCAAACTACATCAGTGAACAATTACCCTCCCGCCTCCCAATATAATGGTTGGTGTAACATCTAAACATGTGCTATGATTATTATTGAATTTTTATAGTGCATATATGTAAGTATTTTGGCTTGCCAGGCTACTGTGACAAATGGGTTCACTTGACCAACAAAGCATTTATTAGGTCATAATGTCTGAGGCTAGAAGTCCAAAATCAAGGCATTGGCAAGACTATATTTTCTCCATGAAGACTAATGTTCTGGAGATGTCTGCTGGCAATACTTAGGGTTCCTTGGTTTTCATCTCTACCTTACATCACATGGTGATATCCTCTCCTTTCTGCGTTTTATGACTTCCATCTGCTCTTTACAAGGTCACCAGTAATCTGGATTAAGACCCATCCAGATTTAGTTGGCCACAGCTTAACTAAAAATAGCATCTTCTAAAGATTCTGTTTACAATGGGTTCACAACCACAGGGACACAGATTAAAAGCATGTGCTTGTTGAGGGTATATAATTCAACCTACCACAGTATGCTTCAGATTGTCCATTTAAATTATGTATCCTTAAGTGAAAAGTATATTCTACATGGAAGTTAATTTGGCAAACTCCCAGTTAAGCAGTTGGCCCGCAATGCACTCTGACTTAGCCACATACATTCTTTTTTCCAAAAATTCAGAATTGTTCGAGCTCTCATGGAGTGAATTCATGTCTTAATCCCCCTGGTATTATATATTCCTGTATTTAAACAGGATCTGAAATAAACAGTAGTAACACAGGAATTGCCAAGATGAAACCAAGCTTGAATTACTTGAACTCTGTCTTTATATGTGCCCTCTTGGAGCTTTTATTTGAGTTTAATTTAATTTTTTTTTTGATGGGGGTAGAAATTTGCAAGCTGCTAGAAAGAATGCCAAAAGACAAGATAGTATTGTTAACTGTGGAATTTATTGTGAAATGGAATTTTTATAAATCTCATCTGAACTTATCTTTATATTTAAAACTTTTTCTGACTATTTGTAGGTCTGTGGCTTTATGTGAAAAACAAACATTTCTAAATTAAAATACATAGAAAGAGTTATTCCATCAATCATGATTGAGAATAGATAGACAAATCTGATGTTTCAAATATGAGTATGTAAATATCAATGTTGACAAAACCATCGATAATTTTACAAAATTAAGGCTTGAAAACAGAAAATGTTATTATTCACTGCTGTGACAAATCATCCATCAACTTTTGGGCCTATTCTAAAAATATATACTTTTTGTAATTGAAAAAATACTAATTCATTATCTTTTTTCCTATGTTTTACTGGAATATTTATTTTATTTTTATTTTTTGCTTGCATGATTTTATACTTAAAGCTTTATAAAAGAAAATTTTCACTCTTTTCTGGAAATTATTATTCATTTTATTTCATGATTATTACTAAAAATTATTATAATGTATAGAGGAGAGGGGTGTTAAAATTTTATCTGTTCTGAATATCAAATAGCTAATTGCCATGGTTCATGGTGATATCTCATCACCTGTGAATTGCTCAAGTGCTGAGATGTTAAAGGAATAAAATAGAAAAGAGATCATAGGGTGGAAAAGGGAAAGTTGGAAGGAGCACTGAAGAATCACAGTATGGCAATGTCAATGAGTAGAGTATAACAGCATGGGTTGCCAGATCATCTGGATTCATGCCTCCCATATAATATCAGACCTTATCAACTGTTACAAAAATTTGAAGCCCCTGAGTTCAACCAACTAGAGGAATCTAGTTGATTCCTCTAGAGGAGTAGAGGATAGTATTGGGCAGGAAACACTCATCTTTCTATTGTTGTGTGTATAGAAGGTATAATCTAGGGACTTGGAATGCTTTGGAGCACTGGCAAGGACAAATCAGAACTGGGCTAGTGGGGCCTGAGGAATAGCGGGACTAAGAGGAATGGTTTTGAACAGATAGAGGATGACATGAGGGCATTAGGATTGGGAGGGATATGGGAGAAGGCGCCAGCTACTCTGTGTTTATTGCAGTGTCTTACATCTGTGCTAAAAGAATGGAAGATGAAAGAAGAATGAATGAGATATACAATTTGTAAACTGTCACTTATCAGTGCTAAACAGGCCCTTAGAAGAGAACTCATCCAAAACCCTTCATTTTCAGAAGAGGAAGTGGAAGTCCTTAGGGGTTCAAATGTGTTTTCTAAGAAGGCTCATGCGTTGGTGTGGAAGCACTATTCCATGGTGCAACAGCAGTACCTTTAGCACTTACAGGGCAACTTGTTATCTGCTTTGGAGACTTCCCTTAACTCTCTACTATGTACTTATAGAAAATACCTGGCCCCAAGAAAATATACCTAGGTAAGCACTGTTTATACATTCTCAAATTTAATGACTGGAAGAAAATCAAAAGAACATGAAAAAAATCAAAAGGTAACCGAGCCAATAATACATTATATCCAGAAATACTTACCTTGCAAAAATTTAGTTTCAGATACGTTAAATGCCAACCACTTAGAAATGTATCAGAGAATTCCTTTAATAAAAAGTAAAAATCCAGATTTAATAGCTGTATATATTTTTAATGACACACATTTATTGCTACACATAATTAATTGCATACATTAAGTACAAAATTTCCTGCAGGCAATAATAAATATAATTTATAAGTCACAAATTTGTGTGAAGTCTATTTTTATTCTCTTGAGGACAGTTCCAAAAATCATCAAAAAACAGAAAATTTTTTAAGGAATTATATATTTATTTGGCTAACCATCTTTATTTTAGTTTATTATACAAAATGTTCCTATTATTAAAAATTTACCAAAATGAAAAGATATAATTTTAAGGCTTTCTTTATTTTCATCACTCCAAGTATATACTAATTTTCAAGGTTTTGAGTAAATAATTTTCTTTGGTATTTTTTAAATTAAAGTAAATTTTTACAATGATATGATCGGTATATAAGTACATTGTAAAAAAATTTTAAATACAAAATTAAGAAAATTAAAACACCATGTTCCCAATAGTCATTATTATCACTTTAATGAATATAGCTTTAGATTTTCATACATACACTTTTCTAAACAAATGAAATAGTATGATATACAATGTTTAGTAACCTGCTTTTGCCAGTTAACAGTCTATACTTTTCCATGTAAATAAATTACATCCCATCTAATATCCAAACCACATTAGTTTGCCCAAATATATCCCAAATGGTATTTGCAGCTAGTCTGTTCCAGGAGGAATCTAAAGCAGGACCACACATGGCATATTATTGTTATGTTAATTAAGTCTCTAATGTACAGCAAGGGCCATAGGCCAAATCCATCTGGCTGCCTGTTTTTTGGTTTTTTGTTTTTTTTTTAATAAATAAAGTTTTATGGGAACATAGACACTCACGTTGATTTAGTATTATCTACAATGGCAGAGTTGAGTAGCTGTGACAGAAATCATATGGATCCACAAACCCGAAATATTTACTATCTGGTCCTTTATAGGAAAAAAAAAATTTTTTTTTGCCGACCTCTGATATAGAACAGTCTTCTTTTTCCATGACCCTGAATTGTTGATGCATCTGGACCAGTTGTCCCCCAGAGTGTCAGGTCTTCAGGATTTATCCAGTTACTTTTTACGGTGTCTTTTAGCTTATTCTTCTTGATGGGTATTTTTGCCTATTCCTCTACAATAATCTCAATTACCTTAATGTTAGTATGACCAGGCTTTCTTGTAGATTAAAAGGACACAGTGAATGAAATGATTGCAGGGAATTCCCTGGACTTGCCAAAGTTTTCTTATTTTTTTTCTGAAATTATTTTAACTGACGATAAGTCCTTTCATTTATCAATAGAAAGACAACTTAGAATGGAAGTACCTTGGGAGAGAGTACAATGGAGGAGATAGATAGCATAGGCTAACGGCAGGGGATGGAAGGACACAGGGAGGGTAAAACATGTTGGAAACCCAATTACGCCAATGTAGGAATCACCAGGAAGGTCCAGGCCAATGAGCTATAGAAGCAAGAAACCTGCAGGAACATTTTGGTTTCCTGAAAGAACGGAGAGAAGAAAAACTGTGAAGAGGAGAAAATGGGAATTTCAAAGACAATCTTTATTTCAAAAATTTGCCTGGGAGCATTTCTGAGCAGTAAATAATGAGTGGGTAAGATGGATTACCCAAACATTTCAAAACCCATTCATTTTTCAGTCTTCTCTGTAGGTGACATTGAAAGTCATATAAAGGAAAAAGGGAGGCATACCACTTGCCTGGTCAGTTTAGATTACATTTTTATAACACTGTTATATAAAACTACAAGTATCTGTCAATGCTCTAACTTTATCTTTTAACTCACAATATGAAGTACTCAATATCAGTTAATACCTTTACAACAGAATGTTTTGAAAATTACCGTAACGTTTGCTATAACACTAGTTTTTTAAATATTACATATTTTTTGTGTGATAGTTGATTATAACATATACCTTCCTAAATGACTGACCAGGCAAAGCTGAATTTATTCAACTTAATGTAGCCAGAATGATCATCACCTTGTCTTATAGAACTTTGGGGTCTAGCCCAAGTGGTTAAAGATGGGTAGGATTGGGAAAAGCCCATGATATAAAAATATTGGTTTGGTGAACATAGAAAAGCTGTTCTGAAAATTAAACTGTTTATCCAGGTGTGACAATTTTTGTTCTGATATAAGAACTGTTTGCCCAGATGAGCTAAGTGTTTGCCTTGATAAATTGGTGTGCAAGGGTTTCCTGAATCATATGGTGATGCTAGTTATTGATTTATAGTCATATATTCCTGGGCATGAATTACCATTCCCAATGGCTGAGTTATGTTGACTCAGGTGGTCTCTTGTCTCAAGCACTTCATGAAGAGTGAAATTAAAAAGATTAAATTTTTTTCATACTTTTACCACTGGTATTTGCTTTGTCTATATAAAAAATTGTTGTAAAATTTCCTATTTGCTTTCTATAGAATGATTATTTTACTACAAGTGATCTAATTCTTCACTTATAAGTGCTACTATTAAAGTAATGGGTATTGAAGAGACTGGACTTTTTTTCTTAATAAAAATAATCCTAATCTGATTAGACAACTTTTTAAAATGAAAAAAAATGTGTCTATATCAAAGCTAACACATTCACCAAGTGCATCAGAGGGTTTTCCTGAGGAAGGAATATAAGGTGGGAATCCATGTTTTTGAATAGAAATTTTAAAACAAAATTAGATTTTCATTTATACTTTCCTTCACGTTTAACAGATATTTTCGGGGTGTCTACCATTTGCAAGGTATTGTATAACGTCTCTAGGGAATACCAAGATGAATTAGTTCATGACCTTGCCTTCCAGGAACTGAAAATTTAATAAAATGGATGTCAAGACACAGAGAACTATATGTGAGGTGGATTTTGTGAAAATTAAGAGGAGACACATAAAGTACTTCCAAGTGGCAGTACTAAAATATAATTTTCCAAAAGTTAAAAACACAATTTTCATGCAAAACATACAATGATACGAGTCAGAACTATATTAACTCATAGATAAGGGAACCGCTAGATGATCAGGCTGGTCCTAAGAGCATTTTGAGGAACTGGGTATTTGTAGGCACTTGGAGAAAAGAATGTTAGCATGTGATGGGTAGGTTAAATATAAAACTGATTAATGTCCTGGAGGGCAGTAAAACCTTGAGGATTATTTTTTCACCAGAAAAACCTGCAAGTAAACATGTAATTTCACAGAATCTGAGCCCTTAACTAACAATAACTAGGAAAGTCAAGCACAGGCATTTCCCAAAATAATGAAATAATCTTGTATGAGCCTCTTAAACATGACATCGAAAGCAGTGTTTTCATGTGGGAATTTCTAACCGACATTTCTTGGGGGAAGGGGAGAAAGGGGGGGCTTATATGTTATTCCAAATCCTGAATCCCAAGGAAATTCAGAAAAGAAAATGAGAAATGGAAAAAAGTTTTATAATTGACCTACAAGAATGAAAGCTTAACAATCAATGTAGAGATAGGAATCCACTGACAAGTTGAAAGCAAGAGCAGGAAATGATCTCAGGAAGAGAGGAAGATTAAGGTCAATGTTTCTAAATAGCTGGCAAGAAACACCTAAGAGATCAATCAAGTGATCATGATTGGTCTGTCTTGTTTGTAGCTGTCGTCTTGTTTGCATGTGTGTAGTCATAACCTGGTCTGCTATTCACAGTGTCATTCTAGCAAGTAAAATAATTGTTAATAACTTTGTATGTATAGTATACTTTATGCAAATCCTGTGAGTGGAGCTCAGCAAGCTTTAGAAGCAAAAATAATCCTTAAACTTCAAGTACTGTTAAAGTTTTTAGGAGTTCCAAAACCTGTATATGTTATTTGAATGCTACTTATTAATATTATTTGGTATTTTCAAATGTTTGAATATTCAATGTAGGCTATAAGTCTTCATAAATATTTTAAGAGAAGAAATGAAATGAGAATACTTGGGTATGAAATCAGAACCTGCTTTAAAAATCTGAATTAGCAACAGCAATATTGATTTTAATGGCAAAACCAATATCAGGGCATCAAACAAAACATTTTCATTGTTATTAAAGGACATGAGCATATATGAAGTGATAAATACCTTACTGGCCAACTTGAGGATACTTTGGGCATGTTGTTTACAATTCAACAAATGGCAAAGCAAAAATGAAAGAAATTTTCCTCTGTAATATTTATCACAAAATAAGAATCAATGCAATTAGATAAGGCAATGCTTTAATGTGTTTAAAATTTTATTCTAAGAATGGCAATTTGAAAATATTGAATGTGATGTTTTCTTTCAAAATTTAAATAATATTGATTGGGTATTTATCTGTATTAATGTTCCCTTAATGTTTTCTGTTATCGAATATCTGACTCAAGTAGAAAGCGTGTTTTACATATTTCTGCAATATAATATAAATCATGTATTGATTATTGTATTTTTAAAAGAAAACATCTAAATTTTCAATTCAAGCTGTCACCAAAAAAGTTTCATTGTTTATAATTATAGACACTGAATGTTATTTTAAAACATATAAAATGGCATGAAATGCAAAACAATTTAGAATTTCAGGAATTCCAGAGAATTCCTTGGAATTTGGATGTATTGTTCATGAATCCTCAAGGTTAATAACTTTCCAGAAACTTCTAAACTCTAGTTGAAAGGAAATGCCACCTACTGCATTGTCTTATCTCAAAATTTTAGACAATTTTTCTTAAACAAAAATGAGGAATAGGAAGACTCATAAAAAGAACCAAAGACAAGGTATATTTAAAATGAAAATATAGGTGGGGTGCTTCTATTCACAAAAGGAGCTCTGTGAATAGAAGCACAAAGTTTGGAAAGGGTGAGGGATCTCTACAACCTATAAATAAGGGAAAATTCAAATGGGAGCAGATGATAGAAGGTCTTGAAATTCCAAGGTAGGATTTTGAGTTTTATTCTATGACCACTGTAGTTACGTGAGTTTTGTATAGCTGATTAAGGCTGGGGATTGTTGGGAATGAGGTGACAGAAGCTGAGCTGAAGGAGGGCAGATAGATTAGGGCAATGTTTTAAGACTTTAGATTAGATGCCACTCTAGCCTTAGCCAGATTCACACCAGTAGGAATGGGGAGTAAGGAGAAAATAGGAATACTATTTTGGTGCTAGATTGCAAAAGGCAGGTCAGATGCTTGGGTGTGTGTAGGGGTGGGAGGGGGCTGGTAAGAAGGAAAGAAAAATTTAAGAGAATAACTGTGAAACTGGAATACACATGTAGGAAGTATGGAAAAGTAGCAGGTCTTTTCACTTTACTTTGTAGCTGAAATGTCTTGTGATGACTCTTTCATCAATAAACTTACATCTTCATCAAAGAAGAGTTTTCTGCAAATCATTTCATTTGAAGTACATTTTGTTTCTCTCTCAAAGTTATGGAAAAATGAAAACAAATATTGTCCAAAAGATATTTTTGCTTTTGCAAGAGAAGACCAAGATACTGCCGTGGCCGTGGTCTTTGGGGATGGAACAAGCCAGAAAGGAAGACGTGCAACTGAACTTCCCCAGCTGAATACCCCAGGCTTGGATTCTCTTCGAGCCAGGACATGTCCTGACCACTGCCTGTTGGGTACTGGAACTAGGGCTGGTCAGTAAGGGAAACAAGGCGAAACATTTTGGAGACAGCAGAGAACGGGGGCAGGAGAGTCTCTGCAGAATAGTTTTTTTTTTTTCCACTTTACAGCAACAACACTGTATCTGGAGCAGGTAGCTCCTTTAGAACTGTCAAAAGAAACAATGTCACCGATATTACCAAAGCTGCAGGTTTATTGACAGTGAAACTGCTGGAGCAGGCCGATCTCAAACCCGTGGAAAGAGAGTCTTAAAATGATGAAGGGGTTGCAGAGTCTTAAAAAGACAACTAGGAACTTCAGGTAGGAAGTTACTGGTTGACGTTTAAGTTTTTCATTACACAGGAGGATCTTACAAAGCAGGGAGCAGATACACACTGGTTAGTATAAAAATGGTCGTCCACTTTTAATAGGCTGTTTCTACACGACTGAGACTATCTTGTCATTAAAGTTTGCTCAAATCGCACCTTCTCAGGACTGCCCTGCTTTCTGGTCTGTATTCATCCTTGGCCAATTTTCATCTTCCAAAAAGTCCCTGCCACTTCCCAGCAAGTCCCATTGCAGATGATCATTTTATTTTATTTTAAGAGAACTTATGTTAATGAATAGGAAATTACTTGCTCTTAAAATAATACTAATCACCACTTATTGAGTACTTACTATGGAACAGTAACTGTGTATATAGTGATGAACAAAACAGAGGTGGTCATTACACATCAGGGAGCTTGCTGTCTAATTGGGAAAGAGAAAATAAACAGAAACAAATACAAATAGATGCTCTGAAGGAAAAGTGTAGGATGCTATGGGAATAAAATGCAAAGACATGTGCGGGGAGAGGAAGGTCAGGGAAAAACTCGCTGAAGGAGAGAATGACTAAGCAGTTAACCGGAGCAAATGCGGAGGAAGAGATTTCCAGCAGAATCTGCGTAAGGTGTGAAAATTCTAATCATCAAAAAGTGAAAAACACGACTCATACAAATATAGAATAATCAGGTGGCAGAGATTTTATTCAATCTACTAATTAATGAGGGAACGAGTAAAATGATAAAGTTGTCTCAAAGGAAAATGCAAGAAACAGCAATTTATATAGTTGTTCCCTCAAAGGAATGTTAAAATGAACTTGTAATTGATACAAAATTGTTATGGAGGAGCTATAGGGCCATAAAACTGTTAACTGTTGGGGTTTTCTTTTCTACTAGACAGAAATGCACAAGTTAATTTGTAACTTCACAGTGTCTAACTTCTTATCAAACAGTAAATAGAAAAGGCAAACATGGGCGCATTCTCCCAGATAATCAAATTCTTGTCAAAATCAATGACATTGACAAGAAATGCTCTCATTCTCCTGCTACATTTCTGAGTTTGGGATCCTTTTTCTTTCCGGTCCTTCTCCCCGCCTCCCCCCCACCCTTGTTCATAAGTAATTATAAAAGACCCTGCTTAAGATCACAAAAATTAATATTACACATTGTGTTTTGACCCAGTTATTTACAAAGGAACAGCAAGAGGTTTTATTAGCTCCTATTGATATACGAGTATATATGATATTACTGTATACTAATATGAGTAAGTAGTTTAAGCAAACTAAGGCAGGAAAATCAAATTCTGTCTGGAAGTTTTCATAAGGAACCTCAGATGTCCTTTTTAAATGCCTCTAATATTTGCGCCTCTATTCTGAGGTTAGGAAATTAAGCCCAAGAGTCTGCCTCGAACTTCAGTACCTACAATTTGGGGGCCCTTGACTCTCCTCAAGGTCCCCACAATTTTATGTTTCTGTGATTTCTGAAGGTTTCTTTCCTCATACCTGTGAGGCCCAAACCCTGTAAGCCAAGTGTTGGCAAACATTCTCGGTAAAGTTCTAGGCAGTAAATATTTTAGACTTTACAGGCTGAGAGGCAATGTTCTCTTGGAGTAACTTTTCTCACCAGAATCAGACATTTTGAAAATGTAGATACCTTTCCTTAGCACGCAGGCTGGACAAAAATAGGCAGTGGCCTGGATTTGGCCATTGAGCCTCAATGTGTCAGCTATCATAAGCCATAGAAGAGGGACCAGGACAGTTTTCCCAGCAGGACTTTGTAGGCATTGACTCCAAATATAAAGTACAATCCTTTCCCTTAATGATTGATTTATTTTTAAAGATTTTTAAAAATTGTGATAACATATTGTACTAGTCAGCAGAGGGGTGCTGATGCAAAGTACCAGAAATCTGTTGGTTTTTATAAAGGGTAATTATTTGGGGTAAAAGCTTACAGTTATAAGGCCCTAAAGAGTCCAACTCAAGGTACCAGAAGAGGTACTTTCTCACCCAAGTCAGTTGCCACATGTTGAAGCAAGATGTAGGCAGTCTTTGCCTGGCCTCGCTTGCCTCCTTAAGGCTCCGTGGGCCTAGCTTCATCCCATCTCAGCTATACGCAGACATAGGGCTCTCCTCTCTCCCCATGGCTGCAGGTTCAAAGTACTCTCCTCTTCCGTGTCATGACTGTTACATAAGTGATGTCCAATTAAAGTTCTGCTACCTCAGCCTGTGAGTCTATGTTTTGAACAGCAAATAATATCAGAGGACCAGGAAGAGTCCCTGCTGTGAGCCTCTGGTGCAGATACCAGTTCTAGCCAGTAGCTTACAGGAAAGCCTTCGGCAAATCATCAGAGTGGAAGAGAGGCTACCTATAAATGGTGCAGTTTGGATATCTGTGGTTAATTTATTATAGTAACCTAACAGAGTAAAATTCTGTATAGGAATACAATGCATGAATATCTACTAAGGCTTGATGTTTCCCCTGAGGATAAGAACATATTATGGACAGCAAAGACATTGGTAAATTTCCATAAAGCATACAATCTCTGAAATATTGATATTAATAACACTTTACCTATACAGACTTAACCTAGGGAAGACTAAGCATCTGTTTCTTTATTTGACAATTCTTCTCATGAAGCTCTTTTAATATTGCTCAAGTATGAAGAAGACCAAACCTAATTATTTTAACATCCCTCTTTTATAAGGTGAAAGAACAAATGTTTGTAATTTACCAGGATACCTCTGGGAAATTGCAAAGATTGTTTCAGCCATAAAAGTCATCTGAAATTTATTTATTTTTCTTAAATTAAGGGCCTTAACTGGGACAAGCAAAATCAAAAGAGGTATCAGAGAATAGTCGCTTAACTTAGAAAGGATCATGGGTACCTGAGACACAATACTTGACTCTATGGTCAATCAAAGTAATAATAAAATATTTAAGAGTAAACATAGAAGATAAAACAATTGTAAGGAAATGTAGCTCTTTCAGAAGAGAGGACCTTTCTCTGTTTCCCACCTCCTTCTCCTCTCACCCCTTTCCTATTTCTCCTTCTCCTTCTCCTTTTCTTTCTCCATCTCCTCCTCCTTCAGCTCCTCCTCCTACTCCACTTTCTTCTCTTCCTCCTTCTTCTGTTCCTTTTTAATAATCCAGGACATGTTAAAGTCAACAAAAGCACAGGCAATTATTCTGGTGAGATAGAATAAATGCTACAGGAGCAGAATACACCAGAAGTAAAAAGAGAAAATAAATTTCTACAATTCTGGTAAAGAGAATACTAAATTCTTCAAAATTAATTGTCAAAAATTTTTTTTTTAATTTAAAACTAAATAAATAAAAATAAATTTTTAAAAAATTAATTGTCATTTTAGGAGAAAAAGTTCCATTCTAGCATTAATAGAATATTTGGCATAAAGGATTCACAAGATTTTTAAAAATTATCTTACAAATAAGACTACCGAAACTGAACAAAGTTGGTCAAAATTTTAATGCATTTTGTGTCTTCTTTTCATACTCACTCTTATAAAACAAGACGAAATTCACTTCATTCTACAACTTTCTGAATACACACTGAATTCATATTCTGGAAAAACAGAAATTTGTGTTAGGACAAAACCACTCCCTTTTTCTCATCTGCTTACTTTATATACAGTGGCGTATTTCTCTGTCACTAATTATATCTAATAATTATAATTTATCCTAAAGTAATTCCATTTTATCTCACAAAGAAAACCAAGAGGTAAGACATTGAGAAATATCTATAATATACAAACATCTTAACAGACTAGCAACGTTCATAATTTTTACTCCTTTTTAAACTAGCAAAAATGGTCATATTTATTAACATAACTGAAAAGTATAGCCATTCTATAAATTATTATATTAAAATAAGCTTAATTATAGTCTATGGTTTGCATTTATCTGAGGACCTTGGAAATTATGATCAAGCTGATGTACTACAAAACATAATCACTATTATAAAATGTTTGTTAGTATCATGCTTCAGTTTAAACATATAATTTTACATTTTTCTTATAACTAGCATCATGTAGGAGTAATGTTAGTTTATCTGATCAATAAGCCAATATAAGAAGTTTAAGAAATCAAATTAACTAGTCTCTTTATGGAAAAAAAAGAGCCAAATCAAATAAACTCATGGAAAATATATCTATTTTTTAAACCTAAACTATTTAATGAGTACAAATTTGTGTAAAGATTCCCCTTAAATATGTGAACCTGGATTCCTTTGAAAGAGGCTTCTGACACAAGAGATTTGTTTATTTTTTAAAGTTATCCCAGGGAAGCAGACTTGGCCCAATGGATAGGGCATCCGCCTACCACATGGGAGGTCCGTGGTTCAAACCCCAGGCCTCCTTGACCTGTGTGGAGCTGGCCCATGAGCAGTGCTGATGCACGTAAGGAGTGCCCTGCCACACAGGGGTGTCCCCCGCATAGGCGAGCCCCACACCCAAGGAATGCGCCCCATAAGAAGAGCCTCCCAGCATGAAAGAAAGTGCAGCCTGCCCAAGGATGGGGCCGCACACACAGAGAGCTGACACAAGATGATGCAACAAAAAGAAACACAGATTCCTGGTGCCACTGATAAGGATAGAAGCTGTCACAAAGGAATGCGCAGCGAATGGACACAGAAAGACAACTGGGGGGTGGGGGGGAAGGGGGAGCAATAAATAAAAAATAAATCTTAAAAAAAATTATCCTAATAAGACTAGAATTATTAATAGCAATTTAGTTTCTTTATTTTCTGGAATATTTGACAAATAATTGATTTATGTAAGCACATACTTATTTCTATAGGCCAATCATAAGTCCTTTAAATTAAGAGGCATTACAATCTAATTCAATAATACCCTATGGAGGCAGAAAATATTTAAGGAAATGACCTTTCTCAGTTGCAGACACACATACCCAAAGATCAGTAGCTTCAGCCATACAAACCTAGCTACAGGTCAGCATGAGCACGGAAACACGAAGACTGCAGCACAGATCTCAAAGAGCTATTCTTTCTTATACTAGGTGCAAAATATTTTCCTAACTGATTTGGGATCACACTTGAACAAGCAAACAGAAAGATGGAAAACCGGACACTCTGTTGTCTTTTCTGTCCCAACAACACAGGTCACCAAATGATCAAACCAGATTCCCAGTCATTCTTAAGGGGAATAATTTATCAGCTATGCATAAACACACAGACACAACAAATGCTTACAGCTGTCTGTACAAACCAGAACCAGAACCAAATCTCACCAAAGATCAGAATCAGAAACAAAAACAAAATCATGGCATCAGGTTAAAGGAAAAAGAAAAGACACAGAAAGGTAGTGTTTTAGTTTCCTAGGCTGTTCAAGCATATACCATGAAATGGGTTAGATTAAATAATGGGAATTTATTGGCTCACAGATTTGAGGGTAAAAAGCCCAAACCAAGGGATCACAAAGGCAAAAGTTTCTCCCTAAAGACTATGGAGTTTTGGGTCTGGTTGCAGGCGATCCTTGGTCCTTAGTTTGAAACTTAATGTTAGAGTTTGAAATTCCTTTATGAATCCCCAAAATAGAGAGATTATGTTTTTTAATTCATCTGTTCCTGAAGGTTTGAGACCCTTTTGATTGGACTATATCAATGAGGTGTGACTCAGATTGAATCTCCACCTTCTTGCTGGGTCTGATATGAATGGAGACTCAGGGACAGAAACATGGAAAAAGAGAGCTCTGCCATATTCGATCCGGCCATGTGAGAGAGAAAGGAAGTGGCCATAACTGATACTGCAATGTGAAAGAAAGGACTCCATTTTCATCCTTGAGCTGAGCTCAAGGAGAGAAGCCCCAAGAGGCTCAAAGAGCTGAGGGCAATGGAGAGATGAGCCATATGTCTGATAACCCATGGCTGAACTTGGGAAGAAAACGGAGCAGCTGAGCCTGGGAGAGGAAGCCCCATAAGAGATAAAATCCTATGTCTGGTTGACCTCAGCTGAGCTCTGGGAGATGGTAGATTCTGGAGGGGAAGACAGAGACCTTGGTATCTGGCCATCTTGCTTCACCACATGGCTAGACAACAGAATCAACAGTTAGCTGACTTGGTGAGAAAGTACCCCTTATGGTGCCTTGATTGAGGCTTATGAGGCTGTTTTTACAGTCTTAGAACTGTAAGCTTTTACCCCAATTAAATCCCCTTTATAAAAGCCAACCCATTTCTGCTACTTTGCATTGGAAGCCCTTTGGCAAACCAAAACACATGGCAAGGTTCTTGGTGTCTTGGTCTCTTGGTCTCTCCCTTCTTTTCCTGGTTCCATTGATGCGCCACTTCTGGCTGCTCCCTCTGTAGCTTTCATTCTATCTGTCTGAATTTC
The DNA here is from genome assembly GCF_030445035.2 of Dasypus novemcinctus. Classification (NCBI taxonomy): domain Eukaryota; kingdom Metazoa; phylum Chordata; class Mammalia; order Cingulata; family Dasypodidae; genus Dasypus; species Dasypus novemcinctus. The sequence goes on along the minus strand of NC_080674.1, from coordinate 17,267,281 downwards.
ATTCCACTTATAACGAACTCCAGTAACAGAATTAAGACCCATTAATACCTTATCCGAAGTAACTTCATCAAAAGGTCCTACTTATAATGGGTTCACACCCACAAGAATGGATGAAATTTAAGAACACATTTTTCAGGGGTACATACAAGCTCCAATTCACCACAGGTAGCAAAAGTTAAGACCTAGTATCACTTGGGAAACACTCTGGGGTTCTAGAAAAGACAAGCCCAAAAAGAATACTTGTTGGGCAACACAGTTTAATAGGCTTTGGCGCAAGAATCCACTTGGACATATTCATACTATCTCCAAAGCAAAGTCTGATTTTTAAAAAGTTAAAACATTCTCATACAAATATAGAACAAGCACATGTCAAATATATTTTACTTTTTAGTTAATGAGGGATCTGGTAGGATGGCAAGGCTAAGTTAGAGAATTCTTGGTACAGAGATTTATATAGTTGGAAAGCCAAAGAAATAAACTTGCCAATGGATTAAAAATTAGTCAATGGGACCAATTTTATGGACCTATGGGACCTTAAAACTCTGAGTTCTCTTTTCTACTTGCACAAAAATCTACAAGCAAACTTATCACTTTTCAATGTCCATGTTCTAATCCAACAGTAAACACAAAGTCACACAAATGAATTTTCCTAAATAATTAATTCTTCAATGAGCCTGTTAAATAATTACATTGAAAGGACATGCAGTCATCCTGCTTTATTTCAGGGAAAAAGGAAGCTCTGGGGCAGGAAAGGACTTGTGTTTGAGGAACTGAAGGAAGACTTCTTTCTGGGTGGAAGGAAAAGTGGAGTGACATGAGGCAGACCTCTATCATGTGGGACACTGAGGGTTTTGTACAGACTTTGGATTTATCCAAAGTGCACTGTTTTCTGGAGAGTAATGATGGTGGCTAGGAGTGGGTATTGACAAAGGAACTGAGAACCTTGTGGATTTTAACATGTTTCAAGGAGGAAGAGATTCAAGGTGGTTGTCAGGTTACTGGCATGCACAGGGTCTGCAGGTGTCATTTACTGAGTTATAGAGAGCTGGAAGGAGAGCAGATGTGGAGTGGGGATAGGGAGGGAAGTTAATTTGGGATGCAGTTAGTTAGAGATGTCTATGGGACAAATAAGAAGTTAAGTAAACAGTTGGATAATTGGGTCTGGAAATGTATCCATTTATGAGATAGAGGAAGTATCCCCCCCACCACTCTGACCAAGTAGTTTAGATGTCCAGATGTTCATGTGTACTTGAAGGTTTTACAAGCAAAGCTGTTGCAAATTCTAGGTTAAGAAAGCAAACCAGGTTGCAACCAGTAAGCATTTCTTGGTAAGTATTTCTAGCAAGGGACCTGGATTCCCAACTGTATTAGTCAAAGGGATGCTGATGCAAAGTACTAGGACTCTGTTGGCTTTTATAAAAGTATTTGTTTGGGGTAGAAGCTTACAGTTACCAGGCCCTAAAGAGTCTAACTCAGGGTACCATAAGAGGTACTTTCTCACCCAAGGTCTGTTGCCACATGTTGAAGCAAGATGGCAGGCAATCTCTGCAAGTGTTCAGACTTCCTCCTTCCTCTTAAGGCTCCATGTCCCAAATTCTTCTTAGAAGTAGCCTGGCATAAAGCTCTTCTCTCTCCCTGGACTCATTTCTTTCTGGGTTCAGCTGCTCTGGTCTCTCCACAAGGTCAGCTGTAGACTATCAGGCTCATCTCTCTTTCTGGGGCCTCTGCCATGTCTAATGAGCTCTCTTTCTTCCTCTGCTGTGTTTGTGCATGCCCACCAAAGGGACAGGGACTCTACTTCCATGTGAGAGTCTGTTTTATCAACCCAAAGGGTCTGGGACTCAAACACTTAGTCGCACTCTAATGAAGTGGATCAGAGCCCTAAGCTTAACATAGTTTAATCAGATGTCTCAGATGAATCTAATATAATCAAAGAGTTATCACACCAGAGGCACTGACCAGTTTACAAACAAAATCTGTATTTCTTTTTGGAACTCAGAAATAATATCAAACTGCTACAACAACTCTCTAGTATTTTGTTGTGTTTTTTTCTACTTTAAATAAATACTCATTTTTATAACAAATTATATATTGTTTCCACCATGCTTCTAAAATTATATATTTGTAATTGTTTTTTCTTTAAGGGGATTTTCAACTTTCTATAACCGTCAAGTCCTACAAGATCTGCTTATGCCCTCAGTCAAGGATTGAGCAGAGTGGAAGGTAGAAGGAAGGTAAGGAAAGACTTGAAGGGAGAGAAGTTTATTGGGGAGACATAACAAGACTGGGAGACAGTGAAAGGGTCTCACTGATGCTAGCAATATCAATTTAATTGGGTGTGTGATGTTTTCTAGCAAGAGCTGGCAGCAGACAGGGAGAAGATGGGTGGGTACATTCTTCCAGAGAAGGACTTTTTCCAGGTGGATGCAAGAGAGGGAGACAAAGGACAAGTGGACTGAGGTTATATAGTCTCTCATTTTGTCATCATGATACCCTCATGATTTGTCAGGACACATAACATGATTCCCATCTTAGAGGTGAAAAAAACTGAAACTTGGGTCAAGTAAATTTCTAAAACACCTGACCAGTTTGCATACCTACCTAGATTCACTTAGCCTTGCCTGCCTCCTACCTCCTGCCTCCTGAGACTTGGCTACTTCTCAGTGGAGAGACCCATGGACACTCTCAGCTTAGATAGGGTGCAGTAGGAATGTGCCCTTTGGCATGGCTTCCACCATGCTTCTGAAGGAGGATGTTCCCCTGTGCCCAAACAAGACATAGCTTAGTCAGGGCTCTGCCACCTCCCGCCTCTCCTGGACTCAGAAGATACCCTTTGCTACAGAATATGGTCTCCCCTGCAACAGCCCAGTGGAGCCAGACAATGCCATTTGAGTGTGTGAGGGTTAATGTCCCATGGAGTTAGTTGAGAGATGAGAGCGGTAGGAGCTGGCAGACAAATTCCTGTCCCTGATGAATGATCCTGAGGCTCAGGGGTCCTATGTGGTCCAACCAGATGGCATCCTGTACCACTGAGCCATGAACTGTCTTCCTGGGGAGCTGTGATTGTTGGCTCTGTAGTGTACCACCTTGAGTCTGCTCTCCATCCTTTCTCTCTTGTTCTTTTCAAAAATTTTTAAAAAGACACTTAAATCATACAAATGTCACATAAAAAATATAGGGGATTCCCATATGCCCCTATCCTTATACCTCTCACATTTTCCCATATCAACAACATCCTTCATTAGTGTGGAACATTCCCTGCAATTGATGACAACATTTTGGAGCATTGCCACTAAGTGTAGATTAGTTTACACTCTCTCCCACCCAATTCTGTAGGCTATGACAAGATTTATAATGGCCTGTATTTGTTGCAATGTCATTCAGGATAATTATCAAGTCCCCAAAATGGCCCTGTATTATACCTGTTTTTCCCTCTCCCTGCTCTCAGAACCTCCAGTGATCACTGCCTTCACATCAATAATATAATTTCTTCCATTGCTAAAATCACAATAAGTTTATAGTAGAATACCAGTAAGTTTACTTTAGTGTGTAGTTCATTCCCCAATCCTGAGGATTCTTGGATGGTGATGTCTACTCCTTCTTTAACTGAGAGGGGCCTGTGATCCCATAAGGCCAATGAATGGGACTCTTGCTTGCAGTTGTAGACTCTTGGTTTCTCTGTTTCTTGGTTTCTTGGTTTCTTGCTTGCAGTGGTAGACTCTTGGAACTCTGTTGAGATTCAGGGCCCAACTGGCACATGGACAGCCCAAAGATTTAAGTCTCTTGGACATACATCTACCAACTCTAGTAATAACTATAGGTTCAAATAGGAGGACAGAAGAGCCATGTGTATGTAAACCACAACTGAGTCTGCCTCTGTCACTCTGCGAAGCATAAATTCCAAAGCAGGGCCCACTCACAAGGCACCAAACTCTGGAGCTATCTGTCCTGACTATAGTGTCTGGATGTCTCCAGATCCCTCAGGAGCCACACTGTTTGGGGTAGTATCTACTTTGGCAGTCAATGAGATCCTGCTGAGACATGCATAAGCGTAACCTCTGAAATGACCTCCTGATCCACTTTGAAGTCTCTTAGCCATATAAACTCATTTGTCTTTACCCTTTCCCCTCTTTTGGTCAAGGTCTTTTTCCATTTGCATTGCTAGTTGGTGCTTGGTAGTAATCTCTCAGTACCAGGGAGGCTCATCCTTGGGAATTATGTCCCATGCTGGGGGCAGGTAATGTATTTATATGCTGAGTTCAGCTTAGAGAGAGGCCACATTTGAGCAACAGGAGGCTCCCAGGAGGCAACTCTTAGGCACCCTATAATACTAGGCTAAGTTTCCATTTCAAGAGTAGATGTTCATTTACACAGTCATCAATATTAAGGGCCCGTCAATGGACCATTTTCTTATCAGTAGTCCCTGTCCCTGTACTAGAGGGATCATCCCTTATTCTTGATATCTTGAGATTGCACCTCTCAATGAAGTCTTAGCACATAGAGTTGAGTCCTGTTTCCATGGAAACCTGGGATAGAATATGGCTCTAGGAGGCAGCAGTGCTAGGACTAGGACCGAGTCCTCATTTCTGAACATCTACTCTACACCCTCCACTGTGCTGAGCTCTAGAAATACCAAGTAAAATAAGAGAGCCTTGATTCCTTCCCTCAGGAAGTACAAATCCAAGTTTTCCCATTTCCTAGTCCAATATTCTTTCTAGACTACATCATGGTGATTGCAATGGGTTATTCATCTTTTAAAAAATGAATGGAATGGAAACTTTCACCAAATTTATTTTCATGAAGAGTTAAATTCCTCAGGTCACACTTCCCAGAATTCATCAATTTTTGTTTTCTGGGTGGATTTTATGTGACGGTATAACTTGCTCAGCCTGTGTGTATAAAACAGGAAGAACACAGCAAACAGTATATTGCACAAAAATAATTTCCCTCAAATGAGGAGACTCTTCCTAGAAGGAATGCTGTTTTAGTCTCCCAGCTGCCAAAACAAATGCCATGAGGTGGGTTGGATTAAACAACAGGAATTTTTGGCTTACGGTTTTGAGGCTAGGAGAAGTTCAAAATCAAGGAGTCAACAAGGCGATGCTTTCTCCCTGAAGACTGTGGCATTCTGGGGCTGGCAGCCAGGGATCCATGGTCCTTGGCTTTTTAGACACTTGGCAATGCACATGGAGGCCTCTCCTGGCTTCTCTCTTCTCTTCAGGGTTCTGTGGACTTTCAGCTTCTGCCTGCTCCCTCTGTGGCCTTCCCTAAAGGCAGGGGTTCGTAACAAGGGGTCTGGGGCTTGAATTGAAATTTTAAAAAACACTATTCTTGTGGGGATGTGTTGGTGTGGGTGTGATACATTTGTTAAATATTACACAGTATAGTGTGGACTTAGTAAGGGGTCCACTGACTGGCAAAGGGCCCCATAGAACAAAAAAGTTAAGAACCCCTGCTCTAAGGCCTTCAGTAACAGGTTTAGACACATGCTTATCATTCACTCCACTAATACATCTGAAAAACTACTTTCCAGCCTTCTCACTTCTCTTGCTTTCTATATAAGTATAACTGTACTCAGTTCATTTGTTCACTCATTCATTCATTCCTTAACAGAAGAAGAACTGTGACACTGAACTTAAAATAAAATAGTGACTTCTCAGTCTTCGGTGAAGAACACTAGTAAAGAATTCAAACAGTGAAGTTGGACATTTGGGAGAATTCAAAGCTGGCATAGAAAGAACCTCGGAGATCATCAGTTTCCAGAGGAAGAAACAAAGTTCCAGGGAGGGTAAGGAGATAACTCAAAGTTAGTTAATGATAGAGCTGTGACAGCAGCCTAATCTGGTCCTCTTGCCACTGTGATGTTTGGGAAATATTTTCCTTATCATAAAGGAAAACTCTATTTTTATAAGTAAGTATTCATCTGCCTACTGCAATCCTTTCCTAAGAGTGAACAACTGGGACAAAGTTTACTTCTTCAAGAAGGGCTGTAACCTTGGAGTTAAACACTTATGAGGAAAGCATTCCAATTTGCAACTGCCACATAAAAATTTTGTAACAGCTGTAGCATGAAGTGATGTCCTAAATGCCTCCTCGCCCACTCCAGTGGTAAAGCCAAGACTATCTTTGCTCAACTGTCTGGGTGATTTTTCCCTGCTCTATATTTTTTCCAGATTAAAAATGCCCCAAACACCCCACTGTAATTTTGGAGAACTGAAAATATTTAATGATGCTAATGTCTTAATCATCATTACTTTGAAAATGTGTGCTGAACTACCGGACCTGAATAAAGGAAAATATTTCCTCATCAGGATTTTAAAATAGATCAGTCCAATGGGAGAGAGCTTATATGAAATTGCTCTGGGTTTTTTGTTGTTGTTGTTGTTGTTGTTGTTGTTTTGTCTTTCCTTCAGGCTAGTTTTTAGAAATTTGGTGCATAAGAATAATAAACTCCAAAGAGATTAATTTAGTGTAATGTTTTCTATAATTAAATCCTAACTTAAGATCAGCACTGCAAATACGAGTAAGCAACTAAATTAAATGTCTTAACTAGGCTCTAATTGCCTAATAGGAAAATCTATGATGGAACTAAGAACTTTGAAATTATGTGGATTGGATATTTCTCATATAACCTCAAGTATAAAATAGAATCTTTTGATAAAAGTTTTTTACATGTTAACATCTCCTTTTCATTTTAAACATCTCCCCTCTCCCCCTGCTTTCTGCTAATTTAAGTTTTGGTTATTTAAATGTGAAAATTGGGGGAACTCTCTGAAGGAGTAGAAAGAGCCATAGATTTGGATTTGGGGAACTTGGGTTCTAGCTCCAGTTCTGCAGCAGAATAGCTTCATGATAAAGTAATAAAGTTCCCTGTTCTGCTCAAGACTCTAAGTGAAATATCAATATTTCTCTGATATTTATATGCAAAGTTGGCCCTTGCTGTGATTTTTATCATGACACATTTGAAGAACTTATACTGATTTAAGTAACTTTGAGCAATAACCTAATACGAGGTGATAATTTTAAAGATAGTTGTGTTTAGTAATCAATAATGACCCTTGAAATTACTCAGTGTCAATTAGATTCTAAACCCTTCAGAAACATATTCTCATATTATGACAATGCATGTCTATCTAGAAAACATTTTCTAAGTGAAAGGAAATATTGAAGTAGATACTCATTTCCAATTAGGGTAGAAATACATCAGTCCTCTTAGGGGCTTAAAGCTTAGTCGGCTGAATTATTTGGAATATACTTTAGGATACAGCTTTCTAAGTTTGGATGTATTCAGACAAAGATTTGGGGTTAAAGAACCCCCAAGAACAAATTTATTTATGTCAAATAAAGGAACGTAGAAATATTACATCTGGTCTTTGAACAATTCTAGTGTTAGATAGAATGTATATTTATACTCTAATTTTACAGAAGAAACTGAGTTTCAGAAGCCCATTTTACACAGTTATTTAGAACCCACTTGGGCTCAGGATCCAAGTCTTTCACTCAGTCACTCTAATCTCTATACCACAGGTCTTTTGAACTTCATAAAAAGAGAAAAAATAATATGTGAAAGGTAAGAAATGCCACTTCATATAATGAATAAGAGAAAAACAGAGCAAAGGCAGATCTTTTGCCCAATGACTCCCAGGGGGATTTGTAAATATTCAAATGATATATCTCATATATAATTGTTCTCATTTCTCTGTTCCTTATTAGAGATGGAATTTAATTGTTGAAAAAATAGTTTTTGTATGAAGCGTTACAGCTTAAACTATTTGTAACAATGAAAGGAAGTTACAAAAGCTCAGACATGGGGAAAGTCTCTCCAGTGGTGTGGGGGGGGGAGGCAATCTATTAAATGGGGCGGTGGGCCTTGGTGGAAGGCTCAAAGGACAATTGAGTAAAATGTGAACAAAAGTCATTTGATTCAAACTTATGTAGATGAGAACACAGTTTTCAGAAAGAATATTCTTTCTGCTGTGCAAATTCGTCGTGTTTGCACTCCCTCAGTAGTTTCCCATTTTTTAAGCTAAAATCCTCAAGAATGTGCCATGTGGCTCCTGCCCTCCCCCCACCCCTCTCCCGCTGGTCAGTAGTCAGATCCAAAAGATCATCTTGCAGTTCCTTAAACAGCCTGCGTTCTAACCGCTGCGTTTTGGGCCGTGCTGCCTCTCCGAGTTTCTTTCCTGCATCTGCGTAGAACACTTGCACATCTTTCAGGCTTGCGATAGGAACCATCTCCTCATAGAAACTTCCTTGGCCTCTTCCCCCATCCAGGCTGAGTTAGATGCCTCTTTGCTGGGCTTCCTTAGCCATCCGTGTGCACCTCTACTTCAACAGTGATCAACCTCTGGTATACCCATTCTCGTGTCTCCTCCCCTTACCAGACTGGAAAGTCCTTCCAGATGGGAACAGACCTTAACTTCAAGACCCCTGGTGATTGGCGCCTAGGGAGGATCAATAAATATTTGCTAAATACAGAAAAGGAAGAGTAAGTACTCGTATGTGCAAGAAACCATACTGGAGGGGCAATTTAGTATGAGCCTAGTCTGAGGCCATAGTGCAAACTTCTTTAAACCCTCAGAGAACCTCAGTTAGAAAGTCCCAAGGCATTCGATTTTATAATCACCAATGAATTCTGAATATATTGGGGTGCCTATGAACTCTGACTCTGGGCAACCCAGAGTCAGCAGAGATGAAGATGTTTGCCTTCCGAACTCTTCCAATTCCCTTTCCGTGTTCCCTCCTAGGCTTGGGCATCTCTTTTCCTCTAGGGGACTGTTGGTTCCTCCTACCCATCTCCCCAAGCTTGCTAAATACACCGCTCTCTGGTCCCAACAGACAATAAAGTGTGAAGCTCGTGTTTCTATGAGTACAAATGATCAATCACTTGTTCAGCAAATATACATTGAGTACCACTTCTGAACCAGGGACTGGGGATGCCACAGCAAACAATACAGAAAAAAAAATCATGATCTCCTGAAACTTACATTCTTATGGGAGATAGATAGTTGACAAACAAATATATAATATAAAGTCAATTAATAAATGTTACAAATAAAAGAAAAGCAGCTAATGAGGTAAAGACATAGTTTTGCTCTGTTCTAAGGGATGGTCAATGAACTCTTTCATTAGGTGAATTTCTATCAGAAATATGAATGACATAAGGGAGAGAGAGATGTGCACTCCCTGGGCGAGGTACAGTTCAAGCAGCAGAGATAGGAACTCTAAAGCCCCACTACAAGGTCATGCTGAGCGACCTTGAGAAACAATAAAAATCCCAGGGTGGCCAGAACCAGAGGTAGGTGAGTCAAAGAGGCAGCCAGAGGTCAGATCACAGGGTAAAGGTGAGGTTTTGTTACTGTTTAAACTGTAGCCACTGTGGGGTTCTAAGCAGGGATGTGACACGATCTGATTCACCTTTCTTTCTCTCTCTCTCTCTTTCTCTCTCTTTCTTTCTTTCCTTCTTAGGGGTTGAAGTACTGGGGCAAGGGATTGCACCTGGGACCTCATATGTGGGAAGCTGGTGCTCAATCACTGAGCCACATCAGCTTCCCTGGGTTGGTTTTTTCATTTGTTTTTGCTTGTTTGTTTTGTAGGAAGAACCAGAAACCGAACCCGGGACCGTTCGTATTATATGGAAAGTAGATGCTCAACTACTTGAGCCACATCTGCTCCCCCTGACTCACTTTTTAAAATGCTCATTCTGGTCACTGTATGGAAAATAGATTTTAGTGGGACCAGAATAGAAGCAGGGAGCCCGATAAGGAGGCTAGTGCAATGTTCCAGGTAACAGATGATGATAACTTGGACCAGGGTGGGAGAGGGGAAAGTGCTGACAGGTGCTCAGATTTGGAATATGTTTTGAAGCTAGAGCTTTGATGATGGGATGTGGAGTCTGAGAGGAAGACAGGTATCAAGAATGATGCCAAGCTTTTCACCCTGAGTGACTGAAGAAAGGAAGATGGTTGAAGAGCAGGTTTGGGGGATAATATCCTATGCTTTGTATTGTACAATTTTCATCTACATTTTCTTTTAGATATCTAAATAAATATGGAATATGCCATTGGCTATATACATAAAGCATATATTCAGGAAAGTTTCAGAGTTAGTGATATAGCTATAGAAGATTGCAGCATGTAAATGAATTTGAAAGTCAGGAAAGTGGGTGGTTTCATTTAGGGAGAAAGGGTGGGTCAAGTCCCAAGGCCTGAGCCTTGGGGCCCTGCTATAATTAGAGTGGCAGTTTTCAAAATACAGGTTGAGACCTATTAGAGGGTCCTAAAATCAATTTAAGGTTGGGAACAGGTGTTTTTTTAAAAAAGTCACTAGATGAGGCTAGATTTACCTAGACAAAGGTAGACAAATATCAGTGCACATCTCACATGGTAAGTGTAAAAACTGTTGTAAAATGTTTCTGCCTCTTGGTTGCATGTGCTGGGTTGCATCAAAACCATTTGAAATGATTAGACTTTGAGGAAGAACGGGAGGGAAGGCTAGCAAAGGAGCCTATGAAGGAATTGCTCTTGGTGTAAGAAGAAAACCAAAGGAGCGGGGTATCCCAAAATCTCATAGTAGAAAGTATTTCAAGGAGGAAGGAATGGCTATGGATTGGTAGAGAAATTACCATTGAATTTGATAATACGAGGTCACTGGTGACCTTTTCAAGAGTAGTTTCAATGAAAGACTGGAGTGAAAACTTGATTAGAGTGGAAGAAGTAGAAACAGCAAGAATAGATAACTGATAAAAAAGAGGGCAAAAACAAAAAACAAAAAATGAAGCAGTAACTTGGGCTATATAGTTTCAAATCAGTATAGGATAACTTTGGGACAGAGCACAGTAAAACCTATCTGAACTCAAGAATCACAAACATGTTTTTGAATCAGGTTTCTTTTTCTGATTTAGTTCTATTGTTGTTCTCAGCCCTATTTTAAATATTTGTATAATAGTCATATCATTTGGTGCTACTCTTAAATCAGAAAGTAAAGACAAAAACCATATTTTACACTCTATTACATTTCGTAAAGTTGATATTATTTCTTCCTTAATTATTTGAAGGTATTCATTAGTTAAGACATCTGGACCTGGGGTTTCCTTCCTTCCCTCCTTCCTTCCTTAGAGCAGTTGAGGGTTTACAATCATACATAAAATACAGGCTTCCCATATACCTTCCTACCACCAACACCTTGCTTTGGTGCGGAACATTTGCTACAATTGATAATAACACATTTTTATAATTGTACTATTAATTAATTAAAGTCCATAATTTAACTTAAGGTGCACTGTGTAGTATTGTTCCATGGATTTCTAAAACATTTTTATTGTTATCATATATATGTTCTAACATTTTTCCCTTTTAATCATACTCAGATATGTATTTCAGTGCTATTAAATGCATTCACAGTGTTGTGCTACCATCACCACCATCCATTACCAAAACATTTCCACCATTTCAACCCTGCACATTTTAAGCCTTAACTTCCCATCCTCTATTCCCAATCTATCCCCTAGTAACCTATATTCTAAAGCCTGACTCTATGAGTTTGCTTATTCTAATTGTTTCAGATCAGTGAGATCATACAGTATTTGTCCTTTTATGTCTGGCTGATTTCACTCAATGGGCTGTCTTCAAGGTTCATCCACATTGTTGCATGTATCAGGTCTCCATTCCTTTTTATGGCTGAATAATATTCCATTGTATGTATATATCACAGTTTATCCATTCATCTGTTGATGGATGCTTGGGGTGCTTCCATCTTTTTGCAATTGTAGTAATGCTGCTATGAACATTGATGTGCAAATATCTGAGTCCCTGCTTTCAGTTCTGCTGGGTATATACCTAGTAGTGTGACTGCTGGGTCATATGGCAGTTCTATACTTAGCTTTCTGAGAAAGCACCAACTTGTCTTCCATTGTGTCTACTCCATATTAGATTCCTACCAGCAAAGAATGAGTATTATTTTCTGCTTTTTAACTAGCAGTAATTTAATGGGTGTGAAATGGTACTTCATTGTGGTTTTGAGTTCCATTTCCCTGATGGTTAATGATGTTGAGCATCTTTTCCTGTGCTATCTGGCCATTTGTATATCTTCTTTGGAGAGATGTCTATTCAAGTCTTTTGCCCAGTTTTTAATTGGGTTGTCTTTTTCTTGTTGAGTTGAAGCATTTCTTTATAAATACTGGATATTAATCCTTTATCAGACATGTGGTTTCTAAATATTTTCTCCCATTAGTGTTAGTTACTCTCATACTAAAGCTGTGCTGATAAAATGAATGTTACATTCCTACCTTTTTTTCCCCTTTATTTTCTTAAAAGATTTATTTATTTATTTATTTCTCTCCCCTTCTCCCCGCCCACCCCGGTTGTCAGTTCTCTGTGTCTATTTGCTGTGTCTTCTTTGTTCACTTCTGTTATTGTCAGCGGCACGGGAATCTGCGTTTCTTTTTGTTGCTTCATCTTGTTGTGTCAGCTCTCCATGTGGGCGGCACCATTCTTAGGCAGGCTGCACTTTCTTTCTCGCTAGGCGGCTCTCCTTACAGGGTGCACTGCTTGCACGTGGGGCTCCCCTACGCGGGAGACACCCCTGCGTGGTACAGCACTCCTTGCGTGCATCAGTACTGCATGGGCCAGCTGCACACGGGTCAAGGAGGTCCGGGGTTTGAACCGCACACCTCCCATGTGGTAGACGGACGCCCTAACCACTGGGCCAAGGCTTTAGATTACATAAATGTTATATCGGTAATATAAAGGATTCACATATACCCTACCCCCACCCCCCTCCCACAATTTCCCCCATTAACAACATCTTCCATTAGTTTGGTACATTTGTTGCAATTGATGAGCACATTTTGAAGCCTTGCTACTAACCATGGTCTATACTTTATATTATGGTTTATACTTTGCACTGCACAATTTTATATGTGCAATGGCCTATATCCATGATTGCAATATCATTCAGAACAATTTCAATGTCTCCAAAATGCCCCATGTTACACCTATTCTCTCCTTTTCCTCCCCTCAGAACCTTTGGTGGCCACTGCCTTTATATCAATGATGCAAGTTCTTCTATTGCTAGAATAATAGTAAGTCTTCTTTAGTCCCATAATTGTACTCTCCCCTTATGTTTGTTCATTCCTCAATCTTGAGGATTTTGGGAAGTTAATGCCTACTCTGTTTCTGATTGAGAGGGGGCTTAGATCCCATGGGACAGATGGATGAAACTGTTTTGCTTGCTGCTGTAGATATTGTTTTTTGGGATGGGCATTGTCCATCATCATTCTTTTGTTAGTTGTCCTGGGCAAGTCCAGTGAACTGGAGAGTAAGTGTTGCAACTCTGCTAAGATTCAGGGCTCAACCAGCATATGAACAGACAAAAATTTGCATCTCTGGGACATAATTTAATGGATACAGTGCTAATAATAGGTTCAAACAAGAGGAGTAGAAGGGCCATGTGTAGGGAAATTATAAATGAATCTAATTTATATATTCCAAAGTAAAGCCCACTGACAGGGTGTCAACTTCCTGAGATTGTCTGCCTTGCCTTTGGTTGTCTAGATATGTGGTATTTTCATTACCATACCTTAAAATATTTTCTAATTCCTTTGTGACTTTTTCTTTGACCCAGGGACTATAAAGAGATAACTTCATTTACAGATATTTGGGGATATTTATGATATTTGCCTTTTAATTGATGTGTAATTTAATTTCTTTGTTGAGAACATATTCTATGTGATTTAAATTCTTTAAATGTATTGTTTGGCATAACATATAGCCTATAATGGTGAGTGCTCCGTGCTTGTTTAAAAAAATATTTTTTATTGTGCTTGTCAAAGGACTTAATAGTGTTCTTCAAGTCTTCTATATAATTACAGATAGTTTTGTATACTTATTCTTATCTAATTCTGAGAAGAATATAGACATCTCCAAATTTCATTGTGGAATTACCTAGTACTCCCTTCTGTTCCATCAGTTTTTTTCCTCATGTTGAATTTTGAATTTGTTTTTAGACATATACACTATTATGATTTTAGTGACCTCTTGATCAATTGACCATGTTTTCAGGATGAAATGTCCCCTCCTTTTTTTTAATCTCTGATAACACTGTCCTGAAGTTTAATTTGTCTGATATCAGCACACTCCAATATTCCTATGACAAAAATTTTCATGGCAGATTTCCTTTTCTCTCCTATAAACAACATATAGTTGGTCTTGCTTTTTGAGCCAGTCTATTTCTTCCTTTTAATTAATGTTTAGTCCATTCCCATTTAATGTAATTATCAAATATAATTATGTTTAAGTATACCATCTTGCTATTTATTTTTTTCAATCTGATCAGATATTTGTTCTTTTTTCCTATTTTTCTGCTTTCTTTTGGATTAAGTATATTTTTAGGATTCCTTTTTTATGTCCTCTACTATCTCTTTTTTAAAAAAATGTATTTACTTTTAAAACTGGTTCCTTTTCAGCTTACAATATGCACCATTGACTACAGTCTACAGAAATTATTATACTACTTCATATATAATAAAAGTATTATATAAACGTACAGTATAATTCTCTAACAGTATCCTTCCATTTTCCTGTCCTCGACCATTATGCTATTGTTCTCATGAGTTTTCCTTTTTCATGTTATAAACCCTACTAAAATATTACTTTTGTCTTAAATAGTCAGTTACCTTTTAAAAGAATTAACAATGAGAAAAAATCATTTATATTGATTCACACATTTACCTTTTCTGGAACTCTCCATTCCTTTGTGTAGACTGAGTTTCCATCTGGCATCATTTTCCTTTAGCCTGAAGAACTTCCTTTAATATTTCTTGTGGCACTTGTCTGCTGGTGATATCCTTTCAGCATTTGCTTTCAGAAATTATTTTTATTTTTCCTTCATTTATAAATAATATTTTTATAAGATTTTAGATTTTCCATTGGCTTTCCTTTTTTCCCCTTGTTCTTTTAGTACTTTAAAGATGTCTATTATAGTATGGCTTGCATACTCTTTAATGAGGTTAAGTAGTCACTATTATTGTTGTTCCTTTGTATGTAACATCTTTTTTTTCCTGACTCTTTTTAAGATTTTTTCTTAACAGTGGTTTTCAGAAATTTGATTATGTCTTTTTTAAATATATTTTCTTTGTTGATTATTATGGTTGGAGTTCACTGGGGTTTGAGGAATGATAGTTTTCAGTTTTCATCAAATTTGAAAATTTTCAAATATTATTTCTTGAAATACATTTTTTGACTCAGTCTCCTTTCATCTAGTAAGCCATTTACATATAAGTAAAGCCACTTGAGATAGTCCCACATGTCATTGAGATTGTTTATTATTTCCAGTTCTATTTATATTATGTTTCAATGTAAAAAGTTTCTATTGTTCTATTATCAAGGTCACCGATCTTTTCAAATCCAGTGCCTAATCTGCTATTAAATCCATACAGTGTGTTTTCATTCCAGATATTTTATATTTAATCTTAAGATGTCTATTTGGTTCCTTTTTTAAATCTTCAATTTGTTTCCTAATTATGTTAATGATTTTTCTTTAAACCCTTGCATATATTAATAACTATTTTAATATCCTTGTCTGCTAATTTCATTTGGGTCAATCCTGGATGTTTCTATTCACAGACTTTTCTTGTGGTTATACTTCATATTTGCTGGATGCTATGGATGTAATGTTGCTGAATTGTTGCCTTTTATAGTCTTCCTTAATTTAGTATTGAGTTTTGTTCCAATAGACAGTAACTTCCTTGCAAGCTTTTTTTAAAAATCAAGGCTTGTTCTTATGCTTTGCTAAGGGAAGTTTAGAGTAGTTTTTACAGTAAGGCTACATTAGCCCTCCTCTTACAGCATGGCTTTTCCTGGGCCTCTACTGAATGCTGGGGTTCTTTAATGAGACTTCTGGCTGGTACGCCTATATCTCCCAGCCCTAGTTGGACCCAATCATTTTCTTTCCTTGGTAGTTTACCCCCTGCCTCCCATCTTGTGGATTCTTGCCCTGTGAAGACCAAGGGGATGGCTGCAGAATTCTGGAGATTGTTTCCCATGTGGCAACCATCTTTCCAATGCCAGTCCTACAATTTCCAGTCACCTCAGCAGCCCAGAGTGATATCTGCCTCCTCAACTCATGAGACCTCTTCTCTCTAGTTGGGTTTTATGATAGGTTAAATTATGAACCCCAGAAAGGAAGCATGTTCTTAATCTTAACCCATCCCTTGGGTATGAACCCATTGTAAATAGGACCCTTTGAGGATATTATTTATAGTTAAGGTGTGGCCCAGCTGAATGAGGGTGGGCTTTAATCCTATTATGGGAAGAGAAAGCCAAAGGGAGGAGTAGAAACTGGAAGCCAACAGAACCTGAAAGAGAAAGGAGAAGACTCCACCATGTACATTGCCATGTGATGGAAAAGCCAAGGATGCAAGGATCCCCAGCAGCAGTCCCAAAATTCCTCAGTCTTCAGGGAGAAAACAGTGTCTTGCTGATGCCTCGATTTTGAATTTCTCTTAGTCTCAAAATCATGAGTCAATAAATTCCCATTGTTTAAGCCAACCTCTTAGTTGCAAAACGAAGACGTTTTTACTCCTCCTACACTGCAGTTTGGAAAGTGTTTCCAGGTAGACAGTTGTGATGACCGTGAAGCTTATCTTATGTTTCCTTTTCTCATGGATCACAGATCTGTGCTACTTTCTGAATAACATCTGAAAATAATTATTTCATATATTTTGTCCAGCTTAATACTTGTTTCTGGTGGGAGCCTTGTCTGGTAAAACTTACTCCGTCATGCCACAAACATGCCACACATTCTGAAAGATAGATTGTGTGGTTATAGCTTAGCCATCATTGCAAGTTTTTAAAAAGCTCGTTTGTTTTATGAATATTACATGAAGAATGGTTTTATCTATTTCAGTGAAACTGACTAGACTCTCCCAAATCCTGATAAGTAAGGCTTTCACTGCATTTAAAAAAAAAACAAAAAAACCTTTCCCAAGGTTTGCCATTTCAAAACTGAAATGGCAGGTAAAAGGGGTAATCAAAAATCCACACTCAATTTTATCCTCTGGACATCCATGGTACAATCTTAATGTTGTTTTATAGAAGGCAGGGGAGATTTATGTTTTGCGTTTGGAGTGGCTGGAGAGTTTCAGAGAGCACTAGACTAAATAGCAGAAGATATAGAATTTTGTCCTGGGGCTCTATTACTTACTAACCATGTGGTCTTGGAGCAAGGTGCTAGTTTTCTCATCTGTGAAATTATACATGGTTTATCTTCCTCCAGAGACTGGCATGTGGTTCAGACATGGTTAAATAGATTGGAAAGGACACTGTAGACCATAAAACACCATATAAATATGAGGTCTATATCTCTCCTCTTACCTTGGGAAATATAAGTCAAGTTTATAAATAAAGATGACAATTTCAAGTGTAAAAAGTGAAAAACAAGAAGAAGACCAATAATGGAATGGAAATAAGAACTGCAAGGGGATAACTTATTTGTTTTTATTTATTGAAAACCACTGTTTTAGTTTCTTAGTTCTGCCGCAACAAAATACCACCAACAGGGTGATAAATATCACATCTCTGCTATTTAAATCACCTGAAATCAAGATGTCAAAAGGGAATGCTCTTTCCGAAGTCTGTAGAGAAGAATCGGTTCCAAGCCTCTGCAGGTTTCTGGCGTGGCCCGCAATCCTTGGTTTTCCTTGGCTTGTGGCATAACTCAGTTTCTGCCTCCCGCCCCCCACAGCCACCTTCCTGTCTGGTCCAATTCTCCCCTTCTTATAAGGACACCAGTCATATTGGATGGGGGCCCACCATAACCCATGTTAGTCTCATCTTAACTAAGTATATCTGCAAAGATCCTGGTTCCCAAATGAGGGTCACATCCACAGGATCAGGGGTTAGAGGCTGACCATGTCGTTTGGGGGAACAAAATTCAACCCTTAATAACCACTTACATGTTCTTAGAAGAAAAAAATCCTTTAACGTCATCAAAACATGTTTAAATGTGGTACCATCAATTTCTTTTCATTAATCCTTTGTTTTAATTGTAGCGGTATATTCTGGAAATAGTTATTACACTGATGAAATTTCATTGAAGAAAGTAATATCTCAATTGTTATCATTTGCTCTATGCTATACTTTCAATGATTTGGCCCCAATGACAATTCAGAAGAATACACTGCTTTTAAAAACAGCAATTATACTTCAAAAAATTCAAAGATTTAGAGACTTATCCCACATTGCTAAAAACAAATGCTTGATGTAGTTGAGACAAACAATTAGTTCAGGACATCATGACTGGTAGTACTTTCCATTTCTCCACTTGACAGGCTTATTTATCTCAAAATGAATTTGCTTGTTTCAATAATCTTACAATCTCAGAATCCTGGGTCATGGGAGCCATGAAGAGACCTGCTCTGAGCCAAGATGCCATTTTATAGATTTAAATACTGATGGTCACTCACCCAGGGGAGTCTCTGAAATGCAGATAGAAAGGCACTGTTTACTCAATGGGAGAGTAAATTAAAACTATGCCCACCCATTACTATAAAATATGTCACTTTGTTTTCAGGTTATTTAATCTATCATTATTTTTAATGCTTTTGTCTTTAGTAGTGGAGAGCACAGTACTCAATATTTGGGGAAGTTACAAAGGAAGTGAATGGTAGAGGTTCTTCCCTCAAATATCTTACCCTGAACTGAGAAAGAAAGGTCAGCTCAGAATATTGTGTTATTATTTCAGTGTCTTTGACACAGGTCAAAGCAGTGGATTGAATACTGTCCCCCCATATGACACGTCCAACTTCTAACACCTGCTACCTATGAATGTGACCCTATTTGAAAATAATGTCTTTGGAGATGTAAATAAGTTAGAGGATCTTGCGATGAGATTATCCTAGATTTAGAGGAGACTCCAAATCCAAAGACTGGTGTCCTTATAAGAGAAAGGAAAGGGAGATTTGAGATACAGAAATGCCTAGAGAAGAAGGCCATGTAAACATGGAGGCAGAGACTGGAGTTATGAAAACCAAGGCAAGAATACCAAGGATTGCTGGCAGCTGCCAGAAGCCGGGAGAGAGCCACGGACAGATGCTCCTTCAGGGTCTCCAGAGGGAACCAACCCTGCCATCTCCTTGAATTTGGGCTACTGACCTCCAGAACTGTGAGAGAATCAACTTGTTCTTTTAGCCCCTTCGTTTGCGGTAACTTGTTATAACAGCTGTAGGAAACTAGTGCAAGGATGTCATAAAGAAGACTGGGAAGGGAGAATCAGAAGGATGGAGCCTCCAGCTTGCCTGGCTGACAGAGCCCTGTTTGCTGTTGAACAGGGTCTCTCCATTACCCCTGGCAGGGTGAATGTTGATTAAGCTAAGCCAATCATGGAAAGTTGCCCTTGCCGGAGATATGGTTATTCATGAACATCTGAGGCAGTCCTGGTCAAAGAGAAAGGAAGGGAAGTTTGAGCAAGGCTATTGTTTTCCTTGTTCTTTTCTTTTTTCAATTTTTATTTTCAAATAATTTCAAATTTACATAACAGTTGCAAAAATAGTTTTTAAAAACTCACAGAGACTTCCAACTTTTCCCCACCCCCCAAGATATCCTGATCCACCTTTGCCATAGCATTCTATCTATCTGTCTGTCTGTCTGTCTATCTATCTATCTATCTATCTATCTATCTATCTATCTATCTATCTATCTTCTGAACCTTTTGGAGAAGGTTGCACACATCACACACCTTGAACACTTAATACTTTCATGCACCTTTCCTATGAACAAGGATATTCACTTAAGTAGTCACCTTACATGCAGTTACCAAGTTCAAGAAAGTTAACATTGATATAAAGCTTAAATTCTGTACTGTATTTTTCCTCATGTAACAACAATGTCCTTTTGGGACTTTTTCTTTTCCATTCTTAGATCCCATCCAGTGTCACATACTGCCTTTTTTTTTGTCTTTTTTTTCAAGATACGTAGATCACACAAAATGTTACATTAAAAAATATAAGAGGTTCCCATATACCCCGCTGCCCACCCACCTCCCTCTCCTCCCACATCAACAACCTCTTTCATCATTGTGGCACATTCATTGCATTTGGTGAATACATTTTGGAGCACTGCTGCACCGCATGGATGATAGTTTACATTGTAGTTTACACTCATCCCCAGTACGGGTTGAGACTATAATGTTGAGAAAACCCTTTAGAAAATACAATAAGGAAGGGTTACTGGTTTCTGGTGTTTGGTGGGGGGCATCTAGCATAGGGTGCTTCTGGGGTAGGCTTCTAGGGAGTGCGTGAGTGCTTATCTTGTTCTTGAAAATGAACCCAGGACATAGATTGGCTTATATCAGCCTCTCAAGGAAGACATCTAGGATACATGGTTGTAAATGTAGCAACTGTCTTGCATCTTGAAAGCGAAAAACACGAAGACAAAAGCCAACAACTCACCGGAAATGGCAAAAAGGAGAGAGGGGAGTGCCTGAGGTATTCTGCTGATGTATTAAGTTAGCCTGGAATCACTCAGTTCTTCCTCTTTTCACATGACAAGTTAAATCCTGCACATTGCTCAGAAATAAATAGAAAAGAAGGAAGAGAGGGAGGGAGGGAGAAAAGATGGTAGGAAGGAAGGAAGGAAAGAAGAAAGGAAGGAAGGAAGAAGAGAGGGAGGGAGGGAGGGAAGAAGGAGAAAGAGGAAAGAGAAAGAAAGACAGAGAAAAAAGAAACAAAGAAGAAACAGAGAGAGAGAAGGAAAGAGGGAGGGAGAGGAGGGAGAGAGGGAGCCAGTAGGAGGGAAGTCAAGTTAGGAGAGAATGATATGAAACCAGGGAAGATAGTTTTCGAAGGAGGAAGTGATCCCAAATCCCTAAAGCCTTATAAAGATCAAGTTCAATGAAGACTGGAAATAACTCCAGATGGTTATTGGTGACCTTAACAATTCAAATGAGGCTGAGGGCAAAAGCCAGGCAGTAGTGGGGCTAGGAAGGAATAAGCATCAAGCAAAAGAAAACAGTAAATACAGACAGCATTTTCAAGAGGGTTTATTGGAAAGGGAAGGAAGATAGGGAGGGCAAGGAAGAGACAATTTTTAGGATGATTTTTATTTATTTATCTATTTATTTTTTAGTGTTTATAGGCAAAGGATCAAGAGTCAGTAATGAGGCACAGGCTACGGGAGGCTACAGGAGGGAGAATGACTTACGTGTAAGGTCTCTGAGGTGGGAAGGGGTAAGCTTAGGAACACAGATACAGGTTTTGCCTTTGACTAAAAGGCCTCACGATTCTCAGCGGGTAGGAGTGAGGAGTGGGGTCATTCAAATGAGAGGAGAGCTGGGCAGCAGAAGCCAGAGGGCTGGTGACGTTATGCTTTGCCCTAAGTAGGAGAGAATGTTGCCTGTGGAGAATGAAGGGGGCGGTGTTGACTTGGAAGCTGGAGGGCCACATTCTGTATCCTTGGACATGCTCAAAACAGCTGCATCTCCATTGATGGAAGAATGGAATTCGCCCAAGAATGTGGCAGGGTTAAATCATGCAGTTTGTTGCACCCAAGCGAATGATATACCATTGGGGTTGCTGCTATAATTAGATTAAAGGACATGCCACAAGGCTTCATCAAGATTTGTAGTGATCCCAGGAAATATGTGACTGCATCTGTGAAAAAGTAAAAGATGAATTAATGCCTTAAAGAAAGGGAGGTGATTGCAAGACATGTGGGAGGTTACTCTTTAGAAAGGGTTACTGTGTAGCACAACATTGTGATACAATGGGAAATTTTAAGTTGTAAATATGTTACCAGAATAGATATTTTAAAAAACCATAGAACTATACAACAGCTAACCCTAATATTAACTGTAGACTACAGTTACTAGTTTAATTATAATAATATAGTTTTATTAATTGTCAAAAATTACAACACAAATACAAAGTGTAAATAATAGGGAAAGCTGTGTGTGGTGGGGTAGGTATCTGGAATTGATACTTTCTGCATGATTTCTTTGTAAACCTACAACTTCTCTAATAAAAAGTATTAATGAATAATGTGTCTAGGATTTAATATCTTGTGACTTATATTCTATCAGCTTAATATACACAGACATGTGAAATAGGCAACATTTAAAAATTTTAAATTTAAAACATGTATAACAATTTGAGCATTCATGTATATATTCCCATCCTGGTGGCTCATGTAGGCCATCTGCTTTGAAGACAGCAGGATTCTGTCAATTCTGGTAGCACATTTAAGAAGGGTAGATGATATGGTGATCCCTAAAAGAAACCTTGATTCACTTGTTCAAAATATTAAGCAGTGAACATAAGAACTGGACATGATACTAAATAACTATTATCTTCCACTGTTTTATTAAACAACAACCACAACCTCATTGGGTTTTGCCTCTTTTAGCTTATTTTGCCATCAATTGCTATGTGATGAATCACTCCAAAACTCAGTGATGTAAAAGCGACATGATTCTTATCATTTCTCATAGCTCTCGGTATTTACTGGGCTCAGTTAGGTGGTTTTTGCGCAAGGGTCTCTCTTACTGTTGTAGTCAGATGGAGGTCTTTGGCTGGCGTCATCACCTGGCTTACCTACTCACACATCTGGAGGTAGATGTTGGCTGTCGGCTGGGACCTCAGCTGGGACCTCAGATGGAGTGTAAGGCCTAACTTTACCCCTGGCCTCTGTGTGTACTTGCTACTTCTTTACAAGGCACCTGACTTCCAAAGGTGAACATCCCGAGAGGACAAGGTGAGAGCTCTATGGTCTTTTATGACCTCACCTCGAAGGTTCCATAGCATCACTTCTGCTGTAGTCAGAGGCCATCCATAATGCAAGGGGAGGAACAAAGACCCCCATCTGTCTACAGGGCAGGGTTGGCATCACAGAGGGAAAAAAAGTGAAATGGGAGCTCTGGTTGGGGCCATTTTGGAAAACACAATCTGCACACAGCGCTGGACAGAACCGCCCTCTATCTAGACTACAGCCTGAAGTCCAGCTCTTTATGTCTCTTTCAGTCCCACTGTCCTGTAAGGCCCTGTTGGAGAGTTTGTCTCTGGGATGCTACTAAGGGTGATTGACTGCTTGGGCCACAAATGGCAGCTGTAGATGCTGTCTGACAAGTTGAAGTTGGGAGTACTCCTTGCCAGGGATTTTTAACAAAAGCATGTTGGCTCTTCTTCCAGTCTTTATCATCTTCAATTATAACATTTTTGCCATGATTATATTCCCTTAAAAACAAATCTGAAAGGAACTAGAGAATAATTTAGGGAATGTGTAACAGTGAGTTCAGCAGTGGGTGAGGATGGTGGTTAATAAGAGCCCCTGCTTTAAACCCCATTCCCATTGAGCATGCCAATCTTTCAGACCTCTGTTGAAATAGCTCCAGTGGCTCCTCCTGTGCCAAGTGCAGTGTGGCCCTCCCCAGCCCCTAAGGACCCGCAGGCGTGGCCACTGCTCACCCTGCTCCAGCCTCCCAGCCCTCCTGGCTGCTCCCTCTCATCCTTAGACCTTCTCACTGTTCAAGCAAAATTCCAGATTCATGTTGCCTCAACCACCAACTCCTCAATTTACATCTCAGGTTGGAAAGGAACTTAAACCTAAGTCCCAATGGAGTTGCAGCACCTACTCTCCAGTTCACTGGACTCACCCTGGATAACTAACAAGGAGATAAGGATGGACAACCACCACCCCAGGAAACCAAGAGAGTCTATAACTGCAAGCAAGAGAGTCCCATCCATCAGCCAAATGGGATTGAGGCCCCCTCTAAGTTAGAGGTGGAGTGGTCATCACCATCCCTAAATCCTCAGGATTGGGGAATAAAATATGGCCTAGAGTGGACTTGCTGGTATTCTACTATAGACTTACTGCAATTCTAGCAATGGAGGAAGTTATATCATTGATGTGAAGACACTGGTCATGGGACATTTTGAGAGCAGGGAGAGGGAAAAACAGGTGTAATGCGGGGGCATTTTTGGGACTTGGAAATTGTCCTGAAGGACATTGCAATGGCATGCAAGCCATTGTATTCTTGTCATAACCTACAGAATTATGTGGGAGAGAGTGTAAACTACAATGTAAACTATAATCCATGCTTAGTGGCAATGCTCCAAAATGTGTTCATCAATTGCAATGACTATTCCATACTAATGAATGATTCTAATGTGGGAAAATGTGGGAGGGGTGTGGAGTGGGGCATATGGAAATCCCTTATATGTTTTTGTGTAACATTTTGTATATTAGAAGTATCTTTTAAAAAAATAAAAAATACATTAAAAAAAAGATTGTGGTTAATAGTATAAATATAAGAATTCTCTTCTTTTTCAAAGTGCTAAGAATATGGTGATACATGCGAAAATTACAACTAATGTAACTTACAGATGATAGTAATATGGCAATATTTTGCCTCAGTGGCAAGAAGATATTATTTCAACGCTAAGGGACAACAATAGAGGGTGTAAGGGGATATGGGATTTTTCCTTTTGAAGTAATAAAAACAATTTTAAAATTGATTGAGGTGATGAAAACACAACTCTGTGATGAAAATATGAGCCACTGAGTGTATACTTTGAATGGATTGTACAAAGCATGGGACTGTATAACACTGTGTACCCCATGGTAGATGATGGAATGTGGTTAACAGAACAAATAGAACCTTCTCTCACAAATGATAACAAATATATATTAAAATATAAGGTGTTAATAATTGGGTGGGTTGGGAGAAAAAACAAATGCAAGATATGGACTAAAGTTAGTAGTAATATGTTGACGATGCTCTTTCATAGTCTGGAACAAATGTTTCACAACAATGCAAGGTGTTGGTGGTGGGGAGATGTATGGGATCCCTGTATGGTGAAACACATGCTTGTTTTATAAATTCACAAATTTTACTATACACTTATTGTTTGTATATGTTCACATATGAATGATAAACTTCACTTTAAAATGTTATTTTAAAAAAACAAGACAAATCTGAACCCATTTCTCCTCCATCAAAAACCTTCCATTGTATTCCACTGCATATAGATCAAGTTGAAATGCTTTAGGTTTTGGTCCCAGTGTTATAATAATTCAATTAAAGAAAAATCAGTAAGTTGACAAATAATGGCACTTGATAATTAGATTTGGGGATTACAAATATAGAAAGATGGTAGTTTTATTCACCTCCCATTTCTCCACTCCCGAAGGACCCCTTTGGTGAGGCATGGTGCATACCTAACTCCATTCTTAAGCCCTGGCCCACGTGAAGCTAAGTTAACAGAAAGATGCCTTTGGTGAAACCAGAAAAAAGAGAGAGACATGCCAAGCACAACGAAGCACTAAAGTTATGTGTAGCAGTTTGATATAATTGATAAATTCCAAAAAGTAATACTGGATTTTGCTTGTAATCTGATCTGAACCTGGGCATGATTGAGTTATGATTAGGGCATTGCATCCGCACCCTTGGTGGGTGGGGACTCACAGATAAAAGGTGTGGTGAAGAACAGAGTTGGAGATTTCTGATGTTAGAGTTTGATGCTGAAGATGTGGGAAGTTAGCAACCAGAGGAGAGAGAAGGCAGCACCAGGGAGGAAGGAACCTTGAACCCAGAGAAAAGCAAGCCCCAGGAATGTAGGAACCCAGGAAGCCTGAACCCTCACAGATGTCGTCCACCATCTTGCTCAAGCAGACTTTGATGAGGGAAGAAACGTATGCTTTATGGCCTGGTATCTGAAAGCTCCTACCTCAAAAAAATACCCTTTATAAAAACCAACCAATTTCTGGTATTTTGCATCAGCACCCCATTGAATGACTAACACATTAGCTAAGTAGTCCATCTTGACACATAAAGGATTTGTATTTTAGATACATCATCCTTCAGGCCAAATCAGAAAAAGCTATTTTCCATCCTTGCCTCCCAAGTCAGATCCTTTCCCAGATTCATCAGGTGGAAAATCTCATGGTTGCAAAAAGCTAACAGTCTGGACTTAAGGCAAAGAGCAGAAACAATTAAGATTCTTTGGAAAAGACAGAGCAGATGACGGAATTAGACCAGGGGTCCACGAACTATGACCAGTGGTTCAAATTTGGGCTACCTCTTTTCTTTTCTTTTTTTTTTTTTTAAATAAAAACAAGCCACACCCAGTTACAGACTGCTGTGTGTGGCTTCTTTCAAGCTACAGAAGAAGAGTTGAGTAGTTATGTCAGAGACTGTATGACTTGCAAAAGCGAAAATATTTACTATCTGGCTCTTTCAGAGAAAGTTTGCTGGCCCCTGATCTAGAAAACCAAGGTGAAGAAGAAGGGTATAAAAAAACCATGGGAGGGGGAACTGCCTTGAGACCCGGTGATGGACTCATTGCTAGTTGAGGGATTATCAAGGGGAAATTCAAAGAAGTGTTTGGCATCAACCTCTGGATTCTGGATAGTGTTATGATAAGGCCTATTTTTTATATATTTACTAATAGTAATGACAAAGGGGGCTACAGAAAGAGAAATAAGGATGCTTCCATCCTTTAAAGTTTTATCTCTCATTACATACTCTAATGCATGCTGGGCTTTTGTTAAAGTAGCATCCTGCATTTTCATGAATCTCCCACCTTATTGAAACAGCTTCAAATGAATTACCACATTTCCAAAGAGCTTTCCCAGATGCCCATGCTCCTACCATCCTCCGTGGGTTTGAGCTTCCTTTGCAGCACTTAGAACAACTGGATTTATACTGGATCGTTAGGGCATGCATCTGTCTCCCTAAGAAGATTGTCAGCTCCTGAAAGGTAAGAATATTTTTGTCTCTCTTTCTTTTTTCCTTCATTTTTCTATTCAAGCCTTATGTACTCTAATTAATACAGTGCTTTATAAACTGTAAATATTTGGTAAAGGTTCACTAACTTGAACATGAGAACTTAGGGTAAAAATAGTTACTTAGTCCCAGTCCCCTTTCTTGTAGAAACTGAAGACTAGAATACCTTGACTCAAAAATTTCACATGGGTGGCTATTCTTGAAATGCAGAAATTATTCTCAGACAACTACCTAAAGTCTGTCATCTCATGAAGAAAGGAGCTCATGTATGAAGGGATACCAGGTCCCTTGAAGCAATTGGCTACAGTGAGATTGCATTTGGAGAAGGAAGCTACCATGGAATCTGCCATCTCCATCCTAAACCCAGAGGAGACCAGATGTTCTACATTCTCTGACATCTCCTCTGTGATTATCCACTTCAGTCAAGATTAAACAATATGGAGGACTCAGTCCAGGAAGCTGGAGTGGGGTTTTTCTATTTCAGCTAAGAGGGTGGAGAGTACTGATTTTGTACTTCAAAAAATAAAAAAATAAAAATAAAAAAAGGATCCCATTCCAATATAAATTAATGTTTATAATTTCCTCTCTCCAATGGTGGCTGCCATTGTCTCCAAACCAACACTTATCATTATAGTCATTTTGGGGTTTTAACTGGCACAGGAAAAAATGACTAAATTGAATATATCAAAATATATATCAAAATGTTCAAAAATAGTATCATTTCATCCTTAACAAGGATGAAAACTTTAAATCCAAGAGCATTTTTCTTGATAAGACTAATAAGAACCAAAACAAAGCAAATTACGTATCATGAAGTGTTTTCCTATTGACCTGTATAATCTTTATTCCAAGTGCCATATAGCATAGTTTTATTCCTAGACTTTAGTCTAAAATCGAATGCATTAGCAAGTGCTAAAATGGCCATGCTGAGAGGGATGGATATTAGAGGGGTAGAAGTGGTACAGGGAATAGCAGCAGCTGCAGTGCATTTTACATTGTTCTTTTTTCAAAAAAGTGACTAAAAACATTTTTGAAAGGCTTAATATTTAATATAAAATTTACTTATAATTTTGAGAGAATGTTTTTTTTAAATAAAACATACTGTTCTTAGGAGTCTACTATTTCAACATACTTAATCATAGAATATGTGTTATTCTTAGTCTAGCAAAGAATGTTAAGGTTCATTTTGATATGAAAAGCAGGAAAACAGCATATAAAATGCACAAATAAATCCTTGAACAATACCCTATTGAAGACTGTCATATTGATGTATAAATCGGTTATTTTTCTGGCTTAGAAAAACTCTGTCCATGGAGGTAGAGTTCAGTATCTGGATTACAGCCAATTTCTCTTTAACCTCTAATGAAAGTACAGCCACTAAATTTCCCTTGCTCAGATATAAACCCACTGCCTAATGTTAAGCAATCATGATTGAATTGATGCTCTTCCTTTCAACTTATTTTACTTAATCATATTTATTAGAGAAGCTTAGCACATCAAAAGTACATTTAAAAATATTTCCCATGATTAACCTTAGGGCAAAAGAGTTAATGCAATTTATTTTGCCCAGTTCATTAACTATCTTTCTGATGGGCTAACAGCTCTGTGATGAAGACAGCGGACATCAATTAAATGAAACCAGAGTTTCCAGCAGCCAATAGTCAGCTAAGTTGCTGGGCATTGAGTAGCAACCAATGGTTGCACTTATTTCCAAGAATTTCTTAGTTCTGTGCCTTGAGGATAGTATTTGGGAAACAAACCTAAGTGACTAGATCAATTTGAAAAATCAAAACATGTTTAGCTGGGTTAGGGAAATTTTAACAAAAGTTGATTTTTAGAATAGCATTTAACTATCTTATCATCATATGTTCACCCTCAAAAGTTGTTGTTATTTAAGGTATAAACAGACATGCATAAGAAGTAAAAATTATTGAACCTGAGTTATCCCTACTGTCTTCCCAGAAGGATGTGATTAAATAGAAATTTAAATAGATTAAATGTGTTTAAAAGAGACAGCTAAAATTCATATAATTGGTATTTTTTAATGAAGTAGGCAGTATACTATTTGGGAACAAGGGTTGTTTAAATCCCCAATGTAAAAAGAAAATTACTTTTCAGTTTTATTTTTAATTAAATAAGGTACATTATGATGTGGAGATCCTAGGGCAGGCTCTGCCACTCTCATAAAATAATGTATCAAAGTACCTCTCTCTTTTCCTTTAGGGTTTGGGGAGTATATTCATTTTCTAGGGCTGCCGTAACGAGTGCCACACACCGGGTGGCTTCAAACAATGGCAATGTATTCTCTTACAGTTCTGGAAGCTAGAAGTCTAAAATCAAGGGCCCAGCAGGGCCGTGCTCCCTGAAAGAGAATCCCTGCTTCCTCCAGCTTCTGGTGCTTGCCAGCACTCCTTGCCGCTCCTTGCTTTGCATCTACAGCAGTTCAGTCTCTGTCTCCATCATCACGTGGCTGTCCCTCTCATGTCTGTCTGTCTCCCCAATGTCCCTTTGTCATAAAGTCACCAGTTATACTGCACTAAACCAGTTTGATGTCATCTCAGCTAATCGCATCGTTAATGATCTCCTCTTCAAATAAGGCCACGCTCAGGGGATTGAGGGTTAGAACTTGAACATATATTTTGGGAGGATAAAATTCAACTCTTTGCAGGGAGGGTGAGGAGGGAACTTGCTCAAACGATGGGGCTTGGAAAAGGTGCATTCCTGCAGGATCAGGGACACTTGCGTGAAACACAGGAGACCCTTCTGGCCATTAAGTGTGGAAAACTCCCAGTGAGTTGGTCCATGTGAAGCACCTAGCACTGGACCTTGCACAAAGCAGATACTCAAGACAGTTAGCTGTTACCCTTATCATCCCAATACAAACAATGGCAGAAAAGCTCTGGTTGCTGATTCCTGCTTTAGGGTATGAACCCCTCAACGATGTTGATTTACTGTAACATTAAGCTATTATGAGAAGGAAAACCAAAGGTATAACATAAATATTCTTCCTTGACTTTACTCAGGTTACTTATTACCTTGGGAGAATAAAATTCTGTGTAGCCTTTTATTGACATTAGGAAGTTTCATTGAATCTGAGGTCATTTTTTATAGAAGAAACTGAAAATATCTGTCATCACCAGAAAGCTACCAACTCCAGGAGAAAACAAGTCCTGTTGAGACCTTGATTTTGAACCTCTGGCCTTCAAAACTCTGAGACAATAAACACTGTTTAAGCCAAACCTGTTGTGTGATATTTGTCATAGTGGTTCTGGTAAACCAAGACATTGATATGCAATAAATAATGGCAATATACGTTAAACAAAAAACAAAATATGCAATGAAGAAAAAAAAAAAAACTTAGGCATGATGGGAAATGTTTGTTTCTTAAAGGCTGCCAAGGCAGTACACCAGAAATAGTTTGGCTTTTACAGTGAGGGCTTATTGACTTGCAAGCTTAAGTTCTGAGGCTGAGAAAAGTCAAATCAAGGCATCATCAAGAGACACTCTCTGCCTGAAGACTGGCTGCAGGTGATCCTGGACTCCTCTTTCAAATGGGAAGGCATGTGCAGCATCTGCCGGTATCTGCTTTCTCCTCCAGGCTCCATTGCTTTCAGCTTCTGGCTGCTCTGTCTGTTGCTTTCTCTTTCATCTTCTTTAAGTTCCTCTCTGAGTTTTCCTTTGTGTCTTTGTGGCCCCCTCTCTCCATATTCATCCCATATATAATCCCCAGTAAGAGGATTAAGACCCACTCTGGGTCATGCCTTACTGAAATAATCTAATAAAATAGCTCCACCCACAGGGATGGGCCAGTTTCAAGAACATGATTTTCTGGGGGTACATACAGCCTCAAAGTACCACAGAGGGCTACTTGAGATTGGTGGGGTCAGTGATGGCCTTGAGGATGATGGTTGGTGATGACATTTAATCTGAGACCTGAATGCTGAAAAAGTGACCTGTGGCCATATCAAAATCTTTGGGGAAAACTTTCCAGGCAGAGAAGTTGATATGGCAATCTCCCAAGATGGCATCCATCAGTTCTTTCCCTCCTTATATGGGCATGCCACTCCTGCTACGAAGTAGTGGAGTCTTTTCCCTCCTTCACTTAATATGGGCTGGCCTAACATCTGCTTTGCCAGAAGCTGTGCCAGTTCCAGGCATACCTTTTAAGAGGCCTGGCAGCACCTGCTTTCCCTCTTTGAAGCCAGTTACCTTGAAACTACCATGCTGTCAGGGAGCCCAAGCTACAAGGGGAGGCTACATGGGGAAACATATAGGTGCCAGACATATGAGTGAAGTCTTAGTGAACCTTCCAGTCTATCCCAATTGACAAGGAAGAGAAGAACCACCCAGCTGAGCCCAGGCAACCCACTGAATTGTGAGACCTAGCTTGATGTTTTATACCACTAATTTGGGGGATAGTTTGTTTTATAGCAATGGATACCTGAAACAATGAGAACATAACAGTCTGAGGATTGGGATTTTCCTAACAGGTTGACATCCACAAAACTGAAAGGAGGTGATAAGTCTCCCCATGTTCTAAAGAGAGGACTGGAAACCTCCCATATTGGACTTGCTAGGAGGTGGATCTGCTGCTTATACAAGCCATAGTATAAGAAATTGCTAGAGGCACTGTTTGAAGGATGCTTTGAAGTATGTGGTAGGAAAATGTGCAGTGCTGTTTTCCCTTCTTTGCTCATGAGTTTGAAGGGACTGAGTCCTGCTCCCTGATGTAAGGCATGTATAAGAGGCAGTAACTGAAGCTCTTGGGGGCTCAGGGATGTTTGCAGAAGGGGAGACTGGGCTCTTATTTCTTCTCTCAGAGCTTGCCCACAGAAGCTCAGAGACCCACCTTCTGTTGTGACCAGAGAAGAGAAAAGAGGAGTTTTTGGAGAACCTGACAGGCTCCCCCTGGGATTTCGGTAGCAAAGAAACTATTGCTCACTGCTTGGTTGGAGAAGTCAAAGCTAAAAAGCCGACTGGGGAAACTGGCAAGGACAGGGTGAGAAGAGAGCACAAAAGATACCAGCACCTCTGGCCAGCACTTTGGCGGGAAAGTGCCCACAGGCCTAGAGACCCTGTGGAAGGCAAAGAAGGACCTGAGGTCACCTGAGAAGCACTCCCCTCTGCCTAAAGGCTGCCTGCTGAGGGAGAGGGTCCCAAAGGCCAGCCCTGGGTCGGATGAGTGGGGGAGGAGGGGTCTGAATCATGAGTCAAGGAATGCCTCAGGGAGCAGGGCAGTGTGGGTGCCCGTGGGATGGTGGGGATGGTGGGTGGTTTCTAGAGAGCTCGCCAGCTCCCCCTCTAAGGAAGAGCTAACGTGGGCATCATGACTGAGGGCACTGGGTTTGAGAGCAGGAGGGAGTTCACATGGCTCCGCGATGGGGCAGGTCATGGCACCCTTCCCTTGATCCCCACCCCGCAGGCCTGCCCTTCCCTAGAGAAGCCAGATGCTGGGAGGTGAAGCTGGGAGAAGGAAAGGAGGGGGAGTGGAGGGAGAGAGGAGCTTCACACCAGAGGGCTTTCTTAGAGAGCGAGCAGAGAGCTAAGAGCACTGTCTGAGACCTCTATGAAGGGAAGAGGTTTGAGAGGGGGGAAGAGCAATGGTGGGAGAAGCAGAAAGCTCTTTTCTGCTTCTGCCTTCCCAAGTTTAGCCCATATAATAAACCAGGTACAAGTTAAAAGCCCTAAGGGAGGAACAGGTTTATTGGCTGAGGATCTGAAGAAGGCATTGGTGGCAGGAAAGTAATGAAGTCGAAAGCAAAGCAAGGGCGAGACGGGCATGAGGGGATGGTGGCAGAGAGGGGTGGGCTGGGGTTCAGCCTGTGGAACTTGGCAGCCTGAGAAGTGTTTTGAATTGGACTCTGAAAGCCATTGGGGAGTTTTAAGCAAGAAATTAATACGGTCTGATTTTAATTTTATTTATTTTTTTTATCTCCACTTCTTCTGTTCTGGGGAACTGGGCTTTTGGGAGTAATAGTAGCAGAAGCAGGAGGTGTGGGAGCACTGGAGGTGAGACTAGAGGTGCCGGTGAGAATGCTGCCAGGTGGAGGGGTTTATACTGCCAAGCATTTTGGAAACTGGCTGAGGTGAGTGGGGGAGATATTTGGTTTTGTTTTTTTGACAGAGGAAAGTCCATCTAGACAAGGGTAGGGCCAGAGTGGTTGTCAGTGCTCTGTGGTAAATACATACATGGTCCTCGGACTGCAACGTGCAAGCTAATCACCAGGAAGTGGGCTAACAGGCAAACTCCTGGATCTCCTCCTTAAAGCTCTTGAGATTTGGTGTGGATGGTATGGGGGTCTGTGAGCAGCTTCCAGGGACGCTGAAATTCTCTGAATCCTTGTTCTGGAAGAGCCTCCGGCTCCTCAGGCTTTTGGCTTTCTCAGATGTCCAGTTAACCCTCAACTCTGAATTTCAACTTAGCACATTTTAAATGTTTTCTTTCATTGCTTTCTTTTTTATATCATTTTTTAAAACATGGGCTTAAAATATTTTGAGGACTAGTTGTTTTTTCCCCCTTCCTCCTCTCTCTTTTTAAATTTTGCTCCTTAAGGAACAATGTTTCCTGTGCTTCCATACTTCTTAACTGTTTTTAAAGCAACATGGTATTCACAATGTAAAAGCATCTGAAGGACAATGTATCAATTACAAGCTGATCAAATGAGAAACAGAAAGAAAGGGCTTTAGGGGTACTAAATAAAGGACCCAATTTTTCCAATATGTAACAGAGTCACAGACCCCAGCCTCTTCCTCCCATAACCAAAGCCATTTTGGGAGAATAGACATCCAAGTTGTAGGCAATAAACGGTAAATGAAAATATACGAATGCCTTTATCAGGCATTTTAATCTAAAAAGTGAAAAACACCCGTAAGGTAGCAGACGTTTAATGCTAGGCTATCGGACCTAATGTAAGACAGCTTGCTTTTACCTACAACAAAATGGAATTTGTTCCAGATAGCTGGATAAGCTGGATGTGGCAGGAAATGCATGATTCAATCATACAGGGTCTAATAACTCATACTGATCCCAGGCCAAAGTTAGTAAATGTTGCAAACCGTCCGGAGATCATCTGGAGGCAGATGGCAGAGGCATTGCCTCGTTGGTGCTGATGAGAATGAAGTCATTCAAGTCACTGATGGAGAGAGGAGGAAAACTGAGTGTTCCAAGAAGTCTATTTTCTTCCAAGTCAGTGGCTTATTTATTTTTCCACTAAAAGCCATCCAAATGACCCTTTCAGAACAGGGTTGTTGCCTAACAAAATTTGTGTAGGATAATTCAAGGATTCATTCTATCAGATCAAAGCACTTGAAAACAAGAGAGACACATTTCAAAAAAGCACAATGCATAAGTGAAAATGAATTTTTACTCTCTTTATGATTGCTTTCATAAGCCCGAAGAAAATGCCAGTAGATGCAGACAGGTTGATGGGCAAATGTTCAGAGAAAACGTCTTTGCCAAAAACTGAGGCCAGATTCACATAAAATGACTAACTAAAATATGGGTGTGTGCTTGGCACGCCTGGAGAACAAATCGAATGGATACCATAGTAAAAACCACACAAGGTATCCAATCTTTTGTTGGACATGGCTTTGCCTCAGACAGGGAGACAAGTGAACTGCATGTCCCAAACTGAAAAGAATGCAGTACATCTTGTGTAACTGCTTGTTTCATTCTCATACATAGAGCACAAGTGGAAAGCAAACTGGCATTCTCTCATCTCTATTTCAATAAGCTAGAAGGACATTAATCATAAACATAATTAAAGTAAGTTACCATTCAGCAGCAGCCCACGAGCTGGATGGTTAATTGACACACATCTGGATCATATTAGCAACTTAAATTTTATGTAGGGGAAAATAATTTCTTAAGTAATAAAGTCTCTTTAATGTGACTGAATTCCAAAGCAGAACGTTGTATTTTTTATTTTTTTGGTACTTGTATTTACTGAAAAATACAGTCATATTTACTGAAAAATAGAGTTCTACTTTTCTCCTCTTATGAGAAAGATACTTCCTTTAGGCAAAATGAATGTCTAATAAAATATACTGTAAATGTTAAAACAGGCAGCAGATGTAGCTCAAGTGGTTGAACGTCTGCGTCCCACGTACAAGGTCCTGGGTTAAATCCCTGGTACCTCCTAAAAAGAAAACAAATGAAAAACCAAATTTCATTAGGGAGTGGATGTAGCTCAGTGGTTGAGTGCCTGCTTCCCATGTATGAGGTCCTGGGTTCAATTTCCAGTACCTCCTAATAAACAAAAAAAAGTTAAAACACCATGGTTCTCTTATATTATGTGGAGACAGTGTACACTTGTCAAGGTCATCAAGTGGGAAAAAACAACAACAACATTTCATAGTAATTATTTATTAAAAAACTGGTTTGGCACCCAGTAGAAAGAGGCTAAAAGTGCAGTAATTTTTTCAATGGCATTAAAATCAAGATGGCACAGAAAGGTTGAGATGATTGATCTATTATTGCAAAGTAATGCGTCTGCCAGAATCTACTTGATAGTTTTTGACTGATGCTTTGAAAAATGTTCAAATTGGAAAAAGAAATCGACATGTCTCAACTAGGTCTAGAAGTTTATGCCATTCATTTTTTTTCACAGAAGAAAATCTTGGAGAGCTGAATGTTTTTTCTTTCAGTGTTATCAAATAAAATGATCAAGCCATTGGAGCACTAGTTTTCAATTGAAAAAGGAGTGTGTTCGGTCATGTCAATGAATTCAGTAGACTCTAGATTACCAAGGGCAAGTCCTGCTTCTAACCTCGGGAAAGGCCCTTTATGGGCACACACTTCATTCCTTCCATGCCTCTAGGCAGCAAGTAAATCAGCAAGCCAACTTCACAAAGGAGGTGACTCTGTTTATCGAGGGTATTTTCATCATTCTAGAAGGCAGTCTCACACTTTTTCCACCCATGGATCCCTCACTTCACATCAAATTCCTTTCCAAGCTTGACCTTTAATAAAGAACACCCTTATTTGACCTTCAGCCTAAAATCATGGAAGAGAAGGCCTAGCACAGGCAAGAAACAATTACACAATGATTGAAGATTTTTAAAAATGGCACAAACAAAATAGATTCCTTTGTCGCTATCCTATGGTTTGAGGTCACACGTGCAACAAGATGAGTGGATGGACATTTTTTTATATCCAAAAAAGTTAAGAGAGATATCTGGCCAGGGAAACAAATGTATACAAAGGAGAAACCACTGTTTAATTTTGTTTGCTTTTGTAGCTAAATAAAGTGATTGTCCTAGATATGCACAAATTTACCATCTGGCTCTCATTCCATATTGTCTTGGTTTAAAAATCACTAGATGCAAGACTGCCTATTAGGGCTATTCTGATTAAGAAGAGATGGCAAGGACAGATGGCAGAATTATATGGTGGAGAAAGCGATGGGAGGGGGGGAGGATGAACTACTTAAAATTACCATTTTATTAGCATGGAGGCCATTGAATAGTTGGGTGGGGACTATGAATTGAATGTCCTTTCTAGAAAATTATGTTTGTTATTATGAAATAGACATCCCAATTGTTTGTGGACCATTTTTATTTTTGTTGTGTGTTGAAGTTAACATTTATTGAGAACTGGTTGGTGTATGAGGGATTATATTAATTTCTTAGCACTCACCATCTCATTTCATGCCTCAAACAAGCCTCCTACTACTTCAGATTTTCAGGCCCAGTAACTGAGACTTCAAGAGTTAAATAACCTGCACTCATGTTAAACTATTCCTGGGTGCTCTCCCATGGTCACACAACTAGTAAGTGGCAGAGTAGGGGACTCAAACCCAGTCTGACTTTGAAGATTTCACCTACTATGCTGGACTACTTTCTGCAACCTTTAACAACCACTGATGCAGGTTTTAATGACCAATTCAACTTGCTTTTCCCGATCCTCTCCTTCCACTCATCCCCTGCCATATGCCCCTAACCTCCTTGTAATTGCAGGGATTTTCAAGTAAAAGCATATCCAATACCCCTGCCAATTCAAGACGTCATCTCACCAATTCTTGATATTTTCTTTCCCTATAGTACTTCCCTCCTTACTGTGTAAAAAAAGCTTAGATCATTCCTGCTCAGTTCTGCTAACATGCATGATTAAATTTGCCATTCCACAACCCCCCCCCCCAGGCATTATTATTTGACTGACTTCACTCATCCACTGACAGTCCATGTTTTCAAATCTCTTTTTAGTTCTCAGATATATTAGATTGTAACCTGCCCAGTTGAATTGCAGTTACTCTGTGGTTTGCTCCTCGATTTATTTCTCTGTCATTGTGGTAACTCCCAATTCAGAATCAGATTTCGTTCCTGTATTTTTGCATTCCATCAGATTATTAATAAAGATGTTAAACCAGGCCGTCCTTCAAAGTGACCCTTGGATTCTATTTGTAGGCTCTTTCAGGGAGAGCATCCAGGAATAGTTTAAAGCGAACGCAAACTGTGAAATCGGATTGCGAGTAGCTTCTAAACTTGTTATCAAGGGTCAAAATAATTTTCCATGTGGCAATCAAATGGAAACCGGCTTGGGGTAGCAGGAACAAAGCATGAAGAAAGCGCTAGGAGACAGAAGGAAGAGGATGAAACAATTTGAGTCCTCGTTACTAGAAATGACTTGAGGAACAGCATCTGGGGTGCCTAGAATATTGTTATGAGTTTTAAAACCCAAATCATATTTTCCCCAGTATCATGAGAAATTGTTAATATTGTTATACTTTCACAGGACAGCTTTATTTTTTTGCCTCCTGAAAATCATGCTACCGGAGGTAAATGTTATTTCCATTTAATGCCTAGGGATGGTGAGACTCACGTAGGCACTTCCTCTCTGGCATCTGACCAAGGTCCCCCAATCGGCACTGGTTGTGGTCAGGTTTCTGACATTTAGCAATGCAACTAGCAGCTTGCATATAATAAGTGCATGACAAATACTTGTTTAATGAAACGTCCTTTATAACCAATCAGAACTTCTGTCATGAAGATGTAAGAGCCG
This sequence comes from Dasypus novemcinctus, assembly GCF_030445035.2. Classification (NCBI taxonomy): domain Eukaryota; kingdom Metazoa; phylum Chordata; class Mammalia; order Cingulata; family Dasypodidae; genus Dasypus; species Dasypus novemcinctus. The sequence continues at coordinate 17,229,507 of NC_080674.1, read as the reverse complement.
TGTGTTCCTATGGGATTCATGCAACATTGCCTCATTTCTCCCCTCCCCTCCCTCTTCCCCTTTACCTCTGTGGGGCATTTGACTCCTAATTTTGAGTCCCAAAGTGAAAGTTTGCTGATGCTGCCTGTCACCTCCAGAACTGAGATGTCCCGATTTAGCTGTGTGACTTTCCTCTCTCCTCAGCTCTTGCTACTGCTCCAGAGGCAACACGACTGCCCTCTGGGATAGGAGTGAGGGTCTCCAGGTGCTTAGCGCCCCTCACCACCATATTGCCTTGGACGAGAACAGGTGGGTCTTAGCCTGGTGGGCAGGGAGACGCCCGTGCCAGTGGGGGCTTAGTGCTTCTGGATGCCCACGAGAGAGCAGCCCCTTGAGAACGGGGCAGACTTGCCTGCGACCCTTCCTATCGTGCCCCACACCCTCGTTCCCTAAGTCAACCACAGAAGCCCAAGTTCCCCAGCCACCCTGCGTCCCCTGGACTGGGTGCCCCACATGGCTCTGTAGACCAGCACATCTGGGTTCATTTCTTGAGGGCGTCCATCTCCAGCACCCAATCTAAAGTAGTCATTTGTTCACACAAGATTACACTCACACTGTTTAGATTCCCTTCTTTGCCTTCCAGAGGATCTGATTTTTCTTCTTTGCTGGTCTCTTATTTTTGCTACCTCAGCCAGAATGCAAATTCCTGAGAGCAGCCATCATGGTTGTCTTGCTCTTTGTTGTCTCTCCAGCACAGGAAGCCCTGCCCAAACCCCTGAATTTTGGCTGAATGAATGAATGCCTTCTATATCATGATTGACATCAGTCATAGAAAATCTCTCCTGAATTCCCTCTCAACTTCTTTTTTTCCTCATCTTTTTGCCCCATGACATTGTTTACCCTGTAACCACCTTGAACTAGGCCTTTTATTCATCCATATCCCCAAACCTTAGGATCTGGTCTAGGAGTTTCTTGCTTTTCCTCAGTTGCCACTTCCAAGAAATTTTCTTTCCCTCTCCTTTAAACCTCCAGCTCCCTAGTGGCCCTGCCATTGGACAGTGCTTCCTGCAGCTCTTCTAGTTGCTGCCTCCCACTGATGCCTGCTTATGTCCCTTTTTGTTGATGACATGTTGGTTAACATGTCAACCCCTCACCATTCTTGATGATGTCAACATCCATGTAGAAGATCCATTCCACATAGTGGTCCCCTTGTTCTTGGACCTTTTTACCTCCATTACATTTCTCCCTCTGCCCAGCAACCCACTCTCATGGTTACACCCTTGTCACTGTCATTGTCAAAAAAAGGACCACTTAAAAATCTTAGCATCAAGCATGTGCTTCTGACACCCACCTCCTATCCTTCTGATCTGCCTACCTTATTCCTTCCACTTGAGCAATTTTCCCACCTCAATCCTTACATTTATAATTCCAACAGATTTTCATGATCAGTTACAGGTCTCACACCATCACTTTCCTTCTTATTCACTTTGGGTTCCAGATCCATTGTTATAATTACTCTATTGAAAACACTCTTCTTTCCCTTACCCCACTTTCCCTCTGTTGCCCTCACCCACAAAACTCCAATGTAGGCCAACCCAACTATCTGTCTACTTTCTCCAGGTAGAACACAAGAAGCTAAACATTGCTGGAGAAAGATGTTCAGTGATGGTGGCTACTCACACTGTAAATGATCTTAAATGGTCACTCAACAACTCTCAAATGACTAATCAATATTGTCCCATAATCCTACTGCATTTCCCTAGCAGGTTCAATTTCCCATTTTGAAAAATGTATTTTAATACCCTTTACTCTCTCTTCAAATTCTCTTTCCTGATCCTCAGCAGATGACTTTGCCTCAGAGGTCATCAATAGAAGCAATCTGATTGGAGCTCTGCTCTTCCCACAATCAACTGTTAACCTCCCTTCATCTGTACCATATCCTTTGACTTCCCTCTTGTTGCTGTGGATGAAGTGATCCTGTTGCTGTCTGTGTTAGTCAGCCAAAGGGGTGCTGATGCGAAGTATCAGAACTCTGTTGGCTTTTATAAAGGGTATTTGTTTGGGGTAGAACTTTATAGTCACAAGGCCCTAAAGAGTGTCCAACTCAAGGTATCATAAGAGGTACTTTCCCACCCAAAGCCTGCTGCCACATGTTGGCACAAGATGGCTGCTATCTGTGAGGACTAGGTCTTCCTCTTTCCTCTTAAGGCTTGGTGGGTCCTGCTTCTTCTGATCTGAGCTGTAGGTGGGCATATGGCTCATATTTCTTCCCAGGGCTCATTTATTTCTGAGATCAGTTACTCTGTTCTCTTCACAAGGTCAGCTGTAAACTATCAGGTTCATCTCTCTTCCCAGGGTTCTAGCATCAAAACTAAGTCCTCTCCTCTGCTGTGCTACTTCTCTATGTGTCTACTTCCATGTGAGAGTCTGTTTTATCAGCCCACAAAGGGGCTGGGACTCAATGCTGAGTCACACTCTAATGATGTGGTTGAATCAAAGCCCTAACCTTAACATAATTTAATCAGATGTCTTAGCTGAATCTGATAAAACCAAAGGGTTATCACATCCAGAGGAACAGACAAATTTACAAACATAATCAATACTGCTTTTTGGAATTCATAAATAATAATCAAACTGCCACACTACCTAATGCACTTTCCCTTTGCTTATGACCTGGATCCCAACACTTCTTGAGTTCTCAGGCACTTTGCACCTGCCATTAGCCACACCCAATTCCTGCATCAGTTTCTCTCTCTATACTGGAAAACTACCATTAGCATACAGGCAAATATCCTATCTGAAAAAAAAAGCCCTTCAACCTCACATCCATCTCCATTTATCTATTCATTTCTTTCTTTCCCATGTCTTTCGTGGTTGTCTGTAGATGTTGTCTCCACTTCTTCACTCTACCTCTACAATTCAACAAATGCTAATTGTTCTTCCATCTAGCACCAATCTAAAAACCCTGGTCTTATCAAGATCACTATTGATGCCCATGTTGCCAAATCCAGTAGTTACTTTTCTCTTTTAACTTCCTTGATCTTGCAGCTGACTGCCCTCTTCTTTTTGAAAACCAGTCTCCTCTTGACTTCCATAACACCATGCTCTCTGGGTTTGACTTCTGGGCAACAAGGCAATAGAGTGCCCCAGAGATCTTTCCTTTGCTACAAACTCTACTGCAACCTCATGTCCTCCATGGATTTAAATATTATCTATAAGCCAGATACCTCTTCTTAAGCTCTAAGCTGCTATATCTAACCACCCAGTCTCTATCTGAATATATAATAAACCTCTCTGTCTTAATGTCACCAGAGAACACCCTTCAACAAACTCGTTCCTCCCCTGGTATTTCCAACCCAGTAACGACACCATCCTATACTCAGTTCTTCCATCAAAAAATTCATAAGTTATTTCTTTCCCTTAGCACATTCCTATCCAACTTATAAGCAACATCTGCTGAGAGCACTTCTAAGTCATGTCCTGAATCTGACCACTTCTCACTACCTGTACTTTATCCAAGCCACTGTCACCTTTTCATTTGGACTAATTTGCTAGCTTCTTAACACATTTCCCTGCCTCAAATGATGTGAGATAATTAAAAATGTAAAATACACAAGTGATAATAGGTGATAGATTTCATGTGCTTGGCAAAAAAAAAAAAAAAACATTTAAAAAACTTTCCTTGACTGCTCAGGAATGCCTGAAATTCCTTTACCTGGGCAAGATCTTTCATTCCAAATCAAAGATAAAGTTTACAGATAAAATGCTGGGGAAGGAGTCTTCCTGGGCAAGCATGAGTTTGTCACTGGAAGGAGGTATGAGGGAAGCCTCCCAGCAGGACAAGGTTTGAAGAAAAGCAGTTTGTGCCTATGGCTTCCTTCACAATTTTTATTCTGCTAGAGAAGTGAAAATTTGGGTCATGAGAGCTGTGTAATTCTGAATTGTTAGCAAATAAAGATATAATACTTTATGCATCAAACTATCTTCAAATCCCTTCCTTCCCTGGCCTTAGTCAAATCTTGTTCCGTCTTGCCCATATACATAATCCTTTCTTCACTTTTCCCTCATCTTGATACTCCCTTTCTCCCTGTAAGTTTTCTGAGGCTGCTCCTATGTGTGAGAAACATATTTCTCTCAGGCTTTACTCAACAAAATCCCTCTCTTGCAAATTTGTTTTCAGAATTTTGTTTCACCAAATCATTTGAATCCAGTCCCTGGTAAAAATCTCCCCCTCTGGGAGGAGAAGGCATGAGAATGGCTCAAGGAAGAAGAGAATGAAACCGAAGTCAGTAATGTCTCTCCAAGAAGCTCCTGCTCCTCTGCCTGTGCTTGCTGATGATTTCTTATTTAGCCTGTTTCCTGCTTTGTCCTTCACCTGCAGTCACAGTGGACAAGGACTGTCCCTTCCTTTATATTCACAAAAGCACCCTATCAATAATAACAGCACCTGTTTTGTTGTAGTTTTCTAATATTTTCTGAGTTGCTTACCTAACATATATTTTTTCACAGTGACAAATATCCACCTTATCCAGATTCAACATCTATTTTCAACAAGGGACAGAGGCTTGATGTTAATTCAATTGTTTAGAGCACATAGCACAAAACCCAAGATAGGGATCTAAATGTAGTAGTTGTTCATCCTTACTCTATACCTGAAATCGAAATTCAGGCTATATCTTATCCCAGAACCTCTATTTTATATGGAAGTAAAAGAAAAAAGCAAGGTGAGCATTATACTGTGGCTAAAATAAAAATAGATGTTAATAGAATCGATGAAGAAAAGGCACATAAATTCACTTTGTAAAATATATTTGTATGCGAATATAAGTGACAATGCATTATACTGACAGTTGATTTTCTCACCTTCAGACTAGATGGTTGTTTTAATCTTCAGAGAAAAATGTCTGAATTTCCTACAGAGTAGAAGAGTCGGGGAGGGTATGAAAATAGGACTTCGTTTTCTCTTTGATTCTGGAGTTGAGGGAAAGGACATTGTTGCAGCTTACTAAAAAAAAAAAAAATGAATGGAGCATTCTTCTTGCTTATAGTCATAATATCTTTATTTCTTTAAGTCATTCATATGCCAGTTACATTTATATGTAAAACCTATGTCCTTTTCTCATAAAATAAAACTATGTGTACACTAAACAGTGTATCATTAAATAATTAATACTATTAATTGACATTAAGTTAAATTAACTGAAATGAATTGAAAGTGTCTAATTTATATTGTCAAGGCTGCAGAATATTTGAATAGTTTAAAACCTTTATTTTTCCTCCTCATTTCTGTCAGTTAAATCTCAACACCACCCTTGAGAAGAACGGAAAGCAGCTGCATTACACCTGTCTTAAGGATGAGCTTGCTGAGGGCCAGGGAAGTTTACAACTAGGATCACATCCAGTGGTGTGTTTAACAACCAGCTCTCCTGGAAAAAAGAACCCCAAACTCTGATCTGTAGCACTTTCCAATTCTCATGGCATAAATACTCCTACCAGAGGTGACTTCAAGTCACCAGGGTGAAGTCACTGAAAATGAAGTTGGAAAGAGATGTACATAATTGGTTCTTGTAAGCTGGTATATGCCAACCTCAGCACCTCCACTGTTTCATGGCAATTAGATGCAGCACCTAAAGACTGCATTTTTTTTTTTTTAGGTTATTTTGAGTGAAGATGCACAAAGCCAACCTAAGCAAATAAATGAATACATACATACCTACGTACATACATACATACATTCCATGAAAGGATATAGTGGTATGTCTTGCAACACAAAGAAGAACTGACCCACTGGATCGTGGAATGTGTGGGGACTAGGGTAGCTCTGGGGACCTTACCAGTGGAATCTGTGGTCCCCCTCCAGAGTGCTGCCATTTACTTGTCTTGGTTACCTATTGATAACTTCCAATTCTCTCATCTTGGTTCAGAGTCCAAACTCCAAGGCAAGATCATCTAACTGGCCCAGCAATGGTCAGTTGTCCATAGGCTGATCCCATGGCATGGTCACTGCTGCGGGGGCCCTACCCCCATGGGAGAAAACTGTCTCTGGCGAAGCAGGATCAATGGTGAACTTGAAGCTCTTCTAAAGGATATCTCACACAGGGTTGTGCAGTACTCAGGCCCCCTTCTTCTCCAATTTCCTTATGCCCTTCCCTTGGAGGCCAGGCTCTCAGGCCCCTGCAACCTGGACCTAACTGGTGAAATTAACTCCCCATAGATAAACAAGAGTTGGGGAAGAAGAGAAAATGAGTACTTTTATATAAAAATGGCGAAGGACATAAAAGAGAAACTTTTGAGCATGTAGACGTAATTACACAGGTGTGCAATTCTGCTCCCTCCCAAAAGCCCCACCAAGGTGGTGATTATAGAGAATTTGAAAAAGCAAAAGTCCATAAGATGAGAAGAATGGGAGGAGAGAGAACACCAACAAAATTTTGGAAGTTAGAAAGGAAATGAGCAAGTGGTAACTGAATTAGCAGAACAAAGGCTATTGAAATATAATTTGGGGAGGGACAGCTAAGTCCATTTCTAATCACTGAATCCAGAAATGAGGGATTTTGAAAATGGAAAGCACCACATCCTGCTGAAAATGGGGTTCGGGTAGGGCTGCAGAGGGAACGGGTATCTGCCCGTCTTCATGGGAAGTGGTTACCCTTAAGATCCCCTCCCTCATTCCATTTCAATCCTGATTCCAGTCTCCTCCCCACGGCAGAGGTTAGAGGTTTAGGCTATGGAGATTGTGAACAGAAGAAGTTCAAGCTAAGGAGAGGGAGCTGCTCCTACCAAAAACAGTTGGGTTAAATGAAACTCTACCTAATGTATGTGGACAAGAAGACAACCCTTTGCAATATCTGACTCTAGAATTCTTGCAGCTAGATTTACACCCCCCTGAGAAAGAAAACAGCAGCTCTTGAAAGGACAGCTGGCCTGGCAGAGTCAGCTGGGCCTTGGGACTGCTAGGAGCCAGAGCAGGCTGTGTGGCCAGTGACCTCACACACAGCAAGGGCCGTCCTTGGGCTATAGAGCAATGCGGTTGCCATCTTGGAACTCTTAATTCTTAACTACTCTGCGGGTGTGCTCTGTAAAGGAAGCTGAACGGAAGAAGTATGTGCCCTTGGCGCAAGTCCCAGGTCAGGTGTGGCTCCACCTCCTGCCACCCACCTGCTTCCCCAGAACAGGTTCTTGGCTCCCACCTCCTGTTCAACCTCCCTTCCATATCCTTGCCGCCCCCTCCCCCCCCCCCCCCACTGCTGCCGCCCTCCATCAGGGCGGTGGTCCCTGGCATCAGTTGGGGGAGACCACCCCCCACCTGCAGTAGGGCCTGGGCGCGGGCGTGGGGCAGCATCGCAGGCTGACAGTGACGCAGCGTGTTGGGTGAGCACCTGCTCGGCACCCCTAACCTGCAGGTCCCGAGGGTCCCAGTGCAGAGATCCCACAGGTCTCTTGGGGATCCTGCGTCTGTCGTGGGTTGTGCCTTATTTCCATATTTATTTTATTATGCTTGCCTATGATTTTTCTTATTTTCTTTGGAACATCTGTGAAAAATTTGACATCTGAGATAAAGGTGGGTTTCTCTAGATAAGTTCAATTAACGTGGGGGTGGGGGTAGCCCTCTACTTTAAATCAATGTTTTAAACCAGTGTTTCTCAACGAGCAGCGTGCTGTTGGCATTTGGGGTGGGACAGGTCTTCATTATGGAGATTTTGCATCCCTGTCCACACTGGCAAAATGTCATAGTGCTCCCAATAACTATGAGAACTCCCAAACCGTGCCAGTATCTCTGGAGCGAGGTGGCAGGTCTCACTGGATGAAAATATTTATTCTAAATGAAATATTTGGCTTCAAGCTATTTGTATCTCACAGGTGGTTTGAATTAGGGTTTTATAGCCTCATCAGGGTCATCTGGTAGCTCCAGCTCCTCAGAGGCTTTCCCCCCCCTGCAATTTGTGTAGAGTCAAGGACTCCAACAGTTGATCCTCCCTGTGGTGCCCTGAGGCTGGGGAGTGGGAGGTTACTTCCGGGTTTTCTCTTCTATTAGGTTGTAACCCTTACTTCCGGTTTTCTCTTCTATTAGGTTGTAACCCTTTGGGAGTCGGTCTTCATCTGAGCCATTACCTTGAACACTTCCACTTGGGCAGACCCCAGGCATTACATTCTGTTCCCTATGTCCCCCCAGGCTGGGAAAAGTAAAACTCAAGTGCAACAGGTTTGGCAGAAGCCCTCAGGGTGAACTGCTCTTTTGCCAACTCATTGATAATTTTAATAAGGTTTTTTAAATATATATTTTATGCGAGATTTCTAGTCACTTAGAAACTGAGGGGTCTAGCTCTCTGACTTATTATACAGAAATCTCACTTTGCTCTTTAAGAGAATCAATAGTTAAAAGTCTTCTTGGTTAATTGGGGAAAATGTTACTAAATGTTATGTTTCTGGTGAAGGCAAAGAGAAAGTATGGGAATTGGAAACACCACCTATATTGCACAGCATAGCGATGAGATGAGAGTGCCTGAATCCCTTCTCTACTACTCACTCTCTGGGTTACCTTGGGCAAATTACTAAATATCTTATGCCATAGTTCCTTCCTCTGTAAAATGGGGCTGTCCAAAGACTTGACAATTGGGTTGTATTTATTAAGGTTGAACGTAATTAGCTCAAGAGAAGAGGAGAATGGGAGAAAGATATTCCAGAAAAAAAGATAAAGTAATAGAGAAAAAAACAAAGCACTGCTTCTCTCAAAACACACAATATCGATAGCAACAATTGGCTGAAGTGAGGTAGCATCTGCCTTGGGAGAAACTTCGAGGTAAAAAATAAATGTATGAGATACTATCAGGGAGATTGCCCATTTTCAGTATTCCCACAGCACCTTCCCAGTACACTCCCTGTGAAGCCCAGAATACTACTGACGATGATGATAATGATAATAACAACTATTTAATTTTGTTTAGCGTAGCATTTTCAGTGGGAAAGAAAACTTTTCCTTTTTAAAAAATATATTTTGATATGTGTAGAAACAAAACATAAACAGGTCCAACATGGAAGCTAGTGCTCAGACCTGCATACAAAAGAAGTCTGAATCTGGGATCCTTGGTACCTGATCTATGTAGAATTTTTGCAAAAGTGGGTGCAACATTTCCCTTCATGTGTCCATGCCCTTGTCTAGTCTTTTTCCACACTGACTTTGACTTTGGTCTAGTGACTTGCTTTGGCTAATAAAGCAATGACAAACATGACACATGCACAGACTTACAATTGTTTGTGCATTAGGGCCTCTCACTTGCAGGACTTAACATTCTGAGACCACCAGGGGACCAAGCCTGAGCTAGCTTGTTGGACAGGCCATGCAGAGGAGAACAGAGGCATCCCAGCCTACGACCAAGCCAACCACCAGACATGTGAGTGGTGCTCTGGGAGACCAGCCAGCCCTCTATCAACCACCTGGTTAATATGTGTGTGAACTTAGCCAACATCACCTGGAACAGGTGACCCAGCTGAGCCCTGTCCAAATTGCCATTGCACAGAACCATCAGCAAATGAATGGCTGTCATTTAAATTCACTAAGTTTTGGAATTGCATAGCAATTGAAGACTTATACATATCAATCCTGAAATTTTGTTTGATGATTCACTTATTTACTGCCCTCCCTTTTAGAATTGAAGCCCTATGAGGACAGGAACTTTGCCTTGGTTACACTGTAGTCTCCAAGCCTAAACCTGGGTCTGGTCCAGAAACTCTTAGGAAATATTTGATGAGTGAATGAACAGTCTCTCACGGAGTTACCTCATTCACTCTTTCTTCCTGGGGCAACACAGAGGGAAGAGGCATTCTGTTAGAACTGGAGATGATAAACATAGGAAAGTTGGATCAAACAATGTCCTTACCCATTTTTTGTATGATTGGAAAATTTCAAACTACACAAAGGTAGAGAGACTCTTTCTGAGCCTATCTTCCAACTTCAACAACAAAATTCATTGCCAATGTTGTTCATATATTCTCAGTGAAAATATTTCAGAAATATTTGAGCATGGCCACGCCATTGGATACAAGGTATTTTTATAAAAACTCATAATGGTTCTGAGTCTATTAGGGAAAAAAATGATTTAAAGGCTTTTTAATTTTTCCTAAGTACAGTGTTATAAATGAAGCAGCCACTCTTACCCATAAAACTCTAATCCTTTCAAAATCTTGGCATATTATTTTAGAGGCTGCTATAGGTTAACTGCACATTATGAACTCAGTTCTGACATCTTAATGAAGAGAAAACTCCCACTGGAATGAAGAAAAATACAGTTAAATGTGACTGGTAAAGAGGAAGAAGAAAAATGAAAGAAAATACAAGGTTAAGACCAAGATAATTTCTTTCTGTGAGATCAACACAGGTCAAATTACTTCAGAGCAAAGATCAAAGGCCTGACACATTGTGAGGAAGCCAAAAATACAGCATTGACCCAATCCTGTGGGATACGGAGTCCTCTTGACATGACAGGTTCTTTTCATGTAATCAATCCAAGTTTGGAATCCACTTTAATTCAAAGGACCAAACCTAAGCATCAAGTGCCTTACCTTCCAGAGGTCTTTTCCTATCTCATAAATTTATTGTCACAGACCTCTGCTGACAACTTTGCCTCCATTTAAAAAAAAATGACCTTTATTTAGTTGATAAATTAACTTTTTGTTTGAGAATCTTAGCATTAAATCCTGTGAGAAAGTTACATTATGCCTGGCTCAATTTTTATCATTAAAATGCAAAAGCAAAACAGTTGAAATGACAGCAATACATAAAAAACAGGAAACTTTATAATGCACTCTCCTTAAAAAGTTATTGTAATTGTTTCAAATCAGTGAGGTCATACACTATTTGTCCTTTTGTGTCTGGCTTATTTCACCCAACATGATTAGAATAAACAAACTCATGGATTTTGCTTGAATACAGGTTACCAGGGGTGAGATGGTGTAAGAAGGGGGAAGAGTGTTCCTATTTGGAAGGAGGAAAATGTTTTAGTAATGGATGGTGGTGATGGTAGTACAATATTGTGGATGCAAATAACAGCATTGAAATATATATATATCTGAATGTAATTAAAAGGGGAAATGTTAGATTGTATATGTGGTAACAAAATAAAAACTTTTTTAAAAAATCTATGGAACCACACTACACAAACAGTAAACCCTAAATCAAACCATAGACTTTAGTTACTGGTACGATGATAAAAATGTACAATCAAAATGTTCCACACTGGAAGCGGATATGACTCAACCACTTGGGCACTGGCCTACCATACAGGAGGTCCCCGTTCAGGTCCCCATGCCTCCTAAAAAAAAAAGAGACGACAAGCAGATGCTGCCTCCCACCCACAAGGAGCTAGAGAGCTAGATGCCACCTCCCACCACAACAAGTAAAGGCCACAAGCCAGCAGGCGCCTCTGCCCATTGGGAGTGGATGTGGCTCTGGGTGTTGGGCACTCCCCTCTCAAGGGGAGGTCCTGAGTTTGGTTCCTGGTGCCTCCTGGATAAGGCAAGCAAACAATGAGCAGACAGATGGTTTCTGGGGGAAGGAGGATAAAAAAGAGAAATGAAAGTAAATTAAAAAAAATAAACATCTTAAAAAAAAATATTCCACACCAGTTGAATATAGACTTTCCATGTGACCTGGCAATACCATTACTAGGCATATACCCAAAAGAACTGAGAGCAGAGACACAAACAGACATCTGCACACCGATGTTCATAGCAGCATTATTCATGATTGACCAAAGTTGGAAACAAGGTATCCATAGATGATGAATGGATAAATCCATTGTGGAATATTATGCAGCTGTAAGAAGAAATGAAGTTGTGAAGCACATGACAACATGGATGAACCTGGAGGACATTAGCTTGAGTGATGCAAGCAAGACACAAAAGGACAAATAGTGTATGACTGCGTTATTAGGAACAAAATATATTGTGTAAATTCAGGTAGTTAATTACAATACAGGTCACCAGAAAATAGAAAGAGGGTAGAGAATGGAGCTGAGATCAATCTTTGAAGAACTGGTAAAAAGGTTCTTCGTAAATCTTTGAAAATTAATAGAAATTGTGAAAGGATGTCATGGTATTTGTAACTAGTAGAGCTATGACTACGAGGGTGTGACAGTGGCTGAAAGGGAAAGTCTAAAGTCACGTATATCACTAGGAGAAAAGTTAAAAACTGTAACACGGGACTGTATAAGAGAGCAAAAATCAGGTAAAACTTGAAAAAAACATCTTGCAGTAAAGGAAAAAAGTTCCACATCAATGCAAGATGTTTGTGGTGAGGTGTATAGGGGAATCCTGTATTTTATGCATGATTGTTCTGTAAGCTAACAACTTCTCTAATAGAGAAAAAAGAAGTTATTATACTTTTGAAGTTTGTACATGGCCAAGTATCAAATTTACCAAAAAAAGGATATACAATAAAAAGTAGCTATGTATCTCATCTTTGCCCAGTTGTCCCCCAATGTTTTTTCCCAGAAAAAACAATGTTAGTTGTTTCTTGTATTCTTTTAGAAATATTCAATACACACACAAGTATTTAGGGAGCTGCATCCTCTTTGTTTCTCTCACTCAGGTGATGGCATGATATAAACACTATCCAACACTTTGGGTTTTTTTCCTCCTGGTTCCAACCTTTCTCGGTGATCACTCTACATTACAACAACTAGCGTTATCTCATTATTTTAAATATTGCATAATATTTCATTGTATGATACACTACAATTTATTTTAGCATTCTTTTATTGATGTATATTTAGGTTATCACTAAGCTTTTCCTATTACAAAAATGCTGCTATTAATATTTCAGTACATGGCCTTTGAGACTATGTATACACTTAGGACAAAAACTCCCAATTATGTGGGCAAAAGGTATATGTATTTAAATTTTAATCTATTAATATCTTGATAATCTATGTAGCAGTTGTATAAAAATTATACCACCCTTAACAATGTATCTGTTTCTCCAAAACCTAGTTTGCTCAGTGTGTCACCAAATTTTGCATATCTGGTAGGTAGGAAATACTATCTTCTTATAGTTTTAGTTAGCAATTTCTTATTTTAAATGAGGTGAACATCTTTTTGTGGTCAGGGACAGCCCTGGCACTGCATGCCACCATCACCCAGGATCTGCAAGAATATCCTGTGCTCAGGACCAGCTGTGTAGGCCAGGCGGGATAAACCTTAACCTACAATTAGCCTGAGCACATGTAAATATTCACTGGAGACAGTCTGACTCTGGTGGGCATGCTTTATGACATCCAGCCTACACCCTGGTGATATTTGTCCCTGACGGGGAGGGTGCAGGGTTCCTTTGCATAGAAAACCTCCCTGCACTGGCCACAGATGACCCCCGCTGGCTGTGGGAACGGATGCCCACTAGGGAAGCTGACCTTGCTGTCCCTTCTCAATGTGAGTTAAAAGTCTTTCCATCATCAACGCCTGTGTAAGCCGTGCTTTGGCTGGCGACCCTGACACCTGCATCGGAGTGGGTAGGCATCTCTAGCTGTTTCTCCTTCTGATCACCAGTTTTTCTAAGTATTAAAAATATTTGTTTCCTTTTCTGTAAACTACTTCCTTAATGTTAATTTATATTGAATCAGTAATAGTTATAAGTATATATTAAGGATACTAACCCTTTACATACATATTGACAACTATTGCGTAGTGTTGTTTGTCATTTAGCTTGTTCATATTTTTATAGAATCTTTATATAACTAGCTTATTACATTTTCATATGGCTAATCTATAAGTAACCATTTCTATTTTTTAAGTTTCTTGTAGTCAGCTCTATAAAGGATACATTCAATTTGTTTTGGGAATTTAACCTATATATTTTTAAAAATGTTTGCTAGGAAAGAAAACCACAATGAAATACCAATTAATAACTACTAGGATGGCTATTATCTTTTTAAAAAAATAGATAATATCAAACATTGGCAAAGAAAATTTTTTTAAAAATCTGTGGAACTATACAGTGAATCTTAAGCTAAACCATGGACTATCGTTAACAGTGCAGTTATAAAAAGGTGCTTTCACCAATTGTAAAAATGTTCCACACCAGTGCAAGGTGGTAATAATAGAGTGTATTACAGGGATCCTGGACTTTATGCATGATTTTACTGTAAACCCACAACTTCTCTAATAAAAAAACTGTTGGTGTGAATGTGAAGAAATGGAACCCTTGTGCATTGCTGGTGTAATGTAAATAGTACAGCCACTGTGGAAAACAGTTTGACACTTCCTCAGAAATTCAACATAGAACATAGAATTACAGTATGACGGGCCATTCTACTACAAAGTATATACCCCAAAGAGCTGAAAGCAGGGACTCAAACAAATACTAGCATACAGCATTATTCACAAGAGTCAAAAGGTGGACACAACCCAAGTGCCCATCAATAGACAAATGGGTAAAGAAAATGTGTCATGGCCATTCAATTCAATATAATTTAGCCATTAAAAGGGAGTTCTGATAGATGCTACAACATGGGTGAACTTTGAAGACATACTAAGTGACGTAAGCCAGGCACAAAAGGACAAATATTGTTTAATACCACTTATATGAAATATCTAGAATAAGCAAATTCATAGAGATAGAAAATAGAATAGATCAACTCAAGATGGAGCAAAGATCTAAACACAAGAGCCAAGACCATAACAACCTTGGAAGATAATGTAGGGAAGCATCTACAGGACCTTGTAAAAAGAAATGCCTGCATGAATGTCACACCAAAGCACGAACTATGAAAGAAAAAACAGATAAATGGGACCTCCTCAAAATTAAAACCTTTTGCACTTCAAAGGAGTTTTTCTAGAAAGTGAAAAGACAGCTTACCCAATGGAAGAAAATATTCAGGAACCATATATCTGATAGGAGCCTAATACATAACATATATAAAGAAATCCTATATCTTGAAAATAAAAAGAGAAACAATCCATTTAAAAATGGGCAAGATGGGAAGCAGATTTTGCTCAATTGATAAGAGTGTCCGCCTACCACATGGGAGGTCCAGGATTCAAACCCAGGACCTC
Source organism: Dasypus novemcinctus (assembly GCF_030445035.2). NCBI lineage: Eukaryota > Metazoa > Chordata > Mammalia > Cingulata > Dasypodidae > Dasypus > Dasypus novemcinctus. The sequence continues at coordinate 17,214,483 of NC_080674.1, read as the reverse complement.
CTGACCCATGTGGTGAGCTGGCCCATGCACAGTGCTGATGCGCACAAGGAGTGCCATGCCATGCAGGGTGGTCCCCTGTGTAGGGGAGCCCCACACGCAAGGAGTATGCCCCATAAGGAGAGCTGCCCCATGTGAAAAAAATTGCAGCCCGCCCAGGAGTGGCACCACACACACAGAGAGCTGATGCAGCAAGATGACACAACAAAAAAGAGATGCAATTTCCCAAGTGCTGATGACAAGGATACAAGTGGACACAGAAGAACACACAGCCAATGGACACAGAGAGCAGAAAACTGGCACGGGGAGAGAGGAAGAGGAGAGAAATAAACAAAAAATAAATCTTTAAAAATTTTAAAACAATTAAAAATAAATGGCCAAGAGATTTGAACAGATGCTATTCCAAAGAAGAAACACAAATGGCTAAAAAGCACATGAAAAGATGCTTAACATCACTAGCTATTAGGGAAATGTAAATCAAAACTACAATGGAGATACCATCTTACACCCATTAGATTGATGACTATTATAAAAACAGAGGACTACAATAGTTGGAGAGGATGTGGTAGAATGGGAACTCTCATCCGCTGCTGGTGGGAATGTAGAAGGATGCAGCCATTGTGGAGGACAGTTTGGCAGTTCCTCAAAAAACTAGCTATAGATTTGCCATATGAACCAGCAATTCCACTGCTGGGTATATACCCAGAAGAACTGAAAACAAGGACACTCACTGACATATGCACATAGCAGCATTATTCACTATTGCCAAAAGTTTGAATCAACCCAAATGCCCATCAACAGATGAATGGATAAACAAAATGTGGTATATACATACAATAGAATACTACTCAGACATAAGAAGGAATACAGTACTAACACATGGGATAACATGGATGAATTTTGAGGACCTTATGTTGAGTGAAGCAAGCCAGGCATTGAAGGATAAATACTATATGGCCTCTCTGGTATGAATTAAGGAAATCAAGCTATCTCAGAGAGCTAGAGACTGGAAGATAGGCTTACAGGAAATAGGGGACGAAAGGAAGTTTGTGAGCCAATGCCCACACAGGCAAAATCTATGAGTAGGTAGAGGTAAGTAGTTGTGCAGTGAAGGGATATTAAGAAAGGGGCATAGGGATACTATTGAGTTGGATTGTGCAGGCTTGACGTGGCTAGGGTTGGGAGGATGGGTCAGATGGTCCATGGAATTGGGAGTAGGATTGGGGGGAGCAGGTAAACACGGGAGATTGTCAGGTATGTGATTGAAACTATAATGTTGAGAAAACTCTTCAGAAAATATAATAAAGAAGGGTTACTGATTTGAGGTGTTTGATGGGGTGCACCTGGGGCAGGCTTCTAGGGAGTCTGTGAGTGCTCATTTTGTCATAGTATATTATATCAGTGGGGGAGACCCATACAGTGAGTGGGAAGATGTTATATCCCCATCCTAATGAGTCCTGATGATCTCAAGCAGAGGGGAGGGTGTCTCTTGAGAGCATGGGTGGGTCCCAATGGGGGAGGACCGACTAGAGTGTCAAGCCTTCAGCATTGTTGCAAGTATCTTTGAATCTTGTTCTTGAAGCAGGGAAGCTTAGATGTCACTGTGGGCCCCGAGGGGAGGGGCAGAGAGGAATAGAATAGATGGAAAAGGGGGGGGGGGGGGAACAATGGAATGCTGGGGAAGGGGGAAAAGGGTTTGATGTTGGGTATATGGGAGTTCCCTGTATTCTATATGTGACTTTACTGTGACGTAAAACTTTTTTGAAGAAGTATGTAGATACTGAGGAAGAAATAGTACAGCGATGAAAGGCAAAACATAAAAAAAAAAATTTGTGATATTTTTCATTTTTTTAATACCCCAATTTATTTTTTAGTTTTAGTTTTTCTAAATTATTATGTATTTTATTTCTAATCTTTAAAGCTACCATTACTATTTCATTTTCCTATTAGTTGAACTTGGCTATATATATAAGGTTTCATTTTGAAGAAATTTTGGATCAGAGAGGGATTCAACTATGTAGCAGGGGAGAAGCACTGGTGTGGGGTGTCATTGATGGGAGATGCATGGGTGGGAGGGAGTTCTCCAGGGCATGCATATAGGGTATATGGATATGTTTGGATGTTTTTTGGGTATTGACATAGTGGGTAGGGTTTCACATGACAACTGAGGCAGTGCTGAGTTCCCATCCTGTGTAGCTCTATTGCATCCCCCAATGTAACAGCAACAATCTCCCAAGTGCAAGGGCAAAGACCAGTGAAGAAGGATGACCCAATGATGGGCCCTTGATACTGATGACTATGCTAATGAGTCTGTATGCTTGTAATTTCAACTTGCCCTAGAGCTGCAGGGTGCCTAAGAGTTACTTCCTGAGAGCCTCCAAGTTGCTCAAATGTGGCCACTCTCTAAGCCAACTCAGCATATAAATGCATTACCTTCCCCCCTGCGTGGGACATGACTCCTGAGGATGAGCTTCCCTGGCAGAGAGGGATTACTGCCAAACACAGTCTGGTGATGCAACTAGAAAAAGACCTTGAATAAAAGGGGAAATGGTAAAGACAAATGAGTTTATATGGCTAAGAGACTTCACAATGAGTCAGGAGGTCATTAGGGGGGTCCTGCTTACATAGGTCTCAGCAGGATCTCAGAAATAGCCAAAGTAGATAAAACTCCAGTTAGGGGTGCTCCTGAGGGCTACGGAGACACCCAGGTCCTATGGTCATGGCAGATGGCTTTGGAGTTTAGTGCCTTGTCAGTGGGCCGTATTTTGGAACTTATGCTCCTGAGTGTGATGGAGTTGGATTCAGATGTGACTTCTCTACACATGCCTCTTCCAGCACTTTTACTGACCCTGTCATTGGTGCTGGGGTTGGTCACTTTAATGTCTGAACTGTCCATGTGCCAGCTGGGCCCTGAGCCTCAGCAGAGTTGCAACACCTACTCTCTAGTTCATTGGACTTACTCAGGTCAGATAACAAGGAGGTGAGGATGATCAATCCTTACACACAAAACTGAGAGAGTCCACAACTGCAATCAGGAGAACACTATCCATCAGCCATGTGGGATCTAAACCCCCTCTCAATTTAGAGTTAGAGTGGGCATATGAGATCAAAGCCCCCTCTTAATTAGAGGTGGAGGGGACATCTCAAAATCCTCAGGATTGGGAAATAAAATATGGACTAGAGTGGACTTACTGGTATTCTACTACAGACTTAATGTGACTCTAGCAATGGAAAAAAGAAACAAAAAAGAAGAAACAGAGAGAGAGAGGGAAAGAGGGAGGGAGAGGAGGGAGAGAAGGAGGTGGTAGGAGGGAAGTCAAGTTAGGAGAGAATGATATGAAACCAGGGAAGATAGTTTTCGAAGGAGGAAGTGATCCCAAATCCCTAAAGCCTTATAAAGATCAAGTTCAATGAAGACTGGAAATAACTCCAGATGGTTATTGGTGACCTTAACAATTCAAATGAGGGTGAGGACAAAAGCCAGGCCGTAGTGGGGCCAGGAAGAAATAAGCATTGAGCAAAAGAAAACAGTAAATACAGACAGCATTTTCAAGATGGTTTGTTGGAAAGGGAAGGAAGATAGGGAGGACAAGGAAGAGATAAGTTTTTGGATGATTTTTATTTATTTATTTATCTATCTATTTTTTAGTGTCTATAGGCAAAGAATCAAGAGTCAGGAATGAGGCACAGGCTGAGGCTACAGGAAGGAGAATGACTTATGTGGAAGGTCTCTGAGGTGGGAAGAGGTAAGCTTAGGAACACAGATGGATCTACTTTCATGCTCAATAAAATTTAAGAGCACATGAGTTCCATGGAATAAGAGATCTATGATGAGATAGTAATTCTAATCTTATATAAAAAAAGGGATATGAGAAGGTAAAATTGCCAAATTCAAATAATCTTTGAAAGACCAATTGATACTGCAGAAAAACAAACAATCAAGTAAAAGACAAACATGGGGAAACGGACGTGGCCCAGTGGTTGGGGCATCCGTCTACCACATGGGAGGTCCGCGGTTCAAACTCCGGGCCTCCTTGACCCGTGTGGAGCTGGCCCATGTGTAGTGCTGATGCGCGCAAGGAGTGCCCTGCCACGCAGGGGTGTCCCCCACGTAGGGGAGCCCCATGCGCAAGGAGTGCGTCCCGTAAGGAGAGCCGCCCAGCGTGAAAGAGAGTGCAGCCTGACCAGGAATGGCGTCGCCCACACTTCCTGTGCTGCTGACAACAACAGAAGAGGACAAAGAAACAAGATGCAGCAAAAAGACATAGAGAACAGACAATGTGGGGAGGGGGGGAATTAAATAAAATAAATAAATCTTTAAAAAAAAAACTTAACCTTATTAAAAAAAAAGACAAAAAAAAAAAGACTTGGAAGCAGATGTGGCTCAAGTGATAAGGCCTCCACTTACCATATGGAGGACCTGGGTTTGATCCCTGGGGCCTCCTGGTGAAAAAGAAGAGAAAGCATACCTGTGCGGTGAGCCAGTGCCCACCTGGTGAGCTGAGTGCCTGTGCGGTGATTCAAGTGCCCACATGGTGAGCTGAGTGCCTGCACACCGAGCTGAGCGCTCACATGGGTGTCCATGCAGTGAGCCGAGTGCCCACATGGTGAGGTGAGTGCCCACGCAGTGCCCATGTGGTGAGCCAAGTGCCCACATGGCGAGCTGAGGGCCCATGTGGATGCCCATGTGGTAAGCCAGTGCCCACATGGTGAGCTGAGTGCCCGTGCAATTGCCAATGTGGTGGGCCAAGTGCCTATGTGGCAAGCTGAGCCCCATGCGAGTGACCATGTGGTGAGCCAGTGCCCGTGTGGTAAGTCAAGTGCCCACGCAGCAAGCCAAGTGCCCGCATGGGGAGCCATTGCCCATGCAAATGAGTCACACAGCAAAATGATTATGTAACAAAAGAGAGTCGAAGGGCAGAGTCAAGGTGAAGTGCAGCAGGGACCAGGAACTGAGGTGGCGCAATTGACAGTGAACCTGTCTCCATGTCAGAGGTCCCCAGGATCGAATCCTGGTGAATCCTAGAGGAGAAAGATGAGAAGACACAAAGAGAAATATATACAGAAGATTGCACAGCAAATGGACACAGCAAAAATAGCAGGGTGAGGGAGGGGAGAGGAGAGGAAAAAAATGACTCTTTAAAAAAAAGACAAACAACTATTTCAGAATGCATAGGGAAAAGAAAATGTAAATGGTCGAAGAACTGTGGATTTTGAAAAAATATGGAATTAACACAAAAAACGAGGACATTATCATTCAAGTTTCTTAGCTAGAAGCTAACTCTGGTTAATTTAAGCAGGACAGGATTTATTTAAAACCACTGGTTAGCTCACAATATCTCCAAGAAGATACCAGAATCTGGCTTGGAGACCAGGTAGCTAGGAAAAGGCGGATAATCAGGTGCAGAAATGGCAGCTGAGACCATGGGAACATTGAATGCTAAGTGACTCCCTCCACTACCCTGCTGGGTCTGGAACTTGCACCCACTGCTGTCATCTGTTTCCTCCCATCTTGGATTTTGTTTCAACATCAGCAGTGGGAACATCTAAGTAAGTGTAGATCTCATACAGGCACCCTGATTTCCTCATACAATGGGGAATTCTTCAAACATGAAAAATATGTTCTACATATAAAGTTTTCCTGAGCCTTACATATAGAAAGAACTGAGATTACACGTGGAAATAGCCCGCTGCATATCAGGCAAAACTGGTGAAAAGGTAGGGAAAAAAAAATGTATCATTATTTATTTAAATCAGCTATATTGGGGTATGATTTGCATACCAAAAATACACCCATTTAAAAAGCACAGTTTGATGAGTTTTGATAAATATATACTACATCTGCTTAACCCCCACCACAGCCAAGACCTAGAAGATATTCAGCATCCCAGAAATTTCCTTCTGTCCCTTCCCAGCCTATCACCCTGCCCCTGGCCTTGGGCAATCGCCGATCTGCTTTCTGTCCCTGTAGATGTGATTTCTTATCTAGAGTGTCATATAAATGGAAGCATACGAAAGTACTCTTTTTCCTCTTCTTTTGGACATTTAGGCTGTTTCCAGCTTTAGTTAGTAGGAATAAAGTTGCTACAACATTCAATAAACAAGTTTTTGTGTGGACTCACATGTCCTTTTGATATTTAAATTTTTCAAAGATTAAAATGGATTCAATAGATACCCAGAAAAAAAAGAACAACTTGTGAATTAAAAAATGAAAATAACAAAAGAAACTATATTATTCAGCCAAAGAGTACTGATGCAAAGTAACAGAAATCTGTTGGCTTTTATAAAGGGTATTTCTTTGGGGTTGAAGCTTACAGTTACCAGGCCATAAAGCATAAATTACTTCCCTCACCAAAGTCTATTGCCACATGCTGGAGCAAGATAGCAGGTGATATCTGCAAGGGTTCAGCCTCCTTCTTCCTCTTAAGGCTCCTTGGTCCCAGCTCCTTCCATTATCAGCTGTTGGCTGGGATAAGACTTATCTCTCTCCCAGGGCTCATTCCTCTCCGAGCTCAGCTGCTCTGGTCTCTCCACAATGTCAGCTGTAGACTATCAAGCTCTCTATCTTGCCAGGGCCTCTGCCATATCTAATGAGCCATCATTATTTCTCTGTGTTCTTCTTCTGTGTTTGCTTCCTGGGGCTCCAGCATCCAAAACTCAAACTCTCTCCTCTGCCTTGTAGTTTCCCCACAAAGGGGGCAGGACACAATATCCTATTGACGTAGCCCAATCAAAGCCTTAATCATTATTTAATTAAGTGAAAGGGAAACCTCTGAATCCAATACAGTCTAACATGCCCAGAGGAACAGACCCATTTACAAATATAATCAGTATTTCCTTTTGAAATTCATCAATAATATAAATTGCCACAGAAGCCTAGAGCACCAACATGACTGAAGAGTTCATAACACTTTGTGGTGACAGACACCTAATCCTGCATTCAGACTGTGGCTCTTCCAGATGATTAGTGATATTGGGTGGTTCTCTCAGGCTGCTGCACCTCAGTTTCCTCATTTTAAAGATGGGGATAAATGATACCAACTTTGGGTCTAACACAGTGCTTAGCAGTTAGCACTTAATAAATATTAGCTAATAATAAAAAAAAAAGGTTAAGTAAATGGTTGGACAAAAATTTATACCAGACCAAAATGCCCCCTAAAAAACAGAGGGCACAATATTAAAAAAAAAAAAAAAAAAAGAATTTATGACAAAATTCATTAAAAAGAACGGAATGGAGACGGAAGGAATAGGAATATCTCCATAATAATGCTAGGAACTTTTTCATATAATGCAAGAAATTACTTTCTCTTGTGTCTAGAGAAATTTTACAAATAAAAGGTTATATATGAGGTTACACACACACATACGCACACAAATTTCAGTAAATTACTAGAAATAGAAATGGTATTTTCTCTTACATTGAGGTAACAAAATAATGTAAAGTTTTTTAAATGCCAGGACTTAGATACATATTTAGATATAAAAAATGTGGTGGGCAACTTCTGAATTGGCCCCCAAAGATCCCCACCTCCTGATATTCACACACTTGTGTAAGCCCCTGCCCATGAGTGTGGGCTGGACACTGTGACTCACTTCTAATGTACGGAATACAGCAAAAGTGATGGGATGTCATTTCCAAGATTATGTTTCAAAACATCGTCTTCTGTCTTGCTGGACATTCTGTCTTTCACTCTTCTCCCTTGCTCATTTTGATGAAGCATACTGCCATGCTGAGCTTGCTCAGGTGGCAAGGAATTGAAAGCGGACTTGGGCTGGCAGAATCCTGCTAACAAGCACACGAGTGAGCTTAGAAGCAGATCCTTCCCCAGTTGAGCCTTCAAGTGCCCACTGTCCTGGCTGACACCTTGATGCAGCCTGTGAGAGACCCACCCAGGTTCCTGACCCACAGTAACTGTGCCATAATACATATTTTTGCTTATCCCACTAAATTTTAGAGAATCTGTTATGCAGCAATAGGTAACAGATACAAAATCAACCTAATAACAAATGACTATTGAGTTAACCAAAACCAAAATGATTGATTATGGAGGGAGAAAGAGCAATGAGAAAATCACCTACCAAATGTTTAGTTGAGCTTCCATATCCAGCCTCAATGGAGTCCTTGTGGTTGACTAATGCTTCAATGAGAACAACAATAGATACACTGAAAAAAAATATCACTTAAAACCTTCAGAGACTTCTGAAGCAGCTTGGAGTTGAGGGACCACATTCCTGATGAGAAGCCAAGCTCATTGTGGTGAGCCCAGCCTTCTGCCTTGGGGTATTTGCCAGTTCTTGTGCCATTCAGGGCAAAAGGGCAGCTGCCAAGAGTTGGAGAAGCCCACAGAGTTCTCGAAAATTACACTGGCGTGGGGGTACAAAGTTAGATTTCAGGACTGCCAAGGCTAGGACTTGAAAGGCTAATATCTGAGAGAAGGAAGGAGTTGGAAACTGGTGGATGTTCAGGGGGTTAGTGTATTTGCTGCTCAGGGACAGTCCCATGTACTGAGCAATCAGCTAGCTCAGAAGCGACTGCTCAGATGGACTCTTGGTCTCCCCTGCTCACTCCCTTTCTTCCTCACTCCTCCTTTCTGGAATGGAAATTCCTAATAAAGTAATAGCTCATAAGCCCCCTGCCTGAGGCTTTGCCCAGGATTGAAACTAGATTCAGTTTCAATCTAGTTAAATGAACAGAAACTAAAACATTGTAAAAAATACCAGCAATAACAAATTAGGAAAATAATAGGAAAAAGCATACCATAAGTTTTATTACATTGTGTTTTCATTATCAGTTAAAAATATTTTCCAATTTCCACTGTGATTTCTCCTTCTGAACCATGGGTTAATATATGTGAACCACTTAAAAGGCACATAGTGAGCACTATAATTAAGTGCAAGTTTTTATTATTGAAAAGCGTAAAGACACACACACACTCCTATACTCACACACATACATACATACAAGTAAAAGTCAACTTGGACAAACTTTTTTTTTTTTTAAAGATTTAGTTTTTATTTCTCTCCCCTTTCCCACCCCCCAGTTGTCTGTTCTCTGTGTCCATTTGCTGTGTGTTCTTCTGTGTCCGCTTGCATTTTTTGTCAGCAGCACTGGGAATCTGTGTCTCTTTGTTGCGTCATCTTGCTGTGTCAGCTCTCCGTGTGTGCAGCACCACTCCTGGGCAGGCTGTGCTTTTTTTTGCATGGGGTGGCTCCCCTTACAGGGCACTCTCCTTACGTGTGGGGCTGGCTCCCCTACGAGGGGGACACCCCTGCATGGCACAGCACTCCTTTTGCGCATCAGCACTGCGCATGGGCTAGTTCACCACATTGGTCAGGAGGCCCTGGGTTTGAACACTGGACATCCCATGTGGTAGGCTGATGCTCTATCAGTTGAGCCATATCCGCTTCCTTGGACAAACTTTTGCATATATATGACAGCCCACATACTAACAGCAGCTAGCACTTATGGAGTGTTCTAGACATGTTCTCTGGATGACGGTATTACTTTATGTGTATTATTACCCCTCTTTTACAAATGAGGGAGCTGAGGCACTGTAATGCAGATAGTTGGTAAGTGATAGAGCTTAATTTTGGATCTCAGCAAACTTACTATATAAAAAGCTTTTGAATTCTGGTCCAGTTAAGATACTGAAAGTAATCACTTTCCCTTTTCAAATCCTATTAAAATAAAACAGGAAATGCTGGACGATATAAAGCAGTTGGTAATAGCTTGCTAGTAAATGCTCACATTGCTGGGAGGCTATAACCTCACCACACTAACTTGAGGTCCGAAAATGGATTTCTCCCCAGGCAGCCTTGGACCTGTAGCAAGATCTGAACTAGCACTGGCCATGCAGGTACTAAATGGGCGAGGGTTGAAGAAGAGATGTCCCCCACTCTCCCTAGAGAGAAGTGGGCTCAGGAATTAATCTCCAGTCAGGGGTCTCTAGCACTGTGCTGTAAAGTGGAAGTTCTGATCCAGGAGACTGTGGGAGTGGGTCCCAGTTACTAAGGCCACCGCAAAGCACACGGACACCTCACATCCACAAGACAAGGACAACCAGCTTAGCTCCACATTGGTCTGTTTGTCTCTCTGCTCTCATGCCTCTTCTCCCCAAGCCCTCCTTTCTCCCCACCCCCCTGTCCACTCTCGCACAACCCATTCAATGCAACAGCCCAAGTCCAGTTCTGCTGCCAATGTTGGGTTTTTAGGCTCTTAGTCATGCTGCAAAAAAGAATTTAAGGATGTGCCATATTTTAAGCAAGCAAGTGAAGATGTTATTGTAAAGTGAAAGAAAGAGAAAGTACACACCCAGACAGGGGTGCAGGTGTGCTCAAGGGTGAGGTGGGGGGAGGCTGGGGCTGCAGCCTTATTAAGGCTGTCGTCGTCCCCCCCACACCCCCCCCTTCCTTCCTCCATGTAAATGAAGACTTGTGAATTACAGCACCCTCATGGGTTCTGAGTATGCGAAAGAAGGATTAGAAACCCAAGTCTTTCATTGGTTCTGAGTGTCTGCCAGCCTGAGTGGAGGTCAGGGGAGGAGGTACAAATGGGCTTCTTGTTATATATTGTCTTCAGTTATTGGCCTTGGGAAGTTGACTCCACCCTTGTGGGCAGGACCTTCTGCTGTCAGGCACATGCAAAGATGGGTGACCACAAGCAGGAGTTTTACACACAACTACTGTCCTTATCGCCCTAGTGCTTTCCTGTGGCACCCTTTTTTCCCCTCAGGTCCCTGTTCCAGCCTGCCTCAGTCCTGCATTATCTGCCAGGGGAAGGGGTGTTCCCACCTGGGCTGCAGATCTGGTACGCCGAAGCCATGGATCCATATCATCATTCGAAAGGGGGAACCAACAACTAAGAATCATCAAATATTTGAAATAAAAGTAACAACACGGAAAGGAAACCCTAAACAAACAAAAGTCGTCCCAACCCCAGTTAACAGAAAGTAGGATGAGCTTAATACTAAGCATTCATTTATACATTCAGAGAAATTTAATAGGAAACAAGTTTGACTGCTAAAGAGAGAGATGGACTAGATAAAATGAGCAAGAACGTAGCTGATGATCAAACAGGTGAATTGGAAAATTAAGGAGAGAAACTCCCCCAGAAGGAAGTACAAGGAGACAGAGCGAATAAAAGTATGAAAGAAAAATTTTTTAAAAGGAAGTTAGATCCAGGGAATTCAACTTGCATTCAAGAAGATTTTTAGGAAGAATGGAAAGGAAGAAATAATTAAAGAAAAATAATTAAATAATAATGTTAATATAGCCTGTGCATGAAATCAATCTGTATCAGAGTGTGCCTAGTTTCTAGAAAGCCAATTAAGTAATATAAGCCCTATAGGATTTAAATATTCAAAAAGAATATAGACTGAATGTGTATTCAAAGTTGCATCCAGATGGAATGTTAATTCAAGCTTACCTGGAGGGTGGGCAACATATTAATTCAAGCTTACCTGGAATGTGGGCAGCATGCTAATTCAAGCATAGCTGGTATTCAAACAAATAGCTAAACCCTAAAAAAACTAATAAAGAAAGTCTTTTTGACCCTAAACCTCTCCTGACTCCACCACCTGTGTCTCTTGTATAAAAATAAACTAGAAACCTCCACTGGGGCTCAGCTTTTTGGATAGGAGTCCACTGGGCCCGGAAGGTGCTCATAAATCTTCCTTCTCAGAGTTTCCTAGTCCTAGCCTTCAATAGACGATTGTGGAATCCTCTCTGCTTCCACTACAATGTAAGGAATTTTTCTCTGAGCAATGGAAAACTTGAGTCTTTAGATTAGTCAAGATGAAAAGATCCACATCTAGTGCTAACATGCCAACATTTCTGAACTCCAATCTAAAAAGAATCCTAAAGGCATCAAGAGGGGGTTGGTGGGGAAACAATAAAGAGTGACAATAACTTGGTGTTTGACTTCTCCTATGCAACAGGATGCTTAAGTCAGGGGAGCAATATATGCAGAAAGTTATGAGAAAAAGTGACTTTGTATGTGGATTCCACACACAGGGGTATATTATCATTAATAGGGGAAGCCTTTTTCCCCAATGAATGAATTCAGAAAATTTACCACCAATGAACCTTTTATGAAAGAACACTTGTGAATGTATTTTAGACAAATGAAACGGAATACAAGAAAGAGCCCAAAAGAAGATTTTTTTAAAGTGATAAGCAAATAGGATAAGAACACTTGTATTGAAATCTAAATAATAGGTAGTAATGTGAATTTAATATGACCCAGAAAGAGAGAAAGAGAGAAATAGGAAGAGAGGGAGGAAAGAGAAACATAGGCCATCTGGAATAAGAAGTTCCAATTATTTTAACAAATATGAGCTAGAATGAGGTGAGACGAGAGAAAAAGCATGAGTAAAGCTGTTTTTACTTATTTTTCAGGGAAGAAAGCTGGTAGACATGGATTAATTCTTGTTCCTCAATAGACACTAGCACTTCTACCTATGTTTCTTTAAAATTTGTAGGCAACCACTAAATGAATACCAACAAGATGTGTACCTTTGTAACTAAGAGTTAAGAATTAATAAATATTAATAATTATTATGATTATTGAATCATTATAAAAATGCTTCACTTTCAGTATATTATAAAATAGCCAAAGAGTTAATATTTGCAATTACTGAAACTGGCTAGACCAATATCACCCTTTGTATATGACGATTTCCAACTAAAACCTACCATTGTGATGATTATTTGAGACAGATCTTACCTTTGTATATGGTCATTTCTATTTAAGACCTGCTATTACGATGATTAGTCAAGACTGATCTTACCCCTGTATATGAACATTTCTATTGACATGGTAACCACTCCATCTTCCTAGGTTTGAAATCCATAAGAAAACCCTTGTAACTGACCCTCATTCTCTTACCCACCTGCTCCCCCATCCTCAGATATCTTGATCTCTGATAAGGATTGTCTTGCAATTGTAATAACTTGGTGACTCCCCCTACTTTTGTACACACCTCCCAACCTGTTCAGTCCCATAATGTTTATTAATGAACAACTATTCATTCCCATAAACTACTAAACCTGGATACTACAGAACTATCAAGATTACTTCAGGGAGGCAGATTGGGCCGTTAGGCCACTGACCTCTTTTATTATCTAGACACAAATAAACTCTTTCTCTCTTTGAAACCTCAGTGTCTCAGGAATTGGTTAATAAAGTGCATCAGGCAAAAGAATCTGTGATTTGCTTGGTATTAACTTCCAAATCTTTAGGAAAAAGAAAAGAATAAAGAAAATTCAATGAATCCAGCTAATGATAGAAAGGAAAAGAAGAAGAAATATAATAGAACAAATGGGAAAAAGCAAATGGAAATGAGAATGCTGTGAATAAACAGCCATAACAGCTATTATAATAAATGCTGGCTAGCATTTTCAAGGAAAGACAGGGTTTCTCAGATTTGGTCAAAATTTAAAAAAAAAAAAAAAAATCCCATTCTACTTATAATTTTACACATCAAAATCAAAATCAAAATGAGATGGAGCATTTAGAAATAAAGATTTGAAAAGTATATGAAAGCAAAAAGAATACAAGAGTGCTTAAGACAGAAAGGATTAAACAGGCAAAAGTGTATACTGATAAATGGAACCTTCCACTAGGAATTTATAATAAACACCTCAATAATAATCACTTACAATAGTTAAAACACCCAACCAGAACATATAAAATTAAATGAATAGACATCCAAGGGGCTTAATGGGAGATTCATATCTATCTCAGAAATCACAGTATCAAGTAGGTAAAATTTAAGTTGTGATATATATAAGATTGTACTGAAATATAAAAAAATGCAGTATTTACAAACACCCTTGAAAAAGTTACAAATATTCACTACAAATACCATAATATGGCCTGTGCATGAATTCAAACTTATCTAATTCTATATCCAAGTTTACCTAGTTTCTGGAAAGCCAATCAAGTGATATAGACTACAGGTTTTGAATATTCATGAAGGATGTAGACTGAATGTGTATTCAAACTTAAATCCAGATGGAATGTAGACAATATATTAATTCAAGCTTACCTGGTATGTGGGTGATATGTTAATTCAAACTTACCAGGTATTCAAACAAACTCCTGAACTCTAAGAAAATAATAAAGAAAGTCCTTTTTGCATCAAAGCGCCACTTGACCCCCCACTCCTAAATCCTCTGTATAAAAAGGACCTGGAAATATTGCTCTAGGCTTGGTCTTTGGACAGAAGTCTGCCAGGCCCAGCTAGCTAGTGTTAATAAATCTTCCTTCTCAGAAGAGTCTCACGTCCTGGCCCTCAATACTGCAATCACCCACTTCTCTCTGCTACCACAACCAGACTTCAAAGAAAATCTTACATATTTCCACACTGTTCACATATCTTAGCCAATAATGAAACAAAACCAAAACTGAACAATAAAATGTATCCTTTTCTCTTAAATTTATTTTACTTGAACTTTTTGAATCATTAAAAATACTATTCAAGTGGGAGAAAAAAATCAAAACAGAAATCACATTATTTTATTTTTAAAGATTTTATTTTATTTATTTCTCTCCTCTCCACCCCTATTGTCTGCTCTCTTGTGTCCATTTGCTGTGTGTTTTTCTGTGTCCGCTTGCATTCTCGATGGCACCAGGAATCTGTGTCTCTTTCTGTTGCGTCATCTTGCTGCGTCAGCTTCCGTGTGTGCAGCGCCACTCCTGGGCGGGCTGTGCTTTTTTCACGCAGGTCAACTGTCCTTACAGGGAGTACTCCTTGCACACAGGGCTCCCCTACACGGGGGACACCACTAGGTGGCACAGCACTCCTTGCACACAGCAGCACTGAGTGTAGGCCAGCTTACCATACGGGCCAGGAGGCCCTGGGTTTGAACCCTGAACTTCCTATATGGAAGGCAGATGCTCTATCAGTTGAGGCACATCTGCTTCCCACATTCTGTTTAGAATTGAATGAAAACACTCATTGGGTTGGAGCCAAGCAGCATACCACAGATTATTTATAGTTTTTCAAAAAAGAACAAGAAAAAAATGTAAATGATTGGAAGGATGAATTAAATTGGGACTTCAATTTTCAAAAATAGCAAATGAGATAATGCAAATTTTTACAAAATTAGACCTGAGGAGGATGTAATGGTAAGTATTAAATAAGATGTGCAACTTTATATCAATACATTGGGAAATCTATATTAAAAGAACAATTTTCTAAGGAAATACAAGTTATCAGTATTGACTGTATAGCTGAGATTAAAAAGTAAGGGGAAAAACTCATAAGAAGAGATAGCAATTTTTTTCCTTATGTGTAACCTTAAGAATTAGTATCCAACTTAAAGTGCCTGTGTAAGAACATTTAAGAGAGAACTCAAAAGAAAAGTATGAACAAATATGTGAAAAGGATCACAATTTCACTGGTCATCAGGAACATGCAAATTAAAACAAGAAGACTCTAGTTATATGGTCTCTGTCCACATGAGATTTTCAAAAATTCAAAAGACTGTGTAAATCCTCTTCTTTTGGAGGTAAAGAAAACCAATGTTTATAAACCACTTTGCAATCTAATTTGCCAACATTTACCCAAATTTAAATTATACCGTTTACCTTATATTTTATATTTCCACTTCTAGAAATCTTTTGTATAAAAATAGTCAAACAAAGATACACGGGCAGAAACACAACATAAGAAACAGTTGGAAACAACCTAAACTGGTAAGTAAATTAAGGTGTGTCTACAATATGAACAAAAATACAGCTTTTAAAAGAATGATATCCAAGGTTTTTTGGAGACACTTAGTATAATTTAAGAGAAGCTTTTAGAAGGTCATTTGACAATGGTATCAGAAGTCGTGAACTTTCATGGGCTCCTCCTGCTATCTTGGTTCCATGCTCCCCCAGGAAATGCACAGCAAAGTTACAGAAAAGGTCACTGCCCCAAGGCAAGAGTTCACAGTCCCAGGCTAGCCCCAGGCTCAGAGTCTGGAACTCTGATGAATTTGTACCAAACTCAAGCAATAGATGGCCAAGCTGGCAGCAGCAACTGAAATGAATGAAGAACCAGTCTGGAAAGTAAAGCGAGTCAGAGTGAAAAGAAGGCATGGAAGGCCTGGGTCTTCGGTAAAAGGGGTTAGAGACACCATCCGGAAACCTGAAGATATTCTCTTTGTGGCATAAAACTAGATGTATCTACAAGATTCTGTAACCAAGGGTTAAGAAGTAACAAATAATTATGATTACTAAATCATTATATAGATGCCGTTTACTTCCAATGTGTTATAAAATAACCAGAGGTTAATATCTGCAATTACTGAAACTGACTAGACCAACCTAACCATTTGTATATGGTCACTTCCAACTAAAAACCTGCCATTGTGATGATCATTCCAGACAGCTCTTACCCTTGATATGAACATTTCTATTGAAATGGTAACTACTCTATCCTCCTATGTTTGAAACCTATGAGAAAAGCCTTGTAACTGACTCTCGTTCTATACCTTCCAATTCCTACATACCTTGATCTCTGGTAAGTATTGTCTCGTGATTATAACTTTGTGACTCCCCCCAGTTTTGTACTCACCCCCTGTATTAGTCAGTCAAAGGGGTGCTGGTGCAAAATACCAGAAATTGGTTGGTTTTTATAAAGGATATTTATTTGGGGTAGGAGCTTACAGTTACTGGGCCATAAAGCATAAGTTACTTCCCTCACCAAAGTCTATTTGGAGCAAGATGGCTGCCGACGTCTGTGAGGGTTTAGGCTTCCTGGGTTACTACGTTCCTGGGCTCGTTTTACTCTGGCTTAAAGATTCCTTCCTTCCTGGGGCTGGCTTCTCTTTCCTCTGGGCTCCAGCCTAAGTCTTCAGCATCAAACTCCAAAATCAAAACCCCAACATTAAAAGCCCCAACTCTTTCCTTTGCCGTGCCTTTTATCTGTGAGTCCCCACCCACCAAGGGGTGGGGACACAACGCCCTAATCATAATTCAGTCATGTCCAGGTACAGTTCAGATTACAAACACAATCCAATATTTCTTTTTGGAATTCATCAACAATATCAAACTGCTACCCCCCCCCATCCTGTTCAGCCCCTTAATGTCCATTAATGAAGGAACCCCGAGTCAGCCCCACTCCAATTACTCATGAGCATAAACTTCTAAGCCTGGGTATTATAAAACCATCAGGATTACTGAGGCAGATTGGTTTAGGAAAAGAGAAGAATAGTGTAAGATGTGGCAGAAGAACTTGGTCCACGAAACAGGTGGCCATGAAACCCTGCTTGGAACCCCCTGAGGGAAAGACCACATTCAAGAATAAAGTTGGAAAGATCCCAGAGACCACTCCGGGAGAGATTGAAACGATATCCCATCGGAGGTCAAGGGGAAGCCCGGGATACCTCAAGGGGCCTCACCATTGGCCCCCTGGGAACTAACGGGTGGGGTAACCAGTCAGAACAGCAAAGAGCTTGGCCTGCGCCCCCAACATTAGGACAGTGAGGAGTAAATAATAGCTTAATAGAGGTAGCCTCACAAACCCAAAATGCTCTCTCTGCCTAGAGGAGCCCACATCTGCAGGTCTAGGTGCACAATCCTATTCTCTTCTCCCATTTCTCAGTAAACATCTGGCCTAACTAAACCAGCAGGTACTTAAATTCTTTTTTGTAGCATAGCCAAGAACCTAGAGGCCTCCATCATTCCCCGTCTTCATTACTGCAGTACTAGGGGGCAGTTTGGAAGCCTTTGGCCCCTTACCTCCTTTGCTATGCACAAGAAAACAAACTCTTTCTCTCTATGAAACTCTGGTGTCTCAGGAATTGGTCTTTAAAGTGCATCAAGTGGAAAGAACCCACTTCAATTCCAGTTTCAAATCCCTATGTAGTTTTTAGGGGAAGTTGGGATCAAAGATCTATCTCAGCAAGCACAGCTAGCTGCTGCTGAGAAATAGAGCTTAAGGTGAAGCTGCCTTGAACATTCAAGAAGAAACATCTTAATGTACACTAGGAGAGTGAAGAGGAAGAGATTGATGAATGAAGTGTGGACGTTAAGGAAATAGAACTGGCCATGTCACAAGGCAACAAACAAAGGCAGTTGAAGCTCTTGAAGAACAAGAGTAATGATGTCAATGCTCTTATGGATTTAAGAAAGTAACCATGTGAAAACAAAGACCTTTTTGGTTTTGGTGCTTCAAATGAGTAACTGCAGCTTAGTGTGAAATTTGTAGCTTCTATCATTAATACACTTAGGGCTTCTTGTTGGGGGAAAAACCCTTCCTGCTACTTGGCCCATCAGTTCTACTTTAACAGTTTTCTTGGGAAACTATTTAGAAAAAAATGCAAAAAAAAAAAAATTCTGTATTTTGATGCTTATCCAAGTATTACTGAGAATAGCCTTGGCTCTTCCCTACTCCCACCAAAAAAAAAAAAAAAAAAGACAGTATAAAGAAAAAAAAGACAGGAATAACTAAAATGTCCAGGAGAAAATAATCAAATGGTGCATCCATGCAATGTAATGCTTTCTTACCATTAAAATGTCTATTTTAGAAGGATGTGAGAAAATGATCAAAATACATTGTGTGTAGAGTTAAGATTCCTTTAGCTAAACCTTGTTTGGAAGGACTGGAAGACTTATATACCAACTGAAGGAAAGCTTTCTGACCTCTGAATATGTCTTCCTAAACACTAAGATGTTGAAAAAGAATTATTTGTTGTGCTAAAGGCGTCCTTGGTCTTGTATTCTCCTTTTACAGGAATTAGTCAGTTTCTTCTCTTGGGCACCCATCCCAAGGTTTCCTAGTCTTCCTTAATCTATTATACTAATCTATTGCTAGTCAATGGTTCCTTCCAGTTTACCTCCAAGGTGGATCAGAAGGAGCTGGGGGAACATTTACAAAACAAAAAGAAAGCATTTGCAAAACTCAAACTTCTCTTCCCTTCGCAGAGTCTTAGATCTTATCTCTGGTGCATTAATATTTCAACAGAGACTCTGTATTTTTTTTCTCCCAATTAACAAGTTTGAAAGAGACCAAAAGCAGTCATATGATATATGTTACACTACAGCCTTAATTCTTACATTGAACTAATGAATGGTATTTTAGTTTAAACCATGTAATCTCACTCCTATAATTCATAGCATGAAGCTGTGCATCGTTGCCTATTAATGAAAACTGTCTTTAGTCACAAAGCAAATTCCTGTTTCCCCCTCCCTAACAAGCTCCTGCTTTCCTTCTCTCCCTTACCTAAAACCTAATAAAACATACACCTGCGGGAGAAACCTGAGGACCATCACCAAGGAGTGCAACTAAAGTGGGCACAAACAGCGACCCTGAGTTCAGCCCTTCTCCCCTCCTCTGATGCCCATTCTGCAGAACTCAGTTTGCAGGTGGACTCAGCCAGTGACATTCCTGTCCCTACCTCTCTTTGTCTAATTCTAATAAAAATCCTTGACTCCTCTGTCCAGGGAGGCAGATTTGAGACTGTCTCCTAACCTTGCCACCTTAATAAACTCTTTCCCTTGTGAGATCCAAACCTTAGTGGATTCCAGTTCTCTGTGCCAAGTAAAAGAACCTAGAGAACCCTTGTGGGTCTCCTTCAGGTTTCTGGAGAAGAGAGAAAAGCTACTTTGCTACAGATACATTTGTTATTCCTAGATGGTAGAGTTAGGATTTTTATTGTTCTGCCAAAGGGATGCTGATGCAAAATATCAGAAATCTGTTGGCTTTTATAAAGGGTATTTATTTGGGGTAAAAGCTTACAGTTACAAGGCCCTAAACAGTTCAACTCAGGGTTAGTTCCTCACCAAAGTCTGTTGCCATGTGTTGAAGCAAGATAGCAGGCAATATCTGTGAGGTTTCAGCCTTCCTCTTTCCTCTTAAGGCTCCATGGGCCCAGGTTCTTCCAGTCTCAGCTGTAGGTTGGCATAGGACTTGCCTGCTCTACCATCTTTAGCTGCAAATGCTCAGGTGACTGGCTCATCTCTCTTCCTTGAGCCACACGATCAAAGCTCTCTCCTCTTCTGTGTCTATGAGAGTTCTCTCTCTTCCTCTGTATATTTCTTCATGTTCTTAATTGAGTGTCCATTTATTTAGCCCACCAAGGGGGCGGGGACTCAATCCTGCATGCCCTAATGATGTGGTAGAATCAAAGCCCTAATCTTGATTTAATAAAGTAAATGTAAAGCCTTTGAATTTAAATGAAAGTGTATCAAGCCCAGAGGAACAAACCAGTTTACAAACATAATCAATATCTCTTTTTGGAGTTCATAAATAATATCAAACTGCCACAGGATGTAACCAAGGGTTAAGAATTTAAAACTAATTATGATTATTAAATCATTATATAGATGCCTTTATATTATAAAATAGCAAAAGGTTAATACCTGAAATTACTGAAGCTGGCTAGAGTGGTCCCACCCCTGTTCATGATTACTCTAGACTTAACTTCACCCTTGCCTATGCTTACTATTGTGATGGTCATTCTAGACTGAACTCACTCTCGGGTATACTTACTATTGGGATGTTAACACTCCACCCACTTCTATTTAATATCCATATGAAAGACTTTGTCACTGACCTTTGTTCTCTATTCCTCTATCCCAAATCCTTGTGACTGACCCTCATTTAATAACTCACTACTGTCCAACTTGTTCAGCCCCTTAATGTTTATATTAATGAAGGAAGCTATGCTCGGTTCGGCACCCTAATGAAATAAAATATTAGAATTTCTGCAGATCAGGGAGGCAGTTTTGGGCCATGAGGTCACTGTGCTCCATTGCTTGTGCAACCAATAAAACTCTTCCTCTCTTTGAAGCCTCAGTGTCTCAGGGATTGGCTTTAAAGAGGCATCAGGAAGAAGGAACCTGCTTTTCCTTGGTATCAGTTTGGCAACCCAGATGGGACTAAGGACAAAAGGGTCCCTGGATGAGTTTGACTGCCTGAGGTTCTGGGCTCCAGTGAGAGATGTAAGCATGGGAATTGAGCTTTCTGTGGCCACTAGACCCTCTTGGTCTAAAAGCTGGACAATCACTTTTCTCCTACCTCACTTGCACCTCAGGCCTTAAAGGTGCTTTAAAGTTTCAAGGAGAGAATCAGTTCCTGTCCGGACATATGTCTGGGTGGGTGGGTCACCAAGGTAAAAGTGAATTGGGAAGGTAGTTTGGCGGTTTGAGTCCCCTTAATCTCCTTTCAGAACAATTCCCCATGCTCTGACCTCTCCACCTTTTCCTGTTTTTTGGAGGGTGCCATTCTGTCTGGGGTTCAAGTCTGTCATTTAAGTACACTCTTGAACCTTGAGTCTGTTGTTGCATATACTCCTGGACCTTGAACTGTCTGCTGGATATACGCTTGAACTTCAAGTCTGTCTGTTAAATATATTCCCAAAAAGTACTCTAGACTATAGGAAGTGCTAAGTGTCTGCTTATTAAACAGAGAGTGTTACTGTCACTGAGATATAGTAAATGTTCAATGTCCATCTAAACTGCTAAATTGGAGTTTAACTGCATTTATACTACTCAGGAATTCCTAACTGGTTATGTTGCTGGGTAGACTTCCAGGTCCTTGGCCACGTAGTAAGAAAGAATTCGAAGATGAGCCACAGTTTAAGCAAGCAAGTAAAGAGTTTAATGTAAAGCGAAAGTACATACTAAAGACAGGAGTGTGGGCATGCATGCCAGGGCTGGCGATGTGGCCTTAATAAGCCTGTATTACCCTCCCCCCTTCCTCCATGTAAATGAAGACTTGCAAGTTGCAACATTCTCATTGGTAAAGAAGGATTGGAAACACAACTTTATCATTGGTTCTAACTGTCTGCTGACCTGAGTGGAGGTCAGGGGAGGGGATATGCATACATGCAACGATCAGGGCACCTGGTCTTGGGCAGTCTCTTCCTCCCTTGTTGATGGGACTTTCTGTTGTCATTGGTAGCTCTCTATTGAAGGCGCAGGCAAAGATGGGTGATCACAAGTCTCACATAGGACTGGCTGCTCCATTTCCATTGACCCAGCGCCTTCCCAAGACACCTGTTCCCTCCCCTCAGGTCCCTGCCTCATTATTATCACCATTATCTCCTAAAAATACAATCATCCCATAACTATCATCAAAATTTTTTTCATTGTTGAGTTCATAAGTTACATAATCGGGTCCTTATATTCTAGGAGTCTTTAAATTATTATGGATTCATAATTTTTAAAGTCTAATTTTTAGCTTCCTTGTGGAAGCTAATCTCAAAACCAAAAGTTCCTTTGAAATCAATGGAAAGTCCATTCACAGAGTACTGAAAACAATGAAAAATGAAAAATTAAATGAAAGTGACTCATCAGTTTGTTAGGGCTTACCTCTTGCATACACAGTACCTTTAATCTATTTTAAATTAGTTTTTTATTTTAAGCATATGCTCTTATATTATGTGTAGCTGTCCAATTAGTTTTTGGACACTTTCCTTCTTTCCTAATCATTTTGACTACTTTCATGACGAAAGAAAACCTAATATTTAGCTTCTCTTTGTTACTTTTCTTGCTTCTTTTGAAACTTTTTTTTTACCAGAATACTTTAAAAAGAAATAAAGTAAAATAGAATTATTATAGCTAAGAGACTTAAAATGGAGTTGGGGACAAAAGGACAAATACTGTTTGATTGCTCTATTATGAACTAAATACATTGCGTGAACTCATGGCATTAATAAGTATAATATGGGACACCAGAAAATAGAATGAGGATCGAGAATGGAAAGCTGAGGGTTAATTGTGAAGAATTGGTTAAAAGGTTGTTTGTGAATCTTTGGAAATAATGGAAATGGTTTCAGCACATCATAGTTTGTAACTAGCAGAGCTATTATATGGATATGACATTAGTTGAAAGGGAAACTCTAAGGACATGTATATTAATAGAAGGAAAACCGAAAAATGTAACATGGGACTGTATAACTTAGTGAAACCTCATGTGAAATATGAATATGTGTAATATTGCATATATATGACTTTTTACAAAAAATAAATACAAATAAACTAGAGAGACAGAAACAGAAGAGCAGCTATGTATGGCAGGGGAAGCATAGAGAGACTGAGAGGTGATGAGGTTTTTGTCTGTTTTTAGTTTATTATTATTATTATTGGAATCATGAAAATGCTCTAATAATTATTGAAGTGATGAATGCATGACTGTGTGATTATACCAAATACCATTGACTATAACATTTTAGATGGATTTATGCTTTATTAATATGTATCAATAAAATTGATTTGTTTTAAAAAAAATGGAGTTGGAGTAGGTGTAGCTCAGAGGTTGAGCACCTGTTTCCTGAGTTTAATCCCTAGTATCTCCTAAACATAAATGAATGAATGAATGAATGAATGCATGCATGAATGAATGGATGAATGAATAAAATAGAATGGAGTAAGGAGGCCATTCAGGAAGTTAGTTTTATGCACATCTTAGCCAAAGTTCACAAACTGCCAAAGTATACATAGCCACAAGCAACAATGTTCCTCAAAACTCTAAGGGCAACTGGATACCATAAATAAACCATAAAATAAAGAAATCAGTAAACTATCTAATCTGAAGGACATTTGGGGCATCCCAAATATCCCCCAAACACAAACAACTTTTTTTTTTTAATTCATTTTTTAAAAATATTACATTCAAAATATATGAGGTCCCATTCAACCCCACCGCCCCCACCCCACCACTCCCTCCATAGCAACACTCTCTCCCATCATCATGACACATCCATTGCATTTGGTAAGTACATCTCAGGGCATCGCTGCACCTCATGATCAATGGTCCACATCATACCCCACACTCTCCCACGTTCTGTCCAGTGGGCCCTGGGAGGATCTACAATGTCCAGTAATTGTCCCTGAAGCACCACCCAGGACAACTCCAAGTCCCGAAAACGCCTCCACATCTCATCTCTTCCTCCCATTCCCTGCACCCAGCAGCCACCATGGCCACTTTTCCCACACCAATGCCACATTTTCTCTGTGGACCTTGGATTGGTTGTGTCCATTGCACATCTATGTCAAGAGGGGCTTAGATTCCACATGGATGCTGGATACAATCCTCCTGCTTTCAGTTATAGGCACTCTAGGCTCCATGGTGTGGTGGTTGACATTCTTCAACTCCATGTTAGCTGAGTGGGGTAAGTCCAATAAATCAGAGTGTAGAAGTTGAAGTCTGTTGAGGCTCAGGGCCTGGCTATCATATTGTCAGTCCAGAGATTCAAATCCCCTAGATATATCTTAAACCCCAGCACCAACTACAATTCCAGTAAAGTAGCATGAAAGTCTTGTGAAAAGAGATCCCATCTGAGTCCAGTTCCATCACGCAGAAACACCAGCTCCAAAGAAGGGCCAACTGACATGGCAGTGAACCCCATCTGCCATGACCATAGAACCTGTGGGTCTCTTTAGCCCTCAAAAGAACCAATATGTGGGATTGTATCTACTTTATCTGTCTCTGAGACTCTGCTCAGGTGAAACACAAACAACTGACATAAACTTCTATTTCTTTAAAAACTCTTCCTTGGAAACAATTTACAGGACATAATTTGGGCTACTACCTAAATCTGTGCTCCCTGTATGCCAACTCTAAGGCCCCAGAAAAATGCCTTTGTGTCTTGCAGGTTAGTTTTGTTACTTCTTGGTCAACAATACCCTCCATCATGGACTCTATAATTTCTGTTAGTGATGTGTTTTAAAATTTATTGTAATTATTTCTCTTGTACTCACACCCTGGTAAGAGTTTTACTATTATTTAGGTTGGGTTTTCTCAGCTTTGATGTTTTGTGCTGGATAATTCTTTGTGAGGGGTTGTTTAGCAGCATCCCTGCCCTCCACTCATTAGATACCAGAAGAACCATCTGACTACTTGTCAGACTGTGACAACCAAAATTGTTCCCAGACATGGCTGAATGTCCTCTGGGAGGCAAGTTGCTCCCAGCTGAGAACCATAGATTTGGCGTGAGTTTTGGGCTTGTGTTACCATTTCCGATCACGATTTAAAAATGAATTTTTCTTTGAAACATTGAAGTGTCTTTTACAACTGGCATGTTTTTCTCAGGCAGTTAATAGATAAGAGTGTAGGAAATGTCACACTTACTCAACTCAATGACACTCTGCTCCTATTATTTTTTTCTCTGCCAATGGCATCTAAAACCAATTTTGGAAGAATATGGTTATAATTCTTCATGCTATAAAAATCCAAAGGTCAGGCATGTTACTCTCCCCTACCCCTACTACAAGTCCTAACTTTCCTGCTCCGGGGCGGCTGATGTGGGAAAATGTGGAAAGAAGCCACGTTTGCCCCTGAAGACTCCTTAACCATCCTTTCCCTTCAGTTCTGGTCCTTCTTTTGGGTCTCAATCACACCTCCTCCTCCTGGGTTGGCTCAGGAATGGGATATTTCTTTTTTGGGGGGCATGTTAATCATGAGTTCCAGGCTCCTCCTCTGTAAGTTGGGGACATTCATATGCTCCTTGAAGAGTTGTTTGGGGCAGGTGCCAGCAAACCTCTGAAAAATACAAGACTTTGTAAACCACATATCATCTCTGTTGCATATTGTTTTAGTTTGCTAGATGCTACTGGGAGCAATATATCAAAAATGAGTTGCCTTGGACAATGAAAATTTATTAGGTTAAAAGCTTACAATTCCTAGACTGAGAAAAATGTCCAAATCAAGGCATCAGGTGAAGCTCTTCTGCCAAAGCTGTCTGCCTGGAATCCTGGACTCCTCCCACATGGCCAGATACAAAGGTGGTCCTGTCAATCCCTGCCTCCTTCTCGCCATGTTGCTCTCAGCTTCTTGTTCTTGTGGTATTCTCTACGCTTAGTGTTCCTCTCTGTCTCTGCAGGCTTCCTTCTGAGTCTGTGACTTTTTATTCCTCCATTTACAAAAGGATTAAGAGGCACCCTGGGTCATGCCCTGTGGGCGTGATCTAATCAAAAGGAAGTTCCCTTAACAGAATCTAATCAAAGGGTCCCATCTATAATAGGTCTAAATGCACAGAAATGAATTAGTTTCAAGAACAGGATTTTCTGGGGTCCACTCTGCTTCAAACTGTCACATGTGTTCTTTTATTTTTTTAAACTCTAACCCTTTAAAAATTAAAAAATTCTCTTAGAGGGGATGGCACACAACACTGGTGTCATGGCTGGGACATCAATATTCAGTCACAGGGTCCCTGTCCAGGCCTCAGATCCTCTGTTCCAAGAGTGAGCATAATGGAATCTGTACATGTGGTAGCAGAGGACTCCATGAACTGATCAGTCTTCTTGGAAAAAATTTTCAGTAAATGTAACTGGCATGTAGAGCAAGCATGATCTGTGAATTGTGATTAAAACACCAAAGTCATGTTTTTATTCCCCTGGACCATTTTTGCAGAGGGGTTTGTGTGTGCAATCCTTTCTGTTCTGGATGAAGAAGTAGAGAGACTTCTAGGATTTCTGCTCATTCTTGAGTAATCGTCCCATAATTATTTTAATTTGCCCAGTTTCATTTCATAACTTAGAAAGTCTAGTACATGACAGCAATAAAAAAAATCTGGAAAAAGATTGAGAGAGGAATACCATCTCACACCTTATAAAAAAATCAACTCAAGATTGATCAAAGACCTAAATATAAGAGCCAAGACCATAAAGACCCTGGAAGACAATGTAGGGAAGCATCTACAGGACCTTATAATAGGAAATGGCTTTACAAACTGCACACCCAAAGCATGAGTGGTGAAAGGAAAAATAGATAAATGGGATCCCCTCAAAATTAAAACCTTTTGCACTTCAAAGGAGTTTATCAAGAAAGTGAAAAGACAGCCTACCCAATGGGAGAAAATATTTGGTAACCATATATCTGATAGAAGCCTAATATCCAACATATATAAAGAAATCCTATATCTCAAAAATAAAAAGACAAAAAAACCCATTTAAAAAAATGGGCAAGAGATTTGAACAGATACTTCTCCAAAGAAGAAATACAAATGGCTAAAAAGCACATGAAAAGATGTTCAACATCACTAGCTATTAGGGAAATGCAAATTGAAACTAAAATGAGATACCATCTTACACCCATTAGACTGGCAGCTATTAAAAAATCAGAGGACTACAAGTGTCAGAGAGGATGTGGAGGACTGGGAGCCCTCATCCACTGCTGGCGGGAATGTAGAAGGATCCAGCCATTGTGGCGGAAAGTCTGGCAGTTCCTCAAAAGACTATCTATAGATTTGCCATATGACCCAGCTATTTCACTGCTGGGTATATACCCAGAAGAACTGAAAACAAGGACATGAACCGACATATGCACACCAGTGTTCATAGCGGCATATTATTTACTATTGCCAAAAGTTGGAATCAACCCAAATGCCCATCAATAGATGAATGGATAAACAAAATGTGGTATATACATACAATGGAATACTACTCAGCTGTGAGAAGGAATACAGTACTAACACACAGATTAACATGGATGAATCTTGAGGACCTTATGTTGAGCAAAGCAAGCTAGGCATTGAAGGACAAATACTACATGACCTCTCTGATATGAATTAAGCAAATCAAGCTGTCTCAGAGAGCTAGAGACTGGAAGAAAGGCTTACAGGAAATGGGGCGGGGGAGAGGAAGGTTGTGAGCCACTACCGACATGGGCTAAATCTATGATATAGTGGAGATAAGTAGTTGTGCAGTGAAGGGATACTATTGGGTTGGGCTTTGTAGCTTGAGGGGGCTAGGGTGGGATGGATGGCTCAGATGGTCCATGGAATTGAGGGAAGGGTTGGCGGGGGGAGCAGGTGAACATGGGAGATTGTCAGGTACACGGTTGAAACTATAATGTTGAGAAAGCTCTTTAGGAAATACATTAAGGAAGGGTTACGGGTTTAAGGTGTTTGGTGGGGGGCATCTAGCACAGGGTGCTCCTGGGGCAGGCTTCTAGGGAGTGTGTTAGTGCTCATCTTGTTATACTATGCTATATCAGTGGGTGGAGACCCATATAATGAGCAGGAAAGTATTGTACCCCCACCTGGGGAGGCCTGATATTCTCAAACATCACAGTGATATTTCTCACTTTTTTAATATCCCAATTAATTTTTTTACATGTGCTACATTTGCTACAACTAATGTACAAATATTGAAACATAAGTACCAACCATGGTTACATCATGGTTTACAGTATGGTTTACGTTTTAGACTGTACACTTTTATAAATTTTTCATAATATTACAGTTTACATTATGGTTTACATTTTAGACTATACACTTTTATAAATTTTTGGTGATATTTAACATGGCTAGTATCCATCATTGCACGATCATGCAGAACACTTCCATTGTCCCCCAGTTACCCCATCTTCCATCTATTCTATTCCTCTCTCCCCCTTCCCTTGGAGCCCACAGTGAAACCAAGCTTCATGGCTTGAAGGACAAGATTCATAGATACTTGCACCAATGCTGAGAGCTTGACACACTAGTCTGTCCTCCCCCATTGGGAACCACCCATGTTCTTGAGAGACACCCTCCCCTCTGTTTGAGAACATTGGACCTCTCCAGGATGGGGGTATAAAACCTTCCCACTCATTCTATGTTTCTCCACCCACTGATATGACAAGATGAGCACTCTTAATATACATCTCCTTTAAATGTTACAATCACTTAATTATCCTTTGTTCATTGCATAAATCTTTTGACTACTCATGTGCTAAGGTACTTGTACAAGCACTGGGGACAAACTATACATTTTTTCAAATTTAAGATTTATTTTATTTATTTATTTTTTCCTATCCCCTTGTTGTTTGCGCTTGCTGTGTCTCTCTTCCTTGTTTCTTTAGGAGGTACCAGGAACCAAACCTGGGACCTCTGATATGAGAAGGAGGCAACTAATCACTTGAGTCACCTCTGTTCTCTCCTTTTTTGTGTCTCTCATTGTGTTTTTCTTCTTGTGTCCCTTATTGCATCATCTTGTTGCATCAGCTTGCTGCACCTGCTGGTCATGTCAGCTCGCTCTCTTGTTCATCCTGTTTAGGAGGCAAGAGGGGCGGTGGACTTGGCCCAGTGGTTAGGGTGTCCGTCTACCACATGGGAGGTCTGCAGTTCAAACCCCAGTCCTCCTTGACTCGTGTGGAGCTGGCCCATGCGCAGTGCTGATGCACTCAAGGAGTGCCGTGCCACGCAGGGTGTCCCCCACGTAGGGGAGCCCCACGCGCAAGGAATGCACCCCATAAGGAGAGCCACCCAGTGCGAAAGAAAGTGCAGCCTGGCCAGGAATGGTGCCGTACACACGGAGAGCTGACACAACAAGATGACGCAACATAAAGAAACACAGATTCCTGTGCCACTGACAACAACAGAAGCAGACAAAGAAGATGCAGCAAATAGACACAGAGAACAGACAACCAGGGTGGGAGAGGAAGGGGAGAGAAATAAGTAAATAAATAAATCTTTTTAAAAAAAGAGGCAAGAGGAACCTCTGTTCCTTGTTTTTTGTGTATTTCATTATGTTTTTCTTATTGTGTCTTTTGTTCTGTCAGCTTGCTGTGCCTGCCTGTTGCACCAGGATGCTGTCTTCTTTAGGAGGCACTGGGAAACAAACCAGGGCACTCCCATGTGGTAGGTGGAAGCTCAGTCTTTTGAGCCACATCTGCTTTCCCCATACATTTTTAAAATGATTTACTTAATTTATTAATTCCTCCCTCCCCACTCCTGCTTTGTTTGCATTTGCTTTGTCTGTTTCTTGTGGCTGGTCTTTTTAGGAGGTACAGGGAACCAAACCCAGGACCTCCTATGTGGGAGGGAGGTGCCTAATTGCTTGAGCTACCTCCACTCCCAGCTTTGTTGTGTCTGTCATTATGTTTTCCTTGTGTCTTTTGTTGCATCATCTTGTGTTAAGCTCACCACATCTGCCTGTCAAGCCAGCTCACTGTCTTGCTAGTCCTCTTAGGAGGCACTGGGAACAGAACCTGGGACCTCCCATGTAGTAGACAGGAACTCAATCGCTTGAGCCACATTCACTCCCTCACCCCCATATATTTTTGATAAATAAATTGTCTGTCCTTGAGTAGCTTAGATGTGCTGGAGGAGAAAGACAAGCAGCAATAGTAAGGTGAGGGTCCAGATGGTGCTTGCTCACAGGAGCAGGGCAGGACCTGATGGGCCCCTGCCTGGGAATTGGGGATGTCAGGAAATGGATGGGGAGCTCTGCCCAGAGGAGCATAAGAAACCTTTTAATCTGGTTAAGTGGTAAAAATTTTGTAATTAACCATCTTGAAAAGGAATCTTGTGAACATGGGTCTTATACCCCCTTTTAGGTTGATCAACATTCATGGCAGTGATTGTGAATTTTACTTAGAGCCTCACCTGCTTTATTATGAATATGACTCATCACACACACAAGGCCATCACATCTCCAGGGGGCTTAGGCAAGTGTATAGATTGTGAACTCTTACTGCTCAACTTTTTAAATTCTTGGGTCTGTTTTTTGTTTTTATTTTTTTCCCCGGCGAAGAAGAGGGCAGGGATATTAGTTATTATTTCCCAATTCTCCTACTCTGGTTGCATTTCCAAACTTGTTATTTCTCATCTGCTGTGGACAGGGAAATTAGGTAAGCATATTTATTAGCATTATATTTAAAAATCAAATATAACAGATCTAATGGTTCCTCCTGAGGGTAAAACAGAAACTTTAATAAACGGAATTTTAAGCAATTGCACAGATGGTGGGTTGTGGTGGTCTTTTAGAGACCAATTTGCTTATTTTCTGGTTCTCAGGTGGTAATAGATTGTCACATTTAATGGAATAGTGATTTCTCAGTAATTAAATGGCTCCAATTCTTCTCATAGTGATATCTTTCCAACAGAAGGTGGGCTCCTCGTTTTGGTATTTCGATATACGGTAGGTTCACTTTTATTCTATTTATCACAATCTTTATTTTTATAAAATTGTATCATATCCTCTCTCAGCCTTCTGGGTCTCTAATTTCTCATCCCTAAGTCTAAGTTTCTCTGTTCACTTGCTCTTGTTTATTGCTGGGATGAAGCAGGCCTCACACACCCCTGTCCAGCCACCAAAGTCCAGCTCAAGTGACCCCCTCTGAGAAACTTTTTAAAATGATGACTCATCTTTGCCAGGCAGAATTTCTTTTATCTCTGTACTTCAATACCACTTTTATTCTCCTACTCTAACTCTTCACCTATGTAGTATGTTTATGTCCATGTGTCTTCTTGGTTGGACTAAGGGTTTCCTGAGATTAAGCCCATTCAGGTATCTCTCCAAGTGTATTGCCAACAAGTTGACACTTGCTGATTGTTACTGCTGACTGCGTACACACAAAAAGATGGTGTTTACTTGCTGTATCCAGTCCTTTTGATGCCTATCATTTGTGAGATCCTCCCACATACACACCAGTATATCAGCTCATGCCTGTAATATCAAATATTAGTTTTCTTCAATTGTATTAACTTGTGCCTACTCATTCAAAATGTCCTGCATCTAAGAAGCAGTTTATAAGTCTGGGTTTTCTATTTCAGTACCCATTCAGTACCCTTTGGTGTGTAGTTTCAAATCATGGGCCTAGCTAGAAGGGGTTGGGTTTGGGAAATCAGCTGGACAAGAGGAAGGTTGACAAATACTCGAAATCCTATCAGCCAGACGTCAAATTCCAAGATGTGGGGATAATCAGCAGCTATTTTCTAGTCATTCCCCTGGAAACATTTCTCTTCCTTTGAGGAATTGCTATTTAGTCACACCAGCCAGGTCATTTTGTTCAAAGTACCTTAAGTGGCTGGTCAGCAGCTCATGGTCCAGGCTGGGTCCATTGTAGTCCTTTATTGGGATTTTTAAATTCTGGAAGAGGGGTGGAGCAGGGTGGAATTGGGGTGGTAGTGAGGATGGCTGAGCAGGTGTCAACGTGGATCTGCCAGTGGGCCTGCCTTCTCTCCTTGTCTGAAGGAGGGATCTTCTAAGGCAGAGAGGAGAAAGCAAGTGATCCTTCTGGGCAGAGGTCCTGGGCCAGAGGTGGGGACCTTGCAGCAACCAGGATCCGGGTCAGCATCCCACTGAAGCCAAACCCCAACTTAGCAACTTTGTAGGTTTCTTGCTTCAGATCCTGACTTTCTCAGAATATTTATGAAACTGTTGAGGGGCTGTGGTGGATTGAATCGTGTACCTGAGATTAGACATATTCTCGGTCTTGGTCTTGGTCTGCTTTTTGGTGGGTGTGAAGCCATTGTAACTAGAATCTTTTAAAGATGCCACTTCAGTTAAGTTGTGGTCCCACTAAGTCAAGATGGGCTTTAATCCTGATTATTTGGAGTCCTTTATAATAAGCAGAATGAAATTCAGACTGAGAAAGAGAAAGCCATGGAACAAGCATCTGCTTTATGGCCTGGTAACTGTAAGCTTCTACCCCAAATAAAACCCTTTATAAAAACCAACTGATTCCTGGTATTTTGCATCAGCACCTCTTTGGCTGACCAATATAGGAGGCATTCAGAATCAAAAGCCTGAAGTCAAGGATTCCCAGAGGAGAAAGGAGAAGACATCACCAGGTGCATTGCCATGTGACAGAAAAGACAAGAAACCACAAGGATTGCCAGCAGCCGCCCCAGACATCGGTCTTTGGGGAGAAAGCATTGCCTTGCTGATGTCTTGCTTTTGGACTTCTCCTGGCCTCAAAACCATGAGCCAATAACTTCCTGTTGTTTAAGCCAACCCACTGTGTGGGTTTTAGCAGCCAGGAAAAGAAGGCAGGTGCCCAGGTGGGTGATATATCCCTGGGAGAGAGTGGGCAGGGAAAGGGAGAAGGAAAAGGAAATATGGGTCTTGCAATGTGTTTATTACAGTTTTTGATTAATCCTCAGCTCCACGTTTATACTCGCTCAACCATCCTCACTACCACCCCAATTCCACCCTGCTCCACCCCTTTTCCAGAATTTAAAAATCCCAATAAAGGACTACAATGGACCCAGCCTGGACCATGAGCTGCTGACCAGCCACTTAAGGTACTTTGAACAAAATGACCTGGCTGGTATGACTAAATAGCAATTCCTCAAAGGAAGAGAAATGTTTCCAGGGGAATGACTGGCTGATTAGGCAGCAACTTGGAAAAACTAAGAGAACAGAGTAATTTTGGTTAATGCAATTAAGCAATGAAAAAGTTTTCTTTTGTATCATACAGAGCCTACTGAAGTGCTATGACTATATTTTTCTACAGATTGCATTCCTACCTGGTAAGTGTGATTTAACCAGATGCACAGTGTCTTAATTACAGACACTGATTATCTGATTGATTGAATTTTGTGTATTTGTTCAATTAATTGGGCTGAGCACTGTTCTAGGTACAGACAACAGAGCAGTAAACAAAGTACTCTCTGATGGAGCTGGCATTCCAGTGGAAGATGGTAGATGATCTTATGGGTTGAACTGTATACTCCCAAAAGGTATGTTCAAGTCCTAATCCCTGGTCCAGTGAATTTGACTTTATTTAGAAATAGAGTCTTTGAAGATGTGATTAGTAAAGATAAGGATAAACCTTGACCAGGGAGGGTCCTTAATGCAATGTGACTGATGTCTTTGTAAGAAGGGAAGAAACAAACAGACTAGGGAGAAGGCCAGGAGAGGATGGCGGCAGAGAGTGGTGTGATGCATCTAGAAGTCAAACATTGAGGATTGCTGGCCAACGTCAGAAGCTAGAAGAGACAAGGAAGGTTTGTCCCTGCCAGGGTTCAGAGGGAGCATGGCCCTGCTGACACCTTGCTTTTGGACTTCTAGCTTCTAGAACTGTGGGACATTAAAGTTGTTGTTTTAAACCACCCAGTTGTGGTACTTCCTTATGGCCACACAGGAAACAAGACAGATGAGAAAACAAGAAAATCCAAACCAAATAAAACATAAATATAAAATACTGAATAACAAAGTGATGACCAAAAGTAAAACTGGGCAAGGGTTAGTATGTTAAAATGGGAGTGGGGGGTTCCATTTCAGAGATGAAGGTTAAGGAAGGTATTTTTTTTTTTAACATTCATCTTATTTCTCCTCACCCCTTGTTGTGTGCATTTGCCACATCCATTTGTTGTATGCACATCTTCTCTTTTTAGGAGGCACTGGGAACCAAACCCAGGGACCTCCCATATGGGAGGGAGGCACCCAATCTCCTGAGCCACCTCCATACCCTGCTTTGTTGCATTTTTTCATTGTCTTTCCTTACTGTCTCTTGGTTGGGTCATCTTACTACGTCATCCTGCTGCGTCAGGTGGCTGTGCCAGCCCATCACATCAGCTCACTGTCCTGCTCATTTTCTCCAGGAAGGACCAGGAACCAAACCCGAACCTCCTATGTGGTAGGTGGAAGCTCAGTCGCCTGAGCCACATCTGCTTCCCAAGGAAGGTCTTTTTGATGAGGCAAATCTGAACCAATAACTGAGTGAAGTGAGGGACCCTTCCAGCTGTAAGGGGTTTGAAGTGGTATGCTTGGGTAAGAGGTGTAGGGCGAGCAGTGTGAAGGGATGAATAATGGGGTGTGGGCTGGAGTTGGGAGGGAATGGTGACAGAGAGATAGCGGGGGTCTAAATTGGGGACTTCTGGAGCATGCTAAGATTTTGGATTTTACACTAATTGAGTGGGGGCATGACATGATGGGACTTACATTTTAATGGGATCACCCTGGCTGCTGTAGGGGATGGGTTCAAGAATAAGAAGCAGGGTAACACTTAGGAGGCTATTTTTGGTAGTTCTGGGGTGCCATGTTGGCGGTCTGGACTGGATGGTAGGGAAGGAGGTGAAAAGTAGAGGAAATTTTGGCTTGTACTTGAAAGTATGTACAAAATAATTTTTTGATAGATTGAATGTATGGTGTGAAAGATAAAAATCAAGGATGAAGCCAAGGTTTTTGTCTCCAGCAACTGCATGAATACACAACACGGATTTACTTGCATAATGAAAGACCAGAAGACCAGCAGGTTTGGGGGAGTGAAAGCTGATTTTGGACCTGGTTAATTTGAAATGGCTCTTAAATACCTGTGTAGAGCAGTTCAAGAAGGCAATTTGATACATGAGTCTGGAGTTGAAGAGACTTGTCGGCGCAAGGTATTGGATTGGTATGGTGGAGACACTGCTCCAGTTCTGGTGCACAAGAGAGCTCCTCTCTGAATTGAGTACTAAACAAGTACATGGCTTGCCTTCCAAGGTCCTCTATAAAAACCACCTTATATCCACATAACATCACCTTACTCTAATATAGCCTGTGCATAAATTCAAACTTATTTTATATCCAAATATGCCTAGAAAGCCAATTGAGAAGTATAAACTCTATAGGCTTTGGATATTCAGGGAGGATGCAAGCCATGTGTGTCAAGCTTACCTGGAATGTGGGGGGGTTCGTGCTAAAAGCTTACCTGGAATGTAGGGGATATGTGTTAACTCAAGCTTACCTGGAAGAAATAACCTATCTAATACTCAGATAAAACACTTGAAGAAACTAACAAAAGGTCCTTTTACATACAAGCACCGTTTGACTCCCCACTCTGATATCCTCTGTATAAAAGGGACCCAGAAATTCTATTCGGGTTTGGTTTTTATCAGGACAAGTTTGCCAGTCTGCCGAATCCAGCTGGTCAAAATAAAACTTCCTTCTCAGAATTCTCATGTCCTGGCCTTTGATACCACATACACCTGACTTCTCTCTGCTACTACATTTCCATCACAAGAAGTAAGTTCTTGTTTTCTCTCAGATATTTGCAGGCAACTTAGAATTCTGTGTATTGTAATCAGACGTCACAGAGAAAAGTTGTTAGGGAAGTCATGGATACCTGTTAAGTGGCCATCTCAGACCCCACCTTCCCCCACCTCCTTTCCTAGGGTAGTGACAAGCACATTCTAAGTAGCCTTCTGCCACCCCACCACCTTTTCTATTGTGTTCCTTTCCACAATGCTGGATGATGCTAAATCTAATGAAAAGGTCCTGCAGGAACTCAGCAGCTCCAGATGCTGCTAATCAAGGCAGGAATTCTCACCCCCACTCCACCCCCTGCAGATTAAAACCACAGGCAAACAATAGAGCGAAGTGGACTATGTAGTGACAAGGATATTACTATTTCTGGACTTTTGTTCTGTACAGTAAAGTGATTAATTTGCTGAAAGTTTCTGAACCTACATTCCCCTGACCAACTGTTGTATTAACTTGTTCCACAAAACAATTTTGAAACATTCTGATTGGTAAACTTAGGAAAATTGGAAAGAACTTCTAAAGAGCTCCCTAGGCTAATTTATCTGTGTGGTTTTTTTTTTAAAGGGCATATCAAGATCATCACACAACCCAGTTTGAGAGTCATTCAGAAACCACTATGAGCCCATGGAGTCTGGATTGTTTTCTCTGGGAGCTGGTCAACAGGGGAGTTCAAGGAGAGTATTCTACAAATATCCACCACAGACTTTTGGGGATATACTTGTCTGCCCATGCCCACCTTGTCCCCATCCATGGGTTCAACTCAGGAAACTGATGGTATATACATGAGGCAGGGAAAAAGGAAGACAAGTCGCAGCTGGGACCTGGCAGAGAACATGGCTGTGAGACCCCGGCCAGAAACCCCACTGAGGGAAGGCTGCTTCTAAGAACAAAGCTGAAAAGACCCCGCAGAGACCCTGGCCACGAGGTCCCATTTGGAACTCTCTGGGGGTCATGACTGCCCTTTGACTCCAAACAAAAGGCCTCATCTTTGGGCCTGAGAGCTAACAGGTGGGGCAACCAATCAGAACAGCAAACAGCTGGGACCCCTCCCCAGCATTAGGAAGGGGTAGTAGGGAAGGCTAACCCAGGGCCGGGGTCTAGTCCCATAGTACACGCAGGCTCATGATTTGTGGTGCGTACTTTTTCCTTTTCTCTCATTTTCAATAAACTCTTTACTCCCCTTGCCTACCCTATGGCATGTCCTTAAATTCCTTTATGTGACATAGCCAAGAACCTAGAACCCAGAACCCAGAACATTCTGCCAACATAAAGGATGTGCCTCCGCATCACAAAACACTCCCTGCGGTGAAGAGGATTTTTACTCTGTGTGTCTGTTGGCGGTGAGGGGACATGAGAATGGAGGCTTTTCAAGCATTTGATTTCTTAATATATCTCTCCCTAGTCATATAGGTTAAGGCATGTTTGGTGGGCTTTTCGGTATTTGCTCAAATTGTTAGAATTGCTGCTCCCTGTATCTTTTCAGTTGGCAAAGGCTTTTACACATGGACTATGTGATGGCCAAAGGGGGCTGCTGGTACCTGCTGCTCTTTATCTGACATCGTGGCTCCAGCATCTCTTTCACTGGGTGCCAGCTTCTAAGGGTGATTCATGCCTCCTTTGTTCCCCATTATTCTACAATTTTATGATGGAGGAAGTAGTCACAATTGTACAGAAGCTGTTTTTCTTTGATCCACCAAATATTCACTGGGCTAACTGAAGATAATGAACACCTTTTCCCTTTTCAGGACTGGGTCAGCCTTGAAGGTCAGGGAAGGTGGGAAAT
Source organism: Dasypus novemcinctus (assembly GCF_030445035.2). Classification (NCBI taxonomy): domain Eukaryota; kingdom Metazoa; phylum Chordata; class Mammalia; order Cingulata; family Dasypodidae; genus Dasypus; species Dasypus novemcinctus. Next base: position 17,177,032 of record NC_080674.1, on the reverse strand, counting down.
AATGTTATGTGGTTATCCACTGTATCAAGGAAATTTAGCTTTCTCTTACCCGAGTTATTCTTTTTTTTCTCAGAAACAATCAACCCAGAGGACACATTTAGCAATGTGGCTTTTCCCTCTTTAATCCATGCTACTTTGCTGTCTGCAATATTCTAATTGTTTATACAGAGCCTACAACTTGTATATTGTCCATAAAATATTTTATCACATCTGGTAGAAATTTACTAGTCATAAATTGAATTATTTAGGGGATTTTGTACAAATGTAGACAACTCAAGACCCTGTGATTAAGGCTTATGATTATCTTAACACCAAAGCAATATACAAACTCATGCAATGTCATTTTGACAAGTGAAGCCTGAAAATGAAAGCTTATCTACAATCACATTTTCCTCAATGTGATAAATTCCTAGAGCGTTCAGGGATTATTTTTAAAATGTACTTATTGCCTGCTGCTCTGTTACCAAAAATAAGCTGGCCTGAGGAGGGCTAAAGGTTAGAAGACATTCTTGGGTACTATTTCATCTGGGGCCGTTTGTGACAAAGTATTCTTAAATTCTTTCTTACTGTCTTCTCTTTCTGCTTCCCAACCAACCCAGTTACTGTCAAAAGGCCCGGACTTTAAAAAAATCAAGTATATGCTTTACTGCCAAAATGGAAGTGGAAAAATAAACCCAAGCTGGTATTTTACCTCCGCCATTTCAGAACATCTAATTATTAATGGGAGTCAGTGCTGCCAAACACCACACACTACAATACTCGGTGAGAAGGATGGAGAGAGGATCCGGGAAAATACCATTCAGTGTTTGAAAGTCTGATAATCTGGAGTGAGGGAGCTCAAAAGTTCTTTGTTTATAGTCCCGTGACCTTGAACAAGTTACTTAGCCTATCTGATCCTGGGTCCTCAGCTATGAAATACAGCCCAAAATGACCGCCCTGAGGGCGAGCCAGTTGTTTCAAAGACCATCAAGGGTTACCCCTGGAAAAATCACCATCGATTTGGATATACACATTGCAGTACATAAATGCAGCGCTTTCTGATTTCGCCCTGCACGAATTTGGAAACCACTGCTTGTGCACTAGAGTTCCCTGCAGGTGAGGGAGTTTATTTGAGAAAGGAGCTGGGGAACAGCGGCTCTGCCCTAAAGATGAGTCTCAGAGGTTTTGCGGGGTTGAGCAGAAGAGAAACAAGTTTCGGGATGCGTCAAACCGAGATCCGAGGTTGCAGCCCCCACCCCCCCCCCCCTTTCCGGGGTTCCGTTCGAGTGGTTTGCACAGCAAGGATGAAAGTAGCCACACATCACAGAACGTGGTACGAGGACTCACAGGAACTGTTCCAGGAAATGACCCTCCGATCTCCGGAACACCAAGATATTTGCAAACGAACCGGGATACTCACTGCTGAGGGGGTGGGAGAGGGGGGGAGAGGAGGACGCGGAGAAGAGACAGGGTTGAGACCGGGGGAGGACACCGGCTCCCGAGACTTCTGCTTACGGACCCCGCCGCTGGATGAGTGAGAGTGCTCTTGAGGGAGAGGGCTCGGGAGGGACGGGAGCCATCGCCGGGCAGCGGCGGTTACAGTCCCCGCGTCCCGTGCGCCCTTCCCCGCGCCCCTGCACAGACGGCGCGGGTAAGCCCAGGGCACCAACCTCGCGCGCTCCCCACTCCCACGCAGGTCTCGGGCTGGGCCATCCCGCCTCCCCGTCTGACCCTGCGCGGCCGCACCCCACTTGCCCACCGGGTAACGGTTTCTGGACCCGCAGCCTGCGACCCCTCCCCCCGCAACCCGGCCTCTCACGAGAGCCGCAGTGCCGGGCCGTTTGGAGAGGGGTAATCCGCCCCGGAACCGACGTGAGCGGCCCCGGGGCGGGGTCGGGGAGGCGGCCGAGGGATTCCCCTCCAACACCCCGCCACCCCCTCCGCACCCCGCCCGGCGGCCGCACCGCACCCTCCACACCCCCCTCCCCCGGCCCGCCCCTTCTGCACGCTCTCCTCGGTGGGCGCCCGTCCTTTCCCCCCTCTCCCCTACTCCTGGCGCAACCCCTCCGCCGTGTCCCTCCCCCAGCTCTCTCCCCCCCCTCCACTCCCCGCCCCCCGCCGCGCGGCTCTCACGCGCCGCGGAATTCTGCGCCGCCTCCATCAGAGCCGAGCCGGCGGCTCCGCGGAGCAGCTGCCTCTGCCGCCGCTGCCGGGCCCTCCGCGTCCCCTCCCCGTCCCGCCCCCCAGGCCCCGGCTCCCCGGTGCCCCCATCCCCACCCCGGCTCCTCCCTCCCTCCTTCCCTCCCTCCCCCTCCCGCTCTCCCTCCGGCCGCGGCCCGAGCCCCGCGGGCCAGCCTGGCCGGCGGGAGGGCACCGGCGGCAGCACCATGAGCTTTGAGGGCGGTCACGGCGGCAGTCGGCGCCGCCGGGCGGAGAGCGGGGACCCCGAGCCGCCCCCGCCGTCTTCCCCGCCGCCGCCGCGGGTCGAGCCGGCCCCGGCTCCCCCGCCCCCGCGCTACCTGCCGCCGCTGCCGGAGCCGCCCGCGCCGCCCGCGCCCCCCGAGCGCGCCGCGGGGCCCGGGGAGCCTCCCGGGGAGATGGCCCCGCGGCGCAGGGGCGCGGACGAGCTGCCGCCGCCGCCCGGCCAGGAGGAGGCGTCGGCAGCCGGCGACGCCGGGGAAGGACCCAGGCGCCTCCCCGAGGCGGCGGTGCCCGAGGCGGCGGCGGGGAAGGGCGGCCCGGGGGAGCCCGAGGCCGGAGCGGGCGGGGAGGGCGAGCGGCGGGGCGCCGGCGACCAGCCCGAGTCGCGCTCGGTGTGCAGCAGCCGCAGCAGCAGCAGCAGCGGCGGCGGCGACCAGCGCCCCGGCCACCAGCACCAGCACCACCAGCCCATCTGCAAGATCTGCTTCCAGGGCGCCGAGCAGGTGAGGCTCGGCGGGACTCCCGGCCGCCGGCGGGGGGCGCGGGCAGCGGCTGGGCGGGTCGGGCTCGCGGCGCCGCGCGGCCGTTCAGCACCACGGACAGGGCTCGCCCCCTCGCGCTCCTAGGAGGCTGTGCGGTCCCGCCGCTCGGGCGACGGCCGGGCTGTGCTACCCCTTCTCTTTCTGTGAAGGCGGGTAAAGGTCCTGGTGGCGAAGGCAGGGCTTAATTTGCTCTCCACTTTTCCTCCCTCTACCTGGTTTCGGAGTTACGCATTCCTCAGGTGCTTTAATCATAATATAAGTAAATGGTGAATTACGAAGTGATTTTTGATTTATACAGGGTAGAAAACCCAGAGGATGTAAGGGGAGGCCCTTTTTTACAAATGTACCCTGAGGCATGTAGTCTTCGAATACAAACGGGGGGTGAGTCATCGACGCAACCGAAAAGGGCAGGGTCATTCCTTGTTGCCCATACCGGGGACTTAGTCTTACCGAAGGGAAGAGCACGTTTACTTTGACCTTGTGAAGGAAACGCTGGTGTGCTTGGTGAAAAATCCAGTCCTAATGTTTAATTATAAATTCCAGTAAGGCTGCGTGCAAACTTACCGGAAAGTAATCATGCAGACGAAAAGACGAAATGCGTGGTCTGAGAAAACATTAGATTAAATATTTTTAAAGGTAAGGAAATTGAATAAGAATATGCAGTCCTTCAGGGATATAGTGCCTTAGGTCAATATTTATGGTGCTACATTTAGAAAAAATAAAAGCATAATGCTACTGCAAGCTATTTTCTGGGATGCCATGCATTTCTTTAGTAATGACTAAGAATAACTGCAGAGGAAATGCATCTGACCATCCACTTAAAAGTTATTAAAGAGATTTAATAGTACAGCTTTCTCCCAAGGGTATCGGGAGGTATATCTTGCAGATAGTTTGTATGTTGGTAGAACATTTATGTCAACTCTAAGGGATATCTTTGGTTTCATTGCCATCAGAGGTACAGAATTTTAATTTCATTTCCTAAGGTAGACCTTGACGCTTGTATCCTTCGTTGTAAATGGCTTTGAAAGAAGAGCGCCAGCATTAGAGTTTCAAGGTAGAGATAGAGGCATAAATATTCTTACGGAGCTGTTTTCTTTTTAGGGTGAGCTGTTAAACCCCTGCCGATGTGACGGGTCAGTTCGGTATACACATCAGCTGTGCCTGCTTAAGTGGATCAGTGAGAGGGGTTCCTGGACTTGTGAACTCTGCTGCTACAGATACCATGTCATAGCCATTAAAATGAAACAACCTTGCCAGGTAAACATTGATGGCTTTTTTTTTTTATCTTGAAAGAATTTTTTTTTAAACATGAGTGCACTTGGCATTTAGTACTATTAAGGATGTTTATAAGTGCTACCTAAAATGTTTTATGAAAATCACAGTAAAACCAAGATTTAGAATTTGTGGAGACGTGCTTTGAAAAAGCCATGACATTTTGTCCAAGAAACTCAAAAGACATTTTAATCAAATAGTTCCCTTTATTAATTTATTATTTATTGATGAAATTATACTCATTTTTGTTTCTAAAAGTGCAAGTAAAGGGTAAAACGTCTTGTACTCCAATTATATCAATTTTCTATTAGAAATAATACAAAGTTTGTCTTAGTAATATTTTGTGAACTTTAGTAATAAAGCCCTGGAAGGGTTCCATTTGTGGAAAACAGATGCAAGTTAAGCAAAACTTTATTAGTTTGTGGAAATTTTGCTTGAGCCTAATAGTTCTAATCTGAGCATTCTTTTCATTTACCCAGGCTTTCTTTCTTTTCATATGAGGTTTTTATGCAGTTAAATTTTGGCTACTTTCATTCTTCACTGTGTTCAGCTTACACGGAGGATGCAAAAGTTACTTTCAGTAATGCTACTAAAATTGCATATATTCTTAAATTTTTTGTGTATAATCACATAATAGCAGAATACCTCTAAACTTAAAGGGAAAATCGTGGTGCAGTTGATTCAGGTCCTTTGAACAAATTGGTGGGATGTAAAATATAAAATATTTAGACCGACATCATAAAATAATGCAGTGTAATGTGTAATAGATCAGAGTTGGTAGTGAGAGGGGGCTGACACTAGGCAGACCTAGACAAAGTAGGGTTCAAATCAGAGACAGAGGAGGCATTGGAAGGAAAAGGAAGGAGGGACTGAAAAGTTGGGAGGGAAGGAAAGCAATAAAACCCAGCCTTCCCTGTTTCTATTTAAATTACCAAATTTAGTTTGCGGTGAGCAATGAAAAATAGGGGAAATTGTTAGTGTTTGCAGAAGGAACCTGGAAGCTGAATTACTACTGCATTAATAATTTAAATCTCCTTAGTATTTTTACATTTGTGTATACTTTATACAGCTTGCCATTAATTTGCAACTCTGATAGTCACATTTAAGACATGGCTAGCAAGCATGAAATGAAAATATAAATTTTCTCAATTTGACCTGAGACTTATAAATAATTAGGAAAGAGGAAGCATAATTAATGTGGATCAGTGATGTTATCACGCTTAAGAGTGGCACAAACTTGACACATTTTCCCAGAACCTCTCTAATTTATTGAGCTCTTTGGATGTCAGTTTATGGATCCATCAGAGTTGTCCTGAGAAAAAGATGGAACTATGCTTAAGACCAGGATATGGATAGTATTATTGGGTCTACAGTAATTTTCATGAATAAAAATAGGAAATATGAAAAATGGAGGCTTTGGAGCCCTTTTATAATTAAGCAGTGAAAAGTGCTGGTCAGATACTCAAAACCTGAGAGAGAATTCTAAGCATTTAAAAAATGTTAACTTATGCATCTCTATAGTAATTCATTTAGGATGATTCATTTTGCAGTAGATGGAAATAGGTCATTTTAAAATAGAGATGAGACAAAGGGCTGGGGCAAAAATTACTATTTATTAATGCTAATCCTATTGCAAAAATAGTGATTACTGTGTTTTGTTTCAGTTTTTAAAAGTCATTTCAATAATTACTTTAACAAAAGCAATTCCCCAAACTGTATATATGAGATGACCAAAAGAAACAAAAGAAACCCCCAAATATTATTACTCACACAGTTAGGATTAATTTTTTGATGACCTACACAAAGACTACCATGATCTGTAACCTGATCTGATTGTCGCAGTTAACTACAAAATAATATTTAAACCTAAAGTTGGGATGAGTGTGATGATGATCGCTCAGGTCATGCCAGAGATGAAATGACCTTCCAGGACTACATTATATATGTGTACAGCATGGTCCTTTTAATAAACTGAAGTGTCAGTCATAAGGTTTCTAAAGTGTGGATTCTTACATGTAGGAGTAGTTTATTTCCAAGTGAAGTCTGGTTGATTGTCACTTCTATTAGGGATGGCCCACAAACTTGAGTGTTCACTCTGATTCCTGGCTTCCTCCCTGGCCAGTGTGAGACCCACCAGGTCTAGCATTATCATATTCATGCTTTTAAAACAGAAACCTTGTTCCACGTGATGCAGGCATAAACAAGACTCCTGTTATGGCCCTCCCCTTCAGGTTTCGTATCCCTCAATCCTTAGGATAGTGCCTTTCCCACAGCCATGAGCCCGAGAGTCCTTGGATGAAGAGCAGAAGAGAGAATAAATATTGATATTAAGAGAGAACATGCTTTATATATACTGAGATTTAATTTTCACAATAAACTTATAGGATGGGGAATATTGTCACTATTTTATATAAAGGGAAACTGGGGCACAAAAAAGTTAAATAATTTCTACTAAGCACATAACTGGTATGAGGCAAAGGCAGGATTTATTAAACTCAGTCAGTCTGGCTCCAAGTCCGCGATCTCAGCTGTGGCACCCTACATGGGAAGGTGTTCTTCCCATACCCCGCCTAGCTGCCCTGATGTCTCTGGGGTCTACTACGGTTAGGTAGCCTGTGTAAGGCTGAGTCAAGCAGGAGCTGGTTTCAGCCTGTGTCTCTAAGATTGTCTGGGAATGTTGTGCTTAACAACCCCCCTCCATCCTCAGTCCTCAGGGGATGAAACAGCAACTCTCATTTATTAGCTCTCCAGAGCAGAAGTTCTTAACCTTTTTTGTTCCATGGACCCCTTTGCCAGTCATGTGAAAACCAAGGACCCCTTACTAAGTCCACACTACTGTGTGTTTTTTAATAAATATATCACATTTGCACCAACACGTCCCCACAAGAATAATATGTTTTACATTTTCAATTCAAGGTCGTGGACCACCCCTGGTTAAGGACCCCTGTTCTAGAGTCTGTGCATTTATTGAGGTCAGCTGGGAAGTTCTTCTCCACATGTGATGTCATCTGGGGCTGACATCACATGTGGACCGACTGGCTTGGAACATCCAAGATGGCTCGCTCATTTGACTTGTCGTTGGTCCTGGCTGTTAGCTGGAAGCTGGGGCTGTCAGCTGGTGATTCAGTTCTCTCGCTGTGTGCCGTAGGCTTCTCAGAGTATGATGGTTGGGTTCCAAGGACAGGAAAGTGGGAATTATAGATCACTTACGGCCTCAGCCTGCTTCTCTGGTTAAAGTAAGGCACTCATTGAATGGCAGGGGAAATAGACTCCCCCTTTGGAGTCAGGCCCTTTTCAAAAGAGAGTGGCCATCCTTCAGCCAACGTGGGAGACACCTGATCTGCATGTGCATGTGCACTGTCTGGAGCCACTGTTCCCATGATGCGCTTCCTGGTGTTCAGAAGGGGAAGGGCAACAGAACAATGAGGCAGGAAGCAGGTGTGTGTGAGAGACACGTCACGTGCTCCATAGTCTAAAACTTCAGTTTAGTTTCTTTTTTCTCCACTGAGATGAGAATTCTTTGAGAATTTTGATTTAAACGTAATTTTATTGGATTTCAACAAAGCTCAGTTATGTGTCCCAACAGAAAGCTCATACACATGTCCTCTAGAACAGAGTAAACCTTAATTGCCATATTTTTAGTGGTAGGGACTAATTTTTATGACATTCAAAGTGATGCAAATGCATTTACTCTCCTCCCTACTTGCAGAATCTATTTTGTTTATGAACATATCCGAGATGATGCGTTCATGATATTTTAAGAGTAAAAACTAATTATGCTTTGAATCTCATAGTAGAGTTTAAAGTTAGTGACATGCAAGGACATATAGAATCAAAATTACTTAGAGATGTTGGTGACATTAGAAACTAATCAAGCTAGATTCCATTTTATGAATACTTTAAGTACTTTTTCAAGAAATATGGGTATTTTATGAAATAGCATTTTACTAATAATTGCTATACTGGAAGCCTACAACTGCTCTGCCTAAAAGTAAAAAGAAATGTAATACAAATGGAATCTTGGGCAAGTTACTTAAATTCTGTGCCTCAGTTAACTCAATTTTTAGAAGGGGATAATAATAGCACCCGTCTTATACATTATTTTGAGAATTAAATACATAAAAGTATTTTATGAAAAGAGTCCAGCACACAGTAAGTAGTATCTACCCTATCTGTGTTGGCACTGGTGATTATAACTCATCCAGTCAACTAGGAGATGGGGACCTTTAATTGCTCATTGCTCCCAGGTCCTTTTAAGTCTTATGTCACCAAAGTGATTCTTTACCCCTGGATTTTTACTCCCTGCCCTTTTGGGGAACCCATCTCAGTTTTGACCAAATTAGTTTTCATAAATTCTTAAATAATGAATGACTATTTTAAAAACAATGACCCTAGAGCCTGTGAGCGTCTTTGTTTTCCATCTGCACCTCACTGTGGGTCTTATTTACATACTCACATGCATATTATTGACATACTTATTTACATAGCCTGCTAAAAATTGGAGTTATGAGGTACTCTTTTTATATATTTATGTCAATGCTACAAGTTACTCAGATATCACAAGATAATAACTGCAATAACAATAAATCCACTTCAGCTGGCACTTACACTCCCCCCTTATGTTTGTTTGTTGCTCAATCTTGAGGGATTTGGGACAAAGTCTGCTCTGACTGCTTCAGGCTGAGAAGGGGCATAGATGTCATGGGGCAGAGAAATGGAGTTGTTTTGCTCGCAGTTGTTTTGCTTTTGGGCTGGGGCTGGTCCATCATCCTTGTTTTGTTAGTTGTCCAGGGCAGGCCCGAGGACCCACAGGCCCGAGGACCCACAGGGGAGGAGTTGGCTGCAATCCTGCTGGGTTTTAAGTCTCTGAGAAATATCCTCAACAAGTAAATGAAAATTATAGGTTCAAATAAAAGAAGAAGAATCGTGATTAGGAGGGTTATAAACGCATATAAATATCTTAGATTGGGGAAATAGCTTTTCATATATTCCCGGATATAGCCTGCCGAGCGGTGGTGTTGATGTCATGTGGCTGTGGGGCTTGCTGAAGATGTCCCCACGTCCCTCGGGAGCACTTCTGCTTGAGGCTTTGTTTACTGTGGCACTTGGTGAAGTGTGGCTGAGACCCACATATGTGCAACCTCTGGAATGACCTCCCGACTCATTTTGAAATCTCTTAGCCAAAAAAAGTCTGTTTTCCTTATCTCCCCCTTTTGATCGAGGTCTTTCTCCAAATGCATCCCTGAGTACCGCTCGGTAATAATCCCTGTGCGGTGCTTTTAACCGTGGCCAAGTGCAGGGCAGTGCTCGGCCACCGGGCAGCCATCGTTTCTATCTACTTTGGGAAGCCTGGAGTGGCGTGGGGTCAGTGTCAAGAAGCAGCAGGTCAGAGAAGGGCCAGAGGTCCCTGCAGAGGCACGGGCAGCTGGCTGAACACCAGCCACTGCCAAGAGTGGTGTCCATCAGCTCTCCTTCCTCCGCCCTTCCTCAGATCAGTGAGTGGAGCCTGGGGAGGGCTTGAGTTTTACCCACGGGCCTCACGGCTTGTGGACAGCAGCTCCTGGCCGTTTTGATAGCCTGTCACATTTTGATGCGCTCTCCCTTTCCTCCTTTTCCTCTAAATACTTAAAATGCAGCCAGTCTTCTCATAGCAGGAGAGTGTCATAGGAAGGAAAAGGGACTCGGGTGTTTTCATTGTCATCTACGTCTTCTACAACACTTGGATTTATCAAAATCGTTTTGATGTAGAGAGGATTTTGGCCCCCGGTATTCATCTTGGATATCGATCTGAGGCGCTTGTAGAACTTTAATTAACTTGTAAGGCACTTGTAGAACTTTAATTAACTTCTTGGGGTCCTTGTGATTATTTTCCTAAATGGGGCTCTGTCACGAAAGTGTTATTTCCACCTGCAGAGGTGATGAGGTTGTTATCCTGTGGCTGAGGCACTAGGAGAAACTGACAAATTATCATGGAAAATTCACTGCGATTTAGAAAGTGTAGTAAGAAAACACAGGAGCATGAATCTCATTAGTGTTGCAGGCTGTTAATTGAATGCTTCAAGGCATTTGCATTTTATGGCTTAAGCTTGTCTGGATGCTCTGAGAACCTTGGCGATTGACGTAGTGAGGATCCATCACTTTTTTTCTAGATAATATTCTTGGTAGGCTTAGCAGCAAAAAAAAAGGAGCTGTGGGGAGGTTTTTCATTACCGTGCATGAATGGCTTAAAAACAATGTTAACATTTAATATTTAAGTGCCTCTAACGGCATATAATAAAGATAATTAAAAAATGTCAAAATAAATGACGAATACATCATGAGGCAAATTCCTCATCTTTAGAATTCTTTTTGTTTCATTTGCTTACAAATTCTCAAAACACATGAATCTGCAGTTTACTCACTAGACCAGATTAATGCGTCTCTACTGTATAAAATATGTAAATTCTCCTTTGTATACTAGCACAGCCATCTTATGTAGTGTGTTGGCTATGGGTACAGCAGCTTTACAATTTGCCTCAAAATCCAGATGGTTTTGAGATGGCAGCAAAAGGGGCGTAGGTCACTTGGGAAAGTGTGTGCTGGCGTTTTTACCCTTAACTTGTGTAGAGAAAGAGGCTCGGGGACAGGACAGCGTGGTCCCTTTGGGTGATTCTCTCCGCTCCACCCTTTTTGTCACACATCTTTTTCACATTTTCTAGCTCTTTTTATATGCAGTTCTCTTTTTGATGCCTTTCTCCTGTTTTCTTTCTTTGCCCTTCCTTCTGGCTCTCTTCCTGGGCAGAGGTGGGCAGACTTCTTGGTCAAAGCCAATTAGGGTGGCCAGAAGACCCGGCAGCTGGTTAGAGTAACCTCATCAGGCCCCCAGAATGTCCTCACTTGATAATATTTATCTTGTTATCTAAACCAAGGGCCAGCAAACCTTTTCTGTAAAGGCCCAGGTAGTAAATATTTTAGGCTTTTCCCAGGCGGCACAGCCATTGCCGTTAACTCCCCCATTAGAGTGCAAAAGCAGCCATGGGCAAGTAAGCAAATGAGTGTGGCTGGGTGCCAGGAAACTGTACTTATCAACACTGGAATTTGAGTTTCATCTTTCACATGTCCAGAAATAGTAGTCTTCTTTTGATTTATTTTTTAACCATGTAAAAATGCAAAAACTTGCAGGCTACAAAAAAATAGACATCTACTTTAAACACAGCATCGATATGAACTTAGGTGTGTTATGACCTCTTAGGAAATTAAATGGGTGAAGCATTTCTGCATTTTCATATGTTGCTTTTTAATTTGGGGGGAAATCATCATAAACTTACCATCGAAAATGGTGGCACTCTTTCTCCAGCATGAAATGCTACTAACTTCTTAATATTATATATTAAAACCATTGTTTCTTCCAAATTGTTTCTTGGTTGTATCAGACTCAAATCTTAAATTCCCAGCATAGTTTTGATTAAGTTAGGAGCAGAAGGCAAGGCTGTCTCAGCAAATGGCCCTGGGTCAGGGGCAGGCACCCCCTCATCCCAAGGAGTCCTGGAATGTATATTAGGGAATGCTCTTAGGTCCATTCCTAAAATCGGGCTGCAGCCCTGCAGGTGTGCTTGGAATATCCCTTTTTGAATGTTTTAGAATGAGATTGTTTTTGTTTTCTTGGATTTGTCTTCTAAAGGGGGCAAGTATAGCAGTGAGAGGGACAGGTTTTAAAGCAAATTCTATAACATACTTCAATATGGCTTAAGATTCATTTTCTTGGTTACTTTGTGGGCATTCAGTGTTTATTTGTGGAAGTGATGAATGAATGAATAGATGCACAAATGAGTGTTTCAGTAAGTTGGCTAGAAATGACTTATAGAAATCAAATTTCATTCATTGCTCACACATTAGCCATCTACCAACTCTTAGTTTTTAACTCGTTAAGTTCATCTTCTAATAGTGCTACACTGAATCTGCCAGGGCAAATGCATCAGCTCTTCAGATACAGGAAAAAGGTCTTGAGAGTAGTACAGTGATCTATTTTTAAAAACCTAGAATTACCAAAAAACCTTTCCAGGGAGACATACCTGCTCTTTTCAAAAGATGAAATGTCAGGAAAAAAGCCTCAGTGAATGCTAAATTACTGATGTGTGACACTTGCTTCCTTGAGGTTGTCACTGGTTGAAGGATTTCATCTAGCGTTTGTTCAGAGAATTTGAATAATTTGTTGGAAATTTTACTGTGTGATCATTGGCTCATATGAGCTGCTAAGACTGTCTCCTGGATATATATTTTTGGCTGAAAACAAGGTGACATTTTTTGATAAGAGGTTTGTACAGTTGTAACATAACTTCTAGAATGATTTTCCACAGGTGAATACAGTACCCCAACACAGGGAGATAAAGCATGAGAGCAGGTAATTTTCATCCTTGCTCTTTTCCTACTTTGCCTTGGCCTGTGGCTTTGCTGTGATGTGATTGATGTTTTGCTAAAGGAATTAGAGCAAAGGAAACTCAGTGTCCTTCTATTTTTAGACTTTCTAAGAGTAGAATGGAATGACACTGAGGGCAACTGAGAGTGCTTCCAACTCTTCGGAAGAGCGCAGAATAGACTGGTGAGGATGTAATTGCCTAAGATTACAAATAAACAGATGGCAGACACAGAGGACACCGATAAGAAAAAGTGCATCATGACTGGTATTTTCCATATTCTGGGATACTTGTCAACAGCTTCTCTGTGGGCAGAACTCACAATTCAAAACCGTTTGACATAATTTACCCAAAGGAAGTCCAGTATAAGTAGAGGTGGACTGGAAGCAGTTCCGTGGGAAGACATGACAAAAACTTGAAGCTTTTCTGTATAGGCTAAGTCAATGAAGGAACTTATTGTGGAGCCTTTTCTTGTTTCACACTTCCCTTGGTTGTAGAATGTTTTGAAAACTACCCCCTAAAAACTTGCTTTCTCTCCAGTATTTGTCTCATCAAGCCTGTACCTTGTGACTGATGGCACTTGGGCAATTTATCCATTGCCTTACTGTGCATTTAGTATTGCTTTTTTTTTTTTTTTTTCATATGCTGATTATTTGCAGGTGGCCAAGAGCTTAGTTTGGGCTCAAGGCTGCCACCCGCTCCCCCCCCCCATGCATCTGGTCATACCCTTGTTATCTGTGAACTTAGAATTGTCCCAGATACTACCTCCTTGTTAAATCAATTTGTCATGACTCTATGCTGCAAAATATTTCAAATGGACAGGTAACTTTTTCAAGGAATTCACAAAGTCTCCCTTTGGTTTGTTCAACCTGTTAGAGAAGATTTTAAGGAGGATAACATCTCCCACAAATAGGGAACTTCAGGTATATTCTTGTGAAAGAATATTCAAGAATCTACAGGATCTGCTTTGGCCTTTCTCCCTTCCTCAGCCACACCCCAGTATTAACTTCTTTTCTGTGTTATCTGTAAATTTTTACATAAATATGCAAGTAGCTTCTCTACTGATAAGAAGAAAAAAATAAAGAAAATACACACAGCTTAATAGTGGAGTAGATAAGCAGGTAGAATTTGGTGCTGGCAGATGTGGGTTGTATTTAGAACCCCTTTGTGCCCTACTGAAGGGGTAACCTTCAGAAAGTTATTTAATTTCTTTGAACCTCTGCTTTCTTATCTTTACAACAGGGAATAACATCTGTTGTATGGATTTAGTGAGATAACATTTATTAGATGCCTACCTAACACAATAACAGGCATATATTGGGCATTCAGCAAATATGTGTTTTATTGTGTGTTCATCTCTTCCTTTTCCTTGACAACATCCTTGCCTTTTGAGTGGGAACTGGTGGATGGGAAGTTCCGAGTCCCTTGGGGAGAAGGACTCAACAAACAGTGTATTCTCTAGGACCAAGTATGTCCAAGCTCAACCCTGAAGTTGAAAATAAATTTTGAATGCAAACCCACCCATCAGTCCCCTCCCAAACCACCGTCCTTTGCTTTTCATGATGCGCTATCAACTACACTGCCATACCTTTTATTAAAGTTGTCTTCAGGTCTAGGAAAGGCTTTTCAGCAATTTGAGAAATAGTTGAATGAAACAAAAGAAAAAAGCTAAGCCCACAAATTTATACTTAACTTTGCCAAAATTTGTTGGGTAGCTTTGGGTGACACGTGGTTCTTCAGCAATGGAGTGAAAAGCTTATAGATGTTAAAAGATTTTTGAGTGATTTGGTAAAACATTTAAGGCTGGATAATGAATCTCCCTACCTCCTGTCAGCCTGCTTTCTCTGTTCAGTACTATTCTACTGTGCTTGAAGGTAATATCTATTACAGAAAAGGAAATTTGAAAGAGAAATATGCTACTTTTATTTCAGACATGATTAAACTTTTCTTTCGGGGAAAAAGCACTATCCATTCCTTGAATTGCCCATGTGGAAAATTTCAATGCCAAGTGATGATGAATGCATGGAGATTATTACTATAACAGAGCTTAGCGATGGATTATTTATGTGTTTGTTTTTGGTCTGGAAGATTCATATTCAAGGGGCAGTCTCAAGATATTCCATCTTTGTTATTTTTTATAATAACTTATGGAATTATATAATAAAGTTATATATATAAAGTTATAAATATATAAAAAAGTTATATAATAACTTTTTTAATTTATTATTTTTTCACTCATTCAACCCAATAACCACTACTACATGGCCCTAGAGATACAGAGTTAGTTAAAACAGGCAAGATTTCTGCTTCTGGAACTCTAATTATTGAAGGTGAGGGATAGAATAAACAAGTGAGCAAATAAATAAAAATACTAAGAATTGTAGATTATGTTAAGAACTCCAATGGAAATAAACTGGGTAGTTAAAAAGAGTATGCTAGAAAGAACTATGGGTTAGAACTGTGAAGACATCAAAATGAAGTCATGTTTAGCTTAATATAAATACCAATGTGTACATAGAGAAATATTTATTGATATATGTATAAATAGGTTAATATTCACATATGTATTTCTTAGTTCTGCCCATTGAGAGGGTCTATAAGCAGTGACAATCCAGTAACCATGAGCACACCCAGCACCCACATCTTGGTTTCTAATACCATTCTCCATTAAAAGGAACCAGTCTCATACAAGATGAGACTGGAGTATCATGTAGTATACAGGGTAAAGAAGTGATCAGAAGCAAAGGATGGGGAGCATGTCAAAGGGACATAGGAGCTAATCTGAAAGAGTTCATAGTGGCTAAACTGGAACAATTTAAGCAACAAAATAAATAATGTAGTATTGGATTATAATCTGACCTATAAAATACATATTCATGAGTCCATGCTGATATAAATAGATCATTGAATAAGTAAATATACCTTACAGAAGAATTCTGAATAATTTATGTATATACCCCCCCGCCCCAAGAGTGCTTCACACCACCAGCCCCATGAGTGTGGCTGTTCCTAATGACTTGTTTTCCAAGAGCTGAGTATGGAAAAGGGGAGTAGTGTCCAACTTGCAAGTGGAGACACTGGGCAAACACTACCAGGTGATCAAGTGTAACATCCTTAGAGATAAAGCATGTTGATAGCATGTCCCCTCGATGATGCTATTAAGACCAGATCAACTCTGTTGTCTTCCTCCCCCAAACTGATACATGAGAAAATTGCCAGACAGACCCAAATGGGGGGATAGTCTGCAAAACACTTGATCAGAACTCCCAAACCTGAAGAAAACACAAAAAAAGGAAAGCCTGAGAAAGAGTCTGACCAGAGGAGGCTAAGGAGATAGGATGACTAAATGCAATGTGATATCCTAAAGGGACGTTGGTACAGAAAAAGAATATTAGAAAAGCACGTGTGAAATCAGAGTAAAGTCCAGAGCTTAGTCAAATGTAAGGTACCAACATTGGGATATCAGTTGTGACAAGTGTAACACAGTAATGTAAAATGTTAACAGTAGGGACACTGAGAGCCAGGTAGGTATATGGGAGCTCTCTGTACTAGCTTTGCAACTTTTCTGCAAATCTAAATCTATTACTATTTTAAAATAAAAAGCTTATTTTAAAAAATAGAGTATGGGGGAGACCAAGCTTAGCTAGTTATATAGAAGGGGTAGGGAAAGTCTCTCTGAGAATGTGAAAGCTGAAATAGACCAAAGATTGATGATGATCTCACCTTTCAAATGCTCTTCAAGATCATTCTGGAAGGGGAACAGCTTAATCAAATCTCCAAGTGAAGAAGAGATTGGTATTTGAGGGAATAAAAAGAAACACTTCCCATAAGTGAGGGTAGTAGGAGATGATGTTGGAGAGGTGGAAGGATGCTTTACTCTCTGTGCAGGCCACCATGAAAAATTTTCAATGAGCAATGGGTGTCAATGGAAGGTCTCAGGCGAGAAGTGAAGTAATAATAATAATAGACACCTTTGCTTTCCCTGTAGAAAGTGTATTGGAGAAAGGCAGGGCTGAGGTGGATGCGGTTAGAACACTTCCTTGATGGAGGGGAAAGACATAATGCTGGCTTATACTAGGGTGTTGGCAGCAGAGATGAAGAAAAGTTCAGGCATTTGAAAAATATTTTGAAAGTGGAAGCAACAGGCTTTTTATGTTCTTGTTCTTTTATAATTATTTGGTGGCAAACATCTCTTGAATTGACTTGAAGCTGTCTTTACCACACTGTCAGTAGTATATATTTTGCTATAGAATTATTAGAATTATTAGTGGTTTTGGTTACGGAGAGCTGCCCTAGACCCTGCTGGGAGTGTGAGGTGTTCTGTAATAGACCATAAACATAATACCTGTAAAAAAGCTGGACAGTTTGGAATTGTGAAACGCATATAACCCAAATCTTTTGGAAAAGGTATTTTGGCTTAATCTAGAGTCTTCTTTACAGAAGATTCCTTGTGCTTCTGGGAAGAATATGTGTTCTGCTCTTGTTGGGTAAGAGTATTCTATAGGTGTGTATTAGGTGTTAGTTCATAGTGTTGTTCAAGAGTATTATTATTGTTGTATCTTTTTGATACATTGATCATAATAAAATCTTATCATAATAAAATGCCCTTTTTTATCCCTAGTAACAATTATTATCTTAAAATCTTAAAATTTCATCAAAAATTGTCCCAGATTTCTACCAACCTTTGCTGTAATATTGCCATGTAAATTAGTATTGCTTTCTTTATGAGGTTACCAGTTTAGAAAAATCTAAGATTGAACAATCGTGGTGGTTACGTGCTATCTGAGCTTATGTGTTTTGAATCTCTAAATGTGAATATTCTCCTAAGCTCTGTATTTATGCAATTGACCTCTCTCAAAGCTTGTGAAAGAACTATGTTATTTTCCTCTTATCTTTCCTCCACCTGCTATCTAAGACTTGGTGTGATTATTTAAGGCATGGTGGGACCCAAGTCTTTTTTATTAAAGAGATTTTTATTGCCATTCATTATTTTTTTTAAAGATTTCTTCTTATTTTTTATTTCTCTCCCCTCTCCTCGCCCCCCCAGTTGTCTGCTCTCTGCGTCCATTCGCTGTGTGCTCCCCTGTGACCGCTTCCATCCCCATCAGTGGCACCGGGAATCTGTGTTTCTTTTTGTTGCGTCATCTTGTTGTTGTGTCAGCTCTCCGTGTGTGCGGCGCCGTTCTTGGGCAGGCTGCACTTTCTTTCGCGCTGGGTGACTCTCCTTACGGGGTGCATTCCTTGCACGTGGGGCTCCCCTACGCCGGGGACACCCCTGCGTGGCACAGTACTCCTTGCACGCATCAGCACTGCACATGGGCCAGCTCCACACGGGTCAAGGAGGCCCAGGGTTTGAACCGCGGACCTCCCATGTGGTAGGTGGACGCCCTAAGTCTGCTTCCCACCATTCATTATTAGTCAACTGCTTCTTCCAAGTCTCCTAAGGCTCTTCATGTGCAGTCATGTTGGTACACTTAACCTCTGTAGTTGAAGCTCCTTTTTTTTGTTTTAATTTGAAAAATGTCTTCTAGAATGGTTGAAGTTATACAAGTCAGTGTGTTATAATGGAAAGAGCAGGACTTTGGTAACACAAAGACCAGGTTACAAATTTTAACCTAACCACTCATTAGTCCTGTGAACACAGTGACAACCATATGTTCTAACTCTTTCCTGCAGTTGGAAGGGCTAAATCTAGGAACATTTTAAAAGTACATGGCATGTGGTAGCTTTCTATTAATCCCTGACTCCTCAAACTCTGTTACAAGACTTGCAAGACATAAGATTCCATTGCATTTTGATTTGTTGTTTATTCGTTCAATTAGTCATCTATTTAATTACTAAACAAATGTTTACGATCACCTACTGGGTGCTGGACACTGTTCAAGTCACTGGAGATGAACAAAAGAGTAAATAAAAGAGATAAAAGGAAGCAGATGTGGCTCAAGCCATTGGGTTCCCATTTATCCCAGAACTGAACCTGGGGCCTCCTGGTGAAGGCAAGATGGCCCATGCTACGGAGAGCTGGTGGCCTACACTGAGGAGAGCTGGCTGGCGCAGCAAGAAAACATAACAAAAGGAAATGCAGAGGAGAGACAGTGAAAGATGCAGCAGACCAGGGAGATTAAGTGGCACAAGCAATTGAGTGACTCTTCCACACCGGAGATTCTGGGATTGGTTCCTGGTGCCTCCTAAAGAGATGAAATCCCTGCCCTCACTCAGGGAGGCATACATTGCAGAGGGGAGACTGACAATATACTAGTGAAAATACCAAAGAATTAGTATGTTAATCAGTGATAAATGCTAAGGAAAAAACAAAACAAAACAAAACACTAGGCTCTGAAGGGAGATATAAATTTTGGGAAGGGTGGTTAAAGTTTTAGACAAAGTGATTAGGAAGCCATGAATCTATGAATTTCGACCTAGATTGACAGAATGTTTTTTATATATGGCTCTGTAGAAGTGAGGTATCCCAGTGAATATTAACCATGATTAGTGTTCCTACTGAAGTATATTTCAATTTGGGTTTAAGTTTTCCATTAATGAACTGGAGATAAGTCAATATTTAGAGCCAATAGATTAATACTTTTCATCAATATATTAAAAGATTTGATAGAGACTCAATCCCCTTGATTCATTGTATGTCCGTGATATTATGGTGCAGATTTGAGACTTTAAGAGTGAGCAAAAAATCCATTCGCACAGATATTAAGGGAAAAAAAATAGTGGAAAATGTAAGAGAATTTACTGGATTCTAAGAAACATGCTAAATTTGCTCCTTTTACGTCTTTTTTTTTAGTTTTCTTTTTTATTAGAGAAGTAGGTTTACAGAAAAATCATGCAGAAAATAGAATTCCCGTATACTTCCTCTCTTACCAACCCCTTGCATTAGTGTGCTACACCTGCTACAACTGATGACACAATGTTATAATGACTACACTAGTAACTGTGGTCCATAAACAGGTTGTACAGTCTCATGGTTTGTTTGTTTTTTAAATTTTGTTCTAGTAACATGTATAACCTAAAATTTCCCATTTTATCCACTTTGAAATATTCAACTCAGTGGTGCTAATTACATGCACATTGTTGTGAATTACAGTTATGTTCTTGGAATTTGACCCATGATGCTTATAGATCTATCAGGTTAGAGATATTTCTATATTTTTCATCTTGTTTGAAAATAAAGTTGGCCCAGATTCCATTTACTTTAAAAACCTTTGACATATTATTGCTCACTCGATTTGTTTAAACAAAGGGGCCTGTTTTTCTGTTTGGTTAGATTTTGAGAAAATTGAACATAATTCTACGTTTTCTTTACTCCATTTTGCAACTTTTTGGGTTTATATCTTTACTCCATTTAGAGATTTTGGAATAATTGTTTCTTAAATAATTTAAGAATCTAGAGCATGTGAACTCAAGCAGAATGTTAAATCCATTAAAAGTTAGTTTAGGGAGTACATTCAAATTTTGATCACCCCCTGTATATCTGGGTGGGTGTAGCAAGTTTAAGTAGAAGAAAACATCACATCTAATGCTCTCTGTCAAAATATCTGTGGCATATCGATGATCAATTATTTAAAATATTTTTGTTAAAACAGAATTTTTGAAGATATCACTTATTTTGATTCATGCATCTAAATGCATCTAATGACCAGTTACTTGGTGAAATTTTATTGGAAAGAGAACAGTAATCTCATTTTGATTGGCTTTCCTTTTTTTCAAAGAGAGTCTTATATTTTTCTTAGAGAAACGTTTTTTAAAAAGATGAGAGACAATTTTCATGATGTAAAACTTATGAACTACATTAGAAAATGAGGTTTTTAATTACTACTCATTGTTCTACTAATGGCAAGCTATCTTGCTTGGAGGAGATTTTTATTTCCCAATCAGCTTAAGTTCTTAGTTAACCAGAGAAACATTAACTGCTTTAAACTGTACTATTGAGGCACCAGCCACCACCTGAGGATTGGTAGAAGGGTGTGTGGAGGTCTCTGGCTGGCTTTGTCCCCAGGAAAGGCTGAATGTCATGGAAACACCTGAAAATAAGAAATTGGGAGAAAAAAAAAGGAGAGAGATATAGAACTTCCTTTTACTAATTGGGAAATACAGATTTATTTTAGAGGTACAAGGCATTTCGCTAAAACCAATAGTGAGTATTAGACAATCAGGCAATTTGTCTGGATGCCCATGCATACCCTTTTCAGAACAATAGTGCCAAAATGATCCTTGGTTTGGTGCATGGAATGTATGACCTCTTAGTTATTGAAAATGAGCAATGAGTAAGTAGCTCAAAGGCACTTGGTTTAGAACACTGTCCTATCTAATGGGATGACAAACCCATATATCAAAAAGTACCTGAAAGTATGGCAAAGGATAGAAAGAATCTTATACTCTGTCAGGGGAAACCATTTCCACTCTAGTTTTCAAGGCTTTTTCTGGTAGAGCTGAGCATGTAGGTCTCATTTCAGAGTACGATGTTTCTGTTAGATGTTGACCTGAACATATAGTCTATTCAAGGTCTTTTAAATGGGATGCAGGGTGAGAGATTTTAAGTGAATAAATAAAATATATTTTTAAAAACCCGTATTTCATATCAAGATGTACATGTAGTACTTGTGCCTTATCAAAAATTCAAATGCATTTCTAGGCCAAAATAGATCCCAGGGAATATTATAAAAGCTAAAAATGGTAATACTTGCATACTTTAGCATGGTTAATTATAGTTGAGTGCTTCAATAATGTATGTTTTAGTTTAGACAGCTAGAAAACTATTCTTCATCAGATTCTATAAGAAAATGACTTATTAAGTGCCTCTTTCTCCTAGCAGCAATCCATAGGGTACTAAATGACATAAAGACATGGTAAATTAAATCTGTTTTGCATGGCCCATAATATTTTTTCAGCAGTTAAACCTTTAGCAAAACATGGAGCATATTAATTGGCATGGCAATATTGCAGCAAAGGTTGGTACAAGTCTGGGACAATTCTTAGTGAAATTGCTTTAACTAACTGAGAATGAGGAGAGAAATGCTTGCAATAATAATATTTGTATATTTTGTATAACAACATTAATTGAACCAATTTCTGGCCACACCACACTGACATAATGTTAGTATTCCCATAATGAACTAAAGAGAATAATGGACACTGTTGAAGGCAGTTTTAGTTTATAATTTGAAGACAAGGCCCTAACTTCAAATAAGGTGCTAATTATAAATGAGTGACAGTTCTATGATATGAAATGTAATTCAGAGCTCCTTATCAATTGTGAGTCAGAATTTGGCCAGCACTTTTGAAGTAAGGGAGATCATTTCTCATATCTTATCAGAGTCTGATAATGGAATTTATTCTAGATGTCTAATCAGAACCAAACAGTGCCAAAAAAGTGACTGAACAGTGATTATACAGTTATCGTTAAACTTGTAAGTATATATTAAATCCATCCAGAACTCAGTACAAAGAATATATTGCTTTATATACATAATGGATGTTCATGGGCTAAAACTAACTTGATTGCATATCATATAGTGGTATGTGATCTAGATTAGAAAAGCGTTTACTTTAAGTGAATCCTGGCATGTCATTTTCAGGACTGAAAATATCTCCTAAGTGTGGTCGACAGTGACTTGGAGTAGGAGAGTAAGAGTATGTTTGAGCATCTCCCCATGACCTTGGCTTCTCAGGCTGACAATGCCAGAACCTTTAATGAGCCGAGAAAATAACCCCATTCATGATAAAGTTTGAGTCACAGTACAATGGCTACTTCTAGAGATACTAACTGATAATAATAATAGCCACCATTTGTTGAGCACTTAAACGTGCCAGCCACCTTGCAAAGAGCTTCATAGGTATTGCCTTCCATAATTCTCAAAGAATGTGTATGAAGGAACAGTCGAGAAAAATATGCCTTACCTTGACTTGCCTTAATTTAAGTTGTGCTAATTTTTATAGGATCAATCAGTGTCTTAGTTTGCCAGGGCTGCTACAGAATAAATTGGCTTAAACAATGGGGGGCTTATTGTCCAATAGTTTTGGAGGCTAGACGTCTGAAACTGAGATGTCCACAGGCCACGCTTTCTTCTGAGTCTAGCGCGCTGGTGCTGGTTTGCCCACAGTGCTTGGGGATCGTTGGCTTGCATCTCTGCCTCTGTCACATGGCCTCTCCTTCTGACCGATACTTCTGCTCAGTTGCCTGTGTCTCTGTCTAGATTTCCTTTCCTTGAAAGGACTTTGAAAATCCAAACATTCTGATGCTCATAAACGATGGACCTTTCTTTCCTTCTTCCATAAATGTGTCAGGTAAGGTGCTCCAGAGTAGGAGTGTTCCAGCTTGTCAGGCTCCTCTTACCTAATTGTTCCAATTCAAATGGTCTCCTTCCCCAAATTCATCCAAGTGCCCAGAATGATTGCTCCAGCTCCAGACATCACATCTACATTCCATCCAGGAAGAATGATAAAGGAGGAACAGTACACCCTGTCTCTCTAAGGCAGGGGTTCTTACTTTTTTTGTTTCACGGACCCCTTTGCCAGTCAGGTTGAAAACCACCAACCCCTTACTAAGTCCACACCATACTCTGTCTTATTTAATAAATATATCTCACCCACACCAACACGTCCCCACAAGAATAATGTTTTTTTGAATTTCAATTCAAGCTCATGAACCGCTGGTTCAGAACCCCTGCCCTAAGGACATTTCCCAGAAGTGGTACACACCACTTCAGAGTAAGTTCTAAGGATATGGCTGAGTCATTTGATCCTATCTGACTGTGAGAGAAACTAGAAGTGTGGTTTTTTTTTTATTCTGGTTAGCTGTGACCAGCTAAAATCTGGGAGTTCTTTTTACAAGAAAGGAATGAATTGATGTTGAGTGACAATTAGCAGACTCTGCCATAGCCAATTCTATCAATATATAGAGCCATCAATTAACAGGCAGCTTACTGAATACGCCTACAGGCAAGAACACTTCACTTCGCTTTGTGTGTGATCTTGGCCAGGTTACTTAGACTTCTACCTTTTCATTGTCCTAGAAAGCAGCAGTGCGCATGCTGCACCCCCTCTTAAGCAGCCCTCCAATGACTCCTTGCCTACAGAGTGAACATGCATTTTCCTTAGCATGATAGACAAGGCCACATCTTATGTTTCCAAATGGATGCCCACATCCTGTGCTTTAAGGAACTTGTGATCCTGCCCTAGAATTGTCCTTGGTTTCCCAGCACAAATGGGAATTCCATTTTAGTTCTCTTGCTGGGACTCCTTTCTTAGTTAGGACTTCCCTTTCTTAATTTTTCTATGTTGAGAATCTACCCCTTGTCCACAAAGCCATCTGATCACTCCTACCTGTGTGCAATCTCTTCCCTCTTTGGATTTCCATGGCACTTTATCTTTTCTGTGCTTCTGTAATTGTGCCCATTTACCTCCCTACCAGGCAGTGAGCCACTTGAGGGCAGGCAAAACATTGCGTAATACATCAATAAAGGAAGTTAAGTGAATGATTGATTGCTCATACAAGGTGTGCATTCGGTGCTGTAATATTTACTTTATATGATCTAAATTATTATGTGACAGCAACTTAATTTACACTCTGTATGTTCCAGAAGACATTGTTGGTGCATAAGCCTTGCAATAAGCAGAGAGATGCTTTTAGTTCAAAGGAGCATAAGTAGCTGCAGGTGGTGAGAGAATGCATGATACCATTTACTGGCATATCTTAATATTTTAACAGATTTATTTTTAGCCAAATAGAGGAAGCAGAATTTAGAAACCATGCCAGTTCCAGGCATTGGATTCATCAGGCTGCACTTTATTTCACAAACTTTGGTAAGGAGTGATGAAACATCTTGGGCTCCATTTGTGCTTCTGATTGAGGGTAAGAAATGGATGTCAGATTTTGCTAAAAGCAGTTTGTAGGTAATGCTATCCTGTGGTCCTGTCCCTTGTCTTCCTGTCTCAACCAGGACTTCTTTGCCCTAGACTGGATTCTGTCAAAAATGGGTTATGCTTTTTAGTGTGAATTAATAAAACAGGGTCCCTATTGTATATGACACGGATTTTGATAAATCTTATGCCATAGGTATATTCAGAAACAATTGTTTAAACTGTTTTCAAGCCTTGGCCCAGAAACTTGGAAAAATCTCCTCTGTGGTTAGAAATGGATGAAGCTCTTTGTTAGACAAATGGGTAGGCAAGTGCAAACTGTCTGGTTTAAATCACACTCATGGCAAGTGTACCAATTACTGTGTATTCCTCTTGATAGATACACACACATGCATCACATGAATGAACGTCAATATTCATTCATAGCAGATCTGTGGAGTAGAAAAAAATATACACTTCAACTAAGAACCACTTCATGCTTCATGAGTGAGAGATACTGGCAGTACTGCGTTAATGTAAGGATCAAAATGTGAGTGCCTGCTTTCATCATTGTTACTTAAAAATTTTCTGGAACTGCCGGCTAATGCACTTAAAAAAGAGAATCCCCAAAATGGGCACCAGGGCCTTTTCCTTACATTCCTGTCAACAGAGGATATTGCTCTTTATCTTTACCCCAAACAATAATAACATAAAAGCCAAAGCAAGGAAAAATCTCATTATTGTATTTGTATTCCTTTGGTTAATAGGGAAATTGGGTATCTTTTTATATGTTTATTGGCTGTGTTAATGGCGATACATGAGATGTTTATGTGTGGCAATAACTGTAGACATGGACAAGGGAATTCTGATTGACTCCAGTGTTCAACACCTCCCAACACACATCCACACACTCACACTCTTGAAGCAAAGATGTAAGACTGAGCTGCCAGGGGTGTTAGGGATTGGTCCTTCCAGAAGGCAAAAAAATGGGTTAGTCTCAGAGAGAGGTGGGCAGCAGGGAGTGGTTCTGAGGAAAGGGTCTGGGGGCTGTAAATGGGTGATGTTTTTGAGAGTGGTCTAGGGATGTTTATCTGAATATAAAGTGTACGGCTCTTTGATTTGGCAATTCTACCCAAAGAGGTTTCCTCAAAGGATATAATTATTCAGTTCCGAAATGATGTATGTACAAGAATATTGATTTCAGCCTTGTTTGTGATAGTGAAATATTGGGAAAGACCTGAGTGCTCATCCATAAAATGATGAATGATTATGTAAATTATAGTCCCTATATGATTATGATTATGTAAATTATGGTCCCTAAGTACATTGGGGGACTCGGAAGCCCATGGAATGGACTGATCTGGAGAGATTTCTACAACCTGTTGTTGAGGGATAGAGAACACATTCTGAAACCACCTGTATGCTGTAATTCCATTTACTAGTTGTTTTCATTTCCTAGCTGCCAAAGCAAATACCATGCTGTGAATTGGTTGGCTTAAACAATGGAAATTTATTGGCTGACCACTTTGAGTCTAGGAAAAGTCCAAAATCAAGGTGTCATCAAGGTGGTGCTTTCTCCCAGAAGACTGGCATTCTGGAGTTGGCTGCTGACAATCCTTCTTCCTTGGCTTTTCTGTCACAGGGTAAAGCGTGAGGCGGCTTCTTGTGGCTTCTCCCTTTTCTTCTGGGTTCTGTTGGCTTTCAGCTTCTGGCTGCTCCCTCTGGCTTTTTTCTCTCTGTGTGACCTTCTCCATTAGGCCTTCAGTAATAGGACTAAGACCCATCCTAATTCACCTGGGCTACACTTTAACTGACTCATCAAAGGTCCTATTTACAAGAGTTCACACCCACAGAAATGGATTAAATTTAAGAACATGTTTTTTTTTCTGGGATACATAGCCCCCAAACACCCACAGTGGTTGAATAAATATATATGTCTAAATATACTTAAGAATATGTGTATAAAGAGCTAAGAAAACACTTGCTGAAGTGTTGTCATTGGAAATTAAAATCTAACTGGGAAGATTCATGCAAACGTAAAGTTGTGGAATAATGGACTCTGAAGGTCAATGAACTCTCAGGGTCACAGGGATTCAGAGAAGGAAAGGTGGTCAATATGGGCAAGAGGCAGCAAAGAAAGTCTCACACTGTGGGAAGCACTTGAGTTGCTTCCTTAACCTAAGTTAAGGTTTGACTAGATGGAGAAACAGAGACCTCATTCTAGGTAGGGGAACAGCATTCGCCACGTTCACATGAGGCATTGCGGCAGGCACCAAGAACCACATCAAAGTCATGGCCTCCACATTCAGGGAACTTATAGTCTAGTGGAGAGTAAAAGCAAATAAATTGTAATACTTCATGGAAAATGCATCTATAAAGGTGCTCCCAGGGTACTGTGACAGTACCCAAGCCTCGGGTGCGGCGAGGGGCTGCATGTGGGAAGGTTTTGGAAGAGGAGAGTGAGCTGAAATTTGGCTCTGCAGAGTAAATCTTACTTGGTATTGGAAAACAACATGAATGTTGACCTCGGACTTGACTGTTACACTGATACAAAAGGCTGTCTCCTGCCTACTACTAAGTAATCTCTTATACCTACCGGGAGATACTAATACCTTTTCTCACTGACTTGGACAATGTGGGCTTCCCAGGCCTGTCCACAGAGGCCAGTTAGCCCATATGTTCTGTAGCACCAGGTATTATGTTTCTAGGGTGAATTATTTCTGGATTTGGAGAAATGGAGATAATAGTTATCTTCATCTCCATTCTCTTGCTTCATGGCTTCCTTCCAGGGCATAGGCAATGAAGATCCTTCTACTATATTCCTGGCCCTAAATATCCTTGGCTCTGGCCATCTTCTCTTGGCAGAATGCAGCCAAAATAGGCTCTCTCAGGTTCCTACTGTCCCTGAAACTGGCACATGACCCTGTGAATTTTAAGAATGATGTAGTGCTTTGGTGATTGCATTATTTTATTGAGCAATAATTTGTATTAAGTGCATGCATCTAAAGTATATAGCTTGTTGAATTTTTATATATGCATACACCTGAATAACCACCACCCTGATCAAGATGTAGGACCTTTCAAGCCCTAACAGGCTCACTTATGCTCCCTCCCAGCATATAGTTCCCCCAAAGTCACAATAATTCTAATCTTAATCAAAGCAGATTAGTTTGTTTATGGACTTTATATAAATGGAATCAAGTAGTGTTTACTGTTTTGTGTTAGGCATCTTTAGCCTAACACTGTGAGATTCATCTACATGACTGTGTGCAGGAATAGTTTGTTTTTTTCTGTTATTGTGTAATATTCCATCATATAGAATACAGACAGCCAGGCTGCTCTCTTCTTTGGTCAAGTAGGCTACCCAGAGCATCCATGCAAGCACATATCTGCTAACCCTTCATTGTCCAAAACAAGTTACACTGATGGGTCCAAAGTCAAGAGACAGTGAATTGTATTTCTTCCAAGAGGTGGTAGAAGCTGAAAAGTTAAATGGCCAAGAGTATGGATATAGGGTGAGGTAAAGAATTTGAGCCATTAGGCAGTTAATGATACTGGGTTATAGGGCATGTGCATATAGGTATATTTAGCTTTAGGAGATACTACTGAAGAGTTTTCCAAATGCTTGGACAAATTTATACTGCCACCAGCAGTCCAAGAGAAATCTAGCTGCTCTACATCCTCACCAATGCTTGATATAGAATTAATTGTGTTTTAATTCTAACCACAACCAGGAAGCATCTGTATGTAAGAGGGCTATGTCATCTCAACTGTCCATTACCATTACTTTTCATTTCCTTTAGACCATAGATCTTTAAAACAAAATGTGCTAGCGACTTTATATAAAGACCACACCCACATTTCAAAGGAAGGCCCTGGACGTCGAGGCTTAGGAGAAGGAGGAGTGCTAAGCAGAGTAAGGAGGACTTTGGGAGAGGAAATGGCAGGAGACTGCTAACACTGTGGTTACCTGGTGGCTAGGGAAGGGTCACTAGATGGGGGCGTCAGGAATGGAAAGATAGCGTGCTTTTTCCCTTTCACCCTCTTCCTATCACCACCAGGTGTACATGCTCTTGGACAAGGATCAGTACTGATTATGGCCGGAAATTGCTATCGGGTAGGGAAAGATTGCCAAATGTTAATGGGGTCTGTGTAGGTCAGTGGGGAAAGAGGAAAATTCCATGCTGCTGTCAAATTTGGTCAATTCCTTGGTGGTCATTCTTTTGTAAGGGATATAGAAATAATCTAAATGTGGGATAGTTTTTGTTTTGTTTTATGATATGGTTTTGCATTTATGATATGTGCATATTTTCCATATATTTAATCATACAAGTTGAATTTTTTTTTTTTTTTTTTGAGATTCTGGAGGCAGGGATTGAACCCGGACCTCATATGTGGGAAGCTGGTGTTCAATCAGTAAGCCACATTGGCTCCCCTGAGTTGGTTTTCTTTTTTTGTTTGTTTGCTGTTGTTTTTTTCTTTTTAGGAGGTACCTGGGACCAAACCTGGGACATCCCATGTGGGAAGCAGGTGCTCAACCACTTCAGCCACATCCGTTCCCTTGATTTTAAGAAAAGCTAAATTAAAGTCTACTATTTCTTAGAATTTAGTACAATTCCTTCCTACTCTGATCATTTATTATATAGATTTGATTGTTGAAAGTGATAGAATTCACCCTCCCTAAGTCCAAAAAAAAAAGAGGCAGGTTGAGAAATATGTGTCTTATAGAAATTTCCATGAGCCACAGTGCCTCGGCACTTAGTGCTGCTGTGACCATGTAGGTGACATAGATGTTTCCTGGCACGTATGCTTGTATGAACCACAAACTCACAGGCAGTCGCTCGGTGGGTTCTGTAGCACATTCACTTCATCGGTGTTCACTCATTAATGTGAATAATAGGCAAGACACCGGCTGTGCACTGTGAAGAGGCACATTATTGCATTACACACCCTGCCTTCAAGATCCTCTAGGAGGATAGATGTTGGATCCAAATAACTGTAAGCCAAGGCACAGAGGTTGGAATTGCTGGTTAGGATAAATAGCCTGTCCAGGATTGGCTCCTCTGAAATATCGGGAGGACAGATTGATGACCATTCAACATACCTGGGAGATCCCAGTTTAAGATCCCATTGAGAGCAATGCTCCTTACTCAAAGAAGAGGCGAGGTAGTCCAGCTCCCAGAGGTAACAGGCAGCTGAGCCGTGTCTAGAACCAGGACCTGTTATTTCTTCCAGGTGGCTTTGCAATTAAGGACATGGTTTTAATATGCCCACCGGGGAGGTTTTGAATCTCTCTGCCATTTACTTGCTTCATAACCGTGGGGGCCAGTTATTTAACTTCTTTTTGTCCCAGTTTTCTCGTCTGTCAAGTGGGGATAATAATAGCAGCTGCGTCATAGGGTTTTGGGGAGGATTGAACGCGACGGTGTACATAGTGCATTTAGCAGAGTGACGGCCTGAAGTAAGTTCTCTGTAAATACCAGCTGGCATTAGCAGTGTTTTTAAATGACAGTCTCTATGTTTTAAGGATAAAGAGACGCAACCGATCAGCTTGTTCCTGGGACTGCTTACATACTGACCAATCAAAACTTGTCCTACGGTGGCAGTGCCCTCTTCTAAATGCATTCACCACAAATATGACACCTACCAAGAAATGAATGAAAGGGAGTCAGTAAAATGTTCCTTTCCTTTGAGAAAATTGCACTATCAAGATACTTTCTGTGTTTCTATTCTAGGAAACTTGAAAGAAGTTTCTTCAGCATTCTCTGTCTCTTTAAGCCTTTTCGAATGGGGTAGCTAAGCTGGACCTTCCAGTTTTCTGCGTGATAGCTAGTCACCTACACCATACTAGAATGGAAGGCAGGAGGGATGTTTCTTAAGAAATGTGGCTGCTACAGCCTGTAGTTCTGCTTCTAGCTTGTTGCTGCCTTTCTCCGCCCCTCCTCCCCTTCCAGCCCCCGCCACCCTTCCCGCCAGTCCCGCCCATATTACCAACCCACAATCTGCCCTCTTCCCCAGTAACTGCTTACCTCAGGTCTATCCATCAGCTTCAGCCTGTCCACAGCCGCCCCTTAGCCAACCCTCCCTTCATCACGCCCCTCCCTCTACCCAACCCTATATAGCTAAGTGTACTTCCGTAATAAAGCAGACCTGTTCTTGCGCTCAAGCGGTCTCCGTGGTTTTTCCCCAACCGCGCGTCCCCCACGCCTGGAGAACCGGTGCTCCCTCTTGGGGCACCCCCCGCCGGTGGTTCGGCAGGAGCAAGCCCCCCCGACTCTTGGGCCTGAGCGAGGACAAAACCCTCTCGCTCAGCTACAACTGGCGCCCAACGTGGCAGCTCCTCCCCCGGCCCCTCTCTGCTGCTGCTGCTGCTGCTGCTGTGATCGTCCTCCTCTCCAGGTAGGGACCCCTTGCCCGGACGAGCCCCAAGGGACCCCTCGCCGTCGTCCCGTCCCTATCCCGTCATGGGCGCCTCTTTGTCATTGCGTCAGGCGCCGCAAGTCAGGGCCCTCGCTGCCCTGCTCAATGCCAATGGAGTCCGCGTCTCCTTGCGGCAGCTCCAAAAGTACTGGGATCTCTTGCTCCCCTTTAATCCGTGGCTCGCCACCTGCCAACTCTGGAGCACGGACACATACTCACGACTCATTGATCGAGTCACCTCCGCCATGGAGCACGAGAAACGCACCTTCCCAACAGGCCTCTTACCCGTTCTCGTTGCCATTCGTGCCTGTCTCCTTGGCGCCCCGACCGAGGCCGTTTATGAAGCTTCTCCTAAATGGCCTCTAGACTGTGATCCCGATGAGCCCGCCGACACTGACTCTCTGTCTAACCAACTTGCTGCCGCTCTCGAGCGCGAACCTCCCCGCCCGAGCTCCCCGCAGCAGACAGAAACCACTCCTGCTGCTCCCCAATATGGCGGACTTCCGCCTTCTTCCCCCACTTCTGCCCAAGATGGCGCGCATCCGGCTTCTTCTTCGCCGGTGTCCTCCTCCCACCTCTACCCGCCTCTTCCTGCCCAGTTAACATCCGGTTCGGGCCTGGAAACTGCAGGGTCGCCATCTTCCGCTAAACCGGAAGCGCCCCCCGCGCCATTTTGTCCGCCGCCGGATGTAGCTGCTCCGCCATCTTGGCCGGCGCCCGGAAGGGTCCTGCTGCCATTTTGTTGTCGCCCGGAAGCCACTAAGCCGCCATTTTCTCACCTGTGTTCCGCTTATCCCTTGCCGCTGCCGTACGGCAATAGCCCTTCACCTGCCTTGGCTGCTCCATCGGCCCCCGGTGCCACGCCTCCTCAAACCCCTCAGCTGTATCCGCTAAATCCGCAGCCCAAGCCGCAGCGACCCCAAACTTGGCTACCCTTTACAGCGGAAGAGGTCAGGACCCTCCGCAAAGCTGTAAAGGAAGACGGAATTGGCAGCCCTTATGCGCAGCAACTACTTGAGGAGTTAGGGACCCAACTCGTTCTCCCATATGACTGGATTGCACTAGCCCGTGCATCCTGACGCTGGGTCAATTTATTGAATGGCGCTCCCATTATCAAGCGGCTGTTGACTGGCAAATCGTGGAGAATGCCCAGGCCAGCGTCCTTGATCCCTCCGATGCATACATGGGCACCAACAATTATGCAAACCCTCGTTCTTATCTCAAAATTGACCCAGGGTTTTGGCACCGGGTAAAGGTCCTCGTCCAGCGGTCATTCTCTCTAGTTTCCACCAAGCAGCCCACCAAGCTTGCGCAGCTGCTTCAGGACTCCAATGAGACCTTCCCAGCATTTGTCGCCCGCGTCCTGGAAGCTTGTCAGCGGAAAATTTCCAGCGAGGATGCCCAATTTGCGTTAGCCAAAGAGTTAGTCATTGACGGGTGCCTTGCACTGTTCCGGGCCATAATCCTTCCCATACGTGACAAAGCTCTGCACGAATGGGTCCTTGCTTGCCGTGACGTCGACCCACAAGTCAAAACACTCACCGCTGCCTTTGCCTCTGCCATGGCTGTTTCATCCAGCCCCACTTCCGTCTGCTTTCGGTGCGGCCAGCCCGGCCACTTCGTCCGCGAGTGCTCCCAGCCAGGCCCAGCGCCTCGCTCAGACCCGCCGATGCGACGGCCAAGGGGCCCTTCTACGCCGTGTCCGCATTGTGGGAAAGGTTATCACTGGGCCCGCGACTGCCGTTCCGCCCAAGGTTCCCAGCAGCCTTTAAACTTCCATCGGGGCAGGCCTCAGCCCCACCCCCAAGAGGCCCCCAGAAAAATTTCCAAGCCATAATGTGGACAATGCCCATCACACGCCGCCAGAAACCCTTATTAGAGCTTAAGATTAATGGGCAATGGCTCGATGGGCTCCTGGATTCTGGCGCTGAAGTCTCCTGTGTTCCCTTCGAAATTGCCGCATTCAATCACTGGCCCCTCGAAACCGGCCCTCAAGTCATCGGCGCCACAGGAGCCGCTGCCTCCTGGAAAACATCCCAGCCTCTGCATTGGAGCGACCGAGAAGGCCACGAAGCCCAAATTCGTCCACTCGTCCTTTCGTCAGTCCAGACCATCTTATGGGGGAGAGATGTTCTCAGCCAGCTAAAGGCCCGAATCACCACAGAAGCCTTCTCAGCTGCTCTGCCCCCCCCCTTCTAGGGGCCACTGCTCCCATCTCAAAACCTGACCCTATCCCTCTGGAATGGGACACAGAGGAGCCCATCTGGGTTGAGCAGTGGCCCTTGCCAGCTCACAAATTGCAGGCTCTCTCTGCCCTCGTCAAAGAGCAGCTACAAGCAGGGCATATAGAGCCGTCCACTAGTCCCTACAATTCACCGGTCTTTGTCATTAGCAAAAAGAACACCAGCAAATACCGCCTTCTCCACGACCTCCGTGAGATCAACAAACATATTAAGCCAATGGGATCACCTCAGCCAGGATGCCCGCATCCCACCACAGTCCCCCAGCATTTTCATGAGGCAACCATCGACATCAAGGACTGCTTTTTCTCTATTCCTCTTCACCCCCGGGACTGTCTGAGATTCGCGTTCACGGTTCCATGCATCAACAACCACGGCGCAGCTCAGCGATTTCAATGGCGAGTATTGCCTCAAGGCATGCGCAACAGCCCGACTATGTGCCAACTGTATGTCAACCATGCTGTTGAGCCGCTGCGCTCCAAGTTCAATCCGGAGCACACATACATTCTCCACTACATGGACGACCTCCTTTTAGCAGCGAGCTCCAGTGCGCTCCTCAATGATCTGCTCTCGGCAATAATAACAAACCTCTCCAGCCTCGGGCTTACTGTGCAGTCTGACAAAATAAACCTCCAGCCTCCTTTCCAATTTTTAGGCTTTCATTTTCATCGGCTTATCCAGCCCACAAGCCCAAAAATCCACCTCTCTCCGAAGATGACATTAACTGAGCTCCAACAGCTCTGCGGGCAAATCAATTGGCTTCGCTCGGCGCTTCCCATCACAACAGCGCAAATGCAGCCTCTCTTCGAGCTTTTGCAGACAAGGGACAGCCCTCCAACGGCGACCACTCGCAGCATCATCATCACTCCAGAGGCTCGAGAAGCCGTCCAACAAGTCAGCGCCGCCCTGCAACAGTGTCGCCTGGAGCGGTTCTCCCCCACCCTTCCAATCTTGGCTTTAGTTCTGCCAACGCCAATCACTCCCACAGGTCTCTTGTGGCAAGATGGCCCTCTCCTTTTTCTGCATACGTCAAAGAGCAAACTCCTGAAAATCTGCCCTTTTATAAGGGCCTGGATCACGTTGGCCACTGACTTAGTACTTCTCTCCATACAAACGTATGGCATCCCGCCACACACTATTGTTTGGCCTTTAGATGCCAAGGAAGTTACCTCCCTCATCATGAACAATGCCCAAATGCAGAGCCTGGTAGAGCTCTTTCGCGGCTCCTTTGACAACCACTATCCTCATCACCAATTGCTGCAGGGAATGTCTCAATTGGCGTTTTCCAACCCGTTCCGTCCATTGCCCGCAGGGAACCCGATCCCTTCTGCTATCACTGCCTTCACAGATGCCTCAAAAATGGCGTTTGCTGCCATCATATACACTCCTGAGAATCCTGAGCCACGGCAACTGCTGTTCGCAAATGACTCTTCTGTTCAAGTGGGCGAGCTTCTAGCTGTCGCTGCAGTCCTCAATCTCCACCCAGACCAGCCTCTCAACATCTTTACTGACAGCCTATACACTCTTCAGGTGTGTCGCAGCCTCCCGCTTGCTACTTTCCTACCAGGTGACTCAAACATCGATCGGGCGCTGGCCTTCGTACAGCGACTGCTTGAGGCGAGGCAGCAGCCCTGGTTCATTGCTCATATCAGAAGCCATTCTGGCCTACCAGGACCGCTGGCTCAAGGGAATGACCTCGCTGATGCTTCTGTGTCAAGCCGCCAGGTAAACCCGGTCCTCCTACATGAAAACCCTGCCGACGGGCCGCGGCTTGGAGACTTTGTTAATCAAGCCAAGCTCCTGCATTCCCAATTCCACTTCTCCACGCGGTCCATCCGGAAGCTCTTCCCAGACCTACCCATTGAAACTTGCAAACACCTTGTGCGCGCATGCTGGACTTGCGCGCCATTGTTGCCACTTGGGCCTTTACAGCCTCAGGGTGTTAACCCCCGCGGCCTCCGCCCCAACTCAAGGTGGCAATTAGATGTCACTCATGTCAGCGCCTTTGGCCGCCTCAAATATCTTCATGTAGCAATTGACACCTTTTCGCATCTGTGCTATGCAGTCCCTCTTGCGGGAGAAAGTGCTAAACACTGCGTCCAGGCGCTTCGCCAAGCTATTTTGTTCATGGGAATTCCATGGGATCTCAAAACAGACAACGGACCAGCGTATCGCAGTGCCGCCTTCGCCAGCTTTGTGCAGATGTATCACATCACGCATCATTTTGGCATTCCATACAATCCACAGGGGCAAGGAATCGTCGAGTGCACTTACCAACAGCTCAAGCTACTCATTCAAAAAGAAAGGGCCTCCTCTCCCCACAAGGCCCCCCACCGACGTCGTGACTGCCTGCCTCATTCATCACAATCTCCTAACCTTCGATGACCATGGACTCTCCCCCACCCATAAGCACTGGGGACCCATGTGGCAGCCCTCGCACGTTCCCCTTGTCCATTGGAAAGACCCTGCCACAAATCGTTGGCAAGATCCAGCTCCCCTCCTAGCACAGAGGAGGGGCTTTGCTTGTGTCTTTCCAGAGTCTGAGCCGCAGCCGCTCTGGATTCCTGGGCGCTGCATCCGGCCTGCCACTGACCCACTAGTTCCACCGAACGATCAGCACCCTATGCCTTTGGTGAGAGATAACATTGACAGTGGATACGGCCCAGAGGTCGCCCCGTTCACCCGGATCCAGCACCAGCCATCATCAAGATGCCGTACCATCAGATGATGCCTCTATACAGCCTCGCAGCCGTTCTCTTCGTCCTGGCTTCCCTCGCTCTCCCAGCCGCTGCCAACCCGAGTCACCAGCCCTTCAATTGGACCCTCTCCCTCTGGCAACAAAAAAGGCTCCTCGCCTCCAACGTAACTGCCTCCGCCCCCTCTTTCACTACTGATGTCGCCAACCTCACTGGACGCACGAACCTTCCGTCTAATGAGTGGGGGGGACACAACCCGGCTGCCACAGGTTTCTACATGTGCCCATCCTCCGCCAGAGGATGCCATGACCCAGCACACTATTACTGTCCTTCCTGGGGGTGCGAAACCATCGCCCACGGATGGTCCAGCGCCCCTAACAAAGACCCATACCTCACTCTCCAGCGTAATGCTACTCGATGGAACACCATCGCATTCACAGTCAAAGACCCCAACTCCGACCTCTGGTTACGAGGCTGCATGTGGGGAGCCCGCCTGTATGCAGTAGGCTACGATTACGGCGCCATTATCACTATAAAAAAGGAGCCAATTCCCACACGTTCCACCCCAGTGGGCCCAAATCAGATTTTCAATCCTCCAAAGGCACAGCCCCCTTCTCTGCCCCACTCCACCTCGCCTGCTCCTTCGCCCGGCACCCCCCTCGCCACTGCCTCCCTCAGCTCCCACAACCCCAAGCCTCGCTTACCCCCTACTCTGTACCCCAGCCCCCTCATTAATCTGATCAGAGCTTCGTACGCTTCTCTAAACTCCTCTCACCCCAACCTCACCAAAAGCTGTTGGCTCTGCCTGTCCCCCTCTCTTCCTATATATGAACCCGTCGCCACAAACCTCACCTTCAGTGAATCCTCCGAAAATTCTCCTACCGGATGCAACTGGAACACTTCCTCTGTTCCCCTAACCTTCCAATCTGTTTCCTCCACAGGGCGCTGCGTTCATACCCGCCAAGGTTCCCATCCCCTTATGCACGCCTGCTCTAACTACTCCTCTCCTAGCGCTTCCGCCAAATTCTTAATCCCCCATAACACCTCCCAGTGGCTTTGTACCTCCACGGGATTAACCCCCTGTCTCAACGTCGCCACCCTCAACGCCACTAATGAAACCTGTCTGCTTATTTTCCTCGCCCCACGAGTCCTTTTCCATGGAGATGATGAATTCTTTCTCTCTCTTCACACCCGCCACCTCTCTTCCCACTTTCAAAAAAGGGAGCCTGTTACTGCTGTCCTTACCGTCGTCACCCTTTTAGGTCTCGCTGGAGCAGGCACAGGGATCGCTGCCCTTGCTACGCAATCCGCCTCCCTCTCCTCCCTCTGGCAGGCGGTCGATCAAGATATTACCTATCTCCAAGAAGCTGTTGAGCATCTAAAAAACTCCCTTAACTCTCTCTCTGAGGTCGTTCTCCAGAACCGTCGTGGCCTTGACCTCCTCCTGCTCAAAGAAGGGGGGCTCTGCACTGCCCTTGGAGAAGAATGTTGTGTATACGCCAATACCACCGGCCTCGCAGAAGATAGCCTACAAAAAGTCTGCGAAGGCCTGGAGCGACGCCAAAGAGAACACGACAACGCGAGCTACTCCTCTACACTCTTTCACTCTCTTCTCCCGTACCTGCTCCCATTCCTAGGCCCCCTTATCATTATCCTTTTAGCCCTCACCGTGGGCCCCTGGGCCATCAGGAGAATAGTCCGCCTTGCCAAAGACCAAGCCAATGCAGTGTTCAGCTCCTTTGTACAAGTCCACTACCAACGCCTCGCCACCGCTGAGTCCCCCCCAGCCGTCCACCACGCCCCTTCCGTCCACGCCACCTACTCCAGACCGCACGCCTATAGCTTCTTGTCTTCCTCTCCTTACTTCTCCCCAACTACTCCTCCCCCTTGGGCGAGGGGTACAGGGGCATCACAGGCCCGTTTCGCTGGGAAGGCTCGGCGCGCGCCAGGCACCGGCGTGCGCCGACCCTAATGGTGGGCACATGCATCCTGGCCAGATGCTATGTTGTCCGCTCACGACCGGCCGGTCCTCGTGGTCTCCCCCCACCCCTTGTCTTATCCCCGTGCCCGTCCCTATAACCTCCTTTTCCTCCTACTCTTCCTCCTAATCCTTGTCTTTTGTTGCTGCGCACACCGAGCCATTCACACCCACCGTGCGCACCAAAACTTGTTGCTTCAATTTCTTTTTAAAACAAAAGGAACAATTGTTGCTGCCTTTCTCCGCCCCTCCTCCCCTTCCAGCCCCCGCCACCCTTCCCGCCAGTCCCGCCCATATTACCAACCCACAATCTGCCCTCTTCCCCAGTAACTGCTTACCTCAGGTCTATCCATCAGCTTCAGCCTGTCCACAGCCGCCCCTTAGCCAACCCTCCCTTCATCACGCCCCTCCCTCTACCCAACCCTATATAGCTAAGTGTACTTCCGTAATAAAGCAGACCTGTTCTTGCGCTCAAGCGGTCTCCGTGGTTCTTTCCTAACCGCGCGTCCCCCACACCTGGAGAGCCGGTGCTCCACCCGGAGCACCCCCCGCCGGTGGTTCGACTGGAGCAGCCCCCCGACTCCTGGGCCTGAGCGAGGACGAAACCCCCACGCTCAGCTACACTAGCTCTCCAGTATTTGTGTGCTAGCTGGTCTGCTTTTGAATTGTGTTCTAGTTGAAAGCTAAATTGAGACTATTGATTGTCCTCCCAGTTTAGCTACTCTGTCACCAATTTTCAGATTAAAAGCAACCCAGCCTAAACAGGCCAGTTTGTCTTGCTTCTCTCTTTTCACGTCAGAACTTTGTATTTCTTTCTTCCAGGTTTTTAGTTGATCGAGCTGCAAGTATCGTAGATATCATGTATTCTGAACTCCCAACATCTTAGAGCTGGTGGAGTTGGTTGGCCCTGACATCCTGGAGTCCAGGGGTCTTTTGACTCTTCTCTTAAGTGGTGGGGAACAGGGGAGAATTCTGCAGTTTTGAGCTGGTCTTTTCTCCTAGCATGAATACTCTTCATGAAACTATTCCAACCATTAGAGCTAGAGAGGAGAAATAGAATGCTTTTGGCAAATTAAAGACTTTGATTAACTACACTTTGTTTTGCTTATTTGTGATGTTAGTGGAGTTAACTGATTAGTAGCAGGCACCAACTTCCATAAGTTAGAATGATTTGTTTTAATGAAAAGAAGGCCACTGTGAGAGGTTGAAGGGACCCTTTTCCGTCCCTCTATTTTAATAAAATAGAAAGAAATTGGGGCTTGGCATTTAGACCCACTCATGAATGAGGAGGTTGACTTTGTGTCCCAATTCTTTCGATTATTTAGAAAAAATTAAGCAATTTTTTGCTTCCCAGACAATTGGAATGAACTTTGTATTCAGAGTCCAGTAAGTGAAAGATACTGAATGCTGCACTCCATTTATATAATTTGGCAGGATATTGTCTTAGTTTGCCGTTGGGCTGCCGATGCAAAGTACCAGAAATGTGTTGGCTTTTATAATGGGAATTTTATTAGGGGAAAATCTTGTAGTTCTGAGGCTATGAAATATCAAAATCAAGACCATCAGAGGTGCTTCCTCACCAAAGTCAATTGCTGGTGATCCTTGCCACTGCCAAGTGGTGAAGCAAAATGGCAGGCAATCACTGCCGTGGTTCCTGCCTTCCACTCTGGTCTCATGTCTCCCAGAGCTTGTCTCTTCAGTTTTGAGCTGCTCCATGGGCGCAGCCTCTTGGGGGCTTCATGCTTCAGCTTTGACTGCTAGCAATCCTTCCCTTGTCCCCTCTCACTAATGGAGGGTAAAGATGGTGGTGGCTCCCTTTTCTGTGTGTCTCTTCCTCTGTGTCTCTGTTTATATAAGACCCAGCAAGAAGGCAGAGCTCCAACCTGGGTCATTCACTGACTTAGTTCAATCAAAAGTCCTAAATTGATCTAATGAAGTGATCTAATCCTTACAGAATCTAATGCAATCAAAGGGTCTCACATCCACAGGAATGGATTAGTTCAAAAGAATAATCTTTTTATTTTTGGGATTCATGAAAGAACTTTAAACTTCCACAAATATTAATTGAATTATTAATAGTAGTAGGGGATTTAAAGACTTCAATATAAAACCCTTCTGGAGGTCCAGTGCATAAAAAAGGTAGAATTTTATCTAATGATTTCTCTTGGAATAAATAAGAATAAAACTTAACTAGAAATGGAAAGAAGTTCCCATTTGAGAGTAATGGATCACATGAATATTTGAATGTGGTGGCCATGACTCTGGGAAAAGTGGAATCAGCAGTATTCATGAGGAAGAAGCCATCTTTGTACTTTCTTTGGATAAAAGCATGTGTTGGAATGAATGAAAAGGCTCATGGTTTACATTTTTCCACAAATATACTTCCTTTTCAATACCTGCATGATTTTTATATAGAGAAGGTATATTTGGTCTCTTGCTATAAAACCATGTTTTTCTTTCTTAAAGAACTTACTTCTGGACTTAAATAGACACCTACAAAATGGAAGCACCTAGTTGTTAGTTTGATTTTAAAGTCTGGGAAGGACATGGAGATTTAGTTTGCAAATTCTGTCCAATTGTTTTGAGGAGTAGACCCGTTCAGCATTCCTTGGGCATGATGGAAGAATCTAAGGAAGCTTGCTTGCCCCCAAATCAGTCTCCCATTAAATGGGCTGCTTTGTCTTTAAACATTACTCCAGAGGGCTATCTATTACTTAAGGACTGTTGATACATTAGCATCAATCAACGAATCAGTTTCTTCTCAAAGAATAGAGGTGGAGATAAAGGGTAGGGGTCAAGAAAGGGATCAGTCTTGGACCCAGTTTGGAGAGCTGGCCGGAGATGGGTAGGAGACCTTTAACATCAAGGCATAGAGGAAGACAATAAAAAGATGAAAAGACAGGGCTGAATGTGAATTTGTGGATATAGTAACAACCACAACAATGAGACATACCTTCCAGTGTTTCTAGTCTGACAAAATGCTTGTAATGTTATCAGTTAATTTGTCTAGTATTTTCTAATTGTTAGGGATCTTTGACATTTTTAATAAACTTTTAATTTTTTAATAGTTTTGATTTTCACTAATGTTGTAAAGGTAGAACAGAGATTTCCTGTATCCCTGTAGTCAGTTTCCCCTATCATTTACATCTTCCATGAACATGACTCACTCACTGCAACTAAGAAACCAATGTTGGTATGTTACTATGAAGCACCACACTTTACTGGGATTTTTCTAGTTCTTCCCTAATGTCCTTTTTCTGCTCCAGAATTCCTTCCAGGATACACAGTACATTTAGACATTCTGTCTCCTTTGCCTCTTCTGGCCTGTGACGAATTCTCAGACTTTCCTTGTTTTTGATGACCTGGACAGTTTTCAGGAGCACTGGTCAAGTATTTTACAGAATGTCCCTCAATTTGGGTTTGCCTGATATTTTTTCTCAAGGGTAGGGGAATTATATGTTTTTGGGGTGGAAGACCACAGAGGTAAAGTAGCATTGTTATCATTATATCAAGGGTACATGCTAGCAACATCATTTGTCACTTTTGTTGTGTTGTAGACCTTGATCACCTGTTTGTCAGGTGTTTGTCACTGTATAAAGCTAGTCACCTCCTGTCCTTGCTTTCCATAATGTGTATTTTGGAAACTGGTCAGTAAGTGCAGAATCTTTCACTTTTTAAACTGAACTTACTCAGCTCTCTTCTATTAACCTGTAATGCCCCAACCCTAATGGGAAGATTTTGTCTGGTGATTTTTCCCATGACCACACCTACAGTCTCTTTTTCCTGTTTCTGTCAACTATTACTCTTGATTTTCCTGGTTTTCTATTGTGCGCACAAGGCATTTAAAATTTAGATTAATGTTGAAAAGTTTAGCCAACTATTCCCATATTTCTACTTAATTTAGATGTTTGCCTAATAGCCTGAAAATCCAGATAATGGACTGAAAATTATTTTTTAATCACAACGTTTGGCATCATCAATTCCCCACTTTGCTGTTAAGTTATATAACTTCACTGGGTTTTGGATCCATGTGAAAAATATCTACACAATCCTCTGTGTCTCAATAAATAGATTGTAATATGTTGGTTTGATTAAGAATCAAAATGCATGCTTTAGCTAAAAGCTAAAACCCCTAAATCAATCAAAAGGCTGATAGAACAGGACATAGGATTATGGGATAAGGAGGAGAAAAGGTCATTGAGCAAGTGTTTAAAGGTTAATGGTAGAGATTGAAGGAATGGGAGAGAATAAGAGTTTTGTAGAGTAATTCTGTTAGAAAGTGATCTTTCATGGGGAAGGTAGTGAGGATCTGGTGATGGCTGTACATTAAGATGCATGGCACTCTGGGACAGTGAGTATGAGCTGGATATCACAAAGCAATTCAATTTTAAAGGGCATGAAAGGTCACTCCAACATTCAGTAAGTATTCAAGAACATATTCAGTCTGAGTTTCTCTGAGAAATAATAATAATTAACATTTTCTTATTTTTTCTTACTGTTTGTCATTGTATTAAACAGTTTCATATGCATTATCCCAGCAATTTCTTATTAAAAATCTAGTAGTGTTAGATTTATCCTTAATTCCATTTTACAGATGGGTCCAGCAAGAGTCAAGAGGTTAAACTATTTATCCCCAATCACTTTATTTTGGCGAGACAACCAGGAATTTCAGTTTGATTCAGTTCAGTTCAGTGCTAGGTAGAGTTGAACCAGAGGGTGTAATGTATGTGGAGCCACACATTACAGCTCTTATTCTCTGACTCATGCATTTCCTGATACCCTGAAATCCATTTAAATCAAACTCCTCCTCAAGTCCTGCCAGTGTTGTTTTAAAGATGTTTTGCTCTCAGGACATCTAAGCTGGGCCTCTTTTTTGGGGCATCTCATCTAAACCTATGCCTGAGGATTCTGGAAGCACCCCCCATTCCATGCCCACACTGCCCTGGGCCTAGACAAAATTTTCCCAAATATCTGCCTCCCTCTCCTTGCTCTTGTTGCAGTTAGA
The DNA here is from genome assembly GCF_030445035.2 of Dasypus novemcinctus. Lineage (NCBI taxonomy): Eukaryota > Metazoa > Chordata > Mammalia > Cingulata > Dasypodidae > Dasypus > Dasypus novemcinctus. The sequence goes on along the minus strand of NC_080674.1, from coordinate 17,134,236 downwards.
CTCTTTGGTGTAACAACAACGACTGGATTCAGGTTGAAGAAAATGCCTTTGCTCCTTGGAACGTTAACAGGGCTTGGCTTTTGCTTAGGACAGTTCTCTTCCCCTGGCCATTCATGTTGAACAACAGCCTATCAGATGAGCTGCTTGAGAGGTTGACAGAACTCTAAAGACACGGGGCAAGAAGTACCTTTCAGAGGAGGGAAAGATCAGTGTTCACTGGCAGGGTGTACCAGCTTTGGGAGACAGTGAGGGGCAACAGGCCTATCAGGATGGTATCAGGGTGGATGAGGGCAGCTGAACTGCCTTCGACTCATGGGTCAGCCTTAGGGTTGTTCGATGAACTGGGACTGCCTGGGTCACAGAAGCAGAGTGTGGCTCAAAACTCTGCTCCGCTTCCCCAACTCCAAAGGGGTCATGATAGTTTCTTAATAATCACTGTGACCGTTTGAATTTTGTGAAGCCCAGAAAAGGATTATGTTCTTGAACTAACCCACTTTGGCAGGTGTGGGGTCCTTGAATTAAATTCTGTGAATGGACCTTTGATTGGATCACTTGATTAGCTTGCTTTAGCGCTTCTGATTGGACTACATGCCAGTGAGGCATGGCCCAGTTGGTTCTCCACCTTCTTGCTGGATCTTACATAAACTGAGAACATACACAGAGAAATAAGAGACACAGAGAAAGGGAGCTCTGCCATTTTGACCTGGCCATGTGAGAGAGAAGATTCCAGGTTTGTCTGCAGCTGCAGAAAGACAGAGAAGCCCCAAGAGGCTCAAAGAAACAAGGTCTGATAGGCCACAGAGCAGCTCCAGGAGAACGTAGAGAGAGATTGGCAGATCCACCATCTTGCCTCACCATGTAGGACAACTTCAAGCTTGCTGGCAGCTGACCTTTAGTGAAAAAGAATCTTTGATAATGCCTTGATTTGGACATCTTTGCAGCCTTGGAACTGTAAACTTTTATTCTAATAAAATTCCCATTATTAAAGCCAACTGTATCTGGCAGTGGCAACCCTGTGGTAAACTAAGGCACTCACCATCTCCAGCACTATCTCAGGAGGCAGCAATACAAGCAGAGGGAAGTGGTCAGTTAGAACACCTTTAAGTAGAAGGAAGAGCCAAGGGTAGGTACAAGAACTAACGAATAGAGATAGAGAATGGAGGGATACAGGCATAGGGTACTCTGCCCTATTTAAGGTCTGTTACTATTTCTATTGCCTTTAGAAATGTGAAGGAAAATTGCAAAATGTGTAGCCAAGATTTCCCCTTTAAGTAGAGCTGACAAAGAAGAGGGGGGAGATGGGGGCAATGGAAGAAGTAGCTGCGAGCCTCCCTGGACTTACCAGATTGCATGGCACTTCATGCACTGTTGCACGCTAGTGTTGAGAATTTGTACACAATTTGAGTCCTTAAGGCAAAAATTGGCTATACTGTAGTAGTACCCTGTAAAATATTGTGTTCCTTGGTTGCCTTCTGAACCATCTACTTGGGTTAAGGAACTATTGGGCTCAAAGAGGGGTTTTTGAAATCTGGCTCAGTGATCATAGAGCAGAATTATCTTTAACAAGAAAGGTGAGCTTGAGTGGAGGGGATGATGACATGTGTACTAGGACGGTAATGGAACACCTTGTTGTTATTATGATTGTAAGTTCCTGGCTACTGGTTGCCTCTTAAAGTCTCACCTTGGAAATGGCTGCTCTTTGTAAAATATCATACAATATTTTCCCCCCTATTTTAATGCTACTTATTAATAACTATTTCACTTTGGAAATAGTGATGCAAACTCTTCAAGTGAAATTTTTAGTCATTTTGGCCTGCGTTAATAGTGACTAAGAATCTGCTGTTTTTCCTCTTAAAAATGGTCACAAGACTGTCTTCTCAATTTTTTTGGCAATGAGCATGCAGAACTCATGGGTTGGTGCTGTTTTGCCTTTTAAAATCTTTATATTAAATGATTTTCCAGGAATTAAGCAATGTCCTGGTTGCAGAAGGCCTTGAAGGGGGACCTTGTGCCATGAGGTAATGGACATGAAGCACTTTGGGTGCTAGAAAGTACTTTTCACAGTTAAAAGGCTTGGGAGGCAATGCCTTTAGTTCAAGGTTGGAATCCATTGTTCTCATGTGTTCTTGGCTTGTGTTTGACTTAACATTTTCAAGGTGAATGGAAAGTAAATTTTATTGGTTTTTAAAAATGTCAATTTTCTTCAAAGTATTATAGTAAATGTGCTGTGTCGACAAGGTTGTTCCCAGCTGTTTAGCTCCTAATTGATGAGTTTCTTTCATATTTTGTTTGATGACTTTCCGAGGACATCCTTCTTTCATTTTGACAGTGGAGCGTGGCCAAAGCATTTGCAGTTCATCAGTTTCCAGATTGCCTTCAAGTCCCCATGGACATGTGGACTCTTTAGGAAAGGGCCACCGTTTTGTTTTCATGATACGCAGTGCCTGAAATTTGGGAGTCTTTGCTAATAATAATTACACTTGATTTTAGCCAAAGCTGTTTTGCTAATAATAATTAGAGAAGATTTCTGCTAAATCCCTCCTGATTTCATATTTGGACCAGAAAGTAAACTACATGAGGATAGGGAATTTTTTTTCTCCCTTACTGGTGTATCTGTAGCTTGCAGAACAGTATCTGGCACCCAGTAGACAATAAATATGTGTGCACTGAACGGATCTGCCTGCCATCTGATGTGACATCATCAGTTTGTCCATACATTATGTGCTGGGGCAGGGCACATTATAGCAAGATAGTCTCTAACATGTTCTGCCAAGAGGGTTGAAAGAACTCTGGGAGGTAAACTTTTTTTCCCCCCATCATGGCATTTATTAAAGAGATTGTAACAATTTCCTATTTCTCTTTATCCTCTCCAACACTTACTTTCCATTAAAAAAAAAATAGTAACCATTCTAATGGGTTTGAAATGGAATCTCAGTGTGGTTTGCTTTGCAATTCCCTATGGCTAGTGATGCTGAGCATCTTTTCATGTGCTTATTGGCCATTTGTACAACTTCTTTGTAAAATGTCTATTCAGGTCTTTTGCCCATTTCTTTTCTTAGAAGGTTCCAGGGATCAAAACTGGCACCTCGTACATGGGAAGCAGGTGCTCAACCACCTGAGCTACATCTGCTCTCCATTTTGCCTATTTTTAAAGTTTTGGTTATTTGTCTTTCTGTTGAGTTGTAGGAATTCTTTACATAAGATGTATGCAAAACCCTTACTGGGTATGTAGTTTCCAAATATCTTCTATCATTCTGTAGGCTGTCTTTTTACTTTTGTGATAAAATCTCTTGATGGACAAAAGTTTTTTATTTTGATGAAGTTCCAGGTATCTTTTGTTGCATGTTCGTTTGGTGTGAAGTCTAAGAAACCACCGCCTAACACAAGGTCCTGAAGATGCTTTCCTATGTGTTCTTCCAGGAGTAGTTCTGCGTCTTATATTGGATATTTAGGTCTTTGATCATTTCGAGTTGATTTGTATATGTGGTGTTATATTGGGGTCGGCCTGTGATATTTCGCATGTGCAGATCCACTTTCGTCAGGTCCATTTGTTGAAGGGACTTTTCTTTCCCCATTGAGTGGACTTGGCGCCCTTGTCAAAAATCAGTTACCCGTGGATGTGACGGTTTGTTTCTGAACTTGAAGGTTATAGAAAGATCATGCAGAAAATACAGGGTTTCCATACACACCTTCTATTATTAACAGAAGATAGACTTTTAAAAAAATTTATTGAAGTTTATCAGTCATACATAAACATAATAAACAGTAAGTGTATAGTAATAGTTGTGAACTTACAAAACAAACATACATAAGATCATACAGGGCTCTCATACCTTAACCTACCACCAATACCTTGCTTTGTTGTGAAACATTTTTAACTAATGATTAAAAAGCATCCACAAAATATTACTACTAACCAAAGTATTTTTCCCCCAACCCACCTTATTATTACTATTACTTTTATATTATTTATACATGAACATAAATAAACAATAAGTATATAGTAAAAGTTGTGAACTTAAAGGAAAAATGTGTAACATCATACCGGGGTCCCATACATCAACCCACCACCACCACCACCTTGCATTGTTTTGAGACATTTATAATTTGACAAACTATAAAAGAATATTGTCAAAATCTTATTACTAACTATAGTCCTTACTTTAGATATGATGTATTTTTCCCCCAACCTACCCTAGTATTATTTTTTAAATATATTTTTATGACAGAAGTTGTAAACTTAGAAAACAATCATGCACATGTGCAGAATTCCCATACAACACCCCTCTATCAACACACCCCATTGTGGTGGACATTTGTAACAGATTATGAGATAATATCATCAGATTATTTACCAGATCCATAGCGTACATTTGGCACATTTTTTCCGTACTCTCCCACTATCAACACAGTATGTCTTTGGCATAGATGCAAGAATATTACATTACTACTGTTAATGACAGTCCATAGGTCACTCCAGTGGTATTTTTCCCATGCTCTCCACATTCCCACCACCCTGCCATAGTGATTTACATCTGCTCTGTATCACAAAGGACACTCTTGCATCTGTACCATCAACTGCAATTCTCATCCACGTCTGGGTTTACTGCACTATTCAGTCCCTAGATTATTCTCTAACTTTCTGTCAGTTGGCATTTACATCACTAAACTACTCTTTTCAGCCACATTCCCATTTGTAAACCAGCTGTTACTCACTATAATGTGTTACCATCAACTCTGTACATTTCCATACTTTTAGAGTAAAGTTAATTAAAACTTCTACATACATTAAACATCAGTAATACATCTCAATCATCCTCTTATCTCCTTTAAGAATCCACCACCTACCACTAGGTCTTGAAGATATTTTCCTACCTTTCATTCTAGAAGTTTTATGGTATTTACTTTTATATTTAGGTTTTTGTTCCATTTTGAGTTAATTTTTGGATAAGGTGTGAGATAGGTGTCCTCTTTCCTTCTTTTTGCTGTGTATATCCAGTTCTCCCAGCACCATTTGTTGAATGGACTTTTATGCCTGAGCTGGATGAGTTTGACAGGCTTGTCAAAAATCTCTTGATGATAGATGTGAGGGTCTGTTTCTGAACCATCAATTCAGTTCCATTGGTCTCTGTCTTTATGCCATACCATGCCTTTTTTTTTTTTTTTTTTTTTTTTTTACCACTGTAGCTAGATAATATGATTTAAAGTCTGGAAATGAGAGCCCTCTAACTTTGTTTTTCCTTTTTAAGATGTTTCTGACTTTCAGGTCCCCTTACCCTTCCAAATAAATGTGATAATCCTGCTTTCCACTTAGTTGAAAAATGCTGGTGAAATTTTTATTGGGATTGCATTAAACCTGCATATCAATTTGAGTAGAATTGACATCTTAATGACATTTAGTCTTCTAATCCATGAGCATGGAATGTTCTTTCAATTATTTAGGTCTTTTAAAAATTTCTTTTAACAATGAATTGTAGTTTTCTGAATATAAGTGCTTTACATTGTTGGTTAAGTTTATTCCTGAATGTTTGGGTTTTATCTGTCATATTTTATTTTCACCACTCTTTTGACATTTTTAGTTACTTTTATTGATATACTCTTCATTTCTAGACTCTCTTCCAGGCCTTTCTCTCCTGTCTTTTATTTTCAGGCTGTAGCACACCCTTTAATATTTCCTGCAAAGCTGGTCTCTTGGTTACAAACTGTCTCAGTTTCTGTTTATCTGTGAATATTCTAAACTCTCCCTCATTTTTGAAAGACAGTCCTGCTGAATATAAGATTCTTGGCTGGAAGTTTTTCTCTTGTAGCATCTTAAATATATCATAACACTGTCTTCTTGCCTCAATGGTTTCTGATGAAAAATTGGCACTTAATCTTATTAGGCATCCCTTATATGTGATGCATTGCTTTTCTCCTACTGCTTTTAGAATTCTTTGTCTTTGGTATTTGACATTCTGATTAGTATGTGTCTCAGAGTTGGTCTGTTTGGATTTATTTGGATGGGAATACATTGTGCTCCTTGGACATGGATATCTATGTTGGGACATTTTCTACCATTATTTCTTCAAATATTCCTTCTGACCCTTTTCCCTTCTCTTCTCCTTCAGGTCATCCATAACACATATGTTTGCCTGTCTCTGGCTGTTGTTTAGTTCCCTGAGACCTTGTTCAATTTTTTCCATTCTCTTCTCCATTTGTTCTTTTGTATGTTTGCTTTCAGAGGCCATTTCTTCAAGCTCACCAATCCTTTCTTCTTCCTCCTCAAATCTGCTATTATATGATTCCAGTGTATTTTTTATTTCATTTATTGAGTCTTTCATTCCTGTAAAATCTGCGGTTTTCCATGTATGCTTTCAAATTCTTCTTTGTGCTCCTCCATTGTATTTTTAATATCCTTAATTGCTTTAGCCATCTCATTGAATTTATTAAGGAGGTTTGTTTGAACATCTATGATTAGTTGTCAACTCTTTATGTCATCTGGAGGCTTATCTTGTTCCTCTAACTAGGCCATATCTTCCTGTTTCTTGGTGTGGATTGTAATTTTTTGTTGGTGTCTTGGCATCTGGCTTACTAGACGTAGTTATTCTGGGTGCAGTTGTTTTTTGTGTGTTTTGTGTTTTTTTTTTCTCTTTAATTTAGGGCTTCCTGCCCTTTCTCCCTAGCTGGTTGTGCTGCCCTCATTGCCCCAGAGACCAATGAAGTTTCTCCCAACTTTCTCCTTTGCCAGGGTTTGGGACAGCGCCACAGCCATGTGTAATAATCCAAGTCATGTAGGCCTAGACTGTAGTTGCCCAGAGAGACTGAGGAAGGTTCATACACCTTTCTCCCCTGCCTGGAGCAGGGATGGAACTGCAGGTGTGGGCAGCAGTCTATGCCGTGTGGGTCCAGAATGATCACAGTTGCCCTGATAGACTTCACACTATTCAGTCTGTGCCAGCCAAATGTACCTGCAGTTACCTGGAGAGGCTAGTACAGGGCCTGTCAGCTTCCTCCCTGCTAGAGGTAGGGCCGAATCCTAGGCTAGGGCTGCAGACCAATCTGGGTGAAAGAAACTGGTCTCTGCCATCCATCACTGTGATTTTCAGTCAACCTGGTTTCCCCTCATGCCAGGGGCAGAGTCAAAATGCCAGCTACTGGCCTCTTTCTCACTTGGACAGGTTCAAACTAGCTTTTCTTAGGGTTGTACTTTAGCCAGCTGAATTTACTAATCAGTGGCTGAAGTTGGTGCCCAGCCGTCTCTTTCTTCCCCATTTTTGGGAAGTGGACTTCCAATTCCAGCCACAAAATAGTTCCCAAGGTGGCTTGTGCCTCAGGTGGAGGATGGGCACTGTCCTCCGGGGCATGGAGTATTCTATTTATGAAGATTCTCTGCAGATGGGCAATATCCTTCTTCCATTGCTTCAAGGATATGGCAGGATGCTCTTCTGGTCTCCTGGAGCCCCCATACAGGTGCTTCAGATAGTTCTGGTGATTCCAAACTGCCCTGTAGCATGAACTGACTCTATGAGCTCCTTACTATGCCACCATCCACCATCTTGCTGGCTTTCTCAGAAGGTAGACTTTTTTTTAACATTTTTTTTATCCCTCACTTGTGGTTTTTCGCATGCTGTCTGCTCTCTGTGTCCATTCACTGTGCATTCTTCTGTGTCTGTATTTATTTTATTTCCCCTGCCCCCTTGCAGCTTGCTTGCTGTTTGCTTTCTGTGTCCATTCGCTGCACACTCTTCTTGTTTTCGCTTGTCTCCCTTTCTTGTTGCGTCACCTTGCTGAGTCAGCTCTCTGCAGTGTCTGCAGGCTGGGCAGCGATCAGCAGCACTTGCAGGCCGGGAGGCAATCAGTGGCACTTGTGGGCCAGGTGGCACTCCGCAGTGTGCAGGCGGGCTTGCCTTCACAAGGAGGCCCAGGACGTGAACCCAGGGCCTCCCATATGGTAGAAGGGAGCCCAGCTGATTGAGCCACAGCCACTTCCCAGAAGGTAGACTTTTGATGTTGGTTTGTAATGTAGATAATTCATTCAACTTTAGAATGAATCAAGAGTCCTACAGCTTTGGTTTTTTTTTTTTTTTTTTTTTCCTACAACATTTTCCCCTTTGTTTTTGCAAAATCTACAGAAAACAAAGCTTCAACAACAAACAATAAGACTTTGAACAAGAAGAATAGACTTTCATTTTTCATGGGCTTAAAATTTCCAACCTGCAAGGCTATATAAGCCAGTACTCAATATTAATGCTGGCCATGTCCAATTTACATGCTAAATTAATACAAACTCTTACCCAGCCAAATAGCATTTAATAATTTGATAGAGTAGCAGGGACCTTACAGCTTGTCCCAATTGTTTGTCTCTTTTAGGCCCTTAAAATACCATTGTCTCTGATGTTTCTTAGTAGGTCACTGCCACAGGTTTCTTCTATGCAGCCAGATTCATTGCCATCAAGCCAGGGCATAAAACTTTGAACTGCAAAAGTCCATTGTTGACCTTTTCACACAGTTTTTGCAGTTTTTGTATTCATTCAGGCTTGTTTTGCTTTTACAAAATGTTAACTCACTGAATACTACCACAATACTTTTACAGCTGGTATATGCATACTAGTTCTGTCCCACATATCTCCATATTAACCATTTTATTTTAGGACAAAATACACTTTCAGTTTCAGTTAGCATTTCCACAAACCATTTACCTTTTTCAATATTCACTTAACTTTTACATTTTTCCTTTTATCCTTTCCACTCCCACTCCTTCATTCCCACTGCATTCTCACTGCCATTGCTTTAGTTCAGCAGTACCTTATGAAAAAAATAATAGCAATCAATAATAGGGTGTTATATGAGAATCCAGCGTTGTGTGCATGATTGTTCTGCAAACCTAAAACTTCTCTAATTAAGGGAAAAGAGCTACTTGATTCAAAAATATAAGTAAAAAAACTGGATGCATGGGTGATGGTGATGTTCATAAGAGACTACATGGTCAGTTGGGGTGGGGGGATTAGTCTCACGTTTCATTCTCAATTTATGTTTCAATAATATACTTGATTTTATATAGCACTTTCTAATTCAGTACCTCATCCATTATTTCCTAGATCTGTTTCAGACACTCTTGCATTCATTCTCTACATTGCATTATGTAGTTAGTTTATCCTCTGTAAAAGACCCAGGTGATGTCCCATTTGAGCTGCATCTTATCTATTTGTGATCATTTCAGCTTTTAACAATGTCATTCTGAATTCAAAAAGTCCCCTGGTTTGGTAAGAGACAGACACAGCTATTAAGTTCATATACAGTGTCATCATGCGGTCACTGATGAAAATACCAAAATATATTGAATGGTGAGCTGACCTCTAAATTCACCCTGAGCTGATAAAACCAATATTTAAAAAAGCAGTTTGTTTCATTTGTACAAATTAATGTATGCTTAATGTAGGGACTATGGAAAAAGAAAAACCACGAAGTATGTATCATATATGAACCATAACCGTTTGGGTACAAAAACTAAGAATGATTTTTGTTTCCTTCAAGTCTTGAATGCACACATAGAATTTTATTAAAATGGAAGTCATGTTTTGTATACCTAAAGTTTTATAGTAAGTACTATTTTTTTTGCATTATTATTGTCTCTCATGTTGGTAAATATTCCTTAAACATGTTTTTTGTAATGGCTATGTAACTTTTAATTATAAGGATATGCCATAATTTATTTAGCTTCTTCCTTATTGTTGAAAAGTTTGTGTATGAAATTTTGTTGATATAAATAGCTATTTCATGAGGATAGGATGTGAGAAGTAGAGTTAATAGGTGAAAGAGCATGAGTTTTTCAAAGTCTCAACCTATAATTTGAAGTTGCTTATGAGAGAATGGCTGTGCCAGTTTCCATTGTCACCAGGAGAGTGCCTGCCTTCTTTGCCAACGTTAACATTAAGCAAGATGACATTTAAAATTTTCAGACCAAATTAATAGAAGAAAAATAGCATTTTGTTGCTTTAACTTTTGTTTCTTTTATTATCAATACAGTTGAGTAGCTTGGGATGTTTATCAGTCACTTATATTTCCTCTGTGAATTGTCTGAAGAGGACCTTTGCCCAGGTGTCTATTGGAGTATTTGAGTTTTGCTTTTCCTTTAAGGGAACTTGAAATATTCCAACTTTTTTTTTTTTGTATTTTTGCAAGTTTATGCATGTCTACCTACATGCATGTTACAATTTCTTGACATGCAGAATTTTTAGTTTTAATTATAATTTTGATTTCTGTTGGGGTCTTATCTATTGAACTTCACTTCTCTGTGGCTTCTTCCCTTTCGCTCATATTTAATATCTTTTCCTGCTAGACAGCACACTAAATAATTTCTGTATATTCGTTCTTTTCTTTTTTATGATTTACATTTTTACCTTTAATTCTTTGGTCTATTTAGAATTTATTTTTGTGTATTACCTGAGAGTCTTTGAATGTTTTTCAAATAGCCGTTTTCCAGTGTCATCTGTGATCTACTTCTTTTTCTCACTTCAATGTAATATTTGATCATATATTAATTTTTTAAATGCCTTAGGTCTGTTTCAAAGTCATTCACCTTTTACCAGCACTATTCTTGATTTATTACTTTTCATTTTCCTTAATGTCCTTGCCCATGTAGTTTTACTAATGAAATTTACAATAGCTTATAAAGTTTCAAAAAATTCTATTGAAAATTGGTAATATGTAAAAGCTGTATTCAGAGTGGGCAACTTTGCTATCTTTGGTATTTTCATGTAAAAAAACTACTTATTCAAAAGTCTGCCATATTTCTCAATAATAATTAAAATTAAAATATTCTTGGATATGAATGTATCTCATTAACATTCTTTCTAGATTTTTGATTTACAATATTTAATGTCTTTATTTTCCTGAATTTATGAAAATTGGCTATTGCTTCTAATTGGCTGTTGCTAGCTTGTTGTTCAGTCATTTTTGTTAATTCTGTTTTCTGACTTCTTTAGTTAAATTCTGTATGTTCAGGATGGCTAACAATAACTTCAGACTTTGTTGGTATTAAAAAAATATTTATTTCTCACATCACACACCAATTCAGTCTGCTCATCACATCTTCCTCTGGATGCTTATCTCAGGACGTGACTGCTCCAGCCTCCTGTTTGTTCAGGACAAAAACTGTGGAGTCCCCCCTGGCTCCTGTGTTTTCTCTCATGTCTCACAGCCAGTCTTTCAGCAAAGCCTGCAGTTAGTCTTTTCAGGACCTATTCAGTATCCAGCCTTCTCTCAACATCTCTACAACTTGGACTCTGTTCGCATTACCGGCATCTCTTGCCTGCAGTATTGTAACAAGGTTCTCACAGATTTTCCTGCTCTCCTGGTCCTTAGCCAACATCCTCGGAATGACCCGAGGCCCTGCTCAATCTGCTGTCATCCCCTTTTCATTCTACTTTCTTTTTATTTAATTTTATTTTTAATGTTATATTAAAAAATATGAGGTCCCCATATAGCCTCCACCCCCCTCACCCCACTCCTCCCACATCAACAACCTCTTTCATCATTGTGGCGCATTCATTGCATTTGGTGAATACATTTTGGAGTACAGCTGCACCACATGGATAGTGGTTTACGTTGTAGTTTACACTCTCCCCAGTCTACCCAGTGGGCCATGGCAGGACATACAGTGTCCAGCATCTGTCCCTGCAGTACCACCCAGGACAATTCCAAGTCCTGAAAATGCCCCCACATCATATCTCTTCTTCCCTCTCCCTACCCTCAGCAACCACCATGGCCACTTTCTCCACATTAATGCTACAATTTCTTCCATTACTAATCACAATAGTTCCAGAATAGAATATTAGTAAGTCCACTCTAATCCATACTCTATTCCTCCATCCTGTGGACCCTAGGATGGTTATGTCCACTCCCCCTCTATATCAAGAGGGGGCTTAGATTCCACATGGATGCTGGATGCAATTCTCCTGCTTGCAGTTGTAGGCACTCTTGGCTTCCTGGTGTGGTGGTTGAACTTCTTCACCTCCCTGTTAGATGGCTGGAGTAAGTTCATTAAACCGGAGGGTAGGAGTTGCAGGTCTGTTGAGGCTCAGGGCCTGGCTATCACATAGACAGTCCAGAGATTCAGGTCCCCTGAGTATACACCATCCCCAGCACCAACCACAGGTCCAGTAAAAGTACCAGGAGAGGCTTGTGAAAAAAGATCACATCTGAGTTCAACTCCATCACACTCAGGAACACAAACTCCAAAGCAGAGCCAACTGACATGGCACTGAGTGCCATCTGCGGGTCTCTGTAACCCTCAGAAGAACCAGTACCTGGGCTTGTATCTACTTTGGCTGTCTTTGGGACCCTGCTGAGGCATGCATAAGCACAACCCCTCTGATGACCTCCCGACTCTTTTTTGGAGCCTCATAGCCATATAAACTCTTTTGTCCTTTCCATTTCCCCCTTTTATTCAAGGTCAAAAAAATTTTTTGACACCTGATATTTCATGTAGGCTGAGATATTCTGCTGGTCTGAGTTGACCCTTTTATTCTGCTTTCTAAGTAAAAAAAAAATTCTTTTTTTAAAAAAAAATTATATTTAAAGATGCTGTAGATTGCATAAATGATACATTGAAAATACAGAGGATTCCCATATACCACACCCCCCCGACACTTTTCCCCATTAACAACATCTTTCAATAGTGTGGCACATTTGTTGTAATTGATGAGCACATATTGAAGCTTTGCTACTACCCAAGATCAGTAGTTTACATTACAGTTTACACTTTGCACTCACAATTTTATAGATTTTGACAAAATATGTAATGGTAAATCCATCATTGCAAAGACATTCAGAACAATTCCAACATCCCAAGAATGCCCCCCATTACACCTATTCTTCCCTCTCCCTCCCCTCAGAAGCTCTGGTGGCCACTGTCTTTATATCAATGTTACAAGTTCTTCCATAGAATATAGAATAATAATAAGTCTACTTTAGTCCATAATTGCATTTCCCCCGTAGGTTTGTTCATTCCTCAGTCTTGAGGATTTTGGGATGGTGATGCCTACTCTATTTTGATTTGAGAGGGGGCTTGGATCCCACAGGGCAAATGGATGAAACTGTCTTGCTTGCAGTTGTAGATACTCCCTGTTTTGGGGGATGGGTGTTGTCCATCATCATCATTTTGTTAGTTGTCCTGTGGTGAGTCCGGTGAACTGGAGAGTAGGTGTTGCAACTCTGTTGAGATTCAGAGCTCAATCAGCACACGACCAGACCAAAGATTTAAGTCTCTGGTACATATATTTAACAAGTATAGTGCTGATTTTGGTTTCAAGAAAAGGAACAGAAGAGCCACATATAGGGAAATTATAAATGAGTCTAACTCTGTTTCATTGGGGAATGTATATTCCGAGGGAAGGTCCACTGACAGGGTGCTGGATTTCCAAGATTGCCTGCCCTTCCTATAGTCTCTAGATGTCTCTAGAGCCTTTAGGAGCACCCCTGATTGAGGCACTGTTTATTGTGGCAGTCAAGGAGATCCTCCTGAGGTATGCATGAGTGTAATCTCTGGAATGACCTCCCGACTCCCTTTGAAATCTCCTAGTCATGAAAACTCATTTGTATTTCAATATTTTTATATGACTCCTCACCTGATTAACTGATACAGTCCATCTCTTTGTAAATCACATTGGCTGATGTCTGTGGCACACTGAATTCTAGTGGCTGGCAGACAACCATCTGATGCATCCACGTGTTTCAGCTTCCTCTGGTGATGTGTGCATTACCATGACTTGCTTTCATTTGTTCTTAAACTTCTTCAGGTTAGTTATGCTTATTATTTTTATTGTGATCTTTAATTACATATATGAAAACCAAATTGAGAGCTTTAGAAAGATGTAATAAAACCGAATTAATTAAAAAACTGTTGTTATTACAACTGTAAAAGATTCAGAAAAAAATATATATATAAATGGGAAAGGATTTTGCCCTCAGATTGCTTTGCCAGTGTTTTAAGACTCACTACTTTTAAAAGAAACCAAAACTCAGATGGCAGGGGAGGGTCACTAGTGCAGGGTATTCGTGGGGGTGGGGGAGGGGATATATGGGAAAGTGTCCACGTGTGGCATGCTTACATCAATATGATGTGCTTATCTTGTGAGAGGGTCTTGTCTCAGTGGGTAGAGACACACAATAAATGACATGGAGGTAAAGAAGGTCAACCACCATGCCAGGGAGCCAAGAGTGCCTACAACTGCAAGCAGGAGAATTGCATCCAGCATCCATGTGGAATCTAAGCCCCCTCTTGATATAGAGGGGGAGTGGACATAACCATTCTAAGGTCCACAGGATGAAGGAATAGAGTATGGATTAGAGTGGACTTACTGATATTCTATTCTTGAGCTATTGTGATTAGTAATCGAAGAAAAGGTGGCATTGGTGTGGAGAAAGTGGCCATGGTGGCTGCTGGGGGTATGGAGTGGGAGGAAGAGATGTGATGTGGGGGCATTTTCGGGGGTTGGAGTTGTCCTGGGTGGTGCTGCAGGGACATTGTATATCCTCCCATGGCCCACTGGGAACTGTGGGAGAGTGTGGGCTATGGTGTGGACCATTGACCATGAAGTGCAGCGGTGCTCAGAGATGTATTCACCAAATGCAATGAATGTCTCATGATGATTGAGGAGATTGTTGTTATGGGGGGAGGAGTGAGGTGAGGGGGTGGGAGGTGTATGGGGACCTCATATTTTTTGAATGTAACATTAAAAAAATAAATAAAGACCAATAAATAAATAAATAAATAAATAAATAAATAGCAAAATAGTCAACTCCCCCCCCACCCAAGTAAAGAAAACAAAAATCAAAATAGGAAATTACTCGTCCGGAGTGTGGTTCATATAAAAAAGATACACTGAATGCAAATCAGTATTGCCTTGTTGAGAGATTAGCAAGTGAAAATACCTTTTTACATGTTTTAATTTAAGCAAAATGTTTAAAGGCCAACCCTAATTGCATCAAAGAAAGATTATTCAGAGCATAAAGGTTCATGACTGTTAAAGTGTCACACTTCAGCGCATGTTTCATCAGTATAAAATGACTCAATTTCATGTATTTCATTGCTTTAAACTATATATTTTATAAGTGAATTTTACCACCCTTGTTTCCTTTTGGTTTCCATTAACCTGATTTTATTTATTTTACAAGTGACTTTTTGCTGTCGTTTTTGTTTTAAGCCCTTTACTTGTATGAGGAATGTGCTAATATTTGTGGTTTGACTCTCCTGGAGGGTATTTATGTTTTACTAAGATACTTTGAATTTTCTTGTCTTCTCTGTTTTGTTATTTTTGTAAGGGAAGAGGTTCTGTTTTTTATGCTTCTTTCCTGTTTGTTTTGATATGGGCTGTTTGCTTTATTTTCTTAGTGATTTGTAAGGCATCCATTTTGATTTAGATTTTATAAGCCTTTAATTTTTGTCAAAAATGTATTTTTCAGATAGTTCTTCAGTTTACCAGTAGAGAATAAAAAGTTATCATTTGTCTGTCTTCCATATTTGTTGAAGAATTTAGCATGGTTTTATCCCTTCAAATTTTTTATTACTTTCCATAAAAATTATTTGTTAATTTAATTTGTTTTTACTAAGGTATTATTTCACTCCCTGTATAATAGTCACCTTTAAGAATTATTTTCCACTTTGCCTTCAGTTTGGTAATCAATTATAACCATTATTTAAGCTTAAACATTTATATTTTGTTGCCAAAGTCTACTAGTCATCTTTTTGTGGCTTTCTCAAAGTGAAAGTGATAAATTTGGCTTATCTCAGAGTAGACTGGTGTGTGTCTTCAAATGTGTTCTTTTTTTTTTTTTAAGATTTATTTTATTTTTATTTATTTCTCTCCCCTTCCCCCCTGTTGTCTGCTCTGTGTCCATTTGCTGTGTTCTTCTGCGTCCACTTGCATTATCAGGTGGCACTGGGAAACTGCGTCTCTTTTTTTGTTGTGTCATCTTGCTGTGCCACCTCTCTGTGTGTGCTGTGCCACTCCTGGGTGGGCTGTACTTTTTCACGTGTGGTGGCTCTCCTTGCGGGGCACACTCCTTGCACATGGGGCACCCCTACGCAAGGGAGCCCCTGTGTGGCATGGCAGTCCTTGCATGCAGCAGCACTGCGCATGGTCCATCTTACTACAACTGGTCAGGAGGCCCTGGGGGTCAAACCCTGGACCCTCCATATGGTAGGTGGATGCTCTATCAGTTGAACCACATCTGCTTCCCTTCAAATGTGTTCTGAAAGAATAAATTGCAGGTATATTTTATGATGCTTGCTCATTTGAGAATTTATATCAATTGCTTTTGCATGCAAATAGCAGTTTCACAACTTGGCTTGGTATAAAATAGTTGCACCAAAGCCGTTTGAACTTGGTGTTGCAGAGAAGAAGTACAAAATTATCTAATTTTTTTTGGTTCCTTTTTAGGTGAACCAGCTACCTAGTGCTGTGTAACGAACAATTCCAAAACTGAGGGGCTTACAGCAGTAAGCCATTGTTACAGCTAGTAGATCTTTGGGTAGTCTGTGTGTTGTCTGATCTCAACTGGATTTGCTTGTGCCTGTCCCAGTGGCCAGCCATGGAACGAATAGAGGGTTCTGCTGATTTGGGCTGGGATCTCTCACATTTTAGGCATTGACAGGCTTGTTTGAAGGCCTACCTAGGAGAATGGGCTCTCTCTCCATGTTGTCCCTCATTCTTTGGCAGAGTAGCTCAGATTGCTTAAATGTCAGGGTTCCAAGAAAAGCTGGAAAGTTGTTACACAACTACTTTGGACACATTGTCTTCACACAAGGAAGTCACAGAACCAGATCAGATTCAAGGGGGAGGGAAATAGACTCTGCCTCTTGATGGGAGGAGCTACAAAATGTATTGCCAAGGGCATCGATATTAGGAGTGGCTGATTTGAACCATTATTTCAACCAACCATAGTAGACAACTGTTTGTTTTTGTTTTAATATATATAAAATGGATCTTTTTAGGATATTTCTTCATCCTTTTGTTTTCATAATTTTTTAGAATGTACTTGGCGGACATTTTTCATTAATTTTACTCTAAGTGCAAGAAAGTTTTCATTGGTGTATCTTTGAGTACTCTCCTTATTAATGTTAATTCCTTACTCCAATGTGAATGTTGATTTGGCTGTTATGTTCATTATTTCCTTACAAATATTTATGTCCGTGTTTTCCACAGCCAGGTGTATTTCCATCTGTTCCTGCTGACTTTTCTTCTGAGGGTTTCCACTCCTTGCCGTTTTCTGCTTCTATTTTTTATAAGGCATGTCTTCTTCCATACTTCTGAGGTTTCTAAGAAATCTTCTAAACGTTTCTTAGGATTCTGTTCATAAATCATCTGCAGAGGTGCTCTCTTATTCTTGGTTTCTAGGATAATGTTCCACAGTATTCTGTTCTCCAACACTTTGCATATAAATCGCCCATCTTTAAATACAACCCTTTGCTTGCATGTTACTAAAACTGCACCCCCCCCCCATTCCTGTACTTTGCTTATAGGGACTGCCGTTAGCTATCAAGTGGCCTTTTGATAAGAATGGAGAGAGCTCTAAAACTTTCCTTATGCAACTAGATTTCCATGTGCTGGGAATTGAAGCAAGTCCCCCACAAAAGGCATGCCCAGGTTCCAACTCCCCGTCCCTGGTGTGACCCTGTTTGTAAGTAGGACCTTTGCTACTGTTATTAGGTAAGGTGTGGCCGTGTGTGAATGAGGGTGGGCCTTACTCCAACATGGCTGAAGTCCCTGTAACAAAGGAAACTGGATACAGAAAACGGAAGCAGAGGAGCAGGCAGGAAGAGAGATTGCCTTGCGAGGGACGATTGCTGGAAAGATGTCACCAGACCGCTACAGACTCCAGAAAAATGTCCTGGCAGTACCTTGGTTTTGAACTTTTCCACAACTGTGAGATGATAAATTCCTGTTTAAGCCAACCAGTGGAGTGGGTGGTATTTGTCATAGCAGCCCTGGCAACCTAAGTTGACAAGTATCAACTTGCCATCATTTGACTCGGCAAGAACTGTGGCAAATGGGTAGTTGTGAGAGGCCATGAGGGCCACTTTAAGGAGGAAGAAGGTGAAGACAGATGCAAAGTTAGAGTTCCTAGAGCAATAAAAATGGAACTCTGAAATAAGTTCAAAGTAGAACTGGTGGGGCACACTGGCTGGCTTAATGGTTGATAAGACCAGACCCCAAGAGGCCCTGGCCAGATGGCCACACGTCACCCCGTGTCATCTGTTCTCTTTCTCAGCATCATACCTTGACTGAGTAGTCAAAACAGAAATTTAAAGCTATATGATTATTTCCTCTCACTATCTTTGCTCTTGATCCATTTGAGCACCTGTTGATTCTGAACATGGCTGTCAACCTGCTTGGCAGCCAGGAGCAGGGGCGGCTTGTACCTTTCCCAGCATGGGCCACTGCCCCATCCTCCTCCTTCATCTGAGGTAGGCTGGTCAGCCGCAGTCAGGAGATGCTTTGAGCTCTTGCTATGGGGCTTTGGAGTGTCCTCTGCAGTCATTCTCCACACTGTGCTTACTGGCAGCAGTGTAGCTTTCTGTTCTTCCTATGTTGGAGCACTTTGCTCTACTGTATGACCTCTACAGATTAATTATAGTGGCTCTCTTTTAAATGGTGCCATGCTACCACTATTTAATGTGCAATAGGAGAAGCTGGCAAAAGTTAGAACTGAGTAGGACAATAATTAAAGAACACGGTTATAGTACATGTCCTATGAACAAAATAAAATACTCTGTATTTAAGCGGTATGTTGTGAAATGGCGATGTTCCCAGGATATTTGAGCTGAAAAGAATCGAAGAGATGATCAAGTTTGACCTTATCATTTTACCAGAGGAAACTGAGCCCTGAAGGGGTTTGAGTGACTCATTCTTGATTCCAGCGTGGGTCATTGGAGACAGGATTCATTCTGTTGTTCCCCCTTTGATCCACTGCCTCCCCACTACCCAGTTCAACACACCACTTTGCTGATAACTTTACATTTTGTTTTAGATTGCATCCTTTCTTTATTTTCTCCTACCAGGGTTCATTTTTTCCCTCACCCATGTCCCAGTATAATTGCATGTTTGTATACTTATTAAATTTCAAACTTGAAAATATTTCTGGAAACTTTCTTGTTTCCTAGAAAGTTAAAATTATAATCAGACTGTAATTTACTCTTTTCTACCTTCATTCGCTGGTAGAAGGCAATTCTAAAAGGAATATGCTCTTTCTTGCTGAATTAAGCTACATTATCCTATGTTACTTCTTTCATGATAATTGTTCACTTTCTTCCTTAAAAATTAACTGAGTTATCTCTGTCAAGATTAGAACTTTGATTTGTTATTATCATGTTTTAATTACTTTTTCCTGTTGCAGCACTTGCCTTCATAGTACATGTGGGTAATTTACCCTACCCTTCTTTAACTCTTCAAGCTATTTTCCATCAAATGGAATATACAAAGTACCACTAGCTTTAAAATGTATATTTAAAGCATGTGTAAATATTCAAACTTAATTCATCTATTTAAAATGAAGGCTCTATCAGACTGTACTTGCTTGGTAAATTAAGACAAGTTTTCAGGCATATGTATTAAAAGAAATTGTGTCACATAGAAAATTATTAGGAAGTGAATTAATTTCCATGAGAATAGAAAATATGGTGCCTAGTAAAATGATATAAATGTATTTAGTATCAGATTCTCAGTTTAGGGATCAGACCCTGACAGTGACTCTAAGGATGAATTGTGGTGATGATGATGGTCTTCAACCCCAATAATTATAACACAACTTAGAAACATATCTTGAGCATTCTTGACTTCCCATAATTAATAATGCTTTCTGGATAGTTTTCATCTATGAAATTGCTACTGCTATTTGCCTTTTTTGTCCGCTCCTTTCATGTATATTACCATCAGGAGTATTTTTTTTTTTTTTTTTTTTAAAGATTTATTTATTTATTTAATTTCCCCCCCCTCCCCTGGTTGTCTGTTCTTGGTGTCTATTTGCTGCGTCTTGTTTCTTTGTCCGCTTCTGTTGTCGTCAGCGGCACGGGAAGTGTGGGCGGCGCCATTCCTGGGCAGGCTGCTCTTTCTTTTCACGCTGGGCGGCTTTCCTCACGGGCGCACTCCTTGCGCGTGGGGCTCCCCCACGCGGGGGACACCCTTACGTGGCAGGGCACTCCTTGCGCGCATCAGCACTGCGCATGGCCAGCTCCACACGGGTCAAGAAGGCCCGGGGTTTGAACCGCGGACCTCCCATATGGTAGACGGACGCCCTAACCACTGGGCCAAAGTCCGTTTCCCCATCAGGAGTATTTTTACTAGGACCAATGATGTTTCATTTTCCAAAGAATAGCTTGTCTCCTCTCTATTTTGCAATACTTTTCACTGATTACATTCTATAACAGCACAGCTAAAATCTCGACAGAAATCTACACAGTGATAAAACTGTGTTTTAATGGTCAAGTATCACCAGAACAGAATTTTGTTCCACAGTATCCTAATTTCTGAGCATATTTAGCAAAGAAAAAATATTGAAGTACTGTGCACACCCAATCTTACTAAAGGGTCATGATTTTCATTGAATAGTAACATGCATCAAGGACTAATAACTAATGCAAACACATCTGTTGTATGTGTGTGTATCACCTAGAGCTTATGGCCTTCCCATGAGCACAGCAGTTAATGTGAATTGTTACTTGAGAGGTGGACCAAATTGAATCTGGTTATTATGTTTATTAAAATGGAATCTTATCAGTATTTACACAATGTGGTTAGATAGACTCTTAGTGGGTAATAAATACTTATCTCTCATTTTCTCTGTCAATATATATATTTTGCCTGTATTGATTTCCTAGGAAATATGATATTAAAAGAGTAATAAATACTTATCTCTCATTTCTCTCTAAAAATATTTATTTTGCCTCTATTGATTTCCTAGAAAATAATATATTTAAAAAGGCAACGCATGGGAATTTTATTAGCTTTAGATTTCATGGTACAAATATGCCTGTAAACTCTTCTTTGGATCCATGTCTCACTGATAGGTTTTCCCCACTCTATTACCATATACACTATGTCATGTAAAGAGTAAAGTAAGTTGGGGTAGGAGGTCATAACATTACCTCAAAAATAATTTACTTAATGTCTACTGGGAATCTAATATAACATACATATTTTAAATATATTTATTTGGATAATTTATGTTAAAATTAAATTTTACCTAGCCATATCAAATAAAAAAGCACTTGATTAAAAAAAAAAGAGGATTTTTTTTCTTTCCTCTTATTAACTATGACTTAAAACATTGTCTATTCTGGGAAGCATATGTGGCTCAAGTGATAGAGCTTCCACCTACCATATGGGAGGACTTGGATTCGATCCCTGCGGCCTCCTGGTAAAAAAGAAGAAGAAAAAGCATGCCCACGTAGTAAGCCAGCGCCTGTGTGAGCGCCTGTGTGATGAGCCAGTGCCTGCACGAGTGCCCGCGTGGTGCATGGTAAGCCAGTGCCCCGTGCAAGTGAGTCACTCAGCAAGATGATGACGCATCAAAAGAGAGACAAGGGGAGGGTCAAGGTGAAGCTCAGCAGAAACCAGGAACTGAGGTGGCGCAATTGACACAGAACCTCTCTCCCCATCAGAGGTCTTCAGGATTGAATTCTGGTGAATCCTAGAGGAGAGAAAATGAAAAGAGAAGACAACACAGACAGCAAAAAAGCAGGGTGGGAGGAGGAGAAAGGGGAAAATAAATAAATCTTAAAAAAAAAAAACCCAAACATCGTCTTTTCTCATATATTGCTTTATAGAAAAAAAAAAAAGACACACACTATAAGGTCAAAAAACAAACAAAAGAACAATTAAACTTTCCTGAGCATTGCCAAGAAAATATAACCAAAGGAACATGAATAGTAGTGTGAAGGTGATAGAAAACATTCTGAACCACTCCATATCCTAGTTGTGCGATTATGCTGTGTAAAGTCCTATAAATGTCTTTGGATAGTTATACTATCAATTTTTTTTTTGAGACACCAGACCCATCAGAAATGAAAACAACTATTCCAACAAGCTATAAGCAGAATACCAGCTCATGGTAATTGTATGTCAATTGCATGGACCATGGTAAACTGTTGGTAGATTAAGGATTGCCACCGTACCAGGTCTGAGTGATGTGATATTTATTCCTTTAGTTAGAGCCTCTCCAGCAATGAGTTCTTGTTCCAATCAGCCTTCGCTAATCAAGAGTTAATTAAACTTTGTGTCAAAAAAAAACATTGGAAGGGATCACATACAAAGTAAAAGAAACAATTTTGAAAGTGAAAGACAGGCATCAGATGCAGAACAGGTAAATATCTAAGGTTTAAATATCCATCTGGAATCGATATTTTATGAATTACTAGTATGAACAGATGGCCAAGCTTGCTCACATTTTTCCCCTAAATTTGTGAATATTGAAGCAATTTTCTCATAGACTGTAAATTACACAGTTGAAATGCTGTTTTCACACACAGGCAAACAGCAAACACACACATACGTGCACACACAAGTTTGGCATATGATCTGTGAACTCTAAAACTCATTCCAAGAAAATTATTTCCTTTTTTAGGGCACATTCTTCATTCAACGATTTTGCCCCCACCACATTCTCTAAGAAAGCTCATTTCCCGAGGCCACACCAGTTTAGAATGACATAGGATTAAATTCTATTTCTCTGTTCTTCTCCTTTCTTCTTACAGTGGAACCCTGAAGAGCTGTGCTCCCTTTCCTGTCTATTTATCGATGTCCCCAGGGATAATCTCACTGGGCTTGAGCATGGCACCCATCCACAGCCTCTCATGTCTGAGTTGAACTGCCTGCAGACACACGATATCCCTGCTGGGCCTCTTCACCCCCGGAAGTGTGAGAGCTCCCATGCTCACTGTAACCCCTGACATGCTAGAGCATTTCTGGTAGGCTTCCCGTAGCCAAGCTGCATTGTGCCTTCAGCCAGAGGAAAGGATCACCTCTCTCTCAGTGTTGGGTGCTACTTCACCCAGTAGTCCTGCCTTGTGTCACAGTGTCTTTTAGAATTTTCAATCAAGATAGTTTTATCTTTCTTAATTACTTGTAGCCTGCATCATCTCTGACAGGAAACATGGTTTTGTTGGAGGTGTGAGCAGGATCAAGAGACTCAGTAAGAGATGAATGGTGTTTTAGTTTCCTAGGCTGCTCGAGCAAATACTATGAAATTGTTTGGGAATTTATTTGCTCATGGTCTTGAGCCTGGGAAAATGTCTGAATCAACTCAACATCAAGGCAAACTTTCTCCCCAAAGACTGGCATTCTGAGGCTGGCTGCTGATGACCCTTGGTTCCTCTCTCATATGGCAAACCACATGGTGGCATCTCCTGGTCTCCTCCTCCTTCTCTTCTGGGTTCCATTTCAATTTCTTGCCTCCTGTGACTTTCTCTCTGTCTGAATTTTCTTCTCTTATAAAGGATTCTGGTAATAGGATTAAGACCCGTCCTCACTGATGTGGGTCAAACTTTAATTGAAGTAGTCTCGTCAAAAGTTCCTACTTACAATAGGTTCATACCCACAGGACTGGATTAGATTTAAGAAGATGTTTTTCTGGGGTACATACAGCATCATACCAAAGATAGTAAGTCCCCAAGGGAATGAGCAAGAGCAGGACAAGGAGGACAAGTTGAGGGAGTGGAATTACTGGAAACTTCTCTGAGCTGGAGTGATGGGAGAGAGGGTGAGCTGCAGTGTAGAAGAATGTAGACATCATAATGCCATGGTCAGGAAGGGAGGGAGCAGGAGGAACAGGTACCCCACTTTAGCCCACTCACACTCTCGATCTGCAGACACTGGCCCCATCCAACTGGAAACAAGGGGACAGGGGAGCTCTAGTGATCATTTCTAAAAGGCAGGGCAGAAAAGAGAAAAGAGATCTGGGGAGCCAAATGCTTCTCATTTGTCCCACAGACTAACCTTTCTCCTCCCTTCCTTTCCCACACTGGGTGGATTCCTAAGAACTGGGTTAGAGTAGAAATCTGTGCAGTAGCCATTCCATTGAGGATGATCTCGCCTCTCTGTGGAGCAGTGACAGATTGTAATTGTGGTACTTGACTTTTTGTCCAGAAGGATCGCTGCACGTGCAAATAAACTCCTGCTGTGTTGATGCAAGCAGTTAACCAGACTTGCCCAGATATGCTTTTTTAGTCACTAGTGGTCAGCCTAAGGTGTGGGGGCCAACTCCAATGTCTTAGTATCTTAGCAAATAGAGACTACTTCCTGCCCACAATCAGGTCAAGTGCCCTCATCCATCATCTAGATGTCTGTGGCATTTGAAATTACCTTATGAATCCCAAAAAGAGAAATACTATGTAAACTAATCTATTCCTCTGGGTGTGATACCCTTTGATTGCATTTAATGCAGTTGAGGGGCTTTTGATTAGATTACTTGATAAGATCCCTTTAGGGAAAACTGGAGCCAATATATTTGATTCTGCAATGTGAGAGGGAGAGGATTGCTTCTACACTAAGCCCCCAAGAGGTTGGGCCCATGGAGCAGCTCAAGAAGAGACCATTCCTGCTATATGCCTGATAGCTTACAGCTGAACTTGGGAAGAGTTGAATAGCTGAGACTGAAATAGGAGGCCTGGAAAGAGACAAGTCTTATGCCAGCTTGCAGCTGAGCCTGAGAGGAAAGCCAGCGGAAAGGCAGAGACCAGGCAGAGATCTCTTGCCATCTTGCTTCTACTGTGCTAGCTGACTTGGGTGAGAA
Organism: Dasypus novemcinctus; assembly: GCF_030445035.2. Classification (NCBI taxonomy): domain Eukaryota; kingdom Metazoa; phylum Chordata; class Mammalia; order Cingulata; family Dasypodidae; genus Dasypus; species Dasypus novemcinctus. Next base: position 17,109,468 of record NC_080674.1, on the reverse strand, counting down.
AGCACCTGTTCTCGTGCCTTGAGTTGTACTTTCATGGCCTTGAAACTTACGCTTTTACTCCAAATAAACTCCTGTTATAATAGCCAACAGATATCTGGTCTTTTGCATTGGCAGTCCTCTGGCAAACTGAAACAATGTACTGTCTGAAACACAGGAATCTGAAACATGGAGTCATCAGAGAAGAAGAAAGCAGAGAAAGAGAGGATCACATAAGATGATTTTATGGCCAGCCCTGCCGTGCTTGACTCCCATTGACCAGAAATTGGCCACATGACTCCAATCTCACTGCAAAAAAGGCAGCATATTATTAGTCACTAGTGGTCAGCCTAAGATGACCACTAAGAGAAAACTAACAGTTTCTCTTCCAACAACGAACATAACTTAGGGTGAGTAGGAAGCTTGAGCATATATGTTAATTAAGTACTTAGCCTCCATGATTTCACATATCCATAAATTCCTGTTGTGTTTGGAATCTCCTCCTTACCCTATGAAGCTTGAGTATTTAATTACTCTAGATAAGCCACTTTAATTATCTCCATAATACATTATTTGGAGGATCCAAAGGGAGATGCTTTGTCTGAGTTGATATGATGTAAGCAGGTAGAATACATTGTTATGAAAGATTTATGGCCTGTCAAAAATATCCCCCCAGTTTTAAATTTGTTAATCAAGTTATTATTTTAACTCCTTATAAAATATCCATACTTATTAAAGTAGATACTAACCAAACAGGGCTTTGAAGATGCCATTTCTTAAGGGTGAAACAAACAATGAATTATATTATAGTGAGAAATTCACATGGCAAATTAATTTAATGTCTGTACTTATTAGAATCTTAACTGCATCCCATTACATGAGAAACTTTGAAATATTTGAAGTGCTGTGCACAGGAGCACTGAAAGGAACAATGAGAAGTTTGGAAGGAGAAAAGAATATATTATTATTTAGCTTTTTTATTAAACAAGTTTTAGAATCATGCATAAAATTAGAGATCATTATACATTAGAGATCATGTATAAAATACATTATGCATTAGAGAATCATGCATAAAATACAGAGTTCTCATGCACTATCATATTAACACCTCGCATTTGTGTGATACATTTGTTGCACCTGGTGAAAGAACATTGTTATATTTATACTGTTAAGTATAGTCCTTGGTTTACTTTTACTCTTTGTACTGTAAAGTCCTAAAGACTTCTATAAAAGTTTTTTATTCTAGTCACATATATACAACCAAAAATTTCCTCTTTTAATCACATTCAAATGTATAATGCAGTGCTGTTATTCACGATGTTGTTGATATCATCACTACCATCCATTACCAAAATTTTTCCATCATCCCAAATAGAAACTCTGTACAATCTGAGCACTAACTTCCTGTTCCCTATCCCCACTGTAACCCCTGAATGCTTATATTCTAGTTTTGGACTCTCTGAATTTGCTTTTTCTAGTTATTTTATATCAGTGAGATCAGAATTTTTTTTTTCACTCAGCATGATGTCTTCAAATTTCATTCATGTTGTCACATATATCAGAACTTCGTTCCTTTTTACAATCCGTTGTTTGTATCACATTTTGTTCATTGGCTGATGGACAACTGGTTGCGCCCATCTTTTGGCAATTGTGAATAATGCTGCTATGAACCTTGGTGTGCAAATATCTGTTGGAGACCTTGTTTTCAATCTTATGGCTATATACCTACATGTGGAATTGTTGGGTCACATGGTAATTCTATACTTTTCTGAGAAACCTGCTAAACCATCTTCCACAATGTGTGCACCATTTCATATTCCCACCAGTAATGAATGAGTGTTCCTATTTTTTCACATACTCTCCAACACTTGTAATTTTCTGTTTTTGTTTTTTTAAAATACTAGCCATTCTAGTGGTTATGAAGTGGAATCTCATTGTGGTATTGATTTTCAATTCCCTATGGCTAATGATTTTGAACATCTTTAAAAAACTTTTTTTTAATTTTAACTGCCTTTTTTTAAAAAAGATACATAGATCACAAAAAAAGGTTACATTAAAAAATATAAGAGGTTCCCTTATACCCCACACCCCACCCCACCCCCACTTCTCCCACATCAACAATCTCTGTCATCATTGTGGCACATCCATTGCATTTAGTGAATACATTTTGGAGCACTGCTGCACCGCATGGATTATAGTTTACATTGTAGTTTATACTCTCCCGCAGTCCGCTGAGTGGGTTATAGCAGGATATATAATGTCCTGCATCTGTCCCTGCATTATCATTCAGGACAACTCCAAGTCCCGAAAATGCCCCCACATCACACCTTTACTTTCCTCTCCCTGCCCTCAGCAACTTCCATGGCCACTGTCTCCACATCAGTGATACAATTTCTTCCATTGCTAGAGTCACAATAGTTCTATAGTAGAATACCAGTAAGTCCACCAAAATTCATATTTTATTCCTCCATCCTGTGGACCCTGGGATGGTGATGTTCACTCCACCTTTAAATTGAGAGGGGGCTAAGACTCCACATGGCTGATGGAGGGAATTCTGCTTGCAGCTGTACATACTCTTAGTTCCCTGGTGTGTTGGTTGGCCATCTTCACCTTCCTATTAGCTGACCTGGGTAAGTGCAACGAACCAGAGACTAGGTGTTGCAACTCTGCTGAGGCTCAGGGCCCAGCTGGCACATGAACAGTCCAGAGATTCAAGTCTCCTGGGTATACACCAACCCCAATGCCAATCACAGGTTCAGTAAAAGTGACAGAAGAGGCATGTGTAGAAAGGTCACATCTGAGTCCAACTCCATCACATTCAGGAGCACAAATTCCAAAGTAGGGTCCCCTGGCAAGGCACTGAACTCCAGAGCCATCTGTCATGACCATAGAACCTGTGTTTCTCTGTAGCCCTCAGGAGTACCAGTACTCGGTGTTGTATCTACTTTAGCTATCTCTGGGATCCTGCTGAGATGTGCATAAGCGTGACCCCTCTGATGATCTCCTGGCTCATTTTGAAGTCTCTTAGCCATATAATCTCATTTGTTTTTACCATTTCCCCCTTGTATTCAAGGTCTTTTTCTAGTTGCATCACCAGTTGGTGATTGGTAGTAATCCCTTGGCACCAGGGAGGCTCATCCCAGGAGTCGTGTCCCATGCTGGGGGGTGGGGGGGAGGGAAGGTAATGCAACTTACGTACAGAGTTTGGCTTAAAGATTGGCCACATTTGAACAACATGGAGGCTCTCAGGAGGTAAATCTTCAGCACCCTGCATCTCTAGGCCTAGTTGAAATTTCAAGCACACAAGCTCATAAGCATAGTCATCAGTATCAAGGACCCATCATTGGACCATCCTTCACTGGTCTTTGCCCTTGCACTTGGGGAATTGTTGCTGTTCCATTGGGGAATGTGACAGAGCTCCCTGGCTTGGAACTCGACACTACCTGATAATTGAGCATCTTTTCATTTACTTATTTGCCATTTGTATATCTTCTTAGGAGAAATGTATATTTAAGTCTTTTGCCCATTTTTAAAGTTGAGTTATTGAGTTGTTTTGTTGTTCAGTTGTAGGATTTCTTTATATATTCAGGATTTTAAACACTATTGGATATATGGTTTCTAAATACCTTCTCCTTTTATATAGATTGTTCCTTTACTTTCATGATAAAGTTCCTTCATGGCAGAAGTTTTAAAGTTTGATGAGGTCACATTTATCTATTTGATCTTTTGTTATTTGTGCTTTGGGTATAAAGTCTAAGAAACCATTGCCTAACACAAGGTCCTGAAGATGCTTCCTTATATTTTCTTCTATGAGTTATATAATTCTGGCTCTTATATTTGGGTCTTTGATCCATTTTAAGTTAATTTTTGTATATGGTGTGAGGTAGGTATCTAATTTTACTCTTTTGCATATGGACATTGTTTTTCCAGCATTGTTTTTTGAAGATACTATTCTTTCCCAATTGAGTGGTCTTAGTCCCCTTGTCAAAAATCAGTTGGCCAGGGGAGTGGATGTGGCTTGAGCAATTTAGCTCCTGCCTCCCACATGGGAGGTCCCAGGTTCAGTTTCCAGTACCTCCTAAAGAAAACAAACAAACAACAAGCAACTAGCAGAAACAATGAGTAGACAATAAGCAAAAACAAACAAGCAAACAATGAAGAAACAGATGAGAGACCAATCTCAGGGGAGCCAATGTGGCTCAGTGAGTGCTGGCCTCCTGCATGCAAGGTCCTGGGTTCAAAACCTGGTCTCAGTACCTAAAAAAGAGAAAAAAAAATTGTAGCCATACATGTGAGGGCTGATTTCTTAACTCATTTTTCAATTCCATTGGTTTATATGTCTGTCCTTTTGCCAGTACCATGCTGTTTTGATTATTGTGGCTTTGTAATAAGTTCTAAGATTGGGTAGTGTGAGCCCTCCAATTTCATTCTTTTTCAAGATGGAGCTGGATATTTGGGCCCCTTATCTTTCTGTATAAATTTGATGATTGGGCTTTCCACTTTTTATAATTTTGATTGAAATTGTGTTAAAATTGTAAATTGCTTTGGGGAGAATTGACATATTAACAATATTTAGTACTCTAATTTATGAACACAGAATGTCCTTCCATTTATTTAGGTCTACTGTGATATCTTTCAGCAATGCTTTTTAGTTTTCATTGTACAAGTCCTTTACATTTTTAGTTAGATCTATTGGTAGATATTTGATTCTTTTAGTTGCTCTTGTAAAGGAAATTTTTCTTCTTGATTTCTTCTTCTGGTTGCTCATTACCAGTGCATAGAAATGCTACTGACTTGGGGGTTGCTTTTGTTCCCTGCCACTTCACTAAGTACATTTATTAGCTCTAATAGCTGTGTTGTGGATTTTCAGGACTTTCTGCATATAGGATCATGTCATCTGCAAATAGGGAAAGTTTTACTTCTTCCTTTCCAGTTTGAATGCCTGTCCAAATTTTGGATGCCTGCCTAATTGCTCTGGCAAGAACTTCCTGTACAGTGCTGGATAACAGTGGTGGCTGTGAGATTTCTTGTCATGTTCGCAATCTTAGAAGGGTAGTTTTCAGTCTTTTACCATTAAGTAGGATGTTAGTTGTGGGGTTTTTCATATATGCACTTTTCTATATTAAGGAACTTTCCTTCTATTCGTAGTTTTCCAAGTGTTTTTAGCAAGAAGTGGTGCTGTATTTTGTCAAATGTCTTTTTCTGCATCTGCTTTTTCCCTTCATTCTGTTAATGTGAAGTATTATATTAATTGATTTTCTTATGTGGAACTACCACCTTTGCATACCTGGGATAAATCCTACTTGATGATGGTGTATAATTCTTTTAATATGCTGTTAGAGTCAGTTAATTAAGTTTGTTTGTTTGGGTTTTTGTTTTTGTTTTTTTTTTTTGAGGATTTTTGCATCTATGTTAATAAGCAATATTTTTCTGTAATTTTGTTTTCTTGTGGATTCTTTATCTCGCTTTGGTATGAAGGCAATGTTGGCCTTGTAGAATGAATTAAGGGAATGTTTTCCTTCCTCTTCAGTTTTTCAGAAGAGTTTTAGCAGGATTGTTATGAATTCTTAGAATGTTTAGTAAAATTGCCCTCTGAGTCCATCTGTCAGGTCCTGAGCTTTTCTTTTTGGGAGATTTTTGCTGATTCTCTCTCTTTACTAGTTATTGGTTTGCTGAGGTTTTCTTTTTCTTCTTGAGTCAGTATCAATAGTCTGTGTGTTTCTAGAAATTTGTCCAAGTCATCTAGGTTATCTATATCTTTGTTGTTTTATTGTTCATAATATCTTCTTATGGTCCATTTTATTTCAGTGGTGTCAGTAGTAATGTTCCCCTTTTCATTTCTTATTGTAGTTATTTGTATCCTCTTTTCTTATTCTAGCTAAAGGTTAGTCAGTTTCATTGATTGTTTCAAAGAACCAGTTTTTGGTTTTGTTTATTCTTTTTAAAAATTTTCTATTTCATTTATTTCTGCTCTGACCTTTGTTATTTCCTTTCTTCCATTCACTTTGGGTTTAATTTGCTCTTTTCTTGGCCCTCCAGTTTTAAGGTTATGTCTGATTTGAGAGCCTGCTTCCTTTTTTATGCAAGCATTTATTGCTATAAATTTCTCTGGCATCATGGCCTTTTCTGCATCCATAATTTTTTGGTATGTTGTGTTTTCATATTCATTTGCTTCAAGATATTTCCTAATTTTCTTTGTGATTTCTTCGTTGGCCCTTAGGTTGTTTATGAGTACATTCTTTCTTTCCACATACTTGTGAATTTTCCATTTCTCTCTCTGTTACTGATTTCTAGTTTCATTTCATTGTAGTCTGGGAAGATACATTATATTATTTCAGTGTTTCTGGGTTTGTTGAGACTTATTTTGTGACCTAATGTATGGTTTGTCCTGAAGAATGATTCATGTGCACTAGAGAAGAATGTATTCTGCTGCTCTTGAGTGTTCTGTATATGTCTGTTTGTTCTAATTGCTTTAAATATCCTTCAAGTCTTGTAGTTCCTTATTGATCTTCTGTTTATATGGTCTATCTATTATTGAAAGTGGTGTATTAAAGTCTCCTACTATTGTTGCAGAATTGTCCATTTCTCCCTTCAAATCTGTCAATATGTTCTTTATATATATTTTAGATCTCTGCTGTTAGTGAATATATATTTATAAATGTTGTGTCTTGTTGACTTGATCCCTCTATCTATATATAAGGACCATCTTTGTCCTTCATAAGGATTTTGACTTAAAGTCTAATTTATCATATATAAGTAGAACTATCTCAGCTCTCTTTTGATTATTACCTGCATGGTATATGTTTCTTCATCCTTTCAATTTCAACCTACTTATGTCTTGGGATTTAATGAGGGTCTCTTATAAATAGCATCTGGTTGGGTCAGGTGTTTGTATACATTCTAGCAATTCTGCCTTTTGACCTGAACATTTAAATCCATTTTCATTTAAAGTTACTATTGCTAATGCAGGACTTTTTTCTGCCATTTTGCTGTTTAGTCTTTGTAATTCTTATACTTTTTAGACCCTCAATTCTTCTGTTAATGCCTACTTTCATATTTATTTGATTTTTATTGTACCATGTGGAGTGACTTTTCATTTCTTGTTATATTTTTCTTATATTTCCTTTCTGATTACCATGGGGTTAAAATGTAGTACCCCAAATATCTAACAACTTTTTATTTCTCATTAACTTACCTTCAATAGCATGTATATACACTGTTCCTACTCAAAAATTCCTATATTCACCTTTTTGTTGTACTTGTTACAAATTATATCTTGTATATTGTATGTTCAAACTATAGTTTATTATTACTTTTTCTGCATTTTTATTTTAGCAACATATAAGAAGTGGAATTACATACTAAAAATACATTATCATACTAATGGCATGTTTAATTACCCATATAGTTACATTTATTAGAAGTGTTTATTTCTTTATGCTACTTTGATCCACTGTCTAGTGTCCTTTCTCTTCAGTCTGAAGAACTCCCTTTAGCATTGTTCGTAGGGCAAGTCTAGCGATAGTGAACTCCCCTCAGCTTTTGTTTATCGGGAATGTCTTATTCTCTCCCTCATTTTAAAAAGAATGCCTTTCTTTCTTGGTTGGCAATTTTTTTTCTCTCAGCACTTTTAATATTTAATCCCACTTGCCTTCTTGCCTCCATGGTTTCTGATGAGAAATCTGTACTTAAAGTAGTTAGTACTACCTTTACATAATAAATTACTTTGCTCTTGCAGCTTTCAGAACTCTATCCTTGTCCTTTGCATTGGACATTTTGACTACTATGTGTCTGGTCATATTTTTATTCAAGTTTATCTTGTTTGGTGTCCTGTGGCTTCTAAGATATTCTTTTTTTTTTTTTTTAATTGTTGTTTTTAAAGATTTATTTATTTATTTATTTCTCTCCCCTTCCCCACCCCCCCACTCCGTGTCTGTTCTCTGTGTCTGTTTTTTTTTTTTTTTTTTTTGCTGCATCTTCTTTGTCTGCTTCTGTTGTCGTCAGGGGCACAGGAATCTGTGTTTCTTCCTGTTGCGTCATCTTGTTGTGTCAGCTCTCCATGTGTGCAGCACCATTCCTGGGCAAGCTGCACTTTTCTTTCGCACTGGGTGACTCTCCTTACGGGGTGCACTCCTTGCGTGTGGGGCTCCCCTACGCGGGGCACACCCCTGCATGGCACAGCACTCCTTGCGCACATCAGCACTGTGCATGGGCCAGCTCCACACGGGTCAAGGAGGCCCGGGATTTGAACCATGGACCTCCCATGTGGTAGACGGACGCCCTAACCACTGGGCCAAGTCCGCCACCTCTAAGATATTCTTATTCATATCTTTTGCCAAGTTTGGGAAGTTTTCTGTCATTGTTTCTTTGACTATACCTTCTGCCTTTTTCTCTATTTCTTCTCCTTATGGGTTTCCCTTAATGCATACATTGGAATGCTTGATATTGTGCTGTAGGACTCTTAGGCTATATCTGCTTTTCCTCGTATATTTTTCTTTCTTTTCCCCAGCCTATTTAACTTTTTCTTATCTTCAAGGTCACCAATTCTTTCTTCTGCAAGTTCTAATCTGCTGTGAAAACAATCCTGGGAATATTTCATTTCAGTTATTGAGGTCATCAACTCCAGCAGTTCTCTTTGTTTATGTTTTTTTTCAATTTCAGCTCTTTATTGAGATTGTCATATTGTCCATTTGTTGTCTTCCTGATATCCTTTAGTTCTTTCTCCATATTTTCCCTCATCTCCTTGAGCATATTAAAGGTCATTTTTTAAAAGTCTTTGATATATCTACATTCTGGTCTTCTTCATTGCTATTTTCTGGATTGTTATCCTTTTCTTTTGGATTGGCCATCATTTATTCTTTCTTTACTTGTCTTGTAATCTTTTGTTGCACACTGTGCATTTTAATGTTTCAAAACATTAAATCAGGGATCTTGTTTTTAAGCTATTTCTCAAGTTGGTATCCAACTAATGATATGACGGAGATTTTCTTGAGTGCCAGGAGCTAACAAAAGCATTCAAACCAATGCAAAACACAGTTTCCATAGTGTTTTTCAAATTGGCTTTGCAGTGGCCTGTGCTCTCCTTCAGAGTTCACCTTCCTATCAAGGAGTTTCAGCCTAAGGTGAATGGAAGTAAAGTGTTCTCCTTGCATTTCCTTGGCCTATGTTCTGTCTTGGCCTTGTGCTTCCTAGTAGCCCTAGGCGTTCTCCTGTTTACTGGAATTTCAGTAACTATTACTCTCCTTAAGAAGCAGAACTTCTCCCTCTCCTGGGTGCCCCAGGGCACGTGTTAAGCCTTTGCCCTACTTCACCAGACTCAGTTGTTTCTTACATTGCTTTCCTGTCCTGATCAGCTTTTCCCTGGAGAGTAAATTCTGGGATGGGGACCAAACTGAAGATGAGCTTCCTAGATCATTCTTTCCCAGCTGGAAGATGGCCAAGGACCCACAAGAGGAGCACTAGGCAGCTCTGCACTGCTCTGGGGCGGGGGGTGAAGTAGGAGGGGTCCTGCAAGTCAGCCAGGATCCCCTGTGCTCTTTGAACCTGCGTTTTCTTGATTCAACATTTACCGTTTAAACTGTTTTCTGTAGTTCTGAGAATGAGTGCTGACTCCTCTTCTGCTTTTCCCTAAGGTTTAACAATGGCCTCTCTCATAGCCAGACCCCCATTGATCTGAAATAGCTAATTAAAGTAGTGATCAGTGATTCAACCCAAAGTTCCTGCATCTTGAGGAACTAGGTCTTTATATCACACCCTGGCACCACCAAACTGCACCAGGGGGTTGAGGACCTCTCTGCTGCCTGCTGCGAGGTTGGGGCATGGGTGGCAGGGGAGAGTGAAGTTCACTGCCGTTTACCAGAGTTTACCAGCCTCTTGATCCTGCTGTTCCCTGGATACTGCAGTGTTCTTCTAGATTCCAGAGTTTCAAAATAGTTGATTCAGACAGTTCCTGCCTGTTGAAGGACCAATTCCTAGAGCTTTCTACTCCACCATCTTCCCACAAACCTTCCATTTAGCTTTTCTTGCCTTTGGGGATTTAGCCGCTCCGCCCCCCCCTCCCATATAGTGCTATATTAGTTTCTTGTTGTGGTTGTTTTTGTTTTTGTTTTTTGGTTTCTTTCAACATTATCTTTTTTTAAAAAGATACATAGATCACACAAAATGTTACATTAAAAAATATAGGAGGTTCCCATATACCCCATTCCCCACAGACCCTACTCCTCTCACATCAACAACTTCTTTCATTAGTGTGGTACATTCATTGTGTTTAATGAGTACATTTTGGAGCACTGCTACACAGCATGGATTATCATTTACATTGTAGTTTACACTCTCTCCCAGTCCACTGAGTGGGTTATGGCAGGATATATAATATCCTGCATCTGTCCCTGCAATATCATTGAGGACAACTCCAAGTCCTGAAAATGCCCCCAAATCACACCTTTTTCCCTCTGCCTGCCTTTAGCAACTCCCATGGCCACTGTCTCCACATCAGTGATATAATTTCTTCCATTGCTAGAGTCACAATAATTCTATAATAGAATACCGGTAACTCCACTGTAATCCACTATACAGCTCATTAAAAAAGGTAGTTATTGCTACAATTTGAACTGTATCAATTGGTGTTTTGCAATTTAGGGTTTAAGATTAATTCTGGATGCATTTTTAAAATAAAGTTAAAAAAAATTCATGTGTTAAAATTAGCTTGTGTGCCATCATTTTCTTGTAAACAATTTAGTCATTAGTTAACAACATGCTATGGTAAATTTTTGGCATGTGACTTCATGGAATTGGGACGTACTGTGCAAATGAGAACATGATTTATTGTAATGATTGCTCCTCCTTTCCTTTACATGTCAAGCATTTTTTGTGTGGACTTTCCACCCATCAACCTAATTAAAAAATATCCCGTTTTCTGCATTATAGTGATGTGTCCTTTATTCCTTCGTTAAGAATTTCTTTTAGTTACAGAAGGTTGCAATGCTTATGGTGCATAGTATCTGTTATTGAGCAATGTTAAGAAACCCAAACTAATAACCATTACAGATTTTAAGAGCTTCATCTGCATCCATTACAATGTACAGTTATTCTGATTATTTTCTAAAGACTGCCGAGCCAGAAGTTACATTGACAAATCAGAATGAGCACTGCCAAAGTGTGAGTTACTGGTTGGCATTGGTCCTGGTCCACGGTTCACATGTCAGATGATCCTGTAGGCCATACTCTAAAGCAGGAATCGCTGGCAGCATCAACCACACATCATGTTCCTTTTCATCCTGATGCATCATATCAGGTTTTATTAGGACCCTATTATGATATGGTGATTTTGAAGATTATGGTATGTGGTTTAAACTACACACTACCCTCACATAATGGACATGAGGTTGAGAAATGTTCCTGCAAAGAAACCTCTGATCAAAGGTAATTGTAATTATGCAAACCTGGCCAAGTGGACATCCCCAGGATTAGTGCAACCTAATCAGATGTCTCAAAAATGTTGCTATGGGGGGAGGAGTGGGGTGAGAGGAGTGGGGGGTATATGGGGACCTCATATTTTTAAAATGTAATATTAAATAAATAAAGACAAAAAAAAAGTAATGAAAAAAAAAGTCAACCAAAAATTTAGAAATGATGAAAGGTATTATTAGAAATGGGAATATGCATCTTCTATTGTTTATTACAGATATTGACTGTATGATCTTGACTGTAAGATAAAGACAAGTTCTTTATCTTAATCCCTGTTCCTGTGGGTGTGAATCCATTTGTAAATAGGACCTTTTGAAGATGTAATTGGTTGGGTGGGGCCAAACTGAATCAGGGTGGATCTTAATCTGCGTTGCTGGAGGCCTTACAAAGAGAACAAATTTGGAAACAGTCAGTAGAAACCAGCAATTGGAAGAAGGTAGTAGATGTAAAAGCCAGAGAAAGTTACAGGAGGAGACCAAGGCCATCACCATGTGCCATCACCAAGATGCAAGTCAAGGAGCCCCAAAGATTGCAGCAAGCCAAGCCCAGAGTAATGCAGACTCCACGACCTAAGTATGACCTTGCCAGCACCTTGATTTGGGAGTTCTGGTCTCTAAAACTGTGAACCAGTAACTTCTTATTGTTTAAGCCAACCCATTGGGTTGTATTTGTCATAGCAGTTCTGGCAAACTAAGATAACAAATGATTGTATATATCCCTGGTTTTGGAATCTGGACCCTGAGACCCCGAGAGGGTACCACAAACAACTTCCTGGGGCACTGCCAGATATTGTAAATTGTCAAGAAAAATACAGTGCCATCTCTTGGACCCTGTTGAATTACTAGCTCAAGGTAGTTCACAGTTTCTGCATTAGATCTCACATATTCCTTTTGATGATGCCATTCATTGTGAAGTTGGATTCTCAAAAGTAGCTGTGATAAAAAGCATATGCTCCATGATGATCAGTATGGAACAGAGAATGAAGACATCAATTGTCTTGTTTGATTTCACCAGTTGAGAAGCCATGCTGTGCCCAACATCCAGTCACATCCTATTACAAGTAATTGTGGTTATTTAATAATGAAATTTTTATATATTATTTTTTTCAAATGGCTACTGAGTTATTAGCAAATAAGTATTTATTAAGTTGTTTGGACCTATCTACTTGGTAACTGGAATTATAAGCTGTTTCTTTTGTCCTAGGAACATTGCAAGAAAATTTCCTGTAGCATTAAAGGCTTTGTGTACCAAGAAAATTTGGAAACCTCAGCTATAAACCCATGATTAGAAAAACCCTTTAAAGGCTTAATATCCCAAACAGGATAAATCCTTTACGTTATTTCTGTAAAGATAATTTCAGACCACATTTTAACAGGGCAGACCAGTCTGATACATGTGCTATGAATCTCTTTGGAGATTTTATAATATCTGTTCTTACCATGTCTACAAATTTACACTATGCCAACCTCAGTTTTATCTTGAAATTTTAATTGCCCTGAATCAATGACTGAGTTTTCAAAGAACCGTAGTTACTGTGGATTTATTTTGATTGTACAACTGAGATGAAATAGGGTGAGAGCATTCAAATATTAAACTCCCTGTATCTATTGCTAAAGTGAATGGATTCGATATTCCTTAGGGTTACGTCCTTTACCCTTCCCTGTGGGAAGTAGAATCCTTCATAAATGGAATGTAAGGGGAAACAGCCCATGCCTCCAGTTTTGACTGCTTCCAGAAAGCATGGTCTTGTATTTTCTCCATTTCTTCATTGGCAGCTGTCCATACCCTCTGTCATGGTTCTGTCCTCTCCTGGATTAATGAAGAGGAGAGGGCATTTTTGTCTTGATTACTGTATCTCACTTTTGAGTTTAGATTGAACTAAACTCCCCTATAACTCCCACTACATTTTAATAAGTAAATCCCCTTGAACCATCACTCCATTTTCCTGTAACAGAAATAAATTCCAAAATAGTCCTTATCAACCCCAGTTAACCAGTTCTGTCTTTAACTCTGTTCTAAGCTATTCTTGTTGTTCTCCTCTCATGTGAGGCAATTTCCTCTCCATTTCTGAATCCCCACTTCATTTCTCTTCCCATCACTTTTTCCTCACAATTTCTCATTAATTCTTTTTTTTTTTTTAAGGAGGTCCCAGGGATTGAACCTGGGACCTCATAAATAAGTAGCAGATGCTCAACCACTGAGCTATACCCTCTCCCCTTATTAATTCTTTGCGTAGTTCTGTTGTTCTTCCTCCCCTCTGGGTCATTCTCAGCAGCTCATAGCATTCGCCCACTGGGCCTCCAACTTCCCTCTTACTATCTTCCAATATCAAACATTAGTCTGTTTTAAAGATTTACATTTGAAAATTTTACTTTGCAAACAGAAGTCCAGATATATTGAATCCCTTTCCTTTTTCTTTTGGAGGAAGGCACTGGCTTTTCCCAGGCAGCTCTGATTTCAGTATTCCATCCCCTTGACCCATGTGCCCCTGTGTATTTCTCAGGCCATGCATTTGGTTTGTCTAAAGTTGTATCCATACCTTACAAAAAGCCTGTGGCTTATTTTTAATATGGCAAGTCAAAGTGTGGACAGCTGCTCATGAAGAATTTCTACAATGCAATGAAGAGTTGGATCCAGTGGCCAGCCAGCAAAAATGGACTGAGTAGTAGACATGTAGAAAATACTAGCAAATTCTGCTGAATGATGACATTCAGATAACATTGGCGATACCACTGAGGATACCTGGAGTACAATAGGCAGGTTTCTGGCCTTAAAATTTTGTATCATGTTTTAGGGGCAAGTTGAGCCCCCATGATGATTAAATAACAATACAATTCATTGCAAAAACTCCACACAACCAAATACACCCATAACATCCTAAGGATTAAAAGACAAGGCAGCACAGGGTATATTCTGAGTATCTTATATTTTCTGGTTTGTTTCATTTATTTGCTTATTTAACAAAAATGTATTGAGCATCTATCTTGTACCAGGTTCTGTGTTGGTTACTGGGGATTCAGGGAGGAACAAAAACAAGAGGAAGTCCTGGTCCTCATGAGCTCTCTGCTTGAATGGGCAAGGCAGAATAACAGTAAACAAGATCCTATGCAGATTGTATAGTAGGGTTGGGAATTCTATATAGCTAATTCAGGGAAGGCCTCACTGATAGGTAGCTATTGGGCAGAGAGATTGAAGGGAGTGATATATGTGGAATCTGGGTGGACAGGCTCTTAAGTATAAGGAACAGCAAGAACAAAGGCCCAAAAGTGGAAAGTACATTTAGTGTGTTCATGGAATAGTATGCAAGTAAGTGTAGCAAGAACAAAATGAACAGGGGGAATGTTAGCTTTTCCTGCATAACACACCACCCCAAAACTTAGTGGCTTACACCAGTTATCATTTATTTAGCTCAATAACTTGTTTGTCAGTGATTTGCCTGGGCTCAGCTGGTATTTCTCTGTTGGTCCCAACTTGGCTCACTTATGTGTCTCTTGCAGCTTCTAGGTAGCTGAGTTCTGGTTGGCCTATAGGATCTCAGGTGGGATGGCCCGTCCCAAGTCCCCATTAGTCTTCTGTCTTCCAACAGGTTGTGCCATGCTTGTTCACATGGAGGCAATAGAATTCCAAGGGGTCAAGAGAGCAAAGCTGCATGTCATTTTTGCCACATTTTTATTGGTCAAAGTGTCTTGTGGCCAATGCCAGATCCCAGGGTTGGTGAAATAGACTCAACCTCTCAATGGGAGGAGCTGAAAGTATTGTTTTGTCCTACCACAAGGAGAGTGATAGGATATGGGGTTAGAGAATGGCAAAGGCTTGTAAGTCATAGTATAAGTTGTAAGCTGTTGGAGGGGTTGAAATAGATGGGTAGCATGACCTGACTTGGTATCTAAAAAGGATCTCCCTGGCTACTCTGTGGAGAAGAGACAGCACGGTGGCAACATAAAGTGTGGAAGCAGAATGACCAGTCAAGTTAGGAGGCTGTCATCAAAATCTAAGTGAGACTCCATGGTGGCTTCAGCCAGGGCGGTAACAATGAAGGTGGTGAGAAGTGGTTACCTCTGGATGTATGTTGAAAATCTCTCCCTGTTTATTCCCTCTCAGCCACCTTGAATGAAAGCTCATTGTGGGGAAGGATTGTTTTATTTTCCACACTGTCCTTAGCACCTAGGACCATTGCTAGCATATAATAAATGATGAGTACATAATTGTTGAATGAATGAATGAATGAATCTATTGGACTTTAGATTTCCAAGGTGAACTTGCAGAAACAAAAGGAGCCTTGTTCTTAGAAACTCCTGGAGGGGAGCTCACTGGCTAGGCTGCTGATGGTATGCTGTACAGATACTAACCCTCCACTGTCTGTCCTTGGACTGCCTGCTGGGACAGCAGTGTCCTTGAGTTAAGCACTTAGCAGCATATGTATGGACATAAAGCCTAGGGGAATGCATTTGTGCAGGGTTATTTAGTAATGCATTTTAAGCTAGTTCATTTTACTTCATTGCATTTTGCATGTGTATTTGAATCTGTGGCTGTGTTTTTATTACTATACACAGAAGTCATAAAGCACAGAGCCTTGGGTTTTCTGCCTTGGAGGAATAATTGGTGGAATAAACTGAGAATCTGAGGGTTCTTAAATTGTTTTGTCAGCAGGCAGTAAACATAATTGTTTTGTTGGCTGATAGGACCTTTAAACATAATGTACTCATGAATAGAAGTCTGTATTAGTTTCCTCAGGCTGCTGTAACAAATTACCACAAACTCAGTGGCTGAAAACAACAGACATTTATTCTCTCATAGTTCTGGAGGCCAGAGGTCTGAAGTCAGGCTGTCAGGAGGGCTGTACACCTTCTGGAGGCTCCAGAGGAGCCTCTTCCAACTTCTGGTGCCTGCTGGCACATCTTGGCGGGCTGCTGCATCTCTCTCGGCTCCATCTTCACATCATCTTCTCCTCTGTATCTTTTGTTTTATAAGGGACACTTGTCATTGGATTTAGGACCCACCCAGATAATCCAGGATGATCTCTTCATCTTAAGATCCTTCTGCAAAGACTCTTTTTCCAAATAAGGCTGCATTCACAGGTTCTGGCGGTAAGGACATGGACATATGTTTTGGGGTCTCCCATTCAACCCACTGCAGCATCTTTTTTTTTTTTTTTTTTTTTTATGAAAACATAGTTTATTTTCTCATCCGGACTTTTGTAGTTTATTTTTACAAAATCGTTGACAAAATTTGGAGCTTTATGTTAACTCAGAATATGTAATACATATTGAAATATATAGTGCATAAGTTATTACAAACACAACAGATTCAGCATCATTTAAACAGCAACCATACTTGTCACATAACTAGGATTTTATCAAAAGATAAACATTGTTTTTATTTTGAATATGCAAATAGTCTTTGATGCTTTATTTTAACCAGTATTTACAAAAGCTAGTCTAAAAACTACAACCACCTGTGCAAAAGCCATAAGTTTTAGAATACAAATTTGCTAACATGCCATAATAAAAGACTTAAAATTCTAGAAAGCCAGAGAGAGTGAAATATTTCAGTGCAATTACAATAGGTAGAACTACTTAATTGTGGGTTTTAAGATAGATGCTATGGGAATCCAAAAGACATGCTTTTGAATCTTTAGTTTTTGTTTTTTTTAATTATCCAACCATTTCCTGTTCCAAGTTAGAATTATGCCTTTTAATCATCTAATTGTGATAGAGGGAAGTTGCATAGGGACTGTCTTCATCTCTGCTCTCTTCCTTTAGTTTCTTGGCTGCCTGTGTTGATAACTTTATCCAAAAGTCTAGTCTCTGCAGGAAATCTCTAGGGGATACTTCCTCGGGCTGTAAAGGCTGAACATCGGATTCCTGAGGACTGGGAGGAGGTAGGGCTTCTCCAGCCACCACTGGCTGTTTTTCAAGAGAAAGACCGCTACCAACAGTTTCCTTTTCTCGAGAATCAATTGAGTTAAGTCCATTAAACAACAAAGGCTTCTCTAATATAATTGGGATGTTCAATGTTTTCTTCAGAAATATACAATCATTGGTAAACAGTTTATTTGCCCTTTTTATTTGCTCCATCGTGACTCCGTACTTGAGCGCAATGCCCTGCTCCACATGGTGCTCGATGATGCCAGTGCTCAGTGGCGCCCGCACGCTGGCCGCGCTGCCCTACGAGCGGGTCTTGATGCGGGCCAGGCTCAAGGACAGCTCGGCCTCCTCGGACTCGGAGCCTGAGCGCGGGCGCGTCGGCGGTGATGGGGCCAAGGCCATGGGCCGGGGCGCGTGGGGACACTGTTCCGCAGGGACAGCGCGGGCGAGGAATCTGCCATGGGTTCTGCGAGGCGGCCAGAGCTGCAGCATCTTTTAACACTTACAGCCTCAAGGCATCCAATGATCATGGCTCTGGAAATTTGGAAAAAATTAAAATGATTTTTTCCCGCAAGTCCTGATTGGAAAACCAAGTGTGTGCTTAATCTCTCTCTGCCTGGTATTAGAGAGAAAATATCAGTCTCTTCAGGGCTCTTCCTTTCTTTCACGCTATAGATCTGAGCCTGACAAGCACAAGGCTTTTGTTCTTGGGATGTTTACTTTTTTTCCTTGACTCTTCTGTGTGTCCTTCTATTGGATTATTCCCTAGAGTTATATAGATCACCATCTATCTCTCTCACGTTAGAAGAAATTTAACAGGAAAGCCAAAGCTAACAGATTAACCTTTCCTTGACCCAGCTACTGCTCTATTTTTCTTTCCCAACCATACTCCTAAAGAGTATGGTCTATACTTAACTTCGCTTCCCTATCACTCTTCAAACCACTCAAAGCTGACTGTGCCCTCCTTTCCTTAGGTGAAATTTCTCTTGCTAAAGTTAGCCGTGACCTGGAATTGGGCTCTCAGACTCTTAGAGCATGATGTAATTATGATGCCACCATCTTTCTTCTTTTTTTTTTTCCTTAAAGATTTATTTATTTATTTAATTTCCCCCCTCCCCTGGTTGTCTGTTCTCTGTGTCTATTTGCTGCGTCTTGTTTCTTTGTCCGCTTCCGTTGTCGTCCGCGGCAGGGGAAGTGTGGGCGGCGCCATTCCTGGGCAGGCTGCTCTTTCTTTTCACGCTGGGCGGCTCTCCTTAGGGGGCGCACTCCTTGCGCGTGGGGCTCCCCCACGCCGGGGACACCCCTGCGTGGCAGGGCACTCCTTGCGCGCATCAGCACTGCGCATGGCCAGCTCCACACGGGTCAAGGAGGCCCGGGGTTTGAACCGCGGACCTCCCATGTGGTAGACGGATGCCCTAACCGCTGGGCCAAAGTCCGTTTTCCTCTTTCTTCTTTTGACTCTTGGGTTCCTCCCTCCTGGACTTCTTTTGTCTCTCTGACTGCTCAGGTTTTGCGTTTTGTTGTTGTTGTTGTTGTTGTTTTTGAGTCCTGGTTTCTCCTTCTCTATAGTACATTGTTGCAATAGGTAAATTCATGGGTTGAGTTGGCCAGATTATGGTGTCCAGTTGTTTGGTCAAGCAAGCCCTGGCCTGATGTTTTCTGTGAGGATATTCTGTAGATGGAATTAAGTCATTTAGTCAGTTGATTGCACTTAGGGTTGATTCCATAAACAATCAAGAGAGGAGATTGCCTTTTGTGCTGAGAGGCCTCTCATGCTATCAGTTGGAAGCCTTTAAAGTGAGAACTGATGATTTCAGCAGTCAGAAAGAAGAATTTCTGTTTCTACTTCAGCAGCTTCCTTCTCCTGGGGAATTCATCGTCACCTTCATCGGAGTTCCCAACTTGTGGCCTGCCTTATGGACTTGCCAGCTCCCGTGGTCATGTAAGCCAATTCCTATAATAAATCTCTTAATAATTACAAACATACATATTCACAGATACAACCCTGATTAAAACAGTTGTCATTCTTCCTGGTCATAAATCCAACTACCTGCTTGACAGCTTCACTTGAATGCTTAATGGAAATTTCAAACAAAATGTGTTCATAACAGAACTCTTGGTCTTTCTCTCCAAACCTTTTCCTCCAGTCTCCCCATCTAATGATCTTGCACCTTTATTCACTTGTCACCTCTAGGCCCCATTCTGGTTCAAGTAATCATTCTTTTTGTTTTGGGCCAGTTTAATGACCTTCTAAGTGGACTTTCCACTTCCACTGCTCCATAAGGCAGCAAGAAAAATATCATTCCTGCCTCAAAGCCCTTTAGTGGGTGGTTCCCCATTGAGCTTGGGAGAAAATCTCCAATCTGCCAGAGGACTCCCAAGGCTCTACCGCGCGTGACCCAGGCCATGCCTACTTCTTCAAGCTCATTTATGTCACTCCTCTCACGTGCTGCATTCCATCTGCAGCTCTCCATGTTCCTCAGAATTGCCACGGGTGCTTCAAGACCTCTTCCTTTTGCCAGCCACGTGTGTCCCTTGCTTCTTCTTCTGAAGAACTCTTACTCATCTGAGTTTAAAATGCCTTTTGGTCAAGGAGACCTTCCCT
Organism: Dasypus novemcinctus; assembly: GCF_030445035.2. Classification (NCBI taxonomy): domain Eukaryota; kingdom Metazoa; phylum Chordata; class Mammalia; order Cingulata; family Dasypodidae; genus Dasypus; species Dasypus novemcinctus. Next base: position 17,089,554 of record NC_080674.1, on the reverse strand, counting down.
GAACGCCTACATCTGCATGAGTTCTTTAGATTTTCCTCCTTCATAGCAGGCTTGCTTTCTCACAGGCCTCTTCACAATTATCATTACAGCCTGAATTCCTTTGTACCATTTTTGGTCTAATGTCTGTGTCTGCTCTTCGGCAGTGGCCACCACAAGGGCTGGAACTTTTGCCTGTCTCCTCAGGTACCTGGTAAGCACAGAATTATTCGGGAAGGAACAGGTGACATTTGTTTTCTAGTTTAGTTTGGAAAACAATTGGGATCACAGAGAGCAGACACCAAAATGCTTGAGCAGTTTCCCTTCCTAAGGGCCCCTAGGCCCCACATGGATGTGACTGATTTGTCGCTTTGTAATGCACGACATATAAACTATATTTTTCAGGATGTGTAAATGAAAGCTAATTCAGGATTGCAAAGAGAGAAGCTACTCTTTAAGCATGCCTACCCAAATGAACCAATTTAAGAAAAGTTTGCACCATTTTATCAGATGGTTTTAAAAGGTTACTGGATAAACACCCTGAATGGCTATATACTCAGGAATAAATAATTCACAGCATCCCAAATGAGCCATATTATAGCATGGCAGATCCAGTCATATTTTATTCATTTCTGTATTGAAGACAATCAATCTGAAAAGTTTCCAGAGCAGTCCTGGTGCTTAGCTACTCCCCCTCCTCTGTGTACTAACTTAGGTGGTTCTTTTCAGAGAGCGCAGCTGCAAGAACTCTTTTCTCTTGCTCTTATTGTTCCTCTGGTAGAATTCTCGCTGTGGTTACTGCTGCAGTGTTTGCACATTTTTCTTTCCCAGTGTGTTCCTAACTTACAACTTAAGTAATTGCTCTAAAATTCTAATGGCAGTTTCGATGCGTATTTAGTTTAGTTCCCTCTAATTATCTCTGTCCTTCCCAAATGTCCCAAGTGGCCAACTTTACCTCTTCTTTTTGAACTTTTAAAAATTTTTTTATCACTGTGCTTGATAAATCTTAGCATCCTCTCACTGTCTGGCCTTGCGTGGGAGTGATAGGACTGTTTTAGAGAAAGCAACTCCTATTTTAAAGATGTTCTTTGGCCATTTTACCCACATCCAGTTTCTTAAGGCTTTGCCCAGAAATTGAGATAACTTTTGTGCCACTATTCTTTGTGGCTTGAGATGACACCTTTGGATTCTTCATAAATATTCCGAAATGCAATGCCATCATGCCTGGGAGGCAAATGGTAGTTGTTACCTTTTATCCCAGTAGCCTAAGATGTTTTTTTTTCTAAATTTGTTATAGGATCTTTGTACTCTGTCGAAGCAGACAAAGTGCAATCAGTAGCACAGTACTTCTTTCTTTTAGAAGTTCTTATGGCAGCAGAAACTATTTCCTAAATCACCTGTAATAGCAGTTCTCCACAATTTGGTGGGAGGAGTAGACTGAATGACTTCAGATGATCAGAGTTGTTTGATGAAATCGTAAGCATTGAAAGCTGGGGAATCTCAGTCTGTTTTTGGATGTAGCACCATACCATGGGCACCGTGCATCGATGCAGTATTGTTCCTTGTGCAAGATGGCCCCACAGGCCTTAGATACTGAAGTATGGGCAGTTTGATTTCATAGAATTGATTCAACTTGGTGGTTGCAGATAGATAGAAAGCCTTGCATTATTGGAATGCTTCATTTGGGGATACTAACTTTAAGAATACTACTTAAGGGAAACGGACTTTGGCCCAGTGGTTAGGGCGTCCGTCTACCATATGGGAGGTCCGCGGTTCAAACCCCGGGCCTCCCTGACCCGTGTGGAGCTGGCCATGCGCAGTGCTGATGCACGCAAGGAGTGCCGCGCCACGCAAGGGTGTCCCCTGCGTGGGGGAGCCCCACGCGCAAGGAGTGCGCCTGTGAGGAAAGCCGCCCAGCGTGAAAAGAAAGAGCAGCCTGCCGAGGAATGGCACCGCCCACACTTCCCGTGCCGCTGATGACAACAGAAGCGGACAAAGAAACAAGACGCAGCAAATAGACACCAAGAACAGACAACCAGGGGAGGGGGGGAAATTAAATAAATAAATAAATCTTTAAAAAAAAAAAAAAAAAAAAAAGAATACTACTTAAGGGAAGCGGACTTGGCCCAGTGGATAGAGCGTCGGCCTACCACATGGGAGGTCCAAGGTTCAAACCCCGGGCCTCCTTGGCCCATGTGGAGCTGGTCCATGCGCAGTGCTGATGTGTGCAAGGAGTGCCGTGCCATGCAGGGTTGTCCCCCGCGTAGGGGAGCCCCACGCGCAAGGAATGCAGCCTATAAGGAGAGCTGCCCAGCCCGAAAGAAAGTGCAGCCTTCGCAGGAATGGTGCCACGCACACAGAGAGCTAGTGCAGCAAGATGATGCAACAACAACAACAAAAGGAACACAGATTCCCATGCCACTGACAACAACAGAAGTGGACAAAGAAGAACACGCAGCAAATGGACACAGAGAACAGACAACTGGGGCGGGGGGGCGGGGGAAGTGGGGAGAGAAATAAATTTAAGAAAAAAACCAGTTTCTAAAAAAAAAAAGGATAGTAGTTAATGACCTCATACATTTAAATATGAAGATCATTTTCTGACTGCTGTTAAGTAGTCCACGTATGTTCCAAAGCCTAGACTTGTACCACTAACCTCTTACCAGCCCTTGCCTGGTGATTCTCAACCTCACAAAATGCATATCAACCCTCCCTTCCCAGATGCTTTGCTTCCCATAGGGGCCAATACAAATCAATCCAAACAAAAGTGGCTCATGTTGAACATTTTCTAGAAAAAGATAAGGATTTTAAAAAGTGAATAAGCTCCAAGTTTCAGTTTTAGTGGAGCAAAATTTTTAAATAAACTTTTATTCTTTCCCTCTTACCCAATGCATTCAAAATATTAGATGACTGCTAACATGCAGGCTTTCTGAATATGATTCTTTAAGAGGAGATATTCTCTTTGCATGTTCTTTCTCTTTTCCTCTCTCCTGTCCTGCTTTTTAGGGCTCTGGATTCACATTCACTGATGGGTTCATTCTACTCTCATAACCTGATGAGGCTGTGACATGAAGCCACACTTGCCAGTGTTTCTCAGCTGAATTGGAAGTCAACAGCACAAACTTAAAAGATTCAGAAAGCTAGTGTGGCTCAGTGGTTGAGCATCTGCTTCCCATGTACATGGTCCTGGGTTCAATCCCCAATACCTCCTGAAAAAAAAAAATCTTATAAGATTCAGAGAAGCATAGGAAGTTGAGCCAGATGCATATTTAAGGCAAGTGTTATGAAGGAAATGGATGAATTAAGGGACTTAGAGGACACTCATGACACAAAAGTGACCAAAATTAGATCCACAAATTTTGTCTTAATAAATAGATTGAATAGATGTTTCATTTTAAGTTATTCTTGCAAAAGGCCCCTTACAAAGATCTACCTCAGCCTCCATTATTGCATTACTCATAAACTTAATCATGAATTTCATCGACGGCAAGGAATTTATTCACTGCAGAAGGAGGAAATAATCACAACAGCAGGGAACACGGTGTGTGGTAAAATGCCATAAATAAATACCATCAAGTAGAAGAGCTTAGATAAATGATTTTTGATTCCATAGCACAGGTTTTTTATTCTCAAAAACAACAGTATGGGAGCGGATCTGGCTTAAGCAGTTGAGCGCCCACCTCCCACAGGGAAGGGCTCAGGTTTGGCTCCCAGTGCTTCCCGAAAAAACAACAACAACAAAATACACACACACACAAAAGAAACCAAGTCAGGGAAGCCAGTGTGGCTCAGTGGTTGAGCACTGGCTTCCCACATATGAGGTCCCAGGTTCAATCTCTGGCCCCAGTGCCTCAAAAACAAAAAAATAAACAAATGAACAAACAAACAAAAAACCAGTCCAAATAAAGTAAATGTAATCAGTGAAGAAATATGAGAGACCACATTGTGGCTCATTATATATTAAAAATTAGGACCGCCTTTTCTTCCTGATTATAAAAGTAAAGCTGTAAGAATGCCAACCCTTGTGCACATGCCAGTCACTCTTCCAAATAAATGGGTTGGGCATGATCTGACAATGTAGCAATTCTGGTCATAATGGGGAGATTTCCCCTATACTAAGAATAATGATTCTTTCTGGGAGATAATAAAAGCAGAAAGGGAGAAAAAAACGTTTCGGGCACGTTGCCCATTGGCACTCAAGCATGATGATTGCAAAAAATGGAACACAAAATGATCTTGTTCAGACTTTAGACTCATTCTTTATTTTTCCTTTAGTTGCATCATCTCAGTTTTCATCATAAAACCCAGGCTTTTATTACTCTTAACTCTGGCGTACAATCTGTCCTGTAAAAAAGTAAGATAATCACCTTCCTTTGAATACAAAAATACTCCTTTGATATAGAACATTGGAATTAGGAGGGTGGGTTCTGTCATGAACGATTTCTCAGACAACACAGTATCGAGTCTATTAAGAATCATTCCTCAATTATGTTCTCTCTTATCTACATTCAAATACATACATATTTTTATGTATCTAGAGAAGGAAGCCTCTGATCTAGAAAGACTGTCCTAAAATTCTTTTTTAAGTATTATTATTATAATTAGTATTAAAACAGGTATTATGAGTTTCTTTGTTAGGTTCAGAAATATTCTTCCAAATATTAGTCCTAATTTTCATTTGATCACTAGATAACATTAATTGTGGTTGTACTGAAATAGTAAAGTATATATTAGGTATAGATTGCCTTATTTGGGAATCCCACATACCACTGTAGTTCGGCAGTTTTTAATATGAAATGAATTAACTTCTTGTCAGATCTAGAGAAATGCAGTACCTGTTACTTTGTAGGCTAGATGCTAGAAATATAAATCACACCCTTTTCTAAGTTTGCTATTACTAATTATAATGCAAAGATCTGTAACTTTTATCATGTTGGCCACATGAACTAGTGACCACAACTAGTTCTCTTAAGTTTCTGTACAATGGGGGTTTGGGCTGGATTTGTCTCTAAGTGCTTTATTGTTTAACCTCTAATATTCTGTAATCGAGTAAATAGCCATTATATATGATACCTTTGTATCATATCATATCCTATGATACAGTATTATATATCACATCATATCATGTACTTCATATATGAAGAAGCACCTCTTCACTTACACCAAATGGCCCATATTATCATTTATGGAAAAAATAACAAAAGTTCATGGGCCAGATAGTGTACAGCACTTCATCTGGTCTCCTGTGGGTCCCGTGACACAATTTAATCATCCCTCTACACAAAACAATTCTACAAAAAATACAGAAGCTGAATTATATACTCTTGGTCTCAGTTGCTCTCCTAACCAAGAACTTTTTGCATTATCATTTTTATCTTTTAAGGAGGGCTTTAAAAATGGCTCACATTATCACATTTTCCAAATTAATTGAAGGAAATCTGAATATAGTTTGCCCAGTTTTTCTAGAGAACCAAGAAGAAAATGTATGTCCAAAATGGACCTTTACTGATAAGATACTCTGATGGTTCTTGATAAAAATTTGTTTTTGAAAAGTGGCACTTACAGGACTTGCCCATTTGGTAAAGTATCAGGGATTTCAGTTTCTATCAGAGCTCAGTTGATGAATTTCTGGAAACTCAGTTCTTTGAACAGTTTAGCTAGATGCAATTTTTGAGCACTTATGTGCCAGGGATGGCCCTAGGTATTTTATGAAAATTACTTCCTGTGGTGCTTACGTCAGCCCTATGAGGTAAATATTATTATCCCCATTTTGCACATAAGGAAACAGGCTCCGAAAAGTCAGGAAAATTTCAGTGCTCTACAGGAAAGGGCAGAGCTCAAATGCTTATCGAGATTGGACCCACTCTGGTCCCTTAGCCCTCAACTCCATTTGAAGAACACAGACGCGCAGTCACTTGCCTACACGTACACTCGTAATGCCTAATGCCTTCTCCATCAAGCACTCTGAGAAGGTCTGCTGCTTCTGCCACTGCCAAAGAAAAATATCCAGGGCATAACTGTATCATGGGACACGGCCACGTGGCAATACACTGGACTTGTTGTGTTTGCCTGCTCGCCCACCTGGCCTTGTAACGTAGGGCAAGAACAGCTTTCCAGAAACCCCAGGAGGCCAGATCAGATCAGCTTCTCCTCTGCCCCTTCTACTCTCTGCGGGGAGCTCCTCCATCCCAATAACACTTCGGCCACCAGTGGGATCATTGCACGTCCCTGTCCTAGACGCCCCGTCATACCCAGCCGGCCTCCCTGTCCTGTGTCCAGATAGAGTCTTATTTTTTCTTTTGCTGGTGGTCCCAATACCTGCTTCTTTTACTACTTGTGAAGTAGTCTCATCTCCAGCCGTGCATCTCTGCCTCCAATTAAAAACTTTTCTCACAAGAGTTTGTTAAAGAACAAATTATCCTTCAGTAGGGACATGACTATTGAAAAGCAATAATAGGGTAATCTGATTTCTGAAAAAATCAGTAGCGCTGCCCTCAAGCCCTCTTCTCTCTCTCCAAACCACTTAGTTTGTTTTCTCACTCCAAGCACCTTGTGGGGAGGGAAACCTTTAGGAAACTAGACTTCACAGCTTAGATCCATTCCGTTTATAAGTCAAGTTGTTTCAAAGCTGGTTAGTGGCTGTGGGTAATTTCACATTCATTCCTCTGCAGTGCTCATGGTTTTCAGTGTTTGTCAGAATCCACAGAAATTCACTCAGAAGTACACATGCAGCCAGGATCCCCAGCAGCAGAAAAGGCCAGAAGCCTCGGCCAGCCCCCAACGAGGTTTTGGGCCATGGGCAGGCCAGTTTCTGTTGCCATGGGGACAGGAAGGCCCCCCCACCCCTGTCCCCCGGATTGGCAGGAAAGGAGTGGGAGTTCTATGACTAGCACTGTTCCCAAACCCCTGAGGTTGATCAGGTGACCAAAGCTGAGAAAGGGAGAGTGTGGAGGAGATTGAGAGCACCTGGCTGTGCGGACATGTGGGTGTCCCAGCAGGTTCTGTGGCCTCGGAGGACCAGTTCAATTCCGGGCCCCTCTTCTCACTGCTGAAAATGAAAGGCCCCCGAGGAGCTTCTGCCTCCTTCCAAATGTGTTTTTATATGGTCAGGGTGCCAAATGGTGTACGTTCAATTTAGTACGCCAAATAAGCTCAGTTCTCCCCTCCGTGGGCATGTTTGGTCCCAGGCTACCATTTATTTGAAAACCGTATTCCATTTTCTCTTCACTCCTGTCTGGAAAGCTTTCTCTTCTCCAGAATAATGCAGTCATTTCCTCTTTTGGGAAGTCCTCTTATCTGAGGCCTAAAGGTGGCCTGATCCAGAAGCTGTGTGGTACCAGATATTGGCATCATCCTAACCTTTTTGGATTTGACCTGCTCACTAGCTTTTTTCCAATTCCTAATCAAAGACAGAAGAGCCAACTGCTTCTCTTACTCTGGGTAGTTGCATGTATGGAGACACACTGCAGATATATGCAATCAATGTGGTGCCCTTGGCTGTGACCTTGGATGTGGGTTAGCAGGTCTGTCTGTCTTTTTTTTTAAGATTTATTTATTTATTTCTCTCCCCTTCCTCTCCCCCCACCCCCCGCCCAGTTGTCTGCTCTCTGTGTCCATTCCCTGTGTGTTCTTCTGTGACCGCTTGTGTTCTTGTTAGCGGCACTAGGAATCTGTGTTTCTTTTTGTTGCATCATCTTGCTGCATCAGCTCTCCGTGTATACAGCGCCATTCCTGGGTGGGCTGTACTTTTTCCATGCTGGGCGGCTCTCCTTATGGAGCACATACCTTGCGTGTGGGGCTTCCCTATGCTGGAGACACCCCTGCGTGGCACAGCACTCCTTGCGTGCATCAGCACTGTGCATTGGCCAGCTGCACACAGGTCAGGAGGCCGGGGGTTTGAACCACGGACCTCCCATGTGGTAGATGGATGCCCTATCCATTGGGTCAAGTCTGCTTCCCTTCTGTCTTTCATCTATCATCTTTCTTCTCTAGTTATCATCTATCTCTACTCAGTCTATCCCTCTCTCTCATGTATATCCCTCCATCCCTCCATCCATGTACTGTCTATCATCTATCTCACATTATAAAGAAGTCTTTACTAAAACTACACACTTTTTTCCTCCCGCGGCAATGTTTCATCGACTCATCTATCACGTACTTCAAAAGTTAGCCTGCTGTGCTGTATGTGTGTGTGTGTGGAGCTACATGAGCCATCACAGTCAGTGTTGAACCTGTCTCTAACCAGATGCCTTGAACTTGTCTGCGCAGGAATCTCTCTCTTCCGCTCTGTACTTCCCGTGGCTGTGCGTTTTCTGGGAGCAGTCCTGCTCTTGTGCAGTTTGCTGGCTGATGAGAGGACCCGTGGCACACCTTGAACATGGTTGCTGTCCAGTTTCTCCAGGAAACTAAGTGCAATTATCTTGAAAAGAACCAAGTTCTTTCCCCCTTTTTTTCTTTTAAAAGACAAGTGCGCTCTAAGTTCAAATGAAACACAACTAAAATACCCGCCCTCCAGTCCAGCCCCTGCTCTGGTGTTTAAGGGTCACGGGCTGGGGCGGGCTCTCTCAGTCTCGGCACTGTTGACATTTTGGGCCAGGACATTCCCTGTTGGTGAGGGGGCTGTCCTGCCTCTGCCTACCGGATTCCCCCAGCCCCCTGCTGTGACAGCCAAAACTGTCTTCAGACATTGTTGAATGTCCCGTTGGGAGGGCCAAATCACCCCTGGCTGAGTACCACTGGATTAGAATTAGAAGGTTGGTACGACTTTCAGGATCCGTTCACACTGTCAAGACAAGTCACTCACGGACAGAGAGAAACCTAAACCCAACTGCTGGGTGACCCAGCGTTTCCTGATTCTGATGACTTGCTGTGGCACTGGGCCAAGTAGCAGGGTCTCAGACATCAACATAGTCCTTGTCTGCAGAGAGTTCAGAGAGTGGTCAGGGAAGCAGACGTGTAAATGGATAACCATGTATCAGTGGGATTTAGTAGGTGAAAGTGAGTCATATTGATGGATGCGCTGTAGACAAATCTATCAGATCACTGACCACGCTTTTCACTTTTCAAATGGTTGCTCTGGCTTCCTGCAAACAGGCTGATTTGAAACGGGGCCTCTCATTTCCCCTCCTTGGTGCCTTGCTAGGTTTGTTCCTGCCTGGAAAGCCTTATCTCAGACTTACAGCTCCATATCATCCCTGCCATGTACAGTAAAGCTCATGGCCTGCCTGCTCCAGGAAGGCTTTTGGGATTTCTTTAGCTTTCATCAATGTCTATCCACCAGCCTCTCTATAACCTTCCCAGTCTCTTCTGCTTATGGCTTAGGGACATACTGTATTGTTTGCACCCCCCATTTCTGTTGACTTATCACTCAAGTAGATTGCGGACTCTTTGAAGGTAGAAACCAGATGTTTCACTAGATTATTCACAGCCCATTACATGGGCCAAGCAAGTCATCATTTGATTATTTGCCCTTGTCTTAAGTTTGGTATAGAATTTTGAAAGTCAAAATTTGTCCATATTGGAAAAAGTGAGTAAAAGAAAATGTAGTTAAAGAAAAACCTGAAGCCAAGGAGTGAGAAGCATTTGGTCAAATGTTCTTCTGCCTGGCACCTTCTTTTCTGACTACTGAACTCTAACTGATTCTTCAAAACCCCACGTCACACATTACTACCTTCTTTATGCTTTACGTAGGTCTCGATTATGAAGTGTCTCTTTCCTCTGTTCTTTCTTAGCACTATTTGCATGGGGGGGTTGCTGTGAAGGGGTTCCCTTCAGTTATCGATCGTGTGTCTCCCTCCCTCGTTGGACAGTCAGGTGTTCAGGACAGGTGCTGGAGTATGTCATCCTAGCATCCCCTTCAGTACTTCCTCCTTGCCTGGAAAATGTGAATGAATGACCTAAAGAGTAAGCAAAGAGAAGATCTCCTTGTTCTCTAATATTCCTGTAAAATCTTTATTGATGGGAAAACTAAGGGACAATGAGAAATTCCAGGACCAGTGGGAAAGGTATTTGCTCATTTGTTTTATTAAAATATTCCTCAAAGTAAAGAATAAAATAGCAGAATGTATCATAGCTAATTGTCACTACCCCTCCCCCCTTTACGGGCTTAATGAGCTGCCAAATTTCACTTGAGGAATTTACAGTTCTTTAAGTCAGTGGAAAAGATTTCTTTGCACTCAAGCAAAATGATATATTAATTATGGTAGGATGTCAGGAAATAGGATATAGTTTGAAGTGTAATGAGTAGCTGAGCAGGGCAACTGTGCCCTGATGCATGAGTGATCATTCTTTCTTCAGACTTCATCTAGAAGCATCTAGAAGCAGTCTCAGTTGAGGTTCTTTTGCCTTTGTAATAATTGTTACAGCTAGGTGGGCACCTACCTTGTGCCCAGACACAATGGTAAGCATTGTGTGTGTATGTTCATAAAATTACTTTTATCCCCATTTTAAGGATGAGAAAAGCCATACCACAAAGAGATGGAAATGTCAGATCCTGGAGTCAAACCTGACCCCAGAGTCCAAACTCTTTAATCAGCATTCAGCCTTCCAGGAAGGTAAAAGCTATGCAGGCTTTTTTGAGATATATGGCCATCCTAAGAATTCCTTCTTAGCTGTGTTGGTCTAGAGTCTATATTTAATTTGGAAAATTCAGTACATTTCAAGTCTTTTACTTTACAACATAAGGTAATATACACTACCTGTCTTAGTTCCCTATCTGCTGAAACAAATACCAGGCAGTGGGTTGGCTTAACAAAAGGAATTTATTGCGTCCACAGTTTCAGAGCTTGAAAGCTGACTTCCTCCTGGAGTCAGTATCTTCTGGCTGGCCAGCAATCTTTGGGGTTCCTTGGCTTTTCCATCACATTACAATGCATATGACCATCTTCTGTCTTTCTGGATTCTGTCAGCTTCCAGCTTCTGGCTGCTCCCATGGCTTCTCTTCTTCATGTCCAGTTTCTTTTGTTCATAACTACTTCTGCCATTTTGGATTCAGGCCACCCTCATTCACACATGGCCACACTTGAACCAAAACATCTTCAAAAGGTCCTATTTACAACTGGGTTCATGAACACAGGACCAGGGATTAGGACTTGAACCTGCCTGTTGTAAGGGACATGATTCAATCTCCAATGCCAACGAAGCAAATACTTGCCAGAGAGATATCACTCATTTTGCTATTTTAAAGATTTTTTCCCAGGGTTTTAAAATAATTGATTTTATTGAGGCATAATTTATATACTATATAAAAGTCACCCATTTTAAGTATACAATTCAATGTATTAGCAAATTTCTAGATTTATGCAACTATCACAATCCAGTTCTAAAACACTTCCATCAACCCCAAAACATCTCTCATGCATTTAACAGTTTTACTTATAGAATTCTTAAGTTGTATATAGAGAAGGAGAAGGGGGAATGGTGGAAGAAAAGTGGGGTAGACTGAATCACACCTGCCACAAGACAAGTTCAAGTCCTAGCCCTCTGTCCTGTGGGTTTGAGCTCATTTATAAACACAATTTTTGATCAGGTGGGCCTTAATCCAATATGACTGAACTCCTTATAAGCAGGGAAAAGTTGTACACAATCATTTGGCACAGCTGCAGGTGTGGAGATGGGAGACAGATGGCCATGAGATGAAGGATTTCTGGAAGGCCACCACCAGGACACTACAGACTTCGGAGAAGGCATTGCCTGTGACACCTTGATGTTGGACTTCCAGCCTCCAGGACTGTGAGCCAATAAATTCTTGTTGTTTTGTTATGACATTTTTGTTATGGTGTTTTGTTATGGCAGCCCTGGCGAATGAAGACAGAAGGGAAAGATAAAATAATAAAAAGAAGTGATCGTTTGAGGAAAATGTGCAGAAGAAAAGGGTCCTAGAAATGATTTAATTGAAATTTTCATTTTTTAAAGATCAGGAAGAGAAGGGGCTGAGAAGCTGGGGAAGGGATGTGTGTGACCAAGTTGGTAAATTGAGAGCCTGCAGTTACCAAGATGTAAAGGATGGCGACTGAATGGAGGAGTTCCTGTTACCTGTTGGTGCTGAACAACATATCCCTAAACTTAGTAGCTTAGAACAACCGTTTTATTTTGTTCACGATTTTGTGGTCAGAAAGGGTTCAACCGGGTGGTTTGCCTGTGATCCACGTGGTATAATTGGCGGGACCTGGGACTGGAGGACACACTTCCTCCCCCTGCCTACTGCCTCAGTGGTCCTTGATTTCCTCTCCACATGGCGTCTCACCCCCAGGGCCTCCCACGTGGCGTAGTGAGTTCAAGGTCATCTTATATGGTGTGGCTTTCAAGAGGAAGGAAACAGGAGCTGCCAAGACAGCTAAAAGCTGTGCCTGGAACTGATGTAGACTCCCTTCTGTCATGTTCTATTGATCAAAGCATCCCTTACTCAAGAGTGGGTAGAAATTGATACTACCTCTTGGTCAACATTTGAAAGATTACCTGGCAGTGGAAGGATGGAGGGAAAAAGAGATTATAAGGCAGAAGAGCATATGGAATGGGATGCACTGTTGAAGCCTTGTTCGGAAAGTTTAAGAAGCAAGAACAAGACAAGGCACTAAGCCTCTGAGACTCCCTTCACCCTCAGACCTGATCCGTTCCTGGGGCTCTCTAGTAGTCATTGCCTTTAAGGACACAGTTCAAACTCCATGGCTAGGCCAGGAAGCCCCTTGTGAACTGGCTGCCACTGCCCACATGGTTTCTACTCTCCAGGAACAATAAAAGTTTCACTGTTTGCCAAACCTACAGCCCCCTTGCACATGCCTTTGTCAGTCTGTCCTTCTGTCTCTCCCCAGCTCCTCAGCACACTCTCTCTTCATGTGACCTACTCTTCTTACTCTTCTTTCAAACTCAGCTCAGGTGCTGCCTTTTCCTGGAAGCCTTCCCAGTCAACCAGCAGGGGCAACTTCTCCCTTTACTAAGTCCCATACTCATTCTGCTATTGTTTTACACACCCAGCTCTATTTTGAGTTTTAGACTTTTGTGTGTTCCTTGGATGGTGATCTCCAGAGAACGGGAATTTTCCCTCAGTCTAGTGACCCCTATAGGGCCTGGCATGTGCCAGGCACCTGAGAAGGGAACAATGGATGAACACATTTATATGTGTCAAAAATTTAAAGGGGGCGGTTTCCCATGCACACCTCTACATGGGTGGTCTGAGCAGGGATGAAAAAAGCAAGGGGTCTGACAAGAGTTTTAATAAGTTTTCTTTAGTAAAGTTTCTTCAACACTTTGTGGAGAGAACAAGTAAATATGGTTATGACCATCTGCTAATAATACTCAGAGATCCCATGGGGAGCTTATATTTAAACATAATTAATACTGATTGTTGAGAAGAGTAATGAAATAAAAATGCATTGTATGCAGACACACACTTTTAATTCATATGGGACAAAATCTAGTTACTAAGACTAACTATATTAGACAGTTGACACTTCGGGCAAATTTCCCTGATTTGAAATAATGGATCACACCTGCTTTTGTTGCAAGAAAGAATTAAAACAGAAAGAGAGAAAGCTGCATTAGCTCTTGAAAATCGAAGAGCTAAAATGTATTATTTCAACTTTTGGCTTGTTAACTAGGAGCTAACAAGCTGTTAGTCTTTGCCAAATGAGAAAATCTAATGTCAATCAAAACATTTGAATTAGAGTTAACGTTGAGAGATGGGACATGAATGGCTCTGGAAGAAATAGAAGAAACAAGTAGAGAAACAAATGTTTTTCTCTTGAGTGAGATTATGTGGGTACTCTTCTTGTCGTTGCTAAATAAATACTTTCCAGAGAGTTGTTTGAATAGTTGTCGCCCCGTCTTCATCCTCAGTTATTCAAGAGATTTTTCTCAGTTAAATACAATCTTCTAACTAAAGTTACCCAGGAACACTTTCCACCCCTTCTGCTGGATAGGAGAATCTAGAGGCCACAGCCCCTATTTTCTAAAGACTTGGAGCCTGGGAAAAGGACAGTTTTCAGTAGGAGGGTTTTCCTGGATGGATGGTTCTGTCGCGGGCTCATCTCACGCATTCAGTTGCTGCCCTGGTCCCTGGCTGTTCACAGAACTTGCTCCTTCCCCACACCGTGTCTGTGGACCCTGCTAGTGTTGCTTCTCGCTTAGTAACCACACCTTCTCTGTATGAATTTCCACCCCTCCTGGCCTTCCATTTTGAAACTTTGGAGGCTTCCCTGGTCACCCTGGCCCTGGCCTGGGATTTCTCGTCCCACGCGGCCTTGGATCAGTTTCACCTTTGTCCCGATTTACCTAGGACTTTATGCTCCTGATCCCAAAGGTAAAGACCAGACTTACCTACTCCTTTGCCCAGCCTGGGAAGAATTCCTCCACCACAGGGAAGCCTTCCTAGAGGCCATCTCCTCTCCTGGGCTTCCTCCCCCAGAGGAGCAAACAGGTCCTCTCCTACCTTGTAATCCTCTGGCCCAGGCACAGGGCTCATCCTGGACGCTCACCCAGGGACCCCCACCGGCCCTCCACACAGGGAGCTTGGCTCACTCTCCCTGAGCTGCCAGTGCCGACTGAGCAACCTCCTTAGTCCTGGGACATCGGGACATGGGCAGTCACCTTCTGGGATTTCCAAGGGATGATTTTTGGAGGAAAAGTCTTTTTGATGTGCCAAGCTGTGTACAATAGCGCAAACCCTCACTCACAACACATCCCTGTGCACTTGGGGAGCTGCCCATCCCCTACCCCCCCCCCCGTTGATCACATGACAAGTTCCAGGTGTGTTAATTCCAGCTAAGTGACGATCTGGGGTCAAGGCACGGTCCTTCCCAGGATTTATGTTACCAGTAGCTGAGGGAGCTGCAAGAAAGGTTATTTCACATGGGAGAATGGGTCCAGGGGGTCGTCTCCTTCCTAATTCTTATGGAAACTGAAACCAACAATTTGGAGATTTGTTTTCCTTTTTAAATCACTGTTGACTGAAGTTAGGTCAATTGCAATATTGAGTGACAATTTTAAATGGGTGGCCTCTTTTCTTAAAAATATAAGCAATCTTGAGAAATCTTTGCTTTTCTTATACTTTTTTATTTTAATTTAAAAGTTAAATTTGGGGGGAGGGATGGCTCTCTGAAGAAGAGCAAGTCATTCTATCCATAACCTCCAGTTATTTTATAAGTCTTCTTTAATTTCTTTCAGGAATAATTTGTTGACTATCTTTTAAATAACTTAACCTTAAGAAATTTATGATTTTTGGCATCTTTTAACAAATTCTATTGTGTTTGTCATTTTATTTTCCAATTTTTTACTGCTGATATTTAAATACGATTGATCTTTGTTTATGAAACTTGTATTTTGTGGCTTTGCTAAATTAATTTATTACTTCTATTCGGTTTTCTCATATATTCCCTAGAATTTTCAACATAGATAATTGTGTCATCTAAAAGTCACAATTTTATACTTCTTTCACACTCTTTTTACCTTTTATTTCTTTTTCTTGCCTTATGCACTGACTAGGAAATCCGGCACATTAATGAAAGAAGTAAATAACTGCATATATTTGCATAGTTCCTTATTATAGGAAGGCAGGCATTCATTTTTCACCAATAAGTATGATGCTTGGTATATAAGTATTTTATAGATTCCCTTTATCCCTTTATCAGATTAACCTTTCTTTCTGTTCCTGGTTTTCTGAGAGGTTTTTTCTTTTAATCATCATGGAATGGGTGTTTGTAAGATGATTTTACCACTTCTGTTCAGATGACTTTGTGTGTGTGTGTGACTTTTTAAAGTTTGATTATATGATGACTTTTACTGATTGATTTTCAAATGTTATACCAGCCTTGCATTCCTGGAATAAACCGCACCCATGCATGCTGCATATTCTTTTTTTTTTTTTTTAATATATTTTTATTCAGAAGTTGTGAACTTACAAAACAATCATGCACATGTGTGGAATTCCCATACAACACCCTTCATCAACATACCACACTGGTGTGAAACATTTATTACAGATTATGAAGTAATATCATCAGACTATTACCACTAACTATGGTCCATAGTGTACATTTGGCTTATTTTTCCATCCCCCATTAACACAGAAGATCTTTAGCATTGATGCATATTCTTTTTATACATTATAATGTCCTTGTCAAGTTTTGGTGTCAGGATTATGCTGTGTCTCATAAAATGAACTTGGAAATGTTTATCTTCCTTTATTTTCTGAAAGTGGGTAAGATCAGTATTATTTTTTTCTTAACTGTTTGATAAAATTACCCAGTGAAACCATCTGGCACTGGAGGTGTTTGTATGTGTCTGTACATGTTTGTGGGAGGGCTTTGATTACAAAAGCCTTATTTTACAGATATAGGGTTATTTGTACATTGTTTCTTCTTGAGTTAGTTTGATAAGTTATGTTTCTCAAAGATTTTGTCTATTTCACCTATGCTATTGAATGTACTAGAACCTAAAGCTTTTTTTTTTTTCCATCTGTAAGATCAGTAGTTATATACCCTTTTTCATTTCTTGTGTAGTTTTGTTATGGCTTTACTAATTTTTTCAAAGAAGTAGTTCCATGTTTTCTAATTCTTTTCATTAGATTGTTTAAATTTCACCTTGCTCAGGCAAAGCAAATTCTTTTTGTCTGATTTTTGTCTCAGTTCTGATACGTTTACAAAGATGCTTTTCTAGCAGAGAAGACCCATACAAAACCATGAAATCATTTTTAATATGCAGCCTATAAATACTCCTCCACAAAGAGTGGGCATATAATTAACTGAATGTTTTATCCACATGCCAAATTGATTACACACTGTGATGTCTTCTGCCAGCATTTCGAATCCCAACTTTACTTTGCAATTTTGAGCACCATCTAAAGATGATTGAAATTTTTTTAGCTAAATTCATTTTCCTAAAAAGGACACTTCTTAAGAGCAGGTGTTCTCTCTTGTGACACTGATGACTAATCCCACCTGTCATGCTGCACAATATAAATCATAGTACTACAGATCTATTTGCTTGTGATTCGTATCTGTCCTGACTTGTAAAACCAAAGATGAAACGGGACTGCAGTCTGAATGATTGAATGCACGCTGAACGGATCTGCTTCTGCTCTGGGTGCAGCCTAGTTCCCTCTGAACCCCTGCTATTTTCAGGGAGGAAATTGGGTTCTATTTTGAGAAGGTGTTAACTCTTTCAGACAAGGGGATGACAGGTGCATCTTTTGAAATAGCTTCCTAGGGATCTGATGGAGTGCATGCTTTTCCCAAATGCTTAACTCATCGGCCAGAAATGATTTCTAGGAAGGATGGATTCTGGGTCTTATGTTGGCTTGAGCATCCTCTTTCAGCTTTCTAGACTATGGATTCTTTAAAGGAAACTGGGGATGATATTTATAGCCCTTCCATCCTTTCTTCTCTGAAATAAATAGACTTATATTAATTAGTCAGATTTCACTGGTAAAAGCAATAGTGTTTGGTGTGGTTCCACACCATCACTGGGGTATTTCCCTAATTTCCTATGAAAAGCACCCCACTAACATGGACTTGTGCACATAATGACATCCTGCACAATGATGTGCCTTGTCCACATCTTTTCTAGAACTGGTGGGTCTTACTTACACAGTGTGTCTCTTACCAGCTGTGTATAAAGACAATATTAAATAATGTCCAATGCAAGTTTATTTAATTCCTCCCAAACTTTTATTAAAATTAAAGAGACATAACTCCTTGGGGCTGTCTTGTTTATGCTCATATTCATTTAACAAACACTGCATCTTTCAGATTCAAGAAGTCTCTGAAGATGCTATTTAGAAGCTGTAGATGAGATTCAGTTAGCACTTGGCTGGGCTGATTTCACACATGTTGTTTTTTTTCAGCTCTACACCCACCTTTCAGATAGGTATAATGATGGCCATTTTCCCCCCTTTCAGATGTAGAACATGTCAGTTTAAGCAGGCAGAAAGAAGGAATGCGAGCAGATAGAGTAGGCAGAGAGTAAGGCATTTAGTGAGAACTTAAGCTTTGGAAGCTGAAAGTTCTGAGTTTGCATTCTTGATTTTCTCTTCACTGGTAGTACAGCCAGAGCTTGTACTTTATCCTATAGGCAGTGATGGAACGGATGTGGAACAAATTTTAATCTGATAGTCAGCTGGGTGATAGTAGCTGAAATCCAGCATTTACTGGGTGTGTTCAGCTGTTCGGTGAACATGAGGATGAATGAGACTCAACTGCCCGTGGAAAACGGGGAGGTCGATGGCAAGCTGAAGTCCATTTTAAAGAGATGTCAGCAGTAAACAGGTGTATAAATAACATGTATGGTTGGGGTCCAGAGAAAGGGTTCTGTTTAAGGGAGGTAGGGCATGAGGAGAAACCTTTTAGGAGAGGTGGCATTGGAGTAGGTATGGATGGATGAGAGATTTCATCAGGTGAGACAAAGGGGAAGGGCCCTGCAGGCTGAGGCAAGAGTGTGTACAACCACACGGTAGGACCAACGTAAAGAGGTGTGTAACATTTGGGGGAAGCAAAAGTCAGATGAGATTAAGTTGAGAGATTCTGTCCTTCCTTCCTTCCTTGCTTGCTTTCTTCCTATCCTTACTTTCCACCTCCTTTCTTTTCTTTTGCTTGATCTCCCTCTATCCCTTTCTTTCATCCTTCCTTCAATAATGGCGTGCCAGGCACTGGAGATATGTACTGAAGCAAACATTTAGCTTTCCTCGGTAGAACTTAGAGCCCAGCCTGGGAGGGGCAACTGTCCTTTCCTTAGGAATGTAGACCTGGGCATTTCATGGCCAGAAGTCGGGTTGGAAAGCTCTTCCAGGAGGCCAGAGAAGACATTCTGGGAGCTTTTATCAGGAGAATTGTAGTGGCATTGCAAAGAAAGTGGGCTATGCAATTAATTATTATAAGAGCTCAGTGGAATTATTCTATAGAATAGTGTAAGGTATGAGGAGTATGGACCTGGGAGCCACACTGCTTGGGTTTATATCTCAGCCTCAGCTCTTACTAGGTATATAACCTTGGGCAAATACTTTAGCATCTCCCTGCCTCAGTACTTACCTGGAAAACGGGGATAATGATAGTACTCCCTCATAGGTTTATTGGAGGATTAGAAGAGTTAATACATACAACCTCTTAGAAAAGTACCTGGCACATATTGGCACTATATAAACATGGGCTATTATTCTTATAAACTACTTCTTCTAGTGCACTAAATGAAACTGGACATCCAAAAGAGGAGCAAGTTGTTCCCGCCTTTTGCTAGAAACAATATGTCCAATAGTTTGTTGGGAAGAAGTGAACAGCTTTTTAGAAATATGAAATAGTCACACATATTCAAATATTACGGAAAGAAATCAGATAATAGCAACTGTTTAGAGCCAATGTGGTGGTTGTGATAGAACTTTTTTCTCCCAAACTTGGGAAGAAATTTAAATAGCTGAATACATATAGATGAAGAGAATTTATGTATTTCTCCTCTGTGTTTAAAGGAGAAAAGTGTTCAGTGTTCAACAGTGGGAAAATTTTGTTCAAGATTCAGAAATCTCTTGCAAACTTAAATCCAGGCCTTGTGTACCAAGCATGGGATGGGATGAGAAGTCCTTGAGAGACTCATCTTCTACTTTTATTGTCTAAGCTAGTGCTGCAGCACACAGCTCCTTGATGTGCAGTGTTAGGTAATGTGTATTTCTAGGCCAAGGCCACTAGGTGAGTACTTCCTACCAGTTCAAGCCAATGTTCATTTTCCTAGGGCAGGAATGGGAACAATCCCTTTTGCACATAATGGTTAAAATAAGAACAGTATATAAGGAAGCAAAGATATGACCCAGATGATATGAGTGTTCAAAGAAAAATCCCTATGTTCATATGGGATTTAATAATTTTGGTTTCAGTAATGGTCAGTCTTCATCAGCTGGCCAGTGAGATTATGTTAATTTTAAGGTTTATCCCAGATATGAAGAGCATCTATGTGCTTTTAAACGTACACGTTTGCATGTTTGCCTCCTTAGCCAGAGTGATATAAAAACAAATTCAGGGAGCTAATTACAGACTTTGTACAATTTATCCTGATTTACAAAAGAAACTTCAGAAATCCCAAATTATTTCTTATAACCACAACAAAAAATGATTTCTCTGATAATAGGAAATATTAAGCTTCCCACTGTACTGTAATCAAGAATTGTTTGTTTTTTTTAAACTAACTTCCTGGCATAATTTTAAATACATTCATCCCAAACCTCCCCAGGCATTTATGCTTTAAACCCTTTCATATTTTGTGTCACCAAACACGTGTGAAGTGTCAGGGTCTCTTCTTCCTGGGAAGCCTGTCCCTTCACTGGATCATCCCTCATCCCTGCCATGGGAAAGGTAAATCTCATGTGTCTGCACCCATCTGAGCGCCGCCTCCCAGCCCCCTGCAGCCTGATGGCTCCAAGGTGCAAGCCACCAAGCTTCCCGGGGTCCCAGGAAGCACCACAGCTATGACCAGCCGTTGCTCCCACTTCACCCGAGTCAGTATTATGACTGAATTATCATGCAAGCAGGCTTAGATCAATCCATTAGTAAGTCTATTTGAAGCTAAATATAATTAATGATACCATATTGAGCTGCTGAAATTTAACTCCGTTAAAATTACCTCATGAATCTGGAACATTGCAGAGGATTAATGGCAAAAGAAAAATAGATACCAGCAAAGATCATTCTTGGTGAATCTTCCTCACTCTCCTTTAGTTATCCAGGACCCTTATGATTCAGGCATAAGCATTTCTAAACATGTGGCCTACTATGCGGAAATCAAATAAGCACACACACCTAACTTGCCTCATGAAGTTAAAAGTATGCTTTCTTTTCATCTATCTGATGTGGCTAGTAAATTCATGAAGGGCAACATGTTGCATATAGACATGGTGGCATCCATCTAGGATGAATGTAAGGTGTAGCTAGTCTAGATTACTTACCCGTGTTCTTTTAAATGCAAACATTAATGAGTATCAAATCTAAAAGTTGGCTTGAAATACAACATTGATTGAGCTGTAACCGTAGAATAATATTGACTGGTCTATTCATTCAGAATTTTAAAAGCCATGGCATGTTTTTTAAGACATGAATATTATATAAACTCACCAAACTTTAGTTTGTGGTTTGTTTTTGTTTTTAAAAGAAAAATAAATGACTTTAGAGAATGAAATATTTCAAATGCATTTTGGTATGAAAGCCTTAACCAATGCAGAATTTATGACTGTCATGAATATGCAAGACCAAATGCATATTTAAAATATTGTATATAAATTCTAGGTTTACAGTGTAAGAGAAAGAGAAAGACGCTGACACACATTTAGGGAAAGAGGGAAATTTTAGGTTGTGATAGATTTGCCAGGGGGATGCACATACTCAGACTTAAGGTAAGTTGTTTAAAGAAATTTCAGATTCATCCAATGGACACTGATTGTTCAAGCTCACTTTTCTTTTTAAGGTTATTTTTAAACTGTTTAAAATTCTTCTGAGAAGCCGTGTGTTGTAACTGCCAGAGTTTGTTCACACAGAATGAGAATGTGCAGGTTGTTTTGAGTTTCATTGTTCACTGGCAAACCATAATAACTCTACTTTTGTTTGTGTCGGTTATGCAAAAGTGCGACCATGACTAATCAATTCTCTCAAGCTGCTGGAAACCTTGAAAGATTTTTGATCATTTATACTATACAGCCTTTCAAATATTGATCCTTATGGCATCAAAATTATTTCTTCATTGAATAGCATGTGCTAATACAGTTCATGAGTTTCAAAGATACTCCATTCGTGTACAAATTCTAAATCTTGAGAAAAATAGCTTTATGAAATACCCATTAGATTAATAAAAAGTAAGTAATATCTGGGCATTTGAAATGTACCAAAAAAAAAAAAAAGATAATATACATTTTTGTAGTTCCCTTATGATTATTCTACTTTGTATTACTTTAAATGACTTTTTCAACTGATGTTCTTACATGATTTATTTGTGCGTGTTTTTTCTTTTTACAATTTTCTGTAAAACAAGGGACATTCCCCCATTTTGCAGTATCCAGGTGTGTTAAGAGCAAAATAAATTACCAAATATAGAAGTCCTTACAATGTATCTTCAGAGTGTAATTAATTTAATGCATGTGTGAAAGATAATAACATGATTCCCAGGTATGACATATTCCTCAGCCATTCACACTCAGCCCTGTTTTCTGGAATAAAACGAGATTAAACTTGCAGAATGGGGAATTACTGAGAATAATGACGTAAAGGCAATTCATTAATCTCTACCTGCTTGTGTGCTTTTTAGAGCCTGAGTGAAATGGGAAAATTCATTTGATCAGATTGGAAAGGGACTAACATTACAAAGAGAAACATGGGGCTGAAAATGTGTGTTTTTTTGTTTTGCTTATTTTTTTTTAATCTTTTAAAATTATCCACAGCACTTTTTTCTCACATGCCTCTGTTTTTCTTTTAGTGGCAAAGCATTTCTATAACACTGGTTGAGAAAGTTCAGATGATTGCTGTAATCCTAGGATCCCTGTTCTTAATAGCGAGTGTGACTTGGCTTCTGTGGTCAGCCTTCAGCCCCTATGCAATGTGGCAGAGGAAGGACATCCTTTTTCAAATCTGCTATGGAATGTATGGTTTTATGGATCTAGTGTGCATAGGTAAGCCCATGACATTAAACCTTAACACCTCGTCAGTAATCCGTTTCTTTCAGCTATCCTATTTTCACCCATCTGATCTAACATAGAATGCGGTGGTTCATGTTACCTTGGTTCTCCAGGGTTTTTTTGTTATGGTTGTTGTTTTTCAATTATCCAGGGGTCAGAATATGGCTACTTTCCTAAAAACACCTAGCAGTGAAAACGTATTAATGGGATGATGTCCATTAAACATGACAAAGTTTGCAGCTAAAAGGAAGGAGGGGTTGAAGGAATTACAGGGATTGAGCAATATTACAATGGTCGTTTATTTCTAAGGAATGAGAGCACATTGGCCGTCCTGTGCAAAGCTGAAAAAACACTGACTGATGATGCAACTGGCAATATTGTCCATTTGGGGAGAGGACAGACACCTGAACATCTTATATCAAGATGATAACTCAGATTTCCCTTGGCCATAAAGGACTCCTTGGAAAGTTGGGGACGTGGGGATGAGCTTTCTTGCTATCTTCTGCCCCTTTGTTTTACTTAGTAAATTCAGTGGCTTTGGGAAGAAAAACTTCTTCATTTTAGCTAAAATAGACCCTACCAAAGAAGTTACGTATGCATTGCGATTGGCTGAGCCATCCTTTCCCGGGTACCCAAGAAAGCAGAAGCTGCTTCATGCAGTGTTCATGCAGTGCCCGTGAGGAAGCAGAGCCACTGTGATGGTGACTGGCTGGCAGTGGGGAGGGAGGGGTCAGAGAGGAGCCCTACCATATCTGGAAGACTTTCTCTGCTCTGATGTGGGTTGCAGCTTTTAGTGGGGTATATAAAAGGCTAAGAGAGGCGGCCGTGGTTTTAAGGCAGTGATTCTCCGAAGTGTGGTCCCTGGGCTAAAACCAGCAGCCTCTTCACTGTTTTAGAAATGCACATTCTCGGACCTACTCTGTCAAAAAAACTTCAGCAATTGGGCCCAGCCACCTGTGTTTTAACAAGCCCTCCAAGTGGTTCTGTTCTGATGCATGCTGAAGCTTGATAACCTCTGATTTCAAGGAATGAGTGCTAAATTTGTGATGAAACGACTTTATTCCTAATCCTGGCCATTGCTTGCAAAGATCATCTTCATCTCTCTTTAATCCTGTTTTCTTACCTGTAAAAATAGGAATAATTATCCCTATGTGCAGGTCTAAATAAAAGAAATAAGGATTATATAAAATGATTGTGTTCTTAGTTAGAATTTACAGATTAAGGATATTTGAATGCATCAGAAACATTGAGGTAACTTTGAGACCACTTAAATTTATATCCTCAACTTATCAGAGCCTTAATTTGACTAGCAATTTCAATATTTTCGGTTACTACCTTCTCAAGTAATTCCATAAATTTTTAAAATCTCATCAGTCTGATTTCCCCTCCTTTTATTTTTTTTCTCCCTTGTCACCCAAGTATGACTGAGAGGAAAGAAAATGATCAAATATTGAGCCAGCAAGAAAAATAGCAAGGAGGGAAATGTCATGAGTTATCTGTAAAATGAGCAGATGTGGCCTGGATAATTGGACTGATTATGTATATGAGCAATTTGAATTAAATGCAATCATGCAAAATCTAAGCATATTAGAAATTAAACATGAATCTAATCACTAAGGTACTGTCCTAAGGAGAGAAGAGTCCCAAAATTATTCTACAGATCTCTCAACAAATTCAAGGAGCGTGCTTTCTCTGTCCTTCAGCATGAATGTTATAAAATGTGATATTCCATTGATATTAAAAAAGAGGGAGCTGCACACCAAAAGACTCATTAAGTCCCCAGTCCAAGCTAAAGAAGTAAAATGTCCAATTGACTTTCTTGATAGCATTATGACAACAAACAAGGATCAAAAGTATCCTGGTTAGTAAATCATTTTCTTGAATTTCACTTGTTTTAGTGCTGAGTTATTATATCGTAAATTGTGTTTGGCATGTTTGCCACTGTCAGTATTGTAAATAGGATGATTAGAAATCTGGTTTTAAAAGCCCATGCCTATAAACTAATGACCCGTCTGTCATATAGGACAGATTTGGGGCTCTTGCTTGAAATTTTGGTTTTTGACATTTTTCTGGAGAGACACTTTTGAGAGTGACTCTTTAAGTTTTAAATACCAACAATACTTTGAATTATCTTTGGTGCATCAAACCCAAGTCTCATCATTCAGGAATCTACTTGTATATTTTGAAAAATTATTAAAGAATTCAAATTGAACTGCCTTGTTTATTTCATATGCAAATTTCATTTAATTAGCCTACTTGGGCCCGAAGAAAATCTTTTAGCCCCAAAAACTTTGTGAAAGGACTAGAATCAAGAAGGAAAATATTTTTCAGTTACTAATAGCCAGCCAATAGATATTCCCGTCTGTATTAGTACCTACTAGCATTTCAAATTAATTCAAATGTCTGCCAAGCAATTGTAGACAGTAACAAAGTAGATTACATTGATTTTACCTAAAATACCATTGACTGGAAGATTTAGTGTGAGAGTGTGAAAAACAGATTTACAATTGGATCAGCTCAGGTCAATAAATATTTATCTAGAACTTTCTATGCGCCAGACACAGTACAAGCTGCTAGGAATACCAATAAGAGTGGGCCACTTTCCTGCCCCCAAGGAATTTACTACGTCTTGGAGAGGACAGGCATGAAAGTGGTAATTAGAATATGATAGGGTGTACACAGTTGTGCAAGTGTATACAGTTAGGGAAGTATGTACAGAGAATGACAGCTGGGCAAATCAGGATGGGATTAACGCTGGGGACTGTGTTTGGGGAGGGGCCATGCAGTGGTTTGCAGTGAGGGGAAACATGCAGGAAAATTTCATGGGGCAGTGATAGTCAAGCAGGCAGAAGGATGGCTACACACCCGGCAGGATGAAGGTCATTAGGCTGACTTCTGTTCAGAGGTCTATAATATTTGGAAACATTCCCACATTCCCGTCATCTGAGCTCTTCAAAAATTATTGCACCTGAATGAGAAGGAAGAGTTTAGCAACTTCATAAATGTTCTTTTAAGAAAATTATTGCAAAAGTCCCAGAATTTAAAAATATGTGATAATTCAACCAATCTTGTATATAATATTTAAGAACAGACAGGACTGTGAAATAGAAATTTAAAAATCTGTAGAAAATTTGCTTACTTGGGGAAATGTGTTGACTTGTTTCCAGAAACAGAATTAGTTTGCCGCTTTCATTCATTATTAATTATTCCCAAGATTTGTTTTTTTCTTGCTATTAATGTTTTGAATGTCCCCAAGGGTCTAGGTACTGTTACAGTCAAAATATTTAGACCAGCGCTTGGCGCTGTATACAACAGAACTTTCTTTGCTGCTGAAAATGTGCTAA
Organism: Dasypus novemcinctus; assembly: GCF_030445035.2. NCBI lineage: Eukaryota > Metazoa > Chordata > Mammalia > Cingulata > Dasypodidae > Dasypus > Dasypus novemcinctus. Next base: position 17,063,604 of record NC_080674.1, on the reverse strand, counting down.
TCTGCTCTGTCCAGTATAGTAGATACTAGTTACAGTTAGGTATTTCACACTGGAAATGTGACTAGTGAGAATGAGAAACTGAATTTTGCGTTTTGTTTTATTAACATTAATGTAAATGTAAGTAGCTACATATTGGACAGCACAGATTCTAAGTGATGGAATGGTAAATGTATAAGGGATTGATTTTTTTTTTTTAATTGCCCGGTCTGTATAAACGGGTTGTTTTTCTTAAGTGGTAAAAAAAAAAAACCTCTGAGTTCCAAGAAAGATGAATGAAGTAAAATTGAGTTCGAGAGAAATAAGAGAGGGGTGTTAAAGTTGACAGTTGGTTGCTAAGAGGTAGAAAGAGAGCCGTGAAGGACGAGGACATGTTCAACCGATGGCTCTTCCTTTACGGAAATCTTCTGGAAGGCTTCTGTGGGTCAGGTGTGAATATTTAATTTTCAATCTACATTTACTATGCAGTTCATGTCTGTTTTAAGCAAATAAAAGTGCAAAAGGATATAACTTTATATTGTCGCTGGGGAATGCTTTTAAATATTTAAATAGATGGCGTTCAGACTATGATTGTGCACCAGGAAAACTAATATAAAGGATTTAAATCACTGAGATGTTGTAGCCCAGTGGCAGTAATTTAGGAAGAAGTAATAACCAGAGCAGGCTTGTATTGGCTTCCTACTAAGAAAATGTGCACAGTGGACAAAGCATGCTTAGCAAACCTAGAAATAGAAATGAAGCTCAAATGAACAGTGAAAGAAACTAGGCACAGGATTTGGTTCTTAACTCCATACTTTGCACATAGTGAAAACAGACAAATGTCACTTCCATTGATTGTGTGATTCAAAGGAATAGAGAGGAAAACATTTATTAATGATTAAAAGGTCAAGGAAATGAAAGATGGCCATATGAGGACAAGAGTGATTTGATTAATTTGCCTCTAAAAAGTAAGCACAGTTGCAAAGTCATTTTAGTGCCTGGTAGAACCAGGGGCGGTGAGTGCAGTTTCTTGTTATATAAGCAACACTAAAACCCTATCATGTTAATGGGATTCCCAAAATAGAGATAGCAGTGCTTGTACCTAATCTAATTAGCACTATAAATTAATGCCAAGTCCATGTCTGGACGATGTTTTGACCTTCCTGGAGATACTAAGGGAAGGGATTGTTCATGGTTATAAAAGTAAGAAGCTCAGTTACTTTTCTTCTCCTTTTAATTTTAAAAATTGCCCACATAATGTGTACATATTTGCAATTCTTAAAAATATAAACACAATTCGTGTTTATATTTATGAAATACAAAAAGGAAAAGAGACTCTTCATGCCCCTCCTTCTGTTATAACACACCCTTGGCAGAAATGTCTACTCTCAACATTTTGATTTATCTTCTCCAGTCCTTTTTTGTTAAGCATGTGGGCACATAGGTACATACACACCTACGTGGACTGGTTTTTTCATTTAAGTGGGGTCATACTATACATGTCGTTCAGCAAGTCGTTTTTCTCATTCAGCAATATGATTTGGAGGTCTTTCTCATTACACTCACTAGAACACACGTTCAATGATATATTCAACTTTTTTCTATTGATGGATATTGAAGTTGTTCCACCTTTTTTTGCCATTAAGAACAATGCTGCAAAGCATATCCTTTTTTATAGGCAAGATTCCTAGAAGTGTAAAGTCTGGGTCAAACAATATGTTCACATTAAATTTTGATAGATCCTTTGCAGTTGCCCCCTAAAAGCGCTCTCCCAATTATATTTCCCCAGAATGTATGAGAGAATTCTCATTTCCCCACATCTTGCTAACTATCATGACTTTTTTTTTACACTTTAAGTGGTAGGTAAGTTATATTTAATAGTATTAACATGGTTTTCTTTAAATTAACCCTAAAACTATTTTACACATTTGGGGGCACTTTTATCTGAGAAAATAAGAATGGTCACCCTGGACCAGACAAATGGGCAGCTCGTCCTGCTGGTATTCTTTGGGGGTAGCAGGGGCGTGAGGCTACTCTGTAAACACTTATACTTCCTGAAGACAAAACCCGGCAGAGATCACTGCCTCTCAAAAACCCCGAATTCTGCAGTGCGCGCAGGAGGGGCTGTGTGCTCAGCTTCTCTACTCTGTGTTTAACACCGAGGGACAAGCACTTCTCACTCTATCTCTTTTCAATTTAGAACATGCTCCCTGTAATCACTTGAAGGAAAACGTCCTCCCTCTCTCTGGGACTCAGGCTTAAAGTACTGATTCTGATGTTGCTTGTTGGCTATATTACTTTATTATGCAGATTAAAGCACAAATATGCAAAAACAGGATATATAGGTACACACACATGCCCACACTCGTATACACTCTGATATACTAACCAAGAACCAAAAATAGCTCTCTAGGCTCTTTTGGAAAAATGAAATGTGATTGTTTATGCTGCCGTGCTTTTGAAAGCTACAGAGATTAAGGGATTACAAAATAACCTGAATTACACTAGAAGGAGATTGAGGGGAGTGGGTGTAGCTCGGTGGTCGAGTGCCTGCTTCCCATGTCTGAGGTCCTAGGTTCAATCCCTGGTACCTCCAAAAAAAAAAAAGAATAAGATTGAAATATCTTCACTTGACTTTACCAATTGTAATCGATACTGAAAAAAATGTTCCTGAAGAGTGTTCCTTCTGTAGTAAATTCATACTTGCCAAGATTAAGCTTTATTTTAAAATATTTTGAATCTGAATCATTTTTTAAAAATTCATGTAAATTATTATAGCTATTATTATTGTCCTTTTGAAAAGTGCACTTTTCTCAATTTATAAGCTACTTACTTGGACATATAGAAGAGAACCAGTTAAAGCCACCAATGGGATAATGAATTCTCATTTCATTATAGAACTTTAGAATAAGAAATAAATAACAACGTATTCCTATGATCTTGCATTGATTCTATTAGATATATATTTGCCTTTAAAAAAGCCAAGATACTCGAGGTCCTGTGTTCAATCCTGGTACCTCCTAAAAAAAAAAAAGGAAAATGAAAAAAACAAGATTCATCCCCCTTGCTCTTGATATTGCGTCACTTTGCTATTTTTTCATAGCTGAACAGCTAAAAGTAATGTACAATTTCATGTTTTATTAACGTGAAGCTTTCAATGGACATTTTCTAACTTTGTGATACTGTATGAGTAAAGGTGACAGTTTTTGACAAATCAGAGCTCTTAGAACCATCAAACTCTGTTACCACAAATATGTTCCCCTGTGGAGAGTGGCAGGCACCTCTATGTAATGCCAGGGTCGTTTCCTATTTAAACGGGTGCTTTTAAGGTCATTGTCCCCCCTGTGGATAATTTTCAAAGAATATAAACTATTTAGCATAAGCAAAGCAGAATTACAAAGGTAAATCTACTGCTTAGAGAAAAAGATTCTAATTCATTCCAAGCAAAATATAAATGACTTTTAGATGATGTCCTGTTTAAGATTTTCCATACCGAGGCACCTCTCAGTATGGTTCAAAAGTCAGCAGTGTTTCTTAAAGTACTGTATGTGAGAAACACATCTCCCAAGAGAAGCGATTTAGAGTGAAATAAATATTGGAGGTTGAAACATGCCATCCTTTGGAGGAGGGGGAGGGATGGGTTTGCAGGTTCTTCCTTTGCCCCCCAGGGTTGCCAGCCACAGACGAAGGTGCTCGAGAGAGCCCAGACTGGCAGGTTTTGCTAAAGGCGCGCCCGGGGTTCGTTGTAGCTAGATAGTGTTTTTTGAGCTGTGAAATATTCATGGATACCTGTAAAACTTATCAAATCCCCCTGAATGAAGGTGTCATTTTCCCAGGAGAACAACCCCCGGGTGGCAGCACCTGTTGGGGCACTGAGCCCCACACAGGCAGTCGAGGAGGGGACTCTGTTTCCTAGACCCCCACAAGGGAAAGCCACAGGCACTAGAATCGAGTGTGGTGGGCCCCAGCCGTCTCCACACCTCGGGTGCTTTCTACGGGAAGTGGGGACCATAGCAGCTGGCCACCAACACCCCCATGTCTCTCCTCAAGGCCAACAGGCAAGGCGGCCCCAGCCCATTCACTGACTACACAAAGCACCCCAAACCCAGATCCAAACTTTCATCAGAAAAATTTCCGGGGACGCCTCTGTCCCCCCACGTGCCAACCCGCCCGCCCTGCCACCTCCAGGGACAACTGAGCTTTGAAAGTAGACAGGCCAGCAGACGCCCAGGGTGGGGGCGCGGGTGGCTGCTGAAGTGCTGATGCTTTGGCTTCCGCAGGAGGGTGGGCCGGTGGGGGCAGGGGTTGCTGCTGCATTTGTCTGCGTCTGAGTCCCATCGGAAGCAAGCGATGAGTCTGCATGAATCATAAGGCGTGTGGAGAGGAAACTCAATTTAAACACCATTTCCCATAATAGCTAGGAAAGCTTATTAGCCCAGCATTTCCTTTCAGAATCTTCCTATCAATACAATTTTCCCTCTAGACGCATGAAGAACATCAGCCACCTTTGCTTCCTGTACTTTCATTTCCTGATCTTTAATTTGATCAGAGACCCACATACCTTCCAGTGCTACAGTTATGCTTTTTCTGGGAGCCCTTCCCTTCCTTCGGTTGCCTCTGTAGGGAGGAGAGAAACAGTCCTTTCCTCTGGCCCACGGCCCTTCCGGCTTTTTCCCCCAGGCTTCATCCTGGGCAACCACGTTGGTGGGGAGGTTGCCCCTGTGGCCATGAATGTCGCCAGAATTGCATGTTCTGCTACCTCGTATGGAATAAGTTCCTTAAACAGAGTATAATTCCTGATTATCACCCCAGACCATTCTTTCCTGATTTCAGAATATCTTAGCATGCTTCCTCACCCAGGAAGTCCCACCGCTTCATTTAAGAGTCTGATGCAACACGGTCAGCACACCCAGGAATCCACGGCCAGGACCACTCAGAGCCTCTGAGAGTCACAGTTCCAGTGTATCCTGGGTAGGCCTCCTGGAGGCAGAGGCAGTGGCCCTTTGTAACTCAAAGGTGTCAGTGGAAAAACAACACCTTTTTCCTAAACCCCCACAAGGGAAAGCCACAACCACTAGCATCGAGTGTGGGGGATCTAGCCATCTCCACACCTCGGGTGTTTTCTACGGGAAGTGGGGACCATAGCAGCTGGCCACCAATACCCCCATGTCTCTTCTCAAGGCCAACAGGCAAGGCAGCCCCAGCCCATTTACTGACTTTTTGAAAAGTAGGCCATTATTATCTCTTTACTCTGAAGGTATAAATTATAGGCTTTTCTCTGCCTTAATTATACTGATGTTTACTAGCTTATCTGAAGATTATTATCTTAGTTACTAGGGATGACTAATAACTTTTGAATAACTTTTGAAACCCCAGGAGATAAAGTAGAGGGACATGTCTTGTTTTTGCTCAGTGCTGGGCCTGGAATGGTCACTCAAAGCTAATTAAACCCTTTGGGCCTCCTCATGAGGAGGAGAAGAAGGAAAAAACAAAACCCCAAACCAATGCCTTCATCTCATTTGACCTTGTAAAGTTCAGGGTGTTTTGGAGAAAATTGTTATCTTTTAATTAGCAGAGTCACAGATAAGAACTGTTGTTATTGGTGACTTAAGTTTCTTCCACAGGAAATAGTATCCCTGTATCAACCCTCTCTCTCAGTTTAGGTTACTTTGGTCAAGGAGGGTTAATCATTCATTCAGCCAACATTCATAAGTTCTTACTGTTTGCCAAACCTGGGGTATGGAAGGAGACTTAAATAGGACAGAGGTTAGCAAACGGTGGCCTTCAGGCCAAACCCAGCCTGCCTTGCTTTGGGACAGCTCACCATCTAAGAAATATTTTTTTGGCATTTTTAAGTGGGTGAAAAAATACCAAGAATATGGTTTTGTGACACCTGAAAATAATATCAAATTCAAATCTTAATGACCATAAATAAAGTTTTATTGGAAAACATGATTGTGTCCATTCATGTATGTATTGACTGTAATTGCTTTTGCAGACAATGGCAGAATTCAGACCATATGACTTGCAAAATGTTTACTAAATGTTTACATTTAGTAAAATGTTTACTTTCTGGTCCTTTGAGAAGGTTGCCAACACCTAGAATATAACATGCTCCTTGTTTTCCATGTTCTAAAAGTGTGTTTGTGGAGCGAGTGTTAGGGAAATTAGCAGTTAATATACAACATGAAAAGTGCCAGGAGAGAAATATATGTGAGAACAGATTGGATAAGGTTAATCATATTTAAGGTCAGCAGAATCTTTGGCAGGAAGAAAATCTTGAACTAAATTTTAAGGGTAAGAGAGAGTTTGTTACATCAAGGGAGTAGTGGCAGATGGGTGCTCCGAGATAGGCTATTGCCCACCTACCAGCACATGAAAACTTGGGATCTATTTAAGGAATCATATGTGTTTTTCATGTGGCTAGAGGAAAAGATGTTTGTTGGGAGTAGCAAGGAGGAAAGGAAATTTAGTTATCTAGGGACTACTTTGGGTGGAGCTTGGGAGTGAGACCCAAACTGAAAGCTTCGGGAGTCACCTAACTACTGGATGATTACTTGACCAGTTTGATCAGCCTGATGTTGAAGAAATCTCTTTGACAGGGAGGGGATCATGGAGGAGGCTGTGGAGACATGTTAGAGAAAATGAGAAAGCTCTTTTCATAATCCAGGCAACTGATTAACCCTGGAGAGAAGCTGCTAGAAGCAAGAGTGGTTAATCACAAAATCTGGTGGTCAATTCAATGGAGATAAGGGATAGGCATGAGTAGTTAGGGTTTTGCTGGAATTTCTTGGAAATCCAAGTGGATATGGCCAGCAAACAGCTGGATTTAAGGGTCTGGAGCTCAGGCCTGAGGTTTGAGTTGGAGATATATATTTGGTAGGCGAAATCAGTGTCTTCAAAGGAGAGTGACTGGTGAGATAAGTTCAGTTTGGGGACATGGTGAGGGAGGAAGTACAGGGAAAGGAGTATGACCGAAAATAAAAGAACGGGGTCAAGAGGAAGGAGTTTCTGGGAGGAGGAGCAAGTGGACAACAGTGTCACATATTGTATCAAAAGTAAATGAAATGAAGGCAAATTTACTCACTAGATTTGGCAATATGGGGGGAGTGGAATATATAGACACAAGATTGCAGTAAATTGAGAGTAGCTGGGATGAGCAGTGGGGGATTCAGAATATAATTTTTTAAATCTCGGCTTTCAAAGGACAGAGCTAAATGATGTCAATATTGAGAAAGATTTTTGTTTGTTTCTCTTTATGGTAGAGTTGAGTATGGCCAAATGTTGAGGACAAAGAAGCAGCAGAAAAAGTGAAAATACAAGAGTGGGAAAGGATAAATTGATTTCTCTACCTTGCACAGGAGGGACCCCCATGCCTGAGATGAGCAGGAGGAGAGAGAGGGTGGGCATAGCTGGAAATGGCCACATAAGCTGCTATGGAAGAAGAAATTGAGGGGACTTCTTGCAAAAGACCTCCCATTTCTCAAGTAAAGTACGTAGACTGATCATCTGCTTAGACAGAGAAAGTACAACATAAGGAAAAGTGTTTGAGAGAGCAGCAGTAAGAATGATGAGCTACTGCTGATGGCATTGGGGAGAGGAAGCTGAACTAAGAGACAGGAAGGATTGCTGGGAATGATTGGAAAACTTCAGGACTGGAGCAGGGGTGTCTCCAATCTGCACAGCTTTGAGTTTTTACTACCTGGGCACAAGGAGTAAGTGTAGAGAGACTGAGCTAAGATGGCCCTGGACAGCAGATTTGCTGTATAACAGCTGCAGTGTCAACCTTGCCTCTCACTTCAAGTGGTGAGAGGCTAAGTATAGGATGGGCTGTGCTTTCTTGGCTACCAGAAAATGAACCAAAGCCAGAAGGAAGCTGACAGATTGAGGAAAGATCACATAGTCCCAAGCTCAAAGTCATCAGGAGGTGAAAGAGAGTGTATGGAGATTTAGAAAGTGGGAAAGTAAGAAGTGTTGGAGATTGTTGTCAGCAGTGGAATGTTTGGAGTTGGCATGGTTTCTGGAAGGTCTGGGCTGGAGTGAAGAAAGAGTAATGGAGGTCAAAGGATTACATCTATCAGGTTTTGGCTATGCCATCCACATGGACTCTGAAGTACTGCAGGTCTACAAAAGCTGAAAAGGTCCAAGAGCCAGGGAAAAATATCATCCATAATGATGGAGGGTAGGTGACAGGTCAATAGGGGACATCTCTTGTGGCCTTACTCTTTGTGCCTCTGTGCACATGTGTGTGTTTTATATGGTGTTGCTCTTTCTGTGACTTCACTCTCTTCCAGAAGAGTCATGGTGGGAATTGGTAACACAAGAGGCTAGAGAACAACTGTAGCGATTTTAGAAAGCTCTGAGCGTGACCCCACATCAGTCCGAAATGAGTTTATTAAAAAGTCCAGATCAACTTGGGAAAGGATGGTTTTCTTTAACTGGGCAGTTTCATTATGGTACCAAATCATTTCAGGAAGAGCCACCTGGCCTCATCCAGGAAGGTGCAGAAGAGGCTGCTACTTTAGCCTGAAAACCTGGAGATTGTTCTTCAGAACTGATATCTTTCCCTTTGGGGATCTCTGGGCTTCATACTATTTTGCAGCATAAACTTTCTCAGGAAAATGTCAACACCATCATTCTTCTAAATGATGCTTCTATGGAGCATGCTTAGGTTGCGGGGTGGTGGGTGTGCTGATGGGGAAGGGGCACAATCTGTTCAGCTTTCAAGACTGAGCCAAGCATAGAAATGAAGTCCATATAGGTTTTCAACTGCTTCCAAATAAGTAGAAATAGTTTGTTTTTTTTAAAAGGATCTCTCAAAGAATACAGTGATCTAAGATCATGTTTACTTTGATCCAGGCAGCATTCTAAGAACTTAACCTAAATTTTAACACTCAATCCTTAACACAACCCTCTAAGATGTGGGTAATGTTATTCTCATTTTAGAGATGAGAAAACTAGGCACAGATTAAGTAATTTCCCTCAAAGTCATACAGCAAGGAAGCAGAACCCAAGATTCAAGGCCAGACCCTGTTTCTCCAGAGCCTGTGGACAATGAAGAAGAATGCTTCTGTGACTTAGTTAATTTATATCTTATTTGGGGGAAAAAAACAAAAATAAAAAACCTCCCTTGTAGGCTGAGCTCAGATAACTAATTTCTGAAATGTTATCCATACAGTAAAGTGACTCTTTTTCTTGAGTTACTGCTCAGATACCTAAGGCATGATATAGGGAATATATTTTTTTTTAAAGTTGAGGGTATTGGTTTTAGATAAAAAATGGAGGAAAATTTCCTCTAAAAACCCAAAGTGATGTGTTTGTGTGTGTATGTGTGCGTGTGTGATGCCTTCATTTATTCTAAATTAATAGTCAAAAATATATTTTAAGAATTAGTGAAAAGAATGGGAGATATTTAATAGATCATACCAAAAGCCACTTCTCTCTTTCCATTGTCCTGAGTGAAAAATTTCTTAATGAGAATAAGCTGTGAAAAGGATGACACCTCAACCTCTGATTTTCTCATTTGGTGACAGAATCTTGTGAAAACCTAAGGTCTGAGCATTTTGATATTCTGTTTGAAAATTCCATTAATATTTTCAATTAAAGAAATCTTCCTGAAGCCTTGTGAATGAAATCAAAGAGTTCGACATATTAATTAGGCCAAGGTGGTAGCTCTTCTGTTTGAAATTTTTGCCCACTGCCTGTTTGATTTAAGCGAATTGAAAAAGCCAACAAGAATGAAATTCCCTTTGCAGGCCACAGTGATAATCCATTTGAATTTTAATTAAATGTTTCAATTTAGATAATTTAAAATATCACACACACACAAACTAGAACCACCAGAACATTTGTGATTTACCCTGGAGAGTACTGAAGATCATGTTCTGTGTGTTTGCACTAGACTGTTTATCAGTCAATGAAGAAAGAAAAAATTATTTTTACTTCGACCTGCGGCTAGGAAAAGATCTGCCAATAGCCTACTTGCAGGAACCAGAATGTGGGAAACAAATGGAAATCTAGCAAAGTAATTCCCATCCCTAAAAAGCTTTCATGAACACAAAAGAGAGACACTCATGCTTTTGGAACCAAATACTGTTTTCCTTAACTGGGGGCTTACAGAGTTATTTCGTTTTATAAATTGTGAGGATCACTGTAATCTTCGCATCTGAGTCTGAGTGAATGCTACGATGTACTCGGTAGGAGAGAGGACAGAGAAGAACGTAAACCATCCCAGCCTTTGCTGTTTCTGAAAAGAGCATTCGACATTCGATTCCGTCGACTTCGGGGTCAGTGTAGGCACCATCCCTGCAGACCACTGACAAGCGAATGGGCCGAGAGACTCGTGAGGTCTGGCCTTTGGCCGAGGGTGGCCTCTTAGGTGTGCTCTGGCTCAGTGTGAGGATGGAGCCAGGATTCTGGGCTCCAACACAAATGGGTTGTAGACCCAGAGAGAAGGGCTTGGATTACATCACAGCCCATAGTTTTGGACTTTGAAATTCAGTGGCTGTATTGGTCCACCAGGCTCTTTGTCCTCTTCTGATCCTTGTGATACATAATTTTACCCCTTTGCTACAAGGTGTTTCCTCTGCATGACTTGACGGACAGAAGCAAAGAATCATTTCACTCAGAAATGAATCTTTCTAATTCATGCCACAAGTCTCTTTCCATATAGAGAACTAGAGGATATCTTCTTTATCTACAAAGGTATTTTTTTTTTTTTGGAAATCATCATATCCATGGATTTTTCAAGCACTTTGGAGCAGAAACTTTGATGATAAAACAAACCTCTCCAGTGAATTCCGTTATTCATTGTTTAAAAATTTGGACATATCTTGTATTTTATAATGTATAACAATCCTGCAGCTTTGGGGAATGTTCTGTGAATATGTTGGTAGTAAATTAGTGCTCCACAGCTAGTCACTGAAAGATCAGAATATGTCTCCTATCTACCGAGAAATAAGAATATCATTAAAATGATTGATGGATGGATTGGCTTCTTAGGAAAACAAGTGACCAGATGAATGGATAATTTCCTTTTTATTCTCCCTTCCTGTTTTGCCCCAGGTAGCAAACAGGAATCCACGTCTGCTTTTTCAGCTCTAGGACAGGGTATAATCATTTTGTTAGTGTCCAGATTCCTGATTTTTTTATTAGCAGACATGCATTTGATGTCAGGGCTAACCTGATAGTGGTGGACTCTGGTACAATTTGCAAGAGTTGAAAACAAATATTTGTAAATGATTTTGGCTCTCTTGTCCCTGCCAGGGCTTCCCATAATTTTTTTTGAGCAGTGGGGGGAGGAGAAGGCTAAAGCCCACTCTTGAGAAATAGGGGCCCCAATACCTATACCTCTTTCAACTCGAGTCTTGGAGTGTATTTCTCCATTTGTTTTTGGTATCTTAAGATACAACTCGAACATTTCAAAGAATAATATTTAAGATATTTCCATTTCTGCTTTAATAAACATTGTTACAACTCCAATAAGTCAATCCTTATCATTCTCTCGATTCTAGTATATCTCCTCCCTCTCTCTGTCTTTTCCTCTCTTCTCTCTCTCTCTCTTTCTTGCTCACTCTCTCTCAAAGAGAGAGATTTATTGAATTCCTACTATGTACCAGGCATTGAACAATAATAGGTACCTCAAAGCAAGTAAGTTGTCCTCAGGGAGCACACAGCTCATTGGGGGGGTCACAGGCATATAAACTAATGGTTGCAGTACAAGTGATTAAAAAAACACTCTTCCCTGTGTAGAGACTGGAAGGAGGGGACAATTGGTTTTGTTTGAGTGCTTCTTGAAGGCAGTTATAGGAGAATGGGCTTTCCAGGCAAAGGGAAATCTTGGTTTTGTGATTTTAGATCAGGTTTGCCAAAAAAGACAGAATTTAGTGCAAGGGGTTGAGGAAGAGGGAAGAATCTAGGTGACCCCCGGGTTTCTGGATTAATTTTCTCAGGATGCCTTTTCCTGAAACAGGGACTACACGATAAGAAGAAAATTTAACCCATGTCAAGACTTTTCAGGCAATGGTGTGCTGCATTCACTGCCAATTATAAAAGGGCAATATTTCCAATTAAACTTTGCCGTCTTGTCTGTTCCTAGGCAGTGATGACATTAGCCTTGAAGATCAGGCAAAGATGCGCTCTTTGCGTGGAGGCTGATAACTGCAGGTTTCACTGCGTGGGGAGGACGGAGAGCATGGCCACGTCCTAGAACAGACCCCATAAACTTGCCATGTGTGCGCTCAGGGAAGCTCATCATTGTTTAAGGCTTTCACGAGGGTGACCATCATTGCTTCTTGTAGGCTGTTATCTAATTGCAGCCTGGGTAGGTTGGATCATTAGTATTTAGAAATTAATCATCCTGCAGTGTCCAAGGTTTTTCACGTTGTGGGAAGTTTCTGAAGCATTCATTGTCCTTATTATGTGTCTTACACAGAAGTTTTATTACCAGTGGCAATGATGAATCTGTCCTTGACCCACTGAGCTTCAAGATCTCATGGCCACCCTACCATTCTTATTTGGCTGTCTGAATTTTACTGGCTCTAGGCAGTTATGGGGGCAGCGAAGCTCTGCCCCATTTATATTTTGCAACAGAGAAATGAACGCATCTTTTACAGATCCAATGTATTTTATGTGGAATATTTCTTTATATTATTCCCATATGGGCAATCCTGGAGATACATATTTATGAACGTCCCCATATATGATCAAAACATTGTAGCTTCCAGAGGCCTGGACTTTAGGATATCTAGATTGCACTGTTTTTGAGCCTAATCACATTTGTGTTGGCATATGTATTATCTTTCAGTCTTCATCTCCTTAAGGATTTTTATTTTTTCGGTTATTTTTTGCTTCAAGTCTCCTGTATATCAGTCCAACAAAATCATTCAGCACATATAGAAATAATAACTTATAGTTATTTCTTTAAGATTCATATTAACAAGATTCAACAATGAGGGGGGGCTTTAAAATAATTAACTCTACACTCACATGTAAATTTCCATAACTGTAGAGCATTTAAATTTGGGGTAGATGGAGAAATAATGCTGAGAAGATAAAGGCATTTTATTACATTCCAGAAAAGATAATCACTTCACCAGGTGCCTTACACCCCAGCCTCATTTCGTTAACCGTCTTTGGAACAACCATGTTCTGGTCTTCACCAAGTAGCAATGGAAATTAAGGAGTTGAAAGTGGGGCCACCTTATGAGATGGATACTAAACTGTTCTAGCTTGTGTCACATTTTGGCTTCTGGTACACTCAACTTCTCAGAATGACACAGGGTTATACCTGTAATTACTGAGTTTGGTTACGACTAAAATTGACTGCACATGTGTATCTGTACATTTGTTATATATGGATATAATTGCATGTATGTAGGTATGCATTTACATATGTAAGAAAGAGAAAGAAAAGAGTCTTCTAAAATTTAACCTACAACTCAGGCATTTTCACAATCAAGAGCCTTTTCTGGTCAGATATCTGCCACGAGTCCTTTAGATTTCCCAAGGGTTGCTATGACTGAATCGTACACAGGACTTTAACCTGAGTCTGTGGTTCCATCAAGTGGCTGTATTCTTGGAAAGCTCAGAGTGTAGACAGGGCATGGGCAGCTCTATGCCTCCAAGAAAGGTGGGGTTACTGGAGGAAACTCTCACCCCTTATAGTGCTCCCCTTCAAATAAGGTTCCCTACCTCTTTCCTCTCCTGTTGTGGGGAGGGGAGCAAGAAGCTGTTGCATTGCACTCCTAGAGATAGAACGGTATGTGATCTATTAGGATATTAAAGATGGAAGCTAATTGTGTAACTTTGCCCAAATCATAGTCTCTAGGACTTAAATTACTCATATTTCAGTAAAACTGAAGCTTGCAGAGAACAAGGAGTAATTTTCAATACTAATGGGGAATCACACAATATCTGCAAGGTCTCTTAGCTGTTCTTTGCCTAGGAGAGACTGTCTTACATTGCAAATTTATCATGCGTATTTGTGTAATGAACCAGACTGACATGTAGACACATTTGGGTGCCAGTCTTAACTTTGGTTCTTTTATCTTCACAATATTGTCTAGGTTTTAAATCTCTCTAAATCTCCATTTCTTCACCTGTAAAATTGTAGGCTAATAGTATCAATTTGTACAGTTGCTGTTGAGATCCAATTAAAGTCATGCTTGTAATAAGCACTTAGCACAATGCTGGACACGAAGTAGATACTTGGTAAAGACTTAGCTTTTAAATTATGAAAACCACACCTATCCACATACGAAAGTTGAGACTGGTAACTCAAAAAATAAAATTGTCTGCCCCAGTGGTTTGATAATTAATATCAGATCAAATTTATTTGTATTTGACCATATAAGTGTTGCAAGTCTTTGTTAATTGTAACAATTATGATATTGAAATAAACATAGGCATATGGTGTGCGTGTGAACATCTGAGCATGTAACCACGTGTGCCTGGATAGACTTCCCCATCATTTCTTTGAGTAATTAGCTTGTCTTTACCACCATATAAGGATTTCAGCTAACATATCACTTTGAAGTTGAAATACATTTTACTTACATAAAAACTATGCATTTAGTTCAGTGAAACCCCAAACTATTTAAATCTGCTTTGTTTTTTAAAGATTATTCCCTAATAAAAATATTTCATTGCATACCAATAAGAGAATACTCCAATTAAACGTTACTGGCTAGAAAATCTCAACATATACACACACCCTGCTCTCAAAATCCCAAATTCCCATGAATCACCTCTTGTTGATATCCATGCCATTTAGCAGCAAGTATCCTAAAATTTTTAATATTTGCATTTTGTAAAAATTGTCTGCTTCACATTTAGTGACTCAGATGAAAAAGCAAATCCCAGCCTGTTCTCCTCTGACCTGAAAAGACAAAGTGATAAATTCATTTTAAGGTTTAACTGGAGGTATTGCTCCTTGAGCAAAGGCCCCCGGAGGGAGTGAGGGCCTCATGTATGAGGCAAGAGGGGATAAATCACCCACAATAAAGAATGCCAGTACTGCTTTTGAAAAGCTGGGTTTTCATCACATAAACCAGAGTTGAATGAGTCTTTATCCCTGCATTTAAATTAAAATACTTGTCATGCCTTCTCATAACCACTAGTACCAAAAACATTTGTTACCATTCCAGAACATCTAAATGTTCGGGGGAGGTTGAGAAAAGCATATTACAGAGATCTACCTTATGGGAGTTCATCATATTTCATTAAAATTTAAGCTTGCAGAGGGCAAGGAGTAATTTCGAATGCTCGTGGGGAATCAAGCAAAATCTAAGCATCACTTAGAACTTGAAATACAATTAAGAAGTAGCACATAGAGTTGGAAATTCAAGAGGACTTTGTCTTCATGGAAACATCAAGAAGTTCTCTTTCTTTGTATTCGGTTAAAAATGTACTATAAAGACCTGTGGGATTTATTTCTGTTCATTCAGTAGATTTATGTATTTAGCAAAGAGCTACTAGGCATTTATTCCCAGAAAGTGAGTCTAAGCTCTAGTAAATTATCTGCTTCTAGTCTTTTAAAGGAAATCAATAAAAAAAAAAAAAAGAGAATAGGATCCTGTGAGATGAGTGCTTTCCCCTGATAAAGCTCCCCCTGGTCACAGCACTTGTCCAAAATGACCCTGTTGCAAACTGTAATTGTTCTGTGATTAGCGTGAACAGATGTTCCTCACTACATAGATTCACTATTGATTTTTAAATTAATAATAATGTCTTGTATTTGTATAGTTTCTTAGAGGAAACCTGAGCACTCTAAAGTTCATGAGTTCCTATTTATCTTCATGCCATCCTGCTGAATGTAAAGACTAGGTATTCCAATTGCATTTGAAGGAGGAAAAATAGAATCAGAATGTTAAATAATTGGCCGTGGAGAATTCAGAAAGCTAGTAATAGAACCATCACTTAAAATCTAATAGTCCTGACTTCTAATTCTGCCTGTTTCCCTAAAGCATCTGGTCAGTTGGGTCAACCTGGCTGATTCCCTTATAAAAAAAGGTGATCAAAACAATTCTTTGAAGTTGTCAAGGTTAATTGACATTTAAATTTCTCCTTGGTTTGATGAGCGACAACAGTTGGGCGTACAGCATTTTTATTTAGTGGACCACATGCAGTTTTAGTGGCCAGCATTACTATCTTTAGAGTGCTTTGAAGTCACATGTGTCAGAATTTAAGTCTTTGTAGGAGAACAATACAAATTTAAATATTGATAATAGGTAGGGTGTGATTTTTCAAGGACTGGGTATCAGATCGTCACCTCTCTGGAAATGTTTTGCTGACCAAAAAAATGAAATAATCTCCCCAACAAAAACCATGCTCAAAACCCTTCCTCATTGCAGCCATTTGATGAGAAGATTACTGCTGTCCTTTTAAATGTACATTTCTCCAACCTTAAAAATATTGGAAGACTGATTATTTTCCCCCCTCTTCTATTTCAGTTCTTGTCAGTTTGCCTCTCATGTGTTTATTACTTTGTCTGTTTCCTCTTTCCTGCTACCACCCACTCCTCACATAGAATTGGCAATTGTCTCCCCAACTTGTTTATTCCTTGATCCATCTTACAGCAGACTGATTTTCCTAACAAATGCCCCATGATTTTTGAAATTATGGATTATTTAGGTGCCCCAAAAGTATTTAGAATATGTTGAACATCCATATCCCAGCACCCAGCTGAAAAATGCAGCCTTAGGGGTGCAGTTGACATCCCTCTTTGTTTTTGTTTTTTTTTTAAAGATTTATTTATTTATTTAATTTCCCCCCCTCCCCTGGTTGTCTGTTCTTGGTGTCTATTTGTTGCGTCTTGTTTCTTTGTCTGCTTTTGTTTCTTTGTCCGCTTCTGTTGTCGTCAGCGGCACAGGAAGTGTGGGCGGCGCCATTCCTGGGCAGGCTGCTCTTTCTTTTCACGCTGGGCGGCTCTCCTCACGGGCGCACTCCTTGCGCGTGGGGCTCCCCCACGCGGGGGACACCCTTGCGTGGCAGGGCACTCCTTGCGCGCATCAGCACTGCGCATGGCCAGCTCCACACGGGTCAAGGAGGCCCGGGGCTTGAACCGCGGACCTCCCATATGGTAGACGGACGCCCTAACCGCTCGGCCAAAGTCCGTTTCCCGACATCCCTCTTTGAACCTGTCCCAATCGTGTCCTTTCCTTCCCTCCCCATTATCTTGAATTTGGTGGTTATCATCCTCATGCACGTTTCTGTACTTTCTATACTTTCACTTTTATATATATATCAAGATAATGCATAATATTTTCTGGTTTGTTCTGTAAATGGTATCACCCCAATCATTTCTGTCGGCAACTTTCCTTTTTCATTAGTGCTTTAAGATTTTCACTTTTGTTTTGGTTTTGAGATTTATTCACATTTGTGCGTATGACTTTATTCCATTCTATGTCATTGGATCCATACACCACATTTGATCTATTCCTCTGAAGATGGAGGTTGAGATTGTTTGCGATTTTTTTCTCAAACAGAAACAAGTGTGCAATAAACGTTTTTTGAGCATGCTTCCTTGACAGAGGGGTGAGCATTTCTCTAGGGCATGTACCCAAGTCTGAATGCTGGGTGGCAGGATCTGCTCATTTTCAAATTTAAAAGTAATTGTGCCAACTGCCACGCTCTACTTACATGACACACTCCATCCGACGCTGGCCTCCTTATTGATTTCTCAATGCAATTTCAGCTTCCTTAAGGAGAGGAGCTTCTTCTGACTTCTCTATCTGATGGGATCAACTCCAGGGACTCCTTATTGTAAGAAGTCACAAAGTCAAAGCTTTTGGACTGCATGCTGAGATGTAAACGGGTGAAAACGCAGGGTGTGGGGTGGGATGTGGTGTGGACTGTAGAGGGCACACCCCACTCGAAGACATTTACACCTCAGTTTACTTTGACACAGTTCCTGCCCAACAGAATGTATGGGTGCACCAAGCCTGACTTAATAGGCTGCTGACTTATGGACCTGAGATCATAAATTGTATGACATTTATTTTCCTGAGAACCTGTCTCGCAGGCATGTAACCATCCAGTTCCCTCCATAGCAGCGAAGAGCAAGGGTTCTGGGACTGGCCGGCCTGGGTTTGAATCCCTGGTGCGCCACCTACTGGTCGTATCCTCCGGAGCAAGTTATTCTAATGTCCACAGGGCTCACTTCCCTTGTGTATACAGTGGGGGAAATGATAGTACTTATTTCACAAAGCTATGGTGAGAATTAAGTGAGATCGTAACTCCCAACTTAGGTACTCCGTACATTTTTGTCGAATTGTCGAGGAAAGAAAATAATAAATAGTTGTATCACACCTCCTCTGCCCCAGCCATTGTTTTAGGAACTGGGGAGATGGCCTGACCTTAATGTCTGGCTCATTCCTAAATTGAGTTGCCAGCTGCACAGGTGCAAGGGCCTGCCTGTCTGAGTAGCCATTGGATGAAAGCCCCTAACATACTGCTTAGTGCACAGGGACATACAAGAAATGAATGTTGAATGAATAAATGAACCTAGTGATTCTCCTAAGGCATTGTAAATGCCCAAACCATGATCGGGCAAGTAAATTATATCTATGATAGCTTTACTCTGCATTTTATCAGAGCGTTTGAATATTAATTATGCCTCTGCAATATGCGTAATAGCCAGCCATTAGCCACAATCTGTGAGGAGTCAGAATACCACTTTCTTTGATGGTGATGAATAAAAGAGAATTGACTGTTTCTTTAATCCCTGACATGTATCCAAAATAACATGCCCAGCCGTTGATTATAATCCATCTTGTCACTTTTTCCTGACTCTAGGTCTCATTGTCCATGAAGGAGCTGCAGTTTACAGAGTGTTCAAGCGCTGGCGAGCTGTTAACTTGCACTGGGATGTGTTAAATTATGACAAAGCCACTGACATCGAAGAAAGTAGCCGGGGAGAGTCTTCCACAAGTAGGACTTTATGGTTGCCTTTGACGGCACTGCGGAACAGAAACTTGGTCCACCCAACACAGTTAACCTCCCCAAGGTTTCAGTGCGGCTACGTGTTATTACACCTTTTCAACCGGATGAGGCCCCATGAAGATTTGTCAGAAGATAACAGCTCGGGAGAGGTTGTGATGAGAGTGACTTCAGTGTAACGGAAGTGCAAGGTGACACAGTGTGGACCACCTAGCACATTCTGGAATGTAATTGCAATGAATGGCAAACCCATAGCACTTCTAAAAAAAAAAACATCTATGAACTTTTTAAAAGTTATGCTTTTTATATGAACATTTGAATTGCAAATACATTTTTCTGAAGAAAGAGTTCTCTTGTTCTTTGTTTTCTGATTTATGACATCTTTTATAAGTTGGTACTTGAAATCATTATACGTATAATTTAACTCGACTTGGTTAAAAGAATGATGAAAGTTATCCTTGAGGCCAAAACTATTTTTTCTTGCTTGTTTTAAATATATTTTTATCAAACTTTTTGCTCTATGTGTAATTTTTCAGATATGCTACAAATGGATAAGCGTTCAGGAGGCTGTGGGCACATTCCAAAGTGCTTGTCCAATACGCAAAATAGAGGTGCTTCCATGAGGCCCTGCCAGGGCCTCCTTGTGCCTGCCATTGGCAGGTAAACTCGATCACGGATTTTTTGCTGCGATGAAATACTCTGTCATCAGGAATTCAAGTTCTAAGAATTGCAACTTGTTTTCTTACTTCGGAAAAAGTTGAGAGCATATAAAAAAAGATAAAAATGAGTGGCCTGAAAGAGATTTATTCTAATACATACTACTTCGGCAGGGCATCCTACTGACTAATAAACCTAAAAGCTCACCAAAATGTTGCCTGGCCACAGTAATTGTAATGATAATAAGAGTAATGCTGCCTCACGTTTGCATAGCCTTCTAATAGACCTATTGCAATTATTTTGGTTAATTATTAGTGTCTTGAATCCTAAGAGCACCATTTTAATTAGATTTCCATTTCGTAAAAGCGTATATACCTACTTAGTCATTAAACACTGATCATAATACTTGGTTTAATGAAGTCCCAGGAAATGTGTTCACTGGCAGCCAGAAGTGCTTGCCTTATACTGGATGAGTATTTTTTTTAAAGGAGAAGAAAAATGGAGCTACTGACTCCCCAAGAACAACTTGCTAACTAGTGGTACCTGGGGATTTTCCACCATTTTATCCTCTTAATGGAGGTAATTGGCATGTTTTAATGGGCATTGAGAGAATAGATAAGAAAGCAGGTGCGTGTGTGGCCTGGATGTGATGGCTCTTTGAAGTGATTGATGATTAGATTTAAAAGCATGTAGGATGAAATGCTTTACATTCTATTTTCTAAAAATAACTTTGGAGTGAATTAGAATAGAATAGGTAATGTTTACAGGCAATGTTGTGATTCCTATACAGCAAATTCTGCCAATACTTAAAAGGGTATTTTCCCAGTTGAAAAACTGCATCACAATGAGTTAAGAATTTAACAATTTGCAGAAATGTGAAGAATGAATCATCAAGTGAGGAAAGAAGGAAAATTCAGCCAAAATTTAGAGACAGATTTCAGAAGTGAGAGTGATAAATGGTCTTATTCTAAAAAAACCATATCTGTTTGTTTTAACCCAATATCACGCTGGGGTTGTACACATGCACGTTATCCTGGGCGAGGCACACCGGGTAGAAGTGAGACCTAGAAAACTGGTCTTTGTCCCTGAAGGTCTTACTGTCTAGGACAGGAATGCAGGTTATTTAATAGAGACACCAGAGAGGCAAATCGACTGTCAAAGCAAGAATCTGTCATTTGCACCCTGCGTGTGTCAATATTTGTCCTGAACAATTAAATCGCCAAGGCCAGTCACGAACAGCACAATATTTACTGAGAATAGTTGTGGGTACTGTTGGCCCACCTTATATGATACTTTAGATCATCGTGTTA
Source organism: Dasypus novemcinctus (assembly GCF_030445035.2). NCBI lineage: Eukaryota > Metazoa > Chordata > Mammalia > Cingulata > Dasypodidae > Dasypus > Dasypus novemcinctus. The sequence goes on along the minus strand of NC_080674.1, from coordinate 17,042,722 downwards.
AAAAAACTGGCTAAAGTATTAGATATAGATTAGGCAATCATGGCTCCAGTATTTTCAGCAAGCCAGCCCTTTAAATTAGTGTGCATTTTGTTTTTATATCGACTCAATCAAAAATAAAAAGGGGGCAGCGTGTAAGAAACCCTCTTTCTGTCTCCTGGGCAGGGGTGTGGGGCACGTGCAGTGGAGACACCTGGACAAGACAGTGCTTGAAATTGTAATACAGGTGCAGAACCCAAAGCAATAGCAGAGTGAGAGTCTGGCAGAATTTTCACTCAACAAAATGAACCATCTATAAAATGATTACATAGAAACTCCAAAGAAACAATCCAAGAGGTCTGTTCGGAGAATTGAATTCACTTCTTCTTCTTCAAAAAAAAGTTAAAGTCTCACTATCATTCAATATGAGCTATGATATAAATAATTAACTTTCCAGTTGTGAACGCCATACCACCCTAAATGTCAAAATGCATTTGTGGTAAGGTAATGAATTGGAAATTCTTTATTTTTGACCTCTTTCCCAATAATACGAAAATGTACACCTGTATGCAGTCTCTCTGGACATTCATTTTATAGCGTAAACAAAATGAAGCACCTTCTGTATGCCAAGCACGGTTAGTACAGGGCTGCAGAAGGACCCAGACAAGTCCCTGCTGGCGGGGAGATGCGAGTGGGGGACACAGGGCACCTCATCATAGGTGCTGGGATGCAGGTAAGCAAAGGGAGGGAGGGATGCGGCCATCAAGAGGGGTCAGCTCTCCCTAGGGCAGCTGGGAAGGGCATCACAGAGGAGCCGCCAGGACTCAGGTCCAGAAGAAAGAGCAGAAATTTGCTACTCAGACAAAGGAAGGAGAGTTGCTCCAGGAACGGCTCTGGGTGATGTTCCAGGAATGGTCAGAGGTTTCCAGTGGGAGAGCATCAGATGCTTGTGATGACATATCCCAACCCTCTGGGGCTGGCTAGTAGCTGGAACTTAGACCCATAGGGGATCGTGAGAAGACGGGGGTCAAGCAGCACAGGGCAAGGTCACGTCTGGGGGATAGATGTCCTCTCTCAAACCCATCCTGTGAATAACACTCCCAGTCCTCAAGTTTTGAGGCCAAAATGTAATGAATTGTCATCATAGCCTCAGGAGATGGGGAGAAATTCTACAAAATGAAATGGTAGGCAGTGCTCATAAACAGATAATTGCTATAAATTTGATAATGCATAGAAATTTGGGGCATCATAGGGCTCTGCTTTACTCCTCTTTTCCAGGAGACAGCGAAACTCACGTTTTGTAAGAGGAAAGTGCAAGACAGAGCTTGTGCAATAGGTGGTGGTTTCTTCATTACTAAAAGTGTACCCAGACACGTCCTAAAGTATATCATCCATTTTTTATCCCATATATCCCCAGATCTAAAAATATACCAAAATAAAACCAGCTCTCTCTTTGCTTTTGACCTTCGGCTGCTTTTCTTTTCCTTTCTGTTCCCGCCCCCTCTCCCTTATAGGTTAGTACTGTCAGGCAAGTGCTCTCATTCCTCCCTTGTCTATGGAGGCAAACAGCCAAATAAATCTGCCTTTGTTGATCCAGAATTAGATCAGTTGTATTCTAGCAATTAATGTGCCCTTTCCAAACAGAGGCCAGGCTTTGTCCATATTGCCTTCATAGCTTCTTTTTTTAAAACTTTTTGTTTAGAAATAATTTCAAACTTCCAGGACAGTTGCAAAAGTAATAAAGATACCTCCCATCCAGATGCCCAGAGCCAGTCACTTTTAACATTTTGCCACATTTGCCGTCTCCTTCTATCTATCCATCTTTCTATGTATCCATCCATTTTCTAAACCTTTGAGACTGGATTGTATACGTCATGCTCTTTGAACACTTAATACTTCCAAGGCATTTCCGAAGAAAAAGACTATTCACGTATATAACCACCTTAAGTACAGTTACCAAGTTTAAGAAACTTAACATTGATATAAAACTTACAGACTACACTCCTTTTTTTTTTCATTTATCCCAACAACATCCTTTAGTGCATTTTCTCCATTAATAGCTCCAATCTGGGATCATGTATTGACTTTAGTTGTTATTATCTCTTTATTCCTCCTCTCTCTCTCTTTTTAAATTGTAGATATGTGGCATGAACTTTCCCATCTCAACCATTCTCAATCAGTAGGATTAATCACATTCAATGCTGTGCTACTCTCACCATCATTCATTACCAGAACTTTTCCATCACCCCAAACAGAAACTGTACCCATTATATATTAAACTCCCCACTCCCTGATAAATCCAGCTCCTGGTAACATGTACTCTACTTTCACTCTCTATGAATTCGCATATTCTAGCTATTTCATGCAAGCGGAATCATATAATATCTGTTCATTTGTGTCTGACTTATTTCTCTCAATGAGATGTCTTCAAGATTCCTCCATATAGTAGCACGTATCAGAACTTGTATTCCTTTTTAAAGCTGAATAATATTCCATTGTATGTATGCTTATCCATTCATCTGTTCTTGGACCTTTGGGTCACTTCTACTTTTTGGCTGTTGTGAATAATGTTGCTATGAACATTGGTGTACAAATATCTGTTTGAGTCCCAGTTTCCAATTCTTTGGTGTAAATATCTAGAAGTGGGATTGCCAGGTCATATGCTAGTTCTATGTTTAGCTTTTTGAGGAACTGCCAAACTTTTCACAGCAGCTGTACCATTATAGCTCTTTTTTTTTCACTTATGCATTTAATAACAGTAAGTTACAAATATCTAATATTTTTTAAAAAATTATTTCCAAGTTCATCCTTCATCAAACTAAGATGTGGTTTTACGAAGGTGTGTGTGTGTGTGTGCACATGTATGTCTGGTTTATATAAAATGACATAATTTATATAAACATAATTTAAAATCCTATGTGTTAAAACATGATTGGTTAACTAACTTAAGAAAATGCTTGACGCAGTTAGCTCAATTCCATTTCATCAGTTCAGAAGAAAAGTTGCCATCACGTATGCAGAATTGCAGCAGATGCTGCAATTTATAGCAAAGCTCGAAGTCCTTGGGCCCCAGTGGTACCTAGAGATTAATTCATTACCTTCATAAAGGTGCCAATTTACACTCAGTGGGTTTATCTAGTAAATTATTCAAAGAGTTTAAAATTCTTTTATGAGATTTCTCTCCCTGTGAAAAATAGAACATTAGGAGCCAGTGGGAGAATGAAACTAATACATGCTTTCTCGTAAAATGTTGGTATGTTTTTTTAAAAAAACAAAACATTATAAACCTTAGGCCAAAGCATCTTCTATTCTTTTTCAGAGCAAGGTAACAGCCACTAAATTTTCTGGTAACTTTTTCAGATTTTTGAGGAATATTCTACGGGTGATGTGGCTTTTCAGGGGAAATTGTCTTTTTATAATACGATAAGTTAAAAAAAAAGGTTTGCTCGAAGATGAAGAGAATGGAGCTTAGCATGTGTAACTGTGTAATGATGATCTTGGCATTTTAAAATCTAACTTTCTGGACCCATCGAGCAGGAATATTCTTCCAGCTGCTGGATCACACAAGAAGCATCAGCTGGAGTGAGAAATGCCTTATGCCAGTGGCACTTTTAATTTTTCACACAGCTGCACAGGACCTTTGTAGCCACAGAAGGTGGTTGCTTCCCATAAGCTGCTGTGACTATGAGGACGGTGTGAACTGAGGCTAGAGATGCTTCCTATGGTACTCTTAGGAATTTTAGGTTCTAATAAGAGGAAAGAACAAAAGTATTGATTAGTAGTCCAAGAGAAGAAGAAAAAAGTCCTTTAAAAGTGGTTGGTTTTCCTAGATGCAGCTCTCAAGATGCTCACTCGTCTATGTCCCCATTCTTGTTTATTAATCCTTGTTTAGGCAAATTCTCTCCCTTATGCCATTGTTAAAGTTACTGTTACCCAGGCACACAAGGGGGACCTTAGGCTGTTCCTCCTTAGCACCTTAATAAGGATTTGAGCACCCTAGGAGCTGGAAAGCCTGTCCCTCATCCCAAGATAAAGAGCAGTTCAGGCAGCACCAGTGGAAGGAAAGAGGGGAAGATGGTGGCAGCAAGCCCCAAGGACTGCCTGGAGGCAACAACAAGAGGAGCCTGCCTAGCAATATGGGAACAGACACAGGCTGATTTCAAGAAGCAGACTTGTGGGGGATGAAGTCAAAGAAATTGGCAGTAACAACAAAATGATTGGAGTGCCATGGTGCTGGATACGAGAATTCGAAGAAAGGAGCACTTCAAAAGGGCAAACGACTCAGGCAGGGTTTACAGTCGGTTTCTTAAAGGAAGCAACCTCTAAACTGAGACGTTACAGGAGAACCAGGAGCTAACAAAAGGAGCAAAGGCAGAGCGGTCACAGCAGCCGGGAATATTGGAAGAGGAGCAGATGTGGAGGTCTAAGGTGCGGAGAGAGAGTAAGAGCTCTCATGGGTGGCCCTGGGTCTCCTGGTGCCATGTGCCAACCCTGAGACGGGGAGCACAGGGCAGAAGAGGTCCAGAAGGAGCGAGCCGAATGTCCCTAAATTCTGTTGTGGATTTGCTGTAAGAAACGGGGAGATGTCCAGGAGATGGATGTGTGGGTCTAAAGCTTAGTTTACTGCTAGAAATGTGCATGTGAGATATTGATGGAAACAACGCCTTGGAGAATGAGAACACTCAGGGAAGGCGTATAGGGTGAGAATTGCAGACAGAGGTGGGAGGAAAACGAGGGAGAGAGATGTCTAGAAGCCAAGGGGAAAGGTTGTTTCCCAAAGGAATAGTGGTCAAGGGTGCTTGATGCAACTGAAAAGTAGGATCATGACTCATCTGCTGGATTTACCAGCAAGGAACATCTTGGTGGTGGTTTCGGTGAAATTGTGGGTGGATGGTGGGAGAAAGCATGGTTCAATTACCTGTTAAGTGAAATGGAGCGAGAAGTTCAATTGTGAGTAACAGTGAAAAGTAGGAGGTAGATGTTTTCTCAAAGGAGGATTTTCTTTTCTCCGCCCCCCCCTTTCATTTATTTTTCTTCCTCTCCTTCGTTTAAAGATGTGAGAACCTTGAGGATGTATAAATGATGTTGGAGAGGACCTGGGGAGGCAGGGAAAGATTGAGAAATTGGGACTGCATATAAATGAGAGAGATGCAGGACCCCTAAACAAGGTCCAAGTGTTGATGGGACCCGGAACCTGGGTAGATGTCAGGCTTTCAACCAGAGTTGTGCCAGAGGAAAAGGAGGGAGAAAGGTAGAGATTGTTGCAGGTAAGTATGTAGGTTTGGTGATAGAAATTGGAGCACTATGCCTGACGGTCCCTATTTTCTCTTCAGAATAGGGAGCAGGGTATATCAAATCAAATCTGTTCAAAACAGAACTCTTGATTTCTCCTGGAAAATCCTTTTTTTCCTGCCATCTCAGCATATGAAAATTGTATTCTTACAGTTAGTTGCTCAGTCCCAAAATCTTGGATTCATCCCCGATGCTTCTCATTCTCTGGGATCCCACATTCATTCCACTTGTGAATTCTATTGTTTAAAACAGTGCCCCTCAATCCAGTCACCTTTCTTCACCTCCCCTGCTGGTCCAAGCACCATCTTCTCTCATGCAATAGCTCCCTGAGGCCATGCTTCACCTCTGTAGTCCAGTCTCAACAGTGCAGCCAGAGTCATTTTAAAATGCCAATCATGTTGTGCAACGCATCTATTCAGATCCTCTACTGACATTCCATCTCACTGAGAATGTCAGTGTCCTCACTGAGGTCAACCAGGCTCTGCAACATTTGCCTTGGATTGCCTCTCTGACCTCAGCTTCTATTCTCATTTGCTCACTGGCTCTTGCTCATTTTTAAACATAGAAAGCATGTTCTTTGGAAACTTAACTTGCTTTTCCCTCTATCTAAACTGGGGTTCTTGGCCTTTTTTGCTCCATGGACCCTTTTGCCAGTCAGGTGAAAACCACGATCCCCTTCTCAGAATGTAGAGGCAAATAGTTTTATGATACACAACTGGTGTCAATTCTAACAACTACCGTAATTTCCAAGTATGGATAATCATAAGCCATTTTTTGAGATATGCAACAACTGAAATGTGATATGAAATGAATACTACTGCAATTTATTGCATACACTGATAAATGAAGGAAATGTTAGATTTCAGTTAGAAGTCAGAGAAAATAAAGATGACAAGTTGACTTTTTTCATTTCAAGCTTACTGGACCCCCTGGTTAAGAACCCCTGATCTAAAGTATTCTTGCCCACATGTCCTTTTGGCCCACTACTTTACTTCCTCATATCATGAGCTGTGGTAGTTTTTCAGCTGCTAAAACAAATACTATTCAATAGATTGACTTAAACAATGGTAATTTATTGACCGGTAGTTTTGAGTTGTGGAGAAGTCCAAAATCGAGGCATCCGCAATGTGGTGCTTTTATGCCAAAGACTGTGGTATTGTGGGGCTGGCTGCCATGGGTCCTGGGGCTCCTTGGCTTTTCCATCACATGGCTATTCTGCTCCTTCCATTTCTGGCTCTTCCCATGGCTTCCTCGCTCTGTCTGAAGTGTGTTCTGCTTATAAAGGACTCCAGTCAACTGGATTAGATCCCAACCTGATTCAGTTGGCCACACCTTAACCAGAAACATCATTTCGAAAGCTCCTGTTACTACGGGTGCACGCCCTCAAGTATGGATTAAGATTAAGGGCATGCTTTTCTTCTGTAGGGCTCATCATTTCAATTTACCACAGATCCTTCCAGACCACCCTAAAATGGCAGCCCTCTATCACTCTGCCATTATTTTAAAAATGATGGAGGATATTATTTATATGAAGCATAGACACTTTCTATCTCTTCTGAATCAAGCAGATACAATTCAATGGGTTGGCTTTTAGTCATGGTAATTTATTAGCTTACAAAGCTTACAGGTTCAAGGCTAAGAAAATGTACCAATCAAAGCATCATCAGGCAATGCTTTCTCCCCAAAGACTAGCTGCCAGCAATCCTGTATAACTCTGTCACATAGCAATGCACATGATGGCATCTGCTGGTCTCTCCCTTTTCTTCTGGGTTTTGTTGCTTTCTGCTTCTTGCTTCCATGGCTTTCTCTTTGTTTGTTTGAATTTTTCTCTCTTTCAAAGGTCTCCAGTAAGGGAATTAAGACACACCCTGGGCCATGACTTAAATAACCTAACAAAAAGGCCCTACTTACAGTAGGATTACATCCACAGGAATGGATTAGCTTTAAGAATATGATTTTTCTGGGGTCCATTCAGCTTCAAACCATTTATCCAATAGTTATTTTGCTAGTTGGGATCCTTGAAAATGCCCTACAAAAATTGTAAGGGCATTTAGTATTGGAATAAAGTCTCATGAAAGGAAGAAGAAATTAGTTTTGGGGACACCATAAGATAGGCCATCTACCAGATCCTGGTTTAATGTATTGGGCTATGATTAATTTTGTTATCATGGTACATCTGGAATTGTTTTAATGACTACTGAATAATCCGTTTCTCATTATATCAGTTCCCTGGAAACTCCTCTTTTCATTGCAAAGTTGCCCATGCAATTAATGTCTAAATGGCTTCTGTAGTATATTGGTGATCACCAGAGTCAAATTCACCCTTTAGTTATATCAAGGTCTTCCCAGCTGTGGAAAAATGAGAGTCTAGAAAGAGCCAGATGGAGAGTTCCAATGTCAACCTAGAAGAACTTGATGCAAAAGGAGTGTGACAGAGAGTTCCACCGTGTGGAGTAATTTTTCAGATTTTCAGCTTTACCAACACTGGACACATGTGCAAGGCAATATTTATAGACAACTTGCCTAAGTATTTTTTCAGTCATAATGAAAGAAATGACTCTGAAAATAGATTTGTCAGTTTTAGCTTATTGAGACCATGCTTTTAATTAATCCCATTTACTCAGGCTGAATTTCCTGTTTTTGACAGGCTTCTCCCAAGTTTGAACAGTCCCCGTTTCCTGGTATTTAATGGAACAGTAAAGAACAAATACTCTCTGCCCCTACTTCTGGTACCCCATGTGCATCTGTAGATACTTCATGTCCTAGTTTCAAGGCTGCTAAGACAAATACCACATGACAGATTGGGTTGTAAATAGGAATTTATTGGCTCATGGTTTCAGAGACTAGAAGGCTTGCTTCCTCCAGGGTCAGTAGCATTCTGGGAGGCTGGAATTCCTTGGGTTCCTTGGTTTTCCCATCACATGGCCATGTCCTCTCCTTTCTCTTCCAGGTTCCATCAACTTTTGGCTCTTATCTGTGGCTTTCTTTCTATAAGGCTTCCAGTGATGGTATTAAGACCCGCCCTGATTCAGTTGAACACATCTTAACTAAAAATAACACCAGAAGAGCCTATTCACACCCACAATAATGGATTACGATTAAGAACAGATTTTCTGTGGTACATAATTCAACCTACCACACTGCATCACCTAGATCCAATGCTGCAAGAAGAGTCCTGTGTGAACGTGTGTTTGCCTGAGCATGGGGGGTTGTCAGCAGAGGGATGTGGGTTGGGAAAACAAAGAGTGGCAGCTCATGGCTCAATGTTACTGATTAAGCACCTTTCAGCCTCTTCTGCAAGGAAGATTGGATAATGAGTGAGAAGGAAAGAACTGAAAACACACGTATATGAGACAAGCAAAAGATAAGATTTTGTATTAGTTTCTTATGGCTGCTATAACAAATTACCACATGTACAGTGTCTTAAAACTATATAAATTTATTAACTTACAGTTCTGGATGTCAGCAGTTTGAAATGGGTCTTACGAGGGTAATAACACCTCCTCTCGTACTTTGACCCTCTTGAGTCCATTTTTGTAAAGACTTGTGAATATATTGGCTTCACATGCACAATCCAGGATCCTCATCTCAAGATTCTTAAATTAAAAACAGATCTGTGAAGCTCTTTTTGCCATATAATAGAACAAGTTCACAGGTTCTGGGGATAGGACATGGACATCTTTGTAAGGTTAATATTTAGCCTACCTCATATGTGCTCTTTAAACTGTGCTCATGTGCAAGTACATTATTTTGAATGCCTAAACTTTTGTTAAGCCTTCCTCTTTCAAGACTAGGTACTGGCTGGGAATGGACACTGATGGTATAATTCTCTGTAGAGATCAGAATTGTATCTCTCATATTTGAGTCGTCAAATTATTTACAGTTAAATCTGAGAAGCATATGGGGCCAAACCACCCACTAGCTCAATGAAGGAGAGAAGAGCAAGAGAAAACATTGTTCCAGCCCTCCCTTCCAGGGTCCTTGGCTGTTGCTGCAACTAAGAAGTAAAGAATTGAGAGCACCAATTTCAGCAGTTCTATCGAAGTTGCAAATTGCTTGCCTGCTCAGGCTCCAGGAAGACCCCATCTTAGAGCAATCTGCTTCAGTTTCTTAGTAATCCCTTTATGGCAGAGAGCTCCTTTACCCAGAACCTGCCTTTTGAATTAAGAAGCTCAATGGAATTCACCAAGGATGAAAATGTGGGTCAGATCAGTAAGCAGAATCATGTTATTATTCAAATTTTACTTGCTTTTGTTTTAATTTAATTTATTTGTTATTTAAGTGTAGAATTATTTTAAATGTAGAATATGGAAATTACAGATGAGACTAGTTTTTAGAAGGCAGAATTTATGATATAAATTGATTGATTGCCTCCTTAAATATAATTTTCCAATATAATTGTTAAGTATAATGACTTGTTTGAAGACCCCAAAGTGTTTGAGATAGTAAAACAACAGCTAATAGTAATGAGTTCTTGTTCTGTGCAAGGCACTATTTGGGAAATTTATTCTGTCCTCTTTATGGATGAATGAACTCTGGAATAAAGAGGCTAAGAGAGTTGTGGAAATTGGCAAGTTGGGTACAAACTTAAACAACTTTATTCAAGTTCCCTTTATCTTCAAATCAATGATATTAAGCTTTCCACTTAATGGAGTTTTGTTGTTTTTTGTTGCTGTTGTTGTTTTTAAAGATACTTAGACTACATAAATGTTACATAAAAAATATAGGGAATTCTCATATACCCTACTCCCTATACCTCCCACATTTTCCCACATTAACAACATCCTTCATATTGTGATACATTTGTCACAATTAATGAACACATTTTGGAGCATTGCCACTAAACATGGATTGTAGTTTACATCGTAGTTTACACTCTCTCCTGCACAATTTTGTAGGTTATAACAAGATATATAATGGCCTGTACCTGTCATTGCAATGTCATTCAGGACAATTCCAAGTCCTCAAAATGTCCCCATATTACACCTATTTTTCCCTCTCCCTCCCCTCAGCATCTCCAATGGCTGTTGCTTCCACATCAATGATATAAGTTCTTCCATTGCTAGAATCACAATAAAGCTATAGTAGAATACTAGTAAGTCTACTTTAGTCCGTAGTTCATTCCCCAATCCTGAGGATTATGGGACAGTGATGCTCACGCCACCTTTAATTGAGAGGGGTCTTTGATCCCATAGGGCTGATGGATGGAACTCTCTTGCTTGCTGTTGTAGACTCTCTCAGTTCCTCAGGATAGTTGTAGTCAGTCATCATCTCCTTCTTGGTTGTCCTGGTGGGTCCAATTAACAAGAGAGTAGATGTTTTAAAGATAACGAGCTCTTCAAATCAGTCCTTTTTTCTCTTTTCCCTAAATATCCAAATAAAGGAACTTAAAAAATCCATCATGGCAAGGTGCTAAGACCCTAAATGAGTCCCTATAAACTTCCCCGCCCTTTCCTCATCACTAGTACTTGTGTGTTGGTTTGGACTTTTCAAACACTGTTGTGTGCCCAACCCAACACTCATTCCCCACTACTTTACATCTTGCCTCCTGCAATAGTCATATCATGCATAACCTTACTTTTCCCAATTTCCTTCACCTTGGGATGTGCCACAGTTCTGGACAATGAAACATGTACAGAAACCAGCTGGGTTACCTCTGAGAATGTTTCTGATTTCCTATTAGAAAGGGACAAACTGGGGACACTCCCTCCTTCTTCTGCTTTGAATGAGTATGTGGTGGCTAGAACTACAGCAGCCACTTTAAAATCATGAGTCAAAGGATAAGAGCTACAAATATATTGGTTCTGACATCACTGAACCTTTAAACTGATGCCAGCAGCTACTTACCTCTTAGCTTCTTGTTATGCAAGAAGGATGTTTAGGAGTTGCATTTCCTGTTTTTGTATTTGTTTTTGCAGACAAAAGGATTTCTGTTGCTAACAGAACACCAAATCTCCTACTTTTCCCTCACACTCCATTGTGGAATTTTCAGCTTCTAGGAAGTCCTGCCATCATCTCTTCACTGACTACACTCCCAATACATTGCTGATCATTTGAGTCTCACTCATGTCCTACAATGAGATCCAGGCTTTGGGCTGTCTGTCCTTTGGGATTTCCTTGTCCCAGGCTTTGTAAAACCCCAGCCAGATGTGCCAATTAATTTTTTTCTTATAAACTAATTTTATTGAGTTTTATGTACATACAGCAAAATACACAGTTAAGTGTATATTTGATGAGTTTTAACAAATATATATACCTGCATAAGAAACACCCCAATCAAGATGTATAATATACCCATCACCCCAAAAAGATCTCCCATGTTCCCTTTCAGCCAACAACTGTGCCTCTCCCTACCCCACCCCATCCCACCCTCACCCAGGGCATCTAGTATTCTCATTTCTTTCAAGGTAGATTAGTTTTGCCTGTTCCTGAACACACATAAATGAAATATGTATACTATATACCTACAATATGAACTTTTTTGTCTGACAATGTTTTTCTGCATAATGTTTCTGAGATCCATCCATATTGTTGTGGTTGTCAATTATGTGTTCCTTTTTTATTGCTAAGTAGTATTTTATTGTATGAATATATCACAATTTGTTTATCCATTCTTCTTTGATAGGCATTTAGTTTGTATCCAGTTTGGGGCTATTACGAAGGAAATGACTGAACTTTCTTAAACAAGTCTTTTCATGAACATATGTCTTTTTTTTCTATTGGGTTAAATTAGCTAAGAAAGGAATTTCTGGGTATACTATATAAGCTTTTTATAAACTTTTATATAAATTTTTATAAATCCTACTTTATCTTTTTTCTAAAATTCCTAGTCAAACCATTGTATTTCCATATACATTTTATAATCAATTTGTAATTTTACAAAAAAGCCTGATTTTTTTTCTTTGGATTCACATTGAACTTATAGGTGAAACTGAGAAAAATGGACAATGTAACAATATTGAGTTTTCTAATACATAAAAACTTACTTAGGGGAAGCCGATGTGGCTCAAGTGATAAGGCCTCTGCCTACCATATGGGAGGACCCAGGTTCAATCTCTGGGGCATCCTGGTGAAAAAAAGAAGAGAAAGCGTGCCTGTGCAGCAAGCCAGTGTCTGTGTGGCAAGCTGGGTGCCTGCACGGTGAACCAAGTGCCTGCATGGCGAGCCAGTGCCCATGCAGCAAGATGAGTGCCTCACTGTGAGTCAGTGTCAGCAAAAGTGAGTTGCAGCAAGATGATAATGCAGCAAAAGAGAGATGAAGGGAAGAGTCAAGGTGAAGCACAGCAGAAACCAGGAACTGAGGTGACACAATTCACAGGGAAACTCTCTCCACATCTGAGGTCCCCAGGATTGAATCCCAGTGAATCCTAGAGGAGAAAGACAAGAAGAGAAGACAAAAAGAGAAATAGATACAGAAGTCACACAGCGAACAGACACAGACAACAAAAAAAGCAGGGCAGGGGAGGGGGAGGGGAAGAAAAAACTTAGGATTTCATTTAATTTATCTCAACAAAGTTTTGTAGTTTTACGTGCAGAGGCCTTTACATCTTTTGTTAAATTATTTCTAAGTATTTTACATTTTTATGCGATTGTAGATGGTGTTATCATTCAATTTGTTTTTCTGCTTGTTTGTTTTTGGAATATAGAACTACATCACTTTTGTATATTGACTTGTATCCTACGACATTGTTAAATTCATTCATTATTCACATAGGTTTTGTTGTTGTGTGTTGTTATTGATTCCTTATGAGTTTCTACACATACAACCAGGTCATCTGTAAATAATGGCAGTATTATTTCCTTATTTCTACTAAATTTGGGTTTAATTTTTGCTTCTTAAGATAGAAGCTTACATAATGAATTTTAAACTTTCATTCTCTTCTAATAAAAGCATTTTAAATTACAAATTTCCTTCTAAGTGCTACATTAACTACATTCCTTAAATTTTAATATGTTGTTTTCCTTATTATTCTGTTCAAAATGTTATAAATTCCCATTCTGGCTCATAGATTATTTAGAACTATGTTATTCCAAAATATTTGGAGGCTTTCTAGATCTCTTTTTGTTGCTGATTTATGATATTTAAAATTTCATCCATTGTGGTAAGAGAGGAAATTCTCTAATCCAGTCCACTAAAATGTATTAAGACATTTTGGGGGGCAATATATGGTCTATCTTTCTTAGACTAATCATCTATTGCTTCATATCAAGCCACTCCAAAATTTAGTGGTTTGATAACAATTTATTATTTTTCATAATTATTTTAGTTGTCTGGGTGATTCTTCTGCTGATTTCACCTGACCTCACTCATGTGACTGCATCGAGCTAGAAAGTCGGTCAGGGGCTGGCTATGGCTTAGACAATGAACAACGCTGGGCCTCCATGAAATATTTCATCCCAAAGGCCAGGCTTCTTCACATGGCATCAGGAGCATTCCAAGATGCCAAATGCAGTAAGACAGGGCAGAAAGTAGGCCCAAACAATGGCCATTTCTCAAGGAAACTGGAAGATATTTTAAATGTCAGAGCCAAGAATGAAGAAACCACTCCCATGGCCTCATCCATGAAATTTCATTTAACTGGAAGGTTGGTTGGGAATGGGCTCAGGTGGGACACTTGCCTCTCTCTCCATATGATCTTTCAACTCACAAAGGTTAGACTGGGCTTCCTTGCACAGTGGCAATAGCATTCAAAAATGGTGACAGTAGAAGTGGCAAGCCTTCTTGAGGTATTGGCTCAGAAATAGTATGACATCAATTCTGCCATATTTCCTTGGTCAGAACAAGTCACAAGACCAGCTCAGATTAAAGGGGTAGGAAAACAGACTCATCCTTTTGATAGAAGGAAAGCCAAATGATCTGTGTCTCTGTTTAATGTACTCCACTTCAAGAAGTTTCCATGGATATTGAAAAAAATGCTCCTGCAACTGTTGTTTGTTGTATCACACAAATTTCAATTAGGTCAAATTGGTCGATATTATTCAAATCTATATTCTCATATTTTTTTTATCTATATATTTTATCAATTAGTCCACTCAGATTATGGATATGTTTGCTTGTACATTTTTGTTCTATATGTTTTGAAGTTGTTTTTACGTTTCAGATTTTGGGGGATTGAACCATGTAACCCACAAAACACAGGTTCAAGATGTAACCAAATTCAATTAGGGTGGGCCTTAATCTATATGATTGGGTGCCTTATAAGCAACAGAAATTTAGAGCAGTCAGTTCAAAGAAGTCAGAAGTCATGAGAAACCAGAAGTAGAAGCCCAGAAACCTGCCAAGTGATGGAGAATTACCATAACCAGAATACTACAGAATTTGAAGAAAGCCTTGCCTTGCTGACACCTAGATTTTGGACTTCTAGTTTCCAAAACTGGGGGTCAATAAATTCCTATTGCTTAGGCCAACCAGTGTGTGGTGTTTGTCTTAGCAGCCTGGCAGACTAGGACAGACTCATTAGGGCTCTTGATAAGTGACCTTTCTCATTATAAAATAATTTCTTCTTCATCTCTGATAGGGAAGTCACAGACTTGTGTTAGACAACCATTGCCCAGACTTCACCTATCTCCACCTCCTTCTCTGTTGTGTGCCATTCCACAACCTGTGGGAGGTGTGTAGTCTAATGAAAAGGACCTACCAGATCTCAGCAGGCCCAGATGCTTATGTCAGTGACAGGGACCCCTCCCCCAGGTGGAAAAATAACCACACTCAAACAGCATAGATCAGTCTCTCTTCTCTGGGGAGATGTGGGACATGCTGAGCTGCCATCTAGAGACCTCGATCTGGAGCAGTTTTCAACCACCCCAGGGGACCAGCTGTGATGGAACTTCTTCCCCTGTTCCTTTGGACTCTGTGCTAAGTAAAGGACAAGGAAATATGTCCTTTCTGAATTCTTTATTCTGTGCAATAAAGGGGTCATTTGCTGGAAGTTACTACTGTGCCCTGAACCTGTGTTTCCAAGATGCACCATTGTGGCAACTCATTCCTTTAACTCTGGCGTGGAAATTTACTTGCTCTGATATTAACTTTGCCAAAGTAGCTTTCTTACAGCTACTGTTTGCTTGGTACTCTTAGCTTATTTGTGTTTTTATATTTAAAGTTCATCTCTTGTAAAGAGTATAGAGTTGAGTCCTGGTTTTTTTAAAATATATCCTCTGGAAATTTCTGCTTTTCCATTAGAAGATTTAGTCTATTTATTTTAGTGTAATTATCTATCTAATTGGGTATATGTCTGTCAACTTGTTATTTGATTTGTTCCTTTTATTTTTTCGGATGTTTTTCCTTTCTTGCTTCTTGTTAGGTAAATATTTCTGAGCATTTTCAGTATTCCATTTTATTTCCTCTATTGGCTGTATAGTTATACCTGTTTATTTACATCAAAACTACAAGGCCACCTGTTATTTGTCTCATTAGAAATTCAATACCCATCCTTTGTGGAAGAGCAGGACCTCATCCTCTTCCCTAATAAGGGATGGATGAGGCATTTGCAGAGTCCACACTATTTGAGGAAGGGCCATCAAGTATTCGATATACTGGTCCCAGGTGATAGGCTCCCATTCAGACCTGTAATGCCCTTTGTAGATGGCAGCTCAGATGCTTCTGCTAAACTTAGACCAGAGTCACTGCTGGGAAACACGGCAGTTTACATCTAACCTCTCTAGGTGCCCCTTGCAACCCTTCCCCTCTGAGGAGCCTGGGAGCCAATATGAGAAAGTTTGACATGTTTTCTAACTACAATCAGCACTAACAAAACCTCGTAAGTCTTCCTCATGCTCTTGCAGCTACCTCTTCAGTTTACTTCTGCCCTTCCCCTTCCAAAGAATCCCTCTGCATCTTGTATGAGTTCCCTATTGCTGCTATAACAAATAACCATGCATTTAGAGGCTTAAAAAATACATTTATTATCTTTCAGTTGCATAAGGGAGAAGTCCAACACGGGTTTCACTGGGCTAAACTTAAGATGTTAACTGAGCTGGAAGCTCTCAGGGAAAATCTGTTTCCTTGCTTTTATCAGCTGTTCAAGGTCACCCTCATTCCTTGGCTCATGGTCCCTTCCTCCATTTTCAAAGCCAACAACATTGGGTCCAGTGCTTCTCGCGTTTGCCTCCCTCTTCCAGTTTTAAGATCCCTTGTGTTTGCATTGGGCCCACACAGATAATTCAGGATAATCTCCCTAATTTAAGGTCAGCTGATTAGCAACTTTACATTTGGGGGGTTACACATCTGCCTACCACACACCATGTCACTTGCCTCCCATCCTTTCCAGAATCTAGTTTAATTTTCCTCAGTGAGACTAAAATAAATAAATAAAAGACCAAAAAACCACCCCCAAACAAATAAAAAAACAAAAAACAAAACCCATCCACCACAGTAAAAATAATTTAACAAACACAGTCTTGACAATTGGGGAAGGGAAATTTTTTTCTTGGCTTTTTGGTCTCTTAAGAAAGTAGAGGGGGGAAATTTTCATTAATTAATATTTCATCAAATTTCCACATCACATTTTCTTTTCTCCTCTTCCCCAAATGCATGACTCTCTCTTAAAAAGAAATCTCTGAAGTTAAAGTTACCATTAAAAAAATAAATTTATATAATTCTTTGTCAACACCTAGGTCCACAGTCCCAATCATGAGTTTCGGCAGATACAGATTTCCTCTGAAGCTGAGGGAAGTTTTAAATGTCAGAAGAATGTCAAAGGAGAGAGCGAGACTTTCCTTTCTCACAGATTTAATCTTTTTTTGCTTGCCTTAGATCTGATAACCTTATAGGAAACAGAATTTTAACTGCATTTTTGAATTACCCACTAGGAGAATTATATCTCAATAACCTCTATTCCATTAGAGATCTTCACATACCCGTGTTTATGAAGAATTTGCATTAACCCCCTTCTAAATAAGAGTAAATTAAATTTACTGGCAGAATTGCAATATTAAAATGTTCCTTTCTTCATTCCTTTTTTTTTTCACTTCCACTTAAAAGACCCCAGGGTATAACTTACAATTTTTTTTTTTTGCTGCTGGTAGAACTCAGTTTAATCAAAGTGACAGGTAAACTTTATTTTTTAATAGGACTTTATGACTCAAGTCCTTTATGGTTGGACTATAATAGTATTAAAACACCTAGCTCCGTTTAACTGAAACAACTGTTTTCATGGGGTCATAATTTTCTGGGCATAGCAGAGAACATACTTTGAAATAGCACTAAAGCTAAGTCAGTGAGTTTGTGTCATGCACAACTTTGGAAGGTCTGTGGGTGAGTAATGGCGAGCTTCTACCATTCCCGATGTTGGGCTTAGAAGTTTGTGTTTCCACAGACGCTACTCTGAAGATACAATCAGGATGGGTTGTTCTTTTAAAAGCAAATCTCCTAAATGCATAGTTGCAGCATTCTATAGGATAGCAAAGCAACAATTAACCCCAATCATTTCCTCTTTACGTGGTTGTCGTTACCAGAATTTGTGTGTTGGGGTAGGGAAGCAGGCAGTCCCATTTGGGTATGGGAGTGATGGGGAAAAGATTACAGCAGTTGTCAGTGTTGATGGAAAAGTCATTGTCAGGGCAAAAGTTTAGGACAGCCCTCTTTGATCCAAATCTAACTCCCACCCACCGTGCTTGCTATTTAGATCCAGTTAGACTCAATGCTAGCTGTGTTCAGGAATATAGAAATACAAATCCGTAGTCAGAGTTCTGGGTTTCCATCTAGGCTTTATGTCTTACTGCTTGTGTAATCTTGGAGAAGGTACAGAGAAAGCTCCCCTGACAGACCTGCTGTTTGATCTATATTTTCCATTCTCTCTGTAAAGCATACACAATGATACTCAAATTACTACTGCTGTATAACAAACCACCCCAAACTTAGTGACTTAAACAAAAATTGCTTATTTTGTTTAGTCATATGTAGTTGGGAAGTGCTCAGCAGAGATGGCAGCTTTTCTCCACATAGTATACTACTTAGCTGGGGATCTAGGGGGACCCCTTCCAAGTTTATTCATAGGGTCGGCAAGTTAGCTCTGGTTGTGTGAGGACCTCAGGAAGGGTTGTGGGCTAGCACCCTCTGTTCCTTCCCACTTGGGCATTTCCAGGGTTTCTTGGGCTTCCTCACACCATGTGGCTGAGTCCCAACAGGAAGCACTGCAAAAAACCAAGGCAGAAGTGCATGGCATTTTTATGACTTGGCTTTGGAAGTCCCTTAATATCACTTTCACCATATTCTGTCAAGGTAGTTATCTAGCACCCTCCAGATTCCAGGGGGGGGGATAATGGATTCTACTATCTTTGACTGAGGTTTGAGATGAGCATGTTGGATGGTAAACACAGTTACCAAGGTCTTAGGAAAACAGAATCTCTCTAGTAGACCCACACACTTCTGCTCCTAGCAGGTAAGCATTCTAAGATTTAGTGTTCATATCTCTCCTTACCAGTTGTCATCCCATCATTTAATTAAATATAAATACTGATGAAATGTGTGGAAAAGTGGGTTTTTTTCTCCTGTTAAAACCAGATTGAATGCTTTGGAAGCACAGAATTAGAGTGAGATATCCAAGTCAAGTGTTGGAAAACCAACTATAAATGATTAGGGAAAAGTTAAAAAAAATCTAGAAGGAGTCTGCACTCAGATTGTTTCACATGTGTCTCTAGGTTCTTATACATGAAAAAACAAAAAACTGAAACTAAAAAATGTTGAGCATATATTATGCCTGTGGTTTCTGCCAGTAAAACAGTGCTGAACTCCAATTAGTAGACCCCTTACCCAAAGAAAAAGCCTTGTCAAACTGATGCACATTAATATATTTTAAGGAAAACAAGTGTTTAAGGTAAAATTCCTAGCTTCAGTTGGCATTTTCAGTTAACCAGTTACTGGTCCCTCCCACATCTGTTAAGAAGGCTTCCATTGTACTTGACCTCTCCCCTTGCCTCATTTTCTCAACTATAAAATTTTGATACCTAACTCACAGTGTTTTTTAAAGATTCAACTAAAACAATCTATTGTAGTTTATTAAATTACTCTTACTCTGACCACTACTACTGTGGAAGTTTGAGATTATTTATGAATGCCCCAAACAGAAAGATTATGTTCGCAAACCAATCTATTCCTCTGGGTGTGATACCCTTTGATTATATTAAATTTAGTTGAGGGGCCTTTGATTAGATAACCTGTTACGATTACTTTGAGGGCTTTTTGATTCAACCTCGTCAATAAGGTGTGACTCAGGTTGAGTCCCCATCCCCTTGGTGGGTTTTATGTAAACAGATACTCACACAGACAGACACACAGGAAGAGAGAGCTCTCATTTTTGATCCTGCCTTGCAACAGGAAAGAGACGCCTCCAACAGCTGAAGCCTCGGGGAGAGATGAGCCATTATGCCTGAGAGCTTACAGCTGACCTTAGGAAGAGAGTGGGACAGCTGAGACTGATGTAGGAAGCCCTAAGAGACAAGCTTTATTCCAGCTTGCAGCTGAAATCAGGAAGAAAGCAGGGCAGCTGAGCCTGAGAGGAAGCCCAGAGGGGAAGGCTGAAACCTCGCAGAGATCGCCCACCATCTTGCATCAACATGTGGCAGCTGACTTTGGTGAGACAAGTACCTATTATGGCACCTTGAGTTGGACTTTCCACAGCCTTGGGATGGTAAGCTTTTAGCCAAATAAACACCCTTTATAAATACCAACAGATTCTGGTACTTTGCATCAGCACCGCTTTGGGGGACTGATACACCTATTTGGTATTACAAGGTGGAGAGACTGTCTGGGGACACCTTAGGTGGTGGGGATTTGACAATGAACATGTGGGGAAGTGAGGAGGCTCAGGAAACCATGTCAGTGTTCCACAGCCAGGTGTCACAAAGAATTGATGCATTTGTATGCTTTGGATCGATTGTATGCTTTATTAATATGTATCAACAAAATTGATTTAAAAAAAGAATCGACACATTGTCTCAGACCCTAAGGAGCTCAAGTCTGGGAAACGGACTTGGCCCAATGGAGAGGGCATCCACCTACCACATGGGAGGTCCGCAGTTCAAACCCTGGGCCTCCTTGACCAGTGTGGAGTTGGCCCATGCGCAGTGCTGATGCATGCAATGAGTGCCATGCCCCACAGGGGTGTCCTCCACATAGGGGAGTCCCCCATGTAGGGGAGCTCCACATGCAAGGAGTGTGCCCCATAAGGAGAGCTGCCCAGCGTGAAGGAAAGTGCAGCCTGCCCAAGAATGGCGCCGCACACACGGAGAGCTAACACGACAAGAAGACGCAACAAAAAGAAACACAGATTCCTGGTGCTGCTGATAAGGATAGAAATGGTCACAGAAAACACACAGCAAATGGACATAGAGAGCAGACAATGGGGGGGGGAGGGTGGTAGAGAAATAAAAAAAAAATCTTTGAAAAAAAACAGAGAGCTCAAGTCTCTTGTCCTCTATGTCAGTGGTAACTATTGGAGCCTCTTCAATTGAATTTATGAGCTTCTTTTCTAGCTACTTCTCCCTCTACTCTTGGATTCTCTCTATGGCTGCACTGCCTCCACTTCTTCCTTCTACTTCTTGTATCACTTATTCAACAACTCCAGAAGGAGGTTCCTCTTGGACTGACTGGTCTTCACCCAACATGGAGCCTCCTTGTATGACACTGGGCAGCCACATGTGTCACGTGGTCATGAGCTGAGAAGTTGATCTCTGGTTCAGTCTGTTGTGACCAAAATATCTGTGTCTAGGAACACAGAGAGAGACAACACATTCAGGAGAGCATCCTTCACTTCCACTTTGGCAAACTATGCAGCAAGCATGTAGGGTCTCTAGAACATCACTTTAGGCTGACAATTGGCTTGATGCACAATTACCATGTGAAGTTTACAAGTATTCATTCTGTTTGATCAGTGCAGGCTGTACCAATTGTCTTGGTTCTCAGCTCTGCACTATGGGTAGTTAATGATAACCATTTAGAAAAAGGGAACATTGTGCAGTAGAAAATGGCAGTAGAATATAGGTTGCATTCAGATCCTGGTTTTTAATCTTGACTTCCCTACTAGACTCTCTCACTCTGTCACACAGGGCAAACTACCTGGGAGCACACACACATGCACACACATACACTTCTCATTTACAATTAGTTCTTGACTTAATTTTAAGTAGAATCTATATACTGTTATTGCAAAATATTCTCAAAGTACACTCCTGAACAGAGATGTGGACAATTCATCTTGCAAGTTCAGCCACTGTCTCTCTGCCTGTCCAGAGTTCCCATTCCACATGTATCAGAAACACCAAGAAAAAAACAAAACTCGAAGTCATTTGCCCAAAGCGAGACCGGAGTGAGGCAAGACTTACCATCCTGCATTGCCTAATATTTCAGCATCTTTCAGTCTTCAGTGAATATGTACATTCTATCTTTAGAACACATTTAGAGATAACAGTTTCAAAAATGAAGCAGAGAGAATCCATCTGGGATCAATTGTTCAAATGCTCAGTAAAATTCTTCTCTTTGGAACATTCCAATCCCCTAAATAGGAGTGAAGATTAAAATAACTCTCCTGTCTCACCCCAGGCCAGAAAGGTGGGGGAAAGGGATGTTCTGAGATTAACGGGTAAGAATTCCCACAAGAGATTGCTTTGTTGTGTATTATGTGTAGCTCTTTCTTCTAGCCTTACACCTCCCTGCAGCCCAAGTTCCTAGTTTACATGAGCCTAGCAGTTCATTTCTTTTCTAAATAAAGGAAGAGTGAGCTCATCCCAAGAAAGAAAAGTTAGCACCAGGAATTACAAATCATACAGTCAATAATCAAGGGGGCCATCTGGGCACCACAGCAACCTCAGCTAACAGTATTCAGAGGGTAGCTCAGAGCTGTGCACTTGGGGCAGAAGGAAAGATAGCTTCCCACATAAGCCAGGGCAGAAGATGCATTCTTTAATAGGGAGTCAAATTCACACACTCTTCCAAGTTTAGACCCTTAAGGCCTCTTCAGATTGACTTTCCTAGTATGCAGTTGTATTAGAAATATCCTTGGTTCTTACTTTGTACAAATTTCAAGACATCAATAATGGAACAGATCCTTTATAAAGTGGTTTTCCAAAACAACAGAAAAGTAGGCTTCCTCCCATCAAATGGCTTTCACTACCCATAATGCCAAACTTCACATATCTCAGTGTCTCTTTTTATTCATTTTAATTAGAAATAAGTGAATCCAGTTGTATTCTGTGGTCAGCCAACTTGCAGCTGGATTTTATGGGCACTTCAGATTCATCAACCTGCTATTATCTATCCCCAAATACCTCCTCATCTATGGCTGAGGGAAGTATCTGCTTTCGATTTACTTCTTACTACCATGCCATTTTTTATCAATTTCTCATTTTTGTGAAGTTTAGAGTTTTAACATGCAATGGAGAATGGGCACTTTTTTGTCTGTTCTGCTGAATGTACAGGATAGGCATCAGGGCTTGTTTTGTAAAGAAAAGCTCTTCAGCGTCACAAGCGGTGGCAGAGAAGCAACCCGACAAGCATGAGTTGCCTATTCAGAATGATTTTTCTGAGCAAGGAGTTGAGCCCAGTCCTGGCCTAAGCCCAGCTTAATGGCAAGCTCCCTGGGAGCATTGTCTGCCTCCCCTCCTCTGCGCCCTTCCCCTCACCCTCATCCTAGTGATGGGGACTCAGGCCACAAATGTTTTTAGGAAGAGGAAGAAATGAGCTCTGCAAGAATAATCCAATTCAGGGTAAAAAGCGCCCAAACCCTCTCAAAACCAGTGATTTGCTACCCAATTCTTACGGGTCCTTTTCAATGGACGGAAGACAGAGCCTGCTCCCTTTGGGGAACACTTTGTGTATCCCATGCTCTGCTCGGGCTGCACCCTCTGGGATTTCTTTCTTACAGCTGCTTCTTAGAGTGAAAGGGGACTGCTTAAAATGCCAAAACACTCCCCTTGGGGTAGATCCAAGAGCTGTGAACATTAATTCCACCAGAACCTCCAAGAACCCTACTTCTGGGCCTCCGTGGACCAGTAAGGCACAATTTCATACCCATAACGCCAAGATTCACAGTTTCCTCTTTTTATTCATTCTAATTAGCAGTGAGTGAATTCTTCTTAGAGTCACGCTCTTGGAAGAAGTCTGGAGGGGCAAGTTTCCCTTGTGTGTCAGTCAGAATTTGACCTGAACGAGCGAACGCTGTTAAACAGTCAGTTGGGATCAGCAGCCCAGGCAGGCTGATTACATGCTCCAGCTCCAGGTGGTTCATCTCCCTGTTCCAACTTGGCCGTGCCTGACTTGCGAGAGATGCTTCTTACTGGGTCCCAGGTTCTGCCACGTGCTGGCCAAAGACCCTGCCATCTTCCCCCAAGGTGTCTGCTGACACTGATCATGCACCACCCACTGTCCGTAATGCCCATTTCCAAGCTGATAAGGTTGTTTAATCAGAGGTCCATGACATGGATGCCTGGTCACACTTCGACTTTTGGACAGAATGGGAACTGACCCCTTCTGCTATGAATTTTATACTCATGTCTCCAGGGGAGCGCTCTTCTAGCACTACTTCTTCCAAAATGCTTAGTATGACCACAGATTACAGTCCAAACTAGAAATTTCTTAAATCCTCTGTGCCTGCAAATACCCTGGGAATGGGATAGAGGAGTAGATACAGAACTATACATTCATTCATTCCAGAAACACTTACTGAGTACCTATTATGGGCAAGATGTTATGCTGGGCCAGGTATTACAATCATGAAGAAGATACTGTCTCTGACCACAAGTAGACAGATCAATACATAGCCTGAATCCAAGAGTATGGGGCATACAGGTGAATGGGGTCTGAGTGGGCATTCCCAGGCTCAGGGAAGAAGTCATAAGGAATCCATGTACCCATGTGCTACTTCCAGTGTTCTTTATGGATTGAACAAACCATCTCAGGCATATTGTTTTCCAACTGTATGAAAGCATATTGTGACAGGCAAATACAAATTAATTTTAAAATGTTATCAAATGTACAGATCCTTTTGTGACTTGTACTTTAGTGAAAGTACATTATAATCAGGATGAAGCATAGCATAGCTGTTTAGAGTACAGAGTATGGAGATGGATTACCTGAGCTTGCACCTAGCTACCCCTTACCAGCCGTGTGACGTTTGGACAAGCTACATTAACTTCCCTGGGTGTAGCAGTTTGATATTTACGGCAGTTTGATGTTAATTATGAATTCCAGAAGAGATATTGTTTATGTTTGTAAACTGGTCTGTTTCTCTGGGCATGATTATATTAGATTCAGCTGAGATGTCTGATTAAATTACATTAAGATTAGGGCTTTGATTTGACCACATCATTAGGGTGTGCAGGACTGAGTCCTCACTCCCTTTGTGGGGATACAACAGACTCTCACATGGAAGTAGATACACAGAGAAGATACAGAGGACCCTGCAGCCCTGGGAAGAGAAATGAGCCTGATAGTCTACAGATGACCTTGTGAAGAGACCAGAGCAGCCAAGCCAGGAAAGAAATGAGCCTTATACCAGTATACAGCTGAGATCAGAAGAAAGTGGGATCACAGAGCATTAAGAGAAAGAAGGAAGGTTGAACCTTCACAAACATCACCCGCCATCTTTCTTCAATATGTGGCAAATGACTTTGGGTAAGAAAGTATCTTATGGTATCTTGAGTTGGACTCTTTAGGGTCTTGTGACTGTAAACTTCTACCCAAATCATTATCTTTTATAAATGCCAACAGATTTCTGGTATTTTGCATCAGCACCCCTTTGGCTGACTAATACACTGGGCCTTGGGCTTCTCATCTGTAAATAGGCATGAGGCTATGGAACTCATAGAGGTGTGATGAACATTCACAGCATCAGTACACAGTGGGACTTGGCCCATGATAGGGGTCCAAAAAACATTAGCTACAACTCTGATCATGTGAAAGTTATAAAATTTTTGGTGGTTGATGGTGGGTTCTGATCCTGGAAAAGTTTGGGAATGACACTTATTTTGCTGGGGCCTGGCTGGGGAGGACTGGGCCGGTCCCATCAGTGGGCATAGATCCTGTAAGTGGTTTGTTACTATCTCAAGTCAGCAGCACCTGATCCCCCTCTATTTAAACCTATCATGTCCATTTATTACCTGGCACCCTTTGCACGCAGGCAATGGCCAGTGAGGATGCCGTTGCCAGAGAGTCTCCCTGCTCTAGGTGTCTGAAGCACTGTGTGGATTAGCCCAGGTCCCCTGGTCCTGGTGGCCTGTTCCTGTGCCTGTTCTTCCAAGACACCCCTTTGCCTTGCAGCTCGTGTACTTATTCTCTCAGTTTAAACCCCGGTCCTCCTGAGTCCCACATAAACAGTGCTTTTAATTACCTCCCAGCTACCCAACAAAAGCTGAGGTCATTTGGCAGGGGAGAGGAGGTGTGGGGGTGAAGGGAGGAGGCTTTATTGAAATCAAGACAGATTTGGGGGGTGGTAGTGAAAAATGCACAATTAGAGCGTGTGTGTGTGGGGGGGAATATATGCTCCTCCCTCTCTAGTTTTCATTTGAGCCCATTTTTAGAATCTGAGTAGTTTTAGAATTTAACTTTCTTATTGATGATGTTGATCTTCCTGTGATGCTTCATTACTCAGTAACAAGAAAGAAATATAAATAACCGGGACCAGCACAAAACCTCTTAAGTCTAAATGTCATTTGCAGTTACTCAGGTTTGGATTCAGCAAAGATTAAATTGTAGTGTCACATGGAGATGTGGATGGGTCAAGAACAATACTTTAATCCTCTCTATCTCCACATCTTTCTCTATCCATCTCTTCATTCATCTCTCTCTTATCTGTTTGTCTGTATCTGTATCTATCATCTATCTATCTATCTATAATAGATAGTGTCTCTAGACTGGAGAAATGACTACAAAAGTATCACTTTTCTATCTATAAATTGAAGATTAAGTTCTTGTATTAAAAGAGAAACTCTCATTTAACCTTTTTGTGTTCTAGATTTACTTACGTATGTAGCCTAGAGCTCAATTTCAGTTTTAACCTTGTGAAAATGTTTTTTTAAACATTGTAACTTTATTAATTTTTCTCCAACTGAAAAAATTCAACCAATCATATGAAAAAAGAAAGTACCCAGAAAATAAATTATTAAACAACTGCTCTGTGCCAAGTATACTAGATGCTTTACGTATATCATCTCATTTTATCCTCACAAAACACTGCCACAGTTCTAAAGCCTCTCTGTTTCTCAAAAGCTGAAATATGAGGCTCAGAGAAAATCAAACATGTTCCCAGTATCAGATAACTAAGAAGTGGTAAATCTGTCCCAATTTAACCCCTTTCATGCAGGTAAATGGATGAAGGGGGAAATAAGTTTAAAACAATAAAAAATAAATTAAATGGAAAATAAGGCATGAATGCCTGTTTGTGTGTGTGTGTGTGTGTGATTCAAATGGTTCCCACAGATGCACACTGCAATCTGGTACCCTACTGGTCCCAGCAGCCTGCATTCCCTTAGCTCTTGTCTCCACTGTGTCTGTCTGTCCTCTCTCTCCTGCTCAGTGGGCAAACTTCTTCACCTTTCAAAATGGAGCCCCTTGGCCATCAAGTTGCTTACTTGTCTGGGTGTCCCACCCATGCTCACTCTATGTGATTCTTCCTAGGCTACTTCCAGCAATGGACCCCACACAATGACAGAAGACCCCTCGAAGTTCCTAACACCCCACTTCTCACGCTAGCCCCATCCTCCCAAATCGTCACAGATAAATGAATGGGGAAAAGATGTCTGTTTTCGATGAGATTCCAGTGTGGAGGCATTTTTTTAATATTAAATATTTCAAGTCGTATTTTGTTCATAACAAATGCGTACTTCCATCAGTACTTTAAGACTTGTGAACTAAAAAACTACCAGTGTATACTTTTAGAAACCTGGTCAAGTTTATCAACATCCGTTGTGCTGTGACTTGGAACTGAGCCATTGGGATTAAGCCTTTGCCGTGAGGGAGGAAATAAAGTCAGCCAGTAATTGAAGAAGAATTTGATGGTACAATGAAAAGAACACAGGATATACATCTGCCACTAACTAGCCTAACTATGTGAACTTGGTTAAGTCATGTCACCTCTGTGACCCCACTTCTTCCCAGTAAGCTAGGACTCATGAGACCCCAAAAGGTGCTCTGACAACCAAATGAAGCAGTGGATGTGGCAGAGCTTTGTAAATCATTATTCTAAATGAGGAGCATATACTATAAACACCATTTCCATTAAGCTAGGAGCTGAGTCACTCAGACTGGCAATGAGGCAAATGATGAAGGAGAAAAGGTCATGAAAGACGTGGATGTCACTCTCCAAGCTGAGTCATTCTCCTTGAGCCCTCATTACATTGGGAGAAGTCAGTGGAGGGTGAAGTGTTGGAGGGCACGTCAGGTGAGGAGTAGGAAGTTAAGGAGTAGGGGAGTGAGGGAGGCCGTACTCTGTTCTGGGAAATGGCTGGGGTGGTAGAAGGGAATGAAAAGGGAAAAACAGATGAGCAGCTAGGAACACTGACATCAGGCAGATATGATCCACCCACCCATCCATTCAGACAGTCTTCAGTCTACTAACACATATTAAGCACCAGGCTGGATGCCTTGAGGAGTTCAGGCTGCATGACAGTGTCCTTGCTACAAAGTCTAGTGCAATGCAGGATGAAATGAATGTTGTAAATGAAGTATGGTGATCCCTCCCCTTTTGTGTCTTAATTTAAAAACATCATGCAAAATGATTGAAGGACTGGCCTTTATTACGTATGGGAGAGCTAGCACTTCCTAACTGGTGCCTGGGCATAGGGTGGCAGTGCAGGAGTATATTTGGTTACTTTTTAAAGAAGACCTAGGGCAGAATTGGGAGGTGAGGGCTACAGTCTGGTCAACAAATATGGCACACAACAGTCTTCTGGTTGACCTGGTGGACGGGACTCAAGAGAGGTCAGTTCCTGTTCCTATTTCAGGGCATTGAAAGATGGTTAGCCCTCAGTGTGCCTAGGGCCTCACATGGAAAATGCAGATGGGACTGTTGTGGTCATCCAGGTGGAAATAAATATAAATTGTAGGTGATTAGTAGAATTCATGGCTATATTTATCAGCTTTTCCCCAAGAGCAGTTACTGCCTCAGTTATTTATTCATTTATTTATTGTGGAGGTTAATATGATTGGAAAGAAGTGGAGTTTAATCATTCTTTTTTTACTGACTCTAGAATTTTGTTTGAAATGCCGTATCAAAATCAAATTCCTCCTTCCCTGGCTTTGTGGGTATCCTCAGTGTGTAGAAAGATGCCCCTGGCTAAGGAGATCAGATATCATTCTTTATCTGGTAAGATGTATGCTATGTTGGGACTGTGTCTTGCTCCTTCTGAATTTGCCCAAACAGGGACCACATTCTTTGGAAATGTAACTTTCAAGGTTATTAGGTGACCGTTCTCAGAGTCTGCAGTAGGCTGCTGCAGACAGAAATAATTTCACCTGCAATATTTAGAGCCAGGCCTAATGAATCTTCATATCTTTTCAAACTCATCTATTCTTATTTAAAAACGATAAGAACTGGCAGTTTGGAAAGATGTACTTGTTCATTGGTGCAATAAAAAATAGATGGCATTGCGGCACACAAAAGTTCTTAGTGTCCTTCCCCAAGGGAAAAAAAAATAATTGCTCCAAGGAATTAGAATTTAACTCCTTGCTCTTATTCTTTCAAAAATGTTCACTGTTACTTCTACTTCTTCCTATAGCTTGACCAATGCAAGCGCAGACTTTGTTTACATATATACATTAATTTTTTCTTTTCTAACATTTGACATGTTGATAACAAGAGAAACTTTCATTTCTTTGAATTATTTTTTTCTAAAGAACTCAAAGGGATTTTAGAGACTTAAATTCAGTATGCAGCATTCAAGCTTTGAGCATCATTCTCTCTAATTTATAGATGAGTAAATAGTGCCAAGAGATAAACTTTATCCCAGAATTCTAACAACATCTCTAGGTAAATGCAAAGTAAACATATCCTTGAGGGGAGAATGGGGGGCGGGGTGGGGGTGGGGGATAGTATTACTTTCTGGATTATAGTTCCACTAGAGATTAAAGACCAGCATTACCACCGGGAGGGTGAATTATGTTATATTCATGCTAATAGGATTCTTTCAATAGTGTAGTAGAAAAGGGAATTGGGATGTATTGATTCTCACTTTGGTTTTTTCCCTAACAAATTGCACTCCTTTGAGAACGTAATTTAAATATTTTGTAGCTCAGTTTCCTCATCCATAAAAAGAAAGAGTTGGATTTAGAGGAGGAAAATAGCTAGCGAGGCTTATTTCATGTGCCCATAACAGCCACCAATGATCAAACTTGGCGTCATTTCCTCTGGAGCCTGAATTTGGCCTTGGGACACTTTTTAGCACCATGGTGTTAAAAAGGTAGCCAGTTCAACTGATAATGTTAACATTTGAAGCACAGTCTATTTGCCACTCCTAGACCCAAAGCTTTCAAAGGTACCATCTAAAAGCCCAGGATTCCCTTTCTACACAACGTGCCCACATTTACTAACAAAGATGTAAAACAACTGAACATTTGGAAAGCACCCATAATACCCTTTGTTAGATGAAAGCCCGAGGGAACATGGGCCCAGATTAATGAAGGACTTAAAACACCAAGCACGCAGCCCCCCTGTCGGTAGAGTGCTAACTGATGGGCTGCGTGGGTCTGACCTCAGGATATAGAGATAGCATCTGGTTTCTCCTAAACAAAAGCTACAAGACGTGATTTAAAAACCATGCCAAGAGCAGAGGGGAAAGAGAACACTTAGCAATAAAAAGATCCAGATATTGGCACCAACACACTATTAGATCTCTGTGGAATTTTTGTTGTCATTGTTGAGATGACCCTGCAAAGGCATTCGGCTTTAGCCTTGATCTTCTTTAGCTAATGTGGGGTCATTACCACATATTAGCAGTCTGGGTCTGTAGGAATGACTAATGTATTTGCATACATTACCCAACGTAAGTGATTTACTGAGAACATATTGTTCGATGAGTACACTAACTAGGTCCCTATGAATAGATGCTGTTCCGGAATGTCCTGACATGTTTTATTTTACTCTGGACTCTTAAGTTTCTTTGGCTTGGAGAAGTCGAGACATTCATAAAAGAAACAAGGCATTTTGAAAATGCAGTATTGATTCATAGCTGCAAATGGTCAGCTGCTTTAGTTTGTGTGCGACTTTTGGCATGATTTGAAGCTTAGTCTCCTTCCAAACCGAGCCTATAATTTGATACACATGAGGATGCCATGCTCTTTTAGGGTTATTCTTTTTCTTTTTTTGGCAAACCCCCTCCTCATTGGGCTCCCTGAGTGATTCCCAACCCCAGGTACTGTCTCTTCTCATCACCGGGAGCTTCACTAGACTTAGAGCTTTGCTGTGTGTAAATAAGGTGCTGGGGGCAGGGACCCTCTCAGCTTTGGGCTTTCCTAGGGTTAATTGTCCTCAGGCCACCAGATTCAGGGGGTTCAGTTCTGCCTGTTCAGTGACCAGACTCCTAATTGGTTTTTCATCATTGGTTTGCACATGGAATTTCACAAATTCTCCAACATTTCCTCTTACCAAAGTTTTGTTTAGACAGACACCTGGCTTTTTCTTTGTCTGCAAAAAGCTATGATGCTTTCCAGAATTTCCTCTAACTAAAAAAGGAAGTCCAACAACACTTATGGGGTGGGGGCAGGGTAGGGGGAGGAGTTGTGGTCAGATGCAGGTGATCTTTTCAATAGCAATGACTGCTTTCTGGATGGGATTGCTCGGTGGAATATGCTCTCGAGTCTTCTGTCTACACTTAGTTTTTCCTCCCAGAATTTCTCTTCCCAGCAAACATACATTGAGCAGTCATTATGCCTCAGCTGCTCCTCTGAGTTCTTTAGGCTTATTATCTCATCTAATCCTCACCATGACCCTAGGACCTATGCACTAATATTGACCCATTTTACAGGTGAGGAAACTAAGCCCCAGAAAGCAAAAGAAACTGCCCAAGATCCCAAATATACATATATGCACGTATTTCAGCTTGACAATGAGGCATTTTCTTAGTCCTTTGAAGAATGCTATTAACAAGCTTCATTAATTTTTGCTAATTTAATAACACTATCTTGCATCCATGTGTACACTTATCACACATATCCTATTTAGACATGTATATGCACATCAGGATTCCCTTTGGGATAGAGTGCCTTGCATTTAGTAGATGCTCAATATTTAATAATTTGATTTGAATTTTTTGGAAGCAGAAATAGAATATAGGATACAGAAAATATGGTAGTTTAGTCTGTGGCCATGATGATGCTACATGAATATGAAGATTTAAAGCAGAACCTGCGACTGACCTTGCCAAATAAAAACAAATCCAGACTTAAAGGAGACTTTATTTAAAAAGACAATTGCAATAAGGGCAAAGGGATTTTTTGTGACAGGGAGAACGATCTCACCAAAAGATCTGCAACTGTCAGAGGTCAGGCAGGAATGGCCTTTTTTTGTAGGAAGAAGTGAACAGGTTCACAGGAATTGGGATGAGTGAGGGGCATGAAGCACCATTGACCAGGGAATGTCTTTCCCTAAGGTCAGCTGATTCTCAGGAGGGCATGCTAAGGCAGGGTTTGCTGTTCCTGTGCTCAAGGGTGGGCCAGGACCCCAGAACTTGTTGGGAGGTGTATTAGTCAGCCAAAAGGGGTGCTAGTGCAAAATACCAGAAATCTGTTGGCTTTTATAAAGGGTATTTATTTGGGGGTAAAAGCTTACAGTTACAGGCCATAATGCGTAAAGTACTTCCCTCACCAAACTCTGTTGCCAAGTGTTGGAGCAAGATGTCTGCTGATGTCTGCAAGGGTTTAGGCTCCCTCTCACTCTGAAGGCTCCATTGTCCCATCTTCTTCCAATATCAGTTGTAGGCTGGCATAAATCTCATCCCTCTCCCAGGGCTCATTTCTCTCCAGGCTTAGATGCTCAGGGTTCTGGTCTCTGCAGCTGCAAACTATCAGGTAAATGGCTCATCTCTCTTTCTGGGACCTTTGTCATGTATAATGGAGCCTTCTCTGTTTCCTCACATTTCTGCTCGTCTGTGTTCTTCTCCTGCATGTTTACTTCCTAGGACTCCAACTCAAAAACTCCAAACTCTGTTCTTTGCCATCTCTTTTCTCCTACTCTGCCAATCAAAGCCTTAATCATTATTTAATTTAATTATTTAATTAAGTAAAAGTGAAACCTCTGAATCTAATATAGTCTTATACACCCAGAGGAACAAAGAAGTTTATAAACATAATCCAATATCTATTTTTGGAATTCATAACCAATATCAAACTGCTACAAGCATGATGAAAGATTGGTCAAGTAGAGTTCATGGGTATTTTGTCCAGATTGGTCATTGGTACAGAGTTTAGCTAATCATTTCTGAGATGAAGGATGGGAATTTGTAAGGTCTGTATCTGGCCTTGTCATGGGTAAACAAGTCTTATTGAAGTTATATCACCTAAACTTTGCTGGATGGAAGCCAGGCCCTTAACTCTATTTTAATGTGGTTTTGAGCCCAAGACCAATGTTCATATATTGTATACAGCTATAACTGCTTGAAAAAGCAAACTTCTGTGATAATGGCTTTTGGTTTATTTTTAGGAAAAAAAATTAATATGCCTCAATAAAACTCTAAACTTTTCTCTACTAAACCAGCAGTTTTATCTGGACTTTGGCTCCCAATCTCTACCCCTAATTTGGCTTTGATGTGAGATAGATGGCCTCTGCAAATATTATTTCCCTTGAAGTTATCATTCATCTGAATGCATTGTGAAGAAATAGTTCTATATGTACCTCTATTATGCTCCAAAATCATTTTGTGGGTGAAACATTTGAGTCTATTTGTCTTAAGAAAACAGGGAAACATGGGGTGATAGCACCAAAACATTCCTTTAGGGTTTTGATTGCCCAGGGTTAAATGGGAGAATATTTCTCAAGGTAGTGGGAAATATTTGTCAGTCTGTTATAAAAATATGTAGATAGTCTCTATATTTATGTCACTTTTAGAAATCTAATTGAGAGTCAGTTTGAGTCACATTTTTCCTCTAAGTGTATATGACAGTTTAGAGCTGGGTGGACCCCAGAAGATCATGTCCTTAGAGCTAATCCATTCTTGTGTGTGTAAACTTACTGTAGGTGGGAACTTTTGATTAAATCACTTTAGTTAAGGGCCTTTGATCAGACTGTATGACCCAGGGTGAGTCTTAATCCTTCTACTGGAGTCCTTTATAAATGGGAGAAACATGCAGAGACATACAGAGAAAAATGCCCAGAAGCTTAGAGAGAAGACTCCAGGAGACAGAAGCTGAAATCAATGGAACACAGAAGCTCACAGGATCCACAGAAGCCAGAAGCTGAAAGCAAGGAGGTCCAGAGGAGAGAGGAGAGGGGCAGGACGAGCAGACACCATCATATGCCTGATGGTCCACAGATGCAGCTTAGGGGACACTTTCATAGCCTCAGAAATGTAAGTTTATAAATTAATAAACCCCCTTTGTAAAGAAACAACCCATTTCTAGTATATTGTCTTGGCAGCCTTTAGCAAATTAGTAGAATTTATCAGTCTTAGCCTGTGGCTGTGTCTTAAAAATCCAAGAGAGAGAAGAGGGTGTGGCTCAAGTGATAAGGCCTCCACCTACCATATAAGAGGACCTGGGTTTAATCCCTGGGGCCTCCTGGTGAAAAAGAAGAGAAAGCATGCCTGTGTGGTGAGCCAGGTCCTGCATGGTGAGCCGAGTGCCCATGCAGTGAGCCAAGTGTATGCACAGCAAGCTGAGTTTCTGCATGGGTGCCCACATGGCTAGCCAAGTGTCCACACAAGTGCCCGCATGGTGAGTTGAGTGCCTGCATGGTGAGCCAAGTGCCCGCATGAGTGCGCATGCGGTGAGCCAGTGCTCATACAGTGAGCCAGTGCTCATATGGCAAACCAAGTGCTTGTGTGGTGAACCAGTGCCCATGCAAGTGAGTCACGCAGCAAGATGATGACACAACAAGAGAGACAAAGGGGAGAGTTAAGGTGAAGCACAGCGAACTGAGGTGGCATAATTGACAGGGAACCTCTCTCCACATCAGAGGTCTCTAGGATCGAGTCCCGGGGAATCCGAGAGGAGAAAGATGAGAAGAGAAGACAAAAAGAGAAATGGATACAGAAGATCATATAACAAATGGACATAGACAGCAAAAACAGCAGGGGCAGGGGAAGGGGAAGGGAATGGGAAGAAAGGAAAAAAAAAAGTCCAAGAGAATCCAGCAAGCAAATAGAATATTATATTGAGAATTGTAGGTTAGAAAAATTACACTTTGTAATAGCATTGTATTTCCATTTTGAATAGTGCAGCCTTGTCCTCATTAAGTCTAGGCCAGGAGACTGAGGCTTGTTACTTAGGAGAGGAGGGTGGCTACCATTTAAAATAATAGTGATGAAAGTAAGAGCACTAATGTTTACAGAGTACATATTGTGTGCCTGGCACTGTGCTGTGAACTTTACATACATTAATTCTTTGAATCTAGTCTTAGAGACCTTACAGTAAGCCTCAAACATATACTTCTAGACTCACACATGAATCAACTTAAGCTGCTAAAATAAGAAATCAGATAGGATGTTGAGATCAACATCTTGTTTAGCAATATAATAATACAATTCTCTGACATTTTCTCTGTGCATACATCCTTCAGGAATCTAATCTGGATGTGGGGTTCTGGTCATATGTTTTTCATCAGATGCTCCAATCATTTTAGGAGACATGGATGGACTCAGTCACATCCTGCCCTGTGCCATCTTCAGGAGCCTGAATAGGTCATGTAGGTATAGAATTTAGATAAAAGTTGTATTTTTTTTAAGAAATCAATTTTATTGATACATATTAAAGAATACAATTCCTCCAAAGTGTACAATCAGTTGGCATTTGGTATAGTCACATAGTTGTGCATTCAACACCTCAATAGTTATTAGAGCATTTTCATTATTTCAATAACAATAATAATAAACAAAAAACAAACAAGAAAATTCCTCACCTCTCAATCTCTCTGTTTCCCCTGCTGTACATAGCTGCTATTTCTAGCTATTCTTGCAAAATTATTCATTTGTTAATTGAGAAGTTTTATTGAGATATATTCATTTACTATATGATCTCCCCAAAGTGTATAATCAACGGCTTTTAGTATAATCACAGTGTTGTACATTCATCATCTCAAAAATTTTAGACCCATTTAATTACTCCAAAAAGAAAAACTCCACACATCTTAGCATTCCTTCCTCAAGCTTTCATAACCATTAATCCCATTTCATCTTTATAAATTGATTTATATTTATATTTTATATACATGGGAGCATACAATATGTAGTACTCTGTGTTTGGTCTCCTTCACTTAGTATACAGTTATTTTGTGAGAGTCTGATATTAATATTGTGTAGTATTAATTTATGTTTGTTCAGCTTCAAAGAAAAAGTCTTGTATATACAATTCTACCCATATTCATATTTCACATAATATATTTATATTTCACATAATATATTTAGTTCATTATAGGGTAGTCATGCAGTATATGTCCTTTTGTGTCTGGCTTGTTTCACTCAATATAATGTCCTCCAGGTTCATCCATGTTGTCATGTGTTTTACGACTTCATTTCTTCTTACTGCTGCATAATATTCCATCGTATATATATTCCACAATTTGTTTATCCATTCTTCAGTTGCTGGACACCTGGGTTGTTTCCAACTTTTGGCTAGCATGAGTAATGCTGCTATGAACATTGCTTGCAGATGTCTATTCATGTCAACGCTCAGCTCTTCTGGGTATATACCTAGTAAAGGAATTGTTGGGCTCATGGCAAGTCTATATTCAACTTCCCTAGGAACTGCCAAACAGTCCTCCACAGAGGCTATACCATTCTATATTCCCACCAACGGTGAATAAGCATTCCTTTCTCTCCACATCCTCTCCAACATGTGCACTTTTCTGACTTTTTAATAGCAACTAGTTTAGTAGGTGTAAAGTGATAGTTCATTGTAGTTTTGATTTGCATTTCCCTAATCACTAGTGATGTCAAACATTTTTTTCATGTGTTTCTTTGTCATTTGCTTTTCTTCTTTGGACAGTTCTTTTCAAGTCTTTTGCTCACTTTTTAATCAAATAGCTTGTCTTTATATTGTTGAGTTGTATAATCTCCTTATATATCATAGATATTAAACCCTTGTCAGATATGTGACTGCCAAATATTTTCTCCCATTAAGTTGGCTGCCTTTTCTCCCTTTTGACAAAGTCCTTTGAGGTGCAAAAGTGTCGAATTTTGGGAAGGTCCCATTTATCTATTTTTTCTTTTGTTGTTTGTGCTTTGGGTGTAAGGTTTAAGAAACTACCACCTACCATAAGATCTTGAAGTTGTTTTTCTACGTTTTCTTCAAGGAGTTTTATGGTTGTTGTTTTTTGTGTTTAGGCCTTTGGTCCATTTTGAGTTAATATTTTATATAAGGTGTGCAATAGGGGTCTTCTTTCCTTCTTTTGGATATGCTATCCAGTTCTCCCAGCACCAATTGTTGAATAATCTGGTCAAAAATCACTTGACTGTAGATGTGAGGGTCAATTTCTCAGCTCTGGATTCAGTTCCATTGGTCAATCTGTTTGTCCTTATGCCAGTACCATGCTGTATTTTACCACTGTAGCTAAGTAATATGCTTCTTAATGAGAGGCCTCCAACTTTGCCCTTCATTTTAAGACATTTTTGGCTATTCAGGACACCTTACCCTTCCAAATAAATTTAATTATTGGCCTTTCAATTTCTGCAAAAAAAGGTTGTTGGGATTTGTACTGGAATTGCATTGAATCTGTAAATCAGTTTGGGTAGAACTGACATTTTAATTTTATTAATTTTATTAAATTTTTAATTTATTTAGTCTTCAAATCCACAATCACAGAATGTCCTTCCATTTTTTATGTCTTCTTCAGCTTTTTTTAGCAATGTTTTGTAGTTTTCTGAATGCAGATCCTCTATGTCCTTGGTAATTCCTAAATATTTGATTGTTTCAGTCACTATTATAAATAGAATTTTTTCTTGATTTCCTTCTCAGATTGCACATCAGTAATGTATAAAAATGCTATTGATTTTTGTGTATTAATCTGGTACCCCACCATTTGCTGAAATCATCTATTAATTCTAGTAGTTTTGTTGTGGCATTTTCAGGATTTTCTAGATGTAGGATCATGTCATCAGCGAATAGTGAAAGTTTTACTTCATTCTTTCCTATTTGGGCACCTTTTATTTCTTTATCTAGTCTAATTGCTCTAGCTAGAACTTCTAGCACAATGTTGAATAACAATGGTGACAGTGGGCATCCTTGTCTTGTTCCTAATCCCAGCAGGAAAGCTTTCAGCAGGAAAGTTCAGTTCAAGACAATGCTAGCTCTAGGTTTTTCATATATGCACTTTACCCTATTGAGAAAGCTTCCTTCTATTTCTATATTTTGGAGTGTTTTTATCAAGAAAGGGTGCTGTATTTTGTCAACTGTCTTTTCTGCATCAATTGAGAGGATCATGTGATTTTTCTTCTTCAATTTATCAATGTTGTTTTTTATACTAATTGATGTTCTTGTGTTGAACCATCCTTGCATACCTGGGATAAAACTCACTTGACTGTGGTGTATAATTTCTTTTAATGTACTTTTGGATTCTGTTTGCAAATATTTTGTTGAGGATTTTTGCATCTATATTCATTAGAGATATTGATCTGTAATTTTCTTTTTTCATAGTATCTTTATCTGGTTTTGATATTAGGGTGATATTGACTTCATAAAATGAGTTTGGTAGCATTCTTTCCTGTTTAGTTTTTTGGAAGAACTTGAGCAAGATCAGTATAGGTCATCTTTGAATGATTAGTAGAACTCCCCTGTGAAGCCATCTTGTCCTGAGCTTTTCAACTTTGGAAGGATTTTGATGGCTGTTTCAGTGTCTTCACTTGTCTTTGGTTTGCTGAGGTCTTTTATTCCTTCTAGGGTCAGCGTAGGTGGTTTATGTGTTTCTAGGAATTTGTCCATCTTGTCTACACTTTCAGTTTTTTGGCCTATGGTTCATAGTATATCTCTTATTTTCACATGGTCAATGGTAATGTCCCCCTTCTCATTTCTGATTTTATTTCTATCTTCTCACTTTTTTTCTTTGTCAGCCTAGCTAAGGGTTTATCAATTTTATTGATCTTCTCAAAGAACCAACTTTTGGTTTTGTTGATTCTATTTTTTCTGTTCTCTATTTCATTTATTTCTCTTCTGATCTTTAATATTTCTTTCCTTTGGCTTGATTTGGGATTAGCTCATTGTCTGTTTTGTAGATCTTCCAGATGTGCAGTTAGATGTTCAATTTTAACTTTCTTCTTTTTTAATGTAAGCATCAAGGGCTATAAATTTCCCTCTCAGTACTGTCTTTGTGGTGTCCCATAGGTTTTGACATGTTGTCAAGAAGTGTGTTGAATTCTCTTGCAATTTTTTCTTTGACCTACTGATTATTTAAGAATGTATTATTTAATCTCCATATATGTATGAATTTTCCCTTTTTCCATCCACTATTTCTAGCATCATTCTATTATGATCAGAGAAAATGTTTTTTAAATAATTTTAATCCTTTTAAATTTATTGAGACTTGTCTTGTGACCCAATGTATGGTCTATCTTGGAGAATGATCCATGAGCATTCAAAAAGAAGGTATAACTTGCTGTTTTCAGGTGCAATGCTCTATGGATGTCTTTTAGGTCCAGTTCATTTATCACATTATTAAAGCTCTCTTTTCCTTTATTTATCCTCTGTCCGGATGTTCTATCCAATACTGAAAGTGGTGTATTGAATCTTCCAATTATTATTGTAGATAAATCTATTTCTCCCTTCAGCTTTGCCAGTGTGTGTTTCATGTATCTTGGGGCACTGAGGTTAGGTATATAAATATTTAGTATAGTTATTTCTTTTTGTTGAATTATCCCTTTTTATTAGTATATAATGACTTTTTTCAGCCCTTATAACAGTTTTGTATTTAAAATCTATTTGTCCGATATTAGTATCACTACTCCAGTTCTTTTTTGGTTACTGTTTGTGTGGAATATCTTTTTCCAAAGTTTCACTTTTAACCAGGTTGTGTCCTTACATCTGAAGTGAGTCTCTTATAGTTTTTATCCATTCTATGAGCCTATGTCTTTTGATTGGGGAGTTCAAGTCATTAACATTCAATGTTATCACTGTAAAGGCATTACTTCCTTCATCCATTTTGACCTTTGGCATTCTGTTGTCATATCATACTTTTGTCTATCTTTTTACTTTTTACTTTACTCTTTCTAATAATTTTCATTTCTACACTCTTCTCCAAGTCTCTTGCCATTGTTTTTTTCCCTTTTAGGCTGCAACACTCCCTTTAATATCTCTTATAATTCTTGTCTTTTGGTAATATATTCTATCAGTTTTTGTTTGTCTGTGAAGTCTTTGAGCTCCCCTTCATTTTTGAAGGACACTTTGTCGGATATAGAATTCTTGGCTGGCTGTTTTCTCTTTCATTACCTTAAATACATCATACCATTTTCTTCTCTCCTCCATGCTTTCTGATGCAAGTTCAGCATTTTAATCTTATTGAGGTTCCCTTGTATGTAATGCTTTGCTTTTCTCTTGCTGCTTTCAGAATCTTTTCTTTATCTTTGATATTTGTCATTCTGAATAGTAAGTGTCTCAGGGGAACTCTATTCAGATTTATTCTGTTTGGGGTGCATTGCCCTTCTTAGACATTGATATTTATGTCTTTCATAAGAGTGGGAAGTTTTCAGTCATTATTTCCCCAAATATTCTTTCTGCCCCTTTTCTATTTTCTTCTTCTGGGACACTGATAATGCATATGTTTTTGCATTTCACATTGTCATTCAATTCTGTGAGACCCTCTTCCATTGTTTCCATTCCCATCTCTTTCTGTTCTCCTGACTTTTCCAGTTCAGATGCTTTGTCTTCAGAATCACTAATTCTATCTTCAAACAATTCAAATCTGTTCTTATGTGCCTCTAATGTATTTTCAATCTCATCCATCATGTCCTTCATTCCCATCAGGTCTGTTACTTTTCTTTGCAGACTTTCAAATTGTTCTTTATGCTCACTTAATGTCTTCTAATATCCTTTATCTCTATATTCATATTTTCTTTCAATTCTTTAAATTGATTTAGGAGAGTTGTGTGATTATCATTGCTTAATTTTCTTAAATCTTATATCTCTTCAGAATATTTGGTTTGTTCCTTTGGCTGAGCCATCTCTTCTTGTTTCCTAGTATGGCTTGTAATTTTTTCTGATGTCTAGGCATCTGAATATGTTGGTGAATTTACTCTCATGGCCAATTTCTATTGTCTATTGTTATTATTTTTTCACAGCTCTTCTTTGATATTTGGTTCAACTTATTCTGAGTATTTAAAATTGCCCAGCTTAAGTTATCAAAATCATGCCAGGGACTCACTATGGGGCAAAAATTTTCTCCTAAGTATGGGGTAAAGAGAGCCCTAAAAGCAGTTTTTATCCATGCAATTTTCAGACCAGCCAGTAGATGGTGTTTGTTGGCACACCTTCCCAAAGAGGTGTATCTCTCAGTTTTCCTTTGTTTTTATCTGGCTGGAGCTGAGATTCAAAGTAGGCTCCACTGGCTGAATTTACTGAAGATAAGTCCCCCCAACTCCCTTTCCCTTTTCCCTCATAACACCTGACAGGGAGGAAGATATCTTCTCCCCTCTCAGTCATTTGCCATGAGCCAGGGGTTTTAGCCCCCCACCCCCACCCTCACTCCACTTAATATCTCCAGGGTCGGGGAGGGGAGCCCTTCTGGGCAGCCAGGAAGTTTCATAACTCACAGTTTGTTGTTTTGGCTTCTTCATCTCTCTGTGCCTCACCCTTGTGGGAGTTGTGAATCACTTTCCTGATCTACTGACCCCCAAAGCAGGCCCCTTGGATAGCTTTTGGTTCTTTCTCTGGTGTTTTTGTGAAAGAGCTGAGCCTTGTCTGCCTAATCTGATGACATCTTCCCATAAATCAAAAGTTGCATTTTTAAACAGTCTTCCTACTGACCAGTTCAGTGTTCACATAGACTAAAGTCCCCTGCCATCCTGGGCAGCTCTAGAAGTGTTAAGAAATTCTGTCTTTACTTAGTTTGTAAAATGCCCATTTGTATCACAGGGTACCTTAATGTCTTAACACTTCTTCCAGTCTAAAATGTCCTCATCTTGAATACAGCCTGAAAAAATACAACTACTACTGAAAAGGTATATTTGCCATAATTTGGACAGATACTCCTGAGAGCATCTAATAAGAGGCTGACCTATAGTATGGAAATATATTTTGTTATCCAATAAATGAATATTACCTCAGGGGATTGCATGGTACCAAAATACCTTATTGATCCAATAAAAACTCTCAAGCTCCCCTTTCTTTGCCACATTAGCCTGTGCCCCTGTCAACAACACTTTGAGGGAGGAAAGGACACATGTCCCCTAATCAGGGTGGCCCATGTGCCCTGGAGGCTAGAATGGAGGTGATATCAGGGTATGGGTGTGAGGTATGCAGGTATGGGGTGGGGTGTGCAGGGGCAGGATGAGATGAGTCTTGGGGAAATCTCCTAGGAGTTCCTCCTCTCTTGTCTTGCCTAGGCTCTCAGAATAGTAATGCTGAGAGCCACAGGCAGGAGGCAGAAGCCAGGCATCTGCTATATCCCTGCTTCTGGGGATGGAGTATCAGGGGACCTGCTTTTTGCATGGAGGACTGGCTGCTACCAGAAACAGCAGAGTCTAAATCCCTAGAGGGTGTACTAGAAACTTCACAGTTAGGCACACTTGCACAGGCTCCCTCCCTTTCTGAGATTCACCACAGTTTACCTTTCAGTGCCAAAGAAGAAGGGGCTTGACCCGATAGAATTTTCTCAAAACATACATGTCCCTACTTTAAGAAGAAAGGTTGATAAAAGTTTGTTTGGTTTTAGTATTTCATATAAAAATTTTTCTGAAACATATTATATCCTTACCCAATAAAAAAAAATAAAACAAGCACAATGAAAAGGGTCCTTATCTTGATTACCCAGAATGGCGTCACAAGGTGTAACAGGCAAATCCAGGAGGAAGAAAGCACACTTTCTAGAAGCAGATAGTCCTGGGCTCACATCCTGGCTCCCCAAATTTCATGCCCTCATCTAAAAGATGCAGTTAATTCTTCCTTCCTTTGTGAAGGGAAAATGCATGTAAAGTGCGTATGATGTTGTCTGGTACAGAGTAGGTGCTCAATAAATCTCAGCTTCTCTCTTTCAACTTCCTTCAATGCTCCTTGACTCATCTTCCAGGTATTTTCTCAGAACTTATAAATGTATAGGGATATCCAATATCCCCACATTCTTGAGGTGGAGGTCCATGCAGAGGGAAGAGTGAAGCCCCTTCCTGCACCCTTATCAAATAAAATAGAAACAAAACAATGATCCAGGCCCTTGGGAAAGAGGTTTTCATGCTAACAGATCTACCTGTGCTTTAATCTAAAGGTTGGCTGAGCTTCCACACCCAGTCTGTGGTTGAAAGAACTGAGTTCCTTATTACTAGCCTGCTTTAGGGAAAAGGAAAATGATGCAGAGCAGGAAGGACTTTTTTTTTTAAAGGCACACATTTTCATCTATACATACACAAAGTACAATAAAGTAAACATGTATGAGGTCCTCATTAATGTACAGGTCCTGTTCTAAGCATTTCATAATTATTAGCTCACTTAACCCAATAAAGTAGATTTTATAGAAAATTGAGGCACCAAGAAGTTGTCTTTGTCCAAGGTCCCAGAATTAGTAAGTGATATTGCCAGGATTTGAACCCAGGCTGTCGGGGTCCCTAATCCAACCTTTTAGTCTCTAGACTATATGTCCTAACTCATGTAGGCATGTATCATAACTTCACTTATATGTTATCATCAAAATTTGGAAAACAGTTTAACTAGTAAAAATGACTTTTCTCATGGACAAAATCCATGTGTTAATGTAGGAGTTGGTTTTAGAAAAGCTCAACGCAATGTTGCTGACAATAGGATATATTCAAGAATTATAAATAATCAAAGTGCCATACTCAAAGGAGAAAAACATTATTTCATATTAAAAAGCCATATTTTGGGGAATTCCTTGAGAAAAGTGTAGCTACTCATCATCATTCCCTTTAAGGACCACCTACCTTTCAATGGCTCCTGTAGAGAAGGGGTCTCCTTGGACAAGCCAGATCAAGCAAATCAGTACTGCTTACCCACAGGCAACACATGTCAAAAAGCAGAGCACCCTCAAGTCCATATAAATTGTGACTCTGCATTTGCCCTCTATAGATCTCTAGGATTTTAGAGAAAGAAGGGTACCTAAACCTCAGACATAGGTATGATATTCAGCTAAGTATTTTGCCTAAACTATGTAGAGACTTTAAAGCCAAAGTCAGATGAACTGATCCAGCCTGGCCTGTAGACAGATTCCAGGGAGTTTGGGGGATTCTGTTTCTATTTTTCTGGAATGAGATCCCAAATCCACAAGGTAAAAAGACTTCCGCATTGATTTTTCTGTCTAATATGTCTAGATTCATCCAACAGCCTCAGGTTCCCCATGTGCCTTACTACATCCAGTTAGAGACCACAATACAGAACTCCAGGAGGTTCAGTGCTATATTCAGTGCATTAAAAATCCTAATATTTGAGCAAGGGCGATGCTTCCAGTAAGTGGTCCTGTTGCCTATCTGTTCTTAGCAAATAGAGATACACTATATAGCTAGCTGATCAATTCCATGCATACACTTGAAAACGAAGCAATTTCTGGCTCTTCCTGCCTGTTGGCCTCGAGTTCAGTCCACTGCTCTGGGTTTCTGGCTCTGTTTGCAGAATAAAGAACCCATCAGGTCCCTGCCCAGAGCAGAGG
The DNA here is from genome assembly GCF_030445035.2 of Dasypus novemcinctus. Taxonomy (NCBI): domain Eukaryota; kingdom Metazoa; phylum Chordata; class Mammalia; order Cingulata; family Dasypodidae; genus Dasypus; species Dasypus novemcinctus. The sequence goes on along the minus strand of NC_080674.1, from coordinate 16,998,524 downwards.
GCTTGTCAAAATAAGAGCAGAGCAGCTGAGGAACGTTAACCTCTCACTGGTCACCAGTGACATCATGTTCTCTGTACTTGACTCTGGGGATTAGAGAATTGAAAACCTGCTTCCATTCTCCAAGAATTATGGATAACATTGATTCTTTCTTACTCCTGTAGAGTTTCTTTCCAAGTGCAATCAACAGTGTTTCAAAGTTTCAGGAATATGAGGCTTTAATTTATCCTCTTTAGTCATATGCAAGGGAGGTGTTCATTAGTTCACTGATTAACCAATGTTTCACCACTTTATGCTCCCCAAATGTCCTTCACTTCTATTGCTCAATATTTCAGGAGAACATGTACATCAGTATGACTATGGGTGTGTGTGTGTCTGTGTTTGTGATAGTGTACACACTGACCATGAGGTTATTAGCTTAGATTTATGTCTTATTAAAGTAGAGCATTGGTAGAATTCTTTATTATTGTTCAAAATAATATACTCATACCACTCCATAGCCATTCTGGATGTCATGGAGAATCTTAGATTTGGAAGAAATATGAGATATCATCTAATTCAAAATCTTACACTATTTTTCATATTATAAAATGGAAAGCAATTTTTAAAATCCCCAAACCATAACCTCATAGTATCTTCTGTTGAAAAGAAATGGCACTTTTGTTAATGCTCCCTCTTTCATTCTCTATCCATCTTATTAAGCTTTTAAAATCTGACCTGCATATGTTTTACTCTGCATGTCCTTATTTTCTCTGCTTCTTCTATTGCTGTATCTGGCGACTGTTCTGATTGTAAAGGTATTATTCTTTTTGTAGACTTCCCTTTCCTTCTACATTGTCTAATTTTCTTTCCCCTTTGAAAAAAGAATGTACTATAAATATAGAATTACCATATGACCTAGCAATCCCACTTCTAAGTACATGCCTCAAAGAATTGAAAACAGGGACTTGAACAAATATGTATACACCAATGCTCATAGCACATTATTCACAATAGCTGAAAGTTGGAAACAACCAAGATCCATCACAGATGAATGGGTAAACAAAAGGTAATAAACGCATCTATGGAATATTATTCACTTGTGAAAAGCAATGAAAGTCTGATGCATGCCACAACATGAATGAACCTTGAAGACATCATACTGAGAGAAATAAGGCAGACATAAAAAGACAAAGATTGCATGATTCCACTTATATGAAATATCGAGAACAAGCAAATTCATAGAGACAGAAAGTATTTTACTGGTGACCACAGGTAAGGATGGGGGAATTATTTCATGGGTGTGGAGTTTTGGTTTGGGATGATAAAACGTTTAGTAATATATGGTGATTCTGGTAGCACAGCATTGCAAATATAATTAAAACCACCAAGCTGTACATTTGGAAGTGCTTAAAATGGGAGTTTTGAGTAAAATAATATATATGTTACTACAATGAAAAGGTAAAAACAGAAAGGTTAAAATGAGAGCCATGGCTTCTGGTCACCCTCATACCAGCGTCACTTCCTGGTAACACATTGAATACTTCCAGGACCACTGGGGCTGTGATGAGATACTTAAGGTGACATTTTACCAGGGATCAGATAAAGTGACCACATTCAGCTCCAGATACATCACTTCCCCTAAGAAGCCTTAATGGAAAAATGTCACAGTACACAGTGCAGTGTTTTATAAACAGAAGGCAAAATAGCACTGTGGTTGACTAGGACTTTGTCCTCAAACCCCAATGAGAAGTACTATACTAGAATTTAGTTAAGCCATATGCAAACATTCTAAAAGACCTCTTTAAAAAAATTTTTTTCTCTCTCCTTCCTCCCACCCCTGCTAGTTGTCTTCTCTCTGTGTCCATTCACTGTGTGTTCTTCTGTGTCCGCTTATATTCTTGTCAGTGGCACTGGGAAACCGCATCTCTTTTTTGTTGCATCATCTTGGTGCATTAGCTCTCTGTGTGTTCAGCACCACTCCCGGGCAGGCTGCACTTTTTTTTTTCCATGCTGGGTGGCTCTCCTTATAGGGTGCACTCCTGGCGCATGGAGTTCCCCAATGTGGGGGACACCCCTGCATGGCACGGCACTCCTTGTGTGCATCAGCACTGCACATGGGCCAGCTCCATATGGGTCAAGGTGGCCCAGGGTTTGAACCGTAGACCTCCCATGTGGTCTTGGCCCACATATATACACATATTTTTATTTAAATGTCTTGGTGTCTTTAAGAACTAGTTTATTTCAAAGTCAACTTTACAAGGATGGAATAATTTAGATGACAGAATTGTAGATAGGAATTCTGTAATGTAAAATCCTTATTTCTCTAGAATTCAAAATTTTAATAAAAGATTGGTGAAAACTTTACAATGAGATGAAACAGGAAGAACGTTTTCCTGACCTAGGAAGACATGTTTCATGAGTTGCCAGAAAATAAAAGCCCTTGATGTCAGTCAACAGAGCAGATCTTTGCAAACCCTTAACACTGGGAGAAAGGTATTCCTTCCTCCACAGCCAGCTGACTTCAGTGAGGGATGTTCTGCGCCGAGGTCAGTGGGAAGGGAAGAAGGAAGGAGTTGATATGCAATCAGTGCTCATTTTGTGCCAGGCATTTTGGCATATCTTATTTAATTTAATTGTTTCATCAAAAGACTCTAATGTAGACATTTGTACCCTCATTTTACAGATACAGAAACCAAGGGTAAGAAAATTTAAGCAATGCTGTCCAAGAATACATAGCTAGTAAGTGGTGGAAATGACATTCCAATTCAATCTGTCTGGCTCCAAATATCATGTTATGTCTTATACACTATGAAACTTATCTCTCCTGAATAAAACATTGCTCTTCTGGAAAGAGTCTCATCTATATCTGAAAAGGCTGAGCAAGCTGTGGCATGAATGTCAATCAAGATAATTTGGCATGAATGACCATCAAGATAATCTGAGATAATTGTCTTACTGTAGAAGGTCCTCTTCCTTCATATCACTTCCTTTTCCAGATTTTATTCCTTCTTTCTGCCTGTTTCTTAGTAATGCAGAAAAAGCTTGTCTTTCTTCAGCAATCTTCTTTATTCTTCACTGCATCACCATGTACCACATCTGCCCACAGATACAACTAAACTAAATAAATGATCCACATTATTGTGCTAAATGGAAGATCAGAGGAGACCTATCTACACTCTGGCATTCATTTGATGATTTATTCCCTGTGAACCTAAAGGAATAATGCTGCATGTGGTGGTTTTTAACTGGATGGGAGAGAAGGGCCTAGGAGAGGAGATATTTTGGGAGGAAGGTCTCAGTGACACCCATTCCAGGACCCCACCATATTGCCAAATCATAACAATGAGTTAGGACCTCCTGGTGTGGCTTCATTTCAATCCTTACAACCAGACCAAAAATGAGAGGACTTTGAGAGCTACTCCTCAGACTGCCAGCTGTTTACCAAAATTTACAATACATTTCCTTGCAATTAGGTGTGTGCATGTGTGGGTCTTTTGAGGTGATGATATTTAGATGAGATTTTGAATTTTGAATTGCTGCTGTAATAGGTTGAGACTTTGGAGAATGTTGGGATAGGGTCAATATAGTCAGGATAGACATAAATCTTTGTGGGCCAGAGAGCAGATTGTCGTAGATTGAATGGCCACCAGAAATATTCAAGTCTTAATCCCATATAAGTGTCAATTTATATGGTAAAAGAGACTTTGCATATGTGATTAAGTTAAGGACTTTAAGACAGGGAGATTCTACTAGATTATCTGGGTTGACCCTAAAGGCAATCAGTAACAAGTATCCTTATAAGAGGGAGTCAGGGGGAGATTTGAAGAGAAGAAGAAGGCAAGTGACGTTTGTGGTGGTTTGGAGCTCTATACCCCAGAAAGTCATGTTCTTAAACTCAATCCCTTCTTTTGTGTGAGAACCCATTGTAAGTAGGACCTTTTGATGAGGTTACTTCAGCTAAGGAGTGGTCCAATCCAATCAGGATGGGTCTTAATCCTATTACTGGAGTCCTTTATAATCAGAATGAAATTCATATATATAGAGAGAAAGTCACAGGAAACAAGGAGCTGAAGGTCAGTGGAACTCAGAAAAGAAGGGAGAGGTCAGGAGAGACCACCGTGTGCATTGTCATGTGAAAGAGGAGCCCAGGGCCAAGGATCACTGGCAGCCAGGCCCATGCCATAGTCTTTGGGAAGAAAGCATCACATTAATGATGCCTTGATTTGGATTTTTTTCCTACCCTCGAAACCACAAGCTAATAAATTTCCATCATTTAAGCCAATTGATTGCATGGTACTTGCTTGAGTAGCCAAGGAAACTAAAACAACCACTAAGGCAAGATGCTGACTTTGAAGATGGAGAAAGGGGGCAGGGGCCAAGGAATGAAGTTCTAGAACCTGGAAAAAGCAAGAAAACAGATTCTTCTCTAGAGTTTCCAGATGGACCATGGCCCAGTAAAGTTGATTTCAGACTTCTCACCTCCAAAACCATAATAAAGTTGTATTGTTTTAACCCACCAAATTTGTGTTAACTTGTTATAGCAGTGATAGGATACCAATACACCATGTACTCACATTTTAGCCAATGGGATGTGAGCAGAAAGGGCATAATTTCATGCCTGACATATAAACACTGTCTACATGGTCTCCTCAATGCTCTTTCTGACTTGATGGAGAAAACCACAGTGACTACAGAAGCCACATATCGAAGATGGCAGAGCTTCCTGAGCCCACAAGTGACTCTGTAGAGAAGAACAGGCCCTACTCATGGGAACTACTCAACAAGAAAGCAAATTCCGTTGTGTTCAAGCTGCTACTCCTTTTTGGGTTGATTGGTACAGTAGCTGTTGTTAGTCTAACTAGCACAATATATGATCTCTTTTACCTTCAAAATTACTGTCAGCAACAGATAGATTTATTTCCCTTGTTGCTGGGCAAAGCTAAGCATGGCCCTTTCTGGGTGAAACTTGCAATGACTGATCAATCCAGGTATGCACTCAAACTTTTGCTTTGGGTTCTTTTTTCCTTTGCTGACACTGCTCCTGAGAAGACACACAGGGACAACTGATGGTCTCAAACAGCAGTATGGCCTTCTATAGCTGCCATTTGGGTGTTTACCATCTGGCATTTCCTATTCCTCTTAGAGTAAAATGGCAGAAAGACCAGCCCCCCTCAAGCATTTAACTGCCCCGTCATTGCCTGAGGAACGCTTGAGGAACAAGACCTCCTTGGTGGTGCTTAGCTTAGTTACTGAGTGACCATTCTGAGCCAGGAGGTGAATGTCCAAGATGTCAACCGTGCAAAGAGAAATGCTTTAGCTTGTGTCAATAAACTCTGGGAGTTCCTGACAAACTAGAAGTCATGGAAGACATCTCTCCATTGACACTAGCTAACCCAAACGCTGCAGAGGGCAGTGGTCACTTCTGGCATTCCCCTGGGTTGTAAAAGCTGGTTGAGGGGCGCTGTAATGATGCAGGAGAGCAGCATCTGGCCTTCGTTCTTCCTAAGGGAGCCTCAGTCCCCTCTCATAGTCTTTTCCCAAGTGCCTGCTTAGACACAGCAGTAGCAAGCTGCACTGAATCTCGACTGCAGCCAAGCTTGCTTCATGTTTCCCAGCCTGAGACTAGAAGCAGCTACAGGTGTTCACTGAGCACTTGGGAGCCTGTGCTCTGCCTTAGAAAAAATCAATGCTGTTGATTTTCATAGCCTCCCCATTGTGTAATCTTGTCTGTTCAAGCCCTCATTCAGGGTAATTTGATTTTTATGAAGCATACTAGGAGCTATTTTATTTTATTTTATTTTTCTTTGAGAACAGTGGTCGAACTTTTATTGAGACCACTGTAGGGTTTTCTTTTCTCGCTCTCTCTTAAAGAAAAAGAATGTAATACTCAGTAATTTCTCTGGGTTGACATTTTGGCTGGATCAAGCAATATAATGTAATATGGTTTAGCTGTTTTTTTAAAACCCTGTGATATAAATTGTCAAAATGCTTTGCAAATAGTTACTATTTCTGTTGCTCTCATTATGGTTATTCACTACTCTTTCCATAGATTGAGGAAGCTGCAACTAGTCAGAGGTAAAATGATTGGAATTCTTACAAGGCAATCTTGACTGACCAATGTTGAAGAAAAAGAAACTCTCTCTGTGTTCAGAGAGGTGGGAGGCCTGCTCCTTAAAGTGAGAGATGGCCAAGCAGATTCCACAGTGTGAAGGAATTGCTTTCAGAATCAGAAGGAGGATATGGAGATAATACATCTCATTACCACATACTAGTCATCTGGCATGTGGATACCATTAATGCTAGTTTGAAGTGGTTATGAGCAAGCAAATGAGGAAACAGTTGAAGATGACTGAAGGAGCTAGTAGTAGATGAAATCTTGGCTTTGAGAAGTGCTAAAAAATCTTCCTCCTTACTGTATGACGTCTTCTATCTCTCTGGGGAGACTTTGTGATTTTGATTACTGAATAATATCTGATGATTAGCAGGAGGAACAAAAGCCAGGTCAGAATGCATCCTGCTCTTAAGAATTATGATGCAATCAATTTGTATTATCACATATTAAATTCTGCCGGAACATTTCAAGATAAAAGCCTCAATTTCCTGGCACTACAACATCTGTGCCCAGTGCTTGTCACTGAAGAGGCATATACATGTTACATCTTGGGCACCACCAAGAGGGAGGTATTTGTTTCTGACTTTGCTATGTAACTTGAACTCACAGCTACCCTGCCTGTCCAGAGTCACTCACCCACCATTGGAGGTAGGCTGAGTCTAAATCATGAAAGTAGCTCAGCAATCTACATTGTGCTCCCTTGTCCACCCCATCCCCACAAATAAATACAAAAACGTGTCCACTCAAATTTTTGGCAGTGGGGGAATAACTTTAGCAGGTGTCTGCATGCTTCTTCTTAAAGGGCAAGTGAGTAAATATTTTAGGCTTTTCAGATTATCTTTTTCCAACGTTATATTGTCTACAACATACCAGAAGGAGGACACCTCATGCTGAGAGCGGAGCAGAAAAAAGAGAGGAGCCTCTAATAGCTTGGAGCTTCATACTTCCCACCCTGGACCATCTTCATTTAAGCCAGAAGGAAATACACTTCTAGCTTTTTTAAGCCATTGATATTATTTTAGAGCTTTAGGTCACTTGCTGCCTAATTTATTTCTTAGTAATACAGTCACTTAAATTGTTAATAATAGCTTTATACACTGTACAAAACTGATCCTGGCTCTATCCTACTCTTTTCTTTTTGGCTCAGGATGGAGAAGAAATGCAGACATAGTATAGCATTTCCCAAAAAAGGTAGACACTAGGACTAGATATGGCATTAGCACCTTAAGAGCAGTACTGATGGCCACATATAAATTGCATAGGGCTGGAATTTACATGACACTAAACCCAGCTCTAGCACCACGTTAATTGCTTGTACCCAGTGTGCTTTGTATCAGTCAGGGATCTCAGTTACAAGAAACTAAAAAAATGAAGGGGAAAAAAAAAAAAAAGCAAACGTGATGTTTAATTGCATGTGTCAACTTAAGGCAAGGAAATAGTTGTATGGTCAAGCAAGATCTGGATGGCTGTTACTGAGAGGGTATTTTGTAGATAGATTTGTATGTATGATCAATTGATTGCATCTACAGCTGTTTGCATCTACAATCAACAAAGGAGATGCTTTCTTCAATGTGAGAAGTCTCCTTATCCAATTAGTTGGAGATCTTAAAAACAGAACTCAGAATTTCAAAAGTCAGAAAGAAGAATTTTAATCTCTACTTCCACCAGCCAGCTTCTGGGGAATTCAACATCCCCTTCACTGAGTAATTTGTGACCTGCACTACGGAATTTGGACTTGCCATTCACCACAGCTGTGTGAACCAATCCTTTAATAACTCTCTTAATATTTCCATATATGTGACCTGTTGGTTCTGTTTCTTTGGAGAACTCTGACTATGTAAACAGAAAACTTCTGGCTGATTTAAGCAGGTAAGCATTTTCTTGAGAAGACAAAGGGTAGCTTTCAGAACAACCAGGAAGGCCACAGAAGAAGGTTTGTAAAATGCTCAGGAATACGGGAGGCCTGGAGGCAACTAGGACCAGGCAGCACCATGTGACAGAACCTACCAGGAGAGACCACAGCTGTACAACCAGAACCAAATGAGTATGCTATTGTCTCAACATTGAGCCTGGAGTTCCTGAAAATGTTGCTGCCACCAGAATGGAATCTCCTGCTCTTTTACCCCTCAAGCCCCCAATTCAGAATTTGGGACAAGAACATCTCTGACTGGCGTAGCCTAGGCCACATGCCCATGCCTGAGTTGCAAGAGGCTGAGCACGTGAAGGTCTGTGGTTGTCAGCCTCTACTGTGAGAAGCAAGCTCTGCCTCCCACAGAGACTCATGGACTGTGGAATGCCCCATTTGTAAGGGGATTTCAGATGCCCAGCAGTGAAAGAGAGAGTGAGTGAGAGAGAGAGAGAGAGAGAGAGAGAGAGAGAGAGACTGTCTGCAACAGGACTCCATTTCTTCTTCCACAAAATTATCAGGTTGAATTAAATGATCTTTGAAGTTGTTTAGCTTTTCAAACATCCTGATCTTAGAGGAGTAACACCTAGATATGTTGGTATACATATTATGAATATGTTTCCTGTTGTTTAAAAAATATGGGAGGAAGGAACACATAGAACATCTGCTTTCTGAGCTATTTGTACTTGACTAAGGGAGTTGATCGCAAATAACTGTGGCTTCCAAACTGCTATGTTAAAAATAGTTCAGAGAATGAATCAATATTCATCTGGAAAGAAAGTTGGAGTCAATTGGGAAGGCATTCTACACAGAGGCAGACATAGGTGACCTACTTACCAAATCTAGTCAAAACCCAAATATGTTAGTGGCCAGAGCCTCACCTTGGAAAAATGCCATTCCTCAGTAATGAAGGAGTCATGAATGGGGACCAATGCCATCCGAGAGCTTCACGTGATGGTTGAAAAGAGCCAGGACTGTGTTCAGCTGGGACAGAGCCAATGCTGGGCCAGATCAAAGATGGTACAGTTCTGTAACCAGCAGAGTCACAATGGACTTCCAAGTCTTCAGCCACCACTGTAGACACTTGTCCAGACACCCATTCCAGTGACCTTAAGTGATCTTACCAGAGACATATTAGAACACCTGGATGCAATGGTCCAGGTCAACTTTGCCTGATTTTTGGGGGGGTTCTATCTCCTGAAATATAATCCGAGATGGATTTCAGAACAAATGTGACTGCCCTGGGGTAGAGAAATGCTGAAGAAGCAGATCCAAGGAAAGGACTGAAACGTTTGCTTTAGAAAAATGTGGGAACTCTCCGTGAAAATTCTTTCCTGATGACGGATTCCGTGTTCCCTTCCATTTCATTTGTCTCACTCACGTATCAGCCTCTCTGGGTTAGGCTAGCTAGGTTCTCAAGAATGGCACCCCAACATTAAAGAGGATAGCTGCCATCCCATGATTTGGCATCCTGATCATTCATTAGTATGCATCAAAATCCCCATTATAAATGTGAAATTGTCCTATGGCATTTGCTAGCAGTTGGAAAGGGAGACTTTGGGCACAAAGGAAGAGGAGGACTCAACCATTTGCAATCCTCCCCTGATAAGGCTGCCTGCTAATCAAGTGCAAGTCTTACATAGAAAGTGTTGAGCTATTAAGAGAGATTCAAAATATTTACCATTAAATAGAATCTGGTTATAACTGAATCATGAGGGAATTTGGGAAATGAACTGTGAAGTTCTGAGGGAACTGGGAAGAGGTAACTCTTTAGGAAGCTAGAGTTTCAACTTTTTTTTGATTCAGAAAGTAGTTTTTTAAAAAGACATTTATTATAAAGTATTTCAGACTTATCACAAAATATTGAGAACATAATAAATAATTGTTTATCAACTATCCAAGAAATAAAAGTTAGGTTCCAATGTATCTGCAACTAAAGCAACACATAGGAGGCTTCAATAAATGCTTTCATTTCAAATCTATTAATGTAACCTAGAAACTGTGTATGCAGATGTTGGTGCAAGTATTGGCCCCATGTAAGATTTTCTCTCTCATTGTACAGTCTGCTCTCTTTACGGCATCTCAGTGACTTTTGCTTGCTTCCAAAAGTCACATCATCCCTCAGAAGATGACAATTTTCCTTTGTAAAGGGCTGCTGAAGGGAATACATTACATTCCCTGAAGGTCATTTCTATGATGCGGTACCAAAGAGACTCTGACCCAAAGTAATATCATTGGAATCAGTGTATAAATTCTCAAGATGGTAACTTTGAAGGGATTTCAGCCACTAGACTGTGTAAATTCTTGAATGGCCAGAAGCATCCATTACATAATTTTGTAGTCAGGATTATCTTCAAAGGTCTTCATTGGAAGGAGTTTCCACAAATTTTTGCAATGAGATTTGCGTAGTTTCTTTTTTGGGCAACCCTAAACCTTTTCTCATACCATTCAGCTGAAACCTCATGAAAACAATTGCTACAATGTGATCTTCAAAATGGCTCCATACCTATGAGGTGGATACTATTATTTGCCGCTGTTAACAGCTTAGTGACATCAGGTATAGTGAAATTAAGCACTTTATTTACCCAAGGTCACATAGCTCTTTCAGAGGAGAGCAGAGATAAAACCTACTCATATTCTGAAACATTTAACCATTGTTCTTCGGAGTCTCACTAGAGAAAATGACATCTCAGCCATAAGAGCTCTTTTTCCTTGGAATTGGAAATGGACACAGACTTTCCCAAAACATAAAGAGAACTTATCTTGGGATGGGTTGCATTACCTTGAACTTCCCTAGGTTTTGCAAGCTCAATATAAGCGATTGGCCTAGGGTGGAGCTACAGGGAGGACATGTGTCTCATGTCCATAGAGAGTTGCCTTCTCCAAATGAGGTTTCCTTAGGGAAGCTTAACTCCATTTCCTTGGAAGTATATGGATTTGGCTCCTTTGTGATGGTTGCTAGGTGACTCACTGCAGCTGCCAGGCAGAGTTATAGCTGCAAGGCAGAACATAAGAAGGAGGCAAAAAAATAGTCCTCTCCTTAATACCCACATTGGGCCCAATTTCAGTACATGCCTGGGTCCTTGGGAGATACTGTATCACAATAATTTATGTCGCCACCATCCAAGAGAAAAGAGAAATTCCTCCTCTTTAAATCTTGGGATCATAGCAATGCTCTACACTCAGGTCCTGGGGTTTCTGCTGTGCATATTTAGAATCCGCCATATGGAGTACAAAAGTACATTCATCAATTGCTGAGAAAAATCTCAAGAGACAAACTATACAAAAGTGAATAACTGACAGTGCCTTAGTTCACTGCTGATTCCACACACATGTATTCACCAGAAGTGTCAACTTCTAACTTCTATTCCCTACCAACACTGGAAATAGTCCCTTGCTTTTTGAAAAATGTACTCGTCCAAGCTCAACTCCCCAGTCCACCCCATCCCTACCTATTTCAGGTAAAAACTTGCATTTCCAAAAATCACTTGGAGACTTCTCTGGTTTAACAACTTACTCAAATCTCTCTCTCTTTTCTGAGTTGTTTTAGTTTGGGAAGGGTTTTCCTAATAGTCTCCCTCTCCCCAACTCCCAACAAAAATGTTCATTAACCTTCCTCTGATAGTTGATAAGTTCCTTCTACCTAGGTTGAAGAAGTCTGAAATCTTCACCACAATTTTCCACTGCTCTGTAGTATTATATTCAAGACTGGCCAGAGCTGAATTTTAGGCAAAGTGCCCTTTCTCTATCTTGACTTTGGCTTTGGCCATGTGGCTTTCATTGGCTGTAGTAGTTTCCTATTGTGGCTGTCACAAATCACCACAGAATTATCAATTTAAAGCAACACTCCCATGAACATGGAGGCTGAGATGGAGCCAAGAAACACAAAGAACAGTTAGCAATCACCAGAAACATACTTGTCATAGCTGCCAGAAGGAACCCACTCTGACAACACCTTCATTTCAGACTTCTGGCCTCCAGAACTGTGAGAGAATACATTTATGCTGTTTCAAGCCACTGTTTGTGGTACTTTGTTATGGCAGGCCTAGGCAACGAATATAAAGTTGGTCTTTTTCCTTTAGACTGCTTGCATTTTTTTCTCATGCTTTCCATGTGGACTCTTCCTTCAATGGTGGGCTGAGTTCCTCTTGTGCTTCAAATCTCTCCAAGTTCTCCATCTCTGCATCTCTCTCACTACAGCTGGAGAGTGCTGTACTTTTCAGCACTCATGTGATTAGATTTGGGCCACCTAGATAATTCTGTATAACCTCCCAATTTTAAGATTCATAATCTTAATTATGTCTGCAAAACCCCCTTTGCCATGTAATGTAAGCTATTCACAGATTCTAGGGATCAGGGTGCACACTTTTGGTGGCCATTCTCTCTACTACATTGGCCAATGGGATACATTAGCAGGAGAGATGCAAGCAGAGGCTTGAAATACACATTCAAGATGGTTTGACCTCTCAGTCTTCCATTACCACCATGAGAATAACTCCCTAGGTAGCTTTTGGCCCTTCTCTCTAGACCTGTGTTAGTCAGCCAAAGGGGTGCCAATGCAAAGCACCATAAATCTGTTGGCTTTTATAAAGGCATTAATTTGGGGTAACAGCTTACAGTTACAAGGCCCTACAGATTCCAACACAAGGTTGCTTTCTCACCAAAGTCAGTTACCACGTCTTGAAGCAAGATTGTTGCTGAGTTCTACTTGATCTCTCCTTCTTGGGCTTCCTCTTCCTCTTAAGGCTCTGTGGTCCCAGTTCCTTCCTGATCTCAGCTATAGGTTGGCACAGGGCTTGTCTCTCAGGGCTTCCTATATCTGTCTCTGACACAGGGCTTGTTTCTTTCTAGGCCTTCTCAGCTGCTCAGCTGCTCTGTTCTCTTCAGATGCAAACTATCAGGCTAATGATTTACTTCTCCCTGGTATTGCAGGATCAAAAATGATGTTCTCTCTTCTGTGTGTCCTCTAGAATGGGGTTTTTAACCAGGGGTCCATGAACCTCCAAAGGGTCCATGGAAAGATTTCAGGGCGTCTGTGAACTTGAATTTTCAAAAAATCAACTTATTATCTTTATTTTCTCTGACCTCCAATATTGAGTGTCGTAAAAGTATCTGCTGCTGCATTCTGAGAAGGGATCTGTGGTTTTCACCTGACTGGGAAAGGAGTCCGTGGAACAAAAAAAGGTTAAGAACCCTGTTCTAGAGTGAGCGTCCATTTATATCAGTCCACCAAGGGGTGGGGACTGAGCCTGAATCATGTCTTACTGATGTGGTCAAATCAAAAGCCCTAAATTGATTTTATCAAGTAAACATAAGTACTTTGAATTTAATACAGTCAAAGAGTATCGTTCCCAGAGGAATAAATTCGTTTACAAATATAATCTTTCTCTTCTGGGGGTTCATAAATAATCTTGAACTGCTACAAGCCCCCGGAATGAACACACTTAGAAGAGCCCTGAGCCCAGAATAGCGAGGATCCAAGTTCAGCCCAGACACTTGAAGCAGAGTCACCCAGCTGAGCCCTGTTTAGATCAGTCATCTGAGGCAAATCTACACGAAGACGAATTAACTTGAAAGGAAATGCTTATTATTGTGTGTAACTAAGTTTGCAGGAGGTTTTTTCATGCAGAATGTTTGTGGTAATGGCTGACTGTTACAGAGCAATTGACCTTAAAAAAAAAAAAAAGTAAAACAAATGATCTCTTTCGTATTTTCCTATCTACATCCAATCTATATTTCATTTCAGCATTGGTTCCAATCCTAACTCATTTTAGAATCTGAACTTTGTTACTGCACAAAGAGCTCTGACCAAGGACAGAAAACATGGGCTGGAAGTCTACTTTGGAAGCACGTGATCTTGGAGAATCATTTGCTCTTTCTGAATCTTGAGTTCTTCATTTATAAAATCAAGATAATAAAACAAACCTCAGGATTGTTGCAGGAAATAAATAACATAGTGAATTAATTCATTCAACTGTCCTTTGGTCTACTTAGGAAACTAATATTTATTTATTCATTTATTTATTTATTTTTTATTTCTCTCCCCTCCCCATCCCCCCAGTTGTCTGTTCTCTATTTCCATTTTCTGTGTGTTCTTCTGTGACCGCTTCTATCCTTATCAGCAGCACCGGGAATCTTTGTTTCTTTTTTTCTGTTGCATCATCTTGGTGTGTCAGCTCTCCATGTGTGCGATGCCATTCTTGGGCAGGCTGCACTTTCTTTCACGCTTGGCAGCTCTCCTTATGGGGAGCACTCCTTGCACATGGTGCTCCCCTATGCAGGGGACCCCACTGCGTGGCATGGTACTCCTTTCACGCATCAGCACTGCACATGGGCCAGCTCCACATGGGTCAAGGAGGCCTGGGGTTTGAACCACAGACCTCCCATGTGGTAGGCAGATGCCCTATCCATTGGGCCAAGTCCGCTTTCCCTAATACTTATTGAGTTCCAACTATGAGCCAGACAATAGGTTAAGAACCAAGGAACCAAAGATAATTAAGGCAAAATTCTTTATGAAGTCTACATTCTAGGAGGAAAAGCATTTTGTAAACACTAAAGCAGTCTGAAAATCCAAAGCATTATTGTTATACTTCTTCCTTTTCTTTTTCTTCTTTTTCTTATTCCTTCTCACCAGGCATAAACTAACTTTTCATATTTCCTGTCCTATTTTCTTCTAACCTGTCAATTGACCACAGGCTTATTAAAAAAATTAACGTCTCTAAAATCTCACCTTCACATTCTTTAGCTGAAATGAAAGGTATTTCCACTTGGTGCGTTTGGGAGGAAGAATTTCACTTCAGGGCAACCCCAATTCACTAAGCCCTCTTGGCAAGCCTAGGAGCTTTTCAGTTGAAAAAGATGAACCTTTCTTAGATCTAGCTTGAAACCTTTTATTTATTTTCTTCAATCGACAAGTGTACCTCAGAGTATATAGAGTATACATGCCTCAGCATCAAAATCCAGCAAGAACACAAATGAGTTACATGCAATTCCAAATAAAAGATTATAATGAAAATGGTCTAACTGCATTGGTTGTTAAAGTCCTCCAAAGCCGTATCTAACTATTCATCTTTTCCTCAGGATGGGAGCATTTCTTTAAATGCTTATAGCCCTTAATAGTTCTCTTTTCCAGACACAGTCATTATTCAAAGTGTAACCCAATAGAATATTCTTGGAACATTGCATTACTGTCGTTTGCCATGCTGTTCGAGCTGTTGGTTTTCTTCCCTACATCCTCCCACCCCCTTTTCCTCTTGTATTATGTCCCTGGACCAGAGCAAATTTTCCTTTTTGGGGGGGACCCTGTTAGTAGAAAATTATACTAAATGTGCATAGCTTGACCTGTTCTGGAACAATTCACCAACAGCCCACTGACAGAATGTTGGCATAGAAACTCACCTCAGGGACACATCAACACTCCCCCGAGAACTGCCAAGAGGGCTGCTGCACTGTGATAAATTTCTCTTTCTCTCCAATGCCAAAATTGACAGTGCCCTCAATGAAGCTGTCTTAACTCTTGTGAAGAGCCTCTGGTCCAGGCCCAAAGTTCACTCAAGGTGATACTCATTCAGGTCCCTTCATTGCTCTCAAACTTTTCCTATCTTAAGGATATTTCCACATAGATTGAATTATATGGTAACAAGGCTCTCAGCACCATTTTGCTTTCAAAGGAGGCAGGTAAGAGGGTGGAGTCTGCAGGATCGGGTCAACCCACAGGTTAAGATGGTACCCTCTGGAAAGTGCCATGTGTTTTTATCATTCTGGTTATCACTTGCTCCAGAATATGATATCCTACCTTTGCACATAAGAACCAGACAACATATGACACATTCTGGGAATGAGAGGTACTGTCTACTAGGGTTGGCCTTGGGGCATGTGGTTAGGCATGGCAGAAAAGCACCTTAATGAAATTAGTCTTAAATATCCTGAGTCAAGGAAAGGAGACACTTCTTATGTAAGGCAATAGGAAAATGGGAGATAGGAATCTGGAGGGACAGGTAAACCAACAAAAACAGAAGGTAAAAGAAGGACTGAAAGACATCAGAAGCTGGGGGCAGGACACAGAGAAGTCAGAGATGGAGTGAAATGTGAGTTCACAATAAAGTGGTTTAGAGTAAGGCTGTGGTCCTACTGTCCTGTTTCGCTTGAAGTGTGGTGCACAGTAGGAGTCAACAGTAGGTCAACAGTAGGAGTTTCAAACTGGCAGTCTCCAAACAGAGTCTGTGTCCTAGTTTTCTGACTTAAATAAGCAGGATCAACAAAAGTAAGATGCATTCAGATTCCACATCCCCCAAGTGCATGATAAAACTTTATAGGATTGGCTTGTCCGTTGGTGCCTTAAAACATTATGGTTAAAAGAGACCTCAGAGGCCATTGGCTTTACTCTCCTGACTTTAAGCAGATTTATTTAAACCATCCAAGACTACTTTTCACATTTATATGAGGCTTTTATTACAGAAGTCAAACGAGAAAAGATAAGAAAAGGTCCTCTGGTCAGGACCTTATCTCTTTCTGGAGAGGATCTGACCAGCAAGCCCCTAGGTCTTCATTGATCACTGTCATCAAATCAACCAGATAGTAGCCTTTTCAGTGTTGATACCATGGTTCATCCTTACCTCTATCCTTCATTGGACTTTCCAATGTTTGGCACATTGTAGGTGCTTTAGACATAATTTTGGCATGGATGAAAGGATCAGGTCCAGATCCTTCACTCTTAAACAGCTGTGTATAAGTTAGGGTTCTCCAGAGAAACTGAACCTGTGTGTGTGTGTGTGCACGTGCTTCTGTATTCCAATTGTTATAATAAATCTCTGTATATATTCTATATATTGCAATTGTTATAATATATACTATATATCATATAAATATATATAGAAAGATTTATTATAGGAATTAGACAACACAACTGTGAGGACTGGCAAGTCCAAATTCCCTAGAGCAGTCCATAGGTTGGAAATTCCAATGAAAGTGATGTTCAATTCCCAGGAGAAGCTGGCAGGCTGAAGTAGAGATAGAAATTCTTCTTTCTAAATGCTAGAATCCTCAGATCTCGCTTTTAGGTATCTAAATGGTTGGATGAGGACACTCCTCTCATTGTTAAAAGCAATCTCCTTTGTTGCTTTGTTAATTATAGATACAATCAACCATAGATGAAATCAACCGATTATAGATGTAAAAAAATCCATCTACAAAATACCCTCATAGTATCCATCAGGCCAGTGCTTGCTTGACTAAACAACTAGACACCATAACCTAGCAACATTGACACATGAAGTTAACCATCATAGACTATTAAGAATTAACTCATACCAGATCATATGAGGCATGAAAATCCTTGCTGAGGAGGTTCTACCACAGGAAAATGGAACCTAGCCTGACCCTTATTAGGAGGGAATATGCTTAACATTTCAAAAATATTGTGAGGATGCAAAGTCTGGTGAACAATCAGGTGGGAAAGAGAGGAGAAAAGGATTCATGGTCAAATCAAACACATATTAACCATTATCACATTATTAGCAAATTGTGTATATGACATTGTATTAATAAGCAAAAATATTATATGACCATCTCAATCCTGCTGTAGTGCAGAGTGGAGACTGATGACAAGGCAACTGGCCTTATGAACCAATGTGGACACTGGATACTGAGTGACCTAAAGTCTCAGGCTAGTAGGGAGTGAACTGGGCTGCCGTTTCCTAATTTTATGTCTGGGGCACATTTCTCCATAGTCAGGGCATTTCTGAGTGCCACATAGCCCAAGGTGTAGGTTTCCTGCAGAGCATTGGCAATCCCATACACAGGCATCTTTGTACAGATTAGAAGGTGCCTGCAAGCTGGATATCAGTTCCCACTTACCTCCTTGGCTGGGCATGCTTGTCCAGGTTGTGACCTGCGTGACTGTGTGCAGTGGCCCTGGGGATGGGGATGGTGCTTTCTAGGGACTGTCCTGAGAGGCAAATGAGATGGAGAGACAGGATGATGCTTGCCTCGGTTTTGGGGTCTCTCCTTTCTGGATTTTCCCTGGATTCAGATGAGGAAACAGAGCTCATTTGACTAAACTAGCAGTACATAAACATGTATTCAGCAGATTCTTAAGGCATCTGAGAAAGACTATTTTAGGGCTTTCTGAATTTTCACTTATTAAATTTTGTGAGCATCTGGATATAGGGATTTTTCTAGGAAAGAATTTCATATCTTTTACTAGAGTCTCAAAGGAATCAGTAACCCTAAAAGGTTAAAAGTAATGGTCTAAACATCTGTTGTAATTCAAGGAATAAGCCAATAAACACAAAAGAGAAGAAAAAGGAATCTGACAAGGAATTGTTTTATATTTCTCTTTAATTATCATGGTCCAGTGGGCATGGGATAAACATCAACCACTTCCCAATGAGCTTCCCATTCAAGGAAACTTGCTCTCCTTACCTGCTTCACATAGCTGTGACCACAGCACTTGGCCCCTCTTAAAAATTAGCAATTAAATTAATAGATCTGAACGTCTTCCAAACACAGAACAAAAGTCCTGCAAATCTGTGATCCTTTAGAAGAGCTGGATCAGGCACAAGGAAGCAAAATTCCGTGTTCAGGGGCTCCTGTTTGGAGTCAAGTTTAAGTCCTGTCCTGATTTCCAATGAACTGGGAATTGGGGAGGCTGCTTAGACAACTTATTTCATTTCTCATATGTAAAATGAAACTAAAAAGGATCTACCTAGCTCACAACACTGTTTTAAGGGAAGAATGCGTGGGAAGTACTTTATACAATTCTTGACACATAATAAGAACTCTATAAATGTAAGCTGTTTGATTTTATTATTATTATTATTATTGAGAAAATTGATGTAGCAGAGCAGATTGGGAACTTTAAAATTTGGGGTGGCATTTTCCTTTCCATTCTGTTGCTTTTTTAAGGATTAGTTTCATTCTGTGTTATTTCAGAAGCAAATGTACAAATCTCTAAGGTTAAGAGATACATTCCCTTATTACACCTTTGAGCTCTGTTAAAATAAATTTAACCTCGAAGTATTTTAACAGCTATTAACAATGTACAATGAATGGGATTTAGACAAGCAGACTTTGACAAATAGGTAGAAAGAGAAGGATAACTTGGCAGGAGGAACAGATCCATTGAGTACAATGATGCAGGAGAATTAGAAACTATTTTATTTCCCTTGGATTTGGTTTTAGGGCCAATCTTGAACTCTTTAGGTTTTGGGGGTCCTATTGGCTTTAGAAAGGAGCAGTGAGCACACTGAGGACTGACTGTTCAGAGGATTCGTTGCTTAGTTCAGTCCTGCAACCTCCTTCCTCCCCTAGTTGGCTCCCTAGTTGTAGAAAGCTCCCTTTCACTGTCCAAGGACAACCCTAAACCCAATTTCCTAGTCATCCCTCTAGTGATAGTCAAAAGATTGTGCCTGGATTCTGAGCAGATTTATTTGGAAAGATTTTGGGATATAATTCACTTACAAAGTGCAGGCGGGGGTACAAGTCAGAATTTACAATAACTATTAGCTAAATGGAAGCAGTAAAATAGTCGTTCTTAATTCAGGCTGCACATCAGAACCATTGGGCACCTATTTATAAACAAACAACCACAGGCCCCACCCAAGGAACATCTGTAGTGTAACTCTGGAGCAGGGTCTGGAACAGCTCCGAAAGGAAGAGAAAGAAAGCATTGCTTTCTTAGGATAATATAATAAGATGAAATTTCCATAACTTTGGAAGGATAAGCAATAAACATGCACTCACAAGCTCCAGTGACAATGTACAGCTATAAGTAGCAAACAACATGAGCTCAAGAACACAGAGATGTGATTACCTACACTCTGTGAAGGATGAGACTCCAGACTGAAATATAGTGATGGTAGGAAATACCTATTCAACAGAAACAGAAGTAACACAAAGAGGGGAAGAAGACTATGAGATTCCCACCAATCTTCCCAGTGCCATTTCTGTGCTATTACCCTTACTTTTTAGAGAACCATTTCTCCCACGTCATCCAAATGGTAGGTACAGGATTTTATCTTACTGCCCAAAGACCCTGGTATAAGGGTCCTAAGTCAGAACAGACCCATTTAAATGGCTCAGGTCCTAGGCCATAGTGACTGGTTCAGAACTGTGCTGTCCAATATGGTAGCCACTGGCCATGTACTGGCTACGCTATTATATGGCAATGGCCAAGAAGATAGGACCATGACTCAAACAGACCAATGAGAGTTTTTTTCCAGGACTCATTGAAATGGCATTGACAGACAGAAGTCCTTTCCTCATAGAGGTCAAAGACAGTAAATTAGGAAGCTGTTGCAGGTTGAGCTACCTGAGAAGCAGATTTTGAGATAGAGATTAGCTTATGGGAAGGTTTTTAAGGAGTGCTTTTGGGATCAACAGTTGTGGAAGAAAAGGGAAGGAAACAGAAAAATGTTGTGTTGACACATACTCTCAATGGGATCTTGTCTGCCCGCATGGGGAGTTCTGAAACTAGGATGGCCCTTTGGAGTATTCATGAGGTTGTTTTATGAGAACAAGCCTTTATACCACTGCACTGGAAGTGTGCAACCCTGGGAAGTGAGTATGAACTTGAACTAGGGACTATTTTCAGCCAAGGCAATTCCTGAAGATGGCTGAGAGTTGAGAACTCCTATTATCTAGGGAATAGGTAGTTCAGTCCTGAAGACAGCATATAACAGAATTCACCACGGAAGCAGAGAGCTGCTAGGAGAGACCAAGATGAAACCCAGAGAGACTTCAGATTGCATTTAAATTCCTGAGTCTATGTGTCCTTGCAGTTCCTATGGTTTGTTTACAAAAGCCAATTAGGGTCTGCTTCTAACTGAGTTCAAGTTGAGCTTCCTTCATCTTCTACTAAAAGAATCACATCTAAGTTCATTAATATATATATATATATATATATATGTATATATATATATATATATACCTGCTCAAAAAACTATAAAGTCAAAAGTGGGAGCATGCCAGAATATACATGGGAGTGGGTAAAGAGGGTAAGAAAATTATTCCTGCTTGAGCATACCACAGGCTACTTGACCAGGTGAATGAAATGGAAGATGTTTTATAGATACAGGAAACTAAACTAGGACCTAAGGAGGTTTATATGAGAGAATTCAATCCCATGATCATCTATTGGAATATTATTGGCTTTAAACACAATGTTTGATACATTCTTGACCAGTCTTTCTTACAAGTTAATTTTCCAAAAGAATAATTAGAAGAGTTGTTCCTATTGCTTTAATTCTGACCAGCAAAAAGGAGTTAACTATTGAGGAAAAAAATTGGAGGACTCTTGGAAGAACATGCTTGTATTGCTTTGGAAAATTTTTGACAGCTTGGGAAGAAAAGTCTTGGCAGATGTAAGCTCTAAGAGGACAAGTAACTGTTAGAACTGGATGGGGAAAGGCCCCAAGAGTGTTGGGCAACTCCTAAAATCCAAATTCTGAGTATGTAACCCCAACACAGAAGAAAATGGAGAGAAAGCAAGATTGCATTCCCAAGATAAGTATATCCTTTGATATAGTTATCTTGCCAATGAGACTAAAACCCTAAACGCACTAAAATTTTTAAAAAGTCCGTAAAGACAGTAACAACAGCTTTCTAAATTCTCTTTAAAATGATCATAGAAGGGATGGATTTATAATTCGAGCATACCTATTATAATTGTATTATGTCAGTGGATGACAGTGATATCACAACCCTCCATGGATATTTTGTTTCTGCTTTATTTGTTTTTTAAACATGGGGAACAACCACTGATAGGTGGGAATTGAAATACAAGATGGATGAAGAAATGAAAAGGAAGCATTGGCCCTTCTACCTGGTTGGCTCAGACTATTGCCTTCCAGGGACCAGAAGTAATAATAGCTGAATTATTGGGTTCTTACAAAGTTCCAGGCATTGTGTTAAGTGCTTTAGATGAATTATCTCATGTAGTTTTTATATCAATTCTTTGGAACAGGTATTCATTAATATTCTCATTTTACATATACTAAAACTGAACCACAGAGAGATCAGATGACCTGTTGCAGGTCATAGATGGCTACCGATGGGCAAAACTGGAAGTTAAGACAAAGCCACGATTCCAGACCACTATCCAGAAAGAGCTCATAAGTGAAAATGGTAAATCATTCCGCATGAAATTTGAGGGCTTGTGAAGATAGGGATGGAGCACAAGAGTGGCAGAAGAAGGGTGTCTAGTTAGGGCTGACATATAACCTCTGTAGTAGGCAGGGAGTAGTAGGGAGTGTGACAGCTCAGGGGAAGGGGTTCTCCTTTCTATCTGAGCCACTCAAAGATGGTCCATTATACAGTTCTTGTCTGGAAGAACCTCATCCTAATTCACATGAAAGTGTTTTGTGTGGTAGAGGCCCAAGATCAAAAGTGGAATAAATTAGTGAATGAATAAATGTGAAAAGATTAAAGAACAGAGAATGTTAATGCAATTTTCAGTAAGATGAATGAGGTAGATTCTGAAAACTAGCAGCCAGTGTGATTGACTTCCATCCTGGGCAATATTCCCTGGAAAGACTAATTAAGGGAATAATTTATAATATTACAGTCTGTCTTCTATTACCTTCCTCGTCTAAAGATATTTTTTAACCAATAAAGCCCAGAGAGCAGGGCTTACATTCAGATACTCACCCATCCCAGTAGAGAGAGTTATATGTGGGTTTTAGTCTTTGTGGGTTTATGTATGTTTTGAATGTGTATCTAAATACATTTGTATGTATATATTTCAGGATAATAAGAGCTCAGTAAATATTTAGGTTGAAGAAAGAGTAAATGCATAATATGAGAATAAGGTCACAATGTGTTCACAAATTGGTCTTCCTGTCTTCAAAATTGATTTGGCTTTAGGATATATTAGTGGCACAATGACAACAATGATCTTACTGATTTTTGTGGTCTCGGCGTCAATGTCCCTCTCTTAAAGAAACTTCCTTGACTTTAAAATCTAAATTAGATCCTTCCCTGTTATTCTCATTCAAAGCCCCCCAATTCTTCACCTTCACAATTTGCAACTTATTTCTATTGGTGTGTATACATTTAAAGGCTGACTAACCACAGCAGAGTCTGTGTCTTGTGGTTCACTGTTATATCTCTGGCATCCAGCACAGTGCCCAGCACCAAGAGTTGCCCAATAAATCTTTGTTGAATTAAAATATGAATGATAGTGGGAGGTAACATCTCCACTTACCATATTAGAAGATCACTGAGATACTGCTATCATTCTGGAGGTCACAATTTAAATACATATGGACCAAAGAGGAGCATGTTGAGAAAAGAGGAAACCACCCATTATCAAACCTAATCGTGGGTCAGAGAGGAGTTTGGATTTCAAATTAATGATGAAATGGAATCATCAGTTCATTGATAAAAATCTCAAGATGAAGAGTGGGGACAATGGACAATGACGACTGGCTAGTTGGCCATAGATAGCTGATGGGGTGTCTTTGAGGAAGTGACTACTAATAGACACATGCATACACACATTTTTAATATGGTCCTTGGACCAAGTCTAGGACCAAATCTAGGACCAATGTTGACAATGATAATTACTGGGAGGTAAACATTTGACATCAACGCAGAGAATATTCTTTATTTTAGCTAAATCTTCCCCCAGATAGAATGGACAGCCACTGAAAGTCTTTAAGTCTTTGAGTAGACAAACACTGAATGTAAACATCATTGTAAAGAAACTGAAAAAACAGAAAGGGGTTGGACTAGTGGGAAATGTACAGCTATGCAGAGCCCTGCTTTGTAATTGCTAACTTGACACAGTCTGGGCTGCTCAGAGGAACTTTGACTCCTTCTAACTCCAAAATAAAGCCGTGCTGATTGTAAAATTCACCATTTCTTAGAACTTCAATTGTCCATGGCTTTCTTGAAAGTGGCTGAGTAGAAAATCTTTTTTTTAATGTTTGAGGTATATACAATCTGTTGCTGAAAATGTAGTGTTTTATAAACTCATAACAAATGGGTTATGATTTAATAACTTTACTTTCTCAAATTGAACATGGGAAATCTAAGCAATTGCTCCAAACTGCCAAACTGTAAACCTGATTTATTGTTAACAAAAGCAATTACATATTCATGGTAATATAAGCACTATCTAGACATAGTATTAATATTTATTAAATGTTTTTCTGCATAGCAAAAATAAGTGAGCTTTTTGCTAGCAAACCAAAATTTGGCAGCATTTTGACTAGCAAATAATATTGTCACATTTAACTTTGAGTATATAACTCACACTTTGAACTATTTAAACCCATAATCCTTGATTAAACTGCTATTAACTGATCTCCTTGAAATAGACTCCATTCTGGAGAGTTGTCTAAATTCTTCATCTTTGTTCACTAAGTTTAGGTAACAGAATGAGAGTTTTGATATGCTGGAAATTTTTTGTCCTTGGAAAAAATGTTTCAATATTTAATCTTATTTAAATACTGTATAGTCAGCATTCTCCAGAGAAAAAGTACCAATGGGATATATATTATATGTATATAAGTATGTGTATAGACATGGATCAATAGATCAAATGCAAGATTTCTTTTAAGGAATTGGCTGATATAATTGTGAGGCTGGCAAGTCTGAAATCTGTAACTCAAGCCAGCAGCAGAAAGTTCAATCGGATTTGGCTCAACTGATAGAGTGTCTGCCTACCACATGGGAGGTCCAGGGGTCAAGCCCAGGATCTCCTGACCCATGTGGTGAGCTGACTCACATGCAAGGAGAGCCACCCCACGTGAAAAAAAGTGCAACCTGCCCAGGAGTGGCACCTCACACATGGAGAGTTGACATAGCAAGATGGTACAACAAAAAGAGACAAAGATTCCCAGTGCCGCTGACAAGAATGAAAGCAGACAAAGAAGAACATGCAGCAAATAGACACAGAGAGCAGACAAAGTGGGTAGGAGGGAGAAATAAATAAAAAATAAATCTTTACAAAAAAACAAAACAAAACAAAGGAGTTGATGTAGCAGCCTTGAGTCCAAAATCCTTAGAGCAGCCTGGAAACTCAGGTATGGTTTTATGCTGCAGACCTGAGTCTTCATATTTGGGAGACTTCAACTTTTCTCTTAATGTCTTCAACTAAATGGATAAGGCCCACCCATATTTTCAAGAGTAACCTTTATTGAAAGTCAATTGATTTTATATGTTTTGTTTTTTTACACTTTTTAAATTAAATAAAACACAAAGAACATTACATTAAAAAACATAAAAAATATAAGAGATTACCATATACCCCACTCCCCACCTCCCACCCACCCCATCATTTTTGTAAATGGTATTTTTTTTTAAGATATATGTTAACCGTATCTACAAGATACCTTCACAGCAACACCTAGATTAGTGTTTGATTGAATAACTGGGTTCTACAGCCTAGCCAAGTTGACACAAAAGACTAACCATTACACATACATATCATTTATGTTCATTTTCCTCCCTTATCCTATACTCTTTCAGCTATCCCAGATCCTACTTGGGAAAATATCATCTCAAGTTTATGGTGTTAGTGTTACATTATTATTTTTTCCATCTTACTTTTTTATACTTATAATTACTGAGACTGTCAGTTTTACATTCACTGCTCATCAGATCCATTTGATTAAAGGCAATAATTATATATCAGATAGTTTGGGAGGCACTCATTTTATTAGTGCTCATAGTATATAAGCATGCTCTGGATTGAGCAGGAATGTTCTTTTCTCAATTACAATTAATATTGCACAAGCCTTGTTCCCAGCTTTTCTCAACTCATCTTTTCCTTTCAAATTTCATTTTAATCTTGTTTCTTTCTCACAAATTATGAGACAAACTGGCTATGCTGAGGCAATCTTCAGTACCAATAAATCAAGGTTTCCCATAAAACTGTACAGTTTCTAGCTGATGGCACTTGAAAAAGAAAGTTATTAAATCATTACTCACTTAATATGAATTTCTAGAGTGCTCTAATACTCTTCATTATAACTTTGCCTAGTATTGCCACAGCATAGAAAGCTGGATGTTGTGTAAAAAACCTAGGCAAGATCTTAATGACTTCCAGAGCTTAATATTTGATCCATTGTTGCTAATGACAGAGTAGATGAGCAGGTAACATTCAAGAATGTGTGTTTTCCTTTAACTCCAATTTCCAGGGCTTGGTGCCATAAGGAAAAAATGAGTGGGAGTCAAGGAATGCAGGTAAAACACCTTTGTGTGGACATCTCATGGAGTGGGTTCTTCTTATTCATCTCTGCATGCCGTGGCT
The DNA here is from genome assembly GCF_030445035.2 of Dasypus novemcinctus. Taxonomy (NCBI): domain Eukaryota; kingdom Metazoa; phylum Chordata; class Mammalia; order Cingulata; family Dasypodidae; genus Dasypus; species Dasypus novemcinctus. The sequence goes on along the minus strand of NC_080674.1, from coordinate 16,972,271 downwards.
TTGTGAAGCTCACAACATATTAGTGGTAGTTATTGTTAATGAGATTGATTTAATGTTTTATCATTAAAGAGGGGAAAGGCAAAAATCCAAGATGGATGAAGACAGTAGATTACATTTCAAGTGAAGTAGGCTGATGTTTTGCTTCTCTTAGTGGCGGTGTGGTTTGGAGTGGGCTTTTCTGGAATGGGGTAGCAGGACACTCTACACCTGAGACAAATTCTCCTTTCCAAAGCCTTAGCTCTCAGCAGCACTTGATGCGACAATCTCAGAACATGAGCTGTTTTAGCTTGCAAAACGATTTCAAGGCAACATACCAGAACGGATGGGTTTTTACAGTGGAAATTTATTAGATTGCATGCTTACAGTGCTGAGGCTGTGAAAGTGGCCAAGGCAAGGCATCATCAGACAATGCCTTCTCCTTGAAGACCAGCACATGGTGGTGTCTCCCTTCTTCTCCTGGTCTTGTTGCTTCAGCTTCTGGCTTCCTCTTTCCAGCATTCAGCTGATTTCAGATTCTTGCTCTTGTGGTATCTCTGCTCCTGTGCCTTTCTCTGTCTGTGTGGCCTCTTTTTTCTGTATATTCATCCAGTTTATAGAGGACTTTAGTAAGAGGATTAAAATCTACCCTGAGCAATGCCTACTGAAGTAATGTAATCAGAGTTCCCACCTACAATATGTTCACACCCACAGGAATGGATTAATTTATGATCATAATATTCTGGGGTCCATAAAAGACTCAGACTACCACATAAGGATTCAGAGTTTTTGGTCATACTCCATAATTGGGAGCTCCTGAAGGATGGAAAAGCCTGGCCCAGGGCTGTATTTTTATAAAATTCTGCTTTATCATAAACTCCAGGGCTACATTTTTTTCTCTCTGAACAGAAATGAAATCCTCAGAAAACTGACTTTTAGGTTTTAGGACTCTGCAGTCCTGTTTTCATAACTGTTGCCCCATGGTACTTAATGGTGACTTGCTGGGTTGCATGTGTTGCATCAGCTTCCAAGAATGTTGAAGTATTTTCTTATATTCACATACAAACCATAAGGACTTCACTACTGAACCTCTGCCATTTACAACTATCATGTCAATGACAATGGTTTGAATACTAGGTGGTTTAGTTGTTTTTTATATAATCCAACACATAGGTAAACCCAACCTGTTGGAAGGCCACAGAGCGCATACTTGAACCCAAAATATCATCCCCATTTGTGAACCAGTACCTGAAATTCTACCATTACAAATTCATTTCTTTGCCTGAAATATTGTTCTCTTTGTTCATTTCTCTTTCTCAAGAAAACAGCCTAGACCCAGATTAATAAATTAAATTATTAACACCTTAGGGTGACAGAGTTTGTCAAATTCAGGAGCAATAGGAAAAGGTAGGGAGATGGAAACCTTGAAGGATGGTGGGAAACTATGAAAGATATTTAAATAAAAAATTAATTGTTTGCCTGGGATGGCAAGACCTGAACCCCTATGTATAAGCATAGATTTCACAGATATTCCTGTTCAAAGTAAGGTTCCTTTCTCAGCTTTGGCACTATTCAACATTTTGGGTAGGAAAATTATTTGTTGTGGGGGATGACCTGTGCATTGTAGGTTATTTAGTAGCATTCTTGGCCTCTACATACTGGATGCCAATAGCATACCACAACCCAGCTGTGACAGCAATAAATGTCTCCAGACATTGCCAAATGTTCTCTGGAGGACAAAGTCACTCCTAGTTGAGAACTAATGATCTAATGTAAGTTATATGGTCTAATGTAAACTAGTATTTCTATATACCAGTATGAACATTTGGGAAAAAACAATCAAGAAAAAAAATTTCATTTAGAATAGCAAATAAAATAATAAAATATCTAGGAATAAACTGAACCAAGGATGTAAAGGACATGTACACAGAAAAGTACAAAACATTGCAAATGAAATAAAAGAAGACCTAAATAAATGGAAGTTCATTTCATGTTCATGAATTGGAAGACTAAATATTGTTAAGATGTCAGTTCTACCCAAAGCAATTTATAGATGCAACAAAATCCCAATCAAAATCCCAAATCCATTGCATAAATGGAAAGGCCAATCATTAAATTTATATGGAAAGGTAAGAGGCACTGAATAGCCAAAGCCAACCTGAAAAGGAAGAATAAAGTTGGAGGACTTGCATTCTTAAAACTTACTACAAAGCAACAGTAATCAAAACATCTTGGTACGAGCACAAGGACATGCATAAAAACAAAAGGAACAGAACTGAGAGTTTAGAAATCAGCCCACACATTTACGGCCAAATGATTTTTGACAAGAGACAAAAACCACTCAATTGGGAAAGAATAGTCTCTTTAACAAATGGTGCTGGAAAAACTGGATCTCCGTTTGCAAAAGAATAAAAGAGGATCCCTACCTCACAACATAAACTAAAAATCATCACAAAATGGATCAAAGACCTAAATAAAAGACCCAGAACTATAGAACTCTTAGATGAAAACGTAGGAAAGCATCTTTAGGACCTTGTGTTAGGCAATGGTTTCTTAGACTTTACACACAAAGCACAAGGAACAAAAGGAAAACTAGATAAATAAGGCCCCATCAAAATTAAAAACGTTCGTGCTTCAAAGGACTTCATCATGAAAGTAAAACTACAACCTACACAATGGGAAAAAATATTTGGAAACCACATGTATTAGTCAGGGTTCTCTAGGGAAACAACAAACAGGAGACATCTGTAAATATTAGGAGATTTTATAAAATTGCCGCATGTGACCATGGGGATGTGTGAGTCCAAATTCCATAGGGCAAGCTGCATACCAAGGTTCTCAATGAATTCCCCAGGAGAAGCTGGCTGTCTGAAGTAGAGATGGAATTCTCTCTCCTGACTCTGAAATCACTTCTCCATTTAAAGCCCTCAACTGATTGGGAAAGACATCTCTCATTGCTGAAGGCAATGTTCTCAGTTGATTGTAGATGTAATCAGGCATAGATGCAATCAAGTCACTGATGATTTAAGTCCACAAAGAAATTATCCTCAGAGTACAATTAGGCCAGTGCTTGCTTGATGAAACAACTATGTACCATTACATGACCAAGGTGGCACAGGAACTTAACTATCACCCCACATATTTGATAAGGGTTTAATAGTCCAAAAACATAAGTTATTCAACTCAGCAACAAAAAGAAATAATTTAATATAGAAATGGGAAAAAAGACTTGAATAGACATTTCTTTAAAGAAATACAATTGGCCAAAAAGCACAGGAAAAGATGTTCAACATCATTAGTCATTAGGGAATGCAAATCCAAACCACAAGAGATACCATTTCACACCCCTAGAATGGCTACTTTTAAAAATTTGAAATTACAAGTGTTGGAGATTATGTGCAGAAATAGGAACATTCATTCATTGCTAGTGGGAAAGTAAAATGGTACAGCTGCTCTGGAAGACAGTTTTACAGTTCCTTACAAAATTAAGTATAAATTACCATATGGCCCAGCAATCCCACTTCTAGGTATATATCCAAAAGAATTGAAAGCTGGGACTTGAACAGATATTTGCACACCAGTGTTCATTGTGGCATTATTCACACCTGTGAAAAGATGAAAGCAACCCAAGTGTCCATCAACTGATGAGTGGTTAAACAAAATGTGGTATATACACACAATGGCCATATAAGGGAATGAAGTTCTGATACATGATACAGCATGGATGAACCTTGAAGACATCAGGTTGAATGAAATAAGCTAGATAAGAAAAGGACAAAAATTCTATGATATCACTGATGGGAAATAATTACAATAAGCAAACACAGAATCAGAATCTAGAATATAAAAATATAAGGGAGGGGTATAGAATATGGAGTTAAGGATTAAACTGTAGAGAGTTTCTATTTAGGATGATGGAAATTTTTCATAATGGATGGTAGCACAACATTATGAATGTAATTAACAGCACTGAATTGCATATTTGAATGTGGTTAAAGAGGAAATTCTAGGTTGTATATATGTTGCTAGAATAAAAATTTTAAAAGGAATCCATGCAACTGACAACACAAATAGTGAACCCTAAGTTCAACCATGGACTACAGTTAATAGTACAATTATAAAAAAATATGTTTTCATCAGTTGTAACAAATATTCCCACACCAATGTAAGGCATTAATAATAAGGCGGTATATGGGAATCCTGTATTTTATGCATGATTGTTCTGCAAAACCACAACTTCTCTAGTTAAAAAATAAAATGAAATAAAATAAAAAGAGAGAGAAATTCCTACCGTTGATATGTAAGAGAGGTTAATGAGATAAGAAAATACTTTAAGGAACATCAATATTACCCACCCCTGCAAGAGTAGGAGTTGGTATAACTAATTTCTCCCATAGGTGGAGCTCTTGTTCAACAAAGTGCTCCATTAAAAGGGTAAAGGCATCTCTAACCAAAAGGAATGAGGGTAAATTGTTCCTTGGTTTTGCACCCTTCTGTATCAGCAGGAAATGTATGGCACTATAGAACTGTGGTATAGAATGGCTGCCTTGACCCTGTAAAGCTGGTCAGAAAGGCAGATTTGAAGTTGGAGTGGCCTAGCTACCCAGGCTGCTGTCCACCAGTGGGGCTCCAAGGCAAGACTGGGTGAAGGCCAAAGTTTTCAGAGCATTGCCCAAAGCAGCAGGGAACTCATATGTTTTTGATATTTCATAACTGTGTCTCATTATCCCATACATTTTGTCTTTAAATTGCTTTCATTGTTTTATGTGGTCTGTGGTACACACCTCATTTCTTTCAGCTTCCAGCCATAATATCTCTAGCAGTTAACTCCTTTCACAGAAGTTCCTTATATTTTTAGGCCAAGAAATTGACATGAAGAAAGGAATGGAGGTGAGGGGTTGGAATCCATGATGCTGAAATGAGAGGTAACAAATGGTTTCTAATAAAATACACTGTTACCCAAAAGTAAAAGGGAAGGTCTTTTAGCACCCAAAATGATGCTAAGAAAGACTCAAAAATCCCTCGGACATTTTGGTGAGATTATATGGGACTGGTTATGCATTATGCAAATTGCAGTTCTCACTAAGCAGGTAGTGGGCCAGTAGTGTTAGCACGAAGCAGCAGTGATACTTCTTCCAAGCTGCCTCATGTAGCAGTCCTTACGCTTCTGTCTTTCACCTACTAATAGTGTGGCCCTATGGAGCTGGCATGCTCTTAATTTTTCATTTTCAGCAGAGTATCCAATGTCAGGAGCGAGATTCACCATAACTGGGAGCTGTCAACAAAGCCCATTTATTACCAGTAAATTCCCCTCAGCAAATTCCACTAGGACTGCTCTTGCTGAGATAAACATTCCAGAAACCAGAGGTTCAGGCCTGTAGAGAATTTTCTTTAGATCCATTAATTCAACAAGTACTGTTTGAGAGTCTACCATGTGCAGATGTAAACTCTGTTCCATCTTGTGAAATGATGTCACTCCCAGACACCAGCGCTAGGTGCACCCCTACCTAGCAGCACATAAGCCCATACACCCTCTTGGCCACAACTGCTTTTCAACACTTCATGATCTGCTTTTAAGAGTCTCTCTGGGGACTTTTTCATTTGCCTATGGCAGCAGCCGGGCCCAGCGATCTAGTTTTCCACCTTTGATGAATGATTATGAGGAATTCAAGAAAACAGATCCCAAGACCTGCTTGCATTCATGCAGCCCTCCATGACCAGCCATGGACAGAAGTGGGAGCTGCAAGCTAAAGATCCTGATTTAGGTGGAGGGTAGAACCTGGGTTTATATTTTTACAAATCTCCTTGAATGTTTCCTGTACATGCAGCCATTGGGCTAGAATCAATATTTCAATAACAGAGATTCTCAATCCTGGCTGCATGTTGTAATCATCTGGGGGGCTTTAAAATCAACTGGGATCCTTTAATATCACTAAGGCCTGAGTCCCACTCCAGACCGAACAAAATCAAATCTCTGGGGTAGAGCCCAGGCATAAAAGTTACTCAATTTACTCTAATGCATAGGAAAAGTTGAGGCCCCCCCATTGCAAAATCTATGACTTTCCCATGGAGATGATTTATACTAGTAATATAGTGAGCAGAAAGGATGACTGAAAACACTAAAGACAAATGATTCTTTGTGCACAGAGAACCAAGAACCAAACATTTCTCTTGAACCTGTATGCATGTGCACACGTGTGAACATTTGCAGGAAAGGTTTTGTCTAATCAGCATCAGCAGGAGTAGAATGCTCCTAATTAAGAAAAAATTGATTCTGCCCCACAAACACATATTGAACCTCTCCAATTTGCCTAGTGTAAGGGGAAATGAGATAAATAAAATTTAGACCTTTTTCATGATTTAATCTGACAATCTCAGAAGAAAATGTTGCTTTCAAGGACTTAATGGAGGGAAGCAGATATGGTGCAACAGATAGAGTGTCTGCCTACCATATAGGAGGTCCAAGGGTTCGATACTCAGGGCCTCGTGGTTCATGTGGTGAACTGGCCCACGCGCAGTGCTGCTGCATGCAAGGAGTGCCAGACCACACAGGGATGCCGCAGCGTAAGGGTGCCCCCGTGCGAGGAGAGGCCCCTGTGCAAGGAGAGCTGCTCCATGCGAAACCACAGCCCACCCAGGAGTGGTGCTACACACACACGGAGAGCTGACACAGCAAGATGATGCAACAAAAAGAGACACAGATCCCCGGTGCCGCCTGATGAGAAAACAAGTGGACACAGAAGAACACACAGTGAAAGGACACAGAGAGAAGACAATGGGGGGGGGGGGGGGGAGGGAGGAGGAGAGATAAATAAATCTTTAAAAAAAAGAAAAAAGAGGACTTAGTGGAGGCTGGGAGAAGTGAGAGAAAGAACTTAGATTAGGGCTCAAGCCCCAAATCCATTAGTCGTGTTAAGTCGGAGGATGTTTTATAGGTTTCCAGGCCAGTTGGTGCACGTTGAAGGTCCCATTTTGATTGGAGATGCTGCCTTCCTCCATCCATCTCTCCACTATAATTTCTTGTCTCCCAGAGAAATTTCATATTGTCCCAACCACTTCAGGCTTTCTGATTTCCTGCATGTCCCATTATCCAGGCTACTACAGACCCCACCTCCCCCAAATCCCTCAGCTTGTCCTCTAGATCCTGTTCCCTCAGGGCTCTGTTTTCTGAAGTCCTCAGTGAAGCTGAGTGCTATGAGATTCTCTAGAGGTACGTTTTAAAGAATAATTATGAGATATTTTGTTCCCCTAAATGTCCAGAAAGTCATGTCCAGAAAGAATATTTCCTGGTGGGGGTTGGTTGAGATGTTTGGGAAAAACACGTAAGCCTCTCAAATGATAAACTTCCTCAAATGATGGCCAAGAGTGAGCTGCTTGTTCTGCCTGGGAGCTGGCTCTGTGAGGGGGCATTCAATGGACTCCCTGTTACCTAACTCTGGGAAGCTTAGGTCCCAGTGCAAGGAACGGATGAATTCTCTTGACTGCGGAGGTTTGTTCATGTAAGAAACTTAAGGTTAAAAAACCTGAATTTTATTCCTTCAAGAATAGTCACTAGTGGCAAAGAAATGGTTTTTGAATTTATCTAAATCCAGGGTATTATTTAGAAAGAGATAACAACTTCCTGGCTTTCTATTAAGATGATGGGAAAATCTTAATTTGCACAAAACACTAAGAATCACATACCACCTTCTTGATGAAACCTCCTCTGTTGTCCCAATAAGTAGAATAATCACTCCCTTCTCTTAATTACCATAGAAATTTATTACTATTTTTCAATGACACATCACTTTCTACCTGTATGATAGTTATCTGGGCATACATGTTATTTTTCCCAACTAGACTATAAACTCCTTGAGGGAAGTTTCAAAACACTGTTAGGGTTAATGCTAGGACTACATATTGGGAGAACCTAATGGAGCTTTATAAAAGAATAATGTAGGAAAATAGAAAAGATCCCATCACATATACAATGTAGCAAATTCATTAAAAAATTAATGAAATTATTTCAGTCATATGTCAGTAAGTTCTAAATGACTGATTCTTCAGGCATCTATGGCAAAGCTTCTGTAATGTAAAGAGAGCCTCTGTGTTCACTTTAGGTAGCTTTCCTTGTCTACTACAGAAACAAACGCCTGTGTTTCTCAGCAATTATGAAGTCGTACCTGAGAGAGAGGTATGGAACATCTAAGTTAATAGAAAGAGACCAACAAGAGTCAACCATATTTGTACCCAACATCTTTAGTGTGGACTGAGATGGGACCATTGCATTTAGCCACAAAATAGTTATTGGTAATTAACTTGCCAGGTAGAAGAATATCAAGCCATGCCACGTGACCTCCTCCATTTTCAAGTTAGCCACAGGGCGTCAAATCCTTCTCATGCTTCAAATTACTGACCTCTCTGTCTCTGACTTCTAGAACAGAGTTTAAAGGGCTCATGTGACTGGGTCAGGCTCATTCACAATAATCTGCCTTTCTTAGAGCCAACTCTGCCATATATAATCTAATCATGGGTGTATAATCCATCACATTCACCAATTCTGGGGATTATACAAAGCATGTGCACCGGGAGCTGGGGATCTTGGGAGCCACTGGATTTCTGGCTATCACAGCACTCCCTCAAGAATCTTCACTGTGAATGGAAAAATGAAGAGTGGGAAGATAAGCAGGATGTAGGATTAGGTGAGTTGTGTTTAAATGATGACCAATAACAAGTCTTAAGCTTGTTTCTATGCTTAGAAGAGAGATGGTATAGAGGAGGAGTTAAAGCTCCAGGAGAGAGGGAATAGCTATAAAGAGAACAGCAGAGATGGGCTCTTGAGAACAAGGTTAAAGGAACCTTAAAGGAAGGTCCATTTCTACCTCAGATAAAGGAAGAGAAACCGTGAGTGTGGAGGCAGAGAGGGAAAATGGTACAAGCAGGAGCAGGAATTTGATGGAATATTCTCTATGAAGTAGGAGGAGGAAAATGTTGCCAGGTGTGGGGCTAGAATAGATAGCTTTGGGAGGATATTTAGAGAGTGGGTCTTAGAAATGGAATTTGAGGTGGCTGACGCAGGGCATGCCAATAAGCCCTGAAAGATGCTGGCGCTACTTCATACCTACCCATGAGAGCTGGCTGTGTGCATCTCTCCCCATCTCTGAGTGCCAGGACATCAAGTTAGTAGCTTGGTGGAGGTATCTACGCCTTGGAAATTGGCAAACATTACAAAACAAGGCTTTCAAACCAGGAGCTGGTTGTTAAAGCTTTGCAGCACACTGTTACTGCAGGGACTGCCCTTTTGGTTCCAGTTGTCATTAAAGTAAGTATAGTTTTCAAAAAGGTACCTCAGATTGTGAAAATATTCATCACTCATATCAACTGTATATACATCAGCAGTAAGGGGGGAATGAGGAGGTACACAGCTAAGGGAAATCTAAGGAGCATGTTAGAACTCTTTTCTCACCATGGAACACAATTTCTAGCCTCACAAATCCACGTGTGAGAATCAATGGGGGTTCATGATACTGGGACTTGTTTTTGATACTAGGTAAATATGGGTAGATAATAGAAAATTTTCCTTCCCTCCCTCTTTTCTCCCTCCCTCTCCTTTCTTCCTTCCTTCTTTGCCTTTTCCTCTTTTCCTCCCTCCCTCCTTCCCTTCCTCTTTCCCTCCCACTATCTCTCCCTCCCTTCCTTTTTTTTTTTTACAATATGTAAATTTTTAAAAGGAAAGATGAGAACAGGCAAAATTAAAATTGAACTAGATAGAGTTGGAGAAGATATGTAGCAGAGAAAAGAGAGATAAGCAAAGAAGAGCACAAAGGAACTTTCAGGATATATCAGATATATATACATATATATACGATATCTATCTATATATGAAGAAAGAAATACTTCCAATGAGAAAATTTATTAAAGCTTGTATTTCTTTGAATAATTCCTTATTGCCAATGGTCTTCCTAAAATCAATAAGGTGAATACATAACTTTGATTCTTTGGCTAAGAAGGTTATATTCTCTCTGTGCTCCCAAACAGTCACAAGGCCATCTGCATTTGAACTACTTCTATTTCAGGAAAAGACATTGAAAAAAATCTCTTGATGAGAAACAGGGCACGTTTGCCTGCTCAGTCTACTGTAATTCACATTCTTATCAGCCTTCAGCAGTCCTCTAAGGGGACAGTATCAACAGTGGGGGCCAGGGAAGGCTGAAGTAAGCAAGCACTATGGAATTTTGATTTTTGTACATTATTTTAACCCAACATTATTTGTGATAGAAGAAATCATTAGAGGAGTACAGCAATAAGGGAAATTTGGCATTATCACCAACACTATGTTCTCTTTTCACCGGGGACAGTTGCTACTTGGTGATTTGTACAGTCCTGTTGGAGACATCAATATTAGAAAATTATAATACTATAAGAATGGATTTAATTTTTTCACACTCCTGGGGCCAGCTTAAAGTGACACTTAGATCCAAGTCATCCAGGAAAGCAAGGATCTAAAGGAAAAAGCTTAATGGCAGAGAGGAAGCTAACTCTTAGTTTTTCCCTTTGCCTTGGTCTTGAATTCTCTTACTCATGGGAGTTGAGGCCAGTAACTCAGAAGCACTGTGAAGAATAAATTTGGGTCTGGACAGTTCCTTAATACTGCCTTGTTTAATGGGCCCTCTTTCCTCAGCTGCCATATAAAATGTTTCACCAATGTTCCCAAAGGCTGCCATGATTTACACAGCTCAACAGATTTATCCAAGTGGGATGTTCCAATGGTTGTATAAATTAAAGTTCATTCAGGATTTTAAATAAGTTAAAATAGACTAAGATTGTTTTTTATGTAAGGCTGTGAGTCTGCACAATTTGATCTTCACGAGCAACTTATTACACCAGTCTTATGACATTTTGGAGAAATTTCTGTATGATTACTAACTCACTCATTCTTTAATTTGCTCTTTAGAGTAATCTAAGTGGCTCTTTGAGCCAGGAAATTATTTAATTTCATACATTGCTAGTGAACAAGTTAAATTTTAACAAGTTTGAGTCCATAAATAGCATATAATAGTAAAGTTCTCAATAATATGATTTTAAGATAATTCAGTATATAAACTATAAATGTAAAGCATAAAAATAAAAGCAATTATTTGCTTTATAGAAAAACATGGTAAAAATGGAAAAAGTAATATATACTGTTTTTAAAAGCATTCAAGTGCTTTAAAAAGCATTCAACAAGTATAAAGAAAATAATAAAAATAATGCGTAATTTTACTAACAATTAATGTCTCCCTTTAGACACTTTATATAAATTAATTGTTGCTGCAAGAATGCTGTATAACAAATAATCAGAAAATCTCAATGGACTAAAACAATAAACATTAATTTTTCTCACTCATGCATGTACAGATGGATGTGTTTGGTGGAATTTGGTTTACTGGGCTCAGCTAGTGTCATTTGGGTTCAGCTCCTGGCAGTGGGTGGATTTAGATCTACATCCTGGGTCCAGTGGAATCCCTGAGGCCTACTCCTCTCTTGCTGATGACGGAAGCAAAGAAGGTAAGCCAAACCATGCAAGCTCATTGAAGGTGTCTACTCACATCGCCAAATGCTAGTGTTTCGATCACAGCATCAACGGCGAAGGAAGTATACTCTCCCATGGAGAGGCAGCAGTGGCAAAGCCAGGAAGGGGAGGAAGAATTTTGAGTAAATTAATATAATATAATATAATATAATATAATATAATATAATATAATATAATATAATATAATATAATATAATATAATATAATATATACACACATATACACACTCACATGCATATGCAAGTAAATATGTCATGTATATATGTATATGTTCAGTATGTGTATTCTGAACACTATTGAACAATATTGCATTTTGACTATTTCTCAAATCACTACAAAGTTACTATTTTAATGCCATATAACATACCATTCTTTGGATATGTCATCATTTTTTTAAGCATTTCCTATTGTTTGAGCATTGAAATTGTGACATTTTTGGTTTTGTTCCTTTTTTGTTTTGCTAATATAAATAAAGCTATGATGAATACCCTCATACCTTCACAAACAATCCTTTGACCAACATCTGATTCCTAAAAGAAGATTCCTAATTCAAAGGCCATCAACGTTTTAGAGCTCTTGTCAGGCTGATTTCCTCCCACCCAAGGAATCTTGCCTCAGTGCCCTCCTGCCTTGGCACTGTGAGCAGGATGGGTGAGGCTGGTGCTGCCGGCTTCTTCAGGACTTCTCTTCCTGTAGAAGTGCATCCATTTCACCTCATCTGTGCCAGGATTGAGCTTCCATTCCATTTGTAGCACTTTGATTATAAACTTGAACTTGTTTTGCTATCTTTGGGCCATTATTTTACAATTGTCTATGATTTCCTTTGCATATTTTGCCTATTTACAATGTTTGACTTTTGCTTATTGGTTTGTAGGAAGTCTGTGCATAATGTGATTGTATTGCCCAAAATTGCTTCTTAGTTTGTGATTTGTCTTTTCGTTTTTCCTTTTGAAATCAAAAATCACAAATTTTCATGTGGAAAATGTATTGATCTTTTGCTTCGCAATTTTTCCCTTCCTTTACACTTAAAAAGTCTTTGGTGTCCTAAGATCTGATATTACTGACTTAATTTGTGTTTTTAATAGTTTTAATCATTTATGTTGTACTCGCTAACCCTTTATGAATTTATATTAAGTTTACACTATGAGATGAGGAGATAAACTCCCTTACCTCACCCAGTATCACCGATTGTCCAGTATAATTCATTGAATAATTTTTCTATTAGTACTGAAAAAATTAAACATACAGTATTGTGTACTAAGAGTTCCTAAGAATATCTTTATTGCAGGATTAAAGTGGACCTACATCAATTCTAAATAAAAAGCAGCAAAACTAAACAAACAAAAATCCCCAAACCAGGTTGGGGTAGGGGTGACCGCCTGATTAAAAAGACAAATTAACATTCCCAACGTTATCTCTCATTTATTGCACCAAGTAATATCTTAATATCTACATAGTTAAAATAACCATTTTGATTATAAGCTAGATAAAGTTGGCAACTACTTATATTGTCTATTTAAATCTAAAAATTTGTTTCTGAGCAATTTCATTTTATTTATTTCCACTGTTAATCTAATAGTTTCTTTTTCTAAAATCTCATGTAGGCTTTGCATGTGTCATTCTTAAGAAGGGCAGAGGTCCCAGCTGTAGGGAGCATCTGTTCTGTACAAGAGAATTCCTTCATTTAGTTCTCAAATTGATGTGGAAGCTCAGTTCAGATAGGTTGCTGGTTGGCCACCTATAGTCAAAGATGATCAGGCTATAATTCTGGATGGCCACCCCTGAGGCTCATGCCTGTCCCACAGCAAGTGCTTCTGGTTCAGCCCCCACTGTAATGCACGTGCACTATAAAAAGAACAATCTCAGGTTCATGAAGACTTAACATAAATAAGCAATAGTAGAGATTCAGGGCTCAACTGGCATATGAACAGAACAAAGATTTAAGTCTCTGGTATATATATTTAACTAGTATAGCACTAATTATAGGTTCAAATAAAAGTGACAGAAGAGCCCCATATAGAAAAACTATAAATGAGTCTAACTCTGTTACATTGGGGAACATATATTCCAAGGTAAGGCTCACTGACAGGGGCCTTAAAAAGCAATAACGCTGAATCTCAGCAGAGTTGCAACACCTACTCCTTAGTTCATCAAGCTCACTAAGACAACTAACAGAAGGATGATGATGGACAACACCCACCCCCCAAAAACAGAGTATCTACAACTGCAAGCAGGACAGTTCCATCCATCTGCCCCATGGGATCTAAGCCTCCTCTCAATCAGAAACAGAGTGGGCATCACCATCCCAAAATCCTCAAGATTGAGGAATGAACAAACATAAGGGAGGGGGGGTGATGCAACTATGAACTAAAGTAGAATTATTATTATTCTATTATTAATAGCAATGGAAGATCTTGTAACATTGATATAAAGGCAATGGTCACCAGAGGTTCTGAGGGGAGGGAGAGGGAAGAATAGGTGTAACATGGAGCATTCTTGGGACATTGGAATTGTTCTGAATGACATTGCAAAGACGGATACATGCCATTATACATTTTGTCAAAACCTATAAATATGTGTGGTGCAACTTGTAAACTATAATTGAACTACTGACCATGGTTAGTAGCAATGCTTCAATATGTGTTCATCAATTGTAACAAATGTACCACACTGATGAAAGATGTTGTTAATGGGCGGAAGTGTAGGAGGGAGAAAGTGTTGGATATATGGGGATCCTCTATTTTCAATGTATCCTTTATAGAATCTAAAGCCTCTTTAAAAATAAAACAAAAACAAAAACAAAAACAAAACAAAATGACACATTTTTTAAAAAGCAATGGTAGGCTGCCTCACCATTTCCTGCCTTCCAGTCTTACTCCCCAGAGGGTATTCATTGCTGATTCTGTTTTTAGCTGTTCTTTAAATATGCTTATTATTGCTGTCTTGATTTCACATACTATCTGTTCTTTCTTAACTAAAAATAATATGCTTATTATTGATATCTTAATTTTAGGCACTGTATGTCCTTTCCACAATGGTAGTGAGAATTTGGTGACTTCATCATCTCTTCTTCCCCTCTTCCCCAAATAATTTTATAGAAGTTTGTGAATACATATAAGGACTGATATATATATCTATGTCATAGATATATACATCCTATAGATCTTTATTTCTTGTTCCATAACTATAGATAGTATCTCCCAACTGTCCCCCTAATAAAGTGAGGATAATACTATTATTATTCTTTCTTTCTCTTCTCTTCCTTCTTCTAGCTCCCCATTTCTCTCCACTGTATTTTTAAATGGTCAAGAACAATAACATTTACATTCTGTTTTATAACCATTAGCAGATGTTCTATGGTTCATTCATAAGTTGCTTCTAAAGTTGAAAATCAATATTTACATTATCTGACTACATTCATTTTACTCACTGTGTCATCAAGTAGTATGTTTGCATTTTTCTCCTCTACACTTATAATGTTACAGTCTCTGGGCCAATCATAGAAGATTGTCAAGAGTCTCTTTTTCAGTCTTCACAATTGCTCAAAATTATGCGGCATTTTAGTTTACTTTATATTTGATCCATTCCTTTTTTTGCATAGGATTTTCAAAATTTTTTTCTAGAGTTCTGGTTGCTTTTTATTTTCTTATGAAATGTGAAACATGTCCATCATCACTATATTTCTGTTTTCTACCATTCTACTATACTCGCTATATGGACTCTGTTATATGGAAACCAATACGTATTTTTTCCTGGAAACCCACTGAATTTCTGTACTAATTTGTACTTATGATCTCATATTTGGACCACTGCTATTTTGGAACTAACTTTTCTGAGTTTCTATTCCCTTTTCATTTATGTGCTTCAATCTGAACTGATAGTTTTTCAGGAGAATAAGAGAACAACCATTCTAAGACTGTCATTGCTTTTCTTCTGAGATGGATTGATATTTTCCTGATTTGCACTGTTTTGCTGGAGTACATCCTGATGCAACTTCTAAGAAATGTTGTATGGAATATCAACTCTCTGAAAGCTTGCATGCCTGAAAATATTTCGTTAGGCACCCCAACTAACAATTCTAGTTTACAATTATTTTTAAATTTTATTTCTATATATGTATATATTACCTATTTTTCTTTCTGGGAAGTTTTAAGATTATCTTTTGATCTTTGCTGTATAAAATGTGACCCTTTTTCATTAATTGTGTTGGGCACTTGGTAAACATTTCCAACTTTAAAACATGTATTTATGTTCATCTCTTGGAAATGTTTTTGATTATTTCTTTGAAAATTCTCATCTCTATTTTCTTCTTTCTCCCTTCTTCTTTCCTTCTTTCTTTTCTTCATCTTTCCCTCTTTTTTTCCTTCCTTTCTTCCCTCCTTCCATTCTTTCCTCATTTCTTTCCTATTAATTGAATGTTGGACATTATATTAGGTAGCATTATTTTCAGCTGCATGTGAACAGAAATCTGACTAAATTGGTTTATTCAAAACAAAATACAATCTTGGATTCGTGTAACAAGAAACTTAGAGGTAAGAACTCTAGATCAGTTATAGCAACTTTCTGATGCCAAAAGGGCCTGGGGCCATGATCTTTTCCTGAGTCATCTTCTTTAGATGTAGCATTCAACCTCAGCATCCCAGGGTGACTGCTCTTTCTCTAGATGTCCTTCCTGTGGTCCAGGCAGAAAGTGGAGAGAAGAGGGAAGGGGAAAGGGAAAAGCCATCTGAAGTCACCATTAAAATAAGAAAGAAGGGAAGCGGACTTGGCCCCATGGATCGGGTGTCCACCCAACACATGGGAGGTCCGTGGTGCAAACCCCGGGCCTCCTTGACCTGTGTGAAGCTGGCCCATGCACAGTGCTGATGTGCGCAAGGAGTGCCGTGCCACGCAGGGGTGTCTCCCGTGTAGCGGAGCCCCATATGCAAGGAGTGCGCCTCATAAGGAGAGCCACCCAGCATGAAAGAAAGTGCAGCCTGCCCAAGAATGGTGCCGCACACACAGAGAGCTGACACAACAAGATGACGCAACAAAAAGAAACACAGATTCCCAGTGCCCCTGATCAGGATAGAAGTGGTCACAGAAGAACACACAGTGAATGGACATAGAGAGCAGACAACTGGGGGTGGGGGGGCGGGGGAAGGGGAGAGAAATAAATAAAAAGTAAATCTTTAAATAAAAAGAAAGAAAGAAGTAGAGAATGTACGATAAGTAACAACTATCAGTATCCGCCTGAGACCTCCTAAGTTTACTCTCTATGTCCTTTGCAGTATCTTCCACAATTATGGTCCCTGTCTCTTTATGTTCTTGTAGATTTTCTTAAACTTATTTTCCAACCTAACTATTCTAATGTTTTAAAATCTAGGAAATCTTGAATCTCTGGACTGACAATGTGATAGCCAGGTCCTGAGCCTCAACAGACTCCAGCACCTACAATCTGATTTATTGGACTTACCACACTCAGCTAAGATGGAGTTGAAGAAGGACAACCACCACACCATGGAGCCTAGAGTGATTACAACTGAAAGTGGGAGGATTGCATCCAGCATCCATGTGGAATCTGAGCCTCCTCTTGACATAGAGATGCAATGGACACAACCAATCCAATGTCCACATAGAAGAGGTGGCATTGGATTGGGAAAAGTGGACATGGTGGCTGATGGGTATGGGGAAAGGTAGGAAGAGATGAGAGGTGGAGGCGTCTTTGGGACATGGAGCTGCCCTGGATGGCGCTTCAGAGGCAATCACTGGACATTGGAAATCCTCACAGGGCCCACTGGATGGAATGGAGGAGAGTATGGGCCATGATGTGGACCATTGACTATGAGGTGCAGAGATGCCCAAAGATGTACTTACCAAATCCAATGGATGTGTCATGATGATGGGAATGAGTGTTGCTGGGGGGGGGGGGGGGGGAGAGGTGGGGTGGGGGGGTGGGGTTGAATGGGACCTCACATATATATTTTTAATGTAATATTATTACAAAGTCAATAAAAAAAAATCACAACTAAAAAAATAAAATAAAATCTAGGAAATCATTATTTAAAATTTTTAAAGCTCTTTTTGTGTTTTTATTTATCTCTTTCCTAGCAGCCTATTCTTGCTTTCTGAATGCAAAATCTTTTCATATTTCTCTGAGGGACTAATTAAAAAGTGTCTCTCCATTACTTGAATTATCTCTGCTAAGGGCAGAATTCTGTATCTTGATCTGACTCTCTTTCACCTTTCACGTTTCCTCAAATGCCTACTTATGTTGGTTGTCTCCCAGTATGGGATGTGGCTGGGAGCTTTGCATGTGGCTGGAGCATTGCAGTCAGCAGGCTGTTCTCAACCTGGAATGCTGTGCTTGCAGTGCAGACCCCAGTGCCTCCAATCCGTGCACCTCAATGCCCAGCCTTACACACACCTGGAGCTCATTTTCTTTTTCTGGGTTTGCCCAGGGCCAGGAGTAAGCAACAATGGAGAGTAAAGAAAGGATAGATTTAGGAAACCTAAAACTAATATATTTGAGAAATGCTACATTTAATTTAACTTTCAGAACATAGATTCATATCCTCCTTGATCTTTAGGGTTGTTTTTTAAAATCAGATTCTATTAGAGCTAAATTAGAGATAATTCAACTTAGGAAATTAGCAAACTGAAAAAAAAATAGAATAACATTTTACATCCCCCAGTGAGGGCATTTAGGATGACAGCCAGATGCTGAAAGTGCTTGTGCCCCACTTAAAGTTAATTCTGGTATAAATTATGGGGTAACTAACTCTGGGAGCACCTCTCATATATCTAATTTGCACTATATCAGCATTCAATATAATTTGTTTTTCTGAAAGAGTAGTGCTATGGAGAATAAAATGTAACAAAATTTGATTAACTCTTCTTTGCAAGTAAAAATTATGCTCTTCTATAAAAAAAACCAGAGCTATCAACATTTGAAATTACTTATGACATTTTATCTGGCCATCTATTTATTGTATGCAATTGCAGCATGATTATGAACAAGAAGGTGAAAAACTGGGTTGATTATAGCGTTAAAACGTTAAATATACTGCTGTTTTTCTATTTCAAGTGTCTCATGAAAATATATTCTGATCTCATCATTCTGAATGGGCTTCCAAGCCATTTTTGCCAGAGATTGGAAAGCATTTTCTATCCAGAGACAGTAGTCTCACCCATGCTATGTCAATTTTAGGCTTGCATGGAAGTATAAACATCTCAATATAGCTATGCTTTTTATTTTGAAAGGGAGAAACTTGTTAAAAGCTTGAAGTACAGAAACTATAAAATTTGATTTGATAACAATATCAATTACTTAAAAATATTCTTTAAAGTAAAGTAGAGATTACCATGGAAAGGAGGAGGGAGGAAGCAGGAGTTATTGCTTAACAGGTAGAGTTTCTGATGGGGTGATGAAAAAGTTTTGGGATGGATGGTGATGACAGTAGCACAACATTGTGAATGTAATTAATACCACTGAATGGTGCACCTAAAAATGCTTAAAATGGCAAATTTTATGGTATATGTCTATGACAGTTTGAGGTTATTTATGAATCCCAAAAAGAGAAAGATTATGTTTATAAATAAATCTATTCTTTGGGGTGTGGTACCTTAGACTACATTGGATTCATTCGAGGGGCCTTTGATTAAACTATCTGTTAAGATTAGGGCTTTGGGATTAACGGCACAATGACATCGATTTAAGTGTGCATTCACCATCTGTCTTACAATAAATGGCTGAGTGGGGGCAAGATCCTGCCCAAGTGAGCTGTTTTGGGAATCCTTACAGCAGAAGGCTACAGGACATTGATCTGGAGAGAGCTGGAGAAAGAGATAAACTGCTTAAGGTAAAACCCTGAGTTTTTTGCTGCTGGGACTAGAAACTATGGGATGGCTAAGCCCCACCCTCAAGACAAAGCTGCTGCCCCAAACCCCTACTCCCCTCAGCCACCCAGTGGGAGGGTGCATTCTCCAAGAGTGGGAGGCTTCTGGCAAAGGGTGGAGAGGGGTTTCCTTTCTGTAGGTTTGGTTGCTGGGACGCCCTTGGAGCTCTGAGGATCATATCAGCTGGCTCAAGGTAGCATCAGGAAGAGGGGAGAGGTGAATCTGCTGAGGCAGCCTGATTTACCTAACCACCCTGGGATAAAGACATTTGGCCTGGAATAAGGCAGAATCAGGCAATTGACTAGTCCCATGCTGAAAACTATCACAATTTCAATTCCCCTAAGGGAGGCAGGCAGTAGGAAGCCTTAACAACCTTCCAAGAGCCTATTTAGGGTCTCCTAGGGGGAGGGGATGGTCTGAAAGAGGGTTGAGAGTCATTTTTACTGTGATGAGTTCAGTCACCAAGGTCCCATTTGAATTTCAAATGGGAACTCAACCTGAGTGGAGAGGGAGGGGAGATCCCCTCACACAGGCTATTACATCCTGCTCCCCCGGGAGGGAAAGCAATAAGAATAGAAAGGGAGGGACAAGTTTCTAATCAGCAGGAATTTATCCAACTGCAAAGAGTCAAACCAGCCTGAGGGGAAGTGACTGGCTAGCTTTCTGAAGAGCTAACTAACCCAAGAGAAAGTTTAGCTCGGTGGAGGATTTCTACCTTGAATATACAAGATCCCTAGTTTGATTCCTGGCTCCTCTTAAAGTAGTGATCCACCGGGATATCAAAAATCCAGGTGACACTGTAGGAGAGGGAAAACATAAGCATTATTTTTGTATTAGCTTCTCTTGGGTCTCTTATTTTTCCTAAAAAAAAAAAAATTACTTTTAAAAAAATTTTAACTTAGGTTACTTGCTAAAACCTTCAAAACCTGTACAGGGAAGGCTGAAGGTAATTGATTGATGGACACCAGCAGCCTGTGAAGATCCCTGGGGGCCTAACAGGGAAGGCTGTTCTCCTTAGTTTTTCTTTGACTGCATGCTTGTGTGTTTGTTTGTTTTTGCTTCCTTATTTTTCTTCCCTATTTCTACCCCCCCTCCCCCTTTAAAAATTAGGTGCTGCTGGCTTGTTTCTGGTTTGCTGTGTTTCCTCTTCCTTGATTTCCCCTTTTCTGTGTATACCAATTTTGTCTATCAATGCAATCACTTTTCCTTCCTTCATCTTTCTATCTTCTGCTTTCTGTTGTTCTTACATTCTACCTCTCTTTGTTTAGGCCTCTATTTTTCTGGTTTTTATTTCTATCTCATCTATTCTGTTTTCTTTCTTTTATTAATTTTTCCCTTTTTGCCCTTTCTTTTCTCTTTCCCTTTCACCTCATCATTCTGGGCTTTTAATTCATACTATATATTTTTCTTTATTCAGTTTCTCATTTCATTGTAGGTGGTCCACTTTTTTATTCCTATTACTCTACACTGCTTACATGAGTTAAATATTCCTTTTCCTAGGTTTTATATGGTTCCTTTTCTAACTTTTAATACTAGTATTACTATTATCCTCTTTCTTTTATTACCTCTTTTGCTTTCTCTGACCCTAATAATTTTCCTTCAAGGGAACATAGAAAACAAGAAAATAGAACAATAAAAACAAATTGTTGAGAGTAGGAGGGAGCACGAGAGCAGGAGGGAGCATGAGAGTGGGAGCCTCTGGCAGGCAGTTAGTGCCTGTCCTCAAGACCAAGAAGGGGGCTTTACCGTTTACAGTGAGCCAGGACGCTAGGAGCAGGGACCCGCACCCTGCAGTCCCCCTGCAGTCCTAGGAGTGCATGTGCAAGCTGGACACAGGGCCCACCAAGGTCCTGCCAGCTGACTAAAAAGCATCTGCACAACTCTCCAAGAAAGACCCACATGGACCCCAGGACCGGTTGAACAGTGACACAATCCTGCCGGAGCTGTTTCAGTTTCAGGAAACTACAAAACAGGAGGTAATTGGATGTCGACCCAGAGAGACTGCAATAAAATTAGTGCTTCCTCAAGGGAACTTAGCCAACAACAAGAAAATAGAAGAAGAAGAACAAAGTGACAAAGGGAAGACTTAACATCTGCACAAAAACAACAACTAACTGAACCCCAACATGAAAAAAACTAACCAACTGAATAAACCCATCAAGATACAATGATGACCAGACAGCAACAAAACCTATAAACCATACCAATAATCAGGAAAACATGACCCAATCCAATGAGCAAACTAAAAACCAGGAAGAGGAGTGGAACACCGAACAACTAATTAAAGCTCTCAAAACATGTATCATGGACCAATTTAATGAAATGAAGGAAGAGATTAAGGATATTTAAGAAAACACTTGGGGAGCATACAGAAGAAATTGTAATTATGCGCGAAAAGATAACGGATGTGATGGGAATGAACAGCACGATCCAAAAAATCAAAAATACATTCTCAGCAAGTAACAGCAGATTTGAAGAGGCAGCTAAAGAATGAGTGATTTGGAAGACAGTACATCTGAAATCAAACAATAGAATTCATCAATAAAAAGATAGAAAAAAATCCAGCAGGGACTTAGGGACCTGAATGACAATGCAAAACATGCACACATATGCATTATAGACATCCCAGAAGAAGAAGAGAAGGGAAAGGGGACAGAAGGAGTGTTGGAGGAAATAATGGCTGAAAACACCCCAGACCTACTGAGGGAGATGCATGGACATGTCCAGGAAGCACAACACACCCCAAATAGCATAAATCCCAAAAGGCCTACCCCAAAACATATACTTGTCAAATTATCCAATGCTCAAGACAAAGAGAAAATTCTAAAAGCAGCAACAGAAAAGAGAACCATCCCATACAAAGGAGGCTCCATAAGATTAAGTGCTGATTTCTCATCTGAAACCATGGAGGCAAGAAGGTAGTGGTATGATATAGTCAAGGTACTAAAAGAAAAGAATTTCCAACCAAGAATACTCTATCCAGCAAAGCTATCATTCTAAAGTGGTGGAGAGTTCAAAATATTCACAGACAAACAGAAACTGAGAGAGTATGCTAACAAGATACCTGCCCTTCAAGAAATACTAAAGGGAGTTCTGCAGGAGGAAAGAAAAAAAAAAGGAGAGACAGAGTTGGAGGAGAGTGTAAGACCAACTAGAATGACCAAAAGAAATAAAATCAAATAACATATGACAAACACAAATCCAAAGAAAATATGGCTGATATAAGTAATTCCTTGAAAGTAGTAACAGTGAATGTCAATGGATTAAACTCAACTGTTAAGAGACACAGATTGGAAGATTGGATAAGGAAATATGGCCCATCTATATGCTGTCTACAAGAAACACATCTTAGACCCAGGGATTCAAGGAGATTGAAAGCAAATGGATGGAAAACAATCTTACAGGCAAACAATAACCAAAAAAGGGCAGGAGTAGCTATATTAATATCAGACAAAATAGACCTTAAATGCAAAAAAAATTGTGAGAGACAAAGATGGACTCTACATATTAGTGAAAGGGATAATCTTTCAAGAAGAAAGAACAATCATAAACATTCATGCCCCTAAAAAGGGGGCCTCCACATGTGTGAGGCAAACACTGCAAAAACTAAGGGAAGGAATAGATGCCTCAGCAATTAGTGGGGGACTTTAACACACCACTGTCACCATTGAGCAGAACATCTCAAAAGAGAATCAATAAAGAAACAAAGACTTTAAACAATATGTTAGTGGATCTGGACATCTTAGACATATACAGAACATTACACCCAAATACAGCAGGATATACATTCTTCTCAAGGGCACATGGATCATTCTCTAAGATAGACCACATGCTAGGCCATGGAGAAAGTTTCAGTGAATTCAGAAAGATTGAAATCATACAAAACAATTTCTCTGACCACAGTGGAATGAAGCTGGAAATCTGCTAGGGCCAGAGACCCAGATTTGGCACTAAGATATGGAAGTTAAACAAGATAAAGGAAGAACTCTCAACAGAAATCAGTAAGTACCTTGAAACTAATGAAAATGATAACACAACATATCAAAACTTATGGGATGCAGCAAAAGCTGTACTGTGAGGAAAATCATAGCCATAAATTCATACCTCAAAAATTGAAGAACTAATTGAACAATAGGAGAAATTAGTAAAAAAAACAACAAACTAACCCCAAAGAAAGAAGAAAGAAAGAAATAACAGAGATCAGAACAGAACTAAATGAAATAGAATATAAGAAAGCACTTGAAAAAATAAACAAAACAAAGAGCTGGTTCTTTGAGAAGATCAATGAAATTCACAAACCCTTAGCTAGACTAACAAAGAAAAAAAGAGAGAAGATGCAAATACACAAAACAGGAACTAAGAAAGGGAATATCACCACTGACCCCACAGAAATAAAGACTATCATAAGAGGATACTTTGAAAACTATATTCCAACAAGAAAGATAATTTAGAGGAAATGGACAAATTCCTAGAAACACATAACATCCTGCATTGATGAAAGAAGAAATTGATGATCGCAACAAACCAATCACAAGTAAAGAGATAGAATCAGTCATTAAATCCTCCCAACTAAGAAGAGCCCTGGGCCAAATGGTTTCACAGGTGAATTCTACCAAACATTCTGGAAAGAACTAACACCAATCTTGCTTAAACTTTTCCAAAAAATCCAAATAGAAGGAATATTGCCTAACTCCTTTATGATGCCAACATTATCCTAATACCAAAGCCAAACAAAGACACCACAAGAAAGGAAAATTACAGACCAATCTCTCAAATGAACCTAGTTGGAAAAATCCTCAGCAAAATACTTGCTTTCAACAACACATTAAATGAATTATACACCATGACCAAGTGGGTGTCATTCCTGGTATGCAAGGATGTTTCAACATAAGAAAATCAATGTAATACACCACATAAACAGATTGAAGAGAAAAAAAACACATGATCATATCTATAGATGCAGAAAAAAGCATACCTTTCTTAATAGAAACACTGCAAATATAGGAATAGAAGGAAACTTCCTCAACATGATAATTGTATATATGAAAAACCCACAAATGACATCATTTACAATGGTGAAATCCTAAAATCTTTCAGTCTAAGATCAGGAACAAGGCAAGGATGCCCACTATCACCCCTTCTATTTAACATAGTCTTAGAAATACTTGCTCGAGTACTGAGGCAAGAACCAGATATAAAAGGGATCCAAATAGGAAAGAAAGAAGTCAAAATTTCACTATTTGCAGATGACATGATCCTATACATAGAAAGCCCTGAGAAATATACAACAAAGCTTCTAGAACTTATAAATGAGTTCAGTAAAGTTGCAGGTTATAAGATCAATCCACAAAAATTGGTAGCATTTCTGTACACTGATGATAAGCAATCTGAGGAGAAAATCAAGAAACAAATACAATAGTAAATTAAAAAATCAAATACCTGGGAATAAATTTAACTAAAGATGTAAAAGACTTATACAAAGAAAACTACACAACACTGTTCAAGGAAATCAAAGAAGACCTAAATAAATGGAAGAATATTCCCTGTTCATGGATAGGAAGACTAATATTATCAAGATGCCTATCCTATCAAAACTGATCTAAAGATCCAATGCAATCCCAATAAAAATCAACACAACATTTTTTAATGAACTGGAAAAATTAATTATGAAATTTATTAGGAAAGGAAAGAGGCCCCAAATAGCCAAAGACATATTGTAAAAGAAAAATGAAATTGGGAATCACACTACCTGACTTCAAAACATATTACAAAGCTACAGTAGTGAAAACAGCATGGTATTGGCACAAGGATAGACACTCTGACCAATGGAACTATATTGAGAGTTCTGATATATATCCTCATGTTTACAGTCATCCAGTATTCAACAAGGCCATCAAACCCACTCAACTGGGAGAGAATGGCCTCTTCAACAAATGGTGCCTAGAGAATTGGATATCCATATGCAAAAAAAGGAAAGAGGATTACCATCTCACACCTTATACAAAAATCAACTCAAGATGGATTAAAGACCTAAATATAAGAGCCAAGAACACATAAAGACCTTAGAAAATAATGTAGGGAAGTATCTACAGGACCTTGTAATAGGAAATGGCTTCATGAACTTCATACCCAAAGCAAGAGCAGCAAAAGAACAAATAGATAAATGGGACTTCCTCAAAATTAAAGCCTTTTGCCCCCCAAAGGAATTTGTCAAGAAAGTGAAAAGAGAGTCTACCCAATGGGAGAAAATATTTGGTAACCATATATCTGATAGGAGATTTATATCCTGCATATATAAAGAACTCCTATATCTCAAAAATAAGAAGACAAACAACCCACTTGAAAAAATGGTCAAAAGACCTGAACAGATGCTTCTCCAAAGAAGAAATACAAATGGCTAAAAAGTACATGAAAAAATGCTCAAAATCACTAGCTATTAGGGAAATGCAAATCAAAACTACAATGAGATACCATCTTACTTCCATAAGACTGGCAGCTATCAAAAAAACAGAAGACCACAAGTGCTGGAGAGGATGTGAGGGAATGGGAATACTCATCCACTGCTAGTGGGAATGCAGAAGGATCCAGCCATTCTGGAGAACAGTTTGGTGGTTCCTCAAAAAGTTAGCTATAGATTTGCTATATGACCCAGCAATTCCACTGCTGAGTATATACACAGAGGAACTGAAAATAAGGACACAAACTGATATATGCACACCAATGTTCATAGCAGCATTATTCACTATTGCCAAAAGTTGGAATCTACCCAAATGCCCATCAACAGATGAATGGATAAATAAAATGTGGTATATACATACAATGGAATACTACTCAGCTATGAGAAGGAATACAGTACAAACACATGTGATAACATGGATAAATCTTGAGGAACTTATGTTGAGTGAAGCAAGCCAAGTATTGAAAGACAAATACTATTTTACCTCTCAGATATGAAACAAGCCAACCAAGCTGTTTCAGAGGACTACAGAGTGGAAGATACACTTAAAGGATTTTTGTGGGGGGAGAGGAAGGTTGCGAGCTGATGCCTACATTGGTGAAGTCTATGATAAGCTGGAGAAACTATGCATAGCAGAAACAACTCTACTTGGGGGAAACACAAGAGGAAAAGAAAAAAATTAAAGGGCATTCCTGGATAAAAATGAAAAAAAAAAAAAGGAAAATACCAAAAAACATATGTCAAATAGTCTTTTCCTAGGGAACAGTAAAGCAATGGCCACTTGGTCTCAGGGAGAAAGAAGATTTGGGAGTCTTTGTGAAGTCTATACAGAGTGAGGATGGAAAGTGGTTCACCCCCAGGAAATCTGAAATCACAACGAGCTACCCACGGTCAAGGAATTGGAAGAAGAGTGTGCTGTGGTTAGATGGCCCCTGCAATGGCTGGTAGAGATAATACTAACATCTCACAAGAATATCTTTATCAACCCTTATCCAGAAAAGGTGAATGAATGTGAGGTGTGCTTGAGGGAAGGGTGGCTGTTCTCCTGTGGTACTTGTCTGAGATCCTTTCATAAGGACTGTCACATCTTGAAACACACATCTTGCCTGTGGACTCTGACAGGACCCCATGGAGCTGCATCATCTGCAGGATAAAAGATGCTTCAGGAAGCCAACAGTGTCTTCAGGAGTCTGAGATCCGGAGAGGAAGATGCGACCTGAGGAACAGCTGGGGAGTTGGATGCAAACCGCAAGCCCTCTCCTTTCCCTTTACCCAGGATAAACAACAGCAAAGAGTCACGGTAGTGGCATCCAAAGGCAGCCTGTTGTTCTGTCAAACTGTTATTATGCTAAATCTTGTTTTCAGAAAAAGTAATTCATCTGTTATATGTCTGTTTCCAAGAGCCGCACATGCCTGGTCTGAGTCAAGGTTCTGTCCGGGCCCATTCTCTCCCAGCTGCTCTCCATGAAAAACCTCTTTCTTTTCCAGAAATGTGAGTTCCTCCTATTGAAGGTCTATTGCTGTTCAAAGAGATCCTTTTTTGTCAATATTCCAGATGGCTATGACATAAGTAACAACAATTAACAGTCTGCTATGTTGTTTGTCCTTGTGCTTGTGAGCTCGCCTTATCTTTACTTTGTATGCATACCAGGTTAAATGAGCATCTGTAGAAGGTAGACCTTGAACTATGATCTAGCTCTCCTTTTGGTATTTTTATCACAAGAATAGAGAGGAATCTCAGGGAAGAAAGGAACCCACATGGTTGAACATCATCAGATGGCAGGGTTTGCATAGGACATGTGCCTCATCTTCAAGAACCACCGAGCATCTTACAAGTATGACTCAGATCAAATGGAATTTAGAGTGGAAGTGGAATTTGAGAAGAATTTCAAGGAAGTGTTTGTTATTCAGGAAACATATTAGAGCAGTCCTCTTGGGTAGTGGAAGCTGTTGGAGCCCTGGACAAAGCACCTTTTGGGGGCAGGTCTTCCCATCCCCCAGCCTCCATGCGTGTCAGGGAGGAGTGGCATCAGTACCCAACACTCCTCCTTCAACCAAAAATATCCTTCAGCTTTTCAGTAACTTATATGGTTTGTATTAACACCCAACTGAAATTCTAGAATAAACCATGTGTTTTCTCAGGTAAAAAAAAAAGTATCAAAGAGAAAACTTAACACACACACAGAAACAGAAACTAAATGAAACCCTAGAGTAGAGAGAGAAGCTAATTAACTGAATAAACCCATTAAGATAAAAAGATGACCAGACAGTAACAAAAAATTACAAACCATACAAAGAAACAGGAAGACATGGTACAGTCCAATGAACAAATTAAAAACCATAAGGGGATGCAGAAGATCTAACAAGTAATCAAAGCTGTCCAAACAAATATCATGGACCAACTTAATGAAGTGAAGGAAGAAATTAAGGATATTAAGAAGACACTGGGAGGGAAGAAGCTTTGGCTCAACTGATAGATTATCTGCCTACCACATAGGAGCTCCAGGGTTCAAACCCAGGGCCTCCTGACCCATGTGGTGAGCTGGCCCATGCACAGTGCTGACTCATGCAAGGAGTGCTGTGCCACTCAGAGGTGTCCCCCACATAGGGGAGCCCCATGCACAAGGAGTGCACCCTGCAAGGAGAGCTGCCCCATGCAAAAAGCCTGCCCAGGAGTGGCACTGCCACAGGGAAAGCTGACACAGCAAGATGACACAACAAAAAAGAGACACAGATTCCCAGTGCCACTGACAAAAATGCAAGCAGACATAGAAAGAACACACAGCAAATAGACATAGAAAGCAGGCAATGGCAGGGGGGAAGGGAAGAAAAATAAATAAAAAAATAAATCTTAAAAAGAAAGACATTGGGAGAACATACTGAAGAAATTGTAAACATACATAAAAAGATAACAGATGTGATGGTGATGAGTGGCACAATCCCAAAAATTAAAAAACACACTGGGAGCACATAACAGCAGATCTGAACAGGCAGAGGAAAGAATTAGCAACATGGAAGACAGTATATCTGAAATCACAGGTAGTAGAACAGATAGAAAAAATGATAGAAAAAATCCAGCAGGGACTTAGGGATTCAAATGACAACACAAAAAATGCAAGTATGTGCATTATAGGTATCCCAGAGGGAGAAGAGAAGGGAAAGGGGACAGAAGGGGTGTTGGAGGAAATAATGGCTGAAAACTTCCTAATCATTTTGAGGGAGATGGACATACCTATCCAGAAAGTGTAGTGCACCCCAAACAGTATAAATCCCAACAGACCTACTCCAAGACACATACTTGTCAAACTGCCCAATGCTCAAGAAAAAGAGAAAATACTGAAGGCAGCAAGAGGAAAGAGAACCATCAATATAAGGGAAGCTCAATAAGATTAAGTGCTGAATTCCAATCTGAAACCATAGAAGAAAGAAGACAGTGCTATGACATAGTTAAGGTACTAAAAGAAAAAACTTCCAACTGAGAATTCTCTATCCAACAAAGCTGGCATTCAAAAATGATGGAGAGTTCAAAATATTCACAGATAAATAGAAATTAAGAGAGTATGCCAATAAGAAACCTGCCCTTCAAGAAAGGGAGTTCTGCAGGTTGAAAGGAAAAGACAGGAGAGAGAGAGTTGGAGAAGAGTGTAAGAACAACTAAAAAGACAAAAAGAGAATAAAAACAATATATGACATACATAAACTCAAAGAAAACATGGCTAATGTAAGTAATTCCTTGAGAGTAATAATACTGAATGTTAATAGATTAAACTCAACAGTCGAGAGACACAGATTGGCAGAATGGAAAAAGAAATATGACTCATCTACATGTTGTCTACAAGAAACCCACTGTAGACCCAGGGATTAAAGGAAGTTGAAAGTGAATGGCTGGAAAACTATCTTACCATAACCAAAAAGGCAAACAATAACCAAAAAAGGGTGGGAGTAGCTATACCATTATTGGACAAAATAGATGAAAATGCAATAGATACTTCTATCAAGAAGAAAGACCAATCACAAACATTTATGCACCTAATCAGGGTACCTCAAATGAGCAAGGAGATATCACCACTAACCCCACAGAAATAAAAAGTATCATAAGAGGATACTTTGAAAAATTATATGCCAACAAGAAGGATAATTTAAAGGAAATGGACAAATTCCTAGAAACACATAAAGAGCCTACATTGAGGAAAAAAGAAATTGAAGAACTCAACAGAACAATCACAAGTAAAGAGATAGAATCAGTCATCAAAATTCTCCCAACTAAGACAAGCCCAGGACCAGATGGCTTCACAGGTGAATTCTACCAAACATGCCAGAAAAAACTAATACTGCTTAACCCATACTGCTTAAACTCCTCCAAAAAAAAAAAGTAGAAGGAACATTCTATGTTTCCAACATTACCCTAATACCAAAGCCAAACAAAGAGGCCACAAGAAAAGAAAATTACAGAACAAAATCTCTCTAATGAACCTAGATGCTAAAATCTTCAAAAACATACTTGCTAATCATATTCAACCACACATCAAATGAATTATACACCATGACCAAGTGGGTTTCATCCCAGGTATGCAAAGATGGTACAACATAAGAAAATCAATCAATGTAATACACCACATACACGGATCGAAGGAAAAAAATTGTATGATCACCTCTATAGATGCAGAAAAAGCATTCAACAAAATACAGCACCCTTTCCTGATAAAAACACTGCAAAAAAAGTAGGTAGAGAAGGAAGCTTTCTGAACATGATAAAGGGTATTGTATTAGTCAGACAAAGGGTGCTGATGCAAAATACCAAAAATTGGCTGGTTTTTATAAAGGGTATTTATGTGGGGTAGGAGCTTACAGATACCAGGCCATAAAGCATAAGTTACTTCCCTCACCAAAGTCAATTTTC
Source organism: Dasypus novemcinctus (assembly GCF_030445035.2). NCBI lineage: Eukaryota > Metazoa > Chordata > Mammalia > Cingulata > Dasypodidae > Dasypus > Dasypus novemcinctus. The sequence continues at coordinate 16,941,509 of NC_080674.1, read as the reverse complement.
ACATGTTGGAGCAAGATGACTGCCAACATCTGTGAGGGTTTGGGCTTCTTGGGTTCCCCTGGGCTCAGCACCTCTGTTTTCTCCACAAGGACAGCTGTAGACTATGAGGCTCTCTAGCCTTTGCCTCTCTCCACAAGGTCAGCTGTAGACTGTCAGGCAGATAGGTCTGTCGCTCTCCTCAGAGCTCCAGTTTAAGACCAGCAACAAACTCTGACATCAAAACTCCAACATTAAGAATGCTCAAGTCTGTCCTTTACAGTACCTTCTTTCTGTGAGTTCCCACCCACCAAAGGGTGGGGACTGAATCCCTACTGGCACAAGAGGTATACATAATTACTTAGTCAAGTAAACCTATGAATCCAATATAATCTAATATGCCCAGAGGAGAAGATCAGTTTACAAACATAATCCAGTATTTCTTTTTGGGATTCACCAATGATATGAAACTGCTACAGGTATACATGAAAAACCCACAGCTAACATCATATACAATGGTGAAATCTGAAAAGCTTTCTCACTAAGATTGGGAACAAGACAGGGATGCCCACTATCACCACTCCTGTTTAACACTGTGCTAGAAGTACTTACTCAAGCACTGAGGCAAGAAAAATATATACAAGGCATCCAAATTGGAAAGGAAGAAATAAAAATTCCACTATTTGCAGATGACATGATCCCATACATAGAAAGGCTTGATAAATCTATAACAAAGCTTCTAGAACTTATAAATGAATTCAGTAAGGTCACTGGTTATAAGATCAATGTGCAAAAAGCTGTAGCATTTCTCTACACCAAATAATGAGCAATCCAGAAAGGAAATCAAGAAAAAAATACCATTTATAATAGTAACTTAAAAAATCAAATACCTAGGAATAAATTTAACTAAAGATGGAAATGACTTATACACAGAAAAGTACACAACACTGTTCAAGAAAATCAAAGAAGACTTAAATAAATGGAAGAATATTCCTTGTTCATGGATAGGAAGGCTAAATATCATTAAGTCTATCCTACCCAAACTAATCTACAGATTTCATGCAATCCCAATAAAAATCAACACAACATTTTTTACTGAACTGGGAAAACTAACTGTTAAACTTATTTGGAAGGACAAGAGGCCCCAAATACCCAAAGACATATTGAAAAAGAAAAATGAAATCAGAGGAATCAAACTACCTGATTTTAAAACATACTACAAAGCTACAGTGGTCAAAACTGCATGGCATTGGCACAAGGATAGACATACCAACCAATGGAACTGAATTGAGAGTTCTGGTATAGATCCTCACATATACAGTCATCTGATATTCAACAAGGCCACCAAGCCCAGTCAACAGGGAGAGAATGGCCTCTTCAACAAATGGTGCTTGGAGAACTGGATATCCATATCCAAAAGAATGAGAGAGGAACACCATCTCACACCTTATACAAAACCAACTCAAGATAGAGCAAAGATCTAAATATAAGAGCCAAGACCACAAATACCTTGAAAGATAATGTCGGGAAGCCTCTATAGGACCTTGTAATAGGAAATGGTTTCATGAACTTCACACCCACAGCATAAACAGCTAAAGAAAAAATAGATAAATGGGATCTCCTCAAAATTAAAGCCTTTTGCACCTCAAAGGAGTTTGTCAAGAAAGTGACAATGGGAGAAAATATTTGGTAGCTATATAAATGATAGGCGCCTAATATCCAGCATATATAAAGAAATTCTATATCTCAAAAATAAGACTAGCAATGCATTGATTAAAAATGAGCAAATGATTTGAACAAACACTTCTCCAAAGAAAAAATACAAATGGCTAAAAAAAGCACATGGAAAGATGCTGAACATCACTAGCTATTAGGGAAATGCAAATTAAACTACAATGAGATACCATCTTACACCCATTAGACTGGTGGCCATTTAAAAAGTCAGAGGACTACAAGTGTTGGAGAGGATGTAGAGGAATGGAAACCCTCATCCATTGCTGGTGAAAATGTAGACTGGTGCAGCCATTGGGGAGGACTGTTTGGTGGTTCCTGAGAAAACTAACTATAGATCTGTCATATGATCCAACAATTCCACTGCTGGGTATATATGCAGAAGAATTGAAAACAAGGACATGAACAGATTTATGCACACCAATGTTCATAGTGGCATTATTCAGTATTGCCAAAAGTTAGAACCAACCCAGATGCCCATCAACAGATGAATGGATAAACAAGATGTGGTATATGCATACAAAGGAATATTACTCAGCTGTAAAAAGTAATATAGTACTAACATATGGGATAACATGGATGAATTTTGAGGACCTTATATTGAAGTAAGCAAATCAGGAATTGAAGGGAAAATATTACATGGCCTCTCTGTTATGAATTAAGCAAATTGAGCCAACTCAGAGAGCTAGAGCCTGTAAGATAGGGTTGTGGGAAACAGAAAGGGAGAAGAAAGTTGAGAACCAATGTCCATATGGGCTAAGTCTATGATAAGGGAGAAGTGAGTTGTTGTGTAGTGAAGGGATATGACAGGGGTGCAGGGATGCTATTGGGTTGGGTGGGGCAAGCTTGGCAGGCATGTAAGGGTAGGGAGGATGGGTTGGATGGTCCATGGAATGGGGGGAGAGTTGGGGGAGGGAGCAGGTGAAACTGGGATTCAGTGGGTTGAAACTACAATGTTGAGAAAACTGTTTTGGCAATTTGACAAGGAAGGGTTACTGGTTTGGGGTGTTGGATGGGGGGACATTTGGGACAAGGCACACCTGGGGCAGTCTTCTAGAGAATGTGCAAGTGATCATTTTGTCATAGTTTGTTGTGTCGGTGGGGGGAAGCCCACATGGTGAGTGGAAGGGAGATGGACTCCCACACTGGGGAGGCCCAATATGGTCTCAAACAGAGGGGAGGGTCTCTCTTGAGAACATGGGCAGTTCCTAATGGGGGAGGGCAGACTAGTGTGTCAAACCCTCAGCATTGTTGCAAGTATCTGTGAATCTTGTCCTTCAAGAAGTGAAGCCTGATGGTCACTATGGACCCTGAGAGGAGGGGGAAGGTGGAAAAGATTAGACAGAACAGGGGTTATTTAGGGGGCAATGGAAGTGTTCTGCATGGTCTTGCAGTGATGGATACAGGCGATGTTAAATTTCATCAAAAATTTATAAAAGTGTATGATCGAAAATGTAAACCATAATGTGGATTATTGGTCATGGTTAGTAGCTATTTTTCAGTATTTGTACGTTGGTTGTAACAAATGTATCACCCACATGTAAAAAGGTTATTAATAGGGAGGGAAGGGAGGATGTTAATTATATGGGCATCTCTAGTATGACTTTACTGTGACTTAAAACTTCTTTGAAGACAAAATGGAAAAAAGTAAGATACTGGGTGGAAATGGAAGAAAATACCACTGTACATACAGGACAACAGATATTACAGTGCTGAAAGGCAAAATGGTAAAAGAAATAAATTTAAAATTTTTTTTCATTTTTTTGATACCCCAATTTCTTTTTACTTTATTTGTTTTTCTAAATTACTATGGATTTTATACCATATGTTAAAACCTATCATTATTATTTCATTTTCTTATTAATTGAATTTGGCAATATTCTTGGCTTCAGTTTTGAACAAGTTTTGAATCACAGAAGGGTTACAACTATGGCAGGGGAAGATTATTGGTGTGGTGTGTCAGTGATGGGGGACCCATGGGAATGAGTTCACCTAGGCACATATATAAGGTATATAAATATGTTCAAATGTTTGTGGGGCATTGCCACAGTGTGTAGAGGTTCACACAATAACCAAAATAATATTGAATTCCCATCCTGGGGAGCTCTGCCACATTCTCTAATGGAACAGCAACAATTCCCTGTACAGAAGCAATGACTAGTGAGGAAGGATTGTCCACTGATGGGCCCTTGATATAGACAACTATGCTTATGAATCTTTTGATCTTGAATTTGCAACTTAGCCTAGTATGGTAGGGTGCTTAGGAGTTACCTCCTGAAAGTCTGCTTGTTGCTCAAATGTGGTCTCTCTCTAAGCCAAACTCAGCCTATAAAAGCATTACCTTTCCCCAGCATGGAATATGACTCCCAAGGATGAGCCTCCCTGGCACCAAAGGATTACTACCAAGCCCCAGATGGTGATGCAACTGGAAAAAGACCTTGAATAAAAGAGGGGAAAGGTAAAGACAAATGAATTTGTATGGCTAAGATACTTGAAGTGAGTTGGTTTGTCATCAGAGAGATAACACTTATGTACATCTCAGCGGGATGTCATAGACAGCCAAAGGAGATACTACCCCAAATAGTGGGGCTCCTGAGGGCTCCAGAAACACCCAGGTCCTATGATCATTGGCAGATAGCTCCAGAGTTTGGTGCCTTGCCAGTGGTCCCTACTTTGGAGTTTGTGCTTCTTAGTGTGAGAGAGTTGGACTCAGATGTGACTTCTCTACACATGCCTCTTCTGTCTCTTTTATTTGAAGCTATAGTTGGTGCTGGAGTTGGTAGATGTATGTCCAAGAGACTTGAATCTCTGGTCTGTCCATGTACCAGCTGGGCCCTGAGCCTCAGTGGAATTGCAACACCTACTCTCCAGGTCATTGGGCTCACCCAGGATAACTAACAAGGAGGGAGGATGGACGACCACCACACTACAACTGTAGTTGTAGAGGGAGTCTAAAACTGTAAGCAAGAGCCATCAGCCATATGAGATCAAAGCCCCCTCTTAATTAGAGGTGGAGTGGGCATCAGCATCCCAGAATCCTCAGGATTGGGGAATAAAATATGGACTAGAGTTGACTTACTGGTATTCTACTAAAGTCTTAACATGATTCTGGCAATGGTAAAAATTATACTATTGATGTGGAGACAGGGGCTGTTAGAGGTCCTGAAGTCGGGGAGAGGGGAGAAAAGGTGTAATATCGGAGCCTTTTCAGGACTTGGAATTGACCTGAATGACATTGCAATGAGATATACAGGCCATTATATATCTTGCCATAACTTACAGAATTGAGTGGAAAAGAATGTAAACTATAATCCATGCTGTTTGGCAATGCTCCAAAATGTTCATCAATTGCAATGAGTGTACCACACTAATGAAAGAAGTTGTTGATTTGGGAAAAGTGGGAGGTATGGGGAATGGGCCATATGGGAATCCCTTATATTTTTCTATGTAACATTTTATGTAATCTAAGTATCTTTTTAAAATAAATTAAAAATAAATTTTAAAAAATGATTAGGGCTTTGATTTGATCACATCAGTAAGGTATGACTCAGGTTGAGTCTCCATCCCCTTGATGGGCCAAAATTTACTGACATTCACTTGAAAGGCACAAAAAAGACACCTAGAGGAGAGAACTTTGTCATTTTGATCCTGCCATGTGACAGAAAGGAAAGGGCTCAAATCACTACAGCTGACCTCAGGAAGAGAGCAGAGACTGATATAGAAAGCCCAGAGAGGAAGGCTGAAACCTGGAAAAGATTGCCTGCCATCTTTCTTCAACATGTGGTGGCTGACTTTGGTGAGAAAGCAACCTTGAGTGGACTCTTACAGACTGGTAACTGTAAGCTTTTAGCTCAAATAAATACCCTTAATAAAAGCCAATAGATTTCTGGTACTTTGCAACAGCACCCCTTTTGGCAGACTAATACAATATCTATACACAATAAAATTAAATATATATAAACTTCAATTCTACATTATGTATAAACATAATGCAGAAGGGTGGGGGAAGGTGGGGGATGAAGAAAAATGAGAGGCAGATGGGAACAGACGGAGTAAAAGAAGCAACAGATTTGGAGACTAAGTAGAAATGGAGAGGAGTTCATTATATTTTGAAGTGTGAAGCTATTTTTGTCTTCTTGAGCTGAGTTGTATATTAGTAACACCATAGTGAAGTATTAATTTATTAGCATATGTGCACACATCCCTCATTATTCTTCATATTTAAATACACATTTACCCACCATAAAGGTTACTTTTTTTGGGCATGATGGTAACTAGGGGAATGTAATTAGGGATTCAGCCCCTAGACCCCTACTTTCTTTCTTTTTAAATTTAACAAACTACAGACAATAAAATTTCATGATTTTCTCACCAGTATTTTATATTTGACCCATATTCCAATCCAGGTTCCCAGCTTGTTTGTAGCTTGTAGTTTTACACATTTTTGGTGTTTTAGTTTGCCAAAGGCTGCCAAAGCAAAGTACCAGAAATGGATTGGCTTTTATAAAGGGGATTTATTTATAGTTCTGAGACTTTGAAATGTCCAGATCAAGGCACCATCAGAGGTGCTTTCTCACCAAAGTCAGTTACGGATTATTGTATTGTCCAGCCATGTGGCAAAGCAAGATGGCTGCCAATCCCTTCTGAGGGATCCCTTCTGAGGTCTCTGCCTTCCCCTCCAAGCTCACTGCCTCTCAGAATTCATTTGTGGACAACCAGACACAGGGATTATCTCCTCTATCAGTCTCAGCAACTGCTTCCTTCCTGAGTTCAACTGTGTTATCAGGCACAAGGCTCATCTTTCCCTGGGTCGTGGCTCTTTGAGCCTCTCAGGGCTTCTGTATTCCTGTAGTCCTCTCTATTGCACATGACAGGATCAATGTAATATGAAGGCTCCCTCTTCCTATATATCTCCAAATAAATCAGACCCAGTAAGAGGGTGCAGACTCAGCCTGAGTCATGCCTCACTGAATACTCCAATTGAAAGGGTCTCATACCCCCAGGAATTGATTAATTCACAAACATAATCTCTCTCTTTTGCGGATTCATAAGAGAATTTCAAATTGGCACATTTGGCAAAAGTACCACAGAAATGATAAGCCCTAATTAGTGTATCACATCAGGGCATGCATGGTATCCTTGTCTTATTACTGGTGATGTTAACCTTGATTATTGGGTTAAGGTGTATCTGCCAGGTTGCTCCATTTTAAAGTTACTGTTTTCCTTCTGTAATTAATAAATATCTTGAAAGAGATAACTTGAGTCTAGGCAAATATTGTGTTTCTCCTCAAAGTTTGCCCATCAATTGGTTTGTCTTGTCTGCAATGTTTACTACTGTGGTGGTCTAATGGTGATTTTCTATTTCCCTCATTCCTTCTATATTTATTACTTGGAATAGCTGCCCCTTTCTCCCTACTTGTTTATTTATTCAATTATTTATTTATGTCAGTGTGGACTCATAGAAGCTTATTGTATTCTTCTGGTTACAATCCAATCTATAATTTATTTTCTTGCTCACCCTGTTCCAGGCTTGGACATTGGTAGCTTTTTCAGGTTGGCTTTTGTGATCTTTTGACATGTCCCAATCATTTAGTGAGCACTTCCTTACTTTCTAGCACAAGATGCTCTAGGTTCATCTCGTGTTTTCCTTACCTCATCCCTGGAGTCAACTATGTCTGATTTCTTTTATTGAGACATGGTATTTAGAAATAAAGATCTGGACTCTAAGTGTGCTTATTACTACTGGGAAGTCATTGTTTCTAGCTACCATCAGTAGTTCATACTTTTACTAATACCATGTGGTCTTGAATAGTGTGGCTTTATAGCAAGTCATGAAATTGGGTAGTGTGTGAGTTCCTTTTCCTTTACATATAAATTTTATAATCCACTTGTCACTATCTATGAAACTACCCATTGGGACATTCAGTGGGTTTGCATTGAATCTATAGATCAATTTTGAGAGAACTGATATCTTAATGCTGTCATCTGGATCCTTATTTTTTGCAGCTCTGATTTCTATCCAAGATTCAAGCCAGTGAATAGAAACTCTTTAAAGAAGTTGATGTAGGAACAGAATTTATGTACTAAAAGCAGGCCACAATGTTAAGCAACAAGAGTATTGGGTGAGGAACAGTTCAGAGGATCACTTTTAATTGATTTTTGTCTCTCCCAAGACAACAATGGATAGAGTCAGAAAAAAAAAAAAAAGATCTACATCTGGCATAAGAAACTGATAGAAAAATTTAGCTATCTGCTTTTAATACCTTTGATGATATCTTCACCAGATGGCCTGAAAAATCTGAAATACTGTCAAAACATTCTACATTCACAGATCTGTAACATTTATTTCTTGCTTTGTAAATATTGCAAGTGTGCCTCCTCTTTTTTGCCTTGTGTCACACCCTCAGTGTAATTTTTGGAGAGAGAAAAAAACATAAGACAGTAAATGAGTGAGATTATTTCACTTGTGGAACCACCTTGGATTTCATTTATCTCAGGGAGCTTACAATGATCATTTCCAGTATATCTACTGTGGTTTAGAATCAAAGAAAACTAGCATATGGACTTTTACTGCCTGTTTATGTGTTTGAGATTTTCAAAACTTAATATGTTCACTGACATCTTCCTTCAATTTCATCCCCTTATTACACACAGTTTGGTAGGATGCATGGTGAGGAAAGCATAATGAGGCCTCTGTGGTGGTTTAGAAATATGCCACGTTTAAGGCAGGAATGAGTCCGAACCCTTTAAATATTAAACTCTATAAAGAGTTAACTGACAAATTTCACTTCTAGAAGCTCAGGCTTGCAATGATGGCTTTGTGGAAAAGTTACTAAGCAAGGAAATTACGTGGTGTGATTTGAGCTGTTGATTACCTTGTGTTACAAAAAAAGAGTAGTAGAATTAGATTTTTTTTAAAGAATCCAGACTTTTTATTAGAGAAGTTGTAGGTTTACGGAAAAGTCATGCAGAAAATACAGAGTCACATATACTCACCTAACACACAGTTTCCCTATTATAAATAATTTACATTAGTATGGCTACTTTGTTATAGTAAATGAAATATATTATTAAAATTACATTATTAATTATAGCCCTTACTTTATAGTGGGTTTCACTGTTTGTGTTATACAGTCCTATGGCTTTAAAAATTTTTTTAATCTACTGACATATATACATCCTAAAATTTCCTCTTTTAACCACATTTGAATAAATTAATTGCAGTCACAGTTGAGCTACCATCACCACCATCCATTACCAAAAATCTTCCAATATTCCAATATTCCAATATTACCAAAAATCTACCCTTAACCAGTACCTGGTGATCTGTATTAGTCTTAAATCTAGGAATTTCTTTGTTCTAATTATTTCATATAAGTGAGATCATACAATATTTGTCCTTTCAATTCTGGTTTATTTCACTCAGCATGATGTCTTCAAGGTTCATCCATGTTGTTGAACGTATTGAAACTGTCTTCCTTTTTAACGCTGAATGATACTCCATTGTGTATGTATACCTAGGTTGCTTCCATCTTTTGGCAATTGTGATAATGATGCTATGAATACCAGTGTGTAAATAGCTGATCAAATCACTGCTTTTGGGTATACAACAAGAAGTGGAATTGTCAGGTCATATGGTAATTCTATTCTTATTTTTCTGAGGAACTACCAACTTGTTTTTTTATAGCAACTAAACCACTTTACATCCCACCAACAATGAATGAGTTTTCTATTTGTCTACATCCTCTCCAACACTTATTTTCATTTTTACTAAAAAATGATAGTCATTCTAGTGGGTATGAAATGGAATCTCACTGTGGTTTTGATTTGCATTTCCCTAACCCCTAATGGAGTTGAGTATCTTTTCATGTGCTTATTGGCTATTTATATATAGCCTTTGGAGAAACGTATATTCAAATATTTTGTCCATTTTCTTAATTGAGTTGTCTTTTTGTTGTTGAGTTATAAAATTTCTTTATATATTCTGGGTATTAAACTCATATTAGTTATGTGGCTTCTAAATATTTTCTCCTGCACTGTAAGTTGTCTTTTATTTTGTGATGAAGTCTTTGATGCACAAAGTTTTCATTTTTGATGAAGTCTCATCTATCTAATTTTTCTTTTGTTGCTCATGGTTTTGGTGTCAAATCTAAAAAATTATTGCCTAACACAAGGTCCCAAAGACACATCCCTGTGTTTTCTTCCAGGAGTTTTATAGTGCCAGTTGTTATATTTAGGTCTTTGATCAATATTTAGATAATTTTTGTAAATGGTATGAGATAGGGTCCACTTTCATTCTTTTGTAACAATAAAGTTTACCACATCAATTGACTTCCTTTCAGGAAAGATTTCTCTGTAGTATGTGATGCTGTTTGATAGTAATTTACTGACAGAACTTCTTTCAAAATTGGAGTCAATCCTCTCAAACCCTACTGCTGTTTTATGAACTAAGTTTAAGTAATATTCTAAATCCTTTACTGTCATTTCAACAATCTTCACAGAATTTTTGCCAAGAGTAGCTTCCAGCTCAAGAAACCACTTTCTTTGCTCAACTATAAGAAGGAATCAACTCCTCATGTGTGAAAATTTTATCATGAGATTGTGGAAATTAAGTCACATCTTCAGGCTTCACTTATAATTCTAGTTCTCTTGATATTTCTACCACATTTGCAGTTACTTCCTCCACTGAATTGTTGAATCTCTCTAAAACATCCATGAGGAATATAATCAACTTCTTCCAAACTTCTGTTAATGTTAATATTTTTATCTTCTCCCATGAATCGTGAATATTCTTCATGACATCTGAAATGGTGAATCCTTTCAAAAAGGTTTTCAATTTACTTTACCCAGATCCATCAAGAGAATTACTGTCTATGACAACTATAGACTTTTAAAATGCATTTCTTAAATAAGACTTGAAAGTAAAAATTGCACCTTGATCTATGGCCTGCAGAATGGATGTTGTATCAGCAGGCATGAAAACATCATTAATCTTATGATGCATCTGTATCAGAGCTCTTGGGTTACCAGGTGCATTGTCAATGAGCAGTAATATTTTTAAAGGATTCCTTGTTTCTGAGTAGTATATCTCAACAGTGGGCTATGTTGTAAACAGATGTGCTGTCATCCAGGCTTTATTGTTCCATTTACTGAACACAGGCAGAGTAGACTTAGCATAATTCTAAAGGACCCTTGGATTTTTGGAATGGCAAATGAGCATTGGCTTCAACTTAAAATCACCAGATACATTAGACCCAAACAAGAGAGTCAGCCTGTCTTTTGAAACTGAAACTTGGAAGTCAGGCATTGATTTCTCCTCTCTAGCTATGAAAGCTCTAGATGACACCTACTTTGAAGAGAAGGCTATTTCATGTACATTGAAAATCTGTTGTTTAGTGTAGCCACTCTCATCAACTGTCTTAGCTAGGTCTTCCGTATAGCTTGCTGCATCTTCTACATCAGCGCTACTTCTTCACCTTGCACTTTTAGGTTATAGAGACAGTTCTTTCCTTAAACCTATGAACCAGCCTCTGCTATCTTCAAACTTTTCTTCTGCAGCTTCCTCATCTCTCTCAACCTTCATAGAATTGAGGCGAGTAAAGGCCTTGTACTGGATTATGGTTTGGCTTAAGAAAATGTTGTGGTTGGTTTCATTTTCTATCCAGACTATGAACATTTTTTCCATATCAACAATAAGGTGATTTGCTTTATTATTCATGTGTTCACATAGCACTTTAAATTTCCTTCAAGAACTTTTCTTTCCCATTCACAACCTCACTACATTTTTGATGTTTAGCTTTCAGCCTATTTTGGCATGGCATTTTGAGATTATTCATGAATTCCAAAAAAAAAAAAAAAAAAAAGGGATTGTGCTTATAAACTGTTCTGTTCCTCTGGGAGTGATAACCCTTTGATTGCATTATATTCAGTTGAGACATCTGATTGAATTATGTTAAGATTAGGGCTTTGAGTCAACCACATCATTAGAGTGAGGCTCAGGGTTGAGTCCCAGTCCCTTTAGTGGGTTGCTAAAACACAAGGAAGTGGATACACACAGATGAAGAACATAAAGAAAAAGAGATACTAATTAGACATGGCAGCAGTCCTGGGAAGAGAGATGAGCATGATTGTCTACAGCTGATCTTGTGAAGAGATCAAAGCAGCTGAGCCTGGAAAGAAATGAGCCCCAAGGAGAGAGACAAGTCTTATGGTAGCCTACAGCTGAGATCAGGAGAAGCTGGGACCATGGAGCCTTATGAGGAAGAAGGAAGGTGGAACCCTCACATACATCACTTGCCATCTTGCATCAACACATGGCAACAGACATTGGGTGAGAAAGTGCCTCTCATGTTCCTTGAGTTGGACTCTTTAGGGACTTATGACTGCAAGCTTCTACTCCAAATAAATACCCTTTATAACAGTTAACAGATTTCTGGTACTTTGTATCAGCACCCTTTGAGCTTACTAATACACTTGGCTTTTGACATGTCTTCCTCACTAAGTTAAATCATTTCTAGCTTTTGATTTACAGTGAGATGAGCAACTCTTCCTTTCACTTGAATATTTAGAGACCTTTGTAGGGTCATTAATTGGCTTAATTTTAATAATGTTGTGTCTCAGGGAATAGGGAGTCCCCAAAGAGGAAGAGACACAGGGGAACATTCAATTGGTGGAGTAGTTCAAACATGTACAACATTTATTGATTAAGTTCACTTATATGGGTACAATACAGTTCATGGGGTACCCAAACAATTACAAAAGTAACATCAAAGATCACTGCTCACAGATCACCATAATAGGTATAGTAATAATGAAATATAGTAAGAATTACCAAAACATGGCACAGAGACACAAAGTGAGACCATGCTATACGAATAATTGCACCAATAGACTTGCCCAACCCTGAATGGCCACAAATCTTAATTTATAAAAAATGCAATATCTGCAAAGCTCAAGGAAATGAGGTATGTCTGTAATAATTTTTAAAATCAGGAAGTGTAAGTACTCCAACTTAGTACTTTTCCAAGATTGTTTTGCTATTCAGGGCCCCTTATCTACAATTGGAATTTTTATTAAGATAGCAATGAATCTTCAAGTACCTTTGTGTAGAATTGACATCCTAACAACATTTAGCTTTCTAATACATGAACATGGGTGTCCTTCCATTTATTTAAGGTTTTTTCTAAAAATTTCCTTTAGCTATGTTTTGTAGTTTTTTTGTATGTAAGTTCTTTACATCCTTGGTTGAATTTATTCCTAAATATTTAATTCTTTCAGGTGTGTTTGCAAATGGATTTTTTTTCTATGTTTCCTCTTCATATCGTTCATTACTAATATCCAAAAACATTCATTTTTGTGTGTTAATCTTGTGTGCCATAACTTTGTAGAATTTATTAGCTTTATTAGCTTTGTGGCAGATTTTTCAGGATTTTCTCTATATAGGATCATGTCACCTGCAAATAAAGATATTGTTTACTTCATCCTTTCCAGTTTGGTTGCCTTTGATTTCTTTTTCTTGTCTAATTTCTCCAGTAAGAACTTCCAGTACAATTTTAATAACAGTGGTGACAGTGGCATCACTGCCTTGTTCCCTGTCTTAGAGGGAAAGTTTTCAGTCTTTCACCATTAAGTAGGATGTTAGCTGTGCGTTTTGCATATATGCCCTTGATCATGCTGAGGAAGTTTCTTTCTATTCCTGGTTTTTTAAGTGTTTTTATCAATAAAGTGTGCTGTATTTTTGTCAAATGTCTTTTCTGCATCAATTGAGATGATCATGTGGTTTTACACCTTCATTCTGTTAATATGGTGTGTTAACATTATTGATTTCCTTATGTTGAACTACCCTTACATAATCAATCCCACTTGATTATGGTGTATAATTCTTCTAATGTGCTATTGGATTTGATATGCTAGAATTTTGTTGGAGATATTTCCATCTATTTTCATAAGAGATATTTGTCCGTAGTTTTCTTGTGGTATCTTTATGTGGCTTTGGTATGAGGGAGATGTTGGCCTCATAGAATGAGTTAGGTAGTGCGAGCATGATAGATGTTAATTCTTCTTGGAATATTCAGTAAAATTCACCAGTGAAGCCACGTGGTCTTGAGTTTTTCTTTGTTGGGAGATTTTTGACTGTTAATTCAATCTCTTGTTTGTCTGTTGAGATCTTCTGTTTCTTCTTCAATCAGTGTAGGAATTTTGTGTGTTTCTAGAACTTGTCTTTTGATCTAAGTTATCTAATTTGTTGTTATTCATAATATCTTCTTATAATTTATTTATCTGTGGGGTTTGTAGTAATGTTCCCCATTTAATTTCTGATTTTTAGTTATCTACAGCCTTTCTCTTCTATTCTTTGTTATTCTAGCTAAAAGGCTGTCCATTTTATTGATTCTGTCAAAGAACCAACTTTTGGTTTTGTTGATCCTCTTTATTGTCTTTTTATACTCTATTTCACTTACCCCTGCTCTAATCTTCATTATTTTCTCCCTTCTGCTTACTTTGGGTTTAGTTGCTCTTCTCTTTTTAGTTTCTCCAGGTATGTAATTAGGCCTTTGATTTTAGAGCTTTCTTCTTTTTAATGTATGCATTTAGAGTCATAAATTTCCTTCTCAACAATGCCTCTTCTAAATCCCATACATATTGGTATTTTGTGTTTTCATTTCCATTCACATCAAGATATTTCCTAATTTACCTTGTGACTTCTTCTTTGACCCAATGGTTGTTGAGGAATGTGTTGTCCAATTTCCACATATTTGCGAATTTTCCTGTTCTCACTCTGTTATTTATTTCTAGCTTCATTCCATTGTGGTTGGAGAAAAACACATTTTATGATTTAGACATTTTTGAATTTATTGAGTCTTGCTTTGTGAACTAATATATGGTTTATTCTGAAGAATGATCAATGTACATAAGAGGATAATGTGTATTCCACAGTTATCAGGTGAAGTGTTTTATATATGTCTGTTAGCTATAGTTGGTTTTTAGTGTTGTTCCAGTTGTCTATTTCCTTACTGATCTTCTATCAAGATGTTCTATCCATTCTTGAAATGGCATACTGAAGTCTCCTACTTTTAATGTACACATCTATTTCTCCCTCCAAATATGTCAATATTTATTTCATTTATTCTGGGACTCTGCTGTTAGGTGCATATATGTTTATAATTTTTTGTCTTCTTATTGAATTGACCCCTTTATCAGTATATAGTGACCCTCTTTGTGCCTTGAAACAGTTATTTAATTCAAGTCTATTTTATCTGATGTTAGTATAGCTACCTCAGCTGTCTCTTATTTACTATTTGCATGGTATATATATTTTTTCCATTGTTTCACTTTCAACCAACTTGTATGTTTGAATTTAAGATGAGAGTCTTGTTAAAAGCTTATGATTGGGTTGTACTTTTTAATCCATTTTCCCAATCTCTGCCTTTTGACTGGGAAGTTTAATCCATTTACATTACTGTTGCTACTGATAATGCCAAACTTTCTTCTGCCATACTGCTATTTTAAATCTTATAATGGTTTTTTCCCTCAATTCTTCCTTTACTGTCTATTTTCATACTTATTTGATATTTTGTTTTGATACACTTTGAGTCCCTGCTATTTCCATGTGCATATATTTTTTCAGATGTTTGCTTTGTGATAACCATGGTGCTAAAGTATACCACCTTACTAAATCTGTAACAGTCATTTTTTTCACACAAACTTAACTTTAACATTTTACAATGTTTAACAAAAACATTGTTCCTATACTTCTCCATCCCCCAACATTTTGTTGTACTTATTATAGAATATATTTTTACACATTGTATGTTGAAACCATAGATTTATCATTATTTTTTATGTTTTGTATTTTAAAAACTCTAAGAAGTAAAAAAGTTGAATTTCATACACAAAACAACAACACAATAATACTGGCATTTGTAATTACTTACATGATTGCCTTTACCAGAGGTCTTTCTTTCTTTTTGCCACTTCCATTCACTGTCTACTGTCCTTTCCTTTCAGTTGGAAGATCTTCCATTAGTAATGCCCATTCTAGTGAAGTCTCTCCCTCATTTTTGAAAGATAGTTTTGTTGCATATACAATTCTTGGCTGGCAATTATTATCATTAGGTATGTTAAATATTTTGTCCAATTGATTTCTTGCCTCCATTTTTTATGATGAACAATTGTGCACATTCTTATTGGGGCTTCCTTGTACATAACACTCTGATTTTTTTCTTGAAGCTTTCAGAATTCTTTCTTTATCCTTGTCATTCTACAATTCGACTATGTTTCCAGGCATGGTTCTCTTTGAGTTTACCTTGTCTGGGGTTCATTGGGCTTCATGAATGTGTAGTTTGGAAGTTTTCTGCCATTATTTCCTTGAATATTCCTTCTTCCCATTTCTCCCTTTCTACTTCTTCTGACACTCCCATAGTACACTTATTGGTATGCTTAATTATGTCCAATAGGTCTCTTATGCTGTTCACTTTTTTTTTTCATTCTTTTCTTTCTGCTTCTCACCCTGAGTCATTTCAAATGTCAGGTTTTTTGTTCACTGATTCTTTCTTCACCAACTCCAAACTGCTGTGGCACCTTCTAGGAATTTTCCATTTCATTTGTGTGATCTTAGCTCCATTATTTCTGTTTCATTCCTTTTTAAAATTTCTATCTCTTTATCAGTATTCTCATATTGTTCATTCATTATTTTGCTGATATCCTTTAGTTCTTTCTCTGTGTTTTCCTTTATATCTTTGAATATATCAAAGATCATTTTTTAAAATGTCTTTGTCTAGATTGTCCATAGTGTGGTGTTCTTCATTGTTGGTTATGAATTGTTAACTTTTCCTTTGTATGGGCCATCATTTCTTGTGTCTTTATTCATCTTTTTTTTTAAAGGGATCTCATTTGGTTTTTTTTTTTTTAAAAGATATATTTATTTATTTATTCCCCCACCCCCAATTGCGGCTTGCTTGCTGTCTGTTCTCTGTGTCCATTCACTGTGCATTCTTCTGTGTCTGCTTGTCTCCCTTTGTTGCATCATCTTGCTGCAATGGCTCTTTATGGGCATGGGTTGTCAGCTCTCTGCAGGCATGTGGGTCAGCTTGCCTTCAAAAGGAGGCCTGGGCTTCAAACCCAGGGCCTCCCATATTGTAGATGGGAGCACAATCAATTGAGCTGCAGTCACTTCCTTATTTGTCTTTTAATCATTTGTTTCACAATATGCATTTTCTCTTTTTTGGCTTTTCTTTTCTTCCCCTCCCCCCTCCCCCACCTTGCCCTGCCCTGTTGTTTTTGCTGTCTGTGTCTATTCATTGTGTGATCTTCTGTATCTATTTCTCTTTTTAGGCTTCTCTTCTCATCTTTCTCCTCTAGGATTCACCAGGATATGATCCTGAGGACCTTGATATGGAGAGAGGTTCCCTGGCAATTATTTTAAATTCATTTTTTAAAAATATTACATTCAAAAAATATGAGGTCCCCATGTACCCCTTATCCCCATCACCCCACTAATCCCCCCCATAGCAACATTCTCCTCCATCATCATGAGACATTCATTGCATTTGGTGAATACATCTCAGCATTGCTGCACCTCATGGTCAATGGTCCACATCATAGCCCACACTCTCCCACATTCCATCCAGTGGGCCATGGGAGGACCTACGATGTCCAGTAATTGTCCCTGCAGCACCACCCAGGACAACTCCAAGTCCCAAAAATGCCTCCACATCTCATCACTTCCTCCCATTCCCCACACCCAGCAGCCACCATGACCACTTTTTCCATACCTATGCCACATTTTCTTTGATTACTAACCACAATAGTTCATGAACAGAATATCAGTAAGTCCACTCTAATCCGTATTCTATTCCTCCATCCTGTGAACCTTGGATTGGTTGTGTCCATTGCACATCTATGTCAAGAGGGGGCTTAGATTCCACATGGATGCTGGATGCAGTCCTCCTGCTTTCAGTTGTAGGCACTCTTGGCTCCATGGTGTGGTGGTTGACCTTCTTCAACTCCATGTTAGCTGAGTGGGGTAAGTCCAATAAACCAGAGTGTAGGAGCTGAAGTCTGTTGAGGCTCAGGGCCTGGCTATCACATGGTCAGTCCAGAGATTCAGATCCCCTGGGTATATCTTAAACCCCAGCACCAACTACAATTCTGGTAAAGTAACAGGAAAGGCTTGTGAAAAGAGATCACATCTGAGTCCAGCTCCATCACACAGAAACACTAACTCCAAAGAAGGAACAACTGACATGGCAGTGAACTCCATCTGCCATGACCATAAAACCTGTAGGTCTTGGTAGCCCTCAGAAGAACCAATACCTGGGGTTCTATCTACTTTATCTGTCTCTGGGACTCTGCTCAGGTGTGCATAAGGGCAACCCCTCTGATAACCTCCTGGCTCTTTTTTAGAGACTCATAGCCATATAAACTCATTTGTCCTCTCCATTTCTCCCTTGATTTAGGTCAAAAAGCATTTTTATCTCCTGTTATTATATGTAGACAGGGATATTCTGCTGGTCCAAGTTGAACCTTTTATTCAAGGTCATTTTCTAGTTATGTCATCAGCTGGTACTTGGTAGTGATCTCTCGGCGCCAAAGAGGCTCATCCCCAGGAGTTACGTCCCATGTTGGAGGGAAGACAGCGAATTTACATGCTGAGTTTGGCTTCGAGACTGGCCACATTTGAGCAACACAGAGGCTCTCAGGAGGTAACTCTTAGGCACATTGCTGCTCTAGGCCTTGTTCTTATTTCAGATGCACAGGCTCACAAGCATAGCCATTTGTATCAGGGGCTCATTGTTGGACCTTGATTCTTTTTTGGTCTTTGCCATTGCACTTGGGGGATTGTTGCTGTTCCTTTAGGGACTGTGATAGAGCTCCCCTGGCTAGAATCTCAACACTCCCTCAGTTGTTGTTTTTAATTGTTTCCACTATGAAAATATCCAAATATTTTTTATGTACCCTGGATATATGCCCTGTAGAACTCCATGCCAACCATGTGTCCTCTGTCAATAACATCTCACAGTGTTCCTCTGTTACCCTTGTTGAACCTCTCTGTGATCCAAAACTCCCTGAAAAGTGAAGCCCAATATATCGCCAGATTCCATTAATAGTAAAATGAAATATAGTGATGAGCTTAGAAGTTAGATATAGAATACATATTAATTTGGAAAAATTCTACATCCTATCTTTTTCTTTTCTTTTTTTCTAATTATTAAGCTTATCTTCACAAAAGTCTTAGATCGCAGTAATTCGAATATACAATATACAGACCTCCCACATATCCAACATAAAACCTTTTCCCTTCCACAGCAAAAACCTTTTCCCTTCCACAGCAATAATGTTTTAACACATTCATACCATATTTACTGAAACTGATGTACAGATATTGAGGCAATAGCTTTCAAACAAGGCAACATTTGTGTTTACATTATGGTTTATATTTTAGACTATACAATTTTCTAAATTTTTAGTTATCTTATGTTTTACATTATGATTACATTTTAGCCTATCAGCCCCTATATCTTTTTGGTGTAATTTTACATGTCTTATATCCATCCTTGCATACTCTTGTGAAACACTTCTATTGCCCACACAGTTACATTGGCTCCATCTATTCAATACCTATTTCCCCCTCCCCTTAGGGCCCACAGTGACAGTCAATCTTCATTTCTTGAAGAGCCGTGTTCAGAGATACTTGCAACATTGTTGAGGGTTTGACATGCTGAACTGCCCTAATGCCCTGGGAGTCACCATTTCTCTTGAGAGATACAGTTCCCTCTACTAGGTGGCCTCAGTCCTCCCCAGGATGTGGGTATACGGTCCCTCTCATTATATGGGTCTCTACCCAATGGTATAACCCACTCTGGCAAAATGAGCATTCATATATTCCCTAGGAGTCTGTGCTGTGTCAGATTATTCCCTTTAAGTATCTTAAACAGGTAACTTTCCTTATTATATCTTTGAAAAGGTTTTCTCAGCATTATACTCTCAATGAACACCTAACAATCTCCTATGTTCATATGTTGCCCCACCCTCCCCCCAATTTCTTGGGCAATATTACCTGTCCTTCCATCCCTAGCCCCCCTCAAGCCCACAAAGCCCCACCCAAAGGTAACACTATTCCCCCATTTTATCCCTTCCATGTACACATACTTACCTCCAGCTTATCATAGAATTCACCCATGTAGATGTCAGCGTATGTCCTTCCTCTACCCCCCGATTTCCTGTAAGCCTATCACCCAGTCTCTAGCTCTCTGAGGCAGCTTGGTTTACTTATTTCATATCATTGAGGTCATGTAGTATTTGTCTTTCAATGCCTGGGTTGCTTCACTCAATGTAAGGTTCTCAAGATTCATCCATGTTATCACATGTGTTTGTAGTGTATTTGTTCTCATAGCTGAGTAGTATTCCATTGTATGTATATACCACATTTTATTTATCCATTCATCTGTTGATGGGCATTTGGGTTGATTCCAACTTTTGACAATAGTGAACAATGCTGCTATGAGCATTGGTGTGCACATATCAGTTTGTGTCTTTGTTTTCACTTCTGCTGGGTATAAACCCAGCAGTGGAATTGCTGGGTCATATGGCAAATCTATGGTTAGTTTTTTGAGAAACTGCCAAACTGTCCTCCAGAATGGTTGGGTCCTTCTGCATTCCCACCAGCAGCGGATGAATGTTCCCATTTCTTCACATCCTCTCAGCATTTGTATTCTTCTGTTTTTTTCATAGCTGCCAATGTTATGGGAGTAAGATGGTATCTCATTGTAGTTTTGATTTGCATTTCCCTGATAGCTAGAGATTTGGAGCATTTTTTCATGTGCTTTTTAGCCATTTGTATTTCTTCTTTGGAGAAGTGTCTGTTTAAATTTTTTTCCCATTTTTTAAATGGGTTGTTTATCTCTTTATTTTCAAGATTTAGGAGTTCTTTATAGATGCAAGTTATAAGTCTCCTATCCGATATATGGTTACCAAATATTTTCTCCTATTGTGTAGGCTCCCTTTTCACTTTCTTGACAAACTCCTTTGAGGTGCAGAAGGCTTTAATTTTAAGGAGATCTCATTTATCTATTTGTTCTTTTGCTGCTCGTGCTTTTGGTGTGAAGTTCATGAAGCCATTTCTTTTACAAGGTCTTGTATATGCTTCTCTACAGTGCTTTCCAAAGTCTTTATGGTCTTGGCTATTATATTTAGGTCTTTGATCCATTTTGAATTGTTTTTTGTATAAGGTGTGAGGTGGTAATCCTCTTTCATTCTTTTACATATGGATATCCAGTTCTCCGGGCACTATTTGTTGAATAGGCAATTCTCTCCCAGTTGAGAGGGTTTGGTGGCTTTATCAAATATTATAAGGCTATATATATGAGGATCTCTATCAGAACTCTCAGTTCGGTTCCATTGGTCTGTGTGTCTCTCCTTATGCCAATACCATGCTGTTTTCACTACTGCAGCTTTGTAGTATGTTTTGAAGTTAGGTAGTGTGATTCCTCCAATTTCATTTTTCTTTTTCAGTATGTCTTTGGCTACTCAGGGCCTCTTTCCTTTCCAAATAAATTTCATGGTTAGTTTATCTAGTTCCTTAAAGAATGCTGTGCTGATTTTTATTGGGATTGCATTGAATGTGTAGATCAGTTTTGGTAGGATAGACATCTTAATAATATTTAGTCTTCCTATCCATGAACAGGGAATATTCTTCCATTTATTTAGGTCTTCTTTGATTTCCTTGAACAGTCTTGTGTAGTTCTCTGTGTATAAGTTTTTTACCTCTTTAGTTAAATTTATTCCTAGGTATTTGATTTTTTTATTTACTATTGTAAATGGTATTTGTTTCTTGATTTCCTCCTGATTTGCTCAGTATTGGTGTACAGAAATACTACTGATTTTTGCGCATTGATCTTATAACCTGCGACTTTACTAAACTCATTTATGAGTTCTAGGAGCTTTGTTGTAGACCTCTCAGTGTTTTCTATGTACAGGATCATGTCATCTGCAAATAATGAAATTTTGACTTCTTCCTTTCCAATTTGAATGCCTTTTATATCTGGTTCTTGCCTCAGTGCTCGAGCAAGTACTTCTAAGATAATGTTAAATAGAAGGGATGATAGTGGGCATCCTTGTCTTGTTCCTCATCTTAGAGGGAAGGATTTTTGGATTTCACCATTGTAAATTATGTTGGCTGTGGGTTTCTCATATACTCTTGATCATGTTCAAAAAATGTCATTGTATTCCAATCTTTTGAAGCATTTTTATCAAGAAAGTGTGCTGTATTTTCTCAAATGCTTTTTCTGCATCTATAGATATAATCATGTGATTTTTTTTCCTTCAATCTGTTTATATGGTGTATTACATTGATTGATTTTCTTATGTTGAACCATCTGTGCATACCTGGAAGGAATCCCACTTGGTCATGGGTGTAATTCTTTTAATGTGTTGTTGAATACGGTTAGCAAGTATTTTGTTGAGTATTTTTGCATCTAGGTTCATTAGAGAGATTGGTCTTTAATTTTCCTTTCTTTTGGTGTCTTTGTTTGGCTTTGGTACTAGGGTAATGTTGGCATCATAGAATGAGTTTGGTAATGTTCCTTCTGTTTTGATTTTTTGGACGAGTTTTAGCAGGATTGGTGTTAGTTCTTTCTGGAATGTTTTGTAGAATTCACCTGTGAATCCGTCTGGCCCTGGGCTCTTCTTAGTTGGGAGGTTTTTAATGACTGATTCTATCTCTTTACTTGTGATTGGTTTGTTGAGATCATCAATTTCTTCTTTCGTCAATATAGGTTGCTTATGTGTTTCTAGGAATTTGTCCATTTCCTCTGAATTTTCATTTTTGTTGGAATATAGTTTTTCAAGGTATCCTGTTATGATAGTCTTTATTTCTGTGGGGTCAGTGGTGATATCTCCTTTCTCATTTCTTATTTTGTGTATTTGCATCTTCTCTCTCTTTTTTTTTTTTTTTTTTTGTTAGTCTCGCTAAGGGTTTGTTAATTTTATTGGTCTTCTCAAAGAACCAGCTCTTGGTCTTGTTTATCTTTTCAAGTGCTTTCTTGTTTTATATTTCATTTAGTTCTGTTGTTACCTTTGTTCTTTCTTTCTTTCTTCTTCCTGTGGGATTACTTTGTTTTTTTTTTACTAATTCCTCCAAATGTGCATTTAGTTCTTCAATTTTTGCTCTTTCTTCTTTTTTGATGTATCAATTTATGACTATAAATTTCCCTCTCAGTACTGGTTTTGCTGCATCCCATATGTTTTGGTATGTTGTGATATCATTATCATTAGTTTCAAGCAGTTATTAATTTCTTTTGAGCTTTCCTCTTTGGCCCACTGTTTTTCTAAGAGTGTGCTGCTTAATTTCCATATCTTGGTGTGAAATCTGGGCCTCTGGCCCTTGCAGATTTCCAGTTTCATTCCACTGTGGTCAGAGATATTATTTTTTATGATTTCAATCCTTCTCAATTCATCGAACCTTTCTTTGTGGCCTAGCAGATGGTCTATCTTGGAGAATGATCCATGTGCACTTGAGAAAAATGTTTATCTTGCTGTATTCGGGTGTAATGATCTATATATGTCTATTAGATCCAGCTCCTCTGATATACTGTTCAAATATTTTGTTTCTTTGGTGATTCTCTTTTGAGATGTTCTGTCCAAAGTTGATAGTGGTGTATTAAAATCTCCCACTATAATTGTAGAGGCATCTATTCTTTCACTTAGTTTTTCCAGTGTTTGCCTCACGTATTTGGAGGTGCCCTTGTTAGGAGCATAAATATTTATGATTGTTCGTTCTTCTTGAGAGATTGTCCCTTTCACTAATATGTAGTATCCTTCTTTGTCTCTCACAATTGTTTCACAGTTAAAGTCTATTTTGTCTGATATTAATATAGCTACTCCTCCCTTTTTTTGGTTATTGTTTGCTTGTAAGATTGTTTTCCAACCATTCACTTTCAGCCTCCATGAATCCCTGGGTCTAAGATGTGTTTCTTGTGGACAGCATATAGATGGGTCATATTTCCTTATCCAATGTCCCAGTCTGAATCTTTTGACAGGTGAGTTTATTCCACTGACATTCAGTGTTATTACTTTCAAGGAATTATTTATGTTAGCCATATTTTGATTGGACTTGTGTTTGTCATATTTTGTTTTTTTCCTTCTCTTTTTGTCTTTTTTGTTGCTCTTACACTCTCCTCCAACTCAGCCTCTCCTGTTTTTTCCTTTCTTCCTGCAGAACTCCCTTTAGTATTTCTTGAAGGGGAGGGTTCTTGTTGGCAAACTCTTTCAATTTCTGTTTATCTGTGAATATTTTGAACTCTCCATCATTTTTGAATGCTAGTTTAGCTGGGTAGAGTATTCTTGGTTGGAAATTTTTTTCTTTTACTACCTTGACTATATCATACCACTGCCTTCTTGTCTCCATGGTTTCAGATGATAAATCAGCACTTAATCTTATGGAGCTTCCCTTGTATGTGATGGTTTTCTTTTCTCTTGCTGCTTTGAGAATTTTCTCTTTGTCTTGAGCATTGGATAATTTGAGAAGTACATGTCTTGGTGTGGGCCTGTTGGGGGTTATGATGTTTGGGGTGCGTTGTGCTTCCTGGATATGTACACCTGTCTCTCTCAGTAGATTTGGGAAGTTTTCAGCCATTATTTCCTACAACACCCCTTCTGTCCCCTTTCCCTTCTCTTCTCCTTCTGGGATGCCTATAATACATATGTTTGTGCATTTTGCATTGTCATTCAGGTCCCTAAGTCCTAGCTGGATTTTTTCTATCTTTTTATCAATCAATTCTACTATCTGTTTGATTTCCGATATACTGTCTTCCACATTGCTAATTCTCTCCTCTGCCTCTTCTAATCTGCTGCTATTTGCTGAGAGTGTATTTTTGATTTCTTGAACTGTGGTGTTCATTCCCATCATATCTGTTATTTTTCTGCATATGTCTGCAATTTCCTCTCCAAGTGTTTTCTTCATATTGTTAAACTCTTCCTTTTCTTCACTAAGTGGGTCTCTAATATATGTTCTGAGATCTTTAATTACTTGTCAGATGTTCTGCTCCCCTTCCTGGTTTTTAGTTTGTTCATTGGATTCAGCCATGTTTTCCTGATTATTGGTTTGTTTTGTAGTTTATTGTTGCTGTCTGGTCATCATTTTATCTTGACAGGTTTAATCAGTTCCTTAGCTTCTTTATCTAGTCTTGGGGATTAATTAGTTATTGTTCTTGCATAAGTGTTATGTCTTCTCTTTGTCACTTTGTTCTTCTTATTCTAATTTCTTGTTGCTTGCTGAGTTCACTTTGGAGGAAAATATTAGGGCCAGGGAAAGGAAATTGTGTAAGAAAAGAAAATATGTAAAGTTGTATTGGTAATAAATGTTAACAGAGCAACAATTTGAGATCTGGGAGATCATGATATTAGATTCATGTAAGTTGTGTAGAGTTATAGCAGTAAATAGAGTACCTATAATGAGATAGTCAACTGAATATGGGGAGGAATGTAATATGAATTAAAAAGCTAGTGCTTTCATGAGAGAGGGAAAGAGAAAAGAAAGACAATAATATCAAGAGTGGATAAAATACAGAAAACAGAACTAAGGTATTAGAAATTAAAAGTTAGACAATTTGGGGACCAAAGAAAGGGAGGTGGAATGTAAGAGAGACAGTAGATGATCGAGGATAGCAAGATGTGGGGGAAAGAGAATAGTGTAGGTGGCCAAAATCAATTCACGCAGAAACGAGGAAATGGAGGATGAGGAAACACAGCAAATGTGAGGTGCTCCCTGCAGCACTCAGATGCCATCTTGCCCCCTCCCTGCCACTTTTGCTACACCAGTTCCTGGTCTCTGTTGAGCTTCACCTTGACTTTTCCCTTTGTCTCTCTATTGTTGCATCATCATCCTACTGTGTGACTCACTTGTGTGGGCACTGGCTCACCACACAGGCACTCAGTTTTGCTGTGCAGGCACTTGGCTCTCCATGTGGGCACTAGCTCACCACATGGGCACTCAGCTTACCACACAGGTACTCATGTGGGCACTCAGCTCACCATGTGGGCACTTGGCTTGTTGCACTGGCATTTGGTTCATCAAGTGGGCACTCAGTTCACCACACAGGCACTCAGCTCTCCATGTGGGCACTGGCTTGCCACACAGGCATGCTTTCTCTTCTTTTTCACCAGGAGACCCAGGGATTGAACCCAGGTCCTCCCATATAGTAGATGGAGGCCCTATAAATTGAGCTGCATCCATTTCCCACAATATACATTTTCAATATTTTAATGTATTGTCTTAGAGATTTAGTCTCTGAGCTCTCTGTTCCTTAAGTATGTATCCAGTGGGTGATAGGATAGTGATTTCCTTGAGGCCTAAGAGCTAACAAAAACCAGCAAACCAAGGCAAAAAAACACACAAAAAAAATTTCACTGTCCTTGTAAATTGGTTCTAAGTTGGCTCATGACTTCCTTCAGATCTTAGCCCCCCTGTCAAGATCAGCCTTAGGCAAAAGTGAAGTGCAGTGTCCACTCAGTTTTTTCTGAGTAAAGTTCTTGATTTGGGCTTGTTTTTGCTGTTTAGAGTAAAAGCAGTAATCCTTTAACCCAGGCTGTTCTGATGTAATTGTTTCTTACACTGCTTTAGCTGTCCACTTCAAAGTTCTTTTCAACTGTCCACAAGATGCTTCTCTTTGCACTGGCAAGTTCTGGGTGGTCAACCCTAAGATAAGCATCCTGGCTCAGTCTTTCAGGCTGCCACCCAATAGATTGGCACTGACATGCAGTTGTATGTGCACAGGGCTTATTCTGCTACCTCTGGATAGGGCCAGGGATTCACAATGGGAATATAATCTGGCTCCACACTGCACTGGGGAGGGGAGAGGTAGCAAATAGCAAATATGCCAAGAATTCCTCCTGCCATTTTATAGCTATACTTTCTTGATTCAGCACTTGCCTAGTTACTGCAACCTGTTAACTCTTTTCTGGAGTTATGAGGAAGATGACTCTGCCAGTCTTTATTTTTTCAAAGATTCTGTGGGGGGGACAGCACTGTTGAGAATTTTATGCTTCTACATGGTTGACCATAAATCTAAGAATTAGATTTTGAAGGAAAACCATGTTTTGACAGTGAACTTTTTAAAATCAATTTAGTTTTCAATGCAAAATAATATTTAACATGGCATAGTTAAGATACAATAAAATTCAGCCTCAAAAGTGTATGGTTCTACACATTTAAAAACACTTAAATCATGTAACCACCATGACAATTAGGTATAGAACAATTCTACCCTCCCCCAATTTTCCCTTCTGTATTTTTATTTTTTTATTTTTTATTTAAAGATTTATTTATTTCTCTCCCCTTCCTCCCCCCACCGCAGTTGTCTGTTCTCTGTGTCTATTTGTTGTGTCTTCTTTGTCCACTTCTGTTGTTGTCAGAGGCATGGGAATCTGTGTTTCTTTTTGTTGCATCATCTTGTGTCAACTCTCCATGTGTGCGGCATCATTCCTGGGCAGGCTGCACTTTCTTTCACGCTGGGCGGCTCTCCTTACGGGGTGCACTCCTTGTGCATGGGGGTCCCCTACGAGAGGGATATCCCTGCATGGCAGGGCACTCCTTGCGCGCATCAGCACTGTGCATGGGCCAGCTCCACATGGGTCAAGGAGGACCGGGGTTTGAACCACAGACCTCCCATGAAGTAGACGGACGCCCTAACCACTGGGCCAAGTTCACTGCCCCTTCTGTATTTTATAATCTCCTGCTCCACCCCTTGTATCTGCTAATTACTGTTCTGTTTCTCTTACTAGAGTTTTCCTTTTTCCAGAATGTCATATAAATGGAAACAAATAATATCCAGTCTTTTAAAAAACAAATTTAAGTATAATTTTTATAAACTGAACTGCACAATTTAATGTGTACAATTAGACACATTTTGGCATATGTATATAGTTTGACACCATCACCATAATGAAGAGAGGGACTATTAATCAATCAAACCAGAAATTCTCCTCACAACCCTTGGTAACCCTTCCTTCCTCTCTCTTCCCTCCCCACATTCCCCCAAACAGTGACTGATCTGCTTTTATTGTAGTTAAAATTCTATTTGCTAGAATTTTATATAAATGTAATCATATAGTATGTATTCCTTTAGTCTTCATTAAGCATAATTATTTTGCATTTATCAATAATTCATTCATCTTTATTGCTGAGTATTATTCCATTGTATGGATATAGTAGTTATGTTTATCCATCCAGCTTTTTAAAATATATATTTTTTATTTGTTTTTAAAGATACATAGATCACACAAAATGTTATACTAAAAATATATAGGAGATTCCCTTATGTCCCACTCCCCATACTCCCTACTTTTCCCAAATCAACAACTTCTTTCATTAGTGTGGTACATTCATTGTAATTGATGAATACATTTTGGAGCACTGCTACACAGCATGGATTATAGTTTATACTGTGGTTTACACTCTCTCCCAGGCCATTTGGTAGGTTATAGCAAGGTATGTAATGTCCTCCATCTGTACCTATAATATCATTCAGGACAATTTCAAGTCCAGAAAATGTCCCCATATCACACCTTTTTTTCCCTCTCCCTGCCTTTTGCAACTCCCATGGCCACTATCTCTACATCAATGATATGATTTCTTCCATTGCCAGGATCACAATAATTCTATAGTGGAATACCAGTAAGTCCACTCTAATCCATATTTTATTCCTCCATCCTGAGGATCCTGGGATGGCAATGCCCACTCCAACTCTAAATTGAGAGGGGGCTTAGATCCCACATGGCTGATGTATGGGATTCTCCTGTTTGCAGTTGTACTCTCTCAGTTCCTTGGTGTGGTGGTTGACCATCCACACCTCCTTGTTAGCTGACTTGGGTAAATCCGGTGAACTAGAGAGTATGTGTTGCTGCTCTGCTGAGGCTCAGGGCCCAGCTGGCACATGGAAAGTCCAGAAATTCAAGTCTTCTGAGCATAAACCAACCCCAGTGCCAACCACAGGTCCAGTAAAAGGGACAGAAGAGGCATGTGTAGAGAAGTCACATCTGAGTTCAACTCCATCACACTCAGGAGCACAAATTCCAAAATAGGGCCCACTGGCAAGGCACTGAGCTCCAGAGACATCTGCCATGACTGTAGGACTTGGGTGATTCTGTAGCCCTCCGGAGCACCCCTACCTGGAGTTGTTTCTACTTTGGCTGTCTCTGAGATCCTGCTGAGACATGCACAGGTGTGCCTTGTGGAGCATCTTCAAATCTCTCTTAGATCTTGATTCTCACTGCCCTGCCTCCCAATTTTATATCCCAGATAATCCATGGTTGTCTTCCTATCTCAGGATTGGCTAATTAGCAAACTTAATTCCATCAACAAACTTAATTCTACCTTGCCATTTATGAATGTTTGAGATAATTCTACGAATCCCAAAAAAGAAGTCATTTTTTAAACTAATCTATTCCTGTGGGTATGATACCCTTTGATTGGATTAAATTCACTTGGGGTCCTTTTATTAGACTACTTGATAAGATTGCTTTAGGGATTTTGATTGGGCTAATTTAGTGAGTCGTGACTCAGATTGAGACTCTGACCCCTTGTTGGTTCTGATATAAACAGACATACGGAGAGACAGACACAGATAAAAGTCACCATATTTGATCCTGCCATGTGAGAGAAAAAACTTCAGTTCTGCCCAAAGCTGAGCTGCAAAGAGAAGACCCTGAGAGGCTCAAAGAACTGAGGCCCAGGGTGAGATGAACCATATGCTTGATAGTTTACTGATGAACTCGGGCAAGAAAGTGGAGCCATGGAAACTGAGAGAGAAGGCTGGGTAGGAGACAAACACTATGCCAGGGTTGCCCATTGATGCAGAAAGGTAGATTCCCCAACAGAGATCAGTAGCCATCTTGCTTCACTACATGACAGCTGAGACTTTCATGAGAAAGCATCTCTTATGGTGCCTTGAGTTGAACTTTTCACAGACTTTGAATTGTAAGCTTTTACCCCAAATAAATCTCCTTTATAAAAGCCAAACCATATCTGGTACTTAGCATTGGCAGCCCCCTGGCAAACTAAAATACCATATAACATAAAATATTTATACGTTTGGAGGATTAGAGTGTGGGCATCCTTGGGAGGTCATTATTCTGCCTAAATAGTGGACTTTGTTGGAAGGACATTTCAGGTAATTGAATAGCAGTGAAGAGGGAGCATATAGCATGAAGGGATAGTGGAGTGGTGGGAAGGGGTCAGGTAGTGCAAAAACTTTCAAGCTATGTCCAGTATCGAGACTTCACCCAAGGGCAATGAAAAGCCATGGAAGTGTTTTAAGTGGGATTAGCATGTTTGAATTTGTGTTTATAAAAGTTTACCCTGTCTTTAATGATGTAAGTTGACTGGAGAAGAGTAGACTGTTGAGAAGGAGGTTATCTGGCTGTTATGCTCAATCTGGTGATAGCTCATGGTATTTGGGAGCCCGTTGGTTGTGGGATACAAGGACAGAAATAAATTATTCTTTGTTAGCACTGCGAGAAGTGAAAATTTGGAACTTGATTCCCCAGGTGTAGTGTCATTTCCAGTGATATTAAGGTATTCCTTAGGGGAAAGAACTGACAGGACTTGGTGCTTAACTGGCTGATGGGGAGTTGAGGGAGTTTCAACCAGAGAAGCAGAAGGATATACACACACATACATATATATGCATATATATATGTATTCTAAATACATAAACATATATATATACATACATAAGTGTATGTACTAAAATGTGTGTGTGATTGTGTGTGTAAATTGTAGGGGTCACTAAGCAAGTCCAAAATCTATAGGCCAGGCAGTAAAGAAACAAAGATCATGAGCAGGCTAGAATACCATGGACATGGGCTAAAGCTTATTGCCCACTGACAAGCAGTCAAGAAGGAAGGCCCAGGGAGAAAGGAGAGCAACTGCAGACTCAGCTGCTGTTTGGAGCCCCTGAACTCAGGGAAGGCCTAATCCCTCTTTTAAAGTCTTCTAACTGATTAAGGCAGGCCCACCCGGGATACTGTCCCCTGGGATTAACTCCAGGTCAACAGAGTGGAGATTTTAATTACATCTGCAAAACCCTTCACAGCAGCACTGAGTTAGCATTTCATTATATATCTGGGAGAAGGAGGCTACTGCCTCCTTTCCATCCTCCGACTCTTGTATGAGAATATTCCTGTAGCTCCTACTAACCAAGAAACACACTAGAGATACAGGAGGGCATTCTGGGGGTTGTAGTTTGGCCTAAGCAAGTAGAAAAATCACAAAGCCTCACAGGGAGAGGGGAAGAGGAATGGCACCAAGATTTCTGGGTTGAACCCTGGGAAGGTGCTTAGGAGAGAAAATCTTGCATGTAAGTCACGATGAGTTATCCAAGTGGAAGAAAACTTTCCTTCTTATGTCATGATACCACACTGAAGAGACGGGGTGGAAGAAGGTAAGAACATAGAGGAACAGTACTACAGGATCAATAAACCTCACTCTGTATGCCAGTTTGTTGTGGCTCAGCCTCATGTATGGAGCCATGAGCCAACAACTCTTGGGGGCTTATAGATAACATGGCAATCAAGCCTAGTAGCTCTTGTCTGGAATTTTGCTGCCTGGTGGTAATGTTCACACCTTCTGAATTTTTGGCCTTCTGGACCTTCTCTAAAAACGGCATCTACTCTTCTCATATTTCTGGGGTGTGGACACAACAAATTGGAGCATGGCAGGAAGATTGGGATGGGGTGGGTTTAAATCCATGTTGGCTCCCTATTACATCAGAGTATCCAGACTGAATATCCAGGGTGGCTTCTGTGTTCTCTCAGAAAGGACATGACTGGGCTTTTTAATGTCATCATTAGGAAGTTAGAAATGTACCTACTCCAAGTATCTCTTGCTTCCTGGAACACAAACAATTTAATGTCTCAGATCTTCGAGTAAAAAAGTGTCCCATTGTGCTTTCTTAAGCCATTTATTCCAAGTTAAAGTGTTGTATGATTTTTTAAATTATTAATTTATTGATAATGACATTTAGGAAAATATCTGAAATCACCACACATTGAGCATTACCTGTGTGCCAGAAAATGTGCAAAGTTTTTCATATACCTCTCATTTTTTTCTTCATAACCAATCCAAGAGGTGGGAATTAATATCCACATTTTGCAAATGAAGATACTATCCAAAGTTACATTCTTAGAAAATGGCAGGGTGAGGCTTTGAGCCCAGTCTGTCTGAATCAATGACAATATTTTATTCACCATATTATACTGTGCATTCAGACTCTGGCAGTCCAATGACTATATCCCATAATCAGATAATACATATTGGCATTAATGATATTATTTTGCAAATTAATAGAAAAAAACATTATCATCAAGGGGCTTTTGAATATTTTCCATTTTAATCTTTATCCTTTATTCTGGTGAGACTCCTGGGATCAGGCCTTGAAGTCAGCCTTTATGAACCTTAGTATTCTCATCTGTAAAATGGTTATTGTAACAGTGTATACCTAATGAGTTTGTTTTAAACATAAAGTAAGATAAATGTGAATGCTTAGCACAGGGCTGGCACACAATACCCTTCACATAAATGTTCTCTCTTCTTGTCATTATGATTGTGATTTTCATTAATTTTTGGTTCCAAAAACTCCCAGGGAAATTAATGGAATACTTTCATACAGATTTTCCTTGAATAACAAACGAAATCATCATTAAAATATTACCATAGGTTCTATCATTTATTCCCTTACAGATCTCAAGTATAATTATTAACATGTTTAATATACTGTAAATATGAAGAAAATAAATTGTCTATATTTCAACAACTTAAGATAAATACTGTTAACACTGATTTATTTTCTTTCCATTTTTGCTATGAAATTTGATGTGATTGTGATAAACTACATCATATATTGCATATGCTAAACATTTTAATATTTGCTTTTCTGATTTAAAACTTATATATGTTCATTTGTAGAAAAACTAGAAAAGTTTACAAATTCCATATTCAAACCATTGAAAAGCTACAGTTGCTAATATTTTACATGTATTTCCTTATGGCCTTTTTTCTATGCTTTTATTTTTTATTTTCTTTTAGTGAACATATTTAAGGTTTTACTAGGATTATTACTTCCTCCCCTTGACTCCCTTGTCTGTCTGCTTGTTGTTTTCTGCTTGCTGGCTGCTCTCTGTGTCTGTACATCGTCTGCTCACTGTATCTGTTCCTTGTGTTTGCTTGTTGTCTGCTCATCTTCTTTAGAAGGCACTGGGAACCCAACCCGGAACCTCCCATGTGGGAGGTAGGTGCCCAACTGTTTGAGCAATATCTGCTCCCCTTTATGCTTTTAAGGAAACATAGTTGAAATCATATTGAATGCACTGAAATTT
This sequence comes from Dasypus novemcinctus, assembly GCF_030445035.2. Taxonomy (NCBI): domain Eukaryota; kingdom Metazoa; phylum Chordata; class Mammalia; order Cingulata; family Dasypodidae; genus Dasypus; species Dasypus novemcinctus. The sequence goes on along the minus strand of NC_080674.1, from coordinate 16,908,434 downwards.
AAGCATCATTAACAAGCAAACATTTATACGTCCTATAGAAAAATTTTGTAAAGAACTATTCAATAACAGCTAGCTTCAGCCTCTGAATGAATTTGCTAGGTTTTTCTAATTAAAAATCTCTAATCATTGCTGTCTTCAATGTGAATTTCAGAAAGGCTAAACATTATTACCCAGGTATTATTGTAAAGCATTGGGCATTGCATTGTCTATGCATCTCTGCTTTAGTGAATAAAGGAAACAAAATTTTAGTACTCCTTCTAATTCATGGTCCCCAATACTCAAAAGATTAGCCATTATTGATAAGGAGCGGCACAAAATAAAAACTGTACTTTTTTAGGTGTCATCAACCATGGCTGTGGGGTGATTATTTTATTTGAAAATTTTTTTCTATTATTGAATAAGTTAAACATGAAGGAAGAACTTTTGTGTCAAGCTTCACTCTGAGTTGCAGAATGGACTGATAAGCTATGAACAGTCTCAAGTCTAATAGGAAGGAAAGATCTAAAGTTTTATATACCCTTTACCTCCTCTCCCACTTCCAATTGTTTGGAAGGATGGGATAAAAAGATGTCAGGCAGTTTCAGAACTTATGATTGACCAAGATAACAGCATAAAGGACCCCAGGGTTCCATCCTCCCCATCAAATCTTTGAACAACTAGCAAAAACTGTAATACTCATCTTCCTTGAGCTCTGGAAAAGAGGTAGAGGGTTGCAGAAACAGACAAACACCAAATCAAGAAAACTCAGCTTAAAAATGTTAGGAAAAGCTTATGGTACTCTTGCTGGCCCCTTCCCCACCCCTTCCTCTGTATGGGCAAGAAAAAACTTTCATTGTGGTTTACTGACCTTGTTCTAGTGGGAGTAGAGTAACACTTATTTGCATACTGGGGTGTCTGTACATGGGTGTAAATCAACTGGACGACAGCCTGAAGTACTGAACCAGAACACTTACTCTAGTTTGCATTCCAAGAACTTGCACTCTAGGCAGAAGCAGCTAGTAGACAGCTAAAACAGTGTAAGAAACAATCACATTGAAATGGCCTGGGGCAAAGAATTACCAGTTTCATGATGGTACCAGTCAACTCAGAGCCAATTTGCAAGAACTGTGAAAGGCTTTTTTTTGTTGTTTGGGTTTGGTTTTTGCCTTTAAAAAAAAAAAAGCTCCAGGCACTCAAGGAGATCTCTGTCATTTCACCAGCTGGATATGAACTTAAAGAACAGAAAGCTCAGGAACTAATTTCCAGAGTTAACACATTAAAATATTAAAGTAAATTGTGCAACCAAAGATTGTAAGACAAACGAAGGAGTAATAAATGATGGTCCATCCAAAGGACCATGATAAAATTTCAGAAACCATAAATAAAGAATACCAGACTTTTTACATACCAGACAAAAACTGGGGAGAAAAAAATTATCCAGGATGCTCAAAGAACTAAAAGAAAACATGGAGAAAGAAGTAAATGATATCAGGAAATTATAAATAAACAAAGTGAGAATCTCAATAAAGAGACAGAAATTATCAAAAGAAACCAAACAAAAATACTGGTGTTGAAGACCACAATAATTGAAATAAAATGTTATTCCTTAGAGTGTTTCAAAATAAGATTGGAGATGGCAGAAGAAAGAATGAGTGAATGCAAAGATAAGACAATTGAAATTATTCAGGCTCAGGATCACAAAAAACAAAGAAAAGTGAACAAAGCCTAAGTGACCTGTGGGACACCATTAAGCATACATACATACATATATATATATATATATATATATATATATATATATATATATATATATATATATATATATATTATTGGGGTCCAGAAGAAAAAGAAAGAGAGAAAGAGGAAGGAGGAATATTAGAAATAATAATGGGGAGAGGGAGGCAAGATGGCATCAGTTTAAGTGGGCACTCCCCTCCTCTCTCACAAAAAACAGCTGAGAAGTGGCAAGATCCTGCCTGAGTGAGCTGTTTTGGGAACCCAAAGAGCAGGAGGCTTCGGGGAATTGAGCAGGAGGGAATAGGACAAAGAGATAAAATACCCAAGGGAAAACCATGAGTTTTTCACCCTGGTGGCTGGAAACAGTGGGCAGTTAAGCCCCACAAGGCAGAAAGCTGCTGAGAATTCCCAGACTCACACCAGGCACCAAGTGGGAGGAAGCATTCCCCGGGATTAAGAAGGTTCTGGCAAAAGGTGGAGATGGTTACCTTTCTGTGGGTTTGGTTATCTGGGCCCCCTTTGAACTTTAGGGAACATACCAGCTGGCAAGAGGTGGCCCTGGGAAGAGGGGAGAGGCAAATTTGCTTAGGCAACCTCATTTACTTAGCCAACCTGGGAGAGAGGAACTTGGGCTGGGAGATGGCAGAGTCAGGCAATTGACTGGTCTGGTGCTGAAAATGATCAAAATTTCAACTCCCCTAAGGGAGTGAGGTAGTAGGAAGTTCTTAATAACCTTCCAAGGCCCTATTTAGGATTTCCTAGGAGAAGGGGGAGGTCTGGAAGAGGAGTGAGAGTCATTTCTCTGTGGTGAGTTTGGATAACAGGGTTCCATTTGAATTTCAGAAGGGAATTCAACCTGACCAGGAGAGGTGAGGGGGAATCTGATCACACAGGCTATCACATTGTGCTGCCCTGGGAAAGCAATAAGAATAGAAAGGGTGCAGGTACAGACAGGCTCCTAATCAATAGGAATCTTCCCAACTGCAAAGTCAAATCTGCCCTAGGGAAAGTGACTGGATAACTCTTTAGCTAACAGACCCAAAGAGAAAATCTAGTTCAGTGCAGGAGCCTCCAATTTGAATATACAAGATCCCTGGCTCAATTCCTGGCTCTCCTTAGAGTAGTGATCCACTGGGTTATAAATACCCAACTGATACTTTAGGACAGGGAACACATAGCCAGTATTTTTGTAATAATTTCTCTTGGGAGCCTTTTTTTTTCTTAAAGAAGTTTCCTTTTTTGTAAATTTAACTTTTTCTCACTAAAATCCAATTCAAAACCTGCAGAGGACAGGGTGATGGGTAATTGATTAATGAACACTGGTAGCCTGAGGAACTCCTCAGAGGCCTAAGTGGGAAGACCGCTTTTCCTAAGTTTTTGTTTGAGTGCTTGCTTGTTGGTTTTTTGTTTTTTCCCTCTTTCTTCCCTCCCCCCTTTTTTTGTGGGTACCAATTTTGTCTACCAATGCTATTTCTTTTCCTTCCTTCATCTTCCTATCTTCTGCTTTCTGTTTTTGTTCTTACATTCCTCCTCTCTTTGTTTAGTCTTCAATTTTTCTTGTTTTTATTTCTATCTCCCCTATTTGGTTGTCTTTCTTTTTTAACTTTTTTTTTCCTTATTGTATTTTCTCTTTCCCTCTCTTCTTATTTGGGCCTTTTAATGCATTCTAGATATTTTTCTCTATTTGATTATTCATTTCATTGTTTGTGCTCCACTTTTTAATTCTTATTCCTCTGAACTTCTCACATGAGTCAATTTATCTTCCTTATTCTTATATGGTTCCTTTTCTACCTTTTACTCTTATTATTACTATTATCATTTTTCTCTTCTTTCCCTTTCTCTGGCCCTAATCTTTTTCTTTCAAGGGAACATAGACAACCACAAGGAAATAGAATAAGAGGGAAAAAATGTCCAAGGGAAAATTTACCACATACACAAAAACAACAACTAAATAAAACCCTAGAGAGAGAAACTAATCAACTGTATAAACCCATCAAGATAAAGAGATGTCTAAACACCAATGAAAAATTTTAAACCACAAAAGAAACAAGAAGACATGGCCCAGACCAAAAACAAACTAAAAAGTAGGAAGAGATGCAGAACATGGAACATCTAATCAGAACTGTCCAAATAAATATCTTGAATGAACTAAACAAAGTGAAGGAAGAGATTAAGGATATCGAGAAGATATTGGGAGAACATACTGAAGAAATTGTAAGCATACATAAAAAGATAATGGATATGATGGTGATGAATAGCACAATCCAAGAAATCAAAAATACACTGGAAGGACATAACAGCAGATTTGAACAGGTAGAGGAAAGAATTAGTGATGAGGAAGACAATACATCTGAACAAACAGATAGTAGAACAGATAGATAAGAAGATAGAAAAAACCCAGCAGGGACTTAGGAATCTGAACGACAACACAAAACACTCAAACATATGCATTATAGGCATCCAGGAGGGAGAAGAGAAGGGAAAGTGGATGTGTTAGTCAGCCAAATGAATGCTGATGTAAAATATCAGAAATCAGTTGGTTTTTATAAAGGGTACTTATTTGGGGTAGGAGCTTACAGATGCCAGACCATAAAGTATAAGCTACTTCCTTCACCAAAGTCTATTTTCACGTGTTGGAGCAAAATGGCTGCCAATGTCCACGAGGGTTCAGACTTCCTGGGACTTGTTTCTCTTTCCTCTGTGAGCTTACTTTCCAGGGCTCTGGCTTAAGGCTTCAGTATCAAATTCCAACATCAAAAATCCAATATTGAAAACCCTCAGCTCTGTTCTTTGCCATGCTTTTTATCTGTGAGGCCCCACCCACCAACAGGTGGTGACTCAACACCCTAATTATAATTCAATCATGCCCAGGTACAGATCAGATTACAAACATAATACATATCTATTTTTGGAATTCATAACCATATCAAACTGCTACAGGGGTCATAAGGGGTATTGGAGGACATAATAGCTGAACACTTTCCAACCCTATTGAGGGAGATGGACATACACGTCCAGGAAGTGCAGCACACCCCAACAGTATAAATCCAAGACATATACTTGTCAAACTGTCCAATGCTCAAGACAAAGAGAGACTACTGAAAGCAGCAAGAGGAAAGAGAACCATCACATACAAGGGAAGCTTAATAAGGTTAAGTGCTGATGAACAAACTGAAACCATGGAGAAAAGAAGGTAGTGGTATGATATTGTTAAGCTGTTAAAAGAAAAAGCTTCCAGCCAAGAGTTCTCTACCAGCAAAGCTGGCACTGAAAAATGATGGAGAGTTCAAAATATTCACAGATAAACAGAAATTAAGAGAGAATGCCAATAAGGAACCTGCCCTTCAAGAAATACTAAAGGGAGTTCTGCAACTTGAAAGGAGAAAACAGGAGAGAGAGAGAGAATTGGAGGAGAGTGTAAGAAAAAAAGAGAAATAAAAACAACATATGATAGGGAAGTGGACTTGGCCCAGTGGTTAGGGCATCCGTCTACTACATGGGAGGTCCACGGTTCAAACCCTGGGCCTCCTTGACCCATGTGGAGCTGGCCCATGCACAGTTCTGATGTGCACAAGGAGTGCCCTGCCATGCAGGGGTGTCCCCATGTAGGGGAGCCCCACGTGCAAGGAGTGCACCCCGTGAGGAGAGCCGCCCAGTGCAAAAGAAAGTTCAGCTTGCTCAGGAATGGCGCCGCACACACGGAGAGCTGACACAGCAGGATGACGCAACAAAAAGAAACACAGATTCCCATGCCACTGACAACAACAGAGGCAGACAAAGAAGACAATGCAGCAAATAGACACAGAGAACATACAACTGGGGCTGGGGGGGAAGGGGAGAGAAATGAATAAATAAATTAAAAAAAAAACATATGACATACATAAAACCAAGGAAAATGTAAGCAATTCCTTGATAGTAATAACACTGAATGTTAATGGATTAAACTCACTAATCAAGAGACATAGATTGACAGAATGGATAAGGGATTATGACCCATCTATATGCTGTCTGCAAGAAACCCACCTTAGACCCAAGGATTGAAGGAGGTTGAAAGTGAGTGGCTGGAAAACAATCTTATAAGCAAACAACAACCATAAAAGGGTGGGAGTTGCTATACTAATATCAGACAAAATAGACTTTAAATGCAAAGCCATTTTAAGAAAGACAGACACTACATAGGAGTAAGAAGGGTAATGTTTCAAGAAGAAAGAATAATCATAAACATTTCTGCAAGGTGACTCAAAATACAGGAGGCAAACACTGGAAAAACTAAGTGGAGAAATAGATACCTCTACAATTATAGTGGGGGACTTCAATAAACCATTATCACCATTAGACAGAACATCTTGACAGAAAATCAATAAAGAAACAAAGACTTTGAATTATACGTTAGAGGATCTGGACCTAAGAGACATATACAGAACACTATGCCTAAATACAGTGGGATACACTTCCTTCTCGAGTGCACATGGATCTTTCTCCAAGATAGACCACATGCTAGACAACAGAACAACTCTCAATGAATTCAGAAAGATTGAAATTATATAAAGTAATGTTTCTCACCACAATGGAATGAAGCTGAAAATCAATATGGGCCAGAGAACCAGATTAGGCACAAAGCTATGGAAGTTAAACAACACACCCTTAGATAAACAGTGGGTCAAGAAGGAAATTACAAAAGAAATCAGCAACTACCTTGAAATAAATGAAAATGATGACACAACATAGCAAAACCTATGGGATGCAGCAAAAGTTGTACTGAGAGGGAATTTCATATATCAAAAAAGAAGAAAGGGCTAAAATAAAAAACTTAACTTCATACCTAGAGGAATGAGAGAAAGAACAACAAACTAACCCTAAAGGAAGTTGAAAGAAGGAAATAGCAAAGATTGAAGCATAACTAAATAATAAAGAAAATTAAAAATCACTAGAAAAAATAAACGAAACCGAAAGTTGGTTCTTTGATAAGATCAATAAAATTGACAAACCGTTAGCTAGACTAACAAAGAAAAAAGGAGAGAAGATGCAAATACACAAAATAAGATACAAGGAAGGGATATCACCACTAAGCCCATGGAAATAAAGAGTATCATAAGAGAATATTTTGAAAAATTATATGCCAACAAGAAGGATAATTTAGAGGAAATGGACAAATTTCTAGAAACACACAAGCAACCTATATTGACAAAAGGAGAAATTGATTAACTCAACAGACCAATTACAAGTAACAAAATTGAATTAGTCATCAAAAATCTCCCAACTAAGAGCCCAGGACCAGATGGCTTCACAGGTCAATTCTACCAAACATGCCAGAAAGAACGAACATGCATCCTGTTTAAACTCTCCCAAAAAATAGAAGTAGAAGGAACATTGCCTAACTCATTCTATGAGTTACCTATCATTACCCTAAAACCAAAGCCAAACAAAGAGGCCACAAGAAAGGAAAATTACAGAATAATCTCTCTAATGAACCTAGATGCTAAATCTTCAAAATAAAAATACTTGCTAATTATATTCAACAACCCATCAAATGAATTATACACCATGACTAAGTTGGTGTCATCCCAGTTATGCAAGGATGGTTCAATATAAGAAAATCAATTGATGTTATACACCACATAAACAGATTGAAACAAAGAAATGACATGATCATCTATATAGATGCAGAAAAAGCATTTGACAAGACACAGCACCCTTTCCTGATAAAAACACTGCAAAAATAGGAATAGCACAAGCCCGCTGATGACCTCCCAACTCATTTTTGAAGTCTCTTAGCCATATAAACTCATTTGTCTTTACCATTTCCCCCCTTTTATTCAAGGTCTTTTTCTAGTTGCATCACCAGCTGGTGATTGGTAGTAATCCCTTGGCACCAGGGAGGCTCTTTCCTGGGAGTCATGTCCCATACTGGGGGGAAGGTAATGCATTTACATGCTGAGTTGGCTAAGAGAGTAGTCCCACTTGAGCAACTGGGAGGCCCTCAGGAGGTAACTCTTAGGCACCCTGAAGCTCTAGGCCTAGTTGAAATTTGAGGCACACAGGCTCATAAGTATAGTCATCAATATCAAGGGCTTATCACTGGACCCATCTTTCTTCACTGGTCTTTGCCCTTTCACTTGGGGGATTCTTTCTGTTCCATTGGGCAATGTGACAGAATTCCCCTGGCTAGGAACTCAGCACTTCCTCAGTTGTTGTTTGTAACTGCAACTACTATGAAAATACCCAATGAATATCCAAACATTTTTATATATCCTATATACCAGCCTGGAGGACTCCCTCCCAAACATGTGTCCTCCATCAATAATACCCCACTCCAGTGTTCCTCCCCTGCCATAGTTGAACCCCTCTGTGGTCCAAAATTTCTTAAAAAATGAAGCCTAATATATTGCCAAATTCAGTTAGTAGGAAAATGAAATGGTAATGATAGTTTTAAAGATTAGAAATAGAATACATACTAATTTAGAAAAAATAAAATAAAATAAAAAATAAATTGGGGTATTAAAAAAAGAAATATATCATAAAACTTTGTTTATGACATTTGCCATTCATCACTGTAATAAATGTTGCCCTGTATGTACAATGGCATGACAATTTCTTTCATTCCTTCCTCAGTGTCTACAACCTTTTTTTTTTTCAATTTTTAATTTTGTCTTCAAAAAAGTTGGAATTTATGCTCCTGGGTGTGATGGAGTTGGACTCAGATGTGACTTCTCTACACATGACTCTTCTGTCCCTTTTACTGGACCTGTTGTTGGCACTGAGGTTGGTGAGACTTGACTCTCTGGAATGTCCTTGTGCCAGCTGGGCCCTGAGCCTCAGCAGAGTTGCAACTCTTATTCTCTGGTTCATTGGACTTACCCAGGTCAGCTAACAGGGAGGTGAAGATGGTCAACACCACACCAGGGAATCGAGAGTGCCTACAACTGCAAGCAGGAGAATTGTCTTCATCATCCCTGTGGGATCTAAGCCCCCCTTGATATAGAAGTAGAGTGGACATCACCATCCCGGGGTCCACAGGATTGAGGAATAAAATATGGATTATGGTGGACTTACTGGTTTTCTGCTGTAGAACTATTGTGACTCTAGCAATGGAAGAAACTGTATCATTGATGTGGAGACAGAGGTCACAGTAGTTGCTGAGAACAGGGAGAGGGAAGAAGAGATGTGATGTGGGGGTATTTTCTGGACTTGCAGTTGTCCTAAATGATATTGCAGGGTCAGATGCTGGACATTATATATCCTGCCACAACCCACTGAATGGACTGGGGTAGAGTGTAAACTATAATGTAAACTATAATCCATGGGGAGCAGCAGTGCTCCAAAATGTATGTGCCACAATGCAATGAATGTGCCACAATGATGAAAGAGGGTGTTGATGTAGGAGGAGTGGGGGTGTGGTGTGGTGGGGGGTATATAGGAACCAGTTATATTTTTAAGGTAATATTTTTTTGTCATCTATGTATCTTTTTTTAAAAGGCAATTAAAAATAAATATAAAAAAGAAAAATAATAGGAATAGAAGGAAACTTCCTCAACGTGGTAATTGTATATATGAAAAACCCACAACTGACATCATATACAATGGTGAAATCCTAAAAGTTTTCCCTCTAAGATTGGGAACTAGACAAGGATGCCCACTATCACTGCTCCTATTTAACACTGTGCTAAGAATACTTTCTCAAGCAATTAGGCAAGAAAAAATCTAAAAGTCATCTAAATTGGAAAGGAAGAAGTCAAAATTTCATTATTTGCAAACAACATGATCTTATACATAGAAAGCCCTGAGAAATCTACAACAAAGCTTCTAGAGCTTATTCATGTTCAGTAAAGTCTCAGGTTATAAGATCAATGCACAAAAATCAGTAGCATTTTTGTACACCAGTAATGAGCAATCTGAAGAGGAAATCAAGAAAAAAAATCCTATTTAAAATAGACACTAAAAGAATCAAATACGTAGGAATAAATTTGACTAAAGATGTAAATGACTTATACACAGAAAACTACACAACACTGTTAAGGAAATCAAAGAAGACTTAAATAAATGGAAGAATATTCCTTGTTCATGGATAGGGAGACTAAACTTCATTAATATGTCTCTCCTACCCAAACTGATCTACAAATTTAATGCAATCCCAATAAAAATCAATACAGCATTTTTTACCAAATTGGAAAAACTATGAAATTTATTTGGAAGAGCAAGAGGACCTGAATAGCCAAAGACATATTGAAAAAGAAAAATGAAATTGGAGGAATCACACTATCTGTCTTTAAAACATACTACAAAGCTACAGTGGTCAAAACTGCATGTCACCATGACAAAAGAATAGACATACCAACCAATGGAACTAAACTGAGAGTTCTGATATAGATCCTCACATGTCTGATATTCAACTGATATTCAACAAGGCCACCAAGCTTCAACAAATGGTGCTTGGAGAACTGGATATCCATGTACAAAAGAATGAGAGATGAATACCATCTTGCACCTTATACAAAAGACAGCTCAAGTTGGAGCAAAGATCTAAATATAAGAGCCAAGGCCATAAACACCTTGGAAGATAATGTAGGGAAGCATCTACAGGACCTTGTAATGGAAATGGTTTCATGAACTTTACACCCAAAACATGAGCAGTGAAAGAAAAAATAGATAAATGGGACCTCCTCAAAATTAAAAACTTTTGCAAGTTTGTCAAGAAAGTGAAAAGACAGCCCCCAATGAAAATATTTGGTAACCATATATCTGGTAGAGCCTAATATCCCAAATATATAAAGAAATCCTATATCTTGAGTAAAAAAAAAAAAAAAAAGACAATCCATTTTTAAAATGGGGAAGTGATTTTAACAGCCACTTCTCCAAAGAAGAAATACAAATGACTAAAAAGCATCTGAAAATATGCTGAACATCACTAGTTATTAGGCAAAAGCAAATCAAAACTATAATGAGATAGCATCCTACACCCAATAGACTGGAGTCACTAAAAAAACAGACATCTACAAATGTTGGAGACGATGTTGAAAAATGGGAACCCTCATCCACTGCTGGTGGGAATATAGACTGGTCCAGCCATTGTGAAGGACAGTTTGGTGGTTCCTGAAAAAATAACTATAGATTTGCCATATGACCCAATAATTCCACTGCTGGGTATATAACCAGAAGAATTGAAAGCAAGGACATGAACAGATAAATGCACATTGATGTTCATAATGACATTATTTACTATTGCCAAGAGTTGGAATCAACCCAAATGCCCATCAATAGATGAATGGATAAACAAAATGTGGTATATACATACAATGGAATATTACTCAGCTGTAAGAAGGAATACAGTACTAACACATGGGATAATATGGATGAATCTAGAGGACCTTATATTGAGTGAAGCAAGCCAGGTATTGAAGGATAAATATTACCTCACTCACTGATATGAATTAAGCAAATCAAGCAGATTCAGAGAGCTAAAGTCTGGAAGCTAGATTTACAGGAAATAGAAAAGAGAAAGAAGGTTGTGAGCCAACCTTATCTATGATAAGATGGAAGTGAGCATTTGTGCAGTGAACAGACATGAAGGGGTATAGTGATACTATTGGGTTAGGTGGTGCAAATTCGACAGAGGGGGAGGGTGGGTCAGGTGGTCCATGGAAATGGGTGGACTGTTGGGGGAAAGAGCAGGTGAACACTGCAGATTGGGGGGTATGTGGTTGAAACTACAATATTGGGAGAGCTTTTTTGGCAATGTGACAAGGAAGGGTTACTGGTTTCGGGTTTTGGGTTGGTGGGGCTTTCGAGACAGGGTGCACCTGGGGCAGTCTTCTAGAGAATGTGAGTGATTATTTTGTCATAGTGTGTTGTATCAGTGGGTGGAGACCCACATAATGAAAGGGAAGGAGTTGGACTCCCATCCTGGGGAGGCCTGATATGTTCTCAAACAGAGGGTCGGATGTCTCTTGAGAGCACAGGCAGTTACTAATAGGGGAGGACAGACCAGTGTGTCAAGCCCTCAGTATTCCTGCAAGTAACTATGAATCTTGTCCTTCAAGGAGTGAAGGCTGATGGTCACCCTGGGCCCCAAGGGGAGGGGAAGGGAGAACAGAGTCGATGGAAAAGGGGGTATTTAGGAGGCAGTGCTCTGCTTGATCTTGAAATGATGGATAAAAGCCATGTTGAATTTCATTAAAAATTTATTAAAGTGTATGGTCTAGAGTGTAGAACATAATGTAAGCCATTGACCATGGTTATTGGCTATGTTTCAGTATTTATACATCAGTTGTGACAAATGTACCATCCACACATAAAAGGGTTATTGATACAGGATGGGAGAAAAGGGGGAGGATGTTGGTGTATGGGAGTGTCATTTGTTCTGAATGTGACTTTACCATAACCTGAAACTTCTTGGAAGACAAAATGAAAAAAAGTACGACACTGAGGGAGTAAATGGAATAAAATGTTACTGTACATACAAGACAACAGATCTTACAGTGATGAAAGACAAAACATCAAAAAATTTTTAAAACATTTTTCATTATTTTTTTAATATCCCAACTTATAAATTTTATTTTATTTTTTCAAAATTATTATATATTTTATTTCTTATGTTAAAACCTATCATTATTATTTTATTTTCCTATTAATTCTATCCAGTGATATTCTTGGCTTCATTTTTGAAGAAGTTTTGGACCACAGAAGGGTTAAAACTGTGACAGAGGAGGATTATTGCTGTGGGGTGTCAGTTATAGGTGATACATGGAAGGAAGTTCACCTGGGTATACATATAAGTTATAAAAATGTTTTCATTGTTCATGGGCCATTGTCACAGTGTGTAGAGATTCACACAATAACTGAAAGAATATTGAAGTTCCATCCTGGGGAGCTCTACCATTTTCTGATGGAACAGTAACAATCCCTGAACTGCAGGGCAATGACTAGTGAAGAAGGATGGTTCATTGGTGGGCCTTCGATATGGACAACTATGCTTATGAGCCTTTGCTCTTGAAATTGCAACTTAGCCTACTGCTGTAGGGTGCCTAAGAGTTGCCTCCTTGAGAACATGTTTGTTACTCAAATGTGGCCTCTCTTTAAAAACTCAGCATATTACTCAGCATGGGACATGACTCCCAGCAGTAAGCCTCTCTTGCACCAAGGGATGACTACCAAACATCAATGAGCAAAGCACCTGGAAAAAGGTCTTGAATAAAAGGGGAAAATGGTAAAGACAAATGAGTTTATATGGCTAAGAGACTTCAAAGTGAGTCGGGAGGTCATCCCAAAGGTAACACTATGTACATCTTAGCAGGATCTCATAGACTGCCAAAGTAGATAATACCCCCAAATAGTGGGCTCCTAAGGGCTCTGGAGACACCCAGGTCCTACAGTCATGGCAGATATCTCTGGAGTCTGATGCCTTGCCAGTGTACCTACTTTGGAGTTTGTGCTCCCCAGTGTGACAGAATTGGACTCAGATGTGACTTCTCTACATGTGCCTCTTCTGTCCCTTCTGTTTGAAACTATTTTTGGTGATGTTGTCTGTAGATTTATGTCCAACACACTTGAATCCTTGGGCTGTCCATGGACCAGCTGGGCTGAGTCTCAGCGGAGTTGCAACACCTACTCTTCTACTCATTGGACTCACCCAAGACAACTAATGAGGAGGTGAGGATGGACAACCACTATACTAAGTAACCAAGAGAGTCTACAACTGCAAACAAGAAAGTTCCACCCATCAGCCATATGGGATCGAAGCTCCCTCTCAATTAGAGGTGGAGTGGACACCACCATCCCATGATCCTCATGATTGGGGAATAAAATATGGACTAGAGTGGACTTACTGGTATTTAACTATAGACTTATTGTGATTCTAGCAATGGAAGAAATTATAGCACTTCTGTGGAGACAGAAGTGATATAATTCTGAAGGCAGGGAGATGCTGAAGGCAGGGAGAGGGAAAAATAGGTGTAATATGGGGCATTTTTGGGACTTGGAATTGTCCTGAATGTAATTGCAACAACAGATTCAGGCCATTATATATCCTGCCATAACCTACAGAATTGAGTGGGAGAGAGTGCAATCTACAATGTAAACCATAATCCACACTTAGTGGCAATTCTCCAAATATGTTCATCAATTGCAATGTTTATACCACACTAATGAAATAAGTTGTTAATGTGGGGAAGTTTGGGAGGTGTGGGGAGTGGGGCATATGGGAATCCCTTATATTTTTTTGTGTGACATTTTGTGTAATCTAAGTATCTTTTTTAAAAAATAAAAAATATACTAATAAATAATAATGGCAGAAAATTTACCAAATTTAATGAAATACATGAATATATACTCTTTTAGTTTGTAAAGGTTGTCAATGCAATATACCAGAAAGGGGTTGGCTTTTATAAAGGGACTTTATTAGGTTAAAACCTTGCAGTTCCGAGGCTGTGGAAGTGTCCAAATCAAGGCATCATCAGAGAGGCTGTCTCCCCAAGGTTGGCTGCTCGTGATTTGGACTCCTTCCACGTGGCAAGACACAATGGCAGTTCTGCCAGTCTAGGTCTCTGCCAGACTTACTGCTTCCCTGAGCTCAGCTGTTGGCAATTAAGCATGTGACTCATCTCTTCCCTATTTTCTGGTCCGTATCTCTTCCAGCCTGTCAGGGTTTCTCTGTCTCTGCTTCTTTTTCTCTGTGTGTCTCTGTGCTTTCAGCCCTCTCTTTACAAAGGACTCGAGCAAAATGGCCAAGACCCATCCTGGCTCACACCTCACTGAAGTAAGTTCCCCAACTGAGTCCAATACAATCAAAGAATCCCACAGCCACAGGAATGGATTAGCTCCAAGAACATGATCTTTTCTGGGATAAACAAAAAGCTTCAAACTGTCACATATACCTTCAAGAATCCCAATGAACAACAAACAGGATAAACATGAGGATAACCTAGCTCAAACATATTGTGGTCAAACTGTCACATTCTAAAAGCTACAAGAGAAAAGCAGCGTGCCATTTATAAGAACCCCAATTAGATTAAAGGCTGATTTCTCATCAGAAACCATGGAAGCAAGCATGCAGTGTAATAAAATATTTAGAGTGTTGAAAGAAAATAATGACAGCCAAGAATATTATAATTGGTGAGGCTGTTTTTCAACAATAAGGGAGAGATTAAGACATTCCCAGAAATACAAAGCTGAAGAAGTTTGTTACCAATAGACATTCCTTGCAAGCAATGCTGTAGGGAATTCTTCAGACTGAAAGGAAAGAACACTAGACAGTAGTTGGAAACAGCACAAAGAAATGAAGATCTTGGGTAAAGGTAATCATACGAGTAACTATAAATACCTTCATTATTGTACTTTATTTTTGTTAAATGAGTCGACTTTTTACTTCTTACCAGTTCTAAAATGCAAATGTATAAAAGGTAATGATAATCTATGGTTTTGGAAAGTCAATGTATAAAAATATAATTTGTAACAAGTACAAAAAAATGGGGGGTGGAGAGGTATAGAAACAGCATTTGTGTATGCTATTTAAGTTAGGTTGGTATGAAATCAGACATGATTGATATAGATTTAGGATATTAAATTTAAATGCCATGGTAACCACAAAGAAAATATCTCAAAATATTCACAAAAGGAAATCAGATGGAACTCAAAATGGTTTGCTGCAAAAAAGCAAATAAATATGAAAGTAGATAGTAATGGAATAATTGAAGGACAAAATAGGTATAAAACATAATGCCAAACAGCAAAATGGCAGAAGAAATTCCTATACTATTAGTAGTTTCTTTAGTGTAAATGGGTTAAACTCTCAGTCAAAAGGCAGAGGTTGGAAGAATGAATTTTATAAAGCGTGACCCAGCTATTTGTTGTTTTCAAGGCAATCACCCTAAATTCAATGGCACAGGAGGTTGAGTGAAAGGATGGAAAAAAATATAAAAAATATATACCATGCAAATAGAAATCAAGACAGCTGGGTCTAGCTATACCCCAGATAAAATAGACTTTAAGTAAAAAAATGTTCCAGGAGATGAAGAAGTTCACCATACATTAATACTAGTAAAGGGGTCAATTCAACAAGAGTATTGTTAGCTATAATTATATATTATTTCACTTTTACATGATTAAATAATGATTAAGGCTTCGACTGGACATGTTAGTAGGACATTGAGTCCCCACCCACCAAGGAGTAGGACATTGAGTCCCTTCCCACAAAGAAAACTACATGGCAGAGGAATTACTTGGAGTTTTTGTTGCTGGAGCCCCAGGAAGTTAAATACACAGAGAAGCAGATACATGAGGAAAGACAGAAGGCTCCATTAGACATGGCAGAGGCCCCAGGAAAAGCGATGAGCTGTTCACCTGATAGTTGGCAGCTGGCCTTGTAGAAAGAGCAGAGCAGCTGAGCCCAGAGAAAAATGAGCCCTGGGAGAGAGACAAGACTTATCCAAGCCTACAACTGATATTGGAAGAACCTGGGATCACGGAGCCTAAAGAAGAAGAGGAAGACTGGACCCTTGCAGATGTTGGCAGCCATTTTTTCCAACATGAGGCAATAGAGTTTGGTCAG
This sequence comes from Dasypus novemcinctus, assembly GCF_030445035.2. Lineage (NCBI taxonomy): Eukaryota > Metazoa > Chordata > Mammalia > Cingulata > Dasypodidae > Dasypus > Dasypus novemcinctus. The sequence continues at coordinate 16,892,176 of NC_080674.1, read as the reverse complement.
GGAAGTAACTTATACTTTATGACCTGGTAACTGTAAACTCCTACCCCAAACAAATACCCTTTTAAAAAGGCCAAAAGACACTCCCAGTCATGCCCACTTTTGAGTCCTTTTCCACGCTCTCCACAGTCACTTGTCAGAATGCCCTCAGCAGCCAAAATGGTGAAGCAGATTGAAAGCAGGGAAGATTTTCTGGCAGCCTTGAATGGTGCTGCTAACAGACTTGTAGCAGTTGATTTCTCAGCCACATGGTGTGGGCCTCATGAAACGATCAAGCCTTTCTTTTATTCCCTCTCTGAAATATATAGCAAGGTGGTGTTCCTTGAAGTGGATGTGGATGACTGTCAGGATGTTGCTACAGACTGTGAAGTCAAATGCATGCCAAAATTTCCATTTTATTAAAAGAGACAAAAGGTGGATGAATTTTCTGGGGCTAATAAGGAAAAGCTTGAAACCACCATTAATGAATTAAGTTAATCATGTTTTCTGAACATATAACCAGCTGATTGTTGTTATGGGGAGAGGAGTGGGGTGAAGGGGATGGGGAGTATATGGGGACCTCATATTTCTTGAATGTAATATTAAAAAAATAAAGAAAAAAACTTAACTCGTAATGTTATTTACAAAAAAGGAAGATCATGTATGAAGACTATATGCCCAACTGCCATCTGATTATAAATGACAATAAAATATTAATTCTAAAAAAAAAAAGCCAAAATGTTTCTGGTATTTTGCATCCACCCCTTTAGCTGACTAATACAATTATAAATATATATGCAGCTAAAGACTGGTCATTCTACAGTGTAGACAATATTTTCAGTTACAAAACAAGTCTCAGCAAATTTTAAAATATTGAAATCATATTTCCTTCTCTTCTCTGACCTCTTTGGAATGAAGCTAGAATTCAATAACAGAGAAAGAACTGGAAATTTCACAACTAAGTGGAAATTAAAACAACACACTTTTAAAATATTTTAAATTTTTAAATGGATGAAGTAACTAATGACTTTACAGTAATAATACTGAACGTAAATGGATTGACCCCAGTCAAAAGACATTGACTGATAGAATGGATAAAAAAAAAGTGAACAATCTATATGTTGTCTACAGGAGATCCACCTCATACCTAAGGACAGAACAAGATTCAAAGTGAAAGGTTGGAAAAAGGTGTTGCGTGCAAACAATAACCAGAAAAGAGCTGGAGTAGACCAGATAAATGTAAAATACAATATTAAAGTATATGCACAGTAATTACTCAGTGCTACTAGCAAATTGTTCCTGTGATCAGGATTCTATAAGTTTCTTCATACAAAATAAACACTTGCTTTTCCTTGAGGAGGACTTGGGAAGAGATATTTTTGGAAACTTCATTTTTCTTTAACACTTTCTTATGCATACTTATTAATTAAAATAATCTATCTGGATCTATAATGATTTAGCATGACTAGTGTTGAAAAAGATTTTGAGTTTTTCTGCCACATAAAATTATGAGTTGGCATATTGTTATCTGCAGTAATTCATTCCAATAAGATGTGAAAAGTTCCCAAGTAGGAATTTGATTATCCAGAAAGAATTATGGCCTAAATGGAAAATATATAACTAAACCAATTATTTACTCCATTCTTAGAGATTATTATGTCCAATTGCTAGAGCTGTGATATAAAAACTAGAATTATAATCAATTTCTATAATATTAGAATTAGTACTTACATTTATAAATATTTGTTGCTTGACTCTATTTTTTATAATTGATTATATTAAATCTAATTTGACTTTACACTCTCTTTTAAAATTTGTAATTTCTTTCAATCTATTTTTTATTTTATTTTACAATTTTACGCTAAAGTTCTTTTTAACAGTTAAAAGTATTTTTATTTTTAATCTTTATTATAGAAGTTGTGGCTTTACAGACAAATCATTCATAAAATACAAGATTCCCACCTACTGCCCCAACACCAACACATTGCATTGGTGTGGAGCATTTATTAAAATTGATGACACATATTTTTATAATTGTGTAGTGTAGTCCCATGAATTTTCTTTTTACTTTTTATTTTGGTACCATATACAACAAAACATTTCCCCTTTTAATTATATTCAGATATATATTTCACAGCTGTTAATTGTGGTCAGTGTTCTGCTACCATCACCACCATCCATTACGAAAACTTTTCCTCCATTCCAAATAGGAAACCTGTACATTTTAAGCCTTAACTTCCCGTTTCCTATCCTACCCTATTCCCTGTTAACCTATATTCTACATTCTGACTCTGTGAGTTTGCTTAGTCTAATTGTTTCAAATCATTGAGATCAGTACAATATTTGTCCTTTTGTGTGTGGCTTATTTCACTCAACAGGATGTCTTCAAGTTTCATCCATGTTGTCACATATATCAGAACTTCATTCCTTTTTTATGGCTGAATACTATTCCTTTGGATATACGCACCACATTTTATTTATCCATTCATCAGTTGATGGACACTTGGGTTGCTTCCATCTTTTTTTTTTTTTCCATTTAAAAACTTTTTGTTGAAGTATATCATGCATACATGTAAATATATACCAATAAGTGTATAATAAACTGAATTTACAAATCACAGTATTTTAATCTAGGACAAAACATTAAAATACCAAGTATATTTAGTACCATGTATTTTCAGTCAGTGTCATGCTTCCTTCTTCTGGCAATTGTGAATATTGCTGCTATGAAACAACAGTGTGCAAACATCTCTTTGAGCTCCTGCTTTCAATTCTTTTGGTTATATATCTAGTATTGGAATTTCTGGGTCATATGGTAGTTCTATACTTACCTTTCTAAGGAACCACCAAATTGTTTTCCACAGTGGCTGTACCATCTTACATTACCACCAGCAATGAATGAGCAGTCCTTTTCCTCCAAATCTTCTATAACACTTTTGCGTTTTTTAAAAAATAGCAGCAATTCTAAAGTGTGTGAAATGGTATCTCATTGTTGTTGATTTGCATTTCCCTGATGGCTAATGATGCTGAACATCTTTTCAGGTGCTTTCTGGCCATGTCTGTATCTTCTTTGGAGAAATGTCAGTTCAAGTTTTTCCCATTTTCAAATTGGGTTCTTTCATTTTTTGTTGTTAGGTTGAAGGATTTCTTTATGTATTATGGATAGATCTTTATTGAATATGTAGTTTCAAATATTTTCTTCCATGGTGTAGGCTGTTGTTTTATTTTCATGATCAAGTCCTTTGAGGTGCAAAATGTTTTAATTTTGATAAGGTCCTATTTATCTAATTTTTCTGTTGTTACTTCATTTTGGGTGTAATTCTAAGGATCCACTGTCTAACACAAGGTCCTGAAGATGCTCCCTACATTTTCTTCTACAAGTTTGATAATTCTAGCTCTTATTTTAAGGTCTTTGATCCATTTTGAGTTGATTTTTGTATATGGTGTAAGGTAGAAGTACAAGCTCTTTTTTAATCCATTGTTCCCAGAACAATTTTTTGGAAAGACTGTTCTTTTCCAACTGGGTGGTCTTTGCCAAAAATCAGTTGGCCATAAATGTGAAGGTTGATTTCTGAGCTTTCAGTTCAATTCCATTGGTCCATATGTCTGTCCTTGTGCCAGTACGAGGCTGTTATGATTACTTTGGCTTTGTAATAAGTTTTAAGTTTAGGAAGTGTGAATTCCCCAACTTTGTATTTCTTTTTCAAAGTGGCTTTAGCTATTTGAGGCTACTTACCCTTCCATACAAATGTGATGATTGGCTTTTTCATTTCTGCAAAGAAGGTTGTTGGAAATTTGATTGGGGTTGCTTTGAATCTATAAATTGCTTTTGGTGGTATTGACATCTTAATGATATTTAGTCTTCCAGGCAATGAACACTGAATTCCCTTCCATTTGTTTAGATCTTGTTTACTTTCTTTAAGCCATATTTTATAGTGTTCTGTGTGTATTTCCATTATAGCTTTGGTTAGGTTTTTCCCTAGATACTTGAATCTTTTAGTTGCTATTGTGAATGAAGTTTTTTCTTGATTTCTTCTTCCAATTATTCATTGCTTGTGTACAGAAACACTTTTTAAAAAAAGATTTATTATTTATTTATTTATTTCCCCTCCCCACCTCCCAGTTGTCTGCTCTCTGTGTCTATTCACTGTGTGTTCTTCTGTGTCTGCTTGGATTATTTTCAGCAGCACCGGGAATCTGTATTTCTTTTTGTTGCCTCATCTTGCTGTGTCAGCTCTCTGTGTGTGCGGCACCACTCCTGGGCAGGCTGCACTTTTCTTGCACAGGGCAGCTCTCCATACGGGGTTCACTCCTTGCATGTGGGGCTCCCCTACGCGGGAGACACCCCTGCGTGGCACAGCACTCCTTGCACGCATCAGCGCTCATGTGGGCCAGCTCACCACATGGTTCAGGAGGTCCTGGGTTTGAACCTTGGAGCTCCCATGTGGTAGGCAGATGCTCTATCCATTGAGACAAATCCACTTCCCTCTTGATTTTTTAAAATATTATTTTATTAGAGAAGTTGTGAGCTTACCAAACAGTCACATATAATGTGCAAAATTCCCATACATCATCTCTTCACCAACACCTTGCATTGTTATGGAATATTTATCACAGATTATGAAAGATCATCATTAACTTAATACTACTAACTATAATCCATAGCTTACACTTGGTATATTTTTCCATACACCACCCCTATTATTATCACCATGTGTTAGTATTGCACATTTATTATTGTTCGTTAGAGAGCACTCTTATTTGTACTATTAACCATGGTCCATCATCCACTACGTGGTTCACTGTGTTATACAATCCCAAGCCTTTTACCATCAAAAGGGTATACTCAGTGACTCTCACCTCAACACAGAGCTGTGCAGTTATCACCTCAGTAAATTTTGAACATTTTCTTTACTCCAAAAGAAAAGAAGCCCCATGCTCCTTATTATTGATCATTAATATTTATATAGTATCTTCTTTGACATTGATGTGAGAATATTATATTATTGCTGTCAACTGTAGTCCACAAATTACATTAATTGTATTTTTCACATGCATCATTGTTTTAATTTGCTGAAGGACTGCCAAAGCAAAGTATCAGAAGTGGGTTGGCTTTTATAATGGGGATTTATTTAGATTAAAAGCTTACAGTTCCAAGGCCATGAAATATCCAAATTAAGGCACCATCGGAGGTGCTTTTTCACCAGAGTTAGCTGTCACGTGTAGAAGCAAGATGGCCACCTATCCCTACTGAGTTTTGAGCTCAGCTAAGGGCAACCAAGCATAGGTTTGTCTCTTTCCATGTTTCTTTTAACAGTCTTGGCTGCTCCTCGTTCTTCTTTCATTCAGCTGCAAGCCATTGGGCATATGGCTCATTTCTCTCTGGGCCTCAGCTTCTTAAGTCTCTTAGGGTTATTTCCCTTACAGCTCAACTGTGGGACAAACTGATTTTTTTCTCTCACATGGCAGGATCACACATCTTTCCCTGTCTGTTTTGTTTTTGTTGTTGTTGTTGTTGCGTCATCTTGTTGTGTCAGCTCTCCATGTGTGTGGCGCCATTCTTGGGCAGGCTGCACTTTCTTTCGCGCTGGGTGGCTGTCCTTATGGGGTGCACTCCTTGCGCGTGGGACTCACCTACGTGGGGGACACCCCTGCATGGCACAGCACTCCTTGTGTACATCAGCACTACACATGGGGCAGCTCCACACAGGCCCAGGGTTTGAACTGTGGACCTCCCATGTGGTAGGTGGATGCCCCATTCATTGGGCCAAGTCCGTTCCCTGTTTTTGTTTTTACAGGCAAAGACTGGGCACCTGGAGGCAGGCCATGTTTCCCCCACGTGCTGGTTCTCCTAGGTGGGTGTAGTGACTTTACTGGGCTTCTGGAAACTCTTCACTCCATATCCATAGCAGACCCAAGCTACTGCTATTTCAAAAGTCCTTGCGGAAAATGGAAGCCCTCCCACACTTTGCCACTTTGGCTGCACCTGTGGGTGTATCTCTGTTATTATCAGACCCAGCAAGGGGACAGAGACTCAATCCAAGTCATGCCTGACTGACGTAATCTAATTGAAAGTGTGTCATACCCATAGGAATAGATAAGCTAACAAATATATTCTTTCTCTTTTTTGGATTCATAAAATAATTTCAAACTGCCACAATCGCCGTATTATCACCATATTTTAATAGTGATGTACATCTGTTCTAGTTCACAGAAGAATATTCTTGTATTTGTACTGTTGATGGACAATCCTCATCCACCACTGGGTTCACTATGTTATTCAGACCATAGACTATTCTCTAGCTTTCTTTCAATTTATTCTGAATTCATTTACTAGCTCTTGGATCTTTGTTGTGGATTTGTCAAGATTTTCTGTATATCATATCATCTGTGAATAGGGAAAGTTTTACTTCTTCTTTTCCAATTTGGATGCCTTTTATATGTTTTTCTTTCCTAATTGTTATGCAAACAACTCCCAGTACAATGTTGGTGATGACAGTGAACGTCATTGTCTTGTTCCTGGTTTTAAAGGGAAAGTTTTCAATCTTTCATCTTTAAGTAGGATGTTAGCGGTGGGCTTTTCTTATATGCCCCTTATCATTTTCAGGAAGTTTCCTTCTATTCCTAATGTTTTAACTGGCTTTTTTTTTTTTTTTTTAAAGCAAGAAAGGGTTCTATATTTTTTCAAATGCCTTTTCTGCATCAATTATGATGATGATGATGTTTTTCCCCTTGTTCTGTTACTATGTGTTTTCATTAGTTGATTTTTTTATGTTGAACCAGTCTTGCATACCAGAATTAAATCCCTTGATCATGGTGTATAATTCTTCTAATATGCAGTGGGATTCAGTTTTCTAGTATTTTGCTGTGAACTTCTGCATCTATATTCATAAGAGATATTATTTTGCAGTTTTTGTTTCTTGTGGTATCTTTATCTGGCTTTGGTATGAGGGCTATTTTGGCCTCGTAGAATGAATTAGTAAGTATTCCTTCCTCTTCAGTTTTTGGGAGAGATTGAGCAGAATTGAATTAAGGTATTTTTTGAAATGTTTGGTAGAACTCCCCTGTGAAGCCATCTATTCATGAGCTTTTCTTTGTTGGGAGGTTTTTTCATTATTGATTCAATCTCTTTACTAGTAATTGGTTTGTTGGGATCTTCTATTTCTTCTTGGGTCAATATAGTTAGTTTCTTTCTAGGAATTTGTCAATTTCATCTATGTTATTGAATTTATTGGCATAGAGTTCACAGTACTTTCGTATAGTCCCTTTTTATTTCAGCAGGGTTGATAATAATGCCCCCCTTTTCATTTCCAATTTTCATTATTTGTATCATCTCTTTTTTTCTTTGTCAGTGTAGCTAAAGATTTGTTGATTTTATTAATCTTTTCAAAGAACCAACTTTTTGTTTTGCTGTTTCTCTATTGATTTTTTCCTTTTTCTATGTCATTTATCTCTATTTGAATATTTGTATTTTCTTCCTTTTGCCTGCTTTGAGTTTTGTTTCTCTTCTTTCTCTAGTTTTTCCAGGTTTGAGTTTAGGACTCTGATTTGAAGTCTTTTTCCTTTTTAAATATAAACCTCTAGAACTACAAATTTCCCCCTTAGAACTGCATTCATTGCATTCCATAGGTTTTGGTATGTTGTATTTTTATTTTCATTTGCCTCAAGATATTTCTTAATTTTGCTTGTGATTTCCTCTTTAGCCCATTGGATTTTTAATAGTATGTTGTTTAATTTCCACATATTTGCAAACTTTCCATTTCTTCCTCTGTTATTGATTTCTAGGATGGTCTTTTGTGGTTGGAGAATATACATTGTATGCTTTCAATATTTATGATTTTATTGAGGCTTTTTTGTGACCCAACATATAATCTATGTACTTGAGGATAATGCACATTCTGTATTTGCTGAGGAAAATATTCTATATATATCTGTTTGGTATAGCATATCATTCAAGTCCTATACTTCTTAATTCATCTTCTTACTAGATGTTCTATCTATTATTGTATGGTATATTAAAGTCCCCTACTTTTAAAGTGGAACCATCAATGTCTTTCTCTTTTTTTTTTTTTTTTTTGTCAGTATTTGCTTCATATATTTTGGTGCTCTGCTATTAGGTGCATATATACTTATAATTTTTACATCATCCTGTCAAATTGTCCCCTTTATCATTGTTCCCTTTATTTATGTAATGACCATCTTGTCCCTCATAACTGTTTATTTTATTTTATTTTATTTCTCTCCCCTTCCTCCCTCCCCCCACCCCGGTTGTCTGTTCTCTGTGTCTATTTGCTGCGTCTTCTTCTTTGCCCGCTTTTGTTGTTGTCAGCAGCACGGGAATCTGTTTCTTTTTGTTGAGTCATATTGTTGTGTCAGCTCTCCATGTGTGCGGCACCATTCTTGGGCAAGCTGCACTTTCTTTCACGCTGGGTGGCTCTCCTTATGGGGTGCACTCCTTGCATGTGGGACTCTCCTATGCAGGGGACACCCCTGCTTGGCAGGGCACTCCTTGTGCGCATCAGCACTGTGCATGGGCCAGCTCTACATGGGTCAAGGAGGCCTGGGGTTTGAACAACGGACCTCCCATGTGGTAGATGGATGCCCTAACCACTGGGCCAAGTCTGCTTCCCTCTCATAACTCTTTTTAACTTAGTCTATTTTATTCAATATAATTATAGCCATGCCAGCTCTCTTTTGGTTATTACTTGAATGGTATATATTTGTTCCATCCTTTCACTCTCAACCTTCTTGTATCTTTGATTTTAAGGTGAGTTTCTTGAAGACAGCACATTGTTTGGTCATGCTTTTTAAACCATTCTGCCAAACACTGTCTTTCAACTAGAGAGTGTAATCCATTTAGTTTAGGGTCACTATTGATAAAATAGAGCTTTCTTCTGCCATTTTGCTATTTAGATTTTGTAAGTTTTATATCTTTTTTTGGCTTTCACTTCTGTTAAAGCCTACTTTTATATTTATTTGATTTTTTTCTGTGTTGTACCATATTGCCTTTTCCATAAAGATTACATTCTCTTGCAGCCACTAGTTGATGCCAGCTTTCCAAAATTTTCTCATGTCTTCTATGGTCACTGAATTTTAGAGGAATTTTTGTCCCTTTGAGTTTTCAAGATGATGTTCCCTTTCTCTGGGTCTGTAGCATTAAATCACAGATTTCATTTTCACTCCTCCAGTCCTCAGAGATATCAACCAGATTATTATTAAATTACAGAATAGATATAGTGCTCATCCTCAACCTTTACTCTTTCAGGCCTAAGGATAATGGCAGCCTTATTCTTTTCAGCTCCACCCATCGTGGCTTCCCCTACTCTGTCCTCACCTTTTTAAAAAACTCCTTTTATTTACCCTCCTTTAATTATTCTAATGTGATAGTAGTATCTGATTCCTGTGGGGACCTTGACTGATACAAAGACCTCATAGCCATAGCTTGAGAGTGGTCTGAAGGACACAGCCCCTCCTCCAGACTCCCCTTCCTTCCTTATTTCTCCCAGCAACTTCTTTTGGGCTACTCTGCGTCTGTCATTACATCAGGGACTGTGGAACAGGAGAGACATGGTCCCTGCCTTTATGGAGCATCCAGACTCCTGGAGAATCTGAAAAAGACTTTGCAACAAAATATCCTAAATATTACGGTAGGTTCAGAGAAGTGCTATAGAGCATCATGTCTTGCCTTAGATTTTAGGAAGACATCTATGGGGAAACCACCTCCAGACTGGGATGAAAGATTTGTAGATTTATCCAGGTGAAGAAGAGAGGTTGGTTGGAGTGTTAGAAGCTTTAGAGGTAAGAGTATGGCATAGTCCATCCATCTACTAAATGTTTATACTATTTTCCCAATCTTTTCTCTCTGGCTCTCTGATCCTTTGAAGGACTAGAACACAGGATGCACCACAACCTCCAGCAGGCCCTGCTTTTTGGGTTGTTTCTGCAGCTAGTCCCAGAAGTAATTTATTGGATTACCTCTTCTTTCAGATGTTCAACTTCAAACCCCCTTCTTCTTGCTTGTAAGTTTCCTGGGAGTTTCGGAATTTAAAAGAGTTATAGAGAAAAGGTACCATCACCTCACTTGGCATTTCTACACAGATGAGAAACCTCAAACCAATTTCTTGGTTGGTACCATTCTTGTCCTTCTGAGTCTGGGCACTTTCAGAGTCCACAGAAATTCCTCTCAAATTCTAGAAACATCATCAGTTCTAGTTGCCAGAGTGGTTATGAGTCTTTATTAATTGATTGATTGATTATTATTTGAAACTTTATGGAAAGTAAAGCAAAAGATTTAGAGGAAGCTGGGAGAGGTTTTTGTCAGGAGCTATTAGCCAAATGTCATTTTAAAATAAGTCTGAATCATCTCTTTTGATAAAGGGATGAGATTCAATTCCATTTGTATAAGTTATATCTGCCTACTAAAACAGACTCTTGATTGAATCAAACAGGGCTTTTCTTGGACACGCTGGATAATTGCCCAATTTCCCAGTTAGTGCATTTATTTTGCAGAAATAGTGTTCAAGGGAGTGGGGGTGGTAGATCTCATTGGTGAATCTGGTTCTATAAGCAGGGCTGCTTTCATCTTGCTCTTCTTTGGAAATAATGAGGTTTGTAAAATTACTGTGAATATATGTCTGAACACGTAACCCTCCTCACCTCTCTTTACTCATGATTTCATAAGCAGCTGGCGTGGCCATGGCAGTTCAACGGAATAAACTTGTTCCTTTCAGGACATCTGCATCCAATAGAGACTATCTCTGGCATGTCTCTGTCCCTTCCCTGTGTGTAACATGATGGGAAGCAGGCTCGGAGTTTTGGGCCCTTGCCTCATGTACTTCTCTGTATCATGAAATGAACAGCCACTTCCTCTCCAGGTCTCATAAATGCTACAGGGATTTTCAGTTTTCCATCAAGAGGAAGAGATTTTCTTTCTCCCTGTGATCTCAGAAGTCCTTGCAGCTGGCACTTTTCACAAAGTGAAGAAAAAGGCGCTAGGCCCTTGATCATACCATCTGCTCCACAGCCGCATAGTTCCAGAAACATGGCCAAGTCCCAGAGTTTCATTTTGTTTTTATAAATCAAAACAACAGACACGAAACAAGGCTTAATTGATAACCAGTTGAACGAGATTGGGTGATGACGATCACCAGTCGTCAACAGTCAAATTCATGTCTCAGACCTCGGTTTGTTCTCCACGCACTCTTTCTTCAGTTTCCCCTTCAAAGAAATCAGTTTCAAAAATAGCCTTAGAGGGAAACGGACTTTGGCCCCGTGGTTAGGGCGTCCGTCTACCATATGGGAGGTCCGCGGTTCAAACCCCGGGCCTCCTTGACCCGTGTGGAGCTGGCCATGCGCAGTGCTGATGCGCGCAAGGAGTGCCGTGCCACGCAAGGGTGTCCCCCGCGTGAGAGCCCCACGCGCAAGGAGTGCGCCCGTGAGGAAAGCCGCCCAGCGTGAAAAGAAAGAGCAGCCTGCCCAGGAATGGCGCCGCCCACACTTCCCGTGCCGCTGACGACAACAGAAGGGGACAAAGAAACAAGACGCAGCAAATAGACACCAAGAACAGACAACCAGGGGAGGGGGGAAATTAAATAAATAAATAAATCTTTAAAAAACAAACAACAACAACAAAAAAAACAAAAATAGCCTTAGAAAGTATGATTTTGCTTTTAAATTACGATGTTATTTAAATGAGTCAAAATAAATGAACCTACCTTTACCATTTTGGACTAAGGAGTTTCTGTAATAGAGACAATATTTAACAAAGTTAATGGTCTACGAGTGGCCCTCTGTGTGCTGTCCCCAGGCCAGCAGCCTCAGCATCTTTGGAATTTGTTAGAAATGTAAATTATCAGGCCCCATGGAAATCAGAAAGGCAGGAGGTGGGGCCCAGCCATCTTTGTTCTGAAGAGTCCTCCAGGTGATTCTGATACACTCTAAAGTTTGAGAACCTCTAGTCTGTAAAGGTTGAAGTAGAATTGAGAATAAAATTAATATCTCTACAACATGTTTGTTTAGGCAGCCACAAAGTAAGTTTGGAGCTAGTCTCCTTTTTGTGTGAGGAATTGTTTCAGTGATCTTCTGGTTTACCCATATTAGTTTATTTAATCCTCAAAACAAAAACAAAAACAACCCTATGTGGTAGGTAGTGTTTTAGTCTTACTTTAAAGATGAGGAAACCAAGGTTAAGTAACTTGCCCAGGGTCGCCCAGCATAATTATCAGGGGAGGCTGGCTTGGAGGGCATAGCTCTTAGACCTTTGCCTGGCGAGGCTCCTCTTAGGTCAATGTAGGGCAATTAGACCCTTGTTATCTGGGGAAAGTGGGAAAAGTACAGAACAAAGTGCTCTCCCATTCCTCTTCCTGGGTCTTAGAAATGGCCGCCCCTCCTTACATTTGCAGAGGTCTGGGAAGAGGGCCAGAGACTTCACAGGAAACCAGGGACCTTCTGGGAGAAGAGGGTCTGAGGCCGAACCTACCTGCACCCGAAAGTGGGAAGTTAGAAGCTTCTTAGGAATGATAGAAATAGTCTCGACCCAGCCCTGCTGCCCAAATTGGACATCAGGTGCCCAAAGTGGAACCAAGCAGGAGTGAGAGGAGCAACCTGAGCCAAAAATAAGGCCTAAGGGTTGGTGGGACAGGGTTGTTTGTAGGCCAGTATGGGACCCTGTTGTGAGCCTCTGAAAACAGGGTCCCTAGAAGGTGTCATCTTAGATGACTGAGCATGACAGTGGGACCTAAGGGAACTTTAACCTTTGGGTCAAATGTGGAAAACCTCTGTGGCCCTGCATGTCACCATGAGCCCCTTCCTTTCGTCTTTCATGAGCCACTAAAATACAATACTTTGTGGCAAACAAACCTGTGTTTTCTGATATATAAGCATCTTTGTTTCCAGAATCACACTCAGATACAGCACTGATCAATTAATACATAGGTTAGCCCATTTCTCAATGTTAGCGCTCACCCCAATGGAACACTTTTCATACTTACTCCTAGTAGAGGATTTTTCTTGAAATTTAATTGCCTAAATTTGGTGACACTGACAGCAAGGAAGTTCTGCATCATTTCATCTCTGGTGGGTGGAGACCAAAGCACCTGGCTGATTGGATTTCCTGGGGATGATTTCAATGTCTAAATCTACCTGTGGGTGTTCCTACCAGGCTGCTTAGATTCCTTAAATTAGGGTTTGGCTCCCTACTGCCCTGAGTACGTGATGGGAAGCTGTGTAAAATAATACACTTTCATTTACCTAGAATGAAAGCAGAAGGAAAGATCAAATCTTAAAATTCCTTCTGGATTGTCATTGTGAGGTCAAATTACATTGTTAAGAGCATTTTTATTGCAAATTTTGTATGCCAATGGTTTGGGGAAAAAAACAGGGAAGGTGCATTGTGGGAAAAGTGGAGCATCCTGACAGGAAGATCTAGTCTTCCTTTCCTGCCGTTGGTTTATGCCCAAGAAGAGAACATCATCATTTATTTGGATAGCTCTTCTCGGTGCCTAACTTGGACCGCCCAAGACAAGACTGCTCTTTAGGCCTTTCACAGAGACACCATGACCCAGGCTCTCCTTGAAGCCAGCACCCACTGGGACAGTGGCATTCACCATCTCCTCCACGAGTCGTGGGTGTCTGTGGTCACCTCTTCCACATCTGGGCGTGCTCTGTCCTGCTCACCCACTCAGCATCACTCAGGCTGCTCAAGTGCCAGCTGCTGCTGGCTGACCACAGCCCCTCATGTGGGCAGGGTCACTTCTGCCCCCAAAGGTTGAACTTGGCAATGCTACCACAGTGGCCAGGCCTCCTGCCAGGGCTGCCCAGGCCCTCTCAGCCACTGCCACTGCCCTCTCCCCTGGGCTCCCTTGGTAGCCCCCTGCCACTGTTCTCATGCACCTTTTTTGCCATAGGCCAAAATGAAAGAGGGCAGAACAGAGCAGGACTGGAACCCAGGGCCCAGAGGACCAAAGCATTGGGTACCCACTCTTGCCAGCCTCCACTGCATGGCTTTCCCCTGGCTCACTGCTCCCTTAACTTTACTGCACCTTTTTGGAAACTGACTTCTTTGAGTAGGAAAATGACATTTTTACTAACAGGGAAAAGAAGATAAAATTTTAAAAAGTTTGTCTTGCTGAAAGCTAAATCCCAAGACTAAGTTAACTCTCAAGTTCTCAAAACAGCACTGGGTCTGGCTGATTACTTACTCAGTGGGTGAGTCATGACCATTTACCAAAACACAATTAAGCAGCAAAGCCATATGAAGCCATGAACATGCTAAAATTAGACTTACGGAATTTGTTGTTGTTCTTGTTGTTTTAAGAGTGTCATCTTGGTATTCAGAGATACTGATTATAGATTACGGGAGGGGAAAAAATGGAAAGAATTCTCATAAACTTTTCTGGTATAATCCTTTTTTTAAATAGAAGACTGTCATTCACAACAAAAGCCTTATATTTTTAGACTCTTTTCAGGGGATAGGCTACACAGAGCTTAGTTTGTACTCTATAGATGAGGATCTTACATGCACCAAGAATCTTATTGTGGTAAGAAAGTAAATCAATTATTGATCAATACTTGAATTCAAACATTATACTTTATTTTTATAGACCATTGTCTTTCTCAAAAGTGGCATCTTAAAAATCTCAAACTTACTCTTCCCTTGGTTTATAACCTAATGAAAAGATGTGGGCAGTCAAATTTTCCATGTGGTTAATTGAAAAAGAACCAGAAACATCAAAATGTTCACCTTTAAAATAGACTGAGTGAGCAGTGCACTGAAATTATCCATCTAGAAACAAATGGTCAGTAATGTTATAAACCAACATGTCATTTCACTGTCAGTAATGCAAAAAAAAATATTTTTTTCTCAACCATGTATAAGACTAAGAAGTGCTATTTTAAAACTGTGATATGATCTTAATGAAGCAAACCTTATCACTTTGGAATTCTAGTCAATGTTTTCAAGCCCAGGCACGGCATCTGGAGGTGGCTTCATTAATCTTACACTGTGCAGACGACAGACAGCTGTGCAAATAAGAGAGAAACAGGCAGAGCCCTACTGGAGAATAAAGCGGGGAGCTTGGCAGAACAGAGCCTGAAAACGGATGTGAGATCCTTGTAGATTTAGAGCCCAAAGTTTTGTAGGAAGTGCAGATGATTCATTTATTATACCTAATTTTTTAATAGGGTTTCAAAGTTGACAAAGGACTTTGTCTATCGTCCTTCACTTCTCTCATCCTACAACCAGGGAATCAATTTCCCCTTTTTTTTTTTTTTTCACTTTTTCAAAAATTTTATTTCATTTTTAAGAAGCTTTAGATTACATAAATGATACTTTGAAAATACAGGGGGATTCCCATATACCCTACCCCCTCCCCCTCCCACACTTGTCCCCATTAACAACATCTTTCATTGGTGTGGTACATTTGTTATAGTTGATGAGCACATAGTGAAGCCTTGCCACTAACCATGGACTACAGTTTACATTATAGTTTACACTTTGCCCTGTACATTTTCATACGTTTTGACAAAATGTATAATGCACTGTATCCATCATTGCAATGTCACTCAGAACAATTCCAATGTCCCAAAAATGCTCCATGTTGTACCAATTCTTCCCTCTCCCTCTCCTCAGTGGTGACCACTGCCTTTTTATCAATGCTACAAGAGATTCAAATGCTAAAATAATAATGTCTGCTTTAGTCCATCATTGCATTCCCCCCTTATGTTTGTTCATTCCTCAATCTTTTTTTAAAAAAATTATTTATTTATTATTATTTTTTAAATTACATTAAAAAAAATATGAGGTCCCATTCAACCCCACCGCCCCGGCCCCCCACTCCCCCCACAGCAACACTCTCTCCCATCATCATGACACATCCATTGCACCTGGTAAGTTCATCTCTGAGCATCACTGCACCCCATAGTCAATGGTCCACATCATAGCCCAGACTCTCTCACGTTCCATCCAGTGGGCCCTGGGGGGATCTACAATGTCCCGTAATTGTCCGTGAAGCACTATCCAGGACAACTCCACGTCCCGAAAACGCCTCCACATCTCATCTCTTCCTCCCGTTCCCCACACCCAGCAGCCACCATGGCTATCGTTCCCACACCCATTCCACATTTTCTCTGTGGACATTGGATTGGTTGTGTCCATTGCACACCTATGTCAAGTGAGGGCTTAGATTCCACATGGGTACTGGATGCACTCCTCCCGCTTCAAGAAAGAATAAATGACCTGCCCCAGATCATACAGCTAGTGAGATGTAGTGCTTGTCCTTTTGAGCCCAAGTGCCTCAATGTCCCCATTACTTCAAACTGACTCAGAAGACGGCAGTGGGCACCACATGCTGGCCACTGCGGCTTTATCTCATGAAAACTTAGGGGAGCAGTTAACAGGAAGCAGCAGGGCACAGTTTAGGGGACGAATAATGATGACAGTGATGGTATTTTCACAGCCACCATTCACGCTTCCAGATTCTTCCAGTCAAGAGACTGAAGGTGAGGAAACAGTTCTGCTATCCTAACAAATAAAGGGACACCATTCATCAATGCTTAAGATGCATCAATGTCAGGCACCAGGATACGTGAGTCAGCAGCTAAAATTCTGCTTTCTTCATGGAAAGTCTTGTTTCTTTGCTTGGAAGGGTTCAAGTGAGCTTTTGTGGAAACATCTCCATGTACGTTTAGCAGAGGTCAGAAGAAAATAGATCCAGGCCCTTGTTTATCAAGGCTGGCCATTGGTATAACAACATGTAAATATTTGCAATAGCTCTGTCTGCACCGCATTCTGGAGATGATAGTAGAAGCTGAGTAACCACTGAAAATACCGTCTTTTTTAAAATACATTTTTTATTTTTTTTTAAAGGATACATAGATCACACAAAATGTTACATTAAAAAATATAGGAGGTTCCCATATACCCCACTCCCCACATCTCCTCTTTTCCCACATCAATAACTTCTTTCATTAGTGTGGTACATTCATTGCATTTGATGAATACATTTTGGAGCACTGCCACACAGCATGGATTATAGCTTACATTGCAGTTTACTCTCTCTCAGTCCATTCAGTAGGTTATGGCAGGATATATAATGTCCTGCATCTGTCCCTCCAATATCATTCAGGACAACTCCAAATCCTGAAAATGCCCCCATAACATACTTCCTTTTCCCTCTCCCTGCCTTCAGCAATACCCGCAGCCACTGTTTTGATGAATAAATATTTATAGCCTCTTTCTGAAAAGGAACTAATATTTTAGTCAAAAGAGTAAAGGGAGGAAGAAAAGGAAACATCTGTGCATCCTTTACCTTTTCTGGAAGGAAAACACAGTCATGGTCCTGAATTTCCACCCATTGCCTCTCTCCATTTCCTGACAGGTCTCACTTTGCTAAATAATAATATCAAATTAGATGTTGGGAATGTTATCCAGCCATGAGTTCAGCAGGCACGTACCTCTGTGCCAAGAAGTGCTCACCTGTCTCTTTTTAGGGAAGCAAGAAGGACATACCAATAGGATCTTAATGTGAAGATTGATCTGTGGTACCCACATTTCAGGGTTCCTTAGGCCCCCACCAGTCTGAAGGTTTTGAGAAGCAATTTAACACTTTCAGGAATTCAAATACATTTCAAAGGATGGAAAAAAGATGACGATTGTTGGGTTCAAGTCATAAAGGACAGGGTCAACTGTGATTCTTAGAACCATTTGGAGAACCACTCTAGAGCCTCACAGGAAACCATCTTCCCTTTGATGCCCACCCCCCTTCTTAGTGTCACCTTGCCCCAGTAGAGTTCAGAGAAGTAAGCTGTTGATCAGGCTGATCATGCCTTTGATATTTCCAGAAGGGAATCTGGGATGTAGTCAATGCCTGTTAGCACAGTTGGTTTCCGTCATTCTATTTTCCCTGTTCAGCCTCTACATGATTTCATATTTTCAAATCAAATTATGGCAAAGACCCCAATAATGAAAATAATTGAAGTGCTCGGCTCTGATCCCTGTGGGAGACTACCATAGTATCCAGGTTGACTCGGAGGAGGGATAGATCTGGCTGGCTCTGTGACTCTCAAGGAAGAACAGAGATAAAAGGCAGCATCTTTTTCAAGATCCTGGGAGGATCAGCTAAGAGTCTTCTCTTTTCAGCTATGCCACTGGAGCTCTTTATTATTGTTGTTGTTGTTTTATTTAAAGCAGCATTCTCTTCATCAGAATGACAGAGACTGTGTATATGGAAATGAGCCCTGGAGCTTGAACCAAGAGTCATGTCTGAAATTGTCATAACTTTATTATTTATATAAATCCTGCCTACTTGCAAAAAGATTGGAGGTGATATATATATATATAGCATTAAACATAATGCAAAAGAGAACAATAGAGATATACGAAATTTAGCAGAGAGAATAGATGTTCCTAGCTACCCAGAAAGAGCTAAGGACTATAATTTGGCCCTTCAAGTATTTTCTGGGTTTCCTGGAAGCAAAGGAAGACAGGGACATACATTGAGATATGCCATCTTCATGGCTTGTTAAAAGAAAACTCTGCAGGGAAGCAGACTTGGCCCAATGGGTAGGGCGTCCGCCTACCACATGGGAGGTCTGCGGTTCAAACCCCGGGCCTCCTTGACCCGTGTGGAGCTGGCCCATGCACAATGCTGATGTGTGCAAGGAGTACCCTGCCACACAGGAGTGTCCCCCGCATAGGGGTGTCCCCCGCGTAGGGGAGCCCCACGTGCAAGGAGTGTGCCCCTTAAGGAGAGCCACCCAGTGCGAAAGAAAGTGCAGCCTGCCCAAGAATGGCACTGCACACCCGGAGAGCTGGCACAACAAGATGATGCAACAAAAAGAAACTCAGATTTCTGGTGCCACTGATAAGGATAGAAGCAGTCACAGAAGACCACACAGCGACTGGACACAGAGAGCAGACAACTGGGGAGGGGAGAGAAATAAATAAAAAATAAATCTTGAAAAAATAAAGAAAACTCTGCAGAATAAAATTTTCCCCTGGAACTAAACCCAAGGAGAAATTTATTGTGTGAGACATGTTGCAGAGACCTGAGTGAATTAAGAGTGTCGGATATTGAATAAAGGATAGTGGGTCATAAGACAATGTCTTCAAATTTATTGAATGAAAATAATTATTTTGAATCAAAACTGCATATAGCTAACTTTAGTCTTGTAAGGGGAACACTTGGCATAATTCATATCTTTGGGGGAAATAATGTCCTTAGGAAACTCCCCTTTCTTGTGGTATTGACTGACTGTTAGCAGGAGAATATCGAGTAAGCTACCATGTTCCAGTAAAGCCCATTAATGAGTCTTTGGACACAGAACATCAAGTCTGGAGATGATTTAGACTTAGGAGCTGGCAAGCCTGAAAGGCTTTTCAAATGAAACTGCAGGGCTTTGTCTCTTATTTTCTCTTTGCTTTTCATTTTATTTCTTTGCTCCTTCTCCTCTTCTTCTTTCTCTTCTTTTCTCTCCACTTCTGAAGCGGGAGAGGTCAGAAAAGCGGATCAGAAAGTGACAGAATGACTAAGAGCTGAGTGGCTCCCAAGACTAGGATGGGGAGGATTTGTTGCCTCCAGCCTCCGAGGCAGCCCCCGATGCTCCCCATCTCCTGGCATCACCCCTTCTGTAGTCCTGTGCTAGTTTGCTGTGGCCGCCTTAACGAAGTACCACAAACGAGATGGCTTAAACCAACAGGCATTTACTATCTCACGGTTCTGGGGGCTAGAAGTCAGAAACCAAGGTGTCCACAGGGCCGTGCTTCCTCTGAGGTTGGAGGCATCTCGTGGTGGCTTGCCAGCAGTCCGTGATGTAAGGAAAGCTCCACCTCCATCCCGTGGCCATCTCCTCTCTATGTTTTCTACTAACTGTGTCCTCATTTCCTCTTCCTGTAAGGACACCTGCTATATTGTACTGGACCCAGCTTAATCCAGTTTGGCTTCACCTTCACTAAATGATATCTTCAAAGACCCTATTTCCAAACATGGTCCAATTCACAGGACTGAGGGTGAAGACGAACTATCTTTTGGTATTCGGTCCTGGATTATATCACAGCCAGTCTGCGTGATCAAGAGCATATAGTGGGAAGTGACGCCATGTCACTTCCAAGACTAGATCATAGTGAGAGACCTGTGGCTTCCTGCTTGGACTCTGCTTTCTTTCTTGGCTCGCTCACTCTGGGGAAAGCAGCTGCCACGTTGTGAACAGCGCTGCGGGGGGCTTGTTGGCAGGGAAGGAAGCCTCCAGCCATCAGCTATGCGAAGGGGGTTGGAAGCAGATCCATTTGCTCCAGTCAGGTCTTCAGATGATAAAAGCCCTGGCCAACATCTTCACTTCAATGTCACAAGACCCTCAGCCAGAACCACCTGGCTAAGCTGCTCCCATGCTATGACCCCCAGAAACCCTGAGGGTAATAAATATTTATTGTTTTAAGCTGCCAAATATTGGGACAATTAGTAATGCAGCCATAGGAATCTAATAATATTTGTTTGCAAATTGTGTGCATCACTATAATGCTAATGTACTGTCCCTCCTGAGAGATATCACCCCTGGCCATTCTTCCTAAAATAGCACTCCCACCTCCTCGGGCACACACTTTCCCTTAATGAACTTTCTTTCTCTTCATAGTCCGTACCATGTGATATAATGCTATGCATTTATTTGTTCATTATTTATCTCCCTTTAAGGAAGTTTGGCAAGGGTAGAGAATTGTCTGTTCTGTTTGCTTTTCCACCACCCAAAAACCATGCTTGGCACATAGTAGGTGCTCAGTAAATATTGCTTAATTTAAATATTTAGCTTTTAGTAATGGTCAGCTCTCAATGACAGCATTTGAGAAAAAGAAGTTACCAGGACAAGCATTGAGGAGATGATCAGGGATGACCTGCTGAATGCATGTCAGCATCCAATGGAAGATGGCAGGTGGAGGTGTCAAGTAGTAAGCTACTCTGCAGTGATTTCCAGAAATATTCTTTGGGAGGGAACTGACAATGGTGAATCCAGAATTTCTCTAAGGAGGTTTGGTTGGGAAGAAAGTGTGTGGCATTGAGGAGGGAGGCTTGAAGATGTATTTCCATATTTTTAAAAATGTTTATGAAAACTTGAGAAAAGCTGAAGTATCCATATCAAAGAAAGTGGTTCTGATGGAGGGTTGGCCAAAGTCCTACACATACAGGTTATCTACTCAAATTGCCAATATGGATAGATGAATGGTGTGAAGGAGCCAACTGTGTACCCCAATTGGGACAGGTTCTTGGTCTTGGTCTGCATTCTGGTGGGGGTGGGCCCTTTGTAAATGGGATCGCTCCAAGATGTTGTTTCATTTAAGGTATGACCCAACTGAATCAGGTTCGGCTTTGGTCTAGAGTGCTGGCATCCTTTAAGAACAGAGGGAAGGTCAGAGAGAGGGACAAGCCAAGCTGAGCTGCCAGACACGGGGAGGAGAGCATCCAGGGAACATCATTTGACTTTAATTCATGGTCCCTGCTGGAAAGTCTAGAGCATGTGTCTGTTAGCTTGGAGTTATCTTGACTGTTCTCTCTGTCTCCCAATCTGTCCCCAATTCCTAAGCAAATCCTACTGGTGTTACCTTAAATGTTCCCAGAGACTGACCGCTTCTCCGCACTTCTACCTCCACATCCTGGGTCAAACTGCCTTCTTCTCTCATATAGACTGTTGCAATAGCTTCCTAACAAGTCACCCTGCTTTTGCCCTGATGTCTGTTTAGGTGGTTTCAACACAAAGCCAGAAGGTGCCCTTTAGAATGTAAGTCAGATCACATTATTCTTCCCTTAAAAGTCCCCTGGTCTCAGTGGAGCCTGAGTGCAGTCTTCCTGAGATTCAAAGCCAAACTCTGAACTTTGAAATCAGCCTTACCCAAGCTGCCCCCCATTACCTCTGCAACCCCCTCTCTGACCACACTGCCCACAATCTCCCTGATTCAGCCATGCTGGCCTCCTGGCAGCTTCTGGAACAAGCCAGGAGGGCCTTTGCTCCAGTTTCAGAGCCTTGGCACGTGCTGTCCTCTCTGCCTGCAATGTCTTTCCCCAGATATCTCCAGGGCCTCTTCCCTCACCTCCTCAGGTCTTAGTTCAAATGTCACCTTTTCAGTGAAGACTTTTCTGATCTTCATTTTTTTTTTAAACATACCTTTTTTATTTTTTTAAAGGTGCTTTAATGACACAAAATGTTACGTAAAAAATATAAGGGATTCCCATATGTCTTACTCCCCACACCACCCACCCTTCCCCACATTAACAACTTCTTTCATTAGTGTGGTACATTCGTTGTAATTGATGAACACATTTGGAGCATTGCCACTAAGCATGGATTAGAGATTACAAACACAATGCATTTCTGATAAAATTCTAACAATAAAATTGTTGTATGAATTTAAAGTAATTGAGATGTTGGTTTCATAAGCTATACCAGAAGATTTGTAGATCATTTTTGTGTAGAATAGTAATATCATATATTTTCCAAACATTGTGAAAATTTTATTTCAATTAACCAAATCTTATTGATTATTAATTTATATATGCTAAGAATTTTCCAGTTGGATTGGACTAGTCATCATTTATGCAAGAAGAACCACTAAAGATGTCAGCTAGTAAGATTATACTATGTACTTAACCCACATATCCTGAATACAATAACATTTATATTGCTTTAGACACAATAGTTCTTAAAATATGAACAAATTGTTTTTTTTAAAGATTTATTTTATTTATTTCTCTCCCTTCCCCTTCCCCCGCCCCAGATGTCTGCTCTCTTTGTCCTTTCGCTGCATGTTCTTTTTGTCCGCTTCTGTTGTTGTCAGTGGCATGGGAATCTGTGTTTCTTTTTATTGCGTCATCTTGCTGCATCAGTTCTCCATGTGTGCGGCACCATTCCTGGGCAGGCTGCACTTTCTTTCCTGCTGGGCGGCTCTCCTTATGGGGCACTCCTTGTGCGCATCAGCAATGTGCGTGGGCCAGCTCCACATGGGTCAAGGAGGCCCGGAGTTTGAACCACGGACCTCCCATGTGGTAGACGGATGCCCTATCCACTGGGCCAAGTCCACTTCCCCAGATTTAGTTTTAATGTAGCAGTTTACCTGAATTTTTACCCAATGTCATTCTTTGGCTCCATAGCTTCTTTTTTTTTTTTTAAAGATTTATTTTTTATTTATTTCTCTCCCCTTTCCCTCCTTCCCTCCTCCTCCACAGTTGTCTGCTCTCTGTCCATTCGCTGTGAGTTCTTTTTTAAAAAAAGTTTTTAAATTAATAGATCACAAGGAATGTTAAATTAAAAAACATAAAAAAAATAAGGGGTTCCCATATAACCCACTCCCCACTCCCTACCACATCATTTTTGTAAATTGTATTTTTTTAAGATATATACATCACAAAAAAAATGTTACACTAAAAAATATAAGAGGTTCCTGTATACCCCCACCGCCCACCCCACTCCTCCCACTCCAACATCCTCCCTCCTCATTGCGGCACCCTCATCACACTCAGTGAACACATTTTTGGGCACTGCTGCACTACACAGATAATAGTTTACCTTGTAGTTCACACTCTCCCCCAGTACATTCAGTGGGTTATGGCAGGATATATAAAGTCCAGCATCTGACCCTGCAATATCATTGAGGCAACTCAAAATCCCAAAAATGTCCCCACATCACATCTCTTCTACCCTCTCCCTGCCCTCAGCAACTACTCTGGCCAGTTTCTCCACCTTGATGCTAAAATTTCTTCTATTAGTCATCACAATAGTTTTATAGTAGAATATCAGTAAGTCCACTCTAGTCCATATTTTATTCCTCCATTCTGTGGACCCTGGGATGGTGCTGTCCACTCCACCTCTAGATCAAGAGCAGGCTTAGATTCTACATGGATGATGGATGCAATTCCTCTGCTTACAGTGGTAGGCACTCTTGATTCCCTGGTGTGGTGGTTGACTATCTTCACCTCCCTGTTAGCTGACCTGGGTAAGACCAATGGATCAGAGAGTAGGAGTCACCACTCTGCTGAGGCTCAGGGCCCAGCTGGCACATGGCCAGTCCAGAGATTCAAGTCTCCTCACTATGGACCATCCCTAGCACCAACCACAGGTTCAGTAAAAGTGACAGAAGAGGCATGTGTAGAAAAGTCACATCTGAGTCCAGCTCCATCACAGTCAGGAGCACAAATTCCAAAGTTGAGCCCTCTGACATGGCACAGAGCTCCAAATCCATCTGCCATGACCATATACCCTGTGGATCTCTGTAGCCTTCAGGAGAACCAGTACCTGGGGTTGTATCTATTTTGGCTTTTTTCTGGGGTTCTGCTGAGGTGTGTGTAAGTGCGACCCCTCTGATGACCTTCCAGCTCTTTTTGGAAGACTCTTAGTCGTATCAACTCATTTGTCTTTGCCATTTCCCCCTTTTATTCAAGTTCAAAGAGCAGTTTTTAACACTTGATCCAACATGTAGGCTGAGATATTCTGCTGATGACCATCCTTTTAAAAAGTAAAATCTCTTTACACTTCACTTTCTCTCCCCTTCCCGCTTTATTTTGTGCCATCGAATTTCTTATCCTCTAATATATGGGTATAAATGTATGTCTATATGTATGCATGTGTGCATATACATATTATATATATATACATGAGTATATGCATACAGACACGCATATATACATAAAATTCATTTATGTTGTTTTATTACCTATCTTCCTCAGTAGATAAGTGCTTCTCAAACTTTATCCTGGAAATCCTGTTAACATGCAGGGTCTGGATATTTTTTAACATCCCACGTTTGTTGATACTGCTGGTCTTGGGACCACACTTTGAGAAGCGAGTCTCTGCAATTACATTGTCCAAAACAGCAGTCACTAGCTACAAGTGGCTATTTAAATTTTAATTAATTAAAGGCAAATAGAATGTAAACAGTCTGTTCCTCAGTCACGCTAGCCATATTTCAAATGCTCAATAGCCACATGGGGTTAATGGCTACAATCTTGGACAGCAAAGAGAGAGAACATCTCATCTCTGCAGAAAGTTCTATTAGGCAGGATGGCTTTAGCATATAAGCTCATTGAAGGCATGGGCTTTTGTCTGTCTTGTTTTCTGTTCTGTCTCCAGAGCCTAAAACAGTAGTACTCATACCAAGCACCCATATTTGCTGATTTGAGTTGAAATGCCAGTTACATTTTGGTCTTTCCTCCATAGCTTGCAGATTCCTGAGGGGCAGGAATTTTGTTTGTTTTTTCTTTTATCTCCAACAGCTAGCACATGGAAGACTGTCAGCACCTGTTTACTGGGGTCAATGTGCGGAACACATCAACTCACCAGGCTTCCGGGCGATCCATGTGCAGCAGGACTGCCTCAAGCTGAGCAGCAGGCACAGGCCCTTTAGACTCTCATTTGTGACCCTCATCCTTATAGTCAGACAGAGAGAGCTCAGGGGCTCCTGTATTTTATGCTTGCAGGGAAGAATTGCTCAAGTCCACTGTGGAAATCAGTCCTCCTCATGTCACTGACTTTGTGTTGATTCTGAACAAATTATACATTAACCATCCTTTCCTCTTTCCTGAAGATTCCTCCACACTTCCTGTGAAGCTACCTAAAAAAACCCCAAAATGCTGGAATGCACTTCATTCTGAAATAGTAGCAATGGGAGACCTGCATGACCCAGGGCTGCTTTGACATTTTTAGAATTGTTCCCATCTTGGGCCCTTTACCTCTGTCTTTCCAAAGTCAGCTTTAACTGCTCTGTCAGAAAGAAAACACTAAGAGGCAGCACATCCAAAAGTTTAGCTGCGTTGTTTAGGAAATTATTTCCCTAGACTACTGGTTACTTCTGATTATCAATGGTATTCATCCTGCTGTACTTTTCTAGAAAAAAATTTATATCTGGCCAGGGAACTTTAAAAATCAGTACAAAAGACACATTTCACTAGAGCACATTGGAAAAAATATTGTGCTTGGCAGAAGGTAGAATTTTGGATGCCATCAATAAATACCCTCATCTTCCAGCCAAGTAACCAGAATTGGGGAAAAAATCTAGGCAATGAAGTCCTGTTTGTATTCTAATTCAGATGGCTTATTTATCCTCTTGGCTTTCTCCTATAGCATTTCAATTTTATTGGCTGAGCCGACCATCTTTTTTGTCCCTATTCCAGCATCAGTAGACTATGTCTATTCTTTTACTCTTTTTAGTTGGATAGACAGGGAATATTTAGAGTGATTTCAGCAGCACTCAATATTTTTGATAGCTGTGGCTCCAATATTGGTTTCTGCTGTGCTTCTGAGCTAATGTGTCTCCTGAAGGTAAATAAAACACTAAGAATTTCAGGAATACTAGAAGATTTTATGAAAGGGCATCAATGCTGGATACTCCTAACCCAAATATATACACATATGTATACATACGCACAGACATATCTATATAGATTATTTAAACATACATACATATATACACATATCTGTATATATTATCCAAATCCATATATGCATCCACCCATCTATATCCATCTACCTATCTATCCATACCTTCATCTGAACATTCATCCATCTATATTTACATGAAAACCATCTACCCATTTAACTATGAACAATGTTTACATTTCCATAGTGCTTGGCCCCCTTAGCCATTGTTCTCATATCCTCTAGTACAGAAATGAATTGATTCTTCCAGGTATTAACAGAAAATAAATGGCAGTACCAGGAATAAATTCTGGACTGTTAAATCCTAATCTACTAGTTAGTTAATTTGATCCCACCTGACCATGAAATGAAGAGTTAAAGGCTACTTTTTCTCTCTGTCTGTGATATGTGCCCCAGTCAGTGTAACTATTTTTACTCTGTTGGGGTCTGTGGTGATTTAGAGTGGGATTTATCTTAATACAAAACCATTGTTAAAGTCCTGCTATCACAGACTTACTAATATCAACAGAAATGCTGATGGGATATACCAAAGTATTATTTTAGAAAGCACCTTGGAGACATCCTAAGTGCTGGGACACTGCAAATTCCAGGACATTTGAAAGTGGTTCATAAAATTGAGAATGAATGGACTGTATTTGGTCTTTGACTTTCAGCAGTATGTACTGCTTTCAGGTTAGAATGATGTGGCAAGGTTTAAGAAACATTTGGGAAAGGGGCCCACAAGTAGTACTACTCTTTGCTATGATTCTGCTAAGTCAGAAGGATGGTACCTGATGGTAGCTTTCTGGGAGTCTAGGTGTTCTGATTTGCATAAATCCTCCTGAAGTTAGCTGCTTGATGCTGCCACTAGGCATACTCAAATGTATTTGTATACTAATGATATCTTTGAATATCTAGAGATCTTCCACTACACAATGCATGTATGTGACATTTCTTTAAAACCCTAACAAAAAGGAAACAGGATTTCTTAGTTATATAAAGCAATGGGACTAGCAGGTGTTCCCATGAAGTAGGGGAAATGAAATGTGAAATTTCTAAATTACAATCCTTTCAACTGAAGTTGTATGCTTCTAAAATAAAACCTAATGTTTCAAAAGTTCAGTTACTTGTATTTCTAGTCTATTGTTAGGTATATGGAAAGACTACATTTGGACATTAAAAACAAAATGAAATACCCATAGACCCCTTGTACCTGTGATATTCTACCAGAAACAAAATGTCATAAAGAACATGAACACATTCCTCTAAGTGATTTTTTGAAGTTATTGAACCATATTTATCAGAGGGCTGATTTGTGGTTTAGTAAGTTTTTGGGAGACAGGCTAATTGTCACTAATAGTTCACAAAAACGTTCCTGGATTCTAACAGGAACAAATTCAACATCCTAACATGCTGCAAAAGAAGGAACACCCAGGGAAATGAGGAAGAGATTATGCATGATGAATAAGCATCTACAAACAGATCAGGAAGTTTTTGGTTTGGCCAAAAGAAACTCTTGAATTTTTTCAACTTATAGTTTATGGTTATAGGACCATTAAATCTCCACAGATGGTATTCTGGAAGCCACATGCCAGGAATGGAGTGGTATGTCTTGTGGCCTTCCAAATTGGGGGTGGTTGTCTTTTCAGGATCATCTCTAGGAAGCCTCTGTGTCCCTAATGAATTGATGCTCACATTCTGACAATGGCATTTTCTGCTGGATGTTGATCAATTCACCCTTAGTAGCGTGGCCGAAAGAGTTCTCAGGAACTACATCTGATGTCTCCAGGGACATATCTCAGACTGAAAATGGTGCCACAATGCAAGAGTGATCAGACCCATGAAGAACCACAAATCACTCATTTGCATCAGAAAGAAAAGTACAGGATGGAAACATGAATTTGTATTTCATCTGTCACCACAGAGGAATTTAATAGAAGCACTCTACAAAAAGAGGTACGTCCATGAAATTTATCTTGTTAAAAATCAGAAATAGTAACCTTAAAAAAAAGGTTCGAGGCTGAAAACGCATAGTTTCTATTTGGTATGATGGGAAAGTTTGAGGTAATGGATGGTGGTGATGGCAGCCCAACACTGTGAGCATAATTAACAGATGGAATTATATATTTGAATGTGGTTAAAAGGAGGAAATGTTAGGTTATAGGTATGTTACTAAAATAAAATAAAATAAAAAAATCCATGGAGCTGCACAGCACAAACTGTGCACCCCAAGTTTAACCATGGACTATAGTTAACAGTACAATTATTAAAGTATGCTTTCATCAGTTGTAACAAATGTATCACACCAAAGCAAGATGTTAACAATAGGATGGTATATGGGAATCCTGTATTTATGCATGATTGTTCTGTATCCCAACTTCTCTACTAAAACAAAATAAATGGAATGCCCCCCTCAAATAAAAGAAAGTTTCAAAAGTTACATTTGCTTTTGCCATAAGAATGATCGAGTGCCTCTTAGTTCCATCCAAATGAGACTTTTAGACGAAGTTTCCCAATGTCTTGCTTGGATTTCAGCTACACCCAAAGTTGAGCATGGAGTTCCCAATCCTAGGAGAGGAACTCTGCTTTGAGCTACCGCTATACTGTGCACGATTCAGAAAATCCGATAAGATGTAATTTTTAAAAAATAAATAAATAATTT
The DNA here is from genome assembly GCF_030445035.2 of Dasypus novemcinctus. Taxonomy (NCBI): domain Eukaryota; kingdom Metazoa; phylum Chordata; class Mammalia; order Cingulata; family Dasypodidae; genus Dasypus; species Dasypus novemcinctus. The sequence continues at coordinate 16,863,150 of NC_080674.1, read as the reverse complement.
TAAAAAAAAAGAAAAGAAAAATAAATAAAAAAAAAAAAAGAAAATCCGATAAGAAAGATCCCTTTTCTCCTTGGCCAGGACAAGCTACAGGCTGCGTAGAATTTGGCGTCTGAGCTCTGAAGCCATAAGGCCAAGTAGCTGAGAGGAGGTGAAGCTAAAGAAACAGAAGAGCTCAGCAACTGAGAATGTGGGCCTTTTCTTTTTGTAAATGGAAAAGGAGTCGTTACATAAGTAGATCACCTTTAAGGTTATTTTGCCACATGCGCTTAGGATTAAGCACAAATTTTTAAAGAAAGGGAGATCAGTGCTCCCCGGTGTCAGTGTTTGTGTTTCACACTGCCTTGGTGTGTGCTATTTTGAAAAGAAACCTTACACGCAGGACCCCTGGGCGACGGGAGCAGCGAAACAATGCCAGCTTGAAAATCCAGAGGAGATTCTGGTTTTCATTATGTAAGTGAGAGGTCATTATTTTAAAGTTTCTCCTTCCCTCTTTCTCTTTTTTTCTTTAAACCCCACACCCTTGTGGTCTCCAGCCTCCCAAATCATACATGGTCATTATTCTTCGGGTGTTTTCAAATGGTGAACCCAGAGGAGGGCCAACTGTAGCCTCACAGCCCAGCAAGCTAATGGAAAGCCTCTGCTGCGTGGACGCCATTCATGGAGGGAAATTGTACCATAAACCAGGCATTGCCCTGCGTGGCTGCGAAAAGAACAAGAGAAATGGCCTGCAGTCTCCCTTTCTGTTCCTTCCACGAAGGCAAGGATCTGTTGGGCTAAATGCTCTCGTCAGTGACTTTTAATAAGCATGAAAAATCATTTCTCCATCATTAGCAGACGGGATTGCAAAATGAAGGATTGTTCGATTGAAGGCCAGAGCCTTTGTGTCATTATTCTGGACATATGAAAAATGTGAAATTGCTTAAAGGTAGTTATAACTATTTTGGTCCCTATGTCTAAAAGAGAGGCTTTGAGATAAAACTAGAAGGCTATTTATCAGTCGTGACAGTTTTGTCCCCTTATCTACTTTCTCATAAATGAAAAGGGCCGTGATAATTTTGTTTAAATTCTAAACGTAAACACTCATGAAGAATTTATTATTTTTTTTAAGTTTTATATATGGGGGTGGCTGTGTTCATTACAATCTCTGATTAATCTTTGTAATTAGGAGTACTCTCCCCTATCTTTTACATGCCTACATGTAAAAATGGGCTTAAAATGCCTGCTCAGACTCTGGGAGACACTTGGGATTATTAAAAAGCCACAAGGGTTTTTTGGCTCTGATTACAGAGAAAACAGGGATGAAAAGCTTTCCTGGCTCTCTTACACTTTCTAATATCTTCCATTGTTAATTTATTATTTTGAAGTGGGCAGATAATTTTATATTCGCAACCCTGATAGACTATGAGCTTTGAAAGAACTCACTGAATTTACAAATAATATCCACTTCTCGGTAATTTTAACAAATTTTTAACCAATCTACTTGGGCCTTCCGATATATATTTTTTAAATGACTGGCATAGTCCAGTTTCCAATAAGAGGATATGATGGGGAAACCTCAATTATTCTGATCAATCCCATGAAAGTAATCAACAAATTAAGATGATACCAAAAAGCACCCATACTGATTAAAAAGGCCAAGGATTATTTGATGTAGGGAGCGCCTAGCACTCTCTCCTTCAGTGAGATTCTGAGGAAATTATCATTGAAAGTTTGCAGGCAAACGATTCTCTTCAGACTATAATTGCATATGCTGTTTGGGAGGACAGAGAAGCTGCTTTGAGATTCTTAGTTTGTCAAAGAAATTATGTTCCTGTGTTGTTTTCTTTGAATGTTCTTATCCTTTAAATATTATAACTGGATGTGTGACTGTGTGTGTACACAAGGATTACTCTATGGGATGACATTAGAACAAAACAGAGCCTTCTATGTTTCCATATGACTGTTTTAGTTTCCCCAGCTGCTAAAGCTAGTACCATACAATGGGGTGGCTTAGCAACAGGAATGTATTGGCTCATGCTTTTGAGGCTAAGAAAAGGCCAAAATCAAGGCATCAGCAAAGTGATGATTTCGCTCCAAAGACTATGGCACTCTGGCACTGGCTGCTGGCAGTCCTTGGTCCTTGGCTTTCCTGCCACATGGCAACGCACATGGTGAGGTCTTCTCCTGACTCCTCAGGGCTCCATTGACGTCTGGCTCTGGCTGCTCCCCAGAGCTCCTCTTTCTGTGTCCTCCTCTGCAAGGCCTCCAGCAATAGGTTTAAGCCCCACGCTGATTCAGCTGGGCCACACCTAACCTGACATAACCCATTTACCATGGGTTCACACCCACAGCAATGGATTAAGATTAAGGACATGTTTTTCAGGGGTACATCACTCCAGTCCCTTAGGGTAAGATTCCCCTCCACCCCATTTTTTAAATTAGAGAAGTTGTGGATTTACAAACAAATTATGCATAAAATTCAGGATTCCCATATACCACCCTGTCACAACAACTCACATTGGTGTGGTACATTTGTTCCAACTGATGATAGTGCATTTTTATAATTGTAGTATTAATTAAAGTCCATGGTTTAATTTAAGGTTCCCTATTTCTGTAGTATAGTTCCATAGATTTTTAAAAAACTTTTATTCTGTTACTGTACATACAATTGAGCATTTTCCCTTTTAATCAGAGATATATTTCCGTGCTGTTAATTTTGTTCACAATGTTGTGCTACCATCACCACCATCCATTACCTAACCATTTCCATCATTCCCATTAGGAACCCTGAATATTTTAAGCCTTAACTTCCCATTTCCTATCCCCACCCTATTCCCAGGTAAACTACATTCTAGATTTTGTCTCTATGGGTTTTAAAATTATAATTGTTTCAAACCATTGAGATCACACAATGTGTGATCCTTTTGTGTCTGGCTTATTTCACACAACACAATGTCTTCAAGGTTCATACAGGTTGTCGCATGTATCAGGTCTTCATTCCTTTTTAAGAATGAATAATATTCCATCATATAATATATAGCACATTTTATTTAGCCATTCATCGATTGATGGACACGGGTTGCTTCCATCTTTTGGCAATTGTAAATAATGCTGCTGTGAACACTGGTGCGCAGATATCTCTTAGATCTCCTGCTTTCAATTTTTTGGGTATATGCCTGATAGTAGGATTGAAGGGTCATATGGTAGATCTATGCTTAGCTTTTCTTTCTTTATTATTTATTTATTTATTTATTATTTCTCTCCCCTTTCCCCCTCTTCCCCCACCCCAGTTATCTGCTCTCTGTGTCCATTTGCTGTGTGTTCTTCTGTGTCCGCTTGTATTCTTGTCAGTGGCACTGGGAAACTGCGTCTTTTTTTGTTGTTGTTGTTGCATCGTCTTGCGGTGTCAGCTCTCTGTATGTGTGGCGCCACTCCTGGGCTGGCTGCACTTTTTTCGTGTGGGGTGGCTCTCCTTACAGGGAGCACTCCTTGTGCATGGGGCTTCCCTACACGGGGGACACCCCTGCTTGGCATGGCACTCCTTGTGCGCATTAGCACTGCGTGTGGGCCAGCTCACCACACAGGTCAGGAGGCCCTGGGTTTGAACCCTGGACCTCCCATGTGGTAGGCGGACACTCTATCAGTTGAGCCAAATCTGCTTCCCTATGCTTAGCTTTTTGAGGACCCATCAAACTGTCATCTGCAGCAGCTGCACCATTGCCACCAGCCTTGAATGAGTGTTTCTATTTACCTGCATCCTCTCTAACACTTTTTTTAAAATAGCAGCCATCTAATGGGTGTGAAATAGTATCTCATTGTAGTTTTGATTTGCATTATACTGATAGACAATGATGTTGATCAGCTTTTCACATGTTTCATGTGTTTTCTGGCCATTTGTGTATCTTATTTTGAGAGATGTCTATTCAAATCATTTGCCCTTTTTTTTTTTAAAGCACTGGGGCCATGGATTACACCTGGGATCTTGTATGTGGGAGGCCAGCACTCAACCACTAAAGCACATAGGCTCCCTATTTGTTAATTGCTTTTTCTGAGGGGTGGGGATGGTCTTCTTGTTGTTAAGTTGAAGGATGTCTTTATATATTCTGGATATAAACCTTTACAGGATGTGTGGTTTCCAAGTATTTTCTCCCATTGTGTAGGTTGTCACTTTACTTTCATGATCAAGTCCTTGGAAGTGCAAAAGTTTTTAATTTTGACAAGGTCTCATTTATCTAATTTCTTTTTCTTTTGTTCCTTGTGCTTTGGATGTAAAGGCTAAGAAACATTGCCCAACATCCTGAAGATGTTTCCCTGTGTTATCTTCTAGAAGTTTGATAGTTCTAGCTCTTATATTTAGGTCTTTGATCCATTTTAAGCTGATTTTTGTACATGGTGTGAGGTAGAGAACTTCCTTCTGTCTTGGAAGAAATCCAGTCTGGCATCATTTAATGAAGAGACTTCTTTCTCAATTGAGTGGTCTTTGCCACCTTGTCAAAAACCAGATGGCCATAAATGTGAGAATTGATTTCTGAGCTCTCAGTTCTATTCTATGGATCTATATGTCTGTCCTTGTGCCAGTACCATGCTGTTTTGATTACTGTGGCTTTGTAGTAAGTTTTAGAATAGGGAAGTGTGAGTTCTCTAATTTTGTTTTGTCTTTTTCAAAATAGCTTTAGCTAGTCAGGGCCCCTTACCCTTCCATATAAATGTGATGATTGGCTTTTCCTTTTCTGCAAAGAAGGTTGTTAGAATTTTGATTGGAATTGCACTGAACCTGTAAGTTGCTTTGGGTGGTATTGACATCTTAATGGTATTTAGTCTTCTAATCCATGAATTCTAATGTCCTTCCATTTATTTCTGTCTTCTTTGATTTTTTTTCAGCAATGTTGCATAGTTTTCTGTGTACAAGTCCTTTACATCCTTTTTTAGATATATTCCTAGATATTTGAATCTTTTTGTTGCTATTGTGAATGGAATTCTTTTCTTTATTTCTTTTTCCAACTGTTCACTGCTTCTGTATTGAAACTACTGACTTTTGTGTGTTGATCTTGTACCCCACCAATTTGCTGAATTCATTTATAAGCTCTAGGAACTTCGTTGCAGATTTTTCAGGATTTTCTGTGTATAGGATCATATCATGAAACAGGGAAAGTTTCATTCTTCCTTTACAAATTAGATGCATTTTACTTCTTTTTCTTGTCTAATTGCTCTGCTAGAACTTTCCAGTGCAATGTTGAATAATGGTGGTGACAGTGGGCATCCTTGTGTTGTTTCTGATCTTAGAGCAGGGGTTCTTAACCAGGGGTCCATGGACCCCTTGATTTTGGGAGGGTCTGTGAGCATGAATTGAAAAAAAATCAACTTATTATCTTTATTTTTCCTGACCTCTAACTGAAATCTAGCATTTCCTTCACTTATGAATGTTTACAATAAATTATACTAGTATTCATTTCATATCACATTACAGTTGTTGTATAGCTCAAAAAATTGCTTTGGTTAACCATACTTTGAAATTACAGTAGTTGTTAGACCCAACCTAGTTGAGTGTCATAAAACTATCAGCTGTTGGAAGTGGGTGTGGCTCAAACACTTGGGAGCCTGCCTACCACATAGGAGATCCTGGGTTCAGGTCCCAGTGCCTCCTAAAAAAAGAAAATGAGCAGAGCTTCCCCTGCCATAATGAGTTAGATGCTGCCGCCACTGCAATGAGCTGATGTCACAAGCCAGCAGATGCTGCAGCCCATGGGGAGTGGATGTGGCTCAAGCCATTGGGCTCTTTCTTCTCATGTGGGAGGCCCCGGGTTTGTTTCCTGGTGCCTCCTGGAGAAGGCAAGCAAACAATAAGCAGACAGAAGAGATATGGTGGGGGTGGGGATTAAGAAAAATAAAGTGAAAAAAAACCAAAACTAAAACAAAACCAAAACTATCTGTCGCTACATTCTGAGAAGGAGTCCATGGTTTTCACCTGACTGACAACGGGATTCATGGAACAAAAACGGTTAAGAACCCCTGTCTTAGAGAGAAAGCTTTCAGTTTTTCACCATTAAGTAGTATGTTAGTTGTGCACTTTTCATATAGGCCCTTTATCATGTTGAGGAAGCTGCCTTCTAGTCCTAGTGTTTTAAGTATTTTTATCAAAAAGCTATGCTGGATTTTTTCAAATGCCTTTCCTGCATCAATTGAGATGATCATGTAGATTTCTCCATCCATTCCATTAATGTGGTATATTACATCAATTGATTTTCTTATGTTGAACCAACCTTGCATACCAGGGATATATCCCACTTGATCATGGTGTATCAATTTTTTAATGTGCTGTTGGATTTGCTTTGATAGTATTTTGTTGAGGATTTTTGCATCTATATTGGTCTGTAGATTTATTTTGGTATCTTTATTTGGCTTTGGTATGAAGATGATGATAGTGGCATAGAATGAATTAAGAATTGTTCCATTATCTTCAATTTTTTTGGAAGATTTTAACAAAATTGGATTTAGGTCTTTTGGGTATGTTCTGTAGAATTCCCCTCATCCTGGGCTTTTCTTTGTTGGGAGGTATTTGTTTAGTGATTCAATCTCTTTACTAGCAACTGGTGTGTTGAGATCTTTTATTTCTTTTTGAGTCAGTGTAGATAGTTTTGTGTGTTTATAGTAATTTGTTCATTTCACCTAGATTATCTAATTTAATTTAGCATCCTTTTATAGTTCATTCCATTTCAGTGGGGTTGGTAGTACTGTCCTCCTTTTCATTTCTTATTTTAGTTATTTGTGACCTTTCTCTTTTCACTTTCCTCAATCTATTGAAAGGGTGGTCAATTTTATTGATCTTTCAAAATAACAATTTTTGGTTTATTGATTTTATTGTTTTTTTTCCCTATTTCACTTATCTCTGCTCTAATCTTTATTATTTCATTTCTTCAGCTTGTTTTGGATTTAGTTTCCTCTTCTTTTTTACATTCTTCAAGTTTTGAGGTTAGGTCTCTGATCTGAAGTCTTTCTTCTTTTCTAATGTAAGAATTCAGAGCTGTAAATTAGCCTCTCAGCACTACTTTCTCTGGATCCCCTCAATTTTGGTATGTTGTATTTTCATTTTCATTTGCCTGAATACTTTTCCTAATTTCACTTGTAATTTTCTCTATAAACCACTGGTTGTTTAAAGATATGCTGTTTAATTTCCATGTATTTTTGCATTTTCTATTTCTGCCTCTGTTATTGATTTCTAGCTCCATTCCATTGTGGTTGGAGAACTTGCATTGTATTATTTCAAAAGTTTTGTATTTATTGAGGCTTGTTTTGTGATTCTATGTATGGTCTCTCCTGGAGAACGATCCATATACACTTGAGAAGAATGTGTTTTTGGTTTTTGTTTGGTAAAGTCTTCAATATATGTCTGTTAGGTCTGGTTGGTTTAGAGTCACATTCAGTCTTGTACTTCTTCACTAGATGTTCTTCTTCTGACTAGATGTTCTATTCATTATTGAGAGTGGTATATTAAAGTCTCCAACTTATAATGTAGAACCATTAATTTTTCCCTTCAAATCTGTCAGTATGCTGCATATATTTTGGGGCTCTACATTTAGGAGCATATATATTTGTAGTTGTTATATTTTCCTGTTGAATTGTCCCCTTTATCATACATAATCATCACCTTTGTCTCTCATAACTGTTTTTGACTTAGTGTATTTTATCACATACTACTACAACCACTCCAGCTCTCTTCTGATTATTACCTTCATGGTCTATATATTTTTCCATCTTTTCACTCTCAACCTACTTGTATCTTTTTTAAAAAAAATATTTTTACTAGAGAAGTTGGGGACTTACAAAACTATCATGCACATGAGTGGAATTTCCATACAACACCCCTCCACCAACACACTATTAATACATTGCTGTGGAATATTTGTTACAGATTATTAGATAATATCATCAGACTATTACCACTAACTATGGTCTATAGTGTACATTTGGTATATTTTTCCCATACCCCATTATTAACATAGTACATCTTTAGCATTGATGCAAGCATATTACAATATTTCTGTTTAACTATAGTCCATAGGTTACATTAATTTTATTTTTTCTATGCTTCTCTACATTCTTACCAGCTTTCAATAGTGATATACCTTTGTTCTAGCTCATAGAAGGGCATTCTTGCTTTTGTACTATTATCCACACTTCTCATCCATTTCTAGGTTCACTAGGTTATTCAGTTCCTAGATTATTCTCTAGCTTTCTCTCAATTGACATTTACATCTTTAGACTACCCTTTTTAGCCACATTCCCTTTGATAAACCAGTTGCATTAGTTTTATTCACGATAATGTGTTACCATCAACTCTATCAATTTCCACACTTTTACAGTCAACTTAATTAAAACTTCTACCTACATTAAGTATCAGTGTGTATGTTCTCAGCCCTCCTCTTATCTCCTAAAACCTGTATTCTAGCTTTTAACTCCATGTGTTTTTTCTTCTTATTTAGATCATATTAGTGAGACCATGCAATATTTGTCCTTTTGTGTCTGGCTTATTTTACTTAACATTGTCTTAAAGGTTCATCCATGTTATCATACACGTCCCAATTTCACTTCTTACTAGAGCAACATAGTATTCCATTGTGCGTATATACCACATTTTGTTTATCCATCGATGGACACTTGGGCTGTTTCCATCTTTTGGCACTTGTGAATAATGTCACTGTGAACATTGATGTGCAAATATATGTTTGCATTACAGTTTTCAGTTCTCTTGGATATATTCCTAGTAGAGGAATTGCTGGATCATATGGCAGTTCTACACTTAGCTTCCTGAGGAACCACAAAACTGTCTTCCACAGAGAGTGCACAATTTTACATTCTCACCAATAGAGAAGGAGTATTCCTATTTCTCTCCAGCCTCTCCAGCACTTACTGCTTTCTAAGTTTTTAATAATGGCCATTCTATGTGGTATGAGACGATAACTTTGTCATTTTGATTTGTATTTCCCTAACAGCTGGTGATATTGAATAAGTGATACTGAATATATTTTCTTGTGCTGTTTGGCCGTTTGTATTTTCTCTTGGGAGAAATGTCCGTTTAAGTTTTTTGCCCATTTGTTAATTGGATTGCTTTCTCTTCTGTTGTTGAGTTGTATGATCTCATGACATAGAATGGATATCAAGCTCTTATCAGATATATGGTTTCCAAATATTTTCTCCCATTAAGTAGGCTGCCTTTTCACCTACTTGATGAAGTCCTTCAAATCACAAAAAAGTGTTTAAGTTGAGGAGGTTCCATTTATCCATGTTTTCTTTCATTGCTCATGCTTTCGGTGTAAGGTTTGAGAATCCACCACTTATGACCAGGTCTTGAAGATGTTTTCCCACATATTCTTCTAGGAATTTTATGATTCTAGTTTTTATATTTAGGTCTTTTTAAAATTTTGAGTTAATTTTCAGATAAGGTGTGAGATAAGGGTCCTCTTTCTTTCTTTTGGATATGGATATCCAGTTCTCCCAACACCATTTGTTGAATAGACTGTTCTGTCCCAGCTGGGTGGGTTAGACAGCTTTTCCAAAAATCACTTGACCATAAATGTGAGGATCTATTTCTGAACCATCAGCTCAGTTCCATTGGTCTGTCTATCTTTATGCCAGTACCATTCTGTTTTTACCACTGTAGCTAGGTAATATGATATAAAGTCCATAAGTGAGAATTCCCCATCTTTGCTTTTTCTTTTTAAGATGTTTCTGGCTTTCAGGACTCCTTACTCTTGCAAATAAATTTGATAATTGTGTTTTCCATTTCTTTAAAAAATGCTCATGGAACTTTTATTGGGATTGCATTAAATCTGTATATCAATTTGAGTAGAATTGACATCTTAATGATATTTAGTCATCTTATCCATGAACACAGAATGTTCTTCCATTTACTTAGTTTTTTTTAAAAATTGCTTTTAGCAATGTATTGTAGTTTTCTGAATACAAGAGCTTTATGTTATGTCCTTGGTTAAGTTTATTCCTAAATATTTTATACTTTTATATGCTTTTATAAATGGAGTTTTTTCTCTAATTTCCTCCTCAGATTGTGCATTACTGGTATATAGAAACACTACTAATTTTTTGTGTTTTAATCTTGTACCCTGCCACTCTGCTGATATCATTTATTTGCTTTGTTGTAGATTTTTCAGGACTGTCTATGTATAGGATAATATCATCTGTGAATAGCAAAAGTTTTACTTTTTTTTTTTTTGATATGGATCCTCCTTTTATTCCTTTTTCTTGCCTAACTGCTCTAGCTAGAAACTCGAGCACTAATTGAACAACAGTGGTGACATTGGGCATCCTTGTCTTGTTCCTGATCGCAATGGGAAAGCTTTCAGTTTTTCACCATTAAGTACAATGCTAGCTGAGGTTTTTTCATATATGACCTTTATATGTTGAGAAAGTTTCATTCAATTCCTATATTTTGTAGTGTTTTTATCAAGAAAGGATGCTGTATTTTGTCACATGCCTTTTCTGTGTCAAATAATAAGATCATTTGATTTTCCTTCTTTGATTAATGTGGTGTTTCACACTACTTGATTTTATTAGGTTGAATCACCCTTCCATTCTTGGTATAAAACCCACTTGATCATGGTGAATAATTCTTTTAATGTGTTGTTGGGTTTGACTAGCAAGTATTTGGTTGTGGATTTTTGCTTTCATATTCATTAGGGAAATGAGTCTATAATTTTCTTTTTTTTAATACCTTTAGCTGGGTTTGGTATTAGGGTGATATTGGCCTCATAGAATAAGTTTGGTAGTATTCTTTCTAGTTGAAATTTTTGGAGGAGTTTGAGTAAGATTGGTATTAAATATTCTTTAAATGCTTGGTAGAGCTCACCAGTGAAACCATCTGGCCCTGGGCTTTTCATTTTGGGGAGCTGTTTGATAACTGTTTCAAACTCTTTACTTGTGATGGCTTTTTTGAGGTCTTCTATGTCTTCTAGGGTCAGTGAAGGTTGTTTGTACATTCCCAGGAATTTTTCCATTTCATCCGCCCTGCCTAGTGTGTTAGCATACAGCTATTCATAGTGTTCTCTTATGATCTCTTTTAATTCTATGGGGTCAGTTGTAATGCCCCTGTTTTCATTTCTTATTTTATTTGCATCTTCTCTCTTTTGTTCTTTGTCAGTATAGTTAAGAGGTTGTTGATTTGCTAAGCTTCTCAAAGAACCAAATTTTTGGTTTTGTTAACTTTTATTTTTTTGTTCTCAGTTTCATTTATTTTTGCTCTGATCTTTGTTATTTCATTCCTTTTGCTTGCTTTTGGGAATAGTTTGTTGCATAGTTAGGTCATCAATTTTAGTTCTTTCTTTTTTTTCAGTGTAAGCATTGAAGGCTATAAATTTCCCTCTCAGTATGGCCTTTGCTGCATCCCATAGGTTCTGATATGCTATGCTCTTATTTTCATTTGCCTCTAGATATTTATTGATTTCTTTTGCAATTTCTTCTTTGACCCACTGATACTTTAAGAGTACATTGTTTAATACCCATATATTTGTGAATTTTCCTTTTTTCTATCTGTTGTTGATTTCCAACATTATTCCATTATGACTAGAGAAAGTGCTCTGTAGAATTTCAATCTTGTTGAATTCATTGAGATCTGCTTTGTGATCCAATATATGGTCTATCTTGGAGAAAGATCCATGAGCAGTTGAGAAGATTGTGTATACTGCTGCTTTAGGGTGCAATGTTCTGTATATGTCTATTAATTTTAGTCCATTTATCATTGTATTCAATCTTTCTGTTTCTTTATGGATCCTCTCTCAGGTAGATGTTATTTCTCATGCTGAGAGTGGTGTATTGAAATCTCCAACCATTATTGTAGAGACATTTATTTCTACCTTCAGTTTTGCCAGTGTTTGCCTCATGGTGTATATACATTTATGATTGCTATTTCTTCCTGGTGAATTGCCCCTTTTATTAATATATAATATCCTTCCTTGTCTCTAATAATGGTTTTGCTTTTAAAGTGCATTTCATCTGATATAACTATGGCTTTTCCAACTTTTGTTGTTGTTGTTGTTACAGCATGCATGGAATATCTTTTTCCAATATCTCACTTTCAATCTATTGGTATCTGTATTGGCCAAAGGGGTGCTGAGGCAAAATACCAGAAACTGGTTGGTCTTTATAAAGGGTATTTATTTGGGGTAGGAACTTACAGATATCAGGCCATAAAGCATGATACTTCCCTCATCAAAGTCTATTTTCATGTGTTAGAGCAAGACCGCTGCTGACATCTGCAAGGGTTCAGGCTTCCAGGGTTCCCCTAGGCTCAGCTCCTGTTTTCTCCACAAGGTCAGCTGTGAACTATGAGGCTCTCTAGGCTTTGCCTCTCTCTACAAGGTCAGCTGTAGACTATCAGGTAAATGGCTCTGTCTTTCTCCCTGGGGCTCAAGCTTCAACATCAAAACTCCAACATTAAATGCCCTCAACTCTGTCCTTTGCCATGTCTTTTATCTCTGAATCCCCACCCACCAAGGGCGGGACTCAATGCCCTACTGAAACAAGAGGTTTACTTGATTAAGTAATAAAGGAAACCTCTGAATCCAATATAATCTCATATGCCCAGAGAAAAAGACCAGTTTACAAACATAATCCAGTATTTCTTTTTGGAATTCATCAACAATATCAAACTGCTACAGTATCCTTGGGTCTAAGATGAGTCTCTTGTAGACAACATATAGATGGCTTGTATTTTCTTATCCATTCCACTGGTCTGTGTCTTTTGATTGGGTAGTTTAATCCAATAATATTCAATGTTATTGTTGTCAAGGCAGTTCTTACTTCACTGATTTTGACCTTTGGGTTTTATTGGTTATATTTTATTTTCACCACTTTTTTTACACTTTTGGTTACTTTTACTTATATAATCTTCATTTCTAGACTCTCTTTCAAGCCTCTCTCTCCTGTCTTTTCTTTTCAGGCTGTAGCACTGCCTTTAATATTTCCTGCAAAGCTGGTCTCTTGGTTACAAAGGCTCTCAGTTTCTGTTTATCTGTGAGTATTTCTAAACTCACCCTCATTTTGGGAAGATAATCTTGCCAGATATAAGATTGTTGCCTGGCAGTTTTTCTCTTGTAGTATCTTAAATACATCATAGCGCTGCCTTCTTGCCTCCATGAGAAATCCCTACTTAATCTTATTGGGTGTCCCATATATGTGTTGCATTGCTTTTCTCTTGCTGCTTTCAGAATTCTTTGTCATTGGCATTTGACATTCTAATTAGTATGTGTCTTGGAGTTGGTCTATTTGAATTTATTTTGATGGGAGTATGTTATGCTTCTTGGACGTGGATATCTATGTCCTTCAATAGGCTTGGGAAATTTTCTACCATTACTTTCTCAAATATTTTTTCTGTCCCTTTTCCCTTCTCTTCTTCTGGAACACCTATGACATGTGTGTTTGCATATGCTTGCTATCATTTTTTTCCCCTGAGAACCTGTTCCTTTTTTCCCATTATTTTCTTTATCTGTTTTTCTGTATGTTTGCCTTCTGAGGCCATGTACTCAAGTTCATCAATCCTTTCTTCTGCCTTCTAAAATATGCTGTTATATGCCACTAGTGTGTTTTTAATTTCATTTATTGTGCCTCTTATTCCCATAAGATCTGTTGTTTTTCTATGTATGCTTTCAAAAATTTTTTTGTGCTCACTCAGTATCTTTAATATCCTTAATCTCTTCAGCCATCTCATTGAATTTATTAAGGGTATTTGTTTGAACATCTATGATTAGTTGTCTCAACTCCTTTATGTCTTCTGGAACCTTATCTTGTTCCTTTGCCCTGGGCCATATCTTCCTGTTTCTTGGTATGTATTGTAATTTTTGTTGGTGCCCTGGCATCTGGCTTACTAGATGTATTATTTCTGGGCATAGTTTCTCTCCTAAGTTAGGGTTTTCTTGCTCTTTCTCCCTTGCTTGCTGTGTAGTAGGAGCTGAGGATGTAGTTGGTATTGTAATCTGTGGCTGCTGAAGCTGCCTGTGTTGCTCCAGGAACTGATGAAGTTTCTCCCAACTTTCTTCTCTGCCAGGGGTAGGGACAGAACTGCAGCTGTGTATTGTAATCCAAGCCATGCAGGCTAACACTGTCTGTAGTTGCCTGGAGAGACTGATGAAGCTCATGCCCCATCCTCTCCTGCCTAGGGTAGGATGGAGGTGTGGGCAGAAACCAACCTGTTTGGGTCAAAACTGACCATTGTTGTCCTGGTAGACTGATGTAGTACCAGCCCCCCTTCTTCCCTGCCAGGGGTAGTGACGGACCGTCCAGAGTGCCCAACAATCTAATTTGTGTGGGCTGAAATCACCGGCAGTTGCCTTGAGAGGCTAAGGGAATACTGCCCCTTCTGCCCTTTAAGGGGTGGGGATGAAACCACAGTCATTCAACAAACCAATCCATGTGGCTGAAAGTACCTGCAGTTATTCAGAGAAGCTGAGAAAACACAGCTCCCCTCTTATCCTCCTGGGTGTGTGTGTGTGTGGAGCCACAGGTGGCCTGCATGTCCAGTTCATGCAGGCCAAAAATATCTGCAGTTGTCTGGAGAGGCTGAGGAAATATCAGCCCCTTCTTATCCTATTGGGGGTAGGTGGGAGTGGAGCCCCAGGGGCGCAACTATCCAGTCTGTGCAGGCTAAAAGCACTTACAGTTGCCCAGAGAAGCTGAAGAAACACCACTCCTTCCTATCCTATGTGGGGTGTGTATGTGTGGATGGAATCAAAGGCAATCAATGAACCAATCCGTGTGGGCCAAAGCACTTGCAGTTGCCCCGAGAGGCTCAGGAAACACAGCACCCCTCCTATCCTATTGCAGGGAGAGGGGATGGAACCTCAGGTTTCTGACTACCCAGTCTGTGCTGGCCAAAAGCTCCTACAGTTTCCCAGAGAGGCTGGTGCAAGTCTCTCTAACTTACTCCCTGCTGGAGATGGGGCAGCTAGGGCTGCAATCTGATCTGGGTGAAAAGAAGCTGGTCTCTACCATCACTGTGATTTTCTCTCAGCTCTGCTTTCCTTCATGCCAGGGGCATAATTAAAATGGGGTGACTACTGGCCTCTTTCCAGCTTGGACAGTTTCAAACTTTAGTTGTTCTTAGGGTTATACTTTAGTCAGCTGAACTTACTAATCAGTAGCTGAATTCAGTGCCCAAACATCTTTTCCCCTCCCCATATTTGGAAAATGGAGCTTTCAGCTCCAGCCACAGAATAGTTCCTGAGGTGGCTTGCAATGCCAGTGGAGGATGGGCACTGGCTTTTGTAGTGTGGAGTGCTCTACTCATGAATCTTCACTGCCGATGGGCAGTCTCCTCCTTCCATTCTTTCAGGCATGTTGCAGAATGCTCTTCTGGTCTCCTGGACCTCTGAAACAGGTATTTTAGATAGCACTGGGTGTTGACTAACTCCTCTGTAGGATGAGCTGATTCTTGGCGCTCCTTACTTTGACACCATCTTGTGCCTCCCCCACTTGTATCTTTGATTATAAGGGAGTCTCTTGCAGAATTCTGTCAATCTCTGCCTTTTGATTGGCAAGCATAATCAATTTACATTTAGGGTCACATCTAATAATATAAGACTTTCTCCTGCTATTTTGCTATTTAGCCTTTGTAAGTTTTATACCTTTTTTGTCTCTCTCTCCATTCTCTTAAAGCCTACTTTTATACTTATTGGCTTTTTTTTGTGTGTGTGTTGTACCATTTTGGGTGCCTTCTCATTTCTATCTGGATATATTTTCCATCTATTTTCTTTGTGGTTATCTTGGGGATAAAATTTAACATCCTAAATATATATCAGCCATACTTGTTTTGATACCAACTTCACTACAATAGCATACAGATATACTTTTCCTATACCCCTCCATTACCCCACCATTTTTTGTACTTGTTACCACTTAAGTGTGGGCTATGATATGGACCATTGACCATGAGGTGCAGCGGTGCTCAGAGATGTATGCACCAAATGCAATGAATGTCTCATGATGATGCAGGAGATTGTGGTTATGGGGGGAGGAGTGAGGTGAGGGGGGTGGGGGCATATGGGGACCTCATATTTTTTGAATGTAACATTAAAAAGATAAAGACAAAAAAAAAAGAGACACAGATTCCCATGCCACTGATAACAACAGAAGCAGACAAAAGAAGAACATGCAGCAAATGGACACAGAGAACTGACAACTAGGGCGGGGGGGGGGGGGGGGGGAGAAACACACAAACAAACAAAGTCTTTGTACATTGTTTATCCAGAAACATAGATTTATCATTACTTTTGATGCATCTGCATTTTAGCAACTGTAGGAAGCACGAAGTGTAGTTACATACCAAATAATACACTACAATACTTCTGGCAATCATAATTACAAAAATGGCTACCTTTACCACAGGTCTTTATTTTCTTATGCCATTTAGAACTACTGTCTAGTGTCCTTACCTTTCAGTCTGAGGAACTCCTATTAACATTGCTTGTGGACAGGTTTAATGGTGATGAACTTCCTCAGCTTTTGTTTATCAGAGAATGTCTTACTCTCCCTCATTTTTGAAAGTTTCAACAGATATAAACATTTTGGCTAGCAGTTTTCTTTCAGCATTTAATGTATTTCAAACTATTGCCTTTTTGCCTCCATGGTTTCTGATGAGAAATCTGCATGCAATCTAATTGGGACCCCCTTGTACATAACTCATTACTTCTCTTGCAGATTTCAGAACGCTGTTTATCCTTTGTATTTGATAGTGTGATCAATGTATGACGGGATGTATTTTTCTTCATGTTTATCATGTTTGGTGTCCTCTGGGCTTCTTGGGTGTGAATATTCACATCTTTTGTTAAGTCTGGGAAGTTCTCTGTCATCATTCTTTTGACAATTCCTTCTGCCCCCTTATCTCTTTCTTCTCTCTCTGGTACTCCCATAATGTGTATATTCGTGCATTTGGTGGTGTCTCAGAGGTGCCTATGACTATTTTCACTTTTAATATTTCTATTTTTTTCTTTCTGCTTTTCAGTCTGACTCATTTCAAGTGTCACCTTCAAATTCACTGCTTCTTTCCTCTGTCAGATCCAGTGTACTCTTGAAACCCTCCTGGGCATTTTTCATTTTATTTATTGTGGCCTTCAACTCTAGTAGTTCTGTTTGGTGTCTTTTAAAATTTCTCTTTACTAAGTCTCCTAAATTTCCTATTCATTGTTTCCCTGATATCCTTTCATTTTCTCTTCACTTTCCTTTATAAACTTGAGCATTTTAAAAATCATTTTTAATAGGCTTTGTTTGATATGTCCACATTCTTGTCTTTTTCATGGGTGTTTTCTGTATTTTTATCCTATTCTTTTGGTGGGGCTATCATTTCCTGTTTCTTTGTCTTGTACTTCTTTGCTGCACACTGCAAATATTTTAAAATGTTAACTCTGAGATTTATTACCTGAATGTTTTTTTCTTGGTTTTGTAAACAGCTGATGATAAGACACAGATTTTCTCACACTTTCATCCTATCAGGAAGTCTGCAGGATGAATGCCATGTGCATGGTTTTCCCTGTATTTCTGGGCCTCTCTCTTGCCCTGGGCTTTTGTTTGTTAGTTGTTTTGGAGTTCCCTTGTTTACATGAGTTTGGTTGTCCCCTCTGTTTCCTGGGAGAGAGTCTTCTCTCTCCTGGGTGTTTGAAGATGGCTGGCCTTTTCCCCAGACTATTTGCCTCTCTATTTTCTTACACTCCTTTTATTCTTCCAAGCCACTTTTGCATGGAAGGCAAATCCTGGAAGGTGGGCACATTGGAGAAGAATTTCCCAAGTCAGTTTTTCCTAGCCAAAAAAGGGCCAGAGCTGGAGGAAGGGGGCAGACAAGCTCTAAATTGCCCAGGGGAGGGTATCAGAAAGGATGCCAAGAATATCTCCAATAGCTCCCCAAAGCTGGCTTTCCTGGCATGCCCAGCAAATGCAGCCCTTCAGCTAACTGGCCCCCACAGCCCAAAGGAAGCATAGCACCTTTAAGACTCCATCATTTCTGCCCCTGTAGGGAAATTTGAAACAAGGGCTGCCTTCTCAGTCAGGCCCCCAGTGATGTGAATTCTCTAATCAAAAGTTATGATCAGAGATCAGCTGTGCCCACTCCTGTTCTTTGGGGAGAATTTTTATGTCTTTTCTGTCTCCAGTGAGCTAGCCAGGGTCTGAACCCCAAAGTGGCCTGCTGTCAGAGTGGGATGATGGGCACTGATAACTACTGCTGTGCTGAGAGAATACTTTAATGTTCTGTTTTACCCTGATTTAACAGCTTCTTCGTCCTGCTCTTCCCTGGATGCTATATAGTGTTCTTCTGGCCTCTGGAATTTCAAAATAGTTGTTTCAGACAGTTTTTGGTTGTTTAATGGATGATTTGGTAGAAGGACCCTATTCTGCCATCTTTCTACAAACTTCTGTAGGGTAAAGATACTGTTTTTTATTCACCCAGAACTTATAATGGCACCAGGTATATAGCAGATGTTCCATTAACATTTGTTAAAGGAGTTAAAGATTGCTGAGTATCATCTCCCCCTTCAGAAGAAAATGAGTAACACTTCTAGGCATTCTTTGTTCATGAAGAATGACTGTGATGTCCAGTCTCCATCATATGTTGGTCATCACATGGGCTGGGATAGAATTTGGATATCCTGATCTCATTAATCTCATCAGTGTAAACTTCATAGCTAAATAAGTGCAAGGAGAAAACGTACACGACAAAGAAATAAATAGGTTTGGAAATGTGAAGGTAAATTTTGTTTAATGATCCTTCAAGGCCATCCTCTGACACCTGGACAATGCTGATTGCTAATACCTGAACAGAAATTTAGTGCTTAAAGGCAGTCTTCCTGGGTGATCCAAGAGATTAGCATCCGAGCTGCAGATACCTTCTGGGAGAGCTCTGTAGAAATTTCCACAACTGTCCCATTGACAGGTAAGGATTATGCTCTATCTGGCTCCCAGATAAAGATAATCTTCTTTCCTATGTGGATTAATATATAAACTGAGAGGATATAAAGGGCTAAACAAAGTGGACTGTGGCTTTAGAAGATACGCTCAAAGGAAAAAGAGGAATAATTATGTTCTGGGTGCATTCCTGGGTTGGTGTCTACAATTTGCATGTCTTTGAGAGGTTTTCTTAAGTTGCGTGATGACTAGCTCTGCCCATCTGGTAGTCATCTCAATGAAACTTATCTGAATTACTCTTAGTCAACTGAAGCTGTTGAAGCAAATCTTAGTGATTGCATCAACCTCTGCTGTGAATTAATGAGCACAGGCACTGTCCCCCCATGTTTGCCTCCCTCCCCCACATTAAGGATCACTTCTGGTATATAGTTTAAAAAGAAGAATGCATTTGACACCATTCAAGAGAAAATCCAATTTTGCTTCAAAGATTTTCAGTGTCAACCTTTTCACTGCAAAATTTACCTAGTGCCTGAATAGTCTGCATTCCTCTTGTGCTGTCTATTCAGCATTACTTTCAATTAATTTCAGTCTGAGCTAATCATGATTGCCAGCTATTGAACGAATGCACCACTTTCTGTAACTTCTCTGTGATAATTTAAACACTGTAAGCAGTTTTATTGCATTCTTTTTCTTCCTAAAAATATTCAATCTTTGCAGAGCCCAATCCAAAGGAAAGGAAGAAAATGATTTCACGTTGCATGGGCTATCAAACTTCTTGAACACTTTTTCTAATTCTGAATAACTCAGTATAAAAAGTTCATTTGAAAATGAACCTCATCATTGACTGCATTCTATTTACTTGCTAACTTTATTTTGGAATCTTGACAAAGATAGTATGGGGCTATCTCAAATTAATGTTCCAAGGCAATTAACAATCCAATTAGTTTATTTGAAAGTCTTTAAAGTAGTTAATATGGGGTGAGAAGTAGGTCATGAACAAACATTTAAAATTACTGTCCCTTAAAAACTTTTTTACCTGCGAAAGACGAAGTTTGCTGTTTACCTGGCATGACTTGTTTTCTGCCATATTGATTTCTGAGCTCTAAAGGTATTGGTGAATGGGGATTTGGCATTTCTTTCTCCAACTGAGTGATAGCCATTTTTCCCTTTCTATCAGGTTGCCAAAATCCTCTTCCAAGTTCTTTCTAATGTTCTAAAACACTAATTAAAAAAAAAAAAAAGATAACTATCAATCAGCATAATATTGAAGATTTTCCCAATGTTTGTAACTA
The DNA here is from genome assembly GCF_030445035.2 of Dasypus novemcinctus. Lineage (NCBI taxonomy): Eukaryota > Metazoa > Chordata > Mammalia > Cingulata > Dasypodidae > Dasypus > Dasypus novemcinctus. Next base: position 16,842,982 of record NC_080674.1, on the reverse strand, counting down.
GCGCCAAGACAAGTATAGACAGGACCATAATTTCTTACCCATAATTCTGAAATCTAGAAATATCCGAAGAGTAGAAGTTTTTTCATTACCTTTGGGACAACTTAATTTGGTGGCAAAACTTAACCTGATTTGATGCACAGCTTTTATATTCTATAATATTCTTCTATAGTGTAACTATTCATATCTGTTGCTGAAGAAGTTTTAATGTATTTTAAACAGTGTGGTCCCAGATTCTCTTGTGGGTTTTATTATACCATAGATACCTTTATAAAACCTGAAAAATTATGACTGTTGAAATAAATCTGGCTCCAAGGGTTTGAGTTAAGGGATTGAAACTGTGACAGTCATGTGTTTTCACTTACCTGGTAATTTTAAGTCAAAGTCATTGGGCAAAGGGAAAGACAAAACCAGGGATGAGATTTTAAAGGGTCAACAGCTGCAGTGACCTGGTTTGCTCTGTACTTCAACAGCAAGTTTCCTGACAACCACGAGCATCCCCATGTGAACACCAGTCTCCCCTGGCAAGAATATGAAATGAAGCTCAACCTGTTACCAACATATTGCTTTATTTCTTGGTGGTAGTAAATTAAGGCTTTCTAGAGTCATACAGCACGCAGTGATTTGAACATAGAATTAAAAAAAAAAAAAAGAGCATTCAATTTAGCAGAGCCAGGAAGGAAGCAATGTTTTACAACAGATAAATTTCCTAATGAGACCTTTTGCTTGGTCTCTAAAAATTTGCAGAGTTGTTTCCCCAGTAACCTCCATCATAGATTCCTACCGCCAGGGGGAGCAGAATGGATGAAGAGAAAACTGGGAGAAAGGGAGAAAGTGGAAAGAGAGTATGTCCTGGGCAATCAATGTGAAAAGTCTGCTTTGTCTGGTATTTGGAAGAGGGTTTAGGTGATGTGGTCAAGTGGCGGCAATAAAGAAATTCATCATGAGATAACCCTTCTCTGTTTCAGGGCGCCATTTTGGATATCCCTTCTTATTCCAGGAGTATTAAATTAGCTCACTTGGAGCACCCCAATGCCAAGGGTTAGGGGCAATCCTGTGGGACTCTTAAATCTTGAAATGTTGGACAGGGTCACAAATCACAAAGCTGGGGATTCCAACTTCAATCTCCTTCACCTTTCTCAATGTATGGCCTTCTCTAGAGACTGTTTCCAGATGGGCAATTCCTAGCCTCCACCTCCAATCCATGGCACACGGCTTTGATTGCATATTTAAGCTGGTGATGTTGATTGAACAAGAGGCCATGATTCCTATGACACGTAAAACAACCTCCCGGGCAGATACCACCTCACTCTAACTCTACCTTCCCAACATAAGACAAAGGAAGCGCATGGGAGCCTACAGTGGGAGTGCAGTTGTCGAGCGCTGTGTAAGCCTGATCAGAAACAAAGTCAGCATGATTGGTTTGGACATCAGAGGTTCTGTGTTTGGATGGAAGACCCTGTTAAGAAGGAAATGCAGATGGGCTATTTCAACAGTGATGAAGAAGGAACTTGGCCACAGAATAATTTAGGAAAGGCCGTATGTATATTAAGAAAAGGCATCTGAATGCCAGTAGAATTTCTTCTGGCTTCCTGATTCCATACAAATGAGGCTAGTCAATGGATTTCTATCCAATAGGACCATTTGAAATTCATATTTGGCAAGGATTTTAATGTTCTATTCCAAGAGCCTGGTAGGTCTTATCAACGTGTTCCCCCTGCCATTTGTCTGGCATTTCTGTGTACACAGCATTTAAAACATCTGGACTTCTGCTTTCCATTTTTTGAAGGAAAACATGCAAGCAGTCTCAGGGGGAGGCACACAAGGTAGCAATGTGCATAATAAACACTTACAAACTTAACCCCAACAGGCTTCATATAATGAAGTCTGGGTGCATAAAGAAGTAAAGAGATGAGAAAAGCAGCATTGCAATCTGAATGACAAGGAATTGAGGAACCAGTCCCTGGCAGCTGGAGGACAGATGTGCCTGTTGCATGCCACATGTGCCTTAGGGGTATTAGAAAAATCTTTGAGGACATGGGTTCACTTGGGCCTTGCTTGTTGATTAAAAACTGTGTCTTTCCTCTGATTTGAAAGCACCCAGACAGGGCAACTTAACTGTGGGATGTGGGATCTGCTGTGATTAGGACTTCCCGGGGCCTTCCTAAGCTGGTACGGAGAGGGGTAAAGTGGAAGGTCCAAGTGCATAGATGCCATAGTGTCCAGCAAGGCAGAGATGATGGGCAAAAGACACCCCCCAGCCTCCCCAAACAAACAAACAAGGACATGGGCGAGGTTGAGATTGGACCAAAGGACAACTGGGAACCTTTGTGCACTGACAGCAGGTCAGAATCTCTGGGAAACACAGGCCAGCTACAGAATCAGTGCTCTTGGAAGAGGTAGATTCCCCGTGAGCGTCATGCCAGGGTGCTTCTGTTCCTCGGTATCGCTGGTCCCTCAATTCTAAAATGGGCACGAAGCTTATCCTCGAGCTGGAAGCCCTGATTCAGTGCTGGGCGCTGGGACCGGGAGAGCTGAAGTGCTTTGCCCAAGGTTCCATAGTGGAACTGGGGAAAGAGTGCAGTTCTCCTCCTCTACCGTGATGCTCGCTAATGGATCCTTTAAACAGGTTTGGGAAGCATTTTGTATACATAAAGTGCTATGACGTTTATTTATTTGCTTGGGTGTGGGCTTGAAGAGTGTGGTTAGGCCAACCAAGCAGCCTGAAGAGGAGGCTACAGAGCTCATTGTTATTCGGCTGCTTTGTGGTGGAGGCTGCTGTTTCTGGGGTGGGGAGGCATGGTGTGTGGAGGTCTGGGGGAGGCAGGGAACAGGGCAGCGAGAGAGAGGGGCAGTTTCTACCGACTCTTAATTAGCCTGCTGAGCTTACCTCTTTTGGACCAAGAGAAACTCTACAAATAACCCGATCCCAAAAAACTGTTTCCTGTAATGGAAACGTGTGGCTTTTTCCTTCTTTCCTTTGACCTCAGTTGCCCATGAGAAACTTGGGAGGGGGTGAGGGAAAGGACAGAGCCGTTAGGAGTGGGTGGGTGCCCTGTGCTTACATATGCTGCTTTTTTTTTTTTTTTTCTTTTCGTTTTGTTCACGTTTGTAGGAAAACAACCGCCGGGCGGCAGGCGTCCTGTTCAGAAGAAGGCGGGGTTGGTGTGCTCGATGACGCAGCGCTTGCAGTGGCGTTTCACAAACCGCAGGGCCTCCACCGAGACCTCGCAGTCCTGGACGTTGAGCATCTGCAGGTCAAAGCAGTTGGCGGCCACGATCTGCAGGCCCTGGCCCGTGATGCTCTCGCACGACTTGAGGCTGAGCCGCTTGAGGTTGAAGCAGTTCAGGGCCAGGCACTCGAGCCCCGTGTCGGACACCAGCGGGCACTTGCCGATGTCCAGCGACTTGAGCTTGGCGCAGTTCTTGGCGAGGTACTCGACGCCGTGGTCCGTGATGCCCTCGCAGCCCCGCGCGTTGAGGTAGCGCAGCTTGCCGCAGAACTTGGCCACGTAGCGGATGCCCACGTCGGTGACGCGGGCGCAGTGCGCGATGCTGAGGTACCGCAGGCGCGCCTCCAGCTTGGCGATCTCGCGCAGGCCGAAGTCGCTGACGAAGCGGCAGTCGCTGACGCTCAGCTCCTTGATGGACGTGCAGTAGATCATCAGGTAGCGGAGGCCCTCGTCGGTGAGGCGGACGCAGCGGCGCAGGTACAGGTGCGTGAGCTGCGTGCAGTGCGCGGCGATGGTGTGCAGGCCCTCGTCCTCCAGCACGAAGCAGTCCGTCATGTCCAGGTAGCGGATGGAAATCTGTTTGCCATGCAAGGGGGACAGTTTAATGGAGGCCTCCCGGGTCAAGCTGATGCAGGTCACTTTGGAGCACCCTACACAAAAAGACAGAACACACGCTCAGAGGCCCCACTGCGGACGGGGGGAGGGGGGGCGCGCTCGGGGGTTCCCGGGACTGATTTCTACCCCGTCCCCAAGCTGGTCCCAGAGTTACCTCGTCTTGCCTTGGCTCCCACCGAGCATGAAGGCGAGAATGGTTTCTCCATTTTCATTAGATTATTGAAATATTATGATGATCTGGGTTTCAGGAAGATTCCTGGGCATTAAGGAAGGCCAGGGTTCCAACTCCTGATCCATTCCTAGTGGCCTGACAAGGGGGCAAATGAATCCTTCCGAATGTTTTTTTTTTTTTTTTTTTTTTTAAATCTCAAAAGGGATATAGTCATATTCCCTACAAGATATTAGGGAAGATAAAATGGAACAATGTGCCTAATCCTGACGGGAACGGTCTGGAAACTCACTAAAGGTTAGTTCTTGCCCACACTGGTCTGGTACTTCTGGACCACAGAAGGAAGAGGCAAGAGAGACGGTTTCAGATACCACTTGGGAGCCTGAGCTTGTGTTGCTGAGCTTGTGTTGTTGGGGTGGGAGTCACATCGGGGTCAAGTCTACTTTTTTTGGCCTTTAGGCAGGTTGTTTAATTTTCCTGACTCTGCACACTGTCCGCTAGGAAAGTGGAATAGCTGGCATGTCTCCTTTATAGGAGTATAATGAGGATGCACTGATATCATGGATGTAAACTTACCTTAAAAACTCTCTGGGAAAGACAAGTGTCATTATTCTAACTGTTGAATCATTCTAGGAAGAACACCTGTGTCATCTGGACTAATGCTACAACCCTCAAGCAGTCTACCTGCCCTGCCTTCTCCCATCTCCCCAGCCTACTCTCCACAAGCTGCCCAAGGGATCCTGGAAAGCATAACTCAATTCCTGTTACTCATCTTCTCAAAGACTCCTGATGGTGCTCCGTCTCTCCAAGTGCAAAGGCTGACATCTAACGGGGCTCCCAAGGACCCTCATGACTAGCCCACGCTCCTGTCCTCTTGGACCTCACCCCTTTACCTTGCTCCTCTGGCCACACTGGCCTCCTTACTGTTTCCCAAACCCCTCAAGTCCTCTTCATTCAGAGGGTCTTTGCCCTGGAAAGGGCTTCACCGTAGAGCCCAGCGCATCCTCCTCCACTTTCTGTAGATGTCTGTGCAAATGTCAGTTTATGGAACAATTCTCCACTGACCACCCCATTAAAAGCTGGCATCCTCTCCCTACTCCCCGGTAGCTTTATTACCCTTTAATCATTCTGTGACATATGTGTGTGTGTGTGTTCAATTTGTTATTTGCTGTTTCCTCATTCTGGAATGTAAGCTCCTGACAAAAGGGATTCTGGGCAGGTCAAAGCCGTATCCCTCAAGCCTGGTTCACAGCTGATGCTCAGTATTTTGTTGAATGAATGTAGAGTCGAATCTTCTACAGGAGGACCAGATGGGATAATACAACTTCTGAATTTGGAATGTCCTCAGGAGTTTGACCTCGGCTGGACTCCCATTTTATAGGTAAGAGAATTAATGCCCAGGCAGACATCTTTAGGTGCTTGCTAAACACTGTCTCAGGCCTCTCTTTCTCTAAAAACGTACATGTATAAATTATATATATATATACACACACATCATATATAATAATTATAAATTTCTATATCATATATGAAATGTCATTTCATTGCATATGCTGTCATTATGTATTATCTATAAATATGTACAGCATATTTATAGCATATAAACATAAATACCAAATATGCATACATAAATATGTATTATACAAATAAACCTATATATATATCATTCCACTGCACAGACTGTGCATATATTTTTTTCATTTTCTCTCTGTATATGTGTTTTTGCATTTCTGCTCTGCTCATCTCAGATTCCGCTGGCAGTTCTAAAGCCAGGTGCCTCGGTGCAAGCACTCCGCTCCCTTAGCTGTTCAAGGCAATATCCAAGGCTTCCCAGCAGCCACACGATAGTGCTGAAGGGGCCATTCCTGCCATCTCTTGGCAAGCTGCCCAGGAAATTCTAATAAAATTCAAGTCCTGGGAATAATGAGGTTAAGAAAGCCCACGTGCCACCAAGTCAAAGAATTTCAGTAAGGAATTAAACATACCATCCGGCACTCGAGAACCCAAATGCGGTTTCTCAGAGGCTGCCCACGCTGCTCCAGTGAACCCTGGTCTGCTTTTGTAGAGGGTGGGTAGTGCCCCTCACCCTTAGCTCTGAAAGCTCCCTTCATTTCCAGTCTCTTTCTTTGACTGCCTGCAATCCTGCTTACCTTCCAAAGGTGATTACTTAATTTATGCTTACAATAGTGGTTGCCTGTGTATACACTTAGTTTTTCAAGCTCATCCCTAAACAGTTAACTTAAGTCCCCTCCATCCCCCTTTAAAAAAAAATCTAACAAAATATCAATCTGCTACATTCCAGAAAGGATACTATATTTGGTTCAGGAAAATACATACCTTGATTTTGAAAGAGTGTCTCCAATTTAATAAAATACTAGTTTTAGCTCAGTTTTGGTGAGGAGACATACTTATATGCTTATTATTTTATTTATTTTATTTTTTAATTATTAATTTAGAGCAATACTTTTTAAATTGTAGATTTAGCCTAATTCTTTAGATTTGCAAAATTTTGGTTAAAAAGAAAATAAATTGGTTCCTGGCTTAGTAGATAATATATATGGCTAGTTCATGTATTCATTCAGTATAGGCATGGAAAGAACTTTAGAAATCATCCAATTTAATCTTCATTTTAAAAAGACATAGCATCTCTAGCTCACTGAGATGATGATTTGCAGAGTTAGATAAGGAGAAAAGTTTTTTTCTTCCTAACCTAAGCTTCAATTTTAGGAGGGAAGGTAAGAAATGACTAGGATATAGCATAAAATTGATGAATTGTATGAGGGATTTATAGAAGATGTGGCCATGAAGTGAACATTCAGATGCTGGGGGAATTAGAAGTGTTTGTGGAAGTGGTAAGATCTCAGGAGATTCTTGAAAGAGAGGAATAATTTGGATTTTCAGGTATGGAATAAAAGGTAGCCCAGGTAGTAAGGTGGTAGCACAAGCAAACCCAAGAGACATGACAGCATAGGGCATGCCCGTTAGGGGAGAGCAGTGTGCACAGGTGGAACTGAGGGTGGATTTTATTGGAAACTAAGACAGGTGCCTGCCATAACTACCAGGCAAGGAGAAGGAATATTATACAACAGGTCATGGACAATATAGATTAATCAAATCTGTGGAATTTCTTCAATTAATTCCAGATTTGGTTCTGCTTTCATGAAAATGCTCTTAAATACCACTTCCTTGCATTATTTAAGTGATTATTTCTACCTTCTTTGGGATGCAAGACGGACCAACTGCTGACTTCCAAGCTTGTTAATTACAATGATCAACAACAACTCTGATTCATTAAGTGCTTACTACATGGTTCTTAGCAGAACTTTCCTGTGAGGACTTAACATGTATTAACTCATTTAATCTCCCCAACCACCCCATTTTTACTGGTGAGGAAATCTGAATTAATGCACTACCAATTCCTAAAGCTTGCTTGGAGTGTTTACCAGTGGCAATTTTGTTTCAACCTTTTAGAGGTCAAGGCCACTATTTTGGGCTCTAACATCCTTTGTTCATTTAATTACAATATCGTAAAGTGCAAAGAAAAAATATGCCTTTTCCTGCCTTTATGAAGCTCAGAATTGAATTGAGAGAAAGGAACCTGGAAATATACAAACACCCAATTGCAAAACCTAGCAATGCTCTACCTCCTCACGTTCAAAAGGCAGGATGCCAGGAGGAAACACAAGTGACTGGGGGTGAGTGGATAGGGAAAGTCTTCCTTGGGTGATGCTTGGACTGGGGCCTGAGCAATGAGAAGCCTGTTTAGAGAGTTGGAGGGGGGGGGAATGGGGAACAGCATGGCAAGTCAGCGACGTACCCATATATCCCAGTGTGTGCAGGTAGGATGTATCTGGGGGAAATGCAAGGGGTTCAGTGGGAGAGAGCCTGGGGCTTACATAGAAAAGGGGCGAGTTCTGAGAAGGGGAAGCTTACTGGAGGTCTTACATGCTTTGCTGAGGAACATGAATTTTTCCGATAGGTTATGGGAGGCCATTGGAGATTTGCCCTGAGTGGTCCAATTTGCAGTTTGGAAAAAAATCTCTCTGGAGTTAGGTTTTGTGGATGGTGGCTTTAGGGGTTGACATGGGACTAAGGAGACTAGTTGGTGAGGAAAGAATCCAGGCAAGGAGCTGGAGGAGAGGGACACACTCAGGGTACTGAAAAAGGAGAATCAGCTGGTGGGATATAAGAGATTAGGATGAGAGTGAAGGATGACACCCAGATCTCCAGTTGGGGAGGGTCTTTTAGGAAAAATTTCATTGGCAATTTGCCAAAGAGACCATAATTATAGTATTTTATACTTAAAGATGGTTTGAATTCAGTATATTCCATTGATTATTAAGTACATTCTTAATACATGCTAACAGGTGAAACACCTCTGCTACTTAAAGTGATTTTCAATGACTTGAAAACAGCTTTCAAGACAGGCATTTCTGCCTTGTTGGGAAAGACAGGCAGTTTCGTGTCCTCCAGGGGAGTTCAGTTCTAGACCAGCAGATGACATTTCCAAAGTCATGTTTACTGTCATTGAGAAGATGGCCATTGTCAGTAGCCTGCTGTAAAAATCAAGGAGAAAGAGGCATAGGTGAAGTCAGTTCTGGCAGCCCCTGCATCTCTCCACAGCCACATTGTTTCCAGACACTCCCTCAGAACGGGAGGGCACTTCTCAGAGGTGGTGCTGACAAATCTATGCTTATGGCTTGCTGGGTCTTCCAAATCCACTTGGTGGTAAACTCCCTCCCCCTTGCCTGGAATTCTGTGTTCTTCCCTTGGGGAGCCTCTGATTTCCCTTGTTCCAGTTTCTAAGAATGTCAGATCCCAAGGGGTCCTTGAGAGGATATACTTGAATGAAATATACGTGAACCTGGAAATGAGGATGATAGAGAGCAAGGCCACCGAGGCTTCACTAATGGTTAGGGGTCAGTCATGCTGCAACCCCAGGGATTTCCATCCCCTGACAGCCAAAGCTGTCCCTGCTCTTCTGAATTCCAAAAAGACTCCCAAAACAAGGCTGGCTGCTGTGCAGCCTATCTAAGGGTGCACGGAAAACCCCTTTCACAAAGATGGGGATTCCCAAACAAATCACTTTCTGTAACCGAGAAAAGGACAGGAAATGAGGGGTTTATAAAATAGGTCCACAATGCTCAGAATCTTAGAACGTTAGAGAACACTGTCCTTTGCCTCTTTTTCTTTTTAATCGGAGAGGAAACACATTTGGAAAAGCTGCGAATTGTCCCAAATCACAAGGCTTTGGAACTAGTTTCCACCACATCACAATGCTTTCTCTTTCCAGAATTCCTTGGAGGAAAAATGTAAGAAAACCTCCTGGTTTCCTGTTTCTTTATGCCAACGACTGCTCACGGCTAACTGAACATACGGTTGCTATGGTTTTGTCCTGAAGCCAGCTGAAGAAGGGGGAGCAACGAGTTGCTTTCCAGAAAGGAAAAGAATCTGCACAAAAGGATTGACTGTCATCTGAAATATTTTCAGATGTCAGCTTTCGAAAAAGCGAGCAAACTGAGAGAGCCGGATTTTACCTCAAGATTTTGTTAGAGGGTATCATTTACCTCAGATACTTGTAAATCCCAAATTCGGCTTATTCGCCTGTCAAATTGGTTTTCACTTCTCGACCCCTCCCTGAGGTTGTGGCTCATGCTGTCCATTTCTTTAACTCCCTGGCGCATCTCACACATTTGCGCCTCTCAAATGTCCACCCTTTGACTGGCCAGCGGAGGAGATAAAGCCTTAAAGACCGTTAGTCCGGTAGGATTATGTCTGGCGCCAAAGTGTGCGTCTGGGCTTTAATTCTTCCTGCCTCAGGGAGGTTTCCAAGCAAAGCGGCCATGCTGGGATTTCCTTCAATTTTTAAAAGGAAAAGCTTGGGCTTAATGGGCCTTGCCCTTGCCCTGTGAGCTGGAGAACTTGGTTTAAGAAAAGATACAAATTAATCCAGGGCTGGGGAGTGTGGGGTGAAACAGAAAGAGACAATTTCACCAAAGACGAATTTTTACAGCGTCTGTAAAACGGCAAAGGCTCGTGAGCGCAGCCCACGGCTGGATGTTTTACTATCCAGGGTGGGCCCAGTGAGGCCTGCAGCACAGAAGCACGCAGGGGGGCCTAGAGCACAGACAGGGCGCTGGGTGCTGGGGCCCTGGGACGAGTGCGAGGAAGGGCCGTTTCTAAACAGTGTGTGTGCGTTTGATATTTGATTCCCGTTTATCTATGATTAGAAATTTGGCTCCCATCATCTATGGTTTCTCTGTATTAACCGTGAGGGCTAGGGAGAGGAGAGACATTCAGAAATCACACGAAGCTGTACTACCATCGCTCCTCTAAGACAGGGCTTCTGAACCAGGGGCCCAAATCTGCTTATCTCCGTTTTTAGTAAAAGGACAGCAGGCCTCAGCCTCAGTCTCTGACAGGCAGCAGGATTCAGATTACATTTAAATATTAGTTTTAATAAATCTTTATTTAAAAAATTGTTACCTATTTCTGGTGAGCAATACTGGTTTTCAATGTAAGGGAATGTTAACAATTGTTTGCCTTTAAACGGTAATTAAAATTTACTCTAAAAATAATAAGTGAATAATAGTACAGGTGGTGAGTAGATAAGGTCATAATGTGACAGTGGCATGTGCCTGTCTTAAAATTAGGAAACACTGTTGAGGGGGAAAGATCATTGGACACAGGTAAGCCTGATTCCTATCTCTGCTCCACTGTGTGCAAGTTGCATCATCTGGGGCAAGCCATTTATTCTTTTGTAAATGGAATAATTCTACCTCCTCATGGAAGTGCTAAGAGGATTCTCTGAGATATGCACAAAAGGTGCTATTGTTACCAGTAGGGACATTTGTGGAAAAGCTGTACAACCTCCCCTGAGGACTTCATGGGGCTTTGTTTTTAGGGACATATTCTGGATTCGCTGGTACAGTACCTTTTTACATATTCCTTGCTGTGGCCTCCATAAATCTTTGAAATGTCTTTAATGCTGAAAGCACACACCAAGACCCATGGCTGGCGCACAATGAACTTACTCTTGGTTAACAAAATAGTCACTGAATTTACTGGTAAAAGAATATGTTAACTGTGAAAGCCTTTTCTCAGTTTATTTAATAAACTGTACCTATGACCTGGTGGACTACCAGCTTCTTGAAATTTCTCCTGTGACTTTTGCAACACCACTGTCCCCTCTGCTTTTCCTTTCTTCCTCTCAGGTGCCATTTACTATTGCTCCTTTGTGGTGGGCTCCTGACCCTGCTGCTCCCCAAGGGTTCCCCCTTAACTCTTCTCTGTTCCCATGTGGCCTCTCCCTGGGCCAGGGGTTCTTAACCACTGGCCCACAGACCCCTTCAGAGGGTCTGTGAGCTTGAATTGAAAAAACAAAAATCAACTTATCTTTATTTTCTTTGACTTCTAAGTGAAACCTAGCATATCTTTCACTTATGAATGCATGCAATAAATGACAGCAGTATTCATTTCATATCACATTACAGTTGTTGCGTATCTCGAAAAATCGCTCACGCTCATCCATGCTTAGACATTAGGGGAGTCATTAGACCCGATGCTAGTTGAGTGTCATAAAACTATCTGCCTCTACATTCTGAGAAGGGGTCCGTGGTTTTCACCTGACTTGGCAAAGGGGTCCACGGAACAAAAGGCTAAGAACTCCTGCTCTAAGAAGCTGGCATTGTTTGAGGAAAGGAATGCCTCTGGCCTCTGGGGTCACCACGGCATAGAGACCCACCCACCCTCCATCTCCAGTGCCAGCCAGGAAGGGACCCTCTGTGGTGGCCACACAGTCTCCGGCGTGGACATGGGACTGGTGAAGGCCCCACTGAGGAGGGTCGGGCCATTTACCTGATACATCCAGGTGCTCCAGATTGGGACAGAGGGACACCACGTCAAAGACGGCCTCGTTGGAGATATTGTAGCAGCCCGAGACTTCCAGCTGCCGCAGCTCGGGGCAGCACTGGGCGATGGTGTAAAGCCCGCGGTCTGTGAGCCGCCTGCAGCCACTGACAGTCACCGTTTCCAGCATGAGACAGACGTTGGGTGTGTCCTGGCAGAGCCTGCGGGTGAGCACCTTGAGCGCGCGGTCCACGTTGATGGTCTCGCCCGTGAGGCGGATAGTCCTCCAGAGCCGGGGGTCCCAGGCCAGGTTGTACCAGCGGCGGCACACGCGGGCGCAGCGGCACAGCTGGTTGGTGGGAAGGAAGGAGAAGACCTGGAGCATGGAGTGGTCCGGCAGCCGGTCGATGCTGGCCTGCTCCTTCTGGGGTCTGGAGGCGAGCCGGATGAGCGGGTGCGTGAGGCGCGTGGGAGGTGGGGAGTGGACCATGGCCACTGTCTCCCCGGTGATGGAGGACGAGGAGGTGGACGAGCCCTTTCCATTCTGAAATCCGGGCAAAGCGGGCGGACATATCAGGGCTGGGCTGGGCGTGCTCAGGGTGCGCATGCTCAGGTCGGAGTCTGGCAAAGGACAGAGAACAGGGGTTAGCTCGGGCCTTGGCAGAGCCTTGGGCAGGGAGGACGCATGGAGTGCTCGGAGATCCACGGGGGATATTGCCTGCATTCCACTGACAAATGTCCAGGGCAGACTCCTGCTCAATGAGCAGCCAGGGGCAGAAGCACAAGGCAAGTTCTACCCATTCCAGAAAGTTGCTAATCCACAATCACCTCTGCACAAGGGGCTGGCCAACTTCTCCCAAGGCCAGATACTAAATGCTCTAGGCTTTGCGCCCTGTATGTTCCCCGTTGCAATGACCCAACTCTGTCATGGGAGTACAGATGTGGTTGTAAATGGTCTGTAAATATAACACGGGTGTGGCTGTTTCAATAAAGCTTGAACTCTACAATCAGGCCAGCTGGATTTTGCCCTTGGGCCATAGGTCACTGACCTCTGATCTACACTACTGGTAGGTTCTCTAAAGGGCACAACTTCAAAATTTCATTAGTTCCATTTTGGGGAGAAACCTAATATATACGCCAACTGATTTACTTTCCTAAATTATATTTTGGTTAGGTGGAGGATTGTTTCCTTTGTAATCGAGGGGACTGAGGATCTGAAGAAGTGACCAGAGAGTGGGGATAGGCAACATATGCTGTTGCCTGCTCTCCCTTTCCCCAGCATCCAGTCCCCTTGCTGTTGAGAACAGTGCTCCAGGGCCTCTGCTGGTCCAGGAGCTCAAGGGGCTCCACCGGCAGCCCTGGGAGAGCCCCCCTGCTCTCTCAGACCAGGCACTTGGACTGTTGTTGGGTCCTGAATCATGCTCCCCACAGAAGTCATGTTTGGGTACCAAGCCCTGGTCCTTTGGGCGGACCCACTGAAAATAGGACCTCTTGAAGATGTTATTGTGGCCCAGTTAATCAGGCTGGGCTTTAATCTGAATTACTGAAAGTCCTATATAAGCAGAATGAAAGTCAGAGAGAGAGAAAAAGAGGAGCCATGGGGTACAGCCAGGGGTCAATGGAACCCAGAGGAGAAAGGAGAAGACGTTCTGTGTGCATTGCCATGTGCCGAAGAGCCAAGGAACCCCAAAGGCTGTGGGCCAGCCAGAAGACGCCAACCCTGCCAGGGAGCAAGCCCTCTAGCTTCTGAAACTAGGAACCAACACATCCTGTTGTGGAACCAACCCATGGTAAGGAATTTGTTTCAGCAGCCAGGAAACTAATACCATGGTATTTCCAGGCCTTGAATATCTGTAAAAGTACTTGTTTTTGCTCTTTATTAACAACCCCAACCCCTTTGCATTTAAACAATGAAATCATATTCTGTTCACTAGAAATAAAAAGGTAGCCTTTTGAGGACACAGTAGTTTTAAGTTTAGGAAGGATTAGGAATTCTTTAAAATTCCATTTTTAGAAGAATACTCATTTCAAATATGTATATGTATGTAAATTAGGAAGAATGTATTCTCTTCCTTAAGAAATATATTTTATATAGTTTACATATATATGTACGCTAGAGAGAGAATGAATTTATTTCTAAAATATGACTTCCTTCATCTGTAGAATAAGTTGGGCTAGATGATTTTCTAAGGTCAGGTCCAGCTCCAACTCCAATTATAAATTAAATGAAAGTTCTACCCTTGTGTCCTATACCACATTTTATACCTGGAAATTAACACTCATAATACTTTTAACACTTTTTGAAGGCATTAGCCCAGCATCTTACATCAAGACCACGCACTTTAAGACTATTGCAGATATGTGAGGATATGTATGTGTACATATGTGTGTATCCTTCATACCAGTAGGACCTTGTTTTATACAACCAATACATTCCAAGACCCTTCAGCTAAGCTGAAAATCATGCATAATAGTAAACTCCATTATTTAATAAGTATTTCTTATACGAACATCCCTAGCACATATTTTTAAAATAAATAAGGCAAATAAGCACTCTAGTAACTATAAATAAAATTAGTCATAGAAATAATTTTTACAAATTTTAATTTTCTCTCTCTGCCTTAATATTTATTGTCAATCACGTATACCTGAATTTGCAGGGTCCTACTGTGTATTATAAATTAGAATCTCATCTCAACAGTGTATTAGTTTGTGTGATCATAGTCTAAATTATAGGTGAAAAAGGAAAAATGAAGGAATAAGAATATATTTTTCCAGTTCTTGCTAAAATTCTTTTAAGGATAATCAGATCAATAACTGAAAGGAACATCAACTCAATTCATGCTGACACAACAGTAAATGACAGTGAGTAGGAAAAGGGGAACATAAGAAGATTTCAAAGTAAAATGCTTAGTTATAGCACAGCCCAGAAATGTGACTGGGAATAAATATTCCCAGTGCAACTCTCAACTAATGGATGACAGAAGTCAGTGGATAAATACTATAGCTTTGCTCCTCAGAAGGGGAATTGTGAGGCACATTCTTTAAGAGTTCTCAGAGCATCCCTAGCATGCTAGAGCTCCAGTTGCCCACACCAGTAACCAGCTCAAGAATGTACATCCCACTGATTTTCCCATTCTCTGACTTATTCACCCTGCTCCCTTAATCCAAGATGAATTTTCTCTCCCATAAACTACCTATGCTAAGTCCTTGTCTCAGGTTCTGCCTTCAGGGGATTAAAAATAAGACACCCATTAACTGTAAATAAAGATTCCCATTTTCTTGGAAGAGTGGAAGAACCAACTGGTCTATCAGCACTTTCTAGTCACCTCATGTTACAATGTTCTTAGGATTAAGTCAAGGTAGCAGGGTTGGACAACTGCCCAAGGCTGACTGGACAGTGTCCCAGGATCTCAGGTCATTTCATAAGATAGCAAGACATGTCCTGCCCTGTCTCTTAATTATTCTATCTTGAGAAAACTCTCACACCTGCCCCAATCACTCTCTTTTCATATCACCACTCTTCCCAGGTTTATTTTGTTGCGTTGCTTTTGTCATCTTTCTCCTCCAACTTCACTTGAAGTGGGGAACTTCATTTTCTTCATCCCAGCACTGCTAGGTCATAGAATTGTGCCCAGAAGATTCTCAATAATTATTTCTTAAAATGACTGACTGGTGAAAATGAATGAATGAATGCATAAATGGATGTATGTGTGAGAGATATTGTAGCTCCTTCCTCTCAAATGAAAACATGAAAGAAGCAAGTTACCATGAAGGGAGAGGGTCACTCAATGCATGGTTGAACCCACAGGGGGACTAGGACTCGGTCACCTTGTCACTGCTGGGCATATTATGAAAACCTTATCTTCTCATAACAAGCACAGTCAACATGGAGAAAGAACATGAAGAAGCGCATAGAAAAACCGAAGAGAATGTAAGATAGTCATTAGAATGTTACCAAGAGTAGGACAAGTAGACAGAGGAGTGTTGTCCCCAGCTCAGACTGAAACACATATGAATATACCAAATTATAACATGCATCACCTTAGAAAACCAATTTATTAAATCTGTATATGGAAAAATGATGCATTGGTGACTTATCTCTCTTATTAAGAGCTGATGTTTATTTACAGCTTATTTTTCCATAGATAGGCCACAAGTCTCCAAATGGATGGCTCAGTAAATTTTCATAAAAGTGCCATAGGTTGTAGGTGAACTTTTGTGATTCCCAGGATAATTGTGAAGATTACATGAATTACTGTTATGTACAGGGTTTGTCTCATGGTGAGTGCTCAGTATTAGAATTGTTTGTGTCCATGTTCTAGCCCATCTGAATTATTTTCCATTTCTTAAAAATGGCCTACACATGTCCACACTTTGCTCATGGAGGAACTAGAAATCAAGGTTCTCCCATGCCCTGATTTCTGCCTCTTGAAATACAAATACCTTTTGGGACTGAGTGCAAAGGCTACTTCCTCTAAGAAGATTTTTCCTGGTGTCTTTGAGATGCGATCCCTTCCCTTTGGAAACACCCATCCTTTGTTACACAAAATTTATCTTTCCCTTATGTGGTTGATTATGCCATTTTTCTCTGTTTTGCACCCCTCCAGATACCTCCACATCCTTTGTTGCTCCTTCTTGAAAGAGTGCATATTTTGGCTGTTGAGTGACGTTGGGCTTGGCCATGTGACTTGTTTTGGTCAAAGGGATGTTAGGGGATGTGATGACAGCAAAGGGATAAATGTATTTGTGTGGTCAGGCCAACCCTCTTGTGCATCTACAGTGGCCATGAGAAGAACATGCCCAGCTGGCCCACTGGTCTTGGGATGATGCCAGACACATGGAGCAGACTTGGGTCCAACCTGCAGCTGAGAGTCAAGTTCAACCAAGCGCAACCTGGATCAACCAACGCCCAGATAAACAGCCAATCTGTGTGAGAGAACAACTAATTCTTTAAGCCTCTGAGTTTGGGGGTGATTTGTGACACAGCATAACTGTGGCTATTCCTACTCTTAGGCTACAAACTCCTGGGAGTCAAGGATTAGATCTTTTTCTTACTCACGTCCTGGCAGCACCTGACACAGGTTATGGTACATAGTAGGTGCACAACCAATGTCTTGAATCGAATGGAAATACTTGTATGTTTAAAAAAATAATTTATAGTTTGGCATATGCTTCTCTATTCCAGGTAATATACATTCTTCATTTTAAGTCATTCATAAGAAAAAAAAATATTTTTCTCTTTTGTAATCACCTAAAATGGAAAGCAAACCTTAAAAGAAAAGCTTAAATGTAAACCAGTTGACTTCAGAACTGCCAGCCAAGCTACCATGTAGCAACCTCCATCATCACCAGCCCTCAGGGAATTGCCTGAAGTCAGTTTCCTTAGGAGGCAGGTGAACCACTTGTTCCAGTCAGGAGGGAAGGGCCGGCTCAGGGAAGGGCTGTCAGCTCTGCATTTTAGCAGCTCTGGGGCTCTAAAGTCTCTCTCCTGCCTGCCTTGGTTGCATTCATCTTGAAAAGGAAAACACTTCACAGTGCCCTGTGGATGCACTGCTCAGCGCTAGACCCTGAGGAATGAAATATACCGAGTGCCTGGGGGAGAGGGAGTTGGGTTTCCAAAACCTGCTCTGTAACTGATTCACTTTTCTTCACTCCCAGCACTGACTGGATAAGGCAGATACATCCAGATTGCCTGACATGCTGTGCCGTTAGTAAAACTTTTACTTTTTACTTTTATTTTTCTTGGCTAACAAACATACCTGAGTGGGAAAGGGATTCACACTCAGAAAGAAATTGCAGCCTCACATAACTGTGAGGATCATTTTGCCGTGGGGAGGATTCAGGAGCTCGGTAATAGATCTTTTCTCCCTCCAGTCTCTATTCTGGAATTCTTCTGGGGGTAGCTTAGTGGCAGGATTCTCAGCAGTAAGTAGGCATAGCTCTTCACAACTCACAGAAGTGGGAGGTGGTGGTGAAGCAGGTGAGGCTAGGAGGTTTCTGCCAGGAAAGCTGAATGCCTCTTTTGCCAGGGTATACATCAGGACTTTCTGGATCTTTCCTAGTTATTCTATAGGATCAAGAACTCCCAGAAAACAACGCTCTTACCTGAATAAGTAGCACCCATTAATTAAAAAAATAATAATGATAACAACTAGACATGTGCAGCCTAAAAAACTTTCAAAAAAAATACTTTTAAAACTGATCTTTCCCCAAATAAATACACACTCACACACACACATATCAATACATATCAATATACATGTTTGGTTTTGCTTTATTTAGAAATAAATTTTATTATGAAAAAAATATGCAGGGATTGCCGCACAGCCTGTCTTGCTCTTTGATGCTATGAGCCATTTACCACCACTAGAAAATTTATAAAAACAGAAGATTTTAATATAGAAACAGGATATAAATAGCCACATACCAGGAATATTCAGAATGGCTTCAAATGCAAAGCCAAGACCATTTTCACCTCCAGAGTAATATATTTTATTCTCATGAGAGAATGCAAAAAGACATCCTTTGTGCATAATTTTTGTCTCCCTTTTAGAGGTCTGAAAGCTCAATGGACACTGGCAATAGCTGCTGATTTTTCTAATAGAGCTTAGAAACAAGGACCCTAATGCTTGATACCTAGATACATACTCAAAGACAAAAATGAAAGACAAATGTTAAGATGGTAGGGTTAGAAGAAAGCTTGAACTTTCCTCCTGGCCTTAATGGCTTTGCAATCCAAACAGAAGAACAAAGAAAACTTACTGGTTGTTAAAATATACTTTATTTGAACTTAGAATATGGGCTTAGAGTACCTTAATACCCTTTTTGAGTAAATTTGTCTACATGATATCTGGGCAAAATCAGCTTCTTTATCTTTTCAGTAGGTGAATGTGTTGGGCTAAAACACAATTTAGATGAACTCTGAGAGGATATTATCACTAATTCTACACATTGTACATTTTTGCATACATTTTAAAAATATTGGCCATTATAATACATCTGTCTTTATCTTCCCTCTGGGCAAGATGATGAGGTCCATGGCATATGGAAGAACTCTACAATGCCAGAGAAAATATGATTCGTAGAAAGTGCCAGATGAGGGAGAGGATTGTGGGAAGATGGTGGTGGAGGAAGATCCAGGAATCAGTCCTGCCTCCAAAACAACTAATGAACTGGCAAGAGCTGTCTGACTCAATTCGTTTGAAACTCTGGAGTCTGGTAGAACATGGTGCAGCATCCATGGAAGAACTGGAGGGAAGGCCGGTAAACTGTGGTTAAGCTAGGTGAATTTCATCCTTTGTGCAGTGGCTACCCCTACCCAGCCCCTGGTGGGGATCGGCAGCCTGACTTCTGACTTCCGGTTCAGCTTGCTGGTCCTAGGGTGGGCTATAATCTAGGCCTCCAAAATCAGGGAGTGTGAGTGTGCGTGTGTGTGTGTGTGTGTGTGTGTGTGGTCTGATTGCTGACCACTGTTTTTGATCAGCTACTTCAAATTGCTGGGGCCATCTCTAAGGGTGGCCATTGTTCCAATTCCCTTTAGGCCAAAGTGGCAGAGGAGCCTTCAAGAAACAGTACCTTTTTCCCCCATCTTTTATTTTTCTATTCCCCATATGGTAGCAAAAATAGTTTAAAACTTCACAAATTGATAACTCTATCACTCAACAACAACAAAACCTAGAAATCCCAGAAGAGTCAGAGTACTAGATTTCCAGAGTTATAACAATATAATAGAATATTCAGCTCTCAACAACAAATTACAAAAACATACAAGGAAACAGGAAAGTATGGCTCATTCACAGGAAAAAAAGAATTTGTCAGAAACCATCCCTGAGGAAGCTCATATATTGGAACTACTATGCAAAGATTTTAAATCAACTGTCTTCAGTATGTTCAATGGGCGAAGGGACTAATAGATAAAGAACTAAAGGAAATTCAGAAAATGATATCTAAACAAGAAAAAGAGACAGAAATTACAAAAAGGAAGCAAGCAGAAAGGCTGGAGTTGCAAAGTACGGTAATTTAAATGAAAAACTCACTAGACAGATTCGACAGGCAGAAGAAAGTATCAGAAGCTTGAAGACAAGAGAACTGCAATTTTCCATGTAAGGAGCAGAAAGAAAAAATATTAGAGAGAAATGAATAGAGACTGAGGGACCTGTAGGACATGACCAAGCTTACCAACCTGCACAGCCCTGGAGTTCCAGAAGGACAAGAGAGGGGGACACAAAAAGAATGTGAAGAAATGATAGCTGAAAATGTCCCAAATCTGATGAAACGTATAAATATATACATCTAGGAGCTCAAGAACTCCAAGTAGAATAGACTAAGAAATCTATATATACCAAGACATATTACAGAAAAATTGTCAACACACAAAGTCAAAGAGGGGATTTTGAAAGCTACAAGAGAGAACTGACTTATCCCATATGAGGGATCCCCAATTAGTGCATCAGGAGTCCTTAAACTCTGAGAAGTTCTTTTGGTGTTTTAAAGTGGGAACCATGATGAAGTGACACAGAGTAGGTCCTCTAAATGTCTCTCTCCACAGCTGCTTCTGGGGTACCCACATCGTCATGAGGAGTGGGTATCACCCACAAAGCATTCTTGATAAGAAACAAAGCACAGCATTATACACAAAAAACTCTTGATTACTTTATCTGGAGGAAAAAAGAATGTTCCTTGAACTATCAGGAAAAGGAATGCTCAAACTCTTAGTGGAGAAATCCATTTTCATAAAATTTCCAGAACTTACATAGAACAGGTGGCCTTTGAACCCACCAAGACAACCATTTTCCTAGCAGTCATAGAAAAAACATTTTTTCAAGAATAAATTTTGGCTCAATAATGGATGTGTTAAAATTAGACTCAATGAATTACTCTGTGGTAGAATGGATGGATGAATGGAGGGATGGACAGAAAGACAAATTTCTAGGGGGGAAAATTATGATACCTGCAAAAAAGGACAGTCCTAGTTAGTATGGGAAGGAAGGTTGTCTATTATAAAATACGTGAAACTCTAAAGAAAGAGATGAGTACAATTGCAATTATTGTAAAATCAGAATGGGGGGACTGATCACATGATTTTGCAAAAGGATGTACATTTTATGGCCTCACTATGTCTCTTGATAATAGAAAGATGTATGTACCCAAAAGATTGAAATAGAACAACAAAAAAAGTATGTAGCACTGATGTCTGGATGATATCCTAAATGGACTGCAAGGAAGACACAGGGATGGGCATTTTATATTGAATTTGATTTTAAAATTCAGTGAGCTGGGCTGCTAAACTTTTGAATTACTGATTAATAGGTAGAAAAGAGAATGATGATCTATTCATTTACTGGATTGTTTAACACCTTGTTGACTGCTGCTTGAGTATGCTGCTGGGGTCTAGGAAAGGAGGCACTCTTTCATCTGACAGGTTAAAAAGTAAATATTCCTGACCCATCTCCTTTCTGCTCCCCAGTTCCCTTTAAGCCTCTCCATGGAATAAACTCTGACTTCTCCCATTTCTTGACTCCTTTAGAGACAGAGGAAAAATAGCTCTATGTTGAGAGTGTCCCTCAAATCACATAAAACCCAACATGGCAAATGATAGCAGAGTTTATCTAAGTGTGCTTGGAAAAAATCAGCTTTCAGAAGTCAAAGGTGAAGACAACAAGGAATATACAAAATCACCAAGTAGTGGAAAATGTGGATTTTCCCAACTTGAGTGTCATCTTGACTTGTTTGACACTGGCAGATCCTAAGCCCAATAAATATGCTTACAATTTTTTTTTTTTACTGACTTTTCTTTTTTTACTCACTTCTCCAGCTTTTTATATTGATGTTTTATCAGCTGACTAAATTAAGAGATAACAGAATTTGTAAAGTTTAAGAATTTATGGCTCCATTAATAATTTAAAACTTTAAAGTATGTAGTTATTATGGAAATAATATGTTTTATGTTTCTAGGTTACTATATATAAAGAATACCAAAAAAGCATAGTTGCCCTTACCTGGGGTGAGAAGGAATCCTATTAACATTTATTCCTCATGGTTTCATAAATCCTGGGAATTTTATATCTTTAGAAATTATGGTATAGTATCAAAAATATTCAAAGCCTCTCATATACACATGCTTATTAGATACATTTTCTTCTAACTAGATAGCTGCCTGTTTTATGCACATTTTTATTTTCCAATCACTGCTGTTTACACACTAGGAAATCATATTTACATTAGCTAGTCCGTCAAAGACAAAATTTACAAAGCAGCTCTATATTTTCCCCCTCTGATTACCAAAACTTTTCTGTGGGATGCTTTCCATTATAAGTGGTCTTTCTACACAAGAATTCTTGCCATAAAAAGTAAGGTTTCTTTTCCTAGCTTAAACTCAAGCTTAAAAAATAGATCTAAAAACTTTGCTAGTGAAAAAAATACCATCTGAAGGAGTTTTTTTTCCCTAAAATATTTCCTTTTAACATGACTCAGGTCCTATGTGCTGCCCAGAACTTATTTCAGGCATTACCTGATATAAAGTGGTAATTTATATAGAGAAGGTCAATCTTGCGTTCTACCTGGAGGGAGTTAACCTTCAGGACACAGAGGTCTTTCTTGAAATCTCATCCAGAAGGTAGCAGTTTATGGCTGAGAATCCTGTCCAAGAACAAATGAATCTTTTGGTCATTTACCTGGACCAGCCCCATCAGGGGAAGCTATGGTGATTGCTTCATATAATCTTGATGCAGAAGGTGACATGATGCTTCTCTAATATCAAGGTATAAGGTTCAATCTAACGCGCGGCTCTTTATTTACGCCTGAATACCAGTTTCCTAATGTTATCCATTTCTGACTGACCAGAACTGGGCATGGATTCTGTTTTGCCCTTTAGCTCCTCTAGCAGACACTATCCCCACTGCTAAGGAAGTCCATAGACCACTCTGCTGTATAAGCCATAATATCATCAATGAAACGTCCAGACTGGCATCTTTGGAACAGAAGGTACGGTGGGATGGCACCCAGAGTGTATCTAGAAAGGATTTTTAAGAAATTTATGCCTGGGGAAATATCAGGGCCTCGGAAACTCTGAATCCTGGATTTTAATTCACCACTGTCCTTATGGTTTTATTCTGTGTCAAAATGATGACTTCTTAGTACCTTCCTTTTTCTTACCTATAAAATGCCAAAGGGTATGATGCTGTACTGTGTACTCTTCTCTGGGAAGTAGGATGTAACCATCCCTGTGAAAAACCACCACTGCTATAAGGGGACATGCTCTTAGATGCTATCCTTCTCATCCAAGAGCATGAGAAGGAGAAATCCTGCTTATAGTACACCAAGTTTTTGGAATCTCCTTAAATATCTGCTTATCTCCATTTTTAATAAAAAGAAAGTGGGCCTCAGCCTCAGAGGCTTTGACAGGCAGCAGTATTTAAATAACATTTTCTTATTTTTGTGGGGTTTAGTAGTTTTAATTCCTTTTTATTAAAAAAAATCGACACCTATTTCTGGCCAGGAGTAAGGTTTCAATGTAAGGTTTTTAATATAAGGTAACGTTGCAGTTGTTTCCTTTTGAACAGTAATTAAAGTTTGCTTTAAAAAATATTAAGTGAATAATAGTACAGGTGGTGAGTTGATACGGTAAAAATGTGACAGCAGAATGTGCATGTCTTAAAATGAGGAAACACTGTTGAGGAGGAAAGAGCATTGACAGAGATAAGCCTGGATTCCTATCTCTACTCTCCTATGTGCAAGTTGTATCATCCAGGGAAAGCCATTTATTCTTTTGTAAATGGAATAATTCAGTCCTCTTCATGGAATTGCTAAGAGATAGTATATGAAGAGTGCTATTGTTATTATCAGTAGGGGCATTCGAGGAAAAGCTGTACAACCTCCACTGAGAACTTCATGGGGCTTTGCTTTCAGGGACATATTATTCTAGATTCATTTGTACAGTCCCTTTTTATATATTCTTTGCTGTGGCCTCCATAAATCTTTGAAATGTTTTTAATGATGAAAGCACACACACAACCCATGGCTAGAGCACAATGGACTCACTCTCTCCTGTGATGTGGTGGACTATCATCTCCTTGAAATGTCTCCTGTGGCTTTTGCAACACCACTGTCAGCTCTGTTTTTCCTTTCTTCTTCTCAGGTGCCATTTGCTGGTCCTCCTCTGTGGTGTGCCAGTTACGCTGCTGCTCCCCAAGGGTTCCCCCTTAACTCTTCTCTGTTCCCATCTGACCTCTCCCTGGGTGGGTTCCTGAACCCACATGCTTTTGGTGGCTGTCTACATGTTAATGACTCCTGTCAATCTCTATTTCCAGTCCAGATCCTGCTTGCTTTCTCAATCTTTTTGTGTCTCTCAAACATCAGACACATATATCCCACGACCTGTTAGGCAGATGCTGCCCACTACCATAGCCAGTAGCCACCTGTGGTTCTTGAATTTTAAATTAATGTTAAATTAAATGAAAAATTCATCTTCCCTTTCTCACTAGCCATTTTTCAAGTGCTCAAGAATCACATGTGACTTGGAGTTATCATATTGAACAGCATAGAGAGAGAACATTTCTGTTACTGCAGAGAGTTCTGTGGACAATGCAGCCCTCGACCTACAAGTTGTACAGTATGTGCCTCCAACACAACATGTCCAAGGCTAAATGCATCAACATCTTTCACAAAACAATCATTTTCTCTTACATTTTGTATCACTGTTAATGGTATCACCACTTGTCAAGTCTGCCTTCTCTGCTAGAAACCTGGGAAGTCATCTAGAATGTTTCTGACCCTTGCCTAGCTATACCTAATCAATTGTCACATCCTTCACTTGGACCAGTTTGTGGCTCTCATGTCAGCTTTCCTTCTTTGTCTCCCTTGCTATTGCCCCAGTTCAGTTTTCGTCGTCTCTTGTCTTCTTTCATCAACTCCTTAGCTAGGATCCCTTTCTCTGGTCTTCCTTCCAACACTTCATCTCTCTAACAGACCCTCCTCCCTGCATGTAAGAGTTGGCTTTCTGAGCTCAGCATATAAAAGCAATAACTTCCCTCCAGCGTGGGACATTACTCCCGGGGATGAGCCTCTCTGGCACTGAGGGATTGCTACCAAGGACCAACAAGCAATGTATCTGGGGGAAAAAAAAAAAAAACCTTGACCAAAAGGGGCAAAAGCTAAAGGCAAATGAGTTTCTATGGCTAAGAACCTTCAAAATGGGTCTGGAGGCCATTCCAGAGATAGTGTTTATGCATATCTCAACTGGATCTCATTGACAGCCAAAGTAGATACTACCCCATAGACCAAAGCTTCTCAGGGATATGGAGACATCCAGAAACTATAGTCAGGGCAGATAGCTCATGAATTTGACCTCTTGCCAGTGGGCCCTAGTCTGGTATTTATGCTCCCCAGTGTGATAGAGTTAGATTCAGCGGTGGTTTCCCTATGCATGACCCTCCCATCCTGCAATTGCTGTTTGATATAATTATGAATTCCAGAAATAGATATTGGATTATGTTTGTAATCTGGTCTATTACTGGGTATGATTGAGTTATGATTAGGGCTTTGATTGGGCCACATCATTAGGGCACCAAGGGGTGGGGACGCACAGATAAAAGGCATGGCAAAGGACAGAGTTGGAGCTTTTGATGTGAGGGTTTTTGATGTTGGGAGTTTTGATGTTGGAGTTTGATGCTGAAGCCTTAAACTGGAGCCCCGGGAATTAAGCTCACAAAGGAAAAAGAAGCCAGCTCCAGGAAGAAAGGAACATTGAGCCCAGGAAGAAGCAAGCCCTGGGAAGGAAGGAACCTTGAACCCAGAGAGAAGCAAGACTCTGGAAGGGAGGAACCCAGGAAGCCTGAACCCTTGCAGCCGTCAGCAGCCATTATGCTCCAACACGTGAAAACAGACTTTGGTGAGGGAAGTAACTTATGGTTTATGGCCTGGTGTCTGTAAGCTCCTATCCCAAATAAATACCCTTTATGAAAACCAACCGGTTTCTGGTATTTTGCATCAGCACCCCTTTGGCTGACTAATACATCTATCATAGCCATTTCACATTGGGCCTCTCCACTCACTACACGGCAAGCACCCTGAGGTCAGGAGCCCCCTCTTTCATCTCTGAGTCAGCCGAGTGTCCAAACTGGATTTCGGCACCTACAAGCTGTTCAGTAAATGCTCTGAAGAGAATGTTCCTTGCCTGCTCCTACACCAAACCGCTTTCAGTTTCCTTTTGGTCACAGGTGGAAATATTTATAGAACTTCTTGGAGGAACCAGATATTTCAGGTTGAGGAAGAAGTTGGATCATCTCTAGGATTTATCAGTATTTCATTTTTAGGTCTTTTTACTTTTTTCCTCTACTTAACTTAAGCTGCAGTAGTATAAACACTTAGCTTCATACTGTTAACCTTGGATGATATTTTAAAATGATATGCGCAAATGTGAAATTCTCATAGCATATATCGCCTGAAGTATTCAAGAGCTTAAAAAAAACAAAACAAAACAAAAAAACTTTTTTAAAAATCAGGGTACCTACTGTTGTAGTTTATCTGCATTACTGCTCACTTTTAACAACAACATCAAACTCTCAATAAATCCAAAGTAAAAACACACTGACCCAGAATTCGAGGCTTATTCCATTTAGGTGTAGTTACCTAAGTTGGAACAGGAACATTGGCTTTTTTTCTTTTTTAGAACTGAGTTTCACACATCACTGTTAATAATCAGAACTAGCTTTTCCTTAACAGTGCAAAGTAGACTGTATTTTTATTCCCTGTGCTTTGGAGAGTTCACCAATAGCTTTGCAAAGCTTGGGAAATGAGCTAGCTATAAAGAGTCTTGACAAGAGAAAAAACAAATAAATTTTCACGAGCAGGCTTGCAATCTATAATTTTCAAACTTCAAGTTGCACCTCATAATGCAGACTTAATTGTTTTCCATCTTCAATTGTCAGATAATGCTTTAGTCTCATTTCCCTGTGAATAGTTACAAAATCCCAAAGTTTGCATCTTTTAAAGTACAATAGATGGTATAGTATTGAATTTAGATTCTAGTAAAGAGATACTTATAAATTTTCAGTTCACAGCAGAAAACAAATCTCATAGGGAGCAAGAGTCTAGCTCACAAATTCAACTTTCAAGTGAGAAAAGAGAAGTCTACACTAAAGTTATGAACATGCGAAAGATCAATAATTCATTAGTGTTTCTAAAGCCAAGCCAAGCCCCCAATTCCCTTAGCCTTTTAAAAATATGATCATTATCATTTAAATTCTTTACAGCAATTTTTTCAATGTGAAAATATACATAAAGCATTTATGGAATTCAAGACACCGTTCTGTAAGTGCTGTACAAATATTAACTCAAAAATACAATATTCTTATTTTCATTTTCAAGTCCTTGGGAAAAACAACGACCAGATGATGTGGAGAAACATTTCATTCTCTCTATATTATCAAGTACAGAAGGGAGCAAAAAAAGGAACTTTTTAATGTTTAAATAATGTTTTATTTACCTGCTGGGGATCTCTCTGCAGCCTGGTGGATTCTGGCCCTGGGTGGATGGACAAGTATGCAGACCTGGGATACAATTTTGCATAGGGAGTTCCAGTAACAACTATAAGCCAAGTTCATAACCTCTTCCTGAGGGATTCCAGGGCCACTCCAGGGTGAAGCTTTTGCGAGGATGAGTACATATACTGAACACTAGTTAGCACAATGTCTCTGCCTTTTCATAGGTCCCTGGGTTTGGGGGCCCAATTTTGGGTAGACCGTTTTATTCTTCAAAACTTAAATTGCACTTTTTTTATTTTACAGAAGCCCTAATTGTTAAGAGAGATGAATAATAAGATTGTGGAAATTCAGCTGCAGAGTAGAATTCAAGCAAACTGAAATATTTCTAGGAAATCCTTTCACACCATTCGTGTAACATACTTCTGCAGAATTGGGACTTCCCATAAACTTTCCAAAGAACCCATGTGTCAACCAGTCTGCAGTTTTGGGGGTCTTATTGCTCTTCTAGATGTCTAGAAGTGTATATTTGTTGGATATATCTCTTAACGAACTTGAAAAATAAATCTAAAAGTAAGTTTCCAATTATACAACATGTCATTAACTGTGCCAAAAACCTTCTACTTTATAACAAGATTATTAAAACAAATGCCTGGGGTGGAGGTTGGGAACCAGGAGGGGAGAAAGCATCCCCTTTCTTGATATGTTAGGTGCTGATTGTTACACGGGTGCATTTCTGGACTACCTTTGCATTTAGGTTCTCTTTAAGCAAAATTTGACACTCATAATCATAAAACATGTTGGATTCTTATACTTCATATAGGAGGAGTTCAAAGGGACTCTTTATTCTGGGCCAGATTATTAGTATGCTGGCCTCTGAGCAATAGATCAGTACTCGTTGGTGAGTAAGATGATGAAATCCCCTAAAACGGTTAAACAGAGGATGAAAACTGTACTTTACTTTTAGGTTTTAAAGAGAAATATCAATGTTTTCTCATTTGGAGGAAAAAAGTGTGATTTATAAATAAAAGATTGCTTCATGTTGCTTCACAGATCATGAAAACAAGATCATTAAGAGAGCATCCTGCAAAATGGTCATTTTGGCTCTTTTGAGCACATCAAGACCAGTGTACAATAACAGCTGATTACTTAGCGATAGACTATTATGATACTTATTAGAGTGCAGAGTAGAAGAAGCAACAAAGAAATGGCTAGATATATGTACTTTGAACTTGCTTTTCTTTAGCCATTAAAGTTAATCCATTATTTTCATTATTTAAAAATAACCTTCCTAATTACAGTCCAATAGTTATAAAATAGAGAAAAAGTTCAAGAAAAAATTTAGGAAGATCTTAAACAAGATTAATGTGTAAGATATCAGATGTACAGGTGTTAGTTTAATTTTCTTTTTTGTATCTTATACACCTGGAAATGATCTTGTACTTTGACTGAAGTTGTCCTTTATCACTGGAAATAGTTTTCTTCTTGTGATTTGAATTGTGTAAAGACCAAAATAAATTTAAAGCAACCCTTCAAAACCACGATCTACCTAATAGTTAATCATAGCAAGGAATCTCTTTTTTGGTCCCCAAATCCACACAAGGTTTATAATTACCCCTCTTTAGAGTTTGGCATTGCTACATAATCAAAATAGGGAACCAAGAGCATGCGTATTCACATTGAGGATAGGAGGTTAGTGTGTTTTCTTTGTGACGGAATACACAAGATGTCAGGAAAGTATCTGTTCCAATTTACGTACGACTAACAGATAACCTATTATGAAAAAGTCTGGCTCAAATCTTAGATATGTGAAAACACAAGAATACACCTTAAAGTTATATTAGCAAAGAAAAATATTGCTGGAAGCAGTATATGACTCTACTAACAAAAATTAAAATATAAATACAGTAGAAGACTGTATGATGATTAAGAGATGCTAATATATGGTATCTTGAAATGTAGCAACTTCAGCATACCAACCTCAAATTTAGATCATCCTCAACAAATCGTCCTTTCTCCAATTCTATTTCCATAGGCTATAAAGACGTATTCTCCAAAAGTTACATAAAGAGAAAGCGATGGTCCATGATCCCAGTTCCTAGATTGTGAAAGGGCAGAAGGTACAAGGAGACAAAAATTCTACCATGGCTTTCCTGAGCAAGTACAGAATCTCTCTGCATGAATTAAAGGCACTCTGACTTCCAACCTGTTTTTAAAAATATTAGGTTACATGAGGAATGCTAAGCAGTTATAAAGTTTTATAATCTCCTTTAAAAGAAATTCCACAAAAATGAATTCCATTAATGCTTATGTCTTTCAAAATTAAGAACCAAAATCATGTAAAAAAAATAATCAAACCTCTGAATAAAATCTGGGTTTCCTTAACCTCTCTCTATTTTTGCCTGAAGGAAGGAAGACTGGTACTAGTTGGAAAGAGTCTGTCTTCATGGGTGTACAGAAGCCAGAAAAAGGTAAACCACATCAGTTAAGAGGGTGCTGGTCTTTCTCAAGAGATGAAAAGAATCTTAATCAGATTCTCTCAATTTTGAGGCCTTAGTGAAAGAACTGTATTCCTGCCCCCTGAACTGTACAAAGCCAACGAAATGAACCCATTTAGGAAGCCCTAAAACAGAATCCAGCAAAGTCTGTCCTAAAGAGGAAGTGCTCCATTTAAACGTGAGCAAACCCTGAAAGCTGATAGCACTAAGTAAGCCACGCTGTGCGACTGGATGAGCAAACGGAAGTATATTTCATCATGGGGAAAGCTGGGTTGTACCATCTTCTTTAGGTCTTCTGGACCCATTAAAAAAAAAATCAAAGCATGTACATTCTTCCTTTTATATTACTTAGCTGTCTTCAGTCAACATAATGGCAGAAAATGTGGACAATCTTCTTGTTCTCAATGTTAGACCATTTAGATAATAATTGTACAGACACTCATGCAATGTTGGGTCCTTTGTGCTATGAAGACGTTAAAAACTCTGGGATTTCACACTTTGGGGCATCTGTGCCTTCTAAGGAAAACAAACTGATAACTCTACAACTTTAAACATCCTGTTCCATCCTGAATATTAAACATATGGTATGGGGGAAGGGTATAGCCACGTGGAAGCAAGACAACCAGTATAAAACTGTCACTGGGCACTTTAAAGGCACAGAGAGAAGTCTAGGAGGGTCAAGTATAGGCTGCTGCCAGGGACCTTTCCTGTTTGGAAAGCTGGGCAGGGAATGGAGCAGCAGGGTGACTGGGTGGAGTGTTTTGGGGCCCTAATGAGAGGTGGTTCCCTAGTCATCCTACAATCAAGGCTTGCGCACCTTTAAGACCTCTGGGAAAGCAGGTTAGCTGTTGAAGGAGGCAATTTACATTCCTTCTGCATTTGCATTCTAAAAAGTAAACTTGGAAAACATATAGCAAGACATGGCAATGACTCCCAGATTAAAGCTCGCGAAGGACAAAATCCCCATTATTTACATTCATCTCTGAGTACTTGGTGCATTGTGCTGGACATGATTCAAAAATCCTTTCTGAGGTTGGGAAATGTGTCTAGGCTGTAGTTCCACTCAGAAGAGTAATGCCTTGTGTGGAATTTTAGCGATATGACCTAAGTTTGGCTTTATCACAGTCTTGCTTGCTCTAATGGTCCCTGGTTCACTTAGGGAGAATCTTGTATGGAAATCAATTATGAGCTATTAATTTTAAAAATACAATAAGGGAGGGGATATGTGGTCTTTCAAGCATCCATCATTCAATGAGCTTGGCAGTGGAGAACATGGCTTTTAGAAATCGGACTGGCCACTAATGACTCTATTTCTGATTTCTGTAATTTTTCTACATCAGTATTTGTGGTTAATAGGTTTCTACTTGATACTCTGCTTTAGAATTTAGATTTAATTAAGTGTCCAGAGTACTCTACCCTCTAAAGTTTCTTAATTGCAATTATGCTCTTTAAACTAGTTGTTCATCAATTTATATTCATATTATAAAGTAAAATTGTCCTGAAGTAAACTCCAATTTGGGTTAATGGATGCATATTCTGATAAATATTACCAGAAGTTAGCATAACAATGATTTTTACTTTCTTTAGACCAAACCGTTCACATTTCCAAGATTGCTTCAGTTTCTACAATCATAGGTTTCAGTTTTATTGTTTCATGTATTACTTGATTGGGAATATGTATAGTGTACTCAAATGTTGGCTCATAAGATTCTAGTCTAGGGAAGTGGACTTGACCCAATGGATAGGGCGTCCGTCTACCACATGGGAGGTCCGCGGTTTAAACCCTGGGCCTCCTTGACCCATGTGGAGCTGGCCCACGTGCAGTGCTGATGCACGCAAGGAGTGCCCTGCCACACAGGGTGTCCCCCGCGTAGGGGAGCCCCACGCGCAAGGAGTGCGCCCCATAAGGAGAGCCGCCCAGCACGAAAGAAAGTGCAGTCTGCCCAGGAATGGCGTTGCACACACGGAGAGCTGACACAGCAAGATGATGCAACAGAGAGAAACACAGATTTCCGGTGCCGCTGACACGAGTACAAGTGGTCACAGAAGAACACATAGCAAATGGACAGAGAGAGCAGACAACTGGGGGAGGGGGGAGGGGAGAGAAATAAAAAATAAATCTTAAAAAAAAGATTCTAGTTTATAAACTTGATTTGTTTTCCTATGTTGCTTTGACTCCAAGATGGAATCTACAATAATAAATTTGCTGAGAATATTTAGAAGGTCAAATTTTTTTTTGTTAAGAAAAGTGATTTTCTTAACACTTCCACCTGTCACTACCTTTCTCGCTATGACTGGCTCTCACTGAATCTACAAAATTGCTGTAGCTCCAAGAACAGACCCTAGAGACCCAAGAACCAAGGAAAAGTAGATTTTTACTCTTTCCTTGAAATTCTTCAGTACTTAATCTTAAGAGGTGGTACAGGGCCATCTGAAGGAGAGAAGATTACTGTTAGAGTTTAGGAGTGTGGCAAAGATGACTTCCTTTTACTTTCTCCCATAATGGAACTTCTCTTTTAGAGATGCCCTCCATGACATCAGGCTAAAAGGAAGGTCTCTCTCGAACCAGTGAATCATTTATTTCTTGGTGTGAATAAATTAATTATATTCTTGTGAGCTTAGCAACATGAGATTGCCTCAAGAAGGTTCACCCCTTATCTACTGGAAAAATACACCAGGCTGAGAAACTGACTTCGATCATGGTGTCCTTGCCTGGCAGACTTCCTAAGCAGAAGCCTGGTAGGCAGTTAATATTTCCAT
The DNA here is from genome assembly GCF_030445035.2 of Dasypus novemcinctus. NCBI lineage: Eukaryota > Metazoa > Chordata > Mammalia > Cingulata > Dasypodidae > Dasypus > Dasypus novemcinctus. The sequence continues at coordinate 16,810,380 of NC_080674.1, read as the reverse complement.
CCCTAATTGAATGTAACGTTCTTTCAAATTTGAAACTTATCTCTAGAGTTCACATTTCATATATCACGACACGTCATGTCATATCGTATCTTTTCTTTTTTTATAATTCTTATTACCAAGAGCAAATTTCTATGTAAAAGACCCTTAAGAAACACTTGGTGGTATTTTTTTAGATATATACCCTAAAAATAGCATTAAAGATTAGTGTCTTATCTTTCATCATCATTGAGGACATTCATATTATAAGCCCATTAAGAAGCTGCTTTCCGTATCAGTTCCATTCGTAAGAGGACCCTTACAGGTTCTTGCTATTTTTTCTTTCCATTGATGATTTGTGTTTTTGCTTGTTGTTGGTGTTTTGGTTTCTCTTTCAGTTTTCTGAATAGTTCCTGACTGGGCCAGGTTGGTACTGTCTAACCCTTCCTGGTTTTTCGAATGCACTGATATTGCTCTTCCCCATGTCTTAAGATTTGCCAGAACCCAGGGATTTTGAATTGTTTCTTGCATTATTTTATCGAGTCATCCAGACCAAAGTTTTTAAAAAGTTGCTTATCTCAATGGCAACTCCCTTTCCAACGAAATGATCTTAAATGTTATCATTTCAATTAGCAGAACCCTCGAAGCAGAATATTTTAGAATGAGTATATTCTCATTCTAAATACCGTAATGTATCAACTGCATGTGTGTATATATAAATACCTACACACACATATACATAAAATCTTAGTTTTAAAAACTCTATGAATTATTCATTCCTCTTCAAAAGGAATGGAGGAAAAAAAAATCTTGTAAGAAACAGGAATTGCTAGCCAAATTTTATATATATATATATGCATACACACATGCACATACATTGGCAGGAGATGAGCAGGTACCAGTGGGGTGACTTCCAAGCTGAACTGGAAAATAAATTCAGGAAACTGCCTGATAAATCCACATGATATTGAACAGGTTCATAATATAGCTCTGAGTGGCGGTTCATAGGCATAATGGCTTAGTTGAGCCAAGAGTACCCTGAGTTTTATTCATGTATCTATGGAAAGTATTTTAGGTGGAAAGCTGTATCCCCTGACACACATTTTAGCTTGAGACTAAAATCTAAATTTTACCAAAAACACACACCTATTTTTCACATTTTTAAGCCCAAGGACAATTTTGTTAGAATCAATGCACAACTCTCCTTTGAGAATGATGAGTGCTCAAATCTAAGTCTTCATTTCTCAGTTTTTATGCTGATTGATACATGAACTCTCTTTCCTCTCCCCCATGCATATTAACATTATGTGTCTATCAATCATATGTAGTTGCTGGCTGGCACTGCTCTACCAGCAAATATCACTGCTAGGTTTATAGATTACTGTTGCTTATGGCTTCTCCTTCATGAATTCAACAGAATTTCCATTATGATTGGGGAAAAAGGCAGAGTCACCTTTGCTCTGCCATCTGATGGGTACTTGTTGCTTAAACAAATGTACTAACTTGTGATGTTCCTCATCTGGACTGAGTTCACACTGTATCTGTGTTCTAATTGTGGATAGAAATCTGGTTTCTCCTGCTTTGGAAGCGGAAGCTCTACTCTATAAGGCTGAAGACAGCTCTTTATATTCATAAGCTGGGAAAACATGGTATATATGGGGGTGGGGTGGATGACTCTGGCTAGATTCAACTTGCTTTTGTGCATATCCATCCTTTGCATAAGCTTTGCAGTATGAGTCCCAACAATATATTCATAAGTCACTCATTACATCATTTGTGTGAGTCACAGCAACATCATGAAGTATATTTAATGACAGTGATGCCTCCCATTAGGTTTCACATCTTTTGCTCTTTGCCAACTCTAGCTCATTCCCATGAGATCAATCTTAAAACACACCTCCATCTGTCGTCTTCCTTACTCAACATCTTCCATTGCTTCCCCTACTGCTTGATGAACGCAGAACAAGCTTCTCGCCCAGCCCTGTAAGGCCAGCCATACTGGGGCTTCAACCCAGATTCTCAAGCTCTTCTAGTACATCTTGGTATGGTCTTACCCGACAGCCAAACTGCACTATTCCATTTCCCTGAGCTTGCCCTACATGCTTCCACTGCTGAGCCACTGCTCAAGTGGTCCCCTCTTCTTTTTTGTCTTTCTTGTGAAATTAAGCTGTTTTTTTAAAAAACTCTTTTCAGTCTTGACTCAAATACTCTCTTCTTCATGAAGTATTTCCTGGTTCCTTCAAAATATGATGCATGCCTGAATTAAACCAATGGAATTTAAAGGATCAGAGATGTTTAAGTTGTAATGTAATTATCTACTAAAATGCAATATATCAAGCTTATAGCACTTTCCTTACTTATTGCATTTGAATTTCATCTTTATTTTTCTGAAGCACTTTAAAGGATTTTCCATTATATTTTTAGGCTTTCTATTAGTTTCACTTATACCCCAATCCATACATTTTTATAATAAGTACGATACTTGGTTTCCATGCCTTCAAATAATCTAGTTTTATTTTCCTTTATATTTATATAGTTTTATAGAATTTCAATTATTAAAATAATACATGTTTAGTGCTAAATCGTAGATTCTATTTATAGAATATCAGAAATAGGAAATCATTTTAACATTTTGATATATATCTTTCTAGGTAGAGGTAGGTGGGAAGGTAAATAAACTGACAAATAGAAAAAATAGGTCAAACATATTTTTGAAATGTTGAAAGCTTTGAACTGTTTCTCAAACATATTTACACTTTGACCTTCAGGATTTGGTAATTTATAGAAATGAATGGATCAATACTTGAAACATGATGTGTAAAATAGAAGTTCTTACAACTTTCCATTAAACTGTTGAGAAGACTTTTCTCTTCTTCAGTGAAGCAACTTTTTATCACCTATTAAAAAATTAACACTTACCCTGCACAATTCTTATAACAAAAAACAAAAATATTTTTAAACATTAATTTATGTTTCTACTGGACCCAAAGGCACAACTGGAATTGAGCTGAGGTGTTATTCTTGGCAGAATCCAAATGTGCCTTTACCTTTTAGTGAAGATTCATGTCCATCAAAATTCTACCTCATATAGAGAGTGTCAAGATATGACATACTCTTCCAAACCTACTAGAAATGCTGCAGTAGTTTATCCTTAGAAGGAACCTTCAAGAGAACTCCCATAAGTTTAGATAAAACCTCATCTAAATAGTAAACAGAAAATACTATAAAATACAATTTCATATTAAAGACAACATGTCCCTCTTATCAATTAGTAGCCTCTCCTTAGTTGCTGCATCATTCATTGTTTCTGTCACTGATATTTACTATATGTAAGGAGTTCTTAACAAGGAGTCTGTGAGACTGAATTGAAATTAAAAAAACTCACTATTCTTGTGGGGATGTGGTGTGGGTGTGATATATTTATTAAATAATACACAGTATATTGTGGACTTAGTAAGGGGTCTGTAGTTTTCACCTGACTGGCAAAGGGTACCACGGAACAAAAGAAGCCCTGCTTTATGTGCTCCCATTAGTACGTGAAGTCCCATCTTTCAACTTTCCCAGGAATAAAAAATGTTATCAGGACTTACTTTGTTATTAGAATATTACCTATATGCTGCATGTGGAAACAACTGACCAAATATTCCAGAAGTCCATGTGGGACATCTGCTATCCTGGGAGACAATCTGTCATCCTAGGGCCAAATACCTTGCTTTTCCAAATATTGAAATGGTTTTTCTACAGCTCTACCTGGTGGACTGTACTCTTGCCCAGATGAGTTTGATCTCGCCTCCAGATGGATGTTAACCAGGTGTATTCATTAAGTTTGACTTTGCCTCTTCAATGGAAGGGAAAGTGGAGAAAGCCTGAAAAAATTTAATCCGTTCTATAGCATTATGTGCCCACATGCACTTTCTAATGTGTTTTAACTATTTGACCTAAATCATTTTGATCATGATTGGTAACTCCATTTCAACCTGCTGACTAATTCTGGCTGAATGCTGCATTAAAAATATTAAAAAGAATGCCCAACATCATTATTTTTCAGCTGGATCCTTTGGGAAGACACATTAAGGATGTAACAGTAATAATAAAAAATCATTAAATTCAGGCCATGGTTTTAATGCAGTAGGTTAACTCAAATTCAACAGCTACTCTGCTCACTATAGTCATTGGTTTGATTTATGCTGATGACTCTGGTCAAATTAATTGTTTAGGTTATGAGTTCATTGGTCCCAACAGTACTTATTTTGTGTGTATAACCTCAGCACTGATTTGTAACACCCCAAAGTATGATGCTCAAAAATGGATACAAAGTCAACTTTAATTTGACCTTTCTCTGTTTCATAATTCTGTCACATCCTTGGAAAGAAATGTGAGAAGAAAGTTTGCCAAGTCTTACATTCCTTCAATATTGGGGGCAGGGCAATGTGGTTAGGGAAAGAGCCCTGATTTGGGGTCAAATGGATGATCTGATTTTCACCCTGCGTTTCCCAGCTGAGGGACCTTGCACAAATCACATTAACTCTCCAAAGCCTTGATTTCTTAATCCGTAAGAAAAAGCAAGCACTCAATAAATATTTCCTCCTTACTTTCCTTGAGCAGAGGGACTACTTGGATTCATGCCTTGCAATGAGAAATTATTTAATGAATGTCTATAAAATGAATGCAGTAGAATAGCAAATCCAAAGAACAGTGGCGTAGGCTTTTTTCAGCACGTCTCATAACCTCGGCTGCCACCCCCTTATTTCAGACCATGTCCATCTCCTTTGCAAACTTTTGCCCTAATCTCTAAGTTATGTAACCGCTTCCATTCTGGCCCTTTAAGATCTGAATTCCACACAGCAGACGTGTCTCTTCCCTGTCAAAACTCCCCACCAGCAACATCATCTCATCCCACTTAAAATAAGCCCCAAAGTCCTGGTAGAAGGCACCAGGCCCCACATGCTCACGTCTGAGACCTCGTTTCCTACTTCCTTCCTTCACAGAGTAAGAGACCATCTTGCTGTTCCTTGAAATCTCCAAGCACAATCCCCCTCAGGGCTTTGCTCCACAACTTGGGGTAACTCACCCCGATTGCCCCAGCTTCTCTTTGCCCTGCTCTGCAGCAGGGGGCTGACCTCTCTGAACCATTTGGTGCCATTTTGCTGTGTTCAACTGGGAAACACTGACAGGAGACTGAAGAGAGAGAGGAGGCGGCCAGAGCCGACCTGATCCGGCAAATCCTGCGCCCCCGCTCTTCTGGGTGGTGTGGGCAGAGGCTGTGCTCCTTTACCTCAGGCCCCAGGGCTTTTTTTTTTTCAAAGATTTATTTATTTATTCATTAATTTCTCTCCCTTCCCTCCCCCCCCTTTGTCTGTTCTCTGTGTCTATTTGCTGTGTGGTCTTCTTTGTCCACTTCTGTTGTTGTCAGCGGCACGGGAATCTGTGTTTCTTTTTTTTTTTATTTTTTTTAATTTTATTTATTTAATTTCCCCCCCTCCCCTGGTTGTCTGTTCTCGGTGTCTATTTGCTGCGTCTTGTTTCTTTGTCCGCTTCTGTTGTCGTCAGCGGCACGGGAAGTGTGGGCGGCGCCATTCCTGGGCAGGCTGCTCTTTCTTTTCACGCTGGGCGGCTCTCCTTATGGGCGCACTCCTTGCGCGTGGGGCTCCCCCACGCGGGGGACACCCTTGCGTGGCACAGCACTCCTTGCGCGCATCAGCACTGCGCATGGGCCAGCTCCACACGGGTCAGGGAGGCCCAGGGTTTGAACTGCGGACCTCCCATGTGGTAGACGGACGCCCTAACCACTGGGCCAAAGTCCGTTTCCCTGTGTTTCTTTTTGTTGTGTCATCTTATTGTGTCAGCTCTCCGTGTGTGCGGGCGCCATTCCTGGGCAGGCTGCACTTTCTTTTGCGCTGGGCGGCTCTCCTTATGGGGCGCACTCCTTGCGCGTGGGGCTCCCCTATGCGGGGGACACCCCTGCGTGGCAGGGCACTCCTTGCGCGCATCAGCACTGCGCATGGGCCAGCTCCACACGGGTCAAGGAGGCCCGGGGTTTGAACCGTGGACCTCCCATGTGGTAGACGGATACCCTAACCACTGGGCCAAGTCCGTCACCCAAGCCCCAGGGCTTTTGGTCCCATCCCTCTGCTCACTGCCCTGGGCCTTTCAGATAGTGATGCTTCTGCTGTAGCTAGCTAGTCCCTGGGGGGTGGACATTTCTGACCCTGAACTCTATCTAGACCTTATTAAACCTCCTCAGTTACTCCTTTTTCCTGCCATCTCCTGCTGGGATCCAAACTGGGCTCAGAGGTCATCTCCTCTGAAGGCCTTCCATGAGGACCTCTTTATTTATTATATTTTTAATTTTTTTAAAAAGATACTTAGAACACATAAAATGTTACATAAAAAAATATAAGGGATTCCCATATGCCCTACTCTCCATGCCTCCTACTTTCCCCCTCATTAACAACTTCTTTCATTAGTGTGGTACATTCATTGCAATTGAGGAGCACTGCCACTAAGCACGGATTACAGTCTACATTGTAGTTTACACTCTCTCCCCCTCAGTTCTGTAGGTTATGGCAGGATCTATAATGGCCTGTATCTGTCATTACAATGTCATTCAGGTCAACTCTAAGCATGTTGACCTCTTTAAAACAATAATCCTCACACTACTTTATTGCACTTAAGTTTTTTACCTGGCACTTATCACCCTCCAACATATATTACTTTATTTTTATTGTGTCCCCCTCTCAGGTTGTAAGTTCAAAGAACTTTCTCCATTTTTTTTCTTCCTGATATCTCCAGCTCCTATAAGAGTGTAGCATGCCCAAAGAATGTGCTTAATAAGAATGGAAAAATTCTTTTTAAAAAAAGGAAAATTTTATATATATATGTAATATTTTGCCTCCAAGATTTCAAATGGTAAGGGCAGTGAAAATATATACAGAAACTACTCTGATCTGTGCATAGCAGAACTTAAAAGAAGAAGGAAATGCTAAACCATTGGAAATCTGACAATCCATAGGTTAGGCTTATAATAAAAATAATTGTTACATCTCTGACCTGAGTAAGAATTTGAAGATGCTAGAAAGAATGTGAGCTTTTTCTACTTTCCTGACATTTATGAGTATGTATGGGAAAATTTGGAAGTGAACAAGGCAGTTATATTGGGGTCTTTTTAAACTATTTCAACTCAGTACATATCACGCTGTGTATCCAAATGCTAATAAGCTGATGCAAGAATACCAAAGGAGGTAAATTAGGCAGAGAAAATACTAAGAACAATGTGGTAAAGTTAAATTTTGTCTTTGAATTTTCTCTGCACAAATGATGGGTTTTGGCTTTATTTTTCAAATTGTGCCAAGTGTCCTTCTGTAATATGTTACCGCTCAAGTAATTTTGTTTTATCCAAAATATTATCACCAAATTTAAAATCAGAAATTGTTTAATAAACCCATGCTCTCCTTCTGAATCTGTTTATAGCATGGAGTAATTTACTTACTGGAACATAGTGCTAATAACAAGCCAAAACCTTTGTTGGAGTCTCACATGGATTTCCATTTCAGATCATCTTTAGAGAATACCAAGGTTGAGCTCTGTCAGTGTTCGGTTCTTTACCTGCAACTTGTCTGCCTTAAACAAGACAAAACAAAGCCTGATATTCCCAGATGAATTTTGTCAATTATAAAGTCAGCACTGTGAAAAATTTACCTCAGGTAATGGAATAGTCACCTTGTTCCCACCTCACTTCCTGTTTTGGCTTGGGCTATGGTGCCTGGTTGCTGGTTATTATTTTTTTTTTTACTATTTTTTATGAGCATTTTTTAATTGTATTTTTTTGAAGATATATAGATCACAAAAAATGTTACATTAAAAAATATAAGAGATCCCCACATACAGCCCCTCCCCCACTCCTCTCACATCAACAACCTCCTTCATCATTGCGGCACATCTATTGCACCTGGTGACTACATTCTGGAGCACTCTACACCTCACGGATTATAGTTTACGTTGTAGTCCACACCCTCCCGCAGTCCATTCAGTGGGTTATGGCAGGATATATAATGTCCAGCATCTGTCCCTGCAATATCATTTAGGACAACTCCAAGTCCCAAAAATGCCCCCACATCACATCTCTTCTTCCCTCTCCCTGCCCTCAGCAGGTACCATGTCCACTGTCTCCACATCTATGCCACAATTTCTTCCATTTCTAGTCACAAAGTCCCATAGTAGAATAATGGGTTTGTTATTTGATTTTACAAGTTTTCACCCTGGATTTTAGTTGGTGCTAGCTGCTGAATAATTGTATGTCTGTGGAAGGAAAAGAATAACGGACCTGGAAGACAGAAACGCTCAGGGCCCAGAGCCGTGCACCTGCAGACTTTGCCAAAGGGACTGTTAAGGACAGCGGCCCTCACCTCAGCCGCAGCTGCACATGGAAGAACCCAGCGAGGGCTTCAACATTACCAAGGTCTGGATCCTACCCCCACCGTGGGCAGGGTTTCAATGTTTTGGGGCACTTCATGGGCACTGAGGGATTTCAGAGCTCCTCCGGTCTTCTGATGTGGGAGGGAGTTTGAGATCTGCTGATTTAGGAAACCTGAGGGCCACGGTGCACCTGTGATGCGAGAGTCTGCTGACTGTGGTCACAGCCAGCCTCTGCTGCTGTAAATCTCAACACCCCACAGATGTGCCTGCAGGCTCTCACGGGGGGCCATTAGGAAAAGTGCTGCGGCGGGTTTCTCTGAGAGATGTGAGCTTTCGCTTTTCAGCGAGGAAGCCCCTTGAAATCGCATGCCAGCCCCTTGATAAATCACGCCTAGAGGCATTTTGCTTAAAAGCCAGGGAAGGCGGTTTGGGTGCACATGGAGAAGGCTGAAAGAACGGCAGGTACGCCCTGAAGAGAAGAAGAACTCTCAGCCTGGAGTCTTCAGCCGCTGCCTGCAGCCAGCTGTTGGTGAGCGTCTGCATCCCTTGTTCCCCTTCTTAATGGTTTATGATGGAGGATGGTAATGGCTGTTCCCCCACCCATTTTCTGCTGGTTTGTCCAGCTGGATTAGTCATGAGCACCCAAAAGAGCTACACGAGAGGTCTTTTCAGGTGCTCTTACAAGCAGGAGCAAAGAGGTCACGCTCAGTGGGGGAGGAGGTTCAGTTACCTGAAACTTGCTGTTGGCTTAAGGTAGATAAATACCAATTCTGACCATTTTTAGTGAAATAGAGGGGAATTTGCAGATGTGGGGGAACTGAATATAAGGTACAAGAGAACGTGCCTTGATTTTGCATCTCCTTACATAATTTTATACAAATCTAAGAGATTCTCTAAGGAATGTTTACAGTATAAAAATGTCACCACCAAAAATTAAAATCAAGGGGGGAACCTCAGTGGCTTCTGGAAGGATTATGTACTAGCATTTAGGGTGGGTTGCAATAGCCAGTACATCAGGATTTGGAGGGCAAAATTAATAGTTACTTATAATTTCCAGGATTAGAATGCAATACACATTAGCTTTGAGTACCATGAAAACACTTTGTGAAAGCTCCTTCAATTTAATTAGATCTCTTAGATTACCCAGCCAAAACCTCACACAGCCCTGAGGACAGGGTGTTTGGAATGAGGGAACGAGTTCAGGGATATCTGGAGCTTGAGGCACTGTTAGGATGCCAGACACAGGAAGGCTCAACAGTAGGCCTGGGAGTCTGGGAGTCTGGGAGCCTAGAAGAGCAAGTGGAGCTGAGAGGGAGAGCGGGGCAATGAGGGGCCAAAGGGTCCCCAAAGAGTCACCATTTTTAAACATTGGCATTTCCTCCTGCTCTGTTGGAAAAAGCACGTATGTATTTGCAAGTTTCACAGACACTAACACGTATTCAAACCTCCCGAGTTTACCAAAATAACCACATATGATATGTTTTTAATGCCTCAACAGGAGCTAATTTATGCAAGGTTATAAGTAGACTGTAGAGTGACAACTGTCACAAGGGGTGGAGTTAATATAATAAGTGAGTTTACTAAGATATTTATTGGCTTACTATCTTCAAAGACACCCCTCAACAAAGCCTAGAGAAGCAAACAGTCAATGTTTATACTTGCTAGACACACTGGGATAGTTTGGAACCATTTCCAACAGCTGTGTGAATGGCTGATGTTGTGGTTCTTTCTGAGATTTAAATCTCCATTTGGCAATTCCTACATACATCCAAACACTGGAAATACTTTCATTTTTCATATACAGGATAATACAATTTTGAATTTCAAAGTCAAGCCAAGGTGGATCGTGCATTCTCCTGTTTTCCTGTCCACAGGCCGTTGCATTTTTCTCCTGTGTTCTCCTTCTCCTGACAATGCACGCTGCCCTGACTTCCCCTTCAGAAATTCCCAGAGGTTCCTCTTTTGTGCTATCATAAACACAAGGAGTGAAACATTGGTTGGAAATGTAAACTTGGATCAAGCTTCCCAAACACAACAGAACAATTGGTGGTCTGGTCAAGTCCAGTCCTTTAATTGGACAAAACCATAGCCTTGACTCGTCTGCACTGTTTATACGGCTCATCCCCATATATAAACGAGTTTTAAAAATTATGAGAGAGCACATTTATGAGGGTAACGAGTCTATGTTTACAAAAAAGCAATTTATCTGTCTCTTGAATTGTTAAGTTTTTTCTCTTTCCTCTTTCCAGGCCCAAAGCAAAACAAAGCACTCTTTAGCCTTTTAATTGAGGGTGAGCCACAATGAACTTGCTTAATGTAAAGAAATCTTCAGGTGCTTTCAATAATTTTGGGGAGAGTGTAATTGTTAGAGCAGCGATGCTGCTTTATGAGCCATGAGTCTTGGAAAATATGTGCTCATGTGACTTATATGCAAACATGCACATGTACAGCACACACTCAGGCAAATGCTCAGGCAGCTTCCAAAGTTTTGCCAGATTTTATTAGAAAAGGATTTTCTCCTTGGCTCTGTGCATAGTCTTTGCATCATGCTAATTAAGGGAAGTGGAAGATCCTTGGTTTATAGGGTGAAAAGCCCTACTGGCAGGAGACTCAACCATAAACCGCCATTAAAGGAGGGCAAAGCAGGGATAACTGAAATTAGCCTCCATTTGAAGATAAAATATAACATTGGTGATGCACTAAATGATTCCCACTGGGATTGCTGTTTGGCAAAAAAGGGAAACTAGCATACTTCTGAGAAAGGAAATGCTTTTTGGAGACATGACTAATTTAGGCCTCTCCAACTAAAAGTCCCTCTGCCCAGTTTTATGACTATAGTGAAAAAGAGGCAAGGTAAATATACAAGGCCACCCACTGGGACACAAATCCATTCCCTTCTGTGTGTTCTCACTGTAAAAATACATATGACCACACACAAACACACACACAGCTCAAAATTCTAATAGTTTTTTCAACTGATTTATAGAAACAGGGACATAATATATCTAGCTGTACTTGGTATGGAACATTTCAATTGTTTGCCTGAGTTATTTCTTTCTCCTTTGCTTTGTGCTATTTGGTAGTTTGTTCTCCTTCGGTAATTTACATATTAAACAGGAAATGTTATTTAAAAACATGTGACTAATGGTATCACGGATTGTTAACTGGCCCTGATGTGGCAAGACATATGGTCGTAGAAATTGGACAAGGTATTAGGAAAGGCAATGATTTGTGTTTGTGTACAGATGTATATATTTTACCATTTTGGAGGAAAATCACATTGGGAGCTTAACGATCTCTTTTGTCTTCTGTTTTTCACTTGGCATCATGAAATGTAGAGGCCAGTCACCACTGCGGTCTGACGTGGCTCTCAGTGAGCCCATCTCCTGGTGTTCCTGTCCTTATGTAATCATCTCTCCTTGAGTATGAACTGGACCTAGCAATTTTCTTCTCAAAAAGAAAACCTAGCACATGGTAAGGTTATAAATATCTGTTACTTCACTCTTTCTTGCACTCACCCTCTCTCTTGTTCAATCTGATGAAACAGGCTGCCATGTTGTGAACTGCCCCACGGAAGGGCCCATGCAGCAAGAAACTAAGGGCAGACCCCAGCCAAGAGATTGTGAAGAAGTGAGATCCTCAGTCTAACAACTTGCAGTAACTGAATCCTGCCAACTCTGAGAGTGAGTTGACCACATTCCCAGATAACACGTGGGTGGCTCTTCTGTGAGGGACCTAGAGCCAGAGCATGTAGCTAAGCTGTGCCTGGATTCCTGACCCACAGAAACTGTGAGATGATAAATGTTGTTTTAAGCCACTGAGTTTTGGGATAAGTTGTTATATAGCAATGGGTAGCTGATACACCATTTTAGAGACATTCACCTTCATTCACTGGTAGATAGTGAATAAGATAAAAGGTAAGAGGACACATGCATAGATACACACACACAAACTCACACCTTATTTTAGGTTTCCTTTTGCCCTTTTTCTTGCTTTGAAATGTTTTATTTTGAATCCTACCCTTTCCATTTCTCAAATATCTATTAGGATCACTGTAATTAAAATGCTAAAATGTTTTCACATTGAAATATCTATATCTATACCAACTAAATTCCTTACTCAAAAACTGCATTTTGTCCAATAACATCTTGAATTTTATCTATTTAACTATATATATTGAATTCATTTGTAAGTAGATTGTGCTATCCCTTCCTAGGATGACATTGTTCATTTATCTCAGCAACTAAATAATAGATAATCAAAAGAAATGCAGTTGGTTGGATGATTACTACTTTTATTATATAAAATTAATTCCATAAGCATTTATTAAGCTATTATCTATGCTTGAGAACCCAAATTCAAAACTTTGGGGGAGTAGCTCCATATTCACTAACAGGTTATCTCAATTTGGAATAGTTTCTCAAAAATAGGATTAACTAAATCTTAGTATTTAATTGGCTTTAAGGTCCCAACCACATGTTGTTGTTGTCTGCCACCCACTGTAAATTGTCTCCAGATGTTCATCAATGCCGAGTGTCCAACAGAAGTGGCAATTTGGCCAGCAATGGTCTATGACTTAAGGGAACATACCCAGGACCAAATCTCTGGACCAGCTGCCAAAATCTTTCCAACAAAGAAGATGCCGTCTCACCACCTGTGAGGGAGTTCACGGCATCCAGTTTGGGGTTATAAGTCTCGCTTCTTACAACACTAAAATGTTATTATGCTGAAAACTCATGTGATGATAAACCAATGTGTGGGAAACCTTGTTTGGTAAATAACAGCTTTTCCATATGTGGGTTTAGAAAACAATGAATATCTCGTGATTGATTTTCAATAAAAGTGGGGCAAATGGACAGTAATTGATCTTCTGGGAAAAACCAAATACTAAACAAGAACAAGTCAAACCTTAAAATTGCCCCTGGAAGGATAAAGTGCATGGGAACGTGAGCTCCTCTGAAGTCCCTGCCTCCTCCTAGTACTTGCTGTCGGCATCTATACCAATACAATGATTATGCCAAGAGTAAAAAGGCACAAAAGAAGACCCTTGTATTTCCTACTTTGTCTCAACTGCTTGAAAGGAACACCCTAAAATATGAATGATAAATGTGAAAAGGATGGTTTTCATTACAATGAAGAATTTTCCAACCATTGCACTTGGTGGCCATCTAAAAAGATGAGATAATTCATGATTATGTGTCTGAGACTAACATATTAGGCTCCTACATATTGATTTCTTAAAAATGCCTGGACTGACAGATCAGAAAATACAATCTGTAGCATGTGCAGTAAAAATATATACTACATTCTTTTTCAATATGAATTTCCAAGGTCAGAGCTGTAATAGACCATGTAAGAACCACCTTGCCTGGTGCTCTCATACTTGCGGTGTTTATTTCTGCAAATTCAATAGTATGACCACTCTTTAGTCCTAAGTGTTTAATTAAGAAGAAAGAACAAGATCTGCACCTGTATGGTGCAATTTTCTTCTAAAGGAGAACCAATTGAGGAGAAACTGCATTGCCTCATTAAAGGCCAATTTGACTTCATAAGACTGACTGGTAACATCCGCTTCTTTGGAGCACTGTTGTAGTTCAGTTTTTGGATAGTGACTTCGGCCAGGTCTGAAATGCGACTTTTAAAGAATTCTTGGCCATGAGGTGCAGCGATGCCCAGAGATATACTTACCAAATGCAATGGATGTGTCATGATGATGTGAGAGAGTATTGCTGTGGGGGGAGTGGTGGGGTGGGGGCGGTGGGGTTGAATGGGACCTCATATTTTTTTAATGTAATATTTTAAAAAAATGAATAATAAAAAAAAAAAGGATAAGGGAACTAGTTAGATTCCTGATTGTTTAGAACAGATACTTCTTATCTCATGCAACCTGGCCTAGGACAGGTCAGATGCACACAGCAGCTATGCATTCCCGACACCAGCCAGCACCTTGTGAGACTTGTGCCCCTAAGTGCCCAGGTGCTGTGACATGCATCTCTGAACTGTGGTTGAGACCAGAAGCACCAGGTGACTTGGAGTGAGCGCTTCCCACCAGTGTCTGCTATGGCTACACCTTTGCCTTGTGGCGGCAGAACACAGAGACATTCCTGGAATTTGAGCCTCATTGGAAGAGTCATTTGAAATATGACAGAGAATTACATGATCTCTGCGGAAAGGTAAAAGGATTAAAAAAAAAAGAAGAAGAAGAAATGAACTAGCTCTCATTTGGGGCAAAATCCAGCAAAAAACTAAAATCATTCATTTAAAGAATCATTTTTTAAAATACGGGTTTTAGCCTACTCAGAAGTAAGAATTGTGAATCTGTCAAAAGAATCTGTTTGTATTTTAAAAATTATCAACTTTTTACCCACGAATAGTATTAAGTCAACCTACCTCCTGCTATCCTTACTTAGTAGGGGCTTACATACAAAGAGACAGTGTGGTTCCGTGAGTAACAGTGAAAGCTCTGTAACCAGACTACTTGGCAAGTTATTTAAACTCTCTCAGCCTTATTTCCTCATCCACAAAATGGGCATAGAAATAGCACCAGCCTTGTAGGACGAAATAGGCAGACAACTGGGCCAGACAGAAGGATACAGTAAGTACTTAATAAATTGGATATTATATTTTATTACTATTAAATGAGAATATAAAATTTTCCTTGGCCCATATGAATCAGAATTTATTTTACTAAGTACCTATTACATACCAAATTACTAATATGGTAAAGAGTAGGGTTTCTCAAACTCTCCATGTAACTCATTGCAGATAGATACTTTCATAGACTATAATAAAAATGAATTGATAGAAAAATTAAATAAATCTGAACCAAAGCATTATAGTTTCCTAGAGCTGCCTTAGCAAAGTACTAGAAACTCGGTAGCTTAAAATAAGAGAAACTTATTGTCTCATAGTTCTAGAGACTACAAATCTGAAATCAAGGTTTTGGCAGGGCTGTGTTCCCTCTGAAAGCTATTGAGGGGAGTCTTTCTTTGCCTCTTCTAGCTTCAGGTGTTTGCTGGAAATCCTTCGCATTCCTTGACTTGCAGCAGCAGCGCTTCAATCTCTGCCTCCGTCATCACATGGGCGTCTTCCTTCTTGACTGTTTCTCCTTCTCTTTTTATAAGGACAGTAGTAGTTGTAGTGGAATTGGGATCCACTCTTTTACAGTATGACCTCATCTTCATTTAACTAATTCCATCTGCAAGAACCCTATTTCCAAATAAGGTCACAATCTGAGAGATTGGGGATTAGGACTTTGACACGTCTTTTTGGGGGAAACAATTCAACCCATAACACAAAGCTACATAAACCTAAGCTGAACTGGGTACATGAAATGTCTGTAAATGCTTCCTCTCCATTTCCATACTTGTCTCTTGCTGTTTGGCTGGACAGCTCATGGACCAGCACCTGCCTGCAGCCCACACCAGGAGCAGTGCTGACACAGAGAGGATGGTTGAGTTTCTCTATGACTATCCAACACCTGTACCATTTCCTGTGTTGAGGAATTCCTCAGTGGTGAGGAGCTCACCTCTGACTACAGGTGCTGAAAATGCCTGATGCTTGCATTCTCAACCTCTCTCACAGCGAGAGCCAGCCCATGACCTTGGCTCGACCCTTCAGATACAGCCAGACTTGAAATGGAAGCTAGAAATGAGAAGATGTGGGGAGAGCACCAAATCAGTTCTGGTAAGATGTGAAGACAGCAACAGCAGCGACCTCTGCAATGCAGAGGTAAGAGGAGAAATGGTGCTGGGAACAGGGTGGTACATGGTCCTTACTTAGATCAGTGTCCCGCCATGACCATGCTCCTCTGCCCTTGGCGTGGAGCCTCTGGGTCTGGTTTTAAGATGCTTCGGGAGAGTTGATGATCTACTTAACATTCTTTTAACAAGTTCTTTCTGCTTAAATTAGCCAGGAGATTTATCTAATGCATTGCTTGACATTAAGAACTATGAGTGATTCTCATGGATTTATAAAACCATCAAGAAGATAGGCTGTCTTGGTATTTGGCGTCTCACTGAATCTGGCACTCCAATATCTATTTGCAAACACTTTACTGTTCACATCTGTATTATCTTATTTACTAACTCCAGCTCTGCTGACTTCTCTTTGGTCTTGTTCCCTACAGTCCAGCCACATGTGTAAACATGTCCTTCAGAGGGACGTCTATGTACCAGTTTGAAATCAGGCTGAGTATCAGTGAAGATTTTATACTACATGCTGACAAATATAAGTGACCTGAGCCAGTAGGTAAGTCATATGTTACACTTATGAAGGAAAACAGGTCTTCCCAGGTTATCATTTTTGTACTGGGAGATTTATACCAGGAATTCACTCTTTTGCAATATTAAGCAGAAATTTAGCCCCCAAAACTGATTACCCATGTAGGAGACTGCTCAGGTGAGAGCATCTTGCCATTTAATGGCCAAGAGAAGTAATTTTCTGCTCCGTCAACAAAGACTTCTTTAATCTCCCAAGAGGCTGCTGTATGATATAAGCTCACCTTGGGATACATATCCTCCCAAATCTGACAGGATGAACAGGGGCTATCTAGGCATATTTTAGGGATGTTTTAGATTTAGGAAAAAAATATTAGGGCTGAAGATTCCTTTTCCTTTTCAGAGTTCAAGACTCTGGTTCCCACCGTTAACGTTTTCTTGTAGGCATTTTGAATCTGGGCTGCCTGATTGACCCTATAGCATGCTTTGCGTCAACATATTCTTTCACACACCCTTGGTATCATACAAGAAATTACCATTAGTGAAGATAGAACCTATCAAGGAAGAAAACCAGGGAAATCGCCCCCCATTATTGGTGAGTTAGATGGATTCGTGCTTTAGCTTGCTTTCAACTGAGTAGCCAGCTAGCTGATAGCAAGTTCATTTGACTTGACTGCATATTAAGATCATCAAGGTACTAGAAAAAATACTCATGCCTGGTCTCTCTTCCAGAGAGTCTGATACAAGGGATTAGAGTGGAGCCCAAACATCCATATTTTTAAAAGCCCCCAAGGTGCTTCTGTTACAAAGTCCCTGGTGAGAACCCCCATACTATGGCTTCTGGTCTGGACCTTGCATTTTGTTTTCACTTTTGGGGCTGTTGTAACTGGACTTCTGGTCAGCCAAGAGGGTCAAGAGTACCTAAGGGCAGTTTGAAAAGGGAGAAGGAGAATAGGAATGCCATTGGTTAAAGAGAATATATAAAAAGGGGAGGTGCATTTCACTCCTCCAAAATTTAACATAGGGTCTTAAGAATTCTGCCTGGTCTCTGTTCTAGCTTCCTCTTGACTCCAACACATTCTTTTAGTTGAATGGATGGGTCATGCTTTTGGTATGAATGGTGTGCTGGGTTGGAGGTTAAATTCTCAGCTGGACCTGGCCAATCCGCAGTGCATTTTCAGGCCAAGTTGCTGCAGAATATATAGAAAGATTTGGGAGGGAAGGGGAGATAGAGTGGGTATTTGGTTAAGTGTCAAATAGACATTATCTGTGGGACACCACTTTGAGTTTATTGCATGTGTATAGATTTATATGCATAGGGAGGTCATTAACTGGAATAATGACATCTACCCAAACGGGTTCCATTGTAGTTATTGTGTGGATATCTTCAGTCCCCCATAATCCCTAAGGAAGTTGAATCTGTGGAACTTTTGTGCTGTTTTTATTTTCCTCAAACAGATGTGGCTGACCTTGGGGGGGGTGGGTTCTATAAATTGTCTGCCAAAACAACTGGAAGGATTTGTGAGTCTCCTCTACTGGATAAATAGTGGCCACCCAAATTCATGTCTACCTGGAACCCATGAATGTGGCCTTATTAGGTAAACAACTCTTTGCAGATGTAATCAAATTAAGATGAGGTCATACTGGAGTAGCATGGGCCATAAATTCAATCCGACTGGAGTCCTTCAAAGAAGAGGGAATATGGACATGGAGGGAAGATGGTCATGTGAAGATGGGGACACAGATTGGAATTCTGCTGCCCCAAGCCAAGGAACGTCAAGGATTTCTTGCACACCACTAGGGGCTGTAAGAGGTAAGGAAAGATCCTCCTGCTGGTTTCAGATGGAGCAAGGCCCTGCCAACATCTTGATTTTAGAGTTCTTTCCAGAACTATGACATAATAAATGTTGGTTGTTTCAAACCAAGGCACCTCCTTTCATCCACACTTTGTCTTCATGCCAGGAACCTTGAGGATCTTGTTGGGCTGTGATCTGGTCTGATGACACTTACATGAGGCTTAAACCCACAGCCTCTTTAGGATCAGGCCTGAAAGCTTAGTGAGGCTAGAAGGGTATACAAGAAAGTAGTGCTTTATATGAAGAGGTATGAAGTGGGCTGAACTTTTAAAGTCAGGTGTGCAAGATTAATATTCATTCAGAGGGTAACCAGTTAAAAGGGTCATACTTCTTTTTGCAGACATATTAGAAAAACAGCAATTTCTTTAGCAACAGGGTGATCAGAGCAGCAGGAATTTGGAGAACATTACAAATTATTTTAATGAGAGAAATCAGCACCACATATGGTCTCAGCAATGCGAGAAATAATAGTAGACTAGAAATTAATGTTATTACTAATTTTCTCTGTTTGGCTTGTTAATTTCCTCTATTACAGGATCTGTCTTCTGCTACCTACTGAGAGATGGCTTCAAATACTATTTTGAAATTATTTCATTATTCTGTGTTATTTACCTTGCCAAGTGCATGGATATAAATAGCAAGGAATTAGAGATGACAAAGATAGATTGTTTGTATTTTGAGAATCACATCTCTTCAGTCTCTGTGGAATTGAAATCTGATTAAATGAATCCTCAAGTAAATTAACAAGGAACATGAAGGAAATTAGTGTCTTCATTATTATTTGTAAATTTTCTTTGAATATTGTATTATATAGCCAATAGGGACTATGAACAATGTCTTAGCAAAAATATTCCATGCAAATCCTTACATGGGCTCCATTCTATTTTCATAATCAAAATATAACCACGGAATAAACAGGGGAATTTTGGAAGTACTTGGTAAATGTCTGCATGTTACTAATGAGATGACTATTACAAATGTGAACAGTTGCAGGTATAATGTGGACTACTGACAGCCTTTCAGTATAGAGGGCTGAAAGAGTGGAATGCTATAAGTGGGGAGTTTGACTTGGCTTTTAGTACTAACTAGCTCGGTGATCTGAGACAAACGACTTGAACTTTTCTGAATTTAGAATAAACAGGGTTGAAATATGCAATTATCTAAGAAGTTTAAATGATCTCCAGCAAAGCAAATTCAGAGACAGAAAATATTTAATATCTCTGTTCTTGACCTATAAATGTAAAAGAATGAATCTAGGCCTCAGTTGCCCTTTCAGTCTCTCATTTATCAACTAACAAAATACTTATTATCTCCCATGAGTTAGGGTCCATGTCCCACTAATAGATTTGTTTGTTTCTGGGCAAAACATTACGGATAATGTGATGAAAAATGTTTTAATGTTTTCCAAAATCTGTTAACTGAGTTCAGTTTTGTAATTATTTGTTTTTAGAAAATTGAAAAGGAAGCTCCCATTTGTTGGGGGAAAAAAGGGGAGCAGGGAGTAGGATTTAGACTACAAAAATACCATAAAGCAGAATCGTTTAAAAACAGACATAGGATAATTTCTTACTTTAAGGTTCATTTTAAGAAAATGGTGGAGTTTCTAAGTTTTATGTATTATCTGTCCACAGGAAGAGAAACCCTTGAACACAGAGCTTAAAAGCAATGGACTTACTGCATTCAAAATGAACATATTAGATATAAGTTAATCTGAAATAACCCTCTGAATTTCCAAGTTAACTTTAAATGCAACAGAGTAAGCATTTACCTAATTTAAGACGACAGCACAGTTTTTAATGTAACGTTTCCATTTTGCAAGTTATATAACTACGCCACAAAAATGTAATAAAGGCAAAATAATTTATAGTCACAATGTCCAGCAAAACCACCATGAACGTGAGTGTTACCTCCCATCTCTTTCTAACTCTGTTTTCTATACCCTGACTCACCCAAAATTGCAAGAGTCATTGTATCAGTCAGGGTTCTCTAGGAAAACAGAATCAACAAGAGATATGTGTCAATAGCATGCAATTATAAGAGTCTGTCGGGGAAACGGACTTTGGCCCAGTGGTTAGGGCGTCCGTCTACCATATGGGAGGTCCCCGGTTCAAACCCCGGGCCTCCTTGACCCGTGTGGAGCTGGCCATGCGCAGTGCTGATGCGCGCAAGGAGTGCCGTGCCACGCAGGGGTGTCCCCCGCGTAGGGGAGCCCCACGTGCAAGGAGTGCGCCCGTGAGGAAAGCTGCCCAGCATGAAAAGAAAGTGCAGCCTGCCCAGGAATGGCGCCGCCCACACTTCCCGTTCAGCTGATGACAACAGAAGTGGACAAAGAAACAAGACGCAGCAAACAGACACCAAGAACAGACAACCAGGGGAGGGGGGGAAATTAAATAAATAAATCTTTAAAAAAAAAAAAGTCTCTCATGTGACCATGGGGATGCACAAGTCCAGGTTCCACAGACAGGCTGCAACCAGGGGCTCCAGTGAAAGTCCATGAAGGTTCTTGATGAGTTCTGGGAGATGCTGGCTGTCTGAAGAAGAGCTGGGAAATTCTCTCAATGCTGGAATCACTTTCCCTTTTAAGGCATTCAACTGATTGGATAAAGCTCACTCATTGATGATGGCAATCTCCCTGACTGATGTAATTATAAACAACTATCTATGATTTACCACTGCAGTAAAGTCAAGGGTGACTAAACTCCATAAATGTCCTTGTATTACAGTTAGCCCAGTGCTTGCTGGACCAAACAACTGGGCACGATTACCTGGCCGAGTTGACACATTAGCCTAACCATCACAGTCATCTTAACCTTTTTTTTGCTCCCAGACCCACCTAACCCAGTCCTCTCTGTTGCTGCTGGAGAGACTATTCTATTATTCCAAAGTCTCCTTAGACCAGTCCTTGATCTGGTCTCTACCACTTTTCCAACCTCGTCCCTCCAGACATTACCACAGTATCCTAAACACTCACTCCCTGGACTCTTGCTTATAATTTAAAATTCCACCCAGGGGTCACTGCCACCAAGAAGGCCTGCAAAATTGACCTCTTGCCCGCACTGGGACTTTGGGCTGCTGGGGTCTTTTATCTACCCTCTCAAAGCACTGTTTCAATCAATTATTATTTTGATTATTTTCCAAAAAGATATTATATCAAAACCATGAGACTACATGGCAACAGCACGTATTCCAAAACCACTAACTATACTTGCTTCTCAAAGCGGCAATAGTGGTCGAGCCCCTTTCATGGTCTGAATCTCTGCTGCCTCTTCTCCTGCGGTTGCACCTCTTCTGTCTGCTGTCTCCCTCTTCCACTCTTAAGGACCCATCGGGTTAGACTGGGCCCATTTGTAGATAATCCAGGAAAATATCCATATATTAAGTTCTGTAACTTGAATTCTGTAGCAGTTTGATATTATTGATGAATCCCAAAAAGAAATATTGGATTATGTTTGTAAACTGATCTTTTCCTCTGGGCATATTAGATTATATTGTATTCATAGGTTTACTTGATTAAGTAATCATGTAAACCTCTTCTGCCAGTAGGGTGTTGAGTCCCCACTCTTGGTGGATGGGGACTTACAGATAAAAGGCATGGCAAAGGACAGAGTTGAGGGATTTTAATGTTGGAGTTTTGATGTTGGAGTTTGATACTGAAGCTGGAGCCCCAGAGAGAGAGACAGATCCATTCACCTGATAGTCTACAGCTGTCCTTGTGGAGAAAACAGGAGCTGAACCCAGAGGAACCCAGGAAGCCTGAACCCTCACAGATGTTGGCAGCCATCTTGCTCCAACACATGAAAATAGATTTTGGTGAGGGAAGTAACTTATACCTGATGGCCTGGTATCTGTAAGTTCCTACCCCAAACAAGCCCCCTTTATAAAAACCAACCAATTTCTGGTATTTTGCATCAGCACCCTTTTGGCTGACTAATACAAATTCCATCCGCAGAGTCCCTTTAGCCATGCAATGTAACATATTCACAGGTTTCTGGGAATAGAGGATGAACATCTTTAGGAGCCATTATTCTACTTCCAACAGAGCAGCACTTTGGGGAAATAATTCCAGAATTAATAAAGATCTGAGGATGCTCTATTGGAGTTGAATAACAAATAAACCAATCACTGCTGCTCAATCAGTATACGTAATAATGTTATCTAAGAGAGCAAAGGCACCTTCTTTTGGGGAAACAGTCAAGAAAGGCTTTCTGTGGGAGATGGGCTTGAGTCCCATCTTAAAGATGATCAGGAGACAGGTGGGTCATGGGTAGGGTCTTCCAGAGGGAGGAAGCTGTGAGCAAGCTACTGAGCTGGTATACAGCATGCCAGTTACATTAGTTCCTTAGCTATTAAAACAAATACCACACAGTGGGTTGGCTTAACAACAGGAATTTTCTGGATCATGGTTTCAGAGACTGGAAGGCTTCCTTCCTCCCGGGGTTGGTATCTTCTGGCTGGCAATCTTTGGAGTTCCTTGGCTTTTCTGTCGCATGGCAACACACAAGGTGGCATCTTCGCTCTCTTCCAGGTTCCTGACTTCCAGCTTCTATTTTCCTATGTTTCAATTTCTTTTGCTTATAAGGACTTCAGCCATAATGGACTAAGGCCCACTCTCATTCGGTGTGGGCACACCTTAGCTAGTAACATCTAAAGTGGGCCTCTTTACAAATGGGTTCACACCCACAGAAGGTGATTAAGATTAAGAATCTAACTGGGGTACATAACTCCAAGCCTCCATACCAGTTCATATAACTACATTCTAACTATTCAATCACCTGCTTTTGGGTAAGAAGTGAATGATTACAGGTCAGAATACAAACAGAGTTGTTGGTGAATAGCTCAGTGTTGGAACTTTATCCTGAAAGCTATGGTTTTGAATTTCTAAGCTCTTTGCACTAAGAGATATTTAAATATCATGATTATATGTAAAGTGGAAAAGATGTTTATGCTTGAACGTGTGCCAAATTTATTCACCTACCACAATGCATTTCTAACTTAACTCTCAGGTTAGGCATGGAGAAAAATTGGCTCATCCCACACCATTTACCATACAAGCAATGAGCCTTAGTCACAGATAAAACTAAAGCAATAAATATTGGAATCATTTCTCATTTAAGAACATCTGGAAACTTCTGATCACATATACGTGGATATATGCACAGATGTGTATACCACTGTACTTGTAAAGATGTATTTATAACCTGTAAAATATTTTGGTGGTTTTCTAGGATAGGCACATTATATATTAGACATTGAAGGCAGTAGTTTAACTATGTCTGGATATGGTTTTGAGGACTTCTTGTCTCAATTCTATTTCTTAACTAGATTCACCTAATAATTTATTCAGTTTAATGGCCCACTGTTTTTTCTACACACGACAAAGTGTAGCGTTGTGGCCATTCTCTGTATAAACTAAAGCAAAATATACATTTGTCGTCCAACTTTGCATATCATTTCTGGGGAAGGGTGGCATTTTCTTGGGTCACAAATTTGGCTATGTAGATTTTGTGTTAGGGAAACTCTCTCACACACACAATTGTTTCATTGTAAGAACTGTTTGGCCACTGTGGGTCCTCTGGGTTGAGGTGCCCATTGTTGGCCTCTTTGAAGATAATAAGAATGGGTAGAAGATCTATTCCTCAGGGAAAACTAGAGAATTACATGCTCTGGTTTCAGGAAGGGAACAGTCATTTTATGTGGGCATTTTCTCTGCAGCTGGTATTTATGGGATTGTTTTCTCTGACCTCTGAGGCAGTTTTAATTTTCTCAACAGAGAAAGGTCAGTATTTCATCTCAGCAACAATTATTGTGAAAATAGCTCTAAGTAAAAGTGGCTTCAAAGTAAATGTCCTCACCAAATGTTACAATTGTATGTTGTTTCCAAAGAGCTATTTTGGAGAGAGAAGAGGGCTGGAGGGCTGAAGAGAGAGAAGATATAAGGGGATTAGGAGAAGGGATGTTAGAGGAATTAGAGGCCTGTCATCCATTCTTAGCCTCTTCTGTCGATTTGTTTAGTGTTGATGGAGAGTTCAGCTTTATGTAGTGTAGGAGCTAAGACAGCATTATCTTTGGTTCTGGATTCCTCTGACAAATCAAATCCCAATTCAAGTCTTTCTCCCATTGGTTCTCGGAGAGTCTGCCTCCAATTGACACCCTTTTCCTATGTCAAGGCAAGCTGCAATGTGCTCTCGTCAGTGTTTCTCTCCCTGGGGGTGAGGCCTGTGGTGAGTAACTGTGGTTCCTACTTCTCCATCTTGCCTTCTCCATGGGCATGTCCTCTTGCCCTCCTTGGGATTTGGATGAAGTTGTCAGTCAGGGGCTTCCTCCTCTCCCGCAGAAGCTGTACAAAGGACACCAGCTTACCCATCAGAGGCTGACCGCAGGCTGGAATCAATGCTCGGAGTCAGAGAAAGTTTCTATCCTTATGAAATTTGCATTTTAAGGAATATTTAAACTGAAAATGGTTATCCTTTGCATCATGTAAAGAGAATCCTTCAGTGAATGAAAGCATCACAGCAGACATAAGAGTCAAGTCCTGGAAAGAGAGTCAATTCTTAGATGCCATCAACAGACTACACGAGGGCTCCTGTCAGTTCTAACACTGTATAATCCTTTGGGACCATAGTCCAGTAGATTTCCAAGAAGGGACAATAGGAAGAATCACACAATCTTAAATATTTAATTGGTTAAAAATTCTTGGATTAGTTGATAGCAACTATGAAAATGAGAAAACTAATAAGCCAGGTAAAGGGAAATTAATATGCCGATGGACAGATAGAAGAAATCAATGAAGACTGGAATAAACGGCTTTCAAAGATGTCCATAGAACTGAATTTGCAAAAGCTCATTAGAAAGTAAAATAAATCCAACTTCCAAGGAGTGAAATATTATCACTAGAGCCAGGGTCTCTCAACGTCATGTGTAAGAGTTGGCGCAGAACTCCTCAGTGATAACATGAGTGCATGGATCATTTTGGTAATAGGTATTAAGAAGATGAAGGAAGCAGGAAGGCCAGAGGGCCTTTCTTGATATGTGTAAACTAAAAATGAAAATTTTAGAAATAAAACTTCACATAAAATGATTTGATTCTGACCAAAGTTTGCTACCCATAATACGTCATTAGAAAGGAGAATATGTGTATCTATAGGGAATGAGATTTTGTGACTAAAAAATCAGTTGAAAATAGGAATTCCATGTGTATTGATATATTTTCCCAAGTCTTCCTAGCTGAGCTTTGATTTCTAGAAGTATCTCCTTTCTATTGGGTACTATAGCAAATAAATCTACAAGGGCATCACATTTTCTATTACATACAGTCCCCAAATATTCATTAACATGCCTATAATTAGATTTGGATCTACATTTTATTCTTACTACAGGCAAATGATTGAGCTTTAGTAATAAAAAGCATCAACTTATGAGTCTTGCCTGAGTTTGATTCTAACTCTGCCTTTCATTTGCAGTAGACTCTGGTGACTTATTCAAATCTTTAGAACCTCAGCTTCCTTGTCTGTAAAGTAGGGCAGGGAATGGTTTGCAGCCTTGGCATTACTGACATTTTGGGTGGGAAAATTCTTGAGAGAAGCTGCCCTGTGTATTGTAGTATCTTTAATAGTATCCCTTGTCTCTGTCTCCCAGATTCAGTAGCACACCTGCAGTGATGACAATCAAAAATGTCTCCAGATATTGTCCAACATCCCTGGCAGAGAACAGTGACCCCAGGCTGAGAATGTCTGATATGGGGTAATGAGTGATCCCATTGAGTCATGAAGAGTATCAAATGAAAGGAGAATAAAAAGCTCCCAGCACAGTGTAGACTCAATAATGGCCTGCTCACTTTTTCTCATGGTTCCAATCCCAGATGAAACACTGGGGATCTTCAAAGACTCCACCTGTCACCTCCTTGATTCATTTCATCATCTAGTCAACACTGGATATGGACTATTTGATGGTTTCTTTGGTCTCTGTTCTGCCCATGATCCTGATAACTAGCTTCAAAAGCATAACTTTAGAACTCAAGAGTATGGGAAGATGGCAGAGTAAGAAGCTCCAGGAATCAGTCCTTCCACCAGAACAACATTTAAATAGGCAGGAACTGTCAGAATAAACTATTTCAAAACTCTGGAGTCCAGAAGAACACTGTACAACACCTAGGGAAGAGTGGAGGAAGATGCTTGTAAATTACAGTAAACACCATTAAATTGCTCTTTCTGTCTCTCCATGTGATAGTTACCAGAGCCCCCTACTTTAGCAGCTAGATGCCATGGGGTCTGGCCACTGGCATAGATTGCTGGTGTTATAAAAATCTACTTTCCCAATATCTGGTGGACATGGGCTGATAACTGATCAATCCTGTTGATTATCTACATTGGATTCCTGGGGACTTGACTCTGAGAGGGGCTACTGCCCCAATTTTCCCTGGACAGAAGTTGTAGGGGAGATTAAAGATGGTACACTTCTCAGCACTATGGAGGATATTTGAAAGAGTACATTGGCTGGGGATGGGCTAAGTAAAGAAAGCACAATTTTCTCTTATCACCTCTTAAATTCAACCCCCCCTCCCCCCCCCCCCCAGCACTTTGGAGCTGGCTAGTGCTCTCTTTCGGAGTCCCTGGCCTTGTTCTGGCTGGGAAAGACTGACTTGGGAAACCCCTCTCCAGCATGCATCCCCTCCCAGAATTTGTTATCCAGGCAAAAGCAGTTTGAGACAACAAAAGCTGTATAAGAAACCACTGAGACAGGTAGCCAGGGTAAAAGCTTACCTTCTTTAAATCCTGCGGTAGAAAATACAGGAAGGGGAGAAGGTCTGTTTTCTGGGAAGTAGATAGGGCATTCAGACTCCTGTAACTGGGGAATTCCCAGAGCCACTAAGATGCCCATGCCCAGGACAGACCCAGAAAACACAGGGAGGACCTTATACTTTGCATTCTTTTTAGGCTGACCTTACTAATAGGTAGGCTTAATTCTGAGGGAGAGCACCAGACAGTGCAAAGCCAATTTTCAGAGACACTGAACAGTGTTTTTGCTTAGGTTTGGTTGATTTTGTTAGCTCCTGACACTCAAGAAAATCTTTATCACCAGGGCATTATACACTCAAGAAACAGACATCTTAGGGAATAAGAATGAGTTAATATTTTAAAAAGTAAAATATACTGTGTGTGACAAAAGATTATAAGGCAAACCAAGAAGCAGGAAATGATAACCTCTCCAAAGGAAGAGGACAAAAATCCAGAAAACATTAATGAAGAAGACCACATTGTAGAAATACTAGACAAAGACTTAAAAAAAAAAAGATCTTTAGTATGCTCAAGGAGATGAAGGAAAATACAGAGAATGAACTAAAAGATATCAGGAAAACAATAAATGAGCAATATATACATCTCAATGAAGATATAAAATTTTAAATGTAACCAAACAAAACTGCTGGTGTTGATGACCACAAAAACTGGACTGATAAAAGTCCCAAGAGAGTTTTAAAAGTAGATTGGAGTAGGCAGAAGAAATAATCAATGAACTCAAAGGCAAGACAAGTTGAAATGAATCAGGCTGAAAAGCAGAAAGAAAAAATCATTATAAAAAGTGAAAATCGCCTAAGAGACCTCTGGGACAACCTCAAGCATGCCAAAATCCATATTATTTGAGTCCCAGAAGAAGAAAGAAGAGGACAGAAGGAATATTTTAAAAATAATGACAAAAAACTTCAAAAACTTAGCAAAAGACATGTATATGCACATCCAAGAATAACAATGAACCACAAACAGTAGAAACACAAAGACAACCACACCTGGACCTAGGATAAGGTAAGGCCTAGGATAAGGAGAGAGTTTAAAAAGCTTTAAGAAAGAACGAAGTGTTATGTGCAAGGGAGCCCCAATATGACTAAGTGCTAATAAGAATCAGAAACCATGGAGGCCCGACAAAGTGGGATGAAATATTTAAAATCCCAAAGAAAACAATTGCCAAACAAAACTCATATACCTAGCAAGACTTTCTTATAAAAATGAGGGAGAGAGTAAGACATTCCAGATAAACAAAAGCTGAGGACAGATTTTGCTGTCCTACAAGCAATTCTAAAGGAGTTCTTCAGACTGAAAAGACAGGATCCTGGAGTGTAGTTCAAAGTGGTATTGAGAAAAAAGACCTCCAGTAAAGGTAACCATTTGGGTAATTATAAATGTCTGCATTACTGAATTTTAGTTTTTGGTATAGAATGCCATTTCTTACTCCTTTCAGGTCCTAAAATGCAAATGCATAAAAAATACAATATATAAAGACACAATTTTTAACAAGTACTAAAAATAGGTGGTGTGAATTAGGGGTATAGGAACAGCATATGAGAATGGCATTGCAGTTAAATTGGTATCATATTAAATATGATTTTTATATATATCACTCTATATAATTGGGGTGATAAATTTTAAGCCCATTGTAACCACAAGGAAAATATATGAAAACTAGAACAAACAGAAATAAGAAGGGACTCATCATGGTAAAACACAAAAAATCAAATATGAAAGCAGCCATTAATGGAAAAATAGAGGGACAAAAATTAAAATACTTACATAGGACAAATAGCAAAATGGCTGTAGAAAGTCCTGCATTATCAGTATTTACTTTAAACATAAATGGATTAAAGTCTCCAGGTAAAAGCAGATCCTGCAGAATGGATAAGAGAGCATGACTCAACTACATGTTGTTTACAAGAGATATACCTTGAATTCAAAGATATAAGTAGGTTGAAAATGAAAGGATGGACAAAAGTATACCATGAATATCTCTGAGACAGAAGATCAAGAGGGAAATACAACACTTGAATGATACTCTAAACCAGCTCAAACACTTCACCCAACAGCAAACAGAATACACATTCTTCTTAAGGGCACACGGGTCATTTTCTACACTAGACCATATCTTAGGACACAAAACAAGTCTCAATAAATTAAAAAATATTGAAATCATATAAATACATTGAAATCATACAATGTATTTTCTCTGATGACAATGGAATGAAGCTAGAAATTAATAGCAGGAGAAAATGGAAAATTCACAAGTATGAGAAAATTAATGTACTCTTAAACAAATAGGGGGTCAAAAAAGAAATACAAGGGAAATAAGTAAATATCTTGAGCCTAATGAAAATAAAAACACAGTATATCAAAACTTATGGGATGAAACAAAGTCAAAACTGAGAGAGAAATTTATAGTTCTAAATGCTTACATTAATATACGAGAAAGATCTCAAATCAGAAAACCTGGAGGATCTCAAAAAAGAAGAGCAAACTAATCCCAGAGCAGAAGGAAGGAAATGACAAAGATTAAAGCAGAGATCAATGAAATAGAGAATCAACAAAACCAAAAGTTGGTTCTTTGAAAAGATCAATTAAATCAACGAATCTTTAGCTAGAATGACAAAGATAGAGGCCAAAGAAGTAAAATCACAAATGAAAAGGGGGCATTATTACCGACACCACTGAAATAAAAACATTTAAGAGGATACTATGAAAAACTGTATGCCAACAAATTAGGTAACCTAGATGAAATGGACAAATTCCTTGAAACACAAATACCTACAAAATTCAAGAGAAATAGAGGATCTCAAAAAATCAATTCCCCTGTAAAGAGAATGAATCAGTAATCAAAAAACTTCCCCAAAAGAAAAGCCTAGGATCAGATGATTTCACAGGGGTATTTTATCAAACATTCCAAGAAGAATCAATCCTGCACAAATTCACTGAAAAAACCAAAGAGGAGGGAACATTCTCTAATTCATTCTAAGAGGCCAACATCACCCTCATACCAAAGTCATACAAAGATACCATAAGAAAAGGAAATTACAGACCAATATCTCTTATGAATATAAATGCAAAAATCCCCAGCAGAATACTAGCAAACTAAATCCAACAGCACATTAAATGAATTTTATACGGTTATCAAGCAAGGGTAGTTCAACATAAGAAAATCAATGAATGTAATACATCATATTAACAGAACAAAGGAAAAAATACATGATCATCTTAACTGATGCAGAAAAGGCATGTGACAAAACATAGCATTGCTTCTTGGTAAAAATACTTTGAAAACCAGAAATAGAAGGAAATGCCCTAACCATGATAAAAGCCATATATGAAAAACCCGCCGCTAACATTATACTAAATGATGAAAGAGTGAATGCTTTCCATCTAGCATTAGGAATAAGAAAAGGATGACCATTGTCACAGATGTTATTTGTCATTGTAATGGAAGTTGGAGCTAGAGAAATTAGGCAAAACAGGAAGTAAAATGCATCCAAACTGGAAAGGAAGATATAAAACTTCCCCTATATGCAGATGACATAATCCTATATATAGAAAATCCTGAAAAAATCCACAAAAAGCTAATAGAGCTAATAAATGAATTCAGCAAATTGGTGGGGTAGAAGAGTTGCACCTCAAAATCAGCAGTGTTTCTATATACTAGTAATGAACAGTCAGATGAGGAAATCAAGAAAAAATAACCCCTTAACAATAGCAAATAAGAGAATAAAATATCTAGGAATAAATCTAATCAAGAACGTGAAGGACTTGTACAAAAAGAACTATGAAACATTGTTAAGAGAAATCAAAGAAAGCTGAATAAAAAGGAGACTCCATGTATATGGATTAGAAGACTAAATATCATTAAGATATCAATTCTACACAAAGTGACTTACAGATTCAACACAATCTCAACGAAAACTCCAACAACTTTATTTGCAGAAATAGAAAAGTCAATTTATATTGAAGGGTAAGGGGTCCTGAATAGATACAGCCATCTTAAAAAAGTAAAACAAGTTGAAGGACTCATAACTTTCCGATCTTAAAACATATTACATAGATACACAGTAGTCAAAACAACATGATATTGGCACAAGGACAGACATATAGACCAGTGAAATAAAACTGAGATCTCAGAAGTCAACCCTCACATTTATGGCTATCTGAATTTTGACAAGGGCAAAGACCACTCAACTGGGAAAGAAGAGTCTCTTCAACAAATGGTGCTAGGATTACACAGGATCTCCATTTGCAAAATAATGAAGGTGGACCTCTACTTCACACCGTAAACAAAGATC
Organism: Dasypus novemcinctus; assembly: GCF_030445035.2. Taxonomy (NCBI): domain Eukaryota; kingdom Metazoa; phylum Chordata; class Mammalia; order Cingulata; family Dasypodidae; genus Dasypus; species Dasypus novemcinctus. Next base: position 16,778,827 of record NC_080674.1, on the reverse strand, counting down.
AACTCAAAGTGGATCAAAGACCTAAATGTAAGATCCAGAACTATAAAACTGCTAGAAAATGTAGAGAAGCATCTTCAGGACCTTGTGTTAGGATATGGTTTCTTAGACTTTATATCCAAAGCACAAGCAACAACAACAAAAAATAGATAAATCAGATCTCATCAAAATTTAAAACTTTTGTTCATCACAGGACTTTATTGTGAAAGTAAAATGACAACCTACACAATGAGGGAAAATATTTGGAAACCACATATCTGTTAAATGTTTAATATCTAGAATACATAAAGAAATAAAAAAAGACCAACAACCCAATTAATAAATGGGTAAAGGACTTGAATAGACATTTCTCCAAAGACGATATACAAATGGCCAAAATGCACATGAAAATATGCTCAACATCATTAGGAGTTAGGGAAATGTAAATAAAACCATAATAAAATATCATTTCACATCCACTAGAATGGCTATTAAAAAAATAACTTAAAATTATAGTGTTGGAATGGATGTGGAAAAATAAAAACACTCATTCATTGCTGATGGTAATGTAAAATGATGCAGCTGCTGTATAAAACAGTTTGGCAGTTCTTCAGAAAGTTAAGTATTGAATTACCAAATGACCTGGCATTCCCACTTCTACATATCTACCCAATAGAATTGAAAGCTGGGCCTCAAATTGATATTTGCACACCAGTGTTCATAGCAATATTATTCACAATTATCAAAAGATGGAGACAACTCAAATATCCATCAATTGATGAATGGATAAATAAAATGTGATAGATACATATAATGGAATATTATTCAGCTATAAAAAGTAATGAAGTTCTGATTCATGCGATGACATGGATGAACCTTGAAGACATCTCATTGAGTGAAATAAGTCAGACACAAAAGGACAAATATTGTCTGATCTCTCTGATATAAAATAATTAGAATAAGCAAATTCATAGAGCCAGAATCTAGAATACAGGTTACCAGGGGACAGGGTGAAGGTAAGGAATAGAGAATTGAAGTTTAAACGTACATGGTTTCTATTTGGGAAGATGAGAAAGTTTTGTAAATGGCTGGCAGTGATGGTAGCACAACACTGCACATGTAATTAACAGCACTGAATTATATATTGAATGTGGTTATAAAGGGAAAAGGCAGGTCATATATATGTTACTAGAAAACACAAACAGTGAACCCCAAGTTAAACCATGGAGTAGAGTTAATAATGCAATTATGAAACTGTGCTTTCATCAATTTTAGCACATGTTCCACAGTGATGCAAGATGTTAATAATAGGGTGGTATAAGACAACCCTGTATTTTATGCATGATTTTTCTGGAAACCCACAACTTCTCCGAAGAAGTAACTTAACTTAAATGACATAGATGAGATAGATAAAATAAAAAAAGAATATTATATACAGAAAGATTAAGCCATGTCAGTGGAATTTTTTTTCACAATATTTTTGTATTAATTATACTTTAGTTCATAGCCATAAAAATATTTTATTCTATTAAAATGCTGGGGATCGTGTTCCAACAGTTGTAATTCTTTTCCCATGAGGTACCATAACAACATTAGGAGTGAGTCTATAAACCAGTTCCCCAGATAATTTAAAAGTGAAAAAAATGGTAACGTACAAAATGTTTCTAATTTGGTCTTGACCAAAGAGTTTGAGGTAAAGGAGTTAAATCAGGTTAAAGAGTCAAATTAATTTTATTCATTTAAAAAGAAAACATCAGATAAAACACTAACATCTGGCAGAGGTAGCTTGCCCTATGTATTCATAGGGAAGACACAACAGTACAAATATGGCAACCAATTTCCACCAAAGATCTCTTTGCAAATATAATTAATTGATGATCAAGGGTATTGCCTGTTCTGTATAAACACAGTACTTAACAATAAATTCCCTCAAAGAATTCTACACTTATCAGATCCTTTTGGGGCTAACCACTATAGAAGAACTTAAGCTGCGAAACCATTTGTTTTCTTCCGAAACCTTCCTTTTTTTCATTGAATCCCAAAAGAAATTCCTGTCCTAATCAAAATATTGGCTAAATGGTTCAACACGGATTAATCACATGTCTTTCTTATCAATGATGATGTGCTATTTATAGTTATTTCTCTTATGATGAATTATTGCAGTGGTTGACACATCTTAAATAAATTATACATACATATATTTTTTTCATTTTCTAATAGCTGGAAGGTTGTAATTTGCTATGGTTCCCTTGAAGTTTGTAGAATTTTAATATGAAAAAAAAACATAATAAGACTGGAATACCAAGCCATGAACTTGGAAATGAATCCATCTGCCATATTGATGAATACTACATTTTCTTGAGCCATGTTGCCAGCTTGGAACAATTGTTTAACTTGTCTATTTCTATTTCCTCAATTTATGACTCTTAGTCCTTGAAACATTTCTAACATATGCTTCCAATAATTATATAATATATATACATATACATACACACCTATATATGTATGTATATACATATATACATACGTATTTCAGAAACTGTGATTATATACTGAAAGTCACCCTTTGCAAATATTCTTACATAAGTGATATATCTCTGTGAGTAGCCAAAAGATTCAGATCTTTATTGGAGTAGAAACGAAACCATCTACTTCTTCATAACTAAGCTAAACTCAAATATATTTTCTGACCCTAATCGAATCATCTTGGTTTTTCGCTTTGCTCAGGACCACAGGAAAATATGCACAACTTTCATCAATTCACTCTTGTGTTAAGAAGCCTGGAATAGTGAGTTGTTGTGCTCCTCAGAAGCTCCAGGTTTCCACAAACATATATTTGGGGCTTCTTGAGAAATAAGGGAGCCATATCAGTGTGCAAATATCTGTTTGAGTCCCTGCTTTCAATCCTTTTGGGTATGTACCTAGAAGTTGGGATTGCCAGGTCATATGGTAACTGTAATACTTAATTTTCTGAGGAACTGCCAAATTTTTCCACAGTGGCCGCACTGTTTTACATTCCCACCAACAATATTTGAGCGTTCCTATTTCTGTACATCCTCTCCAATACTTGCTGGTTTCCATTTTTGAATAGTAGCCAGTCTAGTGAATGTGTGATGGTATCTCATTGTGGTTTGGATTTGCATTTTCTTGATGGCTAATGACATTGAACATCTTTTCATATATTTATTGGTTATTTTTATATCTTCTTTGGAGAAATAATCTATTTAAGTCTTTTCCCAATTTTTAAATTGGGTTGTTTGTCTTTTTCTTGTTGAGTTATAGGAGCAGTTTAAATATTCTAGATTAGTAAATCTATATCACATATATGATTTCCAAATATTTTCTCCTATTCTGTTACTCATGACTTCTTAGTAGACACTGCTAAGTAACTTGCATTAGAACAACACATGGATCAACTTCCTTTGAAGAAAATAAGTATAAAATAGAAATATAGCATGCAGGTTAAGAACATTGCCAAATTCTAACTATTGCTCTGGTTCTTCCTAGATGTGCTGATTTGGGGAAAGTAAATTAATCTTTGTGCCCCAGTTTCCTTATCTGATGTCCGTCCCCTCTGATTAGGGTTTACAGGAAAATGGGCACTCCCATGTTGGTAAAACCTTTCTGGAAAGCAATATTGTAATATCATTAACAATTTAATATTCTCATACTTTTAGTACCAGAAATTTCTAGATTTGGTAATTTATCTTACAAAAACACCTGCAAACATACATAAAGATAAATATACAAGAGTGTGTATTGAAACATTATTTGTAATGACCCAAAATATGCATTCAGTAAGAACTGGTTAACTATGATAAATTATGTTTCATTAATTTATTGCCATTAAAAAGCAGTTTGATACTAATGAAAGTAAATAGCCAAGTGAAAAAAAAAGAAAAAGTTTTAAAACACTGTGAATACCATGGCTCATTAAGAAAAGCAAAGAAAAAAAGAGGAAAGGAAGGAAAGAAGAGAAAGTTAATGAAAGTAATAAACATCCAAGTTTATCTTAGCATATGCATTCAACATAAGCTGAAAAATATGTTCCAAACAATTAACAGGAGTTATTCTGGGTGTGGAATTATGGATATATTTATCTTTCTAAGTCATTTACTTCTTTATTCTCTAATTTATTTAATAATATGTAATGTTTATTTTACTAATTCTAAAAACAAAGTTATCTTTTAAAAAAAGCTATCACAGAGTTTAGAGCCAGGTAAGGTGGGGTTCAAATTGTAATTTTATATCTTTTTAGCAATGTGACCTTCCAAACTACTGGAACTCTCTGAATCTTAGTTTCCTCAGCAATATAATGGTTTCAGTAATACCTAGTTCTCCTTGCTACTATGAGGACTAAATAGCCTGTATAAATTCCTTAACACAAAGCCTGCCAGACAGTAAATGTTCCATAAATGTTTGTTCTTTTCTCTCCACAACCTGCTTATTATAAAATATTTATATGTGATGCTGGTTATCTGAAAAAAAAAAATATATATATATATAGTTTTTCTTCCCCTCCCCTTCCCCCCTTGCCCTGCTGTTTTTTGTGTGTGGTTTTTTTTTTTTTTCTGCTGTCTGTATCCATTCTCTGTGTGGTCTTCTGTATCTATTTCTCTTTTTGTCTTCTCATTTTTCTTCTAGGATTCACTGGGATTTGATCCTGGGACCTCTGATGTGAAGAGAGGTTCCCTGTCACTTGAGCCACCTTAGTTCCTGGTTTCTTTTGTGCCTCACCTTGACTCTCCCCTTCATCTCTCTTTTGTTGTGTCATCATCTTGCTGCATGACTTACCAGCCTGGGCACTGGCTCACCACACAGATACTCAGCTCGCTGCGCAGGCACTGGCTCGCCACATAGGCACACTTTTTACCAGGAGGCCCCAGGGATCAAACCCAGGTCCTCCCATATGGTAGGTGGAAGTCCAATCACTTGAGCCATATCCGTTTCCCGAAACACAATTTTTGATTATTTCTATTTAGCCATTTATTAGTGGCAAAAATTTATTAGCTTGAATTTGTGATAACACTTATCTTCAATGTCTTACTATTATTTTAGAGGGAACAAGAAAATGCCTACTTAGATATCTAGTTGACCAAGATGACAGCATAAGATGCTCCAGGGTGTTGTCCCCTTATAATCTTTGAACAACTAGCAAAAATCGACAGTCATCTTCTTCAAAACTTCAGAAGGTTGCAGTAACTGGGCAAGTTCTGAGCCAAGAAAATGCAGCTTTAAAAACAATAGAAATTCTTGGTGTGGTGTGCAGCCAACCTGCACTCCCACTGTGGATTCCTGGCCCTGTTCTGGAGGGAGCTGAGGAACACCCATATGAATAATGGGGTGCCTATATGTTTGTGTCAATCTGCCTAGTGGCAGCATGAAAGCCTGAACCAGGAAACTTTGCTTTCCATACCTTGCCCTGCAGGTAGAAGCAGCTTGTAGACTACTTGCAGTGTAAGAAACAATTAAGTCAAAGATGCCTGGGCAAAAGATTTCCTGCCTTAAAAAATATAATACAGCCAGAGTGGAGAACATCTATTTCACAGAAACTTGATAGGGCATTCAAATTCCTATAAATTTGGGGAAATTTCTAAAGCCATGATTGAGCACAAGCCCTGGATAAGATACAAGTTCAGAAATGATGGAAAGGATCCCTGCACTTCACTTTTGCCTCAGGCTAACCTTCTTAATAATTGGAAGGTAAACTCTAAAGGAGAGCACTAGCCAACACAGAGCTTATTTGCAAAGGCTATGGAAAATGATTTTTTTTCCTTTGGTTTGTTTGTTTTTGTTAGCATTTGGGACTCAAGGAAATCTCTTCCATATCGCTAGCTAGATACAAACTTAAGATCAGAAACTCAGGGAATAAATACTAGACTTAATGCTTGAAAATATTAAAATGATTACAAGAAATGATGGCCCAACCAAAGGAACAAGATAAAAATCCAGAAATCATCAACGAAGAATACCCAACTTTGGACATACCAGACAAAGACTTAAAAAATAGATCCCCAATATGATTAGGGAGATTAAATAAAACATGGAGAAGAAACTAAAGGATACCAGGAAAATGAGTAATGAACTTAAGTATTTCAATAAAGAGACAGAAATTTAAAAATGGAGCCAGTCAGAAACAATGGAGGGAGAGACCACAACAATTGAAGTGAAAAATTTCATAGAAGGTTTCGATAGCAGATTAGCGTTTGCACCAGAATGAATCAATGAGCTCAAAGAAAATGCAATTGAAATGATTTAGGCTGAGCAGCAGAAAGAAAAAAGAGTGAAAAAAAAGTGAAGAGTGCTTAAGAGAGTCATGGAACACCATCAAGTATATAATTTTATGCATTATGAGAGTCCCAGAAGAAGACGAAAGAGAGAATGAGGAAGAAAGAATATTCAAAGAAATAATAGCAAAACACTTCTCAAATTTAATGAGAGATATGGATATACAGATTCAACAAATCCAATGAATCCTAAACAGAATAAACGTAAAGACACCCACACCTGGACACACAGTAGTCAAAGTGTCAAATGGCAAGTTCAAGGAGAGAGCTTTCCAAGCAGCAGGTGTTATGTACGAGGGACCCCCAGTAAGTTTAAGTGCTGATATCACGGAGGCAAGATGGCAGTAGGATGAAATATTTAAAATACTGAAAGAAAACAATTGCCAACCAAGAGTTTTATATCTGGTGAGACTGTCTTTTGTAAATGTGAAAGAGATTAAGATATTCCCACATAAACATAAACTGAGGGAGTTTGTCACCTCTAGATGTGCTCTATAAGCAATGCTAAAGGGAGTTCTTCAGACTGAAAGAAAAGGACACTATACAGTGGACCAAAATAGTGTAAAAAAATACAGACCTCCAGTAAAGATAACCATATTGGTAATTATAAATGCCATAACTATTGTATTATATATTTGGTTTTAGATCTCTACCTTTTAGTTCTTACAATTTTTACGTTGCAAATGCATGAAAAGTGATGATAAATCCATGGTTTGGGATGTACAATGTATGAAGATATAACTTGTAAGAAGAAAAACAAAAAAGTGGGAGGATGGAGGGATATAGAAACACTGTATGTGTATGCTATTGAAATTAAGTTGGGATCAAAACAAATGAGATTGTTACAGATTTATGTTAAATTTAGTGTCATGGTGACTGCTTTAGTGTCCTGCACTGCTCAAGCGAACACATGAAATAGGTTGTGTTTCACAGTGGGAATTTTTAGCTCGTGGTTTTGAGGCTGAAAGAAAGTCCAAATCAAGGCATCATCAAGGTTTTGCTTTCTTCCCAAAGACTGTGGTATTCTGGGTCTGGCTACTGGCTATCCTTGGTCCTTAGCTTGTCACATGGTAAGGCACATAGCAGCATCTCCTAGTCTCTCTACTGAAGTTAAGTTTCTTGCTGTTCCCTCCATGACTTTCTCTCTTTATGTCTGAATTTCATTCTGCTTAATTACTACAGTAATATGATTAAGACTCATCCTCACCCATATGAGCCACACCAGAAGTAGCCTCATCAAAAGAATCTACTTAAAGTGGGTTCATGCTCACAGTAATGGATTACATTTAAGAACACATTTTATGTGTATACATGTATATACAGCTTCAAACCACCAGTGTAATAACAAAGAAAATATCTGAAAAATATATACAGAAGAAAATGAGAAGGAACTCACAATGGTGTACTACCAAAAACCAAATAAATATGAATTGTGAATTTAAAAAGACCTTGCAAAGACTAAATGGCAAAATGTCAGAAGAAAATCCTGCACATCAGTACTTACTTTAAACATAAATGGATTAAACTCTCCAGGCAAAAGGTAGAGATTTGTAGAATGAATAAAATAGCATGACACTAGCTATAAGTTGTTTAGAAGAGACTCACCTTAAATTCAAAGACACAAGTAGGTTAACATTTAAAGGATAGAAAACCAAAAGAGTAACTAAACTAATATCAGATAGAAGAGACTTTTAAGTATAAAACTATTATGAGGGACAAAGAATACCACTATAAACTGATAAAGAGGTTAATTCAATAAGAAGACATAACAATTAAGAATATATATCCACCTAATGGCAGAGCCCCAAAATACATGAAGCAAACACTGACAGATTTGAAGGAAGAAATAGACAGTTTTTGCTAATAGTAGGAAAATTCAATGCACTACTTTCAATAATGGCTAGGTTATCTAGGCAGAATATCATTAAGGAAATAGAAGACTTTAACTATATTATTAACCAAGTAGACCTAACAGATATGTAGAATCCACTTCAGTCAGCTGCAGCATAATATGCATTCTTCTCTAGTACACATGGGTCATTCTCCAGGAGAGACCACATTTTAGGTCACAAAACAAGTCTCAATAAATTTAAAAATATTGAAATCATAATGTTGAGCATAACAATACTCAACTGTCCTACATACAATTGAAATCTTATCTGACCACAATGGGATGATGTTAGAAATCAATAACAGAAGGAGAACTGGAAAATTCACAAATATGTGGAAATTTAACATCCAATTCATCAAAGAAATACCAGGCAAATTAGGAAATATCTCGAGGTGAATGAAAAGAAAACACAACATACCAAAACTATGGCATGCTGCAAAGGCAAAGCTCAGAGGGAAATGCATAACTCTAAAAGCTTACAGTAAAATAGAAGAATTATCTCAAATCAGAGACCTAACATCATAACTGGAGGATCTAGGAAAAGGAGAACAATCAAAACAGGAGAGATATTTGAAATAGAGAATTTTTAAAAATTACAACAAACAATACAGAGAATCAATGAAACCAAAAGTTGGTTTTTGAAAAGATCAATAAAATCAACAAACCTACAGACAGACTGACAAAGAAAAAAAAGAGCAAGAATGCAAATAACGAAAAACAGAAATGAAATGGGGGGACATTACCACTGATTGCACAGAAATAAAAAGGATTACTAGTGGAGACTATGAACAGAGTACACCAACAAATTTCATGACCTACATGAAATGGACGAGTTCTTACCTGGTCAACAACCAACCCTGATTCAAGAAGAAATAGAAGATCTCAACAGACCAGTAACAAGTAAAGAGACTGATAGTAATAAAAAAAACCTTCTAACAAAGCAAACCCAGGACCAGATGGCTTCAGCAGTATATTTTATGAAACATTCTGAGAAGAATTAACATTAATGCTCCTCAAAGTCTCCCCAGTAATTGACGAGGAAGTAAGGCCAACATCACCTTGATACCAAAGCCAGAAAAATATACCCAAGAAAGAATTTTCTACATAATTAAATGACCACAAATGAAACTTAAATAAGTTTTCAAAGAATAGCCCCTTCCAAAATGCACTAGATTTAATCAGGTTTGTACATGTGAATTCAACCAGTCCTCAAAGGAACAGATTATGGCAATGCTCTTTACAATGTCCACAGTATAGGAAAGAAAGCTTTTGATACTTTCTGTGAAACTAGCATAACCTCCACACCCAAAACAGAAAAAGACAGTGCACACACACAAAAGCAACTGCAGACCAATTCACATGCTATCAATGCAAAAAATCTTACACTGACTATTAGTAACATTCAAGGTGGGAGTTCTCTGCGGAATGTGGACAGAAAAGCTAATTATGTGACACCAGAGCTTCAAAGAGAAAAAGAGTTTATTGCTGAGCTCAAAGCAAAGAGAACAGAGGACTTATTAGTCATACATCTCTCTCTCGGAACTGGAGCAACTTGCAGTGTTTTATAGTATTCAACAAAGGTAGGCAGGCTCAGAATGATAACGAGGTAAGAATATAATTGCAGAACATGTGCAGACTGATTACATGCTTACTTTATTAGTTTAAAGTTTAGACTATTGCATATGTCAGGTGGGCCAAATGTGATTAGAACTGCTTTGGTTTAGCAAGATAATTTAGGAAATTGGAGTGTTCAGTCCTGGGATGACTCATTTTAATAAACAAGGGACTATGTGCAAGGACACCTGACTTTAGGGGCTACCTGCAAGGGCACCCCACTTCACAGTTGTAAAATAAGATAAAGAGATACAAGTGGGGACAGTACTACATTGTCTCGTTAACTTCCAGTTACCAGGTATGGTTCTGCAGTTTCAAAACATAGCATCAGTGTTGAAAGGCATCTGAGTTACAGTTCAGTGATTTACAACCATTACAGGTATCTAATTCTGGCTTTTTCAAAAGGCTAATATGCATCAAGGCTATAATTCAGTAAATTCTCACAGTTACTGGTATTTTCTTTAGTTATACTATAAAATATCAGAAGGTTAGCAACTGTTTAAAATACAATTCAGTGTGTTAACACATATCTGTAATTTTTCAGTTGTAATATCAGCAAGCAGAATTGTGCAGGACAATGGGATTCCCATCAGGTGTATAAGTTATCATTCAAAATTAGAAAATATATCCATATAATATTCATATTAGTATGCAAAAAGAGAAAAATCTTGTGTTGTTCTCCATTAATGCTGAAAAGGAACTTGACAAAGTTTAATAAAATTTAAAATTATCCATTCCTGATTTTTATAAAATATTTAATGCAATAGAAAATATGGAGACATTGTTAGTACCACAATGACTAATATTTATATGATACTTGTGTACCTGGCACTGTTCTAAATGGATGTTACCTATTCAAAATTGTTATAAAATTTTCCTAAAGTAACAATGAACTAAGGCAATGTGAATGCAGTGGGAACGAAGGGAGGTGGGGTTTAGTGGGAGGAAGGCACAGCCAAAGCTGTAGAACTCTTGATTTATCTAGTTGACAAAGTAGCTTCAAAAATTTACCCCCCATTTAAGAAATAAACACTCACATCTATGGCCAATTGCTTTACGACAAGGGTGTCAAGTCCACTCAGTGGGGTAAGAATAGCCTCGTAAACAAATAGTGCTGGGAAAACTATATATCCATATGCAAATAATGAAGATGGAACCCTTCCTCACACCATATACAGAAATATCTCAAAATGGGCTGTAGACTTAAATCTAGGAACCAAAACTGTAAAACTCCTAGAAGGAAACATTGGGAAACATCTCCAGGAGCTTTGCATTAGGCAATGGTTTATTAGACTTTATGCCCAACATACAAGCAACATATAAGCAACTTTATGCCCAACATACAAACAGAGATAAATAGGATTTCATCAAAATTACAAACTTTTGTGCATCAAAGGAATTATCATGAAAGTAAAATGACAACCAACACAATGGGAGGAAATACTTGGAAACCATGTATCTGATGAAGGTATATATAAATAAATCCTGCAACTTAACAACAAAAAGAAAAGCAACCAAATTTAAAAGTGGGCAAAAGATTTGAATAGATATTTCACAAAAAAGACATACAAATGGCCAACAAGCACATGAATATATGCTCAACATCATTAGCCATTAGGAGAATGTAAATCAAAACCACAGTGAAACACTATTTCAAACCCATTAGAATGGCTGCTATTAAAATGAAAAGAAAAAAAAAGGACAATGAGAAATTGTAAGTGTTGGAGAGGAAATAGAGACATAAGAACACTCATTCATTGCTGGTAGAAATGTAAAGTGGTTCAGCTGCTGTGGAAGCCAGTTTTACCTCGGAAAGTTAAATATAGATTTACCATATGACCTGGCAATCCCACTTCTAGGTATATATCCCAAAGAACTGAAAGCAGGAACTGTAAAAGATATATGCATACCAATGTTCATAGTGGCATTATTCCCAACTGCCAGCAAGATGGAAGCAACCTAAGTGCCCATCAACTGATGAATGGTCAAAGGAAATGTCATATATATATACAACGGAATATTATTCAGCCACAAAAGGGAATGAAGTTCTGAGACACTGAACAACATGTATGGGCCTTCATGTTGAGTGAAATAAGCCAGACACAAAAGGACAAATCTTTTATGATCTCACTGATACGAAGTAATTAGAATAAGAAAATTTACAGTGTCAGAAAACAGAATACAGGTTAACAGGAGATGGGTAGGGTTAGGAAATAGGGAGTTAAGACTTAAAATGTCCTTTGTTCCAAATAGGAACAATGGACAATGTTTTGGTAATAGATGGTGGTGATAGTAGCACAACATTGTGAATATAATTAACAGCTATTAAATACATAGCTGAATGTGGTTAAAAAGGGAAATTTGAGACTGTATTTTTGTTACTAGGAAAAATTTTTAGAAAGTCATAGAACCGTATAACACAACAGTGAACTCTAATGTAAGTATGGGCTACAGATAACGGTATAATTTTCATCAATTGTCAGAAAGGTACCACACTGACACAAAGTGTTGACAACAGGGAAAAGAGAGTGTGCAAGTGTGGTGGTGGTGGTGGGGTATATAGGAATTTTGAACTTTTCTGTGTTTATTTTTCTGTTACCCTGCAACTTCACCAATAAAAGAAAACTTTACCTTAGGGAAAGAATGTGGTTAACTTCCAATACTATTTTATGTGGGGTTGGAGTGCAAGCTATATGTACGTGACCTTTGTGCCCCAACCCTTTTCTAATCCAGTTATCACTGCAAACTGAAGAAAAAAGGGATTTCATGATAAACACAGACATGTGTCAGAGGGGAAGGGTGACCTCCCAGGCTGCGTTAACAGCAGCTTTCTCTACATGTAAAATTACAGGTAAATTTCTTTCTTTGAACTCCTTTATATTTTACACACTTTTCTATTTAAATCTCTATTCTTTTTCAAATGAAATATATACAATAGACGTTACAGAAATTTACTTACACATTAAGTATGTAGAATTAATGAAAAATAAGCCCAGGTACTTCATAATCATTTTGTTTTAATTTGCCATAAAAATTACTGGGGCAAACTTTCAAACTAAGCATTTTCCTCATTTGGATGAGGTCCACTAAACTCTGCAAAGGAAGTGAGAACAATGGATTTGGACTTGTTTCTAACATTAGGAAATACACTGCTCTTATCATCCCAACAGGGAAACAGTACCCTTGTCTCACTGTAAATTATTAAACTAAACATTAGTCAAGAACTCTATGAGTATGATTTAAACTAGTAACTGCTTTTTGAGGCTAGTCTGAGCCTTCCTGGTTGAGCAGTTTAATTAGTGTATTTGTGAATGGAGAATAGCCAACAGGACTGGCCTCAAACATTCGGGTAAAGGACTCTTGGGGGAAACTGTTGCAGGTGATCAGGTCTGTTTGTCACTGGTTACAACCAGAACTGCCTGCACCATTCTGAAAGCACAAGGCTAGAGCAGGTGGGAGGACATAAAGGGAAAATTAAGTATTATCCACTTATAATTTGAAAGGGGTTAAAAATCATCAGTCTAATTTCATCTTTTCCTAGAGAAGCCCTTGATGGAACTTCAAGCAATTCTGGAACTTAACCTTCTACCCTCTTTCCTTGCCACTAAAGTGTGCTAATAGAACAAAAATTTGAGTAAGGTCAGATGAGTGACAACTCATAAGATCACCTTGATTGTCTCCAAATCCCATTAAAAGAAAGCATAGTTAACATGATGGATAGTATAACGTTTACAAACCAAAAAGGCTTTTGGAATTTGATTTTTAACTTTTGAATGGCCTACTAATTATACTCAACTATTATATGTACACATGTCATAGGAATAAAAACTTATTAGTTTTGTATGTCCGAAACCTAGCATGCCAAGGTCCTCTGTAAATATTTGTCAGAGAAATGATTAACAGATGGTTATTTATTTTATGGATTTTACAGTTCCATTGCCTCTCTCTCTTATTTCTGCTGTGTGTCACAGTGCCAGAATCATTTTATCTAAAGACAGACAGAGAAAATCAGAGCCATGAAACTCCCAAGTAGTCAGCTTTATTCCATTTAATACTTTTGTTGAGTAGTTTGGCAGAGAGAACCTTTGTAAATGTTGATGAAAACAATATGCTGTATTGTTGTCATTGTTCATTAGGAGAGTTGAGAAGATCAAATATTCATATGTCATTCAAGAAGATAATCAATGTTGTACAAGTGAAATTTAGAGTGTTATCCCTAACAAACTGAAGCTCTACAGTGCTGCTATATTGATTTTTGTACCATCACTACTATAAGGGAAAACCCAAGCTCCTGTTCATAAATACAGACCCTTTGTTCTCACTCCTGTCTATAATCTTGCCTTCAGGCCACGCCTCTTCCTGACTTGTGCTTAATCATCCAGCCCTCTGATGGCTTATACTCCAAGTTCAAGCATGAATATATTAGACTGCTCGGTGTGAAGGGTTTGAACAGTGGAAGGGGCAGTGTGATATCCTCCATGAGCCCTGCTGCCAGATACTATATGTTAAGCATCTCTAGCACCACCAGGTTGAGTCAGGCTGCTCAGGTCCTGAGAACAGATGCTCCTTGCTCAGCTCTCACGACCCCTTCTACCAGCCGTAGGTACCACTTCTCAACTCCAGGTCTTTGCTGAGCTGTGACCTCTCCTTTGTTGCTCTCTAGGTCTCGTTCTTTAACTAGCAGCCACCTGTTCATCTTTTAAATCTCTGATCAACATGTCACTGCCCTGAAAAGACTGATGCACAACTGGAGACTGGTCATGGCCCCCAATTTGAGCCCCACTTTGCCAAACCGGCCATGGGCAAGGCCAGGGGTCTCTCCTTTGTACATCCATGGCCAGTGGTTTCATGTTCAAACAGTGTACCTGCTGAGTCCTAGACTATCACTGTGGTTCTGAGTATGGACTCAGGAGCCAGCACACCTGGGTTCAAATCCTGTTTCCTTCACTTGTCAGCAGGATTCCTTAGGCAAATGACTTGTCTCCATTTCCTCATTTGTAATGTACATAATGGTAGAATCTACTTCATAGACAGGAAGAGGAAATAAAGCAATATATCTAATGCTTACAATTTTAAGGCTTCAATGAGTGTGAGTTATTAACTGTGCCTACCAGTGTTTATTCCTTACCCTTGATATTCTGGTTTGTTTTTCTCAGAAAAAGATGTCTTATTTATCCCTAGCACCTCATCTAATGCTTAACATACTGTAAGCTCCACGTTCATCCTGGCCAAAATGAACTAGTAAGAATAAGGAGAATTAAATTCAGAATTACAGAATCTTAGAACTGGGACTGTTTGAATACCAAAGCTGACTTTCAAGTTTAAGGACTAGGGACGTACGTGATATAAGCATAAAGAGCCATTTTGCCTTTTTTTTTTCCAGTAAGAAAACAATTCAACATTTCAGATGTTTCTACCCATGACTGTAAACAGGGCCCCTCCAATGGCACAGCCAGTGCATGATTTCTGATTTATATCCAAAGGGTATTCTATCATAGTTTTCAACAGAAAGTATATATTATAGGATGCCTGATAAATTCATCCAGAAAGGCTAAGAAAAACAGATGCTATTTTCCATACCTTATCAAATGATTCCCTTTCTCCTCACTCACCAGGGTAGTTCTGGGCCAAATACGATGGAAAAGTAATTTGCCTGCCACCGATCACTTACGCGCTCCAGAGGGAGAGGTTGTCGGGGTAAGAGATATTGGTTTCCCACACTCTATGCTCTTCCTTCTCTGGGTGGTTAAAACAAAACAAAGTATTTGATTTCCCCCAGTTTTCTACTGATGAAAGATGACAGATCCAATAGTTGTGCTTGCAGATGAAAATCTTTATATCTTTCTCTCTGTTTCCCCTGTAACTTATCCAACACCGTAGAGATATTTCAAGTCTGCAACAACAGGACTGAGTGAGCTAAACCCAGTGTGGACTAGTTGATTCACCATGACGTCATCTCTTCACTCACTCAAGGATCTCCTAGCCCTTGATGAAACCGACAGGGCATGCAAAGGGGAGAGGATGGATGGTTCATGCTGAGTGGTTTGTATTCTAGATACCTCTTTATTAGAGTTTAGACATAGCCTTTAATAGTGAAAAGTGAATTGGTTATATGTCTTCTGAGGAATCAAGAACCTGTCTCACAGGGAGACCATTGGGTAGCTGCATGCAGGAAAAGAGATTAGCTGGTTTCTTATATTATTAATGTTTATAGACCCATTTTTTATAGACCCAGTTTTCCCCCCATTTTACCAGTTCTACAGATAGAACGATAAATAAACAGGCTCACATTTGTCCTTAGATATTTTCTTTTTCTAAAGATTTCTCTACTTATTTCTCCCCCCTCCCTCCATTGTCTGCTCTCTGCGTCCATTTGCTGTGTGTTCTGCTGTGCCTGCTTGTATTCTCATTAGCCAGCTCCGGGAACCGATCCTGGGACCTTCCGGAGTGGGAGATGGTGATTATTCTCTTGCGCCACCTCAGCTCCCTGATGTGCTGCATCTCTTATTGTCTCTCCTCTATGTCTCTTTTTGTAGCCTCATCTTGCTGTGTCAGCTCTCTGTGTGGGCCGGCACTCCTGCATAGGACCACACTCCTATGCTGGGCGGTACTCCACAGAGGCCAGCCCTCTGCATGGGCCAGCTCGCCACACGGGCCAGCTCGCCTTCACCAGGAGGCCTGGGCATCGAACCCTGGACCTCCTATGTAGTAGATGGGAGCCCAGTTGCTTGAACCACATCCACTTCCTCTTAGACATTCTTAATGCCCTGAGACTACATTAAGTACTTGACTGTAAGAAAGAATAAAGAAGGGAATTGAAACTCTAAGGTGAGAAACATGGCAAATAATATTTATTCAATTCACATAGATTTAGCATTGAGATTCACGGAACATTAAGGAATCCACGGTGACTAAAATTCTAACCTATAGGCAAAACAAGTGTCGTGGTGCTGCAGAGCATATTTGAAACCCATTTAGATCCATGACTGCCTTAGTTCAAATGGTCAGATTTCTTTTGCTCTTGAAATGAATCCTAGCCTCTTGGGAGACAGAAAAAGAAAGTTACGCTCCTCCAAAGCTGGGTGCTGTAGTGGCTGGAAGCACTAGCTATTCTGTGAGTGGTTCTGGCTGAGAGAAAGTCTGCTTTCAACTTGGACTCCATTTTGCATGCGGGCTAAAATGGGAAAAGAGGCCGTTTCTGCATCATTTTCAAATGGAAAGCACTGGATGGGCAAAGAATTCTCTGAACGTCGCTGAGACTCTGTAAACAGAAAAGGGGATGCCAAACGAAATGAGTGATTGTGAACTGACCTGGCAATGCGTCCTTCAGGAAACAGGGGAGCAGTGTGCATCCTTGCTGATTGTACATATAATAGCCCCACAAGCTGGGTGCTGTACCAAGAAAGGCTGCACCTCAGGGCTGTGTTTTCAAACGGAAAAAGAAACAGTGCATGAGCCGAGGCCTTCTGCAAGGACAGAAAGCAGCTCTAGGAGCAAGGAAGGAGTTAGGAGCTCCCACGTGCTGGCAACCAAGTCAAATCGACCTGAGGAAAAGAGGAACAGTGCTCACAGGACGTTTCCAAAGAAAACTCCAGTGTTGACTCTTGCTGGCAGAAGATTTTGAGATATCCAAACAGGTTTCTGGGTAATTAAAAATCAAACCTGGGTCATTATGTGTGAAAGGCATCTTTTTTATTTTTCGTTTTGTGAACGAGAACCCCTGAGGGGAAATGGTAAGGAACATATAGCAACATTCCAACTTTGAGTTTGCAACTGTGATAGCTGAGGCCCGAGGGTAATGGTGCCTCCTGACAGCACTTTGAAATTAGGTGGCTGCTCCCGCCATTCAACTGGGGAGAATTAAAGGAAATAATGTTGGAAAGCCCTTGCAACAATGCTCAGGGCATACGTACCACAGAAAAATTACAATTCCTAATAACGGTTATAATAGTTTTAGCAGAAGTCTAAGTTGTAAGAAGCCCTTCTACCTCCATCATCCTGGTGATGACGTGGAGATGGTGACAGTTTGTGGCTGTGTGTAGTCTCCCTGAGACCCCTCTAAGAGCTAGGGCTGACTTGTCTAATCTGGGCACCAACGGGGATGCCCCTCTCTCAACAGATGCTGTGGTCCAAATGGGGCTACAAGACAGAAGCTGCTCTGCAAGGGAGGGTACAAGAGAAGCTAGAACGAGACTTTAGCTCTTGGAGCCTAACGAGGGAAGAATATCATGTACTTTCTTTTCAAAATTATTGCTTTTCAGCCTGAAATCACATTATCATTCAATTGTATATAATAATAATATTTTCTTATTGTTGCCTATATTGCCAGACTATTTCCACAGCCTTTCTCATGCCCTCCCCCCACAGATAGTGTTCCCATACTAAAAACTAACCCTTACTAATTTAATTTGAAATCTTATACCAGCTTTAATTGGTAAGGACACTTTTCCAGAAAGTTCTAGGGTATACAGGCAGAGGAGCTGGTGCTTAAGAAGGTAGGTTCTGGAGCCAGACCGCCAGGTTCAAATTCTGACTACAGGCTTACCTGTCTGGGTAATGTCAGGCAAGCTAATTGTTTTGTACCTCAGTGTCCTCATTTGTAAAATGGGGATAATCAGAGAATTTCGCCACGGAAGGACTAAAGGAGAATGTATAAAATGATGAGAACAAGATAAGGCAGAAGCAGAGAGAATTTAAATGGTTTAAAGTTTTTCATGTAAATTGAATTCAGGTAAACTGATTATAACAGTATTCATAGTTTGCATTTTAAGAGATTAAAAATACAAAAAGTCTGCATTTTGAATTAGCAGTGGTTTCTTATATTTCATTCATTTTTCTATTCACTCATCCACTAAATGTTTATTGACCTGCTACTAACTACGAGATCCTTCTCAGATATAGGAAAAGCAGAAAATTTGATGTTAAATTTTGAGAGCAAGGTACAGGCAGATCAAGAGAGGAGTCACACACTGCAGTCACTGTATAATCAGGTGGCTTTAAATTTTCAAATGCTTGCATCATCAACCGAAGGATCAAATGTAGGTGAAGGCTATTAAAGGAAGAATCACTTGCATAAACCATGTATCAATGGAGTTCATTAAATTGCACATTATCAGATCAATTATATCCATATTCAGCATTAAGAATACCCCCAAAAAGCCATATTCAATCTTGGCAGCTGCCATCTTGAATTTTATTTTTCTAGTAGAGAGAATAATTCCAGGCAATAGCACTTGAAAATGTTAACCCCTGGCTTTGTTTCCTTTTAAGCATCTAAGGATTCAGTACTTGTGTGAAAAGTATTATTTGAAATATCAGCAAAACCCCTAGAGTTTTTGTAGAAGCAACAGGGGTGCCTCCTTTTTTATGAAACAAATTTTGGGCTCTCAGCCACCACAAAATCCCATAGTTACTTTTGTCGCATTCTAATGGTTTACTTTTTTTTTAAATTGAAGTATATCATTCATACATGAACACACATGAACAATAAATGTATAGTAAAGACTGCGAACTTACAAAATAAACATACATAACATCACACAGGGGTCTCATACAACACCCCTCTACCAACTCTGCATTGGTGTCAAGTATTTGTTACAAACTATGCAAGAACATTGTCAAAATATTATTGCCAACTATATGCTTTTGACTTAAAGTTCAAAGTTCTTCCTTAGTTAAATAATTCTATTAAATGTACACCCCTGGGCACACACACAAAACCAATTTTTAAATTTTTATTTTTATTTCTCTCCCCTTCCTTGCCCCCCCACCCCAGTTGTCTGTTCTCTGTGTCTATTTGCTGGGTGTTCTTCTTTTGTCTGCTTCTGTTGTTGTCAGCGGCACGGGAATCTGTCTCTTTTTGTTCCGTCATCTTGCTGCGTCAGCTCTCCATGTGCAGGCTGCAGTTTCTTTCGCGCTGGGCGGCTCTCCTTATGGGGCGCACTCCTTGTGTGTGGGGCTCCCCTACACGGGGGATACCCCTGCGTGGCACGGCACTCCTTATGCGCATCAGCACTGCGCATGGGCCAGCTCTACATGGGTCAAGGAGGCCCAGGGTTTGAACCACGGACCTCCCATGTGGTAGGTGGACGCCCTATCCACTGGGCCAAGTCCGCTTCCCACAAAACCATTTTTTAAAAGAGTGTTGCGCCTACCCTGTTGACTTCCTTTTAAGAAAGGGAAAATTTAATTAAATGAGGTACCCCTGATGCCATAAAAAGCCAGAAAGACCTCTTCAATTACCACTGAAAGACTAGACACTGGTATTTCTTCAGTGAACATGATTGTACATGCAATATTGTGAACTTGTCAGTATTTCTGTTGATAAATTTCTGAAAGTGCAATTGTTGGGTGCATTAGCTTCTACTGCTGCATATGAAATGATCACAAACTTAGTGGCTTAAACAGCACCATTTATTATCTGTTTCTGTGGGTCAGAAGTCTTGGCATGACTTAGCTGGGTCCTCTGCTCAGGGACTCAGAAGGCTGCACCATCACGTTGGCTGGGCTGCGTTCCTTTGAGTTGCTCAGAGTCCCCTCTGGGCTCACATGGTTGCTGGTAGACTTCAGTTCCTTGTGGTTGCAGGATGGAGGTCCCTGATTTCTTGCTGGCTGCCAGCTGGGGGCCACTGGGAGCAGCCCAGGTTGCCCACAGTTCCTTGCCATCTGGGCCTCTCACAGGTCCTCTGACTGCCTCACAGCTCACTTCTGCCAGGCCAGTCAGGGAAGGTCTTCAAAAAGGTCTAGGTTCTCTTTTAAGGCCATTTACCTAAAGAGGCAGGCCCACCCAGGGCAATTTACATTTTGATTAAATCAAAACCAAATGATTGGAGAGCTTGATTGTATTTGCAAAGTCCCTTCATCTATGCCATATAATGTAACGTAATCGAGAGAATGAAGTCCCAGCATAGGTCCTGCTCACACTCAAAGGGAGGGAATCATCCTGGGCATGTACAACAGCAACCTTGGGGCTCATTGTAGAATTCTGCCCAGCACCCGGAGATAAACTGAAAACATTTGCCTTGGTACTGCCAAATAGTCCTCCAAAGAGACTGGGTCAATTACAAGTCTACCAACACTGTAGGAGTAGGCTGTTTTCCCACATTTCAGTCAATATTCAAGATTATTGGTCCTTTATTTTTTATTTTTTTCAAATCTGGCAGGGGAAGAACCTCTTTAAATAATTTTAAATTTCTATTTTAAAAATTGAGCATAATTTCCTACATTGATACATCTTTGAATTATCTTTTCATATTATTAGCTTTGCTTAATTTTCAACTTGGGTTGCTTATTTTTTATCTTGACCTCCAGGAGCTATTTTTATATTACCCCTTCTTTGTCTCTTTATGTTGCAATTATTTTCTTCCAGTTTGATTTCTGTTTTTAAACTTGTTTTTCTGCTTATTTTTTCTTTTCTTGGCCATGAAGATGTTATAAAAAACAAATATGTAATAGTGGAAGGTTGAAAACAATGTAAGTGTCCATCAACTAGTTGAATAAGTGTATCCACATGATGGAATATTCTTCAAACATCAGATAAAATGAGGCACATTTTTCAGATATGGAGAGGAGACCTTTCTATTTCAATAAGAAGAGCTAGCTATAGAATTATATCTATAACAGTGATTCTGTGCTTGATAAAAGTTTGTTATATGCATATTTACATGATTGTAAATATGCATAAAATGTATGGAATTACACACACCAAGAGGTATTACTTAATATGCCTGGGAATTGGATGAGGAAGTGGATTTTATCTTTTTCTTTATTCACTTATGTATTCTTTTTTTTTTTTTCTCTCCCCTCCCGCCCCCAGTTGTCTGCTCTCTGTGTTCATTTGCTGCGTATTCTTCTTTGTCCGCTTTTGTTGTCAGTGGCATGGGAATCTGTGTTTCTTTTTGTTGCATCATCTTGCTGTGTCAGCTCTCTGTGTGTGCAGTGCCATTCCTGAGCAGGCTGCACTTTCTTTCACTCTGGGTGGCTCTCCTTATGGGGCACACTCCTTGCGCATGGGTCTCCCCTATGCGGGGGACACCCCTGCATGGCACGGCACTTCTTGCACACATCAGCACTGCGCATGGGCCAGCTCCACATGGCTCAAGGAGGCCTGGGGTTTGAACTGTGGACCTCCCATGTGGTAGACGGATGCTCTATCCACTGGGCCAAGTCTGCTTCCCTATGTATTCTTTTATTTACATTTGCAATAAGTAATTTTTGATTTCAAGTTGAAAAGAAGATAAATAACAAGGTAATGATATTCATACCACTTTCAACATATATCTTAGTTATTTGAATATTGTCAAGCTGGATTTGGTAACTGAGGGATATTCATTACTAATATGAACTCCTACCAGTTCTACAGGGGGATTAGTCTAATTTTCCCAGTTCACCACAGGAGGTAAATGGGCTTCATTTATTTTTCTAGGATCAGAGGGCTGGTTAGTACGGAAAGTGGAACTGTAACCTAAATGTTCAAAACCCTATCCCTGTACACAGCCCCCCACAAATGGAGCTTACTTACACACTTCCAGATAGACTGGGCAGGTGCTTGGAGAAAAAACTTAATAGAAGCACTAGGGCAGCTCACGGCATTTGGAAGAGCATGCAGAAATAACTGCTGACGGCAAAAAGGAAATCGTCCAAATCTTTTCCCCCTCAAGTTGAAAGAAACTGTTCGTCAGAAGGAGTGATTTCTCATATGGTAGTTAAATCAGAGGGATCAGGACAGTTAGGTACCAAGTTGCCCGAGGCAGAAGGGACAGTGGGATGCGGGAGGAGGTGGCTGCAGCGCACGGGATGGCTTCACACCTGGGAGCAGAGTGTAGCAGGTGGATGGCCGATCTGGACCCACATGGCTCCGAAGCCAAGGAAGGGGCAAACGCAATGGGATTCTGGGTCTAACACAGGTTAAGGAGAAGGCAGTTTTTTACGAGTCCTCAGCTATTTCTATTTTCTTATATTCACGATTCTTAGTATTTTTGAAGTATTTTTATTTTGACTTTGGGTTCTATTAATTTGGTTCTGAGATTCATCCCTTATACCAGAAACACTGTCTTTTCTCTTGGCCAGACACTGCTGCCCTCTCCAGCACACCTGCTCGAGGCCCCACGTGCCCTCCAGGCTCTGGTGCTTGGTTTTTTCTCACATCCACCTGTATCCTTACTTCGGGCTCTAAGTGGTGCTATCCTAGTGCGGTAGAGACCCTGGTGGAATTGCAGTTCCTATCTTCCTTCTCCAGCCCTGACCATTTCCCTTCATTTAGCTCAAGAATATTGCATATTCTGCTCCCAGCTCTGCTCCACACTAATAAGAGATGAGGAGAGTGGAGCTTTCCCTCTTTACTTGAAGGGGAAGGATGGAAAGAACCCTGAGGGGTGGGGGGCAGGCAGTGCTAAGAGCCACCCCTGCAGGCTGAGAAGCAGGTCAGACTTCAGCATGCGACTGCCGCGCATTTGGAGCCACTTAACTCTTCTCACTGTGGATTTTCAGGAGTAACAGCTCTGGAAGGAAGCAAGGCTTGCTTGGGCAGCTAAGTGGAAGCAGACCTGCTGTGGAAGCAGTGGAGGTAATACTTCCCCTTCTTTAGTATTTGAACAGAACAGGACTGAATCAAAATAAAAGGCCAATCTGTATGCAATTAAAAGCTTCTACTGGCAATTCCCCCTCCCCCCCCCCCCCGTTAAAACAGCAGAAATCCAAAATTTTCCACTTTCTCATCCTGTCCCTCCTCCACTGCTAAATTGCCACCCTTGGGAGTGATGTCTTCAGGCAGTTACTGGCAAGACCAGATTCATCAAAGCAATGAAAGTTATTTCTTTAAAAAAAAAACAAAAAACATATGGCATTTCTCCAGAGTAGTAGTAGTACTAAACTTCTAAGCCAAATTTTTTGAAGGTTTTGGCATTTTTTCTGCCCCTGTGCATAGATTTTTCATGAAAGCTTACTTAACTGACACCTTCTTGGGATTTAACTTAAAGATTTCAAAACTTATACAAAAAATAAAACTAACAATACAATTGCATCAATTATTTAACAATTTGTAATTCTTCTGGAATTCTTAGAAACCCTAGTGGTTTTACAATCCTTTTTAAAAATTGCATTCACCAAATATAGGATTTTAAGGAGAACAATTTATGGCCATTCATTTGTCTTCTGAACAGTGCTGTTCTTTGCACTCTTAGGATATGAGACTCTAATTCTATGAATGATCATCCACATAAAAGGGAAGATTCATATTATTTCTTCATTTGATATTTACTAAATTCCTATTTGTGGTAGAAATATAGTAAGGAACAAAAGAAGAAAACTCTCTGCCCTTATAGAGCTTTCATTTTGTAAGGAGAGATGGGCAGACAGACAATAAAGAAATGTGTGTGTGTGTACTGCAATAGAAAGTGTTATGAATAGGATAAGAATGACAGAAAAAAATGAGGGAGTTTGTTTTGTGTGTGTTGGAAGAAGAGGAAGCTAGATATATTTAACACAAGCAAATGCTTGGCTGAGTCATTTTATGTTAGAATGCATGAATTTCTTAATACTCTATCTGGTAGGAAAGTTGAGGAAAGTAGGCAAAAGAGATGACTCCTGAACACTATATTAATCTATATTAAGAATCCCCTATTTTCATAATATGGTTGCTGTAAGGATGTTTCAAGATATAACTTTGTATTTGTAGCAGTACTTGTGCAAAGTCTCTTTATGGTATATTTTAAAGAAGCTAATAGTTTTTTCTTACTTTTTCACTGGAAAGTGCCATTTCATTATGCATTTTTCATTGTCACAGTTAAATCATTAATACACCATGGATTTACCATAACCTCATTGAAAAGAGCTACAGAGCAGCGAGAGCCACACTGACTGCTCCGAGCACCAGAAGTAGCCTTCCTTTGCCACACCCCACGTAAACTCCCAGTTAGCAAGGTGTGCTGATTTCAGCAGGGCACGATGGGATTTTCTAGGAAATGCTAGTTCCCTGAAATGATACCAAAAGTGTTACGCAAAGAAGCATCTGCAACATATTAGACTTGGGCACAGAACTTACCGCACAATCTCTCACAGCCTTCATATGCCAATGTACACCATGGGTTACCAATGCAGAATTTTTCAAAATTATCAAAACAGAGAACAATTTTTGGTTGCATACTTTAAGAGATCAATATTCTAACAAACATATTTTGAGAAAGCATGTCCCAAAAAAGGGTTTTGATTTTCTTGATTATTTGGTTTTTGTACCTTCCTTAAAAGTTTGGCATCCCCAAGAAGTATCCAATTAGGAAAATTTACGAATGAGTTTAATTTTGATAAGGAGGGCCTTCAAATGCTATGTATTTACACTGAGGTACTTCTTCCAGAACAACCTGTAAGCTCACTAAGAAATAAAACACACAGAATCAACTCTGCTGCCTAAATATCCTTAAATACCACCCGCACTGTCTCTGCACATATGTAGACACATGCACAAGTGCACAACTCACACACACACACACACACACCTTTCTAAGCAGTTCTGTATCCCATGAGGTTTTAAAAAAAATACTTATTGTTTGAAGGAAGTATAGGTTGATGTGCAAGCGTGTGCTTGTAAAACCAAAAGAAGGGATCCTGAGTTCTCCTGGGTGGAGTCAGTGAACATTGTCTGCATATAATTCTTGAGTGAAACCTTGAATATTAAATAGGAGTTAGTCCAGGTAGCAGAGAGTGGGGATGTGGGGAAGAATCTATTCCCATGAGAACCTGCATGAATAGACACATTGGCTGATGAAACAACGTGGAGTGGGTGGAAACTACAAGAAAAGTTATTATACTGATGTGTGAAATTCAAAGTAATTCTAGCAATGAGTAAAAACCATTAAGGATGCAGTCCAGGAATGAAAGAGTGGTCCAACCTCAGAAAGTTTACCTTTGTGATTTACTGAGTTATCAGCATAAAGGAAGTAAAAAAAAAAAGGACATCATTTTAGATGTTGAAAAAGTACTCAACGAAATTCCACACTCACCCACAATAGAAATTTTCTGATCAGAGAAAGAGTTTACTCCAAACCTATAGCAAAAGTCAAATTTAGTGAAGAAATTTTAGCAATTCTATTAGTCGGAACTCTCAAAGAAAAACACCCGTTATCATTCCCACTATCCAAACCATACTAGCAGCTCTAACCACTACAAAACCAACCATCCAACCAGCCAAAGAAACAAAAACAGGAAAAACACCAATAAACGTAAAGATGAGAAAGGAGAAGAAAAAAATTATAATGATTTGCAAATGCCATGATCAGTAATAAAAGTCTAAGAGGATCTCTAGGTAAGCTTTTGGAATGGGCAAGTTCTGTTGCTAGATATGTCACAACAGAACCTGTAACACAAGTATCTGCTGGCATTAATTGATTAGAAAATGTGACTGAGCCATGCAATAACAAAGATTATTAAATGCCTAGGAACAAATCTAACGGGCTCTCTGAGGCCTATATGAAAAATTAAAAACTATTAAGAATATCACTAAATAGCAATACTTACCAAATTCATGGTTGGAAAGATTCAATATTATAAAGGTACCAATTGTCTCAAAATTAATCCATAAATTTAATTGAATGCCAATCAAAATCCCAACAAAATTACTTAGGGCACTTGACAAATTGATTTGGAAATTCATACGAAAGAATAAAGCTAAGGTGAGCTTGGAAATTAAAGAAGAGGTTGGGCTTTTACTAAAAGAGATCAAGACTTACTATAGAGTTTGAGTAATTAAAGCTATATGGTATTGGCATAGAGATAGAAAAAGAGAACAATGAGACAGAATGAAAAGCACATAAATAGACCTATCCAGGGCATACTCAAACATTCTTCCACTGCAGCCTTGATGTTCTGGTACATTTATATTGTGATGATCCTCCTTTACCAAGGAAGGGATGGGCTGGAAGAAATGTCAGTATTGCTCTTAGATCATGGTACTTCAAAGTCCACACCATTCAGCCTAAAAAATAATTTATAAAAATGTGGCAAGGGGAGGACACAGAAGCACAAGGCATTCAGCAGAATTTTTATTCTTCTTTCTGGAAGAAAACTACTGTTTCTTAGCAGCCAGAATAAGAATTAAAAGTTGTAATTAAATGTCATCACATTAGAAACGTTAAGAGAAACAAGTGTTTGCTCCTGAAGAAAACTTACTTATATATGTATTGGCCTTTTGCTCTGTGCTGAGTGATTAAATGTCAAAACCCACTCACAGGAAAAGGTACTGTTAACCTGGGAGAAATACAAATAACACCAGAGCAGAATCTGCTTCCATGAATCCACCAGACCTGAAAACTGAAGCTGTCACATGTGAATCTGGGATTTCTGATGCCCTACCGAATTTGTTTCAGGAAAGTTGTTTTGTGTTCTGAGTCATGCACCAACCAGACTTTTAGCCATCCTTCCACACACATACAGAAGTGATTAGACAACAGACTGTCTACATACAAAGGGGGGAGTTTAAGTCAGTTCTATATGGAATTTGGTTCAATTTCCTATTGCTGGATTTAATCTAAGCATGCTTGTTTTAAATGTCAATTGTAACCAGATGTCAATGTCTTGTTAAAACAAGTTTATCTTCACTAAATTTTACTATAGTCTCTGATTAGTGATTTTGGAACCTAAGAATATTTAGGGTTGCTTTTTCCCCTTGATGGTATGGGAGCTATGTATGGTCAAAACTATATGCCTAAGATCCTTTAAAATGTCTTAGAATGTCTTCTGTGCATTTTGAAAGAACAGGATGGACAATTTTATTTAATATATGCAATTAAAGAAATACGGCAACGCTTCAATATTTGTTCCTCAATGTACCACACTAATGCATGATGTTACTAATAGCAGAAAATGTGGGAGGTGGGTTATATGGGAATCCCCTGTATTTTTGATGTAACTTTTCTGTGATCTAATTCTTCTTTAAAAACTAAAGTTCAAAAAAAAAATACATAAAAGATCTCAACAAACAAATCAAGAGCAATAAAAAAAGTGTTTATCTGCTTGATGAAAGGATTCTTTATTAAAGGATACACTGAGGGTTTCTAATAAGAGACAACGGTCATTTTTTTCATCATAAAAGACCATTATTTACAAAATATCAATTTATGTTCAATGTCTAAAATTTGAATATCATGATGGCTACGGTCCAAATTGGGTAACTGCATCAGACTTGCCACTAAAGCATCAGGGATGTTGGTTTCAGAGCTTAATGAGTGGCATAATGTTTTCAGCCCTAGGCTGTATAATTCTGTGCAATTATGGGAATTTTTCTGCTGGATACAGTGTCTAACCCCCCAAAGTCTGAATGCTTCAGTGTTTGTTAGCATTGTAAATGAAGTAAGGGAAGAAGCAAGAACTCATAGGCTGCCCAAGAAGAGGACAAAGGGGCAAGATTCTAGTTGATGGCTACTTTATCCCTTATCTCCTGATAATGTTCTCTCTCCCCTAAAATATATGGTGTGGATGCCATGGGGTTTGGTTAGTAGGAGGCTACAATCTGACTGCTATGGATTAAATTGTGTCCCCCCAGAAAGGTACGTCCAAGTCCTCATCCTACAAATGTCCAAATTTCCGAACAGGACCTTTGAAGATATTAATAGTTAAGATGAGGTGAAACCAAATTAGGGTGGGCCTTAATCCAGTATTAACACTGGTGTCCTTATAGAAGAGGTCAGGAGGGGACATGCAGAGGACACACAACCATGTGCCTGTCATTTGGGATCGAGGCCAGCAAGCCAGCACAAGACACCCACAGACTCCAGAGGGACCAGGGCCCTGCCAGCACCTCAATTCAGACCTCCAGCCTGCACACCTGAAACAATAAATTCCTGTTCTTTTCAGCCACATAGTCCATGGTCCTTTGCTATGGTAGCCTTAGGAAACTGAGACAGTGACAAAGGCCAGGGCATGTCGTGCCCTGCTCCAAACCTTGCAGAGGTTTCCCACACTAAACAGCACACAGAAGATCACATGGTCTGGCCTCTCGCTTCCTCTAAGATCCAGTTCTCTTTTCAAGTTAGCTCTACTACATACCAGGCCTGCTCCCACCTGCAGAGCATCACACTGCCTACCCCTTTGTCTGGAAGGTCCTATCCCAAGTCTCCACCTGGCTGATTCTCTCATCTATCCAGCAAGTCTTTGCTCCCATGTCACCTTGAAGAGGCCTAACCTAGAGCATCTTACTTAAAATTGCAACCTGCTCCTGTCCCACGTCGAGCTTCCCAATCCCTGTTAAACTCATCTAGTTCCACTTTTCTTTCCCTTTAGCACTTACCACCCTCCAATGCATTATATAATTTTTTCATTTATTACGTTCATTGCTTATTGTCTGTCTCTGCTAATACATACATGCCACAAGGACAAGGATCTCTATTTTATTCTTAGATGTCTCAAAGCTCTGAAAAATAATTCCTGGTACATAAGTATACAATAATTATGCAATGAATGAATGCATGCATGAGTGAATAAAATTAGTATTATACTGTGCAATGTTAAGGTATAAGGACTACGTGGATTTTGTTCTTCATGACATCCTCAGCACCTAGGACAGTGCCTGGCAAAGAGGACTTGTTGAATGGGTTAAGAGAGTCAAAGAGTGAATTAGCTGGGCGAAGTCTCTATATAAGTATCACTGAAAAATATCTTTTTGAACAAGGCATGAGGTACTTTCATGCCCCAAATCCTACCCAGAGTTCTTCAGCTGCATGCAGATAATAAGAAATTACCTAGATTTTTTTTTAGTTACTTAAGCACTCCAAAGGGAAAAGAAAGTGTAAAGAAAGTCCTGACCTAGGTCACAGCCTCTTTTATGCAAAGCAAAAGTGCATGAAGCTGATAGGTCCTGTGACAGATATGTTTAGGATTCCACTGTAGCATGAAACCCATGTTCAGCGCTATTTTCTTACTTATTGTTGAACATTATGGGCTTTGGAGTCAGAGAGACTTGTGTCAAACCCTTCCCCCCCCCCCCCCCACAGCATGTCCTGGCTGTGGGATTCCAGGCAAATCACTTAATTTTTCTGGACCTCCATTTTCTCATAGGTCAAAACAGTACTCATTCTTCAGGGCTGCTGAGAAGCTGAAAATGATGTGCGAATTAAAAGGCTTAGTAGACATTAAAAAAAATCACTATCCCTTGTGTTTTTTCTAAGTATATGTTTTCTATTTATTTTTAATTTTCTAATTATTTTTCATTTTTTCCTTGTATTTTCTACCGTATATAATCCTCAGTAATATTTTGCTTTCTCATCCAAGGACCATTAGACCATTTTCTTCCCTTACTTTCTTCTTGCTTTTTACACATGCTCTATAAAGCAGAAAATGCCACAAGAAACTGAAATTAGAACACTGGCCATTTTACATCTCTCCTCATTGCAAATCTAGCAGGTGATGGGACGAATAGTTATCAATGCTGTGGCACTTGTGGCAGTTTGATATTATTGATAAATTCCAAAAGAAAATACTGATTATGTTTGTCAGCTGGTCTGTTCCTCTGGGCTAGTGATACCTTTAGATAATATTGAATTCAGAGGTTTCAGTTTTACTTGATTAAGTTATGATTAAGTCTTTGTTTGGGCCACCTCAGGAGGATGTTGAGTCCCTGCCCCCTTGGGGTCTCACAGAGAAAACGACAAGGCAGAGGAGAGAGTTGGAGTTTTAATGCTGGAGCCCAATGGACGAGGCAGAGGGCCTGGAAGAGGGACAAGCCATTCACCTGATAGTTTACAGCTGGCCTCGTGGAGAGAGCAGAGGAGCTGAGAGAA
Source organism: Dasypus novemcinctus (assembly GCF_030445035.2). Lineage (NCBI taxonomy): Eukaryota > Metazoa > Chordata > Mammalia > Cingulata > Dasypodidae > Dasypus > Dasypus novemcinctus. The sequence continues at coordinate 16,748,294 of NC_080674.1, read as the reverse complement.
ATGAGCCCCAGGAGAGAGATGAGACTTATCTCAGCATAAGAATCATATTTGAGGAAGCTGGGACCATGGAGCCTTAAGAGAGAGAGGAAGGTTGGACCCTGGCAAACGTCAGCAGCCATCTTGCTCCAACATGTGGTAACAGACTTTGGTGAGGGAAGTAACTTATGCTTTATGGCCTGGTAACTGTAAGCTTCCACCCCAAATAAATACCCTTTGCATCAGCACCCCTTTGGCTGACTAATACAGCACTACATCAGAGTATTTACTAAAAGGGCAGAGTAAGAACTCATAATTTACCTACTGTTGACATTTGAAATAAGGTAATAGATTATGTCTGTGGTAAATCATGATGATCACCAACTTACCATTAATGCATGAAACTGGTTGTTTACAATTAGTAGTCTATTTATTTTAAAAGAAATATATGAAAATACAGGCATCCTTTTACCAAGAATCATCATGTTAAGGTTACTGAGTAAAGGACACTTCTGTCACCTGCATACTTCTAGAAGTCAAGATTTTCAGCTTCAAAGCTATAAAATATGTACATTGTAAGATGAGGAAATGAGTGCCCCACTATCACATAGCTTCTTTGTGGCAGAGCTGCGATCTGAACTTCTTGTATTAGAAATCAGTTAAGGTCATAAGATATATAATCAGAGAGTTGTGCATGCCCGGTTGTCTGTAAAGCTCCCCCTCTATCAGATTCAGAGAGCAATGCTTTTATCTGGTTTATGTATGTGTCTTTCCTGGAAGAAAAAAGATCCTCATTAAAAAAAAAATCTATGAACTAGCTATGTCAAAGTATAATTTAAAAGAATTTAAAACCATGACTCATAGAAATACAGATTAGACCAGTATAAAATTTCTCTTTAACTCGTTAATGAGAGAACTGGCAAGAGGGACATGATGATTCAAAAGGGAATTAAAAAAATGAATGGGTAATAGAAAAAAAATTTGGAATAAGATTTTTGGATTAGCTGCAAAACTGAGTAATGTCCTACAAGGCAACAAAACCATATTATTTGGAGCTATCTTTTCTGAGGACAGAAATTACATGGATAAAAATCTACATGTAACTTTACAGAATCTGGGTCTTTAATCAATGGTACCTGTGAGTCATAGTTACACTCTGCTAAAAAAGTATATAATTCTTGGGCAGGCCTATTATGCCATGCTCTAAAACGATACTGAAACAACATGCCATCTTCTCTGCGTCTATCCAAGTTTTAGATAACTTTTTTCTTAACCCCCAAGTGTCTTCCTTGCAACTGGAAATAGACTAGCAAATACAATGAAGATAAAATTGTTTTATCTACAGAGTTTACCATTTCATAATGTACAAAATTTCCTCAATGGTGAAAATAGCATCTGTTTATTTCTGATGCAAGAAGGCATGACTGCTATTTTGTAAGAGCAGCAACCAGATCCCCTGGATCCTAAAAAGGGTTTCAAATGAACGTGATTACTTTGGTCCCACTTAAAATAGCTAAAGTCATCCTGAAGATCCTGGGATGTCTCAGGCAGCACTGAAAAACCTACTCAAGGGAGGAAAAGTGATGATCCAAAGTGACCTCTCTGACCTGGATGGAAAGATCAACCAATCTCCTTGCCAAGCCCAGACTCCTTTCAGTCTTCCAGCCTCCCTTACCTGGAATATGTCTCCATGCCTCAAATGAGAACTGGCCAAGCCTGGGCCAACAGAGCTGGTAACAAAACCGAGGATGGGAATCGAAAGACTAGCCATGTGGCTACTGCTTGGAGAGGAAAGCCTTGTCCATGTTTGCTGAAACCCTGGTAAGAGGAGAACTACTAGGGCTGATGCTCAGAAACAAGATGAAGAGACATCTCATCCAAGGACCCCCTTTGAATTTCTGTCTCAATCACCCATGGACCTGCTGAAGGCCTCTGAAATCTCTTATTGCCTTGGCGTCACTCTGTATTTGGCTAGAGAGAATTTCCTCAAATTTAGGGTGTTTTGTGTCACACAGTTGTCTTCATTCCCTTTCTCCTTTCCTCTGATATCCACTTGCAAAACCTTCCTTGATGGACTGACTGTTGAACAAAGATCTGTACTGTGATGCTTCATTTGAACTGGCACAGAATCAAGACAGTTTTTCAAGAATTATTTACGAAATCCTCTACTTCTGAATATATGACTTCACATTGAGGTATAAAAACACTCATTTATTAAGGAACAAATTATTCTCTTGCCTGATTTATTCCCTTTTAAGAGTGATTTCTAAGATTTGTAAAAACAAGCTTTAAAGAGAGGTAACAACATAATCTTGCATGTTATAATAAAGCCTGAGGTGACAGGCTTCTATTATGCTTCCCCCTCACTAGTTAGGTAACACTGAGAGCCTCCTCCTATCATTCCCTCAGGGAACCGGTAATACAAGGAGAATTTCAAAACAGACTTTTGAAATTCAAGCAGAGACAACCTGCTCCTGAAAGAAAGAACACTTTAAATTCATAGGAAAGGGCTAGGCTTTCCCAGACAGAAAAAGATGTGTGGGTTCTTTTAACCAGGTCCAGGAGAATGCAGAGCTAGAGTTTAAACCGTATATCCTGGAGCAGGAAGAGCTGTTAAGATGCACAGGTACTTTCTTACACACCACAGGCCAAGGACTGGGGTGGCCAGGACAGCAGAAGGCCTGAAGGACAGCGGGTTTGGACTATGGACTTGGATGTGCACAAGCCATGAGCACCAAAGCTGCCCTAAGAGGTGAGCCACACCTTGGGCTGCCATGTGTATAGACAGATGTCCACTACCTCATACCTTCTCTCCTACTAAAAAGATGTTATGCAGTGCCCCCACCTCCACATGCAAATCATGCTACTCCCCTAATCTTTCCCCAGAACTTAGGTCATTTTCTGAAAAGGAATTTTCTTACTTCCCTCCCTGAGAGCAGCCTAGTGTGGTGGTTAGAACAGTGAGTTCCACAGAATATGGGCTGTGAAAAGCAGACTTCAGACTTCTAACTCAGCTTGCACAGTCACCTATTAATGCTTTTATAAGGGTCCTGTGTGGCACACGGGCATATCCTGGTGCTCCCCCAGAATGCTCGATCACATCTATTAAAATACAGGCATCTTTTACCAAGAATCATACCCACTTCCTGGGAAGCGCGTTTTCCTTGCACTGCACTTTGGGAAACACTGGGCCAGCTCCCTGGCTGTGGAGTCAGGGGGTCCTTAGTTTGCCTTGAGTTACAGGTTTTCCCACCATAAGACATATACCATGTAGCTATTGTTGGGAGCATCAGATGACATGGTGTCATGTAAAATGTGCAGAATCTGGTACATAAGGTCTAAAATGCACACTGTCCCTTTTCTTTTCTGTCTTTTCTCATCTCTTTTCTGCTGAGAATGCCCTGAACCTCATCATCTTCTACATCTTTCTTGTCCTATAGCTTGAAAGGCCGCCATCTCTAGGAAGGGTTCAGCGATTACCCTGACATGTTAACTCCCTTGAGCTTCCAAAGAATTTTTCTTTTTGCTTGAAGGTAGAAGAATTTTAAAGGTCTTAGTAGAACCACTCACTCTTTTGATGACTGCCACTAAAAACATTCTGCCCCATAGTTTCTGGGTACACGTCTATCTCCTCCATAGACAAGAACCTCCTTGAGGACTGGGTCTTCAAATGTTGTTATATTTGCATTTCATATGTCTAGAAAGACCCTTGAATACAGTAATAGTAATACATTTGATATTTGATGGGTTGAATAGATTGCTAGGACAGAGAAGAAGGTATTAACATTAAACCAATATAAACAGTATGTCAGTCAGGATAAGCTAAACTGTGCAGTAACACAGCTTAGTAACAAACAATCCCAGAATTCTGGTGGTTCAAACAATAAAGACTTATTTCTTCTATAGGCTACATGTGGTTCAGCTAGAATCTTTATGTCAGTTATTCTGCCTTGGAGATCCAGGATGTTACAATACTGCTTGCTGATGTGGCAGGACAGTGAACTCTGGAGGGTCCACAATTGGCCATGAAATACCCTGGCACACTGCTAGTCACATGACTTCAATCAATACAAAGGAGGCCAGGAAGTGTTTCCCTACCATGTGACTGGAAAGTAGAGAGACAGAAATATCTAGTAAGACTTCTAATGATTATCACAGTACCCCACTTACAAATAATCAAATGGGCCTCTGTTGCAAGACTGTCCTTTTTGTCTGCAGTCAGAGCTAACACAGGGAAGCCACTCTCCTCTGGATCCCCTTCACTGAGCCCTGCACAAAGCAGGTGTGCCCTCTGTGTCACTTCCCGGAGGCTGATGCAGGGACATGGGAGGTGTGTTTAAGTTCTCAAGGAACTTGCAGCCTTCAGAGGACTGTGCTGCAAGCGGGAAGAAGGCATTTCTGCAAGCAGACACCCAGGCGTTGGCCCTGGTAGCACTTTCCTGCCTCTATTCCCATCTATTTTCCCAGCAGAATACTTGGGTTCCTTATGTTGTCAAGTCTAAAACCAAAAAATTTTTTTTTGGCGGGGGGGGGGGGGGGGGCGTATAAATAAGCATTGCCTGAAAAATGCAAGTATAGCTAGCAGGGTGACGTTCATTGCTATGGTTTGCCCAGTTCAGACAGCTTGCTTGCTTTTCAGGGAAGGTTGACCGAAATGAACACAAAGGTACTTGTGATTCTGCTGTGAGCAGGGAGGTGATTTTGAACCCTAGATGATTTCCTGAAGGGAGGCAGAACTCCACGGCTAAGGAGCAGGCATAAGAGCCACCAGACAGTACGAAAAGGAGATGGATTTGCAGAGAAGACAGACTTCAACTCTTTTGAAATGTTGTCGGGATCTGGCCTTTGATCAAAGGAAGGAAGAAAGAAATTCTATTTTCTTCTTCTTTCCATCCTGTATCTTCTCTCTTGGGTCTTAAGGTTGGAAAGCCCAAAATCATGTTAATAATGGTAGTGCGTTTGAAACCTGGCTTATGACGTATGGTTTATTTATTTATTTATGTTTCACACAAGAAAATCTTCATGTGCTTCTTCAAGAAGAAGGACCCAAGTTTTGATACGTTACACAGAAGTGGAGGGGTGTGCATTTTGTTCAACTTCAACAAAACCTTTTTAGAAACTATGAGAAATAGAATCTGTACCTTTTTCATTATTTCATTTCAGGCCCATCTCTTTCTGAAAATGACTGAATATGACTATAACAAAAAGTTTAGACGCTAGAATTAACAAAGGAGAGGGATAATAATCACAGAAAACGTGGGCTAACAATAACAGCATTTGGCAACCTTTGAGGAGGGCTTATCTTGTGAGAGCTACGGTTCTGAGAGTCTGATGTGCACCATTTAATCCTCACAATCACCCTACGAGGTATCCCTTTATAGCCCCATTTTGCAGATGGAGAAAGTGAGGTCCAGAGCAATTATGTTTCTGCTTAACAGCCTGCCTCTTACAAGATGACTAATTTATTTGAATGAATAGTAAACCTAGTGCTGAGCTTTCCACACCACAGATAAGGATGAAAGCGCATGGGGTTGTATATTTTTCCTGCCAAATAAAAATTCTTTCTTGCCATTGTTTCATCTCAGCACCTCCAACAAAACATTTGGCAAATTCCTCTTTGCTTGGTTAGGTTACTCATCAGGACGGGGTAGAGTTATACACAGTTAAGCAGGCTGATGGCAACCTGGTGGCACTGTGACAGTATCAGCATTTTATTATTGGCTTGGGTTAGTACTGTAATTATGGTATTTTTATTAAAGGGTTTGCTAAGAAAGAAGTAGAGTTCTTTTAATTCTAGAAGGAGACTGAGGCCTTCTCCTTCCTTTATGAACCTCTCCATATGAACCTCTCCATATGTGATTGGAGGAATGTAGGCCCTAAGAGAATAAAGGAAAAGAGGGGTATAGGGTGAGGGGATGGGATCAAGTCCTGGGAAGGGGCAGTAGTCCCTCCCGGGAGGAAGGCAGGGAACTGAGCCTGGGGCCTCTCCACATCTTCACTCCTCTCACCAACCCACTCCCTTAGGGCCAAGTTTAGAGGGACTGAAACTGGTTCCAAGGCCAATACACGATTAATAAACATAATTTTTTTCTCTAAAGATTTATATTTTTATTTATTTCTCTCCCCTTCCCCTTCCCCCCCAATTGCCTGCTCTCTGTGTCCATTTGCTGTGTTCTTCTTTGACCACTTCTATCCTTATCAGTGGCACCAGGAATCTGTGTTTCTTTTTGTTGTGTTATCTTGTTGTGTCAGCTCTCTGTGTGTGCGGCGCCATTATTGGGCAGGCTGCACTTTCTTTTGCGCTGGGCAGCTCTCCTTATGGGGTGCACTCCTTGCACGTGGGGCTCCCCTACATGGGGGGACACCCCTGAGTGGCACGGCACTCCTGTGCACATCAGCACTGTGCACGGGCCAGCTCCACCCGGGTCTGGAGGGCCGGGGTTTGAACCATGGACCTCCCATGTGGTACACGGATTCCCTATCTATTGGGCCAAGTCTGCTTCCCTAATAAATATAATTTTAAAAACATTCAACCTCATGAATAAACCAGGGTATGTGATCAAAGCAATTAGTTCTACCTTGGAAGCAGAGGTGGAATTCAATTTGGTGGGGTCTTTGGTTTGTACAATTTGGGGGTTCCCTTTAAGATGGGGAGGAAAAAGACTGCAGTCTTATCTGATTGAGGTCAACTATCTTATTTTTACAAATTTCTCAAAAACCTATGCGAATACATAGCTTGATCTTTCCCAGGACTTTGAAAGGACACAGGCAAGTGGAGGCCCTGATGCACAAGCCTCACTGTCTTTGTTGTGGAAGCTGAGAGATTCAATGATTGCATATGGAAGGCCAGGACTCAGTAATAATTTTGGGAAGGAAAATTTATTAACAATCGACCGGGCTCAGGAAATCTTGTTGAAAACCCTGAGTCCTGAATAAGATTTTTGGGTTCTTTTTATACAGAGGCTGTAGGAGTGAAGAGTTAAATTGTGCTTTGTTTGAGTGTTAGATAAGCTTGAGTTAACACATATTTCCCATGTTCCAGGTAAGCCTGAATTAACATATTTAGTTTGCATTCTCTCTGAATATTCAAAGTCTATAGAGCCTATATCGCTTAGTAGGCTTTCCGGGACTGGAGTGGTTGGCATGGTTATGAAAGGTGGGGCTGCAGTTTTCATTGTTTGGCACACACAGCCCAGGTTATTCATGAAGAGACGCACAACCCCCACCAATAGCCTATATCCTTCCCCCCTTTATGCCAGCTTAACTTGCTAAGCTTTAGCGTTACTATTGTTGGAGTTACAAGGTAGGTGGCTGTTTGTTGTTTTGATTGATTACCCAAGTCATCAATTTCCCAGTGAGGGCCCAACGACGAAGACCCCGAGCAACATCCAGGGCTTTTTTCTATTTCCAGAAGTCCTTGTCCTGGAAGTGGAATCCTGAGGATGGGGGACCCCAGCAGCCATCCTGGGGGTTACCAGTGCTTATGTGGATTTTTTATCAGGCTTCAGATCCATCTATTCATTTTTATCTTCCCTTTAAAGAGTTTACACCTTTAATTTTAAAGGGGTGCTGAAGGGAGATGATCCTTTTTCTGTAGCTACTTTCTGCTAGCCACGGGCTGTACTTCCTACCTGACAAGGTGTAAAAACTTTGTTATTTTATTTTGACTGAAGGAAGATGGATCTGGCATTCTGTATGAAGCTGGATGAGGTTTTCACATGGTTAACAAGATGCTTATTCTGAAAGAAACAAACTTAATTAGAATTTTGGGAATACATGGTTTTTTAAGAGGACATTGAATTACAGAGATAGAAAAGGTTACGTGCCTGCAAAGATGGCACCTTTTTTTAGAGCTGCTGGGGAAATATACATATGCGTATACATTTTTTTAAAGCTATTTTATGTTTTTGGTTAACACCCAGGGAGAAATTGTAATAGATAATGGTATTAGGTACTTAGCTTTGGTTTTGAAGACACGTTTCAGGCTGTTTAATGACTGGCACTCCTGTGTTTCATTAGGTGCTCCTGGTGAACTGGCACTCCTGGGCAACTGACTCTACTTCCATAGCCCCAACCCAGAGCCCATATCAGCTTCAGGGTAAACCCAGCTCTGCTGGGGAGGGTCGTTAGTGGGGAGAGAGATGGCCAAGAAGCTTCTAAATGAGGGCACCTCATCCATTTATCAGCACCACAGGAAACCCTCTGGATATTTCTCAAGTATATCAATCACTCAGATTTCAGTTGTATTTTAAATGACCAAAATAATGGTATTTTTTTCTGACAAAAACTGAGAACATTCACCTTTTAGAATCTTTACAAGGGAAATATCCAAGTGCCACATATTATTATTTCACTAATAAAACAGTGAAATTTTAGAAGCAAACTTTGATGTTCAAATTTCCAAAGTTATGGCCCCACTGCAGAATAAGAATATTTTTACTTTTGGGAGCACTGCTAGGCAAATATAGACTGAGCGGGACTGGCAAATTTATAAGCTGATCAGCAAATGTTAAGGCAAAGGGAGCCAATGCTAATAAGATGAAAAATAATTGTATATGATTTCGAATCTGAAATCATTACCATATGTTACTTGGGTAACGTCCAACATTAGAAGAAAAATGTAAAATTGAAAAAAAAAATCCGTATTTCATTTTTAACCATTTCTTTCTTGAGATGGTGTTGAAATGTACCTGAATAGCTACAGCTTTCTAACGCATAAGAAACTTTCCTTTACAATTTTATAGCAATTAGTATTTTTTGCAGTTTTAAAGTTCCAGAGACTGATGCTTAGCAAACAAAAAAAGAAGTTTAAGCGAAAACAAAAAGTGTGGGAAGGAGCTGTGGCTCAATCAGTTGGGCTCCTGTCTACCATACGGGAGGCCCTGGGTTTGCATCCTGGGCCTCCTTGTGCAGGCAGGCTCGACCGTGCGCTGTGGAGTGCCGCCCAGCCCGCAAGCGCTGTAGGGAGCCAACTAAGCAAGGTGACACAACAAAAAGGGAGACAAGGGGAAAAAACAAAACAAAATGCAGAAGAGCACGCTGCAAAAGGACACAGAAAGCAGACAGCAACCAAGCTGCAAGGCAGGGAGGGAAATAAGTAAAAAATAAATATAGATACAGAAGAACGCACAGCAGATGGACACAGAGTGCAGACACCATGCAAAAAGCTACAAGGGAGGGATAAAGCAACAACAACAACAAACAAAAAGTGTAAACAATGAGCTGCATTAAAAAAATCAAAGAAAATTACTATAGATGACAAGGGTAAAAAAAGATGGATTTAAGATGGATCTGAAATTTAAGGTCACTTTTAACTAAGGGTAGGAAAATTCATGGTTAATTTGCTGGTTAATGCAACTCAATAAAGCCTGCTTTATTAAAAATCTAATCACCTAAGGCATGGGCCTGAGTTTCTGAAGGTCATGAACTTTTCACCACGAAAACTTTGGGAATATTACTAGCATTTATCTTTTCATAAGCTTTGCTTCTTTTTTAATTTTTTATTTCTTGTCTTTATTTTTTTAATGTTACATTAAAAAAATATGAGGTCCCCATATACCCCCACCCCCCTCACCCCACTCCTCCCGAAACAACAACCTCCTCCATCATCATGGGACACTCATTGCATTTGGTGAATACATCTCTGAGCACTGCTGCATCACATGATCAATGGTCCACATTATAGTCTACACTCTCCCCCTGTCCACCCAGTGGGCCATGGGAGGACATACAACGTCTGGTAACTGTCCCTGCAGCACCACCCAGGACAGCTCCAAGTCCTGAAAATGCCCCCACATCACATCTCTTCTTCCCACTCCCTACCCTCAGCAGCTACCATGGCCACTTTCTCCAAATCAATGCTACATTGCTTCTTTTTTTAAAAGACAATTTTTTACAATGAAAACGTTCAAACAAAACCAAATGGACATAATAGTGGAGTGAATTCTCATGTAACCATTCTATCACTTCTTTCATTTTTGCTCCTTCGTTAAAAATTCATCTAACTCAAAAATCAAAACGTGGGAAGCTAGGCCGAAAACCTTCCACCAACTGGGTCACTAAAGCATTCGTTGCACTGTCTTCAGGTCCCTTCTCAGATCCACCACTGTTGTTTTTCAGTCATTTGACAAATGATTTGGTTTCCTAGTCAGCTGAGAAGTGATCAGGCAGACTACGTACAAATTATACCCAGACGGGCAATGTTCGGGGCTTCAACTACATATATGATTTCTGGTACAAATTCTGCTTGGCATTTCCAACACAGTGAGGCAGACCAGAGGAGAAGCCTAAACATCATCCTTGGAACTGAAGGGCCTCAGTATCCCCTAGAACTTTAAATCATTGGGTCACTCAGAATCCCTGATCCATTCTTAGGCTTCTCCCACCTCATTATCTGATGGGCCATGCCTACAATGTAACAGGTTGAGAAGCTATCTCAAAGGATGTTCAATCTGAGAAGAGTCTCTGCTGGAGGGATTTATACATTCTGAACATTTGCTAACATGGGCCCTTTAAAGCTATATTCCTGACCTTCAGCTAGTGTTTACTCATTCACACAATCTAGGGTTGCCAGATGAAATCCAGTTAAATTTGAATTTCAGACAGTGAATACTTTTCAGTGTCAGTACATCCCTATTCATTTGTTAATCTGAAATTCAAATTTAACTGCATGTACTCTATTTTAATTTGCTAGACCTGTCCATCTGAACTCAACCTCATATTAATCACAGCTAGTAACAACATCTATGCAACACTTTATGTCAAGCACTTAATATGTTTTACGTTTTTAACTCTTCCAATAACTATGGAAGATAATTATAATCCTCATTTTGCAGATGTGAAAATGGAAGCAGAGAGAAATAAAGTAAACATCCTCTTATGAAATTAAGTATCTTAAACCTGGACATCTGCAAACTCTGATGGCTACCTCTCTTGCAGAAGTGGTGAGGGCCAAGGCTTTCCCTGGGAAAAAAAACCAGTTCTGAGCTGCATGAATATAAGGACAAATGCTTGGTCAAGGTCCCAAAAAATCTTTGGCATAGAGCATTGTTAAAATAATTTTAGTTTAGAAAATATCCAGAGCAGGTGTTACCAAATACCTACCACAGTCTTTAAAAACACCCATGGAATATTGAATTTTAAGGAGTTAACTTTGAGCAAACCTTCCAAGACAAAATGGCCTCAACAGACAACCCCTTATTAGCTGAATGAACAATTTGACCTGCTCTCTGTTTTATATAGGCTATTTAAATAAGCGCCAAATGAAGATTTCTGTTTTAACATAACTCCATTTTTTAATGCATCTCCCATATGTCAGAGCTAGGTGATCCAAAATCAAATAAGAGTGTTGGAGAGAAAGACACACATAGAGATGAGTTAAAGGTAATTATAGAGAGACATACACTGTCTATACACCAGCAGAGCAGAACAGGGCTGCCATCTCAAGTTGACAGGTGTGCAGGAAGTCTTTGGAGGAGATGATGAAGGAAGAGAATGTGTTCCTCGGGCAGGAAGTTGGGAAGGTTGGTGTAGGTGGAGTTGACAGAATGAAATGGGGAGAGCCTTGCTTCTGATGATAATTAGGTGACAGGATCCACCATTCTTAGTAAGGGAAAAATGAAGCCATCGGGACCGCCAGGGAAGGCTGTCCCACTGCAATGTCGGGATTCTACCAGGAGGAACACAGTTTTGCTCTGCTATTTAGGGACTCTCCCCATTTTTAACATTATTATTTCTGAGGCTGAAATAATACCTAGGCACAAGATTCCAATTCAATTGGGTTTTAGTACATGCTAAATGGAGTAATGAAGAAACAAGAAATGCTGGTGCTCCCAAGACTGTAAAATACCCACTCTTTATCCAAGTCACTATTGTTTTGAAGCCGAAAAGCTATTTTACCTTCTCAAAATACTTTGCAATGTGAATTCTATCTAGTATTTCAACCACATTAAGGCTGTGGCTACGGAATGGGAAATGAAGACTTTGGTCCAACATACCAAAAATTCACAGAAGTGTTGGCTTCAGAACATTACATTTTGCCTTTAAGAAAAGTCTTTTTCTAGTCCATCACCTGTTATCTAGGAAAGAAATGTTGACCTTGACCTAAACCTTCCATAACTGGTCTCTCGTCATATTAAGTTCACAAAAGGCTGCACGTGGAGCCTTAGAGGTGAGCTTCTTCAGGCATAGCAAAAAAAAAAAAAAAAAGCTCCCATCTGTGCATCTAAATAACCGAGTTTGCGTCTTGGTTTTGTATCTAACGTTGTCAAGTCATCAAACCGCCCCTTTTCCACATCTCTAAAAAGAGACCATTGAGCGGATGATTGCTCAGGTCTCCTTGAGTACTGAAGAACTCTCATTTAGTAACTCCAGTTTTCGATAGCACTACTTACACCTATTTTCATTTCACAATTTAGGAAAACTGCAAGTGACCAGAGAAGATGCTGCCTCCCCCAGCCGGAATGCATAAGAAGCCAGAAATGAAGCAACATTTAAAAGGAACATTTCAAAGCTTTTTATTTTATCATAGAAGCTGGAATCATCTTTACTTATGATACAAATATGACAGGTTTACTTCATAACAAATGTATGTGGGTTCCTTCCTTCTGTTGGCTAGAAGCCAGTGGAAAACCTCAAATAATTCTAAATAAGTGAATTGGGAAGTTGATCGAGTTACGAGCTGTATGATCTATTCAGTATTTTATAGCAACATATGTGCTGTTTTATTGGACCAAGACCTTGTATCCCATAAAAAGTCAATTTTTTTTCCTTTACCAAATAAAGATGATTTTACTGGACCAAATTCAGATAATATCAACTTTATGGACAAATCCCAAACTTTCTTTGGTTTCCATTAATCATGGAGGAATGAGAGTGGCTATATGACAGTTCTACTAGTATATGTTCGGTCGGAAGCCACATTAGCAAGCATAACAAGAAAACATGAGAAAATAAACATTGAAAATTGGACTTTAAGGCATCCTTCATAGCTTAAGGATTTTATTAAATAAATAGCCAAATAATCAAATTAATGCAACATTTTAACTAAATGTTTTTGTTTATTTTGGCTTACAATAAAAACCCTAGAAAGTTTATACTATTTCATGCTCCAAAGTTAATATATTTGATTGACTAAAACATAACACAACAAATTAGGCCCAGTCTGGAACGTCCACACTGGCTTTGTCATTGCTTATGCATTTTGGAAACTCCTCCAACGCCCGGAACCTGGGTTTCTCTTTTGTAAAGAGACTGCTTGATAATTTTGGAAATGTCTTCAAACTATAAAAATTTATGATTTAGTACAACAGCTTTCAAAAATTACCGAGTGGACCTGGGAAGTATTTCTGGGTTTTCCAAAGATCTAACAAAAAAAGAAGTCCCATATTTCCATCATCAGCTAGTTGGTGACACTGAGTCATAGAGACCAAGCAATGATGCAAAAGGTTTAACAGGGTGCCCCTACCATGGGGAAGAAAACTCCTCTTTTAAATCAACAAACAGATGGTCTCTTTTGAATTGCACAGTCATATTGGCTCTACTTTGGCTTTTTAGTAACTGATACCGGCCAAAGAAAATCTTCTAACTTTTTAAATTAAGTTTTCAATCTGGAACTTTATTGAAAAACACAGATGTTATGAAATCTGAGGGACAGCAGAGGGCGCCACAATCTCAATCAAAACAAACAAATGCAAACCTTGGCATCAAATCCTGCCTGGAAGTCCCTAGGAATGTGAGATAAAACGGTCAACAGGCAGGTGGGAACAAAACGTTGTTCAAAATGCATTTGGGAAACTGCCAATGAAAATGGTTCACGTTTGATCACAGCACCCATTTCCAGATCCTGGGCTAGGATTCTCTTCCTTGGGTAGTTTTTGCAACACTGAATTGACACTGTGATACTGCATCTGAAAGAGGGACAGTGGCCAACCTGAGCATGTTCCCGGCAGCTGGGGGCATGAGGCAGGAAGACTGGGTTGTAGGTGGAAACCCTGAACTCAGAGGGCAGGTGGAGCTCGAAGGCTAGACTCCACGGCAGGCTCTCTGGACATCTGGGAATGGTCTCCCGTGGAACATGGGAAGGCTTCTGTGTGGCTAGAAGGCACAGGTCTAGGACTGATGGAACTTAGGCCAGGTTTGGGGTCACTGTGAGAAAGAGAGTTTAAGCAAGTAGAGCTGTTCACAATTAGAATCAGATAACTTGGGAAATCTCCAAGCAATGGCTGCCTGAACTTCATTCACAGGAAATTTCAGAGATGCATGAATCTGGTGAGCAGTTGGAGCTAATGACTAAGAATTTGTGATTCTAGTGCATTAATTACACGTGTCATTATGTTAAATGGTATAGAGTCTGAGTTCCTTCTAGGAAATGAGATTACACATGTTTTTGAAATGCAAGCCTGTTACTTCCAAATAGCAGGTTACAAAGACTGTGATGAGCTCAGAGTGAAACAAACTAATGAATATAATTGCCCAAGTATGTAAAAGGATGATTAAAGAAATTGCTAACAGTGTTGAGAGACATTGGACCCAGAGGAGGGAATGGTTCTTTAGGTGCATATTCTTTCACATGTATGCACAGACACTTACACAAACATACACATTTACATAGGAAAAAGTTAGGCAACACACATTCTAGTTGTCATATGCGGCAGCACAAAAGCTCCTGGAGCCTGACTGCCTGGTTTCCAATCCATGTGCTAGTTGCATGCCCTGGGCAACTTCCTCCATCTCCGTGGCTGGACCAGGAGCAGCAGCATCACCTGGGAACTTTCTAGAAACACTAATGCTCAGACTCCACCCCAGATTTCCTGAATCAGACACTCTGAAGGCAGGGTCCAGCAATCTATTTTTTTTTTTTTTTTTTTTTGAGTTACTGGGGCTGGGGATTGAACCTGGGACCTCATATGTGGGAAGCTGGCACTCAACCGCTGGGCCACATCAGCAACCCTGAGTTGGTTTTTAGGAGGTACTGAGAACTGAACCTGGGACCTCCCATGTGGGAAGCAGGTGCTCAACCCATTGAGCCACATCAGCACTCCTCCCCCACCCCCCGCAATCTATTTAAACAAGTCCTCTACTTGACTTCGGATACATGCTCACATCTGGGAACCCCAGCTCTATTTCATCCATTAAATGGGAGAAATAATAGGGGTGATGTGAGAAACAAATGAGTTAATATATATCTTCAGCGAGTAGAACAGTAAGTGGTACGTACTCAGCAAAATTTACATCTTGGCTAATAGTACTATATAAATCTTAATAACTATTAAGAAAGTAAAGAGTCATACCAACTGGAATGTTAATGCTATTTGGAAGTAGAAAAAGGAGAAAAACTGTTATTTCACTAAATGTAATAATTAAAATAATGAAACCCACTGGAACGTGCAATGGATAAATTTTCAAGCCTCTTGTATTAGTCAGCCAAAGGGGTGCTAATGCAAAATACCAGAAATTGGCTGGTTTTTAGAAAGGGTATTTATTTGGGGTAGGAGCTTACAGATACCAGGCCATAAAACTTACTGAGCTCACCAGAGTCTATTGGGAGCAAGATGGCTGCCGATGTCTGCGAGGGTTCAGGCTTCCTGGGTTCCTACGTTCCTGGGGCTTGCTTTTCTCTGGGTTCAAGGTTCCTTTCTTCCTGGCACTGGCTTCTCTTTCCTCTGCGTGCTGACTTCCCAGGGCTCCAGTTTAAGTCTTCAGCATCAAACTCCAAAATCAAAACTCCAACATCAGAAACCCTCAACTCTGTTCTTTGCCAATGCTTTTTATCACTAAGGGGTGGGGACTCAACACCCTAATCATAACTCAATCATGCCTAGATACAGATCAGATTACAAACATAATCCAATATTTCTTTTTGGAATTCATCAATAATATCAAACTGCTATACCTCTTAAACCAGGAATTACGTGGGAGGAAAATTCAAACAAACTGCTCACCAGAAAGTAGCCCTACACCCCCATCACCTGGGCCCATACACTGCCCCAGCATCCTTTCTGAGAGATTTAAGTTGATTTAAGACTGGTCCTCCTCAGTTCCCATGTAGGATGGTTTCTAGGAAGGCAGCAAAAGGGACTTGGTCAAAAACGGCATGATCTTATGGCCATCCCCAAGACTGAGGCTAATTGAGGATTGTTACTTTTCAGGAACTAAAAAACTGGAGATCAGCCAATTCAGGCCCTGCCTGTAGGGTAACAGGAAAACAGGGCACTCAGGCACTTTCAGCTCATCCTCTTGAAAGCTCAGAAAAGTAAGTCTTATTTTTTCCTAGTAAGTAGTTGCCACTGTTAATAATATTAATTTCCAAAGCTAAATAAAATGACAATGAGGTTAAGTAAGTTGCCCAAGATCCTTCAGCAGTGAGCAGCAGGGCTGCAGTTCCACAGTCAGTGCATCTGACTAGAATGAATACTGTCCCCACTCTTCAGGGCTTTCTAGGGAGCTGTCACTGTACAGCAGCTTGAGACTGGTCTCTCTTAGGAATTACAGAAGTAATTCACACCTAATTATGAAACCTTAAAAAAATCTCCACAATAGGAAGATCGATGCTAATAATCTAAAAACTATTTTAGGGAATGCACCTCTAGTTGGTAATATAAGTAAAATTATGATTCCAATTAATAAAATTTTTAATGATTTCTTAATGTCTTAGTTTATCAGGCCTTCCACAAGAAATATCACACGCAGATTGGCTTAAGCAACAGGAATGCTTTGGCTTACTGTTTTGGAGGCTAGAGGTCCAAAAAATCAAGGTCTTGACAGGACGCACTTGGCCCAGGGTGGAAGCCTTCTGGTTGGGGCTCTCTTCTTGGGTCTACTCTTATGTATTCATTGCCTTCTGGCTTCTCTGACTGCATCCAAGAATCCTCTCTTAATAAGGCTTCCAGGCACGTGGATCAAGTTTGGCCACACTTAAGTAGGATATCTGATGATCCTATTCACACATGAGTCATGCCCTCACTCACCTTTACATATTCAAACATACGGTCTATAAATGGGTTCACACCCACCGGAAGTGGATGAAGATTAAGCGCACATCTTCTGTTGTAGGACCTGATTCAACCTAACGCACTTAGTTTTGGAAATGAATTCCCAATGGAGCTATTCAGGCATGATGGCATTTGCCAAGGCCCTCCCATGTGGCAGTTCCAATTCAATGGGGTGGGAAAGGCAAGTTGAGTAAGAACCCTTGCCATCAGGAAGATGGCTTTCCAACAGGTGGCAACTCATGTCTATCACTGCACTTATGCCTGACCAGTTACACAGGATTTCACAGAGAGTGGCACCGGCATGTTCTACAAACTCCTTAGAAGACACTAAGGTGTAGCCAGAGCCAAGACCCACTCCAGACCTGCTGTTCATTCTCTTTCACTGGCCTGCATGGGGCAGGGTGCCCACTCCCGAGCAGTTACTGTTCCTGATGCAGAAAAAGCAGCAACCACCACTAAATTCTCTGCGGGTGTCAAGTCCTCAAAAATAAAAGCGTAAGACGGAGAGGAGGGACTCCAGATACTGAGGCTAGGAAATGGGAAACATGAAATTAGGGATGCTGCGGAGAAAGCCGACAAATATCTGCCAGCCTCGGAGGAGGGTTCAAGATGTCTGGGGGTGCTTTTCTTGAGGACCCTTGTCTGTGCAGGGAAGCAGGGAGAGAGGCAGCATTTGAATTTAGGAGGCAAGGCCGAGGATGTGTGTGTGTGAGTGTGTGCATGGCCACGTGCTCATGCGCTTGTGTGTCGTGGGTGTGTCCAAGCCGGGAGCGGCTGGACTAAGTTTTTATGATTAAATAAAGGAGAGGACAAGGTAAAGTGAAGGGAAGGCTGAGATAAGCAACGGAGCAAACTCTGAAAAGACAAAGTGGGTGCAGTCTAGACACCAGGTGCCAGGAGGAGCCTCAGCTGGGAAGAGGACATCTGTGCCCACGAGGGGAGCTGAGAGGTGAGGATGGGCCGAGCAGGACCTGGAGCAGGCACGGCGCAGGGGCCAAGAGACCCCCACACACAACCATCTTCTCTACCCACCCAGAAAAACCGTAAGAAAAGCACTTCTAAATTGAAGTGTGAGTTCATTCCACAGACACCTTCCATGGTTGTTAGAGGGTTGCAATTCTATAGTCATATCAGTCCCCGTGTCCCAGTAAGCGCCATATTTTCTCCAATAGGTTGCATTTGCAACAAAATAACCCTGATGTTTGTTTTTGTTTTTTTCTTTTTCTTTATTAGAGGAGGTGTGGGTTCCCAGAGTGGCCCGTATTTTCCCTGGACTCCAATGCAACACAGCATTATGGAAGCAGCTATGGGGAGCAGCTGTGCTTTCCGAGACCGTGTTGAGAGGGAGGAGAAATCACCAGCAAGAGCTGGATGTGCCCTGGGACATATTTTCCATATTCCATCATTTAAGACAGACGGTGACAACAAAAACCAGGAGGCCGTGACTCGGCAGCATCTCTCTTTCTGAAGTAGTTATTCTCCTGGAACATGTTCTTTCCAGCATCAGAATTCTGAGGGTTCACGCTGGGCAGGTGCGCACGGTAGTGGCAGGTGTGCTGCCTGGTGGTGGTGGGGTCTCCTCACAGAGCATCTTTGTTTTGCAAACTGGTTGACATTAAGTGAACTCAGGGCCATTCTGGTTTTAACTGTGATTGTCTGAGGAGGGTATCCGATATTAAAAGATATATCGGCTTTTCTAGAAGAGCTTTTACCCTCTCTGGGTCTTTGTTTTAAAGTATCAGATTTGAAGTGAAAAGAAAAAAAAAACTACTATTTCACTTGGTTTCCAGCTTTTAAAGTATGCTGAGATCACCCTTGGAATGAAGTACACAAAGGCTTAGGAATAATCATAATGATAACGTAATAGGTGTTTTTTAAACTTGCCTTTCGATTTCCAAACATCCAGATGTTTGGCCTTTGCTGAGAGCATCCAGATGACTGATTATATTTTTTCAGTTTTCATACAGCTACAGGACTCTTTGGAGCCACAGACATTTTAGTTGCAACAATGTAATTAGAAATCACAATTATTCTATCATGTAGGTTCCCTGTCGGCGATGTAAGGCCTGTCTGCCAAATCCGTCCTCTCCCTTTTCCTTAAGTGTTGTCTAAAGCTGCCTTCACCCTACCAGGCAGGGTCGACGTTTTGTGACAGAGACCCTGTGGTCCGCAAAGCCGAAAAATACTTACTATCTGGCTTTTTGCAGAAAAAAGCCTGCCAATCTTGATGTAGATATCCCTTTTCCTCAGCCAAATGGCTTCCCTTTTATTGTCTTTAGGAGTTAAAATAAATCAGTATAATTTATTGTAATGACACACAATTCCAGAAAATGCACTAATGATTTTTGGCCATTATTCAGATGCACAGGTAAATGAATAACTCATACATTTTCACAGTTTCCATTTTTATACCCCCCACTGGAATTTTAAATGACAAAGATTCAAGAAATGATAGGACATTTCAAATTTATCCCAATATAAAGACTTAAGTCCCATTAAATTTTATTATGTAATAATTATGACTAATGTGCTTATTAAATGACTGATATTAAATTGATATTTAATACAGAAAGTAAAGAGAATAAGGAAAACATTTTTGAATGAGCAATTATTTTACTAAGTTTCATATAGCCTTTAAAACGTAGTACTTTGAACCCTCTCTTGATCTAGAGGTGGAAAGTACATCACCACCCCAGGGTCTGCAGAATGGAGGAATAAAATACGGACTAGAGTGGACTTACTGATATTCCACTATAAAACTGTTGTGATTAGTAATAGAAGAAATATTAGCATTCAGGTAGAGAAAGTGGCCACAGTAGTTGCTGAGGGCAGGGAGAGGGAAGAAGAGATGTGATGTGGGGGCATTTTTGGGATTTTGAGTCGTCCTTCATGATATTGCAGGGTCAGATGCTGGACTTTATATATCTTGCCATAACCCACTGAATGTACTGGGGGAGAGTGCGAACTACAGGGTAAACTATTATCTGTGTAGAGCAGCAGTGCCCCAAAATGTGTTCGCCGATGAGGGTGCCACAATGATAAGGGAGGTTTTTGGTGTGGGAGGTGTGCGGTGGGGGGTGGGAAGTACACAGGAACCTCTTATATTTTTTAGTGTAATATTTTTTTTTTGTGATGTATATATCTTCAAAAAAACACAATTTACAAAAATGATGTAGTGGGGGATGGGAGTGGGTTATATGGGAACCTCTTATGTTTTTTGTTTTTTTAATATTTTTTAATGTAACATTCTTTGTGATCTATTAACTTTAATTTAAAAAAAACACAGTGCTTTGAAATTTAAATGAAAAGTAAATTTCTTTTTTAACTATTATTTAATGACTTTAAACAATTTAGTCACCTTACTACTTACAATTCATAATAAATCTGAGTCAAGAAGTATTTACTGAAAAGTTCAGAAATGGGCTTCCTAGTAAGTTATATTAGGTAAGAAGGAGTAAGATGATGTTTCCCTTTTCTTTTAATGTCTAGCTGTGAAAAAAAAAATTAATGAAATTTCATTTTTCACTGGTTTGAAAAATAGGAAGGGAAAGCCATGTGGCACATTTACTGTCTATAGATTTTATATAAAAGCATCCAGTAAAGACAGTGCTTTGTCAAATTACCTCTCCATAAGCTATATGTGTGTATATATGTGTATGTGTATATATGTATACATATTGTATTCATACTATTTACTATTAAGCTAATATTAACATTACATAACGTATATATTTGTTATGTATTACTATGTATATTGACATGCCTATGTGTATATGCCAATATGTATCTGTAGGGTGCAAATAAGTGTAGATTATGTAACAGGTTATAAGTATCTATTGTATATCTAGATCACAATGCCTACCATAGAACCAGCCGTTAGCATACAGAATCACTTTGCCTCCTGGGTGCTAGGTACTTCTACTTTATAAGGATATGCTACAAAGAAAGCACAAACACTTGAAGATCCCAGAGATATGCCCTTTTGCCTTCATTTCCCAAATTTAACCTGCTGGTATTTTACATTTCTTCCTTCCAGTCTCTAAAATTTCTTACCTCTTATTCCTTGCTCCCACATATAACTCTACACTCTCCTTATCCTTTACTAGGCTAGAAAAGTTTACCCACTGCTCAGGGATTGTTATTCACACAAAAATGAAGCTATTTTAAATTTCTACTTTAGCAAAAGCCATGGCTTTAGGAGAGAAGGTCCTTAGCCCATCGTGTGTCTTTTAAAAGAATGTGCGTCAGTTTCTCAGGACGTTCTTTCATCAACGACAAAGCCTCAGACACTGGATCCCACCACGTTTGGACATTTTGTAAGGGATGCTGTACCCATTTTACAGATCAGAAAACTGAAGTTCGGTTGGAGTAGGTGACTTGCTCACACTGACAGCTGCATCAGAACTGTTCTCCCTGTAGCTCACTCAGCACACTTACCACTACTTCTTTTTTTTTTTTTAGTTTTTTTTTTTTTTAACATCAACCAACCAGCTTCTCCCGGGAATTTTTTTTTAACTTTTAAAAATTGAACTATATTACTCATGCATGAACATCTATAAATGATAAGTATAAGTTGTGAACCTCCCAAACAAACATGCATATCATCATGCAGGGCTCCCAGCCATCACCCCTCCACCAGCACCTTGCATTGCTGTGAAACAGTTCTCTCAAACTATGAAAAAGCCCTGTCCAAACATTACTACCAACTTTTTAGCACATGCCTCTCATGGTTCTAATGAACAAAAATAATCTATACAGAAACCAGGTCAGGGCTTTCTTTTTGCAACTTCGGTTTTGATAAGGGTTTATTGGCGACGGAATTCCACTTTATTTTGTGACAAAACCCCCACATGGTTGTCTGGCCTTGTAGTTTGTCGACCTTGTTGCTATCACAATTACAAAAAAGAAAAAGAACAAAATTAAACTGCTGCAATGGAAGATCCCTGACTCACCTCCGAGCTTAAGGATGGCACCCCAAAACAGGTCAGCCATTTGTGTCATAGCAGGGCAAATGGCTAAGTATGTTTTTTTTCATTTGGGTATGGTTGCAAATGCCAAGCAGCATGGGGATGAGGGCAAGGTGACAACAGGATAACAACCCGATAACTCATCTCAGAGATGAGAAACTGCAGCCAGGACTTTACTGGTAGCCAGTAAATATCAGATTCAACAGTTGCTTTACTGCCATGTTTACATCAGGATTTGGCTTTCAAATCAATTACGTGTTCACTGGATTCTCCAAGGCAAGGCCTTCACAGGAGCCCAAAGCCAAAGAACATTCCACAGTGTGAAAAGGGCCAACAGTCTTTAGAAAGAAAGGACATCCTTTTACTGATGGGTTTTACCTTCTCCACTCCCACACCCACTCATGGATTTTTCAAATTTACAATAGGAAAAAAAAATTAAGCTAGATATGAAATATGTTTTATGTATTTAAAATCAGGACAAAGTAGTAGACAGGTCAAAAAGAAAACAAGATATTTTGGTAATTTATTTCTACCAGTTAATTTCTAAGTGTTTTCAAGCAAAGTGATAAGGTCAGAAGTAAGAAAATGATGATAAGAGCTATTATAATAATTTATTCTTGAGCATTTAAACCATTCCGAGTATCTGAAAAATATTTTAATTATGCTTTATATCTAACTCTTTTGAGGGAGATGTGGAAAATTTGCATCACATTGGTGAGAATCCAATAGCAGTTTTCACATCTAAACATATTTTCATAGCGCTCTCCAGACAGTTTGAAATGAAACATATATTACAAATTAATCTAAAATAAATTACATTTTCTCAAATGCAGTCATTGGCTGTCACTTTACTAAAACCCCCCTTCAGCCAAAACCCAATATCTCGCCATTTGATTAAGTGCAGGCTACTGAGGTTTCATGAAAGCAAGAAAGTGTGAAAATTTAAAACCCTTCAGGCAAATTTAGGACATTTTTTAGGTGGTGAAAATAATTGAGTATAAATCCTGTATTTTATTTCAATCCCTCCCAAGATTATCCTTTCCTAAATAGTCAAGTGTCTTGATTGAGTAGACTTTAATGTGTTCCAAAAATAATCTATTAAGGCAGTTTTCCCATCAGCAGCAGAATACTCTCATCACCTTCAAATTTTTCTCATTAAATAGGGATTAATTCACAAGGCCGCACTCTGCTAAGGACCCACTGCAAATAATGCCCCTAACATCACTATTAAAGTCGCCCTGGTCCTGGAGAGCTTAGCAAGTTTGCCTGTGCGGTGAGTCCACAAAGCTTTCTGTTTCCAAGGAGCCTGGATATTTGGCATTGGAACTCCATTCAGAGCCGTGCATTTATGTTTTTGTCCCTCCAAGAGGCATCTCACTGCGCCCCCCTTCCCTTCTTTATTCCTTCCAAACAATGAGATAATTAGCCGCAAAAATGCTACCCAGTGGCAATCATTACAGAGAAAAAGCCCATCCAACAGAGCCTCCAAACCTGGAGTGAGGGATGTGGTGGGAAAACTACGGGTAGGAAAAAAGATCATTTAATTTACAAAATTATCAAATTTCAAAAAGAGAGGTCCCACAACAAGCAAAGGTTCATTTTGGAGTTGGAAAGGATGGCTCCATAGATTCAGGATGCGTCCATGGCACAGCTCAAAGGTGGGGCTGCAGGTGCAGAGCTGGGCGCCACGGCACTTTACCGAGCAGGTGTTCTAGGAAGGCTGTTCTGGGGTGCTGAAGGGTGCATATGATTGGGATGGGGTGGCACATTTTATATTTTCTTTTTTGCAAAGCGAGGATCTCATAATATCCTCTTGGAATTTGCTGTGCTCAGCAGCATATTGAAGAAATGTGTGAAATTTGGTCTCATCCCGTATTTCTCAAGATGACCTGATAACGGGAGATTTTTCCTTACACACTTTAAAGATTCACTGGAACAGAAAACTATCTGATAACCATAGAGAAGTGTGGAGGACATGACACACAACCTATGTCCTATTTTGTTTCTGCATTTGATCATATGAGCTTCTAATATTATGATTAATAATTGTGAGGATCATAATTTATTACAGGCTTTTAAGTTGTAGATTTATAGATTCTCCTGAGATTTGTTTTAATTTTACTCAAGCATTGATTTTTCTTAAAAAGAAAGACTGAAAAGATAAAAAAGCAGATGGAATGCTTCCACACATACATTTAAAAGTTTTAATTTCAATTTTAATAAGATTCATAACAGAAAAATAAAAAAGCAGCAGCTGAACTATAACAATATAACAGCGTCCACTGGAAAAATCCAAGACGGATAAAATAATGATACAAATAAAATTTGCAATCACAATTTTATATTAACATGCTCAAACCTGTATTCCATGCATGCATTTTAAAATATTAAATAGGTTCGTTAACGATTAAATGGTGCATGTCCATACACTTCCTTACTATTATTTGTGGTGAGACAGAAATAAGAAATGCACGTCAATTTAAAATATTTGTCTCTATTATTTTCCTCATAAAATGAAAACCTTCGATATCCTTTATTGTCTGCTTTCATTACTTATACGTACTTAATTAAAAAAACACGCCAGCCAAAATAGTCTGGGGTGCTATTTGCTAAAGTCAACAAAATACTTGGTGCTTCCACAGAATTTCTGGGATCCAGACCCAAGCACATATTGCACATGGGAATAATATGTCATTTATGTCCCTAGGGGGAAAACTCAGAAATATCAGCTTTGAGGAAAGAATTATGTAATACTCAGCTGCTCTTTCAAAAGGCTATGCTCACATTCCTTCATTTCTACAAAACAAAAATGATTTTAAAGTAATTCTGTTCCCTCTCCTCTTTTGCTGTAGTCTGGCTATTGGTATTCTGCCCAATGTTTTACATTATATTTTTCTCCAAAATGATTTGTACCATCTAGAATGGTGAAACATTTATATAAAAATAATTACTTTAATAATAGTTTTTTAATGATATCAACGGCTAATAATTATCGAATGTTCACTTTGTATTAGGCCCATACTGAAAATCTTTACATGCCCTAATTTAAACCAATGATAGATTGTATCGTTGGTTGCTTCCCACCCCCCCCCCCACAAACACACATTTTTTTTACAGGAAAAAATGAATTTTAGGGATGTTAAGCAATTTGTCCAAAGGAACATGGGTGGTAGCATCCAAACTAGGATTCCAATTCAGGTCTGTGGACCCCAGATCCCAAGTTTGCAAACACCATGATCACTGCTAAACAGAATGAAGTGGGAAGCGAACCCACAAAGTGTTTAAAAATTCTAATGGCAAGGATTTCCCCCAGGCAATTCTGAAGTTCAGTATCCAAATAACCACCTGCATATGCTACCCCAAAACATAAGCATACACCATCCTACTTTAGCATATGCAGTTATACAGATGTCTGTGATATGGAGACATTTATACATAACATTTCCGTTAAGTTCAGCAACTTCACTTAATGACGATTATGGGTAAATACTAGCAAGACAGTATTTCTGCATAGTTAAATCAACTAACTTGGTTCAATATTAAGACAGGATTTTCTCTTGCTGAGTTCCACTTAAGGACAATCACTGGTGTTTGAATGGTTTAATGAGTGAAAATAAGCACCAGTTGTCTTCAAAAGTCCAAGATGGGGCAAAATGTTATATTTCACACAAGCAGACTTTTAAAGAGGTGCCCATGTGAATTCTGAAAGGCAGCGGTTAGCAGAAAAGAACATGCCTCCACAAGCTCACACGTTGTGCTGCAGCTAGTTTCTATACATTGAGTCCCTGCTGTGTGTCAGGAACTACCCAAGAACTGGCAATAAACTGGAGCACACTATGGACCAAGCCCTTGCTCACACAGAGCAATAAAGCCTTCACTACATGAGAAATTCAGGTGGGGGGATTACCATTGGGAGTCCAGAGACTTTGGACAAAGCTTTCTTCTACCATAACTTAGCAAGACATAATTGTTTTTTCACATTGGGCTCTGAGTAGGGGAAGAGTTAGGAGCAGAGCCTACATCCTATCCATCATTACTCTCAGGACCCTGTTGGCATGTTTCAATCTAATCATTATTAAGGGACTGGAAGATTCCAGGGATATACAGTTAGAAATATGTAGGCCAGCTGAAGATGAGGGTGGGGCAAATCTAGTCTAAGTGTGAGGAAGAGGCTTTCAGATAAAAACCATCATAGACCAGCAGAAGCCCATGGCCGGAGGTGGAAGGATCTGCCCTGGAAACACATATTAAAAATTTCAGGTGCTCTTCTTCTACTTAAACATGAAAGCAGAACAGCACAAACTGAATGTCTGGCCTAAAGGAAATACTTGGAATTTGATACTACACTGAAAAGACAATGAAGGAAATCTGAAGAAAAATGCCTACTGAAGGCTCAACAGCAAGTAGCCAAGGGGTTAGAGCACTATTTCAGGTTGTTTGGAAAAAGGAAAATAATAAATTGCCTGCTCCTCAGGACTGGGGGAGTGATTTCCAGAACAGATGTGTCCCAGCTGCCCACAGACCTGGGGCAGCCATCTTGTTTCGGCCACCAAATCCTGGTCTATGGTCACTGAGGGAGACGTGTTGGACAGACAGACACCCTGTCTGTATATCTGGTCGCTGAGTCTTTGCTTTGACCACATCTGAGAAGGCGGCCAAGTTTTCAGCTCTGGACAACCTCTGGAACTAGAACAGATTGAGTTTAATATTTATTTGCTTGGTCAGTTGATGCTCAGTGAGACTCAGGTGTAACTTGATCCCACAGGTAAAACAATACCCACCATGCATTGCTGGAAATGTGTTCCTATTGCGATTACAAGGATTGAGGGGGAATTATTTCAGGAAATTATGCTTGAGAGTTTGTAAGTTCAATTTATGATACCTTCTTCAAAACCGTCACAGACAAGCAGGTACTGGGGGGCAAAAGAAAATTCTTTTAGTTAGGGAGAATTATATTAAAATCAGTTTGCAATTTAACTCTCCGGTCAGGAATGTTGGCTATTTATTATTGCCAGGAAACAGAATTTAAACCCGCTGATCAACGTATAATCAGAGTGTGCTGGTTTAGCCGACGGATGATTTGCAGCAGCTTTTTCCTCTACAGCCAGTGGGGAAAGTTTCCTGCTTCTCATTAACATACATATTCTTTACCATTTAGAAATCCAATTCTAACATAGGCTTAAAATACAGAAGAAGCCTCAAGGGACAGTACACAGTTGACAGGTGGGCCTGTTGGTGCAGAGAGGTGGCCGGGGGTCACACTGCTAGACACAGAGGCAAGGAGGCTGGCGCTCAGCTGTCTGGCCCACTCTGTGGGGTTTCTGCCATCCGTGCAAGGAAGTGCTGCTTCTGGCCATGCGTGGGACCCCACTCTCACCAGCTTGTGTATTTGGGAGCTCCTACTCACCAGTCCTGGTTAGTCCAGTCTGTCCCATTCATCCCTGCTGTGCTAATCTTCCTAGATAACAGGGGGATCAAATGTCCAAGTTTGTTGAGGAAAGTCCCGCTCCGTACCTGCTGTCCTAACTTATTGTGTATAGGCCACCCGCACTCTCAAAGGGGCGGAAGGTAAAACTAGGTCGCGGCCCTAATGTCACTTCCCCACTCAAAATCTTTTAAACTCCTTCCATTCATGGATGACTCCCTGGTTTTGTGAGTCATTTTAAAACAATTAGTTATTTTTTGGTTATTTACACTGTTTTTTTTCAGCGATTTACTTGGTTTTTGTTTTTAAATTTGTCAAAGCTATTGGAAACAGATACATGGGAAAGTACTTGTAAGAGGAATCATCCACAAATCAACACATTCAATGTGCCTGCTTGAGGAGGTGGTGGTTTTTTTTTCTCTTTCTGCATTGACACTAAGTAGACAATAAACACCATGAAAAGAGACAGACTTCACATTATTTTAGAGAATAAAAACAACTCATTTGTGGAGCATAAAAATGAAGGAAGTGAAGACTTATGGCAGCGAATTAAGCAGATATACTTTAAAGCTTTAAATTATTTGATGTGCATTTAAAGTCATTTTGCTTTCTCTAGGTCTCATTTACTGAACTTATAAATTATGGCATGGGATCAGATAGTCTCCAAGGAGTCTATCACTTAACAACTGGATTCTACGGTAATGAGGTTTTTAAGCAGGTCAACTCGAGAAACTTGACTTTCTTCTTGCTATTTTACCCACAGCCTGCAAAGGGGAGTTGAGCTTTCCAGCTCCTTCAATTCCCAAAGAATTTTTCAATCTAAAATAAATTAATACAAGTGAAGTATATTTTTATATTCATAAAAGTTGAATTATTGTTTTAGCAGATGCTTAAGTAAATCTCATCAAATATTTAAGTCACCATAAGAATGTAGCTTTCTTTTAAAATCCTATTATTAAATATACTGTTTTTTTTTCCTGAATGGAATATTTTCTCCTGAGATTTATTAGAGTTGCTACTCAGTGACCCTAGAGGTTAAGCAGGGCCTTTGGGACTCTGTGTGGACTATTTATAAAACTTCTCAAGAGGTGCTATGGAGATCTATTTTCTCAAATAACCTGCAAATAAATGTCATTATATGAGTCCAGACTGATGGCATGGCTGTTAGATAGACCCTAAGTTAATCCACAAAAATGTTAAAAAGTATATTTCAGTCTGATACTTTAAATTTCAAAGTATAGTGTATTATAGTTATAAAATTCAAAGAGAGTAGTTTTCACTATTTTGGGTATATACCTAGATGGGAAACCATAATTTTCTGCAGGGACAAGCCTTGGACACTCCACAGCAGCTCACCAGAGCATTCCATTATATCCTTCATGTTATTCATTAAGTTCTGACACGTGCTTCAACATGGATGAACCTCGAAGACATCATGTGGAGTGAAATAAGTCAGACACAAAAGGACAAATAGTTTATGATCTTACTTCCTTGAAATAATTAGAATATATAAACCCATAGAGATGTACACTAGAATACTGGTTTTCACGGGTAGTGGTAGGGTTAGTGAATGGGGAGTTAATTGTTACAGTTTCTTTTTGGGGTGATAGAAGTGTTTTGGTAATGGATGGTGGTGATGGTAGCTCAAAACTGTGAATGTAATTAACTCCACTGAATTAATGTACTTGAATGTGGTTAAATGGGGAAATTTTCGGTGGAATATATGTTACCAGAATAAAAATTTAAAAACCAACCAACCAACCAACCAAAGGACTGTATGTACAACCCAAACAGTGAACTATGTACTATAATTAATGGTTAGTTATAATAATATTGCTTTATCAGTTCTAACAAAGGTACCATACTAATGCAATGTTAATGATAGGGAAAATTGTGTGTCTGAGGGGGAATATATAGGAACTCTGCACATTCTGTATGATTTTTCTGTAAGTCTACAGCTTCTCTAAAAAATAAAATCAGTAAAAGGACAGGGTGACTTCAACGTGTAGCATGAGTGAATCTGAGTAGCACAAGGCATGGACTATACCAGATGCTAGGAGGAAAATTTCATATTCCCTTGCCAGTGTCTCCCTGTGAACTCTGAATCAATGGCCCTCCACATATTCCACTATGACTTTTCTTACTAAAGGCTTTATCTAGAGGAGTTCAGCATATTTGTTTTGCTTGCTGTCCAAACCAGAAGTGCTAGAGACTTAACAACTCCAGGAGCAGCTTCATTCAAGATTGACATGAATTGGTAGATCAGTACTCCAGCTTCCGTGCCCTTCAGGTGGGATAAATCTGAAGCTTACTATTGCACTCTCTTAGAGGTCCCCTTTGGGATCAAGATGAAATTTCTCACAGTGGTAACCTGCTTATTTTTAGCACAACTTTTTGGTGCCCTTCCTTTGCCTCTCTCATTTCTATGTAGTTGCCCTACCTCAACTTCCAAGGATGACCTCTGTTATAAACTAGTTACATGCAAGTTCTCATTTGAGGTTACTTTTATGGGATCCAAACAAAGAGACTTTCATTTTTTATTGCAATTCAACTGCTAGTGGCTCTTGAACCACTGGAGCATTCCAGCAATAACTTTCCCTAACTTGGAATCTCTAATCCACTTTTTCTTTCTAAAGATCCACTGAAATGTGGTGTTTGATACATATATGGTAACATCAGAACTGTCTTCTAACCCTGTTCCACTGCAGAAAATTGTCATACACAGTATTTTAAAAATAAATATTTATTCATTCAAAAAAGGTGGTGGTTCCATTTGTGTGATCCCTGCACATCTGCTGGAGGACTTGACACCCCCCACACAGAGGACAAGTTTGTGGATGCAGGTACAAAAGTGAGATATAAGACCAGGAGAAATAGATGCCATTAAAATCCATCTTCCCCATCTATTTCTATGGAAAATAACTAAGCCTTTGGATAAAGGGAAAAGCAGATATCATAATGCTTCATGCATCTAGGGTTGCAAGACATGTGACAACTCCTGAAATACTGGGGGAGAGCATGCAGACAGAAGGAAGAAATACATATTGAGGAAGAATATGAATAAGAATGAAACACTGGCAAGCAGTACATCAGAGAAAAAGAGTGAGAATATGAATAAGAATGAAATATGAGAAATACAGAATATTTAATTTGGCACAATATGTAAATTCAATCCTCAAATTCAATAATGAAATTTATGGTAAGATACATTCTATCTTGTTTGGATTCATGCAAATTGGCTCTGAATTTACTAATTCATTTACCAATGTCTTTTTTGTTTTCTTATGCATAGCAATGACAATGTGGTATTCAAGAAGGGAACAGACTGACTATGGGCAATACCAAAATCTCACTTTCTCTGCAATCAAGCCCATTGCAACTTAAGTAAATTTATAAGAGATTAGGGGGTTAAGGTTATAATTGTGGTATGCTTAGGGATAAGAAGTTGGCTGATTTCCAAAGTCCAAGCCTAAAACTGCTAGAAATTAGCCAGCAACATTATTTATCAACTGCTTACCATGGGCTATACATAAATGAAAGGCATTGAGAATAGCATAAAGAACCAGAAAATATCCATGTGTCCAAGTATAGTAGTTTGAGGTTTTTATGGACTCTAGAAAATCATGTCCTTAGGGTGTAACCCTATTGTAGGAGGGGCCTTTTGATTAGGTTACTTCACTAGAGTGTAACCCAGGGTAGGTCTTAATCCTCTTACTGGAGTCCTTTATAAATGGAATAAATACAGAGAAACTCATAGTACAGAGAAAAAGCCATAGGAGCATAGAGAGAAAGCCACAAGAGCAAGGAGCTGAAATCAATGGAACCTGGGACTGAGGAAGCCAGAAGCAGGGGGAAAAAAATCCTGAAGAGAAGGGAGGGACCAGCAGATGCCTCTATGTGCTGGACTTCAGGGAGAAAGCACTGCCTGATGATGCCTTTGATTGGGATACTTTCATGGCCTCAGAACTGTAAACTTGCAACCTAATTAATCCTCATTATAAAAGTCAACCCATTTCTGGTATATTGTGTTCAGCAGCTTTTAGCAAACTAAAACATCAGGAGTCTCACTTTCTCCTGAGGACTGGCAAAAGACATGAAATCCACCACCAAGTGGGAAAAAAAAAAAAAGATTTCAGATACTCGTAAGTGGTAAGAAGAAAGCAACCAGGGTAATTTGGTGGAGAATGGCATGGTGATGGCAGCAATGCTAGGTTAGCTAGGAGGGTGGAAGAGCCACTCTGAGGAGGTGCTAATTAAGCTGCAACATCAAGGAGGCAACCAAGTTAAAATCTGGGGGAAAAGAAATCCAAGAAACAGGAAGAGCCAGTTCAAATGCTCCAAGATGGGGCCAAGCTTAGCATAGTCAAGGGAGAGAAAGAAGAATGGCTGGATACTGGTAAAGGAGGGTGAAAGTGCAGACCGATGTGTAGGCATCTGAAATCCAAAAGGCAGGCAAGGTCATCCAGCTCCTTCTGGGTCAAGCTAAAGAAGCATGGATTTTTACCTTCATTGGGTTAGATTTTAAGCATGGACTCAATATGATCTGATTTATGCTTTTAAAGGTTACTCTGGTCACTGGTTTGACACAGAACTGTTTGAGACAAGATTGAGGGAGGGTAGTAGATACAAAGAAATGGTGAGATAGCCTTTTGGAGTGGGATGTCACAGAGGACATGGTGGAAAGTGCTCAGGTTTAAGATGAATGTTGGAGCCAGAACCAAGTGGATGGGCTTGTTAATGAATTGAAGGGAGGGGGAAGAGAAAGGTGGGAACTGGGGAAACTTAACCACATGCAAGTGGTCTTCTCATCTTGAAAGTTTTCTTTTTTCTGTTGAACTGTTGAACAGATTCATCAGATTCAGTCTCGTGAACTTGAAGCCCCAAATATCTCTGCATTTCACGGATAAAATGGTGATAAAAATAGAAGCCTCAAACAGTTATTATAAGCACCAAATGTAAAAATGCGTTAGTAAGGATGTTGTTTAAACCCTTGCAGAAATATGAAGCTATTATGTTGACCACTGGGGTTTAGAATCTTTCACACTATTAAAAACTGTCACTTTCAGTGAAGACACAGCCGTACCTAGGAATCTGCCCATCTTCCACTTTTATCCACACATACCCTGACCTCTCCCTTAATGAGCATTTCTAATGCCTGGAAAGAATATTTCAAGACTCTGGCTTGCCAACATGGAGGGTTCTGTATCAAGTGCTTAACAAAAGCCTACTCTGAAGGAAATTCTTTTTTTTTAAACTTTTTTTTATTTTTCTAGTTTAAAATTTTTTTAATTTAATTTTTATTCATTTTAAAAAAAATATTACATTCAAAAAATATGAAGTCCCATTCAACCCCACCACCCCCACCCCTCACTCCCCCCACAGCAACACTCTCTCCCATCATCATGACACATCCATTGCATTTGGTAAGTACATCTCTGGGCATGGCTGCACCTCATGGTCAATGGTTCACCTCATAGCCCACACTCTCCCACGTTCCATCCAGTGGACCCTGGGGGGATCTACACTGTCCCATAATTGTCCATGAAGCACCACCCAGGACAACTCCAAGTCCCAAAAACGCCTCCACATCTCATCTCTTCCTCCCATTCCCCGCACCCAGCAGCCACCATGGCCACCCTTCCCACACCAATGCCACATTTTCTCTGTGGACCTTGGATTGGTTGTGTCCATTGCACATCTATGTCAAGAGGGGGCTTAGATTCCACATGGATACTGGATGCAATCCTCCTGCTTTCAGTTGTAGGCACTCTAGGCTCCGTGAAGGAAATTCTTTATACTGTTCTGGACATGCATGTCGAAATAAAAGGCTACCCTTTTGTCCCAATGAAGTTTTTTATTATGAACTATTTACAACTAATTTTTCATGTAAAGCCCCTTACATTGTGTTTTGCTTTGCAATCTTTTGAGCACAGAAGTCCGATTGCCTTAACTTTTCAGTTTTTATTAGCCTTTCTTCTGATGTTTGGCAATGACTCAAGATGCCCCAAACAGTTGGTTTGATCTGCATCTTCTGACATGGCCTGTCTGACTCAAGAATATGTTCAGGTTTGGAAGTAGGGATTGCTGAAGTAATTGGCCTTATGGGCTTCACAGAGTTTTGAGACAATACCTGGATCACAGGTCCATCAAGCACTGTGTCCATAAATACCCAAGCTTGTTCAGATAAAGTCTCACCAGTCCACCCTCACAGTTTACTACTTACCAGCAATGTACTTTATCTTACTTCATCTTCTCATCTATAAAATGAGGATAAAGAAACCTCCCTCCTCAGGTTGTTGTGGAGATTAAATGAAATGATTTATGCCAAGTTCCAGGCTTGTAGGAACTCAATCAATATGTTACCAATCCCTTCCCACTCACGTTTTAAGACTTGGTTTACTTGTTTCATGAATTCCCCCAGCCTATTACTGTCTCTAGTTCACTTAATAGAATTTTTCTTCTATTCTTCTATTTTCTTCTGTTCTTCTATTCCTAATCCATGAAGACAGAACCTTTATCATGAGTAGCTTTATTTTCGCTGATGTTGTGTCCATGCCTGTCTCTTCTGGATCACACTTTCCTTCACAGTGAAACTGAGAAGGAAGCCAAGACTTCGGGCACGAAGCCTAAGGCGTGGGCTCCTACAGTCCAGCAGCCACCTGCTTTATACCCCTCGTTTGGCAGTGTACAAAATCAATACCCCTTGTTTGGCAGTGTACAAAATCAATACCCCTCATTTGGCAGCATACAAAATCATATCCCTGGTTTGGCAATGTACAAAATCAATATCCCTCATTTGGCAGTGTACAAAATCAATAGCCCTTGTTTGGTAGTATACAAAATCAATCTTTTTCCTGCTCACAATATTCAACACGACAGCATCTATGTCACAGCAGACACACTCTCTGTTTTATTGTGTGTTTGTCTCCCATTTCAATGAATTTACAAAAATGGATAAGGTATTGTTATTAATTAAAATGTTTTGGTTTATTTTTTTCCTCTCTGCTAGGCAAAATCTTTCCCAACTGCCTTGAAAAAAAGCAGCTTGCTCAAAGGTTGTCTTTTGGACAAACACACAGTAACTTTAGTAATTAAAACTAAAGAAGAAAAAGACCAAATATCTTCATGACAATATATGTTTTCAGGTGACTGAGTGATCTCTGGGAAGAAATATTTTGTCCTGGTTAGCACTAGCCACCTTTCCCATGGTGCGCCAATAAAAGCACCCAAGGCTGTGTGTTGCCGGGGCGGAGGACTGGATGTTTTGAGGACCCGATGCTGATTTGTGCAGAGTTCCATGATGACGTGCTCAAGGTTCTTCCTCAAGTCTTTGAATCTGAGACACAGTCAGCACTGGGAGCTTTTTTTAAAAGGAGGGTGATGCCTAAAAGATCTTTCACAGCAGGTCCAAGGGGAAGTCAGGACAGGCACGTGCTCTCCTCCTTCCATCACAGGCAAGGATAGTTGCTCCTTCTGTCTTCTCACAGGACAGAAATCAGGTGTCTCCTACCCTGCACTGTGCACTCCACTTGTGACAGTGAAAGACACTGAGTGTTTAAACTGCTGTCTCCTCAGTTACCCTGGGAGGTTTGCAGGGCAGAGGGAAGGTCTTGTTCACTTCTAGTATGCACCTGCCTGGCCAGTGCTGAGCCAATGGTGGCTCTTAATTATTTTATGAATGAGTCCCAAATACACGCGATTGTCAATAAATAAGACAATGTATGATTATCTGCAATAAACTCTGGCAAAAGGGACTGTATCAGTGCACCAGCTTTCCCACAAAGGCCTGCATATTATTGCACTGGATTTTGCAGACAGGCAATTTCATCTTCCCCAAGGTCAATTAGATAAAGTAAGGGATAAAAATATACTCGGAGCTTCTGACATAACCATGTCAACAACATTATCTCCTAAGAGTGGGTGTATCCTAGACTTTCAAGATTCTACTGTGGAAGAATGTTGATAAAGGTATTTATTCAGGTTGCTACTACCTTTTACTTTTATTCTGATTTTAAAATGTTTTCACTTAACTTTTCTTGAATGGGCAACATCTTCATAAAGTTCATAAATGAAAGAGAACAGGATATATGATAAAAAAAATCTTCTTCTTGCACCGGCCTCCTGTTCGTAGCAAACTCCTCCTCTCCTCACCACTGTTATTAATTTTTGGTATATCCTAGAGATTTTCTTTTACAAACACAACATTAATGTAAATTTCACCCACCCTCTTCCACAAAACGTGACTTAATAAAAAAGGTAATTCCTCAGTGCTGAAAAAGATCAGAACAATGTGGAGAAACTGTCTGATTCTTAGATGGTAGAGATTTAATTGGCCCAAAGAAAAAGGAAAACCAGAAGAAAGGAAAGCAGAGAAGTTAAGTGTGTAAGTGGTTTTTATTTGCTTTTCATCACCCTTGAACAAAGGGGAGAGAGCCTCAGTTGAGCGGAGTGCTGGGGATCCTCGCAAGCCTGTGGGGGTGTGTGTGATTCAAGACAGACATGTTTGGGCAGCAGCCTTACCAAATAAAAAGCTCAGATCTGCCAGAAACACGCGGGACAATGGCAGGCTGAAGGCTATCACCACAGCCTGCGGTCAGAAGAAGGATGTGAAACATGAAATGGCAATTGCCATTTGGTTTTATTCCTCTCCCTCCAACTTCACATTATTTCTTTGCTACCTCTTTTCTGTCATCTGGGCTGTATTACTGGAGAAGTGGAGAGGAACGACAGCAATTATCTGGAAAATTAAGTGGGAAAAAAATCTAAATGACATTTCCTTGAAAGGTCCGGGTGAATCTAAAAGCTCCTATTTCCGATGATATAGATGACTTTGAGTTTTCAGTACATATAATTTCCTTAAAGAGCATACAAGCCACATTTGCAAAAAGTAAAGACATTATGCATTTCTTGTCAATGGTGTAGGTTATCATTGATCTGTCTTAATTTGTTAGTAAAGTCTAGTCTTCTCCAGTTATGCAAAATGTCAGGGTTCAATGACAATAGATTTTAGATCAAGGCTGAAATACTGCATGTCTGAACAGGGTATGTTCCCACGAATCTATTTTCAACATTACCATTGTCCAGTGCCAAGAATAGCCACACACGGTTGTGCCGAGGCACACACTTGGCTGAGGAGCCACAAGCAGTGCGCTCTACAAAACAGGGGTGCCTTAGACCAGGAAAACGAATCCTGACCTGGACTGCTCTACAGAAATCAGCGCCTTCTGGTCCTTCTCACACAGGTACTGTCTGTGTTTACCCAGCTGTGAAGCCAAGCACTGTCAAACCCAGTAGGAACGACAGGTGCCATACAACCACGTCTTCCCCGGGGAGACTTTCCTCAAGGTTCAGCTGTAACACTTCTCACTGTATCTGGTGAACCAGCTTAATTCTTACCAATGTGGCTTTACTCCTAAGAGGTCTAGCCTATTGGTCACCCTCGTCTTGCATGCTCTGCCCAACCTCTGTTTCCAAAGCACAGAGATTAGCCCACAGGACAAAACCAGATCCCTTTCAGAGCTACACACACAGCAGTAGCTGAGATGATCAGTTTGTTATGTTTTCTTTCCTTTGAAATTCTCTATGGAGTTCAAAATATCTACCGATGACCGGTATTTTGTAAAATGAGCCCCCAAAGTACACTGTTCCCTTTGACTACGACACACATTCGTGAAAAGAGAGTCAATTGGAGGGCAAAAAAAAAAAAAAGGAATATAGGGATAGTTTTATGAGATATAAATATGATTAATCATTTTTTTCTTCTTCATTTTCTTTATTAACAAGGAGACCTTGATCGTGTCACTTAACCAATCTGTGCTCATCTGCGTATCTTTCTGGACACTGGAGGAACAACTTAGCTTGTTCTGAGGATTAGATTGGACAGAATTTTTTGGAGCGATGCTCCCACAACTTGTTAAGCTGCCTTTTGTCTGTTATTTTATTTTTAAAATTTGGAACAAAGTTTACCTTTTAAAAAAAAAGAAAGTCAGTGAGAGTCCAACAGCTACCTTGCATGAGCCTCCCATGAAGCAGTTCCAGTTCTCATTTTTCTAAAGTCCATCCTGGGTCACTTTGACTCATTTTGGTGTTGACTTGGCCAACCTGATAAGCATCTCAGGTAGCCAAGGAAATTCCATAATCCTTACTGGCCTACATAGGGGACCCCAGGGAGTCCTGGGTTACGCCAGTGGGACGGAAAACAAGACTGCCGAGTCGCTTTAAGCTCTGGATCCTTCCCTCATTTGTAAACCATGAAGGAAATGGATGTCATGACAGAATATAAAACCCAAGTGTTTTGATGCTTTTCCCTGTTGCTATATCTTGAACTATTTATTTCCATTTGGCAGTTTTGCTCAGGACCTGGTGCAGATTCTCAATATATAAGACAACAGAAGGGTAAAAAGTAGAAAGTAAAGGGTCGGACAGTAAATATTCTTGGTTTTGTGGTCCAGTCTCTGCTGTATCTACTCAACTCTGCTGTTCTTGCACAAAAGTAGCCATGGGCTACTTGCACAAAGGGGTGTGGCTATGTTCTAATAAAACTTTTTTCACAAAAGCAGGAGGCAGGATTTGGCCAGCTGGCCCAGATTGTCAACCCCTACAGTACTTGACCTCTGATCTTTTCCATGTGGTATTTATTGGAAAATGTATCCTTATTATCATTATGGTCCATAGCAAATTAACCTTCCTTAGCTAACAAGACACTGTTGGTTTCTATGGCAGACAAGCATTCAGAGATCTTCCAATTTTATTCTGAGAATCTTATTTACATCTTGATACGTGTTCATAATTTAGCAATTAATTCTGCAGGCAATCCATTTGATAGACAGTGCACAGCACTGAAACATTATAAATCAACACAAATAGCTTGACTTCAAATGACATACAACTTTAGTAAGAAAATATGTCCATCTAATAAGCTACCAGGGAAAAATACCCTGTTGTATCATAAAAGTAGAAAAAAGCAATTATAGACTATCATCAAAACATTTGATGCTAAGAAATTTGCAAGTGTGGGCCAGTTATTAGTTCAAGTTTTAAGATGTAGCCCCCCCTTTCTCTTGATCTGTTAACTTCATGGTGGGACTTCATTGAGTGTGCCTTTGAAATCAATGAGTTGGCCATGTATGCATTGGCCTCTGGGTAGGCACACCATACTAAAGTGGCTACTTCCTGGTGACGTCAAATAAAAATATTATTTTCTCTACCTTTTTACCCCATCCTCCCCATTTCCTTCTCAAAATAAAGAACGGTAGTGATATTCATATTATCCTCTTGGAAAAACCTATGATGGAAAATTTTGAGCTGAGTGTAATTACCAAATAGCACCATTAGTTTGCTGATAACACTTATGACTAAGTCCTTAAAGTTGGCACATTTTGTGCCAATGAATAATGCTCACAGGATATGGATTTTCAAGTTTTCATTATAAAATAGGAGCATACAACATAACTGTAATAACTGTCAGCATATAATATTGCTCTTAGGTATATCTTAATTCGAGTTCAATGTACTTTAAAGCTTGCAGACAGCATTGGATCCAGGTAAAAACATTAGACTTCCAAAATTGAAATACATTTATAATCCTGTCTTTTAGCTATACCCCTTTGAAATGCAAACATTATCTATTTAGAAAAATGATAGTCAAATTATGGTATGAGAAGAGAGTCTTTCAAGTTCTGTGAATGTCCCTTTCTCTTTATTTTCACCCCCTCTCCATCATTTCTCAGAGGTCTTTTATCCACGCATGGACAGTCATGGATTCGCCCCTTCCTGAGTTATCTTGAGGGAACCCTGGAAGTACAGAAGGCTATGGACGGATGGACACACACACATACACACACCAGACGGACACTGGGTTGCGTGAGGAAAAGCCACAGAATCACACAATCCTTAGCAACCACTGCCTTTAAGATCTCAAGGCTCCAGCATAAATCTCAAAGAGTCTTTTTAAGTTTCATGAACAATTCATGCTAAGGCATCTCCCAAAAAAATGAAACTAAAAAAAAACAACAAACAGTTGACAACTTTTCCCACAGGAAATGCACCCTGCTTGCTCTCTCTGGCCTGTACGGAAGCCAAATTACTATCTATAGAGGAAAGACCTTTTGTGATTTTTTTTTTTTGTCTCCCTCTTAAAATATTATTAGGTTGCAAACAATAGCTTTTTGTTGCAAGGCAGGAATAAAGGAGCCTAAAATCAGCATACAATTGTGTGATCACTGGTTGGCCTTGTATCCCAAAGTTGTTAAGACAAAGAATAGATGCAGCATTCACAAAGCCAGACATCTAGCTCAGACCGGAGATAAGGGAGAGCCCCGGAAACCTGGGAGCAGAAATGTCTCTATCCTGCGCAGAAGGCTCTGGCTACGTTTCCCACAGCATTTGCCAATTTTCAAACACCTTTTCTGGCTTTATTTACCCATCTTTGGTTAAGGGAGTTATTATTAGTTCTGATCTTTTTAAAGTTTCAGTCATTTGCTCTTCTGACATTAGAGGTAATGAGAATAGTCTATGCACTGACAATGGACTTAAAATACCAGCAACCATCGCTTCCTTTCTGTATTCTAGCTCTTAGTGATTGTAGGAGATGTCACTGTGGCTAAATTAATTGATTAAGAGAGAAATTGAGATATTTGGAAACAAGACTGATGTTAAAACTTTCTATGACATGTTAGGAAGGTATGGAAAGACATTGTGGAATAGGAGTGTTACCGGATTTCGTTTAGGTTCTTGGCTACACTGCAGAAATGAATTTCAAGAGCATGCCAGGTGAGTTAGGCCAGTAATTTATTCAGGTAGGGAGGGAAGAGAAATGGGAGAAAAGAAGAGAGCAGGGGTCCCAGGTAGAGAGGAAGGGGCTGTAAAGTGATAAAGAGGGCTGATTTACAGAGTACAATTCCCCATTACAGGTTATAAATCCCCAGGTATACTTGCATGGCCATGTGGCAGAGGAAAAATGGTGGGAGTGGCATGCAGAGGGCAGGAACGGGTCCAGAGGCAAGAGCTGAGAGTGCTCTGTTCAGGCCCAGCTTGGCTTTTTGAATTGATAATTATTCCACCCCTTTGCTAATGGCAGGGGAGGGCTTCCAGCTGTTTGCTGTTTTGAATGATTACCCCACCCATCAATTCCCCCTGAGGACACAACGATAAAGTCCCTAGGGAACAGCCCTAGGGAACAGCCGGGCTTCTCCTGGCTTGCAGAAGAAGTCTTTGTTCTGAATGGCAGGATCTTGGGGGTGGGGGTCTTCCAGCAGCCATCTTGGGGGTTACTGATGTCCATGTGGACTTCTTGCCAGGTTCCAGAACCATCTACTGATTCTCTATCTTACTAGCCTGCTTCATTGAGTAGACTCTATATCCAATTCTCCTTTTGGTTAATATTTATAAAACATGTCTTAGGTTCCAGATTAAATGGGGATGCTTATCCCTTCATTCCTTGCAAAATGCAAGTGTACTTGGAAAAGACAGCATCACGAACTTTATGATTTATTCATCTGAAGACAGGTACAAGAGAGCTTTGTTTCCCAAAAAGCACT
The DNA here is from genome assembly GCF_030445035.2 of Dasypus novemcinctus. Classification (NCBI taxonomy): domain Eukaryota; kingdom Metazoa; phylum Chordata; class Mammalia; order Cingulata; family Dasypodidae; genus Dasypus; species Dasypus novemcinctus. The sequence goes on along the minus strand of NC_080674.1, from coordinate 16,707,397 downwards.
GGCACTACAGTGAAAACAAGGTCAAGAATGCACCTATTACGGGCAGGGTAACATGGTATATGCTCAGGAAGGCTATGGATTTAGAGCTGCTTGATGTTTATGCTGTGGTTTTACTGGTGTTATGTTTTTCTCTAAGATAATATGTTTTAGGCGGCAGAAACTTTAACTCAGACACATGCCATGCAAAGATCAAGTCCATCTTGTTCACTGTTCTATTAATATAGCCTGTGCATAAATTCTAACTTATTCTATGTCTAGTTCTCAGAAAGCCGATTAAGTGATATAGGCTCTATAGGCTTTGGATATTCAAGAGAGGATGCAGACTAAATATGTTAATTCAAGCTTACCTGGAATGTAGGGGATATGTGTTAATGCAAGACCTAGCTGGTACTCAGATAAAACACTTGAAACTCTAAGAAACTAACAAAGGAAGTCCTTTTGCATAAAAGTACCATTTGACTCCCCAATCCTACATCCTCTGTATAAAAGGGACCCAAAAATCCTATTCGGGGTTCAATTTTTATTAGGACAGAAGTCCACTGAGCCCGGCCAGCTATTAATAAATCTTCCTTCTCAGATTCTCGTGTCCTGGCCTTCAATACTGTGAACACCTGACTGCTCTTTGCTACAACACTATCCTTCGTTTCTTTTAGAATCTGACTTAATGGAGGTACTCAGTAATATATGGGCTGAATAAGTGAACAAATGGCCAAAACCACATTACTATCATAAGAAGTAAACAGAGGCACTTCTGAACTTGCAAAAGCTACTATGTCATACACCCAACTCCTAAATCACCTCTACACCCAACATTTTTGAGTTCCTATTCACCCGGCAATCCATGATTTCCAGCTGTGACATGGTGGCACTCCCCGCCATGTCTGCCATGCTGCAGAGGTTATTTCAGCTTCCTTCCTTTCTCGGCCACCTCCAGGGGCCTGCAGCTTCCTCACATGCTAGGCTCCCCTCTGGCTCACCCTTCCCCTTTCCCCATCACAGTTCATCTCTCTCCCTTCCATCCTTACTCCATCCCTCCCTCACTGCCCCTCCACCCCTCTAGACAGCCAGGAGAACTGCAGAAGACGGACCACGGAGTCAGGAATTTCCCTGATGGAGTTCCCTCAGGTGGGAGTCAGCCAAGGGACTGCTCCGTCTGGGCCACAGTGGCTGGAAGGAGACCTGTATCACTCTCTGGGCTCCACATGCATCACTGGTCCCAAGGCTCCAAGGGTTCTATCCTCCCTGGTTCCGGTATATGCATTGCAGACAAGGAGGGGGTGCACAGACCCTGGGGAAAGCAGGGTTCCTGAATTAATCTCCCAGACTCCGCAGAGAGCTGGAGGCTTCCTGCCCAGGTCTGGGCTGAACCTGATGAAAATGTTCACCTAACAGAAGGGCAGCCCCAACAGCACTGTCTTTAGGGATTTTGTAAATGAGTTCAGGGCTCTGGGGATAAAAGAACACCTTTCCCAGTCCCACATTATAAAACATGGAGTCCGTTGCTTGTCTTGCAGTCACCTTTCAAACGTTTTTAAATATTATGGACATAAACGGGGCAGAGCCTTACCTTTTCAAACAATGGACTGGGTCACCCATAAGCACATTACAAACCTGGTACATAGTACATACAGGGTGAATCAAAGTGAAGGGGGAAAGTAGAGTCTAAGTGCCCTGACTGTATCTTCCTCTCAATCTCTGAGAAGGTTCTGTGCGTATCACTTAATCATGGAGTCAAAGACAGTTTGCTTTAACACAGAACACTTGGCATATAAGCCAGCTATATGCACTAAAATTTCATTCCTGTTTTTTACCTGCCATTATGAATATGTAAAACTCAAACGGGCTCCTGCCATTCATTTTCATAATATTGTAATGGCGAGCTATACAAAACTCCAGAGGGAAAAATAATCTACTCCCTAAGTATTAGCCAGAATTAACTGTTGGGCTACCAGAGTGGGGATTAAATGGATTTTGCTTTTAAATGGGACACTTTGCAGTCATGAATTAAACCGCCTAGTTGCCATTTGCTCCACCAGATCTTTTGGAACCTTTCACACCCTATCTGTGGCCCAAAAGTCCAACCTCTAAGGGTCATATCTATACCACCGGGCTCTTTTACTCTCTGGCTCCTAGTTGGAATATCAATGGGCAGCCCAGCAGCAAAAGAAAGGGCAGGAGAAGGAAGAAGTAGTGGCAGTTATTACCCAACACCTTCCTTACTCTGCTATTCCTCCACCAAATCTAGTATTCTCCTTCAGACACAGGGGCAGCTCTTTCTCGGTTCTGGCAAGTACTCCCTCTGCTTATCCCGTTAGGCAGAGGCGCTAGCTCCAAGGGCTCCCCTCCCTTCTCGGGTTCCTCTACATCTTGCCCTCAGCTTTGTAAAAAGCTCTTCAATAAACTCTCCTGGACCATGCTGTCTGAATGTTTTAAATGTGTGGACCATCATTTCTGGGTCCTTGGTGTCACCAGAAGCACTGAAATATGCTTTTAATTTAAAAATACATAATATCTACTTTTAAGATACATAATTAGGTATATATCTCCTGCAGCTGCCTTACATTGGGTATGAAATGTTTTTGTTTGTATTATCAAAATCAAGTTTCTCATACAGAGAAGACAGTGCATAAAGATGACAGGAAATTTTAAACAGAGAACCACAGAAGTAAGTATGTTCGTTCAACCATAGGACTGTTTCAGATGCTGATTCCAGTGTCTAGTATCAGTTCTAGCTACCATTTACTGAACACCTCCTAAGAGCCTGGTGTTGTGCTCAACATTTTAATACAAACCATCTTTCTTCTGTACAATTCCCTTGCAAGGTGGATATCAGTCCCACTTTAAGGGGAGACAAGTGACATGCAGGTAAGTGCTATGACTCATCCACCTTCACACGGGTGCCTGAGACCTAGCTAGCACCAGACTCCAAAACAGATGCCCCCAGCTTCAAAGCCCACATTCCATCCATCCTCCAGAGGCCCCTTGTCGGCACCAGAGAGACACTGGGCATCCATGGACTTACAAGGAAAAAGGACTTTAAGAAGCCGGGAGGCTTAAAACAAGCCTGTTTAATTTCACCTAATCCAGTCTTCCAAACAGATGTTCTTCCAGAACCACTGTCATAGAAAGCGCATTAGTGTCTCAGGCCATGAAACATACTTTTGGAAAACGTGGCGCTTCATGTCCGCACCGCCATTTTCCTGATTCTCCTCTCTTGGAGTTGTCATGCCCCCTGGACTTGGTGATTAAACTTTGGAAAGGCTGCTCTAAAATATCAGGTGCACTGGAGGTTGTCAACAACACAGCTGCCTTGAAAAGGATATATCATGTTTGTGATGTTTTCAGAGCCTGTCATAATTGAGGGATGGTAAGGAAAAGGAAAGAGGGCCCTTCGTAACAGGAAGTTTTCTTCAGGACTTAGTGACTGGGGCAGTGACTAGGCTAACGGCCATCTGGGCAAAATGATGTGCTAAGAAAAAGGCTGGAGTGGGTGATTTCAGCAATATACAGTGGCAGTAATAACAGCTAACCTTTATTTAGCACTCAGAATGTGCCAGGCACCATGCTAAGCCCTTTCCATGGCTTATCTCACTTAAAGCTCATCATGACCCTTTGATTGTCAGTACTTCATTTTACAGTTGAGGAAACTGAGGCACAGAGAGGATGCCCAAAGCCAGGCAGCTAAATGAGAGAAAACATTATTGAGCTCTAGGTAGTTGGACTCTAGAATCTATGCTCAGACAAAAGGCTTAATCTACGTACGGGATACTAGCATCCTTCTATTCTGGGCTCTAATTTTAAAAAATCATGTGTAGTGATCTCAACCTACTGCAAGGTGGACCAACCCCCACAAGATGAAATACAGTACGGTTCAATTTTAAAATCAGGTCTTCTATTTAAAAAATAAGTCTAGTTGCACAAATGCAGGGGAGCCAAATTTAGCATTAAATATGCAAATGACCTGAAGGTTTTCATTAACAGTAATAGAAATTATTTAAAGAGTGGTAGAAGGCTGCCAGTGGGGTTCTGTGCAATGTCAGGGAAATTCAGGGCCCAGAACTGGCCCCTCATTAATCTTCCCAGACATGTCAGATGCACAAAAAAGCATATTATTTTTGGAAGGTCTTTGTTCAGAGGTAAGTTATCTGCCTGGTGAAGCACAGACCTTCCAGGGAGGGAGAGGTTTTCTTTTGGTATCCTTCTCTACTCTGTGCCCCCAACTCTCTGCCCTGGAGCTGGTCACAAGCCTGGGATGAGAGTCAGGGAGCTGGCTTCAAACGGAAGTGAAGGGGAGAGGCTGGCAGTCAGAGGCTGGGAGCCAGAGGGGCGGGTTATGCTGGGCCCTGCAGAAGCCCCACGTGATAGAAGGAGCACAAGCAGACGCTTGCCATAAATACGGCTGGAGATGGGCTCAAGGTTGTGATTTCAAAGTCAATTTGCGAGCTCATTCCTGATGGGATCTGAACAAAAGCAACCTAAAAACGAGCCAGGGGGACTGTCTGGGACATCATCCTGTGTTTGCGCTTCACATTTATGTTCAGCAGACATGAGGCAAATAAGGGAACTGGCGTTGACAGGTAGAGTAAATTCATTTAGAGGACACAGGTGAAGAAGGCTTAGGTGGGACATGAGGATAGTCTTAAAATATTTGAAGGAAGAGCGGAGAATGTCTGCAACTGCAAGCAAGATAGATCCATCCCTGTGTCCCATGGGATCTAAGCCCCCTCTCGCTTCAAAGCAGAGTAGTTATCATCATCCCAGAATCCTCAAGATGGCAGAATGAGCAATGGACTAAAGTAGACTTATTATTATTCTACTATAGACTTATTATTCTAGCAATGGAAGAACTCTTATCATTGCTATAAAGGCAGTGGCCACCAGAGGTGGGAGGGATGGGAGAGGGAAGAATAGGTCTAATATGGGGGCATTTTTGGAACATTGGAGTTGTCCTGCATGATGCTGCAGTGATGGATACAGGCCATTAATTATTTTGCCACAACTTACACAATTGTGCCAGACAGAGTGTCAACTATAGTCCACGGTTAGTAGCAATGTTTCAATACGTGTTCATCAGTTGTAACAAATGTACCACACCTAATGAAGGATGTTGTTAATGTGGGAAAGTGTTGGAGGAAGAGGGGGTGGGGCATACAGGAATTCCCTATATTTTTTAGGTAACATTTATGTAATCTAAGATTTCTTTAAAAAATTTTTAAGAAGTTATTTGAAGGGCTGTCATATAAAATACCAGACATTGGCAAGAAGCAAGGGATAGACCAGCAGTGAGTGTATTAGATGAGTCCTGGCCTCCAAGCAGCTACTCGTGAAGGCGGCAGACACGAAACGTACTAATCAAGAACGAATACTGAGTCCTACCTGGCATGGGGAGGGGCCATGTTTTGAAGGAGTGACATTTAAGCCAAGAAATAATGGATGAGGGTTTTGTTAGGTGGAAAGCAGGGAGAAGGATGTTTCAGATGAAGGGAAACTTAGAAGGCTGGTGTATTAGTCAGCCAAAGGGGTGCTGATACAAAATACCAGAAATCGTTTGGTTTTCATAAAGGGTATTTAATTAGGGTAGGAGCTTACAGATACCAAGCCATAAAGCATAAGTTACTTCCCTCACAAAAGTCTATTTTCACATGTTGGAGCAAGATGGCTGCCGACAGCTGTGGGGGTTCAGGCTTCCTGGGTTCCTCTGGGCTCAGCTCCTCTGTTTTCTCCACAAGGTCAGCTGTAGACTATGAGGCTCTCTAGGCTTTGCCTCTCTCCTCAAGGTCAGCTGTAGACTATCAGGTGAATGGCTCTGTCTCTCCCCCTGGGGCTTGCTTCTCTTTCCTCTGTGAGCTTACTTCCCAGGGCTCCAGCTTAAGAATTCAGCATCAGACTCCAACATAAAAACTCCAACATCAAAAACACTCACATCAAAAGCTTCAACTCTGTCCTTTGCCATGTCTTTTATCTGTGAGTCCCCACCCACCAAAGTGTGGGGACTTAATGCCCTAATGATGTGGGCCAATCAAAGCCCTAATCATAACTCAATTATGCCCAGTAATAGACCAGATTACAAACATAATCCAGTATCTATTTTGGAATTCATAACTACATCAAACTGCTACAGCTGGGGTCAGAGGAGGAGGAGGAGACAGGCTCAGGCCAAATGGTGCAAGGACTTACAGGCTCTGATTTTGAATCTGTACTTCCAGTCAACACTTGAGAAGTTTCTTTCTCATCTCTCTTCCAACTTCCCTTCTCATTTTTGCTTCCATGGTTTGCTCTTTCAGCAATGGGCATGACAAGCCTATTTCCTTATTCAGCAAAATTTGGTGGTTACCAAGTTCATGTCAAGCCCGAGGCTAGGTATAAATAGGCAAGTTCGCAGAAATGACTGCAGGTTAAATATCACAACCACATGTCCAAGGCATGACAGAACCCTCAGGACATCCTGAAATTATTTCTTCCCTCTCAACATTTAATTTATTTTATTAGGAGTTCTTCAGAAATCTAATTCTTAAAGGAAATTTAATTTTGGATGGAAGATGGTAGAAAAAGTAGGTTTTAACAAATTCTAAGCCTAAAAAACACAGTATCATTTGACTAAATCGAGGCTTTTTGTATTACAGAAGACAACTACAACTCTGATACTATTAAAAGTTCATTTTGATTAGATTGCCTCCTCTTGCAGGACCTTCCTATTGTATTAGATTGATTCAGTTTATATCCCCAACTCCCCTCTCTCTTAGCTCTGCTGTGTCCCTGAAACGTCCTCCTGTCTTATCTCTGTCACAGCCTCACTTCTAGGAAGCCCTGATCAAAGAACACCTCTTTCAAGACTCTATTCCAGCTACCTTTCTCTGGAATAAATTTCTTTTCCCCTATAATCTGTAATATCTTTATTTTGGCACTTGCACAGATTTCATGCATAATAGATTATGAACTCTTCATTGGAGTTTGATTTATACTTTTCTTTACTACCTTTCTTATAAAGTTCCTTATATATACTATATAATCCATAATTATTGGGTTAAATGGAATCAAGGTAAGTGGACACAGATTTAAGAGTATCTAGAAATTATTGTCATTTTCTATTTATTAACCATCTCAAACTCATTTTAAACCAAAAATTCCATCCTGGTTGACTAGTAAATTTCTGCCCATGGTCTTTATCAGATATTGAATAAATCGTCCCCCCACCACCACCACTCCTCAGTTCTGGAAGGATAGTTGGCATAACATCTTGAATACTGTCATGACATTTAAAGAACATAATCTGGAAGGAAACCAAAGGGCAACTGAAGAAAATATGAGCCATCAAAAATATAATCAATAATGGTAGGTAAGAACTCCTTACATAAAACCCAGGCAGCAATAAGCTGATGTTTGAATTCCAGTTACAGTTGCTGGTTCTTCAATCTTGGTAAGGTCAGTAACTGTTCTCTAATGTTTTATTCGAAGGGGAGGAAGAAAGAAAGGAGGGAAGGAAGGAAACAAAACGCCCCAAATCCTCTAATGCCATCTACCTTTAATTTCTCAGTATTGCAAGGATTACTGAAAATTCACATATGGAAACAACTATGACAAAGCCTAGTCTTTTGGAGGACTCAATATATTTTCATAGCACTTTCACTAGGAGAAGACAAGTTTTAGAAAATTAGGTTATGTGCAGAAGCTTTTTTTGAGTGTTGCGCTTTTTTTCTGCTCCAGGACTCACTTTGTGATGACAGTCTAGCCCAATTAACCAGATAAATGGGGTGGTTCCAATATTGCACATTGTTTTTATAAAGTATTTTCTGTTTATTATGAAAATTAAGAAGTGTCACTTCTTTACAGATGCCACCCAGTGCCACATGTAGCTACAGCCAAAGTTGGGAATTTCACGCCAATGCAAAGCTTCAGCAGACAACAGGCCACAATATATACCAGATGTAGCGGAGCTGCAATGTGGCTTGAAAGGATTTAATAAAAAATGTCCTGAATCTGCTTTGCCAAAGTCCTATCACTGGGACAGCATGCTCTTTGATATGGTAAAAGAGTCAGCTGCTAGTTCATCTCCAATTTCAATACAGCAATCCACATGCTTTTTCATCTTCTCTCCATCAAGCATGTGTGTTTTAATATTAGGAGGGTTCACGATTCCATGTAGAAGGCTCATTTTTTTCCTTTAACTGGGGGTGGGGGGGTGGGAAGGGGTGGTGATTGGTTTATCTCTTGGAACCACAGAAAGAATGAAGGCATCATTTTACTGCTTTTCTTCCTCCATGTATAACATACTTCGATGCAGTTTATCTGAGTTTATAAACAGCAAGATGCAAATGTGATACAGTGTTTGCAGGAAGCCTGTCCCATACTCTGAGACAGCCGTAATGGTATGCATGCGGTGTACGTGCATGCATGCGTCTCACTGTGTGTGTCTCTGCATGCATGTAAAGGTTTGTACATTCAACGTGTGCCACCCACTTCACCCTGGGCTCTTGAAACATGAAAGAGAAGGCAGTGTCTCTGAAGACCTGCTGGTGAAGGCCCCACAGTTAGACTCTACTCTTTCTTCCTGTGTTTCTTTCACAGCTGTTTGATTAGAACAGTGCAAACTTCCAAATGTCTATGTACACATAATGATGGGAAGTTACAAAGACCCAACAGTGATTTTTTTCCCCTAATAATCATAAATCCCTTTCCTAAAATGCTAATAACTGTATAGAATCTTGTGCTGATGAGAAAAAGGGTTGGTTCATCAGGCCTAAAGCTGTATCATGGTCTTGATTCATAGAAATAAGGTATACCCAACCATCTAGTGAACGTAGGAACAAGAAAAAGAATATAGAAAAAGATAAAATGATAGTAGTGACAAGCACAAACACATACGTATGCATATTGGTTTATCTTCTCTCAATTATAATGGAATCATGATATGTACATATGTTGGAAGAGGAGCCCATTAAATATGATTCTTTATAAACCCACTATCTGTGAGCATCTCCATTCAAGAATATGGACAAAATGCCTTCAACATTTAATGCTATAGACACAAAAATTTAAACCCAAGAAGGACCAGAGGAACCATTTAATTTTCTTCTTTAATGGGGAATCTGAGACTCATAGGTCCCCAGCAAGAGTGGTACTGGTTGCGCCAGTTCACCCTGGGCTGTTCCTCTCTCAGGTCTATGCTGTACCACCCTGTTACATTTTTAAGGTAGCCATCATCAAAACAATGACAACTACCACAGGAGGTGGAGGAGGCAGCCAACCAAAACTGCCATACGACATCAGCTCCTGGGAGAATGGTCATCGCTGTATTACCAAGCTCAGTGCTTGAGTCACTGTGCAGGGTCTGAGGGCCCATCTGCTGATAATAACTCATTCCTCAAGCCCCACATTCTGTTTATGCCAGTCATTGTCAAAAGTTCAAGCTTCCTGTGAAATCTAAGATAGCCCTCATTCCCATTCTCACAGATCCCACGGATCACACTTCCTTTCCCTGCCAAGCCTTTCTGTCTTAATTCCTGGTAGTTTTGCCCAATAATCAACGATGTTCTTATCTCCTGAACTCCCTGGGAATGCTCCCTTTACCTCCATTCCTTACCTGAGTCTTGTTCCCTGAGGACACTCCTTCCTCTGCAGCTCTCTCCATTGAGAACCTTTTCTTCACCATTCTCTGAACCTCGGCGCTAGAAGATGGGTTAGGTAATCTCCTTGACTTCCTTGTTCTTCCTTCAAACCACTTATTTCCCTTGTTCTTGTAATGCCCTGCTCCTTTGAGGCGTGTACCAACCATACTCATTGCTCTTTGCTGATGTCTTGTTGATATTCTCATTCACGATGACACATGATGATCATTCTTGGGCATAGCCTGACATATCTTGGCCACACAGTTCCTTGATCTCACCTCCAGTGGCCTTTTCCACCTTCATCATCTACTATCAGTGTTATACCCAGAATCTTTTCACAAGTAGCTGTAGCACTTCCTCTACCACCTTCCATAACCTTTCAGCTCACTTGCTGGATTCCAATTCATCTTCACTGATGGCTCATTTCCTAACCACACCTCGTTTCTCTAATCCACAGCATCCTTCTGTTTTCATTTCCTCCTTTGCCAACCCTAGATTCCAATGTCCACCATCATATTCTTGCTCGTGTAAAACCGTAATTCCCTTGTTACTCTCTGTTGTTGTGTTTACCTGTCAAAAATGCAAATCTCATTGCTCCAACTTTTCACCCTCTCTCTGCCTGCATACTAGCTTATTTATGTTACTGGAGAAAAATCATACAGCTGTTTGGTTTCACTCTAAATGTATGACTGCAAATGTCAAATAAAGTCTCAATATTGCCTGGCAACCCTACCACATTTTCTTCCTAAATTTATGAATCTACTTCATGTGTCATTTCTTGTCAAACATCCCTCACCCTTTGGCCACCTTCCCAACCCCTACTTCTGCTCTTAGAATGGAGGACATATCGCTCATCCATTCACAGCAAATTCCTCCAGTTGGAAGTAGATACTATACCCCCTTACTCTCTCAAGAATTTTGCTCCTTTGATTTTTCTGTCTTTCCTGCATTGTCAATCTCTCTACTTTATTCTTCAATCTTCTCAGCAAGAAACACACTCTCTAATATCTCCATTTAAAGAAAGTCATCCTTTAACCCCCATCTCTCTTCAGCATCTGCCTCATTTTGATGCCTCTTTTACAGCAAAGCTTGTCAAGAGATGTTTACACAGATTGTCCCCATTTCCTGTTTTTTCATTTACATTTTAAAATGTTTAATTTTTAAAAATCAAAACAGGTATTGGCATATTTTAAAAGGTCAAGTAGGACAAAGCTTACAAGAAAAACCTGTCTCCTGATCCAACACACCATACCACGAATTTTCGCTTTTTCTCCAGAGGCAACCTCTTTAAACTCTTTTAGCTGCACCTATTCTTAGCCATCTCAAAAAAACATGCTCATAAATTACTTCTCTACTTCTTAATTTTAGACACTTTACTTTGGCTTCCTACTACTGAAAAGGCATTTTATTCCCTTATACAACACTTCTACACACACACACTTCTCCTGCCCTCATCCATTCAAAGTGATTACATCAGAGTTTTTTGTTAAACCAGCATTCAGTGGTATGGAAACACTTTCACAGAAAAGAATGTGGTATACCATAACTGAATTTTACTTTTTAAGGTACCCTTTGGTTTTATCTATAGTTATTAATTGCTTCAGTTTTCTGATTTTCTTCTATTTATTATGAATTCAATCTCCATTAGAACTGTAGAACTACTTTTTAATGTGCTCAAGCATAAGAGGTAGACTATCAGTTCCGATTGCTATTTTGTTTTTGTTTTTTTATTTCTCTCCCCTTCCCACTACCCCCTCTACCCCAGTTGTCTGTTCTCTGTGTCTATTTGCTACCTGTTCTTCTTTGTCTGCTTCTGTTGTTGTCAGCGGCATGGGAATCTATGTTTCTTTTTGTTGCATCATCTTGTTGTGTCAGCTCTCCATGTGTGCGGTGCCATTCCTGGGCAGGCTGCACTTTCTTTCACACTGGGTGGCTCTCCTTACGGGCACACTCCTTGTGTGTGGGGCTCCCCTATGTGGGGATACCCCTGCGTGGCAGGGCACTCCTTGCGCGCATCAGCACTGCACGTAGGCCAGCTCCACATGGGTCAAGGAGGCCCGGAGTTTGAACCGTGGACCTTCCATGTGATAGACGGATGCCCCAACCACTGGGCCAAGTCCGCTTCATTCCAATTGCTATTTGACAAATCCCCTGCTGAAGTCCACTGCTGTCCAACTCTAAATTGGACTGTTTGTTCTCTCTCCTCATGGTGGCACAGGGGAGAGATATAATAGAAGATGCCCTTGAGAATCACTATTAGACAACTGCACATACAGTGTAAATTAGAAATAGAGCCTGGCCAAGAGGTTTATAGAGGTGATAATGATATCATGAACTAGCTAAAAGCAAATGCATAATGTAACAGTTTTAGGACTAAATGGAATCAAGGAACTGCCCCTTTTTATAGCCAAAGGGAGTTTTTAACCAGAAAGAAAGAAGACTTGCCTGACTTTTTGGTGAAACATGGAAGAGACAAATCCAGCTTCTGGTGGTGGCCAAAAATGTGGTTAAATGACTTCTCCGGCTCATTCATTTCTATATTAAATTCAAGTTTAAACATTTCTATATTCAATTCCATTTAGTTCATTTCTATAGAAAATTATTTAAAATATTAAAACTGTATTAATTTAGATTAATTGAAGAGCAACATTCTGTGAAAAGTCTAAATAGAAAAATCATTTCCAGTTTTTGTAGAGTAGTTCCAACAACTATTTCCAAAATCCCTATTCCACCTGTTTCAGTAAACACCTAGGTCTCACCGATCTCATGTCTTAGAGGTGCCTGTGGAATAAACAACATGGCTGTGCCAAGCCTCTAAAGCCTATTCCTGTCTCTTGATAACCTTGAAATTGTTTTCTGGGACTAATACACTTACAGAAAGTATTGCTTTCTTTCTAGAAAATAAACTAAGTGATCTTTTGGCAATTCCAATGCAAATTACAGCATATTTTTAGTTAGTGGAGTTTGAAATATTTGCAAGGTGAAAATATGTGTCGCGGTTTCTCCTGGATTCTTCCTGACTTTCCTCTCAGTAACACAAATATGGCTTTCTTTGGTCCAGTAAATGCAAACAAGTCATGATAGCCAACTTGAGGTTTTTACTCTGGATAAATGATTACACACTGAATCTTTACCACTAATCTTGCCATTTATTTATTTTAACTGATTATCATTTGCTTTATTTCCAACAACAAAATATAGACACAAGGATGGAAAGTTTAGCCAAGTTATATATACCCTACCCAATAACCTTTGCAGATACAGTCTTCCCTTGGCCCCTTATGTTTTAAAGGATGAATGTTAAAAAAGAAATCAGTTAATTTATTCAATAGCTACATGATACAAATACATATGGGAATGTATTTTCAAATACTTTTTTTTTTACTAAAACAAGTAAGACATCTGGAATGAGGTTGGAAAGAAGAGTGATAAATGGAAATTTCAGAAATCTTTGCTGAACCAACAAGTGTTCCAAAAGTAAGTGGTTCTATCTTTAAAATGTAATTGCTGATTGAAATAAGAAAATGTTTATTGAGTTCTGCTACACAATAAATAGATTTTCCATGATGATTCTTGAGCAAAAGCTATAAATAAAAAATTAGAGCACTTTTGAATCATTCATGCATTTTTCTATTGTTTAAATCTACTCTATTGCCATTAGTTTGCTGACTATATCCCTAAGGCTTAAACATGCTCAAAATACACTCAAAATCCATGTATAAATTTATCTAGGGGTATGAAACACATTTTTGGTAGGGCATGGGCAGTTTGCATTAGAACTCAGAATGATATGGAAATAAACAATTGAGAACCACATCTGCCAAAAGGCACTGCCTGTGACAGACACGAGAATAATTGCTCCTAAACTACTTCTCTCCATTTCTAGTGATGTCTTTCTCCAACCTGCTCTAGATGCAGTATTAAGAGCCACTTTAAGAATATATGTTATTGGCTTCATTGACAAATATCAATAAACAAAAATTTCACAAGCTAAAGAAAAGCAAAACACTGATCAAAAGCAATCCCCTCCAATTATTCCATAGCACACAGATTCAGTAGAAAACATGTTTCTGATCTGGAGAAAAGGGAGGGGCTTGGCAACTGTCAATCATTACCCTACTAAGATCATCCCCTTATTGGTACCTGAAGGCATGATAAAAAAAAATTTTTCTGGCTGAAGGAAGAAAAACTGTCCCTGATTTCCCTCTATATCTCTTTTGTTTTCTTAAAATAAGACCTTCTTAGGCTATTTCAACTGCACTAGAAGGCTTGGCCAGAGCATCTGCAGCTGCTAAGCTGGAATTCAGGAATTAGTGCTTCCACTGAAGACCCATCTTGGCCTGATTTTTTTGGGATGTGAAGAACTGAGCTTCTAGGTAAGATGAGGAAAATAAACCATTGGAAAAGAAGAATTATGAAAATGAAGAGGAGTCCTGATTCAGGAAGCAGGTTCTGGAGAAGCAGGAGAGGGGGTCTTGACCGGAGGTGAAGGCCTGTTTGGTAGGGAGGAGGGACATTTCTTCTCAGGAGAAAAGACAAAATCCGTGATTCTCAACCCAAATTCTTTTCTGATCAGTCTAGATTAGGTTCTAACAGCAGCATTTTTAAAAAGCTCTCCATGTGATTTTAAAGTACAGCCAAGGTTGAAAACTACTGGCTTAAAAATGAAGAAAAGGAGGGTGAAAATACACAGAGATGTTGAGACATAGAGAAGTTGAGCTAGAAAGGGCACCATCCATTTTCTCAGATAAGTAAGAGTGTCACCCCATGAGAAAGGGAGAAGATTGAGGATTTGGAAAGAGTCAGTAATATTTGACAGGGGAGGTTAAAAGTACAGGAGTTTAACCAGGAATATTCTTTAAATGACCTAAAGCATATTTCAAGAAATGAAAATTGTAGAATAAGTCCCTATTAGGGAGAAAGGATAACTAAAATTTCTAGTATCTTATGCACATTGTAAAAGTCTATCCATTTACTATTATACCATGATTACTTGATATTAATTAGCATAAAATGTGGGAAATGTTTAAACTATTTGTTTATTGAACTTGTGAATTTTGAACAATAGTTTACTCAAAAGGCCTACCTTTCCCCAAAATATTTCTCTTGCAGATTTTGTTGGTTGACTTTTGGTGCGTGTGGGGAGAGAGGATTTGTGACTTCTCTCTTTCTTCCAACATGACCAGAAGGAGAATAATTCCTGGTGAACTAGACTAAATGTAATAATAGAGCTTCCTGCACAAACGAATACCATGACAATCTAAGAAAAAAAGTTACCCAACCTTGGACTTTGCTTTATTTTTACCAGAATAGGGGTTTGTAGACTACATACAGCTAATTTCCTTAAAAGGTAAATTCTCGTGACTCTTCTAAATGGTGAAAGGTTTATGTATCAAACTTTGAAATTTTTATTCAACATCTCTTTCTCTGTTCAAAACTGTGCCACATGTACAGTAATTTTGTAAACCTGACAATTGCATAACAAGATTTGAACACAGCAGCTGTTTACCATTTCATGCTAATTGAATGTGATTCCCATCAGTGGCAATTTTCCTCTTTTGCCTGCCAATCACTTAGCTACACCTGAAAGAAAGACACAGGGGCACTATCGGGACTATGTTGTCCCTACATCACCAATTGATGATTCTCAAACAAAAACACTTTTGGAGTGAAAATCTAAAAGCTATACTATCTGATATACTAAAGGCTGATACTCTGGTGCATTTAATTTTAAGCAAGTGGAGGAGCAATATTGTAGAGTGAAAATAATCTTGGGTCTAGAATTACATTGTGTGGGGGTGGCCCCCTAATTCTGCTACTAAGTATAAAGTGTGACTTCCAAAAAGTACCTGAACCTCTCTACACTGCAGTTTCTTTATACGCAAAATGGAAATGAAAATATCCTCTCTTCCTAGGTTGTTAAATGTAAGTGAAATATATTTTAATGTGAAGTACCTTCAATTTAATTCAATTTAATTTCATTAATACATTGAAAATGTATTATGTTTGTATCTTGAGCTTCCTGAATCAAAGCACAATAAAAAAGTCAGGGATTAGGAAGGAGAGATTAACATACTTAATGTAATAAGAGTGCCACAGGTGACAAGGGTTAGTCATCAAATACTCCAAACTCATAGCCTACATAGTTTCAGTTCTGTAATTATCTTAATAAATATTAGCTACTTTTCTCCAATCAAAAGGTCAAAACAAAACAAGAAATGGCCAGATTGTCACTGAGTAATCCATAAACTATACCAATAAGATATAAATGTTTTGCAAAGCTGAAAAGTGCATGTTGGGATTCTGAAGTCAAATCGCTTATAGTTTTTATTTTAATACCACTGTCAATGGTGCCAGTGTCCAGGAATGGCTTATCCAGGCTTATCCTGGGGGAGTAGATTGACCTATTTATCATTTTCTCTGCCTCACTTTCCCCATATATAAAAGGGGGATAATAAAAATCACTTAATATGATAAACATTAGGACAAATGTTAGAACATTTGTTAGGACGCTACATTTAGGGTAAATCTAAATTATTGCTATTATTATGTATAAACAAGGCACATGGGGATATTTAAAATAGAACTTAAGACTATACTTCTGAACTTAGAAAAGAGCTAGCTCACAAAGTTCTTTCTCTTGTTTGTGTTGATGTTGGTGCCACAATGTTATAAGAAACATATGAGGGAAATTATATTAAAAAATGTGAGACTTTTTCCTGCTTTACCACCACATATGTTGAGCCCCAGACACAATTATTCTTTTAGAATGTATTACAGATGCAGCGCTTAGCAAATGGGTACAAGATGTTGGTTCAGATATAAACTCACAAGCCAATACTAGGGGAAGCTGGCAAAAGCCTTTAGCAGGCAATGTTTCTTGTAGGTTGCCAACCCAGTTACCCCCCAACCCCCAGAGTTTTGGCAGCTGTCTCCCATCACTTCAGATTGCTCGTATAATTGTTTCCATGGCAACATGAACTTTAAACCATAGTCTTCTTTATTAACTAGCTATAAAATGGAGGTATGCCATGAGCAAAACAGGTTTTGGGGGTAAAAGCAATCAGGATAAAACCTACATACTTTTCTGTATGATGCTAACTCAGTATTAATTGTAGTATACTGACAATTTATTCACCCAGGTGTTAGCACACATTCACCCTGGCTTCTTCCTGTAAACATTCACTTAACATAGGGCTCTGGATTCCAATTTATTTATTTGCCCAGGTTTATTATTATGTTTAATACAAGAACAAAACACTGGCTTACAGTTGACATTAACAAATGCCATTATGTATCACAAGTGTCTATTTTTAATCTTTAGAGTTGACGAAAACAGAAAACTGTTTTTAAGGCTTACTAATCAAAATTCTAGCAGTTTCAGGGGGTGGAAAATCACACAAACTATCATTGCATCTGCATGTCCATAGTCTCTGGTGTGTCTAACAACGATCCATGATGAAGGAGATACAAAAAGAACAAGCAGGGCATCTTGTTACTACACTCACAGTGAGGTTAATTTTGATCATCATTTTGATAATGTAAAAAGATTGTTGGTTGTTTTTAGCTAAGAAAAAGTGTGTGCAGCAGACACGCCTGATCTGTATTCCATTCCTCGCTTCACTGAAGTTCTTGATAAGTTGCAATGAATGTGTAGTCACTGGCATTTATGAGATCTGTAGTTTTTACTACTAAGTAATGTGTATCACAAACATCCAGAACCCTAAATACACTCCTGATTCCCAATCCATCCCATCCCTAAAAGTTGGAGCTTTACAAGAATGAGGGGCATACTGATGAGTATCACAGATAAGGTCAGAGATCAAAAGTACAGTTTGCGTTTGGTTAGAGTTGGGAGGCGGAGGGTGGGGAGGAATGCATGGCATGGCTCATGCCTCCGCCAGCTTCCCATGATGTGTGCTGATGGTGTCTGTGTGTGGGAAGGGTGGAGAGTAACATCCAGAAACACGATATAGCTGCTGAAAATGAATGCATAAAAATCGGGTACAAATTACACAAGGTAGTCTTTTGCATCAAATTACAAACAAGAAAAACCCACTGTGCATCTTTTTTGTGCAATTCGATTAATGAAAAATTGCTACATTTTTACCTATTTTGCTTGCCTAATGTCTATGTTTAGGTCGGTACATGCACCCTTTGCATTGCTCAATGCACAAGTGCCTACTTCCCTTTACCTGTTTTATATTTTTGCAGAGGTCAACTGTGTTTTCTTTTTTGGAGTTGCAATTTGAAAGTGATGGCAAAAAAAGCTTCTCTATTTTCTACGTGGCCACCTATCAGTGACTGTGCCTGTCCAACAGTATCTGTCCATTTTATCCTTCACAGTTGTAAGTACTTATTTCCTCACCTACTTCAGAATTCCTGGGAAAGAGCCAGAGACTGGGCAGGAATCCCTGTGCCCCAAGGATCAAGCAAAACAACTGAAACCCAGTGTGCAGGCTGGTTCAGCACCATGGACAACAGCCACAGAAGCACCTGGCTCCACCTGCAACTTCAGACCTCAGGATCACAGAAGGCAAGGAAAAACGGCTTTCTTATTATTTGGCGATTAGTCAGTGCCTACGGTTAAATTTCTATTATTATTATTTTAATTTTTTCAAGCTATGTCAAAATTCTCCCTACATCAGGTCAATGTGGTTTCATGAAAGGGTCATACCCTCAGAAAAACAATAGACTCCAGATTATGGTGGGAGCATGCTAAACTCATAGGGAGAATTCACGAAGGGAAAACAGTAAAATATGCAATAAAGACACTATCAAGATCAACAGATGTGGTAGGCAGACTAAGGGTACCCTAAAAGAGGTCCATCCTCAGCCCTGCAATCTGTGAATATGTGATCCTAGATAGTAAAATGGAATATGCAGATTAAGTTAAGTATTTTGAGTTGAGATTCTCCTGGATTAGCTGGGTGGGCCCAGTGTAATCACAGGGTCCTTAGGAGAGGGAGGCAGGAGGGTCAGAGTCAGAGGTAGAAGTGATGACAGAAGTAAGAGACTGGAGTGATGAGAGGAACGGGCCATAAACCAAGGGATGCTGGGATCTCCAGAAAGTGAAAAAAGCAAGGATGCAGAGTTTCCTCTCAGCCATAGCAGGGATGGAGCACCGCCAATATCTTGATTTAAACTTTCAATCTCCAGCACTGTAAGAGAATAAATTTCAATTGTTTTAAGCCCCTACATTCGTAGTGGTTTGTTATAGCAGCGATAGGAAACAGTTACAGTATACACAAGAAGGATGCATGTGCTAAAAGACAGGACGGGACTCCAAGAACACAAGGCAATGAATATTTAAGGGTGGAAGGGCTTCTATATCACTGCTCAAACTCTTCATCTTCTGCTATATAGTAAACAATACTAATCAATGTGGAATGCAGCAGACTGTAATTTGGAACAGTGAAAAGGTCTTTCAGTATTAAAAAATTCTCTGATCTTGGAAATACATGCTTAGAGTGTAATACTTAAAAGCAAAATCCAACTCAATAAGGTGGGTGGAATGGAGGGTATTGCAAGTACAGGGTTTTTAAAAAAAATTCATCTGTCCTTTTCCTTTCTGTTTAAATGACAGGAATTTTAGACCCTGAAAAGAAGGGGTACAGTTTTCAGAAACTCCAGGTCATTATGGCAGTATTTCTGGAGAAATGAAAAGGCACTAAACACTATATGTGATGGTAGAGATAGAATTAATACAGAAATAACAAGGAGGAGGATATTTGGGGAGGCAGATGGTTTTAGTTTGCCAAAGGGCTACCCATGCAAAGTACCAGTAATGTGTTGGCTTTTATAAAGGGTATTTATTTATTTGGGGTAAAAGCTTACACTTAAGGCTGAGAAAGGTCCAACTAAGGCACCATGAGACATGCTTTCTCACCCAAGTCAGCTGCCATGTGTTGAAGCACATGGCGGGTGATCTCTGCACAGTCTCTGCCTTCCCTTCCTGGCTGTACCATCTCCCACAGCTCAGTTGAGGACAACCAGGCAGAGGGTTTGTCTCTAACTGGGTCTTTTTTCTCAGGCTTATTGCTCCGCTTTCTTCCCGATTTCAGTTTCAAGCTGCCAGGTAAATGGCCCCTCTCTCCCTGGGGCCTTGGCTGCTTGAGCCTCTCTTTTCTGTCACATGGCAGGATGAAAAAATAGCAGAGCTCTTTATTCTGGTGCGTCTCCACTTTTTTTATTGAACCCAGCAAGAGGGTGGAGACTCAACCTGAGTCATGCCTCACTGAGGTAAGTCCAATAAAAAAACAGGTCTCACACCCAGAGTAGTGGACTAGCCCACAAACATAGTCTTTCTCTTTTTGGGATTCATAACATAATTTCAAACTGCCACAGGGGTGGATAGAAGATGGGTGAGAACTAACTCCTCCCACTAATTCCCATTATTTACTGAGTCTGGCTAGGCTCGGAGCATAACAAAATAACACATATGTATTATATAATGTCTATCATCATACCTGTGGCAGTTTGAAATTATTTTATGAATCCCAAATAGAAAAAGATTATGTTTATAAACTAATCCATACCCTGTGATTGCATCAAAATCAGTTGAGGGGCCTTTGATTAGATTATTTGTAAAGATGGCTGTAGGTCTTTTTATTGGACTACGTCAGTGAGGCGAGACTCAGGTTGAGTCTCCACCCCCTTGCTGGCTCTGACATATTAATAAATGGACTCACACAGACAGAAAGAGGAGGAAAAAGGGAGCTGGCATATTTTTGATTCTGCAATATGAGAGAAAAGATTGCTTAATACGAAGCCCCCAAGAAGCTGGGCCTATGGGGCAGCTCAAGAAGAGACCAGGCCTGCTATATGCTTGGTAGCTTACAGCTGAACCTAGAAAGAGTGAAGAACAGTCAAGGCTGATGTAGGAGGCCCAGAAAGAGACATGCCCTAAGCCCGAGCTGAAATAGAGAAGAAAGCAGAGCACCAGAACCTGAGAGAAGAAGACCGGAGGGGAAGGCAGTGACCAGGCAGAGATTGCCTGCCATCTTGCTTTATCATGTGGCAGCTGACTTGAGTAAGAAAGCGGGTCTTGTGATGCCTTCAGTTGGACTTTTCACAGCTTTGGAATTGTAAGTTTTTATTCCGAATAAAAACTCTTTATAAAAGCCAACACATTTCTGGTACTTTCCATCAACACCCCTTCGGCAAACTAAAACAATACCAATATTTTTAAATTCTTGCAATTGCACTGTGAAGGAGGTATTTTAATGGGCTTGGAAATCAAAGTAACTGGTCCAAGTTGATTTAGCTTATGAGGCTGAGTCAGGGAGTCTAATTTAAGAATATCTAACACTAAAGTGATGTTTTTTTGATCATGCTGTGCTGTGATGAGAGCATGTAAATCTTTTTTATTCATATTCTCTGCCATGGAAAAAGAGTTTTGTTTGTCCCCTGGCCAAGGGAGCACAAGTATCATTAAGGATGCCCAGTGACTCATAAGCCTTGTAAGCCACCAGCCCCTTGATACACCAAATAACCCACAGTTCGGTCTCCAGAAATATGAATGATGCTACCACCTGTTTACCGGTCTTCATGATACCTTTGTTAGGTTTAATTATCCTGCACTGTTAAGTGGAACAGCTAGGGAAATGAAGGCTACTAGAAAAGTAGGAATATAGAGCATGCGTGCTAACACTACTCCCCCGTAAGTTTTGTGTGTGATTTATCAATTACATGGGACATTTAACTCATTCATGGATATTTTTAAAGTATCATTTCATCCTTTGACCTTAGTATTAGTCCAGATAACTGTGATTTGGAATCCAGGGAGGGGCTACAAACATTTTTTAACAATAATATCCCCTGCACTTCTTTGATATTGACTTGTAATTAGTTAACTTTTAGGTTTGTATATAATCCTTGGCCAAAGGCCAATGAGTTTCAGAATAATATTGGCCCTTGGAGATCACATAATATGACCCAGATGAGAAATTTAGTCAAATAATTGTACACAGTCCAAATGGCACCCTGTCTTCTAGAAGCAGAGTTGGCTTGGAATCCAGGTCTTCTAATTGGCAGTCAGAGCTTATCCCATTTTTAGCCTCCTGACTTCTGTCTTTCTCTCAGACTTCATCATAAATCCCCGGGGCAGTAATAATCTCATTTGGGATTTCCTTTACATATCCTCAGTGTACCACAGGGAATATTGCTCAATACATATGTGCTGCATGAAGAAACAACACATGAAGGTGTGCTGGATATCATTTTTCTAACTGAAAACAAGATGAAAACAAGAGCCTAACTAAAAACATTCAGAAGTCTGTTTGCTCACTGCTTTGAGTCATTTGATTTTTATTTCAGGCCAGGCCAAGCTACATGCAACAGAGCAGTGAAGAGTCAATGTGTCAATAAGATGTATCATTTAGGGAAATGCTCCCAGTGATTAAAGGTGAAACAAATGTTGTGCTTAACTATCAATTACAGGGAAGCAAGCCAGTTCTGCCTGTCCCACAGGAGTATGTGATGACAAAACCGTATCAGAGGCATGCACAGTCCTCTAAAAGCCATATTTGCTGAGCTGTCTAGAAATTCCACAGACTTTTAAGAAATCTGGAGTCTTGTTTGATGCAACCCTGATTACCCGGGTATGTTTGGGCAGATCTCCTAAGATATAAAAATGATGCAGACGCAGTGTGGTGTGGTGGAAAAGGAGGGGACTTAGAGCCAGGCAAATCGATTCGTATCACAGATTCACAATTCACTCATACTTGTATGATGCTGGGGTTTCCCATTCTATATAATGGCAATGATGAAAATAATGACTCAATCAAATAGAGAGTTGAGAGAATGAAATGAAACAGCTCACGAAAACTTGTGGATAAACTGGAAATTTTTTAGTTTCAAGTAATAAAAAAACACAACACTGGTTTAAACATAAAAAAGTTTCTTTTTCTCCCATATCAAAAAATGTCTAGAGGTAGATAGCTGTTGGTTGGTTTATCACCCCGATGGTGTCTCTATAGTTTTTGTTGAGCTGTGAAGCTGGCTGCCAAAATTACACATCTCATAGCGGTACTCAGAGATGTGTTTTATGTTGAGTGAGATAAGCCAGATGCAAAAGAACAAGTATTTTATTATTTCCCTGATATTAAATAATGAGAACAAGTCAGTTCACAGAGTCATAACCTAGAATACAGGTTACCAGGGGTTGCAGTGAGGCGAGGGAATGGGGAGCTAAAGCCTTATCGGTGCAGAGTTTCTGAGTGGGATGATGGGAATGTTGTGATAATGAAGGGTGGTGATGGTAGCACAAAAGTGTGAATTTTAATTAACAGCACTGAATTACATATTTCGATATGATTAAAAGAGGAAATTTTAAGTTGCGTATATGTTACTAGAATAAAAACTTCTAAAAAAAACATAGGACTATACAGCACAGTCAACTCCAATGTAAACCACGGTCAGTAGTTAATACTATAATGATAATAATATTGTTTCATCAGTCAGAACAAAGGTACCATGGTAATGCAAAGTGTTAATAATAGGGAAAACTGCGTGTGTATATGTGAGGGTGTATAAGAACTCTGTATTTTCTGCATGATTTTTCTGTAAACTGACAACTTCTCTATAAATAACTATATAAATAATTGTAAAAAGTAAAAACAAAATTGATTAACTTAAAAAAATTCCATTACCTCTTAACTGAATTTAAAGCAGGTGAAAATGGGAGGGAGGAGATGAACTGAAAACATTTCTTCCTTTTATCAGGAAAACAGATTATTCCTACAAGCACTTCTGGAATCCTCAGATTTTATTGTATTGGCCTGAACCAGGTCATGCAGAGAAGTGCTGCTGCAAAGGAGCCTGGGAAATCAGAGCACAAGACTATCCACACCTACCCTGAGTATATGGTGGCCCTGAATAAAATCAGGGTTTGAATGGCAAGTAAGACCAGGTGGCAAATGCCAGGAGGCAACGAGCATGCCTGCTATACCCTGGCTCCCAGGAACCAAATGTTAAATGTTGGTTTTCCTGTCCCTCCTCTGGGAATAATCTGAATAAATTCATCTAGGTTTAATATGCTTGATTCATTAGTATGAAATTATAATCAGAGCTCATTATTATAGTAAAAACTCTCTAAACTGACCTATGTGAAGATGATGAATGTGACAGTGGAAAAGCTGATCCGTGGAATATTGCAAAATCTTTATTTTGAAATAATTTCAGTTCAAAAACAGCATAAAGGCTCTCTCATATGCCCTTCACCCAGTTTTCTAAATGTTATATCATGTGATCATACTACAATTATGAAACCAGAAAAATAATATTGTTGCAATGTGATGAATGTGATGAAGCCTTTTTTTCAATGTTACCATTAATATCCTTTCTCTTGTCCAGGATCCAATCCAGGGTCACACTGCATTTATTTTTCACATCTCCTTAGCCTCCTCCAATCTGGGTATGGAGTATTTTTAAAACTAAAGACTTCTTCTGTTTTTACGCAGTTATAAGAACAGTTGTATGTTTTAAAGTCTTTTGAATATGCCAGATAAAATTTAAAACTTACATTTCTATGTGGTGCCCAGATGATTACATTGTGGATTTTCTATTGTTGAGTTGCTATTGTTTTACATGGAAAATAAGAAGAGAAAGTAAAGATGGTCAGGCTGCATATGAATGCCACATGGACTAACGAGTGATTTCTGCACCTCATTTTGGAGAATGCCTAATCTCTCCTTGGGGGCATTTTCCTGCCCATGACATATCGATTTATCACACCATAATGGGTCGATTCTGAAAATTCCAGATGGAAACACTCAAGATGGATGCTAGCATGGTGACCATTAGCCTATAGGCATAGTATCATTTACTAGAGAAGTTAGTTCCTGGAACCAGCCCTCACTCATTCCCCAGGAGCAGGCAGCTGGCAGCAGGCAGGCCCCGTGCCAGAAGCCACGTGGTCAGGCAGAAGAACGCTGTGACAGCCCCCGCTCAGCATCCTCACCTCCATGCCCTGCTGCCTGCCTGCTAGGGGAATTAGAATGATTTATGATTTGGCAAACAAACTTCAGTAGTATGCCAATATTTTGATCAATAACTGGGGCATCTCCCAAAGCAATACATCCTTTTAACTCTCTCACTGCTTACTGCTTTGCCAGGTTTAGCCTTGGTTGCCTTGAAACAGAAGTCAAATGGAACACCACGTCCACTTTGTGGGGCTTTGGTGTGTATTTACCTCTCGGCTGTACAGTCCATATCAAAGTTCTCCAGCTGAGGCCTTGTGGACCATTTGTAGCTCACAGTGCACAGAGATGCAAGATTAATGGGGCATCTCCTGGCTCAGCGCTAAGAAAGGGATGCAATACTTGTGTGTGTACCATTAAGTTCTACCATGACCCATGGCACCATCTGAGAAGAGGACAGTTGTCCATCATTCACAGTTCTAAACGTTATTGGCCGCCTGTGCTTTCCACTGGTTGCTCTCACTAAATGTCTATTTTGGGGTTAAGAGTTAGCAAATCTGTGATGTCACAATGTTACTCTTTATGCAAATGATAGGTACCTTCTTTTAAAGTGTGCAGGCACCAAACAAAATAAGTGAAAAAGAGCAACGGTGTTTAAAGGTATTCATTTTCCTCTATATCACTGTAAAAACAAAAAAAACAACAATGGATTACAGAGTCTGCTACTGGTGAAACTGTGGACTTGTTTTCCAGAACTCAGACATACTTCAACCTCTGAAATTGAAGAGGAAAGAGGAGGGCAATTTTTATTGAGGAAAACATGACAAAAAGCTGTAAAAACTTATGAATGTGGCAAAATTTCTTACCATGCATACACTCATCATTCTTTCTTTGGATTTAAAAAAAATCATTCTTTGACTCATCGCATAATTTATTTAAATATAACCTGTGTGAATGATTTTCCCAGTGGCATCTGCTTTTGTCATTAAATCAAATATTTTATCTTTTAGCCTGCATTCTATTGGAGCCTTGAAAATGACAGCAAATAAGTTGGGAGAGCCGAGCAATAAGCAATGAAAGTACAACTTCTTCAAGGAATTGCTTACACTTTTTAATTAACCACCTTCAAAATTTTTACCTGGTCCTTATACATGTGCTTGCTGTTTTCACTGTCTTAGCTTTTCCTGATCCTTATAGTGGCCCTATACATTCATAACCAAGAGGCAAGGAAACCTCAACTAAACATCTGCTGTGGTTCTGAGTCGTGGGGAAACAAGAGCTGGAGACACCCTTCAACTGAAAAAGGGTGTGATTCCTGGAAGCAGCCACAAACCCCAAATGAGCAAATCTGGCCCAACTTTAATGTTGGCCCTGTGGTGTGCTGTGGATACTGTTCTTTAGGGTAAAACAGTGCTAAATTGTTTCATCATAGTTTAAGGTAGTTTTTGAATGAAAGCTATCCGTTAAAAAAAAAATTACCTGTCATTGGCATCAGAGAGAAAACCAAGGTAGCTTAGAGGACAACTGTCCTTCTTCTCAGGTTGTACTACTGGACACAGTAGAATACAGTGGAGTGCTTACAATGTATTGAGTTTCTTCATAAGCATGTAATAATTAGAAAACTTGCAGTTTCTTCCCTGCTATTTCTTTGGTTTGATGAAGATAAAGAAAAATTAAAATCAAATATGAGACAAAATAGGCTGATAGGAAAATCACTCATCACTCTTCCCATTTAGAAAGAGAAAATACATTCTAAGAAAGGATACACCAGAGCTAATGAGAGTCAAATTCAAAATAGGAGTGATTTCACTTCTGAGTAATCATGGGTGTGTACGCAACAACGAAAATGAAGATAAAGCAGCCTTTTGCAAAGTAGATCCCAGGCTCCTGAGTTATATTCACCCTCTCTACCCTGAGGCTACGGTGTAAAGATAATGGCAGCAAGCCAGTTCTTTGGAGGCAATTAAGTGTAAACATTTACCGAGTGCCCGATTTATGGAAGATGTCCAGTCTAGGGACACAAAAAGGAAGGCACACAGTCCCTGTTCTCAAGTATCTCTTGGAGCAGTGAGATAGATGGCAGAACAAAAGACTATTGTAATTCAATGTAGTAAGTACATTACCTGCCTAAAGCTTTACTGGAAACACAGAGCATGAGAACCTAACTCTGCCTTGGTGTGTGTGTGTGTGTGTGTGTGTGTGTGTGTGTGTGATCATGGGAAAATGGCTGTAGATGCAGACATTCCAGCCTGGGAACTCTGGTGGATTATCTGCAGTGACGGGACAGCAGGAGCAAAGAAGGAGGTAAGAAACAATATGGTATTTGCAGAGAATGACAAGTGATTTGATAATGCTGGGATATATAGAGATGAAGGTGGGTGGATATGTTGGTTTATGTCCCAATGTGTAGACCTGGAATATCATGATGTGGAACTTCGACTTATTCTGACCTGAACAATGAGCCACTGCATATTTTAGGCATAGTCAGTGTGGCATTAGCAGCTTTGGGAAGGATGAATTTGGAAAAGATGACAAGAGACAGAAAAGTCTGTTCAGAAACCATGCATAATCCCACGGGAGAGAGCTGGGACCAGGAAAATGACAGTGGGTTTAGAGAGGAAAGGATAGATTTACAAATTCTCTTTGAGAGGAGGAGCAGTCTTGATCACAAATCCAGAATGAGACAAATTAGCTACGCGCAGGTGTCTCAGGCAAAGATGCCTGGTGGGCAGGAGGAGTCGCATGTCTGAAGTCAGGTCCTCAGATCATCACATGGGATATAAATGGGCTGTGATGGGTGGGAGATGGCACCATCCCACTGACCCTACAGCTCGGTTCTCCTTTCTGTCACCCCCAGCAAAGCTAAAAAGAAAAAAATAATCTCCTTTTCCTAAACTAGAAAGATTTTATGAAGATCCTTGTAGATGTGAACTGTGGCTTTAGGTTGTAAATTGGGGGTACTGCTCCAGAAAGGAACCTGGTATTACAACACAACAGTCGTGATACATATATGGGACATTTGTCACCATATTAATTAGAAGATGATGTCTTTTCTTGATGTAGAATCATTTTCTTTTGAGTGTCAGACCAAAGGAGAGTGGTCCCAGCTACTGTTGGGAATTGTGTGTATCTCAGTTATGGCTATGGGAGTGCACTGCATTTGTGAACATCATCCATGATACCTGACACAGTGGTGAGGCCATAAAGGAAAATCTGAGAACCACTACTCTGGGGCCAGAACATTACAGCTCATGGGCCAGAGATGTTTTTGTACAGTCCAGCCTGTATATTAAGAATGGTTTTAACAGAAGAACCTTTAAAAATGATTTGATGATAATACATATTAACTTTGAACCCCAATTAAATGAATTACTATCACCCCCAGTAAAACCTTCTTCTTCTTATTAGTCTTCTATTAGAAAAACACTGAACTCAAATGACATTCAAACACTAGAATTTTGTCAATAAAAATTTGCAGAAAAATGTTTTATCTCTTCAAGTACTTACATGATATTCTTGGTTTGCCTGTTGGCTGACAAAGCCTAAAATATTTGCCATTTGGTCCTTTAGAGGAAAAGCTGCCCACGAACCCCTGCTCTAGATTATGATCGGAGGCAGCCAACTATACGGACACTTACAATGCCCACGGCACTCTGTTAACATACCCACTTTCTCATTCAACACTCACAAAGTGGGATCAGTGCTATAGTTAGCCCAATTTGAAAGACGAAGAAACACACAGAGAAGTTAAATAATAAGTGACAAGGCTGGGGTTGGAAACCAACTGGTGTGATTTGAGAGTTCCCGCCCCCAACTTTAACCCTATGCTCTGAGAACCTGAGGGCTTGAAGTACCCAGCACTATCTGTCCTCAGCACAGGCAATATCCTATGGCTTTTATGTCCCCTCCAGGCTTCTGTACTTCCTCTGACTCCGGTTCCTTGGTTCCTTTCTTACTTCTTCTCTACCTCATGTCTGCCAGGAGGTTCACTGGCGCAGTGCCTATCTCCAAGCCAAGAGGGACCCCTCAGAATCACGAATGGGAAAATGACAAAAGGGCCCACTTCCCCACATTTATATTTCCATTTACTCTAATCTATCTGTGAAAAATGGTATTGTCTTGTGGCTGTCTTCCACATCACATCGTCCTGCTTCCGAACTGTGGAATGTCAAATAAGATGTCTTTTTCCGCATCTATAATGCTTTGACATATAAGATGAAAACCACTCCATGTAAACCTCAGCTGTAATATGATATGATGACGATGGCTTTCCTTACATCTGTGAAATTCTTATGGGACTGAAACTAAATGACATTAGATGCAGTCACACAACAAAATTCAATGACTTAGAACTCACTAAAAATATTACAGACGCTAATGTACTTTGTTTTGAAAGGAGGCCGAAATTTACAACCTGTTTTTCTATATATGTCAGAAAATATAACACATTTATGTGCATAAATGTGTTAAATAAAAATACCCATGTTTATCTCATATTAACCATACACTAAGTACCCTATGTCCATTTAACCATCAATAAAATAGCTAATATCATACTTTTATAGATGATAAATACTAAGGCACAGGTAAGTTAAGTACTTGTCAAGGTGCATAAGTAGCAAGTGAGAAGAGCTGGGTTTACACCTAATTTATTTATCCTCACAAGCTCTACACGTGCTGCCTCTCAATTTTTAGTTCACAAAGATTAGAAGCCAAAAAAAAAAAAAAGAAAGCGAGAAGGGCTGCTACATGCAACGCAATAACAACGAACCATTCTTGAGAGAAGCATCAGAGAAAGTAAGGAAAACCAAATTAAAACCAGAAATAAGCATTCAAATTTGGAGCGTGATGGGGCCATTTAGAGAGGCAAATAGCTTCAGAACACCTCAGGAGCCAACAGGGATCACTGGATAACAGCCCAAGGCAATAATTAGATTTTCCCTTGGGGCCATAAATTATGGAGACTCTGTTCTGTTTAGCATAAACTGTTTGGGAAGACAGTGCATAATGCATTTTAGATATGTTGCAACCAAAATGTTAAAACTAAAGATTTTGAAACTTTTAAAAAACCCGGTCTCGACATTCCCAGAAGCTTAGCCATTCACGATGCTCCATTCTCTGAGCACTTTGCTGTTTTACAACAATTATTTCAAGGAACTCTCAGGATGACTCTTAAGAGAAAGGTATGATTTTTATCCTTAACAGAGTTGAATCTTTCACCCAAGGTCAGAGAACTTGTCCAGCCCAGCTGGGATATGAATGCAGAACTTTAAGTCTACTCTGAGTAAAGGAAATAGACTGGAACAGCTCATTTAAGAAAGAGACAGTGATATGTAGACTTCTAAGACGGCCCTTCTCCACTTCCTCGCCTGAGTGTGCTTCTAAACAACAAACTCTGGCAAAAGGGAAGGGGTACCATTCTGTGAGGAAGTGACCAACGAGTGTGAATTCCTTCTTGACAGCTACTCTCTCTGACTGGCTTTGATGACGTAAACTGCCATGCTGGAAAGGCCTTTACGTCAAGAACTGAGGACAGTTTCTGGCCAGCATCCAGGGAGGAATTAAGGTCCTGAGTCCAACAGCCTGCAAGGACCGAGTCCTTCTGACAGTGACATAGTGTGGTAGCAGAGCCTTCTCTCATCAAGAGCTGAAGTGCCAGAGGCCCCAGCCCACACCTCAAGACCCTGAAGGAGAGCACCCAAGGAAGCCACACCTGGCCTCCTGAGCCACAGAAACCACAAGATAATAAACGTGTCGTTTTAAGCTGACATCTGGGGTAATTTGTTACGCAGCAAGAGATAACTTACTACAGTGACATCTTGATGTTGGGAACCCACATTCACCGAAGAAAGTTAGGGG
This sequence comes from Dasypus novemcinctus, assembly GCF_030445035.2. Taxonomy (NCBI): domain Eukaryota; kingdom Metazoa; phylum Chordata; class Mammalia; order Cingulata; family Dasypodidae; genus Dasypus; species Dasypus novemcinctus. The sequence goes on along the minus strand of NC_080674.1, from coordinate 16,677,012 downwards.
ACTTCTATTCAAACAAGTCATTTAAATATCATTTAAAATAATTCCCAACTAGGGTGCACTTTTAAGTTTTCTAGGAAAAGAAAAGACAAGGTGTGACTGCAGGTGTCAGTAGATTCAGTGGATTGAAACTAAGAAAATCTTTTGTTGCCAAACCTCCCCTGGTTCAAGGTTGTGAAGGATCAGGAAGCCGAGACACAGGGCTTGAACCAAGGCTCTCTGCAATCCCAGGAGAGCAGAGCCGGGCAGCCTGAGAGCTCCAGCCTCAGTCTATGCACCAGAACCCGTCTTGAGACCGAGCAGGACAGTGAAGTGTACAGTCCCTGCTCAAGACAGTCTTCCTTCTGAACATCATGCTGTGGTATTTTGGGTGCCAAGAAAGTCATAAATAATTATTTTTAAAGAGAGGGAAAAGGAAATGACCTACTCAAAAAAATTAATGTCGCAAATTACTCAGAAGGCAATGCCGTAGCAGTGGAAAGGAAATGGGAGAAACAGATTGTTCCCAATGTCACTGTAATGCTCCCTCTCTCCAGACTCGTGCTGGCACACACACAAACACTGCACCTGGCCAAGATACCGGACAAAGCAGCCCAGACAGGGGTGGCTGTCCAGAAGCAAGATGAGTGATTGCCACGTGTCCTCTCTCTTTCATTTTCCTGTTCACGCAATATTCTTAACAGCTATTTGATTTCCACGGTGACTTTGAAACATAAATGACTGGTTATTTTTGCTGCCTCATTCTCTAGCTATTTCTAATCTATTTCAGGCTTCTAAAATACATCGCATTTGAGATTCTGCTAAGTCAGAGTTAATTTTTGCACCCAATGAACTGTCATAAACCCAGACAATCTATGACTTAAACATTAAAATGATCCTCGTTATGACCATTCTCGCCATCCGTTCTAGCCCCCCTTTTATTCTAACAGAGACAGTAATGTTTGCAGTCTTCACCTCTTGGATAATGCCCTGGCCCCCACCTTCCAGGCTAATCCATGTATTCTTGGGATGACATCTTTGTGCTGTAACACAGTAAGTAAGGTGCTTGGTCCAGAGGGCCTTGGCCCCCTCAGTTTTCTTGTCTCATCACTTATCGTTTGAAACCCAAACAAAATGTCAAAAAGAGTGTTATTTCCTAGGTAAAAGCCCCACCTCGTAGGGGATGAGTCTGTGGAAAACAAACCTCAGCAGATACATATATTCATGGTGGAGCTGAAGATATCAATTATTTTTTTCTGCTTCTCTCAAACCCACATCCTTCAGATAGACTTGGTGTCATAAGAAATAAATGTGAGCTTGAAAAATGAATACATAATCAATATATTGTCAAGTAAAATATGTATTTAACACCCCCATTTAAAGGGAATTCCATGGCTAATCATTTTTCTAAGATAGGAATAATTACAGAATGATTCGCTATTGTGTATGTGCTTTCCAAGGGTATGAAACTCAGGGAACAACTGTCCAGAAAATTCAGGGAGAGCAGCTGAATGGTGACTCCTCCCAGCTCTGCCTGAAAGCTGCTTTGTGACTTCCAAATAATCTTAAAGATGGCGCCCGGCGCTGAAATGGCCTGGTTCTGTGGGAGTGGCTGGCTCAATTACTGATATCACCTAGTAAATTGTTAAGGCCTTTGTTTTACTCATATTCCATTTTCCACATGAAAGGCTAACTCTTCCTTGGGCGGATCACGCCAGTGCTGTGGTCAAGCTCAATCCAGGGCACAGTTTCCCTACTTTTTTCCCTATGGGAAATGCCTACTTTTCCATTGAGGCATCACATTCACCAGGCAGTTTTGCCTCAGGTTTCTCTGTCTTAGGCTGGGTTGGGCCTCTGGCTGCTGTGCTGTGACAGTACTCTGCAAAAACTTCAACTGTAGAAGTTACCACATTGTACAGAAATATTTTGTTCATTCTCTTCCTCCCCCACAACTAACTCCTGAATGCACCATGAACAAAGACCAATATTAAAACTTAATCTCTATGATGGCAGGGACTACTTTTTTTTCATTGTCATATCCCCAGTGGCCAGAATGGCACCTCACATGCTCACATGTACTAGTAGCTCAATAAATATTTTCTGAACAGGTGAACTGAACGAATGTATGTATGAATTAATGGATACTGATGATAATTTCATAGCCCATTATTAACATTCAACAAATGATTGTGGGCTAACCAAACAATTTACATTTCAAGAAAATACATTACTGAATCCACAAGAGAAATAACCTTTTTCTATTTCACAAAGCATAATGTCAAAACATAATTATTTTGTTAACAGATACAACTGAAAAGGTTTCTACAAGTTCAGAAACTTGACAACATCATGCATTAAGTAATTTCAAAGGTGATTGGTCGGGAGTCTGGTGAAAATCACATCCAAGTAACTTCATAATTCCACACCCTTTGAAGTACATCATTCAGTTGTAATAAAAAATAGTTAGAAAATTATTATTAAATAATTTCATAAAACTAAATCACAGTTGCAGATTCCAAACTATTGACTTTATGCATTTTTAAAAGGTTTTAAAGATGTGGCCTCCCAGGCATAGAATTATCTTAACATCAAATGATACCAATAGCATCAGCATTTCGGCATACTGACCCAACCTTATTTCAATTTCATCAGAAGGAAAAGCCTAAGAAATCAATCATTAGTATATAAAATACAGCCTTATCTTTGCAAATACTTTACTTGTTTGTCCAATGGATCAGGATAGTTCCTCAGGCTTAAGTGGGGCCACAATTATTAGAATGAATCCAAGACTCTAGAATAATCTGTCTCATACATATATACACCATCATGCTACTCTGACAATAAACATTTATTTTAAAGAGTTAACAAATGACAATATTTGTCATGCATTTTCTCATTCAGTGTACACTAAAATTCTAACTGGTATCATGTATAAATCCATACCACTATTTTCTTATAAAATATATGTTCAGAATTATTTTTACCAATTTTTTTCTCAATACAAAAGCAAGGTAAGCTAATTGGAAAATAAGATAAGAAAAAGTAATCCCTACAATTATACCCAACCATACAGAGGCAATTCCTTTAATAGCTTGCTATGGGTGTATGTTATAAAGTCTACGCTTTTAACAAAAAATGGAATTACTAAGCCTTGTAAATGGCCTCGAATATGTAAAATGATGTGAAAAGCTTTCTATATCAGTAGATACATTTCTGTTACCATTTTAATTGTAAGATAGTGCATGATACAGAAGTACCACAATATGTTTAGCCTTAGCTTTGTTTGTGGATTGTTAGCACTTCAGGAAACTTTCATATACACCAGGATTTTTCAACCTTGTTACTATTGACATTTGGGCCTGGATCATTCTTTGGTGTATACATGCAGGGCTGGGAACTGTTTAGGAGCATCTCTCTGCTACTCCGACCCCAACCCCAGCTGTGACAACCAAAAATTTTTCCAGACATTGCCAAATGTCCCCTGGGGGCCAAAGTAATCCCAGTTGGGAATCATTCTCCCAAACCAGCCATTATACATAGATGGTTTATTTCCATCAAATACCTTCCTTGAAGTGGAACTGCTGGACTAAAGGGGGTGCCATGGAGAGAATGTGGTATGGCTGAATGTCTACTCTTGAAAATGGATCTCATCAATTCCTCCACCTAACAATACTGTGGGAGAAGGTCTATTTCCCTCTTTCTCACCAGCACTGAATAGTACCATGCTGTGGTTTTTCTAAAATCTGCCAAGTTGAGAGTATCACATGGGTGTATAAAATATAATTTTTAAGCTAGTGTCGAAAATAAAGTACGGTTTTTGTCTCATTTATATTTCTGCTTTGGCAAACAGCCTTTTTTTCCTTTGCTCTTAAAAGATTTGCCTTTCTGGGTTTTCTAAGAGATTTTTTTAACATATTAAGATATCATCACTGACTAGCTTATGTTGCAAATTTTTTTTCCTTTTTCTCAACTGCTTTTATTTTCATTTAGCTTGTTTTTATACAAAAGTTTTATAATGTTATATTTAACCCTAGTTGTTTTTATAAATGCTATTCTTGGCATCCTGCTTATAAAGCCCTTTCCCTCCTCAAAGTTACATAAATATTCAACTATATTGTTTTATCATACTTTTATCCTTTATTGCTTATGGTACTTTTTATCCCTTTTTTCTTGTTTTATATTCAAGACTTTGAAATTATTTTGGAGTAAGGTGTGAGGCGGTTTTCAAAATATTCTGATGGTACAGAGAGGGTACCCCAGTCTTCATTTTCCCCCAGTTTCACTTGACTGTTTGAGTCCATGATTCTACCTTGCTACTTCTCCCATCAGTGTCATAATTTCACCATGTCATAAATTCAACATGACATATGTGCCAAAAGAGCCAAACAGAATGTAATAGGAGAAAACAGGAAGCAAAGGAAACCATTTTGTCTTATCTGTTAACCTGTAGGAATCAACTTGTCATGGTAGAAAATGAATACATATTTATTATTTTAGTTTGCTCGGCTGCCAAAATGCAATGAACTAGAAATGGGTTCGCTTTTACAATGGGGATTTATTTGCTTACAATCTTACAGTCATAAAAACGACCAAATCAAGGTGTCATCAGGCGATGCTTTCTCCCCAAAGATCAGCTGCCAGCGACCCTGGACTCCTCTGCCACATGGCATTTGCTGGTCTCTCCTCTTTCAGTATTCATTGCTTTCAAGTTCTGGCTTCCATGGCTTTCTCTCTGCTTCTATGGCTTTCTCGCTCTCTTTGTCTGAATTTCATCTCTTATAAAGGACCCCACTAAGAGGATTAAGACCCACTCTGGGCTATACCTTACTGAAGTAATCTAACCAAAAAAATCCCACCTACAATGGGACCACACTCGTAGGAATGGATTAACTTTAAGAACATCATTTTCTGGGGTACATTCAGCTTCAAACCATCACATATATAAAGGAGTTGACTGCGATTGCTTGATGTTGGCATGAATGAGACTAATCCCCACTCTGCTCAATCCTTCGGCCTTTCAAGCTGTGTACAACTCTTCAAGTGCATAAAGTAGTTCCACATATGTTACCCACTTATGTATTCAGAAGAGCCCTGGTGGAAATTCAAGTCATTCTCAATTTACAAATGAGAGAACAGCAGTTCAGTGGCTCACGGCAATCCTGATAGCTGTGGGTGTCAGAAATGGAATGCAGAGAAAATCCACAGATTCTTTTATATATTACCTGTATCTCCATCACAACAACTTAAAGCATCTGGCCACAAAAGTGTTTTTCTGAGAGAATAAATCTCTACAGCACTTCAGCAGGAGCATAACTCAGCTTTCTGTTTGTCACAGGGAATGGATGTTTTCCGGGCCCTGCGACTCTACTTGGGATTAGAGTCTGAAGTCTGAGAGCCTCCTAGGAGTACAGTAAGAATTTGCGGCATTCTTCAAAAAATTTGAAGGAATGTAAATTCCCAGGTCTCAGAGTCTGCACAGCTTTACTCAATTTCCTCCTAATGGCCTCCTCCATCCGAGGCAAAGGCTGCTCTAGTTTTGAGTCATTCCACCATCTCTTTGATAACTTTTCTTAACCACAAAACTTGCCTTTAAAAAAAAAACCTAAACACCCTTCTAGGAAAGGATCCTGAAGCAGGAGCAAGACAGAATTTGACATGACAAGGCAGCTATTGTTCCTTTATCCCTGATCACTAAATCCACGGACCGGTTCATTTTTTGAAACTTACAGAAATACTATTTAATCTATCCTCTCTTCACTGCAGACAAGTCTATCAAATAAATAAGAACTTCTGTCCAAATCTCTGCTCTCCTCCCAGGCAAAAGAAATACCTAGAAAACCTTCATACTTACATTTGGACTAAAATTATTGATCCCAGTGCCTTACAGAAAATAAGAAGACTGGCATATTTTCCCTTTAAGTTTGGTAAATATTCTTTTCTTTCTCTTTATGCTTCCATCAAAGTCATTTCTAGTACTGAGCCATGATCCGGGCATACCCTGGATTCATAAAAACACTTGAGAGTAAGGAAAAAGCAGACTAGAAACCGGCCTCTTAACAGCTGCTTACATAGGTCATAAGTGGCCCTTGGCAAGATTAAAAACGACCCACTTCACACTTGTGCATGTTCTTGAATTGCTGCATGAACTCATTTTCTGCCAAGAGTTTGTATGAAAATTTAAGATACCATTATGGGTGTTGAGAAGTGTTTCAATAATTCTGTAATCTTGAGCAACAGGGACAGACAGGGTTTATTATGAAATAAACTAGGGCCATCCCCTTTTATTCTTTCTTGTCTCTGAGCACGCAAGAAAAAGAAAACCACAGCTACAAATTGTGTTACTCAATCCCTCTCTCCTTCTAAATCTGCATCTAGAAGTCATGTACTTTGGTTCTCTGAGAGAACGAGGATTGCCCTAATACTATGAAGTGAAACATATTTGAAAACAACTTGATAACGTTGTGGGCAAGGTTGGTAAAAGTCAAGGATTTTAAGACCTTCCTGAATCCCTAACAGGGCCTCTTAGAATCTAGACAACCAAGGAAAAAGCCACACACTGTCCTGAGTTAATACTGTGAGTGTGTGTGTTAATATATATCATTTTCCGTGTTCGTAAAGTCAGTCATGGTAAAGCTATGACCAGCGTTTGCTTTATTTTATCTTTAGGAAAGTAAACTTTTACAGTGATATTAAAAGTTACACTGATAGTAGCATTACAAAGGGTATGAGTTGCCCAGTGTCTGATTTGTGAAATTGATAAAATCATTCTTTTTTTTTTTCCTGGATCCAATATGCACATCAACTTGTCAAAATTTGTCACATCACTTATACTGAATTTACCCCAACTGAGGGCCCAGCCACCTGCAATCACCTCCACTGTGGGCCCCCTTGTGCCAGACCCCCACATCCTAACTTTCTGGAGTCTACCACCACCAGTTTAGTGGTAATGTCAATATCTGCTAATATCTGGGGCCATCTCACCACCATTATACCTCCATTGATCCAAATTTCTGCTCTTAATAAGGATGCTGGCAGTGCTTCCTCAATTGTACCTACCACACACAGCCAATGCATTCAGAAGCTCCAAAGAGGCCATTGAGCAAGAAACAGTCACCCAAAGTCAATGCTGGACAAGGCCAGAGAAACCATCCAATCCAGTGATTCTCCGAGAGGCCGTTGGCTCAGCAGCGGCAGCATCACCCGGGAACTTGGTTGAAGAGCAAAGTACTCAGATGCCCACCCAAGACCCACTTAGTCCAGACCCAACCCCAAGCCCAAGGATTCGTGTTTTAATAAGCAGCTTCCCAGGTGATTCTGTGGAATGCTCAATTTTGAGAACCAATGGGCTAACCTACCCATTTTACAGATGAGAACACTGAGGCTCATGAAAGTTAAATGAGTTTTCAATAGTTTCCTACTTAGCTGACGATGAAGTCAAGATTTGAATGTACCTCTGATATCCAGTTTAGGGCTATTTCCATGTTCAACAATAGCATTATTCTTTTTTTATTTGTATAAGTTTATGAAAATGCATACACAAATATACAGTTTCAACATTTCTTCATTCAAATGCATACCTAGGAGATTTAATAATACTCAGTTCATTACATTGTTAAAAGTATTCCTGAAGTCAAAATTGGGACCTAGTTGGATGTATCTTGAGGTCCTTTGTTCTCTATTCTACACTGAGTCATGTCTCTTATTCCCATCTCTGGTATTTCACTCATGCAGTTTCTCCCCAGCATTATTCTTCATCTTGCCTTAGCTTGCTGACTCTTTCCCTAAACTAATAAATATAAATTAGTAAATTGGGGTGGGAGGTAGGTAAAATTGAAGGCTGTTGTTCTAAAGTTACATGCCACTGCTAGATCCCACTATTTTTACTCGCCCTGCAGATAGATAAACCTTCTAGGAAACAATGAACACATCCACCAGGAGAACTAGATCAGAGCTCTTTATGTCTGGTTAATAATGTTTGATAGTACAACAAGTAATGGATTTGGACTAATTAAGGTTCCAAAGGGAGGAAAAGCAACACAGTTTAGATCTGTATTACTTCAGAACAAAGGGCCCAGAGAATCTCCTCCTGCTGCTGCAAATGAAAAAATAATTGCATAGTCTTCTTGACAATAATAAGGATTTTAAAAACTTGTTTTATATGTACATTTTCGAGCTTTTGATGTAATACCCAGAGACTGGGAAGAAAGAAAGCCAGTTGTGATCAATCGCTTGCTAAGTCACAAACACCAGCATTAAAACTGTGGCCCATCTAAAGTTGAGGTCAAATGCTCCTCTTGATGGTCCTTGAGCTAGGTCGGACAGCTGATTATTCACTTGCCAAAATATGCACTCAAACAAACGGTCTGCTGAAAGAACAGAGTAGGAGATGTTCAAGCACTTATTGAATTCATCAGTCACAAATACTATAATGGGAAAAAAAGACACAGTGTATCCTAGAGAGAGTAAGCCTGGAGGGTGTCCTGCCCTCTTGGAATGAGCTGATTTAGAGCCTTCTCAGTCCTGCTGCTGCTGAGCAGCCAAGTACGACTTGAATTGCAGTGAGAGAAATGTTCAAAGTCTTATCACAAAAGCAACAGAAGCAACTCTGACCCGAAGCCAACATTTTGCTGAAGAAAAAGATTGATTAAACCAAAGGAAAATCCCCAGACGTGTCACTCTGAAACAAGAGTGAGAAGGCAAGTGAAAGTACAGTAATCCCTGGAGTAGGTTACAGTTCCCCCAAAAACCTTGTGGAAGGGATAATTTGCTATAGATGAATTTAAGACTTTACTGGCAAAGAAAGATTTCTTGGGAGACCAAAGTTGGAGGTCAGTTTTTATACAATTGTATAAATATTTGTACATTTACTAAAATGAAGCAATTCCAAAGCACTGTAAATAATGCACTATGAGTTTTGATACATAATAAATTAGTAATCACTGCAGAGTATTGTTGAATCCTATTTATGAATCCTTGATTGCATATATTCTTTATGTTCTTCCCCTACAGATACAATGAGAGGTTTGCAAATTCTCTCACCGCAGTTCACATGACTCTTAAGAGGTACATTTTGATGTGCTTTTCTCCCCCTATCCAAATTCTTAATGTTTTGGTATTCTTAATTCTCACCTCCTCTTACTTGTTTTTGTCCTGGTGGATCAGAAAAACCCAATGGCTTGAGATAAAACTAAGAAAATAAAATGAAAAGCTCTGGGAAACTCAGCTCTGTTGATTATTTCCCAAACCAGTTTTCTCTTTACCTGACATTGTCCAACCTTAGCTCTGCCCATGACAATTTCAGAACCAAGTACAGGCCTACAGCCCCTCTCATTCATCTCAGCTCCTTTCCTGTGACACACGCTCCTGGTAAACATGTTTCCTTTCAGTTTTGTAGTTTTTATTTTTTGCCTTCCCAAAGATTTTATTGTGAAAAACCTCTAACCCCTTCTCTCTGACTTTAACATTCCATTTTCTATTCTCAATCACAAGCTGCATTACCCAAGTACAGTGATGAGCAAATTGTAAGCAAAGACTAAAATTTAGAAGATAGATAAGAAATAAACTCAAGGTATTAAAATTTTTGCAAGAAAAGTTCACTCACTGACCAAAAACCCTATAACTACTTCGTGAAATAAAACGATTTACCTATTTCTCAATTCTTTCATGTTTCCAGAGAGATACTGGGCACTTGCAGGTCTGCCTTACTTGTACTCACTCTGTGGATTATCCGTTTTTAATCCATGACCAGTTTCCACATTGCAGAGCAGCACATTCCTGAAGTGCCCTCCTACTGCCATGAAATCATTATGTGCTTTGGGAACATATTCTTATCTAAATATTAATCTGAGAAAAAATAGGACCTCAAATGAAAATCTGCTACAAAACTGAGAAAGTGTGCCAAACACTAATCATAAATACATATTTAAGACAAGCAATGTCTCAAATTAAGCCCACTGCATTCGTTTCTTTGATCCACATTATTAAAAATTGACGCTGTACCCTGAGCATCATGTACTCTCACTAATAGTTAATTCTCACTCTCCAAAACGATAGGAAAGGCATGTGATTCTATGCAACTTATGGATGAACCCAATGGTCTCTAATATTTTCTAGCCTTATAAATGAGTCAGATTCAAGTTATCAGTGCTCCTTAGTAGATTCCAAAACAAGCATGGCCACAAGTTTTCTGACTCTCTTGGGCAACTCTCTGGCCAGGCCTTCAGGTCAACTGAGTTTGAAATGGAACCTCAAGGTTCAGATTAGAACACTTCTTTCAAAACTCTTGCTACCACATGAAGCCCTTCAGTGTCCTGATGATTCCCGTTTTTGCAAGCCAAAGTCTAGTCACCATCTGGCAAAGGATCAAAGAAAAACTAAAAACAAAGGGGGGAAAAAAGGGAAAAAGTTTTATTATGAGGCCAGAGCCTTGCGCGAAGAAAAAGCAAGTTTTTGTGAGGGTATCCATTATGATGGTTCAGTAAACAGTCTGGCTTTACTGAACACAATATCTCTCTGAAATCACAGTCATCAGAATCTATAGTACCTCAGAGTCAAAACACAGAAACAGAAATACGTTTGAGTGATGCCATATAAAGTATGTATTTCTGAATAGAAATGAAATCATGCTTCTCCTTCACTGTAATAGGTTTAAAGCTGACACATTTTACAACAGGAGTGACTGGACTCAGTAATTTATATCATATAGGACTGGGCAGTGTTTCTTTCCAGATGCAAAAGGAAGACTGGGAGTAATTCATACTTCTGCAAAAGAACGTCTGTGCTGTAGGTCACATACATGGGCTGCTCCCTGCTACCTGCTTTAGAGGCTTTATCTTTGGTTTTCCATGGTCTTACATGCTTTAGTCTATGATCACGTTAGAAGAATGGCTATAATGCATATAGAAATTGGCGTAAATTAGCTGCTCATGACATGGGCCAACACAGAAGAACACACAGGATACATAAAGACCAACATGGCCCAAGGCACAGGCTGTGGTGCCTAAGGGCAAAAGAAAATAAAAGCAGGAACCATTTTATGAATTCAGAATGGTGCTTTAACTCAAATGCTCAATCAGAGACTTGCCAGGAACTAGCAGGTAGTAATGCAGGAAGTGTTGAGAGTCAGGCAGGGGATAATTTCTCCCTGTCTCATTAAACCAGGCCACTAGCAAAGACCAGAGGTCAGAGAATAGTGTTAACAGCAAGTAGAACAAGAAGAAACATGTACAAGAGCTCAGGGTAAGGTCAGCTGGAACACTCTGCAGTGAACAGAAAATCCTGCCCGAGGCACTGGTAAAGTTTAAACCAGGCCATTTATTACTACAGTTCAAAAACAATTAGCTTTACATCAAAAGATTAGCTTTACATCATGAAATTTCTTCAAGCAAGCTAGCTAGATTGTAAACCCCCTAGAAAGGAAGTTCCCCAAGGGCAGGGATTTTTACCTATGTTATTCTCTGGCATACTCAGTACCTAGAATAGACATAGAGGAGACATTTAGTAAATAATTATTCAATAAACACCATGAAAAGGCTTCTCATCTCATGGTTGCTTATGTGTGCGGAAGCTGTGACCTATACAAAGATAACTGGCACAAAGGAGGCAAATCCAGCCATTTTGTACCCACTAAAACTTGATGTTGGCCTGCAACTGAGTCAATTCCAAAGAAGCCGTGTCTTTTGGCAATTTTCTACCCAACGCATTGAGGTGCTTCTTCATGGACAGAGACCATGAACCCTGTCAAGGGAAGTTTCCTCTCTTACAGGCACTCAGAAGTAATGCAATGCATTTCACTGAAACCATTCTACAATTCAGAAATTTCATTTTGTTTCCTGCTGACACTGCCTACATCAACAATATTGGGCAGTAACTGAGGATATGCCTTTAGCAAATGTGTCAACAAAGCCATACGAACTTAGCTTACAAATTGAATGGGAAGTCTTAAAATTAAAAAGACATGTTAGCCCCACTCCTCACAGAGTTCTCGTATATTGTTGTTTGGTCAACATGCTACTCTGAGCATTAAGGTTTTCATTTTTTCTTTTGTTATTCCATAATCAAGTATATTACTAACTGAAAGGATCTAAGAAATTAAATGGAGGGAATCATTAGCAGGGAGGGTAAAACAATGAATAAACTAAAGGTGAGGTACAGGCCAGGGTTTCTCAGCCTCAGCACTACTTACCGTTAGGGCTGGGTAATTTTTTGTCTTAGGGGGCTGCCCTGTGCACTGAAGGATGCTGAGCAGCACTGGTGGCCTGAACCCACTAGATGCCGATAGCACCCCAACTCCTAGTTGTGTCAACCAAAAATACCTCCAGACTTTCCTAAATGTCTCCTGGGAGGCAAGATCACCTCCGATTGAGAGCCTTAATTTAGGTAAAAGTGCCATATGGAGATTGAAGAAGGACCAGAAAATGTTTAGACATTCAGTGATAATAAAATTACCAGCAAAACCTAGAATGGGTCTAAGGCCTATGTCTCCTTGGGCAATGGTCCAAGTTCAGGTGCCCCAGCTGGGGAACAGAGGGTGGTTAAGAGGTTAGGGGGATGAGGAGACACAAGCACCAGGCTAGCAAGCCATATGGGGAAAATTTGTAAAAAGGATGAACAAGTCACAGATGGGAAAGTGACAGTGTATGATTCCCCTTGGGCTCCACATCAGGCAGTCATCATGATGGGCCCACACACATGCATTGTGAAAAGCCAAGTATTGTCCATAGATGTTTTTTTCCCCTTTGCCTAAAAAAAAAGTGCTTAGAAATCAAGAGAATCACTACAGTTGACTTGATTTAGATAAGATATTGGCTTAAATAAGTGAATATCTGCTGTTAATAATAAAGGACTGACGTCCTTCAATTTCACTCTTGAGTGAAGATGGGGAGTGGTACTTCCTGCGAGAAAAGAGAGGGGGTGGTACATTAGGTGGAGGATGTGGTAACACACGTCAGAGTATGAAAGAGCAAGCAGATTCCCTGGAGTCAGAGCCTGTGAGGGGAAGTTAAAGATGAGCAGAGGGCAGATGAGAGCCTTGGTAGGACATGGAGGAAGACAAGGACTTGAAGGAAGATACTGGATGGATAATCAGAAGGAAAGGGTGAACTTGAAAGATGTTTAGGAGACAACCTACAGTGGATCTCTGGGGTGAGAGAGCAACTAGAACGAAGAGTGCAAAGATGTAAAAAACAATAATCATGACACAAGATGAGCTCTACATCCTCCAATCTAAAAGTCGAGCCACTTGGCTTGTACTTTTGGGTAGGAGGATGCTTAAAATTCTAATCAAACCCAACCTTGGCAATCCTGTTGCTCTTTTTAAGGCTTTCTAATCCAGGCTTGTCCCAACACTATCTTTGAGCATGGCATGCATAAACAAAGCTGAAGACTGGTGGAAGAAAGCTTTTGGAAGAGGGAAAGGTTAAAGCAATATAACATTTCTGTGTCCATTCTGATCTATTTCATCATTATATTTAATGCTGAGGAACATCTCTTTTGCATATATGTAAAATTATCTCATTTTTTCTTGAAATACCACCTTCACTTGGAGTCTAAGATATCACAATCTGGTAGAAGTTTCCACCTTGCTTTCCCAGCTTATCTCCTCATCTTTGTGAGGGCCTAAGTGGGAGGCCCCAGGTCTCGAAACTCAGTGCTTTTCCCTTGCTACACCCATTACTCAGGTTAGTGCTACTCCAGACTGAAAAGTGCTACCCACAAAACGTTTGTCAGTCCACAGCATGATGAGTACAAAAAGTGAGAGTGGGTGTTTAGAAACATGCATAGCAATTCAACATACTTTCATGCTTGTTAAAGCTAACAAAAAAAACATAGGGGTTGCATTTTGTATGTCTTTGATTTTATTTTCCCTTTATCCATTTTTCTTGTATTTTTATACTAATACTGTTCCAAGACAAATTAGAAAAAAAATGTTCCTTTGCCAGAGATATTTTGAGAAGTGCCATTTAGCTGTCCTCACTTAATCCCATGGTTTAAAATACCATCTATTAGCTGCTGGCATCCAATTTTTATCTCCAACCTTGACTGTCTATGTGCGTTCCAGACCCATATATCCAATTGCCTACTCCATGCCTCTTATTGTGGAGACTAAAAAGCATCTCAGAGTTATCATGTCTAGAAATGAAGTCTTCTTTTATGCTTCCCCAACCCCCTCCTCCCTACTTTTCCTCATCTTATTGAATGGCACTCCACTTGCCCACTTGCTCAGGCTAAACACCTACTGGTCATGCTTGCCCAGTCTCTTCCTATCACACATTCTGTCCAGCAGTAATTCTGTAGGCTCTGCCTCTAACAGGTATCTCAGATTCAAGTGCTCCTCACCAGCTCAGCATGAGATCCTAGTTCAAGTCACCTCCCTCTCACCTGAAAAAAGGAAATAGCTTTCTGCTATTTCTCGTGTTCCACTCTTGCCCATTGAAGTCTTTTCTCCACAACATCCACAGTAGGTTTTTTTTTCATCCCACCCCACCCTTGTGGCTTTTTGTGTACTGTCTGCTCCTTGTGTCCATTCGCTGTGCGCTCTGCTGTGTTTTTGCTTGTCTCCCTTTTTTTGCTGCGTCACCTTGCTGAGTCAGCTCTCCGTGGCGTCTGCAGGCGCTCTGCAGCATGCGGGCGAGCCTGCCTTCACAAGGAGGCCCTGGGACACAAACCTAGGGCCTTCCATATGGAAGATGGGAGCCCAACTGATTGAGCCACAGCCGCTTCCCCCACAGTAATTTTTGAACAGGATAAGCCTGATCAAAGTACTTGTCTTAGTTTGCGAAAGGCTGCCAATGTAAAAATACCAAAATAGATTGGCTTGTATAAAGGGGATTTATTTGGGGTAAAAGCTCACAGTTCCAAGGCTGCAAAAATGTCCAAATCAAAGCACCATCAGAGATGCTTTCTCACCAAAGGTCGGCTGCTAGGAGATTCTGGAGTCCTGCCACATGTCGAGGTAAGATGGTGGATCTGCTGGTCTCTCCCTACTTTCTCCTCAAGCTCAGCTATGGGCAATCAGGCATCTCTCCCTGGCCTCATCTCCTTGAGCCTCTTGGGCTTCTTTGTCTTTCTGTAGCTATAGGTGAACTTGGACTCCTCTCTCTGACATGGCCTAGTCAAAATGGCAGAGCTCCCTTTCTGTGTGTTTCTCTGTATTCTTAGTTTATATAAAACCCGGGCAAGTGGGGAAGACCTACTTGGGGTTACATCTCACTGATGTAGTCCAAAAAAAATCTCTAAAGTGATCTATTCAAGCAATCTAATCAAAGGGCCCTTAACTGTATTTAATGCAATCAAAGGGTTCCATACCCACAGGAATGGATTAATTCAAGAACAATCTTTTCTTGGATTCACAAAATTCAAACTGTCACAGTACTCCATGCTCTAAACTCTCCAGGGGATTCCCATTACACTTAGAACAAAGTCTACAGTTACCATGGTCTATCAGACCCTATATAATCTGCCCCCTCCATTATTCTCCTGATGTCACTTCTTCCAACCCTCCTGCTTGCTCACTCTGTTCCAAACAATGCCCTCCTCTCTGTTTAAGCATACTCCTTCCTTACGAGTATGCTTAAGATGTCTTTATAAATGTTTTTGCATTTTGGGTCCCTCTGCCTGAAATAATTCCTTCCAGATACTTGTAGGACTTACCCCTTCTTTCCTTGGAACCTTTTTAATATAGCACTGCTACATGCTTCACTTCCTTTACTTCCATACTCTGTTTTATTTTTCCTCAATGCACTATAAGGACTTGACAATGTAACACATTTCAATTACTTTTAAACTTGGATATTGTCTGTCTCCTTTCCCTAGAATGAGGGAAAGGACTGCTGCTTGTTCCCTGATATTGCTCCTTGTTTAGGGAATGCCTGACTCAGAGCAGAGGCTCGATAAATGTTTTTGAATGAATGACTTTATTTCAAACAAATTCAGGAAAAGAGAAAATAGTATGAGTACTACATTAGTTAGCACAAGGATTCTGTTACTTAGACATATCATCATTCATTTTTGTCCTGAGCAACTATGCACTATCATAACCATGCCAGGTACTCTTATTTAGTACAAATAACTAAATATTTGGTCTCTTCTGCTTGGAGCCAGACAACTGTGAACCATGGAGAAAGTGCATTGACTCAGATGCACCTGATGGTTTTACTGTGATAACAATCTGAGTTTTGTTCAGCAAACTTCATGGAAAAGTCATTATAATGGTGAACATAAGATGGAAAGGAAATGCCTGAAAATTTTTAGGAAAGCCAACTCTCAAATACCAGGGAAGAAGCCATAAAAATACAAGCAAATTCCATGCTAATTACAATGTAATTATCAATCCATTAGCATGAGTCATCTAAGGCCTACTAGATAGCACTCTTTAGCCTTGTTCATTCATTCATTCTACAGGTATTTACTGAATATCTACCATATGGAAGACACTGTTGTAGGGAGTTAACTAATTATACTGTTTGGTTGACCATACAGCAGTCAAAAGAACAGACAGCAGACTTTCCCTCAAAGAACTGTCTTTCCAGTGGAGCTTTATTGTTTCTGACAACCGAAACTAATTTTCCCCAGCCAAGTTCTGTAATGCATTGGCTGCAGGAAGTTTTAGCATCTTCCTTGTTAGAGATGTGTCTGCATTTCTCCTTACACTATATTTTTAAATGTATGAAGAGTTTCAAAATTAAGATATATTATTCTCCTCCACCACCCCAGGAGAAGAACACTTAGGAAATGCTTTTCAGATTTTGATTTATTAAGGACAAAACCATTTGTTTTCTGCACCGGGAGTATTTATACATTTCCTCTCTCATCAAGTAATTTTGGATGAAAACATCTCTGAAAACAGCAGAAAGCGCCTGTTAAGCAAAAATGCACTCAAACAATAGATGTGCACAATCGATAATTCTCTCCTCTTCTGTGCCCAACACACTGCTCATTCTGACCTCAGGAAAGCTATCACCTCAGAGTTGTGTTGAAATTTAACTTTTCATATTTGTTCCTTGACCCCTGACCATGTCACTCCTATGCATTCAACAGATTCGCTTTACAATTGTGAGGCAATTTTCTTGCATCTGGACTGTTGGTTTTTCCAGAGAGGGAAAAAAAATTCTTTCCCTGCACCTCTTCCTATATGATTAAGTGGTGTTATAATACTTAAGAATGGTTCCATTTTCACTGCAAAATTTATGTTAAATGGACTCTATGATATTTTCCTTCCTTTTTTGCCTTGCACATTGCTCTTCAGCAAGAAGCTTCTGAGAAAAGACTAATTAATATTCATTACACGGAGTCAAATGTGCTTTAAACATTTGTAATCTTTAATTTCTTTTCCACACCAAAGAGCAGCATTTTCCAAGAAAAAAGCAAAAAAAAAAAAAAAAAAAAAAAGAGCCTTTAAATCTCCCATAAAATATAGGGAATGCCAAAGAATGGCTTCTTGTATATATATATATATATATATATTTTATATATATATATATATATATGTAAAAGTTGATACTGTCAAGCTACAGCTTTGTTTTTTTTTAAGTTAAAAATGCACTTGACAACTCAAATGAGAAAGAAGTTGTAAATATAAACAAACACTTATATTTACTCAATGAGTAAATCATCAATAAATTCAACCTTATGCTCACTCTCAGAAGAAATGATATCAAAGTTAAAAATATATATCAAAGGGCTCAAATGTGTACATGTAACATGGAGGCAAATTGTAGACAATTCTAAAGCAAGACTAGCAATGTTTATAAAAATTTTTCTAAAATGGCTTTTACTGAAATAATTAGCTTCACTGAGGAAAGTTACAAGAATGAACATAGGGTATGTGCTACTAATTCCCAAGATAATGTCTTCAGTCCACTTCCTCATAGAGTACCCCTCAGGAGAAGACACAGGAGACATTTCTCTCTTAGGAACATGCACAATTGTCCTGAGCAACTTCATTCTTTATGTCATGTAAATATAGTGAATTGTAAAATTGATTGTGCTTCTCTTTTTGTTTGAACCATTAGTGAATTCAAAGCAAAGCTGTGACCCATTCTGACAACTGTATCTATGCCAAGCATTTGTGAATATAACTTATTCCTTGTTGTGTTTTGTTTTTCTATCCTTATTTTCCCCTTTGCCCAAGTTCCTCTCTGTTGATTTTATTCTGTTCTATGATATATAACCTTTAGTTCACCATTTCGAATTCATCTTATAAAAAAGGTGAGAATTTAAGAAGATGTGGAAAATACACGTGTTTGCCAGTAACAATCATTGCTCATTAGGCACATAATCACACTCATTTAAGATTCATGATTATTGGCAATAGTACGTGTTTTCTTTTTTTTCTTCAGGGAAGCAGTTTTGTCAATTGCAGTTCATTTTAAGAGTGAGAGGAAGAAGGCAACACATTTAAGCGAAGCCCAAGGAAGTGTGTGGATGAAAGGGGAGCTGTGATGTAGATGGTAGAGGGGAGACCTGTGGCTTTGAAGATAACCTCTTCCAGCTGAGGCTGAAGACTGTAGTCTCAGCATGGTAAAGTGAGATGCCAGAGCCCACCAGTGAACAGTGGAAGGACAGTGGGGGAAGATAGGGTGGTGGCACCTCAATGCCTCAGCCTCTTCCAGGCAAAAGGGTTCAGGGGTTGGATACTAGAGAAAGACCTCAGAAGACATTTTTTGGAGAGAGCTTTGTTACAAGTGCCCCATCCCCACAACTCAAGGAAAGGGTAAAGGGTGCTCACTTCCCAATGCAGACTTGGAGAGGGGGACTGTAAAAGACCACTTGAGACCCCACTTGAAACCATAATGAGATCCACTGCCTGCCCAGTAGGATGGCTAGAATCAAAAGGACGGATAATATACGTGCTGACAAGGATGTGAAGAGATTGGAACCCTCGCACGCTGCGGGTAGGAATGGAAATTGGTGCCGCTGTGGTGGCAGTCTGGGAGTTCCTCAAGGGGTTAAATGCACAGCTATCCTATGACCTGGCAATTCCACTCCTACATAGATACTCAAGGGGAATGAAAACATATGTCCACAGAGAAACTTGTGTATGATACAAAGGAGCAGTAGGCTTAACAGCCAAGCAGGTGAAACCATCCAAGTGTCCATCACTGGTGAATAGATAAATAAAATGAAGTGCATCCATAAATGGAACATTATTGGCAATAAAAAAAGTTCTGACACACACTGCAACATGTGTCAATCTTGTGAAAAAGTAAAAGACACCAATCACAAAATACCACATACTGTATATACCCTCTATATGAAATGTCCAGAATAGGCAAATCTACAGCCATGGAAAGGAGATTAGTGGTTGCCTAAGGAGATAGGGGCTGGAAGGTTGGGGAAGCACCAGGTTGAGGACTACTCGTCATATAGCGGTTTCTTGTTGGGTGATGAAAATGTTCTAAAATGATTGTGGTGATGGTTGGACAACTCTGAATACACTAAAACATGGAATTGTATGCTTCAAATGGGTGTATTGTATGACACATGAATTATATCCCAATAAAGCTGTAATTTACAGAAGGGCTTGAATGGCTTCATATATAGTTGGGGCAATAACTGCTGAATTATAACTGAAAACATCTGAAGGGCAGAGGGCTGCCTGGAGCAGAGCAGAGTGTGGCAGTTTGCAGAATGATGGTGCTTCGTTGAGCAGTTCCTGAGTTGTGCAAACCAGGAGGGTGTCTGAAATCCAGCACCAGAGCCAGGCTGGAGATGTGAGGAGCCCTCAGAAGGAAGTCCAAGTGGAACGTAGGTGTTAGGGGGCTGCCGAAAGAGTTGCAGGCAAGCAGCTGGAATTGGAAGCATTTGCCTACATCCCTCAGGGGACCCACAGGTGAGAAGGCTCAGGGATGTGGGCGACTGAAGAACCACGGCAGGTACTCAGGAGAAAATGTTGGAGAGAAGCATCTGCTAGGTCCACCACAGCCCCCATCCTGTAAACACTCCCTCCACTCCTAGCCTCTGCCCCTGCCCAATGCCCATCCCGCAAGTCTCAGAGCCCCAGATTAGTAGAAGGGATGTGGTAGAGAGAAAAACCATCCCCTTCTCCCTTCTCCTACTGCATATTCATGGCTTTCCACCTCCAGCGGCCCTGTCCAATGAAAGGGAGGGAAATAATTGCAGACTCAATGTGACCGGAAGATTCTTTCTTATCGAAGGAGGACAGATAGTCTGGGGCCCATGTGATTTGCTCATTTGGGGATGGGGGTTAGCCCTATGGACTAAGGAAAAGACCCTGGGAGACAAATAACTTTACTCAAAGAATATTATCAAGCATGAGCCATGCTTATTTAACATAACATTTGCAAAAGCCTTTAAATGTTATGTATTATTTCATTCAATGATATGAGGGCACCCCACTTCCTGAAACTGAATGTGGGCTCCTTCTTCCAGGAATCTTTCCTGGGTTGAAAACAAAACATGATTATTTTGTTCTAGTGACTGCAATGGTGTCCAGACACAGAATCACAGATCTGAACAGAGCAATATCATTTGCCTTCTTTCTTCACAGAATGCTTGATTTTGGACATTTGTCAAAGTATTTGAAAACAATGTCACTGTCATGTATGGAAAAAATAAAGAAAAGTATGGTGCAAAGTTGCCTTCCTTACCTAATCTAGTAAGTGTCTAGATTAAAAAAAACTTCCCCTTTACAATGATACTATGTAACTGCAATGGAATTGGTGTGAGCAATTGCGCTTTTGGATAAAGTAGGCAGGTCTTGCCTCAGGGCAACCATCGTCACAAAGTCACATATGTTTAAAGAAGAGAGTAAATAGAGAAGAATGGAGAAATGAACAAGAACATTTTATCTTTTGGGGGACAGATTTTCTTGAGCAAGACTTACATATCCCTAGAGAGCTGTTTTCTTTCAAGATAACATACAATGGCACAAGAAAGGAATGGCTGGCCTTGGCTGCTGCTAATCTACCAGGAGATGACAAGGTGGGAAATTGTTGGCTAAAAGTCCTGTCTCTAGAGAAGTGGATTTGGCTCAAGAGATAGAGCTTCCACCTACAACATGGGAGGTCCAGGGTTCAAACCCTGTGGTGAGCTAGACCACGCACAGTGCTGATGCGCGCAAGGAGTGCCATGCCACGCAGGGGTGTCCCCCGTGTCGGGAAGCCTTATGTGCAATGAGTGCACCCCATAAGGAAAGCTGTCCTGCGCGAAGAAAGCGCAGCCTGCCCAGGAATGGCACTGCACACATGGAGAGGTGATGCAGCAAGATGACACAACAAAAAGAGACACAGATTCCCGGTGCTGCTGACAAGAATCCAAGCGGACACAGAAGAACACACAGCAAATGGACACAGAGAGCAGACAATGGGGTGGGGGTAAAGAAATAAATAAAAAATAAATCTTAAAAAAATTTTAAAAAGCCCTACCTATAAAGTAAAGACACCAAATCATGACCTGTGGGAACCACCCACTAAAATAAACAACACTAGAAATTGGGTGTAATAAACGCCTGGAAAAAATATAAGAACATCGTCATTATAAAGCTTTTCTTATTTACGTTCTTTCATTCATCAGCACAAGCATTTATCAAATGACTCCACTTTTACATGGAAGGAAACTACAGCTCAGAGAACTGGGACTTATCTGGACTCATACCACTTGTCATTGGAGCCAGCCTGACCCAGGTCATCTGACTGCACAGAGGAGTTGCTGTCTGTTGTCACCCACCCTGCCTGCCTCATCCCTGGTGGAGGCTCCATTTCCTTACCAATTTAACACCTCAGGGAACAGAGCCTCCACCGGTTAACCTCAGTCAAAGTGCAGATCTCTTACAAGAAAGGAATTCAGACACATGCAGATGCTCATTGCACTCTCCTGGGTTTTATAAGAAAGGATCCCACCACTTAGCCAGATAAAAGCGACCACAGCAGCTGCTCACCCTTCCACAATGCCTGAACGAGTGGGTAGAAGGATATAGTCCAGATGCTCCAGAAGTCCCAAAAGATGGGTACTAGTGACAAGAGGTAGAAAATACTTGTGCCAAGTTCTGCAATTCTGGGGCTTCTTACCACTAAAGTCCTGAGCAGGGAAACAAACACTGGACATGAAAGGAAGTGGAATCACCACCGTTGTCCAGCCCAGCGGTCCTCCAGCCCCTGCCCTCTGACTGGCGGGAGATGTGGGCATGCTATCGAAGGACCTGGCCAACATCTGCTCATTCATCTCAAAGCTCAGGGGTTTCCTCATCCTCAAACACTCTGCTTTCTTTAAAGCCCATTTAAAAAAGGGTCAAATACATTTTTAAAAACATCTTTCTCTTAGTCTGAAACATCTGAAGCAAAGGAGTTCTAATATTCAACGGTCCTCTGGTCATTATACAAGATGACACCCTTCTTACACAGTAAAAGTCACTTTTTTTACTGATTCTATTTACCTTTTTTTTTTAATTTCAAGAAATAAACACTAGGTTTGAAGTATCATTATGTCAAAATAAGTCTATGCTTTATAATATTTTTAACTTTATAGATTTTAAGTAAAATTTGTGGATATCGAGACAGTGAGGCTAGGATTGGGGATGTAGATGACTAATGGGGCAGACACACAAAGCAACAATTAGTTGTAATGATAAGGCATAAATATTGCAGTGTAGATGAAGCAAGGAGTTTGGGGGCCTGTAGCAGTTTGATATGGTTATGAATTCCAAAAATAGATACTGGATTATGTTTGTAATCTGATCTGCACCTGGGCGTGAATGAGTTATGATTAGAACTTTGATTGGGCCATGTCATTAGGGCATTGAGGCCCCACCCCTTGGTGAGTGGGGACTCACATATAAAAGGCATGGCAAAGGACAGAGTTGAGGGTTTTTGATGTTGGAGTTTGATGCTGAAGCCTTAAACTGGAGTCCTGGAAGTAAGCTCACAGAGGAAAGAGAAGCCAGTCCCAGGAAGAGAGGAGCCCTGAGCCCAGGAAGAAGCAAACCCTGGGAAGGAGGGCTGAACCCAGAGAGAAGCAAGACCCTGGAAGGGAGGAACCCAGGAAGCCTGAACCCTCGCAGCCGTCAGCAGCCATCTTGCTCCAAAACGTGAAAATAGACTTTGGTGAGGGAAGTAACTTATGCCTTATGGCCTGGTGTTTGTAAGCTCCTACCGCCAATAAATACCCTTTATAAAAACCAACCAATTTCTGATATTTTGCATCAGTACCCCTTTGGCTGACTAATACAGGGCCCCAGCCAACAAAGTGGCTCTGGTGTAAGGGTGAGAGGACAGACTGGAGCCAGGCTGCATGAGTTCAAGCCTTGACTCTGCCATTTTCTGACTCTGAATTTGGGCAAATTAGTAACTTCTCTGTGTTACCATTTTTTCATGTATGAAATGAAATAATAGTTTTATCTGTCTCATGGGGTTTCTATGGATTTTACAGTTAATCCACGTACAGCACATAAAATGGTGTTTGGAAATGGTGAGGCTTGTACAAATGAGAAAAATCCCTGGTCACCTGTGACTCATGGAATAAAGTAGACAGGCATCCTAGCCATGTGCCACTGGGCAAAAGCATGTCATGTGACCACCTGTGGCTGCAAGGGAGCCTGAGGATTCGAATATTTTCCTTTGAGGTTAATAAGGTGGAAGGAGGCAAAGGGGAAGAGGGCTGAAACAGTTGCTGAGGAGAGCAGACCTTGGGTGGTGGAATCATCCCCTTAGCAGGTGTTTACTCAAAGCCAGCCAAGTTTAGCATAGTGAGAAAGATGATAAAGCAACACAAGCCCAGTGCTCTAAGAGTTTTCTGTTAAGTTTAGAAATAATTTGTGGGTATTTATTTTCTGTCTTTATCACACTGATGATGGAGTAATTGATTTCGATTTGTTATTTGAATTTTAAACTTATAAGAAAATTTGACTTGTTTGTAAGAGAGTATTGTAATGTTTATGAGAACTTAAGGGTTACCATACATATAAGTTCAATTTATTTTATTTATGTAGATTCCTTCAGAACTTGGAAAGCGTTGGTGTGTTAAACAATTAAAAGCTTAAAAAGAGAGATAGTATGTTAAGTTTATGAATGCTGTGTAAAATACTTAATGAAATTTAATTAACAAAGTTGTAAAGGTCCCTTTGAAATTGATTGCTAAACTGTTCCATATTTATAAATGGAATGATGAGAGCTTGAGTTAAAACTTATAAGCTTAAAAAAATCTAGGTTTTGGAATTTACAACTTTAATAAATTGAATAGTAGTATAAAATCAAAAGTAGGTACAAATCATATTTTCTTCAGATGAAATGCCCAGAAATATACCAAATCTCACATTGAAAACAACTAGCAATAAGCAAGCCTTGATTTGACACCGTCAAATCAATCCCTAGGGCCTACCATTAATCAATATGCTTTTGTCCTACTCTAACTCTGCCAAAAATTTCCCTAGAAGTCTCCAGTGGCCTCTTCATCCATAAACCCAATTGTCCTTATTCCACCACTCTCCTCCAGCTCAGTGCAGCATAGTATTCAAAATGCTCAACTGTGCCCTTCTTTAAGCATGGTCCCATCCTCTGAACAGGCCAGGTTCCCATACTGTCTTGACAAAATAAACCTCATTATCCCTCAGATCATGTGATCTCAGCCCCTTTCTCATCTGACATTTATTGTCTGTGGACATTTCTTACACTCATTTAATCTCTACCACTAAATTTGTGTAAGTGGTGCCTAAATAGCTGTGGGATCCAAGGCTTAGATTTCCCATGGTTTTCTAAACATGACTTACTGATTTCCCAGCTGACACCTCAAACTTACAGTACCCCATCACCTTCCTTTGCAAACAGCCTTCTCTCAACACATTTCCTCTCTGTGACCATGTGACTTGTATCCCCTCAGTGACTGAGCTTAAAACCTCAATCACTGTTGGTTCTACTAGATTCTTTGTTCCCTCCATGCAATCAGGAATGTATCCTCCATTCAATTGATAGCCAATTAATCCTATTCATCTTGCAACCTAATCAGTCCTATTGATACTGCCATTAATGCAACAGCATTTTTCATTTCATTTGTCCTCACTCCAGAAATGGTCTCTCTACCCCCTTCTCTGCCCACTCAATCACAAATATCAATTTCAGAATGAACACCCTAAACTATTCCTAGGACATGATTTGAGAAAAAATAGACCTTCAAAGACTACACACCAAAAAAAAGAAACTCTACCTTAGTGTGCGAGGCCCTCCCAAGGGTTCTAATTTTCTGTCTATCCATCTAGATGTTCTTTTGCATTCCTACATATGTAAAGAGCACTCAAATTCCAGACCTACAACAAGGCTCTCCCTGAATACTTCTCTCATGTCTCTGAGTGTGAGAAAGCGCCTTTTTGTTTTCTTTCTGAACTTCAAGAACACATAATTATCATTGATCCTACTTTTGTGGCTCTTACACCACACACAGGAAAAAAAAAAAAGAAGAAAGGATGAAAAAAAGTGGAGAAGAGGACAAAAGGCAGGCAAGAAGAGATAGAGAGAGGAACAGAGAGAAGCAGAGAGGCAGGAATTTGTGAAAATTATTCCTGGTCTGCTCTGGATCAGGCACTGGGAGAACCTTTCTCAATTGTTATCCCACTTGATACTTACAAAAACCAGTCCTAGGAGGTGTGGCATATATGACTGTGCATTTTCTCCCCCAACCCTTCTAGCTCTTTCCCCCTCCCCAAATTGCAGGAACATTCCTGAGCAGATAAAAAGGCAAGCCTTGGGAGCTGATTGTGAACTGTATAGGATGCTTAACCTGTCTTTTCTGGAAGGCCCCCATGGTATCAGTTTCCCCCAAACTGTCTGATCATGCCTGTATCAATAAACCTTTCCACCAATATATAACTTCCTTAGGCTTGTTTCCTGTGAAGGTCACACTCATCCAGTGTGTGCCTTGATAGCTGCTGTCAGGTCATGTCACTGCCTTCAGCTGCATGGAGACATGCGCCACACCCCTCTCCTCTGCAGTGTGGATGCTTGAGCTCAGAAAATGCCATCTCTCTTCCCACCACCCAGGAAGAGGACCCCACGTAAGCCCCCTTACATAAACGCTCATTTCTCCAAACTGGACTTGTCCGAGACTTTCTTTGCCTGACACCTCCCTATCAGTTTGGTGGAAAGCTGTGGCTTTACACAGCTCCTCCCCATACCCGGGACAGAGCAATTACAATAACCCAGAGTTTTCAGAAGAGAACACAAGATGGGAGAAATGAAATGCCTTGCCCCAAGGCTGGCCAGATAGTCTCACCTAGAGCTTGGATTTACATCATGATTTCTCATGAGGCACCCCAGACCCGAGTAGGTGACGAGGGTGCCTCCACTTCCGCAAACTTGGGGGCTGACCAACAGCAAATAGGTTGTTTCACAGCTCTGGAAGACACAAGTCTGAAATCAAGGCGTCGGCAGGGCGACACGGCCGCTGAAACCGGACGGAGATCCCTCCTTGCCTTTTCCAGCTTCCCGTGTTTTCGGGCACTCCTTGGCGTTCCTTGGCTGGCAGCTGCAGTGGTTCAGGCTCTGCTCCCACCATCACATGGCTGGCTTCTTCTAGCCTGGTTCTTCTTCTCTTCTTGTCAGGACACCAGGCATACTGGATTAGAGGCCCTCCTGCTCCAAAATGACTTCATCTTAATTTAACTCCACTTGCTATAGTCCGATGTCCAAATCAAGTCGCCTTCTCAAGTACTGGAGTGTTAGGACTTTGGCTAGCTTTTTGGAGGACGCAACAGAGGGAAATGGGCCAGGAGGGAGCACGTGTCTCACAGAGGTCACAGAGGAAGGAGACACAGTGTACCATCAGAAGCATTTGGAGCCCCAAACATGGGGCATGTGAGAAGCCACAGCCACTCCCTACTCAGTGCTGTGGATGAGAGTGACAAGGGCACTCACTCAGCTCAGCCCCACAGCCATCAGCCCTTTCGGAGGGAATGAGGAAGAGGCAGCTGCAGGACGGTGTGTGCTCAGCCAAGCTGGGGACAGCGGGGCGGGCACTGGGCTGCAGTAAGGGCACTGGCAAGTTACTTAATTATTTAAAAAATCATTACAATAAAGTTTTTAAAAAACAAACATGTTTGAAAAACACTAACCAGCGATTTATCACAAAGCTTTCTTAAAATCTGGAAAATGTGTACTCTTAGAGAGGTATCCTACTACCACTGCACCCCTATTTCCACTCCCCCCACCATTTTAAATCCATTATATTTATGTCAAACTCAGCATTCTGGCCTCTGCCCTCTTCACAGACAGTTCCTCCACAACCCACATCTATGTTTGAGTCATCCTCGTAGCAGTAACTCTTCCCAATGCAGTGCTCTTTACATGGCAAATTCAACATATTTGCTGGATTTAAGAATCGTATTGGGACAACATCAATCACTCTGAGAACATCACAACATACTATTTTCATTTGTTCTGTAATTGTATCTATGTTAAATATAAATTCTGATTTATATGCTGCATTCCAAACCAATGGGCAATAGTTTAGAACTCACTAACATGCTTGTTAGAATATAATCATTTCTGTGATGTGTGGCAAGCTTACCTATTGTTAAGTATAACGGCCTATACGAAGACATAATACTAAACAGAATATTCATGCCAAAAGCACTTAATCCCAAGAGACAAAGAAGTCCTGAAGGCACATGGCTTCTGCGTGCTTTCTGGATTAAAGTCCAAGGGCAATCTCATTATTACAAATGCTATTTTACTTTCTATGTTTGACTCTTTTAAGAAGTTGAAGGAGAAAACTACATGCATGAGAGAATTCTTTTTGACATCAAGTTGTGGTTCCAGATCTGCCAGAATTGCAGTTTAGGCAAGTTGTGGATTGTAATCTTAAAGTATACAAAGCATGCACCATAATCCTGACCTTAAACCGCTCTATCTTTAAAATAGAGTTCCTTAAATTGGCCTCACACTGCATCTGCATATTAATAAACACTAGAATCCTGCCAGTGACATGCTAAGGCTTCTTACTCTTACCTAGGAAATTAAAACACAGCAGGGCAAGTGAAAATTAAAAGGAAAAAAAAAAGGTAAAAAAGAATCAACAAATGGACATATCATTTTAGTTACTAAAAAGGTTCATTGTTATGCTACTTAGTACATTCAATTAGTAAAAATTATAAAAAACACTCTTTTTGCAGTAAGTTTCTCCTGTTTTTATTTTTAACAGATAGAATGACCCTTAAACCCTGAAAGAATAGCTAATTATTGACATGCCCCAGTTATGAAGAACAGTAATTTGAGGAAAGAAGGTATTTTAGACATGAATAAATAAACACATCTGTGGAATCAGCGCAAGAACTATTCAGCTAACTTTGCCAGAACCAACTTTCAAATATTGAATTTTCTATCTGGGAAAAAAAAATTTTTAGGGATGGAAAACAAACATACCCTGGGCAATAGAGTCCCTAAGATTCACCAGAGGGAAATGGAACAAGTCAATTCATCCATCTGTTCATACTTTTTTTTTTTTTGCTGCATTTGGAAACGTGCTGGACAGAGATAACTTTGTTCGGCCCTGAAGTGCGACTTGACGTGATTGTTGTTTCTGGCAGCACTCGGGGTCCACGAAGCGCAAGGAGCGCGCCAGGAAAAGGCGGCTGCCAGCGGCTGCGAGGGAATCAGGGAATGGGGGGCCCGCAGACCCAGCCTCCTCTATCTCCGTCCTCGCTCAGGAATTCAATTCAGCAAGAAAAGCAACCATCATCTCCATTTCCGAAGGAAAGGTGACCCCCGCGCCCTGGGGCACGCGCACGTCACCGAAGAGGGGCAGGCGGGAGGGGGCGCCCGGCACCGCTCACTTTAGTCTTCTGTGTCCTGAGCTCATTATTTTTTTTCCTTCCCCCGCCCAGGATTCCGTGCTCCCACCCCATTTTATTGAATGGTCTTTTTTTTTTTTCTCCCTCTCTTTTCAGCCACTTTTCTTGTTTCAAACAGGAATGGACTCAGCAGGTTGAGCTCCGGGGTGGGGCTTCCTAAAAAACTCCTACCCTCCTCCTGGCTCTGCTGTAGGTGAGCACATCCCAGCCTTCACTACTTCCGCGCTTGGCAACCCCGCGTCAGCTAGCACCTCTCAGCTTCTCCTACATCGTAGGCAGGGGGTTTCCATCTCCATTTGAGAACCATAAATTCTGACTTCACTGTAAAGCTATGGGGGATTCAGTTTGTTGCTACATCATCCAAAATAATATTTTATAACACAGGCAATATGTTCGGAGAAATTCACCTTTTAATATTTGTGATCAAGCATCAGAATACTGCCCTTTTGTGTCACATTAATTATGAAAGAGAAAAAGAGGCTCTAGGAACAGCTTCTCCAAAAACAGAGCACAATTTGCTTTCACAGGAGGATACACGCAGTAAGGTTTCATGCCAGGACACAATGATTTCTACATTTGGCTCCTAACACCAAACTAAATTAAACTTTCTCTGGCTTTTTCTTATAATTTAAGAATTAGAAAATCTCAGAGGTCCGTATTTATGACAATTTTACATCTTCACACAGTTTTATCTTACGTATTTTAATTTTTGCTGCATTTAGCCCTCTTGTTTAGTAAGACAGATGTTTGAGGTGCCTGAAAGGCATTTTTAGAATACAACAGAATGAAGAATAAATGGCTTATGAAAAATGAGGGTACAGAAATAATACAAAGCCAACATAGGATCAATTCACAAAATACTCTGAAATACTTTACAATTATTATAGGCTGGCTGCACAGTAGTTTCTGAACTTCACAGAAGCCAAAGAAAATAAGAAAACATGATCAGCTCTAAAATTCACAGTGTCTATATAAGAAAACATACAAGAAACTTTGAGAGCAATTTTCCCCATTTGTCCTTATAGAGGGATGACAATGTGAAGGAGGAGAAAAATGTATTTAAAATTTCTTATATTTCTACATCCTGTGTTTTGAGAGAATTCTACATACACATATCTTCCTGGTCACTGAACTTGTTGACTTGATAATGAGACAAGCCAGTGGTCTAGTATCTTGTGGGTTTTTTGTGAAGCATGTGCTTGTTTTACATGAAAACTCTGCTTCTGTTCTTCTTTCATCACATGCTGTATGGTTTAAAACTTGGAATCTGGACCCAGGCACAATTAACTAGTAGGGTAAGCGGACTGACCTGCTTCAGCTCTCTAGATATCATTTTTCTTATTACTCGGCTAGTACCTACCTTTTAGGACAGCTGTAAATTACATCACTGTGACACTGCCTGAAAATGAGAGTTATGATGAAAATTATTACTGTCTTAGTTTGCCAGGGCTGCTATGAAAACTACCACACAATTTCTGGGCTTAAACACAGAAATTCATTGTCTCACGATATCTGAGGTGAGAGGTCCAAAATCAAGGCACCAGCAGGACCATGCTTTCTCTCCAAATTTGTGCCACTCTGGGGCTGACTTGCCACAGTCCATGGGCTCCACAGCTTTTATCTCTGCCTCCCATCGCACGTCCCATGGCACTCCCACCCTCCTTGTGCCTGTTCTTCTGGTTTCCACTGCCTGCATGCTTCCTCCTCTGACTGTGTCCACATTTCTTCAGTTTCTAAGGCCTCCATTAATAAGAATTATCCACCCTGATTCAGTTTGGCCACACTGAAATAGGTTTCTTTGACGATCCTTCTTACAAATGAGTCCACATCCTAACTCACCGTAACATATTTCAAGAATCTGTTTACAAATGGGATTAAGAACCTCTTTCTTTTTAGGGTATAGGATTCAATTCATCATACTATTTAATTATTAATATTTCTCTTAATATTCATGTATAACATATAGCCATCTATAATCATAATGCCAACTTTGTTGTAAGGATAAGATAACTAATAGACTATACCAATAGCACTTTATTTTTTCCAAATGAAATTTGTGCATGATCTTCTATTAAGTTCATTTGGTACTGGTCTGGAACCACAGTATATTTTTCTGCCTTCCTTATAAGATAATCATAGTCAGGAAAGAAGCTAATAACAGGTATTTTACATGCCATTATTTGGAACAATGCTCATAAAAAGATAAAATCATTGGGTTGATGGATCTCTGGGAAACAGCATCATCAAAAGACCCTTGGAAGTCAGCCATCCATGCACAAGTTCTTTGGTAGTGTTAAAAGAAAAGAGGGAATGTTAAATTATCCAGAACAATACATTCAGAAACTGAAAAAATAAACTTCTAAAAATTGATGGAAAGTATCTGCACGACTAGTTTATGTGAAAGTATCAACACATACATGAAGAAAAACACGCAGATGATTTTGTCATCTTCTTTGCCTAGTTATGTCAGATGGATTCTTTAATGACTTATGTTCCAGTTCCCATTTCAGTGCATTTCTTACATATATTAACCCTATAGAGGTTATATTTTTCATTTAATTAAATTAGGTTCATACACATTAAACATTACAGTTCTCAATGACACTACTGGATCACTCATCACCCAGTCCTTAGAGGGAATCTAATACATTGATCAAAATCAGATCAAGTCATTTGGCTGTTTCAGGCAGGGATTCGTGAAATGTCTGATACATGCTGTATGGGAAAAAAGTCCTGCATGGAGAGCCTGGAGACCTTTGTTTATATATAAGTTTTACCACTCATGAGCTTGTGATTTTGGCCTGAGTACTTAAATCTCTTAGCCTAAAATGGGTAGAACAATTATCATTATTTTTAAGACTTACGGTGAGGTTAACATGAGATGTTTGCAGAAGTTTTAAAAGCCAAAAAATATTATACAAATTAGAACCACAGTTCAGGATCTGACTCTCACTTAGATACATTCTGAAATCTAAACAGTTCAGCCAACGATCAAACTCAGACATGAATTACAAACAAGAACCCCAATTTTTTAACTTAAATTGCAGGACATAGTGGTCCATGCTTTCTTCACAGAGTACTTCATTCTAATGGCCAGGTGTTTATAAGATACTAAATTAAGCATTAAAAGTTTGCTTTTGAGCATGGAATTAAAGCAAAAGTAGTAGAGGATTTTCCAGAAGTTAAGGTCAAGATTCTGGGATCAAACTGCCTCTATGTGGCACTCACTTCTCCTTTATCTCTTTATGCCTACTAATTTCTCCAAGTCTCAGTTACTTCATATGCAAAAAAATGAAGGTAGATAGTGACAAGACCTAGTAAAATGGTTGTGTTGATTAAATGAGATAATATGAATGAAGCACTTAGTAACAGGACCATATTGAATAAAGAATGATCTGCCTCTATCTGAGAAAGATTCCCTCTGCATAAGTGCATGTGGTTTAAGGAAAGATACAGCATACAGCAGGTGGACAAACTGGATGAAAGGATGGCTTATTTTTTCTAGATCAGCTATTTCTTTGTGAGTTAAATGAATGACAGACCATGAATTCATAGGCTTACTTGATTGTGCTTAAGGTTTTGTTTAAAAAGTGCTAATAAGACAAAACCATTCCAAGATTGATCAGGAAATGAGACAGAAGACTCAAAAAATTCTGCGGCAAAAATAGAGACAAAATAAAGGATTACTACAAATAATATAGTTTTAAAAAGAATTTTATAACTTGGATGCAATAGAGAAAATAGGAAATATAACTTAAAATTGATTCACAGAAAAATAGTGTAAGTAGTCCTATTGTTACTCAAGTACTTGAATCAGATTTCTCTGACAGGGGTCAAAAAAACTAGTTTGTGGGCTGGCTACCTGTATTGGCACATAAAATTTTATGGGAACATAGTCATGCTTATTTGTTTATGTATTATCCATATCTGCTTGTGCATTACAGCAGTAGAGTTGAGTAACTGTGAAAGATGTTGTATGCCCTGCAAGCTGAAAAGACATACCATATGACTCATTAAGAAAAGTTTTCCAACCCCTCCTCTATGAAGCTGTAGCAGTTTGGTATTATCTATGAACTCCAAAAATAGATATTGGATTATGTTTATAAACTGGTCTGTTCCCCTGGGTATATTAGATTGTATGAACTTTAGCGGTTTCACTTTTACTTGATTAAATTATGGTAGGGCTTTGACTGGGCCATGTCAGCCGGACGTTGAGTCCCCGCCCCCTTGATGGGCAGGAACTCACAGAGAAAACTACCTGGCAGAGGAGTTAGTGGGAAAAGAAAAGCAGATACGTGAGGAGAGAGAGAAAGCTTCATTAGATATCACAGAGGTCCTGGGAAAAGAGACAAACCATTCACCTCATAGTTTACTGCTGGCCTTGTGGAAAGATAAGAGCAGCGAGGAAAGAAATGAGCCTGGGGGAGAGAGACAAGCCTTGTAATAACCTACAGCTAAGGAGAAGGAGCTGGGACCACAAAGCCTTAGGAGGAAGAGGAAGGCTGAACCATCATAGAGGCCAACAGCCATCTTGCTCCAACACGTGGCAACAGACTTTGGTGAGGGAAGTAGCTTAAACTTTATGGCCTGGTAACTATAAACTTCTACCACATATAAATACCCTTTATAACACCCAACAGATTTATTGTACTTTGCATCAGCACCCCTTTGGCTGACTAATACAGAAGTCAAGTTTACTGATGAATATATATGCAAAAAGGAAATTAAAGGAAAAAATTATTACAAATAGCTTCAGTAAAAAGCATTCAACAAAATTAATTACCTGTTAATGTTTTTAAAGAAAAAACTTAGCAGAGTTGGAGAAGGAAATTTCCTTAATTTAATAAGTCTGCTTATGTAATATTCACAGTAAACATTAAACCAATGATGAAATATGGAGAAATAGTCCCTTTAAAATTAAAAACACAATAATACCTATTATTATAACTTCAATTTAAATTTGCATGCCCTGGCCAGCATAATAGGAGAAGAAAAATAATTAAAGGGTATAAAGGTTGGAAAGGAAAAAAATCTAAAGGTCATTATCTCCAGATTCTATTATTATTTGCATTAAAAAAAAAATCTCACACAAAATTTTTGGGATTAAAAATGTAACTAAATAAGATAAATCTTTACAAAAATAAACTTAATTTCTATACACCAGCAAGCTACTAAATGTAATGTTTGGAAAAAAAACATTATGCTTAATGAAGAAAAAAAAGAACAAAAAATAGTACATACTGCATGATTCCATTTATATGGAATTCTAAAACAAGCAAAACTAATGTATAATGACAGAATGTGGATCAATGGCTTCCTAAGGTTGGGGAGTGAAGGGATTGCAAGGGAACGATAAGGAACTTTCTGGGATGACAAAAATGTTCTACATCTTGGATTGTGTTGGTGGATATATAGATGCATATATTTGTTATAATTAGTCAAACTGTACACATAAAGTAAGCACCTTCCATTGTTTTTAAACTATACCTCAATAAAATTGATTTAGAAAGAAAAAAGTTTCAAAAATGCCTCTACACCAGCATTCAAAAATAAAAATAGAAGTTACTTAGTAATACATTTTTTGCAAGTTACAGATGTTATAAGGTTGTATTAAACACATGAAAGGAGACCTAAAGTGAAGAGCTATACAGTATTAACTTATAAGAAAATTCAATATGAAAAAGTGCTCATTCTCACCAACTTGATCTAAGAGTTAATATAATTTCATTCAAAACCCCATCCATTTTCAATGAAATTTGCATAGTAATTATAACAATTTATATAGCATTTTATTATAACATATAGAGAAGAGCAGCCAAGAGATCCCTGAAGAAGAAAACTGCTAAGGGATTGCCCACCCAAGTACCAAATTATACTTTAAAGCAGTAGCAATAAGACAGTATTATAGTGAAGCAGAAATGCAAATACACTAACAGAATGGAATACAAAATCCAGAAATGATCCCCATGGACTATTCAAGAAATGATGTGGGTTTGTGGGCTGGAGTCAGTTTGAACCAGCACACTATAGCTGACTTAAATATTAAGAAATTTTGCAAGCCAGTTATTAAATATGGCCATTATTAAAAAGGAATTATATAAACTTAAAATTAACTAAGTTCTATGAATCACAAAGGAAATACTTAAAACTCATCACTTTCTGGTTATTTTACTCTAATTTATTAAAATCTATGTTCTTGGGGTTATTTATGTCTATTGTATCAGTATTGTAGAAATATGATGTAATTGTGCACTACTGCACATTTTTTCCCAAATCTGTCTTCATCAGTGCTAAGTAAGTTGAAATTGTCCATTGTGGGAATATTTACACCATTGAAACTGGCAAATACTGCAAATCATTGTTATGTGGATCACCTATACTTAAGAGTGTAATGGAGAAAACTGGAATAATGCAGATTGAACTCAAATGTGTGTCATATCTGCAGCCATTACATTATGACTAGCACAAAAATACTGAGGAAATATTTTGTCAGAATTCAAAAGTTATCTGATTTAGCAAAGAAGTCATTAATATCACTGACAATGAAGTGATAACACCCATGTATCATTTGCAACCATAGATTGACTACAGATATAAGAATGTGGGGGGGGGGAAAGTCAATGAAAGCATTCTATGATAATCAATTGTTTATTTTTAAAAATTACCAGAAAGTATATAGCATAAAATAGTTATAATACTTACTTGCACATTTTCACTATGTAAGACAAACTACAAATCCCTGTCAACCACAATTGAGTTGTTTCCAGTTTTGAGCAAGGCTAACATGCTTATTTTTAAGAGAATTTCTCTCAGTGCCTATGTGCAAGATGTCAGCTGGCCAAGAAGATGTGTCTACCTGAACCTGCACTTTTTCTAGCCATACTCAGGACCTCTGCCCAAGTGGTTCCTAGCCTGATTGCAGGGACCATGCAGGTCTCTTTCCTGAGTCCATCCTTTCAGCAGTCACTGAGCCATCACTGTGTGCACCCTGCAGTTTGATTGATAGCCAAGGGCAATAGCCAATGGTGATTATTTGTTGGGGAGGGGTTTGAGCTCAGGCATGCAGGCTATATATTAGTATGTTACATAGCACATTTATTATGTTGTATAATATTACAATTTATATAAGTGTGTTTAATAATATAAGTACAAGAATGTTCCTCTATGACAAGGTGTTGAGAATATGGTGCTACATGGGAAAATGCAACTAATGTAACTTACAGACTATAGTTAACAGTAATAATGTAATATTTTTGTAGCAAAGGCAACAAAGATATTATATCAATGTTAAAGGTCAAAAAAGGATGTGGGATTTAGTTTTATGAGACTTGAATATGATCAAGCATTATTTTTCTTCATTTTCTTCATTAACAAGGAGATCTTGGTCATATTTAACCAATCTGTCATTTATTTTATCTTTCTGAACACAACTGAGTTTGTTTTTAGGATTAAATAAGATAAATGTGCCTGGAGAGAATTTTTAAAAATAACGCTTCCATAATTTGTTAAGCTGACTTTTGTCAGTTATTTCATTTTTTTAATTTAAAATAAAGTTTACTCAAAAAAAAAAAAGAAATATGATAGATGTGAAAGACATGTACATTCTCAGGCAATATATATAATTTTTAAAATAGCAAAAAAAGTCCAATTTTAATAAGATTATAATATATTTTTTAGTAATTCAGCTAGCCAAAAGTAGAATATAATAAAATCCTACTTTTAAAATATCCTTACCTATATAGAGAAATATGTCTGGAAAAATATCACTGAAATGTAACTGAAAAAAAGGATAAAAATAGGAGGTAAGGAAATGGTGGTAATATGAAAAGAAAATATTGAAACAATTCTAAAAAGCTTAACTCTAAAAAAGAGCTGAGAAATTGGTTGAATGGGTTTAGGAGACAAGGAAAGTTTCCTCCTTTTTTAAAGTTGGGGGATATTTATATTTGTATCATGGGAATATATTAGTAAAGAGAAAAATTGAAAATGGCACAGATAAAGAGAGAAAGAGCTAGGAAAGGATGAAGAAAGAGAGAATCGAAATAATTTTATCTGAAATACAAATAACCAGGTAGGATCCACCAGGTCTAATCTTTCCCTTTATGTTTTGGTCCATGTTTACTATGATTTTAGGTAGGTACTTCCTAGATTTTGTGGGTGACCTTACTTTCAGATCCCATAACTTTGTATGCTTTTATCAATTTAAATACTCACAAGTCTCATAAAATCAAGTGTATAAAAGAATTTAGAAGAGATTGTTCCACTTGAAAGAGATTTCACATTAAAAAAAAAAAACCTTAAAAAATCCAAGATATAGCCTATACCAGGAAATGAAAAGAATTTTTCCCTATTCTCTATAGAAAAATAAAGCATTGAGTTTCACAGATGTCTGAAAAGAGAATTATACTGATCTCCTCTATCAAACGGTTGAAATTTATAACAACATTCTATCATAAAAGCAAAACTATATATTTGAAATTTAAGATGGGATATTTATAAAGAGTAAAATGCTCCAGAAGTAAAAACAGATATCATGGTTCTGCTGGAAAAGTTGCAACATAAATATATATTAATCAAGGAGGAAAAAAAATACTAAATATAAAAATAATTTTCAAACATATTTCTCACTTGATCATTGTAGCCTTTATTTAACAGTGTGCATTGTAAAAACATCCAGCTTGTTCCAGAACAAGCCTATTCTCTGGGCCTATTATATGAAGTTTTATTATTTTGGCATTTTTCTTCCAGACAAGCCAGTAATTCACAAGTAACTCCCAACTTAAGTGGAAAAACTCATATTAACCTATAATAATCAAGCATTTTATTATAATATAGTCTTTCCAACAAACCAGTTGTAAAGGAAGCTGTATAGCTAATTCTGCCATTGAACATGCTGGTGAATGTTTTATTTAATGTTTGAAATGGTGGGTCATAATAAAAGAAATAATCATTGGCCAGCAGATTTCAGATAGTGAGAATTGCTGAATTTATTAAATAGAAATAGAGAAATAAAGCTAGGTATAAATGCAAAATCCAACTTATGATTTAAAATATATGAATTTTTAATGAATTATTAAATGGTGACACGATAATGACCACCAGCACATGTGTGTCCAATAGAAATGAATCACATAATCGGGTTTAATACCGTTTCATGGCTCCATTTTATGAATGGAGCAAAGTCAAGTAATTTATTCAGTCATCCACAGTAAATATAATCAAAGTGTAAAGTTCACAAAGCATAAGGTTCTAATTGGTTGTATAATTGACTTTTAGTTCTATTTATCATTGCCCTTTTCCACCAGATCCTTGAATAATGTTCTTAGGGAAAGACCTAAAGGAAGATGGCAGGGAAAATAAGCCGGGGATATCCATCATTTGGGCTCTCCACCACTGTACTTGGGAGATAATGTTAATAACCATGACTGCTAGTAAGTGGCTAGGTTAGTGTTGATATGGTTTAGTGGTGACGTTCTACTTCGAGCACAGTAACTCAACAGAGATTGACAATTTGACATGCAGGCTACTATGTGATTCCTCTGAGCAGCTTCAGCACACAGCACAAGGCGTGGCATAGCCCTGAGGTCTGATTATGTTTGTTGAACCAACAAGAAGCTATAGCTGCTCATGGTGAACAGGCTCTTGACTTTTCTCCCCTGCCAGGTCACTGAAAGAAGCCACATGTAATGAAGTATTAGCTCAGAATATCCCATCGCTGTTCTCTCCGCTGTGCCAGGAGGCTCTTTCAAGGACTTACGCTGCACCTTTCTTCCAGGATCTGTGCCCCAAATCAAAGCAAGCTACCTTGATGGGAATCACTCCTGCAAACTGCTTAGCATTTCCTTTAGTTGCTCTTACTAGATTTTAAATGACAAAAAAATTGCCCATCTTTGTTGAGATTTTACAACAAACACATTCACAAACCAAATGTTGAGATTTTACAAACACATTCACAACAGACTTAACTGGCCAGCTGGTAGAGAAAAGTAATAAAATAGCCACCTTAAAAGGAATGTTTCAATTTCTTTTGATGGTGTTTCTCCATGCTGTCACAATTCTTAAATGGATGCTGGAATAAAGGAAAATAAGTGCCCTTCATTTGCAGGAAGTAGTGCATTGTAATGGCAGGAGCAAGACTTTAGTATCAGACCAACCACTACCATTAACTTATCTGTCAGAGTTTCTTCTCAGTAAAAAAAGGTAAGATCTGCTTACAGGGCTCTTGTGGGTTTGCATCAGATAATGGCATGCAGTTCACCTGACACAGGCACTGAACCATCAGGGTACTCACTAAATGATGCTCGCGATTGTTCTTAATATTCTGCCACTTAAAACAAGGGGAAAGCGGGAAATGGGCTCCTGTCTACCATATAGGAGGTCCAGGGTTATACCCAGGGCCTCCTGGTGAAGGCAAGCTGGCCCATGTGGCAAGTTGGCCCATGCAGAGTGCCAGCCCATGTGGGAATGCAGCCCCGCACAGAAATGCTGCCCTGCATGGGAATGCCAGGCAGGCGAAAGCCGCCCCGCACAGAGTGCCCACCGATGCGGAGAGCTGGCACAGCAAGATGATGCAACAAGAGACAGAGGAGAGAAAATAAGAAGACATATCAGAATGTGGTGCAAGGGAATAATCGCCTCTTCCCCTCTCCAGAAGGTCTGAGGATCAGTTCCCAGATCCGCCTAATGAGAATACACAAGCAGACACAGAAGAACACACAGTGAATGGTCACAGAGAGCAGACAATGGAGGGGGGGGGGGAACAAATAAATCTTAAAAAAAAAAAAAGGAGGGGGATGGGAAGCAGACTTGTCCCAATGGATAGGGCATCTGCCTACCACATGGGAGGTCCATGGTTCAAACCCCAGGCCTCCTTGACCCGTGTGGAGCTGGCCCATGCGCAGTGCTGATACGCGCAAGGAGTGCCCTGCCATGCAGGGGTGCCCCCCGCGTAGGGGAGCTCCACGCTCAAGGAGTGCACCCCATAAGGAGAGCCGCCCAGTGCGAAAGAAAGTGCAGCCTGCCCAGGAATGGCACCACCCACACGGAGAGCTGACACAACAATATGATGCACAAAAAGAAACACAGATTCCTGGTGCTGCCGATAAGGATAGAAGCGGTCACAGAAGAACACAGAGCGAATGGACAGAAAGAGCAGACAACTGGGAGGAAGGGGAGAGAAATAAATAAAAAATAAATCTTAAAAATAAAGGGGGAGGGGGGGACTGTGGAATTAGAAGTTAGAGTGAAAATAGAATAATTATTAGATCCCAGGCCAAAGGATTAGCCTGACCTTGTTACTATTTTTTCATAAGGTAAAAATGAGGGTATAAAATTCCCCCCAAAAGGCATTTTCATCTAGGCATTCAAACCTTTTGCTGTTTCCTGAAGAAACAAATGGATTCTTTTACAAGTGGCCTCCTTGAAAACTCTAAAGACTATGGCACTGTTTAGAACATGCTGGTTTGAGTCAGTTCTTAGGAAGTAACAAGTGTCATCTCTATTCTGACTGGGACCAACAGGCTGGAGCCAGACTGCAGTTAGAAAGGGTAGCCAAGATGTCCAAATGTAAGTCTGTGCTTATTCTTGGGTGAAGTTCACAAACAAAAGGGTACTTTGGTGCCATTTAAAATGATGGTGAAGCCCTTTTATTACAAGTCTTTTTATCATCTCTTAG
The DNA here is from genome assembly GCF_030445035.2 of Dasypus novemcinctus. Classification (NCBI taxonomy): domain Eukaryota; kingdom Metazoa; phylum Chordata; class Mammalia; order Cingulata; family Dasypodidae; genus Dasypus; species Dasypus novemcinctus. Next base: position 16,636,570 of record NC_080674.1, on the reverse strand, counting down.
CCGACTGAAATTCTGTTTTTCCCATAACACATTCATGCAGTCTTTGGGTGATCTTAATGCTTAAAAAAAAAAAGGTCATTTATGTTTCTCAATACTACAAAACTGTACTTATGATATTTCTTTTAAACACCATGCAGTTTTCCCTTAGTGGAAAAGTCCATTATTATTATTACAGCTGAAAGCAATAACTCCCATATATTTCTAAAGCAAAAAACTTGTGATTATCACAATGCTTTTTTTTTTGAAAAAAAAATTGTTTATTTAACAGGCATACACATGCTTTAAAGGGTCAAATATATAAATGAAAACGTATTTATTTAATAGTCTTCAGCTGCCCTTGTCTGTAAGTATCCAAAGAACCAAATATTGTAGAGGATGTATTTATTTCAGTAGCTTGGGGTTTTTTCCATTTCTGCTTACCTGATCCTTAACTAATATCCAAACACAAGCCACAAATTGAGGAAGAGACCCTTTGGGATATGCTGTCTTTTCCTCCCCATCTTTTTATTGTGAAAACCATCAAACTTATAGCATAGTTGCAAGAATAGTATAATGAACACCCATATACCTAGATTCATGAGCTGTTCACATTTTACCACATTCTCTCTTTTACACATGTGCGTATGTACATGGAGGTACACCCACACATATGCAATTCTCTTATTCTGAATTACTTGAGAGTTGGCTGTAGCCTTTGTGACCCGAAGTCCCTAAAATACGTCCGCAGGTCCCTCCTATGAAAGGTTTCATGCCACATCACATCAGTACAATTATCATGCAGAAAATTTAACAGTAACTCAATACTATTATCAAAACACAGTCCATAGTTAAGTTGGCCCTATTGACTCAATTATGTCCTGTATGGCTGGGAATTTTTGTTTCATTTTATTTCCTAGAGCATTTCCCTAAGCTCTTTGTCTTTTAACATGGGCAATTTTTAAGCGTCCAGGGCAAGTGTTTTGCATAAAGTTCCTCCTCTCAGGTCTGTTTTCTCTACCTTCTTCGGCGAGGCTAGAAGAGAGGTGCCTGTGTGAAGAAACGTGTTCTTCGGTCTAACTCCATGTAATTCTTTGATCTCAATTTTCTGCCCACCTTTTCTCACTAATCCAACCAGCATGGTATGCAAGAGAATAGGCATTTTGAACAGTTTCTTATTATTCAAATGCCCTGACCCCTGGCCCCAAGCCTCAGAAGATCAACTTTACTACCTTATCCAGTGGAGCGGTGCAGGGAGCCGATTTAACACAGGAATGGTCTAAGATGCTCTGTGCGTACTTACTTTAAATGAACAAGCTTAGGACAGTTATGTGACGGTGTCTCACTGAAATACTACTTTTTAATACCTGCTGGGCAGGTGGAGCTATACGCTGATAAATGAGGCTGACAACATGGGCATCAGAACGCAAGGAGAAAGTGTTCGTGGGAGCAGAACACCAAGGCAATTCCCTTCTGAAGACACCTCCCCCTACCACCTCCCTAAACCAAGCAGGAAAGTCACTGAGCCCTGGTACAGGTGTAGGGCCTTATATGGCAGATAATTTAAAATAGCATCAAACCCATGCCAAGAGACTCTGGACTTCTTTCTCTTCAAGTCTTTGAAGAGGATAACAATCTTTAATCATCTGGAATAGTTTAGATGAAGTCATGCCAAAGTAGAAAATGTTTATGATTACATAATTTTTTTGCTTCCACAAACTTAATTAACTGGTATTACCAAATATGATTCTTTTTACATCATGGACAGCCACTGAGCAAATAAGAAAATGAGGGTCGATCTTTTTCTCTAAAATATTGAGGGAAGAGTTGAATGCTTCCTGTAACATAAAAGGTAAAATGAAAGCAAAAGGTTTCCATGGTACACCACTGGGCCATTACTTACTGTAATGCCATATACCTATTCTGAAATTCCAAAGAAAGTTCAAATTAAGTCACAAAATCTAACTATCACTAAGTCGGCAAATATTTATTGCATATTGTAATTAGTTGTTATGAACAATAAAAAATTATTAGCCAGTTTCTGAATATGAAGAACAGTAATTAAGTGCAAAATAAAATATTTTGCAAGCAAAATGCATGCAAAAGGTCACATACATGCAAAAATCATGTAAACGATTAGGAATCCTGTTTCGTTGTTGAGCTAATTCACGTGTAGACCAGAAGGGTGCTAGCAGAAGGCCATAGAAGACACAATGTTGCACAGAGGGGGGCAGGACTGGATCTGGGCTGTGAAGGCTGAAAGGCAGCAGGATGGGCAAGGAAGGAAGAAAAAAGAAACCAGCGCGGACACAGGATGGGGGGGCCTGCAACTTAATCCGGACATAAAACATGATCAAGAGAGAATTCTGTTTGGCAAGCCAGGTATAGGCAGGCTCTTTTTACTTGCCACATTTATACAGATGGTTGGGGTCAGGTTCACAAAACAAGGAGAAGTATGACCTGTAGCTTAATTAGAATTCCTACACGCAGCCAGTTCTTTGGCTGAAAACCCCACTGTCTGTACAGTACCCACTCTGCTGGGAGAACATTTGCCTCGCGAGAGATGTCCCATGGAGCAATTATAAACAAAAGAGCATTAGCGATCCCGAAAGTCATACACAAAAACACGGCTTTACAGTTCCGCCTAATCCTCTGCAGACATTGCTTGATGAAGTAACCTTTTAAAGAATACACATTCTCATCATTTAAAACCGCTGGAGGGCTTTGTGGAAATACAGTGTGGCCTCCCTGGGGCAAAACAAGCCAAGGTAACGCAGCATTATTCTTTATCCGTCTCAGACACATTTTGAGCAAATATGTATTAAAGATAACCGCAGAGTGTTAATAATGAGGTTGATCTTTCGAGATGGGGATAGGGAATAGGAAATGAAGGCTTCAAATATACAGAGTTCCTATTTGGAACTATGAAAAATGGTTTGTGATGGATGGTGGGGAATGTGATCAACGACACTAGGATGTGTATCTGAATGTGGTTAAAATGTGAAATGCGAGGTTATATATATGGTAACAGAATAAAATTTTCTTAAAAATCCATGGAACTGTACCACACAGGGAACCCTAAGTTAAACCATGGACCACAGTTAACAGTACAATCATAAAAATTGTGCTTTCGTCAATTCTAACAAATGTTCCACACCAATACAAGGTGCTAATAATAGGGTGGTTATATGGGAATCCTGTATTTTATGCATGATAGTGCTGTAAACTCACAACTTCTCTAATAAAGAAAAAAAAAATTAATCCTTAATGCTTTGGGCTGATGAATCTGCCACGGGACTCTGCTAGAAATTTTACATCAAGTTCAGTGGGTCATGTGGCACACTTAAGTTGGAGTCAAACGCCAGAAGATGATGTAAGGCAAGTTACAACAATAAATAATGGTGACGCACTGGTTTATACCACATCATCAAACTGTAACCCTCTGGCCAAATCTGGTCCACCACCTATTTTTGTAAATAAAGTTTTACTGGAACATAGCCATACCCATTTATTTTTATATTATCTATGGCTGCTTTTGTGCCACATGGCAGAATTGAGTAATTGTGCCAAAAACCATATGGCCCGCAAAGTCTAAATATTTACTATCTGGCCCTTTACAGGAGATACTTATACTGTTGATTGTCAGTGTCTTAATTTCTCTTCCTATACATATGTGTATTAGTTTCCTATTGCTCCTTTAACAAATTACCACAGAGAGGCTTATAACATCACAAAACTATTCTCTTAAAATCCTAGAACTCAAGCTGTTGGCCAAAGCTGGTTCCTTCTGGAGGCTTGAGAGAAGGATCCATTTCCTTGCCTTTTCCAGTTTCTAGAGGCTGCCTGCATTCCCTGGCTCATGGCCACTCCTTCAGCTTCAAAGACAAGGTACATCATCTTCCACTCTCTCTCTGCTTCCATCATCACATTGCCTTTTCCCTCTCTGCTTTCATCGACACATCTTCTCTGACTCTGACTCTCCTACCTTCTTACATTGGTCCTACCTGGGCAACCCAGGATAATCTCCCCATCTCAAAAGCCTTGATTCAATGGCATCTGCAACATCCCTTTTACTATGTGTTTTCATTTCTGGGGCTGCTCAAGGAAATACCGTGCAACGAGTCAGCTTAAACAATGGGAATTTATTCACTCATGGTTTTGAGGCTGGAAAAATATTCAAAGCAGGGCATCACCAAGGTGATGCTTCCTCCCTAAAGATGGTGGCATTTTGGGGACAGCTGCTGCTGATAGTTGGTTCCTCTGTCACATGGCAAGGCATATGGAAGTGTCTCCTGGTCTCTCCTTTCTCTTTGGGGTCCTTTTCAGCTTCTTAATCCACATGGTTTTCTCTCTCACTTTCTGAATTTCATTCCACTTATAAAGGACTCCAGTAATAGAATTAAACCCATCCTGATTGAGGTGGATCACATCTTAACGGAAGTGGACTCATCAACAGGTTCCACTTACAATAGTTTTACACTTACAGGGATGGATTATATTTAAGAACATGTTTTGGGGGGTTTCAGACACCTTCAAACCACCACCCCATGGAAGGTAACATATTCATGGTCTCTGAAGATTAGAACATGGGCATTTTGGGTAGGAGCATTATCTGGCCTACCACAATATATAAAATAAATTATTTTCAAAATAGGGTGCTGGTGTTTGAAGAACAAAACCAAACATAACTAAGTACAATATATGATACAGAATTCTTATCTTGGCTAATTTCCTCCATATTTCTTAATTCCTCTTTCTCCAACCCTTTTCTCTGAATCGTATCCTCTTCTGGTCATTGTGCATTGCTGTCTCAGAAGTTAATTGAAGAAACTTATATTCTTATATTTAAAACTTTACAATCTTTTATTTGGAACCACAGGATTTTAAAAACTCAAATCTACAATCAACTGAGAAGTTTCACCAAAAAAGCTTATACTATTTTGATAACTTTCTCCACTTAATTTAGAGGAGACAAGACCTTCAGGCATACGTACCTAAAAGACAGGGGAGGAGATACAAAATGCCGCAAGAAAGGCAGAGCTGAAGTTCTATGTGTGTTTTGAAGATGGAGAACTTGAACTTAGGAATTTGGAAGGCAGGAATTGCTTTAAGCAGTTGTTGAAGGGAAAATTTAAGAATAGACCTGTGTAGGGATGCAGCAGGGGATATGTACATGATGGCGGATGGCAAAGAGAAGGTAGAAAGCTTCAAATTCTAGACTAGATAATTGAGACAATTTAGATATGGTGAAGGTGTTTGGTCTGAGTGATGCCAGACCAGAGCTGGGATGCAGAGTTATTATCTGGTAGAATTTTACAGGGAAAAGTAGTACGTCACTTGTCTCCTTCCATCCCATGTTTCCAGACAGCAATGTCGGCCTAATATTATGGATTTCAGAGATTTTTTTTGTTATTATTGTTGTTGTTGTTTTAAGTTTTTGTAGCTACTAATGCAAGGTATCTTGGCTCTGTGGTAGTTTTCTTCTAAAACTTGATAAAGACAAATATAAATCGATAAAATGATTTATGTGTGGTTTCCTCACAAAGTAAACATAAGTCATAGGAAGGTCATTTTGTAAATCACAGAAGTGGCCATCTCAAACATGTATACACCTGTCAATAAGGATTGAATCGTATAATATACATTTCTTTGTGGGTGGGTATAGGGAGATTTTTCCAAGATGACTTGCAGGGAAGGACGATAAAAGCATAAAACATATGAGAAATCCTTACAGGCTGTGTTGATTGGAATATGTTTCCAGCCACAGAAGAAGTCATGGAAAAGTTCAGCATTTCCCCAATTTAGCCCTCCATCCAAGGAATGTGCAGTGTTCTGGGTATCATGAGAATTCATCAGGAACTACTGAGAATCTTTTGACAGGAGCCAGTGGACCTACATGAACAAGCAACTGTTTACAGTTCCATCCAGCTGGTCCAGTAGTGACTACAGAATTTTTTTTAAGATAATTGAATTTAATTTTTTTCCCTTCTTCAAACTTAATTCCAACTTCAAAGACCAGTAATATCTAAAGAAACAACAGAATAGGCCAGAAGATGAAAGAGAGCAATGATTAGAACCAAGAGAGAACAGGTGTCTCAGTGAGCTAAGATGCAATGAAAACATTATATAATAATTCAAAATTAAGTTTAAAAGGACAGAGGAACTGATGTCTGAGAAATGAATGTGTGGGATGCCTGCATACAATACATATGATAGTTTTCATCAGGACATGAAACTAATAATGCAAATGTGAGGAAAGCAGGGAAATATAAATGTGCAAACACTTTGTTATGCTGACATGATTAAAAGTAGTGCTACCTCCTCCCCACTTTCTACTCTTTTTTTAGTGCACTTTATTTTTATTATTTTTTATTTATTTTTAAAAGATACGTAGATCAGACAAAATGTTACATTAAAAAATATAGGAGGTTCCCATATGTCCCACTTGCCACACCTCCTACGTTTCCCACATCAACAACTTCTTTCACTAGTGTGGTAGGGAAAGCAATCCCTGATCTACTTTATCTAAGTAAGAGCTCTAGGAGATGTGTAGCCCAAACCCGAGATGTCACATTACCTCTAGGATGCTGGGCAATTTACAGGTGGGGAACAGGGCAACCTGCCAGCATAACCACGGGAGGTGAGCAGCAAGAGGACAAGCTCTTCAGCTTCCCCACTTCTCCATCGACCTCGGTGCTGAGATGCTTTCTTTTTTTTTTTTTCTTTATTTTTTTAATATTACATTAAAAAAGTATGAGGTCCCCATATACCTCCCACCCCCCTCATTCCACTCCTCCCCCCATAACAACAACCTCTTCCATCATCATGAGACATTCATTGCATTTGGTGAATACATCTCTGAGCACTGCTGCACCTCATGGTCAACGGTCCACATCATAGTCCACACTCTCCCACAGTCCACCCAGGGGGGCATGGGAGGACATACAATGTCCGGTAACTGTCCCTGCAGCACCACCTAGGACAACTCCAAGTCCTGGAAATGCCCCCCCATCTCAGCTCTTCCTCCCATTCCCTACCCCCAGCAGCCACCATGGCCACTTTCTCCACACCAATGCCACATTTTCTTCAATTGCTAATCACAATAGTTCATGACTAGAATATCAGTAAGTCCACTCTAATCCATACTCTATTCCTCCATCCTGTGGACCTTGGAATGGTTGTGTCCACTCCACATCTATATCAAGAGGGGGCTTAGATTCCACATGGATATTGGATGCAATTCTCCTGCTTTCAGTTGTAGGCACTCTTGGCTCCCTGGTGTGGTGGTTGACCTTCTTCACCTCCATGTTAGCTGAGTGGGGTAAGTCCAACAAACCAGAGTGTAGGAGCTGATGTCTGTTGAGGCTCCGGGCCTGGCTATCACATGGTCAGTCCAGAGATTCAGGTCCCCTGGGTATACATTAAACTCCAGCACCAACTACAGTTCCGGTAAAAGTAACAGGAGAGGCTTGTGAACAAAGAGCACATCTGACTCCAGCTCCATCACACAGAGACACAAACTCCAAAGTAGGGCCAACTGACATGGCACTGAACTCCATCTTACATGACCATAGAACCTGCGGGTCTCTGCAGTCCTCAGAAGAACCAATACCTGGGGTTGTATCTACTTCATCTGTCTCTGGGACTCTGCTTAGGTGTGCATAAGGGCAACCCCTCTGATAACCTCCCAGCTCTTTTTGAACTGAGATACTTTCTTGACTTCAGCTCTTTCCTCCTCACGTTCCAGAGGCACCAGGTAAGGGATTCCTGCTCATTCTTCCTTCAAATTCCCATGTAGGCTGATCACTTTCCATGTCTCTGTTTCCAGTGTCTCCATTTAATTCAGGCCCTTCTGATCTTATGTTTAAATGATCAAAATCATCATTCAGTCCATGTTTACTGGCCACTTACTGTATGTCAGGTGATACTTTACATGCTAGAAATATGGCCAAAAAAGCCTTAAAAAACAAACAAAAAAACTCTGCCTTCATGGAGTTTACATTCTACTGGGAAAGAGACAGGTAATAAACAAAAAAATTTCATATAGTGTTATCTGTTTGGAAAAAATAAACATTTTAGATGAAACATCCTAGGAAGTCCTCACTGTGCATAGTGTAAAGGTATCAAATGAGAGGGAAGGAGCCAGGCAGATAAGTGTGGGAGAACTCTCCAGGCCGAGGGACAGCTAGTGCAAAGGCCCTGAGGTGGGGACATTTCTCATCTACTCCAGGAATTGCTAAGAGACCGGCACAGATGGAGAAGACGTTGCAAGAGGAAAATTGGTGGAAGCTGAGAGCAGAGTCCAGGAGGATGTGTGAGGCTCGATGGTAGGCATGTCCTACAGGTATTGCAAGGACACTGGCTGCACTCTGAGAAAGACGGGAGTTCCTGGGGATTTGGGGCAGAGGAGTGACATGACCTGACTCATATTTTCCAACAGGCTCACTCTGATCACTTATGGAGACTATGTAAAGCGGACAAGGAGGGAAACAGAGACCAATTGGGAGGTTACGGCAAAAATCCAGGTCAGGGAGACTTGTGGCTTAGACAGGAGTTGTAGCAATGGGCATGTAAGAAGCAGCCTGATTCTAAATATATCATGAAGGCAGAGCCAGCAAGGTTTAATTGTTAATGCTGGCTTTGAGAGCACAACGTAATGTCTTACCTTCTTGTAGGCGGGGCCAAGGTCTCATGTGTCCCCAGGGACCTCTGCAGTATTGGTCCCACAGAGAGCAAGTGCACAGAGAGCAAGTGCTCCATTTAGAACACAGTCTTGACCAGCAAAATGAAGGAAATAACAGTATCCAGAGACCAATGCCATGCAAGTAAGATTCCAGAACACTTGCCATTTATGTTCATGACCAACTATGTGACAAAACATTTTCTGGGACAACTCCCAATCTTTACCACTTGCCAAAAGCCCTACAGCATATAACGTTATTGTTGTAAATTTAGCTATGTTCAAATATTCCAGTTAACATGTTAGTAAGCACTGAGTGATTTTTTTTTTATTCCATAAACTTTACTTACAGCACTCTTCTGGTTTGAAAACAAATAAACAAAACCCAAAAGAAAAGTACGTAACTTGAAAAATTCATGCAAAATGGGACTGAGAGCACAAGTCCAATGAATTATTGGCTGAGGTTCCTTTAAGGGAAAGAGAAAAAAAGGGACTTTTTTTCTTCTGTGGATATTGTCTCATAGATCTACAGATGATCAGGGGAGCTGATAATTGATTCTTCATTCCCTGAAGAAAAATTTTTCAGCAAAGAGAATTAGAATTATCCATCATTGGGATGTCAGACAATGTGCTATTTGGCTTCAGCAACTAAGTGTCAGCACTCACGATCAGCTTCTTGGATGCCAGAGGTTAAAATTTCCAGCTACAGCTAACAGAAAATTTATTTGGATCGCTCATTTTTCAGGTAAAGGAATGCCAGAGTAGATTCCCAGCTAAAACTGGAGGAAGGTCCACATGCATCTGTAAGACACAGGGTGGCAAGCACTTAGCACCACAGTGAGATTCAGCACATCTGGTTGTCATTTGTAGACAAGGTGTCCTGTTTTCCAGGCTTGTGCCTCCTTCCCATTAGCTGAGAAATGGGAACCAGGTGATGGGGCTGACTCCTTTCCATCCCTAAAGATGGGGCTACTCGCACAGCCGCGCGGGAAGCAGAAAATCTTGAGAAAGGATGGATAGCCCTGCGATTTGTGCTCAGAAGTCAGAATTACGTTCTTTTGAATGGAGACCAAGACACTGAGAAAACATCCACGATCACACAGCCCAGCTCTAGGGCATGGAGAAATCTAGAACCAAGAGGGAACGTGTAAGTGGAGACGCACTTTAGACCTTGCAGGGAATGCATGTCCAATGCTCAGCATAAGAAGACCAAAAAAAAAAAAAAAAAAGTTGCCAGCCTGTTTAGGAAGAGAGCAAGATAAAGAGGTGAAAAGGGAAGAGATATGTTGTTCCAGAAGTGGGACAGAAAATAAACGCAAGTGAGAGAGGAGGTGGAAGACGGGGAAGGATACAGGAGAGAGGGAAACCTTACAGTTTCTTCCCTGGAAATGAGAGATGCCTAAATGAGATGTGTGCACAGAGGGAATCAGATATGCAGGTGTCTAGAAAAACTACAGTGGCAGTGCTTTTTAAGATATAGCTAAATTTCCACTACTAGATGCAATTCTTGTCCCAATATTAAATGTATACCTTCAAGGGGGCAACTAAGAAAATAGTAAAGAATATTAAAAAAGCTTTGCACAATTTGCATACACTGGTCTTTTTTGGATCTAGGGATAGAGAAAACATCTGCATGGGATTACCAGCTGATTTCACTTTCAGGAATGTACCCTAGAAAATTTCTAATCTACAATGCAACATGGTTACAGAGATGCAAGCTATTACTGTAAATTGAGGTGTTTTTAAAAAAGAAACTGCTCATCAGGTTGGGACAGTCACTTGGGAGAAAACCTAGTATTCACAGAAGCTGGATATCTAAGTCCAGGCTGGGAGAGTGGAACAATGAGCAAGTAAATACAGCAGTGAGGCTGGAGCCAGTTAAGGTGGTCTTAAGGCACCGTGAATGGGATATCTCAAAATCTGTAAATATGTAGTTACATAGAGAAATTTCATTAATCAATACCCATTGATTGAGAACTTACAGCATACCAAATATTGTAACACAGTGTTGAGAGGGAAATTTAAATACTAAGGAAAAATTTGATCATCTAACATCTTATCTTCTAGGTTGAGAAAATGTTTCCAACTCATGGCATTATTTCAAAATTTGGGTAAACTGTCTTATGAAAAAAAATCTTATTGCCTGATTCACATGAGAATTGCAAGTAGGCCTACAAAAGCCCTTTGACCAGCACAGTTCCTCTCCTCCTACCCCAGTGCCATTTTTACTTAAGTGGCACCTATGATATGGGAAAGGACATCACACTTTAAAAGATCTGCAGAACTTAGCATATTATAACTAATTTATCAAACATTGCCAGGATATTACTCTCTGTGGGCCACTGTATATTGCGGAAAGTGAGGGAGACAGCTAAGTCCAAAGGTAGTAAATCAGCTCTTAAAGGGGCCCGATGAGCAGAATGAAAGGCAGGTGGGCTAGAGGTGAAAGGTGGGAGAAGGAGATGATGGTCATGATGTAAAAGAGAACTAAAGAACGAAAGTCAAAGTCAGGAAGAGTAAATGTTTGTGGACAAGAGTTCTAGGGCAAGGAAAGAAGGCCCAGGTTGAGGGAGGGAGAGTGTAGAAGGTAACGGGGAGTTAGAAAAGCATTTGTGTTAGCTTATTGTAAACTAAAGGCATGAATTTTACTCGGTCCAGCTGGTTTGCCATCATTGTACCATCAACATGCTGAGGAGCCACACGTTGATATCAAAGCTCTGAGATTTACATTCATATATCAAGTTCCCTACTCCTGCCTGACATCTCTAAGTTTGTCAGGTAGACCTCTCAACTTAACGAGTCCACCACTGAATCCACGCTTTCCACCCAAGATGTGTCTCCTCCACCAGGTAACTGACACTACTATCCGCCCATATTTAGACAAGAAACCAAGAAGTCTTCTCTTCCTACTTTTTTCTTGAAACCCTCTCCATCTAGGCCAACAACAAATCCTTTAATTCTACCTCAAAACCTTTCATCCTTCTCCTTCACTGCTACTATCTTAGTCATCACTCCTTTTGTTCAAACCATCCCCTAACTACTTCCGTTCTCCAACATTGATTAAAACTCTTGGGCCCTGCCTCCTTCTTCAACCCCATGCAGAACAACTCTGTCGGGGACTGAGTTCCATACTGCTTTGGGGCCTCGGGTCCTTTGTACGTGTAGCTTCATCTGCCTAGAATTCTCTGCACAGATCTGATTCCTTCTTGTACAGCTTAAATTTTACATCCTTGGAGTTCTCGCTTTCTAGAGCAGGTATTTACTTGTTATACTCTATCTCAATGCCCAGCTGTTTTCCATTCAAAAATTAACATTTATTTTTATTTACTACTTGTTTTTTACTGTTTTCCTCCTCATCATAAATTCAACTAGGGCAAGAGCTATGTCTTGTTATTTACTTTTGACATTCTAGCACCTGATAGGTGCCTGGAACAGAGAGGCACTCTAATAATTATTCAAAAAGTAAATAATAATAATCCATCTATGACAAAGTCTACTGGGGCCCAGTTCTGCTTATGTGTGTGTGTGTGTTTTTCAACTTTGAACATCTGGGATAATTGTTTCTACCATTACTTTGATCATTTAAACACGACTGCCTCATTACAATTTTCCATCATGGCCCCACATGCTGTCACTGCTCTTACATATTTTACCCATCTGTCTGTCTGTGCAGATGGTAAGTTCTGTAATGGGAAAGACCAAGTTCTTAAATCCATTCACTCATTCAACAAATGGAAGGCAGGCACTTTTCTGGCAGATATGCATGCAGAGGTTTACAAGAGAAGTAAAGTGAGCATGGTTGCCCTCACTTTCATTAATTAATCTGGCGCACATCTTTATATGCCTAGGACTGGGATAGAACAGTGTAAAAAGAGAAATCCCTGTCTTTATGAGCTCACGTTCAGGCATGAACTTGGACACTTCACAATACTTAGTCCTGAACATAGATTTCCTCAATTCATATCTATATATTTAATGTCAAAACATGTTAAGCTGTGAAGAAGTTAGATAATTATGAGTATAAAAAAATTCAGTGCAGTGCTACTTCAGATCATAGAGGAGAGAATGCCAAATTGTGAGGCTGCAAAATAGAGCACAAGACAGCCCTGAAGCTCAGTGCCATGATTCAAAATGGCTTAACCCACTGAAACCACATAAAAATGGCCTGAATGATTTTTCTATCAAACCCACCTTACCAGTTTGAACGAACCGTCTATGCATGGAAATCTGCTCGATGCCTAAGATAATTCATGGGATTCAAGAGAATAAAAAGAATGTCTGGTTGAGAAACAAGGTAAGACAAAGGAAACTGACTAAATCCTAGCTCTGCCCTTCAAGGGCTAGAGTAAGTAACACCACATTTCTGACATGTGATTTCATTCAAGAAGTATTTTAAGTAGTTTAATATGTTGCACTGTCAAATGACAAAGAACATTCCGGATTTAAAAAACAAATAAAAACATGCAGCCTAGCCTCTAGTAGGATTTAAGTCCAACTAAAGACAAAATAGAAGAAAGGCTGTCTGTTGTGACTTAGACTCTACCAATAGGAGATGAGAAAATTCACAGGATTTGAATCTAATTCTTGGATCTGACATCACCAAATGGAGCTCCCTATCATAGCTCCTTTTTGTAATCACCTTCCACAATCTCTGTAGGGAATGCCAAAGTTCTACCTGAATAATATTAGAAGAAGAGGATATTTTTACCTCAAAGAATTTCTCTGTGCTTTCTCAAAGGTCAAAATAAATAGGCTCTAGGCTCAATACATAATACTGAAAGAGAAGAAAAATTTTAAGAATATTTCCACCACCCTCTCACTGAAATATACAATCTGAAGCCTTCAATTATCAAAGTTAGAGAGGTCATTGTGTCCTTTCCTTATTTTATAGATGAGGGGACCAAGATCCCAGAGAGACTGGAGGATTTCCCCAAGGTCACCATGTTAACCAGCAGCACAAGTGAGCTCTGAATTTGGTTACATGAAGCACAACCTCTCCACTCTACCGGAACTGCTGTCTTTCTCATCTCATTCACGCAAGGCCTTCCCAGTTCTCTTGCACCATCTCTTGTCACTCTCTTTCAAACTGCAGGGAGCAGTAACAGGAGCAGAAACTGTGCCCCTGAAGGAGAGGGAGCATGGAGGAACAGGAGTCTCTGTGCAGCCTACCTCTCAGGGCTGGAGCTGGGAAACCAGGACCTGCCACCAAAGTGTGTCCTTGTTCAGGTACTCTGCATGATAGAGGTTGACTGTAAGAACATACAGTTATCTTTGTAATCGTCTGTCTTCAATCCATTAATGCTACGCAATTTTTAAATTAAAGTGAGCTCATTTTTACTTAGTATGACTTGGACATTAAGATGATATTATTAAATATAGAATTCTAACACTCCCCTTCAAAATTAGCACCTACTTATTATCATCTGGCTTCTGTCCCCACCACACTACAAAAACTCTTGTGGTCTCATGAAATCCACAAGGCATATAAACTTCTGAAGAAGCACAGATATCTGCTGTCAAAAGATAGAAGTTACTATAGGAAGACTAAGCCTAAAAGTGACATCTTAATATGTGGAGCAGTGGAGTCTCCATTACATGTCACGCTGTGAACCAACACTCTTCATTTAGACAAATGAATGCTTTGCTAAAATAATTTTGCTTATTATCAGTTCTAAGTTGTGTTATGCAGGTTTGCGCCTTTATTAGAAGAAGAACTGTGCACACTATTAGAAGAAGAACTGTGCACACTATTAAATAATACCAGTTTTTTTGTCAAAATCATGAGATGCAACAAATGGAAAATTATTGCTCCCAATAATAATTGGATTTTCTTCATCCAATTCATGGAATCAAAGTACATTTTTTGAAATTCACTCTGTCAAGGTGACATTATTATGAATGTCATTATTATGAATGTCATTATGACATTATTATGAATGTCAAATGTAAATTCAATTTAAACAGTTTAACATTGTAGATTAAATGGAAATGAATGGAGAAGCCCTACAATTCTGAGGAATACAGATTTGGGGAAACATTCAAAAGGATCATCTATGGAGACCACTTTCATGATGAGTTTCATCATATAAAAATTTTGTAAAAGTTAAATGTTCTGAGAGGAGGCAAACAAGGCAATACCTGTGAAAATATCTGAGCTGATATGGTTACATATTTTCATACTAAAAATTAGAATTGAGAATATTCTCCACTTAGCAGAATTTGTTCAATAGTCAGAAAGAACCTAAAGTAAGTGTAAAGAGTATTTTCTCAATTAAAAGTAGTTTCATCTACAGAGAAGTGTCAGTTAAACAGCGCATTCAAATTGATTATCCATAAAATGCAACTTTGAAGATGACTGCCGGTGATAGTATTAAAAAAAATTAAAAGCCACTATTGAAAAAAAATATATTCTTCAGAAAAACACCAGTGACTCAGTATTAGAGATTGATTCAACTAAGAAATCAATTAATGTATGCAAACTTAAGATTAATTATTCTTATATTATTTTTAATACTTAAATATAAGGAAGGTTTTACTTTTGTTTCAACATATGTGACTATGGTATTTTTATTCTTATACAATGTTTTATTTTTATAAATAATTTTGAATAGGAATATTTTATGGGTCCTTCAAAGTAAGAAAAGCAATTTTGGGATCAATAAAAATATGCCAAAACTATGTAAACTTAATTACTTTTTCAGCCCCTCTAACTCTCAAAATTGTTCTGATTTGGCCTATAAATTTTGCAGTTGCCTGACTATATCACACATGCTATTCAATGTGCCCACCTTGCCCATTCTTTCTTCTCATGTAAACAGCTGGATTCATAGCCCCTAGAAGGGACAGCTCTGTTTACTGCATAAAATCAACCCTAGCTCCCTTTCCCACCCCCAGTTTAGTGGATACCTGTCAGAGGGCTGCCAGGCTTGCCGAGGGCCAACAGAAATCGTTCAAGAGAGGAACCAAGCCTGGTGAGTGTGGCAGAGAACAGTGGAGAGTCACGTATGGTTGCATATGGCTGTGCCACAACAATCACGGTGGTGCCTGAGGTTCTGGGGTTGAGAGTCCACTGACAATGGTTGTTGCCATTACAGACAAACCTTCATGGCAGTGAGGTTCTGGGGCCCCGCAAATCATGAGTCAGTTTAGAATGCTGGTCTGCAGACAAGCAAACTGAGCAGATGTGCAGAAAGAAGCAGAATGTGACCACCTGGAGGCCCACAAAAAGAGACTGAATGTTGACCAGACATCGCATTTTCCAAAGGCCCACATATATTCCCTGTTCTTGGTTTCTGTGAGAATCCTTTGTCTCTTTCAATGACCTTGATTTTTATTTGAGCCCATCTGAGTGGAATGGGTCTTTGCAAACCAAAGTGTGTTTCATTATTTACTTCTCAAGTTCTCTTTGTCTGCTTAGAGTACAATCTTGAGGTTCTAAGGCAGCACTTTTGGAGAGCTATGACTATATTCATTCACTTAGCTGTCTACCTCTCAATCTTTGAGTCTTTAAGGCAAGAACCATTTCAAGTTATCTTTTAGCATGATGCCCAACTTACAGTAGATGCTTAGTTAAATACGTGGCAAGTGAGTATTTATAAAGACCAAGAGTATCTTATTTATCTATATAACTGTCCATTTCATGAATATCTTACTTCCCTTGGAGTTCACTATCATATTCTTTTTTTCCCCATATCACGTTCTTACTTATGCATTTTTAAATTATATTTTGCTTTTCTCTCCCATCATTTATCATGTCCCAATACCAGAAACATTTTGTTTGTATACATATATACTCAAATGAAGTGGGAGTTTCTCTTAGGAGGTTTAACCCAGTAGATGCAACCAATGAATACAACAATTAAACAGCCAACAAATAATAAAACATTAATTAATCAACTAGCACAGAATGGGAGAACTGAAGCATGGCTACAGAGATGTGTAGCAGCCAAAGGAAATCAATATAACAAAGGGAGAAAATCCAATGACTTAACAATGGATTAATAGCTGGTCAGGTCCAAGATTGAATTATATATGCTAGCTACTTTGCTTTAAGCTACCATTTTCCAAAGAAGGCTTACATATTTATTTGGAATGCCATAAACAGTCTCTGGACTATTTGAAGGGTTATTACCACTTGGCTTTTCCATTTCTTTTTTTTTTTTTTTTAAGTTGTAGGAATTTATTGTAAACCTACAGTTGGTTAAGACAGAATTCATGAGAAAAATAGAGAATACTTGAGGAAAGATGTGGAAAATGGACTCTGCAGCCATGCTAAACTAACATTCCTCTAAAACTAATGATTATAGCAAAAAGTCTTCACATTAAAATTCTTGTGTTTTCCCCCAGTTTTTACACAATTACAAAAGAAAAAATAAATGCCCTAAAATCTTAATTATTTTTCCTGTTTTGGACCAAATACTCATTTTCCTCTAAATTTGCTGTCCTATGGAACTTTTTTACACAATAAAATCTTTCAAATGAAAGACTGGGGTTTTAAAAAGAAAAAGACGGATACCTTAAACAGCACAGAGAATGTTCAAAAAAAGGATGATGGGAAAATGGTTTCAGTCACTGATTACTTCACTATCCTTAGATTTCCTCACCCCTCATTCCTCACCAACTCCAATCTACATGATCTTTAAGATCAAGAAAAGGTTTAAATATTTTAAAATAATTTTAAAAAAATAAAAATTCACATTTAAAATGAACACTTATGTTAGGTCACAGGAAAGCATGATGGGAAAACATATCCCATTCCTTTTTTGAGAAATTTTGACCCAGAGTTGCAGAGAGACATGGATCTGTAAAGCACTATGCAGCTACTGTCTAAAAATCAGGAAATCAGTGGCAACTAGATGAACCAAAAAAGATACTATGAATAAAAGTAGTTTTTCCCTAATCTATCTTTAACTTGATCCTGATCAAAGTTCACAGATATTATCTGCATGCAGTCATATTCCTCCTTAATCTAGATTTATACACTACATAAGGGAACACAATGGAACATTTGATTAATTCAAAATAAATTTCATTTTCTCTGAAATAATAGTTTGAGGCAAAGCATTTTATATACAAGGTATAAGTAAGTAATCATCAAAAATCTATACCTCACTTTATATTCAACATTACCAGGTAGAGCAAATATACTGGAGGGAATTTTGCAAACTAACTGTAGATGAGTAACAAGGAAAGGTAGAAAAAGTCCCATTGGAACATAAATGTAACTAAAACGACTCAAAGGAAACTATGAACTGACTATAAATTATTCAACTATCAACCAAGTTTGCTTTTTCAAAATGTGTGATTTGAAACAGCAAACTATGTAATAACAATTACAAATTTCACTAGACCTGCAATTCAATGATTCTGAGCCACACTTGTGAATTCATAGATTATGGCATGGCTCCACTTTGCTGAGCAAAGGACTAAATATAAAACCCGTCCAAATGACATACGAAGGCCCACCTCTTTCCTCCAGCATGGCAGGCTCACCCAAGCAACTACTGGCAGACTGTGCTTATTATCATATTTAAGGACATGCAACTTGAATCATCTCAGTCTCTAAAATCAGAGAACTGGTTCCATGCAGAAGCCCACAATTACTGGGAAAGGAGCAGGGATTAACAATGTTCGTATTATCGACTGTATCTGCAGCAAAGAGCAGCTCTGGCTTCAGTCTATGTATATTTTACCTGTTTTTTCTTGAAAGGAGGATTTTTAAACATGCCATTTTGATCAAATGCATGATCTCCTGAGTCCTTACAGTCTTGAGACAACTCCTATTGACATCTAGATTCCACTTCAAGAAGGGTTTTTGCCACTTTTATTTTTTTTATTTATTTATTTATTTATTTATTTATTTTTTAATTAATTTTTTTATTGACTTTGTAATAATGTTACATTAAAAATATATATATGAGGTCCCATTCATCCCCACCCCCCCACCCCCCCCTCTCCCCCCCCAACAACACTCGTTTCCATCATCATGACACATCCATTGGATTTGGTAAGTACATCTTTGGGCATCTCTGCACCTCATAGACAATGGTCCACATCATGGCCCCCACTCTCCTCCATTCCATCCAGTGGGCCCTATGAGGATTTACAATGTCCGGTGATTACCTCTGAGGCACCATCCAGGGCAGCTCCATGTCCCAAAGACGCCTCCACCTCTCATCTCCTCCTGCCCTTCCCCATACCCATCGTCCACCATGTCCACTTTTCCCAATTCCATGCCACCTCTTCTATGTGGACATTGGATTGGTTGTGTCCATTGCACCTCTATGTCAAGAGGAGGCTCAGATTCCACATGGATGCTGGATGCAGTCCTCCCATTTTCAGTTGTAATCACTCTAGGCTCCATGGTGTGGTGATTGTCCTTCTTCAACTCCATCTTAGCTGAGTGTGGTAAGTCCAATAAATCAGATTGTAGGTGCTGGAGTCTGTTGAGGCTCAGGACCTGGCTATCACATTGTCGGTCCAGAGATTCAAATCCCCTAAATATATCTTAAACCCCCACGTTAACTGCACCTCCAGCACATTAGCATGAAAGACTTATGAAGGGAGATCCCATCTGAGTCCAGATTCATCACACATAAACACCATTTCCAAAGAGGGGCCATCTGTCCTGATAGTTAACCCCATCGGCCATGACCATAACTCTCATGGGTCTCTTTAGCCTTCAAAGGAACCATTATCTGGGGGTTGTATCTGCTTTATCTGTCTCTCTGACTCTGCTCAGTTGTGCATGAGGGCAATCCTTCTGCCAGCCTCCAGACTCTTTTTTAGAAACTCGTAGCCATATAAACTCATTTCTCCTTTCCATTTCCCCCTTACTTTAGGTCAAACAGCATTTTAAAGTCATGGTATTTTATGTAGACATGGATATTCTGCTGATCCGCATTGAACCTTCCGTATAAGGTCCTTTTCCAGTTGCATCATCAGTTGGTATTTGATAGTGGTCCCTCGTTGCCAGGGAGGCTCATCCCCGGGTGTCATGTCCCACGCTGGAGGGAAGGCATTGCATTTACATGCTGAGTTTGTTTTTGCCACTTTTAATGAGAAGAAAGCAGCCATAATGGTGTGAATAACTCAATTTACACCATCCCTTTGATAATTAAAATAGCAGAAAGGCCAAACCATTGAAAATGTGTTTAAATTTATAAAAGAACATTCTGAAAAAGATCTTTAATTTTCCTGAAAAGCATGGGACTGATCACAAGCTGGGAACACTGCTTACCGCCCCTGCCAAAACAGACAAACACAGGGTAATCCTGTAGTGGGAAGATCTGGTATGCGGTTGTAAGTGGTTATTACCTAAGTTTTACGTAGTTATCACATGTCATTTACTCAGAATATTCAGCAAAACATTAATTAAGGAAATGCTTCTAGCAGAGTTTCTCAGAATGGGAATCTCCCATAGAACAGTAATATAGATTCTTAGGCACAATCCTATACTTACTTAGCCAACTGTACTTTTAAAATATTTCCGAAAAGACCTTTAGACAATCAGGCTGGACCAGTTGTCAGTTCTGATTTGGGAACCCCTACCCTCTTCTAGTTACCCCCTCCTACCATTTCACAGCAGGAAATAAAGCCTCAGGGAGAGTATGGTAGAACCAGACCTTGAACCTGGCTTGTCCACCTTCCCCTTGGGGGATCTTCCCAAACCTCCCCAGCCCTAGTTTACAGTAACCTTTTCCATCCAGGGATGTTCAAAAGGGCACTCTGAGGACACAGCACCCACCGCAGAGCCAGTTCAGAGAGCTTTAAAAAATGCACATTATTGAGTTCCACCCATGACTACACTATCAGGGCCTCCTGAATGCGGAATGCGGCCAAGGTTACTCCTGCATCTATTCTTAGTTTGCAAACCCTGTCTAAATCAAGAGGGCGCCTTGATTAATTTGACTTAGAGTTAATTAAGCATTATTTCAAGCAACCCTTTGATTTTAACCTTTGTTGTGGAAAATTGTTTTACACTTTCGGTCCAAATTTTTTCTTAAGTAACTAAATGTAATAATGCTAATGGTGAGTCATTGGATAACAAACATACTTGAACTCTGTGGATCTCACACTATGGGCGCACGTGTGTGGGGATGGTATGTGTGAGTTCTTTTTTAATTGGAGACTGACCTAAGATGGCCAACTACTATCTATCATCACTGTTTCAAATAAACTTAGGAATAAAATAGTCTTCTAAATTAAAAAAAAAAATTACACACCATCCTTATTTTGCTCATTTCACTACCAAGTTGTGAAATAAAAGGTCCTTATGTTACTTTCAAGAATCGCCACTCTAGTTCTGTGCTTCTGAACCTTTTTAGGGGTCATGACTCACTGGATAATGAAAGTTTCTTCATACTCACCAAATGTGCATGCACCTATCCAAAACTTCTAGGCAACTTAGTTAACTCAAGGTTTAAGCCTCATGATTCAGGTTTAGGTGATGGCTACTGGATTGGAATGTGTACTGACTGTAGACTGTTCTGGAAGTTGTTCGTTCATAAAAGTTTCTGGATAACCACTGAAAAATAACCACTTGTTTTTTTTTGGTTGTTTTTTTTTTTTTTTAAGATTAAAAATTATCTGGTATTTGATGATTTTTTTTCTAGAAGGATTACCTCTCTACTGCCATTCTGCTTGGCTTACACTTACACCTTCTGGCCTCAACTGCTAGGAACAAGTTAAAACTGAGGAGTTGCTTTTACATAGCAACTTGCTATATTACTATAGGAATTGTGAATTATCACCAAACTTCCCACTTAAAATATAAGGGAACAGATCTCAAGAGAATACTGCTATTTTACTCTAATAAGTTTGAGGCATTTCCTAATTTTAGTTCTTTTCATTTATTTTAAAGTTGAAAGTTGATTTAGTTAGTCATGTTTAAGCCCAGTAGGGGGAAAGAAAAAGAAAGAATCTCACAGCTTTGCCTTTCAGTTCAGTTTTTAAAATACACAACAAAGAGAAGCAAGTAAGTTTCCGTGGTAGTTTTAGTTCTGCACATGGTTTGTCAGCTCTTAAGAAAACTGTTTTTGTCACTTCCAGCATTCTGTTTCCTCTACCCTCACCCCAATTTATGGCTCCTTACCTCACACCTAGAATGTGGAGATAGTCTGTTAGGAGATTTCTCTACCCACTCAATTTCTTACTATCCCTGGACGTACTACACTTTATAGCCAAATTAATCTCACAGCACTTTTTCAATATGATTGTCCTTCGGTACAAAAACTTACAATCACTCTCCAATTGCCTAAAACTAAATATAACTCATTGATCAGACATTTAAGGCCCCTGAAATTGTGTCAATTCTCTCATTCTTCTAATTTGTCTATCTTCTGCCGACATTCTATTGTTGAAAACGAAGTATGCTTTCAGACTTTCTAGAAAACTTCCTTGAAATATCTCACCCCTTACTCCTGGAATTCTTTGTCAATCTTCAACTAAACAGAATCTATTTCTTAAATCCAAATGTAAATATCAAACTCCTCTAGAAACCACTCCGGTCCCCAAGAGGATGTGATCTCACAATTCTATATAAAATTCAATAATGTGGCACCTGCAGTTCACTGGACTTCCTATAATCCATCTGGTATTGCATTACCAGTGAACTTTTTTTAATTGCCTTGCTTTTTGGTAAAAGCCCATTCATTCATTCACTCAACGCAGGCATTTAGTGATCATCTACTATATGCTAAATACTGGGGATATAAAACTACTTAAGCAACCCTTTGCATAATGATGGTTAAATTGTTATGGTAAAGGCACCCAGTACCTAAAGTGTATTATGGGAAAGTGTTAGGAAGAGTTTTTAATCCAGACAGATGTGTAAGAAGGCCTCCAGAGAAGGGGCCTCTAGACTGAACTGGTATTTGCCTTATGATTAAGTGTAGAAGGAGGATGAGAGTCCAGGAAAAGAGAATGGTTCCACAGGGTCTCAATGTCCACATTAGGATTAATTCCAACCTTATCCTGATAGAATAATCAGCGCTAAAGCTAGTTTTAAAAGGAAAAATATGCTCTAGTTATAAAGCAGTATCAATAAACTAGAAGGAGCATTCATCTAATTGCATGCTTCCTTTAACACTCCAGCAGTGGTAAATTTACCACTTCTAATGAAACTGGGGAAAGTTACAAGGGATGATAATAGCAGAATGAGTTGGTACATAAAGGCAACACATGATAAAGCCTTAATTAGTAAGAATTTGAGTAGGAGGTTCAACTTATAGATGAAGGAACATGTAAAAGCAAAACCAGATGACATTTTGGTTTTATCTGTTTTAAATTGTAGAATGTGCCTGGAATTCAGATTCAAAATCATCCCTCCCCTCAAGCCCAATGTATAAATACCATAAAGGGAAAAATCAACCTTTAGAAAGACAAATTTAAAGCATGAGATCATTTAATATTTAAGCAACATGAAATTGTGTTCATTTAATTTCTGAGGCAGTAAAATACTCTAGTACTTTTTGGAATGATCTCTAAGAAAACCTGAAGCTAACCAAACCATGCCAGATGGATTCCAGTAAACCGAGAATTTCACTCACAGGCAATTAAGAGCTTTTGGTCAAAAGGACTCAGGGTGACAGGGAGAAGCAAGAGAGAAACAAAGAACAAGAAATGACAAAAACAATCAAAGAGACTGTAACAATTTGGTATTGTTTATGAATTCCAAAAATAGACATTGGATTATGTTTGTGAACTGGTTTGTTCCTCTGGGAATATTAGACTGGATTGGATTCAGAGGCTTCACTTTTACTTGATTAAATAATGATTAAGGCTTTGATTGGGCCATGTCAGTAGGACCAAGGGGGACTCACAGAGAAAATGACAGGGCAGAATAGTTAGAGTTTTGATCTGGAGCCTGGAAAGTAAACACTCAGAGAAGCAGATGTGTGAGGAAAGAGAAGGCTCCACTAGACACAACAGAGGCCCCGAGAAGAGACACGAGCCATTCGCCCAAGAGTCTACAGCTAACCTTGTGGAGAGAGCAGAGCAGAGCAGCTGAGCCGGGAGAGACACGAGCCCCTTGAAGAGATGAGACTTATGCCAGCCTATAGCTGATACTAGAAGAAGCTGGGACCATGGCACCTCAAGAGGAAGAGGAAGCCTGAACCCTCACAGACGTTGGCACCATCTTGCTCCAAACTGACTTTGGTGACGGAAGTAACTTATGCTTTATGGCCTGGTAACTGTGAACTTCTACCCCAAATACATACATTTTACAAAACTCAACAGATTTCTGGTATTTTGCATCAGCACCCTTTTGGCTGACTAACATAGGAAGCTTCAGGTTTGGTCTGATTCAGGTGACATGCCACGTACTGAAAAATACTAATCCTTCAAGGATTTCAGCACTGCAATTGTATCAGGGCTAAGCAAGGGATGGAAACAGACCTGGTATTCTGCAGGGCATAGAAATGAGGACATCCTGAAACAGCGGAGCACGCCTCCCTAACCCTGGGCTCTTGGTAAGACTGTTCTCATGAGCATCTGGGGCTACGAGCTTGATCTTTGGACTCAAGACAGACCAGGATTGAATCCCAGCTCCAGCCCTTTTATGTTGTGTGATAATCCCCCTGGATATATTTGCCCCATCTGTAAAAAGGAGATAACCTACTTCAGAGGGTTTGTTGGGAGACATGGCTCTCATCCAAATAAAGAAATAGAGTACTTTGCATAGTGCCTGACTCCCAATGACAGCTGCTGTGATGAATCATTAAGGAATTACCCCAATACTTGAAAAGGATGTTCAAGTATTTTAGTTTCTCCTCCCCCATTTGGCCAATGCATCTCTTCACACTAGCTTAGGAGGGCCACTTGTTCTTTAAAAGAACTTCATTAGGAATTGATTCAGCCTCTGGCCAAAAAAACCAGTCCCCACAGTGTAAGGCCATATTGCTCTGGTAGTGCCTGGTCACAAACGAAGCAGGAAGAGCCGTAGAGAGCAGTAAGGCTGAGAGGTCTGGAGCTTTGAACGCCCCACCCCATCCGCAGGCCCTGGCTGCTCCCACTGCTTCTATTTCTTCCCAGCCTGGATGTAAAGGGTGCTGTTAAAATGGGGTGTTGTTCCCTGGGAAGACTCTTCAGGACCCTGGAAACCTCAAATGAATGAGCCATGGATGAAAGGCAGACTGGACTCATTTGCAAAGTTCAAGGTCATCATTCCTTTCTCTTGCTTTTTACCTCTAAAAGCAAAAAGTTATTAATTCTGTCACAAGCCTAAAAACAGAATTCTCCTTATCCAGGTCTTCATGGAGTGGAGTTAGACACACAGGCAGCAATTTTTGTTGTTGTTGTTTTGTTGTATTTTTTTCCCTAGCAGATCCGTTGCCTATGCTTAAATTCTCTTGTTAAATCGCTCTGTTTTATAGCTAATCACATTTTTATAGCAGGCAAGAAGCACTCTACAAGGTCCTTGCTGAGCTGTTCCTGTAAATCAAAACCTTACTCTGCTGTTCTTCTAGCTGGCAGTGGAGTACGGTTTGTTTTACCATTTATGGTTGTAAAGTCTATCCAGATTTTTTTTTTGTTCCCTTTAGCTTTTTGGGTTTTTTTCCCCCACTCAACCCCCTCCTCTCCTACTGCCTTAAAAAACGTATACTCCAGGCTTAGTGAAAACACACATGAATAGATTATTTCATTCTCTACCACAGTACATTAATAAAGGTGGTAAATTGACCGAGAACGCCTGGATTTACGCTTCTGTGTCCCAAAATCTGTTCCTCGAGGGCAGGCTGGAGCTATTTGAGAGCACATGATCTGCTGGGCTCCTGGAGGCTGGCTTACAGGGTCTGTTCAAGGAAAGTATTAAAACACTTTATAGTAAAATATATTTATTCAGGGGTCAGGACCCTAACAAGCATTGTGTCTTCTTAGGCCACTGACACCTCGGTGTTGTCCTTTACCTTCCTTGTCTATGTTAGGTTGGGGACAATGGGAGCCCAGATTTTTAACCCTTAATCACCAAGGTGAAGGACTTCGGGCATCAAATACCCAATCTGTACTAACACGTGTTAAAAACTATCCTATCTATTTTGCTAGTTACAGTGAAAGGGAAGAAGGTTTATGAAAAGTAAAGACCTGTACCTATGGCAGGGAGAAACTCTTGAAATAACAAGTCAAATGCCAGCGAGAGGATAAGGAATATAGATCCCATCCTTTATTTCCAACAAAAAAAATTCTCTGGGGCCCCAGGTGGGACCTGTGGGAATAAGAGAGGGGATGATGGCCAGATGGCTTTGGGCTGTCCGTAATTTCTACAGCTGGTGGGAGCCACTGCTGTCCACTGGCTCCAGGTTGAAATCCCAGGTGGCCCAGCTCACCAGACACAAACAGATGCTTTCTGCCCTCAATAAAGTACCTCCTTCCAAAGTAAAACTCCACAAGAAGTAGAAAATTCTACTTCTCCCAGGGACGCATACATTTCCTCTGACCAAACCAGGCACCCAGCAAAGTCAAAAAGGCATCATAAAGGTGGGTACTTGTATTAGACAGTCAAAGGGGTGCTGGTGCAAAATACCAAAAATTGGTTGGTTTTCATAAAGGGTATTTATTCGGGGGAGGAGCTTACAGATACCAGGCCATAAAGCATAAGTTACTTCCCTTACCAAAGTCTATTTTCACGTGTTGGAGCAAGATGGCTACCAACATCTGCCAGGGTTCAGGTTTCCTGGGTTCCTCTCTTCCCATGTGTTACTTCTTTCTGGGTCCAGGTCCACTGTTTTCTCCACAAGGTCAGCTGAAGACTATGAGGCTCTCTAGGCTTTGCCTCTCTCCACAAGATCAGCTGTAGACTGTCAGGCAAACAGCTCTGTCTCTCTCCCTGGGGCTTCTGCTGTGTCTAAGGATCCATCTCGATTCCTCTGTATTCTTCTCCTAGCTCAGGTCCTCTCTTCCTGGGCTTGCTTCTCTTTCCTTTGTGTGCTTACTTCCCAGGGTTCCAGCTCAAGACTCCAGCATCAAACTCCAAATCAAAACTCCCACATAAAAATCCCTCCAACTCTTTCCTTTGCCATGTCTTTTACTTGAGAGTCCCCACCCACCAAGGGGCAGGGACTCAACACCCTACTGACATGGCCTAATCAAAGCCCTAATCATAATTTAATCACACCCATTTACAGACCAGTTTACAAACATAATCCAATATCTATTTTTGGAATTCATAACTATATCAAACTGCTACAGTACAACATTGTTACTTCTGGTCCTAATGGAGATCACTGGCTTTTTTTAAAGCTGTACTGGTTCTGATGACCAAGACATGACTCAAACTTGACTAAGCAGAAAGGGAACAAGAAGTTGCTTTTAGAAAGGAAGGGTGGTGAGTGACAGAACTGACAGAGAAGCAGGAGCAACCAGTGCCTCAGAGACTGGAGCTGGTCAACTCTCTCTCACTTGCTTATTCCTCATCTATCCTATGAATTCTGCTTTCCAGCCTCATTCCTTCTCACTTATCTCAGGAAACTTGATGCTGGCACCACCAGTTGAGCAATTCCAGCAAAAACTGTTTGACATACAACTCCTGGGAAGGATTTTGGAGCACCTCAGGGCACATGCACAACCATTGGAACAAATTTCCTTGTAGAGGATGGGTTTTGTGGACAAGACCTCCATCAGGTCTCCACTTCTGTGGTGGGGAGAAAAACAAAAAAATTCATTATCAGAAGAAATGGAATGGAAAGTTCATTGTCTGCTCCAGGGATCTACTGGAACAGGAAGTCAGGTGAACAATGCCATGATATTTACCTCAGAGAGAGAAGCCAGGTGGCAAGGACAAAACTTAAATGGATGGCTCTTTACACATCACTAGAGGTAGATAAGGTATGGGCTAAGGTCCTTTGCAGATTCAAATGGGGAGAGTGGGTGGCAGTCCACTTTGTTAGAAAGGTCCACTCCTTATAGCCCAGCCATTTCCTGCTAACTCTATAGATAATAACTAGTGTGTACAGTATTATTAGGCACCAAGCACTGTTTTCAGTATTTTAAATGTATTAACTCAGTTAATTCTCATCTCATCTCTGTTATCTCCATTTTACTCATGAGGAAACTGCAGCAAGGAGAAGTTAAGTGGTTGAAGGATTTCCCAACTAGGAATGGTAGCAAACCTGGATTCCAATCCAAGCAGCATGACCCGAGGGGTCACACTTTTACCCACCACATTCTGAAGCTCAGGCTTTCCATTGTGTCCAGCATGGTATCTGTGGTAGCCATTGTGGAACTTTTCAGAACATAAGATCTGCTTGATCTCACATCAACCTTATCTGATCACAGCTTACTTTTCATTAAGACACCTAAATCACCCATCTTTAATCTGAGTGTATATTTTAAAATCCAAACTCAGTGATGTGGGGAATCCCTCTGGATCTACTTCCTCCTTGAAGATGCCATTTATTTCCCAGACTTTCCATTTTTCCATCGACCTCCTCCCAGGTGATGACAGAATGAAAAGGAATTCTTTAGATTTCCTTGGATCAGTCTAAGATAAGTGGGCCAAAGAAAAACCTGTAAGTAACCCTAAAACTCCACGTAAATCACAATGCAGCTAGCCTCCAAGAGGCCATCTCCCTCCTGTGATGGCACTTGGTGCTTCAACACATTCAAAAGAAGGAAGGAGGCAAAAGGAAACAACCGTCAGAAGGAAACCCTGAAAACATATTCTGCCACAGAAGAAAATAAGCAGCACCTATGTCTTCCTGGGTTGAAGTAAGTTCCAAAGAAATAGGAGGCTGAACTTATAAGGTATTCATGACAGGAAAGGAATTATGGAAGAAATGGAAAAGCAAAATGAAATCAGGTGAGCATTTTTCAGGAAAGATTTAGGGAAGCAACAGGAATAAGGGTCCTGTTCCCTTGTTATAGGTCATAGTAGGAAAAGGTCATAGTAGGAAAATGAGACCTCACTGTGGTTTACAAATGTGCAAAATATCAAATCTGTTTATAATTTTCCCTGGAGAAGCAAATAATACCAGCTGATGATGCTTCACAGGTGAGTTGTTCCACCCAATGCTAGGCCAACCCAAGATATATCTCCCATTTTTATGTCCTAAAGACAGGAGGATGGGAAAACCTGCCCTAAAATGGTGCTGGGCGTTCCAAAAGCTCCAAATAGACAATAAAGGAAGTGGCTGTGCCTCCCTGCCAGACTACCTTCCTGGGTACCTGGTGCCAGGAACAGGGTGACATGGTCATCTAGGAAAGCTCAGCTAGAAGGATGAGGATATCAAGCATATCAAGTCAAAATGAGGAGGGAATCTTTTTCCATAACTTACTAGCAGAAGAGGGTCAACAAACTCAGACTCCCCTATAACACTCCATGCATAGGAAGCCCCTCTCGTTCTCCTGAAAACACTTCATCTAGTGTTACAATTGCAGCAAATAGTCAGGGGCCCTGCCATTTACAAATTAAAAGAACTCAGTGATACCTCCTCAAGATTGTCTTGATATTAACCACAAGAATGTGAAGAAGAGTATACTTTTCTTATCACTGAGCAAATGGGGTGGTTTCCCAACTGTGTATTATTGTCTTTTAATTGAGTTGGGTTTTGGTTATACCCAAGAGACTGATTATTTAGAGTAATTTAAAGTTTTCAAAGTCAGAAAGCAAAATCTTCTTCCCCAATGTGAAGAAAATGTCCTATTACTTAGCTCATCTGTTTAAAAAATATATAAAGAATTTTCCCACATGATGAAGATAGTGAAAAAGGCCAGAACTATTGGGTTAGAGCAGTGCTTCTCAAATGGAGACAATTTTGCATGCAACCACCCTCAATGGAGACATTTTTGGTCATCACATCTTGGGGCATACACCTGGTTCTAGCGGGTAGAGACCAGGGATGCTGCTAAACATCCTACAATGCACAGGGCAGTCCCCCAAAACAAAGAAACATCTCAACTAAAATGTCAACAGTGCTGAGGCAGAGAAAGCCTGGTCCAGATAACACTTGGATTCAGCTCTATGCATTAACCAGCTGAGTTGATTCTTAGGTGTCAAGTCACTTAAATTCCCTGAAACAATTTCCTCATCTGCAAAATTGAGGAAAGAACGCTGTGAGCTATTTCAATGCATCTACTTCTTCTACCATGACCGCTTTTACTAGCTTGTCTTTATTGAGCACTTATGATGTGATAGGTGCTATTCTAAGTGTTTTTATCTCAGTCAATCAGCACAAATACCTTATGAGAGGCAGCTATTATTTCTCCATTTTGCAGATGAGAAATATGAACTTGGCCAAGATCAAGAGCTAATAAGCTGAGGAAAACAGGACCTGGAAGCTAATACGGAAGCAAAAGGTGGAAGCTACTATCAGAAGCTGCATTACTGTTATTAATCTTAGAAGCTTAACATAAGATGTAAAACTCAGTGAAAAGGATGTTCCAATAATCTCTGGATCAAGATCTATGGAGCAAAGGAGACAGAAATCCCTCATCAAGCAATATCTTTTCCTCTCAATTGTTCCTCTTACCCCACTGGAGAATACCCCCTGATGAATTTTCCTTTAAAAAAAAGAGAGAAATATCAACCTGAGGACAAGAAACAACCATCATCATATTTAGAAGATCCGAGAAAAGAATAAAGCCAGAGAGCGAGGACGGGGGTGGGGATAAGTGTCCCAAGGTCAGTGTGAGATTCAAGCCAGTAGCAATAGCATCAGTTCCAGTGCTCCCACCTTTCAATGGAGGGGTGTGCAAAGGAGGAGGAGGGCAGTGGTGATGTTCTCCACCTGGCCCTGCTACCTCCAGCTCGGATGGAGGAAAAGACCTGATCCGTGGCTCTGTCCTGGTCATGTTAGGGATCAACAGGACTAGGCAGTCATGAGCAATGACCACATGTGGATTCCAGAAGAGGGCTTCTCTCCCGGTCTCTGTTGCAGTTCTTCCCAGGTGGGCCCTATACACAGTTAAGGGCCCAGATGCAGGGCCATCTGATGCCGGGTGCTGTTAGAAGCAGTGTTGTCATCTTGCTGATGATGAGAAACCTTCAGCCTCAGAAACACTAAACTAGTCCTCAAGGTCACCATGCAAGTTTCCTCGAGTAGGACACTTACAGAGAGAGGCAGATTTACAGGGAGAGCCCTGGGGTAGAGATTGGGGAGTCCCTATGTGAGACTTTGCCCATAGCAAAGCCTCTGACTGAAGGTAGCAGGGTAGGAGGAGTGAGGTGGAGGCGGGGGGTATACGGAACCTCTTATGTTTTTTAATCTAACATTTTTTGAGAAAAATACAATTTACAAAAATGATGGGGCTGGGGGAGTGGGGGGGTGGGTTATATGGGAACCTCTTTTTTTTTAATATATAATTTTTTTATTTTTAATATTTTTTTAAAAAAATTTTCTCTCCCCTTCCCTTCCCCTACCCCCACCCCTGTTGTCTGCTCTCTGTGTCCATTCGCTGTGTGTTCTTCTGTGTCCGCTTGGATTCTTGTCAGCGACACTGGGAACCTGTGTCTCTTTTTGTTGTTGTTGCATCATCTTGCTGCGTCAGCTCTCCATGTGTGTGGCACCACTCCTGGGTGGGCTGCACTTTTTTTGCGCGGGGCAACTCTCCTTACGGGGCACACTCCTTACACTTGGGGCTCCCCTATGTGGGGGACACCCCTGCGTGGCAGGGCACTCCTTGTGCGCATTAGCACTGCCTATGGGCAAGCTCACCACACGGGTCAGGAGACCCTGGGTTTGAACCGTGGACCTCCCATGTGGTAGGCGGACACCCTATCAGTTGAACCAAATCTTCTTCCCTCTTAAGTTTTTTAATGTAACATTCCTTGTGATCTATTAACTTTAATTTTAAAATAAATAAACATTATTTATATTTCTTAAATATTATCTAATATTTATTTATTTTTGTAAAATAAATAAATAAATAAGGTTTAGTTATCGGACCTACACAAGTTTGAATGCTGGTTCCCAACTACAAGCATGTTTTGACTCTCATTTAAGCAAGCCTCACTTTTCTAAGTGGGAGGAGGGATCTTCCCAGTAGAATTGGGAAAATATGACCTATCACTTCCTGGCTAAAAATTACCATTATACATAGCAGTAGATTAATGGCTCTTGGACCCCATCAGACCTAACACTCCTGTTTTGCAACAAACACTTGGTAGTCGTGATGGTGGTTCAAAGCTGTACTTACCTGAGCAAAACATGTTTTTAAACTTACTCTATTCCTGTGGGGGTGAACCCATTGCAAATATGACTTTTTGATGACGTTACTTCAGTTAAGGTGTGGTCCACCTCAACCAGAACAGGTCTAAATCTTATTACTGGAGTTCTTTATAAACGGAGTGAAATTCAGACACACAAAGAGAGAAAGTCACAGGAAGCCAGCAGCTGGGCATCTATGGAACCAGAAGAAAAGGGAGAGACCAGGGGGTGCTGCCATGTGGCTGTCCATGTGACAGAGGCACCAAGAAGCACAGGCAGCCAGGCCTAGATGCCAATTTTGGGGAAGAAAACATCATCTTGATGATGCCTTGAGTAGGAATTTCTTTCAGCCTTAAAACTGTGAGCAAATAAATTCCCCATGTTTAACCCAACCCATCTCATGGTATTTGCTTGGTAGCTAGGCACCTAAAACACTGTCCCGTCCCCATCCCAAAATGACATTCATGGCTATTAGCCTACATACCTAATTTCAAAAGAAATAATATAATGCCTTGATTATGTAAAAAAGAGAAACTGAAAAAATAATTTATACAAAATTGTTAAACATTTAAATACATAATTGGCCAGGCTCTTCGACCCAAGGAAAAACAATAACTAATTGCATGCTCCACCTTGAACGTAACAGTTGCAAAGGCAGATCCCTGTGGGAGGAGCTGGTACTGTTAGGCCACAAGCAGCACTGAGATGTGACTGCCTGAGGAAGTTAGAAACTCCTGGGAAGGTTCTGACCCCAGCTATTACCATCCCTCAAAGAATACAGTAGTTTGATTATGAAAAAATTCAGGGTATATTCAATACGTGCAGAAAATAATTTATGTTTACATAGATATGGGAGTTAGAGGCTAAGCCCAAATAATTATTCATAGATGCTTATTAAAACCTAAAGTGTTCAGTGCGCTCTGAGGTCACATGGACGTGAATATGTCTTCATTGTCTTCATTATGCTAGACACTCCTGCCTGCTCGTATGTCATTTAGCAGTCCTGCCTGGCATCGCCTGTATTCCAGTAGCGCTTGCACAACCATTTTGATAATCCAAAACATGCCCACAAGGTTGACCCAAATACCTGCTTGTGAGTGGTGCACACCAGTTAAGAATCATTTCTCTTGGCAAATGGAAGTACCGCTACTATAAAAAATAAGAGTTCCAACAGTTTCAGGAAAGAAGAACTATCCATTCTCTTCTCATACTACATTAGCTGCATTAAAAATGGGTACTAATTGGTAAAACAAGCACGTCTGCAAAGGGGCATGAAGGAAGGCAG
This sequence comes from Dasypus novemcinctus, assembly GCF_030445035.2. Taxonomy (NCBI): domain Eukaryota; kingdom Metazoa; phylum Chordata; class Mammalia; order Cingulata; family Dasypodidae; genus Dasypus; species Dasypus novemcinctus. Next base: position 16,603,485 of record NC_080674.1, on the reverse strand, counting down.
CTCTAAGGGGGAATGAGCCACTAGCCCTGGTCTTAGGGCACTTTCTTTGCCGTAATTTGGATTCCCTGCGATAACTACTAGGATATGAAGAGTTAAGCTCAGCAAGTCTGAAAATGAAAAGGCAGTAGTTCTACTCAGGGCTGTTGAATTACAATCAGCGGTATGGATCGCTGAGGATTTCCCAAATATAAGGTTTCCTGTAAAGGGGTTTTGTTATTATTATAACACCTATTCTAATCCAGGGTGGCCTTGGCTTGTGGTTCTCTTGAATGTTTCCACTTGCAGGGACTTTAATGGGAGAAAGAGAGAATTTCATTATGAGACTCGCGAATGTGGTATTCTAATTCATTCAACAAACATGGAAGATCCAAACCACGCCAGGATTTGAGTTCTGGATGTGGGGACAGGTTTACTTGGAATACTACATAGACACTCAACCCACATGCCTGGTTTTAGAATTTCTCTGGCCCAAGGTAGAGATAGTTTTGATCTAATCTTAATTAGCCTAGGCCTAAGGTTTGACAATCAGGACACCAGGCTTGAAGCTCCAGTGGGTGGCCACATGGCTCTTCGTTCAATGGTCCAATCCATTAAACGTTAACTTCGTCACAGTTTCCAAATGTTTTTCCTTCCAAAAAGTTACATTTTCAAGCATCACTGCACTTCCAAGCTATTAAAAATCCAGTAACTAAGATACAGTTCCAAAAAAGTCAATTTCACCTTCTAAATTACATTAAAAATTATATAAATTGAGGTTTTCCTAGTTCTATATTTTTAAAGCTTGGATAAAATGCAACAATTAAAATAATATCCCTAAGGGTCAATATACTTTGACCATTGCTATACAGGGAGAGATTTGGAGAGGAGAAGGAACGCAAGTGGAGTAGAAACAAGATCCCCAAGCCTGACAATAGGGCTTCCCAACTATATGGATAATTTAGTTAGTGGGATTACTTCCATGGAGGTGTTGTTTAGTTAGATATTGGGCCTCTGTAGTGTGATGCTGCTAGAAGATATTTTATGTGCTGTCAAAATCAATGAACAATAGTTAATTATGAATTTTATGATCTTTATCCAGAGTAGAATATGAGGCTTTAAACTTAGTTCTTTATGATCTTGAAGGAATTAATGAAGAGTTGACCTCATCTGCGTGTCAAGGTCAAAGCAACAAGTCCGTGAAAAACTGCCCAAGTTCCCAAGAGCTTGGAGCATACAGGTGAACCACTGGCCAAAGCTAGTTCAGGTGCTAACTAGATATATTTAGAGCTAGCATCCAACACAGGTTTTTGTACATTCCCATAGACCCCACATAAGAGCATTTCTAGAAAACTACACTATCCAGTCACTATTCATTGGCAAAGAGACCAACAAGATCGTTGTTAAAAACTTTTTTTCCCCTGGTAGGGTTTTTGTATATTTACACATCTGCTCTGCTTTCAGCTAGCTCACTCTGAAAATCAGCTTGGTGACTGCAAATTTGAGATGATGTCATAGTAAGATATAATAAATTTTAATGCAGTACATGCCATAATAATAACTATACTTATTGAGTGCTTCTTATATGCCAAGCATAGTGCTAAGCTCTATTCATATATTACCTCATCAGATCCAGGTAACAACACTGGGAGGAAGGTATTACACCCCCACTCTCTAGATTAGGACATTGAGGCTCAGAGCAGTTGAGTGATGTGCCCAAGATCATAAGGTAAATAGCAGAATTGGGATTTGAACCCAAGTCTGTCTTAAAGCCTTTACTTTACTTTGCTTTCTGTCTCCCATGTGGCTTATGTTTTGTCAGCATTGTAGAAATAGGTGGAATATTCAATTATCCATCCTCTCCACACATAAACATTTCCTCTCAACATCTAGACTATAATGGATGCCATTCCCTTCACCTGAAATATTTTCCCCAGGTCTTTCAGGTAAAGTTCTTCCCAACTTTTTCTCTGAGATGCTATTATTTTCTTCTCTGACACATAATCTCGAGACCATTTCTACTCTATTTCAGTAATAACTGTTGCTTCCAAATCTTTTTTCATTCTCACTGTACACAAATCCTGTATCTCGTAAGTATTTATAAGATGCACACGTGCATTTTAGGCTGCTATGGCATTAGAGTTTATAGTCACACTATGAACATTTATGAATTTGGAAAGTCATTTCCTCAACTGCCTTCAGCACTTTTATTGTTTGCACTCAAGAGGCAAGCTTGGTTTGTTGTTCTTGAAGATACACGTCTGCCTGGATCTACACAGCTTTCACATGCAGTGCTGGGTAAGCTGCATCTTATTTACTAAGTGTCACAACCAACAGAAAAAAAAACTTTACTTAGAGAAGTATGTAGCCCTACAAATAGGACATTTGAAGAATTTAGCAAATTTTTCCCCAACAACATAGTGGCAACTTCCACCTTAACTATCACATATTTCTTGACATTACCTTGTATATTAGTCAGGGTTCTCTAGGCAAACAGGAGATATCTGTCAATAGCAAGAGATTTTATCAGTCTCTTGCGTGACCACAGGGATGCACAAGTCCAGGTTCCGCAGGCAGGCTGCAACCAGGGATTCCAATGAAAGTCCAGTGAAGGTCCTTGATGAGTTCTGGAAGACACTGGCTGTCCAAAGATGAGCTGGAAAATTCTCTCAATGCTGGAATCACTTTCCTATTAAGACATTCAGCTGATTGGATAAAGCATCACTCATTGCTGGTAGCAATCACCCTGACTGATGTAATTGTAATCAGCTATCTATGATTTACCACTGCAGTAAAGTCAATGGTGACTAAAGTCCGTAAATGCCCTTGTATTACAGTTAGTGCAGTGCTTGCGTGACCAAACAACTGGGCACAATTACTTGGCCGACACAATAGTCTAACCATCTCACCTTGTAAGCTTTCTGAAGGCAGAAATGACTTCTCATTCTTCTTTAACTTCCCATCAAGCATAATAAATCATGATGCTCCTGCATTCATCCATTCACTCACTCATTCATTCATTCATTCAACGAAAGCTCTGATTAAGTGCCAGGCAGCCTGATGTAAACAGAGGTATAGACATGGTGGTGAGCAAGACAATCCTGTCTTCACGGAGCTCATAGCACGGTGCCTTCTACACGAGGTGCTGCTGACTGTACAGAGAGGATAAAGAAGGACAGGATGCTAGTTAGGACTTGGAAAGATCTGAGGTCCTCTGATACAGCCTCCACATCTGATACTTGAGGTCACTGAGCACTAGAGAGCTGAACTGGCTTGCTAGAGGTTAAACAGCATGTCAGTGGCATAGGGTAAAATAGAATACATATCTTCCAATCAAGAGTTCTTCTTCCATAGAATGAAAAATAGAAATCATATGAAACACATTTGGGTGGTAAGGAAAAAGGAACATCTAACTTTTCCACCCTCCATTTGCAAATCCTTCAGTAGATTCCTTTAGCCAAAGATTATTTCCAAATTCCTCACTATGATCTCGCTGCCGACTACTTTTCCAACTTGGTGTCCAAACTAGTGTCTCCATTTTGTCTATGGCCATCTGCTACTTCCCGGATAACCCTAGCTCTCTCACTCATTCACAGTTCATCCAACAGAAACCCCATGCTGGTGGTGATGCCAGGAACAGAGACAAAATTCTTGACATGCAGGAAGCTCACATTCTAATGGGACTACCATTAGAATGTTGTCTCAGTCTTCTCTAAATATCAGTTTCCTATCACTGCTATAACCAGCTACTGTGAACTTAGTGGTTTGACACAACCCACTCTGTCTCATGGAGTTCTGGAAGTCAGAAGTCCAAAACGTGTCTTATGGAGCAAAAATCAAGGTATATTATTTCTGGAGGCTCTAGGAGAGAATCTGTTTCCTTGCATTTTTCAGCTTCTAGATGCTGCCGGCATTCATTTACTTGTGGTCCCTTGCTCCATCTTCAAAACCAGCAGTGTAGCATCTTTAAATCTCTTTCTGACTTGGACTGCTGCTTCCACCATCACCTCTCCTTGTCTGACTCTGGCTCTCCTGCCTGCCTCTTATAAGGACCAGTTAATCCAGAAATAATCTCTCCATCACAAAATCTTTAAATCAAATCTGCAAAATCCACTTTGCCATGTAAGAGAACATATTCACAGTTCCAAGAAAAGAAGAGAGACATTTTGAAAGATTTTGTATTCTACCTACCATATTCTTTATGTTGCTATTGCTTAGTATTTTTCCTAAATCTCCTCCCTATCTCTCTGCCTGGAATACTCCTATTTATCCTTTAATACCCAGCTAATACCCCACCTACCATTACCTGGTCCATACTCTGCCCAGTTAAACAAATCACTTACCTATTCCCTATAATAACTTGTATATACCTTTTTCACAGCATGTATCATAGTAAAACATAATTTATCTTTCTCTCCTACCCGACCTTAAGTTTATTGAGAGTGGGTACGAATTTATTTCATATGTTCCCATAATTTAGCACAGTGCTTTATGAGGACTAAACTGGCAATAATTGAGAAGTGAATGTATGGACAGAAAGAGGGATGGATGGGTGGATAGATGGCATGGATCAATGGCAGCAAATTACAATTAGAATTAAAAATATGTTGCAAGTTGTCTAAATAATTATCCATATCAATGTGGGAAAATTATGGAAATATTTTAATTTTTCACCATTTCAAATTTTAAGAGTTTTGTGTTTTTAAAAATTATACCATAAAAGCCTTTCAGCAGCATTACAAGGTCTTTATATTACATACCAAGAAAACTGCAGTTAAAGGAAGTTAAGAGATCCAAACTTGCAAGAAGCTGAAAGAAAGGATATAATCCAACTTTTGACCTTTGAACTGCAAAACATTCATTAAAGAGTAGGATTATGAGACAATTGTGTGTTCTACCTTGTTTTCCTGAAGACAAGCTTCATGTATCTAGGTTTAAAAGCACTTAGCTTTCTTAAAATTCATGTCTCCCACTGCCTGTACTTTCATGGAGGGAATGTCACTTGTCATTTTTATGGCCACTCTTTCATAACTAAGCTTTGAAGAGGTCTTCCGCTGTGAACCAAATTTTTTTACTTCCCAAATACATTAAAATTTCCACCCTCTTTATGGCATCCCATAATACACAGTTTATATCCCCTTTAAAGAGGAGGTCGCTCATGGGACCTGTGGCAGATGCATGTATCAGGAGGCCGGGTGGCCTTGGAGGAAATGCCTGTGGAGTCCAGCCCTGCGGGTGAGAGAGAGCATGGACCTGGCAGGGTTATGCAGTCCCCTGAAGTTGACCTTGGCCCCAGTTCCACTCTGTCTAGCCCAGCCTCACTTTCACATACAATTCCTGGAATAAAGCCACATGCCCAGGTACAGTCACAACATTTTAATAAATACATTCCTAACTGATTAATTAAAGCTAGCAATGAATAATTCTTTGTGACTTGAGGGCTTAAAAAAAAAACACAAAAAACAAGTTTTAGATCTTCAAAGACTACCGTTTGTTGCCCTTAAGCAGTGGTTTATTAATTCTACATCTGAAAAGGAAACTTCCTGTGGTTCAAATGAATTAACAATACACCTTCACCTTTTACCTTTTTATTCCATTGTACAACCTGCTCTTGGATTTAGTAGACATTACAGAAGGTAAAATTATGGCTCAAGTTCATTTATTATGATATTGGACACTGCCTAAGGCTCAAAATTGGAAAAATGAAACCAGGTGATTCCATATGCTCAAGCTTTCTTTGACTGCTGTCTTCCACAAACAGAAACTCTCCAACAGCAAAGTGTTTTTCCAGTGTCTGATACAAACTGAAGAGTTTCCAATCAGACATAAACATTTTTGAAGCCAGGGGGTAACAGACTGTATCCATCAGTTAGATGTAAGCTGCACAAACAAGTAGTTATTAAACAGCGTTCCTCTTAACAAAGAGCCATTTGGTAGCTCTGTCCAGGAAATGTGCTATCATGTTCTTGGGCATCAACTACCCCATGATAAAAACAATTGGATTTTCTCAACTGGATATAAACATTTTAAAACAATGTACCATAAAAAGAAGGTCTCCATAAGATGATATCTTAGGTAGAAGTGAAAGTGGCAAAGGTTTTGTTTTCCTTCTGGTACATGGTAAGACTACATTTCCCAGCTTTCCTGGGAGTTAAGTCGGGGTCATCTGATTAGGATCTGGCCAACAGTCCTGCACAGAGGTGACAGAGTGCTCTTCATAGCTCCTGATGAACTCCAGCAGGGACCTGCTTGCTCACTCTTCTCATTCTGTGGCAAGCGCCAAGGCCCATTTCAGTATGGGCAAGCCTGGGTTCTCAAACGTCCAACTGACACAATAAAGCAGATCCCCACCCCTAACCCCATCGCCTGCCTCTGAACACAATGGATTACGACGTAAGGAAACCCTGAACATTTATATCTTTAGCGTTATTTCTTACAGCTGTCACCACATCCTGACTAATAAAGACCTGAATTATCTTGATCACGGGCATGCTGTGCTTGTCTTAGCCAAATCTAAATAAAACAGATTTCTGATTCCCTGAGAAGAGTCACCCCGCTTAGGCATCACCAGTTTTGTTCCACCTTCAAAGAGTAAAATTTCACTGACTTATGTTCTTACTCTAGTTATTACTATTTCCTAAAAAAGGCAAAAAGGGAATGTAAATCTGAGATAAACAAAAAATGCCAACTTGAGCCAAACATTATATTTGCTTCAAAACTATGATCAGGATAAATGGCTACATTCAATCCATATTTTCAAAACCTCCTTTTTTTTAAAAAGATTTTATTTTGATTTATTTTCTCCTCACCCTTTCTCCCCCTTTCTTCCCCCTCCTCCCCCACAATTGTCTGTGCTCTCTCTGTCTGCTCATTGTCTTCTTTTTAGTAGGCACTGGGAACTGAACCCAGAACCTCCTTATGTGGGAGGGAGGGGCCCGATCACTTGAGCCACCTCTGCTCCCTGCTTGTTGTGTCTCTCATTGTGTTTCCTTGCTGCATCATCTTGTTGCACCAGCCCATCTCGTCAGCTTGCTGTCTTGCTTCTGTTCATTAGGAGGCACCAGGAACCGAACCCAGGACTCCATGTGGTGGGTGGGTGCCCAACTACTTGAGCCACATCCACTTCCCAAAACTTCCTTTTTTCTGATTATAAAAGAAAAACAGTTGTTTCAGAAAAGAGAGAAAATACAGAAAGGCCAACAGGAGAAAATAATAATCACCTCTTGATAATTATTACACTATAAATAGGTTTGAGCACACCATTCTAGTCCTTACTCTGTAGAGGTATTAAAAATACATTTAACTTTGTAAATTTATAACCATTCTGTTTCAATCATGCCCATCATATACTTTACAATATGTTGAAATTTTTGCAGTATTTCCCATTATCTACTTTTATATCCACAGTAATTTATTTCTAATTTTTATTTTAGAAAAACTATAGATTTTGAGAAAAAAATTGTGAAGCATTCCCATATACTCTAAGATTCCCCTATTTTTTAACATCGTACTTTAGTTTGATACCTCTGTCACAATTAATGAACCAATATTGATCCTTTAGTATTAACTATAGTCCATACTTTCTTCAGATTCCTAGATTTTTACCTTCTGTCCTTTTCCTCTACCTGGATCCTATCCAGTATAGATTACATTTAGTAATCAAGTCTCCTTAGACTCCGCCGAGCTGGGGCAGCTTCTCAGATTTTCCTTGATGGTTTTCAGGACAGTCAGGTGTTTTGTAGAATGTCCCTCAAATGGGATTTGTCTGATGTTCTCATTATTAGATTGGGGGTATGGGATTTTGAGAATACTACAGAGGTCAACACCATTCTCATCACCTCTTTTTCAAAGGCACATGCCATCAACATAACATCATGGTTTTTTATGTTTTTTTAAAGATTTATTTTTATTTATTTCTCTTCCGCCCCCCCCCCCCCCCACACACACACACACTCTCTGCTCTGTGTCCCTTTGCTGTGTGTTCTTCTGTGTCTGCTTGAATCATCAGACTGCACTGGGAAACTGCATCTCTTTTCGTTGCATCATCTTGCTGCATCAGTTCTCCGTGTGTGCAGCGCCACTCCTGGGCAGGCTGCGCTTTTTTCACATGGGGCAGCTCTCCTTGCAGGGCATACTCCTTGCCTGTGGGGCATCCCTACGTGGGGGCATCCCACTCCTTGCACGTGGCAGCACTGCGCGTGGGCCAGCTCACCACACAGGTCAGAAGGCCCTGGATATCGAACCCTGCACCCTCCATATGGTTGGTGGACACTCTATCAGTTGAGCCATGTCTGCTTCCCATGACATCACTGTTGATGTGAGCTTGGGTCATCTGGCTCAGGTGGTGTCTCTCAGGTTCTTCCTCAGTGAAGTTACTCATTCCCATCCCCCTTTCTAACTGCCCTCTTTGGAGAGAAGTCACTAATGCAGCTCACACTTAAGGAATATGGAATTATCCATGCTCCTATATCTACATCCATTTATTTGGAATTCCATGTGGGAGATTTATCTCTTCTCCACCATTTATTTATCCAATCAGTATTTATATTAGTACTGACATATGGATAATTATTTTGTACTTTGCGTTATAATCCAGTATGTTTTTGGTTTTTTGCTCATATTGTTCCAATTTTGGCCACTGGGAGCTCTTTCATTTGGCTCTTGTATTCTTCTAATACATGCATGGGATATTTTTAAATTTGAGTATTGTGGGATTTTTTTAAGCACTTTCTTACTTTCTGGTACTATAAGATACTACAAGATATCTTTTATATTTCCAGCCCTTGACTTACAATCAGCCATTTCTCGAAGGAGCCCTGGTTCCTTCTACTGGAGAATGGTATTAGAAACTGTTATCTGGGCTTTGAGTGTGCCCACTGCTATTGGACTGCTGTTGCTTTTAGGACCTCTCAGCTAACAAAGCAAGGAATATATGTGTGTACACTAATCTGTATATTACGCATATCTATAAATATTTCTGTATGTAACCATCTGTATCACATTATGCTTAATGAGTTCCTATGATATCTCCAATTTTAATCCATTACTCCATGGATCATTCTAGACTCCTCCCCTCAGTTAGAAACCCGAGTCTCCTCTAACAGTTAGAAACCTGGTTCACACAATCTGTCATTCATTTAATTGTTCAGTTCCAGAATACATACAAAGCAGAAACAGAATAAATAACCTGTACCCACATAGAGGACAGTGTTATCAGCTAGAGTACAGTATTATGTACAATGTCTTTTGCTTTTTATCTTACAGATTCCACTTATTTCCAAAGTTACTTAGGTCAGCACCTTTTCCACTATCCTATCAGTGAGATGTTTATTTCTTTTTTTCTGTATTTAATTGTTTTTTAAAATATTTTATCAGAGTATTTTATTGGTTTCTTAAATATATTTTTATTAGAGAATTTGTGAACTTACAAAATAATCATGCATAATGTGCAGAATTCCCATACAACACCACTGCACACCTTACACTGTTGAGGAACATCTGTTACAGACTATGAAAGAACATTATCAGAATATTACCACTAACCATGGTCTATAGAGAACATTTGGTATATTTTTCCTACTCCCCCACACAATATCTTCTTTGACATTGATGCAATAATAATTACATTATTGCTGCTAACTGTAGTTCATAAATTACATTGATTGCATTTCCCATGCATCTTCATATTCTTGCCACCTTGAAATAGTGACATACATTTGTTCTAATTCATAGAAGAGCTTTCTTGCTTCTGTACTATTAACCACAATCCTCAGTCCTCATCCATGTTTGGTTTCACTGTTTTTCAGTCCCTAGATTATTCTCTACCTTTCTCACCACTGGCATTAATATCCCTAAACTACCCTTTTCAGCCACAATTCCATTTATACATTAGCTGTTTTAGTTTTAATCACTGTAATGTGTTACCATCAACTATCCATTTCCACATTTTTACAGTTTAATACATTCCTAATACAGTCAGATAGTTTTGTTAAATTCTGCATTTTATCTTGAAATCCCTTGACCTCCTAAATGATTTTTGTTTTTCATTTGCTTATATTGAGATTCACTCTTTGTTCTGGAAAGTTCTATGGTTTATGACAAATGTGCAATATCAAGTATCTACCTGTGGTAGACCAATTAATGGCTGTCAAAGATGTCCACATTCTACACCCTGAACCCCGTGAATATGTTCCCTTATGTGGAAAAGACTAACTAAGGTTGCTCATCAGTTGACTGTAAGGAAGGGAGATTATCCTGGACTAGCCAGGTAGACTCAAAGTACTCACAAGAGTTCATAAAAGTAGAGGAGGAAGGTGGAAGAGTAGGTCAGAGTGATGATTGATGTGATGTGATGTGATGTGATGTGATGTGATGTGATGTGATGTGATGTGATAAGGAATCAACCCATTTGCTGACTCTGAATATGGAAGAAGGGGCCCATGAGTCAAGAAATGCAAAGAAAGAAATGGATTCTCTCCTAGAGCTTCCAGAAAGGAATGCAGTCCTGCCTACACCTTGATTTTAGCTCAGTGAGACTTGTGTTTGACATCTAGCCTACAGAAGTGTATGATAATAAATGTGGGTTGTTTTAAAGTGATAAACGTTTGTGGTCATTTCCTACAGCCATGATAAAAAGCTAATACACCATCATTACAGTATCTTAAGGAATAGTATCTAAAAAATCCCCTTTGCTTCACCTATTCAAACCTCCCCCTTCCCCAAACTCCTGGCATCAATATTCCTTACACCATCTGTTTTAGTTTTCTAAAGGTTGTCATTACAAAGTAATAAAAGATGGTTGCTTTTATGAAGAATGTATTAGGCTAAAATCTTACAATCCTGAGGCTACCATTTGTGCCTCTCCTTTCAGTCCTCAGTTTATATATGACATCAGTAAAAAGATTAGGACACGCCCTGATCCTGCAACCTACTCAAAGGCCCTTAACTGAAGTGATCTAATCAAAAGTGCTCTAATCAAAGGGTCTCTTAACTGAATCTATCCAAAGCTCCCACATACAATAAGCTTCCAGGCACAGGAATGGGCTAGCCTAAGAACATAATTTTTGGGAAGTCCATAAAAAACTCAAACCAGGACACCATCTCCATAGTTCTGCCTTTTCCAAAATGTCATATAATTGTTATCATACAGTATATAGCATTTTTAGACTAACTTCTTTCTTTAGCAATGTGTATTTAAGATTTACCCATTTTTTTCATGGTTTGAGGGCTCATTTCTTCTTATTTCTGATTTATACTCCATTGTGTGATGTACCAGTTTATTTATCCATTCACATATTGAAGAACCTCTTTGTTGCTTTAAGTTTTCAGCAATTATGAATAAAAAGATGTTATAAACATTCATGTACAACTTTTTGAGTGGTTATAAGCTTTCAAATCAGTTGGAGAAATACCTAAGAGCAAGAGCAAGATTTCTGAATCATATGGTAAGACTGTGTTTAGGTTTGTAAAAAACTGCCGAACTATTTTACAAAGCAACTCTATCATTTTGCACTCCCACCTGAATGAATGAGAGTTCCTTTTTTTCCACATCCTCACCAGCAATTGATATTACCTACTTTTTTTTGGATTTCAGCTGTTCTAATGGCTGTGCAGTGGTACCTCATTGCTGTTTTAATTTGCAATTCACAGATGATGTTGAGAATCTTTTCACATAATTATTTCTCATCTGTATATCTTCTTTGGCAAGATGTCTGTTCAGGTCTTCTGCCCATTCTTTAATTAGGTTATTTGTTTTCTTATTGTTCAGTTTATAGTGTTCTTTGTCTATTCTGAATACAAGTTCTTTGTCTGATATGTGGTTTGCAAATATTTTCTCCCAATTTGTCATTTGACTTCCATTCTCTTAACAGTTATCTTTTGTACAGCAGAAAATTTTTATTTTAATAAAGTTCAAATTATCATTTTTCTTTCATGAGCTGGGTGCTTTATCTAAAAACTGGTGGCGGACTTGGCCCAGTGGGTAGGGCGTCCGCCTACCACATGGGAGGTCTGCGGTTCAAACCCCGGGCCTCCTTCACCCTATTTGCTTAATTATTTATGGCTGACATCTCCACTTTACATTTGTTTCCCCAGCTTTGGATATATTAATAAGAAGTACCTTTGAAAAACAAACACTTAACCAATGAAACAATGCGATCTGTTTAAATTTGGTTCTTCATACTAAACTAGATGAAGGAGAAACTAGATAGCTTTCCAACTCCTGGAGCTATTTCTTGCTTGAAATTTCTGCCAGGCACAGTTGTTCAGGTCATGCATTGCCCAAAGGCACCACATTTAAGGGGTGCAATTCACCTTTAGAAAACTTTTTTATTATTGTAAATCATTGCCTCCAGGAATAAGCATTTATCTAGCGTGATAATTTTCTGGGGGAAAAAAATCAGTTTCTTTTTCTAACAAACTTAACATTTACACCAATTTTCTGACAACTGGAAATAAAATGCCTTGAGAAAGCAGGGTTTTCTACAAGTGCATGTAAAGCCATTATATGAGCTAGCAGTGATCTCTCCCTGTTTGCCTCCGGAGTTCGCAGTAGTGAATATTCAAAGTATTAGAATATAAATATTTTCTCGCCAAGAAAAGTTCAACTAAAACTTGAATTAACTCACCTATTTCAAATAACTCACCTTACCTTCATTTCTCTACCTTTCTGTTCTTCCAAGCATTTAACAAGGACTTTGAGCCATATGCTTATTACACAAACACAAATCTTCCCTTTCCTCTCAACTCCATATGGAATGTGAATGTCTAATTTTAATTCCCTTGTCAGTGTGACCATCATCTCAGTTTTTCCCTCATGATTGCATTGTTAGATATGGTTGAAGAACCCACATCGTTTGGACTAGTTCACAGTCTTCCACAACTTTACCAAAAACAGGGGAGCCAGCCACGTTTGGTGTTTCAGCTTCCAATCAATATTTCCTTGGGGTTCTACAGTATTTATTGTTTTGGTTTGGTTATTTTTTAAGGAAAAAACATAATTTTCTACAACTATACTCAAGAGATCTGTCCTAGCAGTTTTATTTGAGTGTGAAAGGCATACTGTTCTAAAAATGATGAACTTAATTGTCTTTTGGGCACTGAGATTCTACAAAACTTAATTAATGTAGAGCTAGTCTCCCACCAAAGTCACTAGAATGATGTGTGACTTACTTAAAAATTCAAAAAGCTGGAAACCCATCATTGTAATCACATCTGAAGTAGGGATGTTAAGAAGCATTTCTGCAGGTCGGCTAAAGCACAGTTTGTAACAGTCCATTTCTCTTAGGTTTCAATACAGAGGGTATTTTTACCAGCATTAAGAAAACCCAGCTGAAGTTTCCTTTGGGCTTATCTTTCAGGTGGAAAAATAAGCAAGATTCCCATTTTAGCTGATCAAAAATAACGTTTAGCCTCTGTAAACAGATTAGTAGATGGCTGTCTTCTGCTAGTCAGATGTTGATCAGAGAACTGGAGTCATGGAGTTAGCCAAAATCTTATCAGGTCATCATCAAAATCTACAGACACAAAAAATTGTCAGTAGTCATGGCAACAGAATCTGAAGAAATGCAAGGTAGAGGACCTTATCCCATCCCTATTTTCTCAATTCATCAAAATAAGGACTGGAAGTTCAAAGCCCTTTGTACAGCCTGAAATTACGGGTATCCAATTGCCCTTTTGCTCTTTGACATTAGTATGCTCAAAGAAAAAGTTTAATTCCTGTCCTTTCAAGACATAGTGGCTGGTTTCACAGGATAGCTTTCTGTTGCTAAGTCACAAATACAAACTTGAAAATGACTCTTAAGCTCTAAGCTCTCCTACCCACGTGTCTACTGGGGCATGTCTTCTTGCATATATAGGCATTAGTAATGAACCTTTATTTTTGCAGTTCTCTTATCTTTCCACTTTTCTGGTCTAAAGAATCAGGAATCTGAACACCAGTATCACTGAAGCCCAAGCAAAGGCCTTTCTGTTTTCCATCCTGTAAGCACAAGAGCAACGCAGGCATGCTTTATTTTATTTACCCTTGGAGAGGATTAATTTAATTTTGATTTCCTTCTCTGTGTTTGCTTTGGAGGTTTTCACATATATTGCTGAAACAGACGAGAACTTGGCAGGTAGAAGGCTATGACATGATGTATGGCACTTCAACCTATCCCGGTCAACTTGGTGAAGCTGTCAACAGAGGCAGTGAAGACAGCTTCATCTCACCCGCAGGAGGCAGAGATCCGGATGAGAACAAAGTCAGGGTCTTCCATTTTTTTATCAAAACATTTCAGAGGTAGGTACACAATATGCCTGGCAAAAAGAGCTTTCCATGCTATCACCTTTCTTAGGACACGCCATAATCAGACTGATAGAGGGCAAAAAATTTCAAGGTTTTTCTTTCCCCTTTTCTTTCTCTCCTAGTGTCGGAACTTTAAAAAATGGCTACTCAGGGTGGTAATTCAGAAACTAAATTCAAATGGTAGCCTGAAATGTATATCCCAGAACATGCTATTATAACGAAAAACTTTGTTTCTGAATGATCAATGACTTATAAGAAAACGCTCCACTGAACTAAAATGATTTCACTGAGAAACATATGAGGAATAAAGCATGCATCTTCTAAAACATCTACTAACACATTCAAAGCACTCCTGTCCAGAAATTTCTTGAGGACAGCAACTACATTCCATAACCACTTCTCTACCTCAAGAAAGGAGCAGGGTACTGGTGAAACATAAATCTTACCTATTATTACTGATGATGATGACGATAATGATGGTGATTTAGCCAACATGAAAGATATTTCCTCTGATTTCATTTCTGCCACAGGAATTTCACATCTACATTAGAAAGTGCTGCTTTTAAAGCTGGGGATCATATTCAGTTTGTGGTTTTGCAGTAAAGAATATAAAGTGGAAGGTGTGGAGTGCTAGACCAAGCATCTCACTTAAAGCCAAGCTGTTTCCACTGCAGTTGGGATTTATCATATGGAACTTCTCATAGTTGAAATGCATTTGTTTCATCTTCGGCCTCAAGTGCTCAAACAAATGTTTTCCTTGGCTAGTTCATCAAAAACAGCAATGCCCTTGCTGCATGGTGGTCTAATGTCCTACTTAATTGTAAAAGTGGAGCCCTAAGGAAGAAGCTCGCTCAACACACAGGTGAGCTCTTGGCAGAGCAAACCACAGAAGAGGAGACATATAGCTGGGTGGGAATCTTATCCCCTTCTACAAGAAATATTTTTAGGAAACACTGTCTGAGATAGACTAAGAATTAAGAAAAAGTATTGTTTAGAAAAGCTTGAGTAAGCTTTAAAAATATATAAAACCAAAAATATGTGTAGTTGTTTCTAAAAACATAACCTGTATTTTCTGAATCGGAAATTATATAGTTCAATAAAAATCTTGGTATGAAGATTCCACTGCATTTTAGGGATCAAAAAGTGGGGTTAAGATTTTAGACCAATCCAGGATCAGCACAGAAAAAGTAAGGAAGAAAAATTTCTTGAACTCTTCCCTAGTTCGCTTCCAAACCAACCGGTTCCGTAAAGGACATCTGCAAAGACCGTTTAGACTCACAGAAATTTAGAGCTGGAAGGTGCCTCGGAGATTCTGTTTCAGCTGTACTGCTTTATGGTTAAGCCAACTAAGGCGCAATGAAGGGAGATGCCCAGAACAAGAGTACTCTGAGAAAAGGGAGATCTTACATATGCTGGCCTACCACTTCTTCCACTCCGCCTCATTGTCTAAAACCATTAATTCGTTTAAAGAATATAAGTGGTAACCTCAGAGACAACAACACAGCACATTACAGAAATTCAAGGGCAAAGCATTCGGTCATGGCACACTAAATTCCTTCTCTGTACAAGCCACTCTTGGAGGCACCAGGAATACAAATACAAAGAAGACATCAAATTATGGTAGAAAAGAGAACCATGGAAGCAAAGAATGACCAAACAGTGGGATAAGTACCTGGCATAGATAGCAACACTCAAAATAACCTTGAGGTTTTACAAGGCAAATATTCTAGACACCAGAAAAGCCCTGATATTAGAGTGCTCAGAGCTGTTTAGGATTGTCAGAGAACAGTTCTCAGAGGCAGGGATCCTGCCTCTGTAGCTTAAAGAATGCACAGAAGTTTACTTAGGGGTTGGGAGAAAGGGTACTCCGGGAAGATGAGAATAGCATGTGGGAATCAACAGTGTGGAATCTTGGGGGAAATATTAAGTAGGATGGTATCACTAATATGCATTGCGCAAAGGGGGAGAGTGGTAGAAGATGAATTTCCAAAATTAGGTGGTATCCTTGTCTGACATGCAAAGGAACTAGGCCTTTATCATACAGCCCATCATTTCTCAAAGTGTATGCCATTAAATATTAGTCCAAGGCATTGATCTACTAAAAAAAAAAGTACAAAAAACATAGCTTTTGTATTCAAATAAATTGGGAAATGCTGCATACACTATCCCCTACCTCCCAGAAGACACAACTTCTACTATTAAATTGATAGTTTCAAATATCCAGCAAAAATGAAACATGCTCAACTTTGGTTTTACCCAGTCTTGGGTCAAAGAATGACTGTACAGAAATATTTGCATGCTAAGTAACTACAACATGGAAGGCATTTTGGGGAAAGCTGCTGTATAAGATGGACAGTAAAGAGTTTTACAGAGAAGAAGGGTTTGATCAGACGTGCATTAAAGAACACTAGAGGCAGGCAGGACTTAAGAAAGATAGAATGAGGTCTGAATGGAATAGTTGCATTCCAGATAGAGAGGGGAGATCCAGACAGCTGAATAACTACAATGTAGAAATAATTAATAATGTGGAGAAATTTATCTGTATCTGAGACAAAAATCCAATAGGAAGCACTGAACACACAACTTACAAGGACCCTCCCTCAGTCAGTCTTCCCTTGTGGTCTTGATGCGCTGTGGCTACTACCAGGCTCCATTCTAGGGTCCAAGCTCTGTTGCCCAGAAGGCATGAAAAGTAACAATGGAATAAAACAATCACACAGTCCTGTTTGATGCCAAGAAATTCTAAGCCCAACCAGGGAGTCAACATCCCTGTGATAAAATGAATTATCCTACGATCAGCAATCAAAAGACATTCAGAATCCTTCAAGGTGTACCCAAAGGAAGATGACACACTGCTCAGAACCTAGAGAAAAGAAATTCTAACCTAATGTACATTAGCAGTGCTCAATCAAGCAAATCTCTGAGTCATAATGGGAACGTTAGCATTGAGAAGTGTACAAAAGCCCTGAGCAGTGGAAATGGTTTCCTGCTGTGCAATCCCCCAAACAGATAATCCATACAAAATAAGGCCTTATATTTCAGCTCAGTACATAAATAAAACTATCTGAGCACTTAAAAAAGCTAATTGAAATAGTGAATGGAACCAATTAAGCAGACTTCTCAGGCCTTTACAATGCCAATTCTTTCATCCAAAATACCCAGAAAATCGAGATGATATGGAGACTGTTTTATTTGTTTAAGATTTTTAGATAGTGAGTTGTACACCTTCCATGATTTATTTCAGATAATGCCTAAATTGAGGAGAAAGTCTTGTGTTACAACATTTTTTCAACAACCAGTGGATACAAATACACTTTATTTTTGAAAAAAACATCTAGTTCTTAAAGTTCAAAAAATACACAAAGAAACCTTCAGTTGATATGTAAGATAAAATTTAATATTTTGAAGATAGTGCATATTTTGACTCCATTGCTTTTTTAAAGGAACTAACATCCCATTCCAGGACCTACTGACAATGCAACATTCAAATGATTGCTGATTTATGGCGAATTCCAAAGTAAATGCTGATAATTTATATGACCAAGCCTGCTGCAGTCCACGGCGGTCTCGGTGGAAAGTCTGTCCATACCAATCAGGTTGATTCACATAACAAAGACTGACTGCTGACTCGTATGTGGTGCTGGTATGTTCTAGGAGCCCTTCTAGGGGCCCATCCTGGAGTCCTGCTGATCTATTTGTAAACAACATTTTGTGAGCCTGTGGGAGTGAAAAAAAAATCTTCCAGGTAACTAAGAAAATTTGACTCTTTCCAACAATGTAGGGCAACACTAAAGATGTTCACATGCTGCAAAATGTTAGAATTATCAGAAATAATTATTCATTGCATTCTTGTGCTCAGGAGAAACTGGGATAAATTCTAACACAGTTGGAGGAAAGGAGGAAGTGTGTTATAACTTTAAAGTTTAATAATCCACTCACCACCACCTTTTCTCAGGTTCAACCCAAAACTCATAAGGTAAACAGTGAAATTCCCAACATTATGGATTGGAGCTATTCCCTCAAGTAATGGGCTAGTCCACAGTGAGAGCTTCCTTTCTGAACTGAAAACCCAGGCTCAACCTGGTTGTTTACCCAATGTACAATTCAAGGATCCCTAAAGATCTTTTCTCAACCTGGTAATTGTTTTCAGTGTTTTTCTTTCATAATCTTTGCTTCTTTGCAACAACCTTTTAAGTAGCCAATGGTGGTCTGATCCTTCTTAAAAACTTTCAACAAGTCTTACTATACTTCCCTTTGTTTCTATTACATATGAGTTGATGTTCATTAATCTAGCTACACCAATAAGAAGTTAAATAAAGCATCCTATGAGCTATGTACAGATATTTTAATAACATTAAAGATGTTTTTTCAGTCTTTGTTAAATCTGGAGCAAGCCTGGGCATTCATGGATTACCATCCATTCAAACCTCAAGGCTGCAGGTTGTTTCTCACACCTTCACTTTACAACAAGGAACCCTGATACACAGCAAGGAGCGGGGCTTGTTTTAAACTAGTCTGATGGAATCCAAAGCCTTACTTTTAGCCCTTTTATAACATCAGAATGCAAAGCAATGGATTCCCCTAACACCAGACTTTTGTTGAAATGCATATTCTTGCTTTCAAAATAACCCACTCAGGGAGTTACATGCCTATTCCACTATGCAGCCACTGATTCGTGTATCTTCGGATCTCTTCCTTTAAAACTTAATAACAGAGTTTAAAACATTTAAAAGAAAATGTGAGCAAACTCTGTTCATAGGTAGCTAGACCTTTAAAAATGTGCTTACTGACTACTATAAAATATAATGTAGCACTAAGGTGTACAAATAAAATGGGTGATCTGACTTTAGAATTCTATTTCAAGTGAAAAATGAGGTGAAACTAGAATCAGTAAGAATAATTTTCTTATGTGACTTACAGACACAGAGGACAATTCTAAGGGGACACCAAAACATTTAAGCAGTGGTAACATTGTTGGAAGCTATGCACATTCTTGTCATGTGACCATTCCAAAGTGCAAAATTCATTTTGAATAATAACAAAATGAAAAAAAATGTTTCTATGTTACATGGCTAATGTAGCAATCAGATTATGCTCTAAGAACTCTATCTAAATACAAAATTTTATTCAGGTAAATAAATAATTAATTGGTGACTATGCCACTAATGAGGATGAGAAGTAATAGAAGCCACAGATGAGAGTATTACTTTGAGTCTGTTTTTTTTTTCTAATCTTTTCTCTTGAGTCCGATTATTTAGTATTTTTTCTCTGACTACAATGACATTTAAAGATTCAAGGAAACTCCATTTAATATGAACTCAGCATCTCTTTCAAATCATGCTTTGATTTGATGCTGGAATATCTTATGGAGCATTTAAAAGAAGCTAAAAATAGCAACCAAATACATTTTCCAAAGTAGGAAAAAAAATGAACATCTCTGATAAGAACTAAATTTAGGAAAATAAATTTTTAAAATAATTTTTTAATTTACAATTTAGGTTTTAAAGACCTTTTAGAACATTATTGCCAGCATAAAAATCCTTAAATGAACAAAGACGCACATAAATGAACATGTTAATATACCTTTTTTAAAAAAGGAGAAAAAGAGATGGAATACTGATCAGTGTATCAATCACATGAAACAAAGTTTTTAAGAGTTAAAGCTCCTCAAAAATAATACCACTTTCAAGTAGTTTAAAGACATTGCTAGAAGAAATCCATTTAGAGACATTAAGATATCTTTAAAATATCCCTCCTGTTGTAGTCTTATATGGCCATTAATATGCATAAAGACACAAAAATTATCATGGCTTACTCTTTCCCTAAAAGATAAGAAAAATAAAGTAGAGGTCCTCCCCATTGACACAACCCAGTGTTTAGTCATGGCATGAGTTCAGGTTATTTTTCTCTAATTTTAAGAGGATTTTTATAGTAACTAACATTATTAGCTTCTAGTAACAGGGATAGTATCAAACTTGCTATAAGTAGTTATGGCTACAGAGACACTTGTTAATAAGATGCCTCTTTGACTCAAGTCACTCAAAATGATTTTAAAAAGATATATATTTGTCTTTTTTTCATATTCCACATTAAGAGATAAGTCCAAGCCTCCAAGATGACATTTAGAATTGAAAGCTAGATTTGCACATGGTTGAATGAACAAAATCATCAAAATATATTTTGGCTCTAATCCAATACTGAGCCTCTAAACTGAACCACAGTTGACATACTCTACAAGTCCTGGCTTTTGCTATACCTGGAGATGCCATGGGCTCTGATCACATCTACTCCTCATCTGGTACTCACGCAAACTACAAGGAATCATCCAGAGGCAGAGAGTGGTCAGTTGCCTCTCAAACATAAAGTCAGAGGTTAGGAACCCATGAATCATGACTCCAAAAAATTATAACTATTCATCAGCCCAAGCTGATATTCATTTTTTTAAAAGGAAAAACAAACCAATTTCTTATTGCACACAGTATTTCTAGGATAGCAGAGGATTAACTTTAAAGAAATATGAGGCAAATGTTTGGATATATGAGCCAAACTGCTGAGTAAGGTGTTATAGATTCAAGTGGAATCAATTATGTTTGCAGAAGAAGAAATCGAGGTTGGTTAGTAGAAATTAAAGGGATTAAGTTAAGAAGGTTAGGAATGAGTGAATGAGTCTATGAAACTTTGTGGGAAAAAATATAGAGAACTATAGAAACTTTGGATTCTTTCCTCCACAAAATTGTAGAGAACTGGAAACACATTTGAAGTTGTTCAAAGGGAGCAGGAGATGTAGCTGAGATGGAGTGCGGAATGCACCGCTCTCAGTTACCTTGGCTTCAAGACCTCTTTCTCATGATAATAATGAAAAAAGAACTCTGCCAATGAAGAAAAAGAGTAATTAAAGGAGAAAGTAGAGTAACCCATGCACCACTTTTTCTCTGAGTAAAGGTTGAAGGATTAGTGAAGAGTTTTACTGCAGTTCAAGGAACAGACGAAGAAAAAAAGGACAGAGAGGGTGTGGTGGAGAACTTTTTGAACATTACAAACAAACTGTGATTTCACTGACTCTGGCTCTCGTCAAAGTAGATAATAAACTAAAGGTCTGTTGCTATGAGTTGTATCTTCTGATTGGTGTAATGGCTGTGCTGTATTGAAGGAAAACATAGAGGAGACAGATAGGTGTTCCCACACCAAGCACAAATACAAATATACCAATATTAAGAAACATATTTAATTTTAAATAAGAACCATGGAACAAAGACCTACATTCATGTGGTAAATGATAAGATTAGAACCATTCTTTGTTTTTACTTTCACAGCAAACTTGAACATGAGTACTTGACCTAATTCAGGTGAAAAATTCTTGCATTTAGCTCTTAATTCTATAGTTTTTTCTTTAGAGGATTAAAATTTGACATGTCTATCAGGCTACTCAGGTGAGTTATTCTGCAGTAACAAACAACCCCCCAAATCTCAGTGGTTTACAGCACACAACCTTGTCTCTCACTCTAGCTACATATCTACCGCCAGTTGACTATGGATCTGCCATGCTACCTTCATTCTGGACCCAATTTTATGATGCTGTCTCCATCTGGACACACTGTGGTTTTTGTGACACAAGGAAAGAGAACAAGGCAAACCAAATGATGTCTCTGAAAGTATCTACCTGGAAGTGACACATTACTTCCACTCACATTTGAATAACAGAAGAAATGGCTTGGCCAAGCTGACATCAGTGAAATGGAGATGTACAATCCTCCCTTGAGAAGGGGTAGTAAGTATTTTGGAACAATAATACAATTTACTACAATATTTAAGTTCATTTAAAGAGACTTCTTTTTAAATTATAAATCAACACACTAATAATGAATATTGTTTGTGTTAGTTTGGGTCCTCCATGAAACAGACATCATGACAGAATGAGATGTGCAAGAGATTTATTAGGGAAAACACATGTGAGGAAAATGTGAAGAAGCCAGAGGAGACCAGGAGAGCCGTGAAAACAAGAAGCAGGGGTGGTGACCTCTTTAGAGAAAAGTAGAAAAGAGGAAGACAGAAAGAGCCAATGGAGTGGCCCTACAGCCAAAGATGTATGCCAGAGCAGTCCTGCATCAAATCCTAGTGTCCAGGTCATGCTCAGTTATAAGCTGGAGCAGCAGAGGTAACTGCATAGCACTTGAGTAACACAGTGGTGGATCAGAGCACAGCAGTTGGGGCCATCAGTCTATTATATTCTCTGCAGCAGGAGGTCCCAGAGGTGCAATTTCATGACCACCATGCTTTTTAGAAAGTCTACACTTAGGTTCTTTTGACCATTTGCTTTCATTTTCCAATGATTGATAGAAGGTACTTAGTTAACATCTACTCAACATGCCAAGGGAAGAACAAAGTAAGACACTTTGATGTTGAAGAACTCATGGTCTAGCATACGAAACAGAAGTGGTATCAGCAGAAGCAACAATAAAAACAACAACAAAGCTTATATATTTACTGATCACTCACTATAAGTAAGATATGGTCCTAAGCATTTTATAGGTATTATCTCATTTAGTCATGACAACAATGCTCTGATGGAGCTTCATTTTCTGCCCAGTTTACAGATGACAGAACTGAAACATATACATGTATTTGATAAGAAATATAATTGCAGAATATACAAACTGCATTGGGAGTACAGCTGACAAATGACTTTGACCTGGGCCCTTGTATCAGTTTGAACAGAATTGTGCTATTAATAATAGAAGTCCAAAAACATCAAAATCAAATAGAAAGTTACTTTTTTAAAGCATGGAAAAAGTCTGGAGATAAATAGTTTACAGTTGGTGGAGGAAAAATGGGCATGTTTTTTCACCTTTAATGACATCTTCCACAAGACACATGCATAGTGTCCATTTACCTGTCCAGCTGCAAGGAGTGCTGGGAAATGTATTCTTTATTCTAGGCAAGTGTGAGCACAGAAAACAAACAAAAAATTAGAAGTTCTACTAACAAAGAAGCAGGTAAAATGGATATGGGGAACAACTAGCAGTATCTGACACCATCTTGAAGAATATGAAGAAGTTTATCAGGTAGAGAAGGCACATATGGGATTTATTACCATGTACAAAGATTTGGACATAGAGAACATCTCAACATATTTAGACATCTGCCTTTTGAGGGAGTCAAGATTGAGGTGGGCATTTATGCAACACTGAGAAGTTAGAATTGTCTTTTTGTAGTTGAGGAGATCTCCCTTCCTGCCATCCACAAGATTTTAAGTAGAGGATGACAGATCAGGTTGGATTTGCAGTATAAAGAGAAGACTGGGAAGGAGGAGGGTGGTACTGATGGTGGTGGTTATGGTGATGGTGGTGAAGGTACAGAGAATGAAGGTTTATTTCAAGGAGGAGGGTGGTGGTTATGGTGGTGGTAGGTTATATAGAAAGATTTATTACTACCCCAATGACTGTGCTCACTTAATGCTTCCAGTTACCTACGAAGTAGGTATTATTCCTTTCAGCTTATTAAAGATGAGGAAGCAGAGGCTCAAAGAGGTGATTTATCCAAGGTTACACAATTTCAAAACAGGGCTTTAACAAAGATGGGGGGCGCACACAGGCAAGAGGAAAGGTGGGACCAAACAAGGCTTTAGTGACTGCAATGAAGAGAAATAAAGAGCAGATTGTAGAGCTTTTTAGGAGACAGACTCAAGAGACCTGACATCATTTGAATGTCAGCATAGGAAGGAGGAATCAGGATGAGCTGATATTTTAAGCTTGAAAGATTAGGTGAAGGAAGGTGACATAAATGCAGAGATAACATACTGAAGAGAAGGAGGGTGGGAGAAGAAAACAATGTGACATGAGTGATATTGAAGCTGGATATATTGGCAGCTAAACTTTTCGGCCTGGCCCACAATCTTCCTCAGACCAACAACGTGGGAACCCAAATGAAATGTGCCCTCAATAATTAATCCTCATACTAACACCAAGGAAATTTTGCTTAGGTTTATCAAGCACAGCCAACTTCTCCAGGAATAAGAGTCTCAAGTTTTAGAAACTAGTACTCTCCAGTTTGTATGCTAGCACTTAATGGTATGAGACTTTTTTTTGCTGCTACTGTCCATCTACTTCAGAGTAATGATTTTTAATCATTGCAAAAGTTAATTAAACATCTAAGTAGAAGAGTAACATACATTGTTGGTTTTATAACATATGTAGAAGTAAAATACATGACAATAGCACAAAGGTTGGGAGATGGAAAATGGATGTATACTGACATAAGGTTCTTACACTACATGTAACATCATATAGTATTATTTGAGGACAGAGAGTGATACATTAAAGAGGTATTTTATAAATCCTAGAGAACTTTCCCTCCCCCAAAAAAAGAATTAAAAAGAGGAATAATTAATAAACCAAAAATGGACAAAGGATTGATCATAAAAGCAATAAGAACACAAATCAATCCATAAGAAGGTAGAAAAATAGAAATAAAGGCAAGAAGAACAGATAGGACAAAGAGAAACTAATGATCAAGATGGTAGATATAAATCCAACTATATCAACAGTTAACATTAAATATAAATGGCATAAACATCCCAAATTAAAAATTAGAGCAATCAGCACTTAATAAATAGATAGAAATGCAAGATCCAGGTATATAATGTCTATAAGAAATCCACTTAAAATAAAAAAGATGAATATAATATTAAAGTAAATGAATAGAAAAAATTATATACCATGCAAACAATAATCAAGAGAAAGCTGAAGTGGATGCATGAATAACAGACACAGTAGACTTCAGATAAAGAAATATTACCAGGGAAGGAGATGGACACTTCATAATGATAAAAGGGTCAAATCATTAAAAAGATATAACACTCCTAAGTATGTATGTACCAAACAACAGAAGTTCAAAATATATGATGCAAAACAAAATATAACTGCAAGGGGATACAGAAAAATCCAGTCCATAGTATAGACAGACTTCAATACTCCTCTCTAAATAAATGGCAGAACAAGTAAACAGAAAATCAGTAAAGATACAGAAGGTTTAAACAACACTATTAACTAAATTGACCTAACTGACATTTAAAGAACAACAATCCACCCAACAATAGCTAAATATATACTGAAGTGCACATGAAACTTTTGCCAACATAGTAGATATTCTGGTTCATAAAACAAATCTTAACAAGTTAAAAGTAACTGAAAGCATACACAGTATGCTTTCTAAATAGAAAATAATTATCTGACAAATATTGAAAATCCCAAAATATTTGGAAATGACACAAGTGAATTGATTGAAAATGAAAACAAAACATATTGAAACCTGTGGGATACTGCTTAGAGATGTTTATATTAGCATCAAATAAAGCATCAAATGCTTATATTGGAAAAGAAGATGAGTCTTAAATCAATAACTTACATATCAACTTTAAGTTTCTAGACAAAGAAAAACATATTAAACTCAGAGTAATCAGAAAGAAAGAATAAAAATGACAGTGGAAATCAATACATTGGCAAATGGAAATATAATAAAGGAAATAACTGAAGCCAAAAATTGGCCCTTTGAAAGGAACAAGAAAATTGCTAAACCTCTAGCCAGACTGACTGAGAGAGAGAAAGAGAGCAGATAGGTAAAGAATTATAAATATTAGGAATGAAAGAGGAGATATCACTATAGACCCTATAGACATGAAAAGAATGAGATACTGTTATGATCACCTTTGGAACAATAATTTTGATAAAAAGATGAAATGGACCAATTCCTTGAAAGGCATGAATTATCAAACTTCAGTTTAAAAATACATGAGTAGCCATTAATTCATCAAGCTGAATCCACAGTTTTAAACCATTCCCACAAAGAATTCTGTAAACTGAAATTCCTTCACAGGTGAATTCTATCAACCATTTAGAAAGGAAATAAAGCCCACACAAACTCTCCCAGAAAAATATAAGATAAAGGAATACTTTGCAACATTTGCTAGGAGTTCATCAGCATTACCTTATACAGAAACCAGGCAAGGATCTTACAAGAAAATAAAAACTACAGACCAATATCCATCATGAACACTGATTAAAAATTCTTAACAAAATAGGAAATTAAATCTACCAATATGTAAAAAGGATGATATATCATAAGCAAGCAAGATTTTCCAAAGAATAGAAGGTTAGTTCAACAATCAGAAGTCACTCAATGCAATTCATTATGTCAAAAGACTGAACAAGAAAAACCATTTGGACATCTCAATAGATGATTAGTATATGCAGAAAAAATTTTTCACAAAATTCAATATCCATTCATAATAAAACCCTGCAACAACAACATACATAACAAAGAAAGATTGAGTGCTTTTATGCCTAAGATTGGGAAGAAGAAGGTAAGGATGTATGCTATCACTGCTTATATTCAATACTGTGCAGGAAGCCTTATTAGTACAATAAGGCAAGATGAACAAAATGCACACAGATTGGAAGAGAAGAACTAAAACTGTCTTTATCTGCAGATATCATGAACATGTACAAAGAAAAGTCTAAAGAAGGGACAAAAGTTTACTAGAACTAATAATGAGTGTAGTAAGGTTGCAGGATACAAATCAATATAAACTCATTGTATTTCTATATACCAGCAATGGACAGTTGAAATTTTAAATTATATTTATGTCACCATAAAACCAATGTATTAAAGGTAGAAAGAAAGGACTGACTTTTTCAATAGAAAGAATTGCTTTCTAACAATCAGACTTGGTAAACTTACATGGACTGGTTAAAAGCCTTAAGAAACTATAGCCAGCCAGGCATGGCAAACTATTTGAGATGAATTTATAGTGATTGAAGAGTCTCAATCTTAAGTAAATCTACAATATGTCATAGGAAAGAGAACCAGAATCACTTAAAAATTGTTACATTACATATCAAGTTCTACAAAATGGACAAAAATGTGCTGTACACTGAGATTATATGAAGGAAGGACCTCAATGCATTATAAAGTGTACATGCGTCATGTAAAAACACACTTCAGCTCTGTCCTAAATTTGATCTCAAAATAAGTGGGCAGTAATAAATACAAAATTAGCAATAAATTATTCACCTTCTGTCTTAGTTTGCCAAAGGGCTGTTCATGCAATGTACCAGAAATGTGTTGGCTTTTATAATGGGAATTTTATTTGGGGTAAAAGCTTATAGTTCTGAGGCCATGAAATGTCCAAATCAAGGTACCATCAGAGATGTTTTCTCACCAAAATCACCTGCTGATGATCCTAGTGTCTCACCACATGGTCTTCAGGCATATGGCAGGGCTCATCTTCTCAGGCTTGAGCTGCTCCATGGGC
Source organism: Dasypus novemcinctus (assembly GCF_030445035.2). Lineage (NCBI taxonomy): Eukaryota > Metazoa > Chordata > Mammalia > Cingulata > Dasypodidae > Dasypus > Dasypus novemcinctus. The sequence goes on along the minus strand of NC_080674.1, from coordinate 16,575,916 downwards.
CCAGCCCCTCAGGACTTTCTTTTTGTGCCTCGTGCTCTGCTGTTTCCACACTCCAGGACTTCTCTCTGCCTCTCGGGGCTTCTCTGCCTTTCTGCAGCTGGAGTCCTCTCTCTTTCTCTCTACTTTCTCCTTTCTCTCACATGGTGGGAGCAAAATGGCAGCTACCTTTATCTATGTCCTCTTTCTTTCTGTCTCCATTTATATAAGACCCAGCAGAAGGGTGAAGACCCAACCTGTGTCATGACTCACTGACATAGTCCAAACTAAAGTCCTAAAGCAGTCTAATCAAGTGATCTAATCAAATTCCCCTTAACTGAAGTTAATGCAACCAAAGGACATCACACCCACAGGAATGGATTAGGTAAAAAACAAAATCTCTTTTTGGTATTCACTAAACTCATACTGTCACACCTTCTTATCATTTAAAGGGAATTTAGAAAGATAAACTAGATGGCTGCAGGTCTATTAAGAATCTATTCAAGGAAGCTTGAGCAGAATGTCACTTGTATTCTCAACATATTTCTTTTCTGAAATTTACAGAATCTAAGAGCTTTTCACTGAACTTTGATCTACTTTAGTGACTAGGAGCAGTGGTAACGTTCAGTTTCTTTGTGAAAACATGAAATTGTGAAGGGAATAGTAAATTTACTGTCTAGAGGTGTTTCAGATGGGAAGAATCAAAATGCATCTCATTATGAGCACTTGGCCTAGGATTGGGAATCCCTGCCTATTGGGGATACTCATGCTGACAAAAGTGGACTCATTCCTCAGGGAGTTAAAGTAGGCAGGGGGAAACTTGATAGCCAGAGACTTCCATTTTACAAATAACACACTTGTTGGGTAAAACTGTGATGATGGTGCTGGATTCCTATCATGCATTTTTCTCAGTCATTTGAATTATGAAAGTAATTGTGTCAAATCTCTATAGAAATACCGAAAATAAAGTTTATAGTTTTCCCTCCTACATCCAGTATTTCCCACAACATAAGCACTATTTACAAGTTGTTGTGTGTCTACCATCATATTATCTGTAATTGTAAAAATATATTTACACATATAACCTTTTACACTGAGATAATATAGTAACTTGATATTTTCATTTAATAATATACTAAGGACATTCTTACAGGCTGATACATAGACTTACTTTAATAATGCCGTAGTATTCCAGACAATGGACATAACCTTCCTTAAACTAACATTCTCATTTTGATGGTTATTTTTATTGTTTCCAGATGTTTCCTATTCCAAAGAAAGCTGAAATAAACATCCTTGTCTGTATTTATATATATGTGTGTTCAGATACGTTAAAAGCCCAATTCTTTTATATATTTTTGTACACATCCCTAACACATGAACGAGTATTCACGTCACATGTCCCATGGCTGTAATCTTATATATTACCACTATATTCTCACAACATTGAATTCTAACCATAATTTCAGTTTTTGAAAATTTAACAGCTGAAACATGTTTTTTTATAGTTGTTTCCTTAATTATCTAAAAGGTTAAGTAGATATTAGCATTTTTCCTTAAATGAATTCCCTATTTATATCATTTGCATATTATTTTCTATTTAGTTCTTTTGACGATTTCTTATTTAGATTATAAATATTTTCTCCCAGACTATCATTTGTCACTTGAATCTTTATGGGATGTCTCAGAATTCTTGGCTGCAAACAACAAAATTTATTCCCAATAGTTTAAGCAAACAAATAATTTATAAAAATGTATTAGATATGCCACAGAAGCTCCATAGAGAAACAATCTGTCTTTGAGGCTGCAAAGCTGGCATTATTCCAGTGGATACCCAACTCTCTCCCAACTCTCAATGGATGTTGATTCCAATGGCTAGATGTTTCTCTGCCTCTCTCAACACAGTTAATTCCATGAGGCAAATCGTTTTTCACATCACTCTTTCCTAAAGTAGTTCAGAATGGGCACAACATGAGCGTGGACCAAAGTCACTGCACTAGTGGGCAGGGAAGCTGGGAGAGTTAAATTTTGGCCTGAGAAAAGCCATGTTTATAAAGTGGAGATTCTCCAACATTAATAATATTCAAAAGCTGCTGTCTAGTCATTAAACATTTAAGATGTTCATTACATTAAGTCTTTGCTTCATATGTTTTTTAATTTCATGAAATCAAGTATGCCATTTTTGTGCATGTTTTTATGATTTTGACCTTCCTCTTTAAAAAATAAACCCTCACCACACAAAAAGTATACAAATAGTAACTTGTACTGTCTTCAAGGATTGTTAGTCTTATTTTTTTACATCAATATTTTGGATTCATCTGCAGTTTGTTGTTGCATAAGGAGGTAAAAATAAAATTTTAATTTCTTCCAAAACTAAAGCACATTCTTCCAATTTCATTAATTGAATAATACCTAGTTTTTATTCATTTTACTCATTTAATTCATTGAATTATGTGTTTATTGCAGGCAAGTAATATACTGTTTGTTTACCGTAATTTTGTGTTAGGTTTTAATAAGTAGTAGGTGGGGGAATAAACAGAAGAAAATGTCACTGTACATACAAAACAACAGATCTTATTACAGTGATGAAAGACATAACGTAAAAGATATTTTTAAAATATTTTTCTCATTTTTTATTCCAAATTTTTAAAATTTTTAATATTTTATTATTACTTTTAAAATTATCATTATTATTTCATTTCTTATTAATTGTACATAGTTATTTTGTTGACTTCATTTTCAAAGAAGTTTTGGGTAACAGAAGGGTTACAACTGTGACAGGGGAGAATCATTGATGTGGGGTGTCAGTGATGGGGGATGTATAGGAGAAGGTTCACCTGGGGCATACCTATAAGGCATATAAATGTGTTGGTTCAGGTGTCATGGGGAATTGTCACAGTGGGTGGAGATTCACACAATAACCAAAACAATATTGAATTCCTATCCTGGGGAGCTCTGCCACATTCTCTAATGGAACAGCTAGAATTCCCCAAGTACAGGGACAGCGACTAGTGAAGGATAATGGTCCACTGATAGGTCCTTCATATTGATGACTGTACTTATGAAACTTCACTTTTGAAATTGAAACTTAGCCCAGTATTAATGGATGCCTAAGAGTTACCTCCTGAGGGCCACCTGGTTGCTCAAATGTGGCCGCTCTCTAAGCTGAACTCAGAATATAAATTCATTACCTTCCCCCCAGCATAGGACATGACTCCCTGGGATGAGCCTCCCTGGCACCGAGGGATTACTACCAAGCACCAACTAACACTTCAACTGGGAAAAAAAGTTGACCAAAAGGGGAAAAATGTAAAGACAAATGAGTTTATATGACTAAGAGACTTCAATGTGAGTTGGGAAATCATCCCAGACGTTACGCTTATGCACATCTCAGCAGGATCTCCTTGACTGCCAAAGTAAATATTGCCTCAAATAGCTAGGCTCCTGAGGGCTCTGAAGACATCCAGACACTATAGTCAGGGCAGATAGTTCAGGAGTTTGGTTTCCTGCCAGTGGGCCTTACTTTGTAATTCATGCTTCCCAGTATGACAGAGTTGAACTCCTTTGTGGTTTCCCTACACATGGCTCTTCTGTCCCTTCTATTTGAACGTATGGTTAGTACAAGAGTTGATAGGTATATGTCCAAAAGATTTAAATGTTTGGGCTGCCCATGTGCCAGCTAGGCCCTGAATCTCAAGAGAGTTCCAACACCTACTCTCCAGTTCATTGGATTCACCCAGGACAACTAACAATGAGATGATGATGGACAATGACCATCCCAAGGAACAGAGAAACTCTACAACTGCAAGCAAGAGAGTCCCATCCATCTGCCCTTTGGGATCAAAGCCCCTCTCTCAATTTGAGGTGGAGTGGACATCACCATCCCAGAATCCTCAGGATTGGGTAATGAACGATGGACTAAAATAGACTTACTGGTATTCTACTATAGACTTATTGTAACACTAGTAATATAGGAGCATTTATCATTGATGTGGAGGCAGTGGCCACTGGGTGTTCTGAAGGCAAGGAGAGGGAACAATAGGTATAATATGGGGGCATTTTCAGGACTTGGGAATTGTCCTGAATGACATTGCAATGATGATAAAGGCCATTATACATCTTGCATAACTTACAAAATTGTGCAAGAGTATAAACTACAAAGCAGACTATAAATCCATGCTTAGCTGCAATGCTCGAAAATGTGTTCATCAATTTTAACAAATATACCACACTAATGAAGGATGTTGTTAATGTGGGGAAAATGTTGGAGGAGTAAGGAGCGGGGCATATGGGAATCCCCTATATTTTTTATGTAACATTTATGTAATCTATCTTTTTAAAAAAATTTTAAAGTATATTTAAAAAAAAAAAAGCTGATTTATCTCCCTCCCTCCTCCCAAAATGTACTAGGGCAAGTTTACTTGTTATTGCTTTATTTCAAGATTTTCATAGGCTTATTCTTCCATGGATACTTTAGAATCACTTTATGTGCTCCAAAATAGAAAAAAAATTGAATTCTGATGGGAACTGCATTAAATTTATATATTAATTTCAAAAGGAATGACATTTTTATGATATTAAGACTTCCTATCCAGGAACATGGTCTGCCTTCCCATTTATTTGCATTTTATGTCCTTCAATATAATTTTATACTTCCCTTCACATAGTCTTTCTCAAATTCTTTCCTATATATTTCATGGCTTTTTTCCGCACATTATTATAAATGGGTTTTTTCTCATTTCCATTTTTATAATGTCAATTTAGCCTGTTTTTATAACTGCATTCTGATTCCACATTATATTATAATACATAGTCAATCTTTCATGTAAGCATTTCTCATATAAGCTTTATATTGACAATTTAAGCATTTTATATAAAATTAGTTTGATGGGACATCTTGCAACAATTTCCTAATTAAAATAGATTGGCTCACAAGTTTTTGTGTTTTCAGATTGACACATCTATTAGATATCCATTGACTGCAGTTTATAGTTCCCATTTACAAGTCTTTACCATAAAAAACACTTATATATGTGTTCATGTGTGCATCTGACCTTACTGTTTACAATGTTACCTCATAAATTACTGTGATTCACAAGAACTTATGCATTCATAACCTCTCAAAGTTTATTTATAACTAGACCTAAAAATTCAAGTCTTTTGCAAGCATTGTGCATTTATCTCTTTCTCTACATAGCACCTATAGTTCCATTTTCTTCTGTAAGCCAAAGCTAAGAAATACAACTGACCTTGAATCCAGGGGGAAGCAGATAAGCAAATAAGTTTTTTTCCTGTAAAATGCTCAGAGTATTATAAAGAAAGAGTACAAATGCCCCTGCACACAAAAATATTCTGATCCCATAGGAAAAAAAATAGTCAAGAAAAAGCTGGGAACGTTGGTACTGTAGAGTTGTGGCACAAGAAAGTATTTTGTAAACAGTACAGCATTCCAGATAGAGCAACAATAGGCTGCAGCAATGACCTGAGTCAAGTGACAGGAGTTTTGGCCAACGCTTTGGGGGCAGCCAGGCTCTGCTCTGTAAATCATTTGCCCTCTCTGGTATGCAGTTTCCACATCTATGAAATGAGTGAGTTATTTTCATGGGCAAGTAAGTTCACTCTTGGTTTCCAAGACACTAAGTTAAAGAAATTGGCCCTCTGTTATTTCCCCAAGACCATGGGACATGGTTGACATGTCTGAATCCATGGAAACAGAACTCTTTCAGACCCACTGAAACCAAAATTATCAGGCAAACTGATCAATTATAGTCTGTTTACAAAGAAACTTCTATCGGAGCCTGGATCTTGGCTGATGGTACCATCACACATATGAAAATACTGATTAATTTAGTTGAAAGTTATGTTTCTCTATCAATTTTGATACCACAGAAAGAATTACAGCCTTTATTTCCACACCTTGGACTGCTTGGCACAAGGGTGCTGAAATGCAACTTGGAGTAGAATGTATGCTGAGATTGGTAGCCATCTTATACGGCCGTAACAGGATGGCATGTTTCTGAAGGCAGGCACTCTATACTTGGCCAAATTCCAGTAGGACCCATTTGAACCATATTCATTCTGAGAAATCCTGTAGCATATACATAGTACATGAGCATAAAAATGAATATATACAGTTTTCAACCTGTACTTTATATTCTAGAGACTCATAATCACAGAACCCATATGTACATATCTAAATAAAGTAAGGATTATGGTAGAATCCTATTACGTAATTTTTTTTAAATATAAAAAGAAATTTCAGTTCAACTCTTCCTGAATTCATCCAATACACACAGATAAAAACCGCCAAAAATGTTGGACAATATCTCAGTGTTGGACAGTATCTCAGTGTTCTGAGAGGCCAAGGCAGGCGCCTGTTTTTCTAATCAGGAAGTTTTTCTGTTTCAGAGATTAAAACTTCGGGGAGTAGTTAGAGGTTTTGGATCCTTTAAACAACCTTGAATCCTTCAAGTATTAAATTCGAGACAGAAATGAGCCATAAGCAATAGGCATCAAAAATCTTAAAAGAGAATATGCATCAAACATTCCAAACTATATGAAAGATAGTCTATGGCTGACAAAAGAAGAGTTTTTGTTTTTGTTTATTTTTATCAATTTTCCTCATAGATAGAAGAGGCAAACCTTACTCTTTTGTTTTTTTTTTTTTAAAGATTTATTTATTTATTTAATTTCCCCCCCTCCCCTGGTTGTCTGTTCTTGGTGTCTATTTGCTGCGTCTTGTTTCTTTGTCTGCTTCTGTTGTCGTCAGCAGCACGGGAAGTGTGGGCGGCGCCATTCCTGGGCAGGCTGCTCTTTCTTTTCACGCTGGGCGGCTTTCCTCACGGGCGCACTCCTTGCGCGTGGGGCTCCCCCACGCGGGGGACACCCTTGCGTGGCACGGCACTCCTTGCGCGCATCAGCACTGCGCCTGGCCAGCTCCACACGGGTCAAGGAGGCCCAGGGTTTGAACCGCGGACCTCCCATATGGTAGACGGACGCCCTAACCACTGGGCCAAAGTCCGTTTCCCAAACCTTACTCTTTTAATGTCATCGCAGAACAAATAGATTCCCGGGTTTCTTTCTCAGTGAGGCAAATGGGTCTAATTCAAGACCCTATCATTTACACATCAAGGTAACTATCTGAATTGTCCATTTCATCTGGCCTGATTTGGATAACTATAATGGAATATTCCAAGGAGTTACAGACCTTAGCCCTAGAATAAAAGTAAACAAATCTTTCTCTAAGATATAATTGGTTCCACAGTCTGTGGGGACATGAAAGCCAATTAACATAAGTCTAATTACAAATCATTTGGTTTATTTGACTCAAGTGAAGTTAACTGCACCTTTACTTGACCATAAACCCCATTTCTAAGTGTTGATAGGCTATTTGCTGCTAAGTGATGTTTATTGGTTATTTGAGTCAAAGTTATTCATATTTTCAATAAATGGGCACGTTTCTGTAAATAAATAGGGACTGAGGAAAAGAGAACTGAGTTTGGTCATGCAAGGGCAGGAAAACCAAAGGAGCATGTCATTGCTCGTAGTTTCCTTTAGAGCTCTCCAAAGGGAAGTGATGAGATCATGGTAGATAAATGCAGTGAGGACAAATGGATAAAGTAGCCCCCATAAATGAATTAAATTTTTCCATTAAATATGACATTTTTAAGAAGTTGAAATTGATTCCCATGTCACCATGATCTTTTTACTGGTCATTTTTTCTTTAAGGGTTTAAGTAACCTTACAACATACTGTGCCAGAGGGATGAAAGGGAAAGGTATTCAGTAAATTTTGAAAACCTTCCCATTAGAAACATAATCCCTATCACGGAAATCAGACTCATAGGTCACAAGTCCTTTGACAATGGAATTTAAATAAAGGAATCAGCAATTCCAGATAAGCTGTCAAATTAAACCTTAAGGCATTTCTTTCCTGTGGATAATAATATAAACTTCCAAATAATCTGAATGAAATAGGTTATAAAATTTTTAAATGGAGAGTGAGGCTAAGGTGTTAGCCAGTGGCTTGAGTAAAATACTTTGTACTTATAGAAAGGAGATGGGGGGTGGGGGGCGAGGGGGGAGAACAGCCCAAAAGGGAGATTAGAAGCTACTGAAGTGATTTAGAGTAGAGACAGCCGCCAGTTATGGCTCTATCTATTGATTGGAAAATATCTGATCAAGGAGAGGCAAAAACCCTTAGCTAGCAGGACAGCCTATGCATCAAAGAGACATTTCCTTCACTTAGAGCAGGTAAGAAAAACTTGCCATCTGAAGTGGGGGTTCATTTTTTACTCAGCCATCTGATATTAGAGTGATGCAGGAACTGTTTCTTTCCCAAAGAAATCACAGATAATCAATACTGATGGAGAGAGAGAAGCTAATGAACAAAGAATGAACAAGTGAAAACAGAAATGCCAGCTGTGAAAAGAAGATAAATTTACATTTAGAGTTCAGAGTGATGTAAGAGAAAGATGAAATACATGCAGATGAGGAAAAAGTGGACACAAACATGGCCCACAAATAACAGAGGGAAATCAAGCAAACAGAATTCCACTACTCTTAATAAATTACAAACCAACATTTTAGGTTTTTTTAGTTCTTAAGTATCCAATATCAAAGAAAACTGAAGTTGTACATACATTAATCTTCCTCTATTTAAAGGCTATGCACAGACCTGTAACATTTGAACAAATTAGCAAAATGCTGCATCATTACAACATGTTTTTAAGTTTTGTCAGAGCTTTCACAGTTTGGAAAAGGACTGGGCAAGACTCATTTAAATGAGACAAGAAGTAGTCAGACCAGAAGAAGCCAGGGTCTGGGAAAGATTCAGCAACCAATGTGGGGCAGGTTGGGAATGGGGCAGCAAGAAGAGAACACTACCACACCTTCAAGAAATGAAATATGTGGTCTGACAAACACTTGATTGAGTAAGAAGATCAAAGTATACTGTCACTCATGTAGGTTGACTTAGCTGGCATGGGCAGATATGAAATGACAGCACAGCCCAATGGGGAGAGTGAGCACAGGTGGAGAGAATCCAGTAAAAGGCAGCATTCCAAAGTAGAAACAGACAGGTGGGAGCAAAATGAATAAGCATGTATTAGACCCTGATCCTAGAGGCTATACTGAAGGACATCCTAGAGTTGCCAGCTACTAGGCACACTGATGACATAGGGGCACAGGCATCATGAGCACATTTTCTAAAAATAAGATATCACCTAGAAAGGGGACTGCAGTCCACTACTTGTTTTTTAACTTTCATAAATAGGATACATTAGCAATCTTTAGTGATTCAATTATTTTCTATTTGGCTTTATTAAGTGGCATACAATAAAGTACACATAATTAAAATGCAAAGTTCATGAGCTTTAACATGTTGTCTTAGTTTGCCAAAAGTCTACCAATGCAAAGTCCCAGAAATGGGTTGGCTTTTTATAATGGGAATTTTATTTGGAGGAAAAGTTTACAGTTCTGAGGCCATGAAATGTCCAAATCAAGGCACCATCAAGGATGCTTTCTTACCAAATTCAGCTGCTGGTGATCCTGGCATGTTGTCATGTGTTGAAGCAAGATGGCAGCCAAACTCTGATGAGGTTCCTGCCTTCCTCTCCAGAATCTATGGTCTCCAGAGCTCAGCTGTGGGCAACCAGGCACAGAGCTAGTCTCTTACCGGGCCTTCTCTCTCACTCTGGGCTGCTCGACTGTCTTCCCGAGTTCACCTGAGCTATAAGGCATATAGCAGGGCTCATTTCCTCCTGAGCTGCTTTGTGGGTCCAGCCTCTTGTGGGTTAGTGCTTAAGCAATCCTCTAGTCCTCTCTCACAAGGCAGGATCAAAAATGGCAGAGTTCCCTTTTCCTTTGTGATTCTCTCCCTGTGTCTCCATTTATATCAGACCCAGAAAGAAGGTGGAGACTCAACCTGAGTAATGCCTCACTGACATAGTCCAAACAAAGCCCTAAAGTGATCTTATGAAATAATCCAATCAAAAAACCCTCAAGAGAGTTTAATGCAACCAAAGAGTACCACACACAGAGGAACAGATTCGTTTGAGAATATAATCTTTTTCTATTTGGGATTCATAAAATGACTTCAAACTGTCACATGTATATACATCCTTGGAATCATTATCACAATCAAGTTAATGAATATAACCATCACCTTCCAGAAGTTTCCTTCTACCCTTTTGTAATTTCTTCCTTAACTCCCCTTCCCTCATGTCCCAGGCAACCAAGCTGTTTTTGGTCCATAAGATTAGTTTACGTTTTTTTAGAACTTCATAAAATGGAATCATACCTTATGCATTCTTCTTTGTCAGGTTTCTTTCTCTCAGTGTGCTTACTTTGGGATCCATCCATGTTGTTGTGTGTATCAATAGTTTATTGTTTTTTATTTTTTTATTTTTTTAAAGATTTATTTTTATTTATTTAATTCCCCTCCTCTCCCCTCCCTCGGTTGTCTGTTTTCTGTGTCTTTTTGCTGCGTCTTGTTTCTTTGTCCGCTTCTGTTGTCGTCAGCGGCACGGGAAGTGTGGGCGGCGCCATTCCTGGGCAGGCTGCTCCCTCCTTCGCGCTGGGCGGCTCGCCTTATGGGTGCACTCCTTGCGCGTGGGGCTCCCCTACGCGGGGGACACCCCTGTGTGGCAGGGCACTCCTTGCGTGCATCAGCACTGCGCATGAGCCAGCTCCACACGGGTCAAGGAGGCCCGGGGCTTGAACTTTGGACCTCCCATGTGGTAGACGGACGCCCTAACCACTGGGCCAAAGTCCGTTTCCCAGTTTATTGTTTTTTAATTACTGAGTAATGTACAACCTTTTATATTGTATATGGATAGTTCACAATTTTTTAAATTCACTGATCTCTTGATGAACACTTGGGCTGTTTCAGTGAAGAAATTATAAACAAAGCTGCTATGAGCATTCATGCACAAATGTATAGATATAAGCTTCATTTCTCTTGGGTAAGTACTTAGGAGTAGAGTGTTTGGATCATATGACAGGTGTCTTACTAACTTCTTAAGAAACTACCAAATTGTTTTTCAAAGTGTGTGTGGCAACAACATTCACTGCAGCCCGTAAGTGAATTTCAGTTACTCCACATCCTCGCCTATTCTCCATATGTTCAATTCTTTTCATCTTTTTAAGTTTAGCCATTCTAGTGAGTCTGTAGCAGTGTCTCATTGTGGTTTTAACTGCTATTTCCCTAATGACTCATGATATTGAGTTTTCTTCACATACTTATTTGCTATCAATGTATCCTCCTTGGTTAAGTGTTGGTTCAAATGTTTTGCCCATTTTTAATGGATTATTGGTCTTTCTATTATTCAGTTGTAGGAGTTCTCTATATATTCTAGATTCAATTCCTTATCAAATTTATGCTTTGAAAATATTTTTTTCCAGTCTGTGGCTTGCCATTTTGTTTTTCATAACAGTTTCTTTTGAAAAGCAAAGGGATTTAAGTTTAATGACATTCAATATATTGATTTTTTTCTTTTATCACTTGGTCTTTTTGTGTTATATTTAGTAAATCCTGGCAAACCCAAGGTCACTAAGATTTTCTCCTGAAGTTTTGTTTCTTGTTTGTTTGTTTCATTGTTGTTGTTGTTACTTTTAGCTGTTACCTTTAGGTCCATGATGCATTTTTGGGTGATTCTTTGTATGTAGTGTGAAGTAAAGAGATAGGGTTAGTTTTGCTGCACATGAGTATCCAATTGTTCCAGCATCATCTTGTGCATAGATGATGCCAGTGAATTGCCTTTAGCACATTTATCAAAAATGAATTGTATAGGTCTATTTCTGAACTTTCTCTTCTATTTGTTGATTTATCTGGCTGTCTTTGCATTAATACCACACTGTCTTGTGTCCTGCAGCTTTATAATGAGTCTTGAAATCAGACAACATCCACTTTTAAGGACTGGACACAAGATCAGACCAGATAAAAACATATGTCACATATATCTCTCCAGCCAAAGTCAGGACTGGCTCTGGGGACTATGTAACGCCAGTGCTAACAGAGAAGGAGGCATGGAGCAAGAAGAAGTTTTCACAGAACTAGATGGGAGCTATAAATGACTTTGGACTCTCAGGTACAGACTGAAATATTATTGGAATAATAAACTCTATCTTTCTTCATACAGTCCTGCCTAGATGATACATAGGCAGTCAGCTACACTTATACCATTAGAAAAGGACTATCTAAAAAAGCCAGGCAGGTAGTATATCTTGGGATGTCTGCACACTGCTAGAAACAAAGGTATTTGCCTAACCACACAAGTAGGATGGTTGCGACAAGTTTAACTAGTTAGCTTAGCGTTATCCTGTCAAAATGTGATATCCTTTTCCTTTCTATTCTCAGGAGTTCATAGTGATGCTGTGCTCACTGCCCATGAATTCTCCTTAGCCATTCTATTGTTCCCTAGGCTTAGTTTTTATACCTACAAGGTTTGTGCATATCCATAACTCGAACCAGTAATACTCTAATTAAGCAACCAGTAAGGAAAGCTTGTTAGATTTCCAATGTCAGGGTATACTTACATGGCTTTAAAAATAAATAAGTATTCAAGAAAGGAAATGAAAATATGGCCATTTTCCTAACAGCATTCATACAAATCTGGCTCAAAAAAGCTGAAATTGACTTGGCTAAGACACTGTTGAGCACAGTCGGAGACAATAAAACAGCTATAGAGTCTAAGTTCAAGTGGTCACTTCTCCATAGTTTCCGGGGAAGGTCATTTCAGCTGGAGTTTATCATCCAATAGAAGTTCCCAACAGGGCACAGGGCTAGAGGATTGGAGACGTGGAAAATTACTGTGGCTAAGAGAGTTCGAATGGAAAAATAAACCTCATACAATTGTGTATGCAAGTTGGTAAAAGGGACTTATCTTGAAGGAATGTGGCCCCTTCAGTTGGCCAGGACAGAGCCATCCTGGGGTCTGATCCACTTGGCTCTGTGGATATTGCACAGTAAAACTGGGCTTTAATTCAGAAAGGATAAAAATGATCACCACAAAAATGTTCCAGAGATTTTATGATGTAGAAATGGCCATGTTAATAGAGGAGAAAACTCTTCATGGAAAGCCTAAAGCCAGAATTTGGTGCCTCTTTGTGTTGGCCTATTTATAGATCTCTATGATTTTCTGCACCTCAGAAGGTTTTAGACACAACCTTTCATCTGTACTAAAAAATCTGGACCCCAGCAATAAGCAGGTGTCTTCATTCCCAATCCTGACACAAGAAAAGATGCAAAAAGTTGAAGAAGGAGCCATGTAGGAGCCTACTGAGCTAATAAAATCAACATCCCATCTTTCAACTCTGGGCTGATGTATTCATGAAAACAAACCTCAGTGTGCCCCGTAGTCACGTCAATAATATATGAATTCAAGGCAAATTAAACTCAGTAGCAGGTAGTAGCACGAAAACGAAGAAGTATGCATTCAAAAACTGGCCATTTGTCCTGTTTCATATTTCGTTTATTAAAGTTTTCATTAAGAATGTCTGTTGGTGACAAATGTTTAAAATGTATTAGTGTATGCTGGTAATTCTAGGACTAGCAGATATCGAACCTTCTTTCACTTACAGGCCTCAGAGATATAGCATGATGATGTGCAAACAGATAATCTGGTTCAAATTTTGATGTAGATACTTTTAGCCGTGTAAGCTAAGTATTTTTACCACTCATTGTAAGTTTATTTATTGGTAAAATAGGGATACCATGTTAACCTGAGTTGTGTTAAGTATAAAGAAACATTACCTTTACATAGCATCCAATGTGGCACCAAAATATTTCAGTAGGCATTAATGCTCTTCTCTTCACCTCTCCCTCCACCACTACTGCTCCAACATAAACTGGAGTAAAAAATGTTCTTTCTGGGACTTGCACTATTGCCTACCCTGTAATATTGAGAAAGAGTAAGTACGAAAGAGCAAACTATATTAATTCACTACATGCACCTCTGGATTCTTCTGCAACCCTTTTTTTCCAGAGCTCTGTTTCTCTGACCATTTAGCCCTTTGGGTCCCTGGATTTCCTATTTTGCCATGTCTGCCATTCGGATTTGGGTGGTAATGCATTATGAGAGAGCATGGAAAATTGGTAATGGTCTCTCAATACTGAGAGATAAAAGAAACTAAGAGATACAGCATGGGGAGGTAGAAAGAGCATTGGGCTGATGTCTGAAGCATGCATTTAAGTCCACAATAGAACACTTATTGACTTGATTTTTCTGAGTCTTACTGCCCTCATTCACAAATGGGGATAAAAATTGATATCTTAAACAACCCATAAGAATGTGAGGAGAAAATGCAATTATTTGTGAAAGTTCTTCATATGTGTTAAATAAATTTTCAATATAGAAACGATTCTTGTTTATACCTATGTATAAGATTCTTGTTTTATACCTATGTATAAGATTATATAGGTACACTGGAATACTTTTTTTCTCATGGAGTCTTGCTCCCATCCTGAAGTTAGTCTGATCAAATTTAATGCAGGGCATCCACATTCTCTGAGATTACCATTAATGTCATGAAAGAACTTTCATGCCTATTTAAGACCTGAGGATGAGATTATATTTGCAGTGGTCCTGAGTTTTGAGATTTGGGTCAATCAACATAAGAAAGCACATATTATCTCTAGCCAGTCCAGTTTCTCAAAAGGTATTCTGTCTCAAAAGGTATTCTGAACCCTCGATGAATTCTAGAATCAAGAGGCCAAATCAGGCTCCTGACATTTCTGGGGTCATCACTGAGTCATATACTTCCCTGGGTGACTATGAGCTGGGCTAAACGTAACAAAATCTATATCTCTGAGGTTAAGAGTCCATAACATCTCAACCATTAGTATCACATGGTAACTCGCCATTAAGATTTAAAAAGAGGGAGAGAATTTTAGAGATTGCAAAACAACAACAAAAAAGCTAAATCAACAACGTGGTATTTAAATATTTCCAGCCATTCCAAAGCTCTGAAACAGCTGAAAATGATTTGAAGAATAAGATCAGCCAAGAAGAATGTCTAATTTCCATTAATGGAGGAGAATCTATTTAGCCCCTGCCCTAGCCATCAAGGCAACATTTCAGTTTTCAAGCTTGGTTCCAGCTAAACTTTGTGAAAATTATTTCTTGGAATTGTTTCAAATCCTTTATTCTAGTGCCAGGCTTAGGCAAGATCCTGCATCTCTTTGCCTCGATTTTTCATCTGTAAAATGGGGACAATAATAAAGCTACCTTCTTGGGGATCTTGGGAGGATTATATTAGATATAAATAGAATAACTTCAGATGTAAATCAAGCACTCATTATAATTATTATTTAAATGCTATGTAAATGTTCAAAAAGAAGGGCCTTTGCATGATATTTCCTTTATAGTATCTTAAACCTTCAATTTGTGACATGTGGTGCACATATTATTATCCAACTTTATAAATGAGGGATATTGAGAGTTAGAAATTAAATTACCAACACTACCTGATAAGCTCATGGTTTAATCATGATTTCTATGTGGTCCCTCTTCCCATCTCTACCCACCCCCATTAAATCACAATGCATCCAAAAGTTTTAGAGTTTTTCAGAATACAAATGAATGAAGTAATTGGCTGTGGGTGATGGTTAGAACAGAGAACACGCTCTAAACAAGCCAAAATTCCACATTTGAAAAGAAAGCTAAGCAATGGTGGTGTCATTTCCAAGTGAAAAATGCAGCCAAGTCTTTTCATTATTAGACAGCATTTTCAATATATAAAGTTTCATATAGAATTGAACCACATAAACCCTTTGCAGAAAGGACAAAGAGCTATAAAGGTATTTTTAAAAAACAGTCTAAGAAAACATGAGAGAGCTTTAATATCTTGGAGGACTATACCAAAGGAAGGCATCAACTCATGTAAGGGGATAACTCTGAAAATACATGCTCGTTTAAAGAAAAGGAGACAAAAACAGACAGCAAATGACTCTCCAAAAGCAAACATCCACATAAGAAAACTTTCCAGGTTGTGATCAATGCTGCCTGACCCATATAGCCTTGTACTTCACTTTGCCTGTGAAAATCACTGATGATCAGACTTTGTCACACCCCACTTGGATGGGAAGAAGGCAAAGATAAAATCCCAGGGGATTTTAATCTGCATTCAGCTTGCTGGTTTCCACTATCTCTTGCTCTGCTCTTGCCCTGGGTCCATCCAAAGGTGAGGACCTGATGACCATGTGTCCCATCAAGCAACCAGAGCATTCCCAATGGCAATCACCCCCTTCCTTCTAGTGGTTTTGGGATGGAGATATACTTCCTCATGAATACACTGGCTCAGCTTTATCTGAAAAGCACCGCAAGGATGCCCTTTAATTCAATTAAAACTGCATGGCTTACTGAGGCATCAAGCTCCGTGCACATCTCTGATCCTCTGATGGAATGCATTTACCAGAACTCTGAAATCCAGTGTCCTAAAGCAAATGTCAAGCTGAAGACATCTCGAGCCTGAAGGGTGTTTCCTGAGAAATGAAGCATTCTCCAAATAGGCAAAGCAGTGATTACGTGTTTCTCTTTCTCTTTCTCCCCGACGCGCCCCACCATTTCTCAATGAAATAGGGGAGAATGAGTCAATGCCACTTTAACATGGTTGGTGTATAATTTCCCACATTTAGGGGAGTAAGAGGACTACTCTCTAATTCTTCATTGCAAATTGTTAGCATAAAGAGCAAACTATCAATGAGGAACGATTCAGAACCGGAAATTCCAGGCAGGCTCTTGTGGCCTGACAAATTCATTACCCCTGTTAATGAATGAAGACAAAATTATCAAAACAGTTCTTAACTCAAAAATCATTTACTTTGATTTTATAAAGGAAGTAAAACTTTGTGCCAGACACACATTGAGCACTAACTGGGACATGACTCCCCCTGTATCTGCTAAGCCTTGACATGGCCTCAGATCACATTCAAGTAGCCATGCTAATGACAAAACAGCAGATAGAAGAGTCACTCACAGAAGAATGTTTACAATCAACGCAGACTTTCTTTCAAGGACCCTGAAGCCCTTTATATCAACTGCACCTGCAGGAACTACTGCCTCTTCCTGGAACACACCCGTCTTCATCTCCATCAACCTTAAGTGGTAAAAAGCAAATGCTTCCTTCAAACTCTCTGGGTTCAGCCTTCAATTCTTGCTTGGTATGGAGTGGATTCGTCTTCTAGGGCTGTCATGATAAATTACAGCAAACTAGGTGGCTTACGATAACAGCAAGTTACTGTGGCACAGTTCTGGGGACTAGAAATCCAAACTCAAGGTGTGGGTGGGACCATGTTCCCTCTGACTGCTCTAGCGGAGGATCCTTCCACGCCACCTCCAGCTTCTGGTGATTCCCCACCATCCTTGGTGTCCCTTGGCGTGTGGCCCAACAACTCCAATCTCTGCCTTTGTCTTCACAGGACATTCTCACCTCTGTGTGTGCGTATCTCTGTCCAAATTTCCCTCTTTGTATAAGGACTTAGGGTCCACTTTAGTCCGGAATGCCCTCAACTTGATACGATTGCATCTCTAAAGACCCCCATCTCCAAATAAGGTCACATTCATACCTTCTGAATGAATACGAATTTTGGAGAAATACTTTTCACACCAAGCATGGTCCCCTGTTTCATACTTAACATTTCAAAGAAGTTAGGACCATCTTCCACTCACTTTTCCAACCCTGGCCACAGAGCATGAGGGAAAGAGGAGGACTAGGAGACTTTCCCATTGTTATTTCATCCAACATTAAGTTTGTCTTTCAACGTACCTGCTGCAAAGAAGCCAGTGTGCTTTATATACAGGCACTGCACTGAGGTCGTGACCTACATATCCAAGTACAGCACAGAGGACCAGGTGATTCCTGGCTACATTTTGCTGGCTCTTAAAAATCAGAATCCAGGCAAATCTTTAGCTAGGATTTAGCCAGTTCCTTTCTCCTAAAATATTGCAGCAAGGGAAAAAGATGAGGTTGGCTAGACAAATAATTCAAACATACCCAAAGAGAAGCAATTCTATGAGGAAGCCAGAGGTTGGGGACCCTGGCTGCTGGAGACTTCATTTGGATTTATAAAAATCGAGCTCTCTTTGTACGGTTCATAAAAAATTATTATGTGAAAAATTTGGCTGCTCACTACATTATTCACTGCAGGCCCACTAAAACAAATAACTGCTTAACACATAAAAGTGTTCATGTATTAAGTGAGAAGAGTAAATAAAACCTGTTAAACAAATTATAATTGAGATGAGTGAAATGGTACTCTGGTCACAAGAAGAAAGGCAGCAAGTAACTGCTGCACCTAGTTTATGCAATTGAGATTAAACAGCTTATCTTTTCTTAAATAAAGCAACACAATCAACTGGACAGGGTGGGCAAGTTATCACAATGGGATATAAGAATTTCAGGAGAGCAGGACGTGTCAGATGAATGCATGATGAAGGCTCTGATATGGATTCCTCCATACCTCAGTAGTGTCTAGGTTGGTCTTGTTCTAACTGTATCAAGGTCAACCAGACTTGGTCCACAGCATACCATTGGGTCTAGAGCAATGCAAACTGCCTTTAATGTAGAATCACCTGAGAGGTTCAGTTAGTTCTCACACCATTTAGGGGTTTGGGTTTAGGTAAGCAAGAGTAGGTCTGATGGAGCACAAATTTTTCCTTTCCAAATGGCCCCAAATTCTTGGTCACTCCAACCACTCCCAGCAGCTCCATATCAGAAACTGAGTGCTACAGAAGACCTTCTGGCTCTACTTTTGGGTTAAATTGGTGCTTTCTGTTCAAGCCATGAAATATGTAACCTCCTGAAAACTGCCTGTCTGGTATCCTTGGAGGATTACACATCACGGCCACTTCAAAAATGGATTTGTGTGTTTTCCCTTTTATCATTCTACAACAAACAAAGCATTGGAGAAAAATATAAGAAGCTGCCAACTTGTTAAGTTTTTCTATACTCAAGGACATAAAAGCAGCATGGAGAAGTAGAAAGAGATCACTGGGTTAGAATGTCTCTAAGATCTCTTCTATAAAATACCAGTGATTTAAACTGCTAGGCTTATTGAAATCACAAGTGTTGGAAGCATGCTCTTTAAACTCTCAGTGAAATACCAAATATGCCAGAGGTCACATTTACAAAAAAGGCAGTGAAACCTGATAGGAGAGACACCTACTCCCTGGGATGGACTGAATGATAATGCCCCAATATAGACATCTTCTTAATTTTTATCTGCATTCCTATGGGGCGAACCCATTGAAAACAGGGCCTCATGAAGAACTTACATTAAGGTATGGCCCAAAGGAATAACAGTAGCGAAACATGAGAGGAACCAGAAGTCAGAAGAAAACTCTGGACTATCAGACGAAGGGAGAGAAGATTGCCCCATGACAGGAGGCAGAGATTCAAGCTAAGGAACCCCAAGGATTGCCAGCAGTCAACACGAGAAGTCTACAGACTCTGGGAGAAAGCAAACCTTGCTGGTATCTTGATTTGGGACTTCTAGCCACAAAACTGTGAGCCAATAAATTCATCCATCCCATTGTATGGTATTTATCAAAACAGCCTGGCAAACTAAGATATCCCTTGTATTAGTCAGCCAAAGGGGTGTTGATGCAAAATACCAGAAATCTGCTGTGCATTATAAAGGGTATTTATTTGGGGTAGGTGCTTACAGATACTAGGCCATAAAGCTTAAGTTACTTCCCTTACCAAAGTCTATTTTCACGTGTTGGAGCAAGATGGCTGCCGACGTCTACGAGGGTTCTGGCTTCCTGGGTCCCTCTGGGATCAGTTCCTCTGTTTTCTCCACAACATCAGCTGTAGACTCTGAGGGTCTCTAGGCTTTGCCTCTTTCCACAAGGTCATCTGTATACTATCAGGCAAATGGCTCTGTCTCTCTCCCTGGGGCTCCAGCTTAAGACTTCAGCATTAAACTCCAACATCAAAACTCCAACGTTAAGAACCCTCAACTCTGTCCTTTGCCATGCATTTTATTTGAGTCCCCACCCACCAAGGGGCAGGGACTCAGCGCCTTAATGATGTCGACCCATTAAAGCCCTAATCATAATCATGCCCAGGTTCAGATTACAAACATAATCCAATATCTATTTTTAGAATTCATAACCATATCAAACTGTTACATCCCCTAATCTTATGTTATCGTGTAGAGGAATTTCCACACAACCCAAAATCCCAGGCTCTCTGCCATCTCACAGGCTCATCCCCAGATAAGGAGGTGTGAATGAACTGACTGGCCATTCAGGAAGAAGCAGAGGGGCATGCAGGACTCAGCCCTCGACTGAGTCTAGATCTTCTACCTTGACTGTCCCTGTGCAGGGTAGGTGTGCACTACCTGCCACTCTCAGCCTTGTGAAAAGATTTTGAGGGGACTGGTTCAATTCCATTAGTCCCTGAAACACTCATATTTGATGTCCTAGCCAGGAGCCTAAAGAGACATACAGGTTGGATTTCTGGAGGAAAACTAATGCACTAAGAGACTCCACTGGGGGCTTACTTTTGGAGGCTTAACCTCTAGAGGTATGTTAGCAAAGGTGATGGGGGCCCTGGCAAACACCCGCTGCAAGAGGCTTAGTAAGCTCGGGTGAGCTGGTGCAGCTCTAGCATATGAGCTGGTGCATCCTGACCTTAAACTACACAGGCTGTGCTGGCCCTGCTGATACAGATAAGACTGAAGGCAGAGAAGGAGAGCAGATTAGGTCCCTAAGACTCCAGGGAGACCCTGAGACACACACAATAGTTCATTGGGACATACCATGAAATGCTATCCAAGGAAAAGAAGCCTTTGCAAAATATTCTAGCATAACTGTCTCTGCCTCAGTTAGGGATAAGGTGCTTCTAGGGTCCACAGCTGGGCACATGCAGCAGGCAAACAGAGTTGGGGTAGACAACAAGAGCAGTGAACTTCACCAACCCTGCGCTCAAGGCACTCTGCCTCTCCCCCCAAGCCACAGCTCCCTGACCCTACTGATCCTGCTATTCACTGATCAAGTCTACTCAACAGATTTCAATCTGTAAATTAGAACAATAATGGCAACTGTTCATTAAGCATTTTCCATGCATGCACCAGACAAGGATCGTGCAGCTTTCACACGTTATATTCTAATCCTTGCGATAACCTTAGAGATAAGCATTTTCATCCCCATTCCATGGAATGGAGATTGAACTTTGTAGAGGTCTGATAAATCACCTAACTAGATTTTGCGACCAGGACATCTGAGTCCGAAGCCCCAGCTCAGACTTTGAGATACTTCTGGACCTGAAGAGCCAGATGGGGAATTTAAGAATAAATTCCAATGTCAGATATGAACAAAAAATGCAAGCTTTGCTCAATAATTATTTATCAAAGTGTTTCTCTAACATGACAGATCCCCAATGATCAAAATACTCATAACTCTCCTTACTGAGAGCATCCACTGAAGGCTCATTTTCAGACTCAGTCAGATGGTGGAAAAGGAAATCTGGATTAAGGAAAAGACGCAAACTTGGGTTTATATGGCTCTAACTATATTTCATTGTTGAGAGCATTAAGACAGAGAGGAGCAGACAACTGTTTTGATTCTTCATCAATTTTCTAGTGTCACAAATTCTGAAATATTACTTTCTACAGACATAGGTGGAATTCATTCTTAGTACCATAAAAATTTCCAGTGATCACCAAATTTGCTTCTGGAAATTACAGCCAGGTTGACAACAGACTGATAGCTTACAAGGACCAGGTGCACAAACCAATTACTAGGATTTTGCGATAGGTCTTCCCTGCCCTTGGGATAAAGTCTGAAGTCAGTCTGAATACCCACAGGATCCTCCTGCTCAACCATTTACCCCAAGCACTCAACAAAAGAATCACACACTTGCTCCACGGCAGCATTTTCCAATTAATGTGCATGCAAGTACCTAATGGTACTTGCTAAAATGCAGGTTCTGATTCAGCAGACCTAGAGTGGAGAGTGATGAAGCTGTTGGTCCTTGCTTCCACTTTGGGTAGCCTGGGGCTAAGTGGCCAATGTTCATGAACTCCTTGGCACTTGCACACTTCTCAGTCTTCCCTCACATACAAGCACAGCTCTTCTTTCTACTTCCCACCTATGGATTCCTTTTCCACCAAAATTTTGGTCAAACATCAGCTTGATACCCCTTTCCCAGGCATGGCTGCTCCTTCCTCTGGGCCCTGGTGAAGTCTGTAAGTTCCTATTACAGTGTCTCTCCTATTAAAGTGAATTAGAGTTCCCCTTTCCTTGTTCATCTTCACCATAGATTGCACTACTGGAAAACAAGGGTGGCTTCTACTACATTTTACCCTTGACACCAGCCACAGGGCCTGCCATATAACAGGTGATCAACTAGATTAACTGAATGAATGAATCTGACTTAACAGGCTGTAGTTTCAGGAGTTGACACTTTCCCCATTTAAAAAGATCCAGGAACTGGTTCATTGCCAGTTCCTTCAGTCCCCTGCACAGTGAGTGGTCCAGTCTCATTGAGTTGAACTTAACTTAAAGGTCTTCTTAAAACACAGAGTCACTTTTTGTAGACTACAATTTTAAATCACAGATCTCTAGAGTGAAGAATGGAGTCCAAGGTAAGTCTGACTTAGTTCACGATACACTGAGCTGTATGACCCTGGGCCAATTACTTAGACTCTCTGCCAGCCTCACTAGTTATAGTGACAGCGCTTGTCTCATCTGCTGTTGGGATAGATGAGTTACATGTAAGGCACTTAGAACCATGCCTGCTACAGAGTAAACGCGACCAGACAGTCAGCAGTTACTCTCCCATATCCTCGCCACTGAAAAAACTGGAAACAAGTGTCAGAGCTGCTCTGCTTTCCCCTTGCATTATCATGCCACTTACATTCTACCACCTTCTGTCATTGTCCTTCGTTTTCTTTGGCATGCCTCCTACTTTACTTTCTTACATAACTTCAAGCACTAAGCTTTCTTGTGGTTCTGCTTTTTTATATTTGTTTGTCCCAGCTCATTTGTGGCATTCATCTTACTGAGGCTATTCTCAAAGACGTGCATGGCTGTTCCCTTCACTCTGTGATTGTGTTTCCCCTCCTTTTACATTGGATTTTAAAACCTGAGCTCACATGAAGGCTGTTCACATAGGCTCCAATTTCTGATCACTGGAATTTGTCTTAACTTTATAATCAGAATTTCATTTCCTATATTTTTATTTTATAACCTTTCCATCATTATGGTTTCTAACTTCTGAGAGATGAAACTATCAGAGTGTGAATTTACCAGACACTCTTCATTAGCAGAAAGAGAATGAATGCATCAGACTAGAGAATGAAGGGGCGATTACACATTTTGAATAAAAGGAAAACATTCACAGTAAACATATTAAATTTTAAATGAATCCCTGCTTAATCTATTCATTTCTAACATTTGCCAACCACGAATTGGCCCTTGTCACTATGAATCAGAGGCCTTCCACAATAAATGCACTCAGAGAGCACAATTCCAAAGGAGTAGAAGCTGCCCAATCCTTGTTCATCTTGTCTCTCTGCCAAGATATAAGGTTGGGTTGTTCACAGATTCAATATTCACAAAAATGAACCATATCGGCTTCTATCTCCTTTTGTAATAATGAAAACATTGATTCTAATTTCAAATATGTGGATTTCTGATTAGGTACATTTTATCTTTCATATTGTACTCCTCCTACCTCTACCACCAATTTCTTCTATCAGGTCTGTTTCTTTTGAAAAAATAAAAGTATATTTTGTCCTACCAAGTTTAAAGATATCAAAACTGAAAATCATAAAGGATATGCTATTCCACAGTTTTTGCGAGAGAAGTCAACACAGAACTTCTTCAATCAGTAACTATATTCCAAGAAAAGATTTTAGCCCAACTTCAAAGACTAGAGAATAAAGGGGCAATTACACATTTTGAATAAAAGGAAAACATTCACAGTAAACATTAATTTTTAAATGAATCACTGCTTCAATCTATTCATTTCTAACACTTGCCAACCACGAATTGGCCCTTGTCACTATGAATCAGAGGCCTTCCACAATAAATGCACTCAGAGAGCACAATTCCAAAGGGCAAATACTAAAGACATGACAAATAAATTCTGACACGATTTTGTAAAAAAAGCAACCGGATTAGGGATGTTAAGAGACTTTGGAAAAAAGTACTATACCCAGGTCTCGGCAATCCCATAATAAATAAATAAGAATGAGTTTGGGAAGCGGATTTGACTCAGTTGATAGAGCGTCTGCCTACCATGTGGGAGGTCCAGGGTTCAAGCCCTGGGCCTCCTTGACCCATGTGGAGCTGGCCCATGCACAGTGCTGATGTGCCCAAGGAGTGCCGTGCCACGCAGGGGTGTCCCCCGCATAGGGGAGCCCCACGCACAAGGAGTGTGCCCTGTAAGGAGAGCCGCCCCATGAGAAAAAAGCACAGCCTGCCCAGGAGTGGCGCCGCACACACAGAGAGCTGACACAAGATGACTCAACGAATAAAGAGACACAGATTCCCGGTGCCGCTGACAAGAATCCAAGCGGACACAGAAGTACACAGAGTGAATGCATACAGAAAGCAGACAACGGGGGTGGGGAATAAATAAAAAATAAATCTTAAAAAAAAAAAAAAAGAATGAGTTTGACTTCAGTTAAGCCCAAGAAACCCAGCACACGTGCTTGCTGGTGTCTTCTTCCGTGAGCAGGGCCCGAGGGAAGGACACGGAGGCATATGCCTTGTGTTAAGGTAAGAAATTATGTCCTAGGACTGCGCTCCTCAACCAGGGATCTGCACACCATCAGCATCAGTTTATTTGTAAAATTTTCAATCCATACAAATATATTTGAAAAAATGAACAGAAGAATAAAAGTTAGGCAGGCATACAAAATAAGAGGCCACTGCCCACCCATTGGGATGTTGCAGCAATGCTAAATTTTTATTAAGGATTCTAATCACTGACTCTCGCATTCTCTACTTATCTTGCTGTAGACAAACAGTACGCAGGCTGCCACTGGCCACACTTTGGTGATCACTCCTCTCTAATAAACTGCTAGAAAAAAATGTGG
The DNA here is from genome assembly GCF_030445035.2 of Dasypus novemcinctus. Taxonomy (NCBI): domain Eukaryota; kingdom Metazoa; phylum Chordata; class Mammalia; order Cingulata; family Dasypodidae; genus Dasypus; species Dasypus novemcinctus. Next base: position 16,550,890 of record NC_080674.1, on the reverse strand, counting down.
CTGCAAATGGGTCAGCACCACACTATTCTAAAGCACTGTTTCCCATCACCCAGCCCACAACGGGCTCCTAATGAGGTAATGGGTTTCCCTCACTGCCCATTCCCACGGCTGGTCTGTCCTGGCTCAAAGCCCATGTCTCCTCCCTTGCTCTAAGAATAAGTCTGATAACTTTCACCTGATCTAGAAGCTCCTACATGAACTGGCCCCTGCCTAGTTCTCCAGTCCCACTGTGTCCCATCTTTCCTCCTCCATGGTGTGGCAAGTATACCCAGGCCAGCTCTCAGGAAAGCCCCAAGCTCCCTCCAGCCCTCTGGTGTTCCCACATGTTCAGGGCACCTGCTCCGGCCATCCACCCTGTGGACTGAAGCCACCTGCCCTGCGTCCCAGGGAAGGGTGGGGTCAGTGCCCCTGCCCCCGATCTGAGAGGCTTGTGACTACTGTGACAAATGGAAGAGGACAGAAGAGATGCTAGGACTGAAGAATGCAGGGGCCTTCCAATTCCTGTCTCTAGGAACAGGCTTTGTGGAACTCTGAGCCACCAGGTAAGAAGACCCATCACCATGAGACCATCCCAACAGCAGGTCACACATCGGCCCACCACCCAACAGGCCTGCTGAGCTCAGCCACCCCACGGAAGGCGGCAGGCACACACTGTTGACCCTCTAAACCATCCCCACCAGGCAGATCCGCCCAGGGACCTCCATCCGTGCCACAAGGAGCCAGAGATCAGTCAGGTCCTGTCCAGATTTCTGATGAAATAAATTATGAGACAGAATATAACGGTTGCTATGGGAAGGAACCAAGTATGGAAGACAGAGAAATCCCTGCCCACACTTCCCAATATGGCTCCATCCTAATATCTGGAAAGGAACTCTGCGGATGTGATTTTGTTAAGGATCTTGAGATGGGGAGATTACCCTGGATTATCTGGGTGGAACGAATGGAACCAAAAGGGTTCCTGCAAGAGGGAGGCAGGAGGGTCAGAGCCCAAGAAAGAGATTTGAACATACTGAGCTACTGGCTTTGAAGATGGACGAAGGGGCGGGGACCAAGGAATGAAGCTGGCGAAGACAAGGAATGGATTCTCCCCCAAAGCCTCCACCGCCCCACTGAAACTTCGGTTTTAGTCTGTAAGACTCATTTCAAACTTCTGACATCCAGAGCTAAAGGTAACAGATTTGTGTAGTTTTAAGCAACTAAGTTTGTGGTAATTTGTTAGAGCAGCAACAAGAAACTACTACAGTTAAGTTTGGGAGTCATTTGTTATACAATAAAATATAACCAGAACACAACCCCTCCTTCCACCCCACCACTCCACACGTTTAGGTTCACACAAATATTCGTTCATTCCTGTTCACTCAGACATCGGTTTCATGTTTTACCTCTAGGCATGTATTTAAAAAACTTATTCTAGACTGTAATTTATTTTTGCTGTTATGTAATATGTGTCAGAGCCTGTGTCAATTTGGCTCATCAGTGAACTGTCATAACCCAGCACAATGTATGATATTCAGTAAATATTTGGTGAGATCGTGGCTGAGTAAACGAATGCAGAATGAGTCAGAAAGTATTCAACGTATTGGAGCCTTAGCTTGTAAATGTACATAAAAGGGGGAAACTGTGTTGGAGATGTGTTTGTCTAATGGAAAAGAAGTTTTAAGAATAAAAATCTGTAAAAAGTACTATTTAAAAAACGTTAAAGCAAGTCTTCTCTACGTAGGTGGGTGCTGAAGGCATGTTTGAGTACTAGGGAGGGAAATGGCAAGGTTGATCCTTGCTTCACAATCTTAACTGGCAGTGAAAAAAATCCAATAACTGCACTTTGGGTCACATTGCATTCAACAAAATACCACGTCAAGAGCCAAGGATATATTCCCAACCCTTGAAAAAAGAGAAACTTGAATTTTCCATAAGTTACATCTTCAACAAGGAAAAGTGGACAATATTGGAAAATCACCCAAAATAAAAATAATCTATATTCCTGCCACTTTGCAGTGATAAACACTGATAACATCTTGAAATAAATCCTTCCATTCTTGTCATCTTCAAGTATAATCCTATGTACAACTGGAATCACATCAGAAATGCTACTTCATAGCCTACATTTTAAATAAATATTTTCCCAAGTCATTAAACATTGTTCTCCAACATGTTTTAATAGCTAAACAGGACTTCAGCATACTTTAAAGTATTTAAAAAATATTGGAGCAACTATTTTTAGGTTATAAAAATTAAGACACATATATCCACAAAATAATTCAGATTTTTTAAAGGTAAATTCCTAGAGTAAAACTTCAAAGTGTTACACCTTTTTTAAGGCTCTGGTTAATACATAGCAGTGCTTCCTGGTTGGCTATAGTAATCATATAAGTTTAAGAAATAAATTATACAATATCTTCACTTGAATATTAGCAACACACAGTAACATATTAAAAGCTCTAACAAGTCCAGCAATAAGAAGAAATCTGTGTTTACCTTTGTGGACTGGAGAAATAAACTTACCTGACAATAGAAAGCTCTTTCTCTACCCCATAGAGAATACACTGTTCTTTAGCTTCAAGATTTCTATCCCTCTTATCATGCTTACACAGATTTTTTTCTACTTCAAGATTACAGAACTCAAGTATTGACTTGCATTAACTTCAAATATTTAAATATTTAATCCATCAGGTATTTATTTTGGCACCAGGAACACATTAGGACCTCATGTTCATTTCCCTTAATAGGCAAAGCTGGTGTGTCCGTTGTATGTATTGAACAAAGACTCTCTCCATTATCCATTTATAGTGCCACCTTTATAGGGGACCCCCCACAAAAGGCATGTTCAGGTACTGTGGGTATGAACCCACCTGTAAAGAAGACCTTTGAAGATGTTATTAAAGTGTGCCCAAATTGAATGAGGGTGGGCCTTAATCTACTATAGTTAAAATCCTTAAAAGCAAACTGGACATGGAAGGGAAGCCACAGGGAGCAGCTGGAAGCTGGAAATCAGTGGAATCCAGATGGGAGAAGAGAAGATGCCGCCATATGCATTTTTATCTGATGGAAAAGTGAAGGAACCCAAAGACTGCTGGCCAGCCAGGAGATAGCGATCCTGGGAGAAAGCAAACCTCTTGCTTCTGAAACTGTGAGCCAATGAATTCCTGTTGTTAAGCCAAACCATTATATGATATTTGCATTATCAAGAAACTAGGACATACCCTAAATTCTCATATATAACAGTGTCTACCACTGAGCTCTCTCTTCCATTACACTGAACTCTGACATACCATACTTCTTAAATTCTTAGAAATGTACACATTTATATTTTTATATTTTATCTATATATTTATATATATACTATATCCATTATTTATAAATGTTTCATAATTACATATTATAAATAGTTACATATTCATAAATATAAACATTTCCAAATTTTGCTGGATATCTTCAGATGAACATGTATTCATTCAACCAATTACATATGTATATACATATGTGCAAGGGTAGGTGTGTGTATTCAATATCCATAGGTGCTGGGCACTCTTAGGTGTTGGAGTTATTCTTCTTCCATGGAAATACAGTAAAATTTGATGAAAAATCAAAAGTAAAAACCCATTGGGATTTCAGTAGGAATTAGGTTGAATTCATTTAGGGAAGACTTTTCCATATGAAGTCTTCCTGTTCTGGCATAAGGTAAAGACACTTTTGGCTGGACATGAACTTGCATGGATGATCTGCAGTAACTGTGATTATGCTGATGAAGGTGAAACAGCAACTAAGTACAGGATGAGGCACCAAATATCATTTTTGAAATTTAATCTTCATAATCAACACATGAGGTAATATTTTTATTGCTGGTTTACAAAGAAGGAAACTGGACCTAAGTAACTTGTAAGTCGCATGTAAATGGGGAATAAAATAAAATCACAAAATTTTCATTTTCACCAATTTTTTTTTCTCATTCAGATTATATGATGAATTAAATCCTCCTACTTCATTTTCCAAATGTATCCTTTAACTGGAATTTAGTCATCTGTAAATCTGAGATGGGATGAATTCATTTCTCAATCTCTGCCCTGTCCACCTCCAATCCAGCTAAACAAAACACATGAGTTTTACAGTTTCCTGGTTTCAGAAAATAGAACATGGCTTGCAAAAAATAATCTGAGGTCAAGGTCGGTCCTAGGACATTTCTAAAATAAAATAAGAACAGAACAATATTATTTTCTCCTTTTGGAATGTTTTTGTAACATTTTCTTCTTAATACATCAGTGAACCTAAACGCGTGCGCGCACACACACAAGCAGGTTTATTAAACCAGCCAATTCAGCCATATTTCATGCCAATATAATGAAACGTAGTCTCCAATTTCATCAGTCAAAAGAACCACAGGCTCTAACTTGGTACATTTATTCACCAGTAGATGAAAAACTGAAAACAATTCAATTTATTAAGGTTGAAGAGAGTCAAAGTGGATTTAGGGAAGTTAAATGGTGAGAATTTTTAAATCCTCCCTTAAAATTGTAGGGGAAAAAAAAATAAAAGATTTTTTTAAAATTGGAAGGGAAAGGCTGACTAGCCCTAGAATTTTAGATTTCTAAACTTATCTCATGTAGTGATTTGATCTAAAAATGTTAAAAATTTTCCTGGATAAACTAGTTATTTGTAGAGCTAGTATTCATAGTGTTGTGATCTGAACTGTGTCCCTCCAGACCAAACCCCAGTCTCCTGAATGTGATCCTATTTGGAAATAGGATCTTATGGGATCAGTTAAGATGAGGCCAAACTGGATTAGGGTGTGGTCCTAATCCAATAGGACTGGTATCCTGATGGCAAGAGGAAATCTGGACACAGTCTGAAGGAGACAGACAGAGAGAGAAAGAAAGGGAGAGAGGGTGCCATGTGACAGAGCAGAGAGAAATATGCCAGCAAACCACCGGCCAAAGCCTACCACCTTCGGAGGGACCGTGGCCATGATTTCGGACTTCCAGCTTGATTTTGGACTTCCAGCTTCCAGAACTGGGAGGCATTCCTGTGGTTTTAAGTCACCCAGTCTGTGGTACTTTGCTATGGCAACCCTACAAAACTAATACCCAAAGACAACTTAACAAACCTCCTTTTGGTTTAAAAATATGGAAAATTAAAAAATAAAATATTAAAAATGAAAAGGTAGAAACTCAAAATATTATCTTCTGTTCCAACTGCCTTCCAACATGCCTCTTCTGCTTAAAGGGGTTGTTTGTTCCTTTAACACAAAAGGCAACTGAAAACAAGTCAATGACAAATATTCCAGTGTGATATGCTTCCAGTTTCCCTAAGCAGTAGCTTCATCTGTTTTTCTAAACAGTAATCATAGCTATTTTATATGACCTTGGTTCTGCATAGCTTCTGAGATCATGGTCTTTATGACTAAAGTGGAAAAGTTAAACAAGAAGGCTATTCCTTCTTAAAATCTTGGGTAAGAACATACTCATTCAATAAACACTTTCTAAATGTTTATATGTGTCAAATACTATGGCATTAAACACTGGGCATACAAAGCTGGATAAAGCACAATTCCTTCCTCAAAGAAGTTCCCTCAAGAGCAGGCATGAAACCAGAGAGGAATTATTTGAAAGCTAGCATAGAGCTCTCATGCAGCAGATAGCCTGACTTCTGCTGTGATTGTCACTGCTATGGACCGTGTGTGACAGGTCACAATTGGAGAACAGGTGATGCAAGCCCGACAAGTTACATCTTGTTTATCAAGTAGCACAAAGTCCTAGAAACTTCATACCATAAGAATAACTGGACACAGCTACACAATATTATAAATGGATAAAATCAGTGTGGACTGCTAGCAGTGTGGACTGCTACCTTAAAAAGGTTTTAGTAAAACCGGGCCCATAGCACCAGAAGTCATTTGCTTGATTTGCAGGCTTATGTCTTGAATATACTTCTCCACTGTAAGGACTCTGAACTCTTTGGAGCAAGACTGATCTGTGTCTAGGGCAGGATAAAAAAAAAAAAATTAGGATGGGTCTGGAGCAGTCTTTCATGGTGAGAAAGCAAGGAAGGTTTTATAAATTGAAAGTCAATGCTGGAAGGGCAAAGGAGTTGCTTAAAGGTTTTCCATAGAGAAAGTTACTTAACTTCAAGAATCAAAAAAGAGAGTGATTTTAATAATTAGAATAATCTGAGTACATAATAATACTCAAATGAGAAGCATTAAGAATTTGGTTATTAGAAATGATATAAAATAATTATACACAACAGAAGATAAATCTAATGGAATGCTTAAATTTGCAGTAGTAGGGGCGTGTAACTGATGGTTTCTTCAGAAGTTGATTGGAGTTATATCTGTGTAAGGAAGATGACTACAAAAAAGGAAGAATGAATAGTCTCAAAATGCAGCCCTTCACCGTTCCCACAGGAAATCCACTCCAACCAAGTGCTCTGTGAGCTTAGAGGCTTGACTAAAGATGCTCAGGGGCACAGGAAGGTGCCACCTTGAGGCTGCCACCCGCCAGTATGTTGGAACATTGTCCCTTCTTCCAGTTCATCTCCCTGTTGGACCTCCTGGGTATCCCCTCTGCCCCCTTTCTTTGAAGCCCAGAGTCTCTCTACTGTCTAGAGAAATTCATTTTCTCCAGCCCACATCCCCAATTCCTGTACCTCCAAAACTGCTATTCGGAAGAACAAATGCCATTCAGTGCACCAGGGAACAACCTCTCCTTTGCAAGAAAGTAGTGATCAGACAGCTGCAAGTCTCCTGGATACCTTTACAGTTAACGAGCGCATTCCTGGATGCTTTCTACGGACCGTGCGCTGCTTAAAACAATTCTTCAGTCATCTTTAAACTATTTAAAATGACTTCTAGATTACATGTATATGAGTCCCTCCAAAATGTGGACCTTCTCCTGGATGCAGCTGGCTTCTTTACTGAGAAGAACGTAATTCTGCACGAAGACTTAATGAATCCCAACCTGGGCTGTGACTGTGTGCATACCCAATTAAACGCTGGAAACAAAATTTGTTTTGGTGAAGGAAAAAAAAAGTGGATCTTCTCTGGTTTATAGGATGTATGTAAAAAACAAACAAACAAAAAAACTGCCCTTTACAATTCCAATATTTTTCTCTCATTACTTGCTAATCAGTCGAAGAGCCTTGGGAAGTTGGGGCTTCCTGAGGAAATGAGTTTATCCTCAGGAAGTTATTTCCTAGTCAAAGAGGAAGTAAACAGACATGTTAACCTGATTTTTAAGGTCAGATGGTGTCCATGGCTGTAAAGGGCAAATATTTCTATGGCTCCCTGGTGAATGTGCCCTAATATGTCAGTCCTCAACCTACTCCATTTTCTCTCTTACTGCAGATGAGCTCAGAAAACAGTTCCTGAGTTAAAACCTTGGAAATAACCAAAAGAAAGGCAGTCTGGCCATTGATATGCATAGTGTCTTAGTGGTACAGCCTAAAGGTACCCCTGACGTCTCCGTTTATACGGGATCCAATGAAAAGCTAGCACAAAGAATATGCAGCCATGCCATTTCTAAACGCTTTCAGTACAACCTGCATTTTCAAAGCATTTTGTGAACGTCTTCAGTGTTACCGGGAAGAGGTCTGCTGAGAAGCCCCTGCTTTTCCCCATGTGAGCTCAGATGGGCTTTCCCAAGCTCTCCATACTGTGACCCACCATGTGAAGCTTCCCCTCTACCCTTCCACCTACTCACACCAGAAAAATCTAAATCCTAGGCTTCCAGGAGGACTTTCCCAACTCCCCCAAACCACGCTTCTCTCTCTACTTCTTCAACTCTAGAACTTCTTGAGACTGCTTGCTGGAAAGCAATCCTAGACTGCCCTGAATTAGTGTTTAACTGTTACATAAGTTTAAATCAAATTCCTTCAGGAGCAGGTGCCTAACAGAAAAATTGCCAGGGATGCTTGTTTAAGACAACAGGGAAGGATGCAGACTGTGAGCACCTACAGGGGAGGTGCTCTACTCAAATCATTTATATCAAACCCAAAATGACTTTTAATACCTGTTACAGGAGAAGAAACACATCTGAGGATAGAATCCCCTGTACTACCAGTTTGTGACCCCTGACTGACAGACATTTTGAAGTGCCTCACCAAATGTATTTGAACTGAGACTACATACTTTAATAAATTCCCATTGAAATAATTACTGAAATTACTGATCAGATTTCTTAGGAATGATCCAAGCTTTCATTACAAATATACTTAGTTGTAATTAGGATGAAACAGAATGTCTATGGTTGAAATATACTGATTGTTTTGCTTCCTTAAAAATGGCAAAATGTAAGTGAAAGAAATAGAATAATTCTTGGAGGTTGAACTAGAATATTGAAGAGCTGATTTTTCTTCACTCCCCATTCCATTTAAAGGCACAAGAGACTCTGGATAATCTCAATTAGGCATTACTTAAAGATGTCCCCTTTAAAAATTATACCCAGAAATGTAATTTCCTTCTGAGACTGTTATATGACATTTTGGCCATTCTGAATGATCTACTTTGGAAGCTAATTCCCTCAAGAAATTAAACTCAGTTTTTGCATCTGAGGTGGTATTCAGGATCACACTGTAAATTTCTAGGCTTACATATCAATTTTGTGAGTATTGAGCTGATGAGCTTTCTACTGCTTAAACATCCTCGGATGTGAATTGGACTTATTAAATTGGGCACACTGAATCTACAACATGCTCAACTTGCCAGATATAATTGGTCCAGTTTTTCAAAAGTTACCTAACTTCCAATTAGGCAGAAGCATATACAATAAAAGAAACTCGGTCAAGAAGCAGTGAATTGCTAATTTAATTACCAAAACACATTAAGTTTCAAGGGCAAAACTTTCTTATATGGTCCCAACATTTGCAGAGATAACAACGTTTAAAGTTTAATTTTTAAAGGCAAAAAAAATCTTTATAGTAATCAGTGGTCAACTTCCTCACGCACAAAATAAAATCTAACATACCACATTTCTGATTGCTGAATCTGTTCTCGCCCCTAACCCTCTCTGCAAACCTTCCACTCGGGATAGATGTCCTTTTACAACAATTTCAAAGAGACTTCTTCAGTGCATTTTCTTTCTCTGTGGTTTTTTTCACCTTTTATTTCTTTTCCTTTGTTATATGTTTTTACCCTATTTCCTCTTGTGCCACAGATTTTCATTTGCTTGTTAATAGCCTCCTTCAAGGTACATTTTCAATGTACATGCTCTGAGAGCAATATCCTTCACTTACATTTCCAACTAAAAAATAATTCCGTGACTTGGTTTAAAGGGAAAACGAGTAATATAACTCTTCATTACTTTCATATTGCACACACAAACATCTCAAACCCTATATCATGATTAATTTAATCATTGCAAACATCAAGCCTGTCTTCTATAGTCTGCTAAAGGCAGAGCTTATGGCAACATGCAAACTAACGTTTAAACATTTCAGTGTAAAAGCAGCTTGGAATACTGACCTGTTTACTTTTATAACTAATGACTTAAAGTCAATTCCTAGACTATACAGGGATCACTAAAGTGTTTCTAAGCACTGTATTGGCAATCTAGACACTTTTATAGGCTGACATTTGAAAAAGTACTTCTCAAAAGTACTTTCGAAGTATCCTTTGATATAAACTCATAAAACTATTAGTACGGAATTATCAGTAGTGTTGTGTGCCGATTATAAAACAAGCATGAAGAATAAATCTTGGTCAGAACATCAGGGTTCACAGCTCAGTTTTGCCACTTACTAATTTTACAACTGAGGGGTGGACTTATTCTTTCAGAGTCTTGGGTGTCTGCACCTGCCAAATGAAACCATTTATATCTACCTGTCAAGACAAGTGTGATGATGAGTCAAAGGTGAATGCAATAATGCCCATGAAAGCATCGGCAAGAACCTGAAATAAATACCTCCAAAATGTTTGTTGAATGGTCAAATATTATATCTAGAAAAGGCTTTTTGGGAAATGGAATGCACCTTGAGTTAAAAGCATCATCTGTCCCTTGTTGGGTGATTCATTTGAATTCTGTTTGAGGCGTACACTCAAGAGGGAGTAGAAAGAAAATTTTTATATAAAGAAGACAGTACAAAAGCAAAGCCCAATGTCTGGACATTTTCAAAGTAACTCTAATTAGATTTGGTCTAATTTGGGCACTAAAAACATGAAAACTCATAACTATATAAATAAACCAGCGTTTGGGGTTCCATGAAAGGAATCTCAACACAGATTCTGCATAAATCAACTTCTTTCACATGCCTCAAATGAAACCTTTAAACATGAACTACTTACAGGGAGTTAATTAAACAGGCCATTTCAGGAAGCAATATGAAGAAAATCCCTTGAAAGGTTATTTTTTTTTTTTTAAGATTTATTTATTTATTTCTCTCCCCTTCCCCCCCTGACCCCAGTTGTCTGTTCTCTGTGTCTATTTGCTGCGTGTTCTTTGTCCACTTCTGTTGTTGTCATCAGCACGGGAAACTGTGTTTCTTTTTGTTGCATCATCTGTGTGTCAGCTCTCCATGCGTGCGGCGCCATTCCTGGGCAGGCTGCTCTTTGTTTTGCGCTGGGCGGCTCTCCTCATGGGGCACACTCCTTGCACATGGGGCTTCCCTATGAGGGGGACACCCTGCGTGGCACAGCACTCCTTGCGCACATCAGCACTGCTCATGGGCCAGCTCCACACGGGTCAAGGAGGCCCTGGGTTTGAACCGCAAACCTCCCATGTGGTAGACGGATGCCCTAACCACTGGGCCAAGTCCGCTATTTTTAAATCGTGGGCTAACTTAAAGTTTGTTCATCTCTAAGGTAATATGGTGTCATGCTCATGTAAGTTATCTTTTGACCATTTGCAGAAGATCCTCTCCTCCCATTGGCAATCATGATCAACAACCTTTCTCAAACTCTTCTAAAAGGCATGCTTCAGATCTGCAATCAACTCAAAGCAGGCAGTTAGAAATCAGGCACACTACAGAGAATTAAATATTTTCATATTCAGATGGGAACAGCTTTCTTAAAGGTTACGTTTTTTTCTAACTTGACCATCTCTCACCAAAACAACAGGATGTCAAGCCCTTGCGTGACAATTTATAAGGTGTGTAATATTGCACAAAACTTTTCATTTCTCTGTGCCACAGGTATTTCCTTGTAAAATGAGTATATTGGATTAGGAAATTGCCAATGCCCTTTGTAACTCTGAAGATCCTACAGCTCCACGGTTGTCCAGCTTGATACCCAATGTTTAGAAACCATCAGTAACATCTATAAATTGTCTTGCCAGTAAAAAGTTCGAAATCTAAACCTGAACATGTTTAAACGGCAACTGGATGAAACTGACTCTTTATCAGCCAATTAAACTTGACCTTTGAACTAACTGCTTCACCTTCCCCTGAGCTGCAGAGAGGGCTGAGCTGTTGAGATACCTTCCCCTAAAGCCCCAGTTCTGTGAAAGAAGCCAAAGCCCAACTTGCTATTTCTAGGGATATTCTCCATGACCTAACCTAATCAGATTCTCTTCAAGGCTGCCTGTTGTATATTCTATTCCAGTCGGACTTTCACAGCTGAAGGTCATAGGCCATTCTTTCCATTGTAGGAGAGAACAGCCCATGGATGAAAAAGACTGGAAAAAGTGGAACAGAAAGAATAGCAACACAACTGGAAAAAATTAAGCTGTGTCTTACGATGTTGGAATGCTGATTTTGTTGGAAAAAGAAAATGGAAAGTTTCCAGCCTTCTACACTTGAACCCAAGGCCCCTGCAGTGTCAGGAAATCAGGAACTTAAACTGTCATAAGAAATACAATAGGCTTTAAAGAAAGCCTATACCACTTATCAGGGAGAAAGCATGGGTGGCTGCCAATTCCTTGAAAAGTAGCTTTGGAGTCACAAAATTAGATGCACAAAACTTTTGCAGGAGACTCTGGAATGGAACCGCTCCACCAGGTCAAAAATGCCATTCTCTTATGGAGTGCAATGAAATCATCTCACCATCTGTCCCCACCATGCTTGGGGGAACAGCCTTATGACTTTGAGTAGATTAGATGGAACACTGAATAGACAGCAGGGACCTGTGCCTAGCAAAGAGACACACTTGCTGGAGTGAGTAAATGCTACGCTTCAACCAGGATAACTGGGTGTTAGAATATGTTAACATCTGAACTGAAGCTAGAGTCAATCCAGGAAAAGCTAAGAAAAAAAAAATGTTTGATAAACCCATGGATCTGGCATCTCTCAAGACTTCCAAAACATTACGGGAGGATCAGGACTTTGAGTCCATTCTGACCTGGTACACCACATGCTGGGTGGAGATTACTGGTCCCGGGATCCATTTTGATTGCTCTCAGAGCACCTCATGAGAAGCTTCTAGGCCTGCAGCCCTGCACCTCATATAGGCCACCCCTCACCCCTTCGGAGCTCTCCAGCCACTGTCCATTATCTCCCCAAGCTGGGAGGCTGTCGTTTCAAATAATAGTTTGCAGTGATTTAGATACAAGGCTGAAGGTCATGCAGCAGCAGCCGCTCCCCAACACTTTTTATGTATAAAATTCACTGGTTTTGGGTGAAATTTACTGAATTGTATAATTGCCATCTCAACTGAAGTTCAGAACATTTTCATCTCCCCAGTGAAATCCCTCATGCCATTTAATCCCCTGGCCCAGCCCCAGCCCCAGGTCAAATGTGTGAATGTGTATGCCTTCTCTTTTCCCTCCTCCCAGGTCCTCAGTTTATTGACCAGCTTGCATTGCACAGTGGTTATCTACAGGTTTGCCAGTGAGGAGCAATGCCTGCACATTAAACAAGCTATCTCTTAGAAGTCAGACACACACACCACCATGACCACAACCAGGGAACTGATACAATACCTCCCCCAGCCATCCCCATCACAGGAAAGCACAATACTATTGTGCTTGCAAAGTGCTTCCACCCCAGCTCTAACAGGTATGGCTACAGTTTCCGATGGCTGCGGGGCGAACGAATGTTATCTGTCACAATACAGATCATTTTTCAGAAATCAGTGTAGCTCAGATCTTTAAACCAAGGACCCTGCCTGGGTGACCTGAAGGCAGTACTGATGAATTCAGAGATGAAAACTCATAAGAGGATCATGAAACTGAAGAAAACCATCACCAAACAGCTTCCAGAAAGCCAATTATACCACTCATCCAATATTTTCTTAACATTAGAGGTTAAATTAGTTCTAGAAAACAGGGGAGGGGCATTTTAAAATACGATCCTCTGTAAATCTGTAAGAAACCGGAGCTCATCCCCTGCTTCTTTGCCAACATGTTGCAAACAGTGGTTACCCCCAGGTATTTCCCCATAAGTAGAAGGAACCCTTCCATTGGAGAAATCCACCCTGTAGCGGTCAAAGATCCAATATTCTAACCACTCACAGAACACTTTAGCACTGGCTACTGTGGCTCCATTTTGTAAGCAGCAGCCTGATAACATGAGACGGACGACGATGCCGCAAGCAATCCGGAAATACATTTTCACTCCTAACTTATTTGGTAATATTTTAACTTTGGTTGATTAAAGCCATCTTCATAGCAATATAGACTCATACATACAGCCTGTCCAAATTATCTTTAGCAAAACTTAGCACTTTTTTAAAACTTTTAATGTTCAGGCACAGAAGGAAGAGGACAGCATCTTTAATAAGGATGGAGTTCTTCCATTTAAGAGCTGAAAAGAAATTCCATCCTAATTGTGCCCAAGGGCTAAAGTTCTGTTTCATATGAACATCATATTTTCCCTTTTTTTCCTCCCAATTCAACCCTCAGAAATGACAGAAAATACATTGTGACAAAATGTAGAAAAACTTTGGCTGGGCCTGAGCCAAAAGAATCCTCCTAAGGAAAGGCAAAATAAAATGAAAACTTAAAGTCCCTAAAGAGCTTATTTTGAGACAAAAGAGCAGACATTTTAAAATGCATGCAGTCCCACAGAGCCCTCTCACCACGATGGAGCTTGTATAGTTTTGGATTTTCTATTTTTGAAAAGGCGTAGAAATAATAAGGAAACTTAAACCTGAGTGGGGCAAAAGGAGGGACTGTAAACACACTTTTAACTTTCTCTTTCCACAGCCACTCAAATTAGAGAAATTACTGTGACCAGAGTGGCTGAAAAATGGTGAAAAGTGAAAACCTTACAAATTTATGATCCAAGAGGATCTCAAACAAATCAAACTGTAGTGATTTCCACCCTCAGTCGGGAGAATAGATGCCTCAAAAGCAAATGTTGAGAATCAATTAACCAGATTTGCATATTACCTTAACTGAATTTCAAAAATGATTGACACCCATATTTGAATTAACAGGCAGAAAATTAAAACTGGATTGCTACTTGACGCTTCCAATCCATTTGCCTCACTACATTGGTGATTTACACTGAAAAGTACTCAGGCATTAAACTCAAGAAACCATAACCCCATTGTAAAAGCTGTTTATCAATCAATCCTGGGATAATTAGTCCAGAGAAGGTAATTCTATGCCACTTGAAACACACCAAATCAAAGAATAACCCAAAAACAAGATCTCTGCCATTACAGGTAAACATCACCATCACCGCAAAAATGGAACACAGGCCAAGAGAAATTAAACTGAGATGACCAACTCAGGCCATGTGCGAATGAGCTTCCCCATATTATGAGCAGCAGAAATTGAGCCTCAGAAGCAAGGATGGAAAACTTGCTTTCTCAACACCCTGTACCTTTCAGGAAAGTAGGAACCATATAATCACATAAAAATCAGCCAACACCTTAAAAAGAGTCTTTCGCTATAAACGCCACTAATGTCTCACACTGGAAGCTCAATCAACAATTTCAAAAGAACTTTTCCTCAGAAAGGATATCGTTAAATTGTGTTTAACTTTAAAATAAAAGGAGCCAATTCCATAGTTGGGTCAACTTTCCAATAATAAGTACCATTGAAACAAGTATCTCCACATTCAAGTTTGTAGTAACCCAAAGCTTCTTAAAATACACTGGGAAGCAACTGAGTTCCAACATGGATTGCTACATATAGTTAAATTCTTCATCAAGAAACAGTGTGAGCATCTTTGCCCTAAAAGGTCAAACTTTTCACTTATTCTCTAATCAAAAAATACTACTTTTCTACACCCAAATATTGGTGTTAATTCAAGTTAGACAAATTGCATGATTGCGGCCTTCCCACTGTCACAACCCTTAACTCTAGGCATGAACCGTGAACTTCACCACAAGGATTTTACAATCATACCGTTCTTCCAAGTTAATAAAGAAGATATATAGCATTGTAAAAGCTTCCCGTAAGTAAACCTATTATATTTTCACAAAATACCAGCATTTGCCTTAGATTTGAGAGACTTAAATCCCATCAAATAACTTTAATGGATAGTAACAGCAGTGCAACAAAAAAGTAACTTGGGAAAACCTTTCCCTTCTCATTTTTAAGAATCTCACATGCTCCCGCTCAGTAGAACAGAATTAAGCCCCACACATTTTATTTGTCTTCCAAAAATAGCCAGCACTGCGCAGGGAAGGCGAGAGATAATGAAAACCAGATGCCTACCTTCGCTGGTAGCCACATTCTTCTGTGCTTTGGTCGGCGTGTGATCTGTACTTGAACTCACGTCGGATGAGATGCTTGAGCTGCCTTTGCCTAGAGAAAATAGGAATGAGCCGATTTTGAGTTTTCTAATTTCAGAACTGGACTGTGCCCTCCATTATGTCCCATCACCTCTCTCCGAGAAAAGGAGCTCCAATACAAATAACGGGGTTTATTAAGATTTTTGCCTTATGCATTAAATATCTTTTGGGAAATATCTGACCCATGTTACAGTAGAACACAGCTCTATTACAATAGGGCTTGTCTATAAACTCAGGCAAGATTGTAAAACATAGTCGGATATGATAACTCTAATCTCAATTTGGCATCCATGAGAACAAGAAAGGACATGTGGGAAACACATCCATAGCACGACTTTTTTATTTGCAACTATAAACTATCCATTTCTCAGCAAAGAAAATAAGCAAATCTAACAATAAGGCACTACTAGAGGAAAAAGAGACCGATGGTTCCAGAGTTGCATCAACTTAAAAATCAAAGTCTCTGTTTCACTAGGTCCTACTATTCAAAAAAAAACCCCTACTTTTCCAAGGCTGTGGTTCTGAGCCGTAGTGGCTCCTTCCTCTGCCCTCCCCCCCCCCCAGGGGACATTTAGTAACCTCTGGTGTCATTTTTGCTTATCACAACTGTTGTGGGAAGAGCTTCCTACTGCCCTGTAACAGGTAGAGACCAGGGACACTGCTTAACATCCTACAATGCACAGGATAGCCCCCCACGACAAAGAATACATCAACTGTGCTAAGGTTGAGAAACCCTGATTTGAAGAATCTTAACTCAATTAAGGGCTGAGTTTCTACACTTCGAAATTGAGATCTAATCATATACTGCCTTAGTGTTGCTGAACATTCTCCTAATTATCACACGAACTTCTACAAACATGAACCACACTCACTACCCAAGATGGGAAGCGCTTAAAGCCTGGGTGGGCAGGGTTCCCAGATGGCCCCATAATTTCCCATCCCTAGTATCCAAGCCTTTGTGTCCTCTCCTCCCCTTGAGTGTGGGCAGAATCCAGAATTTGCCCCTAATGAACAGAATACGGCAAAGGTAAGGGGATTTTGTAGATGTAATGTCATCCTTAATAAGTTGACTTTAAGTTCATCAAAAGGGAGATTATCCTGGTGAGCCTGACCTAATTAGGTGGGCCCTTTCAAAGGTTGGGTGGAGGAAAGAGACACCCCCCTGCTGGCCTTGAAGAAGCAAGCCACCATGAGCTCTACGGCTGCAAGGAAATGAATTCTGCCAGTCACCACATGGGCATGGAAGAGGACCCCAAGCCTCAGACAAGATGCCATACCTGGTCAACACCTTGACTGCAATTTTGTGAGACCCTGGGCAGAGGGCTCAGCTAAGCCACGCTCAGCCTCCTGACCCTAGGAAAGTAGAAGATAATACATACGTGTTGTGGTATCAACACATTTATGAGTTGTGATGGTCTGAAGCCGTCTGGAACCCAGAACAGTATGTTCTTAAAGTTAATCCATTCCTGTGGATGTGAATTCGCTGTGAGTAGGATCCTTTGGTGAGGAGGATCTTAACTTAAAAGTGTGACCTGCCTCAGTTAAGGCGGTTCTTAATTCTCTTACTGGAGTCCATTATAAGAGAATGAAATTCAGGCAGAGATAGAAAGAAAGCTACAGAAGCAAGAAGCTGAAAGCAACAAAACCCAGAAAAGAGAATGTCATAGAAGCCAAAAGCTAAAACCAATGAAACCAGAAAGAGAAGGGAGAGACCAGTAGATGCCGCTGTGTGCCTTGCCATGTGACAGAGGAGTCCAAGATCTTTGGGGAGAAGGCATCACCTGCTGATGCCTTGATTTGGACATTTTTCTCAGCCTTAGAATGGTACGCTTGCCAACTAATAAATTCCCATTGTAACTTGGAGTTGTCCTGAATGATATTGCAGGGCCATATGCAGGACTTTATATATCCTGCCATAACCCACTGAATGCACTGGGAGAGAGTATAAACTACAACATAAACTATGATCCATGCTGTGTAGCAGTGCTCCAAAATGTACTCATCAAATGCAATGATTATACCACTCTAATTAATGAAGTTGTCGATGTGGGAGGAGTGGGGGGTGTGGGGAGTGGGGCATATGGGAACCTCTTACATTTTTTAATGCAGCATTTTGTGTAATCTATGTGTCTTTAAAAAAATAATAATAATAAAATTCGAAAAAAAAATCCCCATTGTAAGAGCCAACCCATTTCTGGTATATTGCTTTTGGCAGCCTAGCAGACTAGCAAATGGAAATGTATTAGGCAGCAGTAGATAGCTAAGACAATGACCAACTATCATACAGATGAATTCTGTTCACTCCACAGGTTCTAACTGAAATCCTTAAATGCAGCTGAGACACACTCTTTGCCAATAGTCTTCCCTGCACAGTGGTAGACTACCCAGTTAGACGGAGTAAACTTAGTCTGAACACATGAAGAGTAGAAAAGCACAACTGGGGTTAGATTTAAAGAGCTTCAGTGTTTCGTTTGCTTTCGTTAAAGTAATGGAACAATTCAAGCTCATGGGTGATATCACCTATGCAAGAAAGAAAAATGGCCACTGTTTCCTCTCACTGCTGCCCACTGTTCCTGTGATGCCTGGCTCTGCAACAAGCCTGACAATGCTCCCATAATCTCCATCCACTTCACCTCCTCCTCCCTCAAAGCTAGCCAAGATAAGGCCCTCACTCTCCATCAGTCTGTTTCCAGCCAGTTTTGAGGCTTGACTGCAGGCGCCATTTATCTGCCCTGGTTCACCTTTGGAGGTAGTTGGTATGGTGGGGAAGGTACTGAGTTAGAACTATGTCACCTGGTCTCTGCCTGCCCCTCCCTTCTCCAGGAGGTTCAATGTTCACTTCCGGTTGGGGAGGGGTTGGACTGAGTGAGTCCTAGCAGCTCAAATATTCTATGGCTTGGATAATGCAATGAGTCTCTTTAATGGGGCAAAAAACATGGTGCACCACCAATATAGTATAGAGTTAAATTATTTTTATTATATTGTTACTCAGCGATGCACAAATGGAGCACAAGAAATAAACTCCATATGCTCTCACTCTGATTCAACAATAAAACCAAAATAAAATAACAAATTAAATGCAAAAACAATACAACCCATAAAATTCAAATTAACAGCATTAATTTAACATGGCAGATGACGTTGCTTTGCCAAGATTAAATTGCCCTTCCAAACATAAATATCGTCCTGGCTAGAAAGCCAATGTCCTCTTGAGGTTGGCATGTCCATCCTACCCTGGAAGTGGGAGGCCCCAACCTGCCCACCGCTAATGGTGACAAGCCCTTCCTGCCAACGGCAGGCTCCCCCATCACTCGGCCTCACTGGGCCTGATTTTATCCACCACATTTTTAAATCTACTCTTCTTTTATTCCTCATCAGCACACAACAATGAAAGATGAGCTCATACTTAAAAAGACGGGAACAGAATTGGGCCATGAAATCCCATGGCAGGACTCTGTAATAAAAGGGGATCCAGTATAGAGGTATTTATATTTTTTAAAGATTCTCATCAACAGGAAAGCATAAAAAAAAAAATTTAATTGATTTCAGAGGAAATTCTTGGACACCCCTGATGACATGTTTACAGATCCCTCAGAGGCCACAAGATGCAATTTAAGAAATACTATCAAGAAGGGCATAAAATTGGGGGAAGTGATATTATTAATGATGTTATTAAAATAATAGCTAACATTGAGTGCATATGCTGCTGTGTAATGTGCTGAATACTTGAGATGCTTCATCTTATTAAATCCTCACTATACCCTACGACAGTGTTTCTCAATCTTGTTTCCTTTATGGCCCCCTAAGGAAACTTCTTAGACATTTTTTCCCTAATCACACCTCCCCCACCCATGAAATTATAATACCCTAAATAAACCGCACAGCTGTCTATGTGCTATATGGATATCTGTGCTTTATACACAGAGAGTAGAATGTTTTGCATTCTGCCCCACCCCAACCCAAGAACCAATTTTTGCCTGCCTGGAGTAATATCATCCCCACTGAGAACGTATGACCTTTACAAAGTAAAACACTGAAAAAATAGCTGTGTATGTAAAGAAGTAAGTAACTAAGGAAAGTGAGATAATAAAGAGACAACTATATAATCTTACCAGCTTTCATGTAGACTGGCGTGGGTAAGAATATAGGATTTACAGTGACTTGGTTGGGTTTGAATCTGGATTTGCCACTTAATAACCTTAGGAATAATTACTAAATCTCTCTCTGCTTTCATTTCTTCAGCTATAAAAAGGAGGGGGAAAACCATTCCTGCCTCACAGGACAGTTGCGACACTTAAATAAAATAATCCAGGCATAGCACTTAGGCTCGTTCAGTGCACCTGGTAAACGCCCGCTGAGTCTTAAAGTTAAGACTTTGAATGCCATTAACATGTGCCTTTCTTCTGCCTTGCTTCAGGAAACCTGGGAGTACAGGCTTGTCTACTACTTCGGTTGAGAGAGGGGGAAGGGAGGGCTTAGAAGAGGAAATAACACAGAGGGAAAGGACAAGGCGATATTCACCTCCTAACAGTCAAAAACAGAAATAGCTTGATGAAGGCCTTGCAAGACAAGCAACTGTCTTAGAAAGGAACTCTCTAAATTTCTTCACTCCTTTAGCAAATTGAGGGCCAGGCCAAGTGAGACCCTGGAATCTGATATAAGGGAAGTCTAGAGAAGAGGGAAAGGGTAGAGAACCTAGAAAGCCCACCTTGTGGACTAAGGAAAAGGACAAGGGGAGAGGGAGGGAGGAGTCAGGAGCAGCCAGCTTAAATCCCGGATTCTCCTTTCTGCACTTCCTCGGAGGCAGGGGAAAGTGAGTTGGATAAATGAGGGTAACCCTGTTGGCATAAGGGCTGTGACCCTCACTCCCTAACCAGGAGGTTGGAGAGCCTCCAACCTCAGACAACATCCAGCATCAACGAGAAGCATGGGCACCGCAAGCTGCTGCAAGCACGGTGGGCTCAGGGACCTGAAGTCCAGCTTTCTGAGTCATCCAGATTCCCTTGTGGCAATGGCTGAAGCCCATGCAGAGGAGAATCTAGCTGGGAACTTGCCTGAGAGATGCAATGCAGTACAGAGGGAGACTTCTGTAACCACAACAAGAGAGCAGATTGACTAAGCCATAAAAGGTAAACTTCCTCCTTCTCTTGCTCTTGAGGAGGTCCCCTGCCAATAGTCAGGTGACTAAGCCATCTTGGAAGCCGATCCTAATGTCCCAGATGAAGCAGCCCTGGTGGACCACTTGAATGTACTCATGAGAGTCCCTGAGACATTGACTGCCGTCCAGCTAAGTGACTCCCAAATTTCAGAACCACAGAAACTGTGAAATAATACACATGCACTGTTATTACATGGTGCTAGGCTTGGAGGTAATTTGTTATGCAGCAATAGAGAACAAATACATGAGGTGAGGTAGAGTTGATCAAGATGTACCACTGGCAGTGCCTCAAGGGACCAGCTCACACCACTTTACCAGCTGCAGATGCCAGCAAGCAAGACGATCTCAATAAGCAGTCCTCGGTGGACAAGAGCCATCACTACAAAGCCAAGAATCCTGTGCCTACGAAACCTGACCTTGTCCTACTACCAGGAAGACAAGCTTGTATAAGTGCCCTCCTTGGTCCCACCATATTAGGATGAAAAATGGAGGCAAGAGGAAGCTGAAAACCTGAGCTCTTAACACTGTCTTATTACTAGGGAAGGTTAACTGGTGGAATCATCCAAGTTTAAACTGGATTGAACATTGTAGTTTACATGTCAAAAAAAAAAAATTAAGTAAATCATAGTTTCTCTTCACATTTGAGTTGCAATGAGAAGGAAAATTTGGAAACTTGACAAACTAGTCGCTGCTATTTTTTAACATTTTTCTCACCATACTCATCAACATCATCTTCCCTTTGATTACAGAAAAAAAGAATAAACACATTTGCTGCCAGTTCACAATGTAGAACTGCCGAAGCATAGGTGGGGTGGAAGAGTCAGGAGATAGAAAATAAGGACCTAGCCCTATGAGGAGATATAAACAAGAAAGCATAAACCTGATGACACAGAAGGCCATCTTCAAATCATAAGCAATGACTACATAAAGAAAAAGGGAACAGAACTCAAATGCTCCTTGCTTAATTCCAGTCTATCTAGGATGTGGACACTGAGAGACGTCATCAGGGGTGGATTGTGGACAGGGCTTTAGGAGCAGTGAGAATAGTTTCCAACATTCTCTTCTAGCTGAACCTTGCTCATGGGTGAATAACATTTCCTTAGCAGGAAGTAGATCATTGGTTCTCAACATGGAGTCCCCAGACAAGGAACATCAGCCTCATGTGAGAACCTACTGGAAAAGAAATGGACATCTCAGGCCCCACCCTGAGACTACTGAATTAGACACTCTGTGGGTGTGGTCCAGCCATATGGGGTTTAATGCCTTCTCCAGGTGATTCTGATGTGAATCAAGCTCAAGAAGCATGCAGCAGAGAGTAGTTAGTGGTTATGGTTGCTAACCCCTTGACCATGTCATGAAGATGGACTGAAAATAAGATGCAGATGAAGAGCTCAGCCTGGTGACTACCAAATACACAGGTGTTTAATAAACCTTAGCTACCCTTTGCCCATTTATCATGCAATTCCAACAAGGGGGGGGGGGTGCAGTTAAGGATGTTGAACTGTGCAGGCTCTGGAATGAGAAAGCGCTGGGATCCAATCCCAGTTTCGCCATTTCCAAGCCAAGTATGTATCCATGAGCAAACCTCTCATCACCTGTACTGTGGGAATGAAACCTCTTTCATCTCCTGTGGATGGGTATAAAAACACATGCGCTTTGGTGTTGGAGTTTGAATTCCAACTCTACTGCTTCCAAGCCACATGCCCAACGAGAAAATCTCTCAAATCCCTAAGCCTTGTTGTCTTCATCCATCATACAGGGATACAACAAGCAAATAAAACACAACTACCTATTTCCTCTACTGAAAATAGGGAGAACTGTATCCACTTGTCAAGGCTGGGAAGATGCTGTGAAGAATGAATTAGCTCATCTATGTAAAGTATTCCAGCATATCCAGTACCAAAGGGAACCCCCCTTTTGAGTGATTAATATTGATTCATTTATCACAGTTCAGTTTTATCAGGAAACAAGAAATGGTCATTAAAACATTTTTCTTTTACTGTATATGTGTATATAGTAAATAAATATTAGGTATAAAGTAGACATACCTCATATATTCAGAAAAAGGCCTCAAGTATAAGCTAGTTTGGCAATTCTGTTATCTGACTGCTTTAAAGGCATGAAAATTTACTGGTCTATTTAACCAATCCAATTGCTAAAACCCACATTAAGGATTAATAGCCCAGAAGAACTATGTCTGTTGGATTCAGTAATGCAAATTTTGTGCTTTATTTAATTTTTCCCCAAACAGGCTAAAGGCCCAAATGAGGGCAACTAAACAAATAGATAATTAAGTACTCTATTTGTGCTAAGGCAGGTAAGCATTACCTCTCAAAGGTTAACATGCACACATGTAATTCTGAATGACAGCATGGAGAAATTAGTCGGTGAACTGATTATTTCAGTCACTTGGGACACTTTTAAGACAGAAATGTTAGCAGATGAATGTTTTTGTCTTTTACTCTGTTCACACATTCCATGGGACTTTCTATTAGTGTGGTAGGTTGTCATAATATTTGACGATAATGTTCATTAAATAGGTATCCTCTTGAGAGGAAATTTCAAGTTCTTTTTTTTTTTTTTAAGATTTATTTATTTTATTTAATTCCTCCCCTCCCCTAGGGGTCTGTTCTCTGTGTCTATTTGCTGCGTCTTGTTTCTTTGCCCGCTTCTGTTGTCGTCAGTGGCAAGGGAAGTGTGGGCGGCGCCATTCCTGGGCAGGCTGCACTTTCTTTCGCGCTGGGCGCTCTCCTTACAGGCGCACTCTTTGCGCGTGGGGCTCCCCTATGCGGGGGACACCCCTGCGTGGCGCATCAGCACTGTGCATGGGCCAGCTCCACATGGGTCAAGGAGGCCCGGGGTTTGAACCGCCGACCTCCCATGTGGTAGACGGACGCCCTAACCACTGGGCCAAGTCCGTTTCCCTTCAAGTTCTTTTAATGTATTAATTTAAAATAAAAATTCCTATCTGCAAAATGCAAAACTAAATTTCTTTTCTTTTCACGTCCAGGTTGATTTTGCAAATGCAGATATTTACAACTAGATAGCTGGGCTTCCTACTGTGCTTTATCATAACACAAGGAAGGTAAAGGGTATGATAGAAAGAAACCAATCAATACATGACCAAAAATGAATCAGCGGGGTCTATCATTCTAATATTCTTTCTTTTTTAAAGATTTATTTTATTTATTTCTATCCCCGCCCCCCGCGTCCCACCCCCCCCCCCCCCCGTTGTCTGCTCTCTCTGTCGATTCACTGTGTGTTCTTCTGCATCTGCTTGTGTTATCAGGCAACACTGGAACACTGCATCTCTTTTTTGTTGCCTCATCTTGCTGCGTCAGCTCTCCATGTGTGCGGTGCCATTCCTGGGCAAGCTGCACTTTTTTCACAGAGGGTGGCTCTACTTGCAGGGTGCACTCCTTGCATGTCCCCTACATGGGAGACACCTCTGCATGGCACAGCACTCCTTGTTCGTGGCAGCACTGTGCATGGGCCAGCTCATTACACGGGCCAGAAGGCCCTGGGTTTGAACCCTGGACCCTCCATATGGTAGGCGGGCACTCTATCAGTTAAGCCACATCCACGTCCCTCTAATATTCTTCAACAGTCTGAGAAATCACTTGCGAAACAGATTCACTGCATCATTCCAGAACCTAGCCTGTTATATACTGTGAATTCATCTCATGGATTTCTGCCGCAGACTTCTAGCAAGAAATCCCCAAGCTAGCACATGTACCCATGTGGAGACAGGAGCCTTATTTCGTGCTGCTCTCCAGGATCTTGCTTTCAAGTTGCTGCTGGCTCACCGTGAGCACACGGTTTAATATTAAACGTCCACACCAAAGAAAAGAAGATTTTTTTTCAATATCTCAGAATTAGATCAAAGGAATTGTGGGTCATATTAGTGTGTTGAATTCACTGTTATTTTTCTGACCATGATATAGTTGCTTATCTTCTTTGATCCACAATTTAAATGCCTGTACAACCAGAATAATAACATTAGTTATCTTAAAGAACAATCTGGCTTTATCCCTGGCCCAGGTGCATATTAGTCTTTGGAAAGAAACCGAACACATATTGTAAAAGCATATTAGCTCTTTCTGGCCAAGGGGAACCAATTTAATAGATTACTTCTCCAGGACTGTGGCCCTTCATGTAGAATGGAATGGGGAGGAATTAAATCGTGAGCACTCTGCTTTATTTATTCTGAGTGAAGAGCATGACTTGGTTCTTTGTTTTGGCTTTTCCTATTCTTCATTCTATCCTGGTGAGGACTGCGAGCAGGGGCTGAAGAGGGCGAGGGAGAGAGAGGAAATGAAACAGAAGGGGAACTATTGGAGTCATAGTTCTTTCTTTCGTGCGTTTCAATATTCCAACTGGGAGTTCCCTTACTACAGTTTCCCAAAGCGCCCAAGAAATGCCCCCAAGAAATGCCCCCAAGGGCCACTGAGCAAAACACACAAGTGGGTCACTGGGACCATCTGGGGGAGGAGCTGAGAAACGAGATGCATTAAATGAGCACCTACTTCAAGCCAAGGCAGTGGGCTGGACCTGAATGTTTCAAGATGACCGGAAGAACGGGGACCCTTCCCTTAAGAAGCCGCCTTTCTAATACGTCTTCTGTCTGTTCCTGAGTGAAGCCAAGGAACGTATCAGCATTTGCCCTTCTCTTAAGAAGCAGTCACCCAAGAGCAGAGCTGGTTCAGGGTGCTGGCTTTTGACAGCTTATGGTTTTAACTTTCAAACTTTTAGTACTCATTGTTTCCAGCCAAAATCAGATACCAAAAGCTGCGGCTGCGGGAATGAACAAAGCGCACCTCGGCTGCGTCAGCAAATCCTGAAAGCTTTTCACAGTGCTTCACCAGCACTTGGGGCTGGGCGGACAACGAGGGGTTAAGGGGAATGGTATGTAAAGAAGTGATTCCAGGAGGGTACTGCCTTCCCCAGGGCAGGGCTGGGTGGTGGGTCCTTCCAGCGGGCACAATGAGCCCAGAACAGCCAAAGAGCCGCTGCCAGGGACACTGACTGAGCTGACCCAGAGCATCTGCATCCTGACCCACACCTGGGGCAAAGCTCAGGCATTCCAGGCTGAGGAGCTTTGCCTGGAGCAGAACAGATGCCTTGGAGCTTCCTATATGGGAACTGGCCACCCTCTCTCTAGGAAAGGCAAGAGCTCTCAGGCTCAAGCAGGCTGGGGCTACAGGGGCTGCCCCACTCCCCAAACCACACAAGTTGAGTTACCTGCACTTGACATTTGAAGGCTATTTAATCAACTAAGTAGTGTTAGCTTAGAAGGCAAAAGTAAACAGGAAGAATTAAACAGGAATAATTAAGGTGGATCAGCAATTGTTATATATCCTATTGTGCCTCTCTGTGTCGCAGTGGAGAAAGAAGGCAGAGTTAGACAAATACCTCTGGTAAAGGCGGTCTTTTCTACACTGTTCTTAGAGGCTGTGATTACTAACAAGAAAAAGAAAATGCCATGGCCCTCTAAAGTCCACAGAAGGCAGCAAGATGACTACAGGTGTGCAGAAATCACGGGGTGCCACCCTGGGGGCCGTGGACCCTGAAATCAGACTGCTGGGACTTGAATCTTGGCTTTGCCACTAATTGGCTGAGCTGGAGGAAGTGTCTCACTTTTTTAATCCTTCAGTTTCTTCAGCTGAAAAATGGTATAAGAGTATTAAATATACCCATGTAGAACGGCTAGGAGAATAAAAGAAGATAAGTATGTAAGTATGTAAGGTAAGTTATGTGCTTACAAGAGCACATAACATATAATAAATGCTTAAGAATAAAGTCTATTATGAATCATCCTCAGTAATAATATTCTTAATATCCAATTCAAGAAATACAGCTAGTTCTATTGCATGCAAAGGAGTATGACTGGCACTAAAAAAACAAGACACAGTCTGTACTGGGTTGGGGAGTTAAGACACAGACATGAGAATTGAGTTAAATATAAACACAGTTAGAGTTAAGTTTCTAAAAGAGATCATTAAGTACTATTCCCGAAATTTCATTCCTGTTTATTGTGACTGCTGTTTTTTATAATGATGATAAAAATAAAATTTAGGTTGACTGAAAATATCTGTCTTCCTGACTTGACTTTAACTCCAGGAGTGCAGGACCGATATGTTTTATTAAGTTTGTATCCCCAGAACTAGGCACAGTGCTTGGCATATTTCTGGGGACATGTTCAAGTCTTAATTCGCATTCCTGTGGGTGCGAACCCATTTGTAAAGAGGACTCATTTGTAAACTTATCCCTACTGTGTTTATATTTAACTCAATTCTTGGGTCTGTGTCTTATCTCCCCAACCCACTGTAGACTGCATTTTTTTTTCTAGTGCTAAACACACTCCATTGCACGCAAGAAAACTAGCATGCATTTGTTGAATTGAGCATTGATTAAGAACATTATTACTGAGGATGATTCATAATTACTGACTTTATTCAGCATTAATTCTATGTTATCTGCTGGCCTAAGCAATATAACATAGAAGCATGCTATTGTTAGTTAAGGTGTTGTTTAGATGAGGCCAGATAGGATCACAGTGAGCCTTAATCCATACAACTGGAGGCATTATAAAGAGAGGAAATTTGTACACAGTCAGAAGCAGCCAGAAGTCAGGAAAAGCCAGAAGTTAGAAGTAGCTAGAGAGGAGGGGCAGACTGCCATGTGATGGAGCACTGCCATCACCAGAACACTACTGAAGACTGGGGAAAGCATGGCCTTTTCACAGCTTAACTCTGGACTTCAAGCCTTCAAAACCATGAGATGATAAATGTTCAGTTAAGCCAAGCCATTGTGTAGTATTTGTCACAGGCACTCTGGCAAACAAGACACATATCAAAGGCATTCAGTACATATCTATTAAATGTGTTGATATACGCATGAGTGTAATGGTCTGAAGCTGTGTGGACCCCAGAAAAGCACGTTCTGAGAGTCAGTGCATTCCTGTGGGTGGGGACCTATGGTAGATGGGACCTTTTGATTAGGTTACTTAAGTTAAGGTATGGCCCAGGGTGGGTCTTTATCTTCTTACTGGAGTCTTTTATAAATGGGATGAAAGCAGAGAGGGTAACCAAGAGAAAGTCACAGAGGCTGAGAGAGAAAAGCCACGGAAGCAAGAAACTGAAAGCAACAAAACGCAGAAGAGAAGGGAGAGACCGGCAGATGCCGCCATGTGACTTGCCATGGGACACTGGAGCCCAGGACCACTGGCAGCTGGTCTTCAGGAAGAAGGTATCATCTTGATGATGCCCTGATTTGGACATTTTCACAGCCTCAGAATTCAAGATGTAGGCTAACAAATTCCCACTGTAAAAGCCAACCCATTTCTGGTGTATTGTATTTGGCAGCACAGCAGACTGAAACAGTGAGTGAATAAGCTCTGAAAATGTATCCCCAATGGAATGAACAGTCCTGTTCCCATCAAGTTTCCTAACCATTGCTATCTCTTCCTTACAGGCATCCATCAAATCTATGTTACTCCTACAGAGAACCTTTCCACAATGGCTGTGCAGTGCACACAAAACAGGCTTCCAGAAGTCATACCGATTCCCAGTGGTGTTATACTGTCTAGACTCCAACACCACTTTCTGCAGAACTGAAGCAGTAAATTCCACCCTGAGTCTCTCATACGAACAGTTGCTCAAGTTTCATTTTATTAGGGGTGGAAAAGAAAAGATTACCAAGTGAGATTTAATGCATCGTGGCATACAAGAAGTCCGAAAAGAGTCTCCCACCTCCTGAAAAAGCAAGCACAGGGCAGACCAGCATGGGTGGGTTCAAGTTGAAAAGGGCAGACAATATTTCACTGAAGGCACCAAGGCAATGCCTGCTCCCCCGAGCCTCCACCCACCTCCGGGGCCTTTAGGCAATTCTGCAAGAGTTAACACAGATGTCAGCTGACACCAAGACAGATGCTGCTGCTGCTGGCAGATGGCGTTTCACAGCTGGGCTTCTGAGCAGGGTAACGAGAGGATCAGAACCATGGACAGGCTAGAGGGGCATGTGCCTCCAACGCAAGAGTTTCCATTGTAGTATTTTAGGTCTTTCGGCATTTGAAAGACAGTTTTATGCTCAGAACAACATCACCACAATTTGTACCAGTAATTTCCCCTCAAAGGCCTGAAAGACTACTTGTGGCCTGCGAGTCATGAGCACACCATGCCTTGCTTCAGCCAGCTGCAGGAGGGAAGACGAGTGCCTTTTGAAGTTCAGTGCTGATTCAGCACGATCTGTGAGCAACTCCAAAGCCATGTGTTCACTTCCTGGCATCAACCACTTCTTGTGTCAATAAACCCGTAATTGCCTCTTCTGATTCACTCATTCATTCAGTCAACATCCCAGGTGCCAGACAGCATGTTATACAAAATTCCACGAGCAAGCCCTCTTGGTGGTAGAGGTTATTTTACTGCAGGATTTTGAGGGCGGGGAACGAATGGAGCAAATGCCACCATCATCTTTCAGCAGAGAGAGGCTGAAGGGGCAGGAAGTACTATCCTGTATTTGTGACTTTATGTGGCGCAGCCTCAGTCTAAAGTCAGAGAGTTACAGACTTTTGTACACTTCTGCCGGTCATTGATTTTACGGGTTTTATACAAAGCACATTTACATGTATTTACTTTAATTATTGCTTGATGATCAATCTAAATTAATGGAAATTCTGAATAATAAATTCTTATACCATACTTATTCTCTTCCCTTCAATGGTGAAAGGAAAAAGGAGAACATATATTTAAGAGCCTTATTAAAATAGGACGTTAATGTTCCTCACCTCATCCCACCCCACACCCTTTTTCGACACTGTTCACTTATTTAAGTGTCATGAGCAAAATTCTATAGTCAAAATCCTATATAAGGAAACAAAAACAGATCCAAACAACCCTGTTTGGTAAACAAACCTGTTTGGATAACAAGTTTTCGGAACACAGAAAAGGCACTGGCACCAAATATGGTATAGGAAACCCTTAAATGGAGAAGCAGGAGTCCACATTTTTCTACTGACTCCCTGGGTGACCCTAAGTGTCTTAGTTTGTCATGGCTGCCATAACAAGTACTACACACAGCTTGGCTGAAACAACAGGAATTTACTGTCTCACAATTTGGGTGGCTAGAAATACAAAATCAAGGTTTGATCAGGATATGCTTTCTTTGAAGTTAAGTACCATTCTAGCGGCAGTTTGCCAGCAATCCATAACTCAATCTCTGTCTCCATCACATAGCTCTCTGTCTCCTTCTGCTTCCTTCTCACTCCTGTACCCGAATTTCCTCTTATAAGGACTTCAGCCATATTGCATTAAGGTCCACCCTCATTCAGTCTGAGCACACGTTAACCAAAGGCATCTTCAAAGATCCTGTTTACCAATGGGATCACACTCGCAGGAATGGGGGCTAGGGCTTGAACATGTCTTTGTGGGGGAACAATTCAACTCATAACACTGAGTGAGCTAATCAATGCTTCACAGTACTAAAGCCTGCACCTCCAAATGGGGGAGAGGGATACTAGAGGAGATCTTCAAGATCTCCTTCATCTTTCCACCTCCCCTTCCTTGCCGGTCTTTGCCCTCCCCCCAAAACAATATTATCCACCCTCAAATAAAATTATAAACACCTTTTTAAACAAGAATCAAAAAGACCTAAAAGTTAAGTGGAGGGCAGAGTTCTTAGTCAAATTTCCTCTTTCCTCCACTGAATTGAAATATATATATATGCATGTATGTGTACATGCATATAATTTTTTACTATTTAAGTCACCAAACCACAGCTGCTTTTCACTTCTGCACCTTCCCTCTGAGAGTGTGACTTTTGACTTGGCTGGCCCAACTACGTGATCTTCTCAATACTCAAATGAATGCCCCAATGTTATTTATCTGCCATGCTCCCTAAGAATACTAATCTTCCTCACCTTTTCCATTTTCCTTGGGTTGGCAGAAGGTATCCTTGGGACCACGGTGGGAAGCTACAATTCCATTTCATACGAGTAGGGGTGTCATCTCCACCAGTGGCCATTTCCGAAAAAAGGCAACTGGGAAAATGTGCATGGCTGCACGAGAGTACCACACAGATGGTCAAAGTGCCACCATTATCATAACTCAAAGGAAGGAGATGCTAACGCAGTGAATCGAGTCAGTGATTGCTCCCACCCTCAAATCCATTCCATTCCCCTGATTTTGTCGAGATGCCACAGGGTTAGGTGAGATCGACCTCACCTCTAGCACCAGCAGGGTGCTCTGCCTATCCTAAGTCTATTAACACAGGTCCATTCTCAATGCCCACAGACTGACTGAAGGACAGATAAATGGGCAACACTGTACAGCGGAAAGGAAAGAGATGCACATTCTCTCTCTCTGGATTTAGCTGAGGGAGTCAGCAGCCGTCTTGCACAGGAAAGGAAAGCCCACCTTAGCATGAAGATGCACAAGGCACAACGAGAGACAGAGAAATCAGGTAACGACATCCTTGGTTTATCATATCAAATGTATCTTAAAGTTCACCCTTGTATTAGATTCCTAAGCTATGAGCGCCAATAAATGACAAAGGAAGACGTCTGCTGCTCCTGGTGGTGAATATTGGAAATGCTGCAGTTTTATACTTGCCAAAGTTATAGTGCGGAATTCAAGGATAAAAAACTTCATCCTAATGTAAGATACATTTTTCCATGTGAAAACAACATTTGCTTACTTTATAGACTCACTCTATGGAAATTAGAATATGTATAAAGTAATAATTTTAACAGTGATAAATTGCAAATGCTTTAAACAAGCACACCAAGCAAAAGTAAGAAGCAGTACACACTGCCATATGATGAATCTAGTAATGATTCCAGATCCTGGGAGACAGTTTAATTTGTTCTGGGTAATGAACAGATTACTGGGTAGGTCTTTCTTCTTTTAAAAACTTTAATTCAGCTTCCACCTATGATCTAAGTTGTAATTTTCAAAGCCTTTTGCATTTAAAAAATCACTCTCCCTAAGTATTGCATTTACAGCCCTTTTAACATATAAATTGCAGTCATGACCTAAGTTAAGGTTTGCAGGGACCAGTGAAGGGAAGGGTCTGGCTTCTATAAAAGGAGATACATTAAGCAAAATAAATCTTGCCTGAAACTGGAATAGTTCTCAAACATAGCAACTTAGGAGCTAATCTCTCCCTGCTTTTGAAAATATAATAGCTTTGTCTTTTGGCCAAAACAGAACAAATCCTCCAGGGATGACTGTTTTCCTTTTCTCATTCTCTTTCTTGATGTACTGTTAGTTGGCCAACAGCTGTAAAATACCCTAGAATTTTTTTCCCAGACTATTTTAGTACAAAGGCATCATTCCATCCCTAAAGGTGACAGGGCCATTCAGACTACTTTCCCACCAAGTTTGAAAGGAGAATGGGGTCCAGGGCTTTAAAGTTTCAATCTCCACCTTAACATATCCCTTTGTTCTAAACTGTCTTCATCTGCTTTCTTATAAAGCTTATCATCATCATCCTGAAAAGCAAGCTTCATTAGATGAATACATTGCATGCAGTCCAGATCAAAATTCCAGGGTATGTTTATGTTGTGAGTATGTTCCTAAAGACTTTGGTGGAATGCAATTTATAGGGCTTAACTCATTTAAATAAAAAGTAAGAACTGCAGGCATATGTGACCTGTTTATTCTCAATATGAAACTATCCAGGGACATGTTTGCAAATGTAAGGTTTTGGACAGGCAAAATAATCCTGCTTCAAGTTTTATAGAGAGAGATAAAATGTGTCTAAAAATGAGATGGAATCAAATAGGTTGACTGAAGTGTCTTCTCTTCTGCTTCTCTTACCTCTTTTTCTCCATCTTTTAAAAATGTCACCAGCTCCTGATACCAGCCCCACCAGATCATGTCACCATCCCTTTTGAAACCCCCCTCCCAGTCTCCCATGGGGTTTTGGTTCAAACCCCGACTCCCTGCCATAGCCACCAGATTCTGAGAAAGAGTTCCTGCCATCCTCTCTGACCTCATCCCAGGAAAGGACTCCATGCCTCTGGACCCCTGCTGCACACACTGCCCGGACTTGTAGGGCACTCAATAACTACCCGTTGAGTGCTTTAGGGAATAGCATCATCTAAACACGGCCTTTTTAATTAAAGCTAACAAGTTAAATAAAATACAAAAAAAAGTCTAGGACAGGAAAACATAATTCACATAGATCAATGTGAAGGACACAATATTAGTGGAATCTGAATATTGAACACTGAAAGGCAATGTCGTTTGTATTATTTTAAAATCATAAGAAACTACTTAAAGTAGTTTATTGTCAGGTAGACACACGACAAGGTCTAAGGGGAGAAAAAAACGCATGAGAATAGATCAGAAAAGCAATTAGGTGGGGGAGGGGAGAGGGAGAAGGAGCTCCGAGCAGCCAGCACTGCTCCATTTATATAGTATAAGTTATCCTAATTAAGTCCGTGTGGGACAAAGGCATGCCAACGGAATAGAATGAGAAGCCGAAAAATGAATACATATGAAAATAGTGAAGGTACAAAGGTAGCCTCACAAATCAGTGAGAAGGAAATAATTAAAAACTAGTATTGGGTGGGACAATCAGATATCTTTTTAAGAAAAATTTATATCCCCATCATACACACAAATAAATTATACCCATATTAAAGCACAAAACTCAAAATATAAAAATCCAGAAGAACACAGAAGTAAATACGTATCAAGTCTCTGGAAGGCAGAAGTCTTTTTTTACCTAAAACTGAGAGAAGAATGTACAAAGAAAATTATCAAGAGATTCAACGCTAGAAAAATTTACAACTTTTGTATGTCAAAAATCAATAAGTAGCAACGAGTACAGTTGAAGCCAAACAACCCTTTGGAGGGGGGGAATTAATAAGGGACAAACGTCTTTATCCAAAGATCTCATGGGAATCAATAGAAAAACTGTAAGAGTAACATGTAAACAAGAAAGGGACAAGAGTAGGCAATTCATCCAAGATGAAAGGCCAATGATACAATGAGCGTTTGAATATTAATACTTACTTTAATTCACTAGTGAAGAGAAGAGAACAAAACAATAACAAGATACCACTTTTAGGCCATACATTTGCAAAGTCTGTTTATGTTTACCTTTTTTGTTTGTATTTATGGGAATATCCATTGCACTGCTGGGAAAATAAATGGATACAAGTACTATAAAGTAGCCTGGCACATCAAAAGGCCTCAAGATGCTTCAACCCCTTTTATCCGCAATTCCACTTAAATTAGTACAGTCAGTCCACCACTTTCTTATCTTACATTCTTGAACTTGTCTTTGAAAGCAAACAAGTAGGAGACAATATTGTGAGGGAGCATGACAGGCTACATAATCTGTGGCCCAGTACAAAATGAAAATGCCAGGGAACCCTGTTTTACAAAAGATGAAAAAGTCAAGATGGTGAAAGCAGAGCAGTAAATCAGGTTCAGGGCTCTTTTAAGCATAGGCCTTATTGCCGTTGCACAAGTCACACCTGCCATGAAGTCTGCCCATTAGGGAGCATTCTGCACCCAGATTGCTGAACAAATATTACATTTCTTTTCCTGGTCCTTACAGGCATTGCCTTTCTTGCCCCTGCTCTGCAATGGAACAGGGAGAGAGGCTGGGTGCTAAAAGGAAGTGAGCGTTCCTCCCAGCCAGGAGGGACAGTCAATCCCCATCCTAAAAGGAGCCACCCCCACTAGCTAGTGCTGCGAAAGCCTGGGGATTTCCCACGGTGGCCCCTAATATTTTCAGGGTCTGTCTTCTTTCCCCTACATGGAAACAGAAGTCAGGTTGGAGGCCAACTGGCAGGGAGGTCAGGTCAGCCCCTGACCCTGGAGCCTGATGGCCTGAAGTCTCTGAAATCAAGAAGGGACACCCAAAAGAGACTTCCCCTTAGACTGGAGTGATCTTGAGATCAGCTTAGACTGATCTTGAGATAATGGGTAATTATCAAGCCTGCTGTATGCTGTTGAATAAATTCAGCATACAAAAGGTGGTGTAGGGGAAGCGGACTTGGCCCAATGGATAGGGCCTCCACCTATGACATGGGAAGTCCACAGTTCAAACCCTGGGCCTCCTGGCCCATGCGCAGTGCTGATGCACACAAGGAGTGCCGTGCCACACAGGGGGATCCCCCGCATAGGGGAGCCCCACGCACAAGAAGTGCTCCCCATAAGGAGAGTCACCCAGTGTGAAAGAAAGTTCAGCCTGCCCAGGAATGGCGCCGCACACACGGAGAGCTGACACAACAAGATGATGCAACAAAAAGAAACAGAGAATCTCGGTGCTGCTGATAAGGACAGAAGCAGTCACAGAAGAACACACAGTGAATGGACACAGAGAGCAGACAATTGGGGGGGCTGGGGGGAAGGGGAGAGAAATAAATAAAAAATAAATCTTAAAAAAAAAAAAAAGGTGATGTAGGAATAGCAATACGTAGTATATAGAATTTTGAGAGTATTTGAAATTGATGTCTTTCCTCTAATATGGGAGGAAAGCCATATAAAATGAAGAAGGGAAAAGTAATCACTAGTTCTGAGCTACTAGTTGCCTATTTAGAAACAAAACAACTCTCTCTTTATAATACACACACACGCAAACACGCATACATCCTCATAGTACACAAAAGTGAACCCTGCCATAATCTGTCCAACTTAAAGTAGTAGAATTTACTTTAAAAATGTTTTTTCCTAGCGATTTCAAAAGGAAAGCTCTGCCCTGTTTTGGGGTGACCACACATTCTGATAGAGCAGGTTGTGTGCTGTTGAGACAAGAGCTCATTCTTACAGACAAAAGTTTTTCATTCTAATCCCAACTCTGTACTGGAGGAACCACTTCAATCTCTAAACCTCCATTTTTCTCTTCTGTTGCACAAGAGGATAAGAGCTGAGATGTTCCCTGAGCACAGCCTCCCCTCCAGCGCACTTTCACTCAACCCTCACGGCCACCCCATGAGGTAAGAATCCTATTGCCACCCCCCACAGATTACACCTCCCCAAAAGGAGGTAAATAAAACTGCTAGATGTGAGAGCTTTAGCCACCACCGCTGTCATCTCCTTCGACTTCTATCCTGGGTGCTGTAGTCAGGGCACTTGGATTTGAATCCTGTGCCACTTACCCCATGGTTAACTTTGGAAAGATGCTTGATTCTCTGCCTCTGTATCCATAGTTGTCAATTTGGATAGCAGTTCCTACCAGTTGGAGTGGTGGCTTTTCGATGGGTTGACACATGTGAAGCACTAGTTCCAGGCTTGGATGTAAGAGCTCAACAAATGTCACCTACTAGGACTCGTCTAGAGAAGGGCTGGGGGAATACAGGTTGTCTACCACTTCAAAATGAAATTCTAGATCCGCACTGCAATCCAAACAATTTATCCTGATAAATGACCAGATAAAAACCTACAGCCCGAGTTCCTCTTTCCAGCTGGTTCTTTTGTCCCTGTACATGACTATGGTCTGTCAGTTATTTCCAAATTCACCACCTGCAGCGCTGCCTCCTGCTCTTGTCCACCCTCTTCTGCTAGCTTAGAATGACATCTCTTCCCCTCATTTTTAAATACGATCCTAAGCAATTTTCACCTCTTCCACAAGAGCCTTCTTTGGGTCTCCTGGCTCTCAATTTTGGTACCATTTACAGTCATTTGGCACTTTACATAGTAAGAATCGAACTGACATTTATAGCAGTCTTGGGAATATACCAATTTGTTTTTATGTATGTTTTCTCACTGCACTGGCATTCCTATCTTCTTACATGGCCTGAGATCATAGCCTCGTATACACAGCAGCTGGCAAAGAAACCACATTGTGGAGTCCTCAGGTAAAGTTTGCTCTTGCAGAAGACAATGATTTCTACAATGGGAAATTAGAACAGGAAAGTAATGGTGAACCTCTTTTTCCATCAAGGTATAGTTTTTAAATGGAGAGATTGGCTAAGCTCCTAAATAGCATGCACAAATGCAGACAAGAGCACAACAAGGTAACAAAAGTTAGCAATGGAGATGGCCACAGAGAATTAGGGGAGAGATGCAGCCTCTCCATTACAATCAAGAACTTTTTTAAGATGCAAAGAAGACAGTCAGTTCTGGCATATTTGTCCGCAGCAGCTGGACTTGATAGCATCACTAGTACTGGTTATTCGGGGAAAAGCCAGTTCATACTGAATGGAAGACTTCCATCTGAGTGTCTGTTTTGTACCTGCCCCTTCTCTAGGTCCCTTGTGCCCATTTCAGTTCCATCATCCAAAGCAAGGTTCTCAGACACACTACCCCAGCCACCTCTATTCCCTGCGTGAGTTGGGATAGCCATTTATGTCCCTGTTTCCATATTCAAATCGTAAACTTCAGGAATTTAGACTGAGGTGAGTGGCAAATAGGCATTCCCTCATTCATGCAAAATCTACCCCCCTCACCACCCCAAAGTGAGTAGCAACACCATTTCAAGGAGTGGTTACGTTTATTGGGCTAGACCGCCCAAGATCAGAAGAAATACATTCTTAACCTCTGTAACTGTTGACTTTTCAAATGCTTTGCTGAATTCTTGACCTCCTTGACCCACCATATGTCCTCCCGTTATGTGGAATAAAATGCCTGGACAACCAAGACATTAAAGACTCTTGTTTTCCTTCTCAACATCATTCAAAAGGAAATATATTAGTTGCATTGTATTGCAAAAAGGTGGAGAAAATGTCTCAAAAATCTATCAAATTTGTCTATCACTAAGATCAGCAACAGGTCTCTTATTCCACCAACAAAAAATTATTAGTGCCCACAGTATATAGAACATCTTGTAGGTATTGGACAAAGAACCAAAAATAATTTAGTATAAGTTAAGAAACGAGTGGCCTGGATCTTTAATAGTAGGTTGAATCATAAGAAATTGCCATTCAAGATCAACACATCCACATGGTTCAATCCAATCACAGCCATAAATCTGGGGTTACAGTATAAGGTTGGTGTTAGGTAAAAAGTACTAAACTTCCTTGCATTGACCCCATGATGTACTCAGGCTAAATTCCTCTGTATAGCATCTAACTTCATAATGAACTACAATCAACACATTTTGAGAAATAACACATACTCAGCGTAACAAGAGTAAATTCTCCAACCTCCAATTAAAAGGACAGAAAATAGGTGTATACTAAATAAACAAATAAACAAAAGACGCATATTTTTATATCTATTCTTTATGCTATTTAACTTCTTAAAAAAACTCTTGGGGATAATTGGCATATTAATTTCTAATCTAAATCTTGACACCAGCAAAAGAAAAATTTAACAAGAATTCCATTTTGAACAGAGAAAGACCTGTTTATTTCCAAAGAAGAGCAAGGGGCAGAGAGAAGAATCTGGAGGGAGAGAGAAAGGATCACATAAGGGAACAAGCTGGGCAAGCGAAGGTTTACCAATCCTATTCCAACACAGGTTACTGGCCTTCAGCCTTCATGTTAAAGGCTCCAGAATTTCAAATGTTTGCCATGACTGTAGTTATATAAGGAGAAGGGGTTTTACTGTGATCGTTAAATACTTCCCCATATTCAACCAAATGCACAATCACATACGAGCACAGCAGGAGACACACTCACTTGTGTTGGAAGATATATATTTTGCCCTGCAATCTCACAGTTTTTATCCTCATCTCTTTTTCTCTTTTTTTAAACTAAATTACAACTACAAACAGAAATTTAACTCTAGGCTAAAATCTGAGGTAAGCATAGCATCAGTCCTAAATTTCCCCCAAATAATGAAAATAATCTCTCCCTATTAAAACTTCTCTTCCCTCTATATGGCTAAGCTGAGCCAAATTTTAGGAGTCAAATGTCCATTTTCAAATCTATACAGAAATAAACAAAAACTAAGATTAGCTGTTTAGATAAATATTCTCCCTTTGATGACTGAGATACTCAGTGATGAATGACACGGCATTCTCTTGAAGTTTTGAGGGGTATCCACATTTTAAATGAGCAGCTTGAACTTAAAGGGTTGAATAGTTTGGATTTAAACATAGGAGAAAAGTGAGAATTTGTGACAGTGAAAGGCATTGTACAAGGCACTTTTATATTTAATTGCATAC
This sequence comes from Dasypus novemcinctus, assembly GCF_030445035.2. Lineage (NCBI taxonomy): Eukaryota > Metazoa > Chordata > Mammalia > Cingulata > Dasypodidae > Dasypus > Dasypus novemcinctus. The sequence goes on along the minus strand of NC_080674.1, from coordinate 16,512,062 downwards.
TCTACTTTAATATTCACAACAACCTTGTAAGGCTCTTTGCTCCCATTTTCAGTGGAAGAGAACTGGAGCCCAGAAGTTGAACTTGCTGAGGGTCACAATGCAAGTGCATCCCAGAGCAGAACCAGATCCATCTGATGCTGAACTGCCCCCAGTACGTGGCACCACTATAAATTAAAAGGACAGCTCTCAATTTGTGGGGGAAGGCAGAGTATCAACTTTGGGGCAGAGGACAGACCAACAGATGATCTGAATTCCAGTCCAAGTGCTACAATTCTCTAGATAAGGCATTTAACTTCTTTGAGCCTCGGTTTCCTCAGATCATGGACACAGCAGGTGTTCAGTGAGCACTGGCTGAGCCCAAAGATGTCTCTGTGATGCCTTCTCTGCAGCAGCCTGCAGGGTGGCTCTCCCACCCAGCAGGCAGATGGCTCAAGAGGAGGCCAACCTTCTTCCTCACCTTTATAAGACACAGCTCAAGATCTGGGGCAGAGAGGACTGATGTCATTGCACCCACAGCCCTGCCAAGCGAAAGAAATAGAAGCTGGTCCTATGACCAGCCCAAGTTCTGGTCTACCTTTAGGCCCTCCTCTTACCCCCAGCTTTCCCCTTTGTCCTAGCCCTTAACAAGAAAAGCATTTCCATTTTATAAGGTGCAATTTCTACTTTAATGCATAGCTCCATGGTCTATAAAATTCTCCATTCTTAATTGAGTGAGGTGTGACAATCTGTTACTATCTATGGGCAAAATGTTATGTAATCATTCAGGTCTGGTGAGATGCTAAACCTAAGACAATCAGATTTGGGTTTCTTAAATGCCAAGAGAATAAAAAGGGCAACTGTGAACCCTGTAGCCAAAGACTTGCTACACAATTTAAAACATGACTTTTATAGAAGAAAATGGAAGGTAAAGATGCTATAAAGGGAAGAGAGAGTAAACAATAATAGAACTATTACATTGATTAGAACATTTCCCCAAACAAAACTATTCGACTCAATAATTTACACAACAAATATTCATCTGGCCCCTGCTTAACAATCAAGCCTTAGGAGCTGGGAATAAGAATGGCATCATCTCTGCTCTCAGGACATTTACAGTCCAGGGGAGGACTAATCCAATCAGCACAGTCATCGCTACAAGTGCCAGAAAAGAAGGCAAGGGTCTCAGAAGTTCATGTAGGTCCACCTTGACTTAGTTGGATGGGCAAGGTGATCTGGGAAGTTAGATACGAGTGGATCATGTATCCCAAGCAGAGTGAAGGGCCTGGAAGCAAACAAAAAGTGAGCATTCAGGGAACCTCAGACAATTTACTCAAGTTAGAGAAGATGAATTAGAGAAAGTAAGGAAGTTGAGGGCAGGGCGTGCTAGTGAAACTTGAAGTCTCACAACATCATGGTAAGGAATTTGGACTGTATCCAGAAAGCAGTGAATAACTTTTGAAAGGTTTTAACAAATAGACTGGCATATCAGATTTGCATTGAAGAAAGCTAGGTTGAGTGGCAATGCAGAGAATGGTCTGGAGAGGGTAAAGTTGGAGACAGTGAGACAGTTTGTTACTAGAAGTAGCAGTAGTGGGTGGAGAGAAACAAATAGTTTTGAGAAATATGAATCCAGTAGGAAGACCAGGAATTTGTCATTGGACAGCTGGGGTGAGGCAGGCAGAAAAGTCACAGCCAACACCAAGGATGATCTCCTCAAGTGCTCCAAGGAGTCAATGTTGTGGACAGTTTAAGATGTGAGGCTCCCTGTGTCACACCTCTACCCAGAGACAACCTGAGAAGTGACTCGGTCCTTTCCATCTATGTCCATATTCCTCTTCTCACTCCCCCATGCCTAACTGTCACCCAGCTACACTTCATCCCAACTACGACTCAATGGTTCACCTCCCCTCCAATCTCCTTTTCCACGAATATCTTTGCATCACTACTGGCTCTCAAAGTCAAAGATATCCAAAGAGAGGTTGCACAGAAAGACCATTATTTTAAGAAAAACCTGGTATAAACACGTCATGGTTATTCAAGTACCAATCTTGGCTGTCTTTTTTTCTCCTTTTTTTTATTCTTTTTTTTTTTGTCTTTATTTTTTTAATATTACATTCAAAAAATATGAGGTCCCCATATACCCCTCACCCACCTCACCCCACTCCTCCCCCCATAACAACAACCTCCTCCATCATCATGACACATTCATTGCATTTGGTGAATACATCTCCGAGCACCACTGCACCTCATGGTCAATGGTCCACATCATTGGCTGTCTTTTTAAAACACAGAGGATCAAGTTTTAGCCAATTATTCACAGCAACGTTCACTAGCTTCAGAGCAGATGGAGAGCCACTGAAACATGTGGATCCACAGTGTCCACAGCCACTGGCTGTATCTCATCTGAACATCATCGCCTCTGATGAGGACAGGGAAGATGCATGGCTGAGCCCACAGCTGGCACGGGAAGAAGTCCAGCAGGGGAGTTCAGAAAACAAAAGCAGCCATGTCGGTTACACGTTGGCCTGCCATTAGTACCAGAAGCCACTCTCTCTTTCAGGCTTCCTAAAGGGTGGCTTCCAAAGCCATCCCATCTCATTTAAAGCATAAAGAGGAAAATGAACAATGCAATTCATCAAGTCTCTTGAAGCGCTAATCAAATACACAGAACAATCCTGCCCGTAACGTCCACAGCATCCATGTAGTACAGAGGTGAAATGGTTTCTCCCGGTGTTCTATGGATTCCTATTTCTCAAAACCATTCATTTCCCCTCACCCACTGCTGCTATTTTCCAGTAACAGTGGTACCCAGTGGTACAGGATTCTTGGGTCAGGATAATGGAGTTTCTTACTACCTCCCTCTTACCCATTCATCTTTCTTTCTCACTAAATATACTCTGCAGTTAATCCCATCACTTACAATGAGAAACCTTCTGAAATGTCTTAGGAAAGGGACTTGTATAATCCACACTAGTCCATTGATTTCCCTATGAAGAATTAAGCAACAACAGATGAGTAGTATCAAAAGAAACAGAGAAATGAGGTTTTAAAAAAAAGAGAGAGACTGAACTAAAAAATTCCAAGTTTGAACAAAGCAAGGTTCTGATAGCATTTGCCTTCAAAAACTTATTTTAGTAACTATTCCAAAATTTGCATGGAAAGAGAACACGTATGGAGATCAGTGGTATGTTTTACAACTGGGAAGAAAGTCAGATGCAGAAATCCCCGTTTACACATAAACGGATTATTGAGTCAACATTATAACACAGCTTTTGCATATACTACAGTTCTTCTGTGTCTTGACCCCAGTGATTTACACATCAATACTTTAAAATGTGTAGTAAAATCAGTCTAAAATATTTTTTAAAGTGATAACTTAATTTTGGAATAATAGCATTCACTTTTAAAACATGACCATTGAGTTCTGACAGTAAATAAATCATGCAACAGTCTCTCAGTAATCAACCAACATTGAGCAATAAATCTTTGACTTCAACTTTAGATCAGACATAATGCCATAAAGTAAAAATCTAGTTTTAACTCAGTGACCTCAGTTTTGCCTCTGCTGGACAGTAAATCTGATGCAAAATGAGCAAATATGGGTGGCTGAGTTTCAACCTGGCATAACAGTGAGGCTTTGTCAAGGATCCCAGAATTTAGAGTTTTTAGGAACAAAAAAAAAAGTTTGAAAAACAAAAACATATGCTAAACAGCTGGGGATTGAGGAATTAAAGGACGGGAAGAGCTTTTACCTTAGCTAAGAAAATATTTTATTTAATGACTTTTTCTTTTAGCTGACCCATTCCATGATTTTCTTTTTTAGTCTCTAAAACTATTATCTCTAGAAGGCAAATATTAAATGAATAAAAATACACTCATTCAATTCAAGTTCAACAACTAGTGCTTTCATCTCTTACTAGTTCAGGGACTCTGCAACATTTATTTGACTTGTCTGTACCTCAGTTTCTTCATCTATAAAATGGGGACACTACTCGCACCTAATTCCTAGGTCACTTTAACCATAATCCTCATACCCTGAACCAAACACCAGACCAAAACTGAGATTCACAATAGTAAACAAAGGAAACCAGACCCTTGCATTCAGGGAAGCAGAGGACATAATTAGAAAGCAAAAATAAGTATGGAATTTCAGGTCCCACCAAGTGCCCAGAGAAAATGCATAAGGGTACTATTGAATAAAAGGGGACCTACTTAGATGCAGGGGTCATGGAAGGCTTTGCTGGGTCAGGGAGCTTTGAGCTGAAATCTAAAGGACAAGAAGGAGCCAGTCATGCAAAGAGAAGAGGCTAGTACATTCTAGGCCAAGAACCTGGACTGTACAAAGACTGTGACTCAAGAAGCAGCCTGGTGTGTTCCAGGAAGTGGAGAGAGATAGGCAAGAGGCAAATCACGCAGGAGCCCAAAGGCAACGAAAAGGAGTTGGGCTTTAGTGGATTTGAGTTAGGACGTCACTGGATGGATTTGAAAGATGATACTAGTGAATGGGCAGGTGAAGCTTAGAAGAAAAGCCTCAGGGGAGTCACTGACCTCATTCCAGTGGGAGATGACAATGGCTTGCACTAGGCAGTGACAATGGCGATGGGAAAAAACAGGTGGAACTTGTGATACATCCTGAAATCTCACAAAATTTCTGCCTTGGCAATCTCTTCTTAGGTGCAAACATGGACAAGATCAATGGCTAAAAAGCAACAGTTCGGGAAGGAGATTTGGTCCAATGGATAGGGCCTACCACATGGGAGGTCCAAGGTTCAAAGCCAGGGCCTCCTGACCCATGTGATGAGCTGGCCCACGTGCAGTGCTGATGCACGCAAGAAGTGCCCTGCCACGCAGGGTGTCCCCCACATAGGGGAGCCACACACACATGGAGTGTGCCCCATAAGGAGAGCCACCCAGAACAAAAAAAAGTGCAGCCTGCCCAGGAATGGCGCCACACACATGGAGAGGTGATGAAGCAAGATGATGCAACAAAAAGAGGCACAGATTCCCTGTGCTGCAGACAAGAATCCAAGCGGACACAGAAGAACACACAGCCAATGGACACAGAGAGCAGACAAAAGGGGTGGAGGGGGTGGGGAAGGAGAGAGAAATAAATAAAAGATAAATCTTAAAAAAAATAAAACAAAAGCAACAGTTCGAATGGTCTCTATTTTATTGAAGTTCCTCAGACGGTGCTTCCTATGAAGGCAGTGGCCAGGGAAGTTTTTGAAGTGTTCTTACCAAGAGAGTTTACAGCCATGACCTGATTTGACAGTTTGGTCTGGCTTCTATGTGTAGTTTAGACTGAGAGCTCTAAGATCCAATTACTTCAAAAATAAAACCAAGATGAATAAATCTTGGGTCCCAGATCCGAGTTGTCGGTAATTCTTCATTGTCTTCACTTTAGAGCAAATTTGAAAGAGTCCTCTGGAACACAAGCAAGAGGTTTGGTGCCGACGTGGGCTAGGGAGAAGCTTCCCCCCAGAGCTTCCTGGTAGAGTCCAAAAGTAATAACCTCGTTTTCAGCTTTCCATCCAGAATCTAAAGCAGGGACTACTTCATGAAAATTGCATTCTTACATCCCAACCCATCACTTTGTGCTTTGGGAAAGAACGGGAAGAAGGGACAAGGGCATTAAAAGTGAGACAGAGAGCAGGAGAAAGAGAGGAAAAAGAGAAAGAGAGGAGAGAGAGAATTAAAAGGGAAGGAGCTAAGGCAGGATTTGTCATCACTCAGAAGTGCTAACTATGGCTCCCAAACCTCAAGCTCTGATTCCCTCATCAATCTTAATACCCCCCAGATTCTATGTAGAGCAAACATGGAAAGAAAGGTTGGCCAAAAATTGGAGTTTAGCTTGGAAAAATGAGCTTTGCAATGACAGCACATATTTTTAAGAGCTTATTGAGATCTAACTATGAAACTGGCCCCAGGCGTTGTAATTTCACATATTTTCTTGATTCCTAAGTTAATCATTTTTACATCATCCACTTTATAATAAGCCAAAAGGAAGCTTCCTCCAGGAATAGCCGTGCATTGGCATTTAACAATTAAAAACAAGATTACATTTTTGTGAATAGCGTTGAACAAGAATTTGATTTAGATTTAATAAGATACACACTCATGTGAATGCATACCAATGAGTTGGAAAAGAAATATTAATATGACACAATTGTAGCATAAAACCAAATCGGTTCCAACAACCCATCAGGATTTAATAAGCACTGCTTAAGCAATTTGATGGAGTTAGAGTTAATGGTATCTGAGTCTTTGATGGATGGAAAATTAGTATAAAATTTCTCTCTCCTTATCAATATATCTTAAGCATACAATCCATGTTCTTCTCCATTAACACACCCCAATTAAAAGCAAGATTTAAAATCCAATATATATTGGAAAATGCAATTAATACCTTGAAAATAGAATATATATTTATAGTATGGTGATTTGGCTAAAAATGACAAATGGTATTTTTGAAATTTAACTTTTAATTTTGAATATTTATTCCCTTTATTCAACAAAATATCTTTTAAGAAGGCAAAGTCTCCTTGTGAGCAGGTGGCTCCTTTATTCCTGGAAAAACTACATCAAATCATAATAGCCCTGGCTATTCTTATTTTTTACTATTTCTAAATCTTACCATTTACATAATTAACTTAACTGGTCTTATCTAGCTACAAACAAAAACAATGAGCAACCATGTGGCATAAATAGGTTTCTCATTTGGTCTCAGCCTACTTTCCAATCTTTGCTTTTATCTAAAATATTTTAGAAAGTATCTCCCTTCCTCTCAGTACCTGTTGAAGGTTGTTTACAAGTTTCATATAAAGCAATCCCTTCTCTCCTCAACCCCACCGCTAAACACAGATACACACTTTTAAATTACAGAAAGAAATGCAAAACAATTACAGAATATTTTCAAAGTGTATTTTTTGTACCCTACAAAGGAATTCCAACTCCTGTATGAATGACACCACAAAACAAACTTGTACTAGCAGCATGTAAATGGAGGCAAACAAGACTGACTCTTCTTCTAAAAGAGCTATTCTTCCCAAGGGCATTAAACATGCTCCCAGAATCCTCCTTTTCCCTCCGTATTTTTTAATCAATTGGTTCCAGTCCATCACAGTTTAGTCCCAAGACAAAGACAGGATCTTCTGATGATCATTCTTTTTCCTCCCAGGAAAACGAAGTTGCCAGGAAGCTTACTACTTCAGGAAAGGTCTAGCACCAGCAATCAAGAAACCTATCACAGGATTAGGATTGGTGAGCCAGGAAGGAGACCCTCAGGAACCGGTGAGCATCAGGCAAGACTAGGTGAGCTGATGCTGGCGATAGTCACATGCTACAACCCGCCAATCATGGACCTCAGGGACTACATGCAACCTGATTGTTCCATCTGGCCAATGAGGCAGAAAAAGGGCAGAAATTGAAGCTGCCTGGTTGGGAAATCAAAGAAAGTTGAAGACCCAGGAAAACCTTATCACAAATAACATCTTCAGAGATATTCTGAAGCTATATTGTAGCCCATCCCATCCCATTGTCTTATATACATACTGAGGTAATAATATCTAAGGGAGTGGATGTGGCTCAAGCAGTTGAGAGCCCACCTCCCACATGGGAGGTCCCGGTTCGGTTCCCGGTAACTCAAAGACGGCAAACAACAAGCAGACATAAAGCAAAAACAATGAGCAGGCAACGAGCGGAAATAATGAGCAAACAAGCAAAGGAAGCTTTGGGGGGTGGGGAAATATCTAATACCCAATACCCAAAGAAGAATAGTGGAAAGACTGTCCAACCATCCATGCATCCAAAAAGTATCTGTTAAAGAAGTTCCAACCAGGTGGAAAGGCTGATATAATTGCAAACAAAACCAGGCATAGTCCCTGATAGTATAGTTTTCAGCCTAGTGAGGGAGGGAGCTGTCAGCCAGAGAGACCAGCATGCGCTAAGGCCTCCAAAGCAAGAAGGAACACGGTGTGTTCAGGTGCTAAAGAAGGTCCACATGACCAGGCTTGAAACAAGGCTCCAGGGGCAAGCAGAAGGAAGAGCATGCAGGCCTCACAAGCTACATAAAGGGCAGAATGTGAAAATACCTGAGTGTTTACAAATAAACCCAAGTTAGGGAAGAATTTAGTCCATTGTAAGAGTAGCAATTTCAAATCAATAGGAAGGCAGATGGATGAATAATAAATGTTCAAGACAACTGGCCGGCGATTTAGGAAAAAATAATATTATGACTAGATTGTACCTCATTCCTTGCACTAAAATATATTGCAGGTAGACAAAAATTGAAATACATAAACTGAAAATTAAGGAAGTACAAGAAGAACATAAACATAAAAGTTTTTCTATTCCAGGTTAGAGACATCTGTTTAATTGTATCAGGAAGTGCCAATATCATACAGGAATTAATGAATAAATATATTAATAATAATAAGATAATCATTTATGTAGCACAAAAGGAAAGACCCAGAAAATCTCAAAAGGTAACACAAGTGGGAAGAAACAAAATAAGAGAAAAGAAAATTACCAAAAATGTACCATAAGGGAAGTTTAAAAGACAAATAAAAAGTCACAGAAAATATTCATCACATGTGATAGACAAATAATGGTTACTACTCAATACCAGAGATAATAATCCCAATATAACAATGAGCAAAGGCCGGGATCAGGCTATTCATAGAAGAAACCATGAAAGCGGTCAGTGAACAAATAAAAAAGTTCTATTTCAATGAAAATAATAAATGAAAACAAAACTAAGAGGAAAACATTTTTTTCAGCTAGTGAGACTGCAAAAGATAATAAAAGATTGGCCAACCCATTGGCAGGGTGTGAAACAAGAGGACCTCTCTGGCATCCAGAAGGAATAGAAACTGATCAACTGTAGTGAAGGGCAATTTGACAACATATAGCAAAGTTGAAAATGAGCATGTTCTTTGACCCAACAATACTTCTTAGAACTCAACCTAAGGAATCAATTGCACACATTAAAAAGGTTTATAACCAAGCAGCAGTACAGGAAAGGCAGGTGCAGGCCGGGTGTGTTAGAGATAGCCCAGGTGAGGTGTGGAGAGAGTAGTGGATCAGCAAGCAATTACGTGAACTGGGTCCTTTGGGCAGCTTCCAGCTCATGATAAGGTATTTCTCGTAAGTTAATTTATAGGAATTACATAGTAAATAAAAGCTAGTGACTTTGCCAGTAGGAGAGCTGCTGACGCTAATCATTCAAAATGACACTTGATATGCCTGTCATTGCACTGAGTAAGTCAAGGTCAAATGGATCAATATGTTGAACTGGCCTTTAATAGGATTTCAAAGATGATGCCCATTAAAGGATAAGTTTAGTTAACATGTGAGGAAGCCAAATGGGCGCTGCCCATCAGCTAGTGGCATTCTGTCCCTGGGAGCTGGAACTGCTCAACCATGACTAGTGGTTGCCATTAACCCCCAACCCTGCAGTCTAGAGGGAGGCCTTTGCTAGGTCTCCCTGCCAGTTCAGAGAGGGCCTACCACGGGACTCCACTCTCCCATGTGCCACATCTCCTTTGAGCTATGTGTTTCAATCCGCCACTGTAACCCTAACTGTCCCTGAGTCATTCTCTAGACCCAGGATTCTGCTCCCCTGGTCCACTCTGACAGACCATGAGCTGACCTGGTTGGAAAATCAAAGGAAGTTGAAGACCCAGGAAAACCTTATCATAAATATCGTCTTCAGGATATTCCAAAGGTAAATTGTAGCCCATCCTATCCCATTGTCTTATATACATACTGAGGTAATAATATCTGACAGACCATGAGCAGCCAGGAGACATCTTCGTGGCTTAAGACACACAGGGAGGGCAGATGGTGAGACCCTTTGGTACCATCCCCTATGCTCATTGTTCTAGCACTTCCATTGCTCTCTGGCCCCAGAAGTTTATTTTCATGTTGCTTTCCAAATTTTCCCAACAGGCACAGCCTGGGGACCACCCAACATCTCCTATGCCATATGCTCTCTAGACCTTGCCATGACCCTTATCAAGAGATGGAGTCGAATTCCCCTGCCCTTGAATCCAGGTGGTCCCGTGACTTACTTTGAACCAATAAAATGCACACAAGTGACACTGCCTGAACTCTGAGGCTAAGACATGAAAGGCAATGAGCCTTCCACCTAATTCACTGGGATAGCCACCCTTAAAGACTTCATGCGCTGTGGAGAAACTGCAGAAGAGGCCTTGAGGCTCTGGGAAAAGAGAAGGACGCCCACCCCACCCTAGCCTTCCAGCTTCAGCCACCTCAGACAGGGCCCAGAGCCACCCTGCAAAAAACGTCTGAATTCCTCCCTGAGGAAAACCCAAAGAGATGATTAAAACAATGGCTGTTGTTTTCAGCCACTACGTTTCAAGGTGATTTGCAGCCACAGCGACTAGAACAAACTGTGACACAATAACAAAGAGACCAGAATCGCCTCATTTTGAAATATGATTTCTTGCACTTTTGTAGAGCAATGTTGTTCAGTTTGGGGAAGCATCTGTGTTTTATAACTTTCATTATTTCCCTCCAGACACATTGTTCTGGATAAGGAATTATGGGCTACATAATAATGGATGAAATATGGCCTATGGGAGAAGTGGCATCTTGGGATCCTACAGTCCCTCTAGAACGCTGTTTATTCACGGAGCCCAAGAGGAAAATGTTCAAATTCCCCTGAAGAAATCTCCTTCCTCATTGCTTATGGCCAAATACTGCGTGGGGGAGCAAGTCTTAACTTCAGTGTGCTTACACATAAGAAATGAGGTAGAAAACCTCTTCCTAGATGCTTCCATAGAGGGCGAGGAATGGCATCACTTTCCTCTCATGTATTATCAATTTCCCACATGCAGTTAGAGACCAAGAAGCCTAAAGCACTGAGACCAAATAATCTGAAAAGACTAAAATGCCAAAGAACATAACACTACTAAATCTCACCAAAATAATAAATTACTGTCCGCCAAAAAGGAATGAACTTTTTGGCAGCAGCTATCTAACTATATATCTATACGATGACAAACACACAGACGTTTGGAAACACTGAATGACTGAAACAGCCGAATAATTACTTTTCACCAAGATGTACTATGTTATATATGACATAACCATGTATAAACATTCAGCTGGTCCAAAAACATTCCTTCTCAAGTTAACTTAATCACCAACCTTTTGTTGTTGTTGTTGTTGTTGGAGGGGGATGGAATGAGACAAGCAAAGCTTAACATTTTTGTTTTGCAGAACTAGTACACCTGTGTTTGTTTCGTATGGGATTGGAGTTGAATCAATTTTGCTTTAAAACATATGGTGATTGTGCTATTTCCTGCTTAAATCCTGAAAATATTTTTGAATCTCTTGGAGCATCATGGGGGTGCATGAAAATCTCAGAAGAGGTCCAATGCTAAAATCATTACTGGTGTAGACATTTAATGCACTCCAAACTTTTCAGAACTATGGCTGAGGTCATACCTAGGGGTTACGTTGTATAGATTTTGCCTAATAAGATACAGAAATTCCTAAATCCACTGGGCTTACACAAAACCACCTAAAAGCTGTCTAATCAGATTCACCGATGTCCTTTTGGTATGTGGGCCCACGCAAGGAACAGCACTGTTTCTATCTGAAGTCATGTCCCTTCCTACTAGAATTTCATCCTAATTATCTCCCAATGGGGAATTTTTTTTTCAATTCATTGTTGTGTCTCATTTGAAGAAATCGTTAGTTATTTAAAAACACAACCCATATGTTGTTCTCCACTCCTCTCTTTTATATAAGAATCTTTTTTGGCAGAAAGTTTCAGAAAGTGCTCTATTTTCACAAGAATACCTCTGGTTTCCCAGCATAATAAAGAAGTGTTTTCTGTAGGGGTGCTGGCCAGTAAGCATTTGCGTTTCTCCTGACAAGCTGTGGCGCTCCTATCAGCCAAGGGAAGCACCTGCACGCACCGTGTTCCTGAATTACATCCATGACCACACGGTCAATAAACAAGGAATCATTATCCAAAGAACAAAAACCACAGGTGCTGCAGGAAAACAGCTCCATATAAATCCGAAATATGCAACAACCTCTTCAAAACAAACAAGTTTATAACAGTATAATTATACTAGGAAACATGGACATCAACCCCAAGAACCTGTCTTTATTTTTATAATATCTGTGGCCTGGACTAACAACCACAGATGAAAGCATTGAGGGGAAGTTCCTCCGAGACATCTGTTGACTGACAAACACAACAGATTGTATTTGTAAAGTAGTTAACCAGACTCTCTGGCTTCTTTGTTTTAACAACTTTAGAATATAAGTTTGAGCAAAAGACGTATTCTATGTAGATCTTAAGCCCTTTAAACTAGAAAGACTCTCAAACTGCTCTATCCTTGAATCTCTAAATATACTCAACGAACATATAATGTTTTCTATATTATAGTGTTTCCTTAGATGAATCATGAAAAGAACCAAACAACTAGAACACATGTTAATTGATTTGGAAATGATTATGTCCCTCAGAACATTTGTCTTTCAGAAGCGTTACTTAATGAAGATGCAATGCAGCTAATTACAGTGAACCAGTTCTTCCTGTAAAGTAGTGTGCAATTATTTCCCATGTTAGCGGACACTGCTAAGGCACTTAAAGGACAAGTCCATGCCTATAGGGAGCTCCCACTCACAAGGGAAAAGAAAGAAACCCCCTCTGCCACCACCAAGGAGAAGGGAAGCCAGTCTTTGAAAGACTCCAGACACTATATCGTAGACCATCAATGCCTCACGTGGGATGCCAGAGTTAGGGACCTCTCGAAGCAAGACTGTAACTGGATGAGAGAACCACCCACGTTTGTCAGAAAGAGTTCCAGAGTAAGCAAGCTGAACTGAAGCCAGGCTCCTAGGAAGTGCTGACATCAAGGTTGTTCCTCAAAAGACTTTATATAAAATCTCATAACTTTCGAGTCTTCCTTTTTAATAAGACTTTTAGAATGAAAGAACCCATACTGTTTTCTTTCAGTTCAACTCAAATTTTACTTTTTCCAAAAGTAAAATTTTCACGTTTGCTCTATTCGCACCGTTGTAGAGCAAATGACTGAGCTACAAAAATGACCAGAAAAAGTTCCCTGCCCTTAGGGCACTTACAAAATAAAGAGAAAGACAGACAGATAAACAGATAACTGGGGTATTAGAAAGATTTGTGATGACAGCTGTAATGAGATGTACAAACAATTGGAAAGATGATTCAAACTGATGACCCAAACCACCAGCAGTGAACTACCTCATCTAAATGTTATGGCTCCAACGAGTTATAAAGGACAAAAAAAATCAATCTCTTTTAAGGTATCTTAAATGTCAGTGATCCACACCAGCCGTTAAGTTAAGCAAGACCTTTATATCAACTGTTTCTCTGCCTGGTGAATTTTGCCATACGCTGACAGCTTACAACGTAAATATTATTTTGACTTCCAAAGACAGAGCTTCTTGCACATTTATAAAGTCTAGCCACTTAAATGTTATCATCCTACTATGAAACTTAACTGGTACGATTCAGAAGCCATCATCGTTCACATTGCTGTGAAAGTGGGTAGATATAAACACAGTTTGATGCCTAGAAGATACAATATTAAGAATTTCTCTGGCAACCATTATTTTTTGACACTATTTAATAAATCACTAAACCTAGTTCCCATTTAAAAATACAAAACAAATATAAAAAAATCATAGTGCAGCTAAAGGGAGTAGAGAATGTATCATCAAGGACCAGAGGTGTCAGTTGCCAATAATGTAACTCGAGGTTTATTTGTCTCATGTTGTCCTTTTTTAGAAGGTTGCAGTTCTTGGCTCTGTAGACTAATGTACAATGAGACAGGTATACTGTGCTAAAACAAAAAAGGACTAAGTAGCAATAGATTACATCCTATTTCCCAAGAGATAAAAGCAGACACTTAGTAGATTTCATTCAACCTATGTTATGGCATGCTGGCTTGAAAATAATTGATGTGCAAAAGATGTAAGGAAAAGACAGCTACAGCCATTCTTGACAGAAAAGGAAATGTTCTGCTAGGCAGTTCCAAGCTAGGGAGAAAGAAAGAAACAAAGCTGTTTTTCAGAGTAAAGCAATACTCAATCACAGACTTAGAATATGAAATCACCAAAAAAAATCTAATTTAAAATAATATGGCCAACCATTTATGCATCTTTATACAAAAGGATTCTCAGTGACCAATCTTTTCCAATCACTAAAAACAGAAAAGCTATTATAACTGAAAAGGGTCAAGAAAACGCCCAGAATATAATTGTTTTTCAGGTGATTTTTAATTGCCTGCTAGGGATCATCCAAGAATCAAACTGAGGATTTCTTTTATCTTTCAAGGGAAAGGTAAAGTGTGTAAACAAAATGAAAAATAAATAAAACTAATAAATAAGTGCACATAGGGTGATAAGTATATATGAAAATCCATCTCTATATCATAATAAGTTAGATAAGTAAGACTGGAATACTCCACAACTGAGGTTAAGAGAAACCTGAAATGTGATTTTTGGGGGACAGCTTCTTCTAATCCACGGTTCTTCAATCTTGGCACTATTGACATTTGGAAGTGAATCTTTGTTGTGGGGGTGGGAACTCTTCCGTGCATTTTAGGATGTTTAGTAGCATCTCGGGAGTCTACCCATTAGATGCCACAGCAACCCCTCCAATTTTTGACAACCAAAAATGTCTCTTAGGGGGTAAAACTGGCCCCAGTTGAGAACCGCTCTAATTCCAATGTTGACAAGGTGAATCCCATACAGATTAGGCAGCTTTCAGCTGTTGATTGGCCATAGACGCAAACAACCTAATAACCCTGCTCAAGGTGCTGACTTGAACCCACTAAGTTCTCAGGTTAAGAGGTTGTATCTAGGCTAATGCAAAAAGTGCAAAAACCACCCTAAAGTGGTTCTGAAGCACCTACTCTTCTAGGAGTAGCATTTTCCATGTGGAACACTGCAATTGAACGGAGCTACCTGTGTAAGCAAAGCCTATTTGCCACATGGATAGATGATACAAGAAGCTTTAGAAAACAGGAATAGAAAGGGGAGAGGAGCAAGAAAACATATGATGGTCAACAAAAATAATCAGGAAGCTTAAAGGGTCTGTAGCAGTTTGACATTATTGATGAATTCTGAAAAGGATTACTGGATTGCGTTTGTAAACTGATCTTTTCCTCTGGGTATATTAGATTGTATTGGATTCAGAAGTTTACTTGATTGAGTAATCAGGTAAACTTCTTTTGCTAGTGGGGTTGGGACCCCACTCCTTGGTGGGTGGGGACTCACAGATAAAAAGCATGGCAAAGGACAGAGTTGGAGGGTTTTTGATATTGGAGTTTGATGCTGAAGTCTTAAGCTGGAGCCCCGGGAAGAGAGGAACCCTAAGCCTGGAAAGAAGCAAGCCCTGGGAAGAGAGGAAACCAGGAAGCCTGAACTCTTGCAGACATCGGCAGCCATCTTGTTCCGACACATGAAAACAGACTTCCATGAGAGAAGTAACTTATGCTTTATGGCCCAGTATCTGTAAGCTCCTACCCCAAATAAATACCCTTTCTGAAAACCAACCAATTTCTGGTATTTTGCATCAGCACCCCTTTACTGACTAATACAGAATTTGGTACTGAGGAGTTGCAATTTCTGAAATGTTGGAAATATTTTATAACTGGGTAGGGGTATTTTTTGGAGGAATTGTGAGATGCTTGATGGAAAAGGCCTAGGTTGCTTTGAAGAGACTGTTGATAGCAATATGGATGCTAAAGAGACTTTTTGTGATGACTTAGAAGTAAACGATTAACCTATTATCGGAAACTGGAGGAAAGGCAATCCGTGTTTTAAAGTTGCAGAGAACTTAGCAAGAGTAACTCCTGATGTTTTATGGAAGGCAGAATTTGAGAATGGCAAGCCTGAGCATTTAGCTGAAGAAATTTCCAAAGTAAACTCAGCAAATGAGGCTTGGCTTCTGCTTGCAACTTACAGCAAAATGCTGGACAAGAGAGAGATACTGAGGACTGAACTGTTGGTCACAAAGAAAACAGAAATTGATTCTGGAAATTCCAAGCCTCTAGAAATCAAGCTCTGAGATGAAAGTGCCCCACCGGAAGACTTAACTAAACTTGGAACTTATAAATCAGGATTGAAGAGGCAGTCATGTCGGAAAGACTTATAGAAAGTCTTACTGTCTGATGGCTTAGACCCCTGCTTCCTGCATGCTAAACCAACAGATTTTTTGAGAGAACTATATGAACAAAACCACTGTCAGCTTGGACTAAGAGGGACATGGAAAGGAGAGACTAAAGGAGAAACAGCTTTAAGAGGAAAACCATGGAAGCTGAGATCTGGAATTAGGATATAACTTTGAGCCAAAAGAGGAACCCTACCCGTGTGTACAGAGAAGGTGGGTTTGCTCCAGCAGCTGAAGAGGGTGGATGTTCCTGTCCAATGTTCTGGGTGAGTTTTGCTGCCCCAGGGTAGACAGAGGATAGAGACCATTCCCCAAGGATTAGTGAGGTTAAGGTCAGCACCCCTCAGGTCTGGGAGGGGTGGACCTGTCCCCCAAAGTTTAGGGAAGGCCAGGTGGTCAACTCATTGCTCTGAGATGGTTGAGCCTGTATGCCAAAGGTTAAGGGGAATATTGTCTTCACATCACTGTCCCTAGAGGGGTTAAGACTCTCACCCAAAAATTGGGTAAAGTATGGCAATCACCCCAACATTCTCGGAGGGAGAGGTCTGGAGCCTGGTCAACACCCAGGGTGGAACCAAGAAAATGGCCATTGGGCAAGCCAGTACAAATGGTGCATCCCCATATGGCCCTAAGGAGAAGAAACCATCTTCTTAAGAATGACTCCCAGACTTTGAAATCGAACACAGTATCCCTGAAGGTCTACTGAACTACAGAGAAACCGTGACTCAGGTTTCTCTCCCAAATTCTCCTTATCATAATGAAAATGTTTATCCTTTTCTGTCCATTTGTGTATTAGAAGTAGATGAATTGTTTTGTAAGTTTCATAGGTCTATAGCAGACAGGGCTTTGCCCCAAGACAAACTGTATTTCTTTAAATTGATTGTGATAGGATTTAGTACTTGCATTGTAACTGATTTAAGGGTTTTTAAAAATACTGTAATGTCTTTTTGGAATTCAGAGGGTGGAGTATAGCAGTTTGATATTATTGATGATTTCCAAAAAGAAATATTGGGTTATGTTTATTAACTGATCTTTTCCTCTGGGTATGTTAGATTATATTGGATTCATTCATTTACTTGATTAAGTAATCAGGTAAACCTCTTGTGCAGTAGAGTGTTGAGTCCCCGCCCCTTGGTGGGTGGGGACTCACAGATAAAAGGCATGGCAAAGGACAGAGTTGGAGGGTTTTTGATGTTGGAGTTTTGATGTTGGAAAATTTGGAAAAAAGCAAGCCCTGGGAAGAGAGGAAGCCTGAATCCTCACAGATGTTGGCAGCCATCTTGCTCCAACATGTGAAAATAAACTTTGGTGAGGCAAGTAACTTATGCTTTATAACCTGGTATCCGTAAGATACTACCCCAAATAAATATCCTTTATAAAAACCAACCAATTTCTGGTATTTTGCATCAGCACCCCTTTGCTGACTAATGCAGGGTCCAAGAAATACTGGGAGAAAAAGTTATTAGATGCCTCAGACCTTTTAAGGCTAAATTATCAATTCATTCATTCAACAATTATGCACTAGACACCTACCATGATGATGGCGTGGCAACCAAAAGTAAAACAGAATTGGATACACCATTTTAAGAGTATTAGGGACACAGGACCTAAGATGCACAGACCAGTGGTTCTCAAACCTGCATGTACATTCAAATCACCCAAGGAGCCATTTTTTCCCCCATAATTTTTACTAGAGCAGTTGTAGGTTTACAGAAAAATCACAGAGAAAGTACGGAGTTCCCGTATTATCTCCTCACACACACACACACAGTTTTTCTTGTTATTAACATTTTCCATTAGTGTGGCATCTTTGTTACAATTGATAAAACAATATTATCATAATTATACTATTGCTATAGTCCATAGTTTACATTACAGTTCACTCTTTGTGTTGAGCAGTTTATGTTGTTCTGTTTTTGTTTTTTGTTTTTTTTGTTTTATTCTGGTAATATATAAACAACCAAAATTTTCCATTTTAAACATTTTCAAATATATACTTCAGTAGAACTAATAATTCACAATGTTCTTCCCATTAAGGAAGGCCTAATCCCAGGCAAATTATGGGAGCATCTGGACCTGACAGTTTTTAAAAGCCTTTGAGCTAGACCATGATGTTTGCCTGGGAGTTGGATGCAGATGGGATTAGGGTGGGATGCCATTTCTAGGAAAAGAAACAGCATGAGAAAACCCACCGTGGTGGAAAATCAAGGCATAGAGAAGTAAAAAGAAGTGATTCTATTGCTTCCATTCACAGGGTCTGAGAAGGTCAATAAAAGAGAATGAGGGGGGGAAAGCCAGACCCTGGTGAGTATTCAACTTTAATCTGTACATAATGAACCACTGAGCATTTCTGAGACAAGAGTAAAAGTATTTTTTTAAAATGTTCATCTTCCAAAACATGCAGAGTAGTGTGTCCAAGGGAAGAGAGAATGGCAGGAAGATGAGTTGCAGATCTAAAGCAACAGCCCTGGACTACAGCATGGCTGCTTTTCATGACCACAGGTCTCCGGGTTGACTCCCGACAGGCTAATCCGCCTCTCACAGCCAGTGTGTGTTTGACACCTTCTAGGGTCAGGGCTAGACTGTGCTATCTTCTTGCTCTCTTTTTCCCCCTAGGAGAGCTCATGTTTGCCCACTCAAGGATCACCTCTACGTACAGGGTTTGAAAATTCCACCTCCATCTCACTCCGAGCTTCAGGGTGGAAATGCTAATTGCCTACTTAACATTTCCCCTAGGATGTGCTGAAGTAACCTCAAACTCACTATGTGCAGAACTTAACTCATGGCATTGCTCACAGCTTGCTCTTTAAGTTCCTGTTCTTGGCAGATGGCATACATTCGACCCGGCTGCACAGGCCAGATCCTTGCATACCATTCTTGACACTGTCTCCTTCACCTCTTAATCCAAGCTTCCACTTATGGATCTCACCTTGCATACATCTCTGATTCCTCTTCTCTCCATCTCTACCAGCCCCTCTCTAGCCCATCCTGCCATCATCCTCTACTCCACTGTTTCCATAAGAGACAGGGGTATCAAGTCCACTCTTGCCTCCCCATTACCAACACCTGACACCCAAGTCCAAATTCCAAAATAAGCCGTATCACCTGCTGTACTTAAAACTCTTCAATGGCTTCTCGCTGACCATATAACAAGCACAGAATTCCTCAATAAGCCCTATCATCTCAAACCACCCACAAGGACTACTATTACTCCTGCCTATCTACCAGGCTTGCTCCCACCACAAAGCCACTGATTAAGCTGCTCTCTCTGCCTTGGAACTTGGTCTCTTCCTCACTGACTATTTAACTCTACCCTTCCTTCAGATCCCAGAATCACTTCCTCCAGGAAGTCTTGCCTGATCTCCCTTCCTTGACACAGGTCTCACAGCACATATACATTTCCTTTTAAAGCACGTGACTTTTGTGCAATTCTACATTTGACTGACTTACTTTGGAGAGAAGTGTTTGATTCACACTTGTTCCCCCACCAGTCTTACCACTCTATCCTAACAGCACAGGGCTATAAGGAACAAATATATATTTATACCTGAAAGAGTGAGAAAGGGGTAGGAACCAGATTCAAGAGTTCTTCAGATATGGATTTAAAAGGAAAGGGAAGAATCAAAGATAACCAAAAAGATTTCAAGTTTGTATGGCTAAGAGATATGAGTAACTAGTTTAACACCCCAAGGGGTTCCAATACATTTATTTCACTTTTAGGTTGTTTTCTTTTTGTACTTTTCACCATTCCCATTTCCACCTCAAAGAGTCCTAGTATTTTATTGAAAGCAAATGACTTAAGGTTGGCTGCTACCAGAATACTCCAGCCAAAAGTCGCAGTGCAATCATTAATACAGGATTATCAGCATCCCATAAAGTCAGGCTCACTCTCTCACTGTCTTGAGCATTAAATATTCACCAACATACAGTGAAACTTTACTCTGGAGCAAATAAAACTTTCTTCATAGAGAAATGCCCAGCACATTCATGAGAAATGAAGTTCCTGGCTTACTTCTATCCTTCATATCATTTTTAATCTTTTCCTAATTTATACTTCTACATAAAATAATGATATACGACATCCAAATCCTGCCAGGAGTTAAATTTATTTTACCCTAAAAAACAACAACAAAAGCAAACAAATAGAAAAAAAAACCATCCTCTCTTAGGCTGGTAATATTGGTTTAACATGAATTATTTTATGGCACCTGGTAAGTTACTGTTCAATGAGTCGTATTGTTCTTACATCATATTTTATCCAGTTGCACTTTCACAGTGGAGGCACTAAAGTTTATTTTTTAGGCCAAAGCTGTTATATTCTAAACCATTCTGGAGATTACCTGGTTTATGCATTCATAAAATGTGTCTGAATGTTAAAAGACATTTACTATTATTGAGTTATTGCACCTACAAGAATTGCCAAATATTGGCAATGCTTTTGAAATAATAAGTAAGTTAAGGTATAGACAAGAAAAGCTATCAAAGAATTTCTGGGAAAATAAATTGCATTCAGAAGTAAAGAAATTGTGGGCGTCATTCTTTCTCAGCAAGATACCCAATGTAACTATTCAACTCAGTATATCAACTTCATGATAGGTTTATATAAGGCAAATTTCCAGCTAATATTATTTTCTTTGGTGGGGGAATTGAGAGAAGTGGCACACTCGTTTGTTAATACTTACATAGATTTTATGATGTGTAAATCAAATAACAAGTTTTAGTCTCCTAGCTGCTATAACAAATACCATGCAATGGGTTGGCTTAAACAACAGGTCTTCATGGCTCATGAGAAGGCCACAGTCAAGGCGCCATTAAGGTGATGCTTTCTCCCAAAAGACGGTGGCACTCTGGGGCTGGTTGCCAACACCCTTTGGTCCTTGCCTTTCTGTCACTTGGCAGTGCACGTGGTCATCTCCTTTCTCTTCTGGGAGGGTTCACTGACTTCCAGCTTCTGGCTGCGCCCTGTGGCTCTCTCTCTCTCTGCCTGAATTTCACTCTGCATATACAGGACTCCAATAATAAGGATGAGAGTCAGTTACGCCATGCCTTAATGAAGCAATACCTAAGAGAGATCTTATTATTGTGGTCCACACTCACCAGAATGCAGACCAAGACCAAGAACACGTCCAACCTGGGGTACGCAATTCAATCTACCACAGACCACGTGATAAGCCATCAATTTAAGTGGGTGATTCATAGTCACAGCCACAGGGATCCAAGGCACGCCGACACTGCTCATGAGTGGTGACTGGCTGAAGCGGGGCATTCAAGAAGGTGCACAGGGCGTCCTCCACACACAGAAACCGTCCAGTTTGTGTTGGCAGAAGTCACAGTTCATACAAGACCATTTGTTTCTGAGGGAAACAAAGAATGTTCCAGAGTGAGGCACAACACTGTCCTCCTTTGTAGTCCTGAGTGATCGATCCCTCACTGAGGAGCCCCCATCAGCCATCACCATCGCTCAATAAAATCTATCATAGCTGCTTACCCCTCTCCTACTGAGCACACTAAAACGACCATTTCACTGTGATTCAAAAGTCTGTAAGAGTCAGGAAAAAATTCTTCTGCATGAGATGACCATCTTATTGGCAAAATCATCCATGTACTGGCAGGGTTGAGAGGCCTTCCTTGAAACTTCATACTACTTCTCTCTACCCCCTACTCCTACCTCTCTCTTTAGAGTAAGTGCAAACACATGTTCTTTCGTAAACTCCAAATGTATACATTCTCCAAAGACTCAGAGATAGTTAGGCCTCTGAGTCATTCCATTCAATTGAGCAAACATTTATTGAGTTCCTACTGTATTGCTCCTTGGGCCTTAGAGCTAAAATCAAATAACAGAGCTGTCTCCCTTCAAAGACTTCAGTTTATTATAAAAGACAAATACCTGCTATAAGTAAAAATGTTAAGAGACATGGGACAGGTGCTTCAGGATGTTAGTTGGTTGCAAGGGGGGTGAGGAGTGGGAGAGGGAGAAAGGCTGGGGGGTTTGTTTGGCCTGATCGGAGGGCTTTTCTTTCTTTCAGGATCCATATTATCTGCCTTCCTTCCTGATCTCCCCTTAAGAAAGAAATATCCTATGCTTACTCAGGTAGAATTGGGCTAGTCTAAACAGAGATCTTCCTTCCTTATGGTGGAAAAGTAGACACAAAGGGTAAGGGGTAAACTGGGGTCCAATGGAGTACTGGGGGTGGGGGGAGGGTCACCCATACTGCTCTGCCTCGGGCATGAAGGGTGAAAGCAGTTATTGGTTTCCAGTCTCCATGCCCTCACCTCACTGCTTCTTTAAACCATAGGCTTTCCGAGTCAATGTTCGACAATACAGGTCAATAGAGGGACCTGAAAATGCCACGAACAGGATCCATTGCTCCAAATCCCCATAACCAAAGGGCCTATAGGCCCTTAAGTCTAGCTCGCCACAATCTAGACACGCTCTGCTTTTTCAAAGTCAAAGGCAGCACCTATAAACCAGAGATGCTGGTCACTGGCCACAGCTAGATATTCCTTCCAATAGAGGTACTAGTGGGCCCCACCTCATTTTAGCCCGGTGCACCACTGGCAGTGGAATATGTCGTAAGCAGCTGGTACAAGCTGGGGCCGCTACTGGTGACTCTGCTGAAGTTTGTCCACATGTTAATTTGTTTTGTCCTTGCCCTGAACACTTGAAGATACTAAAAGATTTTGCAATTACAAATTGTTTTCATTTTCACTCTCTGATTTTATCTGCATTCTTTTTCTCTTTTTTCTTTTCTTCTTTATTAGAGAAAATGTTGGTTTACAAAACATGCATAAAATGCAGAATTCCCAAATACCACTCTATTATTAATACCTTCCATTAGTGTGGAACATTTGTTACAATTGATGACAGCACATTTTTATAACTGTACTATTAACTACTCTATTGCAATGGGGAAAAGAATTTCTGATCAGAAGGCAGGGAGTCTGCAAGCAGAGAAGGTGCTTCACCCAAAGGGCATAGAGCAGTATCAGTTATGCCAATGGAGATTCCAGACCTACCCACACCAACCTCCTCTAAGTGCTATCTCCTAAACCATGCCATGATAGCAACTCATACGCAGTGATAGAAGAAAAAGGGAACTACTTCCCCGAAAAAGACAGACCCTACCCTGGTAAAAGTATTTCACTGTTACAAACGGTTTACGTATTTGGGAAGGGGAAAACCTATTGGATTCAAATCACCTTCTCTAGCCCTATTTCCACTTTTCTATTTTAAAATAAGGACACTAATGGTCTGGTATCCTACACCTGTTCATTTTCTAGTGACTCTTGGATGGGCAAAGATTTAGAGATCTTGGAAGATTCCCAAAAAAGTCACTTAAATTGTTGCTAGTACAATTTCAAAGAAATGATGGCCATGCTGGAGCATTTATCATGGTTCCTCCTCAGTTACTAAAAAGCATCATTTGGGAAGGAAGGATTTATTTTTAAGGTGTCACTGATTCAAGGTACAGAGTCAAACCTTTGAGTAGGTGTTATGATTTCAATTCCATTTTGGGATTTTAATCTCTTGTGGAAAGCAGATGTTTAGCTGTTAAAACAATGACATTTTAAAGTTTCATTTCATAGAAGCTAAAGCAGAGCTATAAACCAGAAGCTCAAAAGGAACTGGCATACACCAGCCAGTTGAGTGACCGCTGAACTCCCTAGCCCTGGAGGAGTATGCAAAGCTCTGGGAAAAGAACACCAGCTGGAAACCAGACACTGAGAAGTATTTCCTAGAAAGCTGGGGAGTCACACAAGGGTGGCCTGAAGGGAAAGGTCGAGGATCCCTGACCTTGAGCAGGCTAGACAATGGCAACCCAAGGCCACCGCCTTTTCTCTTGGACTTGCACAATTCTTATGACAATAGGTAAGACACAGGCTTAAGGAATGGGACAAATGGCTCACAGCAAAAGTGATAGGAACAGAAAGAGTCCACAACTGCAAGCAAGATACTCCCATCCATCTGCCCCACAGGATCTAAGCCCCCTCTCAATTAAAGGTGGAGTGGTCATGACTATCCCAGAATCCTCAGGATTGGGGAATGAATGATGGACTAGAGTAGACTTACTGATTTTTGTTTCGTTTTGTTTTGTTCTGTCTTGTTTTGTTTTTCTTTACTGTTATTCTGCTATAGACTTACTGTAATTCTAGCAATGGAAGCACTTTTATCATTGATGTGGAGGCAGTGGCCACTGAAGGTTCTGAGGGAAGGGAGAGGGAAAAATAGGTGTAATATGGGGTCATTTTCGGGACATTGGAATTGTACTGAACGACGGTGCAATGACAGATACAGGCCATTATATATCTTGTCATAACTTACAAAATGGTGCAGGAGAGAGCTTAAACTATAATGTAAACTATAATCACAATTAGCACAATGCTCCAACATGTGGTCATCAGTACTAACACACATACCTCACTAATGAAGGATGTGGTTAATATGGGAAAGTGCAGGAGGGGTAGGAAGTGGGGAATATGGGAATCCCCTACATTTTTTATATAACATTTATGTAACCTAAGTATCTTTTAAAAAAATTTTAAGTATTAAAAAAAAAAAAGTGATCCAGCACCCCAACGAATAGCTGCTGAATTCAGCTCCCTGTCAGTGGGCCTTACTTTGGAATATATACTCATCAGTATAACAGAGTTAGACTCATTTATAATTTCCCCACGCATGGCTCTTCTGCCCCTTTTATTTGAACCTGTAATTAGCACTATCCTCATTAAATATATGTCCCAGAGATTTAAATCTTCCATGTGTGCATATGCTGGTTGAGTCCTGATTCTCAGCAGAGTTGCAGCCAACACCTACTCTCCTGTTCATCCTACTAGCCCAGGACAACTAACAAAAGGATGATGATGGACAATGCCCACCCCAAAAAACAGCATGCACAACTGCAAGCAAGATAGTTCCATCCACCTGCCCCATGGGATCTAAGCCCCCTCTCAATCAGAAACAGAGCAAGCATCACCATCCCAAAATCCTCAAGATTGAGAAATGAACAAGCATAAGGAGGAAATGCAACCACTGCTTAAGGAGACTTATTATTATTCTAGCAATGGAAGAACTTGTATCATTGATACAAAGGCAGTGGCCACCAGAGGTCCTGAGGGAAGGGAGAGGGAAGAGCAGATGTAACACGGGAGCATTTTGGGGATACTGGAATTGTCCTGCATGACATTGCCATGACGGATACAGTCCATTATACATTTTGTCAAAAAATAAAATTGTGCAGGGCAAAGTGTAAACTATAATGTAAACTATATTCCATGGTTAGTATGCTTCAATATGTGTTCATCAATTGTAACAAATGTACTACACTAATGAAAGAGGCTGTTAATGTAGGAAAAGCATGGGAGCAACAGGAGGTGGGGTACATGGGAATCCCCTATATTTTTTATGTAACATTGATGTAATCCAAAGTTTCTTTAAAAATAAAAATGTATATTAAAAATAAATAAATTTTTTAAAAATAATTATGAAAATGAAGGGAAGGAATTAAAAATACATGGAATTTAAAAATATACACTTAATTTTTGTACTGGTAAAATTTATGAATTAAATAGGAATCTAGAATACAGCAGTCAACGATTGTCCATAAAATCATCGAAGTGGGTTTAAAGGAAAGTTAGTAAAAACTAATTAAGTCCTCTCATCCTACACACCAGGAAACAGAGGCCAGGGAAAATTATGTGATTTGCCCCAATATCAACGATATACTTATGGCTAAAAATATCCCTTGATCTACAGGAAAAAAAAGGTCCCAAAAGGTTAATGACCTGCTGGAGTTGTTAAAATTAAGTGTGCTTATGCTCTCACAGTACAAGTTCAAAATTGTTGCATGTAACAATCCTGTATAATACAGATCAGTAAGGATGCACATCGCTTAGGTAAAAATTACTGTTCTCACAAATTCCCCTACTGGAAAACCATCTGCGACTCAATATTTAATTGGGGGGAAAATGATTCTGCAATAAATCTTCATGACAACCTTTCTGCATTTATAAATAAAGCACGTATTGCAAAAGTGAATTGCAAGTTTCTGGGAGAAAGGCAAGTCACCTTAGATCGTTCAAGAAAGCCCAGAAGTAGAAGGAAGGACCCTGGATTTTCCATAAGTGGTGCTAAGAGGCCTGCCCCATTGGAATCTCTTCTGGAGACTGCAGGAAAGTAGCAATTAGCTTTCCAAAGATTTGGGATATTTATTCATTTGCAATAAAACATGATTTCCTAACTTGTAGTTTATAGGACTGGAACTAGTGTCTCGGTCCCAAAATTCATGTTCCCATTTAGGAAGACCAGGTTCGTTTCCCCTGGAGTGTTTGCTCTGAGTCATGTCTCATATAACCACACCTCACTCACAGCAGTGCCAGCAGTAGTTACTCAACTTGGCCAAATTGAATTAAATGCTTTACAGACACCCCTTGGGGAAAATTACTCAACTGTTGTTTGGTATTCCTAAGTCAGCTTGCCTAAATAAAACAGGAGAAGCCAGTACCTCTTTGCCAGCTGAACTTATAATTGAAATGCCGGTTGTGCATTTTTATACTTAGGCTCCGATAAAAAAGGTATTGGAGCAGAGATTCTGGGAAAGCCTGCACAATTTATGTCTTATTTCCATCCACATTCTCTTTCAATTCAATAGTGAGCTTGGACCATACACTCCCCTGTCACTAAAATCTAAAAGTGTCCATGTCCTGAGGCATTTTACTCCCTCTTCAATCTACTTTCAGATTTCAGATTCAGGACATGGAAGAGACATACATTTATTTTCCAGCAGAGGTTCCTGCCCACTATGTTTTTCTCTTCCTATTCTTTCAAAACCATCTTTTTGACATGACATGAAAGGTCTCTACCAAAGACATTTTTTTCCTTTTATGCTTTTCTCCTTCTACAATACTTATAAACCAAACCATGAGCTAATTTGGTAAACGAAGATACAGGTTTCCTTCCATCTAGCTTTGTTCTGTTTCACATTTTTACTGTAAAAACATTATCATGCTAGAAACAGTCTAGGTTTCAATGGATAAATCCTTCATGGAGACTTGACATACTTTTCCTAAGCACAAGCTAATCATATTTTTATAACATGGAAAAATCATATCAGAAAGAGCAAAAACTGCAGCCAACTGCTTTTCACTTTAATGGGAAAGAGCCTTTTTTCCCTCTAAATTAGGAAAATCTACTATTTTTATTACTGTTATTTTAATAGCAGCATAGTGGAAATACTTATAAATGCTTGGTTTTATTTACTTTTCCAAAGTTTTATCTTTATTTGAAAGAGAAGACACACATATACATCAGAGCATTTTTCTTATGTGTTGAAAGATTTTAAATGTTACTGGACCTTTCAGTATCAGTAATCATTAGCACAGGAGCCAAAAGAGCAAACCTCATGGGAAACGGACTTGGCCCAGTGGTTAGGGCGTCCGTCTACCACATGGGAGGTCTGCGGTTCAAACCCCGGGCCTCCTTGACCCGTGTGGAGCTGGCCCATGCGCAGTGCTGATGCACGCAAGGAGTGCCCTGCCACGCAGGGGTGTCCCCCGTGTAGGGGTGTCCCCCGCGTAGGGGAGCCCCACGCGCAAGGAGTGCCCCCGTAAGGAGAGCCGCCCAGTGCAAAAGAAAGTGCAGCCTACCCAGGAATGGCGCCGCCCACACTTCCCGTGCCGCTGACAACAACAGAAGCGGACAAAGAAACAAGACGCAGCAAAAAGACACAGAAAACAGACAACCGGGTGGGGGGTGGGGGGTGGGGGGTGGGGGGGGGAGGGGGGATTAAATAAATCTTAAAAAAAAAAAAAAAAGAGCAAACCTCATAAAATTTTGGATGTGTTTCCAGCATATTGTACACCATACCATATACCCATCCATATGACACTCACTAAATGGACTTCTGTAGATTTAGTGTTGGAACACTTTCTGAACGTCACTCATGTTTGAAATGAGAGGGAAGAAGAAAGTGACATCATGACTCTTAAGACTGTTGGCTGAAATTATAAAGAAGAGAATTCTTTTTTTAATGGACTGCAGTACAGGGTGTTTTTTCTTAATTCCTTTTCGTATTTTGCTATTACTGATGTTGGGAGTATATATATGCTAATTGTTTATTTATATTCAAAAAATCTCATAAACACTGGCATTTATTTTTAAGGTCTTCTGTGAGGAAAACTAGACTGCATTTTGTTAAATACAATGTATACACACACAGACTTAGATATTCTTGATATTAAACACGGTTCTATACAACAGATTGAGGGTAAACATTATTTTAAATTGCTAAAACCAGGGTCAGCTG
The DNA here is from genome assembly GCF_030445035.2 of Dasypus novemcinctus. Lineage (NCBI taxonomy): Eukaryota > Metazoa > Chordata > Mammalia > Cingulata > Dasypodidae > Dasypus > Dasypus novemcinctus. The sequence goes on along the minus strand of NC_080674.1, from coordinate 16,483,586 downwards.
ACAGGGAGGTGAGGATGGACAACTACCACACCAAGGAACCGAGACAGTCTACAGCTGCAAGCAGGAGAATCCCATCCTTCAGGCATGTGGGGTCTAAGCCCCCTCCCGATTTAGAGGTGGAGTGGACGTCATCACCCCACGTCCTCAGGATGGAGGAATAAAATATGGATCCGAGTGGGCTTAATGGTATTCTACTATAGAACCATCGTGACTCTAGCAGTGCAAGAAATTATATCATTGATGTGGAGACAGTGGACCCTGGAGTTGCTGAGAGCAGGGAGAAGGAAAAGGAGGAGTGATATGAGGGTATTTTCGGGACTTGGAGTTGCCCTGGATGATATTACAGGGACAGACGCAGGACATTATATATCCTGCCATAACCCACTGAATGGACTGAGAGAGACTGTAAACTACAATGTAAACTACAATCTATGCTGTGTAGCAACGCTCCAAATGTATTCATTAAATGCAATGAATGTACCACACTAAAAAAAGAAGTTGTTGATGTGGGAAAAGTGGGGTGTGTGGGGAGTGGGGCATATGGGAATCACCTATATTTTTTAATGTAACATTTTGTGTGATCTATGTATCTTTTAAAAATAAATAAAAAATATATTTTAAAAAAAGAATGTTTATACTAAAATGGTAAAAAAAAAAAAGTTCTGTTGTTTTTCATTAATCTGACAACAATCTATATTACAACTCACTTTTAAATAGGCAGAAGTCTCATAAATACGTAAGCCAAGAACCCTTCGACAGGAAGACTGTTTTATCCCAGCTTTTAATAAGGAAAATTTAGTTGATAATGAAATGGTTCAATAGATACCATAAAGATTGGGGATGGCAGAAAAGTACTCACAATTCACCTGTTAAATTTATTAATTAGGAAGATGTTTCAAATGGCTGTATTTAAAAGACCTTCATGGGAAATGAATTTATTTTAAATGCTGAGACTGGACATTTTAAAACACGAGGAGACAGTCTTACAAAGAGTGACTGGATAGAGCCACCCATTTTTATTTTAAATATTTAGAAAGTAAAGGCACAACATGACATACTTCGATAGTACTTCAGCCCAGAACTTCGTTTTACAAGGTACCAAGCCTTCCCAACCCACATAATTCCCCAGGTACCTTAGATTCACTCCACACAAGGAAGGAAGGAACATTTTTAAAGCCCAACATTCCGCCTGCCAATACATCAGCCCAAAGGGAATGTTCAAAGGGGTAGGTTCAAGCGGAGATTCTGACTCCATGCAGGAAACTGGGGAGCACTCACTTCAGCACAGAGTAATGGAGGGGTGACGCCCTATAAAGAGAACTTGGCTTCCTTGAGGATTGTTTCAAACAGGGGAGTGAGAGATATTTGCAATAAACAGCTAGAACCTACTTGCAGTGCTCCTTTACTAAGTTAAAGAGGCTTTAGCAACTCTAGCAATCACAGCCAACATGAACTCAGTAAATGTCGGAACGAATTCCCTGAGTAGTTTAGCACAGAAAATAAATGCAAAGCTGGTTTCAACTTTTCATGCAGGAGTCCAAGGCATAAAAGGCAGACCACAAATAACCTCATGAAGTAGGTTTAGAGAATCAGCCCCTATTGTTCTTGTTTTTACAATGAAGTTCTACTTGGTCAAGCATTTAACCCCACTCTGCTGGACATTGCGCTGGGAAGATACTGAGGACCCAATCGGGCATTATCTAGACAATCCAGCAATTCCACTCCTAGAAATATATACTTGAGATACTTCTGCATCTCTGCAGCAAAAGATATGTGCAAGCATTATTTGTAATAGCCTAAAGGGGAAGCAACAAAATGTCTAGAGACTAGATAAAAAAGCCGTAACATATTTCCTAAGCATCCTTTTTAATTTTGAAAGTCAATCCTGATTCCATGTTCTCCTAATCCTTTCTTGCTTTATTTTTCTGCATAGCAATTATTAACATCTAACATGAAAATATTTTAACAGATTATTTTATTTAGCATCTGTCTTGCCACCTGGAACTTAAATTCCATGAAGGCACAGATTTTTTACATTGTTTTGTTTGCTGCTATGTCTGTCTGCAGAGCTGGGAACAGTGTCTGGCAAATGGAAAGAATTCGATATAATATATGTGGGAGGAAGGGAGGGAGGAAGCGAGGGGAGGAGGAAGAGCAGGAGGGAAGGAGAGAGGACAGAAAGAAGGAGTGAGTAGGGGAGGGAGGCAAGAGATTGTAAAGAGCAGTGAAAATTTTAAAAAAGCTCCAGCTACAGGTGTCAACATGGATAATCATTACAAATACGATGTTTACTGAAAAGAGCAAGTTACAAAAGAACATATGCCATACGATTCCACTTACGTCCAATTCCACACATGCAAAATTAATATTTTGAAACCTACATAAGTGGAAAAACTCTAAAGAAAATAACAAAGGACTGATAAACACAAAATCAGATGGTGATGATGGAGGAGGGCGGGCAGGAATAGAACTACAGAAGGCAAGGAAGAACCTGCAAGGCTCTGCTGAAATTCCATGCCTTAAGCTGGGCGTTGGGTCCACATGTTTGCATCCTAGTATTAGTCCTCATACTTAACATGTGTAATAAATATGCTTATGATTGCCATAATTAATACAAAAGCCTCCACATATCTACAAGAGATGAGTTCAACAAGAAGTAATGAGGACCAAGGAGTATGCATGGGAGATGGAGCTCCCAAATGGCTGATCAGATGGGAGTCACTTGTAGTTGAAAAGGCTTTTACCCTTTTACAGTGGCTGAGGGCACTGGTCTCCAATCTCCACTTGAGTTATATGTTTGTAAATCTAGAATTTATTGGCTATGGCCAATTATCAAGACAAGCATTCTAAGTAATTGTTAATCACATTTTAAAGAGGAACCCTTGGCCTATGTAAGCAGACTTTGCAAGACTGAAGCAAGAAACAGAACATTTTATTAGGTATTCATATTAAGGTTATTTGGTTTGTTACTAGTAAGAATCAACTGCCATGTATGCATGGACTGATCTGTTCTAAAAGTGTTCTTACTGCATATTCATCCAGAAACTATTAGTAGGTAACAGCAATATGGAAGATATTTGCTAGGCCCAAAGGAAGACACACATATCTGTAAGGCCTCACTAAGCCTAAATGCCAGTGTTAAAACACGTGCAATCAAATCATGCATTTAAGTACGAGTGTGAGCCTGGAGTTTGTGTAAGGCTGTGAAAGGGGAAAGGGCAGTTCGCGATAAATAATAATAATAACATTTAGTGTGCAATAAATTGTGCCCTGCCTTATGCTATTCCATATCAATTCTAATTCCTGACATAAATGCAAACAGTATTTATTTATGCTGCCATGGTGGGAGTTTTTGGCAAAGCAATAATATATATGTTACAAAACTTTCCCTGACTCCAACAATCTTCTTTTTGGGGGGCGGGAGGGAAGGAAGCATCCCTATATTTGATATATTTTGACCTCTTAGGAAGTTGGCCAAATAACCTTTTGCCCCTTTTCACTGGGTGTGTGGAAAGCTATCCCATAGAATAATGAAAATGGGCTTCTACAAGAGATTTCGGGATCACTTTTAGCAAATATTACTTAGTGCCAGGTACTTAAGTTCCCTGATCCTTTTTCTTCATTTATAAATTAAGGAAGTTAGATTTCACATCCAGGGACATTTGAATATGAAAAAGCACATGCATATACACGCACACACACATTCACAAATATGCCTACACCTGTCAAATTCTATCACATTGTCATATCTCATTGTCAGCTCTGTGACCTTGCACTCTTCAAATTGTTATGTTGCTTACCAAATCCAATGGATGTGTCATGATGATGGGAACGAGTGTTGTTGGGGGGGGGGGGAGAGGGGGGGTGGGGGGGTGGGGTTGAATGGGACCTCACATATATATTTTTAATGTAATATTATTACAAAGTCAATAAAAAATTAAAAAATTAAAAAAAAAAAAAAAATTGTTATGTTGCTGCATATGACCCATGCCCCTTTCATAACATTGTTTTAGATTAAACAATGGCAACTGATGAAGTGTTCTTTGTTGTTTCAGATGTGGGCCTCTTCTTAATGATTTCTAGAAAATATGCATGCCTTCCTACTATATTCTTAATTTCCATCTTTTATCTTCCTGTGTGCATTCTCCGCTGAATCACAATGTGCTTCTTATATAGTGTCCAAACAAACATATTAACACTTGTGGGGGTTTGAGGCTATAAATTCAAACCACGTTCTTAAAACTAATCCATTCCTGTGGGTGTGAACCCATTGTAAGGAGGATCTTTTTTTTTTTTTTATTGACTTTGTAATAATATTACATTAAAAATATATATGTGAGGTCCCATTCAGCCCCACCCCCCACCCCCCCTCTCCCCCCCGAACAACACTCGTTCCCATCATCATGACACATCCATTGGATTTGGTAAGTACATCTTTGGGTACCTCTGCACCTCATAGTCAATGGTCCACATCATGGCCCATACTAGGAGGATCTTTTGATGAGGTTACTCCAGTGATGTCCCACCTCAATCAGGATGGCTCTTAATCCTACTATTGGAGCCTTCATAAGTGGAATGAAATTCAGACAGAGAGAGAGGGTCACAGAAGGAGCTGCCAGAAGCTGAACGAACCCAGAAGAGAAGGGATCGGCCAGAGAGACCATCACACACACTGCCACGTGGCACGGGAACCTACTATCCCCAGCAGCCAGCCCCAGAGTGCCAGTCTTCAGAAGAAAGCATCACCCCGGTGAGTCTTTTTTTTTTTTTTAAACACTTTTTTTTTTATTAAAGTGAATAGATGACAATCACAAAGAATGTTACATTAAAAAACATAAGAGGCACTCTTGATTCCCTGGTGTGGTGGCTGACCATCTTCACCTCCCTGTTAGCTGACCTGGGTAAGAGCAACGAACCAGAGAGTAGGAGTCGCCATTCTGCTGAGGCTCAGGACCCAGCTGGCACATGGGCAGTCCAGAGATTCAAGTCTCCTGAGTATGGACCATCCCTAGCGCCAACCACAGGTTCAGTAAAAGTGGCAGAAGAGGCATGTGTAGCAAGGTCACATCTGAGTCCAACGCTGTCACATTCAGGAGCACAAATTCCAAAGTAGGGCCCTCTGACATGGCACAGAGCTCCAAATCCATCTGCTGTGACTATATACCCTGTGGATCTCCACAGTCTTCAGGAGAACCAGTATCTAGGGTTGTATCTATTTTGGCTATTTCTGGGGTCCTGCTGAGGTGTGTAAATGTGACCCCTCTGATGACCTATTGCATCCATCATCCATATGGAATCTAAGCCCCCTCTTGATCTAGAGGTGGAGAGGACATCATCATTCCAGGGTCCACAGAATGGAGGAATAAAATATGGATTAGAGTGGACTAACTAATATTCTACTACAAAACTATTGTGACAAGTAATAGAAATAATTTCAGTATCGAGTTGGAGAAAGTGGGCACAGTAGTTCCTGAGGACAGGGAGAGGGTAGAAGAGATGTGATGTGGGGGCATTTTTGGGATTTTGAGTTGTCCTTAATGATATTGCAGGGTCAGATGCTGGACTTTATATATCCTGCCATAACCCACTGAATGTACTGGGGGAGAATGCGAACTACAGGGTAAACTATTATCTGTGTAGTGCAGCAGTGCCCCAAAATGTGTTCGCCGAGCGTAATGAGTGTGCCGCAGTGATGAGGGAGGTTGTTGGTGTGGGAGGAGTGGGGTGGGGGGGTGGGGGGTATACAGGAACCTCTTATATTTTTTAGTGTAACATTTTTTTTGTGATGTATATATCTTCAAAAAAATACAATTTACAAAAATGTGGTGGGGGGTGGGGAGTGGGATATATGGGAACCTCTTATGTTTTTTCTTTTTTAGGTTTTTAATGTAGCATTCCCTGTGATCTATTAACTTTAATAAAAAATAAAAAACAAAAAATTAAAAATTTTAAAAAAACATAAGAGGTTCCCATATAACGCCTTCCCCAGCCCCCCACCCCCATCATTTTTGTAAACTGTATTTTTTTGAAGATATATACATCTCAAAAAATGTTACATTAAAAAACACAAGAGGTTCCCGTATACCCTCCATCCCCCCACCCCACTCCTCCCACACCAACAACCTCCCCATCATCGTGGCACACTCATCGCATTCAGTGAACACATTCTGGAGCACTGCTGTACCACATGGATAATAGTTTACCCTGTAGTTCACACTCTCCCCCAGTCCATTCAGTGGGTTATGGCAGGATATATAAAGTCCAGCATCTCTCCCTGCAATATCACTTAGGACAACTCAAAGTCCCAAAAATGCCCCCACATCACATCTCTTCTTCCCTCTCCCTGCCCTCAGCAACTACTGTGGCCACTTTCTCCACCTCAGTGCTACAATTTCTACTATTACTAGTCACAATAGTTTTATAGTAGAATATTAGTAAGTCCACTCTAATCCATCTTTTATTCCTCCATTCTGTGATGATGACGTCTTGATTTGGACCTTACCCTAGCCTCCAAACCATAAGCTAATAAATCCCCATTGTGTAAGTCACCTCACTGCATGGTATTTGCTTGCGTAGCCAAGGAAAACACTACTGCCAAGACAACTGCCGCTGATGATAACAAAGGCTCACAGTGATTGAGCAACCAGCATTTATCAGACCCTGAGTGCTTTACCTCCTTCAATTCATTCCATTTCTAGAACAACACTCTGAGGGCGGGCCATTTCACAATGAGGCAATTACCCTCAGGCAGTTAAACCCCTTATCCAGAGCACATGGATCCTCAGTGAAAGAAGCGGGATTCAAACCCAGGCAGCACAGCTCCCAAGAGCACCCCTAAATTTACCATTATAACTGCCTGAACGATGGATGCCCTCACACACACACGAGATTTATGTCTGAGGTGCTAAAGAGTGAAAACAAAGTAACCTCCGTTAGAGAGGAGAAAAGAATTCTCATTGAAACAGATCTAATCTGATGCCAGTCGGTGCGGGTTTAATTCCAAATACCCAAAGCTCCTCATATGTGCCCTCGCCTATCAGGAGGTGCCATTGCTTGGATGCTGGCAAGAAGCTCCAGTTTGTTTAAGAGCCTTGGGTTTATTTTTGGAATCCAGAGGCAGAGAACGGTCTGTTTCCATATTTAAGTCCCTGGGGCACAGTGAGTTGGTACTTAGAAACCACATCTGCCATTTAAAGTCAAAGCCAGCCTGGCACCTGTGTGATTCCCTTGGCCGGCTCCCCTTGCACTGGCAACAATAAAGAACAGGGCCTGAGCCAGAAGCTGTGCTCTGCGTCCTGGAGCCGTGAAAGAAAACCTGGGCTTGAGCAATGCTACTTTCTGCATTTCGGAGAGAGGAAGTGAAGATTTATCCCTTGGAAAGCAAAGGAACAGTGAGCTCCAATTGAAGGGAGCAGCTGAGGCCCTGCTGCCTGCTGATGGCTGTTCGTACGATCTACTGTGCGAAACATTCCCCTGTATTTTGCTCTTTGCTATTTTAAGATTTTATGTCAAAAAAAAAAAAAAGTTTAAGTCAATCTCTTCTCAGCACTCTTCACTAAAAGCACACTACAGAGGATGACAAGGGCCCCAGGATTTCCAGTGATCGCACAGGGAAAGCAGTCCCAAATGTCTACTCTGCTAGGACAAAAAATGACTCTTGCTACTTTCTTTTCTTTACCTCTGCAGCCCTCAGGCCACATTCCTTTGGAAGGAGCATACCTCAATCTTGTGCCCAACGTGCCAGTGGGGTAGCTAACGTAAAAGAAAATAAGTATCTTCTCTTATGAAAAGGCATGAGCCGGGACACTCTAAGACCGTCCCAAGGTGGCTAAGGAGTCACCCTCCTTTTAGCAGCCTTACCCCACAGGGTATCAACAGTTCGCACTAAGTATAATCTAGGTGTAAGTCTGAGCTGAACTACAGATGATGAGTTGATATGATACCTTTTGGGGACTCTGAACTAAATATTTACTGATAATAATCGTACAGCCTTGTTTCCCGTATTTGATGTTTTTCAGGCCTTAGGAAAAATGTCAATAAAGCCTTAAAAAAATACATGTTTCTTGCATGTGAATGACAGGGTTTTTATCTCAGGCTGAATTAACAGTCTGCCTTCTTTACTCACTTCTCATTTTGACTCTTGGTTCTTTCTTTAAAATGTCACCTGAACTCTAGCTCTAAACAAATGAGATGCTGGCTGTTCCCTGCTATCAGCAAGAGCAGGAAAAATTTCAAAATGAGGTCAACTCATACACTTAACTTCCTTTTTGATTTGCCACAGCAAAACAGGTATCAATATGTTTAGCTGGGAAATCATTAGTGGTTTTTCTCAAACCAGTACAGTGTTGAATGCAGAAGGCAGGGAGTAGTATAGACATCTATGAAGGAGCGAGCAGGTAACTGAGCCTGGGACCCCTAGGCAGAGGGATCCTGAACTAACCAACAGGAAGAGGGATTCTGAGTCAACTAACAGGATAAGAGAGTTTTCAACCAATAGAATCCATTGCTTTAACTGTCAGCCAATCAGCACCTCTCAGTCAATCAGCATTTCCCAGTTAGGATACCCTATTTACATAACATGCTAATCTGGTTTTCAAACCCTAACAAATGCCCTTGCCCAGAATCAATTATTGATGAATCAGAATGTTGCAACTGGGGCTCCACCCCAGGGGTGGTGACACAGCTATAGACTATATCAAGAGAGGCTCTGAAGGGCAGTGGACTTGGCCCAGTGGTCAGGGCATCCGTCTACCACATGGGAGGTCCGCGGTTCAAACCCCAGGCCTCCTTGACCTGTGTGGAGCTGGCCCATGCACAGTGCTGATGAGCGCAAGGAGTGCCCTGCCACACAGGGGTGTCCCCCATGTAGGGGAGCCCCACATGCAAGGAGTGCGCCCCGTAAGGAGAGCTGCCCAGGAATGGTGCTGCACACACGGAGAACTGACATAACAGGATGATGCAACAAAAAGAAAAAACACAGATTCCCGTGCCACTGACAACAACAGAAGCAGACAAAGAAGATGTAGCAAATAGTCACAGGGAACAGACAACCGGGGTGGGGGTAAGGGGAGAGAAATAAATAAATCTTTAAAAAAAAAAGATGCTTATTTTTTAAAAAAGAGAGAGAGAGAAAGAGGCTCTGAAGCCCTGAGTGTGCACTCCATCTTTGCCCTGGTCAAAGGAACATCAAGCTGCAAATGCTGAGCCAAGTTGAACACCAAGCCACAAGCCAAGCTGTAACACAAGTGACTGCCAACCCAAGCTGCGACAATGAACATTGAGCTGTAAAATGTGACAAGCTGAGCACACTTTGCCAAGCTGCAACAATGAGCATCAAGCAGTGAGTCAAACTTCAAAGCTGAGCCATGCACTTCTACTACTGCCTCAGCCAGGCTTGTACCTTGGCCTGGACTTGAGCTGTAACATTAAAGGGGCTTCCACTAGCACCTCAGCCAGGCTTGTGCCTTTGCCCAGATTGAGCTGTAACACTGAAGGCACTTCCACCAGTGCCTCTGGCCAGTCTGGTGCCTCAGTTAGGCTTGAGCCTCATCTAGGCTTGTGTAGCAACACCAGGGGGTGTTTCCGTCATCACCCTGACCAAGTTCGAGTTCAATACAGAGCTGTGATTAAATAAAGTTTGATTGTACTAAGGTCACATTTCTTCATCCTGAAGTCTGTCTGAACCAGAGAATAAAATTGGTGACAACAATTTGATTGAGTTAAATATGAAATAATTTTGTTCTAAGTATTCTGATATACTCATTTACAAAATATATATCTAGAATTTACTATTACTTTCTACCTTTCCCAATTCCTCCCAAACTCAGAGATTATATCTTATTTTTATAAGTCTAAAGGCAGCCCTCCTCCCATAGAACACTATGGCATGCCCACCCATCAGCCTTCTGTCTAACGAATCCTCAATTTTGTTCAGGTAGAACACCCAGACTTCAGGGAGCGTCTGTCCAGCACACTGTAATAGGCCATCAGTGGGTTGTTAAGAATCTTCTGGGGACAATGTTTCCTTCCTAATAAAAGAGACATAAGAAGAAATATCCTTTCTTGATTCTGCCTCCTCTATACAATTGTGTGAAGCTGGATGCTCCAGGCCAACTTGCATCTATGGCGGAAGAAAAGAAAACCATGGAGAACCCCAAACCCCAGCTGAGCCAACGTGGTGCAGCTAAGCCCATATCTGCCAGCCTTGGGACTTCTGGCACAGTTCCAAATAAGCCCCTGCATGGGCAAAGCCCTGCAATGAGGCTACTTCTTGGAGTTGAAGATGTCCTGTTATACTGCAGGCAGCTTTGACGTATTCCCACATGGCATACCATTAGATGCTGGCCTCTCACTCTCTGGCCAGGCCTACAACACGGCCCTACAATTCCCAAGACACACAGGAAGCCTCAGTAACAGAAGTGAAAATTTGGTTTTCTGTCTAATATGGGTGTTTTGTAGTATATGCATTTGTCTGTGTGTGCACATATTGAATGTGTATCTTTAGCTTGAAGAATTAGTGAAAAGATTGTATGAATGGACAATTTTTCCTTGTCAATATCCCATTGCAGTGGCACATTTGAGATCAAGAATATGGGAAGAATATATTTGGAAATGCCTATGCTGCCCAACCATTTTGAGTCTGACTACCTGGGGGAAAGGAATAAGTGATATTTGTTTTCACTAAGGACTACTTATTTCAGTGTGATTCTGTTTTTTTCTCTGAAAGTACTTTACTGATTCAACTTCCCTTTTAAGAATACATACTAGACACAAGACGTTTTCACACGTATTTGTTCATATACCTTCATAATCACCATTCCACAGATAAGCAAAGGGGGACACCTGATGGCAAATACCTTCCATAGTGTCTTACTAGGAACAAAGTTAGAAACTGATCCTAGGAAATTCTACCTTGAATATGTACACAGATGATCTGGCATGATGATTAGGTTCATGTGTCAACTGGGCCAGGTAATGGTGCCCAGTTGTTTGGTCAAGCAGGCAGTGGCCTGATTGTTATTATAAGGACATTTTGTGGACTTAAATCATCCGTGAGTTGATTGCGTCTATGGCTGATGACATCTACAATCAACTGAGGAGAATGTCTTTTTTTTAAAAAAAAGGGATGAGTTATTTTATGTCTATCCATTCCACCAAGACCAAGGGATAGCACAAAATAGATAAAAGAGGATCTGAGAATGAGAAGATATCTGAAGAGATAGGGATAGATTCCTAAGACTTAAAGTAATAAGGGATGGATGCTGGAAATGTAAGCAAGCATGAATTTGACTTTCATGCTTCTCCCAGCATCAGCCAATGACAAAAGCTGAGGTGAAAAGCACTGCATCCTTGCTCATATACATGATCATACATACACCAAAATCAGAGCACCACTTTCAAATCTAGAAAAGCGATGTGGAGGCGTAAAGGGAATTTCTTTAGAAATTCATATTGCTCTTTTTGAAACTGTGAAAGATTTATCCCACATAAAAGAAATAGGCTAAAATTATTTTAAAAAGTAGATGAAGATCAGGAGAAGGCACGCCCGGAGCGTCAATCTCCATTCCACCACTAACATGCAGCGTGAGATTGGGCAATCACTTACCTCTTTGAACAATAGCCTACTCTCTGCTCACTAAGGTCCTTTACAACTCTGAAAGAGTGAAATTCTTCTCTTGATAATGTCTCATACAATACATACAGGACCACTCCTTGGGTGACTCCAATAGGACAATTATGCAGAAATAATACACTGTTCCCCTCCTTTGTAGAGAGAAGTTCACAGAGCACTGGGACTCTTTGCCTTGAAAGGGAAACTATTCAAGCGTTAGTGCCTAACAGCTAAAGAAAAGGGATCCCATGGCAACATAGATGCTCCCGGGTCAAGTATATGTTCTGAGAAAGCCAAGGACATACAAATGAGCACAAACGCATGGACCAAGGCCCAAGCTGGGGGCATTTATTCCAATCAAGCCCTTGTTGTGCAGCAACATGACAGCTCTGTGGCAGTGCTGAGGACAACACAAACACAGAGGGAGGACAGACAAGGTCTTCCCGGTCTGAGGTTTTCTGCCTCGTTCTCACACTGCAAAAAAAGTAGACATTCATTTACTTAACATTGGCAAAAAGATAACAACTCCCACCCTGTTTTGTATGGCCAAAAGCCCAGATTTAAATTTTAACATTTACTCGTTTGCTACTGTTGAAGTCAAGCCTTTCAGCTGCTGGGAAGGGGAAGTCGGGAACGGTGGGTGGGCAAGTTGGTGCCACATTGGAATCAGGATGAAGGTAAGGTGTTAGGTGATGGCAGTCTCATTAATTCTAGCAGTCCCTGGAATGGAGGGGCCAGGCATTTTCAGCAAAGGCCCCAGAAGAATGTGGGTCACCACAAAAGAGACCTGAACTTATTTTAAATGTTTAAGCAAAGTTTGGAAACAAAAGGGTTTAATTAAAGCAGTTTGATGATAAAGTAAAGAAGGAGGCAAAGCAAAGAATTCTGGCACTACCTCTGGCTTGGGTAAAGAGTTATTCAACTGGTCTAAGTTCCGATCTTTGCACCTACGACATGAAAAGAGGTGGGAAAGTCTGAAGTTCCCTATGGTTTCTTTTCAACCTAAATAGTAGGTGCCTCAACCGTGCCCACCCCCCCTCACTCCCCCAGAATTTCAGCCTTTGGGTCTATTTTTAATTGGCAGAAGCAAAATCACCTTGGGCTCCTTGCCACCAGTCACACCACCTCAGCTTCCAGAGCCCATTAAACACATCCCAGAAGCCATTTGTGAGATGGTTCTCATGCCAGGCACCAGCTATCTCCCAACAGCTTAGTGATGGAAACAAGCTTCCCAAGTCTCCTTTAAGAAAATAAAAATATTTAAAGTTGTGCTTCAAAAAAAGTTGTGCCAAACTTCTAGGCTTACTTCTGCTCAGGGGAGTTTTATTGAGAGCAGCCCTGAAAGGTGGGAAGGAATATGTAATTGGGGAGATCGTTTCAGTTTTGACAAATTTATCCAATGATCAACAGCAGAAGACACATTCAAAAACATGCCCGCCTACCCTTTTGTTCAGAAAGCTCCTGCTGGGCACTAGTTTTTGCCAAAATTTCTGCAGACAGTCTGCATGGCAATTACTTTTGTAGGCGTCCTCCATTCCCACCCTCCTTGACTATCGAGTTTCTGTCTACTGCACCCAATTTATAATGATCAGTTTCCCAAACTCCCACAGGGAGTACCTAAGAGAAATGGATTTAATACACAGAGCGTTAGGGCAGGGACTGGTAAACTCTTTCTGTTCAGGGCCAGATAGTATTTTAGGCTTATGGGCCAAGCAGCAAAATCAGTGGTATCATGTAGATACTTTATAGCAGGAGAGAAAACAAATTTCCATATTCTTATTGACGAACTTCAGATCATAATAATTATTATTATTAAATACCTCGTTTGGAATACAGGCCCACTAACTGGAAGAATGGCATTCTTTTGAGGGTGAATAACCCCAAGTCTTCACTGGGGTTCAAAGCTGGTGTTCCCTATCACCAAATCGATTCCAAGGTTCATCTGGAAAAACTATTTCTAGTTCATGGGCCTCACAAAGGCAGGCAGTAGATCAAATCTGGCCCACAGCTCATAGTTTAGCTTGGTTTCAATACTGGGTCTATTTGCCAGGTTCAGACCTCAAATCTCCAAAATATGGTTTTCTCCTCTTTATGAAGAGGCCAAGAAGACAACTTTTAAGGGTTTTGTGAACGAATGTCTAACACACGTTAAACTCCTACTAGGTCGGGAGAATGGCCCCGTGTGAGATGTGCTCTTCATGTCTAACTCCTTCAGCCATCAAAACAATCCCACAAAGTATCATTTTTATCCCCATTTTATAGATGAGAAGACTGAGCACAAAAGAGGATAAAGAAAATGTCCAGTTACCCAGGTAGGCAGTGAAAGAGGCCAGTATGGAACCAGGGTAGTTGGGGAGCCCCTCTTTACTACCTAGTAACCTATGTGCAGTGTTTGAGGTACATCAGTGATTATCATTTTTATTCTTACTAATGAGGAATGTTGATGAAATAATCAGGATGAATTTTTCACATACATTCCAGAACGCAGATATCAAACTGGGTTTTGTCCTTCAAAGGAGTTCACCTTTGGAAGGTTTACAAAACATCATTGTTCCCAACGTTGGCCGTTGGCCCCTTCTAGTAGTGTATGAACCCAAAGGGGCGTTAGGCCATTGCTCCTAATTTCTCTTTCTAAACGTTAAGCGAATATTACCAGTTTGTGAAATATTAGGGTATCTCATAAGATAGTCCATTGGTAACACAGGAAAAGAGTCCCTAGCACCCTTTCATGGTCAAACGTGAAACCAGAATACCAATCTAGGATGTTTCCCAACTGATCTCTTCCCCAGGGTCTCCCCCACTCACTCTTCCTCCTGCAGCACCAGGCAGCCAGAATCAGGGAACCAACTGCACCTACAAGGAGGGACGACCCACACTGCCAGTCTCTGCCCAGCGCTTGCCCCTGCCTGTCAAAGCTCCTTCTCTTCAAACCCTTCTACCGCCAGACCTTCCTCTCCAACACCAGCTTCTTCCCCAGCCAGACCTGACAAGCTAAAATGAAGGGGAGCATTTCCCAAGAGGCAATGAATTCTCATCATGTTCTTTAAACGCTTTTGGAGCAGCCCTGGAGGGTAAGAATCAGACAAGGTAGAAGGGGCCCAAGGGACGCAGCTGCAGGCTTCCTGGGAAGGAGCTCACCAAGCAGATCTCAGAGGTTTACTCCAAAGGTCTCTCCTCCAGCAACCTAAGATTCTCTTGGGATTTTAATTACAAAATGATGTCTCCCAAATCCACACACCTGACATGTCTCTTCTACTAGACCATGACCCACAGGAAATATCCCCCTGGCTTTCCCTCTGTCCCAACGAGCTCAGTGTGCAGACGCATGTGCTCAAAAAGCTCCTTCCTCTCGGCCACATCCCCACACCCCAGGCCTCTCTGTCCATCGCCATCTCTTTCCCCTGCCCCTCCATTCCAGTCCAACCGCAATTCCTCCTGTTTATATACCGAAATATCTTTTGATATGTCTAGTCCCATTGGCCCACCAGAGGTTTCTGCCTGCATTTTTCCAGTTTCATGAAGATACAAATTTTAGTGAAAGATTTAGTCTTTCTTGGTCTAATCTATAGGAAGTGGGAAAGGGCTTTATTCATGAGTATATCCCCAGCACCTAGCATAGAGCCTGTGTGTGTGTGTGTATATATATGCAGTATGAATGGTTGTTGGATCAAGTTGAGGTTGCTGATTTTCTTTCAGAAACATGAGAAGAAAACAACTCTCTTCCAAGGCCAATATTCCCCTGTATTATTCACAAATGGACACCCAATAAGCCTATATTTAGAATTTCACTATTTGGGAAGCTGGAATTTCCTTTCAGCTTTGAGAGAAGATCTAGTAGATCCCCCCGTTTCCCTGCCCCAATCTCTCCTCCTTGTTTCAATCTCAGGAAACCAGCCCTTCCATATTCTGAAGGCAAAAGACCATTGGTTCCTCTTTGCATAAAAACCATAGGGTCATTAACATAAAACAGAGTAGGCTTGTTCACGTTTTAGTGTACCTTAGGATATAAAAAGCAGAAAAGGAAGTGCAGCTGGGAATGTTTCAGATTCGTCTCAATCAAAACATGCGAAATGTCTTATATATTCTGAAGGTGATCTCTGCTCCATCTCTACAAACTTCACAAAGGATCATTTATGGTTTGGGGAACAAAAGTTAGGAGTTTGAAATTTCAGGCTGCTCACAAATGTTGAAATTGTGCCAGAAGAGTAATGGTAAGTATTCTAAGTATACAGAATATAATGTAATATGCCCCATAGTAGGTAAAGAAATCATATTGGAAAAAATATTAAATTATGGAATGTGCTAGCATTGGAGACTAAAATTCATTTGTCAGTGCAGGGTGGGAGAAAAGTGTTCTTCAGAAATTCTGACAGGTGATGATGGAAAAGACTCCTGTCCCTTCTGGATCTCCATTCTTTCATCATTTAATACACTTGGTCTTCTATGTCATACACAGAGTTGTACGCAAAGCAAATAGAAAACCAGTGTGAAAGTTATTTGGAAATGTATAAACAACCACACAATTACTGAAGATTAAGTTTTGAGATTGCTATTTTTCCCTTAAAAAATTAAGTGAAGCAAGATCACTATAATAAAATATATCTTCTGATATTATTTCTTGGAGTATATTGTCTTAAATTAATAAATTCTTTATTTAGAGAAAGATCTGTAGGAACTACTGGAAATGATTTCTAAGATAAATTGTTAAGGAAAAAAAGATCCAAGTAAAGAGTGTTCATACTATCTGACCTTTTGTGTAAGTAGAAAGAAAAAAACATATACTTATTTGCATATTCTTATTTTGCATAAAGGAACAAAGAAGGTTAAACCAGAAAGTTCTGAAAACGACTACATATAAGGATGGTGGGAACAAAGGCTGGGCATGGGGATAATACTCTGTACTTTTTTATATCCATATAGTTTGGACTTTTGAATTCAAAATTATAGTGAGGGGGAAAATGAAAAGAAAAATAAAGCCTACACATGAATACAAACAAAAAGAATCTTAACTGTATGTCAAGTTCATAACCTAAGTAGCCTAAGAAAAGTTTTAAATCAAATAACTTTTGAATGCAATAATCTGATTATATACCCCAGCAGAAAATATTCTAAGGACAAAAAAAAAAAAAAACTGCCAAGAAATTTTGACCTTTATTTTGTAGGTTTGTTGGCAATTGTATTGGTGAATTTTGAAAATGACTTTGTGCATATTGTTAGACAGGGCAAATGGGTAAAGTTTAGGATTGGTGGAAGTAGGGGTTTTCACCATGGAAGTAGGAAGATGCTCTTAAGGGAAGGGAGGAGACAAAGAGCCTTTTATTTGTTGAATCTGAATTGGAGATATCAGTAAAAACTCATGATTTTTTTTAAAAGACTATAGAAGCAAGGCCACCCCAATAACTAAGACCCAGATTCTGGTAAATATCAGAGTTCACTAGAAGGACCCAGGACTCCTTGGAGAAATAGCTGATTCCAGGTCTGGGGCTATGAAAGTGAATGGTTTGCCTAGAAAATCTTTTAGTGTAAGAAAAGAAGGAAATGCTCAAAGATTAATAAGGTCTTATCAACAGGAAACTAGCTTGAGAAGGCTCCCACTGGCCAAATAAGAGGTGATTTGAGCATCAAAAAGAACATTGACTTTAGTGGCTTAAAACTAGAGTGATGACAGGTCCTCATTTGCCTGGGACAGACCCACTTTATGCCTTTATCCACAGAGAATTATTAATGGAGCCCAATTTCTCTGTCCTGTTTGGGATGATCAGTTATTTAGTCAACCTAATTAAAACACTATTAATTTAAATAAAACCCATGAGAGTCTACCATGATCATCTAAACAAATTGGGTGTGTGGAAGAAGAAATGCCAGTGAATATCTGTAGAATAAACAATAGATTAGAAAATCACCATTTTGCAGCAGCCCAAAATTATCAACAGATGCTAAAACACTGGTTAAAGGGTTTAAGGGAAACAGGATTATTTGTAGAGTATCAAAGAATCCCTTCCATAGATTACAGAGAGGAAATTGTTCCTCCTAATGGAGCCATCTGGTTATTGACACCTAAACCAACGCCAACATCACCACTGGGACACCCTGACCTTATGTGCTTCCTGATATGATGTAAGGAAAAGTCAACATCATCACTTCTAGGGTATTTTTGCAAAAAAAAAAAAAGTGTAAACCTCAACTCTTGACAAATCCATAATGTGAGGCAGACTACAAGACAATCAACAAATAAACCCATAGCTGACATTGTAGGGAAAATGTTAATATATTGGGAAAATTTTAATATAAGCCATATTTCAGTTATTATTGAATTAATTATCCTGAGTGGGACAATGGTGTGGTTACTTACCAGAATGCACTTATTCTACTCTCAGAGAGATTCATATTGGAGTATTTGGGAGCAAGATGTCACAATATCTTCAATTTATTTGCAAATATTTCAGCCAAAAGAAAATACATATGCATGTGCACATACATTTCCGTGCACATACATTTCCAGGCACATACATATATGAATAGACAGGAAGAGAGAGAGAGAGAGAGCAAATGAGGCGAAATTTAATTTTGATGAAACTAGGTGAAGGTTAACAAAAAATCTTTTACCTTCAATCTTCTCCTGCCATTCAGAATTTTACTCAGAGCTTAGGAGAGCTGCAAGGGGATAAGCACTGCTAGCAGCTGGAGGCTTGTCTAATCTCATTTGTAGAGGTTGCCAACGATTAAAGGGGAAGGCAGAATACACCTTGGGAAAAGAAATTGAGTTGTGGAGACTTTAAATCTAGACTCTATAAAAATGAAAACAAGCAAACTTGGAACAAATCTTCCCACAGATCAGATCTCTAGAAGTAAAACTGTTCAGTAAAGGAAATGCAAATTAAAATTTTTCATTGACAATACCAAATTGCCCTATAAGACTACATAATCAATCAGTGAAATGTACTCGGGGAAATTTATTTTTAAAAGGATTCCTTCATATTATCTAGCCAAAGAAAGGAATGAATTTCTGATACATGCTAAATCATGGATGAACCTTGAAGACATGATGTTGAGTGAAATAAGCCAGACACAAAAGGACAAATATAGTATGATCTTACTCATATGAAATATCTAGAACAAGTAATCTCTTAGAAACAGAAAGTACATTATAGGTTACCAGGCACTGGGGAACGAGGAGGGCTGCTGAGGACTTGTTCCTCAAAGGGAAGATAAAGAGTTTCTGTCTGGGGAGATGGAAAAAAAAAAGTATTGGTAAAGGATAGTAGTGATGGTGAAAAATACGCTGAATATAACTGATACCACTGAATTATATGCATGTATGCAGTTAAAATGGGAAATTGTGTGTTGCAGTACCACAATAATTTTTTTAAAGAGGAGAAGCCTTCACTTAAACAAGTATTTGATTATAGGCATGAGTTAACATTGACCCAAAATCATAAATTTGTTAATGATATCACCCTTGTTACTTAAGGCAGAGGTTTCTTATCTCCCAAAACCAGTTCTGCATAAACATGGTCCACTCAAGTGATCACTGTAAAAGCAGTAGAATTACTATTTACATTTTCATCTGTTAAAAAAAAAATCAGCTCATTTCATAAAAGCTGTTATAATGAAATGATTATAAATACAACCAGGAAATCAGATTTTCACCCAACTTTGTATTTCCCCAAAATCCAGAAACAATAAAATGCAGCATCTTTATAAGATGCGATTGTATTAACTATGAGAAAATAAATTTCAGCCATATCCACAAAAACCATTTTATAAATGTTTATAAAGCACTTTATCAAATAATCAAAATATTATTCCCCAGCAATATTCTTCAAGTAACTTTCACTAATTTCTAGTGAAAGCCTAGGAGACATAAAGTGGAAAACGGCCTCCTTTCGCAAAAGCACCACAACAGGGTTGCCTCTGAAAAGCCCAGGAACTCTCAACAGTTTGCACTGCATGAGGAAACACCTGCCCAGAAATCTCTAAAATAATTTTTACAGAGAGTCCAGTAGAAGACCCAAAGTCTTCAGTCAGAATCCCTCAACAATACAAGTGTCTACTGAAGATGACACAAGCTAAATATGATCACAGCCCAAGTGAGAAACTCATCCAATGACTCACAATCGACTTAAAAACAGGTGGGAAATAAACCAAGTCATGTGTAGACTAGCAAGAATTAGCCCGGTTTAGGCAAGCCCACCTGTGAAGTCCAGGGAAATTTCCTGACATCCTTGTCCTCAGCTTTGGATTGGTGAGGAGGTGAGAAAAGACTTGAGAGCCAAGTGCCTTTTGGAAAGCTGTGCCCCTTCCCTTTGGATCCCTATTTGCTCTGTCGCTCATCCAGGCGCCTGTCGGGACAGGGCTGCGGCACAGCTCAGTCCCCCAAAGCAAGGTCAGACGCCCTGGAACGAGGTGTGCGATCGCGTTTTTACTGCCATTAGAATAAATTGTTCGCAAGAGAAAGATGCTTCGGCTATTAAAATAAGTGCGGGGAAAGAAAAGCCAGGTATCTAAATACGTTTTATGTGACATACTCAGGGGCCCATCTGCAAATCATTTTAGCCCTGTAAGCTAATAAAAAGTGCATGTGCTTTTTCCTCCAGGTTTCCTCTAGATTTTTTTTTCTTCTGTCGACCACTCAGAGGAATGAGTTTGTGTCTTCTCTTCGATCAACATTTTTCACTGGCTCCTTTAAAATTTTTGCCATCTCTAAAGCTGTACAGCAGAATTACTGAACATGCTTTCTGAGGCTCTGTAACCAAAAGTACAAGAAAAAAACCATTTCTCCCACGCTGTAGCTGGAATCACACCAACACAATTCTGCTGACCCACCGGTCCCCCCTACCCTCACCAACTACACAATGGCCTGCAAGGGGCCTTTTACAATCAGAGTAGATGCATTTAAATAGATTTAAATGGAAGGCACTGCCAGGAAGCATGTAAGAGAGTATCAGGTTCCCTAAGCACATTTGTCATTAATATTCTGAACTCTTGAGTGCCAGCAATTTCTTGAAAACTTGACTTTCAATGTCAACTTGAATCTGTTGATTGCTGTCCTATGATTTAGCACAAACCAATTTTTCTACCTCCTCCAATCCCACCAAAATAATTACGTTGTACATGGCAAGGAGAGGCGGGGTTACTGGCTTTTCTGTTTACCCCTTCAAGATATGAATCTTCACTTGAACTTTCTAATACATCCACTGCAAAGCACCATTAGGGCTATTTCTACCCATGCCTAGCAGACAAAGGCTAGTAGAATATAACTGCCTTGTTCCTAAAAGAAAATCATGTGCTCAGTATCAAATGGGACCAAAATTATTTCCTGTAGATAGTTAAAACCTGCAAACTTTTTTACCTTAATGTGCTTCCCTTTCAATGTGGAAGGGATACACTGGATAAGCAGGATCCACTGGGCATAATTTGAAAAGCAGAATTATTCTGGTCCTCCACTACCCCCTTTAGAAAGCACTCAAAGGGGGGAAAACTCAGAGATAAAACTCAAAAGGATAATATTCAGAGTATTAAGTCCTCCAGGGAGGAGAAACCAGCTGAGCAGGAGAGCACTCACTCAATTGGCACCGGCAGAGATTGGGTATGGCTAACATTGAATGCCCTTTTGGATTCTTTCCGGGTGCCCCTGCTCCCCAGAGCTCAGCACCCTCACCGGCAGTTTCCTTGAGGCAGGCGAGGCACTTTTTCTAGCTGCCACTTACTCCTTCTACAACCCAAGAAACCAGCCAGACCTCCAGCTTCCCTCAGCTGAGTGAGAGCAGACCCCAGGATCATATTTTGCTTTTCGTATTGTGATAAAATGCACCTAACTGAAAACTTACCATTTTTAAGGGTACAATTTCGCATCGTTAAACGCATTTACAAGCATTGCCACTATTGCCATGTATTCCGTACTCATTAAGCAAATAACCCCCGTATCCCCCTATCTTCTGCCTCGATCAGCCTCGAATCTGCTTTCCGCCTCCATGAATTTGCCTCTTCTAGGTGCGGCATAGAAGTGAGAGGATACCGTATGTGTCCTTCTGTGTCTGCTTATTTCACTCCACATGCTCCTTTTCATGCTGAGGAACGCTGCGTTGCACGGATGTCAGGGCAACCTATTTGGGCCTTGGGAAACAGGCATCTCTTAGCCATAAACTCTCCTGTGCGCTGTGCCCTGAAGCAGCTAACCAGGAAGGAGATTTTCCAGGAAAGAGAGAGACTCCACACCCCCACCCAGCCCCAACTTCGAGGAGCACGCCACACTGTCCCCTAGAAGCGTCCTCAGAAGCCTGGAGGGGAGGACCGGCAGCTCCAGTTTCCCTCCCACACCACACCAGCAGCTCTCTCTAAAGACATCC
Source organism: Dasypus novemcinctus (assembly GCF_030445035.2). Taxonomy (NCBI): domain Eukaryota; kingdom Metazoa; phylum Chordata; class Mammalia; order Cingulata; family Dasypodidae; genus Dasypus; species Dasypus novemcinctus. Next base: position 16,461,626 of record NC_080674.1, on the reverse strand, counting down.
ACTTTCCCTTCTTCTCTTACGAACTTCTATAGCCCAACCCCTTCTCAGCTCCATGCAGTGCCTGGTTCAAGAGTTCGAGGACTGCTTTTTGTTTCTTTCTTTCCTTTTTAGGTAAGGTGAAAGTTTACAGAAAAATCATGCAGAAAACACAGAGTTCCCATTTACCCCCACTCCCCCACCACATCTTGCATTAGGATGGTACCTTTGTTACCAGTGACCAAAGATTATTATTATAATTACACTATGACTTATAGTCCATAGTTTACATTAGGGTTCACTGTTTGTGTTCTACAGTCTTATGGGGTGTTTTTTTTTATTTTAATTCTAGTAACATACATATATATTTGCATATTCCTATACATAAAACTGGTTTTTGAAATTTCATTTGGAAATTTATATTTAGCCAGGGGTCTTTGGTGTGTTCTATCTGTGTGTTCACACCTCAGTGAAATCTTGCAATTCACACCCTATTAGAAACGCTGCTCCTACATTAAGTAACTAGAAATGCTCTGAATATTCTCAAAAGCACCTTCCTTGCCTTGTTATCTACAATGTCCAAGAAAGTGAATATTCTGGTTGAAGAAACAGTCTTATTTTAGGAAAAAATCCCTAATCCCCTCCTACACTGCTTGTCCTTTTCAGGTTATCTACATCTAGAATTCATCATACTTTGGCCTTTGAATCTGCCAAGTCACACCAAGAAATTTTTGACCCCAAATTCCTCCAATATTGTACATCACTGGCACAGGGAGGGCCAACGGGACACAGAAGAACTGGGCTCTCTCGGTCTTTAGGTGATGATTCTGGCTTTCTGGGTTATTCTGACATGACCTTTGCTCCCTTGATCTGCCTCCAGGATAACAGGCATTAATTCTACAAGTTTCTTAATTTGGGGGGCAATGGAGGGAGATCATGACTCTTTGAGAATCCATGAAGAGTAGGGCTCATTTCCCCATTTCAAGTCCCTGTGAGCTCTCAGAAAAACATTCCTAAATTCCCCCAGCTCCCTACCTGTAAGCAATGCTTAATATCCCTCATAACCATATATCATACCCTCTTCAAACTACCACAACAATGTGTTGTCATTTCTATGGAGCCAAATGAGAAAACTGTTCCTATCCCCATGAGCCGATCGGTTTTCATCACTTTCACCAAATGTGTCTGAACAGCCACGGTACACAGAGCAGTAAAGGGAGAGCGTGGTCTCCTCAGTACAGTGTAATTCTCTAAAAAGGGCTCTCCTCGGCCAACGCTGTGCACTCTGGTGACTGTCAACCACACAATGCTGCTCCCAATTATCACTGGGACTCAGTGTTCCCTGGACATCCCCATCTGGGTATCCCATGGTCACCAAGCTCAACATGCCCAAAACACATTATTCTGTCCCCATACCTTATTCTTCTGGGGTTCACTCGCTCCCATTTAAACAGTCACTTATATATATGAAATACAGGAAACATCCTGGACTCTTACCCTTCTTTATCCTGATGTCAATCAAACAGCAGAGGTTTGCTGAGGTGAAGGTCTATGTAGTTTCTAAACCCATCCATCTCTCCATCCACTGCTTTGGTTGCATCTGGTTCGTAACACTAATGTGGAATTTTTCTTTTACTCTGGGATTCCCCCCACCCACCTTGTAAGGTCATGGGAAGTAAACCAACATTATTCTCTGGCTAGAGATCTAGAAAGAACAGCCAACGCGTCAACCTCAAAACACATGCTGAGGAATAATCCTGGAAATGAAGCCCATGAAAGAGGGTACTGGCTACAGAATTTTTATCTCTAGGGGGGCATACAGGACAGGGTACACCCAGGACAACTTCTATAGACTATGTAAGTGTTCATCTTGTTACAGTGTATTTTATCAGTGGGTGGAGACCCACACAATAAATTGGAAAATATTAAACTCCCATCCTGGGGAGTCATGCTATGTTCTTAAACAGAGGAACAAGACTATCTCACATAGGCACACCTAATAAAACAGACCAATATGTCAAGCCTTCAATATCATTGCAAGTAATTATGAAGCTTATTCTTCAAAAAGTGAGACCTGGTGGTTACCATAGGTCCCGAGAGGAGGGGGAGGGAAAAACAGAATAGATGAAAGGTTGATTCTTATTCAGCCTTAATTAAGTCCTTTGATTTTCAGTTTGGCCAAGGAAATGTCTGACTGATACATATAAATAATTTGTCCATCAGAATAATTCTCATGGAATTATCTTAGAAATTTGGTCTTGATCCAAGTGCTGGATCCATAAAAATAGTGGCTGTTGAAAAAGCTTTCAGTCACAACTTCTTCCCCTCAACAAACCAAACTATTATCTGGGTCAGCTCATTCAAGAATCGATAACTCTCACTTCAAAATATTTTTAAAAATCAGGGGGAAATGTTATTTAGTATTAAATGATTAACTCTATTAACATGATAGGAATTTTAGGGAAAAGCCAAGTCTCTACATTTATTTATTAAAAATAGACACAGTAAAAACATGTATCTAATGAACAGTATACAGGCTTACTCACCAAAAGGGTATTCAGGCACACGTGATTCAACTTTAATAGCAACAAGGAATAACTTTAACGACGCACTCACTATATACCAAGCACTATGTTAACACATATCCTGTGACATCATCGCTTCAGCCTATGATACCCCTGCTAAAATAATCTCCATTTATAGTTGAAAACACTGAGGCTTAAAGGGTTAGCCGTCTACTGACAATCAAGCACACCACTCTTAAACCCTGAGCCAACAACATAACACCATTTTATAGAGGAATCAGTAAAAGATGTAAATAAATTAAATTTGATATATTTTACATCCTACAAAGGAGTAAGTATAGAAAAATGGCAGGCAATATATAAAGAGCAATTTAGTCCTAGGAACATAATAGACTTCAATAAACTATGACTGACAACTGAAAGTGTAATTAATTAAAGAAAATGGGTGAGAAGAGGTAAAATCTTGAGCATAACATTTTAAAGATGAAAATAAAATTACATTATAAGTGAACACTGAGAGTAAATAGGATTTCCTGATACATTACCACTTGTGCTTCCCACGAACACTATTCTGAACCCATCAACCTGCACCCATCCCAGTTAGCCAATCCCATACGACTATCCTATACAATCAATCCGTTCCTGAAAATATTCAGCATATGATTAACAAACCCTGGATGTGCATTTTTACAGTTGCATTTCATGCTACTGTGAAGTCTCTGTATCATCCTAAATTATATTTAATAATTTTTTATTATAGAAGTTCCTTATTGTAACAATTTTTGAAAATTATAAAAACTAAGATTAATTTAAATTACATATCTCAACTCAGGCATGGTTCCTGATAATACTTTCATGTATTTGCTTTCAGTTCTTGTTTATGCATATACGTTTTATACATCTCCGACATATGTGTCACAGCATTTTTCATTTACTATTTTGCAAGTATTTTCAACATTACCTAATTATATGGAAATATTTTAATAAATATATATTATTCCTTCAAATGGATATATTGTGATTTTTTTAACTTTTTCCCTAAATAAGATATTCTAGGTTATTGATTTCTATAAATGGTTATCTTTTGTTACCATGATTTTTTTATTAGCAAAATTGTGGGATTACAGAAAAATCGTGCATAAAGTACAGGATTCCCATATACCACCTGATTATTAAGACCTTGCATTGGTGTGGTACATTTGTTACAATTGAGGAAAGTGAACCCTAAGTTAACCCGTGGACCATATTTATGAGAGAATAAATTAAACTCTACAAATAGTCTCTCAAAGTGTTCCAGCAGTAAGAGAAATCACTGCACCCTTACTTTGAGAAGAATGATTTGTCTCTTAAAAACTAGTGGGATAACAGGATTACTGTGTGACCTTGCAGTTCCACTCCTAGATATATACCCAAAAGAGTTGGAAGTAGAGATTCAAACAGATCCTTGTGCACCAATGTTCATAGCAGCATTATTCACAATTGCAAAAAGGTGGGGGAAAAAACAAGTATCTATTAACATATGAATGGAGAAACAAAATGTGGTATACATAAAATGGAGTATTTTCAGCCATAAATAGGAATAAAGTTATGATCACACTATAACATGGATGAACTCTGAAGACATCACATTGAGTGAAATAAGACAGCCACAAGAAATCATGTATTGTATGATTCTATGTATATGATATCGGGAATAAGCAAATTCATAGCAACAAAAAATAGATTAGAAGTTACAGGACCAGGCATGGAAGGAGATAGGGAGTTACTAACTAATGGGTATGGAGTTTCTGTTGAATGAAAAAGTTTCTCTAATGGATGGTGGGAACAGTTGCATGACATTGTAAATTTAATTAATGCCCCTGCACTGTACACTTCAAAATGGTTAAAATAGTAAACTTTATTTTTTATGTATATTACCAAATACTTTTTTTTACAGGGAAAAAAGAACTGGTGGGGCAAAAACACTGTACACTGTCTATTCAATAGTTATCTTCCCTTTCAGGCTTTCTAATAGAACTCCAATTTTGTTCAGGATGACAATATGAACAGCTCCAGACAATGGATCAGGATAGACCCAAGACAAACATGATAATGATAATGATTCTGTTTTCTGCTTTCCTAGACTCTCTTGCAGCTAGGTGTGGCCATGGATCTAGTTATAGCCAATAAGATGCAAAGGGAAGTATGGTGCAGAACATTCTGGGGAAAATTTTATACTCCACATAAGAGAAGACAAACACTGCTGATGCTGAACTTTGTCATTTCCCCCTTCATGAATTGCAATAGCTAGAGCTAAGTAGTCATCTTCAACCACAAGAGAAAGGCAAAGAATACAATAAAGAAGTTGGTTGTCACATAATAATTATCAATCCAATGTGAATAATCTCTTACCTCTGATCTTCTCGTTTTAGGAAAAAAATAAACCTCTAATTGATTGAGCCACTATAGCTGGATTTTTATGGCACTTGCAGCCAGAAGCATTCTAACTGCTATATCCAGTGAAGTTATTGAAATTGAGAGAAGGAAGAAATGTATGGTTTTATTTCTATAAGCCACATCCATCATGTACTAAGCAGGGGTGAGAAGGAAGCAATCAGAGATAAAGACCTTCTGTTGGTTGATTAAGAAACAAGGTAAAAAAAACCATGAGAATAAAAGCAAGGCTGGGATCAGAGCAGGACACCAGAATCAAAGGATACAGCAGTCTTTCAACTAATCAACAATCCCTCTTCTAGAACCAATTCCATCACAGTCCTATACATGTTGCTAAGCAGTATTTCATAAAATCTCTGACTTAGGATTCAAAACATTCTATGATAAAAGTATGATAAACTGTTCATGATTCTTACCAGATGTGTGTTGAGAAATATTCTATTTAAATAGAATATAACTGCAAATAATCAGGAATAGCATTCCAAGTTAACAGCTATGTAGCTATGCAGCTCTCAAACCTGGCTGCATATCTATGGAACCAGATAAGCATATGGAAAACTACAGAAAACTGGGTCCTCACCAGCATCCCCAGACACGTGCAACCGGGATTGAGATCGTTAAGGCCAGGCAGGAGCAGAGCTTAACATCATGGTTCTTTTTTTTTTTTTTAAGATTTATTTATTTTATTTATTTCCCCTCCTCCCCAGTTGTCTGCTCTGTGTCCATGCACTGTGTGTTCTTCTGCAACCGCTTCTATCCTTATCAGCAGCACCGGGAATCTATGTTTCTTTTTGTTGCGTCATCTTGTATCAGCTCTCCGCGTATGCAGCGCCATTCTTGGGCAGGCTACACTTTCTTTCTTGCTGGGTGGCTCTCCTTACGGGGCACACTCCTTGCGCATGGGGCTCCCCTTCACAGGGGACACCCCTGCATGGCAGGGCACTCCTTGTGTGCATCAGCGCTGCTCATGAGCCAGCTCCACACGGGTCAAGGAGGCCCAGAATTTAAACTGTGGACCCCCCATGTGGTAGGCAGACGCCCTATCCATTGGGCTTAGTCCGCTTCCCAACACCATGGTTCTTGATTTGGGGCATCAGAATCACCAGAATCACCACAGAGTCCAATACAGAATTAAAGCTTTTGTTAAAAATAAATAAAAGAAAAAAAGAAAAACTACTAATGCCTGGTACCAGTACCTTGGATACCCATGGAGTTCCAAAAATGAGGTCCAGGCAAATTATTTTCAAAGCTCTCCATTTAACTCTAAGTTACAACAAGAACTGAGAACCAATGACTTAGGATGTTCTAAAGCAGGAGCACCCACAACCGAGAAACAGCTTAAATTAATAATGAAAATGGCAGCTTCATCCAATTTAATAGGTCAAGTGGCAACTGTAAACAGGAATCAGAGATTTAGGAGAAAGAACCGGGCTCCAGATATAAACATGGGAGACACTGCCAATCGGATGGCGTTTGGCACATGGAGCTCTAAAATAGTATGGAGATGGAGAACTAGGGGATTCCTAGACTGTGACTGAGGGCACGCCAACACTTACAGTTCAAGTGAAGGGGACAGCCAGCAAAGCGGGGTACCGAGGAAGTCCAAAGAAGGATGGGTCTCAAGGGACCCATCAGCAAGGCTGGAGGATTGTGAGATACTGATCAAGGTGAGGACTGAAACACACACACTGAATTTGGCAACCAGGAGGCCACTGGGGACCTTGACACGGCTATATTTAAAAAGGAGCGGTGGATATGAAGCCTAGGTGAGGTAGGGAGAAAAGAAAATGGGATGCAAGGTGTCTAAGAGTGAGTCATAGCCACGCTTCCACAAGTTGTGCTGTGAAGGAGTACAGAAATGAGGATGTAGGACAGGGGCAGAGATTCAAGGGGCAGTTCATGAAAGATACAGTATATTTGTATAATACCTAAAATGACCCTGTGGAGAAAACCAATTAGTCGAGAGTGAAAAATCAAGCAGGGAAAGCATCCTGGAGAGGAGGAGGGGGTGGGATCCACAGCACAAGCAGAGGACTCCATAAGCCTCAGAGAACAGTGGAGACCAGAGGTCAGCAAACTACGCTTGTAGGCCAAATCCAACCCACTGCTTGCTTTTGTACAGCCCATGCGCGAAGAAAGGTGTTTTACATTTTTAAATGAATGAAAAGAATCAAAACAAGGATAATACTTTGTGCCACATGAAAATTACATGAAATTCAAATTTCAGATCCATACATAGTTTTATTAGATCACAGCCACACTGACTGAACGTATTGTCGATTGCTACTTTCATGCTAAAACAGAGTTGAGCAATTTCAGCACAGATCGTCTACCCTGCAAAGCCTGAAGTTTTACTATCACGCTTAAAAAAAAAAAGTTTACCAACCCCTACTGTAGACAGTTCATATTTTCCCTTTCCTTAATAACAAGTTTAAGTGCCTTGTTTATATTTTTTATTAAAGAAGTTGCAAGTTTACAGAAAAATCATGCATAAAATACAGGGTTCCCATATCCTACCCTATTATTAACACCTTGATATTGGGGTGGGACACTTGTTACAAGACAGTTCAACTTTAATAGGGAAAGGAGAAAGTGTGAACACAGACTTGAGAATTAAAACCATCAACAGCTTACTGTCTACATAAGCATGACTTGAATATTCCACCGCTTGTATTAACAGAACTAAATTATTCCAGAATTTGTTGCCTAGAAAAAGGCAGAAAAATAAACGTTTCTCAAATACTTTGATGAAAAAAAGTGACAATTCATCAAGTTTATTAGTAGCAAGTGAGCGAAAAATAGGAGCAATAAAAATATGACAATGTCAAAGTTTAGAATGTTGTCACAGGATGGAAGATTAAAGTTAAGTATTTTTTACAAAGAGGGAAGGGAGGGAGAGAGAGAGGAAAGGAGAACAAGGGAGAGTAGAAGGGTGAGGTGTAATAGGCATAATCACAAGGTCCTGTCCTTAAGTTTAGAAAATCCATTTTACTATTTCAAAAGGAGGGAGACTTGGCTTAACATCTGCTTATAAGAAGCCTGTACACATCAACTGACCAAAAATCCAATATAATCCAATCATGTGTGCAGCTAATTAAAAAAAAACTGTGAAGACCACAATTTAGATCCATTCATTCATTCAGTCAACAAATATTTTTTAAGTGCCATGATGTAGCAGGCAATGGGTGGCTTTAATCCAGGATGTTCCACCTCTACACTCTCCTCCGTCTCTCCCTCTCTCACACAGCTCTCTTCTCTGTCTACCCAAATGTCCTCTCCTTATAAGGACACCAGTCATTTTGGATAAGACTCACCTAATGCAGTTTGGCCTCATCTTAGCCATCACATCTTCAAAGATCCTATTTCCAAAACACGATCAAACTGACCAGATGGGAGGTTAGGACAGGAACATACCATTTCAGGCGACCCACTCAGTCCCTAACAGCTGCACAGTTCTTTCTGTCATTCTGCTCTGTCTTGCTCAGCATGCTGAATCTCAACATCATGTGTACTTTCTAAAGGTTGCAAGATGGTGGCCACGGCTCCAGAGACTGCAAGTTCAGCTAAGGTTTCCCAGAATCGGGAGATAGTGATATATACATTTATTTCATTTGAATACAGCAATCACAAAGCCACTTAGTTATAAGGGAATCTGGGGTAATTGTTATTTTTACTTGACACACTACAAGCCAGTTTGGATTTCTATTAGCAAGACAAGGTATATGGATATTGTAGGCAGCCAACAGTGTCTTAAACACCATTGGTGAAAAGGGATAATTCAACATATTGATACAAATAAGAAAAAGACGAAACTGAGTGTGAAGAAGGAACATAGAACAAAAGTAGTATTTGTGCCACCTTGCTTTTGGAAAACCAAAAGAAGCCTGGTGGAAACAGTTCACCTTTTGACTCCTATCCATTCTGTCTGGAATCTGAGAGCCAAAGTGTGAAAAGGGGCAATAAGCCAGTTCGTAGATGTCCTGCTAAGTTCCCAAACGGCCCAAAAGGTATTCCAGAAAAAATAAAACAAAAGGAAACTATATCCTGAGCAGATGAGCTGCCAACAAATTCCTGGGTCCACACAGGGCTTTCCCTCTTAAGTCATCAGTGTTTTAGGGGAGGGCTCCAAAGTCCGCCCCAGCCAACCTGTGCCACTTAATTTGGGGCTTCAAGGCCATGAGAAGGAAACAGGAATCCACAGCAGGAACGGGAAACATTTACCCAAAGAAAGCACAAGAAGAAACTGGAAATGTGTATTCAAATACTTAAGACTTGTAGGGTGGAAAACCTATATGCAAGGTCAGATGTTGTTTCTGAAGGTCAGCCAGTGAAATCCACACGATAAAAGTTTTTGTTGAGATTATGGTGACTGTAATTCTAAGCTTCTGCATATCCCCACCCTCAAAATGCTTCGCAGTGAAGATTTTAAAACATTTTTGAGAAAATAATAAGAGGGAGAGAAAAGATAAAGGAAAAAATTCTGTCTATATACACTTGAGCAGTGGGCAATAGAAAAACCACTAGCATTTAAAACCACATTAATGGGAAGCGGACGTGGCTCAACTGATAGAGCATCCATCTACCATATGGAGGGTCCAGGGGTCGATCCCTAGGGCCTCCTGACCCGTATGGTAAGCTGGCCCGTGTGCAAGGAGAGCTGTGCCACGTAGAGGCACCCCCGCATAGGGGTGTCCCATGCACAAAGTGTGCGCCCCACAAAGAGAGCTGCCCCACGTGAAAAAAGTGCAGCCTGCCCAGGAGCGGCACCACACACATTGACACAGCAAGAGGACACAACAAAAAAGAGACCCAGTTTGCCAGTGCCACCTGATAATGCAAGCAGACGCAGAAGGATGCACAGCAAATGGACATAGAGAGCAGACAATGGCAGGGAAGGGAAGGAAATAAATAAAATCTTTTTTAAAATTAAATAAAAATATAAAACCATTTTAAGCTTTCATTTTGGAGGACTTGAATTAAGTAATCATCATTGCATAAAAACACTGTGAAAGCAATTTCTGGTATCTATTAACTAATAGAAATAGTTTATCACTGGTCAAGTTGAAAAAAGTAAAAATAACTCTCACAAATATTTTATTTTCTTCCTCGATTGACTTTTTTCAGCTGCTTTAAATTTAATTTAGGCGTTGGAATACTAACATACAAAAATTAAAGGCTGGACAGTGACAAAACTTAACAATGTATTGCACCTCACCTAAATGATGAATGTTTATTTTCCAAGAATCTCACCTAAGTTTTGAGTTACTTTAACCACAAGCCAGTTTAAAAGCAAAACAAAACAAAGTAAAACCTGAAAATGGAGAAAAGCAAAAGAGTGTATTTTTTTTTTCCTATTCTAAGTGTACCTGATCTAAAAAGATAAATCAACATGTTTTAAGGTCAATAAACCAACTGAACTACCTCAAGGTGAAGTGAGCCAGGGTTAGCACAGCCCCATGCAACTTTGAAAGAAGGGCCAGTTGTTCTGAAATAAACCTAGGAATGACCTGAGAACCCAAGCAGTGTAAGCCCTCCAGGAAGTCTGCAACATCTTCAAGTACTTTCTAAGAAAGCTAAAATCCCTCCTCGGCAAAAATCATCCTCAGTCACCAGAAAGCAACTGGTTGTGTTCAGAACAGTCTAAGATGGGGCATAAATTTTTATACCCTTTAATTCTCTTTGCCTAGATTTGATTAATAAGTTGTGTGCTCCCTACGGCATGCTCACATTCTTTTCACCTGTTTGGGGCTTGGTTGTATGCAGGAATGTTCCACTTCTATGTGTGGACTTCTTTTCAGCAGGCTTCCCTCTAGTGGGAACAGCAAGCTCCTGCTTTGTTTCTTGGAGTGTCACAAATCTGTTTTGAATAAAGGCTCTAATTGTTTTGAGATTCTGACATGAGATACTCATCGTTGTACACTGACTAAATGGCTTCTTGATCATTCCTCCCAGGACTGGATGTTAACCAAAACTTTAAGGGCAACCAAAGATGCCTTTGGAATTCTCTCACCCACAAGCATGCACTCTGCTTTCCTCCCCAAGAAAAGGTGTAAGAACAAATTCTCCTCAGGTGACTTTTCGCTGACAAGTAGGTGGCGAGTTGTGTGTGGCCTCCCTTCTCATGAGATGCTCCTATAGGATCACTGCCCCAAGCCCCAAACTTGCCTGCCATTCCCAATGCATAGAACTTTCTCTCCCCTCTTCTGCCACACATTCCGTCAGGCTGGCCACAAGTGTGGTCCATTCACTCTGCCAAGTCAAAGTTCCCCTGTCCTAAAACATAAACTCAAAAGCCAAGTTCCTTCCCTTCACCCCAGCCATGGCAGATGACCTCACCCATTCTCCAGAGTCTTTCATCACTGCCACCATTTCAACAAGCACACACAACAGTTTTGTACTCTTTGGTGGGCAAACGGATGTTCCTGACAGGTCACTAGTTTGTGTATGTGTGTATGTCCTCTGCTCTAGGAAGGAAGAAGTCCTTCAACAGCAGGAGGCACATGCTCCCATGCTTTTACGATACTTTGAAAAATCTCGGGAAATACTTGGAAAAGAGGCTATTCTTTTTCAGAGTTGAGTCAGAGAGATGCTGATGGGTAGAATCAGGAGTGTGGGATCCAGATTGGCAAAACTCACAGTCCAACATCCTCTTCACATCACATTCTGTGTACACCTCCTACATCTAGGGATATGGGGATTTTTGTCCTTTCTGCACTCACCTTATACAATGGAGCCCTTGGCTGTGTATCTACAACATGCACACATAGACACGCACACATAGACATACACAGGTTGACAGCAATGCAGATGCATACAACAAAAATTCCTATACTGAGAACCAAGAGAACTGGGCACAAGGTAGAAGGTGGCAACTTACTAACTGTACCAGTGTGTAAGTACCTCTACTCCTCCAGCTTCAGCGTCCCCTTTTGCCAAATGGAAGGACATGACTATCTTGGAGCCTAGTTTTAAAGAGCCATGATATGTAAAAAGAAAGAATGGTGATGAATGTTCAAAAATGTCTGGGGTCAGAATCATTCTTTAGTAACTACATGAAAAGAGAAAAACGTTTTAAGATGGATGTCTTGTGGTGTCTCCAGTATTCTCCAACAGACAACGTTCCTCTATTTTTCTACATTAAAATGTACCTGAATTGAACAAATATAGAGACCAGCTAACATTTTCATAGAGCTTTCAATAAGTCAGAAACTTTCCATTCATTTAGGTATTTTTAACTCATTTAAAGTGTAACAATTTCACTCTAAGGCAGGTACTATTATTCCCATTTTAAAGATGGGGAGGTTATTTCTCTGGGTCAAGGTCACCAAGGTCACAAAGCTCATAAGTGGCAAGCCAGAATTCAGCCCATGTGATGACAGGCATACCTGATATTTGGATGGGGTGCTCAGGAGTGTTAAACAATATTAGAAATTCATGACACTGCAGGGGATTTTCAACCCAGTGGGGCAGGTGATAAATGTCACAGGCTCTGAGAGCAGGGGATAGTCCTCAACATGCAGTCCACTCAGCATCTCATCCAGACATCTCCCCTTTCCATTTGCCAGAGACCACTCCTGTCCCTTCCCCTTAGAAAAAGGCATGAGTTACAGGAGCCTGAGGCGCTCCCTAGGCTTACAAGGGGTTAGAGCCACATATGCCCACTATAGAATGCAGGAGATTGATGTAGGCACATTGAGGTTCACCTATACGATAATTTAGTCTCCTATAATAAACTGATAGTCCAACATCTGAGAAGGCATACAAGTCACAATAAGAAAATGAGGGAACTGAATGACCCACAGCAATTAATGTAATTGCATGATTTATTGATCCAAGCTACAGCCAAGAGATGATAACACCAAGTTCCATAATGTATTTCCCAACACTGCCCAGGTTTGTGCTAAGCGAGGGAGCTTCAGCAGCAGCAAGTAGTCAAGAAGTGACACAAACATACCAAGAGTTACCATTGATTCTGTACCAGTTTGATATTATTGATGAATTCCAAAAAGAAATATTGGATTATGTGTGCAAACTGATCTTCTCCTCTGGGCATATTAGATTATACTGGATTCAGAGGTTTACTTGATTAAGTAATTATGTAAACCTCTTGTGCCAGTAGGGTCTGGAGTCCCCACCTTTTGGTGGGTGGGGACTCACAGATAAAAGGCATGGCAAAGGACAGAGTTAAGGGTTCTTAATGTTGGAGTTTTAATGTTGGAGTTTGATGCTGAAGCTGGAGTCCTGGGAAGCAAGGAACTCTGAACCCAGAGGGAAGCAAGACCCTGGAAGGGAGGAACCCAGGAAGCCTGAAATCTCACAGATGTCAGCAGCCATCTTGTTCTAACATGTGAAAATAGACTTTGGTGAGGGAAGTAACTTATGCTTTACGGTCTGGTATCTGTAAGCTCCTGCTGCAAATGAATACCCTTTATAAAAACCAGCCAATTTCTGGTATTTTGCATCAGCACCCCTTTGCTGACTAACACAGAATTTGGTACTGAGGAGTGGCGATGTGCTTTTGTAATTACTGAAATGCTGGAATCATTTTGTAAATGGATAAGGGGTATTTTTTGGAGAAATTGTGAGATGCTTGATGGAAAAGGCCTAGGTTGCTTTGAAGAGACTGCTGATAGCAATATGGATGCTAAAGAGACTTTTTGTGATGATTTAGTAGTAAACAATGAAACTAGTATTAGAAATTGGAAGAAAGGCGATCTATGTTTTAAACTGGAAGAGAACTTAGCAAGATTAACTCCTGGTGTTTTATGAAAAGCAGAATTTGAAAATGGCGAGCCTGGGCATTTAGCTAAAGAAATTTCCAAAGTAAACCCAGCAAATATGGCTTGGCTTCTGCTTGCAGCTTAAAGCAAAATGCTAGATGAGAGAGAGATGCTGAGGACTGAACTGTTGGGCACAAAGAAAAGAGAAACTGATTCTGGAAATTCCAAGCCTCTGGAAATCAAGCTCTGAGATGAAAGTGCCCCACTGGAGGACTTAACTAAACTTGGAACTTATAAATCAGGATTGAAGAGGCAGTTATGTCAGAAAGACTTATAGAAAGTCTTACAGTCTGATGGCTTGGACCCCTGCTTCCTGCATGCTAAACCAACAGACTGTTTTGAGAGAACTGTATGAACAAAACCACAGTCAGCTTGGAATAAAAGGGACATGAAAAGGAGAGACTGAAGGAGAAACATCGTTAAGAGGAAAACCATGGAAGCTGAGATCTGGAATTAGGATATAACCTTGAGCCAAGAGAGGAACCCCACCCATGTGTACAGAGAGGGTGAGTTTGCTCCAGCAGTTGAAGAGGGTAGATGACACTGTCTGATGTTCTGAGAAGAGTTTTGCTGCCCCAGGGTACAGAGAGGGTGGAGCATATTCCCCAAGGATTAGGGAGGTTAAGGTCAGCACCCCTCAGTTCTGGGAGGGGTTGACCTATCCTCCAAAGTTTAGGGAAGGCTAGATGGTCAACTTATTGCTCTTAGAGGGTTGAGCCTGTATGCCAAAGATTAGGGGGAATGTTGTCTTCACATCCCTGTACTAGGGGGGTTAAGACTCTAACCCAAAGAAAGGGTAAGGTATGGCAATCACCACAACACTCTTGGAGGGAGAAGTCTGGAGCCTGGTCACTACCCAGATGCTTGATGAGGGTGGAACCAAGAAAATGGTCATTGGGCAAGCCAGTACAAAGGTACGTCCCCATATGGCCCCAAGGAGAAGAAATCATCTTCTTAAGAATGACTCCTAGACTTTGAAATCGAACACAGTATTCCTGCAGGTCTACTGAACTGTAGAGAAACCATGACTCATATTTCTCTTCCAATTTTTCCTTATTGTAATGAAAATGTTTATCCTATGTCTGTCCATTTGTGTACTAAAAACAGATAAATTGTTTTGTTAAGTTTCAGAGGTCTATAGCGGACAGGACTTTGCCCCAAGACAACCTGTATTTCTTTAAATTGATTGTGATATGATTTAGTACTTGCATTGTAACTGATTTAAGGTTTTTTTAAAATATTGTAATGTCTTTTTGGAATTCAAAGGGTGGAGAATAGCAGTTTAATACTATTGATGAATTCCAAAAAGAAATATTGGATTATGTTTGTAAACTGATCTTTTCCTCTGGGCATATGAGATTATAATGGTTCCATTCGTTTACTTGATTAAGTAATCAGATAAACCTCTAGTGCCTGTAGGGTGTTGAGTCCTCACCCCTTGGTGGGTGGGGACTCACAGATAAAAGGCAGGGCAAAGGACAGAGTTGGAGGGTTTTTGATGTTGGAGTTTTGATGTTGGAATTTGATGCTGAAGCCTTAAGCTGGAGCCCCGGAAAGAGAAGAACCTTAAGCTTGGAAAGAAGCAAGCCCTGGGAAGAGAGGAACCCAGGAAGCCTGAACCCTTGCAGATGTAGAAAGCCCTCTTGCTCCTACACATGAAAACAGACTTTGGTGAGGGAAGTAACTTATGCTTTATGGCCTGGCATCTGTAAGCTCCTACCCCAAATAAATACCCTTTATAAAAACCAACCAGTTTCTGGTATTTTGCATCAGCACCCCTTTGGCTGACTAGTACAGATTCTAAAAGAAAAAGTAAAAGAAAATTTAATTCCACTAATTCAAAAAGAATTTCTTAGGTTTTTCAGAAGTGACTTATCTTCTCCTTGTAAAATGAGCCTTTTAACCTCCTAAGAAGGACTCATCAATCACTCACATTAATGGACAATAAAATCTATTCCTTTAAAGTATATTTGGTTGTGCTAGTCAAACCTTTTACTTATGGTAGCAACAAGTATCAACCTCTTCTATGCTGAAACCCACCTAATACAGGAAGAGTCACTATTCTGTAGATCCACATGCAAACCAAAACCGAGCCACATCACATGTTCAGCTGTCTAAGTGGAATGGAAGAAAAAAGATCAGGTGTATAAATGCCCTACTTTAGTTGAGTGGAATTTTATGTCCATAGACATATAGCCAGATGGCAATAATAAGCACAATAATAACGAAAGTTGAGAGCCAGGCACTATCTGAATTAAACCTATATTTCATTTTTCCTAACACTCAAATTAACTATGGCAAATAAACTGTCACCTTAAATACCATATCTCTATATTAAATATTGGCCCATCTAGTAAAAATGCATTGTCTCTCCAAAGTCAGTCTCCACTACTTCCCAGTAATAATTTAAGCTGGACACAGGCCACACCCCCATCAGCTTCACGTGCAGTTAGGCGTGGATATGTGACTCTGTTTGGGCCAATAGGAGTGAAAGGAAATGATATATGCAATGCCAGGGTTCTTTTCAACTTTTAAGAAAGTGTCTTGTCCTGGAGTTCTTTTGTTCTTCCTATAAGCTGGAATGCAAATGTACAGACGATGCCTTAGACGATGATGGACCAAAAAGATGGAAAGAACCAGGGTTCCATTATGACTTTATGGAAAAGAGGCTTAATCCCAAAATCTGAACTGCTTATCTCCTGGATATTACTGAAAATTTTTAAATAAAATAAACAATGTTTTAGTTTTTTTGTTGTCTCTTGCTAAAAAAAGCTTAGTTTTATCCTAACTAATAAATTCCATGAAATCTATTAGTCACTACCATTTACCCTAATTTAATCCTCTGTAACAGCTCTGCCCAAAAGTACTTTCTCCAATGACGGAACCTTCTATATCTGCCCTGCGCAATATGGAAGTCACATACAGTGCCTGAGGACTTGACATGTGCTAGTGTACCAAAGGAACTGAATTTTTTATTTTATTTCATGGTAGTTAACATAAATGTATAAAGTCACATGTGACTAGTGGCAAGTTGCTGCTTCTTAAGGACATTGTAACATCTAGTGTCTGCTGCATCTAAAATAGCAATTAAGAAGATAAGGAAGTATCATAGAAAAAACCCTTATTCTAACGCTTAGAGCTTTTGCTAGAAAGTTACAAAGCAACAGAAGACCTCAAACCACAATTTCCTCAAAGTAGAAATGGATTCTGGGCTGAGACCATGAAGGTTTTAGGGTTGTACTGTCTTTTTTAAAGCTGACACGAGATTGTATTTCAGCATGAAGGACTCCTGCCATTCCTTCACACCATCATCAGTGTGCTTGTCTTCTATACAACCCAGTGTGTAACTTCTGTTGAAGAGATAAATGCAAAGCAGTTGGCAACAACCAGGAAAACCAGTAAGTGACTATTTCTATTCCATCCCACAGAAACCTGGGAAGAAAACCTAATTTAGGGATATTCAGAATGACTTCTGATCAATTGGGGTACTCATTTTGCAAAACTCTACTCTGGAGAGGTCGACTTTGCCACGGCATTTTAGAACACTACAAAATTCCAGGAAAACACTCGTGTTATGAAGGAGACAAATGCCATTCGAAACATGCATCTGAAACATGTAATTGAAGCTCTGAATACAATTGTGAGAAATAAACAAACCAAACTGGGCACACTGCCCAGAAACAACAATCAAATGCAAACTTGAGAGAGAGGCAGAGAGTAATAGACATCGAGAACAAGGTATAACAAGAAGAAAAAAGAAAGGATAAGTGCAAGAGAGAAGAGGGAACTGTGGATGAAGGACAGGAAGAAGCAGGGAAAGGGGAGGCTTGGAGGACAGAGGAAGCAAACTAGAGTAGGAAAAATTATAAAATACTAATAAAAGAGTAAATCAAAGAGGAAAGTCTTGCTCAAAGACATAAATGCATTCAACAAAGCCCTCATTTGGGCATTCCCAGGGGGGATTTGCATAAGCATATATAAAATGTACATGCCTTTTGTCCCAGAGTGAGTTTACTGGTATTCTTAACAAATGTACACCCCAGTCTCCATTTTTGGATGAAATTCAATGGCCATGAAAGCAATATTTTATAATTACTATTAAAAATCAGAGCGAAATCTAATCCCTGCTCATTACAATTGAAATTTAGCATTGTGTAAAGATTTAACTCATTCACTATAAAGCAATAACAAATGGGGGGAAACACATGCTGCCTCATCATCTACCTATAAGAGTGGCAGGAGAGAGGAAGCTAATTCTTTCAGGGACATTTGTAAGTTTATTTATACTCTTTTTTTCCAGAGATGGGAGCACTGCACTTACTCATCATTCAAGACTTGGAACTACAAAAGTGTCTCAGTTTTAAGTCAAATGAAACATTCCAAAGAGGAGTATGCTATTATTGGTTCTCAGGATAAACAGCTAATAATTTTATTTCCTAAAGAGAAAGCATCTAAAACTTCAGTTAGTAAACACCACCCAGATGCACAATGGACAACAATGGATCCTGGAAATGCAGGTTCTAGTTCCAGCTCTGGCATAAACCAGCTAAATAATAAGAAGAAGAACACACCATTTAACTGATTCTAAGCCCTTTCCCCTCTTCCTATCCATTTAACACACAATAAAAACTCAGGCACTTTAGTTCTTGGTTAGATGAAGGTATCTTTCAATTAAACAACTATGGCCGTAGATACTACCCTTGATGAAACATAAGTACTACTTTTGCATCTTTTCAAATTTCTGTCATGGTGGACATTTGAAGACAAATTGAAATCAAAGCAAACAGGGCATCATGTTTAATCCTGTCACTGTTGAAATAGGAATAAAATACATAAAATACATATAAACCAGACATGCACGCACACACACACACACACACGCGCGATACATGTGCCACATAGTAGTTCATGTTGAATTGGATACTCCTGAAACACTGATATGTTCCCCACCCATTTTAGACCCACTAAAAAGTCTATCATTGTATGAAATGGCCTGGGAAACTATAAATCACAGTGTGAATGTCCATTAATACGAAGTCTGTCTTCAAACCACACAAGCACCCTATTTCTTGACCTCCTAGAAATTTCTAAATTTGCCATTAAAATATAGCTCTGACTATTTTTCAGATCCTTCATGCAATTCAAAAGTGAAAATTTCACAAAAAGTAAACCACATTCTAACTTCCTGTCATCAAGTGATATTCTGAAGGGATTGTCCAAAAGGGGAAGAAATAAGAGCGTAACTTATGTTGCTCATGTGATGTCCTGCAGCTATAGACAGGGATTTTCTGTTTTAAAAATGAACTCCATGGCTCTTCTGCCCCTTATATTTAAACCTACAGTTAGTACTAGAGTTGATAGGTATATGTCCCAGAGACTTAAATCTTTGGTCTCTTCATGTGCCGGTTGAGCTCTGAATCTCAAAAGAGTTGCAACACCTACTCTCCAGTTCACTGGACTCACCTAGGGCAACTAACAAGGAGATGACAATGGACAACAACCCTGCCAAGGAAGAGAGGGAGTCTGCAACTGCAAGCAAGATAATCCCATCCATCTGCCCCATGGAATCTAAGCCCCGTCTCAATTAGAGGCGGAGTGGGCATCACCATCCCAGAATGCTCAGGTTTGGGGAATGAAAGATGAACTAGAGTAGACTTACTTTTTTCTACCACAGACTTATTGTTATTCTAGCAATGGAAGAACTTTTATCATTGATGTGGAGGCAGTGGCCACTGGAGGTTCTGAGGAGAGGGAAAAGGGAAAAAATAGATGTAATATGGGGGCATTTTTGGAGCACTGGAATTGTCCTGAATGACTTTGCAATAATAGATACAGGCTTACAAAATTGTGTGGGAGACAGTTTAAACTATAATGTAAACTATGATCCACACTTAGTGCAATGCTCCAATATCTGTTCACCAATTTTAACAAATGTATGAAATTAATGAAGGATGTTGTTAATATGGGAAAGTGTGGGAGGGGTAGGGAGGGGGCATATGGGAATCCCTTACATTTTTTATATATCATTTTTGGAATCTAAGTATCTTTAAAAAATTAAAATTAAAAGAAAATTTTAAAATGAATTCCAAAAACAATTTTCTTTTCAATTTTCCATGTCTCTTGCAGAATCTATTCAAAGTCATCTCACTGGTCTACTGGACCAAAGCAAAATAATAATAATTTTTAAATAGGTTGAAGTAAACATTTGAGGTCGATACAGATTTAAACTGCCTATCTGTTAAGGTTAAGGACCCAGATTTTAACTCAAGATATTTGACTCCAAAGCCACTTAACCTGTACCCTCTATCCTAAACTTCTCCAGCTTCCTCACCAGACTCCAAGTTCCTTGAGGTCAAGTAAATATTTTATTCTTCATTGAATCTCATGGGTGAGCCAAGCAGTCTGCTGATACATAAGAGATTAATAAACATCTTGTATATAAATGAATAAATAAAGGAATGCATGATTTAGATGAGCAAATGTTAAAATGTATCAGTCCCTGAAAAATACCTTCAGGTCCTGAGTGGTGATGATTAAAGGAGAGATTAAAGGACACATTACCTGTCCTGGTCTCAACAATCAATGGACACAATTCAATGGAGACTCAGGTCCATCAGAAGGTCAAGGTATATGAGCTAAGGTGGCACCCAGCCACCCAAACCAGAGGGAGAAGCCATTCTAGAGTCTTTCATTTCACTCAATCCCTTCAGCCAATCATCCACCAAGTCCCACTTATTCTGCCTTCTTTTCATCTTTGAAATCCATGCCCTCCTCTTCATCATTATATTCCTGCCCTCATCTAGGCTCTCACTGGCTATCACCCATTCTCACCAAGTGTCTCTTCTTGCCTCCAATTGCAAATTAGTGCTAGGGTCTTGATGGGGCTCAATGAATTCAACCCCTCTTCTCCCACTCAGGTTCAAAGTAAACAAGCAAAAATAAGATGGAGTGGCAGAAGGAGAGCACCTTTCTTTTGAAAATGCAGAGGTTGTGGTTTTGGGTTTAGAGCCAGATGGTCTTATTAAGTGACGTCAGCCCTAGACCAACGCTGGTCTCCTGGCGGGTAGAAGAGCTTCCCTCTGAGAAACCACTTCCTGAGGACAGCTCCCTCCCAGGAGGAAAACAGGATGAGGCTGAGATGTCAACATTATTCCTCCAAAATTTACCGAGTTACATTAATGAGTTTCGCCGTACGTGGAAGTGAACATAAGGAGAGAAGAAGATTCCTCCATGAATCCTGTAATCCACATGCCCCTCCAGTGATCTTTCTAAATCTATCCAGAACTGCCCTTGCTACACATTTTCTCCTCTTGCGCTCCTGGTAATATGAGCGTGGCCCTGCCTACCTCTCCGACTGTGATGCTCAACAAGAATCAGCCCTCTCTCACCTGCTGGGACACAGGCTGGGTCCTGCCTCTTTGCCTGTTCTTCCACTGCTCCTCCCACCTCCTTCACAACAGCACTTCCAGATTTAATTTAAGGTCCCCTCCAATAAGAAGACACTAGGAGCATCTGCAGCAAAAACTCGCTGTGGTAGTTAATTTTACGAATCAACTTGGCTTGGTCATGGTGTCCAGTTCTTTGGTCAAACACTGGAGTACTAGTCTCGTGGAGGTATTTCATAGATAGGATCAGCATCTACAATCAACTGACCTTAGGTAAAGGAGACTGCCCTTGAAAATGTGGGTAGGACTCATCCCATCAGCTGAAGGCATTAAGAGCAAGAACTGTGGTTTTCAGAAGAAATTTGGCTCAAAACTACACCATCTACTCCTCTATGAGTTTCCATCCTCCTGGTCTTCATTGCAGACTCAAGACTGCGATATCACTCTCAACAGAACTTCCAGCCCACTGGCCTGCCCCACAGATCTCCAACTTGCCAGCCTCCACAATCGTGTAAGCCAATTCCTTAAAAGAAATCTCTTCATATATACGTACACATATATCCTGTTGTTCTGTTCCTCTGGAGAACCTGACTGCCAGGGGTCTCCTCATGCACACTTTACTTTTGCCACCTGTGGCTCCTCTATTACTTTATTATATTCCCTGTACTAGACTATAGGTCCCTTAAAGCAAGGATAATTTCTTATATTATTTACCTTGCTAATATCTGGCAGAGATTCTGGTACACAGGTACCTACTAATATTTATTCTGTTAAAGACATGCAAGTAGCAAAAGACAAAGCAGGACATAAAAATTCCATAGTAATAAAATGCCATGGAGCTTCAGAATAAAGAGCCATCAGATGCACCTGGGAGCACCTGACAGCTTCTGTCAAACTAAGGAGTTAAAACATTGCAAAGATACATGGACGGGAAATCAAAGACAACTCAGTTTAAAAAGATTAACACTGGATATGAAGGAAACAGGATTTGAATGGGAATCATGTGGAGAAAATATTCTATAAACAAAACAACATGACGAAAGACACACATCTAGGAAAACCAAAGACATGTTTGGGGAGCAGTGCAATTCCCAGTTTGGCCATGGTATACAGAAGAGTACCTGAGAGAAAGCCTGGAGGTAATGTGGCTACAGTGGATAGAGAGCCGTGAGTACCAGGTAAAACAGATTTAAATTTAATTTACAGACAACAGGAGTCAAAGAAAGGTTTCGAAATGAATAGCTGGTTAATTATGCCAGAGAAACTATATAATATCTGGAATCTTATAGTGGTGATAATAATAAACTAATAACTTATTTCTCAATTACTTCTAAATTTCTCAGGATCACGGTGACTCTGAGCTCATTCTAGTTTGATAATCTCAGCGGAACGTTATTTTAGCATAACAAAATGACTAATAAACTATTTAGAATGATCATGAGACTACACAGTAATTGGTAGCCATTCTTCATTTTGCTTATGATTCTCTCAGCCCACTCCTGCATGTTTCATCCATCTTATGAATCTGCACTGCCTATTGATCCATTAGGTAATAAGGAGAGACAGTTTCCCAATTCTCTTAATAGCTAGTTACATGAAATACTGATTTCAAACAATAACAACTATGACCACCTGCTTCTTCCACACTATTTCTTCTCAACTATTCCGCTGCCAACGACGGTGAGTTTCAGAGATCACTCATCAAAGCAGGAAAACTGAACCATGTAGGAAATACTGAGCCACCTGATTTCAGCACTAGAGTTGCGCAAATGGATCAGCCAGATAAATGGTCTCCAGACCCATTTGCAGTCAATTCTGAGTTATAGCAGCACAACAACTCCAAACAAATCCCATAATGGTTCTTCAAAAACAGCACCAATAGCAGTAGCCTGGAACTATCAGTTTCTTTTCCTCTTTTGCCAGTTAGTTACTTGCTCTTGAGGGAGTCTTGACTCAGTCTTATCTTTGCAGATTGACTTCCAAATCTTTAAAATGAAAGGATTACACCAGGTCCCCAAGCTAGTAGACTTCGCAACTGGTAGCGAAAATCTCCCTTTTAAGGATGGTTGGGGTTACTAGGAAGAAGATGACTTGCCCAGCAGTGGCACCCTGTCCTTGACCAGGGCCAGAACTTGCATCCTATTTCAACGTCTTCATTGTCTTACATTGGGTTCCCCGAGATCTGCGTGCAGGCCGCTTATTGGGGAGTTCCCTCAGGACAACGCGGGCAGAAAGCAGCTTGGGCAGAAAGAGTGGGGCTCTGATACAGTTACAATGGAGGACTCAGTCAACCCCACAGGGATCTCTGGACGCAGGATGGCCTTGCAGAGTTACCCCAAATTTAGGCAAGGGCCAAGAGTTTGTACCCCTGCATCAACTCCCCATTGGAGGAAGGTGTCCATCCCTTGGGTGGGGGTAATTTCTCGAGGTGCACTGAGCTGTGAGCCATGGATGGCCACCACTCAGCTAGGGGAATGAGCTTGTCAGTCCAGGAGGGACAACGTGGGTAGCTATCTACATGAGCCACTACGTTCACTTCCAGTTTTCAGAAAATGAGGGGAAGAAGAAACAGGACACAAAAGAGAGAAACAGATTGGAAAGAAACAGCTGCCTTAAGAAAACCAGTTTGAGCATCCCCAAAAGCCCTATCTGTGTGACCTCGGCAAAGCTGTTTCATTGCTTTGTGCTTAAATCTCCTTCTCTGTGTGGTGATCTGAGGTCACTTTCACCATTATATACCCATAATTCCATTTCATATTTCATCATTGGTCAATGCCTAATGCTCTTTTGTTACCTGCCTCAAAGCTTACATATACTCTTATGGGGGGAAAAAAACTCAAAAATCTCCAATAGCTTTCAAAATTCCCTTTCCTTATGTATAAAGAGATGATTTTCATCAGTAGTAAATTCAAATCTACACACTACAGTGGACACAGAGCAATCCCTGGATTAAATGAGATTTGCAGACAACAGCTTGGGAATTCTGACATTAGACAATACAATTATTCAGTTAGTTGTATCTTTATTATCCATGAACCCCCTCTGGGATGTGATTTTCCCTTACTGGAATTAAAGCAATCCCAACCAAAGCATTTAAAAAATGATCATTTTCCTGTTTTTATTAGCCAATATCAAATAAATGACTATTTGAAGCATAACCAAGGGTAGGGAACTGGTTTTTCATTGCTCAGTCGACGTTGTTATGGCTGCAGGAGTAGAGAGAGAGAGTTCCCAAGGAAATACCCTCAGACTGCCTCTCAAAACACGCTTGCAAGGTAATCGACAGGAGAGGCTTTAAAGACAGATGAGAAAAATGATGAAATACAATTAAATAAGCGAAGTGGATGCAAAATAAAATGTCAAAGCAGTTCAGGAAAGAAGTGTCACTTCTTGAAATTTACTTTCATAGTAGTATGCACAGTTTCCATTATCCAAGTGGGGCTACATAAATCGTTCCAAACCACAGAGCAGCTGTTGATCTTCTAGAAAAAAATCCAAAAAACAAAATGAGCCCAAATGAATGTCTGTTATGAATCTCGATTTACATCCTGGCACTTAAAAATAAATGTCCACCAGGTTGTATCCTACAGAGTACAACTTCCTTCCATTTATGAGATATTAAATCCACTCATCTGATCCAAACACACATCAGTAAACAAAGGAAAACACACAGCTCCAACAGAATCATGTCACAGAACAATTCTTTTATAACTTTATCATTTCAAGTCCTTTGTTCATGAGACACAGTGATCACATCTAGCTTCAGTTCCATCTGACCCTTTTCTAAAGTTGCTCCTTCTAAAGAGCCTATAGATAAGTGATCAAAGAAACAAATCATAATTTAGTTTTAATTGTATTCCTTCAACTTCTTACAAAAAGATACCATATTTCTCTCCATTTATAGAAAAAAGATATGAAGAGTCATGCATTTTCCTTCATGTATAAGAAAGCGTTATTTAAATGTAGTTTCACGTATATGTGCACATCCAAACACGTACCACCACAAAATGGTTTTGGTTTTTTCTTATATCAACGATTTAACTTCTGATTTTAGCTATGTGGGAAGAGGCAAATCGATTAGAATCCATTCCAATCCTATCAGTTACAGTTAGGAAGTAACTTTTAAAATGTTTTTAAAAACATAAAAGAGGAAAAGGAAATGCAAAGCCCCCAAAGTAGACATGTGTGCATTAGTTTAAAAGGATTTCAAAAGCCTGTGCTTCTTTAATCCAGAACATAAGAGCCAAAGGGATGTCCTGTAGTAATTTAAAGAGCAAACTGATAAAACTTGTTCTAGATTAATGATTTAAATTGTCATATAAATTCAATTTTCCAAGTCAGCTGAAGCAAATATTATAAAATGACATGATTTTCAATTTAAAAATACACAGTATCATTCTATTCTACTCAACATTTTTTCTCCTCTTTTTATCTTTTCTGTTTGTTTTTGTTTTTGATTTTTTATTTTTTTCTGCTATCTTCTACTCAATATTAATTATTGAAAATACTTTAAAGCACTGAGGTTCAAAAGTTGGAGTTAGTGTCTTAAGCAATGCTAAACACTAATTTCATTTTTCCTTAAAATTAAACAATACTCACCCCTAAAAAGCCGTAATTACTATGAGAAAACTAATGTTCCAAATTAGAACACCCCCAGAAGACAATGCATGTCCAGGGAGACTCTCCTTTTTTTTTTTTTTTTTTCCCAGAGGGTGTCAGGGAGGGGCTGATGGGGAGTAAAATATCCAAGTCTAAGAAAAGTTCACTGAAAATATGACAGGGCTGGCCATATGCCCTTTTTAGAACCAACAAAGATGAGGGCTGTAGATTCAGCCTCATTTATTTAAAAAACATGCTGATGACCTACTATGGGATCAGGGTTATATTCACTTTAGGGTAAGTGGATGATAGGATGAGAAAATAGAAAGAAAAAAAAAAAAAGCTCAAATGATAGTGGAAAGCAATTAACAAGTAAATGAACAAGATGGATTTCTATTACAACAATTTCATTCAACAGCCGTGACTTGGTATCAACTCATTCTAGAGGGCTTGTCCCAGGACCTAAACAATTCCAAAGACCTCTGCAGAACGTGGTTTACTCAAGAGCAAAACCACTGGGAGACTAAAGAGAACCAGGATCCCGGTGGTGCTGAAGTCTCTGATTTTACGATGCTTCTTTGATCTTTCCAGCAGCAAAACCACTTTATCTAAAAGTCAGTGATGGTTAAGCTAATGTGTCTACTTAGCCAGGCAATGGTGCCTGGTTGTTTGGTCAAGCAAGCACTGGCCTGAGTGTTATTGTGAGGCCATCTGTGGACTTGTGTCCTAATTGTTACTGTGAGGAGATTTGTGGACTTAAATCAGCTTAAATATAAGTTGATTGCATCTATGGCTGATGACATCTGCAATAATCTGAGGTGACTGCCTTCAGCAATGACAGTCATCTCATCCAATTAGCTGGAGGCCTTCAAAGAAATGATGATTTCAGCAGTCAGAAGAGAGAATTTCCATCTTCAGACAGACAGCCTCTCCTGGGGAACTCATGGATAGCCTTCCCATAGTTCCCAGCTTGCAGTCTGCCCTACGGAATCTGGACTCTTGTATCCCCACAGTCATGTGAGACAATCTTATAAAATTTTGTAATATTTACAGATATCTCTAACCTGTTCTGTTTCCTAGAGAACCCTAATACAGTGTCCCAAGCAGAGGTTCCAAAGAGGAGGAAAAACCCCGCTCCAAGCCCCAGCTGAGTTTATGAATTAGCAAGTGCATGCTAACAAATAATATAATTTTGTCACAAACATTTACCTAATCATGATATCCTATGTGTTCTCATTATAGCTATATCATCACTGCAGCTGCTCCCCTGCCTGTGGCATAGCTCTGCATTGAGATGGCAATGGGGAGCCAGGCTCCCTCCCCCCAGCACACCTGCTAAAGAGGCCCTTTGCATCCTTAGGGGCAAGCAAGGTAAAACACTGCCAAGAATTCCTGGTGGTAATATGCTAGCATGATGATATTCTTTGTGCTTTGTGGCACTCAAAGGAGAGCAATGATATAATGGAAAGTGAACTAAATTCAGAGTCAGAATGACTCTACTTAATCTTCACTGTAAAAATCAAGACAAGCTATTTAATTGCCAGGGCCTCAGGTTTCTGAATATAAAATGGGGCTAATGATAGTTATCCCTCTCAAAGTTTCTGCGATGTGAGATTAATATCTGAAAGGCTTTACAGTTCACAAAGCACTTTCATGGGCATAATCATAGAGCGACCTCCCAGAGGCTGGCAAAAGAGAAAGACAAATTCTCAAGTCTCTATTGCAGTAATTCCCCACATTAACTACTGTTTTTAAATCTGCAGCTTTGAAACTAGAGGAAAATCAATTTTTGGATGGGAAAGAAAATGTATATATCTTTCTTAGTCCTGCACTAACTTTTGCAAGCAGACACAAAGGCTATTCCAGGTAAGGGGCTATCCCAGCACAAAGATCAATGAAAGAGTTAAAAAGGCTATATATATGCATTGCTGTGGTCTAGGGCTCCTGTGAAGAGAAGCTCAATAATTGGGGGGGAGGGAAAGATAGGATGTAGAATTTTTTCCAAGTCAACACGTATTCTTTATATAACCTTTAAACCCATCGCTATATGCCATTTCCTAGTAAGGGACACTGACATTATATTGGGCTTCAAATTTCAGGGAGTTCTGGATCACAGAGTGGTTCAACAAAGGCAATGGAGGAATACTGGTATGGGATACCATTGACAGGGGATATATGGCTGACAGGGAGCTGTACAGAACATATGTCCAGGGTGCATGGCAATGTTTGGATATACTCATAGTGGCAACAATTAAAAACCGCAGCAGGGGGGGTACTGGGTTCCTGGCCAGTGGTGCTCTGTCATGGTCCCTAGGGGAGCAGCGACAGTCTCCCAGGTGCAGCGGCGGGGACCGGGAGGGAGTGAGGGTTCAACAGTGAGCCCATGATGCTAATGACTATGCTTGTGAGCTGATAAGCCTAAAATAAGAACAAGGCCTAGAGCAGCATTGTGCCTGGGAATTTCCTCCAGTCAGCCTTCATGTTACTCAAATGTGGCCAGTCTCGAAGCCAAACTCAGCATGTAAATGCAATACCTTCCCCCCAGCGTGGGACATGACACCCGGGGATGAGCCTCCCTGGCACCGAGGGACCACTATCAACTACCAACTGATGATGCAACTGGAAAATGACCTCATATGGAAGGTTCAACGCGGATCAGCGGAATATCCCTGTCTACATAAAATAACATGACTTTAAAATGCTGTTTGACCTAATGTAAGGGGGAAATGGAAAGGAGAAATGAGTTTATATGGCTACGAGTCTCTAAAAAAGAGTCTGGAGGCTGTCAGAAGGATTGCCCCTATGCACAACTGAGCAGAGTCTGAGAGACAGATAAAGCAGATACAACCCCCAGATATCGGTTCCTTTGAGGGCTAAAGAGACCCATGGGAGTTATGGTTATGGCCGATGGGGTTAACTACCAGGTCAGATGGCCCCTCTTTGGAACTGGTGTTTATGTGTGATGAATCTGGACTCAGATGGGATCTCTCTTCATAAGACTTTCATGCTAATGTGCTGGAGGTACAGTTAGTGTCAGGGTTTAAGATATATTTAGGGGATTTGAATCTCTGGACTGACAATGTGATAGCCAGGTCCTAAGCCTCAACAGACTCCAGCACCTACAATCTGACTTATTGGGCTCACCACACTCAGCTAAGATGGAGTTGAAGAAGGACAACCACCACACCATGGAGCCTAGAGTGATTACAACTGAAAGTGGGAGGATTGCATCCAGCATCCATGTGGAATCTGAGCCTCCTCTTGACATAGAGGTGCAATGGACACAACCAATCCAATGTCCACAAAGAAAAGGTGGCATTGGATTGAGAAAAGTGGACATGATGGCTGATGGTTATGGGGAAAGGCAGGAAGAGATGAGAGGTGGAGGCGTCTTTGGGACATAGAGCTGCCCTGGATGGTGCTTCAGGGGCAATCAACGGACATTGTAAATCCTCCCAGGGCCCACTGGATGGAATGGGGGAGAGTGTGGGCCATGGTGTGGACCGTTGACCATGGGGTGCGGGGGTGTCCAGAGATGTACTTGCCAAATGCAATGGATGTGTCATGATGATGGGAGGGAGTGTTGCTGGGGGGGGAGAGGTGGGGTGGGGGTGGTAGGGTTCAATGGGACCTCATATATATATATTTTTAATGTAATATTATTATAAAGTCAATAAAAAATAAATATATTTTTAAAAAAAAGAAAAGAAAAAAAACATTAACTATAAAACTGAAAAAAATAAAAAATAAAAAAAAAATAAAAAGGCTTCAGAGTATCTAGAGGGCTGAGTGGTCTCCTCTTCTCTATTTGAGCAGATAGTCTCTAAGTTATATGCTAATTGTTTTTGTGCTAAAGTTATTCTAGATACTAGGTAGTCTGCCAATTTGTCAGCAGATTATTGCCTAATGAGCAGCTAATTTGCTCTTCGGACAGGCACGTGGAACTAGTTGAAAGTTTTCTTACAAGATGTGTTTCGTTTTAGATTGCTTCATCTACAAACTATCACTGATTTTTTTTTGAAGACCTCTTCCCGGTCACCGCGTTTCTTTGAAACACCCAAACAAAACAAAGATTGACTAGGAGCGATTTTGACAGCAACCAAAATGAAGTGGAGGGTGGACGGTGGAGTGAGGCGGGGGCTGCGGCAGCCATATGGATTTCAGGCGCGGCTCTGCCAACTCCAGCCGGGGGACGGTGGCAGGAGGTCAGCCACTAAACTCCCACATTGGCACTGTAAAATGGGATCATCGGAGCCTACCTCAGTGCTTGCTATGAGGACGACGTAAGCGTGTATAAATGCATACAGAAGCTCCTAGCTACTACTATTAAAATGACTGAAAGTAAAACACACTTGCTGTAGCCAAACTGATGATTATGGGTTGAATTTTGTCCCCCCCAAAAATACGTTTAATTCCTAGCTTCCAGGAGCTGTGAACGGGACCTTATCTGGAAATATATTCTTGGCAGGTGTAATCAAGACGAGGTCATAGTGGATGAGGGTGGGCCCTGACTCAATATGACCGGTGTCCTTTTAAAAAGAGGGATATTTGGACACAGAAACAGACAGAAAAAGAGAGGAGAAGGCCGTGAAGAGATGGAGGCAGAAGGTGGAGTGGATGCACATGCAAGGCAAGCTACACCAAGGATCACCTACAACCACCGGAAGCTAAGAGAGAAGCGGGCCCTAGACTCTTCCCCAGAACTTTCAGAGGGAACATGACCCTGCTGACACCTTGACTTCAGACTTCTAACATCCAGAACTGTGAGAAAATACAGTTCTGTTGTTTTAGGCTGCCCAGTGTGACTATTTGTTAGAAAATGAATAGGTTCACCAAATATCCAGTAATAATCACTTTTATTCCTTGAGTTGATATTTTAATACAAGGAAGCAAGCTCAGTAGAACATTGATTTGATTCTTTACATCAGCGGGCAAGCCATACTCCCTAATTCCATTCTCTTCTCCTCTCTCCTCGTGCTTAAGTTCTTTCTTCCTCCCCACTCTCAGCCTTTTACCTGATCTTCCTTTTCCCGGAGCGTGAGCTACCACTGACATTTGTAACATGTTAACATTGGTCTTGGTCTTGGACTTAACCCAGAATCTTCCGCTATTTGAATGAACTACTCAGTTGGACCAAAAGGTTCAACTGCACGTATAAGTGTTTTCCTGACTTTTTCACCTTGCCAAAAAGTGGCTTATTTGCAGCAAAAAGGTCAACCAGCAAATATAATAGAAATTCCTGACATTTTTCTCTAGAAATTTTGGTTCTCTTTCCGTTGTTACATCTGCTTGGAAAATGCAGCAAAGGAATTTACCACAGAAAGGGTAGCAAACAAAAAAATGTTTTAATAACATTTCTACACATTGCTGAAGGCTTCTAGAGTTACAATGATGAGTTCATGCAGTGTTAACAACTGTTTTTCATTTTGTTACTGGTTTAAGAATTTAAATAGGAATTGCTAGAATGAGCACATCTAATGCACAACTTAGAGAGATTTGCGGCTCCAGAAACAGTCCACACTTCTTCAACCATGGACTGGGGGAAATTTTAACTCTGTTCATATTTCAATACTTAGGAACAATTAAAGATGGTTGATGATAATTCATACCAGGAGTTTTAAAGCTGCTTGTCTTTGAGATACGAACTAGCACGTTTGAGCTCATCTGTCCTCAGGCTTCCATTCTCCTTCATTGCATGCCATAGGGAAACCCAGGCTGGTTGGAAAGTTCTTCTTTCTTTGTTTTATACACACAATGACGTTATAAGGGAAATATGTATGGGATATAGTGGATGCTCAGGGCAGAAACGGTCAAGTTTATCGTGGAAAGATAGTCTGGGTTAAGTCTCAGATGAACTTGTACAATATACCCTCCTAATTAGTCATAACTAGTAACTCCAACCCCAGCCTTGCCCTCCTTCTACCTATTATTTCTACTGCTCTCCTACACTTGATTTCCACTCCATAACATTTTTAAGCAAAATGAATAATATGGGAGATGGTGGTAGACAATTTTATTAATTTGTGTCCTTCAGCCTCAATCACGATGTCTCCCCTCTTTTTTCTCTATAATTTTCCTATCAGAGCTCATCTACATTCCAAGTTACAATTCTTTTCCCTAGGCAGAAGGTTCCTGAATATTTGTGCAGCTCTGATTTTTCTCTCCTTTCAGATTCACGTCTCCAACTAATATCTGAGTATTTTTTCATTTGAATGTCTCGTTTTTAGGTCAAAATATTTCAAAAGACAATATCTGCATCCTGCCCACACACCTGCTTCCCCTCCTGGCTTCCTATCTTCTTGATGCCACGTCCCTCATCTGTCCTGATCCCATTTTGCTGCTCTGATTACAGCCAAATTCTTCCAAAAGTTGTTTGCTGCCCTCAATTATGCACTTACCGCTCTTTCCACAGACCCCTTTAAATTAGTCTCTTGCTAACACCACACCACTGAAGTGGTCTATGCCTTGCTACAACCAACAATTCTCATTTTCCTTCATCTCTCAGCATTCCTTCCTTTCTACAAGACTGAATTCTTGGACATACTCTCCTATGTCTCTGACTACCATTATAACCTTGCTTTTTCAGTGCCCTTTGTTGACTTTCCCTCTTTAAGACCACTAGTTGGTGAGAGCCCCCCAGCTCAGAATTTGGACTTTTTCACCATTCCAACTACATTCTATGAGTTCCATTATTTTAAATACTATACATATGCTATAGTTGTGTACATGTATATCTCTAGAACTAGATTTCCTTTGATCACTAGATGGTCAGGAATTTCTGCCCCTTGGCTGAAGTGTATCAAGGTCCTCACTTACGGAACCCAAAAGAACCACTTTCCATGAGCTAAACTATGTGAAAAACAAAACATGAGAATTTTAAAAAACAACTGGGGAGACTCTCTGAGCAAAATATTTAGATTCCTCCAAACATCTAAGCTATTCCTCTTCCCCATAACCTGGTTTTCACAAAGATGCACATCTTCTAGACATTTCAGGAATTGCAAACATTGTCCAAAGCCAATTCTTATTTGCAGTTTCCACTCATCACTGACATTCGCTCTCAGCACATTGCAGAAGTGGGCTCTTCCTGTGAATCAGCATCACCCTCTTGTCCTGAAAGCACCTGGCTCTGTGTCTGTCTGGTTATCAATCACATGGTGAGCTTTTGAGCATAAAAGTCTTCTTCTATCTGGAGATTAATGCAGTGAGTAGGTAAAAGAAGCGGTCTGAAATTCTCTAACTAGTACCCCAAAAAAATTACATTCTGGGGAAGTTCAACTGATAACAACTTTATTTCCATATGCAAGAACTGATGTTCACATGAAAGTTTTCCAAACTTCTTGAGGAAGATGCTGTTTTCATGTGGTTCTAGTCAATCTGTAGCTTCCAATTAACTATCACCAACCAAAAATACTGAAAGCATTATTGTATACAAATCTTAAACCATTTATTAAAGACATACGATATAAGCAAAATTAAGGATCTTGGTTCAAGTTTAATAGAAATACCTGTTTTAGGATATTAAATAATAACAGGCTATAGGTATAGTAAAGATCCCGATTGCTGCCCTAAAAATAAGGACAAGTAATTTGTCCAATTTTGGGGCCAGGAAGTAATGCCCCATAGAAGGCAAGAAACCAATAAAATTAGTAAATTTTCCAATTGTTATCTAAATATATTTAGATAGACATAAACATAACACACACAGAATGAACCCATGGTGGGTACATTTTAATAACTATAACAAGATAGACGTATTAAGGGAAAATGAAGTAGCAATATGAAGCAAAACAAAACACGAACACTTGTGCAAACATAATCACACATAATATGTGTTTTAGGGAATGGCTTAGAGTCATGCAGATGATCCTCTCATTCAATGCAGAAATTTCTGCTACAACATTGCCGGAGGACTTAGCACCTCATTAGGTATTACATCCAGGTGTGGACAGCTCTAATCATTAGACAGCACTGCCTCAGACGAAGCTACATCTATCCTCTTGTAATTTATATATATAGGTCTCTATTCAGCACTTTGAAACTGAATTTTCACCTTTAGATATTATCGTTCCTATGATTTATTCCCTTCTTCATTCATTCAGAATCCCAGATGCTGTCACATTTTTTAATACATCCCTAAGGCCATTATAAAATGCATGATATCTAGAAGGCTCCACCAAATAGCCAAGCAAAGTTGTCTAGGTAGCTTCCAGAAACACTAACAGAAATGCAAGGGCAAATGTAGTCATCAATTAAAAATCAACCCAGAATTCATTCTGTCTGAAAGGACAGAGAGAGTTAAAGCAAGGTATATGTGAGAAATGGAAAGAAAATTTACATCTCTTTTGAAGCATGAAAAAAATGATTCCCCAAATTTCCAAAACTATCTTCTCATTGTCAGACCAAACATGGTATTGTTAGCGGCACGAATGCTTTCATTTGACCCACACAGTGGGATCAGGATTGTTTACCTTCTGATTTTCATCAGAATGAAATTCTTTTCTGGAGGCAAAAGACAAAGACCTATTTCTATCTCAGAATTATTGTGACCTTTGGGGGTAAATCCAGGCCAATATTCACTTATCCAGTTAGTCAGGCAACCCAGCAGTGACAGGATGCTACATTTGAAGAGCATGTCTCTGTCCTCCCTCCTCCCCTCTCCCAAAAGCAGTCACACAAATTATCTGATAAAATAATTGGATGAAAAATATGAGCAAGGAATCTAGGCAAATATATATATACACACATACACACACACACACACACACATACATATACCCAGTGGCCAGACTGACCATGTTCCAATGTAGCTATTTATAGAAGACTGATAATGTCATACTTTGCATAAAGGGATAATCTATGCCCTCAAGTATCAAGAGAATTCACGTTGGTCTAACAGTGTTGAAAAGTAACACTGAGACCTCGTATATGGGAAGCTGGTGCTCAACCACTGTGCCACATCAGCTCCCCTGAGTTGGCTTTTTCATTTGTTTGCTTGTTGTTTGTTTTTTTTGTTTTTAGAAGGCCCTGGGAACAGAACCTGAGAGCTTCCCTTGTAGGAAGCAGGCGCTCAACCACTGAGCCACATCTTCTTCCCTGCTGGTTTTCTTTTTTCAGAGACCTTAGCTTAGCCCTTTCTATTGAACCACGTGGTTTATGAATGTACAGGTATACATGTTCATGTGTGTTTATTGTTCTATTTCCCCTCCCTCCAACACACACCCACACAAATATAAGTTTGGCAAGGACAGGCATCTCCATCTGTTAACTGAGGTACCCCCCAAAATCCAGAACAGGGGCTGGTGGCACATAGAAAGAAATAGGAAATCAACAAGTATTTGTTAAACAAACGAATAAATGACTCTGGGCTCAGAAAAACTCTGGTCCGGAATCCCAACTCGGTCTGGACTGGCTGCACGACCGTGGAGGGAAATAATCATCCTCTCGATTCCTGCATCGGTATATCGGGGAACTTAATACCAGTGAGGATCAAGCGAGCCTGTGTAGGTCAAGAACTGAGAATCACACATGAACACAGTAAGCTTTCAGTGACCATTAGCTGCCACCGCTATTCAATATGTTTTGGCTGAATTTTTGTATTTTTTGTAATAATACTGCCATTGCTGTTATTATTTCAAGATATGTTTTCCAAGGTGGTGATGGATTTGTGATGATGTGCTCTCTCAGGAAACCAGCTTTCCTCATATCCAAAAGTGCAGATCTAAGATGTGAAGAGGGACCCGAGGTCCTGAGCTAGCTCAGGGTCAAGCCCCACCCCTATGGCCTCCTCAGCGCCAATGAAACAACACACTGCACTTTGCAAAGGAGCTGTTAACAGTGCAAGTGCTACTGCCTCCGACCTGCTGAAGTAGAATAAACAGAACAATGAAATCACTGAGTAAGTGATGGCGAAGCCCAGAAACCGTAAAAGGCAGGGAAAGCAGCTCCTCTCGTCTGACTTGAACCCAGATTTGTTTATTTGGCTTAACTGGAGTCAAAGCTAATGGTTCCAATGGCTTTGAACCTCCCTCAACTCATTTTCCAGATTTCTACACACGGACGGTAACTTACACTAGATGAAAAGGATAAAGAGAAAGCACAGCCCTACATAAAATAATTTACCAGAACATACTAATCATTTAGATATTCACTTATGTTTACAGAAAGCTAAAACTGAAGAATAGAATGGTAACCTTTTTTTGGAAGCAAAATCCAAGTCTGTTTAAAGGCAGCAGGGAGCAGGATTGAAAGCTAAGATGATCAGCCTGGGTATCCACTAACGACTTAGACCAAGAAAATACTCTGGAAATACCCATTTTTGCTATATACATGCTCCTCATCTAGGGGGTAAAGTGGGGATTTCAGGACTAATTGAATTAGAAGGGGAGATGGTCATGAGTGAGGAAAACAGAGGTGAAATGTGGAGATGGATGACAAAAAAAAAAGTGGGAGGGTGTTTGTTGATTTCATGCCAATAATTGTCTTAACTTCCCTATTTACTATACTAGAGAAATGAAATGAATGACTTCATGCGCAAGGGGTAATTAATGACAAATAGTGACAATAAGGAATTTCTCTCATCTTAGGGAAGAAAGAGTGGTTGAGTTGCAGGGACTTGAGCAAAGTCACAGTAGGTAACTTGGAGCTGAAACCTCAGTTCAGTGCTCTGTCCTTGACACCAGAACTTTCTAAACTTTAACGTGCACATGAATCTCCAGGAAAGCTTGTTAAAGGATTCGACAGATCCAGGAGGAACCCAAGTTCTGCTCTTCTGACAAGGTCCCAGGTGAGCACTGATGCTGTGGGTCCTTGGACCACCCTAAGCTGGAAGCCTCTACCTCACTGCACCTGCAAAGGTGAACCTTATTAATAGTTGTCTTTTTTTTAACAGGAAAGGTATTTTCCAGGAGTAGGAGAAGGTGAGATTACCAATGAAATAATAAAGTAGTTGAAAAATTCTAATAGTTCAACAATATTTGTAATATTTTAAGCGACATTTACATGGTGTTGTCAACTGCAATTAGTAAGTAAAATATACATAAACATTGATATTTAAAGTCTGCACAAACACTAATGTTTTATAATTGACCAATCATGCACTGCATTCTATTGATATGAAATAAGTTCTCCCTTACGTTTGAAATATACCATGTACCTAAATCGCACTGAATCTTTAAAAAGGTCTTCATTCTCAATCTCCGTTGATACTACAGATACTATGTCTTAGGAATGCTTTCACTTTCTTTGAAATTTGACATTTCAGATGAGAGAGATGGCACTGACGCAACAAATCCCAACAGGCATATTTGCACAAATTTTACATCCCAATAACTCAACAAAACAAAGTTGGCCATACCAAATTACATCTTTTTATAATCCTACTTAAGAGGGCCCACAGTGCAACTGGGGGAGAAAAGAATAAAAAGGCCATGTTATTCTATGTTTCTATTTGTCCTTGTCTATCACAAAAGAATCTGGGTGCATTGGAAGAGAGTTGATTAAAAACTTAAAACAATGCATCCCTGCAGCCAAAACTCACAGTTAACTCCCAAAGCTTGCTATTGGACCCTTCAAATCAGCTGCGTACAAGAGGTTTTTCCTATAAAAAGTCCACAGTGTATCTAAATCTGATCCCAGTAAAATTTCACTTCAGCCCAAGTGAAAATGCAGAGGTAGCATTTACGGATAACAGCTGGAGAACATTAGTTCCCTGTCTCTCCTTTTCTCTCCCAAGGGTTGAAAATTCTGCTGTTCAGACAGGAAGTCGTCATATACCACACACTGTACAATCTGAGAATGCTGGGATAGAAGAACAAGTTGATGGAGGTTAGGAGCGTGGAGGGGGGTTTTTCAAGAACCCACAGCAGGGACTCACTCCATGGACCTGTCACTTTCGCCAGCCCATAGTGTTCAAGTAGCCTGTTTTATGCACACCGGAATTGGCAAACACACAGTTCAGTCACTGAAAGCTATTTTTAATAACTCAGAGTAAGAAAGCTTCATCTTTCATTTTTCCAAACTTTTAAGCATTAACTTTAAGAAGTTTGGGGGAGTAGCCAAGATTCTCCAATAATTTTTTTTTTTTTGGCATACTTTCACAGTTGCTATCTAAAAAGGCATCCCTGAATATATTTTTAAAATGAAATTGTAAACAAAAACAAAACCCTCATGTAACTGCCCCGGGATAAGGAAATTGACCCTCTCCAAACAGCCCACCGGGTGTATATACATATATACACATCCACACATATATGTGGAATTCAAAACATGACGATCTGCAAAAGAATGGCTGAAACAAAAGGTTCTTGTGGATAGCGTTTTTAGGTTCCGTTTCTGCACTGATTTTGCATGGCTGCTGAAAAATGAACACAAACCCAGGGAGAGACACCCACATTCTGTGGCCACAGCTAAAAGTTTTGAACAGGGAGCTAGGGCTTCCCCTAGCACCAGAGGCTGAAGAGCAATTCTGCATTCCTACCCGTTTGCAGGCGCTGCACTCCCCCCTCCCCACCCCATACCCCCCCACCCCTGGTCTGAAACCGCCCGTTCTTTGGGGGTGGGCAGTAAAACTGAGCCTGCCTCTTGCACTCCGGTCAAGTTCACCAGAGACAAATTTTTCTGTCTTTGAACTGCAAAACACCAAACCCTTTGCCCTCTGACCATCAGGGCATGCTGCTAATCAATTGGGTTACAACAGGACGGTGCTAAGCAGTGCGGGAGGAGGGACCCTGGGCAAGCCAACCCACACATCCGTCATGCTTTCAGAAGTAGGTGGAGTTTAAAGTTTCCCCCAACTTCCAAGTTCCCACTTGACAGGCAATATTTCTGAGCACTATCCAGCTCCACGTACCAGATGGTCCTCTGCCCATCTAAAGCCGGAGAGCGCCAAGACAAAGCGGCCAGCTCAGGGCGCTCGCCTCGCAGGGCGGCGCGGGGCTCAGCCTCACCCAGCTGTCAGCCGCGGTGCAGCGAGCGGAGAACGGAAACTAAACCTCTCCTTCCAGAAGTTTTTCCTGCTACCAGCGAGTCCAGCGGACTGGAGCACAAAGGCCTGGGAAAGTTTCCACCGAGTTATTTTTCCAAAGCGTCTCCTACCAACTGCCAATCCATCACCCGAAACCCACATGCCCAAGGCAGGGAAGTTGAGGCACAAGGAGTGTGACAGAGCTGCAACCTGAGCAGCCCCCACAGACAACCTGGGGAGGGGGGTAGTTTCAAGAGCTTCCCCTCCCCCCCCCCAGTGGGAATGCGTCCTCGGGCGGGGTTCCCGACCCCCTCGCTGATCACTCAGTGCCCAAGGGGAAGGGGACGGCCCGAGCCAGGGGCCAAGTGGGGGTGCGCCCGGGGCAGGGTGCGAACACCCTCCTCCCCGGAGGCGCGGGCAGGGGGGAGGGGGCGCGCGATGCGGGTGTCCGAGGCGGGCGGCCACTCACCCTCGCTGCCGTACTGCTTGCCATTGTTCGCGCCCATCCTGCCG
The DNA here is from genome assembly GCF_030445035.2 of Dasypus novemcinctus. Classification (NCBI taxonomy): domain Eukaryota; kingdom Metazoa; phylum Chordata; class Mammalia; order Cingulata; family Dasypodidae; genus Dasypus; species Dasypus novemcinctus. Next base: position 16,422,451 of record NC_080674.1, on the reverse strand, counting down.
CCGTCATGCCCGCCGGCCCCCGGGACACGCCATCGCTGGGGCGCCCGGGCCGCGCGCTGCGCCCGAGGAAAGCCCGGCCCGCGGGGCCGTCAGCCGCGCAGAGCCCGCGCCGCTGGGCCGAGCTGCGGGCGGGGGCGGCCCCCGCACCGCGGAGGGAGGGGGCGATCCGCCCGGTCCGCGCACCCCTGCCGGCTCGGGGCGGGGCCGGGGGACAGTCGCCGCGCTCAGAAGCCGCGCTCGGGCCGGCCGGGCGCTGCACCGCCCAGAGTCTGCGCCCCGGGGCCGCCCAGGGGCTCGCCGCGCCGCCACCGCCGGGTCCCCATCCGCCCCGCCGCGATCCCCCACCCCCGCCCCCTGCGGTGGCCGCGGAGCGCGCGGGCGCCCCCCGCGCTCGGCCGCCTCCTCCGCGCGCTCGCCCGGCTGCCCCTCGGGAAGGGCGCGGCGGCCACTTGTTGCGGGTGCCCGGAGCGCGCGGAGACTCGCGGCCCGGCGCGGCTCGCCCGCGGGCCGGACTTTTGTTCGCGCCAGGCGCCTCCTCCCGCCGCCCGGCGTCAATCACAGCTGGAGCCGCGGGAGGCGGCCGGCCCGGGCTGCGCGGCCTTTTAAAGCGGCAGCGCGCCTTTTCGGGGCCGCCCGCTCCGGCCCCGCCGCGGCGCGGGGGCTGCGGGCGGCGGGCGCAGCTGCGGGTGGGGGGCAGGAGCGCGTGGCTGCTTCTCTTTCCAGTGTTGTGCCTGTACTGGCGAGGCCCCCGGGTTGCAAGATGAGCTTCCTGGCGTCTGTCATCCTTGGGTTTGCCTGCTGCTGTGCCATGGGTTAGGTGTGTGGGCATTTAAAATAGACACGCGGCCGGGCCTGATGGTGCGGGACACCTTTCATCTATGTGTATATTCTCCTGTAGCTCCTCGCGTTGGGGGACTGAGGCGGGGCTGGAGGGGAGAACTTTTGCGGGAAAAGTAGCAGGGAGTCACCGCCGAGCCAAAGACAGCTGCCCTCCCGCCCCGGTGAAGGAGGTTTCCTGGCTCAGAACGTTAAAACAGCTTCCGAGCCAGGAAGTGTGCTTCACTCTAGGTTTTATGACTTTTTTTTCCCCTTGTGGTTGGTGTTATCTTTCGTTTTCATATACAACAAACTATTGGGGAGATACTTTTACGGCACTTCTTGAGCCTTAAAAGGGCCCTTTGGTGTTGCCTCAGTTAAATAGATAAAGGAAATTCTTAATGTTTCATTCCCTTTCCATGTAAATGCCCAGCAATTTCCACCATTGCGTCTTAATAAAGATCCTGGCTTTCACCGTGCAAATTTATTTGTAGGGAGGCAGGCACATGACACACTTTCTCCTTACAATTACGTTTTAGGTGCCTCAGATTAACTTACGTTTATGCAATGATATATATACATGTATGTAATAAAGTTTATAATGTATTTAAATGAATAGAGGAGCAGGGTTTTTTGTGATTAGGTATTTCTTAAGAGGCTTGCAATAACATGCAGAAATTACTAATATTTCACTTCTTATAAATTCTGTTGAGGTAATTTCCTTTAATTTGGTACAATTTTCTTTCTTAAAGAAAAGATAAACATGATGTTTCAAAATTTTAAAATCCAGATTTATTGTGCAAGAGACATCATGTATTGAAGGAAAAATCATAAACTGATATACTTTAAAGGGAGGGATTAGATAGTTTTGCATGGTACTTATAACATTTATTTAGTCCCAATTGAAAAAGATGAAGGACTGTACTTTAATTATTCATCTTTTCAGATCTACAATCCAGCACACTGCTGGGCCAATAATATGTGCTTCACAAACTTTGAGTTGAATTAAAAATCTGTGTTATGGAACCAAAATAAAAGAAATAGAAGTAAAAAAAATTTGGAAGAGTAAATGGACTTTCAGAGACTTGACCTGAAAGCATGAACCCAGTCTGGAAGTGAACTAGTATTGTTCCTGAATTTTGTCTAGATTCTTGACTATGCTGCAGAAATGAATTTCAAGAGGAGGTGGGGTGAGTTAGGCCAGTAATTTATTCAGATAAGGAGGGAAGAGAAATGGGAGAAAATAACAGATCGTGGGTCCCAGGTGGAGAGGAAGGGGCTGAAGGCTGAAAAGTGATAAAGCGATCTGATTTACAGACTACAATTTCCCATTATAGATTATAAATGCCCAGGTTTTACTTCCATGTTGATACATGCAGGGGGGAAAACGGTGAGAGTGGTAAGCAAAAGGCAGGAACAGGGGTCCAAAGGCGAGAGAACTCAGGCCTTGTGCCTGCTTTTTGAAGTATTAGTTATTCCGCTCCTTTGCTAATGGCAGGGGAGAGTTCCAGCTGTTGGCGGTTTTGATTGATTACCCCACCCATCAGCCCCTTGGGAGGGGCCAATGATAAAATCCTTGGAGAATATCCAGAGGCTTCTCCTGACTTCCAGAGGAAATCTGGGAGGCAGTCTTCCAGCAGCCATCTTGTGGTTACTGATGTCCATGTGGACTTCTTCCTAGGTTCCAGATGCATCTATTGATTTCCTTCTTACTAGCTGACTTTATTATCTGCATTTCTTTGACAAGAAGTGGGTTTCTGCTAAACTGGCCCGTGTAGAGATTTTCCATCACCACATAGGGAACTTCCCTGTATCTGATCATTCTGGAGGCTTGATTGAAGCATTCAGAGAAAGAAAGCTGTCAGTAACATTTGATGTAGACTTGCCAACTTGCTTTTTAAAAAGCTTTTATCATCCTTATGTTCTCTATCCCTCTTCTGAGGTCTGCAAATCAGGAAACTGACAGGAGAAGAAACTGAGGCTCAAAGAGTTTAATTATCTAGATTCACCCAGGTGTTAAGTGGCAGATGAACTCAGGTTTTCAGATCCTCCACTCCCCATTCCCTTGCCTCTCTTGACATGGCCATTATTCAATTTGGACTCACTTTCCTCCCTTTTCAGTCGGGTCACCTTATTAGGTCTTTGATAGTAAAGTGAAGCTAATGGTGAAAAAGTAATCAACTACACTCATCTTTTTTTTAAATTAGGCTTTTTTTTTAAATTTTCAAGGCACTATTGCCTGCCATAATGGGGGATAGATATCATCCCAGTTCACCAGTGTATTCCAAAATATTCCGGTGTAAAACAAAATAGAAAAAAAAACGATATTTAACATCCTTCTGCTAATGAAAGTTCATATGAATGCATGTTGGCATAGTTATTGTAAAAGTATGAGAAAAAAAATCATCCATAAACTACTATCTATAGATAGCACTTTATCCATTGCTATTAAAAAGTATTCTCATTTGTATGCAACCGTGAGCTTCCACTGGGAGCTGTCAATTATGGTAGTCTGCTCCCTGGCCAATTGAGGGTTCAAAATCACCCTGCCTTAATTGAACAGCCCACATCTTTTCCAGACATGGGCATTGGTCCAGAAATAGTTGATTACTCAAGCAGGGCCAATCGGAGTCCTTCCCTGAACTTTTCCCTGGACATAGTAGGTAAAACTCTCATAGCTGATTTGTGGCATATTCCTCACTCTGAATAAAGCCTGCAGAAGGGGAAAAAACAACCCCAATATGCAGAGTAAAGCAGAGATTAGGAATAGGAGAGTAAGACATTTGTAGAGTTTTTCAAGTTCCAGCTCCACCAGACTCCTTTCCATGTGGGGCAATAAATGCTCTTTGATTCAAACAAATGATTTTGATTTTCAGTCACATGAGTCCTCAATAATCATGAAATGCCTCCAACTTAGATATTCTAAATGTTTATTCAAATAATACTACATAAAAAGAAATAATTTTACTTTCATTTCTTGGAAAATACAGTAGAAGACCTTTTCCCTTAGCCTCCCATTAAACACAACTAAAACACTGGGCTTTATATGTAAAATAAACATAAGAAGATTCTTGTAGGTGAAGAGAGAAAGGTAGTCCAGTTAGGGAGTTCAGCACTCAGGGAAGCACATGGTCTTTGTCTTTATGGGTTTTTTTGTTTTTTGTCTCATACATCCCAGACTTGGAGCTGAATAAGCTGGCCACCTTGAAACACCAACAAGAGCAGACCAAAAAAAAGTCAGAAAAAAGCCTCCTCTCTCTAACCAAAGGAAAGGAAAGGGGCAGCCTAGCAAGACAGAAAACATTTAGACAATTACCCATCTACTCCTGCCAAACACTACAAAGAACACTGCTGCCCCATCTAAACCCACACCAGAAAGACTGAGTGGGGATCCTAGACTTCCACTCGTGCAAAGCCCTAAAGAGCCTACCCTGCACAGGGGTTGTGTTGGAGAAGGCTGAGGAGGGAGCTGGAACTTTCAACCTGTATCGCCAATAAGGAGCCTCGCCACACCCACAGTGTTAATGGAAACTATGTGGGAAGCCTGGACTTCCACCTCCACCTGTCAGTATAGAAGTGCCTTTGCCTTCCTTTCCTCCGCTCTTCCAGACAACAAGTAGAGAGTCAGGATTTTCATCTTCATCCAGCCAGCCATAAAGAAGCCACCCCCACCAAGTGTCAATAGAGACCATATGGGAACTAGAACTCCCACCCCCTCCCAGCTGTAAGGAGGAACCCTCTCCTACCATTGAGTGTCAGTGGAGGCCAAGTAGGGGAGCTAAACTTCTATCTCTACCTGATTATAGCAAGGTGACACCCCTCCTTCCTTTGCTGGAGGGTTGTCAGAAAAGTCCAGTTAAAATGGAGAGTTTAAATCAGGTCCATAGCCTGATACTATAATACAAAAATGTCCAGGTTTCAATTTAAAAAACTACTCGTCATATCAAGAACAAGAAAGATTTCAAACTGGATTTTCTTTTTTAAAAAAAGAACATTAAAACATGCCAACACCAAAATGACACAGATGTTGGAATTATCTCACAAAAATGTAAAGCAGCATGGTTTTTAAAATACTTCAAAAAACAAATACAAACACACTTGTAAGAATAGAATATTGCCTCAGCAAAGAAATAGAAAATATGAAGAGCCAAATAGAAATTTTAGAACTGAAAAATACAATAACTGAAATGAAAAGCTTGTGATGCACTGAACAGCAAAAGAGAGGAGACAGGAAGAAATCCGTGAATTGGAAGATGGAACAGTCAGTTTTACCTGATCTGAAAAACAAGAGGGAGAGACTGAGAAAAAAAAAAAAACGGATAGAGCCTCAAGGATCTACGAGACTGTAATAAAAGTTCTAACATTTGTGTCATCAAAGTCCCAGAAGGAGAGGAGAAAGAGGGTGGAGCTGAAAAAATGCTTGAAGAAATAATGACTGAAAACTTCCCAAATTCTTCAAAAATTAAAATGGAGAACAGACTGGTGGATGCCCTGGATTAAGGAAGGTATGGGATTCTGGTTATAAAAAAAGCAACATGTGGGATCCCTGTGATGATGGAAATATTCTAGATCTTGACTATATCAATGTCAATAACTTGGTTGTAATCATGTAATACAGTTTTGCAATATGTTATCATTGGGAGAAATTTAGCAAAGGATACATGGGATCTCTATTATTTCTTACAAACACATATGAATCTACAAGTATCACAAAATGAAAGTTTAACTTAAAAACCAATTTCTCACCACAAGAAATACCTCTGCATATTCTTTCCGAGCTATCACTTACAATACCTCTCACTTCCTCTTCATCTGCACACATTCACATGGGATAGGATACCTGACGTCTAACTGTTTTATCTAACTGATGTCCAACTGTTAATCAGATTTCCATCTGGGTCTATTCAACACTGAGTGATTTAGAGTCAGGAAGCAGCCTTAAATAATGGTGCAGACCCCAAACCTTGAGCCTTGAGTTATCCAAATTAGCAGAAGAAACTGGCCCATTTCTAAATAACACCTATTGACTTTGTCCCCTGCCAACCTGATGCAAAAAGAAAAAAACTCAAGGTGAAAAAATATAAGTTTTAATTCTTTTTCACATTTACGTTTCTATTTTTTCCAGTGGCTAACTTAATGGCCCTTCAGCTGCTCTAATAAATATGTCAACACTCTGAGTAGTAAGAATGCTCCTTTCCAGTAGTTTTTTTTTTTAAATATTGTATTCAAAAGCCAATTTGATTTATGACATATTAAGACCCCATTTTCTCTGGGGGGAGAGCCACCATGGTTCAGGTTAATCCCCTGCACTTGGCGCTGCTGATGGACAGGCTGTCAGAGTGGCATGAATGGGCCTTAATCCTCAGAAGCCAATCAGTGCTAGCTGCTAGGCCTGTGAAGGAGCACATCATTAACCACCAGCTTCCTTGGGAATACTGTAGACAAAATAAACTCTCCCTTGAAGCCCATTTTAGGAAACATTCAAAGCTAGAATCCCTGCTTTAAAACAAAATACTTCAAATGATCATAAGAGTATTAGTTTCCAGAAGGAAAAATGAGCCAAACTGCTGTATGATGTGAGTCCCACTTTTAGTTTATTCATGTTTATTTTAACTTTCCCCCCTTTGTCTTTTTTTCATTTTTTTAAAGATTTATTATTTATTTATTTCTCTCCCCTTCCCCGCCCCTCCCACCCCAGTTGGCTGCTCTCTGTGTCCATTCGCTGTGTGTTCTTCTGTGTTCACTTGTATTCTTGTCAGCAGCACCAGGACTAAAGAGACCCACAGGTTCTGTGGTCATGGCAGATGGGGTTCACTGCCATGTCAGTTGCCTCTTCTTTGGAGCTGGTGTTTCTGCGTGATGGAGCTGGACTCAGATGGGATCTCTTTTCACAAGCTGTTCATGCTACTTTACTGGAATTGTATTTGGTGCTGGGGTTTAAGATATATCTAGGGGATTTGAATCTCTGGACTGACAATATGATAGCCAGGCCCTGAGCCTCAACAGACTTCAGCTCCTACACTCTGATTTAGTGGACTTACCCCACTCAGCTAACATGGAGTTGAAGAATGTCAACCACCACACCATGGAGCCAAGAGTGCCTACAACTGAAAGCAGGAGGACTGCATCCAGCATCCATGTGGAATCTAAGCCCCCTCTTGACATAGATGTGGAATGGACACAACCAAGCCAAGGTCCACAGGAAGGAGGAATACAGTAAGAATTAGAGTGGACTTAATGATATTCTATTCATGAACTATTGTGGTTAATAATCGAGAAAATGTGGCATTGGTGTGGAAAAAGTGGCCATGGTGGCTGCTGGGGGCAGGGAATGGGAGGAAGAGATGAGATGTGGAGGCATTTTCGGGACTTGGAGTTGTCCTGAGTGGTGCTGCAGGGACAAATGCCGGACATTCTATGTCCTCCCATGGCCCACTGGATGGAACGTGGGAGAGTGTGGGCTATGGTGTGGACCATAGGCCATGGGGTGCAGCGATGCCCAGAGATGTACTCACCAGATGCAATGGATGTGTCATGATGATGGCGGAGAGTGTTACTGTGGGGGGAGTGGTGAGGTGGGGGAGGTGGGGGTGAATGGGGACCTCATATTTTTTGAATGTAATATTTTTTTAAAAAATGAATAAATTGAGTAGAATTTGAAAAAAAAGAAAAGAATCTGTGTCTCTTTTTGTTCCGTCATCTTGCTGCATCAGCTCTCCGTGTGTGCGGTGCCACTCCTGGGCAGACTGCACTTTTTTCGCACAGGGTTGCTCCCCTTACAGGGCACACGCCTTGCATGTGGGGCTCTCCTACACGGGGACACCCCTGCATGGCATGGCACTCCTTGCACACATCAGCACTGCGCATGGGCCAGCACACCATATGGGTCAGGAGGCCCTGGGTTTGAACCCTGGACCTCCCATGTGGTAGGCGGAGACTCTATCCATTGAGCTAAATTCGCTTCCTACCCCCACCCCCCTTAGAAGAACACCAGGTTGCCTTAAAAAATTTATACTGCCTACTTATCTTTAGTTATTTTCATTTTTTAGCATATGATTAGATTTGCCCATTTTTTCCTGTAATTATAGCATAAACTGGCAACTCAGTTCTAGAATAATGTTTAAATGTATGCATTATCTTTAAAACGAAATGTAGTTTGTTAATCAATACATATTAATTATCAAAATATAAATTTGGGTTCTTGGCAAAACATATGTTAGTATCAGATAGAACATGAGAATGTAAATTATCCCCCCCACCCTGAGCATTGAGTATATTATTAATTGATCTATAGAGTTAGAAGAAAAGGAGAAAAAAAAAGAAAAAGGACATGGACTCACTTTATTTTATTATTGCCTCTGTTCTATTTGGAATTTTTAAATATTTTGTATGTCATATTTGGTGCTTTTGACTTTATGGGGAAGGGCTTCTAGCTTTAGTTTATGGAAGAGGATACTGAACCTCAGAAATGTCAAGTAACTTCTAAAATGATGCACAGCAAGATTGAAACAAAATTTCTCTTTGTAAATCCTCTGATATTTCACACTACTTGAAATCAGTATCATGTCATACATGCTTCCTTTGTTTTCATAGTGGACCAAATCCAACTTTTAGAAATGTTTGGTTTTTTTTTTTTTGCTTAAAGATTTATTTATTTATTTATTTATTTATTTATTTATTTCTCTCCCTCCCCCGCCTTGTCTGTTCTCTGTGTCTATTTGCTGCATCTTCTTTGTCTGCTTCTGTTGTTGTCAGCGGCACGGAAATTTGTGTTTCTTTTTGTTGCGTCATCTTTTTGTGTCAGTTCTCCGTGTGTGCGCCACCATTCCTGGGAAGGCTGCACTTTCTTTCACACTGGGCAGCTCTCCTTATGAGGTGCACTCCTTGCTCGTGGGACTCCCCCACGCGGGGACACCCCTGCGTGGCATAGCACTCCTTGCGCGCATCAGCACTGCGCATGGGCCAGCTCCACACGGGTCAGGGAGGCCCGGGGTTTGAACTGCGGACCTCCCATGTGGTAGATGGATGCCCTAACCACTGGACCAAGTCCGCCTCCTAGGGACGTTTTTAATTTCAGAGAGTAAATGCAACTTCTTTAGGCATTTGTGAAACTAATTTAGATTTTTAAACAAATATTCCTTCTATTACATATCATGAAACTTTGTATTTGACCAAATTTCATCATAGCCACAAATAAGTGACTTTAGATATTTGAATAAAGTAAATAGATAATAGAATAGGCACTTTCTATAGAAAGCTTGATTTCTCATCTCCTCACAAAAGTTCACTTCACAGCTCTGTGAAAACGAAGCAGTACTTTTCTCTAATTGAAGATCTTACAATAGTCACACACTCTGACAAACAGTTGAGTTGTATCTACCTTAAACACTTAATTCCACATTTCTTTGTCACTGGCCCTTTATGAGGCAACTATCTGGGATCATGGAGTAAGTCACCCAAGACCTCACAATTAGCCCAAACCAGCATCACACAGTTCATTTATTTATCTCAGAGTATGGTAGCATTTGTTCAGAATCTTAACATACTTTACTTGGTTTTTAGAACAACAGAAAATTAGAGCAATACATTAGGAAGAGGATTGCTCTAGGTCTTTGAGAAGCTGCAAAAAGTTACAGCTTGTTGCCTAATACGGAGGGAGAAAATTTTTTTAAAAAGTCTAAAAGATACAAAAACAGAATAAGATAAAACAGAAACAAGAAACAAACAAAAAACCCAAGGAAACATAACCATGGGGTATTTACTTAGTTGAATTAATGTTAGCTCTCGCAATGTATAATCCCCTCAAATTTAGTGACCTGGCTTAATACAATAGAAATCTATTTCCTGCTCTTAAAAGACTCCAAGTGCCTATAATTAGTCAATTGGAGGTTATCTCCATAAGGTGATTCAGGGAACCAGGCTTTTTCCACCTTGTAGACTTACCAACCATGCCGTCACTCACACAAAGCTGGCAGAAGACCCAAAGAGCAAGCGGAAAGTCATACTATGTTACCTGGTCTTGCATTCCACTATATTGTTTTTTTTTTAAGATTTATTTTTTACTTATTTCTCTCCCCTTCCCCCGCCCCCCAGTTGTCTGCTCTCTGTGTCCATTCGCTGTGTTGTGTGTTCTTCTGTGTCCACTTGTATTCTTGTCAGCAGCACCAGAAATCTGTGCCTCTTTTTGTTGCATCACCTTGCTGCATCAGTTCTCCGTGTGTGCAGCACCACTCCTGGGAAGGCTCCACTTTTTTTGCACGTGGCAGCTCTCCTTATGGGGCGCACTTCTTGCATGTGGGGGTCCCCTACGCAAGGGACACCCCTGTATGGCAGGGAACTCCTTGCACGCATCAGCACTGAGCATGGGCCAGCTTCACCACACGGGTCAAGAGGCCCTGGGTTTGAACCCTGGACCTACCATGTGGTAGGTGGACACCCTATCAGTTGAGTCACATCTGCTTCCCACATTCCACTGTTGAGAACAAGTTAGACTGGCCATGTCTGGTTTTAAGGGAGCCTGGGAAACATGTCTCTGGCTAACTTTCTGCCTCAAAACAATGACCACCTTGTAGGAGGGTGAGCACTTATATTGGTGGAGACATATGAAGCTTAACCTTTGTTCAGAGACTCTGAAGATATTACTTTATTTTTAAGCGATTAATGCACATAACTTATGTGTCAGACACTGTTGGGTGACAGATACCACAAACATTTTCCCTTTCTTTCTTCTACCTTGTAGGTCAGAAAAGCTTTCCTGGTTACCCATGTGACAAAGCCCTGGCCAGTGAAATGTAGAAATGTGAACAAAACTCACCAGGGATGCCTGGGATGGATTTTGGCATTGAAATTAAGTTTAGAGATAGCTCTACCACTGTTCCTTTTCTTTTCTTCCTATCCTCAATGTCGTTGCTGCTTTAAACTGTGGTGACCATCTTGTCAGCTTGCAGGAAAGGCCAGGGAATTGTAATGTTGGCAGCCTAGAGCCCTGAACTGAGCTGCTGAAATAACGCCAGCACCCCCCTACCTCCAGGCTCCTTACGAGGGAAGAAGAAAAACTATTTTTAAGCAACTGTCATCTGGCTTTTCTGTTATTTAAAGTTCACCACACACCTAAGAGAAACATATCGTGTTCAGTTATCTTCCCTTTAAGAGGGAAGAAAAAATTAACAGTATATTATAATATTTCCATTCATAAAGGCTAAATTATTTTTACATATGTTGATGCTTAAATAGGAAATCTTAAATTATGTACAGAATGCATCTACACAAAATAGCCAATTCACAATTTTACTGGCCCCTTAAAATGCCACTCTACTCACTTTCCGTCATATTCAAATGTATTTATACCATTGTACTACACTTATACCATTGTATATATGACTACTACACTTTATTCAACATGAAGAAACAGTATTTTCAATGTCTTTATCAAGACTCAGTCTGTAGATTAAGTCAAAATCTCAAGTCACATAGGAAAGATGTAAAATAATGTAAGGTATATAACAGCACATTTTCTTCTTACCCAGGATGATATAAAACTTTCCTGGAATTCAGTGTGACTTTCTTCAATTAAAAATAATTTTAGAAAGTTCACAATTGGTTTTAAGTGGAAGTGTGTGAATTTGCTTACTTCCAAAAATGAATTAATTCACTGATATAAAATGTTGCTACATATGTGTCACCTTGCTCTGAAGAACTCAAAGGACTTTACAGTATGTGGCCAACTACTTCCATTTCCAGCTGTTAGTGGGCTCCTGGGACATGATTGTGACTTCATACTTATGCTTTCAAGTAATGAAAACTGGAAGAAAAGTTCTTATAACTGGTAACTGCAGCTCAGCTGTACAAAGCTTGAGGACAAGTCCAGCACACACATCATAGTGCATTCATCAATTCAACAGGGCGCTAAACCCTGGAGATACAGTAGTGAATAAGATTAACATACTCCCTGCTTTTATGGAATTTGTATCATCATGGGTCGAGACAGATTATAACCAGGATCGTGTAAAAATAAATACTTTCCAAAAGTAAACATGTGATGAAAAAAAGTAAAGGAAAATAATTCTCTACAGGAGATGATTTTTGTGGCAATAGCTAGTTTGTCTGGATGATGGAGATTGTGCCTTAGTGCACGTGAAGTTTGTGCTGAGCTTGAACAATGAAAAGGATGTAACCAAGTGAAGATTTTTGGGGTAGATTAATCCAAGCAGGGGGATCAGTGAATATGAAGACTTACTAAGCCTGGCATATTCTAAGGCCAGAAAGAGGACCAGTGTATCAGTCAGCTATTGCTATAATAACATCACATAACAAATAATCCCCAATCTCAAGTGGCTTACAAAAACAAGCATTTTTATTTTTGTTTGCCTTTCTCATAGGTATGCAGCTCATTTTGGGGTTATTTGAATTCAGGCTTATGAGCAAGAAGGACTTGGGGCCAGAATTTAGGTCAGATTCAGGTTTCCCCTAGGAGCCTTGGCTGAAGGAGCTGGTGACCTAGAGTTTGCGCTTCTCAGTTAAAGCACTGAAAGAGGCCAAGGCAAACCACGAACACATATTTGAAGGCTTTCACATGCATCCATCTGCTAATATGCCACTGACAAAAGAAAGTCACATAGCCAAGGCCAACTTCAATTGGGAGTGGGGAGAAGGATGAGGTATGTTCTGTCCACTTTTACACATTCAAGGTCACGTGACAGAGGGAGGGCATGAAGAATTAAGAAAAATATTCCAATATATTGCAGCCAGCATGGACAAGATGTGGTAAATAAATGGAAGCTTTACAGGTTTGTAGGAGAAGTAGAAAAGCCAGGTTAGGTAGATTTTGTGAGCAAGATAATCATTTGGATTTTATCTAAATTATAATGCAAATCTAGAAGATTTTAAGGAATGAAATGATTTGATTTGATTGATATTCAAAAACAATCAGCTGGCTTTGTGTAGAGAACTGGCAGACCCTTAGAAGCCCGAAAACCTGGTAAAAGGTCTCTGCCTTAGAATACGAGAAAGAAATCATGACTACAATTAGCACAATAGTAGCAATAAAGTAGATAAAGCTGGTCAATTCAAAGTGTATTTTGGAGATGGATTCAACAAAACTCATCTGATTGTGTGTTTTATAAGCAAAAGAGAAAAATCAAAGATGAAGTCTAGTCTTTTGCTTGAGCAACAGGGATGGAGAAAGTTTGGGGGAGATGGTGGAGAAGCACTTTAGGGATGGTTGGCTGGAGGTGATTTTGGTGTCTAATTCTCTCTTGGACATGTTAAATTTGAGAGAGCAATTAGACACATAAGTTGAGATGTTAAATGGACAGTTGAGTTAATGAATCAGGTATCAGAGGAGAGGCTATCACTGGGTATACTGATTTGGGAGTTTTTAGCATATGAAAATATTTCATAACATGGGCCCAGATGAGAGTAACTAGAAGGAAAATGTAGGTCTTGAAGAGAGTCAAAGATGAACCCCTAAGTTATGTCAACCTGAAGCCATGTCTCACTGGAGAAGTAACAGGCAGAAGAGATTGAGAAGGAATTGGTGAAAAGGTAGCATGAAAATACAGGAGATTGTGGTGTTAGGAAAGCTAAGAGGAAAATGTTTCAGGGAAGAGAAGTGGTGCACTGTGGCAAAAGCTATTCAAATTCAATGAGCAGTTGATTGGATTTGGCAGGAGGCACTCACTGTGAGCTGCTGGGGACCAAGTTAAGTCATTATTTAGGATAGTGAGAAAAAAGGCTGGAGTGTGTTAAGGAGAAACAGGAGATATTAAAGCTGTCTCTTAGAACAAGTTTTGCTGGGATGGGGAATAGAGGAATGGGGCCATCACTAGAGAGACATGGTCAAAAGAAGATCACCAGTGGCATCCGTCAAACCTTGTGGATCTCTTCTCCCACCCTCCAGAAGTCCTCCAGGTCTGAAACCCACATCATCAGACAATAATGCCCACTACCTCCCCACCCTTGGTGGCCATTTGCAGGCCCCAGAGGTCACTCCTTCTGGTGTCTTGAAGATTTTAGTGCCTGGTCAGTTGTCTACTTTTCAGACTTATTGTTAACATGTTCAGTTATGTCAATATGCAAGTAGATGAGCCCTCTAACCCACTCACCTCTTAACTGCTTAATCTCCTCTACCAAGTGAGTATGTTTCTCACCCCACGTCAACCATTCATGCCCATCAACATCCCCAAGACCTTGTCATTGTCTATCACTTCATCCCACTGTAGCCTCAATTTCAAGATCACATTTCCAATAACTGCATCCTGTCTTTCTAGTTCACTTCCTCTGTTACCAAGATACAAATGGATTTTCCCAACATCATACCACTGAAATGGCTCTTATAATCATACCACTGAAATGGCTCTTATAATGCACCCCTCCCCAATTCTGGGTGGACCCATAGTCCAGTGATCTGACCAACTTTACGCTTTCCTTCACTGACCTTATATCCTTTCTTCCTCCTTACAAAGAGTAGTTTCTATCATCCATCATTAAAATCATTTTCAGCTTCTGTATCCCACTTCTGTATCATCGCATTTAACTGACAAAATCCCATCCTAGAAAATCAAATCTCTTTCTTTTTAAAGGCTGTACCTACTTCAGCTGAATGTGGCTGGGAAAATGCACACAACCATGTTGATCATGTCCACTAACCTGACACAGGCAATTTGAGTTGCCAAGCCTGACAGCATCTTCTATAACCTGGGTCATCTGGAGCTACACTCTTCCTTTGTACCTTTTCTGGACTTCTCCAAATGTAACCACTGCTTATTCTTAACCTCTGTGTGCTAGCCCTAATTCTATGTAACTACACTCCTGATTTGTCTTGTCCTTCTGTTGCCTAAGTTACTCTCTTCCTTCTTACTCTGAGATAACTCTGGTTATGCCGAGGGATAGAAGGTATGTAAGCAATATATATGCTTAAGGACAAACAATCAAATTGGATGGTGGTTGTGTTGATTTGATCACTGATTACATCTTCCCATTGACCTGCAAACTCCAAGGACCGAATTACCTCATGGATCTTCATTACACCTGCAAGTTTGAAAGAGTAAAGAAATTTCTCAGAAACCCCTTAAATTTGTAAAGGGTTTTGGGTTCCATAGAGCTGGAAGTCGCTGCCTCCATATTCCAGTGCTCCAGGAATTTATTCTTGGGCTCTTGGCTTGAATGTCCTGCCCAGTCACTTATGCATTCCTGGGCTTATCCATGTCAATTACTAAATCAGTTATTTAGCATGTATGTGATAATTTACCAAGCCCATTACTGAACCTCGTAGTTTAATTGATTGTATTTGTCCCCTCTACAGAAGCTCCCAAGCTTTGGCAGTTTGCCTACAGGAATTCTTTAGTTAAGTACTTTTATAGCATATACAAGGCAAGTTTGATTGAAAATCTCTTAATATCTTCAAATACCCTCAAGACCTGAAGACTGAGTGTAGCCAGGCGCTATTTTCGAACTGTAAAAACATTCCCATTTTCACATCAGTTCTGTTCCCACCCATCCCACCAACATTTGTTGCTATTTTCTCATATATGATACACTAAACATTTGCTTTCTGTAAACAAAATTTTAAAGCTCCAATAAATGTTTCTCTGTAGCCTGGCTCCAATGTAGCAGTAGGCTTCCAGTTCAGCAAGACTATAAAATAAAGAGTAAGTCTGGTGAACTAAAAAATTTGTTAAAAGGAGATACCACTTGCATTTTCTTCAGGGAATAGGTATTTCTAGCTTTACAGAAACACTATTTTCTATGACACAAAGAGATTTTGCTTTATGCCCTCCTATTTTTGCTCATGAACCTGTAACCTGAAGAACAAGAATAAAGCAGGTCAGAAGGACTTGAAGGGTGTTCCAGGTTGAATCATGTCCCCCAGAAGATATGCTGAACTCCTATAGAGTCTTTGCAGATGTGATCAAGACAAGATGAGGTCAAACTGAATTAGGGTGGGCCCTAATTAGATATGACTGGGGTCCCTATAAGAAGAAAAGAGACAGAAACTCAGAGGAAAAAAAGGCCATGAGAAGGTGGAGGCAGAGATTGGAGTGAGGCTGACCCAGGCTATGGAAGGCCGGGGGCAACCAGAAGCTGGAAGAGGCAAAGAAGGACCAGCCTAGAACCTGCAAAGGCAGCCTGACCCTGCCATCATCTTGATTTCAAACTTGTAGTTTCCAGAACTCTAGAACAAAGTCCCCTTGTTTTAAGCCACCCAGTTCATGGTATTTCATTATGGCAGACCTAGGAAACAGAGGGGGTAAAGAATTGGTGCTATTAGGAAAGAAGCACTTCTATGGGTTCTATTTTTCTCTATTAATACTGTTTAGATTAGTAAACATTGTCGATCACAACCAAAGAGCAACTCTCTCTTTTCCCTTGGCCTCACTCCTACCTGCTAATACACATTGTAGCAGTTTGATATGGTTAAGAATTCCAAAAATAGATATTGGATTATGTTTGTAATCTGGTCCATACCTGGGCATGATCAGGTTACGATGAGGACTTTTGACTGGGCCACATCATTAGAGTGTTGAGTCCCAACCCCTTTAGTGGGTGGGGACTCACAGATAGAAGTTACAGCAAAGGACAGAATTGAGGTTGAGGGTTTTTGATGTTGGAGTTTGACGCTGAAGCCTTAAGCTGGAGCCCCAGGAAGTAAGCTCACAGCAGAAAGAGAAGCAAGCCCCAGGATGAAGCAAGCTCTGGGAAGAGAGGAACCCTGAACCCAGAGAGAGGCAAGACCCTGGAAAAGAGGAATGCTGGAAGCCTGAACCCTCACAGATGTCGGCAGTCATCTTGCTCCAACATGTGAAAATAGACTTTGGTGAGAGAAGTAACTTATGCTTTACGGGCTTGTATCTGTAAGCCCCTACCCCGAATAAATACCCTTTATAAAAACCAATCAATTTGTGGTATTTCGCATCAGCACCCCTTTGGCTGACTAATACACATACGAACTCACAAATTTTTTATTGTTGAAGAATTTCTACTTATCTTTAAAGGAACGACTCCATTACTTTCTACCTCCCTCTCCCACCCAATTACTTACTTCTCTTCTCACATTATATTTACTACATATTACTACTTATCATTTTACTTCATTGTTGACAGATATTTATTCTATGCACTGAGATTCTCAAGGGCAAAGACCAGGTTTTTTCTTTGATATTCAGTGCATTATATTCAAAATACAATAAATGATGAATAAGCTGGCAACAGACTGAGTAAAGGAAGTAGATTTTGTTCCCTAATGAAGAGTAAAAGAAATTGAATTGATTAAGGAGAAAATAGGAATCAAGATATAATGGATAGCTAAAGCAATTTGATTTGAGGCAAAGGGAAAATACTATATTAATTCTTTCCTACTAAGGTATTTTTGTGTTCCCCTGAATGTAAAGAGACTCAGTTGCCAAAATGCAAAACATCAACATTATAACTTCTTTCTGGGAAGATCCTATCTCATAAGGGTCTTGATTTTCACCCAGACAAGTGGAAGAAACTGTGATACAAGCCGAGAGGACTTAGGTGGAGTCATTTCTCTTTGTTCTCGGGAAGTAAAGCCATCACTGGGATCCACAATGGCACTGTCAGCGTTAAAAGGGAGGAAAAGGAAGGGGTAAGGTGGAACTGAAGCAGTTTCTCCATGGTAGAACAGCCATGCGGTAGTCCTTGAGGAAGGGGGGTTACCACCATCCCAGAGGGCAGGAGTGGACTAGTGCTGAAAGTCCAGATGACGACCTGGCCACCGACACACACTGGCTTTTAGCATTGGCTTTCAACAATAGATGAGAAGTGAAACCTGTCTGTTTTAGTTAGATAAATGCTGCTGGGAGCAATCTACCAGAAATGGGGTGAGTTTTATAATGGGAATTATAAAAGCTTACAGTTCTGAAGCAGTGAAAGTGTCCACATCACGGCATCATCTAAAGATGCTTTCTCTCTTAGCTCAGTTGCGGGTGATTAGGCACATGGCAGGGCATAATGGTGGCTCTGCCAGTCTCTGCCTTCTCCTCCAGGCTTACTTGCTCCTTGAGCTCAGCTGTGGGTATCAGGCACATGGCTCACCTCTCCGTTCTCCTCCAGGCCTCATCTTTTTCAGCTTCTCAGGGGCCTCTTTCTGTGCCTCTGTGCTGTGCTGACTCCAGCCTCTGGCCTTCCATGATCTCTCTCTCAGCCTCTCAGGGACTTTCTGTCTCTGCTGTTTCTTTCTGTCTTTGGCATTTTAGTCTGTTTATAAAGGACTCCAGTAAAAGAGTTAAGACCTACCCTGTGTCTCGCAATCTAATCAAAGGCCCTTAACTGAAGCAATCTAACAAAATTTTACATCTATAATGGGTGTACATGCACAGGAATGGGTTTGCTTTAAGAACGGGATTTTTCAGGGTTTACGAGAGACTCATACTAACACAAGAAGAATTAGAGCCACTCATAGGAAATAGCTGGAGAACAGCTTAAAGATGTTTGGACCGTGCCCCACCAGGAGGGATATAAGTTCTCTAAGGTTCAAGGGGGAAAGAGATAAAAGACTGGATAGAAGCACTTTTTTCCCAAAGGGGGCTCTACAGTACATGATCCAGGAAGGCATGCCATGAATAAGGCTTCCTGGGTCAAGCAAGCACAGCAAAAACTGCACAGAGCTGCCTTTGCAGCTCTGTAGTCAGTTTGAATCGATCTAAATAGTTTCTCACTCTCAGGGGATAACTTATGAAAATAAACATGGTATCTAATCCTAATTTAACTATTGATTCTCCAGCTGAACAAGGAAGATGTACCTTACTTGGACCCTAGGTTTTTCCCCCAATTGGCCCAGGTCATCTTCTGTTTTCTCTGAAATGGCTTTCTTGAGTCCCTAGGAGACAGCTAGCTCCTAGCCCATGGAAGGAAATTCCCTTCTGAACCCACTGACTCAGACTATCCATTTTGGTTTGAATTGAATCCCCAAAAAAGACATGCTCAAGCCTTAACCCCTGATCCTGTGAATGTGACCTTATTTGGAAATAAGATCTTTGATGATCGTATTAGTTAAAATGAGGCCAAACCAGATTAGGGTGTGGCCTAATCCAATATAAGTAAAGGAGAGCTGGATACAGACTCAAAGAGAGTAATAGAGGAGACCACCACAGGAAGATGGTGACAAGAGGGAAGGCCATGCGGAGATGGAGGCAAAGAAGCATCTACGAGCCCAGGAATGGCTAGAATTGCAAGTCAATGGAACTGAAAAAAGCAAGGAAGGATTCTGTCCTGCAAGCTTCAGGTGGAGCATGGCCTTGCTGAGATCTTGATTTCAGACTCCCATCCTGTAGAACTATAAGACAATAAATTTTTAAGACAATAAATTATTAAGCCATTTTAAGCCACCATAGTTTGTGGTACTTTTTTTTTTTTTTTTTGTCTTTATTTCGTTTTTATTTTTATTTTTTTTTATTGACTTTGTAATAATATTACATTAAAAATATATATGTGAGGTCCCATTCAACCCCACCCCCCCACCCCCCCTCTCCCCCCCCAACAACACTCGTTCCCATCATCATGACACATCCATTGGATTTGGTAAGTACATCTTTGGGCACCTCTGCACCTCATGGTCAATGGTCCACATCATGGCCCATACTCTCCTCTATTCCATCCAGTGGGCCCTGTGAGGATCCACCATGTCCGGTGATCACCCCCGAGGCGCCATCCAGGGCAGCTCCACGTCCCAAATACGCCCCCACCTCTCATCTCTTCCTGCCCTTCCCCATACCCATCGTCCACCATGTCCACTTTTGTGGTACTTTGTTACAGTAGCCATAGCTAACTAAGACACTAGTTTAATAATCCTAAAGTGACTGCATGATCAGTAGCTGCAACTTATCTTGCTTCTTGTCTCAGCAAACTCCACTCAAGCATTTCCTAAAATGAATCCCATGGGATATTAGCAGGTGCTTGAGTGGACAAAAGTTGTCTCAGTGATACAACATTCTGGGGTACTTATTGGGTTATATAGACATCAGCTTTGCAGAATTTCTCAGCTCCTTTAATGTGCTCTGTCATTTCCCAAATGCCATAAGGACCCCTTTCTCTCCCTCTGCCACTGACATTTTCCCCTCCCCCTCCCGCCTGCCCTCCTTTTTTTTTTTTTTTTTGCTGTCTGTGTCCATTCACTGTCTGGTCCTCTTTTTCTATTTCTCTTTTTGTCTTCTCTTCTCATTTTTCTTCTCTGGGATTCACCAGGATTCGATCCTAGTGACCTCTGATGTGGAGAGAGGTTCACTGTCACTTGTGCCACCTCAGTTCTTGGTTTCTGTTATGCCTCGCCTTGACTCTGCCCTTCGTCTCCTTTCATTGCATCATCATCTTGCTGCATGGTTCATTTACACAGACACTGGTTTGCCACATGGGCTCTCGGCTCGCCGCTCAAGCACTGGCTCACCATGCAGGCGCACTTTTTACTGAGAGGCCCCAGGGATCAAACCTGGGTCCTCCCATATGGTAGGGGGAAGTCCAATTATTTAAGCAACATGCACTTCCCTGCCACTGACTTTTATTTGTTCCCACCAAGCAGCAACTAACTTAAATAGTAAAACGGCCATCTCTCAAATGGCAGCTATAAAACGGTCCCAAAGTTCTCGCTTACTCAGTTCATCAGAAATCTGCTTAAGAGCATCCACCAAGATGGAAACTCACCCACCACTAGCAAATGCAGGGGCAGAGCCCAGCCGCTACTGCTGGGAATGCAGGTTATAAGAAATAGAAAGTGGTTTTAATATAGTTAAGTTTTGGGGGAGAATGTTTTCAGGGCTACTGCTCATCTTTTCCCATTTGTAAGCCAGCAGCTTAATTTTTCCCCAGAGGCAGTACATTTTTTTCTGTAAAACATCAGAAGGCTGCCAAGCCTTATGGACATTTAAAACCAAAGTTCTCGGAAATCCAGTTGTTCTTGGACCCCTGGCTTGTTCGGTATCCATCAAGCTAAGAATCCAGAAGACTTGCTTGGTTTTCTTGGTCAGGAAAGACCAGCAGCCCTTCCCTTGAATTAATTCCCCAGCCCAACCCCAGCTCAACATATTCACACTTTTCTAGCTCTTGAGAAGAACGGGACCAGCTCATACATTTGTTTTGCTAACTCATTGACAGGACATGACTCAGGATAAACTTAGAGATATAAACTTCACCATAGAGCTTATCTTTTCAATCATTTCCTTTCTGAAAATAACAAAAGTGATGTCCACAGCATTTAGAGACTTGTCTCAGGACCCCTAAGTATAAATGATATTGAAAATCACTAGACTAGATAATGCAATTTGAAGGAAATCAGATGTAATGTCTAAATCGTTTGAGGGAAATTGTTGGTCTACTTTCATTTAGTAATGTAGCTTCTATTCTGAACAGGAAATTTGATATTAATAACTAATTTAAAGAGCTGATAGTAGTCTTTAAAATTTGCCCCCCCCCTAAAAATTGCCTTTGGCTTAAAAAGTAATTTTATATTTAAATATGTGTTTATTTAAATAATTATATTCTAAATAGGAAATTAAGAGTAGTAAAGCTAAGTCACATAAAAATGGTTAAGATTTATGTGAAAGATAAAGTTCTCTTTT
Source organism: Dasypus novemcinctus (assembly GCF_030445035.2). NCBI lineage: Eukaryota > Metazoa > Chordata > Mammalia > Cingulata > Dasypodidae > Dasypus > Dasypus novemcinctus. Next base: position 16,401,065 of record NC_080674.1, on the reverse strand, counting down.
AGAATTATCAAACTAAGAAATTCATAATTCTTGAGAGAAGGAACACTGATTGGATAAGCATTGCCTCCCCTGTGTGATTTTATTATCTGAAAGGAGATGGTTCTATCATCTTCCAAATTGCTCCTAAATCCTGAAGTTTCTCTCCATCTAATTCATTCCTCATTGAGTCCAGAACACCATCATGGTCTCATCCCCCTCACCCACAAACCTGTGTGCACCTCCCTCCTTCTGAACCCTTTTCACTTGTCTGTCTTCCAGTCCATTCTGAGCTCCTTGAGACCAGGGACCAAGAGCATTCTGGTAACATATATGGCACGTAAAAGAGAGACAAGTATTTGGCAAAGGAATGAGGGTGGGTAGAAGCTAAAGAAATCACAATACAGTAATTTCTCTGTGATGACTATAATGTTATTAAAATAGCTTTTCTAAAGAGGCCCGTGTGGGTAGAGAAGCATCAAGATATTCCTTCCAAAAACCAGTGGGTATAGCAGATGCAAGTTTAGAAAAGTAAGATTGTTAATGACAAGGACAGACTGCTTCAGGTCCATCATGACATGGCTAAAGAGGAAAACGCCAGGTTCTTGCAGTTCCACGTCTTGGCTAACAGAACACTGGCCTGCATGTGTTGTTGGATGAGTATACACAAGCATGCATCGTATTTGGCTTACATTAACTACTTAGTAAAGTATACTTGTTTCTCATGCTATTGTTGGTGTCCACCTTTTGCATACTTTTCCTTGTTTTCCTGGAGTTTAAAGTTAAAGAACTTCCTTGTCTCTGGACTTGCATATAGGTGATGCAGGTGAAGCTCAAATGACAGTTTCATCCAAGGTTCTGCTACCCAAAGAAGACATTAGAGCTGGGCAGCAACCCTTTGGCAGGGGAGTAGTTTCAGTGCTGTTTACTCGTTTGGATGAGTTGCATTTTACATGAGTCAGTTCATGATACAGCCAAAATGAGGTCTTAAGAATTGAAGATATGGAGAAATAATGGAGAAGATGAAAATTATCTATCCATGAGCATTAAATATTAATCCTTCTCCAGTCCCTAGTAGAGTTTGAGAATATCTTGTTTTCTACTGAAAAGGAAAAACTTCTGAATAATGTAGACTATAATTTCATATTTACTCCACATTTGCAGTGATAGAAATGCAGGACCTATGTGATCAAGTACTTCAGTTCAATTTTCTCCATTTTTCACCCATGGATGTCTTGAAAGTACTATTTGTATAGCAAATAGTGGTCATGGACAATGATAGTGTCTGTGTTGTAACAGTTCAGTGTGATTCTAGAGTATCTTCGACTTCAAGAAAGGAAAGGTATCAATAATGTCCCTGTGCCTCTGTCTAATTCTCTTTCCCAAGATTTGCCAATGGTGGCATTTTCTTTGATTGTGTATAAAATTACGCCTGCCACCATTTAGGAGGAGAATTAGGGACTTTGCTATTAAGGAAATTTGCACTATAATTGCAACTTTAAATATTATTATAGTTGCACTATAAATATTTACAGTGGGTAATTGTTAACTTTTGTCTAAAAAAGCATGGAAGTTTTCAGTGAGTAAAGACTTTAAACAATTATTCGAGTTTAAGTCTTTCTTGCAACCTGAATATACATAGAGGAAGAGTGTCCTTCTCTCCCTTCCTTCCTTTCCCTGCCTCCTACTCTTTTTTTTCCCAGAACCTTCCTTCGGCTCTTTCAGAGTCATTCTTATTAGAGAGAAATCTAGACGCCTGACTTCTTGACTCTGTCCTCTCTCTAATGCTGCCTTAGATATCTTCTGTCAGTGATACAAACAAAGTTGTTTTTAGGAACCTCTTTGTCCACATCTGCCTCGTGCTGCAGCCAATGGCACAAAAATTTCTTAAGAGGGAAAAAAAAGGAAAACGATTTTTGAAATCTAAAATGGCAGCTTGATTTAGTATTGTTTTTCTTACAAACTATTATCCATCCTAAATTAGTCTCCATTTTAATGGTGCCTGACTTTATTCTCTTGTTAAGGGCAGTCTTTCTACTTGCCTTATAAACTATATGGACCTCTACAACTTTTGCTTGAGTCTTCTCACTTAAATGGGACTCTTCCTGAGTCTGTGATAACTGTGATAACTTCTGATTGTTACTTGAAACCTTTCCCTTTTATCATCTCCAATGCCTAAATCACCACAGCTAATGCTGCCCACTCTTAGAATCCGACTGCATTATATGAATGTCTAAATTATTACACATCATTCTTGACAAGTTATTGCTGTAGTCATGTTCTTCTTGTCAACTTTTAGCCATGATGAAAGAGAGTGTAATCCAAAAGAGAGTGTCTGTCATGTTAATCGCTAATAAATCTGAAAAACATGTGTTCGATCAAGTCCATCTTTCCCCTTTGTGTAATTCTGTTTTTAACATCAACAAGTTCTTCTGAAATTCAAGACCATCTCTCTGAAAGCTCTAAATAACCAGCATTTATTGCGAAAGAGACCCTGGCCAATACTATGCTATTTATAGTAAATCCTTGTTTGGCATTTGCATTGATAATCAATCTTTGTTTGTTGTTTAAACCATTCAAAATTCCTCTGATATATACGAGTTCATTGAGTAGAAGACAGTGCATTCAAATAAGTATGTTCTTACAGAAAGCAGCTGTCTGAACACATTTTTATTCCAGAAGCAGAGAAGAAATTAATCTCACAGTGGCTTCAATTCAAATTGGTATGATATTCCAGTAACAGTTTCCATGCCCAGATGGAATCATTTTCTTTATCATAAATATTTTAAAACATTTGATCTGTATTAAAGTTGTACAGCACTGAAAGAGATTTCAGATATTTTAAATTGAGCCCCAAACAGAAAAAGCATTTTGGTTATATAGAATCCATTTTTAAAAAACAATATCAAATTTTACGGAAGTTTCTCCTACCCTTTAAATTATTTAAGCTAAATAAATGCTTATCAAATACTAATTCTTATCTGACTAGGAGCACCAAAAGAAAGCACTCCTTTATACTTTTTCATTAATTATATTTATATCACATGTTTTGAAGAATATTAGTCATTCCTTAAGTACTGAAAGAAATTCAGTACTGAAAGAAAGCTATTACATTTTTCCTGCGTTTACAGACTGATTAGAATTGTATTGTCACTTAGTTTTTTGATTTGCCTCTTAAAAAATCAGTTTCTTCACAATGTTAAAATAAAAGTTTTTGTAAGAAGGAATCTCTCCTGTCACATGCAGAAAACATCTAACTCCCCTTTAATGATCTCAGTATGCTCAGAATTGTGAACCTTAAGGAGAGCAGACATTGGTTTCATCAGACCAATGGGTAGAAGCCAATTTCAGAGTTGAATGTAATCATTTAGGAATTGCCAGCTTGCAGAAGGTAAAATCCAGGACCCATTGGTTTATATCAAACCATCAAGATGGTGTGGAAAGAGGGAGGCTGTCTTCACGATTGCCAAAATTCAAATCCCCCATGCTTTTACAGATTAACATCATCCCTTAAATTGTATCTGGAAGTAAACTGCAAAGTTGCCCGATTAGCCTGAGTGTATTACATAACCAAAAAGGCAATCCAGAAATCAGTGAGGGTTTTCAGGCACTAGCAGATGTATTGAACTATTTGGAAAAATAATCATTCCCATGTGTAAACCAGAGAAAGTGTTCTAATGACCCTGATTTACAAATTTGTCCTTGTTTGACGGTCTGTGGTCTCCTACTTCTCCGACATTGGTCCTGACACCTCTGAAATATTGGGAATACATGGGCACCTGTCTCCAAGCCTCTACATCACTGGACATGTAGTGCGTTCTCAGAAGATGCTATGCCTTAGCTCAAAGGAGCAAAAGGGCAAGATGGCACCCCATGATCAAAATGATCCTGAAGTCCTCCAGTTTCAGGTAGTACTGGAACTTCAGAACTCTGAGATCAGTCAGACCAAAATGTCATATCCTAGCTGGAGGTTTACCCCAGAAATCAGGAAGACCAAAACTTTTAGGAAGGACATGGTCAAGTGCAAATGAAAGGAAAATGATCTGTCTAGAAAAAGTAGTCAGGAAGAAAAATCTGATCCTGGAAAAAGAAAGTCGAAATATAGTTTAAAAATTACAAGTGTAATTGTCTGCCTGTGGCCCTACAAAAGAGGTTCCACCAAAGTTCAATGGGCGCTTAACACCCAAAAACGAAGCAGCCCACTGCATACAGCAAAATAGTAACAGTTTATTAGGAAACTTCCAGACTGGAAAGTTGGTCCTGGGCAGATGAAGGACATTGAGAGTACTGCTCCACACTTCCCGGGGAGTTACAGGAGGTTACAGGGGCTTATATGGGGTAAGAACAAGGAAGGCAGAGAGTCAAGTCAGGATCTGCAAGACCATAAATATGTTTCTTTGAAGTTACTGATATGTAGCAGGAGTAGTTTAGTACAGAGCGCTACCGTATTTAAGAACGCACATGTGCTCTTTATGATGCATTTAGTTTTTTGTCTTATGTAGGGATTTATGGCTTCTCTGTTTTATGGTCTCATAAGAATTAAAAGTGAACACCAAGACTATAGGTATTTTAGGGTCTAAATAAAGCTGTATTTTCCTTGTTGTCATTGAAATAATTCAAACTAATCAGTATCATCTAGGATGTAGCCTGATTTTTTTTTTTTTAAATGAATTGACTGGTTGTTTCTTTCTCAAAATTGACAGTTATTTTGGGTTACCTATTTATAGCTTGTGGTGATTTGAAGCACAGCAAAACATGTTCTTAAATCTAATCCATCACTGGGAATGTAAATCCATTCTAAGTAGGACCTTTTGAAACGGTTACTTTGATTAAGGTGTGTCCAACATCATTCAGGATGGCACATATCTTATTACTGGATTCCTTTATAATAGAATGAAATGAGAGAGAAAGAGAGAGAGAGAATACTTGGAAGCAAGAAGCTGAAATCAATGAAACCCAGAAGAGAAGGGAGAGACCAACAGACACCACTATTACCATGTACTCTGCCATGAGGCAGAGGATCCAAGCATCACTGGCAGCTGGTCTTTGTTAAGAAGACACTGCCTTGATGATGCCTTGATTTGGACAATTTCTCACCTCAAAACTGTAAGTTAATACATTCCCATTGTTCAAGCTGAATGATTTCATGGTATTTGCTCGAAAATCCTATAAAACTCAAACATAGCATATGTTACACTACAGTAGATACACAGGCAGAAAAAGGTAAGGAATAGATGTTTTTAATGATCCATATGCCAGTATATCTCTCGTCAGTAGAAAGAAAACATCTGAGGCTGTTTTGTCTCCAAGACAGATGCATATTTATCCTATTGTAAAATGTCTTCCGAAAAGAGTAAGGGATTGCATAACCCATTGCACTGGGTGTATTAGACCCTTTCTAATACATAATTTGCAAGAGACCTGATGTACAATTTCTTATGCTGTCAGCTTAGAATAGATGGTGTGACAGTTTGAAGCTTTTGTGAATCCCAGAAAAGTTCATGTTCTTGGAACTAATCCATTCTTGTGGGGGTGGGACCCTCTGATTGCATTGTATTCAATTAAGGGACATTTTGATTAGATCACTTTTGCGTAGATTGCTTTAGGGTCTTTGATTGGACTAAGTCAATGAGGCATGAACCAGGTTAGTTCTCCACCTTCTTGCTGCACTTTTATGTAAACTGAGAACTGAACACAGAAACACACAGAGAAAGACAGCTTCCATTTTACCTTGCCAGGTGAGAAAGGACTCTAGGATTGCCTATAGCTGCAGAAAGAGAAACCTTGGGAGGCTGAAAGAGAGGCTGGAGGTTGGAATCAGCCGAGTAGCCAAAGCTAAAGAGAGGAGGCCTGGGAAGAGATGAGCCAATGCCTGATTGGCCACAGCTGAGTTTGGAAAGAAAAGTGAGCCTGCAGGAGAAAGCAGAGATTACTGCCTTTTTGCTTTGCCACATGGCAGGAACCCAGAATCCAGCAGCCAACCTTCGGTAAGACAGCATCTCTGATGATGCCTTGATTTAAACATTTCCACCGCCTCAGAACGGTAAGATTTTACTCCAAATACATTTCCATTCTGCCAGCCCATTTCTGTTATTTTGCTCCCAGCAACTTTAGCAAACTAAAACAAATGATTATCCTCTTGTTCATAGTGACCTGTATATATATCAGCTAGAAATATAGATCACTTCTCTATTTCATCCTTAACTTAATTGGAAAATTCCCTGAGCAAGTTAGTGAAGATGCCAAGAAACTTACAAAACTCAACAATTTGGGGTCTGAAACATCAGATAATTTATATAACACAAATCTCCAACTACTCTTAACCTTATGAACATTCTAAGTGAAAGAGAAACCACATCACTTCAACACAGAAGTCTGCTGGGTAGCCTGGAGATGGCAAGGCTATTTAATTTAATTTTGAAAACTTGGGTTAGTAGCTATAGTTTGACCACAAGATACTTCCAGTTCAATATCTAGTGTTGTCCTTAGGTGGGATAGATGCTTAGCTGTTTTTCACTAACCACAGTCCATAAATATCTTTGATATCAGAGAAATACCATAAAAATGATGTCGAGAATCAACTTAAAAGTAGAATCAAATGTAAGATATACAGAAATGCTCTTCACATCCAACAAGGATTTGTGGAAGAAGAGAAGGATAGTAATGATTGCAGAATATAAACACTAAAAACTGTTCTTACTCTTACCTTACAGAAAAGGAAACTGAGGTCCAGAGTCATAAAGTAATGTTTTCAAAGTAAGTAAAGAAGTTAATGGCAGTGATGGGTTAGTAACTTTCAATGGCTTATGAAGAGTTTGTATTCTCAATGCTTTTTCCTGTTCTAGGTAGCCAGTCCTATCATGCTGATTATATGCAAATAACTTGGATTAATTATGTATATTAGGTGACAAATGCTGATTCTTCCTCCCTAATTGCAACATATTAAGTTACTGGAGAAGACTTTGAGGCAGAAGTGGATATGCAGGTCCACAGAAGCTATTCTGTTTGTATCTTTTGGCTTCCCTAGAAGACAGAACAAGAATTAGGCATTTTGAGATACTATGCTTCCCCTCTCACCTTCAATGGAGTAGATGTGCTTTCTGTCCAGACCACACAGAGCATAGTGACCACTCAAGAAGCACCGGGGTTTCATCTTTCTTGCAAATTGACACCCTTAAATCTTCTAAGTGGTAGCAGTAGAACTCCTCTCCCCCCATTAAGGGATATATTAGGAATTCCTTTGGACCTTGACTCTCAAGCTGAGAACTTTTTAGTTCACCATGTCCTTCAAATGCTGAATTTAGAGACATTTGATGGCCTCACCATAGCCACAAATGCTCTGGTGGGTCAAATGAAGACTTTCTGTGAAGCTGGATGTTACTGTCCTCCCAACCACTGTTGATGCTCTTTTTCTGAAATACAGCAAGTTTGATCACTGAAGAGGAAACCGGAAGCCAAACAGTAGAGTTCAAATCTCAATTAAATCTTGAAGGAATATCCCCAAGATAAGAAAATGTGGACTCTGCCTAGGTTAAAACAATGAGAAATGGACAGGAATGTACCAAACAAGTTTCCTTATTATGGATTAAAAACAACTCAGTGTTTCTTTTACTGATTCAGTTGATGTTTAGCCCTGTAGATATCTCCGATTACAGAGTCTTCATCTGCAGAATTGACGGCTGGAAAATACAGCCAATTTTGGAAAACAATATTAGATTTCTTAAAGATCTGAGTCATAGTTCTGTGTTTTTCATACTGTGGAGTATTAGGAAGTATAGACTGTCAGATAAGCCTACTTGGTATAGCACCTATACCAGTGGGTATCTATCAATATTTAAATACACAGTTGGAGACAGGGCGGCTGGATTTCTGGATCATAGCCTTTGCTTTGACATTGGCTGAATGTGTCTTAGGCCGAAGTGTTTTACTTCTCTGTGATTTGGTTTCCTAATCTGGAAAACAAGGATCTATTTATCCATTTATCCAACATGTATCCTGGAAATTTGTGATTATCTGCCTGTCTTTTTACATACTGCAGAGAAGTATGAGGCCGAAAAGGGCAATTTGCAGGAAAGCTGTTTAAGAACAATTACATAAATATGGTATCCTAATTATCTATCCTAGCATACAATGATCCTCAGAGGAGAGAAGCCCTAATGGTAAGCAGATCATGTGGAATCAAAAGTGAAATCCCCAAATAATGGACTTATGTATAAATATAAACGTTTACAGAAACCTGAATAGCGTTAGTTCTTCAAAGCCAAAGTTCCAAGTTTGTGGTGATTCTTCACTGTGTAATAGTAAATGTTATCATTTCTTGATAGTCTGTTGTTTGCCAGATAAGGGCTAGGTCCTTTCTATTATCCTATTTAAACTTTAATTCTCAGCATAAGCCTATTAGGTAGGCATCATTTTTTTATTAGAGATGAAGCTAGTGAGGGACAGAAATTAAGCCTGGGCTTATACCCCTAGCAAGTTGCAGAGCTGGGATTTGAACCTCTAATAGTCAGACTATAATAAGGCCATAGTATTGTCCACTAGACTACACAGCATGAAGCCGAGAAGAGACAACTGTACTGAAATTATTATTTTAAGGGTCAGTATGGGATCCCTGATAGAAAGGATTCTGTTAGTGAGAGGTTGATAATTCACAGAAAAGGTCTTCCTATTTCATCTCTCCCTATTTCTTTTGTGCATCTTGGAGATAATAGATCAGTATTTACATTGTTTTTTGTTTTGTTTTGTTTTTTGTTTTTTTGCTCAGAAATTCATCTTGTCCAAGTTGATACTACAAAGATGAACCCTACTTCAAACTATCTACCACTTTGCACAGGAATAAAGTTCAAATATTATCACAGATTACCACTTGAACACCTTAAAACTCTACACAGCAATATTTGAAAGGAAGCCAGATTTGTGGGGGGAAAAAGTCTACTCTGAAAGCCTAATGAAGGCAATTTGTCAATAATTTCACACATCATTTGCCCACAACCTTTGAATAGAAGATTTCCCAATTTCCTTTTTCCCCATGTGAACTTCTGTTCATATGCCTTCTAGTGATTCATTAATCATCATCTTCCCCAGAAACTGAGATGCAGGGAGAACACAGTCTAAGAGACCTGTGAAAGTGTACTCTCAGCAATAAGCTTTTTGTTTATGGCCTTTTATTTTGCATAATATCAGGGAAATGTGCATAGAAGAGCATGTGTCTTCAATATTAGAGGCTGGTCTGAGACTTCAGTAAATCTGCCATAAAGATGAGAACAACTTAATGCACTTAAAAATGTCTAGATCTTAGACTCCTAAAAATTCTGTAGGAAGATAAAAGTGAGAAATAGTTATGGGCAAGGGAATATGGAAACACGGGAGACGCAAACCCTTCCTGCATCGATATTTTAAATAATTAGCAAGAAACTCTTAACAAGCCTACTTATCAAATAACTAACTTAAGACCTTTATTGTTGATTGTCAGCATGTTTTTGTAACCAAAATGCCTGCGGGATAAGTTGATGGAAAGTAATTAATAGACCGAGAATGAGGTTTATGGTATGTAACTGATACTGTTTGTAAATCTGGGACTCATAAAGTATTGTAGTGATTGAAGAAGGAGACACACATGTTTCTGCTATTTTAGTAAAGAGAAGAAGTATAAGACCACACCACACTGACCAACGAAAAAGGGGTTGCAAAACATTTGGAGCTGTAGTACTTACCACGGAAAATATTTTCTGTTCCATTTTAAATGTAAAGTACAGCTTTCCTATTGCATATTTGGGAAGATCACATATGGGACTCAGGTGTGGCATCAAATAATGGCACAAGAGGGCACTTTTATAAGACAAAGGGGAATGTAGAATTGACCCAGATGGCTAGAGAATTCAGAAAAAAGAAAAGAATTTTAACAAGAAAAAATGGGGAAAGGGGTGGAAGGTTTAGAAAAATGTTGGGATAAATCGTCCAGATGATTTTCACCCTTGAATCCACTTTCTCAGTATAAAGAAGAATCATGTTTGCTGAGCCATTTGGATCATCATCATTCACAATTCTAATGGTAGATTGTGGTTGCACTGGTGTGTGTGTCCTTGTGCATGTGTGAGTATGCCAGTGAGTGCTTTGTTAGAAAGAAGTGTTTGGACTGCACATTAATTTTACCAGGTTTTTACTGAAATCATCAATGCTCTTAATTTAGACATAGGTTGTCATTACTATTGAAATGTACATAGACATGAAAAAATGCACTGGTGTTGTGGCAGACAGAAGGTAGAGTAGCTCCCCTGTTCATACCCTGGATAACCCATTCCCCTTGAATATGGGAGGGACTTGCTTCTAACAAATTGAATATAACAAATATGATGGGATGTCACACTTACAATTATGTGTGCATATGTGTGTGTGTTTGTGTAAAATGTATATATGGCTCTTTTGGCCAGTGCTTGCTGGTGGGCTCTAAGAATGGTGGACAGCCCCTAGGACCTGAGAATGACCCCTAGGCAATAGTTAGGAAAGGCTAGGGTCCAGAGACCTTCTGCTGCAAGGAAATGAATTCTTCCAACAACCTGAAGGAGCTTGGAAGAAGAGTCTTCCTCAGTTGAGCCTCCAGATGAAAACACATTCTGACCAGTTCCTTGACTGCAGGCTTAGCATCTCTGCTAAGGTACACCTGGACTCCTAACCAATGGAAACTGAAATAATAAATGTATGTGCTGTTTTAAACTGCTAAATTTGTAGTTATACAACAATAGAACATGAATTCAGGTGTGACTAGACTATGCCCTTTCTGTTTTGTTTGATAAAAATATTACCAAAAAATGTTTAAATACTGAGATAAACCACCAGGATGAACTTATATGCAACATTCAGTGACTTTGATAATATACGGAGGATTCATGACGTTATTCACATAGGTTCAGTCTTAGCACTATAAATTTTTATTTCCAGTAGTTTAATAAATTTGTGTCTAATGAAACTGTCTGGCATTTCCCAGGACTGAACACTTTAAGAGAAAAAATGAAGCGTTTAAATTGAGTTTTGTATTTAGATAATTCCTTTGATTTCTGTCCTCTGAACCCTCCTTCCCTTTACTCTTAGTGTGTGGAGAGAAGCAGATCAGTCAAAGCATGATTTGCCAGTTCTATGAGATAGGTTAAATCACTGAAGGGTTTAATCAATTCCATTTTTTTCCCCAAGATTCCCATACACTACCCTATTGTTAACACCTTTCACTGGCGTAGTATCTTTGTCACAACTGATGAAAATACATTTTTATAGTTTTACTATTGACTACAGTCAATGGTTTAACTTAGGTTTCATTGCTTGTATTGTGCAGTTTCATGGATTTTAAAAAATTTTATTCTAGCACCATATTTACAGCCTAAACCTCCAAAGGAACCATTCGTGCCATCCAACCATTCATAAACTTCTTCCCACCTAAACTGGCATATGCCTTTTAGCCTCAAAGGTATATCCTTTTCTAAGGCTTTCTCGTCATCATACTAGTGTATGTAGCAGAATCAGCTCTCTCAATTCAGAGGAGAACTGATGCTCCTGGTTAGTCCTGTGGGACTCCCAGTGTCAGAATGCCCTAGAGGAGGCAGGTTTAACCTCCCTGTTGAAGTGAAACTGTCCTGGAGGAAGACAGTCCAAGCTGACCAACTCGATGTTGCACAAACCATCTACATGCAGGAGCTTGTACCACATAGAAAATTGTCATGTAGTAAGTGGCAGCAATCCCCCTTTTCCAGTGCCACAGTTTTAAGCAAAGACTAAGCATCAGGTCAAAAATGATACACGAAGGACTGAAAAATGTGTGTGTATATATATATATATATATATATATTTTTAAAGATTTATTTATTTATTTCTCTCCCCTTCCCCCCACCCACCCTGGTTGTCTGTTCTGTGTCTATTTGCTGCGTCTTCTTCTTTGTCCGCTTCTGTTGTCGTCAGCGGCACGGGAATCTGTGTTTCTTTTTGCTGCCTCATCTTATTGTGTCAGCTCTCTGTGTGGGCGGCGCCATTCCTGGGCAGGCTGCACTTTCTTTCCCACTGGGTAGCTCTCCTTATGGGTGCACTCCTTGCGCGTGGGGCTCCCCTACGCGGGGGACACCCCTGCGTGGCACGGCACTCCTTGAGTGCATTACTGCGCATGGGCCAGCTGCACACAGGTCAAGGAGGCCCGGGGTTTGAACCGCAGACCTCCTATGTGGTAGACGGACGCCCTAACCACTGGGCCAAGTCTGCTGCCTAAATGTATATTTTTTATACTGAAAGTAAAAATGAGTATTGCCAAAACACTCTTGAGATGCTTTTCTATTAGTATCTCAGCATGACTGGTTTCTGTTATTAACAAAGAAGTACACTGAGCACAGGAAAAAATATGGTTAGCTAAAAACCAGGAATAGGGCACACATGGTAGTCTGTACTAACTCTCAACTTGACCTCAGGTAATGGAACAAGGTGGTGACATATCATATAAGGTTCTTGTCAGCAAATTCCTCAAACTCAGCTCATGTAATCAGTGACCCATTTTCAGGATGAACAGGGTGAGGCCATCTCTGAGTTATATACACATAATTGGCAGAGAGACACAGTAACCAAATTCAAGATGGAGATGAGATCATGTTGAGTTATTTTGAGTAGTCATTCAGAATAAAGAAACAATTTCCCTTCTTGGGTAGTCATGTACATTCACTATGGAGTCTTGACCAAGACTTTGCATTTGTTTCCCAGACACACATGGATAGCATTTACAATTACTGTTGTTCTTCCAATCTGGGGAGAAACCTACATACCTAAAAACTGAGTGAAAGGACCTGGCAATGTCTACACGGTGACATAATTAAAGGTGTGGTTCTGTTTGAATAAAATGGTTTCAAAAGAAGATTGAAGTCAATCCTAAAGGATCCAGATGTAGAGGAAAATTTGGAAAATTTTTACTTCATAGGTATCTGTCGATTTGTGTGAAGTCTGTACATTGATGAGAGGACTCGGAACTGGCCATCTATTAGTATGGCTCTGTAAGCATTCTACCATTCTCATGGCCATTTTTTATTGCAGTCTTAAGAAATAAGAATTTTGTTTATAGTAGTATTCCAGTGTATGCTTGAAGACATACTTTTTGACAGTCCATAAAAGGCCATCAGCCTGACAACTCCACTGCTTCAGGCTAACTTTTTTAACAGGCATGAAAAGACTCAACAATGAGTGTGGAAAAAACAAGGGAATTCGGAAACCCTTGGATAGAATTTTTGTTGCTGTTGTTGTTTTGAGCAAGTATGTTTTGGGCAGAGCTTATCTTTATTGAGTAAACACCAGTAGCATTATGCTGAAATTGTATGGGTCTTCCTAAATCTTCTAGGAATTAATTACTTACTATACTCTGGATCCTATCTAGCAAGTTGTTTATGAAGCATAGGAAAAGTATGGATAGAAGTAGCTGCCTCTCCATCAGCAGCATTAAGGACACATCGCTTTTGATAAGATGGGCAAGGACAGGGCTTAACAGGATCTTTCCTTCAAGAATAAATTGTACGAGATTGTAGGCACTGTTTCGTTCAAAGAGCACTTAAAGCTTCCAGAAAGCTGAACCTTATTTAAAACCTAGAGCATACCCTTAGGGACCACCAGTTATAGAAAAGTGCCTAAGAACTATCTTACCTGATTGCTTGCCCTTCTGTTTTTATTTTGTCAGAATGAAAGACTTCACTTTTGCTTTCCAGTGAACTGGTTAATGACTGGAGATTGACACCTGTCCTCCCCATAAATGTCCTGGTCCCTGGGGAAGTGTGGTGATGGCTTCCTATAGGTGACTGAGCTTATACGAAAAATAATTTAATTAGTGGGTACTGGTGTTTGGAAATATTTCCCTTTTTTAATTAAAAAAAATTTTTTTTAAACCATGAATATATTCCTCCTTCATTTTCCAGCACCATGTGGTGTTGATGAGAATTCAGATGTCATTCTGATTTTCACCTTCTGGAGGTAAATTCCCCCCATATTTAGAAGCTTTTCATTTTTTCTCCCATTAATGGTTTTCAAATTCCACTGTGGTGTGTCTATGGGTGAATGTTACTTCATTCAAGCTATTTGGTGTACAGGTGGTCCTTTCAAATGTGAATACTTCTGGGAATGTTTTTCTATTATTTGTTTGAGTAATTCTTCTCCATTTGCTTTTGTTTTCTTTTACTAGAACTCCAATTAGATAGATCTATCTGGATCTATCTCCCAAGTCTCTCAACCTTTTATTTTTTTCATTTCTTTGGTATTTTATACTATATTCTGTAAAAATTCACAACTTTATGCTTTGGCTTCTCAATTTAGCTTTTTTCTGTTTTGATTTTTGTTTGTTTTCATGTTTTTTTTTTAGAATGGTGCATTAAAAACTTAATTTAAGCCTTTGTTTTTCCAATGTTCAGATTTTGTGCAGATTTTTAAAGCATGTGTTGGGAAACGGACTTGGCCCAGTGGTTAGGGCATCCGTCTACCACATGGGAGGTCCGCGGTTCAAACCCCGGGCCTCCTTGACCTGTGTGGAGCTGGCCCATGTGCAGTGCTGATACGTGCAAGGAGTGCCCTGCCACGCAGGGGTGTCCCCCGCGTAGGGGAGCCCCATGCGCAAGGAGTGCACCCCGTAAGGAGAGCCGCCCAGAGCGAAAGAAAGTGCAGCCTGCCCAGGAATGGTGTCGCCCACACTTCCCGTGCTGCTGATGACAACAGAAGTGGACAAAGAAACAAGACGCAGCAAATAAGCAAATAGACGCAGAGAACAGACAACGGGGGGGGGGGGGGGGGGGGGGGGGATTAAATAAATAAATCTTTAAAAATAAAATAAAATAAAAGCATGTGTCTATAAATATGGCAAAGCAAAACAAAACATCTCTCCTTATAGATGATGTAACTAAAATTTGACCTCTTTTTGATTTCTGGTCACATATTTGGCTTGGGTGTAAAAAACATGCATACACACAAACCACAAATAGTTCCAATTAAGAGTTACACAAGCTAAATTTTTCTTCCAGATTTTCTCTAAATGCTCATGGATAGCCAACTTCCACGGTATATGGCATATAGCACAGTCTTAAGAGTCAGTCCCACAGAAAATATGTGTGTAAACAAAACAAGAAAGATGCCATTTGTTTCTTATTACATAAACATCACTTGAATTTATCTAATCAACATACTTATTAAAAAATTTTTATCTGTGACCGAAAGAACAACCATGTTTTTGGATGCCATTCTCATTTTAATCACACGCAAAAGCCTAGAAATAACTCAAAACTATAAAGTGGCCATGATACTAAGGAATATACAGGAAGATGAAGGAACAGTCTATAGTGTCATCCCCCTAGCAGGTTTCGATGAGACAATCCTCGTATATAGGAAAGAGGTGAAGGGGAGCTTTGGCACCACGCTACCATCAAATAAGGAATTGAACATTCCCATTAAGGCAATAAAACAAAAGCCAATTGCAAACATAGATTTCATTCAAACCATTGACAGATCTCTGTTGTTATTCTTCAGTTACTCTTCTTGCCTCTGTTTTCTTTTTCTGTTGCCCATCAGCTGACTCTGTTATTGTTTCCTTCTTCTTTTTCAGTTTTTCACTGCTTTTCCACTTCACCTTTCAGCTTCTTGTATTTGTCTGTCTGGTAAACCAGGACCCAGGTTATGCCCTCTGCGAGCAGAGCCGTGCACACAGAGGTAAAAGCGATGAGCAGTGTGTCTGCGAACATGGTGCTCATCTCACCTCTCAGTCTCTGCACTCCCATCTGCTAAGGGAAAATGCTCTAGAGCCAGGGACCGAAGTGAAAAATGACTCAATTTAGCTTTTAGCTACATGCATTTTGTTAGCCCACTGAGTCAAAATACATACACATTTAAAATGTCAATGAGGGAAGCAGACTTGGCCCAATGGATAAGGCATCCGCCTACACATGGAGGTCTGTGGTTCAAACCACGGGCCTCCTTGACCTGTGTGGAGCTGGCTCATGCACAGTACTGATGTGCACAAGGAGTGCCCTGCCACGCAGGGGTGTCCCTGCATAGGGGAGCCCCACGCACAAGGAGTGCACCCCGTAAGGAGAGCTGCCCAGCGTGAAAGAAAGTGCACCCTGCCTAAGAATGGTCCTGCACACACGGAGAGCTGACACAGCAAGATGATGCAACAAAAAGAAATACGGATTCCCGTGCCGCTGACAACAACAGAAGCAGACAAAGAACATGCAGCAAATAGACACAGAGAACAGACAACTGGGGTGGGGGAAGGGGAGAGAAATAAATTTTAAAAATCTTTAAAAAATAATAATAATGAAATAAAATGTCAATGAACAGGGAAGCAGTTTTTGCTCAACATAGCATCCATCTATGACATAGGAGGTCCAGGGTTCAAACCCAGGGCCTCCTGACCTGTGTGGTGAGCTGGCCCTTGCACAGTGGTGATGTGCGCAAGGAGTCCTGTGTCATGAAGGGGTGTCCCCTGTGTAGGGGAACCCCATGTGCAAGGAATGTGCCCTGCAAGGAAAACCACCCCACATGAAAGAAAGCACAGCCTGCCTAAGAGTGGCACCACACACACACAGAGCTGGCATAGCAAGATGACTCAACAAAAGAGACACAAGTTTCTCGGTGCCACTGACAAGAATGCAAGTGGACACAGAAGAACACACAGCAAATGGACAGAGAACTGACAATGGGGGGGAAGGGTAGAGAAATAAATAAAAAATAAATCTTAAAAAAATAAAATAAAATGTCAATGAACATTGTCAAATTATCCTCCAAAGTGTTTATGCCATGAGTGTGTAAGAGCACTTATTTCTGTGTAAACTTAATGAAACTGTGTACTACCAACTTTTCTGATCTTTGTCAATCTGATGGTTAAAAATGGTATCTCATTATTTTGCTTTTCTGTATCTATGAGTGACGCCTTTTAATTTTATGGGTGATCTTTTCATATGTTTGTAAGTCATTTGTATGTTTCAATGTATTTTTGTATAGTATTTTTTCTATGATTTGTCTGTATATATTCTCTGCTCATTCTTCTATTGAGTTGTTAGTAATTATCATTAATTTGTAAGATCTCATTATATTTTAGAGTGACTAGTTCTTTGCCAGTTGTGCTGTAAAATTTCCCCACTTTTTCATTTCTTTTCACTCTGATTTTAATTTTATTACAATACAATTATTTAATATTTCTCTTTATAATTTCTAGGATTTTGTCATTTTCACAAAAGGCCTCTCTCATACCCAAACTGGAAAAATATTTAACCATGTTTTCTTCTAATTCTCTTCTTTTACATGAATGGTTTTCTTATAATGAGGAAGCAGGCCAAATAACGTTTTCATATTTAATGAGTATTCTGTCTATTTCTCACTAAAATTGAATGCCACTTTCATCATATGCTAAATTATCATATGGTTATATTTATTCTACATCCTCTTCTATTTGTTAATAACCTATTGGCTTCTTTGGGTGTTAGTTGTTCTCTTTGCTGAGTTTGATGACTCCTCGTATTGCTCTCCTAAAATATTTGGTTATTCTTGTTTATATATTCTGTGTTTGAGATTCTCTGAGCCCTGTCTGTGAGTATGCTTGGGAACTGCTACTAATATTTGTTACGGAAGAAACAGAATCTTACTCTGCTCGGGTGTGCCAATACCTTGTCTTCTGGTGTGGGGACCTCTCTTTCCTCAAGGGTATCCTTTGGATCTAGTTTCCCCACTCACTGCTCCAGTCTGGGGATAAATAGCCCTGCTCTGTCTCTCCATGCCACTAGATACTTTGAAGGATGGGTGCTTAATTTCTTAGCTGCTCCTGTAGTTTATCAAACCGATCAGCCAGGCAATTGCCCTACCTCCTCATGCTGCTCCCTGTATATTCTACCTCTAGGCTTAGGGCAGAAGTCCTCTCCTGCATGTGCTATTGGCTGTGGTGCTGTTAAACTTGTCAGTCTTCTGTTAATCAAGGATTCCTCTAAAATTCTGAACCATCAAGAACATAATCTTGTTTTCTACTTCTGATTTAGATATAAATAATGAACCTCTTTTCTATCATTTCTGGTCATTTTGTGTGGAAATAGCAAGCAATCATGAGTAGCTGGCATACTATTTTGAGCCAAACTATGAACCTCTTCTTTCTTGTTTTATTAAATAAAATTTTATTGAAGAATATCACTCTTTCATGAACATACATAAACTATAAGTGTAGAGTAAAAGTTGTGAACTTACAAAGCAACTGTGTGTCATCATACAGGGCTCCCATATCACCCCACCAACACCTTGCATTGTTGTGAAACGTTTGTTACAAACTATGAAATAGCATCATCAAAATATTACTACTAACTATAGTTCATATCTTACATTTGGTATATTTTCTCACAACCCACCTGATGATTAACACCCTATATTAGTGCTATACATTTATTATCATTCAGGAGAAGACATTCTCATATTTGACCCATAAACCACAGACCGTCATCCATCACTGGATTCCATCTGTTGTACAGTCCCATGCTTTGTACAAGCCATTCAAAGTATACACTCAGGGGCTCTCACAGAGTCGTGCTGTCATCATCTCAGTCAGTTTTAGAATGTTTTCATTACTCATTTTTCCAAAAGGAAAAATCCCATACCCGCTTGTACCCACTTGTAGAATTGATGTAAGATCTTCTTTACCATTGCTGCAAAAATATTGCAATATTACTGCTAGCTATCACCCATTAGTTACATTTGCTATAATTTTCCTTGTAAGATCATATTCTTAACACTTTCTAAATGAGGAACATTCCTATATTTACCCACCTCTGAAATCACTATTTTACTATCTCTATACTTTTACTATCACTATTTTACATACTCCAGATTATTCTTTAGTTTCCTTTCACTTGACATGTCCACAGACTACCTCTTTCAGACACAATCACATCTATAAATCGGCAATGTTAGTTATGCTCAGTATAATGTGTTACCCTCAACTCTATTCATTTCCACACTTTACAATAAACCTTATTAAAAATTCTACATACATTGAGCATCAGCTCCATTCACAATTCACGTTCTATTTCCTAGTAACCTGTATTGTATAGTTTACCTCTGTGAGTTTACTCACTGTATTCAATTCATATTAGTAACACTATACAATATTTGTCCTTTAGTGTCTGGCTTATTTCACTCAACATAACATCCTCAATGTTCATCCATGTTGTCATATGTGTCCCAATTTCATTCTTATAGCTAAATAGTATTCCATTGTATGAATATACCACATTTTGTTTATCCATTCATAGGTTGGTGAACACTTGGGCAACTTCCATATTTTAGCAATTGTGAATAAAGCTGCTATGAACATTGGTGTGCAAATGTCAGTTCTCATCCCTACTTTCAGTTCTTCTGAATATATTCCCAGTAACAAGACTTCTGGATCATATGGCAGTTCTATATTCAGCTTCTTGAGGTACTGCCAAACTATCTTCCACAGAGGCTGCATGGTTCTAGATTCCTACCAACAGTGAGAGTGTTCCTATTTCTCCACATCCTCTCCAGCACTTATAGTTTTCATTTGTTGTTTTTATTTTTATGATGGCCCTTCTATAAGGTGTGAAATGGTATCTCATTGTAGCTTTGATCTACATTTCCCTAATAGTTAGTTATGTTGAATAGTTTTTCATATGCTTCTTGTCCATTTGTATATCTTCTTTGGAGAAATGTCTATTAACTATTTTGCCCACTTTTTAATTGGGCTGCTTGTCTTTTTATCATTGAGTTGTGTGAGCTCTTTATATAATGGATATCAAACCCTTCTTGGATATATGGTTTCCAAATATGTTTTCCCATTCCTTTTTCCTTTCTTGACTGTCTTTTGAGGAACAAATGGTTTAATTTTGAGGAGGTCCCATTTATCTATTTTTTCTTTCATTCTTTCATTCGTGTTTTGTGCGTAAGGTTAAGAAACTGTTGTCTACCACAAAAACTTGAAGAGGCTTCCCTACATTTTCTTCTAGAAGTTTTGTGTGGACTGCATCTTTCTTAATAAGGTTGTATACTTTTCCATAAGTGAAAGGTGGAATGTTTTCCACGAGCTAGAATCCAGGACCATCCATTTTTCATGCAGCTTTCAGCAGCATCGACTGTATGATCCTTGCTATTTTAAAGAGTAACATCTCAGCCTGAGTTCCCTAATGCAGAGTGTGAGACAAGGACTTAGGTGCAGGTGGCTAATTGAGAAGGTAATCTCAGGGGTCAAGAGTTAGGATAAGGGGAGAATGAGAGCATGCAGACACTACTCCTCCAATTCACCAGATTGAAATAGAGCCTGAGAGTCCAATTTGGAAAACAGACCATCCTTGCCTTACAGGGTTCCCTGTTAACCAAAATGTGTGCACATTGAAATCATGTTCCTGGTTTTTGATGATTCTGGTTTTGCAGTAACTGAGATATAACTTGCATAAACACTGAGCCATGCAAAGTGAGGACATTGTTCTGACATTCACACATTTCAGTTAACAGGGTCTTGTGCAAAGCAAGACTTGTCTGTAATTAACTCACAAGTGATCAGAATCACAGAATAATGTTTTGGCTCAGTGTCTTCCATACTTTTGGCTTCAGCATGGAAAGTCTTGTCACACATGAGTTTTAGGACCAGGTTTACTGAGTGTTGGTATACTCTATAATAGGTTGTGATCCATCTTTTTAGGCACAGGTTCTATTCAAATTGCTGGGAGAGAAAATAGTTGCCTGCAGAAGCACTTGGAAGATTTGTACCAACTGTTATTTTCATCTTTTTAAAATGAGGTTCCATACTTATTGCCAGAAAATCTTGGTTCAAAGTAGTAACAAAAACAGGCAAAGGAAAAGTATGCTTTCAACAACAATCCAGTATAGAGGCCACAGCTACTTTGGTTCGGTCCCATCCCAAATTGTGTAACACACAACCACAAAGTCTTAAAAGGAGGAATGCCATTCATTGATCTTTAACGACACTAATATGATATTTCTGTGATTAATGCTGGGTATATTTCATGGCAGAAGGCTAAATTTCACTTAGGAAAACTTTAAATATTGCAAATATGTTTGGGAAATTCTAGAATTAGAACAAAATGAGCAGTTATTTAAAAGTATGTTTATCAGAAGTTTACTATTGAGTTTTAATTTCTGCTCCTGTCTATTGTTTACAGGATTGTTAATTACTATTTTTACTTGCAAGTACCATTCTCTCAACTTTTAGAAATTTCCGATTCCCCAAATATGATGCTTCCAAAAAAGACTCATTCTTCACAAGTAAACAAGAACAAATCATGTTAGAACTGGGAGGATCCATTAAAAATCAACTAATCCAACTTCTTCACTTTAAATATGAGGAAACTCATGGGCAAGATTTTAAGTGATTTGGCCAATGTCTCATAACTTTATGGAATCAGAGTTAGGTTTTTCTTCTAAATCTTCCATTCTGGGAAATAGCATTAGAACTGCATTGCCAGCATATAATTCCTGGGAAGAAATATGGAAAATAAAGAGTTGCTCTCTTAGGCAGATTTCTAGGTAATTCTCCCCATTTTAATTTATTTTTTTATTATTACAATATGTTGTTACAATGAATAAAAATAGGAGGGAAAATGAAAAAGACACAAATTACGAACAATTAAATTTAGCAATTTGTCATGAAAGATAACATATTTAACATATGTTTCTACAAATTAGAGCAGCTTGGAGGAAAAACAGTTTTGAAATAGCAGCAACAAGAAGTATTTTTTTCTGACTCAGGACTTGCCCACAGGATTGCAAGAAATTTAGCCTCTCTTAAAATCTTCCCAACTGGTTCAGAAAGTCATCATCTGGTGACTTTCCTCTTAGAGTGTATTCTCTTTTGATTAGCTTCCATGTTAGGCCTAATTCTTACTCTCTGTACTTTGCTGCTTCTTCTCTGTTTCAAGTGTGGTGGGATGTACTGAAACCCCTGTCTTCTATTAAGCGAGAACTTTGGAAATCAGAAAGAATCTATGGAGATGATGCCACACATCCTGGATGGCTGTCAGGGATACCATCTGCTAATATGGCAGTCCTTTGTAATGAAAACAGGCATGGGAAGGAGCCACTTGCTCCTTAGCAGAGAAAACATTTGTGGTAATTTCCTGAAGAGTTGGGTCAAAGCCCTGGTAGTGACATGGTTTCAGACTGACTGTTCTTTAGGAGAAAAGTTAACTTGAAGTAGCCTATGTTTTCTGGTAAGTAACTTGGAGCCAACTGACCCCATTCCAACTTGGCAGTGAGACCAAGAGGAATGTACCGTATCCTCCCTTTTAGGTATCTGAAACTTTGCCTATTTCTTCTGGAGCCATAACCAACTAAGCTAAGGAAAGCATCTAGCTACCACCTGAAATACGACAGTTTGCAAATTCCATGGTAGGGAAGGTGGACAGAACTCCTTTTTCAGATAAAACTAATGGCATTTTTGAAGGATTGGGTGGGGTCACCAGAAAGGATGAGGGGTTTGAGGAAGAAATATGGAAGGATGAAAGAGACTAAAGGGATAGAAGTGTCTTTGGCATGAGAGAGCTCACTAGGAACATTCTCTGATGTACACTCTGAGACAGTTCCCTTCCTCAGAGGGAATGAGTTAATTATGTAAGGTCCCTAGTTCTTGTCTTCCCACCTGGCAGCACATCTGATAGCTTTCTTGACTCTTCATTAAAATAGCACCTTCTCCTCCCTCTGAGTCAGTGTGTGTCTGAGCTGGGGAAGATTTTATGGTGGTGCCTGGGAAGACCCAACACTTGCTTCTTAATTGCCTAGATGGAGGAAAGGGCATCACTGAGGATGGAACTGAGTGAGGAGAAGCCCTTCCCTTGTGAAGTAGTTGATCGAAGAAGGAGAAGCCTACCATGCAGCAGACAAGTTGAGTACTTCTACACAACAACCTGTTTTCTCTGCCTTTTTCTCCCACTGGTAGGCTAGAGAGGCAGCTACACTGCATACTTCCAGAGGGCTCCATTCACATCAGCATACATGTGGATGGCGCCTCCTGGAGGCAAGAGGTGTGGAATAGTTGGTGCTGCTGTTCTAATAAATTACAAGTTTAGTGGCTTAAAACCATGCAGATGTATTATCTTACAGTTCTGGTCACTGGACTGAAATCAGAGTGTTGTCAGCCCATGTTTCTTCCGGAGGCTCTAGAGGAAAATTCGTGTTCTTGTCTGTTTCAGCTTCTAGAGGCCACCTGCATTCCTTGATTTGTGGCCATTTCCTCCACCTCATAGCATGTTCTCTCTTTCCTCTTCTCTCACTGACTCTCATTCTTTGGTGATAACATTGAGCTTACTTGGATGATCCAGGATAATCTTCCAATCGCAAGATCCCTACTTTAACCACACTACAAAGCTCCTTCTACATTGTAAAGAAACCGAGGTACAGGATTCAGAGGTGGGCATCTTTGGGGAGCCGTTCATCAGTCTACCACCAGATGCACAGCCTGTGCAGCAACATGTGGAGGCCTGGATTGGGACCCCTCCACTCAGGTTGGGGCAGAGATGGAGCAGACCTGTCTCTGGACTCGGGCCTTACTCCCTAACTTCCCTGTGCCAACTTCGTCTGAACTGAGGCCTAAGTTCCTTCCTCACTTGTGGCATAACATGCCTGGATCCCAGAAAATGCCCTTTCCACTGTGTCCAGAAGGATCTGAGAAATGTAGTCAAAACCATCCTTTCTCTCCTATTGCCAGTCTATTGTTTATGGACAAATCTCATCCTCCTTTGCTCTATATTTTCCTAGGATGACTCTTTCCCCTGGAGGCTGTGTCCTGTGAAATTAGAGCCATTGAAGTCCAGCCCTACCAGAAATATATGAAAACCTGTGCGTATCTCAGTCTTCATTCTCTTGAACTAGCATCTTGCTGCCATCATGACTTAATAAAAAAAAGACCTTCCCCTGAACATCTGCACCAATAAAACAATCTGTTGATATGATTTTTCCCAGCAAAGTAACTAATAACTTTAAGGGGGAAAGTTAAACAAAATCGACTTGGTACCAATTGTAATAAATTATTTATTTACAACTATGAAATTTGGAAAAAATTATGTTTGTTATTTATGTGAATGCAATCTTTTTCAATACCATAAAGCATTTATTCTATTAAGAATTTTATCACTTTAAAATAAATAGCAGATTTGTTGAGAATGATCAGTATTAATACTGATTCTACTAATAATTTAATTTAATTTAATTTTTTAAAGATTTGTTTATTTATTTATTTCTCTCCCCATCCCCACCCCCCACCCCAATTGTCTGTTCTCTGTGTCTATTTGCTGTGTCTTCTTTGTCCACTTCTGTTGTTGACAGCGTCACGGGAATCTGTGTTTCTTTTTGTTGCGTCATCTTGTTGTGTCACTTCTCCGTGTGGGTGGCGCCATTCCTGAGCAGGCTACATTTTCTTTTGCACTGGGCGGCTCTCCTTATGGGGCGCACTCCTTGCGCGTGAGGCTCCCCTACACGGGGGACACCCCTGCGTGGCACGGCACTCCTTGCGTGCATCAGCACTGCGCATGGGCCAGCTCCACACGGGTCAAGGAGGCCTGGGGTTTGAACCGTGGACCTCCCATGTGGTAGATGGATGCCCTAAACCACTGGGCCAAGTCTTCCGCCCTAATAATTAATTTTTAAAAGCTGTATATAAATAATGAAGGTTATACTCCAGGCTTACAGCCATTTTGACTTACATACAAACCAGGAATGCTGAGTGCAAACTACATCTATCCTGCTTCATATTCCAACTCTTGGTTATTCAGAGTTAGGATAAAGTGACTGAGTAGACATTTCTTTCCATTGTTTTTTTTTAAAAATAGATATAACAACTGTCATGAAGATGCATAAATATTATATTCCTTTCAAGTCTGGTCTCCCAGTAGAAAGAGGTGTTTTGTGCCAATCCTCCATCCCAACACACACATACACACAGGTGTGCACACACTCTGACACACACAGGCAAGCACACACACAGACACATGCACCATCAGTACAGGATTTAGGAGAACATTGATTTTGCAAAGATGGCGCATCTAATCGAGATTAGAGACACAGAAAATTCAGGGTACAGAAACACGGAGCTGGAGATTGAAAATGAAATACCAGAAAATCTCTCTGAGTAGCAATATATAAAGACTCAAATTAAGAATAGGACCTCTCTGTGATGAGCAGACTTTGAGGGACAAAAGGAGCTTGGACCACTCAGAAGAAAATAGGAACTAGACAGAAATAATATCCTTTCATCTTTTGCATAAGGAACCTAGACTGATACCTAAAACCCCAGCATATCCTGTAGAGTCTCCTCCAGTTCTCATTCAAGAGCGATAGTCCATTTATATGTGATGGAAGGGATGAAAGTAGCTGCATGAGCATCAGGGCTTGAGAAGTGCCAATACATTTTTTTAAAGATTTATTTTATTTATTTCTCTCCCCTTCCCCCCCGTTGTCTGCTCTCTGTGTCCATTCGCTGTGTGTTCTTCTGCGTCTGCTTGCATTATCTGGCGGCTCTGGGAAACTGCATTTCTTTTTTGTTATATCATCTTGCTGCATCAGCTCTCCATGTATGTGGCGCCACTCCGGGCAGTCTGCACTTTTTTCACGTGGGGTGGCTCTCCTTGTGGGGCATGCTCCTTGCACGTGGGGCACCCCTATGCACAGGACACCCGTGTGTGACACGGCACTCCTTGCACATGGCAGCACTGCACATGGGCCAGCTCACCACATGGGTGAGGAGGCCCTGGGGATCGAACCCTGGACCCTCCATATGGTAGATGGATGCTCTATCACTTGAGCCAAGTCTGCTTCCAAAGAAGTGCCAATATTTTTAGTTTCATGAGTTCAATAATCAGCTCTGAGGCTCACTCAAAAAGGTCCCTGGCATCCTTCAGGGCTCCCACTTATTCCCAAGGCCCTTAAGAGTCCTGAGGTAGCTGTGTCCCCAAGGGAGTTTCCTTGGGCTCTGAGCCCCACTCGAGGTCACTTGATGATGTTGGGAACTGGCCCTCTATGGTATCATCTGAAGTGGGTCTTGCATAATCACCTTCTAGTTTAAGACTTTGTGAACTGCATGGGGACAGTCAACTTGCCCTGGCGACCTCTTCTGTCCCAATCATGACCATGTGGGAACCTGAACCTCATTCCCCAGGCATTAATGCCCAGTCATTCACAAACACTCCTACAACTACATGCAATTCCTTGCCACCTCTCAGTCACCGTGTCTGTCCAGCTCAGCTCTCTCTTTCACATTCTAGTATTCCAAATCCTATAACACCCAGATATTGTGCCACATCTGTCTTACAGGCACCAATGCTTCCATAGTCTATCTCAAGAATTACCCAGTTTAGTTCCCTTCTATGGGCCTGAAACATGAACTGTTAACTCTACCCTGGGCATGAGGAGGGCATGGCTGCTCCTCCTATGTGGAGCATTGGAAAAAAACTCTTCTCTACATCATTTTTTTCACAAGTCCAGAAAAGGAAAAAACAGACAAGGCATCAAGTAGTTTTTCAATGCTTACCCTGCTATTTTAGTCAACTTCTTAACATTCTAATGTACAAAGACTCCACTGGGTATTATTACAGAAGGCTCCCTGAATCAGGTAGACCATTGTCCATCTGCTTGATTCTTGATTCTTGTGCCCCAAATGGGGAAAGTCAGGAAGTAGCATCTCTCATGGAATTCTGCTCTATAGAGTTTATTTTTGTTTAGGTCTCCAACACAATAGACATGAGTTGGAGTGTATGCACTAGTAGAATTGACAACATTAGTTATGGTCTCTCTAAATAGGAAGTACAGCCCTGAGTTGATGAGAGGGTCTTGAGCAATTTTGCTTTGCATGGAAAAATGAAAGGAGAAGAGCTTCCTGGATTCCCTTAAAGGTTGGGATCCAGAAAAATGGAGAGAAGGGGGAACTGTGAGGGGAGTTTAAAGAGAGAGGAGGAACTAAACACCGTGGTAATATAAAACCTCTCCCTCTGCAGGGTCTGCTAAACATTTAAATGGCTGGTGTGAGAGTTTTTATTGGGGTGAGGGAAATCACAGAAAATGAATGACGTTCCACATTTAAGCCAGTGTGGAGCAGAGAAAAAAGTGAAATGCTGGGAGGTGAGAACAAGAGTTTGGTAGGAGCCAAGAGTGACCAGGAGAACATAAGCCCCCTGGGAAGTAACAAATTTAGGGCAGCTTTAGACTTCCCACATCTTATGTGTTAAAGCCAGTTTGTATTTTCTCCAATTCAAGCAATCGAATGGCCTCAGCAGGCCAAGGAAATACTTTCATTGCAAAAAAGTTAAATTCTGCCTTTTAAGAAAGGGCACTTGATAAGCCTCATGAGTCAAAATGTGAGTTACAAATTCATTGCACTATTTTATCATGACCTGGGCAAAATGAGGGAGCCATGATGCACACAAGGAAAGTCTGTGGTGGAAGCTTGGGGAGAACACAGATGTGGTAGTGGCAAGGAAGACAGACCTGCACTGGGGATGTGGGAGAAGGAATGTAGGCAACACCCAAATGTGGTAAAGAAGTTCAGAGGTAATGAACACTAGGATATTCATCACCATAGTGGAACAGAAAGTAAGGATACCTTTTGGAAAGCAATGGTATGCCTGAAAACATTGTCATCTTCTACTAGATGTTCTATCTGTTATTGAAAGTGGTGCATTAGAGTAAGTTTCAGTCTTCTGTATAAAAATTAATAACCTATGTAGCAAATTAACAAAGCTAGCCAATATAATTACATTACAATGAGAAATTGGCCTTGAATATTTTGACACACTCTTTGTGGGAAGAAGAGCATCCCCACTCAAAGTCATATTTTTTTAAACTGCTTTTGCTAGTGGATAGTAAATTTATGTTATGAAGATATAGTTTGAGACTTTAACACACCTGAATAGCCAGTCAACTAAACCATATTATGTCTTCTTGATGAATTGACCCCTTTAATATTATGAAATATTCTCTTTTATTCCTAATATATTCCTTGTCCTGAAATCTATTACTTTGTCTTATATTAATATAGTAACTTCAACTTTCTTTTGGTTAGTTTTTGCATAGACCATATTTTTCCATCCTTTTACTTATAAAACAAATCAGCCTTATTGAGGTTTTATCAACATACAAAATATTCACGAATTTTAAGAGTGCAATTTGAGGAGTTTTGACAAATACATATGTCCATCTACTCACTAGCACATGATGGTATAGAACATTTCCATCACCCCATAAATGTTTCTTTAGGTCAATCTTCTCCCCTGCACTCTGTCAGCCACTGATCTGCTATTTATCCCTATGATTTTGCTTTTTCTAGAATTTCATGTAAATGGAATCAAATAGTATTTAGTTCTTTTGTTTGATGTTTTCCATTTGACACAGTGACTTTTTTCAATTAAAAGCAAGTGTTTATTTTGTATGAAAAAGATTACAGAATACTGATCACAGGAACAATCTGTGAATTGCACTGAGTAATTATTGTTTAAATACTATAATGTTGCTGTTTTACATTTATCTGGTCTATTCCAACTCTTTTTTGATTGCTATTTGCATGGAATAACTTTTTCCAACCTTTCACTTTTAACCTGGTTGTGTCCTTACATCTGAGGTGGGTCTCTTATAGATAATATATAGATGGCTCATATTTTTTAAAATCCCTTCTATTAGTCTATGTCTTTTGGTTAAGGAGTTCAATCCATTAACATTCAGTGTTATTACTGTAAAGGCATTACTTCATCCATTTTGTCCTTCGGCCCTCTGTTGTTTTATTGTTCTATTGTCTGACTTCTTATCCTTTAGTTTACCCTTCCTAATAATCTTCATTTCTAAACTCTTTCCAAATCTCTTGCCCTTGTTTTGTCTTTTCAGGGTGTAGCATCCCCTTTAGTGTCTCTTGCAAATCTGGTCTTTTGGTAACATGTTCTATCAGGTTTTTTTGTCTGTGAAGACTTTGAATTCACCCTCACTTTTGAAGGACAGCTTTGCCAGATACAGAATTCTTGGCTTGCAGTTTTTCCCTTTCAGTCCTTAAATCCATTATACCACTTTTTTCTTCTCCATGATTTCTGATGAGAGATCAGCTCTTAATCTTCTTTTTTTAAAGATTTATTTATTTATTTCTCTCCCCTTCCCTCTTCCCCCTGCCCCGGTTGTCTGTTCTCTGTGTCTATTTGCTGCGTCTTCTTTGTCTGCTTCTGTTGTCAGTGGCACGGGAATCTGTGTTTCTTTTTGTTGTTGTTGTTGTTGTTGTTGTTGCGTCACCTTGTTGTTTCAGCTCTCTGTGTATGCAGCGCCATTCCTGGGCAGGCTGCACTTTCTTTTGTGCTAGGCAGCTTTCCTTATGGGGCGCACTCCTTGCGTGTGAGGCTCCCCTACGTGGGGACACACCTGCGTGGCAAGGCACTCCTTGCACGCATCAGCACTGCGCATGGGCCAGCTGCACACGGGTCAAGGAGGCCCGAGGTTTGAACCGTGGACCTCCCATGTGGTAGACAGACGCCCTAACCACTGGGCCAAGTCCGCCGCCAGCTTTTAGTCTTATTGAGTCTCTCTTATATGTGATGCTTTGCTTTTCTCTTGCGGCTTACAGAAACCTCTCTTTATCTCTGATATTTGTCATTCTGAATAATAGATGTTTTGGGGTAGGTCTATTTGGATTTATTCTGTTTGGTGTGCGTTGTCCTTCTTGGATATTGGGTTGGGAAGTTTTGGTCATTATTTCCTCAAATATTCTTTCTGCCCCTTTTCCATTCTCTTCTCCTTCTTGGACAGCAATAATGCAAATGTTTGTACATTTCACATTGTCATTCAATTCCCTAAGACTCCTTTCCATTTTTCCATTCTTTTCTCTTTCTGTTCTCCTGCCTTTTCCAGTTCCGATGTTCTGTCTTCAAAATCACTAATGCTGTCTTCAAGCAAAGCAATTAAAATCTGCTCTTATGTGCCTCTGATGTATTTTTAATCTTATTCATTGTGTTTTTCATTCCCATTAGGTCTGTTACTTTTCTTTGTAGTCTTTCAAATTATTCTTTACCCGCTCTCAGTGTCTTCTTAATATCCTTTATTTCTTCAGTCATATTTCCTTAAATTCTTTGAAGTGATTTAGGAGAGTTGTGTGATTATCATTGATTAATTATATTAAATCATGCAGGTCTTTAGGATATTTGGTTTGTTCTTTTGTCTGGGCCATCTCTTCCTGTTTCCTAGTATGGCTTGTAATTTTTTGCTGTTGTCTAAGCGTCTGAATATGTTGGCGAATTTACTCTGGTGGCTAATTTCTCTCTCTTGCTTATTGTTCCCCACCCCCCCACAGCTCTTTGATATTTGGTTCAACTTATTCTCAGTCTTTAAAATTGCTGAGCTTAAGTTTATAAAATCAGGCCAGGGACTCATTAGTGGGGCACAGAATTTCTCCCAGGATTTGAATACAGAGATTGTGAAGTTTTTTTGTCCATGCAATTTCCAGACCAGCCAGCAGATGGTGATAGTCAGCACATCTATCCACAGAGGTGTTTCAGTCTTGGCTTTCCTGTGTTCCTGTCTTGAATCTCCAGATCAGAGATTCAAAGTGGGCTCTGCTGGCTGAATTTACTGAAGAAAAGCACCCTGACCTCCCCTCTCTTTTCTGTTGAAATAGCTGACAGGGAAGAAGAAGATGTCTGTTCCCTCTCAGTCAGCTGAAGTGAGCCAGGTGTTTTATCCCAGCTTAATTTCTCAAGGGTGGGGGACAGGAGCCCTTCCTGGCTGCCATGGGGGCTTGGCAGCTCACATTTGTCATTAAGGCTCTGGTCCCAACTTGTTCCAATATCAGTTGTAGGCTGGGATAAGTCTCTTCTCTCTCCCACTGCTCATTTCTCTCTTGGCTCAGCTGCTTTGCTCACTCCACAAGGTCAGCTGTAAACTATCCAGTGAATGATTGTCTCTCTTCCCAGGGCCTCTGCCATGTCTAATGGAGCCTTCTCTCTTTCTTGAAGTATCTGTTTCTCTGTGTGTTCACCAAAGGGGTGGGGACTCAATGTCCTCCTGATTTGGCCCAATCTAAGCCTTAATCATAATTTAATCAAACAAAAGTGAAACTTCTGAATCCAATACAATATACTATGCCCAGAGGAAAAGACCAGTTCAAAAACATAATTCAGTATCTATTTTTGGAATTCATAAACAGTATCAAACTGCTACTAAAGGGCTATATTATGATGAGGCTATTCAGATTATTTATTTCTTCTGAGAGAGTTCTAATAATGTTTGTCTTTTAAGGAATTTGTCCATTTTGTTAAATTTGCCATATATATTGACTTGAAATTGTTCATGGTATTCCTTTAGAATCTTGTAATGTTTGTGGAATCTGTGTGGTGATTCCCCTATTTTATCCCTGCTATTGGTAATTTGACTCTTTTCTTATTTTCTTATCTATTAACTATGTTCTGTACACACTTGAAAAGACAGTATATTGTTCTTTTTCAGTTTTAGAAATGTCATTTAGGTCAAGTTAAAGTATTTTATGTACTTACTGATTCTGCCTATTTCTATCAATTATTTGGCAGTATGTTGAAGTCTGTAACTAACTTTGTATTTTTCTAATTTTCCTTTTAGTTCTATCATTTTTTGGAATATTTTGAAGTTCTGCTATAAAGTGCATTCTCATTTAGAATTGTTCTCCTGATCATTTTTTTTTTCATTATGGAATATCTCTCTTTATCTCTTTATGAAATACACTTTGTTCTTTAAATTCACTTTGATATTAATAGAGCATCTCTAGATTTCTTTGGATTACTGGTTTCATGATACATCTTTTTCCATTCTTTTGTGTTATATATATACGTCTATAGATTTAAGAGCAGAATATAGTTCTATCTTGTTTTTTAAAAAATATAATCTGATAATGTCTTCCTTTTAATTGGAGTTTTAAATCATTTGCATTTAATGGTATTGCTTATAGGGTTAGATTTAAATCTACTATCTTAGTATTGGTTTTCCTTTTGTCTCATCTGTTCTTGTTTTTTAAGATTTATTTATTTCATCTGTTCTATATTCCTTTTCTTACTTTTCCTGAATTATTTTGATCAACTATTTTTAATGATTGAATTTTATCTCTACAAGTTTAAAACTAGCTTATTATTTGTAATTCATGTTTTATTTTTTTGTGGATGCCTTAAGGTTTACAATCCACATCTTCAACATATAACATTATGTCTTCAAATATTATTATATAACTCTTCATATACTGATGGATTAACATTATCCTTTCATTTCTTTCTCTGATTCTTTGTCTTAGCTTTGTCATGCAGTTTAAATGTATGTATATTTTAGATCACAAAATACATTGCTTTTATTTTTAAAAAATACCTCTAAAAAGATTAAACTGAGAAAACTATCTTTTATATCTATGAACATATCTAATATATATATATACCATTTCTGAGTGTCTTCATCCCTTTGTTTAAATTCAGGTATTCACCTAATATTATTTCCCATATATCTAAAAACATCCCTTTACATTTCTTTTAGTGCATGCATACTGGCAATAAATTCTCCAACTTTGATTTGTTTAAAGGTTTTTAAATTTACCTTCATTTCTGAAAGATATTTTTGCTGACTAAAGAATTTAGGTTGATGTTAAATTTCTCTCTTAGTCCCTTAAAGATGTTGTTCCATTGTTTGGGGGCATATTTTGGATTTGACAAGAAGTCTGTTGTCATTCTCATCTTTGTTTCTCTGTAAGTAAGGTGCTTTTTCCTCACTGGATACTTCTTTGAAGATTATTCACTGGTAATTTGATTATTGCATGTGTTGGCATGACTTTCCTTGTGCTTCTTCTAACAGGGGTTTTTTAAACTTCTTGAATCTGAGGATTTCATAAAATTTGTAAAACTTTGGTTATTTCTGCAAATATATATATGTTTTTTCTGTCTCCCTCCTCTCCTTCTAGAACCCCAATAAAATGTTTATTAGAATGTTTGATATTGTCACTGGAGTCACTGATTCAATGTTAATTACTCTCAGTGATTTATTTTTGGTAGTTTTTATTCTTATATCTCCAAGGTAACTGTTTTTCCCCCTAGGCTCTACTCTATCTATTCTACCCCAGTGTAATAGCATTTTATACAGATTCTATTTTTCCACTCTATAAGTTCTAGTTTGGTGTTTTTGTTTTGGCACCCTCATCTGTTTGCTTATTGTTTGCTCATTGTCTGCTTGTTGTTTTTGCTTGCTATATGCTTGTTTTTATCTTTAGGAAGCACTGGAAACCAAATGTGGGACCTCCCATGTGAGGGGTGGGCACTTAACTGCTTGAACCACATCTGCTCCCTGCTTGGTTTGGTTTTGCTTATTGTCTGCTCATTGTTTTGCTCACCGTATACTTGTTGTTTTTGCTCATGTACTCATTATTTGCTTGTTGTCTACTCATTGTCTGCTTGTCAATTTTGTTTTCTTTAGGAGGCACTGAAGGGAGTGGAGGTGGCTCAAGCAATTCAGCACCTCCCTCCCATATCAGAGGTCCTGGGTTTGCTTCCCAGAGCCTCCTAAAGAAACAAGGAAAATGAACAGATACAGCAAGTGCAAGCAATGAATGGGTGGAGAGAAATAAATACATAAAATAAATCTTTAGAGGTACTGGGAACCAAACTTGGGCCTCCAGTGTAGGAGGTAGGGACTCACCTTCATGAGCCACATCTGCTCCCGGATGTTTTTTTAATCTTTCACTCTTGTCTTCTTCAAAACCATATTTTACTCTACCTTCTTGGCTATATGGAGATTATTTATAATATTTATTTCAGGTGTTTCAATGCTTTGTCTGTGAGTTCCATCATCCCTCTAATTGCTGGGTTTGTTTATAGTAGTTAATTTTTTTCTTCTGGTTATGGGTAACATTTTCCTGTCTCTTTGTATGTCTGATATTTTTATTGGATTTTATTTATAATTTAATCATTAAGTTTATGACATAGTTTTTGTAACTTTTTTTTTAGTACTTTATATATTTTTAATTATTTCTAGATCACTTTCAATCTTATTTGGAATCACTAGGACACTTGTGAGGCATTCTTTCATTTTTTGGTTTAAGGCTAATTTAATCCCACTACAAAGGTGATACCCTTTTGTGGTCTCTAACAGATGAACTGTGTATTATAGGGTCTTTCTACTCTTACTGGTAGGAATATGAAATATTTTCCTGAGAGCTCTGGGGATTGTTCTGCCTATGGCTCTGGGTAGTTTCCTGTCATGCCCAGGTACACTGATCCTCAGTGAGAGAATTAAGATGTCACTTCCACAGATCTCCAGAGTATTCTCTTTGGATCTTCCTCTACTGTAAATTTAAGAGACCTCAGCCTGCCTGAAGAGGACAAAGTCTAAAAAATTTGTCTCTTCAACTCAGCAAGACTGCTTGGCTCTGCTTGGGTTCTTCTTCTCCACAGTACAGCTTAGAACTGCATCCAGATAACACACTGACTGCAATCATAGTCTGGCTTATAGCACTCATTTTCTTTTTCTCAAGAACCACAGTCCTACACTGCTTGCCCAATGTCTGAAAACTGCAGTTTCATAGATTCTGCCTGGTTTTCTAGCTGTTCAAGGGGGATCATGAGCAAGAACAGAAGTTTGCTTGAAGAGCTTTGAGGATGACTGTATGGGTCTTAGACTTCATCCCAAATGTGAAGACAAAGCACTGGAAATATTAAGAATGAGCATTGCATAATCAAAGTAAAATAAGAAGAAGACAGCTTGGGCTCTAGAACTCTTCTGGTGTTTATGTATTCTTTATGAAAAGACAGAGCTTGGCAGCAGTCTCAGGGATGGAGCTTTGATGCAGTCAAAAACAAACAAACACTGCATTTGGGATCTGCAAATGCTGAAGGTGAGTCCTGGTTCTGCCAGATAATGGTTATATTTCCTTGAAAAGTTTAATGAATTCATTACTAAGTATGTGACATTGGCCAATAAACTTATTTTCTCACCTAAAAAAGTAGTGATAAAACAACCTGTGTCACTGGGTTACTGGGAGAAGCAGTTGAACTTAAGAATGATTAGAAGTGTAGGAGTCCAGAGAGATGAGAGTTCTAATTCCAACTCAGCTGCTAATGTGCTGTGTCAGTTACAACTACAGAAAGTTATCCATTAGAAGGGATCTTATAAATAATTAATTTAGATTCCTTTACCTGAAAATAAAAAATTAAGGCCCTGAAAATTTCCAGATGATTTATAAGGTTTTTTACTACTAAAATTATCCCAGGATTCTAGGGTTTGGAAATTAAAGTATTTTCTCGACTAGAAGTTTTAGTATACAAAAAGACAAAATTTTAGTAATATTTGGAAGTTGTCAAAAAAGGAAAAAGGAAGTTCTTAGTACAGGGTAGGAGTTCATTGAAAATGAATAGTCAGTGTGACCCTAAATTCTTTTACTTTCGAATGTGGGTGATAAATGTGGACACTGGCCAAGAATGTGAAAGGAAGGCAAATAACTCTCCTTGCCCCCACCCCCAAGAAAACATGAATTAGTGATAAGAAATAGCGTTAAATATTTTTCATGTCCTGTACCACAATTTGGAATGAATATATTAAAATATTATAAAATAAAGAAACAGTTACTACTATAACACATTTAAGATATTTATAAGCCATAAAATTTGGTATGGGAGCTCAGTGTAATCCATAATTTAAAAAAATGTTTAAAGGAGAATTAACACCAATTCTACACAATCTCTTCAAGATAATGAAAGAAGAAGAAATGCTGTGAAAATAAAAAGTCCCGGTTGAACAGAAAGGATAAACAAACATCCACAATTACAGTTGGAAACTTCAATACCCCTCTGAAGAGTTGTTAGAACAACTAAACAGAAAATCAGCAAGGATACAGAAGAACTCAACAACAACAACTAACAGTCTGTTTAAAATTTTAGGATAAAACAGCAGAATACACTTTCTTTTCAAGTTTCCATGGAACATATACCGAGATAGACATATCCTAGGCCATAAATCAAATCTCAATGCATTTACAAGAATTGAAGTCATATAGAGTGTGTTCTCTGACCACAATGAGATCAAACTGGAAATCTATTGCAGAAAAATAGTAAGAAAAACCACAAAATCTTGGGAACAAAGAAAATACATCTAAATAATCCATTGGTGCAAAAGGAAGTCTCAAGGGAAATAAAAAGAAAATCATTTCATTAAACTAAATGAAAATGAAACTAAAACGTACCAAAATGTGTGGGACACAGATAAAGCAGTGCAGAGGTACATTTATAGCACTAAAATATGTATTTTGGAAAGAGGAAATGTCACATATCAATAATATAAGCTCCTACCTCAAGAACATAGAAAAAAGAAGATCAAAATAAACCTAAAGAAAGCAGAAAGAAGGAAATAAAGAGCAGAAATCAATGGAATGAAAATAGTAAAACAATAGAGAAAAATCAGTAAAAATAGAAACAGATTTTAGAAAATATCATTAAAATTGTGAAGCTTCTAGCAAGACTGACAAAGGGAAGGAGAGAAAGCACAAATTACCAATATCAGGCATGAAATGAAGATATAATTACAGACCCTGTAGACATTAAAAGGATAATAAGTGAATACTATGAACAACAGTGCATGCGTAAAATTGACCACGTAGATGAAATGGACCAATTCCTTGAAAAGCACAAACTAATCCAACTCACTCAACATGAAATGGATAATTAGAATAGACCTAAAACTATTAAGAAAATTGAATTTGTAATTTAAATCCCTTACCTGCAAATAAATCTCTAGACCCAGATGGATTCACTGGAGAATTCTAGTAAATGTTTAAAGAAGAATTAACACTAATTCTACACAATCTTTTCTAGAAAACAGAAGAAGAAAAGAACATTTTCCAATTTATTTTTATGAAGTTAGTGTTACTCTGTTACCAAAACTGGACAAAGACAGCATGAACAAGAAACCTATTGAAAAAGTCTCTTAAAAATATAGACGCAACGATCCTTAAAATATTCACAAATAGAATTCAGCAATATATATTAAAAAAACTATATGCCATGACAAGGTTTGGTTTATTCCCAAGATAGTAAGCTGGTTCAATATTCAAAAATCAAGTATAATCCATAATATTAACCTGTTTAAGAAACAAATCACATTATAGCCTCAAAAGCATTTACCCAAATTCAACAATATTCATAATAAAAACACTCAGAAAAAATAATAATAACTAGGAGCTTCCTCAACTTGATAGGGAACATCTACAGAATCCCAGATCTATTTGCAGATGGTATGATTGACTACATGTAAATCCCAAAGGATCTACCAAAAGACTTTCTAGAACTAGGTGAATTCAGCAAGGTCATAGGATACCTGAAAAGCCTTAAAAAAACAATTGTATTTCAATTTAGTATTGGTAAAGGTGTATGCTAAGATAAAAAAAATATAATAAAATCAAAAATTTAAAATATATAATTGCTCACAAAAATGAAATTCTTAGGTATAAATGTAACAAAACATGTATACGAGTTAGCTTGCTGAAAACTGGAGAACACTGATAAAAGAATCAAAGAAGATCTAAATACATGGGGAGACACACAGTGTGCATGGATTGGAGGTCTTCTAATAAAGATGTCAATTTTCCCCAAACTGACATACAGGTTTAGTGTTTAATGCAATTTCTATCAAAATCCCTCCAAGATTTTTAACTTATGGAGTGGATTATTTGAAAATTAATGTGGAAAAGCAAAGATACTAGAATAACTAAAACTATTCTCAAAAAGAAGAATAAAATAGGAGTGTATTAGTCAGGGTTCTCTAGGGAAAACAGAATCAACAGGAGCGATGTGTCAATAGTAAGAGATTTTATAAGAGTCTCTCATATAACCGTGGGGATGCATAAGTCCAGGTTCTGCAGGCAGGCTGCAACCAGGGGCTCCAATGAAAGTCCAGTGAATATTCTTGATGAGTTTTTGGGAGACATTAGCTGTCCAAAGATGAGCTGGGAAATTCTCCCTGAATGCTGAAATCACTTCCCCTGTTAAGACATTCAACTAATTGGATAACATGTCACTCATTGCTGACAGCAATCTCCCTGATTGATGTAAATGTAATCAACTTCTGTGCAATAAAGTCACCGATGACTAAAGTCCATAGAAGTCCTTGTATTACAGTGAGCTCAGAGCTTGCTTGACCAAACAACTGGGCATGATTACCTGGTGGAGTTGACACATTAGCCTAACCATCATAAGGAGTAATCAATATAGCCAATTTCAAGACAGTATACAGCTTCAGTAATTAAGACTGGGTGATTTTGTTAGAAGGATAGACACAGATCAGTGGAAGAGAATAAAGAATGCTGAAATAGATTTTATAAATTTGCCCAACAAATTTTTGGTCAAAATACCAAGCCAGTTCAACGAAGGGGAGAGTGGCTGCCCAACAAATGGCTCTAGAGCAATTGGACATACATAGGCAGAACAGAAACAGCAAAAAGCAGTCTCGACCTAAGTCTCATGCCTTATCTAAAATTTAACTCAAAATGGATCATAGACTTAAATGTAAAACATACAAATATAAAACTGTTAGAAAAAAATGTAAGAAAATCTTTGGGACTTAGGGCTAGACAAAGTGTTTTTAGACTTTTCACACAGTCCATACAAGAAAAAAATTGATAAATTAGAATTCATTAAAATTGGAAGTGTATGTTCTGTGGAAGACTCTGTTAAGAGGATGAAAAAACTGGGAGAAAATATTTGCAAACCACGTGTTTTATAAAGGACTAATTTGTAGGTTATATAAAGATCTCTCAAAACTAACAGCAAAAAATATAAACAATTAGAAGATGGACAAAAGACATAAAGAGACCTTTCATCAAAGAGGCTATCCAGAGGCAAATAAACATGTGAAAAGATGCTCAATATCTTAGCCTTTAGCTAACTGCAAATTGAAGCCACAGTGAGATATAACTACACACCTATCAGCATGGCTAAAATAAAAAATAGTGACAACACTTAATGATGGTGAAGATGTAGAGAAACAGGATCACTCATAAATTGCTAGTGGGAATGTAAAATGTTACAGACACTCTAGAAAACTGTTTGTCAGTTTCTTTAGAAACAACACGTGCAGCTATAGTATGACCCAGCAAATGCACACTTTGACACTTATCCCAGAGAAATGAACACTTACATTCACACAAAAACCTATACATAAATGTTTTTAGCAGCTTTACTTGTAAAACCTAAAATCTGGAAAGCACCCAGATGTCCTTCAATGGGTGAATGGTTAAACAAATGGTGGTATATTCATATTATATAATACTACTCAACAAGGAAAGGGAATGAACTTTTGTTATGTGCAACAACTTGGATGAGTCTCCAGAGAATTATGCTGAGTGAGAAAACCCAATCCCAAAAGGCTATACCCTGTATGATTCCATTTCTGTAACAGTCATGAAATGACAAAATTATAGAAGTGGAGAAGAGATTAGCTGTCATCAGGGATTAAGGAGGGGATAGAGGTGGGAGGGAAGTGAGGTGACTATAAAAGGGCGTGAGGGATCCTTAAGATGATGGGAATGTTCTGTGTTTTGACTGTATCACTGTCCA
Organism: Dasypus novemcinctus; assembly: GCF_030445035.2. NCBI lineage: Eukaryota > Metazoa > Chordata > Mammalia > Cingulata > Dasypodidae > Dasypus > Dasypus novemcinctus. The sequence continues at coordinate 16,361,526 of NC_080674.1, read as the reverse complement.
TATCCTGGTTCTGACATTTAATTATATTTTGCAAGATATTACCACAGAAGGGAACTGGCAAAAGGGTACCACTGGGCTCTCTCTGAATTATTTCAATTGCATGTGATCTACAATTTTCTCAAAATGAAAGTTTCACTTAAAAATAAATTTTACATAAATATTGGAAAATGAATCCTGTTTGAAACTGTGTTTGTCATGGCTTAGTATGCCCTAAGATAATATCTTCCATTCATATGGTACTTACCTTTTTCAAGGAGATTTCACACATTATCTTTTTTTATTAAAAATTTTATTTTACTTATTCCCCCCTTCCCTAGTTGTCTGCTTTCTTGTGTCCATTCACTGTGTGTTCTTCTGTGTCCTTCTTGCATTCTCGGTGGTACTGGGAATCTGTGTCTCTTTTGTCACGTCATCTCTCTGTGTGTGCGGTGCCACTCCTGGGCGGGCTGCGCTTTTTTAGCTTGGGGCGGCTCAATGCAGTGCACGCTCCTTGCGCATGGGGCTCCTCTATGTGGGGGACACCCCTGCATGGCACAGCACTCCTTGCACATGGCAGTTCTGCATGTGGGCCAGCTCACCACACGAGCCAAGAGTCCCTGGGTTTGAACCTAGGACCTACCCTATGGTAGACAGACACTCTTATCAGTCGAGCCACGTTCACTTTTCTCACACATTATCTTTCAACAGAACTTTGTCATCTATTGGGCAGCCATAGTTACCCTTCTAGAGATGAGAAAATGGAAACCTCTAGAGGTAAGCTAGCATGAATATAGCTGTACAACTAATAACAGCCCAAGGCTTTCACACTTATGTAGGGATTTTTCCCATTTCACTAAGCCTAGCTGGAGAATTATGAGCTTGCCTAGACATAGAAGAACACGAATTGCCTGTACATCCTAAGGGGAAAATGAAAATCACTGGCAACATTATATAGTAACATATTAAGGTTGGGCTGATAATATCAGGAGCCCTGTGACTGTCCATTTCCCGAGGAGAAGCCACACTTGGGTGGAAAGACATGTGGCTGAGAGGCATCTCGACAAGACAACCCTGAGAAAACCCAGGAAGTGGCGGGTCCAAGGACTTCATGAGCAGTGTAAGGGTTAATTTCCAGTTGCTTATTCTAGCCCTGACCGCGATAAGGCTTTCCTGTGCACACCCTCTGAATGCAGAACTTGTAGAAAAACTGTCTCTAAAGCAGACGTTCAAATATAAATATGTAAGGAATGTATGGGGGAAAGTAGTGATTCTCTGTTTGCTTTTCATTAGGAATGGATTCCTGATATTCACTGTCCCAAGCAGAAAATCAAGGCCAGTTCCTAAAAACCAACTGTCTTTCCTTTGTGGGCCTCTGCCAAGTTTACATAAAACATTCAACGCAAAAATAATGGAGCTGGGCTGTGTGTTCTCTCACTCCAGCTGCATCGTCTGCATTGGGAATCAAATGGCAGGTCCACTTTTCAGCCTGCAGTCCAAGGTTTTATTTTGCATCCGAGAATTCAGAACAGAAAGAACTTCCTGGGAAGCTGTTATTTTGTGAAAACACACAGTAAGCTAAATTTGCTGAAATAAGAGCTCGCTTGAATTTAGAGATGGTGTGTGTCTGTGTGACCAGTCATGGCATTAGGCTCACTGTTATTATTTTAATTTCCGTTTTCAGGATATAAACCCAGAGGTGCTTTGACAAGAGTCTGATTAAACGTAGAATGGAACTGTTATGCATGGTGGTGAATATACCTATGGAAAGAATATATTTAGCTTTCAAGTAGTTTGATGACTCACTTGATTCTTTCATATAACTGGAGGACCTAAGAATCAGATGATCCTCAATGCCAACTTGACTGTTTCACTGCATAGAAGTACAACATGTCATGGTCAACATATCATTGAGCTTCTAACATGTCATATGGAACCACAGTCAGCGTAGTTCTAAGTTCTACTATGTTTCCAGGATCTTCAAATCTAATGTCACCACGGCCACACTTCAGAAAGCTGCTTGGATGGAGGAGAGTGACTTTGCTCAGGCAAGTCACATCATCTGGAACTGTAGTTTCTTAATTAGTCCTTAATAATAGTAGCTACTGATTATTAAGCTGCAAGTGTGTGCCAGGCACTGAGCTAGGTGTTCATCTTCACAAGAACTGAAGAGGTGGATCAGGTTAGTGCCATATTACAGATGAGGAAACTGGGCAGGTAACATCCTGTCCTGAGATGCCAGGGCTAGCAAGTGGTAGAGACTGAAGCTGAACACAAGTCTGGCTCTCAAAGCCCAAGTTCTTTTGTCCATTCAACATGACCCCATGTCACTAACATTCTTGAAGAGCTAAATCCTTGAGGGAGCTGAACATCGTTGTGTTGGAACAGAGTGTCAGAATATTGAGTTCAGGTTCTTTATCCCTGTAATCTTTAAAACCTAAAAAGCTTCTTCATAGCAAATGAGAGGACTCCATTATGCTGATATAAGTATCTTTGAGAAAATTTTCAGGATTACCTTTATTGGTGGGTGAAATTTTATTTCTCTTCTTCTAGGCTAAGTTCTGGACATCGGGAGGTCAATACTTAGTGCCTTCAGGAACCCAGTGTATTTTAGTGGTGAGAGCATAATAGGGCTGCATTATTTAGCAGCTAGTATTTCTTTTTCAGCAGCAAGTAGCAGAATATATGAATAACAGTAGCTAAAACATAAGGATACTTACTCTTACTAAAAGGTTTAGAGGTAGGAAGGACAGGTAAGGTAGGTCAACAAGTCAGTGATAATATTAAGGACCCATGCTTTTTCAATCATTCTACTCCACTGCTGACTGGTTTTTCATCCTCATTCTTGTTGTCATAGGATTTCAAAATAGCTGCTGCAGGTCCAGCATTACATGCATGTTCAATGAAGGAATAATGAGGAAGGAGCAGAACAATAAGCTTTTCTTTAATTTTCATCAAGAAGTAAGCTATATTTCTCAGAAATTCCACAGCATACTAACACAGTATGGTCTCACTGTCTAAAATGGGCTACCTGGTCACCTACCCGTAACTGAAAGAAAGGCCAAAGGAAGCAAGTGCTTGGCTTTTTTGCCTTGGTAATGGAAGGCAGAAAGAAAGAGGGCTCAGAATGGCTTTTGTAGCAATCATCAATGTCTGCCACATGCATGAATCTTAAAGGATTTATTTCATCCAACCAAACTTTCCTCCTTGTTTTTCTCCATCCCAAAGAATTTGTAACCAGTATTTTAGTCATCATGTAAATCCAACCATCCTTTTCTGTCTCATATATGTGATGTACAAAAATGCCAAATGCACATCATAGATATTAAAGGACTGAGTTATTTCAATGCAGAAAAATGCCCACCTGTGATCTAATGCCCAGAAATACTTTGTGTCATTTGAAGTAGCCTCCTCTGTTTGTTTTTGCCATTTCAATGGACAGTAAACTACACATGCGCTACACATAAATAATGCCTGAACATCTGGATGAAAAAATCAATTATCTGTATGTTTTGTCTACATAACATCAAAACATTTAGTGTTGTGGAGACAAAACATCTAGATGATTGAATATTTTACTTTTCATCCAAACATTTTGTTGTAATGTGAACAAAAAGCACTGCCAAGTTAGGGACATAAGAGAGAAAACAGAGGAGAGCAAAACTTGCCTGATTTGCAGAATGCTAGAATTGTTGCTAAGTTTGATATGGGAAATGAGGATAAGTAACAAGATATGTCAAATTAATCTGCAAAAATTCTATGCCATATTGGGCAGAACCTCTTCCTATAGGTTGATTGTAATGATAAATGGTGGTTCCATTATAAGCCACTTAACAGGAAACACATAAACTGCTTTTTATTTTTTATTTTATTTTGCCTTTATTTATTTATTTTGCTTTTTAGTAGACACTTTATTTTACAGATGAAGCAACATATTTACAGAAAATAACAGTGATTACTAACTCACTCCTTTGTCTCCTGGCAGAAGAAATATAGAAACTAATTCTGGAAACTAATCCTACACATAAAGTCAAGTTATTAGACCAGATTCAGCACAAATATATTAATTATTTAGGTGCTGTTCTGGTCACTTTCTCATATGTGGGACCTCATTTAACTTATTCTACAGCAATTCTATGGGGATAACTATTGTTATTCCCGTTTTATAAATGGGAAATGATGTCTTAAAAGATGAGAAAAATTTATAAAATCACATGGTTTGGTTATTTCTACAAAGAATGTGATATTTGAAAGATATCTCCTTTTTTTTTCCAGTTATCATGCCTCATTTTAGGAAAAGGAAATTGGGGAGGGTATTAGAAAACTAAATTTCCAAAGTTTAGGTGTAACAACTCTCAAAAAGCTGGCAATTATAGCTAAGTGCATTATGTCATGCTGTTTTATTTCATGTGTTATTATCAATATTTTTCATGTTCTGAATCCAATATACCTAACTAATTGAGAAATAAACTGTATAAAGAAGGTTGTTGGTATTCAAAGGGATCTTTATTTCATCCTTAAACTTGATAGGGCAAGATCCTTAAATACTATAGGAAGGGTCTCATTGAGATAACATGTTAGGTTTTGTGACTCACTATTCCCATTCCTTCTTCAATGGACAGTTCCAAATTCATTACACAAAGATCACAAGGGGAACATTCTGTCTTCAAAGTCTTCCTTACGTAGTCTCTCATTTTTCTGGCAACGACTTAGCTGGATGGAGTAGTAGTAAGTGAAAAGTAGGAGAACGTTGCTTTGAGCCAAACATTGTGCAGTCAGGACCCAAAGCTCTAGATTTTCCAGGTCAAGAAACTGTCAAAATATAATCAGGAGGGGAATGGGTCTGAGTGAAAAAGCAGTAAAATGCTCAACTTGGGCCACAGTGTGCATTACTCACATGGAAAAACTCGCCTTTGAGATAACCCCTGAGCCCACAGCCACTTTGTTAAAATCTAGTGTTGGTCTGATTTATGACTGTGGTATTAGGGTTGGAATGAGTCTTTTGTCTACAGCAAAAACACATCAAGCCAGACCAAGAGCTTCAAGGTGACCCCCACTGGGTAGCGCCTTCATATGTTTCCTACTGTTAAAATTCCACATCCTTTCTTAAACACAATGTCCTTTAAAACTGTATTGGGTTCTGGAAGTAGACAGTGGTGATGGTTGCACAACTTTGTGAATATGCAAACACACACTCAACTGGTTTCTTAAAAAGGGTACACTTTATGGTATGTGAATAATATCTCACGAAAAAACATATTAGACTAAGTCAAATGGCTTCCTGCATATCAACTAGATCTTACAATGCAATATTTTGGTGATTTAAGTGTAAATGAGCCAGAAACATCTGGAATAAATTTCTTCAAATTACACATGATTTCAAAAATTAAGGGGGAAATGTTCTCGGCAAGCTAGTTGAGTTTTAGCTAATCCAAAATATTTGAAAAATAAAATGAGACATTTTATAAACCAAAACACAGCTGGTTTCTTCATCCATTATACATTTCTTATATATAGCTGCTCTTACTAAAACACTTCTACTTCTTTTGGAAGATACAGGGAGTTCATATGCCCAGGTACAAAACAATGAATATTTAGGGCATTATAAAGTTGAAAGCAAGATCATTTTGTGGAATTTTTGCTATAGAATATTAAAAACTATTTTCAAGTAAAAATTCCTTACTAAAATAATTAGAGGAGAAAGCCTATTTAAATAGCCACTGACTTAAGTTCAAGATCACAGAATAACTGAAATCTTTGAAACTATTCTTCAGAATCTCTCTCGTCTCCATTAAATGTTAACAGTCTCTGGGAATATAAATATAATTCCCACTGCTATAGAAAATCCAATCATCTGTATGGTTTTATTAAACCTAGTCACAAAAAGGTAAATATTTATACATATGTCAAATTTTTAAGATGGTCACACACAACTCCAGATCACCTCTAGCCCATATATCTATTTATTTTCCCCTTTATCTTCTGTGAAGTAACTGAGCATCCTTTTAAAAGTTAATCCACAATGTCTGATGCGTTCTTTTTTTTCCTTCCCCTTTCCTCTCTCCCTCCCCCCACCCTGCTCTTTTTGCTGTCAGTGTCCATTCTCTGTGTGATCTTCTGCATCTATTTCTCTTTCTGTCTTCTTGTCTTTCTCTTCTAGGATTCACCAGGATTTGACCATGGGGACCTCTGATGTGGAGAGAGACTCCCTGTCAAGTGTGTCACCTCAGTCCTTGGTCTCCGCTGCACTTCTCCTTGACTCCCCTTTGTCTCTCTTTTTGTCATGTCATCATCTTGCTGCCTGACTCACTTGTGTGGGCACTGGCTCACTACTTAGGCACTCGGCTTGCTGTGCAGGCACTTGGCTCACCATGCGGGCATTGGCTCACTGCGCGGGCACTGGTTCACCATGTGGGCACTCACACAGACACTCGGCTTGCCACACGGGCCCTTGGCTTGCCATGCAGGCACTCAGACTGGCACTGGCTCTCTATGCAGGTACTTGTGTGGGCACTGGGCTTGCCATGCAGGCACTCACGTGGCCACTTGGCTTACCACATGGGCACTTGACTCGCTGTGTGGAAACCCACATGGGAACTTGGCTCACTGTGTGGGCACTCAGCTCACCATGTGGGTACTTGGTTCACCATGAAGGCACTTGGCTCACCATCTGGGTACTGGCTTGCCATGCAGGGATGATTTCTCTTCTTCTTTTTAACCAGGAGGCCCCAGGGATTGAACCTGGGTCCTACCATATGGTAAGTGGAAGCCTTACCACTTGAGCCACATCCACTTCCCCTGATGCATTCTTTGGACCCTAAAGGGGTGTTGAACAAATGTTCTTGATGAAATGCCACTTGCACTTCCCTCACTGGGCTTAAGTGTCAGCTCCTCAAGTGGACCCTCCCTGACCCCCTTATGAAGCACAGTACTGTTCTCTCTCTCTCTGCTACTTTCTTTACCTTACTTCCCAACATGCCTCCTGACATGGCATATTACGTATCTTTACTTATTTACTGGCTGTCTCTCCCAATAGAATATAAACTCTATGAAGGCAGGCACTTAGTTTTGTTCACTGCTCTCTGAACTTATCAGAAGATAAGAAGCCAGAGTTTGAATCAATCATTAGATGGACATTGACTCTCAAGGCCTTAAGAGGATATACAAATCTGGAGCACTTCCTACTAATGAGTTGCAATTTCTAAATAACTTGAATTTGAGCCTACAAAAGAGAAACATTAGATAAGACTCCTGGACCCAGTTTATGAGTCTCCACAGATTTGCCTCGCCCCAGCACTCCCAAGGAACTTGGAAACATGCCTGACTTCCTGGTGCATATGCAACCAGCAATAATTCATTTTCCTCCCACAGTGGCAAAGCCTCTGCCACTGCTGGGATCACATCTCTTGACACCACTGCTTTGAACAGTCTTTGCCAGGTACAGTGACTTTGGTAGTGGGAGCTGCAGGAGCCCTAGCATCCAGGTCCTTCCCAATTGCTTCCACAGCAGTTACCCAGACTGGATAATATCACGTGGAATAGTAGGGACATTAATGATCCCAGGGGAACAGCCTTTGAACGAATAAAGATGGGGTGAAGTGGGAAGACACATTGTTCATCCTTCTTTCCTCCAACAAAATGTTCTGAAGTAAGTTTTATATACTCACCGGAGACATTCCATGTATCCAAATAACCAGCTGTCCTTTCTTGTGAACCTGGCCAACTTGGCAATGGACAGCCCTGGATTGTTTTTTCTCCTTTCCTGCCCCCTCCTTTTCCTTCATTCTTGCTTCAATGAATTAGAACGTAAACTGTGCTCTGCACTATATTCTAGATACCTAGGCAAGACAACTGATGATGGAAAGCAGTACCTTTGGTGGGATTTTGGATTTCCCACCTGTCTGGCAGTCATAGGGATGATAAGTGCTGCAGTAGCAACCCTTGGCAAGCAGTGCTGTGGTCGTTGTTAAGACTCTCACCCATTGGTAATTGAGATATGATGCAGGTGGAAAGCAGAGCATTGGGAGACCAAAGTGGCTTTGCACTTGATTGGAATGGGGATGGTAAAAAGAAAGGTTGTGGTGGAGAGTGGACACTTTTGTTAGCAGTAGAGAACTTGTAAAAAGAAAATAATAGTCTTAGGGCAACAAATTGCCAACTTAAACCATACTCTGAAAGCCTGAGGTCCTCTATGTCAGGCTTACATCCTAAAAGTTAATTTCCTTTAGACACAAGAAGTCTGCTGAAAATCAGGCCCAGGATCTGATTATCAGCATTACAGATTTGCAAATGAGACTAAATGCACAACAAAGGTTGTCTTAATGAAGCTGGTAAGAAAAGAGTTTGAACTGGGAAATTTAGGAGGACCAGTCTGACATTCCCAATACCCTAATTCCACAGAACTCTACTAGCCAGCAAAAGAAGCCCATTTCCCACATGACAGAAGAGAACAAACTCCCCTTGCCTGAAGTCTCTCAATATGACTCATCTTTTCTCCTGAAGTTCTGTCCCCACCACCCCTCATTGCCTTCAGTCTAGGTGGCAGCACTTAACTGCTGAGGCAAAATAAACATAATTACTATCACAGGTAGCAAGGCTGGAGTGGGAATAGTATCAGATAATGTTGTGTTTTTTTTAATGTTTATTGGTTATTATTATTTCTTTTTATTTCTTTTTTTTTTTTTTGCATTTTCTTAAATTAGAGTTGTAGATTTACAGAAAAATCATGCATTAAATACAGAGGTCCCATATACCCCCCTATTATTATACTAATAACTATGATCCAAAGAGCAAAGTTGTTTGGAGAGAACAGAGAGATGTTTGGCTGACTATGGTGTTGTTTGATGTTTATAATTAAGGAATATCAAAGTCTGATGAGCTGAAGGATGATGTCACCCTGTTTCTAGATCTAAGTCAATTCACAGACCCAAGGGCATTTGACAGAAAGGAAGGCTAAGTAAGTGGAGGAAAGTACATGAAATAGATTTTCCCCAGTCATTTCCCAAAGGCACGTGAGGTTAATTCCCCGGGCAACCATGCACTGGGGAGAGAACACCTAGACATGTGAGAGTGGTTAGATAGAGTCTGTCCTTACATTGACATAACTGGATCTGAAATGTCATCATGGTCTTCTGGTTAGGATGGAAACTTGAAGAGAATGGCAGAAAAGGGATAGAAAAGTAGAAAGCTTCTAAGAATGAGGGTGAGGATAGGATTGAATGTACAGAATAATTTAAAACCAGAGTACAGGGTAGGTGAAAAAATTGATTATACACGTTTAGAGAAGTTAGCAAAAGGAAAAGTAGATGGCAAGATGGAAATGAAGAGAGGAAGTAGTTTCGAATAGGGAATGGCTGGCCAGCAAACATTCTCTAGCAAGATTTCTTTTTTTTTTTTTCTTCACGATTTCCAGGGGAAAGGCGGGGAAGCCTCCCTGGAATGGGTCTAAGATAGGGCAAAAGTAGATGCACGTGTTAAGCTTTGGGCAGTGAGAGCATGGCAATAAGAGAGAGGCATTGGTTTGGAATCTGTTTGACTACCTCTAGCAGTCTGACTTTGGGCAAGTGGGTTAAAACTGGAGAAAGTCTTGCAAATCATTGAAAAGGGAAGGAATTCTGGAGACTGTTTAAGCGTGGATTCCCCAGAAAACATAGCCAGAAGCAAAGTTTGCATGCTAATACTTTATCAAATTGTGCAATCCCATGCGTGAGTGTGGGGAAAAGGGAGTAATTCCAGTCAGGAAAGAGAGAGTAAATACCAGGTCGTGCATTACTGAGTGAACCACCTTTTCACAAGGATACACAACTGTTTTCCTGGTCAAGTAAGAAATTTATAAATTATTAAAAGTATTAAATGAACGTGTCAAGGTTAATGAAAAAATAAATTAATTTCTACATACCAGCAACAATTAGAAAAATAAAATGTTAAATATTAGTACTATTTATAATAGTCTCAAAAAATGTCAAACACCTAGGAAAACTGAATAAAAGTTGGACAAAATCTTTACAGAGAAAGTTAAAAAAATCCTACTTATAGAAAGTAAAGAATGTCTAAATATCAGAAAGACTGCAATTTTCATGGGTTAAAAGACCTAATATTATCAAGATGTCAATATTTCCAAATTAATTTATAAAAACAATAAAAATCTCAGCATATTTTTACCAAAAGTGACTAGCTCATTCTAAAATTTATCTAGAAATGCAAAAGTTAAAGGAAAGCAAAAACAATTTTGAAGAAAAGAAACAACGTAAGGGCAATTCTTCCATCGGATAGCAATACTTACTCTAGTGCTAGAATTATTAAGCCATGCTATTGGTACAAAGACAGATTGACCTAGGCTAATGGAAGGGAGTAAAGTTCAGAATGAGATCCACACATATGTGGACACGATTTCTGCCGAAGCAGCATTGCAGATCTGTGTGGAAAGGATGGCTTTGTCACTAAACAATGCAGGTCAATTGAATATCCTTATGGAAAGAAAGGAAACTTGACTGCCTTCTCACACTTCACTCTAAAATCAATTCAAAGTCGATTGTAAATCTAAATTTGGAAGACAAAACAATAAAGCTCTCTGAAATACAACTTTGGCTAATATTTTTGTGATTTGAGGTAGCCTAAGGTTACTTGAACAAGACAAAGACCACTAATCATAAAGAAAATAATTGATAAATAGGAACTCATCAAAATTAGGAACTTTACAAAAACTCACTGTTAATGGAGTACAAAGGCAAGCCACAAAGTGAGAGATGATAATAAAGAACTTATATTCAGACCATCTTTAGAAATCATAAAAATCAACTAGAAAAGAGAGACAACCCAATTATTAAAAAGGGCAAGAGAACTAAACAGGCACTTCATTTAAAAAATCCAAATAAACAATAAACTTATTAAAAGGGGCTCGACCTCCTTAGTAATCAGAGAAATGCAAAAATAAAATAAAACAAAATGACAAAACTATATCCAGACTCTGGATTGCTAAAATAAAAAAGATTAATATTACTAAGTTTGAACAAAGATACAGAGCAACTGCAACTCTCATTCAGCTGCTGGTAGAAGTACCAATTGGTACAATCACACTGAAACACTATTGGCAGTATCTAATGGAGTTGAACATACATATACTTCTGTGGTCTCACAATTTTAATCCTAGTAGGCATCCATACATATATTCACTAAATGACATGTACTTGAAGTTTACAGCAACATTATTTGTAATAGACCCAAACTGAAAACAACCCAACTGCTTTTCAACAATTGAAAGAATAAATTGTGGTATATAGTACAATTAAATAGCAAATAAAATGAATGAACAAATTACAAATACAAACTACAGCATGGATGACTCTCACAAACCCAATAAGAACTGTTTGATTCCATTTATAAAAGTTTTAAAATGGGCAAAAGTTAATCTATGCTGAGACAGGTCAGGACAATTGTTACATTTTAGGAAGATGGATGAAGTAACGATTGAGAGCAGGCAGGAGGAAGGCTTCTGAGGGCTGATAAGGATCTATTTCTTGACCTGGGTTGTGAGTCCAAGGATGTTCACTTTGTGATAACTCATTGAGCTGTACGCTTATGATTCGTGTATTTTTTCTATAGTTCTGTTTTTTATCAATAAAAATTTTATAAGATGAAATACAGATGACTAATCTTAAAGCAATTTAAGGCTGCATACACATCAAGACCAGCATTGTGCTTGGTGCTAATAAGCTGAAAGATAAATCATTTTGTACTGAATCACGAATAGGCTCCTCTGATCCCTACTGCTTTAAATGTTCTCCAAATGCTCTCAGAGATGCACATATTGTTCTATTTGAAGGCAAAATACATTTTGCACAATTTTTATCATTTTATTTTTTAAAATGAAAGTAATACTGTCTTAAATGATGTGAAGCACAAGATAATTTCACGTAGAAGTTTGTACACCATCTACTTGGAATAAGGCTTACTAAGAAGTCCCATGCACTGTTTTAGGGTATGGGGGATAAAAGCAGCCACCATTAGTATCCCACATTATAATTCTGACACTATATCTGCCCAAAGTAGTGGGATACTGTATCTGCCCAAAGTAGCAGAAGTTTAGTCTTTCCATCCATGGTCCCTCTTCCATGATAGGACCAAGAATCCCCAGAAGATACATCCTTCTAGAGGATCTTCTTTGCCACCAGTCATATTCTCTGTCTTGATAATGGTGGAGTCCATAATTCTTATTAGCTGCTTGCCACTTGTGAACACTGCTACCAACCACTGTCAAGATCAGAAGTGTTGAAAACTGTGCTGTCTAGAGACATTCTAATCAGTACTGTGACTGCTATTGGATTCGGAGAGTGTGTCTGCTGAAAGCCGAATTCTGCCTGTCCTGAGAGAGAGAAAGGCATAATTTTCACAATGTCAGACCTTGTTATCTTCAGGATCTCCTCTGTTGCTGCCAATGCCAAAGTAGGAGCCCATTACTGATCCCTCCTGGAATGCCAGTATGATGAACACGTGTGGCTGGGGCTTGGGTGGAGTTGGTTGGGGGTATCTAGCAGTATTATAATAGTAACTAATATTTATCGAGTGCCCATTATTCACCAGGCAGAGCTCCAAATATCTGACCCTAAATAACTCAATATAATCTTTACAAGAACTAGAGGGAAGCACAATATGAACTGTGGGAGGCACAGAGATCTTAAGTGATGGATCCAAGTCTTCCATGGCAAGTAAGTGACAGATCCAGGTTTCAAACCCAAGTGACCTGACTCTGGATACATTGCTTTTGGCTACCCTGTCCAAACACTGCCTAGAGATCTTGGATATCACTTAGGAGAGTCCTCAAAGTATGACAATATTCTTCTGCCATCACTTACAAGGAGATGAAGGGTGACCAGGAGGCTAGTGCTATAGCTCCCCCACGGCTCCCCCACAGGCGAGTCCACCTGAGGTCTAAGAGGCTGGTTGGGCCAACTCTGCTGCTGCCCATTTCCTGGACTCAGAGAGGCTCTTCCACTTTGTCTCCCTGAGTCCAGAGTCACCTGTCAGAACCGACTCCTCTGAGCCTTATGGCAAGTTTATCCCAGGAACCTCATTAGCCTTGCCCACTTGGAGGGTCTGCTGTGGTTTTGACCCTTAGAAGGGTGCCACTATCAGGTCCTTCCCTCCCCAAAGAGCTGCACTCCTTGACAAGTCCTCTTCAGCAACCCCTAGGCCTCAGCACAACAAGGGTCTCCCATTAAAACTAAGCAAAAACACAACAAATACAATGGAATTGGATCAACTTGACTGTCACAACCAAGAAGAGCCTATGAAAACACAACGACTAAATGTAAAGTGGCATTTTGGATGGAATCCTAGAACATAAAAGGACATTAAACCTACAGACTAATTCGAGGACATTAAAAAAATGTGACATAAGCTTTAAGGGCAATTTCCAAGGAGAAGTTCTGGAAATGAGTGGAGAAATGGAGTATCTCCAGAAGCAGGATAGTCTGTCAAGGTGGGCCCTGGGAGAATAATAATTCTTTCTATGTGATATAATTGCTTTTTGCATTTCTCTGTTTTTAGATCTAAAAAATTATTAAAAATTAATTTGCTTTAATTTGATCAGATTCTTGCTTTGAAAATACACATTTTTTTTGGCCAGTGGAATTGGCTTAAGAGACTATTTTAAAAAATAATCAATATGAATTCTTTTTAAATCATAAAATATAAAAATGAAGGAAAAATGTTCTACAGAGTCTTATTTCTTTGGGTATCTTTAGTCACTTTTATTTACTACACTGCATGGTAAGGAAATACATTGTATTTTAAAAACTCTAAGTATAAATCTGTTGGTTTATAAAAAACCAGTCATAAATGTCTCAATTAAATTTGATATTGCTTGGCTCCAAATATGTCAAAAAGGAATCCAACACAAGCCCAACTAGCTGGAAAGAAAAAATGTGCCTGAAATACATTAATTTAACATCACAGTTATTAACAAATATTTATGAAGTGAAAAATTTTCAGTTTTCAACCAAATGATGTATATTAATTTTAGCCTCAGGGAGACACAACTCTCTATCCCTTGAGAGTTTCAGGCACCAATCAGGGGCTTGATATTCTTCCATACACCTGCCTAAGAAATGTCTATTTTTCACTGCTAAGTCTGTGCAATACACCATATTAGTTTGTGAAAGCATTCTTACATTGGGTTGGGCTGAATGGTCTCCAAGGCATCTTCCCCATCCAAGAGTCTATGATTTGAAATGAGCCTATGACGAAACAAAATTCTAACGAAATGAGTCAAAGTAAAATTTGAAAATTAAAGTTTCTGCACATCTACTTTGTGCCATGCTCGGTGTAGGAACTACTGTTACACAACCTTGTTTAGTGGGTGTTGTAGGAAACTGCCCAGATGCCCCTCTGGAACAGTGCATTTCTTCCTCTGGCTGCTGGGAGCATTGGCAGCTTCCTTCCCCGAGAATTGCCCATGACCAAAGGGGGTTGCCTCTTCCTGAGAGAGTCTGCAGCCAATGGCTGGACAAAGACGTGCTCACTTTGCCTTATAGGAGACAACTCTGAAGGGCCGCATTATCTTCCTAGGACTGCCTAAACGAACTCCCGAAACTTGGTGGCTTAAGACCACAGAAATTATTCTGGAGCCCAGAAGTTTGAAATCAAGGTACCTGCAGGACCGTGTTCCTGCCAAAAAAAGGAGAACGTTTGCCTCCTCCAGCTTCTGTGGCTCCGACATTCCTTGGCTTGTGTCCGCAGAGCCCTAACCTCTGTCTCTATTATCACATGGTCCTCTTCTCTGTGGTTCTGCCCTCTCTATGTCTCTAACAGGGACACCCATCATTGGACTTAGGACCCACTAGGGTAATCTAGGGTAATCTCATCTTAATTACACCTCCAAAGACTCTTTTCTCACAAACAAGGTCACTTCCAAGTTTCCAGGGATTGGGATGTGAACATATCTTTTGGGGACCCTTCCACCTCTTGCAGGGCCCCCTGTGGTCCACTCTGCATCTCACTTGAACCTTTCCCTCCATCCCATGCTGCCTCCCTCATTCCCTTACAAGTGTGGTTGCTGGCACACTCCCTGTAAATCCCCTACACAATCCTCCCCCTCAAAGTCTATTTCCAGAGAATGCAATCTAACACGCTCATCTAATGTTAAGCATAACATTTGATTCTTATGGCTAGTCAGCCATGTTTGTGTAAATGGCAAAGTAACATGTTTGTGTAAATGGCAAAGTAACAAAGGTAATGTTACAGCAGGGAGAGGCTTTTCAAGAAGAATTTGCTAAAATTCCCTGGGCAGTGAAAATTAAGTTGTTAAACTGCAACATCCTAAGGATGTGTGAACAGTGCTCTCTAACAAGGGCCATGGTGCCAGATGGGCCACCATTTGGCACCAATTCAGTGTGAAAATGACTCTTCCTACTGAAATGAATAGACATTCATGGAGCTCCCAGCCCTCAGTGGAAGAGTAGAATATAGATGTCAATAAAGAGACCTCAGATTACAGAGGCTGAAAAATGCCAGGTCATCCAAAGGGAAGGTACTAGAAAGCATTTCCATGGAAAGAGTTAAGTGGTGGTCTGTACTTTGCAGAAGCTAAGGCTCCAGAGCATGAGAGAGACAACAGATGTTACTGTAACAGTAAGGCTTTCGGTAATTATACAAGCAGGAACAGGGAATAGGGACAATTAGGCAAGAAGGGGATTCTAGAGTGGTGTGAGCACAAACCACTTGGTGAGGACAGAGAGATCCACAGAAAATGAAAAATGTAGAAAACCAGATCCCTTCCTTAAATCAAGTCTGAGACAGTCCTCTCTAATCCCACTCTTAGGTGAGGGTTTCTCTGGACCTTAGAAAGGAAGTATTTGGCGCTATTGACAGAATTCAGCTTTACTTATAAATTCACCAAGCTGGACTATCTTCATTTAAAATGGGGTTCCAGTCATTCTCTATTTGTCTTTCTGTTGCCTAGAAAGTTCCATGTCAAAGAACTTTTCTAGACATTTTTCTAGAAAGATATTTGTAATCATTTGGACTTCACAAGATATGGGTGCTTCAAGTGACTTGGCCAGGGGCATCTTTAAACAGTGTTGCTTTTCACTGAGGTGACTTCTGTGCAGGCCTGCTATCAAACGACCTTTCTAGAACTCTGTTCATTCTTCTTTTTGGAGTGTTATCTCTTCTTAGGCATCAGGCACATGAAGGCAGAATTCAGCTCTGCTTCCAGCACTCCCACTGACCTTCCCTGTGGTTTGAATCAATACTGCAATTCCAAGTTCCCATTTTTTTATTTGTATCTGCATTATCTAGGTCAGTGCAGGCCAACAAACCTCTGCATTGATGGAAATGTT
Source organism: Dasypus novemcinctus (assembly GCF_030445035.2). NCBI lineage: Eukaryota > Metazoa > Chordata > Mammalia > Cingulata > Dasypodidae > Dasypus > Dasypus novemcinctus. The sequence continues at coordinate 16,345,213 of NC_080674.1, read as the reverse complement.
CTATATTCCACGCTGTCCAGGACAGTAGCTACAAGCACAAGTAGATAGGAAGCACTTGAAGGTGACTGGAAAACTCGATATTCAATTTAATTTAATTTTAATTAATTAAAAAAATGTAAATAGCCACATATGGCTAGTGGCTACCATGTTGAATATGAAGATGTAAGTAGAGGTTCATGTTCTAAAATTCTATTTTGCTCTTATTCCAAGAAGTCTGGGAATTCTGCCACTGTTACAAAGACCTGGGAAGCAGATGTAACTCAAGCAACTGGGCTCCTGTCTGCTATATAGGAGGTTAAGGGTTTGATACCCAAGGCCTCCTGATGAAGGAAGGCTGGCCTGTGTGGCGAGCTGGCCCACCCAGAGTGCCAGCCCATGCAGGAGTGCTGGCCCACGCAGAAAGCTGGTGCAGCAAGATGACACAACAAAAAGAGACACAGAGGAGAGATAATGGGAGACACAGAAGACCAGGGAGCTGAGGTGGCACAGGAAAATTACCACCTCTCTCCCACTCTGGAAGGTTCCAGGATCGGTTCCTGGAGTTGTCTAGTGAAAATACAAACAGACACAGAGGAACACACAGTGAATGCACACAGAAAGCAGACAATGGAGGGAGAGAGGAGAAAAAAATAAATAAAAATCTTAAAAAAAATAATTTTAAAAATGAAAAAAAAACCACAAAGCTATAAAATTTTGTGGCTTCACTGCACACCAAACGTTGACCATCTCATTACATTTGATCTATTTTTGCTAACAATTAAGATTCCTCTGATTCAGAACAGATCTTGGCAAAATCTGGTCCTTAGAATGAATTCTATGATACTTGCTTTTGGGGAAAAAAAAGTTGTATTGGAACACAGACACGACCATTTGTTCACATATTGTCCATTCACGACAGCTTTAGTGCTACAATAGCAAGACTGAGTGGTTGTGACAGAGCCTGCATGGCTGGCAAAGCTGAAAATACTATTATCTGGCCCTTTACCAAAAAAAAATTGCCTCCATCTGACTGAGACTAAGGTAAAGTTTCCCTTTCATTAGATATTATAACTAGCAACTGTTCGTTCTTTCTCTAACTTTTAACTCTATTTTGAAGGAGAAGTCTTTTGCATGTGAATGTTGGATGCCTTTTAATTTTTCTCCTCCTTGTGATGCCAGTTGAGTATCACTAGCTCAGTAGGTTAGAACTTCTTGTCTTATTTAAAATTTTCACCATTTAACGATCTATCTCTGGCAGTGGGTGTTCTAGTACATTGGCCAATCATTGTACTCAGCTGTTTCTGATTTTAAAATTCTTCCAGAGACCTTAGAATCCTCCCAGGCAACTCTCTTAATTTGTAGCAATCTCAAATTCATTTCATAATTGTGTTACCAAGTTACTGATTTTCAAAATTCTTTGGAATGGGTTCATTTCCAGAGCAAACTATAAAAATTGTTGTTTGAAGTACAACAATGACTTCAATTTCTCTTTAGTAACAAGGTTAGGATCAGCAAGAGAACCTTCAACTACACCTTTGGATGCTTTCAATTATCTACCCAGGAATCAGCATAATTTTTAATCCAAAGCCATAATTAATGTCTGGTGGCTATTTCAGGAATAGGTGTTGATGATTATTTATACATCAAACAGCCAGGTAATGTCTAAGATTTGTATTTTTAATGGTGGGGAAATGTCTGTGTTACTATTTCAGTTCTCACTTTTGTGGGTGCAATTCTCATTTTGATATTCAAAGGGTATTGAAAAAGTCAGTAATCTGTTTTGGGAACAAATGAGACAATATGTGATATGACTGAGCTCCTGTTGGACTGAACAAGCATGGTCCACTCCTAATGGAGACGCGAGCCTCCAGCAGAAGCAAAGAGAAAACCATGCCCAAAGTACTAAATAACAAGTAACACAAACAGTCCTCTAATTCATTGATAGTAAGTATATTACAATTACCTTTAATGCCATAGATAGCTCTTGCTCATGATATTGTCTCCTGCTTTCTTTACAAAGTGTAGGAGTTTTCTCTTAGAAATAATTCCCTACCTCTGTTCTCCAGCAACAGTTAGAAAAATATGATGCTTCATTCTGATCTCCTCGGCTTTCACAAGGAATATGCTATGATGACAATTCGGTCCTTCAGATGGCAGTTTCTGACAAATCTTGTAAGATCTTATTGAAAGCTCTAAGTATTTTAAAGAATGGAGGTGATTCTGACTACATGTCCAGTGCAGCGAGGCATCTGTTGAGTGACAGTTTTGTACACTGGCTTACTGTACTCCAGTACTCTATACAGAGGTTTGAGCCTTGGGTGTAGACACAGGTGTGCCTAATGGTTCTGTGGTGTCCAACTAAGCAACTGCACAGGATACAGCCTGAGGCCTGGAGTGCTGGTGATAATCTGTTTGCCTTTTTAATAGCTCCTTAACGAAATATCACATATTTTGAAGGCATTTTGCAAGAATATGAATTCTTATATTATCATTATTCCTCTTTTTCCATAAACATAGCCATGATCATTTCAGTTTAAGTCTTTGATCCTGGAGACCCTCTGCTATGCAATCTCTGGGAATGCCAAGACCTTAACTCCATGTGCAAAACCAAATAACTATTTACCAAATGGCAAAACAAACGGAAACATTTAAAAAATATTTTATGGATTAGCTAAACTTGAAACAACCCCATAGCTCTTCATTCGCTAACAAACATTGTCACTTAATACCTTCTGAAGACATAGTCAACACAGTAGCTGGTCAACAGCAAATTCTTCCAATTGCTCCCGTGGCTCTTTGTCCCTAACATTCTTACTGACCTTACCTTCTTGTACTGCAATGAGTGTCCTGAGACCGAGAAGTTGTTAACAAGGGCAGGACTAAGCCACCATTTTTGTCCCACTTCAGCAGGTGGGACACTACCTGAAGACCCATCTCTTTGATCAGGATGGGGCTCCCTCTATGAAAACACCCTTACAAGGAGTTGGTCATCTGATGTAGGCCACTGAGAAAAGTGCCCTGTTATCACCCTCGGTCCAAGCCACTCGCAGCTGCTAGTGATTTGACTGTGTTGAAATACCACATCGAGGGCTTAGGCTTGCTTCCAATTCATTATTTTTCCTATTTTTATTTCCATTTTAGCATTTTATTTTTAAAAAAACTTTAGATTACATAAATGCTGCCATTATATTAATGATACAAGATTCCCATATACTCCAACTCCTCCCCCTCCCATACTTTCCCATATTAACATCCTTCATTAGGGTGGTACAATTGTTACAATTGATGAACATACATTGAAGCATTGCCACTAACCATGTATTACAGCGTACATTATAGTTTGCACTTTGCCATGCACAATCTTAGAGGTTTTGACAAAATGTTTAATGGCCTGTTGCTGCCATTGTAATGTCATGCCGGACAATTCCAATGTCCCCAAAATGCCCCCATGTTACACCTGTTCTTCCCTCTACCTCCCCTCAGAACCTCTTGTGGCCACTGTCTTTGTATTAATGGTACAAGTTCTTCCATTGTTAGAATAAAAATTTTACTTTAGTCCATAGCTCCATTCCCCTATTCCCCCTTATGTTTGTTCATCCCTCAGTCTTGAGGATTTGGGGATGGTGATGCCCACTTTGTTTCTGATTGAGACAGGGCTTAGATCCCATGGGGCAAATGGATGGAACTGTCTTCCTTGAAGTTGTAGCTACTCTGTTTTTTGGGATGGATGTTGTCCATCACCATCATTTTGTTAGTTGTCCTGGGCTAGTTCAATGAACTGGAGAGTAGGTGTTGCATCTCTGCTGAGATTTAGGGCTCAACTGTCAATGAACAGACTGAAGACTGAAGTCTCTAGGACATATATTGAAAAACTATAGTGCTAATTAGAGGTTCATATAAAAGGGGCAGAAGAGCCACATGTAGGTAAACCTAAAGCTTCTTTGAAGATCAAGTGAAAAAAAAGAAGCAGCTGGGGAACACACTGTAAAAACTGTCACTGTAGATAAATGATAACAGATCTTACAGTGATGAAAGACGATGAGAAAGTTTTTTCATTTTGTTATTTTTATAATTTATATCTACATTTTGTTATTTTTATTATTATTTTATTTTATTATTTTTACTTGTTATTTCTTTATTATTGCTTCTTCTGATTTATTATTTATTTTCCTTTCCCCTCTGTTTAATTTATAAGGTATATCCCCCTAACACTGTAATGATTTCTTAATATTTCATTTTTGTTATTTCAACTTTCATTTTGCCTCACATTTGAGTCTTATATTAAAAACTTCCTTTTCCCCATTTTTTTTTCATTCGTTCTAAAAGTGACAGTAGAGGAAAACTGGGAGGGTGTTTTTCCATCCAGGCATTTATCCATCCATCCATTCATCCATCCACCCATCCATCCATCCTTTGAGATGTACTAAAGTTGATCCTTTGGTTATGCTTGACCATCAAAATACTGCAGACTTGAAACAGGTCTCTTGAGTGGCCTTCACTGAATTGCTCTTTAGCATAATGTCATTACTGGACATTGTGCACTAATATTCACACATGTGAATTCCACAGAACTTGCAATGCTTGGACTGTCTAGACTTCACCTACCATGCTTCCAGCTTCCACTATGAGGTAAGGGGCATAAACTGTTTCAACAGTGAATAATAACACTGAAAATAATTTTGGACAGAAAATGAATGCTACTTCATCTCAACGCAATTATGGGGGAAATCTTACTTAGGCAAACTGGACTCATTCATATTGGCCAGGACTTTGAGTCGTGTTGACTGTCATGCTCAAATGCCAGGGAGACATCTGTAACCTCACAAGTCTGAAACCTCTATTTTATATTCCCAGTTTTCAAAAAAGTTGACAATAGGGTTCAGAATCTTTTACTCTAGTTAGGAGTAATGCTTTTCAACAGAGCCCTTCAAAGAGGAGTTTAAAAGGAAAATATAAACTCTATGTCTTAGTTTTCCAGGGCTGCTATGGCAAATACTATACACTTGTTGGCTTAGCAATAGAAATTTATTGTCTAATGGTTTTAGAGTCTAATAGTCAAAAATCAAGGTACTGGCAGGAACATGCTTTCTCCCTGAAGTCTGTAGCATTCTGATGCTGGCTTGCTGCAGTCCTTGAGTTTCCTTGGCTTGCATTTCGACTTCCTGCCACATGGTGATCTCTCTCTCTCTACTTATAAATTTGAGCTGTTTTCTGCATTCTTCCTGTGGATTTCTCTTTATAATATATATAACATATTATAATCTATATAATACAGATTTAGGCCCACCCTGATTAAATTTAGCCCCGTGCTCAAAGAAGATCTTAGAAGATCCTATGCACAAAGGAGTCCACACCTTAACGATACATTTCAAAGGGTCCTATTTGCAAATGTGTTCACACCCACAGAAATATAGATTAAAATTAGGAACATGTCTTTTCCTGGGACGGTTGACTAAATCTATCACACTGATTTACTTTGGGCAAGTGATAAGATAAAAAGCAAGAATGGTAAGGCTAGCCACTGATATCTGTCTTAGTTTCCCAACTGCTATAACCACACAATGGATTGACTTAACACGAGCAATTCATTAGCTCACAGTTTCAGAGCCTAGAAGACTTGTTTCCCTCCCCCTGGGGTTGTAGTATTCTGGCTGGCTGGCAGTCATTGAGTTCCTGGGCTTTCCCATCACACAGTGACGGCCTGTCCTCCTTCTGTCAGGTTCTGTTAACTTCTGGCTCCACCCCATGGCTTTCTCCCACTATGTCTGATTCTGCTTAAAAAGGACTTAATCCAGATTGAGACTCAACCTGATTCAGTGGGCACACCTTAACTAAAAATACCATCTTCAATAGCTTCTTTTTACAATAGGTTCATACTCAGAGGAATGTTGGTTAAGATTAAGTACAGTTTTTTTTTTTGCCTGGGGCGCATAATTCAGTCTGCCACAATATCATTTATTGCCCCATAATCTGGCCCTTGCTAATTCTCCTTTGTCCAGTATTCTTCAGCTATATTTTACTTTCTCAATTCTTCCAAGATCCTTCTCTCATGAGGGCCTTCATCTACACCCTTTCCATATAAAACATTTCTCCCAGATTCTCACCACTTTTCTCTGGATGAATTTTACTTATCTTTCATGTTTCGCTTTCAATGGCCTTTCCTTAGGGAAGCATACAATAACCCAAGATGATGTTTGAATCTTGCTGCTATAATATGCAAACTTTTAAACCTGTACTTTTTCCTTTAATCATTACAATGATTATATGCTCAATGGCATCTTTAACTTATTCACAACAGGTATCACATCAATTAACACAGTGCCTGGCAGGTAATGAAGCCTAATAAATAGCTGTTTGTTGATTGAATCAATACTACCTGACCAACAGAAAGGGCTATACATAATTCTGTCAATTCACCTATTTATTTTTATGTTAGGGAGCATGAAAGTTCCAACTAAACTTGAAGAATGAAAAAGATTTTTTTTTAAGTAGAAAAAAAATTCACTTCCTTTATTACCTCTGGCTCCCTGAAAATGTACCATCAGCTAGTTCCATATTTCTCTGATGTTCTGCAATTTCAGGAAAATTAGAAAATATAATGAGACTATCATGGTGAAAATTGCCTACATTTCCTGAAGAAAAATCAAAGCATTTTCTAAATAATTTACCTCTGACTACTACATAAACTTGTTCTTTTATGGTATTTTAAGGTAAATTACTCATTTCCAGGGGCCTCACAAAATTTGGTTTCAGAAATAATAATACTAATGTTAGGTAGCTAGTTAACCAGGAAATACTAAAGTAGGAGTCAGAACAATTTGGTCCAGTCTCAAAGTTGGAAAAGATTTTTTCTTTCTTTTTATAAGCACCTGGTTTTACCGCATGGAAGCAACTGAAAGTGGATTCCGTTGGAAAAGTGTGCCTGGCGTGATACAGTGGCCAGTGCCCGACCCGGGATGCTCCAGCTCTGCCAGGAGAGAGTGCTCCGGGCAAGGGCTTGACCACTGCTTTGGACAACAGAAGGCATTCAGGAACGGACTAAGACTTCTCAAGCATAATGTGTTTCTAACTGCTTCTTGATTATTGTGGTCATCTGTCAGGTGCACATACAGGAACTAAATGCACTTATTGGGAAAAGAGGGAGACAGTTTTTATAGTCAAATGTTCACGTGTAACATTTGGCATATATCACATTCGACTACAGAAGCTATCATAACCTAATTGTCCATTGCCTGACAAGGATTTGGGCGGGGGGAGGTGGGGACCAGGGTGCTGAGATATACATTATACAAGTCTTTAGGTAAAAACCAATCAAATCACCTTGTTTCTCAGTTGTTTCATCAACGAAATGGAAGCTTTATTCATTCATTTAATAAGTATCTAATTTAAACCTTCAACATAACAGCACTGTACTAGGTGATAAGGAAGATGCACTAGGAAAGAAATGTATGAATAAATATCTAAATTATCCATAGGGGTAATAAGTGCTATAAACATTAAGGAAAAGTTGGAATCAATATACACAGGAGCAGCAGTTGCCCAAAAATGTTTTATGGATTTCAAGGTTTTTAGTGTGCTCCTAAAACGGTTATGCTCAGGAAATTTTGGAGAATGGTTGTTTTAGGTTCCTAGGCTGCTTAAAGCAAATATCATGAAATGGGTTGGCTTAAACAATGGTAATTTAACTTATAGTTTTGAGGCTGAGAAAAATGACTAAATTAAGCCATCATCAAGGCGATGCTTTGAAGTCCAGCTGCTGGCAATCCTTGGTTTCTCTGCCACATGGTAAGGTTCCTGGTGGAGACAACTAGTGTCTCCCTTCTCTTCTGGGTTTTGTCCATGATTCTTTTTATATCTATGGTTCTCTTTCTCTCTATTTCATTCTCTTATAAAGGACTCAAGTAATAGGATTAAGACCCATCCTGTAGGAGGTGGGTCACACCTTACCTAAAGTAGCCACATCCAAAGATCTTACTTACAATGGATTTACACACACTTGAATGGATTAGATTTAAGAAGATCATGTTTTTCTGGGGTACATATAGCTTCAACCACCACAAAAGTGCTCACTAAATTTCCTCTCTAGAGAGACACAATGCATAGGAACCTATATTTCTGAGAATCCTCCAAACCATTAAAAATATTGAATTTTATTTAATACAATATTGTCTGTGATCTTTTAACCACAGACCCTGTCTTTATCCTACACAACTAATATTATTCATTTCCAGTGTTAAAAGTGGACTTTCAAGCATTACAAGAAAATGCTACATTCAAGTACTGGGGGAAAGCCTCAGGTTGAGCACATAATGTCATGGAGAGTTCAGAATCATGGAAGAGTCAGGCCTATCTGGAATTTCTGATAAGGCAGAGGATGAAATTGGTAAGATGGGATAGGGACAGATTCTAAGGGACTCTGAATGTTCCCACAAGGCACTTGAAAGTAACTGGTAGGCAAAAGTTGGCTTTGGCATTTTTTGAACTGAGGAGATGGGAGGCAGGAGGAAACTCTGATGAGGCTAATGTGTTTGAGAGATGTTAGGAAATGGTATTTATTTTAGATTGGATGAGAAATAGGGGCATAGAGGAAATTCCAGAGTCTCCTGTTTTAGATGTTCAAGGGTCATTTCCTTGGTTAGGGTAATAGAAATGAGAACAGGGATAGCAACATCTCAAAGGAAAAACTGACCAATCTTGAGGAGCAATTGTGGACAGAGGCAAAAAGTAGAAGAGATTCCATGGTTTTGCTCCTTAAGAACTGAATGTTGATTAGTGCTAGTGATCCCACATGGTAGCTGGAAGGAAGTCTTTGTTCAGAGGTGGGAGAGATGTATAAGCTGGGACTCATGTGATAAAGATGCAAGAAATAAACAAAGGAGCCACAGCTATAGTTGGATAAAAGAGTGAGGAGAAAGAAAATCAAGAGACAAAACCAACACTGGTGTGCTAGTCAGCCAAAGGGGTGATGATGCAAAATTCCAGAATTGGTTGGTTTTTAGAAAGGGCATTTATTTGGGGTAGGAGCTTACAGATAACAGGCCATAGAGCGTAAGTTACTTTCCTTGTCAAAGTCTATTTTCAGGTGTTGGTGCAAGATGGTTACTAACGTCTGTGAAAGTTCAGGCTTCCTGGGTTCCTCTCTTCCAGGGTCTTGCTTCTCTCTGGGTTCAGAGTACCTCTCTTCCTGGGGCTTAGTTCTCTTTCCTCTGTGAGCTTACTTCCTGGGGCTCCAGGTTAAGGCTTCAGCATCAAACTCCAACATCAAAAATCCTCTACTCTGTCCTTTGCCTTGCCTTTTATCTGTGAGTCCCCACCCACCAAGGGCTGTGGACTCAACACCTAATGATGTGGCCCCCATCAAAGCCCTAAACATAACTTAATCATGCCTAGGTAGAGACCAGATTACATACCTAACCCAATATCTATTTTTGGAATTCATAACCATAACAAACAGCTACACTCCACCCTCTGAATTCCAGAAAGACATTACAATGTTTAAAAAAAACTTAAATCAGTAACAATGCAAGTACTAAATCATATCACAATCGATTTAAAGAAATGCAGTTATCTTGGGCCAAAGTCCTTTCTGCTATAGATCTCGAAAACTTACAAAACAATTTGTCTGTTTCCAATACACAAATGGACAGGCAAAGGATAAGCATTTTCATTATAATAAGGAGAAATTGAAAGGGAAACATGAGTCACAGGTCCTCCACAGTTCAGTAAACCTACAAGGCATCCTCCATTCGATTTCAATCTGAGAGTCATTCAGTCATGCCCAAGGTCATTTTCTTGGTTCCACCCTCAACAAGCATCTGGGTGTTGACCAAGCTCCAGACCTCACCCTCCAAGAGTATTGGGGTGATTGCCACACCTTACCCCATTTTTAGGTTAGAGTCTTAAGCCCCCTGGTACAGTGACATGAAGACAACATTCCCCCTAACTTTGGCATGAAGGCTCAGCCCTCTCAGAGCAACAAGTTTACCACCTGGCCTTCCCTAATCCATAGGGGACAGGCACGCACCCCTCTCAGACCTGTGGGGTGGTGACCTTAACTGCCATAGTCCATGGGGAATGTGCTCCACCCTCTCCGTACCCTGGGGCATCAAAACTCTCCCAGAACATCAGGCATGAACATCTACCCTCTTCAATTGCTGGAGCAAACTCACCCTCTCTATACACATGGATGGGGTTTCTCATCCTTGGCTCAAGGTTATATCCTAATTCCAGATCTCAGCTTCCATGGTTTTCCTCTTAAAGCTGTTTCTCCTTTGATCTCTCCACCCCATGTCCTTTTTAGTTCAAGCTGACAGTGGTTTTGTTCATACAGCTCTCTCAAAAAGTCTGTTGGTTTAGCATGCAGGAAGCAGGGGTCCAAGCCATCTGACATTAAGACTTTCCACAAGTCTTTCCTAGATAACTGCATCTTTTTTTTTTTAAGATTTATTTTTTATTTCTCTCTCCTCCCCCCCCACCCCCAAGTTGTCTGCTCTCTGTGTCCATTCGCTGTGTGTTCTTCTGTGACCACTTCTATCCTTATCAGCGGCACCAGGAAACTGTGTTTCTTTTTGTTGTGTCATCTTGTTGTGTTAGCTCTCCGTGTGTGTGGCACCATTCCTGGGCAGGCTGAACTTTCTTTCGTGCTGGGCGGCTCTCCTTACGGGGCGCACTCCTTGCACGTGAGGCTCCCCTATACGGGGGACCCCTGCGTGGCACGGCACTCCTTGCACGCATCAGTACTGTGCATGGGCCAGCTCCACAAGGGTCAAAGAGGCCCCGGGGTTTGAACCGAGGACCTCCCATGTGGTAGGTGGATGCCCTATCCATTGGGCCAAGTCCGCTTCCCGATAACTGCATCTTCAATCCTGATTTACAAATTCTAAGTTTAGTTAAGTCCTCCAGTGGGGCACTTTCATCTGGGAGCTTGATTTCCAGAGGCTTAGAATTTCCAGAATCAGTTTCTGTTTTCTTTGTGCCCGACAGTTCAGTACTCAGCTTATCTCTCTTGTCTAGCATTTTGCTATAAGCTGCAAGCAGAAGCCAAGCCATGTTTTCCAGATTTACTTTGGAAGTTTCTTCAGCTAAATGCCCAGACTCACCATTTTCAAACACTGCCTTCCATAAACACCAGGAGTTAAATGTGCTAAGTTTTCTGCAACTTTAAAACACGGATCACCTTTCCTTCAGTTTCCAATAATAGTTTCATTGTTTACTTCTAAGCCATTATAAAAAGTCTCTTTAGCATCCATTTTGTTACCAACAGGCTCTTTAAAGCGATCTAGGTCTTTTCCATCAAGCATTTCACAATTCCTTCAAAAAATACCCCTTACCAATTCATAAAATGGTTTCAGCATTTTGATAATTGCAAAAGCACTTCCTCAGTCCTTGGTACCACATACTGTATTAATCAGCCAAAGGGGTGCTGATGCAAAATACCAGAAATTGGTTGGTTTTTATAAAGGGTATTTATTTGGGGTAGGAGCTTACAGATACCATGCATAAAGCATAAATTACTTCCCTCACCAAAGTCTACTTTCAAGTTTTGGAGCAAGATGGCTGCTAACACCTGCGAGGGTTCAGGCTTCCTGGGTTCCTCTCTTCTAGGGTCTTGCTTCTCTCTGTGTTCATGGTTCCTCTATTCCTAGGGTTTGTTTCTTCCTGGGACTTGCTTCTGTTTCTTCTGTGAGCTTACTTCCTGGGGCTCCAGGTTAAGGCTTCAGCATCAAACTCCAACATCAAAAACCCTCAACTCTGTCCTTTGCCATGCCCTTGATTGGGCAATGCCCTAAATACGTGGCCCAATCAAAGCCCTAATCATAACTTAATCATGCCCAATTAAAGACCAGATTATAAACATAATCCAATATCTATTTTTGGAATTCATAACCATATCAAAATGCTACACTATATACATAAATGTAATAATAAGAGGGTAGTATGAACAACTTTACATTAATGAATTTGAAAATTTGGATGAAATATTTTTTATAAGTCACTAAAAACACAACTTAACAAAACAGAAAAAACCTAAATATTGTCCAATATCTATTAAAGAAATTGAATCCAGTACTGAAAAACTTTCCGCAAGGAAAACTTCAGGTCCAAATTGTTTTTCCAGTGGTTTTCTCAAAATCTTTTAAGACGAGGTAATAACAAAATTATACAAACTCTCCCAGAGAATAGATAAAGAGGGAATACTTTACAAGTCTTTTTATGAGGCCAGAAAATTTTGTTTCTAAAACTGACAAAATCCTTTTAAAAAAGGAAAATTACATACTAATCTCTTTCATGAATATAGATGCTTAAACAACATATAAACCAATCAGATTCACAATGTATACCTATGATAATATATAATGATTTGTTTAATTATAGGAATGCGAGACATTTATTACTCAAAAATCAATATCATCTTCCATATTAGCATTAAAAAGGAGAAAATCATCTTAATAAATTCAGAAAAATATTTGATAATTCTTTAAGGTGAGTAAAAAAAAACAAAATCTCTTAGCAAACAAAGAATTAATGAAAACTTTCTTGATCAGATAACAACATTAAAAAAAATTAGAGCAAACATTGTATGTACTTAAATGATGATAACTTGAGAATGAGACAAGAATGTCCAATTGCCCAATATCAGTACTTGTATTCAATACTTTGCAAGCTATTGTAGCCTGTGTAAGAAGTAAAAAAAAAAAAACAAAACAAAGAAAGAAAGGCATTAGAATTGGATATACATAAAACAATATAACTATGTATCTAGAGAACCCGAAAGTACATATAGACAAACTATTTGACTTAGTAAGAAAGCCTATCATAGTTGCTGAACACACACTCAAATATAGAAAATAAAAGATAAAAGAGTAACCATTTACAATAGATATAAATTAGATATCAAAGAATAAATCTAAAAATGAGCAGTATCTCTGCACTTAAAATGGCAACAGTTTTTAAGAGAAAAGTATTATGACTTACTGCAAAGATGTCAGCTTTCCAGAAATTGATCTGCAAACTCTATACAATGCCAATGAAAATGATTGAATGAAATTTTGTGGGAATTGATAAGTTGACCCTGATATTTACATATCAATGCAAAGGGCCAAGAAGAGACAAGACCATCTGTAAAAACAAAGTTGGAAGGTTTACACCAACAACTATTAGGATCTATAATCAAGCTATAGTAATTAAGGCAGTGTGCTATTGTCACCAGGCTAGGCCAGTGGAACAGGTCAGAGAATTCATAAACAGGCAGAAACACACATATTCACTTGATTTATGAAAAAGTGGCACAGCAGCATAGGGGAGAAGAGTCTGGTTTAAAGTCTATGTATCTGAAGCTCCTCTCACCCTTGTACGACATACCAATGGCCCAGCAGGCCCAAGGCTCTGGGCTGGGAGGTGCCTCTTTAGTCCCCTCTGCCCTCCTGCTCCACCTGTTGAGCCATTTACTTGCCAAGGCTTGGATCTAGTCATGGACAAACTTATTTATGCCATTGTAGTTCTATTACAATTATAAAATGTAATATCTTGCAAACTGATGAAATCTGAATGCAGAAAGAGAGAGTTGCTCATATGCAAACCAAATTAAATACTTTGGAAAGATGAGATGATGATGAAATTGATTAATAAGTTTGCTGTTGAATTAAGTATGGGTGTGGCAAATGTAAATGAAAGTAAAAAATGTAAAAAGATGCAAATGTCAAAAAATATTCTGAACATTGCTAAGTAGCTTTAAATTCTTATTCAAATTTAAGGAAATGAGAACAAGATTATAGATGACTGTCTCTCTAGCCTCATTGTTACCATTTCCATCTGTCCAAGATTCCTCGAAAGGGTAATCTTTGCTCTGCAGCTTTCTGTAAACTGGTACCTTCTCAGCACTGCACTGTATCTGAGTCTTTCCCACCCATCTTCTTTTCTTCCCTCTCTACTTTCACAGCAGTCAAATCTGCATTGGAGTCTGAAGGGATGGCTATAACTGCCTACGCCTATTCCCTCTCTCCATTGCCCTTTACAGATATTCCCTCAATAAACCTCCTGTAAGTCTACCTCTGTCTTGGTATCTGCTTCACAGAGGACCTGAATGATATACCATCCAATAGCTCCTTTTCACACAACATAAAAATGTCTTATATTAAGAACCAAGCTTGTGAGGGTACTGTTCAGGTTATCATTTGCTCACTCAAGAGTTTACACCTGAATGCTTGTACCAATTACAATGATGCATAAAACATTGACTAAAAATGCTGCATAAGACTTCCCCTTCTGACCAAGATGGAGCAACCAGTACCAGATTTACCCTCTGTGAAAGTCTGAATATGGTGAATCCCAAAAAGAGAGTATGTTTTTTAACTAATCCATTCTTGTGGGCCTGGAGTCCTTTTGACTAGATTGTATCAGTGAGATGTGAGCCAGCATGGGTCTCCACATTCTTCCTGGGTCTGATAAAAATGGAGACACACAGAGAGAGATACATATACCAAGAGAAAGGAAGCTGCCGTATTTGATCCTGCCATGTGAGAGAAAGGATTCCAGGTTCACCCTCAACTGAGCTCAAGGAGAGAAGCCTCAAGAAGCTCAAGGAGCCGAGGTCCAGGGAGAGATGACTGATTGGCCATAGCTAAGTTCAAGGAGAAAGGAGAGAGAGACCAGCAGATTTGCCATCTTATCTGACTGTCTCTTGGCAGGATGCTAAAATCAGTAGTAACTGACTCTGGTGAGAAAGCATCTCTGATGGGTGCCTTGATTTGGACATTTCATGACCTCAGAACTGTAAGCTTTTACCCCAATAAATTTTGCATTATAAAAGCAAAGGCAGCCCTGCAGCAAACTAAGACACCCTCCTAGCTGGAAGACATTTTAAAAATTAGACAAAATTCATGAAACCATGATTTTCAAGACTTTGAACATCAGGCAACAAAGCATAGTGATCCCCAAGAGAGAAAAGCAGAAACTCTCTTCTAGAGTTTCTAGTCCACAGAGCAGAGAAGGGCAAGGAGGACAGAGCCTGATGATCTTCTTGAGATGAGAAGACAGAGAAGAGAGACTAGGGAGACTGATATAACTGGATACAATTGGAGCTTGCAGAGCGGAGTACCAGAAAGGAGAGAGCTATAGAGAACTCCAGAAATCTGCAAAGTTCCCCTTGTTTGTTCGGCAAAGTACTCAGCAGCACATGCCACAAAAAGCATTTTCTGACAGAATTAGATCACACAGGGGCATGAGCAGTGCCTGTTCTTGCCAGCAAGACTAGAAATCTCACATTCCCAAGGCACTGGGTAGAGTACCCAGAAGAGACTTGACTTAGAGGGAGCCCCAGACTAAATGCTGCTCTGGTCCCATCTAACAAATCTTAAAAACAAGACTCTCAAGGATCAAACTATGTTGAAGTACTTACCTTTATCCCCCAAAATGCTCAGGAGTATTTTTGGAAATATAAAATCTTACACCAGCCAACAAGGTAAAATTCGCAATGTGTGGTACTCAATTAAAAGAAGAGCCCAGCTTCATGCGTGTGCAACTTGTGCAATCACACAGGGGCCCAAGCTCAGAAGAGGCCCACACTTGATTTAATGCTCTGCTGCTACCATCTTGACATTCTTAATTTTTGAACAAGAGCCTTGTATTTTCATTTTGCACTGGGACTTGCAAATTATGCAGCAACTCCTGATTAAAAGTTACAAGGCATGCAAAGAAGCAGGAAACTATGACCCATAATGAGGAAAAAATTCAATTAATCAGAACTGACAAGAGAACTTACAAATATGCTAGAATTAGCAGACAAGGTCATCAAAACATTTATTGTAGTTTATTCCATTTGTTCAAAAAAGCTGTAGGAAATATTGACTATATTAGAGACATGGAAGATATATAAAAGAGACCCAAATAGGACATCTACATCTCAAGACTACTATACGTGTGTTGAAAAATACACTGTATGAGGTTAGCAGCAGATTATACATTGCAAAAGAATAATATTGGTTAGACATATAGACATAGAACCTATCCAACATTAGACACACAGAGAGAAGACTGAAAAGGCACAGCAGAAGAAGAGTTCATTAGTGAGATGTAGGATGACTTCAAAGGCCTAATATCCAGGCAACTGGAATTCCCAAAGGACGCCAGAGAGAGGGAGGAGAAAGAAAATATATTTGAAGCAACAATGATCCAAGAAACCCAACAAATTCCAAGCACAGAAAAGATAAGGAAAACTATAATAAGGCACATCAATCAAAACCTTAAAGGCATCTAGAGAGAAAAAAGACATGTTATCTATACAGAGTAACAAAGAGAAGATGACACCAGCTTCTCACTAGAAACAAGCAAGTGAGAAAACAGAGCAACATCTTTAAAGTACTAAATGAAATTAAAAAGCAGGCTAGAAATCTACAAAATAAAAATCCCTTTCAAAATAAATATGAAATAATCATGTTTCAAAAAAAAGACAAAGAAGACAAAAATGAACAAACAAACAAAAAAGATTTTTCCAGACATCCAAAATGGCAAGAATTCATCAACAGCTGGCATGCACTAGAACAAAATATTAAATGAAGGCCTTCTAGCTGATGGAAAGTTAAACGAATGCAAATATGGAGCTACACTAAAGAATGAAGGGTTCTGGAAATGGAAACTAGGTAGGTAAATATTTTACATATTGTTTTCATTATTATTGAAATGCCTCAAAAAGAGATTTGACTTTATACAAATACAACAATATAGTGTGGGTTTATAATATATGTACAGATACAATGTATGGCAACACTAGCACAAAGACCTGGAGGGGAGTGTGCTATTGCCAGCAGCAGGCTAATATCAACCAAAAGAAAGCTGAACTGGCTGCATTAATACCAGAAAAAAGTAGATTGTACTAAATAGTTCATGTAACTAGTAGAGAGAAAATCAGTATGAATTTAGAAGACTTGAACAACACTGTCAAGCAACTTGACCAAATTGATGTTAATAAAACACTTTATACAAATACAGCACATTCTTTTCAAGTGCACATAGAACATTTTCCAAGATAGAGCATATTCTGTCATAGATTAAGACTCAATAAACTTTAAATAATTCAAGTCATGCTAAGTATGTCCTTAGATCATAATGTAATTAAATTAGAAATCAATAATAAAGTTCTCTGGAAAATCCTCAAACATTTGGAAATTGAATAATACATTTCTAAATAATACAAGGGTCAAAGAAGAACTCAAAAGGGATTTAGAAAATATTTTGAATTGTATCACTATAAAAATATAGCATATCAAGACTTGGGGGATGCTGAAATCAATACTTAGGAAGAAATGTATAGCTCTAAACCCCTGTATTAGAAAAGAAGGAAACTCTCCAATGACCTTAGCTTCTGCCTTAAAAACTAGAAGAAGAAGAGAAAATCTAACCCAAAGCAAGACAGAAAAATAAAACATAAAGCTCAAAGAAGAATCAATGGAATACAAAACAGAAAAACAATAGAGAAAAATAATGAAACCAAAAGAAGTTTCTTTGAACAGAATGGTGAAATAATAAACCTCTAAACTTACCAAGCAAAGAAAAGCAGAGAAGAGAGACATGTTAAATGTCTGCTTTTATAACTTCTAGTCAGCATTATCCAAGCTGTCCTGATTGGAAAGGAAGAGGTAGCACTTCCTTTATTTATGGCTAACATGATCATCGATGTGTAAAATCAGGTGGAAACTATGACAAAGCCACTAGAACTGATAAGGGAGTGTAGCTAGATGGCAAGATTCAAGATGAATATCCAAAAATCAATTCTATCTCTAAATAGTAGCAAAAAACAATAAGAAATTGACATTTAAAAATGATTATTTACAGTGGGATCAAAATAGCAAATCTGACAAAATACATCTGACACCTATGCATTGGAAATGACAAAACATTGTTGAAAGAAAATAAGGACCATCCAAATAAATTAAAAAATATACTATGTTCATGTGCTAGAAGACATATTATTATGTTACTAATTTTCTCCAAATTCTTCTATAGATTTAGAACAATTTCAATAAAAATTCCTTAGGTATTTTTACAGAATTTTATTAGCTTATTTTATAATTCATATGGAAATGCAAAGAACCTAGAAGAGCCACAATGACTTCAAAGAAAAAACAATTTTGCAGGACTAATACTACCTGATTTCAAGATGTATTATAAAGTTACAGGAATCAAACCTTGGTATTTTTGGTATAAAGACAGACAAATAGATCAACAGAACAGAATAGAATCTAGAAATAGACACAAATATATATGGATAGTTGAGTCTGAATAACAGTGCAAAGGAAATTCAAAGGAGAAGAGGTAGTCTTTTAAATCAAAAGAATTGGATATTCATTAACAAAAAGCAAAACAAAACAAAAACTTCCACTTATATCTCACTCCGTACACAAAAATTAACTGACACAGATTATAGATCTAAATGTAAAACCTAAAATTATAAAACTTCTGGAAGAAAACAGTAGCAAATCTTTGTGATCCTGAGTTGAGCAAAGACATCTTAGCTATAAAACTAAATTACAATTCCAGTAAAGGCTAAATATGGTAAAATGGATTTCATCATAATAAAAAATTTATCCTGTTTGAAAGACACTGTTAAGAGAGTGAAAATACAAGTCACAGGGAAGCAGACTTGGCCCAATGGATAGATTGTCTGCCTACCACATGGGAGGTCCACAGTTCAAACCCAGGCCTTCTTAACCTGTGTGCAGCTGGCCCATGCACAGTGCTGATGTGTGCAAGGAGTGCCGTGCCACACAGGGGGGTCCCCCACGTAGGGGAGCCCCACGAGCAAGGAGTGTGCCCTGTAAGGAGAGCCGCCCAGTGTGAAAGAAAGTGCAGCCTGCCCAAGAATGGTGCTGCACACACCGAGAGCTGACACAAGATGACGCAACAAAAAGAAACTCAGATTCCCGGTGCTGCTGATAAGGATAGAAGTGGTCGCAGAAAAACACACAGTGAATGGACACAAAGAGCAGACAACTGGGGGAAGGGGGAGAGAAAAAAAAGGAATACAAGTCACAGACTGAGAAAAGTCATTGCAAACCATATATTTGATAAAGGATTTGTTTTCAGAAGATGTAAAGAACTCTCCAAAATCAGTAATAAGTAAACAAACAACCCAATAAGAAGTGGGTAAAAGATTTGAACAGACACTTCACTAAGGAACATATATAGATGCCAAATAAGCACATAAAAAAAAGATGCTCAAAATTCTTAGTTGTTAGGAAAATGTAAATTAAACACACAACAGGACACCACTATACACCCATTGGAAAGATTAAAATTTAAATGATTGATCACACTACCATTGGTGAGAATGTGGAAGACCTTGACTTTCAAACAATGCTGATGGCAATGTAAAATGGTGCGACCACTTTGGAAAACAGTTTGGCAGTTTCTTAAAAACAATAACACACCCTATCATGTGACCCAGCCATTTATTCTTTAGTATTTAACCCAGAGAAACAACAACAAATATACAGGTAAATTCTTGTATGTGAATGTTCATAGCAACATTATTTGTAATAACCCAAATCTGAAGACAACTGAAATATCCTTTAACAGGTGGATGGATAAAACAAACTGTGGTACATCCATATGATGGATTGCTGCTCAGGAATAAAAAGGACTGAATTGTTGATTTATGCAACAACATATATACATCTCAAAATTATTGTTGTGAGTGAAAAAAGCCAAAGAGAAAAGAATTGATATTGCATTATTCTGTTTATGTAACATTCTAGGAAATGCAAATGTATCTACAGTGACAGAAAGCAGATCTGGGGTTTCTGGGGTTATTTAGGGAAGGGTTTGTGCGTGTTGGGAGAGGCTCAATGAAGAGATTACACTGGTTTATTTGGAAACTTCAGGGTGAATGGGTATGTTCCTTATCTTGATAGTGATGATGGTTGCAAGGGTGTATACATTTTTCAAAACTTATCAACTTCAACATTTTAAATGCATACTATTTATTTTTTGTTAATTTTACATCAGTAAATCTTATTTTTAAGAAATGAAATGCTGCATAAAAAGAAAATTTTAAGTGCAGGTCAGGACCACTTGAAAATTTGGACAAAAAGATGAAAAAGAGCTTGAACTTTTTGTAACATACAAAGGAATAAATTACTACTTTAATTAACAAGGAAAGGAAGCATGTGCTTTTTACTTATGGAGAAATTCTCACATTCACTCCAAGACAAAGGAAACAAGACTGAATATTAATAATGTTTATTTGAGCTCATGAAAATTAGAGGAAAAATGAAAAATATGTTAAAATAATATTGTCAGAAACAGGTTAAAATGAGGATGACAAATTGAGAACTATAAAAATGTCCCAGAAAAGAAAACTTGACAGAGAAAAATCATTGCTTAGATAGAACCTAGACGGAAAAAAATAGCACCAAAGAAACAAAATGAAAACAGAGATTGGCTTCAGCTGGTGGAGGATGCCTGCTCCTTGTGAGTGTTGGTTTGGCCTGGGGAAAAATCATCATATAAAAGGAAAGCAGAACAACACTGGAGAAGGAAGAGTAGAAAGGAAAGGAAAACTAGTGAATAAAATGTACCAACCATAGCCAGCTAAATGCTATATAGTTACATAAGGCTAAACTGAAATAATCCAGAAAAGAATAGTTTGGGACCTGTAAATCTTCTTTCTTTATGCAAGGCTAACTTCAAAATTCATTCATTTGTTTATATAAAAATAGTTTTGAAGTCCTACAATCTGTCAGATGCTCTTCTCAGTGCCAAAGTTACACTGGTAAATGAAACAGATTAAGTACTTACTCTCATGGAACTTACATTTGCCTATTGTATTGATAAATATTAAATGGATTAATTAGGTAACTTGTGTAAATAGTAAAATATTGTCTTATTTGAACAAGATAGCAAACAACGTAATGCTATTTTAAGATTTTTCTGCTTTTTCTAATGAATGTGTTCTAAGTAGTGATATCAGTTGAAATTAATAAAAACTATTTTTTTACTAGTTTAAACAAAAAAGACAGAGGAACTAATTTTTTCTGTATACTTTCAAGAGAATAAAGCTCACATATATGTGCTTCCTGAAAAGAAATTGTTTCCCTCATTCCTTTTCATCCTTTCTGACACTGCTATAGTTTCTATCATTATTTAGGTTTCACTGGTTGAGAAAAGAATTGAAAATTTTCTGCCAGATGCATAGTTCAAAAGTCAAGATTATAATATCATTGCCTAAAGAATTCCCAGCACCAGGGAATCTCCTAAAGAATGCTAAAGCCCATGTTTCTTCACAGCCCCTGCGGTGCTATGCAGGCAAAGGCTGTTGGACTTTGAGCTGCCAATAACAACATGAAAGTGAAAAATTATCTGCAACAAACAACACAACCATCCTTACTGGGATGTCTTAACAAATATCTGGATATCCAGCTCAGATAACTCTTTTGGTTTTGAAACAAACAAACGAACAAAAAAAACACCCACTTGCTATCACTGATGCTGTATGTGCCTGGTTCAAAGTTTGGCTAAACAATGAAGAAAAAGTCTTCTTTTGAAAAAAGAAAAAGCATTCTAGAGTAACAAAACATGGATATGCTTAAAGTGTTTTCCTTCTGATATAAAATATTTCTTCTCTTTATGCAATGTTGCCTCTTCAAGAGTTATATTTGAATTGGCATGAAAACAGCAAAGAATTGACGCAATTCTTGTTTTTAGAGAAAGTAGGAAATGTATTTTTCTCTTCCAACCCTCCCCTACGAAAGAAGTAGAATCCTTCTTTAATTTTCTAAACTATTTATTATAAAGAAAATAGTATGATCTTCCTTTACCTTCTTCCTTATCCGAAACAAAAATCTTCCCCACCCAAGGGAAAATTTAATTGCTTTTCTTCAAAGCACTAAAAATCTCATGCAATATCAGATTATACATGAAAACAGATTATTCTACCTTTAAACTAGAAGAAATGATCAACCTTAGCCCTGATGGAATACATCTCAAGTGTTAGAAGTGTTAAGTAAAAGCCTCTAAGTGTATTTCACCACCACTTCCCCCTTCCATACCATCCATAGCTCTAAATGCAAGGTCATTTTCCAGTTGCATCACCAGCCAGTGCTTGGTAGTAATCTCTTGGTGCCAGGGAGGCTCATCCTCAGAAGTCATTTCCCTGCTGAGGGAAGGTAATGCATTTATATGCTGAGTTTGACTTAGAGAGAGACCACATTGAGCAATGTAGAGGCTTTCAGGAGATAACACTTAAGCACCCTACAATACTAGCTATGAGCAAAAGGCTCACAAGCATCATCATCAATATTAAGGGCCCATCAATGGACCATCATTCTTCACTAGTCATTGCCCCTGTATTTGGGGGATTGTTGCTGTTTCATTAGAGAATGCAGCAGAGCTCCCAAGGATGGGAATTCAACATTCTTTTGGTTGTGTGAATCTCTACCCACTGTGACAATGCCCTATGAACATTTGAACATACCTTATATGTATGCCCAGGTGAACTTCCTCCCCATCATTGACACCCCACACCGATGATCCTCCCCTATCATAGTGGTAACCATTCTGTGATCCAAACGTCTTCAAAAATGAAGCCAAGAATATTGCCAAATTTGATTAATAGGAAAATGAAATAATAATGATAGGTTTAAACATATGAAATA
The DNA here is from genome assembly GCF_030445035.2 of Dasypus novemcinctus. Taxonomy (NCBI): domain Eukaryota; kingdom Metazoa; phylum Chordata; class Mammalia; order Cingulata; family Dasypodidae; genus Dasypus; species Dasypus novemcinctus. The sequence continues at coordinate 16,322,585 of NC_080674.1, read as the reverse complement.
AAATGCACAATAATTTAGAAAAACTAAAACTAAAATAAAGTGAAAAAATTGTGGTATTAAAAAAATGAAAAATATTTTAAAAACTTTTGATCTTTTACTTTCTTTTTTTTTTTAAGATTTATTTATTTATTTCTCTCCCCATCCCCACCATGATTGTCTGTTCTCCGTGTCTATTTGTTGCGTCTTCTTTGTCCGCTTCTATTATTGTCAGCAGCACGGGAATCTGTGTTTCTTTTTGTTGTGTCATCTTGTTGTGCCAGTTCTCCGTGTGTGCGACACCATTCCTGGGCAGGCTGCACTTTCTTTTGTGCTGGGTGGCTCTCCTTACGAGGCGCACTCCTTGCTTGTGGGGCTCCCCTATGTGGGGGGCACCCCTGTGTGGCACGGCACTCCTTGCGCGCATCAGCACTGTGCATGGGCCAGCTCCACACGGGTCCAGGAGGCCCAGGGTTTGCACTGCAGACCTCCCATGTGGTAGACGGACGCCCTAACCACTGGGCCAAGTCTGCTGCCCTGACCTTTTCCTTTCATTACTGTAATATCTGTTGTCCTGTTTGCACAGTGGCATTTTCTTCCCTATCTTTCCCAGTGTGTTACTATTTTGTCTTCAAAGAAGTTTTAGGTCACAGTAAAGCCACATACAGAATATAGGGGACTCCCATATACCAAACATCCTCCCTCTTTTCCCCTTTCTCTATTAATAACCTTTTTACATGTGGATGGTACATTTGTTACAACTGATGTACAAATATTGAAACGTAGCTACTAACCATGGTCAAAGGTTTACATTATGATTTACATTTTAGACAATACACTTCTACAAATTTTTTATGAAATTTAACATGGCTTGTAATCCATCATTGCAAGATCATACAGAACACTTCCATTGCCCCCTAACTACCCCCTCTTCCATCTATCCTATTCCTCCCTCCCCCTCCCTTTGGGGCCCACAGCAACCACCAGGCTTCTCTCCTTGAAGGACAAGATTCACAGTACTTGCAACAATGCTGAGGGCTTGACACACTAGTCTGTCCTTCCCTATTAGGAACTGCCCATACTCTTGAGAGACACCCTCCCTTCTGTTTGAGACCATTTCAGGCCTCCCCAGTAGAGGGGTCCAGTTCTTTCCCATTCATTATGTGGGTCTCCTCCCACTGATACAACACACTACTACAAAATGATCACTCACACATTCTCTAGAAGACTGCCCCAGGTATGCTCTGTCCCAAATGCCCCCCCATCCAACACCCTAAACCAGTAACCTTTCCTTGTCATATTGCCAAAAGAACTTTTTCAACACTGTAGTTTCAACCATTTACCCACCAATCCCCAGTGTTCACCTGCTCCTTCCCCCAACCCTCCTCCCAGTTCCATGGAGCATCAAACCCATCCTCCCACCCTATCCCCCTGTCAAGCTTGCAGCACCCAACCCAATAGTATACCTACACCCCTGTCATATCCCTTCACTGCACAACTACTCACTTCCACCTTATCATAGATTTCACCCATATGGGCATTGGCTCACAACCTTCTTCTTCCTTTCTATTTCCTGTAAAGACAAATGAGTTTATATGGCTAAAAGCCTTCAAATTGAGTCGGGACGTCATCAGAGAGATAATGCTTATGCATATCTCAGCAGAATCTCACAGACAGCCAAAGTAGATACTACTCCAAATCGTGGGGCTCCTGAGGGCTCTGGAGACACCCAGGTTCTATGGTCATGGCAGATAGCTCTGGAGTTAGGTGCCTTGCCAGTGGGCCCTACTTTGTAGTTTGTGCACCCGAGTGTGACAGAGTTGGACTCAGATATGACTTCCCTACGCATGCCTCTTCTGCTCCTTCTATTTGAACCTATAGTTGTTGCTACAGTTGGTAGGTACACGTCCAAGAGACTTGAATTTCTGAGCTATCCATGTGCCAGCTGGATCCTGAGTCTCAGCAAAGTTGCAACACCTAGTCTCCAGTTCATTGGACTCACCCAGGATAAACAACAAGGAGGTGAGGATGGACAACCATCATACCAAGGAACCGAGAGAGCCTACAACTGCAAGCAAGAGCATCCCAAACATCAACCATATGGGATCGAAGCCCCCTCTCAGTGAGAGGTGGAGTGAGCATCACCAACCCAGAATCCTCAGAATTGGGGAATAAAATATGGACTAGAGTGGACTTACTGGAATTCTACTATAGACTTATTGTGATCCTAACAATGGAAGAAATTATATCATTGGTATGGAGACAGTGGCCACTGTAGGTGCTGAAGTCAGCGAGAGGGAAAAAAAGGTACAATATGGGGATATTTTCAAACTTGGAATTGACCTGAATGACAGATACAGGCCATCATATTTACTGCCATAACCTACAGAATTGAGTGGGAGAGAGTGTAAACTACAATGCAAACTATAATCCATGCTTATCAGCAATGCTCCAAATGTGTTCATCAGTTGCAATGAATATACTACATTAATGAAAGAAGTTATTAATGTGGGGAAAGTGGGAGGTGCAGGGAGTGGGGCATATGGGAATCCCTTATATTTTTTTATATAACTTTTTTTATAATCTAAGTATCTTTTAAAAATATTTTAAAAATTAATAAATGCAAAGAAATACTATTTTGAGGTTGGTTTAAGCCTCCAATAAGTTTTTTATAAAAGTAAAATTTTATTTTTGCTAAATTTAGCTTATTGGTCCTTAAAATGAAAATTAGTGTTTCCTTGACATTATGGTTGCCAAATCAAGAAAATTCATAGAATCTCTTGGGAGGACTATTCATATGTAATGTATAGAAGAAGAAAAGTATTGGGACTATTTGGCCTTCTATACTGTATCTGTGGAAAAAATCATTCCATTTTCCTTTTATTTCTGAAAACTGGTGATGTATCTCACAATGAAAGTTGGTTTCAAATATTCTTAAATATACAGAAGTAAAAAATATAATTGTGAATTCATCTAAAGAGAAAAACCATTGTAAGGCAGAGCTTGAAACAAACGAAAGAAGGCCAAAGGATATTAGGATTGTCACTTTTTATGAAGTGTTAACAAGGGAAAGGGTAAAACTCCCAAAAGCGGAGAGAACCCTGTCTTTAGATGTCTTACTGCTTGAATTTTTCTGACATGAGGTTATGGAATATGAACGTTCTTGAACAAATCTTTTAATAACTAAAGCCTGCATGTTGCCTTTTAAAAATATTGATTTGCCTCCTGGAAGAGAACCCCAAAACCATAATTGTCTGACTTTATTTAACTTGGGTTAAAAGGCAAATCCTATACATATGAAGATGCCAATACCCTCCAAATTAACTTTCTAGCCAAACCAGTTTCTCTTCTCCAGAAATAAAAATGAGCACAAAGTAATTCTGATTTTCCAGCATTCAGGAGACATGAAAGAAAAGGAGCTTGTTAAAGTTTCACTGGGTTTGCTCACTGGGAAGCCATCTGTCTAGAAGTCTAAGACCAGTTTCAGAAATAAGAATTCCCATTCTCATCACATTCTACCCCAGTTCTCTGAGGACTCATGGGGTAAACTAAGCTGTCATCATCTGTTCTCATGGAATATCCAGTGACCTCGTTGACTTTGTATTCTTTAATATTTTTATTTATTTATCTGTTTGTTTTTTTATTTATTTTAATATAATCCCCCCCCCCATTGTCCACTCTCTGTGTCCATTCGCTGTGTGTTCTTCTGTATCTGCTTGTATTCTTGTCAGTGGCACTGGGAATCTGTGTTTCTTTTTGTTGCGTCATCTTTCTGCGTCAACTCTCCATGTGTGCGGTGCCATTCCTGGGCAGTCTGCACTTTTTTCACGTGGGGCAACTCTTCTTGCAGGGTGCACTCCTTGTGCATGGGGCTCCCCTACTTGAGGGACACCCCCGCATGGCACGGCACTGCACATGGGCCAACTCATCTCACGGGTCAGGAGGCCTCGGGTTTGAACCCTGGACCCTCCATATGGTAGGCGGATGCTCTATCAGCTGAGCCAAACCCGCTTCCCTATTTTAATATTTTTAATATTTGATAAAGCTGAAAGAGTTTATAGATAGGTAAAAGGGATCTAAAAAGAGGGTGCTTATATTGCAAGACATTAACTCTGATCATCAATTTTTTCCTTCCAGTCCTTCCAGGAACTCTGACCTGCCCAGCTCTATCCAACCCATTAGCACCAACCACTGAGAGGTACCTAGCATCTACACCCTGAGTGAAAAAGGAAATGCTACCACATTTTTAGTGATTCATTACAGACATATTGAAGAGGGGATTCTACACAGCCTGAGGCTGTTATGAGCTCTTTCCATCAGTTAAAAGAAAAAAAAAGACTGAAAGCCAGTTTATTATAAGAGCCAGACAATAAAAGATCTTCCTAGAGGGAAAACATACAAGATGAAAAGGAGGAGTCCTGGATTTATATTGATATTAGATATATGACAAGACCAATTGTAAACTCATCCCTCTACCCAGAGGATTCAATTTCTTTTCATACTGCAAAACACTTCCCTTGCCCAGAAATCCTCTTCTCTAAAAGGTATGCAGAGATTGTATTTCTTTTACAAGTTAAAATGAAGCAAATTGAATGACGTTTTCTAAAACATATCTTATGACCCAACATAAGTAGGGATGGTCTGAAATGTAAATAGCAATACAAGCCAGTGTTTTGAATCACTTTGAAATTTTGACTCTAATGGCTTAAAGTCCATCTTACGTTCCTGCATCATTCCAGAAGGAATGACAGCTGAGCTGGTTTTAAGGCAGGCTCTTATGCCAGGAGCTCACGCGCCACGCAGCAGGAACTGTAAATGGGACTCACATGTAAAGCCTGACACACCCTGTTCCAAAATGACCAAATTTGACTAAACCTGAAGTGAGTGTGAACTCCTCTGGCTACACCCATTTTAGCGTGTAGAGCAAACGATTGACTTTTCTCCTGAGTGTGTCCAGATGCTCACCAGATGTGTGTGTGTTACAGCCCTCTGGCCTGTTTGGGGATGCCTGGACATTTACACTAGAGTCGGCCTCTGGTTTAGTCTCATTAACAGGCAATTTGCTTAAAACAGAAATTACCGAATGTGATTATTGTCACTTGAAAATGACCATGTTGTCACATGTCATCACCTCTTCTTCCACTCTTCGGTTGCTTTAATATTGCTTTCCACTTTTAAATGAATCAGCACTCTCTAATCATTCTTTTTTTTCTCTCTCTCTCTTTATTTTTTTTTAAATGTTACATTCAAAAAATATTAGAGGCCCCCATATACCCCTCATCCCCCTCAGCCCCCTCCTCCCACATCAACAACCTCTTTCATCATCATGGGACATTCATTGCATTTGCTGAATACATTTTGGAGCACTGCTGTACTGCATGGATAATGGTTTACATTGTAGTTTACACTCTCCCCCAGTCCACCCAGTGGGCCATGGCAGGACATACAGTGTCCAGCATCTGTCCCTGCAGTACCACCCAGGACAACTCCAAGTCCTGAAAATGCCCCCACATCACATCTCTAATCATTCTCTCAGATGCCTCTTGCACAGGCACTGCCTCCAGAAAGCCCGGCGCCTCCTCTAGGTTGACTCAGTCACGCCCCTGTTGGAGTTCCACCACGCTGCTCTGCTGTGCCTGTAAACCAACGTCCTCGCTCTCCTCCATGAGGGTTCCCTGCCTTTGGTGATTCAAATTTACCCCCGTTTCAGCTGAACGCTTTGCCAACTAAGTCACTGAAAGAGCAGAGCTCGGTGAGCAGGAACTCTGGCGCCCACTCCCCACCTTGTGATGAACATTTCTACATTCCTTCCAGCCTCTAGATCACGGGCGGGTAATGATGGCCATGGGCCAAATCCGGCCTTCCGCCGGCTTTTGTATAGCCCACCAGCTTTCCATTTTTAAGTGATTGAGAAAAATCGAATGAAGAAGATTTCTTGACATGTGAAGATTATGTGAAATTCCAATTTTAGCGTCCATAGATAAAGTCTTACTGGAGCACAGCCGCACTCATACGTTCACTTACTGCAGGAATGGCCGGAGAAGTCTAAGATAGTAACTCTCTGGCCGTTTACAGAAAGCCTGCCCAAACCCTGCTCTAGACTAACCTCCTTTCTCCTTTTCTGTTGGAAAAAGGGAAGTGCTCTCCTTCCTTCAAAGGATACCCCTCTTGCTTTTACAACCTCCTTGTTGAACTTACCCTATGATGCCCATGCCCTTTGGTGCCCTTCACAGTCACACTTCTGCTGACGCTACACTACTAATTTTCTTCCTATCTCTGCTCCACCCTTCTCAGCCCTACTGTTATGTTCCTTTCCTTCAACTGCTAGAATTCCTCAGGAACCTGCCCAGGCTCTTTTCTTCCCCTCTCAGCCCTCTGGCCTTGGGTGACCTCAATGGCCATGACTTTAAATAACATTCTCAGTGTTATCTTTAGCCACAAAGATATGGTGTTGTACCTCCAAATATTAACTTCGTACCCTCAATTTTCTCAGTTTTGTCATGTCCTGAATTGAATTTTGTGTTTCCCATTTAAATCTGTGCCTAGCCAGGCCCTTCTGAGCTACCCAGTGGCTGGAGCCTGCCCTCCCCGTCTCCCTCCACAGCCTGTAAGTCCTGTTGATTCTCCTTCTGAGCTGGATCTTGACTCTGTTTCTTGGATATCCTAATTCAAGCACCATCATCCCTCCCTGTTGCTGCCTTCTAACTGGCATCCCTACTTTCTCTCCTGCACCCTACAATCCATACAGCAGCCATGGATATTCCACCCCCCCCTCAAATACTCTCTTTATTATGTGTTTGGTCCAGAAGAGAGACTAAGTAGAGGAGGCCGGGAGGAGCTGTTTTAGCAGGCAGAAAGGCAGAGAGGGGAGAAGAGGAGTGCTTGGACTTTGCTAAGAGCCCCAGGTTGGAGACATGAGGCAAAAGGGTCGAGATTGATGAGGTCCCTTCCTGGGACCCAGAAGAGAGGCAGAGAGACCGAGTCCTCATAAAGCCAAATAATGAAATAATCAAATAAAAGCCAAATAATGAAATAATCAAATAAAAGCCATCATCAAAAAGTGCACAACTCAGGTGAGAGCAGGGCCACCTCTACACCATGCCTTCCAGCAATTTCTCAAGAGCAGAAACAGCAGAGAAAAAAACAAAGGGCTGTAGCAGCAGCCCGTAACCCAGCTCCCCACAGCCACCAACAGCCACACCAACTGTGCAGGTGAGTCAGCCAAGAACCATCCCCCAACCGGGAGAGGGGCCCCCTGTCAGGACGAGAAGGCAAGGCCTATGGTGGGGAGGGAGAAGAGTGGGCTGGGGAACTTGCTGGTGCCCAGATTAATGCAGATGAAAGGGAAGTAGGGGAGGAGGACGTGGGGGAAGGGGAGTTGCCACCCATGTCTATGTTCCTGGGGAGATAAGCAGCTGGGAGGAACCTATCCAGTCCAGCAGCCTCCTCCCCTCTCCCAGCCCTAGGTCAGCCATGTCTCTCCGGGAGAGGGGTGGGAGAAGAAATGGCACCCATCTTGGCGAGGGCTGCCCCAAGCAGCTTGTGGAAGGGAACTCCCACCCCTGACAAATGAGGGAGGGCAGTGTCCCTCACCCCTACTTTGGCAACCCCTCGAGCCCCGAAGGCTACCTCTGGAAGTTTGCTGGGAGGGAAAAAGGGGAGAAGATGGGCGAAAGCTAAAGTGGCCCTGGACTGACAGGGAACTCACCACTGCAGCCCTGAGCCACCCTTCCAGGAAATCCCATGAGTCCAGTCTTGACGATTCCAATGGGCCAGGGAGGAATGGTGGGCAATGGATTTTATTCTCGTTTTAGAAAAAACCAGTGCCTTAGGTTAGGCAGCATACCCTGTGCAACTGCAGTACCAAGAGGGGAGGGGTTCCTGCCCCCATCCCTCCTCCCCTTCCTGGCCTTTGGGGAGAAGGGGGAAGGAGAGTTTCTGATCATTGGTGGATGGAGGCCTGCTGAGGCCAGCCTTCTCCCAAAGCTGGGAATTCCTGCTTGGCTGTTTGCTCATGGAGAGGACTCTGCTCCCCAACGAGAAGGTTATCTCTTCTCCACCAGGGCAGGGGCTGGCCAGGGCTTCGACTGTGATGCTTGGCCTTCTGTCCCAACTCCAGGTCCTCCTCAGGCCTCCTGTTTGCTGCATAGTTAGAGTAGCCTTAGAGCAGGGCTAGTGGTAGGAAGGAGCCAGAAGCACAGCTGCTTGGGTTTTGGGTTTGGCAGATGCATTGGGCTGTGCCTTGTGGGTGGAGAAGCTGTAGGTCAGACCAGTTGAAGGCTGGGGCCACAAGGTGACGTTGCTCTTGCATTCCAGGACAGATGCGCAGCAATCATCTCAGGGCTCCCCTGGTCCACCAGAGAGTTGTGGTTCTCTTCCGCTTTGTAACCCATGGGCACCATCAGCTCTGCCCACAGGGGTCCTTGTAGTTAGGGCATAGCTTTGTGACTTGTGTAGTTTTCTCACCTCTTGCTAGGATCGAGAAGGAGAAATTTCTTGTGCAGGCTTTCACAGTGTGTGGACCTGAGGGAATCCTGGATTTCCCCTCCATACCTGCTCCTGTAGCTCCATGAGTCTCTGAGTATCAACAGGCAGGGATCTGCCAACCAGTATATATAAGAGGACTGCCAGGCTCCACACATTTTTCCACCTTGGCTCTGTCTTTTTTTTTTGTCCTGGAAGAGTTCTGGGGCAGCATTAAGGGAGACTGCCTCCAGCAGGTATCCAACTTGTTGCCAAAAGTGAGTTTTTTGCTGAAGCCAAAGCCTGCCATCTTAATGTTCATGTCAGCATATAAGAGCAGCAGAGTAGTAGCAAATGATGATTTAATTGTTATGTTTACTATTACTTTACATAAGGTAATTGATATTTTCTTTTATATTTGACACCATATTGATATAGCTGACAGTTATACTAAATAAACAGAAGAAATTATATACATAAATAACTCAAGAATAGTAAAAAGTACAAGCAGTGGATTTTAATTGGGAAATATAGTAACCTGGAAAATTTCATTGCCATCTTGGTGTCTTGAAATTAAAAAAAAAAATGCATGGATATTAGCCTTCCTATTTCACATTGACTTTCCAAATTCATTGCCATTCATTTGTCCAAAGGAGTGCTCATTTTTCCTTGTGAGAGTTGGATTTAGAACAGGAGTAGAACATTTGACCTAAACTGTAGCAGTTACTTTAAGTCATGTGCGAATAGCAAGAGTACACTTACTTTTCCTGCCATTTGCCATGTTCTTTAACATATTGAATGTTTGCCTACAGTGTCTTTAGTTATCAGATCTGCTTTGAAAATTATTTAGAGAATTCATCACCATAATTTTGCAGAAGATGAAGTCTCTCGAAAGATATCTCTACATTCATTCAACTATAAATATTTACTTTGAGCTCCTACCATGCCCCTGGCACTGTCCTAGGCAAAGGGTCTCAGCTGTGAGTAAAACATTTGAAGTCCCTACTATCACACAATTTACCCCCTATATATGAAGGGATAATGAAGAGAACACTTTTACCTCAAATTTCAAATACTGTAAGGGTTACTTTAAGACATGAATGAATTTCAAACCATCTATGGGCCAAAAAATGCTCTTAAACAAGCTAACTAAACAAAACACTAAAAGGAGAAAGTGGGATGTGGACTTGGAACAAGGAAACTGAGCTTTAAGCCTTGAACCCATACCACTGGCAGTATAATGACTGGGCAAGGTGTTTGACCTCATTCCTGACTGTTCTTACCTACAGCTGTTCCACAATGATCTGGACTACTGATCCACCATAGGTCTCTATTCCAGTGCATTATTGCTAGTTTCACACTATACTCAGCTGAATTATGTGCTCAAGCATATACTCTGGATGGGCAACTGGAGTGTGGATAAAAGATAAAATGTCATGGTTTCTCATTGAACCCTACCCTCAGAAACCCTCAGGTTCAGCAGAAGTGATCATCCCTTGCTTGACCCATGTGAATAAAAGAAGAATATAATATACAAGTGCAGATAAATACATGCTCTTCACATGACATTAAAAACTCTCTCCAACATCTGCATTTGTGACAGCTCTCCTTTGCTCCTCCTCATCATGGGGTCTGCTGTGTAGCACCCACCCCAGCTTCTCACTATCCCTGTGGGGTCCACTGTGCATCACCCACCCCAGATATTCACCATCATTATGGATCTACTATGTATCACCAACCCCATGTTCTCATTATTTTCACTACCACACTATGGGCATCACTCATCAATTTCTTTATGCTACTCTGTGACTTGTTCCTTACTGTCCTTTCTGTCTGCATCTTGGCTATTCTATTCATCTTGGCTCTTGTCAAAAGCTAGGGTTTTTTTCCATAACCCTGCCATGAATTGGGGTGCCTAGAGCCCACAGAACTCATTAGGTGATGCTGTCAGAGGTTACTTTGGGAGAACTAGACCTAAGGCAATATGTGTCATCAGTCCCCTGGTGCCTCCTTCTGCTCTTTAGAACTCTTTGCTCCTCAGATTTCCTGTTCATTAGTGCTAAAGGCCACTTCCGGAGGCTGGCATGACTTGCCTTCTCCATCTACGGTCCGGGTTCCTATCATGTCTCTGACTTTCTTTTCAAACTAAACATATCTGTCCTTTTGTCCCAGACTTTTGGTGATGTGACAGATTTCATTCAAAAGACATCCTTCACTATCTCAGGCTATGGAAGATGTCTTTTGCACTTGTCAGTGAAAGAAAAACACACATCTGTCTCTCTTAAAACAATCTGAGCTAGTGGTACAGGCTTACTACTAGAGAATTCTATGAATTAATTTATTCTTTGCAAGTCAAAGTATGCTCAATCCTAGACTGGAAAGAGAGGAAAAATAACTGTGGGTGCCTGAAGTCTGAAATATAACCCCACCATTTGGGAATAGTACCAAGAATTGCTGTAACAAATAAGGAAAGCTGGCACATTCCCCCTGAGTCTGTCGAATTATTGGCTGAATATCACCAATTTAAAGCAAAATGGTATAGAACACACACTATGTTATAACAATTCTATTATCTTTTTTTTCTGGATTTCTTCACTCTCTGCTCTCTCCACCCTAAAATGAGCCTACCAAAAATGGAGAAAGCATTCCAGATGCTAGTGTGATATTGTTCAGTAAAATGCCACTTTCATCTGGTCCATATTATTTGGTATCCATTTTTAAATATAAATACCCATCTTATTTGTTCTTTTGATGACTTGTTGAGCATTTGGCAGCTGCTGGCATTGTTCTGTACACAGTAATTCTTACAACACCCTTGCTTGATAGAACCCGGAATTTCAGGCCCCAGCACAGTACATGGGAAAATCAGACTAGTTTGTTGGTAAAGCATGGAATACTCAATTCAAACAAACTTTTATTTACCATACAGTCCAAATCATCTAATCACTCTGAGTCTATCCTTTTGTGTGCTTTTTAAAATATTAATGTTGTTAAGAATTCATACCTATTGACTGCTGATCATATATTTACCAATTCACACAAATATGGTTCTGCAAATAGTTGAAATCAATTAACTGCTTGTCATATTCCAACTTTTGAACCAGCTGCACAGTCAATGGGAAGATACTGACACATTCTTGTTCTACCACCGCCACGACAAAATATTTGGAGGTTCCGACAGTGACTTATTTCTACTTCCCAGCAACCCCATTCTGTAAAGGGGCTAGTGGTTCACAAAATTAAGAGGAGATGGGAAACAGATTTGTCTCAACTGATAGATCATCTGCCTACCACATAGGAGGTCCAGAGTTCAAACCCAGGGCCTCCTGACCCGAGTGGTAAGCTAGCCTACATGCAGTGCTGATGTGTGCAAGGAGTGCCGTGCCACGCAGGGGTGTTTCCTGCGTAGGGGAGCCCCATGTGCAAGGAGTGCGCCCCATAAGGAGAGCCACCCCATGCAAAAAAAGTGCAGCCTGCCCAGGAGTGGCACCACACATATGGATAGCTGACACAGCCAGATGATGCAACAAGAAAGAAACACACATTCTCAGTGCCGCTGACAAGAATACAAGTGGACACAGAAGAACCCACAGCGAATGGACACAGAAAGCAGACAACTAGGGTGGAGGGGAAGGGGAGAGAAATAAATATTAAAAAAAAAAAAAGAGGAGAGGATTATATGGGAGAAGGATTGGCTTTTATTCCAAGGTTCAGCTTCTTTTTGTTTTCCCTGTTACTTTACACCAGCACACCAATGGAAATTTCTGGATCCCTGGCATCTCAGTCGAGGCCCTTTACAGCAACCATCAAGCATGAGAATTGGTTTCCTATTTCCCAAAGCAGCTGATGCTTTCAGAATGAGAGCACTGAAGGCCTTTGTGTAATCTAGGACCTCTGCAGATGGGAGCAGAATTGTGGGTTACGTGGAGAGTCTCCAAATCTTTTTAGTGTTTTCTTTCCTGGTGGCAGCCTCCTTCTTCTTGTCACATTCTTATCAAATGATTTGGACTATGGATAAAAAAAAAGAAAGTGGTAAAAAGAGACAAGCCTAGAAATTATAAGGGAGATAACCACTGATGTTGTTACCTTCGAGGGGCATTCCTTGTTAATGCTTTCCCCACTGAGGTCATTAACCCCCGACTTTACAGATTCCTGAAGGCATGATGTGGTGTCAGTGGGGAGTATTTCCAGAATAGACTACTGCACTCTTGTTCTTCTGATCTTTGGAGTGACCCATGGAAATAGAGAATTAGCACCTGGCTTAGGCTCTTGCCTGCAAGTTCTGAGTTCTATCACTCACTAGTCCAGGAACTGTCAGTTAACTCTATTAATTAGTTATTGATCCATCATTCATTAATATTTTTAGGACAAGCGTTAGCTTTTTATCTTGAACTAGCATGGAAACATAGAATTTCAGAGCTGGATGGGGCTTTGAGATCATAGTTCAACTCCTTTTCTTCACAGCTAAAGAATGTGAGATCAGGAGAGAATACATAATGTAAATGAGCATGTATTAGTCAGCCAAAGGGGTGCTGATGCAAAATACCAGAAATTGGTTGGTTTTTAGAAAGGGTATTTATTTGGGGTAGGAGCTTACAGATACCAGGCCGTAAAGTGTAAGTTACTTCCCTCACCAAAGTCTATTTGGAGCAAGATGGCTGCCCACGTCTGCGAGGGTTCAGGCTTCCTGGGTTCCTATGTTCCTGGGGCTCGCTTTACTCTGGCTTAAAGGTTCCTTCCTTCCTGGGGCTGGCTTCTTTTTCCTCTGAGTGCTGACTTCCCAGGGCTCCAGTTTAAGTCTTCAGCATAAAACTCCAAAATCAAGACTCTAACATTAAAAGCCCTCAGCTCTGTTCTTTGCCATGCCTTTTATCTGTGAGTCCCCACCCACCAATGGGTGGGGACTCAATGCTGTACTCATAACTCAATCATGCCCAGGTTCAGATCAGATTACATAGCCCACTATTTCTTTTTGGAATTCATTAGTTATATCAAACTGCTACAGAGCATCACAGGGAACCAACGGTGACTTACTTTGTGTTTTTGTTCTCTCTTCTTCATCAAGGAAGGAACCAGAAGGCCATGCTTAATTCATAGAGAACAGGTCCCCTGCTGTCACCAGCCCAGCTTGGAAGGATAGATACAGGGTGAGTATCCTCTTACCTGAGCAAAGAACAACACCATACCCTTTGCATTCTGAAATTTTAATGGGACAGCCTAGGAAGCTTTCCAGGCAGGTGATTCTAGGTCTATTGGTAGTATCAATCCTGTTGTCTTATTCCAGTTAGCAAGCTAGGACATGGATATGCAGTTGAATTGAACAAAGAAATGCTACAAGAAGGTGTTGTTTTTGTGGGAGATTAAAAAAACAAACAAAAACAAACTGCTCCCAGCATTTATCACAGGATTTTGCTTACAGCTGAAAGTCAATAGCGCCGTTCTCGCCATGGGCACTGCAAGATACCAAAAGTCCTAACCCGTGTCCACTGTGGGGTGGGGGAGAACATTATGCGTAAGACACACTTGTCAACATAAAGCCAGCTAGTCTGCCAGCACCCTGTCCCATGGTTAGCCCAGAGAGTTAGGCTAGAGCCAGGCCAGAATCTACCTCAAGACATTCACAGACCCTGGAAAACCCCTGGACACAAGGTGAGAAGGGTGGTGTGGGGGGATCTGCTGATAGAACTTGCAGGTGGGTGTGTGAGGCCTCAGGCCTGCTTGCTCTGGGCATGGGCTGAGGCAGATCCATTGATCTCTGAAGGAAGTGGGAAATATCTTGCTCTGATACATTGGCATGATTAGAAATGCATTTGTCCAGAATCCCTGTCATCTGACTTCTAGGGCTGTGTTCTTCTCCTTACAACAAGATAATAACATCGCTCACTTGGGGCATTCCTATGAAATGAGACATAGAACTTGACATTTCATGAATAAAGGTGTGCCATCATTAATGATTGTTGACTTGGAGTGTTCAGTTCATCCATCATTGACTCCTTTCCAGTGGTTCTAAAATGACTCCAGGTCCTAATGCTGCCTGAAGATAGTGCTGAGCTTTGGGTCTAGGTTTTGATTACTCATTCATTTATTCTTCTACCATTTCTAAGTACCAGGCTCTGAGTCAAGCTCTGGAAATACAAAGATACTGTATTATGTTCTCCTTCACTGTCTTCAAATTGTGAACCAACATATCCCAGTATTAGCGTGCAGAGGGGAGAAAATTACTCTTAGTCATTCCGTTTTAACGAGCTTTTCAAATGTCCCTGTGGAAATTTCAATGGCCCAGACTCAATGGACCAAGCATTAATTAACTCAGTACACAGCCTATTGTTATGTAACTCCCTGGTCTTGGGGCTAAACTTGGAAGCCTGGGTTCCTCCTTCCCACAGGATGAATCACCACAAGCCTCCCTCTTGTAGGTCTCCTCACCCAATCTGAGCCATTTGGTGGGTGAAATATTTAGTCAACCAAATACATTGGATAATAATTCATTTACACCTTACATGATTGTTTTCTAGGTTTTTCCGTGATCTTCAATCAGACCTTTGGATCTGCTGATCAGTATGAGAGAACCCATGCTACCTCCCAACCTTGACAGTATCCCAGTAAGAGCAAAGTTTATCCATGAAGTCCTAGAATGGTGGATAAATGCACAATCCCTCTTAGACATTTTGAAACATGGACGATAAATACCAGGCCACCGTTACTGAGGTTGCTGGCTTGGGATCTCAGGTTGAAAGCATCATCGTTGTGTCTTCCATGAAATAGGAATGTTGTATCTCTGATAGAACGGAAACTCTACCTTCTCATTGGAGAGTGATAGTGTCACCAAATAGTTGTTTGTGCCAGTTTCTAACTTGGGATTCATTGTAGGTACATTTTGTTAGAAGGCGCTCTCATGGGGTGCCCAAGAACACTTGTGTGTAGCCTGCACCTGGAGCACTGCCTGGTGGAGAGTAGACACCCAATAAACGTTTGCTAAACCAAACTAAGTTACATCTATATTTGAATCTATTCTCCAAACACAATTCATGCGTTCCTCACATGTTACATGAGGCCATTGCTGTTCCTTCTCTTCTAAATCAAGAACTCTAAAAAAGGCTCAAAAGGCTATGAGAATTTAGAAGAGAAAGGAATTCCTTCTGCCTGCGGAGACTGTCTTCCTGAGCATTGTTTTTCTTTCATGCGTCCGAATGAACTCCCTTTTGTATTTTGATCCAAGATGTGCGTGTGTGTGTCTGTGGTTTGTGTGTTTGCACATGGCCAGTCTTATAAATTCCTTGGGAACAAGGATAGTGTTTCATATGCATGTTCATGATCCGCACCCCCAGCATCCACCAAGTCCCTTCCACGTCACTCAGACTGAAAAACTTTGCTGAGTGAAATCTAGATTGTTCTGATCTTTTCCCTTAGGGGTGGTTGAAGAGGGCTTTAGCTGCCAGCTGGAGATGGCGACAGATGATTCAGGGAACAAGGAAGCAACAAGTAACGGTGGCCACATCGTGCTACATTTTTCTTGGGAAAACTTTCAGTGTCTCTCAGTATTCCTTTTGGAGGTTTTCCTTCTCCTATGTTTAAATCCAAGATGTAACTACTTTACCTGGCTGCTCCTTGAATCATTTGAGATCTCCTCTCTGAAGAACAAATAGCAATGCCTGGATTTTGTCTAGTCCCAACCATAATTTATTTAAATCTACCTTCTTGTAGTTTTTGTTTGTTAGTTGTCCCAGTCTGTTGGATACAACCTTTGAGTATTCTTGCTATGTATTCAGTTTCCCCTGCATGTATTTTTGCATGTTTAATAATGAGATTTATCATTCTTTAATGGCTGAACCCTATTTATGTCAGGAACAAGTAATTTTACTTCTTCTTAACTACTGATGGTGGTTGAACTATAAAGCAAATGCCTCATTCATTTTTTAATGTAAGTGTGCCAAGCCTCCCAAATCATATGTGGGCACTGCAATTTGAAAAGAGCAAATGAGAAATATCTAACCAGAGCATTAGATAGTTTGGAGAATCTGCTCCATAGACGCAATGGGAGGACACAGTGATTGTCTGAAATCTTGGCTTCTTATGCCCTTGGCTGTGCAACGACAGTGGGCAAAAGCAAATGCACGCCCAAGTGAATCATGCTATGTTTGTACAGTCTGTCTCTGACCAACTAAAAACAAATCAAGAAAAAAACAAAAAACAAACAAAAAACACACTTCTCACTTCTGAGTACTCAGTAGATATTTATTCAGTTCGATTAAATGAAGAGTTGGGAATTTCAATAGCACTTTAAAAAACAAAATGTTTCTGAACATTATTTTCAAAGGAGATGACAAACGTGCACTTAAGCTTTTTAAGCCATACCATAATATTTAACTGTGTTATGCAAATAGTGGTGTAGTCCTGAAGTGACCAAGGCTCAGCATTTTATGATAGTCCCCAAAGAGAACCCTAAATCCAAAAAGCTACTTAAGGGTAATGTAGATTTTACTAAGGATTTCATGGGACAGCAGATATCACAATGTGATGGTTAAGTTCATATGTCAACTTGACTAGGTTAGGTGTCCAGTTTGGTTAAGCAAGCACTGATCTGATTGTTACAGGAAGGGTATTTTGTAGATGGGTTTAAATCATTAGCCAGGTGATTGCATCTATGGCTGATTATACCTACAATCAGCAAAGAAGATTGCATTTAGCAATGAGAGGAGACCCTTCATCCAATCAGGTGGATGCCTTAAGTCAAGAACTAAGAATTTTAGCAGCAAGAAAGAAAACTTTCTACTTCCATTTCAACTAGCCAAATTTTCCTGGGGAATTCAAGGTCACTTTCATCAAGTTCCAAACTCGTGGCCTGCCCTACAGAATTCAAACTTGCCAAGCTCCACAGTTGCATGAGCCAATCCCTATCATAAATCTCTAGAGAACCCTGGCTAATATGCAGAGCAAATCTTAAACTGATTCTGACAGGCTCTTCTCTCACAAAAGTCCATTTCCACAGACTTATTATCCTCCCTCTCTCCCCCTTCTCTCTGGCCTTCACCTCCCCCTTCCCCCCAAGTCTCTAGAACAATCCAGGGAGGAGGTGAGGGTTTTGATAGCCCTTTGGTGAGGCGGTGAGTTTCTAAAAGGGAAATAATTGGTGCTGTTCTCTAAGGAGGTGTGTTTTGTTGAGTAGCATAAAAAAGCAACAACCTAGAACTACATTTTGTAGGGCATGGAGCAGATTTTGTAGACTCTGCTGTGGAAGAACGGTAGACTGGGCTTTGGGGATGAACCCATGGGTCTAGACTCATCTTGAATTCACACTGGAGTGGCCCAGACTAAGGCAGACAGGGCAGGCATGACCATCCTCTCACTGCCAAGCTCTCGTCATGTGATGGACATCCTGATCTCTTCCATTCTGCATTATTGCTATAATGAATGACCACAAACTTAGTGCCCTAAAACAACATAAGTTTATTAATGTCCGGTTCTAGAAGTCAGATGTCTTAAATGGTTCAGCAAGGCTAATTCCTTCTGGAAGCTTTGAAGGGAGAATCTGTTTCCTTGCCTTTCCAGCTTCAAAAGGCTGTCTGCATTCCTTGACTCTAACCTCTGCTTCTGTTGTCACATCTCTTTCTCTGACTCTAGCCCTCCTACCTCCATGTTCTAAGATTGCAGTGATTATTTTGGGCACACTAGATAATCCAGATAATCTCTCATCTCAGCATCCTTCACTTAACCACATCTGCCAAGTCCCTTTGGTTATGTAAATTAACACTCAGCAGATTCTGAGCTTCGGACATGGACATGTTGGAGGGGGGGCATTGTTCAGTGTACCATATGCCTCTTCTTCAGCTTCTGGTGGCCCATGAGAGAAGGGATTCTCACATTTGCTGACCCTTATCATTTGCAAGACATCACCACTTAAGCTCTTCTCACTTCTTGAACTTTAGGCCCACCTTAGTTTTTCTATCTTAGCAGGGGAGTCTCCTCTGTGCAGACTACAAGAAAATAACCTTCTTTGGAAGTAAAATAACCTGGACCGTTTTGCTTCGCTAAGCCCCATGAGTTATCTCAGAAATACTTCCCTTTCGTGACTGGGCAGTGAGCCGACTAATTATTAAGAACTTTTTGAAGTTCATGACTGAGCAAGCTGCAATTTTTTCAACTCCGGAAAGCTCAGGAGCTATTCCTGTTGCCTAAGCTTTCTCAACATCTTTTCATTAGAAGAAGTCCAGTAACAAACAATCTGTACCTTGCTTTGTTAGAGCAACATTTTCTAAAATATTCTGGAGACAAGCAATTGAGAGGCTATGGCCTTCTTTCCCATGCTTTGATAAGTCTTAAAATAGCCAGCATATTATATGGCTCAAATTATGTAGGTATTGCCTGTCTGGAGAAATTTGATGACCTCCTGTGCAAATCATTTAAGCATTCTACTAGCTACTACCATTTCTCTCATTCCACTCACCACCACACTTGCAGCATTTTTGTCACTGTAGATCGGCCAAGGTACAAATGTCTTTTCTTCTGGGGTGGATATTTTATTACTAGAACACACCTTAAGTTTCTGGTGTATAATTGTCTCTCGTACAGACAATATGACATGTTAGCCATGTTTCTGATGTATAGTCAGGCTTTGAATGGTGGTCCAAGATAAGGGTGTTAAAAATAATTCTTCATTATATCCCAGAAAGGGTTGTTGGTAGTAAAGAAATAATTTTTAACATCTCAAATGAGCTCTTTGTCCCTTTCTTCTAACACATTTTATCTTCCAAGAAATTGGGTCACTCATTCTCCCTAACATCCAATGGTGTTCAAGACTGAACACTTGCTCTTCAGAACAAAGGCAGTGCCTCATAAAAGAAAATAGACCAATATGTCAAGCCCTCTATATTATTGAGAGTAATGACAAATCTTATTCTTCAAAAAGTGAAACTTAGTAGTTACCATAGTTTCCAAGGGAGGAGAACGGAAGAATAGAATTGATGGAATGTAGGGCATTAGAATTATTCTGCATGATCTTACAATAATGGATACAGACCATTTAAAATTTCATCAAAATTTATGAAAGTGTATAGTCCAAAATGTAAACCATAATGAAAACAATTGACCATGATTAGTACCAACACTTTAATATTTGCACATCAATTGTAACAATGGTACCATCTGTATGTAAAATGTTATTAATAGGGGAGAGTGGGGGAGGGGAAGGGCATTGGGTATATGGGAATCCCCTATATTCTGTACATGACTTTTCTATAACCTAAAGTTTCTTTGAAGATAAAATGAAAAAAATAAGACACTGGGGGACTATATGGAAGAAAATGTCACTGCGCATACAAGACAACAGATCTTACAGTGATGAAAGACATGTCTAAAAATATTTTATTATTTCAAATTAAAAAAAATATTTTGTATTTTATTACTTGTTTTTTTCAAAAGACCTTTGTACATGGAAAGATATCCCCCTTTTTTTTTTTAAAGATTTACTTTTTATTTCTTTCTCTCCCCTTCCCTGCCCCTCCCCCCCCCCCACCCCCCCCAGTTGTCTGTTCTCTGTGTCCATTCACTGTGTGTTTGACACCACCCTGGGTAGGCTGTACTTTTTTTGCACTGGGCGGCTCTCCTTACGGGGTGCACTCCTTGTGCATGGGGCTCCCCTGCACGGGGGACATCCCTGCCTGGCATGGCTCTCTTTGTGCATACCAGCACTGCGCATGGGCCAGCTCCACATGGGTCAAGGAGGCCCTGGGTTTGAACCCTGGACCTCCCACATGGTAGGAGGATGCTCTATACTTTGAGCCAAATCCACTTCCCATTACTTGTTTTTAAAACTAGCTTTATTTCATCTTATAATTTTATTTGGTTATTTTGTTGGCTTCATTTTTGGAGAGGTCTTGGATTGCAGAAGGGTCACAACTATGGCAGGGAAGATCATTGTTGTAGGGTGTTGGTGATGGGGGGATGCATGGGAGGGGCTTCATCTGGGACATGCCTCTAAGGCATATGAATGTGTTCAAGTGTTCATGACGCATTGTCATGGTGGGTGGAGACCCACCCAATAACCGAAAGAATATCTAATCCCCATCCTGGGGAGATCTGCTACATTCTCAGTGGGACAGCAAGAATCCCTTGAGTAGAAGGGTGGTACCTAGTGAAGGAGGATAGACCATTGCAATGGGCCCTTGATATTGATGATTGTATTTATGAACCTTTTCTTTTGAAACTGAAACTTAGCCTAGTATTGTGTTGCCTAAAAGTTACCTCCTGAGGGCCTCCTTGTTTTTTAAATATGGCCTCTCTCCAAGCCAAACTCAGCATATAAAAACATTACACACCCCCTGGCGTGGGACATGATTCCTAGGGATGAGCTTCTCTAGCACCAAGGGTTTATTACCAAACACCAACTAGCAATGCACCTGGAGAAAGACCTTGACCAAAAGGGGGAAAGGGTAAATACAAATGAGTTTTTATGGCTAAGAAATTTCAAAGTGAGTAGGGAGTTCATTCCAGAGGTTCCGGTTTTGCATGTCTCAGCAGGATCTCATTGACTGTCACAGTAAATAGTGACTCAACTAGTGGGGCTCCTGAGGGCTCTAGAGACATCCATATACTATGGGCTGGGCAGACAGCTCCTTTGAGTTTGGCATGCTGTCAGTGGACCTTTCCTTGGAATTTATGCTCCCTGGTTTGATAGAGTTGGACTCAGCTGTGTTTTCCCTACACATGGCTCTTCTGCCCCTTCTATTATTTGAATCTATAGTTAGTACTATATTTGATAGGTATATGTCCAAGAAACTTAAATCTTTGGTCCATCCATGTGCCAGTTGGGCCCTGAATCTCAGCAGAGTTGCAACACCTACTCTCTAATTCCTTGGACTCACCCAGGACAACTAACAAGGAGATGATGATGGACAATGCCCATCCCAAGGAACAGAGAGAGTCTGCAACTGCAAGCAAGATAGCTCCATCCATCTGCTCATTGGGTCCTAAGCCCCCTCTCAATTAAAGGCAGAATGGGCATCACCATCTCCAAATCCTCAAGATTGGGGAATGAACAATGGACTAAAGTTGACTTACTATTATTATTCTACTACAGACTTATTGTTATTCTAGCAATGAAAGAAGTTTTATCATTGATGTGGAGGCAGTGGCTACTGGAGGTTCTGAGGGGAGGGTGAGGGTAAAAATAGTTGTAATATGGGGGCATTTTTGGGGCATTGGAATTGGCCTGCATGATGTTGCAATGATGGATACAGGCCATTATATATCTTATCATAACTTACAAAACTGTGTGGGAGAGAGTGTAAACTATAATGTAAACTATAATCCACGCTTAGTGGCAATGCTCCAATATATGTTCATCAATTGTAACAAATGTACCACATTAATGAAGGATGTTATTAATATGGGAAAGTGTGGGAGGGGTAGGGAGTAAGACATATGGGAATCCCCTATATTTTTTATGTATCATTTATGTAACCTAAAGTATCTTTAAAAATATATATTTTTTATTTTTAATACATTTTTAAAAGATACTATTATGCTGCATGCAGATCTCTAAATACAGGACTTCGGTTCAACCATGAGACTACCACAAACTGCCCTCAAAATTCTGTTACAAATACATATCCTCTCTTTCAATTTTCCAATTAAATGCTCAACACTCACTTTCCTTATTAGCAGGAAAGCATGTATACCCCTTTTGCCACACACAGAGTTATGCAGCTCATGGTGGATGGGGGTCAGACAAGTTTCCAAGTCTAGCAAGGGGAGAACTAAAGTCTGATAAGCTCGCCAAGTTTGTTGTGTCTCAAGGCATATGAATGTCTCAAGGTACCACACTTGTACTCGAGGGATTCTTGCTGTCCCAGTCAATCAATAAGTATCATTTGAACATACTTGTCCATGAACATGCAAAGCTAAGGAGTGAATTCAGAGGTAAAAAAATAAATCATTGTCATCTCATCAGGTTCTCTTTCCACAAAGAGCTTATTCTGGGTGAGACAAAACACTTATAAAACATTAAATGTCTATACAAGAACGTAAATGCTATGGAGAGTGATGGATAGCTAAAGCAGAATTGCAAAGAACAGCTGCATAGAAGAGGTGAAACTCCAGTGCCCTCTAAAGCACTAGGGTGAATAGCAAAAGGAGGGAGGATATTTCAGGGCAGCACGTGAAGGGGAGAAACATGAAGAAAGCAAACAAGTGGGTAACATCTTTTTTGTTTGGTTTTATTTTGCAGCAACTTATTTAAGATGCCATATTTAGTTGTCATATTATCTTGCTGGGAAAAACGGCATGAAAAATTTTAACTTAATTTACTTTTTGTTCCATGAATGCTAATGAATAGCTATGAAGACTTCTTTTATTCCAGCTTTGGTTTACAGAATATCTGTTCTCTAAACAGAAGCTGTCTGAATTGGTTATCATTGGAATAGGTTCTCTTACGCTTTATTTTTAGTACCTTCTCCAGCTTTGCAGAGATTTAAAAATATTTAGGAAACACAGAAACTATAATCTAAAAGACAGTTCTTTGAAAATTTAAAATAATTATGGACCATTCCAAAGAAGAAATCATCTTTAAATACACAGTTTGATGGACAAGTCTATCGAACATCAGATAGTCATTTTAAAAAGGCAAAAACAGAAGGCGACAGAGTTAAAACATTAGGATGTATTTACCCAAAAGACAGTGATAGAGTCAACATTTAATAAAAAGAGACACCAAACTTATTCACCATATACAGTGATGCTTTGAAGGGAACCAAGCTGGTCTCATATCCCGATGAGCAAAGCTCCTTTCCTGTTTGAATTGCATGCTTCCTTTGTTCTTGGCATCTAAGTTTTTTTCCACCTTTTTCCACCTCTAGAGCTGCTGAAAACTAATGCAGCTCTGTGCACCATACTAGCTTTTATACTCTCCTCTCCTCCCCTCCCTGCTGCCCGGCATCTCCCCACGTGCCCTTTGTCTCCATCAACGTCCTCTGACTGCATGCCAATTCTAAATCCTAGAACGGCTTTCCAATTAATGTACAGAAACTTTCCCCACCCCCAGCTCCCTTTAGAGAGTCTCTTGGGGGGAAAAATGCTCTGCAAAGCATTCCAGACCCAACAGCCTTGCATTGTAGCCCATCTTTTGTTCTGGTTTATGCTGTTAGGCTGATGAGGGAGGCATGCATAATTCTTTTTTTGGTGCCCTTGGAACACTGAAGGTGCCATGTAATTCATGCAAAATTGCCATGGGAGATTTCTCTCCCCTGAGCTGTTTTGTCCTGTGTGCCTGAGGACATGTCAGTTCTGAGAATGGCCCTGGGCCTCACAATTCCACCATCAGTTCTTGCTTTGGCTATACATGCTTTTTCGACATTCCCAATACAGCAGATTCTCATTATTTTCCCACTCAAGTACAATATCCAGGCACAAAGGTTAATGGTAGGAGCCAACAGTTGATTTTGGAGGGCTTCTCCAGGAGATGCATGCAAAGCTTCATGGGGCATGAATGAGATCACTGCAGGCCTGGGCCTTTATTTCAAGATTGAAACCTTTTCTAAGGTTTGGCCTACTGAACTTGGGATTCTAAATTTTCCCTTCAAACCTAATTGAACCCACACTGTGCAGGCAATTACCACAACATCTCCTATCCTTGTCAGAAAGATTCCAGGGAGAATAAAATGCAGAGAAGAAATGCTCAGTGTCTTAATTAAAAGGGTAGGACCATTCATGTTTTTCTTATCTGGAACAAATGACTCGAAAACAAAAACACTTGCTCTATTCCACAAGACAGTAAGTTTTCAGTTTAAGCCAACTGAAAACACATTGTGATCGTGCGGTGTGTTTTTTTTTAACTGCAAGCCTGGAAATGCTATAAGTGAATTCCAAATAAATATATGATATATGAAGAGTTCCTGTGCTCTGCTGGACCATTTTCCCATTCTGGACAGGAATCACTGAGCCAGTCAATCGGCACAAAAAGACTGGTTTTGGACGTGGGGGAGGAATTAGGGTTGTCATCTTTCTAGTTGCCTACTACTGTCTCTTCCAGGTAATTATTCTTACACCTCCTTCAAAGGCTCCTGCTCCTTTGAAGCTCAGCCCATCCAGTTACAATCACCCTCCATGCTCCTTCATCACTGTCATCTACTGACCTTCTTGTCAATCCTATTGATGTGCTGACTATTTTAAGTCCCTACGTACTGTCTTCCTCTCTTTCAACTCCTGGAATGGAAAGATTGTGTAGAAAATGCTTCTAAAATCCTAGCCTTGGGAAGTGGATATGGCTCAACTGATAGAATGTCCACCTACCATAAAGGAGGTCCAGGGTTTGATACCTAGGGCCTTCTGGCCCGTGTGGTGAGCTGGCCCACACACAGTGCTGCTGCGTGCAAGGAGTGCCGTGCCACATATGGATGCCCCCTGTGTAGAGGTGCCCCATTCTCAAGGAGTGTGCCCTGTAGGGGAGTTGTGCCTCGTGAAAAATGCAGTCTGCACAGGAGTGGCGCCACACACATGGAGAGCTGACAAGCAAGATGATGCAACAAAAAAGAGACACAGATTCCTGGTGCTGCCTAAGAGGAATGTGAGTGGACACAGAAGAACGCACAGCAAGTGGACACAGAGAGCAGACAATGAGGAGGGGGAAAGGGGAAAGAAATGAATCTTAAAAAAAAAATCTTAGCCTTCTCTCCTTAATTCCAATAACTTTAATCCACATTTCTCTTTCACTCACCATTCTTAGGAGCACATCCTAGATCCAGTTATCAGCAAATAAAAGATTTTCCTCAATCCACAAGTACTTGAAGTTCCTCTCCTCTTAAAGATAAAACCCCTACCTTGATTCTCTAGTTACTATTCTGTCTTTACTTTGCATCTAAACCCTTCTAAATTATATTCTCCACTTGATTTTTTGTCCTTTCCGTCACCACCCATTCATTCTTAGACAACCCTCCACCTGCCCCTGTTATATGTCAACCATCTCCACTGCTCTGCTGAAGATGTTCTCACTGGAGTCACCCAATGGCCTAATTCACAAAGCCAGTGGGACTTTGTTTTTGACTCTTCCACAGCACTTTACACTGAAGAGCCCTTTCTCCCTCTCTTGCATATATGACAGCATGAATTTGTTGGTTTCTCCAGATATCTCTCTCGGCTATTTTCCCTTGCCTCATTCCTGGACTCCTCTTACATGTTGGTGTTCCTGGAGTTTTACCATATTTCTACATTTCATTTTCCACCACGCTTTTTCAGGATGAGCTGCTCTTTATAGGCCAGTCACTCCCAATCTATAAGCCTAGACTCTTCTCCAAGTTTCAGACTCCTAATGAATATAACCATCTTCTACATGTCTCTACCATGCAAACATCAGTGCCACAAAAATATCAAGGTTAACATGTTCAGAGCAGAGCTCATCATTTCCCCTCAAAACGTCCCTCATCCTAAGGCATGCTGTCCTGGATCAATGGTGGCACCCAGGGACAAAAAGCTAGAAGAACACGATTGTCCTGACTTCTCCCTCTTTATTCCAAGAAATATAAAGTTCTTAGCATGGTGCTTGGTTCATAGCAAGTGCTCAATAAAATTTATCATTTGATAATGAAAAAAATTTCTAATTTAGACTTTTCAAAGGATGCAAGATTAATTTAGAGTGCCTCAAACTAAACCTTTTCCATGCTTGCTAAATAATTAACTGAATCATAAATTTATTTATAGCAAATAGCAAATAATATACATGGTACTAATTATTAACCAAATCCTTGCTTTACAGGGAAGAAGTGAAACCCTGTATTTCTAAAAAGATTTGATTTTTGTAAAAAGTCTGGACTTAGCTTCAGACTATCTGCTACACTGTACCTGTTTTTTGTTTTTTTTAAAGATTTTATTGTGCTTTCATCACCGTAAGATCTTTTATGTAAGATCTTTTATCTTTTATGTACAACGAAATTTCTTCTGTATGTTCCTCTGGTTTTCTGTTTTTTTTTTTTTAAATTGTCCCCCACCCATGACTCCCTTGTCTGTCTGCTTATCTTTAGGAGGCACTGGGAACCGAACCGAGGACCTCCTGTGTGGAAGGTGAGTGCCCAATTTTGAGCCACTTCCATTCCTTGCTGGTTGTGGCATCCACTGGTTGTGGTGTCTGCTCTTCTTCTTTAGGAGACACTGGGAACCAAACCCCAGAACTACCACATGGATCTCTTTCTGTTCTATAAGGTTTTTTTTCTAGCAGCAGTGGTATGGAAGGAGGGTTTTATATCCTGCTTGGCTTTCCTACTGGATGAAATTTTTTTTTTAGGTTAAGCATGGTTGTTTGTGGCCTAAAAGGACTTCTTCAGCATGTACAAGTTGTGTGCTCCATGTTTCCTATGCTACTTTACCAACATTCCCACTGGTGTAGAGGCTTGGGGAGAAGAGGGATGCTATGAGTTGACTATATGATCACTAACAATTATTTTTTAACTTTCCAATCTTTGAAGTCTTTTTTAACCCTTCCCAAAACACAGGATTAAAATACAAGTTCTTTAGAGACAAAACTGAAGAATTATATGTTTGCATGTTGCACACTGCACATTTAAGGAATAAAAAAGTAACAAATCTGGAAGCCCCAATAGTTGGAATCTTCTTCTCATGGGCCAATTTATTCATTAAAACCCTACCTCAAGACTCTATTTTCAACATACAAGTTTCTTTTTCTGGCTCCCTGACATTTAGCCATTTTTGGACTTTCAGGCTTCTAGAAATTATTGGTTCAGTTTAAATCCTAGGTGTTAGGGTGCTAGATGTGCTATTTATCTGCCCACAAACCTATACACTTTGAGTAGCTGATCATGCCTACAAATTTATGTTTGCTCTGTGCTGGCTACACGACAAGGTGTTAATGAGTTGAAAACAAGTAAAAGGATTGTCAAGGTGTAGGGCTCAGACAATAGGTAATGTGAATCCTTAATAGACCCACCAGTCAGGTGCCATGTTTTTCCCTGGCTGTTGTCAAGAGTGTTGAAAGAGGAGAGATGCATGATGGATCTAAGGCAATTAGTGTAAAAAACAAAATAACTCAAAAAAAGTGGTACAGCACTCTGTACCACTGAGAGCTAGCAGATCATAAAGTCCATTTTGCTAAAACTTCTACAGGATTCAAATGAAGAAACTGAGGCCCAGAGAGACTCTAAGACATGTAAAGGTCTCACGGCAAGAAGGTGGCTGGGTCTTATCGGTTTCCTTAAACCTGGCCCAGGGTTCTTTCCTACTAGGGATAACAACTGTCCTGCTGTGCCAGCCACTAAGAAGATTCCCAGGAAATGGGATTTCCAGCCTTAAAACCAGGTGAGTCATTGTCAAACCAGAATGAGTTGGTCACCCTATTTCCAATATGGCACAATATTATATGAAAGCAAAAAGGAAGACATCCCTCAAAGAATTCTACAACCCCAAATGCACCTGAATTGTGATAAGGTGTTGTAGTGATGTCAAAAACAGGGCTATATCTTTATAAAACATTCCTCTTCAGAGACTGGCAAATTCCAAACTTCCAAACAAGTTTCCCCCACACATGGGGCTTATTAGAGGCCTTGCATTTCCCTTGGCACAGAGATAGGTCGTATTTAAATACTAACACGAGCTGCTTTCCATAATGTATGCAGAGTGGGCTGCTCCCATGTGTTGGAATGACATCACCCGTCCCCAGACCCGGGCTGCAGAGGTTCAGAATCATTGCATGCCAGAAAGATTAAAAGGCGTGGGATTGCTTTAGGTCAAGAAGAAAACAGAGGGACTCATCCACTCCAGCTAATAAATTATTTGTGTATTTGCCTCAAATTGTGTGGAGTCTCAGAGAATCTCTGCTCTTAGCTCCAGTATTTATCTCTGCATTATTTTCAATTGATATGGTGAGGGAGTGCTGGTAAATATTTCCTTCATCTATATTTTCAAGTGGGTTCCGTAGCAATGCCATAATTATTAAAACCCTGCTACTTTCTGGATTTGCTCAGAGACCCCAAAATGTGCTCAACACTGGAAATAAACTGAAATTGGACACCCTTTCCTGGGCTGTTCCCAGGCACAAATCCTTCTCCATAGAGCCCAAGTCTTCCAGCTAATAAGAAGGGACATACTTTTCTTAAAGTAATGGATTAGCATTGTGACATCTCAACATTTTAAAAATATATATATATTTTCTCCAAAAGGTCCATATTCCTTAGGAATGGTAACTTTCAACCATTTTCTTTTTTTTTGGATTGGGATTTGGATCATTTGGAAACTGTTACCTGTCCACATTCACCTGGAACCCAAGGGTCTGAAGCTGACAGACAAGAAAAGTTGGCCAGGCTAATTCCTATCAGTGAGAAATATTATAGGAAAAAATCATGGTTAATGAAATAAATAGATTCATTCTTCTCACTTGAATATGTTACATGCCATTAAGGCAAAAGAAAGAATTTCACAGGATTTCTAACAGGGATGAAAGAGGATACAGAATTTTTCATGTACTCAGTCTGGAAAGAGTCACACAGTTATGGTTAGAAAAATTGGTTCAGAATTGAGTTTGAGTTATGGGATGTATGACTTGTGCAAGCGATTTCACCTTCCAGGTATACAGTCTGCTCATCCATTTCAATGGAATGAGAGCCTTGGCTTATCTCCCAGTCCTTTTGACCACTAAGCTTCTGTGATGCTAAGATTCTTAACACTGTAGCTCATAGCTCTAGGAAAATGGCTCTTGCTTCTTTTGTACAACTACACTGTGAAGGCACACTTAGGCAGACCCATGGGGATGGCCAATATACTCAAATAAAAAAAAATATTGAAGTTTTCCTCCCCACACTCATAACAGTGGTTCCAAAGGTTAGGTTCAAGCTTTATCTGGACACATGACAGCTCTATAATATCAATATTTTGGATTTATTCCTTTAAGCAAATACTTAAAAGTAAAATTTTTCTGCTCTTCTCAGAAGTTATTAATTCTTCTTTAAAAGTGAGCTAAAGTTTTCCATATCCCAACTCTACATTTTACAAGAAGAGGACTCCCAAATTTACCTTTTTTGTCATGAATTTGTTTGTTTCCATGTGTTCTTGCATTATTTATATTAACATGTTTGGGTGATACTCTTAGCAATGTCCATGCGAAATACTTTATTCTTTAGGAGTCCTAATTTCTAAGAAGTGGACATAACAAAGAAACAAACATAATCCACTTGTATTATGCACATTGAAATTATCTAAAATTGCTATATATAAATATTTTATCAAGATAAATTTTAATATGATTAAATATTTGCATATACTTAGATAAAAGTTACTTCACAATACTAGACTAAAAACATCTAAATAGTACCCTATAAAAATAACTATTTTATAAAAATAGGACCAACTGATACAACCCTTTCAACCCCCTAATCTGTGCAGTTCAGTGTTCATGCAAATAGCTGTAATAGGGCCCCAATTTTTAAATTATTAATTAACCTTCCATTCCATGAATAATAAAGCTGTACCCTTTTAGCTCTATTTAAGATTCCAGATGACCAAACAGGTTTCTTTGGGGATGCACAGAGAGTGAGAGGATTTGTTGCAAAACAGAAGACCAAAAAAAAAAAAAAAAAAAAAATCCATACAAGAAGATATAACACCCACCCACTGAAGTGAGATGACTACACCAAGAATTGATAAAGTCACTGATTATGTCTTGAGCTCCTACAAAGTTGAAGAATTGGGAACAACAAAAATAGAAATTCTACAGGATTCTCTAAACATCACACCTGGGCTTGCCATACCTGGAATGGAAGTGAAAACACTGTTTCATCAATGTTCACCTGGGACTTTGAATAAAGGCCCAAGATTGCCCGGTGGACTGTCATCTGTTGACATCATTGTAGCAGTTTGGTATTATTTACAAATTCCAAAAATAGATATTGGATTATGTTTGTAAACTGGTCTGTTCCTCTCTCTGGGCATATTAGATTATATTGGATTCAGAGGTTTCACTTTTACTTGATTAATAATGATTTAAGCTTTGATTGGGCAATGTTATTAGGACATTGAGTCTCTGCCCCTTGGTGAGTGGGGATGCACAGAAAAACCACGCTGCAGAGAAGAGTGGTTGGAGTTTAATAGAGAAGCCCTGGAAAGTAAATACACTGAGAAGCAGATAGGTGAGGAAAGAGAGAAGTCTCCATTAGGCAAAGAGAGAGGGCCCGGGAAGAGGGATGAGCCATTTGCCTGATAGTGTACAGCTGGCCTTGTGAAGAGAGCAAAGCAGCTGAGCCCAGAGAGAAATGAGCCCCAGGAGAGACACAAGACTTATCCCAGCCTACAGCTGATATTGGAGGAAGCTGGGACCACGGAGCCTTAAGAGGAAGAGGGACACTGAACCCTTGCACATGTCTGCGGCCATCTTGCTCCAACACATGGCAACAGACTTTGCTGGGGCAAGTAACTTACACTTTATGGTCTGGTAACTGTAAGCTTCTATCCCAAATAAATACCTTTCATAAAAGCCAACAGATATCTGGTATTTTGCATTAGCACCTCTTTGGCTTACTAATACTTCACTAGATGCTTCTGACTCTATTGTGGAGAAATAAAACCTTAATCAGAGTTTTGAGCAGAACCATGAATGCAGGTGAAACCTATTCCTTGCACCCTAAGGCACCCTTGACCACCATTCTAAGTATAAGCGTCTATTCTATCTTCTGTTCCCTTTGCCATGTCTCTCTCTCCCCTCAAGCTATCATATCCCTATCATTCTCTATCTTATTCCCTGGAAACCCGTTCCTCATTCTGGTGTCAGGAGCCATCCATCTGCTTCCCTTGTGGTACTCTCCAGTGTCTGCTCTTACTACTTACATGAATCTCTTGTTTTGGAGGTGGCCTAAGGTGGTTTCTTAGTCCACATATGTGCTTCTATGCTATTTCATCCTCATTTAAAAGCATTTTAGGCTCAGACTACCCAAATACAATTCCTCTAGTTGTTCATTTTACTGCCAATGCCAATCTTGTCTGCAACCCCTTTTAATTGAGGCTCTTGGTACTTGGCACTTCATTTCCTTTCAATGCCAAGAAGCACTAGTAGCCCAGGTGATAGCAATATCCAATTCATTGCCCTTTTATTATCTGATATCAATTTCATTCCTTTTAGTAGGCTTGTTTCAGGGCCAAGTCCTAGACTCGGTCACTATGTAAAATGCCTTTATCTTTGAACTCATAAGTCCCTTAGCCCATCAACCAGAGAAGCCTTATGAAACTCCAGTTTGGCAGATTATTCTAAATATCAAGGTTTTTGCACCTACAACTAAGTTGTTGAAAACTACTGGGAAAAAAAAACGTTTGCCTGAATGAAAAGAAAATGCCATTATGAATTAACTGTCTCAAACTGGGCTTGGCTTTCAAATCTGCCCAACAACCTCTTCATCTGTCTTTAGTTAACAATCTTGCCTGTGCTTCTCAAGACCAGCTTAATGCTCCCATATCTCTCCTATCCCTTCACTCTGATCTTGAGATGCAGCAGTTGACTTCACTTCTTCCTTCTTTGTGACAATAGTGACTTCCTAGTCAGTAACTTCTTGAACCTTTCTGTTTGTAACTTATCAACTTTCATGCATCTGCATATATGCATATACTTGTTTTCCTGGTCCAGAGTAAGCCATAGCTTGACCTGTTCCCCAGGTACCCTCCCCTTTCGCCTCCACAGCAATTTTGTTCCATTAGCCCTCTCCATTCTTTTTTCCATCTTCCATCTACCTCCCAATGGCTCCTGCATCTTAACACATAAACAACTTTGAACCGTGTCATTGTCTAACTTGTCCTTTACACATAAGCTTGGAAGAAAAGTAGTTATTGTAGTCATTGCTTGTAGTCTCCATGTCCTCTTTCCCCTTTTCTTTCTTCAATTTGCTACCATTTGGTTTTGCTGTCCACACTCCACTGGACCCACTCTCATTTTGTCAGCAGTAATCACTGCAGTGCCAGGTCCAAGGACATTTCAAGAGTATTTGATGCTATTGAGCCCTCCCTCTTCCCTTGGCTCTTGCGCTCTCTCTCCTTCCTTCCCTCTCTTTTCCTGTCTCTCCAATAGCTGTTTTCTGGTTTTATCACTGTGGTTCTCTTCTTCCAATAATCTTTATATCTTGTTATGGCCCACAATTTTGTTCTTGATCCTATACTCTTCTCGACCTATTTACTTCCAGCTTCATCATCCAGCCATCACAGCCCAGGCTTCTAGAGTCCACTTAGTGACTCAAAGGAGGACCCTGGAGTCAACAACTTACAAGAACTCATCACTGTGGCAGCACTCTCTAAACTAGAGGAGGTGCTCAGCTATGCCAGGTGGGTCAATGTCAGTGATGTCATTGGTTCAGCTTTGGGAATGGGCAAAAAGCTTTATGTGAGACTTGTGAAAAGATCAAAAACTTTTTTACCCTGTGGAATAAAATTTTCTTTTTTTAGGCTATCCTTCTCTCTTTGGGTAAATTCCCTTTGAATTACTTTTCTGCACAACTGGAACAATGAGAAAGGCCAAAACTCCCCCCTCCCCCCCTTATTAATGGAAATGACCTCTTGCCCCATCCTGCCCCTCCCACATTTAGAAACCAATTGTTACTCAAGTGGGGTCATAACTATAGGGAACATGAAGTGGACACCATAGAAGCATGTCCTTAGGTTGCCTCAGGGCTGGGAAAATGGAATCTTTGGGGGCTTATAGCCCAACTCATGAGGTGTGAGGAAAAGGCAAACTTCCTGTAGTAATAGAGAGAAGATTTATTGCGGGATTTCCTAACCTTTGCATTTAGGCCATGTCATTCTTTGCTGTGTGAGATTGTCCTGTGCAGAGAGCATCCCCTGCACCTGCCCACTGGATGCCAGTAACACACCTTGCAATCAGTTGTTAAACCAGAACATCTCAAAACATTATTATGTGTCCCCTGAGGCTCAAAAAATGACTTATTTGAGGTGCTCTTGAACTGAGAGGTGGTGCCCATGGCCCTATGGATGGCTGTCCAAATAGTCAAAGCTAGAGATCTTGCCTTAAGAATTATCTCTTTCCATACTAACTTGACAAACATCTTGGTTGATTTGAAATACATAGAGGACTTGAATTTGGGGTCATTCAGGATCATTAAACTTCAAAAGCAGCTATAAATCTGAAGAGTCAAGTTCCACATGATAAGAGCAAAGGTCCAATGCTAGGCATACCTTTCACAGGACAAAGCAAGGCCTTTATATTGGGGGAGAATTAGAATTGCTTTCTGGAGGCACAAGAGACTAACAATTTTGTAAAGAGCCAAGACAGCATCTCCTCAAAGCAAGCAGAACTCCAAGGAAGACTTTTGTTTAGATTCTGTCAGATATTGGGGGATTCAATGGAGTTCTTTACTCTTGAATTCTTTTCCCTCCTTTTTCCTACTTCTCACAGTGCATTGACTTAAAAAAATACAGTAGACATCATTTTCCCAGTCATACCCAACATCCATTTAACTAAATCAATGTCAGGCAAGTAGGGTGAGAGAGGAAATGTAAGGAGATATTAACTTTTTTATTAGAAAATTAAATAGGAAAAGAGAGTTCCAGAAAAAAATCAGTAGCTGGCAAAACCACCATTGTAAATTCTAACATTTTTAAGAAAATTGGAATGTTTCAGAAGTCATTTTCTGAGAAAGAGGGACATTTGCACAATCAGTAGCCTTCTACTCCAAATACGGAAAACACAATGTCACTTATTTTTAAATTCCAAGGTGATGGTTTCTAGACATCTGGCATGAGAGGGAGAAGAATTAAAATCATCAGTTCTGGAATTAATCAGTTTGGTTTTCAAATTCTGCCTTTAAAATTTATTGACTGTGTGATCTGAGGCAAAACATGTAAATCTCTCTGTTCCATAGTCTCCTGCAAAATAGATAAAACTATAGTACCTGCTTCACAGGGTTGCTGTAAGGATTATCTGGGTTAGTATTTGTGATGGTTTGATGCTGGATGGACCCCAGAAAATGATATTCTTAGAGCTAATTCATTCCTGTGGATGGGAAGACCTATTACAGTTGGGACTTTTAAATTAGGTCACTTCAATTAAGGGCCGTTTGATTAGATTACTTTAGTAAGATGTGACCCAGTGGGTATTAATCCTCTTATGGGAGTCCTTTATATAAGGAATGACTATGGAGAGAGACAGAAACACAGGAGCTCAGAAAGGAACCCACAAAAGCTGAGAGAGAAGGTCACAGTTGGAGCAGCCAGAAGCTGCTGAAAGCAACGGGGCCTGAGGGAGAAGGCAGAGACTGGCAAATGCTGCCATGTACCTTCCCATGTAACAGAGGAGTCCCGATGTCTTCAGGGACAGTCTTCAGGGACAGAGCATCACCTGATGACGCCTTGATTCGGACACTTTTCTCAGCCTCAGAACTGTAACTTTGCAAGTCAACCCATTTCTGGTATATTATTTTTGGCAGCTTTTAGCAAATTAAAACAGCACATATAAAAATACTTGAAACAGCAACTAGCCTATGATGAGTGATATATCAGTGTTACTGCCATGCATTGACTGGCACACTTGTGAAGGTTTTTAGGAGATAATTTTCAAAAATATTATAAAGCTATAAAATTACAAAATGAACATGTGTTAAAGATTTTATTTAACCTTTTTATCGATGAGGGAACCAGGAAGATATTATTTAACCCTTTTATCAGTGAGGGAATCAGGAAGATATTATTATACAATCACCTCAGAGGAAAAATGCAACAAGTTCACAGATAGATGGCATAAAGAAATATTCCAATCAATGTGTAAATGGAGCAAATCCAGCTTCTTCCACAGGGAAGAGTAAAGTCAGCATTTTTATGACAAGAACCATTTTGCATTGCCATCTGTTACAATTTGCAGAGTTATAAAATCGCTTCCATGGACTCAGAGTCAAATAAGTTGGAGGGCTGTCATTGTGGGTCTGGGCAAGGTAGAGTTTTCCACTGAAGAGCAAATTTTTCCCTCTAAGGTGAACATTTCCTTGGTCTACTGTTACTATCCAATATGGCAAATACTTTCTCGGCCCACGGTTCTTAACAGCTGTGTATATGAAAATTGTAAGTCATATATTAGGTTTTGGGAACATCAGGTTTCTTAGTGAATATTCCTAAAATTACTGAAATATATTGTTAGCTTTGTACAGGTCATATTTATTTCTGGGAGTTGTTTGCGG
The DNA here is from genome assembly GCF_030445035.2 of Dasypus novemcinctus. Classification (NCBI taxonomy): domain Eukaryota; kingdom Metazoa; phylum Chordata; class Mammalia; order Cingulata; family Dasypodidae; genus Dasypus; species Dasypus novemcinctus. The sequence goes on along the minus strand of NC_080674.1, from coordinate 16,286,994 downwards.
GTTCTATTCTTTTTAGTGTTGCTTAGAAACACTAGGATATCTTTTGTATCAAAATTTCCTAGGACTTTGAAAAGACAGGACATGAGATATTCTTTGATTTGGAGATGCCAAAAGCTGCAGGGGCTGCCGGGGCTACCTTGGTTTCAGGGCCATATTGTGCAAGGAGAGATACAGCTCCAACTAACACTTCTTTATCCGAGACCCTAGGAGACCTCTGGTGGGACTGAGAAGCCTAAGAAAAGCTTATAGAAAAGGAAAAAATACTCTCAAATATATTCATAAATATATGTGTTGAATTGGAGATTGAAAGGAAATGGGAGAGAAATATTGGTTCTGATTGTAAATCTTGACCACAAATTTAATGAATTCAATGCTGCTCACGCTGAGTGCTTTGCTCCATTGTGGTTCCTGTGATGTGAAAGTTCAATGGACATGGTTGGACTGCAGAGCTTAGTGGACTTGGTGATAAGAATGAGAATTTAGGATGCTTATTAACCCAATACATTACAACAATAGTCATGCCACTGAAATTTTGCCTTATCCTGGATCATAGAGAAACCTTGGACTTCAGCCCCAAGCTAAGAGGCTTTCCCTTTCCCACCAACACCACCACTACCAACAGCACTTTGGTTTCAGGGAGCTTATAGCCAGCAGGGCTACTGGAGAGCAGTATTTAGGAGGACCCCCGCCATGTCATAAGGCACAGATGCACACCATGCCTGCTGATGCTCTACAGGTACCACACAGGAGCTGCCCATGAGATGCCCTCACCAGGTGGCAATGAAAGGCACTAATGTCGTTTCTCCATGCAGACTACTCTGACTCTTAGTGCTGATGAAGAACCCTGCTCCCTTGTTCAGAGGCTGAGCATGACCTTCATGGTCACTGTACTCCTTTCCACATACTCTTTGCACACCGAGAAGGTTCCACTGGCCTTCCTTCTCATGCCCTTTTGTCTTTGCACCCTTGCCATCAGGACCATTCTATTCTACTTCTCCAGGTGGGGTGGTCCCACTCTTCATCCAATCTACATTTCATAGGTAAACCTTACTCTGCAATTCTTTCCTTCTTCTAGGCTTTGTTTTTGGAGTCTCAAAAGTTTGATGTTATTGTTTTATCTGAAAGTGTTTTGGCTTTTATGTCCATGCCTCAGAAATGGTCTCAGAATATCTTTTTTGGAACCCAACAACAATTCTTCTTTTCAATTTAAATTCCTGTTCTAACAATCTTTATTCTCCCTACGGCAAAGGATGCCTTTGAATAAATAAAGGGTCATTTGTGTAAAAATACAGAAAGGAAATGCACACTGATTAATGGTTCAAGTATCATCTTGCTATAATAATATGTAATATTTATGAAGCATGTATTAAAATAAGAGAGAGAGAGAAAGAGTGGGAGAGGAAGAGAGAAAGAGAGTTAAGGGGGTTGGGTAGAGACAGACAGAAGCCATCCAAACAGAATAAAATGAGGAGAGGAAAACAATATCACTCTCTACCCACAAGGCTCTTTTCCTCAGCCCATTCTGCCACAGTGGGAAGCTCTTATTTACGTTCATGGTGTTTAGATATGACTAACAGTTCTTCCATCTACTTGGGGTGGCCTGTTAAGCTGGACCCTCTCCTTCTTTTTGGAATGTTCTTCTTGGCTAGCTTCTTTCTTTCATTTGTCTAATTCCGTAGCTGTTGTGTAAGAGGAGGTGCTTATAGGAAGAGGCATGTCTTTGACATTTAAGAGCAAATGCTAAAATCAAGGTAGTTGGGGCACAGTGTGTATTGCTTAGATCTGCTGGCCTGCCTTCAATTGGGAGAAGAGGAATCCTTGTGTCTATCTAATAGATGGTTCAGTCCAGTTTGACAAGGTGCCTCAAAGGTGTTTGGGGCCAGAACTATCTATTTACGGTGCTCATTTTCCAAAGAATAGATTAAAAAAGTCTGGCCAAACAGAGGTGCTAGGTTGATCGAACAGAGTTGTGAAATAGCAAAGCAGGCAACTACCTGTAAGAATTGAGAATTAGAAGATAGGTAAAGAGAGCAGCAGTGAGCTAAACTAGTGATTAGTAAGGACCAGGCAAAGTCTTTAGTCAGAAGGAAGCAAAAATGATGCAAAAGGGAGAAGCAAGATGCAGAATAAATGACGAGGAAGCCAATGGATCACTCAAGGAGAGCAGAGGTGGGAGACACACCTAGTGGTCACATGAATGACTGAGAACTTGAGGGAAGATCTTTGGGGCCCCTGGAGAGGCCCCTGAGCTCAGCCCCAGGGTCTGATAGGACCCTAGCTTGCTGGGAGGGCTCTTTATCCATCATTGCCTCTTGTCTACTTCTCTGATTTCGTTTCCTACCATGCTTTTTCATGTTTGCCTTGCTCTAGAAACATGATGTCCCTCTAATAAACAGGTTTGAATGACTTTATGTATACTTAGAATAATTTTCCCATCACCCAACGCCATATTGAAAGTTTGAGGGACTCTCTGTCCCTGGTAATCGAAAATAACACAAAGCTTTAAACTTAGATTTTAATGAATACTTTCATTGTAAGAGCTGCTTCCAGCTAGAATACCTAAATACAGTTGCTGTGAATAAAGAAATCTGCTTTTTTATTTATTTTTTCTGATTCTTAAAAATTGTTGCTGTCGCTTATTAAATGTGACCTTAAGAATCTCACCCTATGTAAAAGCAAGAGACAGCAATTTACCAAAGGGTGCTTCAAGGCCAGTTGTCCACTGCAAATGTGAAGATATTTCCCATCAGCAAATACATACATATCTATATAACTATCAGTTAGGGACCTGCCAGGAAATAGATAGCACACTTAAATGAGGACAATTTGATGCTTTAAGCACTGTCATTCCTTCAAAGAGTAGGGCAACCCTTCCAAACAATTCTCTGTGACTTTAGAACTTGTGAAAGCATAGAGCTAGGCAAGAAAGCAGATGAGATGTAGATTGTGCATAGGTAAGTAGTGCATTTTCTCTTGGGATAATTATCTGAGGGTGCCAATAATTCATCTCTTCCCTTATCTTTCAGGCAGAGGCCTTACTATTTTATTCTCTCATCCCAATGCAAATTTCCAACTGCCTAAGGGATGTTTTCACTTAGATATCTTGAAAATCCCTCAAACTCTACATCTCAAAACATACCTGCTTTCCCACCCTCCTGCCTCAGCCTTGCTTTTGCTTCACACTTCTTTGATTCTGAACTTTTTTTCTGTCACACAGTTAAAAAATATTGATAAAATATTTGAATTATTCCCTTTCATATATTCCATATTGATGACACTCAAATCAGTTATTTTTTCTTTAAATTCATTTTCTTATTCTTTCTTTCCCCTCCACTCCTACTTCCTAATAAATATCTATCATGTACAGGCTACCTGATATGTGATGGCCACATGGGAGGGCACATTATTTTAAAAAATAATAGAAGATAAATTTCCAGACTAAAACAATATGAGAGTTTTTAGAATGCCTGGGTCACCTCAATGTCCAGCAAAACGAAATGAAAGGAAAATTCCTCAGATATAAATACATCATTACAAAATTTCAGAACACCATGTATATACATATACATATATATATATATATGTGTGTGTGTGTGTGTATATATATATATATACCCTCACAGTTCCCAGAAACAACAAAAAAGTCAACTACAAAGTAATGTGAATCAGATTGGCATTTGGCTTCCCACTATCAACACCAACTGTTAGAAGGCAATGAACCAATGCTTTTGAAAGGTGTTTGAGGGCAAAAATATTTATTTTTCATCTAGAATTTCATTCCCAGTCTAACTCTTACTCATTAATTATTCTGTGAGGACAGATTAGAGATATTCTCATGACCTTACCTCCTCCATACTAACTTTAAGAATGTGCTTTAACTAGGAAATCATTAAGAGAAAAGAATGGAAGATGGAAGACATGCATCGAGCTCAGGGGAGCGGTGAAAGAAGCCCCAGCTTGACTCCTGTGCTGACAACTCACTCACATTAGTCCGTACTACAGCAGGAAAAGGAGAGAGGAGAAACCAGAGAAAGAAAGGATTCCAGATGTTTGGTATTTTCTTGAGAAGTCAGAGATATTTAAGACTGAAAAAAATACACACACAGGGAAAAACAATTAGAAACTACAGGAAAAATAAGTTATACTAGAAAAACATAATACTTGGCTCCACAGTGAATAATATTTATGTATTGTTATAATGTAAAAACACTATATACTTTCACTTTTTATAAGCAACATACATGGAGAACTGGATTCTAGTGTGTTAAATGTATATAAATATTTTCAACCTTGTAAAAATCTGAAAGACAGAGATTGGGAAGTAGAAGAGAGAAGAGGTGGAAGAAGGAATGGGACATTAATATTTTCACTTTAAAACAGAGGTAGTGAGAGTGGATGTGGCTCAAGCAGTTGAGCACCTCCTCTCACAGGGGAGGTCCCAGGTGTGAGTTGGTGCCTCCTAAAGAAAACAAGCAGACAGCAAAAAAAACAAAAAACAAAAAACAAAAAAACCCGAACAAACCAACATGCAGAACAAACAAAAAAACCTGAGCAGACAACAAGAAAAAACAATGAGCAAAAAAACAAACAAAAAAATATGTACATCAATTACACCTCAATAAAGCCTTTTAAAAAAAATTGCAGATGTAGTTAAGATATATGGCCTTTCATGGATAAAATAAGAAATAAAGATAACAGTATCTTGCTTCATTTATAAAGGTTACTAATAGAGAGGCTTAAAATGTGATATAGCTGTTAGGAGGCTGAGGGAACGGTGTTCAACCTTTATCTATTTCAATAATAAATAAGTTGATATTAGTTTTGCATTCATTGAAAAAAAACATACGTTGTTTTAACTTTGTTGTGTCTCATTTTCTATAAAAAGAAGATGCTCTTAGTATTAAGAATAATAAAGCTTCTGGAATATTGAGTGCTATGAAATATTGAGTATCTGTTAGATATGACTTTTCCTCTCTTCTGTTCTACCTTTATCCCATTTAAACTTATTGCTTCCGCATCCCATTTCTTTAGGACTTTGCTCTTAGTTTTTTGAGGTGGCAGCTAAGAAATAAAAAAGTGAAACCAGGTGATGGGTTGGCGAGTGTGAAGACAAGCACGTTATCTAAGAGGCAGCTTAGAGTTGTGAAGAGAAATACTAACACAGACGTTCTCGATTCTTGTCCCAGCTCGACCGCAATGTGCCTGGAGTAAAACACTCTCCTCTCTGAGCCTCTGTTTCTAGGGTGGAAATAAAAGCACATGAACATATTTTGTAAACTATAAAAATAACTTTCCATACTTCATGTGTGAGAAAGGTTTATTAATTATAGAAGGCTTTAAATATGAATTGTTCTAATTATTCCTTTTGGATGCTATTCACATTTTAGCAGAGACCTATCTTTTCCAGGTGATACATCTTTTTGGCTAGAAAGAGTGATTATAATGGTGTAATTCTGGGCATCCAAGTGGGTCATCCCAAAGGAGATTTGGGGCAAGTGGACACGACTGCAGAGTACCCAGCATGTCCTTGAAAGCAACTTGCTCTTGATCGTCTCCACAGGTTCAACCAGAAATGTGCAAAAAGTTTAGCATTGAGCTACACTAACAGTCTGTTGAAGGTCACAAACGACTTTCCAAATGTTTGCAGTTCAAGAAAATTCCAGATGTATTTGGCCCTGAACGTTTTATTTTGTTTTTAAACCCATGTGTGTTTTAAAGATAATTTTATCCATATGTTTTTTATTCATTTACACTGCAATCATTAAAAATTGGTTTATTTCATAGATATCTAATGTCCAAGAAGATTTTTTACGTGTTGAAACATACTTTCCATTTTTTTAAAAAGCCGCTCTAAAGAAAAAGCCAAATAACAGGAAGCTGTGGTTTGCCAAGAATAAATAAATTTTAGGCACCCAAAGTTTCCATTTTGAGTCCAAACTTCAAACCTGTCATCTCTGTGTTGCGTCTAAAGAAAACTTAACAAAACAAGTTCTACTCTCCAAAATTAGCCAAAAACTGCCAGGCAAATACAAACTTAAAATAACTAAAAAGCATCAAACTGACAGCCACAATTACAAACATCTACCAGATGATTTGTAAATAGATTTGGATATATTGGTAAGTTATTTAACAGGGCCTCGGTTTCCCCCTTAAAAAAATGGAGTCAATAAGATTTGCCATACATATATCAAAATGTTGAAGACAGAGTCAAATAAGGTACAGTATATTACAGTCCCTTTGAAAAACATAAAGTGATATATAATTGCATTATATCTAAAGAACAGTAATAAAAATACATAATGATTACTGTTTAAAAATAATTTTCCCAGGAAGCGGATTTGGCCCAACAGATAGAGCGTCCACCTACCACATGGGAGGTCCAAGGTTCAAACCCAGGGCCTCCTGACCCATGTGATGAGCTGGCCCACACGCAGTGCTGATGCGCGCAAGAAGTGCCGTGCCACGCAGGGGTGTCTCCCGCGTAGGGGAGCCCCATGTGCAAGGAGTGCGCCCTGAAAGGAGAGCCACCCAGCACGAAAAAAGTGCAGCCTACCGAGGAATGGCACTGCACACATGGAGAGCTGACGCAACAAGATGACACAACAAAACAAGACACAGATTCCAGGTGCCACTGACAAGAATACAAGTGGACACGGAAGAACATACAGCGAATGCACACAAAGAGCAGACAACTGTGGGAGGGGGGGAGGGTAAGGGGAGAGAAATAAATAAAAAGTAAATAAATCTTTCAAAAAATTTTTTTTCCAAAAATGTCAACTTTTGGTAATTACAATGGAATATTTTAAGTAAAAAAATAAAATAAGGAAACTTGAATTCAGATGTTTCACTTCTTTATGGCCACCACTTTTATGATGTTGTGGCATTTATATACCCTTACATTTTATTGGTCCAGATGTATTCAAGAAGAAGTTTTAAGAATTTTTAAATTACAAGGTTGTATTAAATACCCATTAAATATTTACAATGTGTTGGTCCCCTTGATGTACATTATCTTATTTAATTCTGAGTTAATCTTGTTAAATAGTTAGCATGATCCTCAATTTACAGGTGCAGAAATTAAAGGAAACTAGTTCAAGGTCACATTGTAAGTGGGAAAAGCAGAACACAAGCAAATATAGCTTTCAGACTCAAGAGAGTTTTATCTCTTTTAGTGAAGATGTTTCCAAATTCTTGAAATACAAAGACAAAACTTCCAGTTTCTGAAAATAGTAGTACTCTTCTTCCTGGAAATACAAAGGTAGTAAAACAAGCGAAAACAACAATTTTTAATGCTTTCTAGGTTCATCCTATACTCAGTTTGGGTGAGTGGCTATTTATAATATACCTTTCAGTGTTAAGTTTAAAATTGCAGCCATGTGATTAAAAAGGGAAAGTTCGCTGGCATTCACTTCCCCTTCATTACATTGAGAACATATAGGCCGTTTTGTCTTCTTCATTTCCCTATGTCATTTTCTTGTTCAGTATTTCTTTTTTGTTTTTTAAGATTTATTTTTTATTTCTCTCCCCTCCCCCCCCAGTTGTCTGCTCTCTGTGTCCATTCGCTGTGTGTTCTTCTGTGACTGTTTCTATCCTTGAATCTGAGTTTCTTTTTGTTGCACCATCTTGCTGTGTCAGCTCTCCATGTGTGCAGCACCATTCCTGGGCAGGCTGCACTTTCTTTCATGCTGAGTGGCTCTCCTTATGGGACACACTCCTTGCGTGTGGGGCTCCCCTATGCAGGGGACACCCCTGCGTGGCAGGGCACTCCTTGCACGCATCAGCACTGTGCATGGCCAGCTGCACACGGGTCAAGGAGGCCTGGGGTTTGAACCGCAGACCTCCCATGTGGTAGGCGGACGCCCTAACCACTGGGCCAAGTCCACTTTCCTTGTTCAGTATTTCTTGAAAACCACCACCAAAACAAAACAAACAGCAACAACCAAAAAAACCTCTCACAACCTGAAGAAATGTTTTTAACCAAGTTCCATGGTATAGAAGCCGGGTTCTCAGTCTCCTGTGTTTGCCAAATGGGGGCAGTGTCTGCAGTCTGTACATGTTTTCTGGCTTGTGCATTTCACCAGGTGGCTGTGTTAACTGGCTTTTGCTGCATAATAAACTATCTCACCACTTAGTAGCTTGGCTCAGTGGATCAGCTGAGTGATTCTTCTGATCAGGGCTTGGCTCACCTGGGCTGGGATCCTGCAAGTTTCTGCAGCCAGTTGGCTGCTGGCTGGGTGACCCAGGAAGGAGTCACAAGATGCCTGGCAGTTGGCAGTGTGTTTCCGAGTGGCAGGGGTCACTGGGCTGGGGCTCTCTCCATCTGGGGCTGGCCCAATCTTCATGGAGGTCTCAGGGTTCCACAGGAGGAAGGTGGCAGGCTCCTTGAGACATTGGCTTGGTCCTTATGGAATCCCACTGCTACTGCATGCTGCTGGTCAAAATAACTTACAAAAGTAGCCAATATTTAAGAAGTTGAGAAATAGAAACACTTCTTGCCTGAAGGAGCTGACAGAAAAGTGGCCATATTCGCTGTGTATCATAAGTTTCTCACCCATTTCTCAATTCCATGATAAGACTCCAAAAGCTTACCAGAAGTGTGTGTAAGTGGAAAGATGGTGGAGACAATCGCTCTAAACTCTAAACTGTCTTGGGGATTTTGTTCTCTAAACAAAGAGAGAAAGAGAAATCTAATGCACAATTCTAACACGATTCTGAGTTACTGATTTGAGTTACTTAAAGAAAGGTGAGAAAACAAAATTTGAATTTGTTTTTGTTTTAACGCCAAATAATGGGTAACTAAGTTTCAGTTTAAAGCCCCAGAGATGCAATTAGAAATGATTAGCCTTTGGAAGTTGGGTAAAGTGAAGATGCAAGGCAGGAAGTTACACTGTTTCTCTTCACTCCCTGTAGGAGTGCAGGGTTGAGTAACAACATCAGAGTTTTCTCTTCACCACAGCACACTCCTTCCTGGAATATGTACTGCTCCAGGCTACTCCTGAGTGAAACTTTTTAGGTCATTATTGATTTCATCAACTCATGTAAAATGTACATGTAATTTCAAATTCATATTTTAATAAGGGCTCCACTGAAAATGTTTTGAGTATATATCATAGATTTTTTTGTCTTGTTTTGTTTTGAAATTAATTTTATTGGTTTCATAGCTTTTTTTAAAAAATTAATTTTATTGGTCTAATAGCTTTTTTTTAATCCCTTCCCCCTTGTGGCTTGCTTGCTGTCTGCTCTCTGTGTCCATTCGCTGTGTGTTCTTCTGTGTGTCTGTATTTTTTAATTTATCACCCCCCCCCCCCTTGTGGTTGCTTGTTGTCTGCTCTCTCTGTCCTTTTGCTGCTGTGCTCTTCTGTGTTTTTCTTTTTTTACTTGTCTCCCTTTTTGTTGTGTCACCTTGCTGATTGGCTCTCTGCGGCGTTGGCAGGCTGGTGGCACTTCGAAGTACATGCGGGCTGGGTGGCATTCCACAGTGCTTGTGGGACAGTGGCTCTCCACAGCGATTGTGGGTGAGACTTCCTTCACAAGGAGGCCCTGGGTTGTGAACCCAGGGCCTCCCTTATGGTAGAAGGGAGCCCAACTGATTGAGTCACATCACTTCCCTATAGCAAATGTTTTATAAATATATGCTATTATAATAATTATTAAGAAATGAGAACTTAAATCATCCTTTAATATAATGAATCTGTATGACCTCCTATAAGCTTATTTCATATAACAGAAATGTAAATTTCTTAAAGCATATTCCAGGATTTAAAAGGTATCAGTGTTTCAAAGTTTACATTTTTATTATGCAAGTGGCCTTTTTGTCAATGTCTGATTAGACATAATGGGTTAGAGATCACCTTATCTGAATTTTTAATTAAGCCTCTGGGATAATGAACAGAAATCTCATTTGTAATAATAATTACACAGCACGTATATTTGATAAGGTCTTGTATCCAGACTATATTTAAAAACTCCTATAAGTAAATAATAAAAAGATAATAAACCTTATTAAAAACTAGACAAAAGACTGGAAAAGATACTTCACAAAAGAATGTATATGAATAGACATGAAAATGTGTCCAACATAGTGAGCCCATTGTCAACTTGTGCTTGAGCCCATTGTCAACTCTCATTTGTTGTAAAATGAGTTCCTTGATCAGACTGAGCACTGTGTGATTATCATGATGATGATAAGACTTTGATGAGGCCCCATACAGTGGTTTGGGCAGAAGCACTGCAGACAGGGAAGGTAGAAATCACTATTCAGAGTAGATATGTATATCAGAGAAAACGAAGTGCTGTTCTTTTCAAGATAGAATCAGTCCAATGGAATCAGCTTGCCACCTGGTGTCTGGATGATGCCCCTAGGTAATGGTGCCACTGGTGGCTTAGTGTATCTCTACTGTTGACAAGGAGCACACTCAGTCATGGCTACAGTGAGAATGCCCTTGGTGAGTGGGCAAGTAGTTTGCTGATCCCATGGATGGCTTTCCATTCCTGTTGCCACGGGCATGTTGCTTATGCACCAATGGGACAAAGACAGGGGACTGGGGAAAGAGGTTGACTCATGTACACAGAACAATTCATCTTGCTCACCTGATTATTAAAATCTTATTCTGCTTGGTTGCTCTTTGTTGAGCTCTCATATAGGTTGCAAATATCTTCACACTTTCCCATTCAATGACATCTATCCACAAAGAGCTTCCCCACATCTTCTTATCACCACTTTCTTAATCATCTTCCTTCCATGTCCCTTAACATTCGGCCAGAGCATTAGCGACTGCCCATGAATCAATGTAGATCTGAATCTCGGGCCACTTCTCTTTTCAGGAAAAATGAAAAACTATGTATACCACCTGAAGTTTTGCTCACAAGAAGGATTTTCCTTCATCACGCTTCTTTAAGTGAAATGTTGCAGCCATCCTCGTTCAATCAATGCCTGCGTATTGTTGGTAGACAGTTTTCTATGTGCCTCTGGCATTTCTGCATGTCTCGTGAGCAGAGGCATGGCCTCTCATCCTCATGGATGGCCTTTGTTCTGGACTATCTTTTCAAGGTTGCTTGTATAAGAAGGCATTCTTGGAAGATAGGGATAATGTTTCCACAGAGAGCAGAGGGCAGGCTTGTTTACTGTCTGTTAGTAATTCTTAAGCGTTTGAAATTTTATCCTACTAAACAAGTTAACAAGTTTGCCTGTCATAGTTTCATATAAAGCCACAATACCACTAGGCCAGGGTAGCTACATTCTTTTTTTAAAAACAAATACCTTTTATTGATACATATTACTAGAGCATACAATTCACCCAAAGTGTACAATCAATGGTATTTGGTATAATCACATAGTTGTGCATTCATCACCTCAATCATCATTAGAGCATTTTCATTATTTCAATAAAAACAATAATAATAATAAACAAAAAAAAAACAAACAAGAAAATTATTCACTTCTCCATCTCTCTATGCTTCCCCTGCTGTATATAGCTGCTATTTCTGGCTATTCTTGCACAGTTACTTATTTATTAAGCAGTTTTATTGAAATATGTTCATATACCATATGGTTTATCCAAAGTGTGTAATTACAATGTTGTGCATTCATCACCACAAAAATTTTAGAATAATTTCATTACTCCAAAAAGAAAAACTCAACACCCCTTAGCATTCCTTCCCCAGTCTTGCATAACCACTAATCTAACTCCATCTTTATAAACTGGTTTATGTTTACATTTTATATAAATGGAGTCATACAATATGTAGTACTTTGTGACTGGTTCCTTTCACTTAGCATAATGGGGTTTTTTTTTTTTTTTGGTCTGTTAATAACATCTTACAGTGTTAACATACATTTGTTCAATTTCAAAGAAAAACAGCCTTATATATGCAATTTTTTCCATATTCATGTTTCACATGCAGTTTTATTATGCTATGCAGTTCCTTGCTATGTTTTTTGACTTCCCTTTTAGTAATATTCATGACCTTAGACTTTCCCTTTAAAAGACTTTCATAACCACACATTAGTACTGCACATTACTAACATTATGATGTGTTTTCACCTTTTCTATTCATTCCCAAAGATTAACACACATCATTTTTACCAATTCTGCACAAGTTAACCCTCAGCTTTCCATTCTCTAACCTCATTCTACTTTCTGGTGACCCATATTCAAGTTATCAGTGCCATGATATTGACACAATACGTTCATTTCATAGTAGCGAAATCATACAGTATTTGTCCTTTTATGTCAGTCCTCCTTCACTTAACATGATGTCCTCCAGGTTCATCCATGTCTATACTTTATGACTTCATTTCTTCTTACTGTTGCATTATATTCCATTGTGTGAATGTAACACAGTTTATCTATCCATTCATTGGCTGAGGGACACCTGGGTAGTTTCCAACTTTTGGCAGTTGTATTTAATGTTACTATGAACATCAGTGTGCAGATGTCTGTTTGCATCACTGCTGTCAGTTCTTCTGGGTATATACCCAGAAGTGATATTTCTGGGTCACAAGGCAAATTTATATTCAACTTCTTTAGGGACTGCCAAACAGTCTTCCACAGTGGCTGTACCATTTTGCTTTCGCACCAACAGTGAGTAAGTGTTCCTATCTCTCCATAGCCTCTCCAACACTTGCAGTTCTCTGTCTTTTTAAGATGGCCATTCTGTTAGGTATAAAATGATACCTCAAAGTAGTTTTGATTTGCATTTCCCTAGTGATGTTGCATTTACTAGTGACGTTGGACATGTTTTCTTTTTTTCTTTTTTGCCATTTGCATTTCTTCTTTGGACAAATGTCTATTCAAGTCTTTTGTCCATTTTTAAAAAAATATTTATTTATTTATTTTTCCCTCCACCCTTGTTGTTTATGCTTGCTGCCTGGCACCAGAAACTGAACCCGGTTGCATCTATCATCCATGTGGAATCTAAGCCCTCTCTTGATCTAGAGGTGGAGAGGACATCACCATCCCAGGGTCCACAGAATGGAGGAATAAAATATGGACTAGAGTGGACTAACTGTTAGTCTACTATAAAAGTATTGTGATGAGTAATAGAAGAAGTTTTAGCATCAAGGTGGAGAAAGTGGCCACAGAAGTTACTGAGGGCAGGGAGAGGATAGAAGAGATGTGATGTGGGGACATTTTTGGGATTTTGAGTTGTCCTTAATGATATTGCAGGGTCAGATGCTGGACTTTATATATTCTGCCATAACCCTCTGAAAGTATTGGGGGAGAGTGCAAACTACAGGGTAAACTATTATCTGTGTAGTGCAGCAGTGCCCCAAAATGTGTTCACCAAGTGCGATGAGTGTGCCGCAGTGATGAGGGAGGTTGTTGGAGGGGGAGAAGTGGGGTGGGGGTGGGGAGTATACAGAAACTTCTTATATTTTTCAATGTAACATTTTTTTTGTGATGTATGTATCTTCAAAAAAATAAAATTTACAAAAATGATGTGGTGGGGGTTGGGGAGTGGGTTATATGGAAACCTCTTATGTTTTTTGTTTTTTTAATGTTTTTTAATGTAACATTCCTTGTGATCTATTAACTTTAATTTTAAACAAAATAAACCAAACCTGGGACCTCCCATGTAGTAGGCGGGCACCCAAGGGCTTGAGCAGCATTCGCTTCCCTTGCCCATTTTTTAATGGGCCATTTGTTCTTTTTATTGTTGAGTTTTAAGGGTAGCACATTCTTGAACATACCATTTCCATTTGATAAGTGAGGTTTCTGGGCTCTTTCCACCTTGTTAGTCATTAAGCCCAAGTTAACCCACCCCAAAATAGGAATATCAGGCTCGTGAGTCACAAGGCCTCCATGGATCACCCTTTCAGTTTTAACAAGAGGCCAGTAGTAAGCTAATATGTCGTTTTCAAAAGGGGTATATGGTAGCCATGCCAAGGAAGTAAATAGCCCCAAATTCCAAAAGGCACCTCTGCGTAGAATCTTCCTCTCTTTGCTAGAGGCTCCAATTGATGAAATAATCAGCCAAAGAGGACTGTAGCTCAAAGGTGTCATTAGGATTGTGGGCTGTCAAAGGTAAAGAGCATACCATAGTTTGATGGACAACTTCCTCTACAGCCTGTTGGTTTGGCTGTCACACAAGCATCTGCTTTGGAGGATGGTAGAGGACTAAGCAGAATGCTCAAGTGAGAATCAAGATATTATCCAACATCTAAAGACTCTAATAAGGTGCTGTACCTCCCCTTTGGTTCTTGGGGATTGAAAATACAACAGTTTTCCCTTGATTTGCTGAGGAATTGAGTATTGTGAATTCATCCGTATAGTTCCAAGAAACTTAACTTAGCAAGTGGGACTCTGAATTCTATCAGAGTTTAGCTGCTACTCCAGCCATTAAAGGTGTGATGATATCACAGTCAGGGCAGTTTAGACTGAGGATATCGACTTGCCAACAATAAGACATCATCTATACAGTAGAAGCTTTGGACATCAAAGAATAAAGTCACTCATGCTAAATGCTAACCCATCCACTGGTGGTAAAGAGCAGGGGAGTTTGTCTCACTAATATTTCTTCACATGTGAGTCTTGAACATATCATGAGAATGCCCCCTGGCAACCCAACAGCTGAAATTATACATTCAGAGTCAAAATCAACATCAACAATGCATTGATTTAGTCCAAGGGGCCCCACCCACAACATCTCTTCCCTTCCCAAAGTCTTCCTTTATAATGGCTGCCTATGATCTTGAGGATCCTTTGGAAATAAGGAGTCTTCAGTCCCACCCTTAATCATCTTTCTCTTTAAAGCATTTAAGGTTGGAAGGGGTGGATCAAGCGGTACAGAGAGAGTAAGGACAACAGCTCTATGCCAATAAGCAAGGCACATCTATTTTCTGTTTTATGTGATCTGGAGGCCACTTGTGGCTCAACCAAATTAACTTCTGATGTTTTTGATTCACCCAAAGCTCCATATCCTCATTACTGACACCATTTAGTTCAGCTTTGCAAATTCCTTGACTCAGAACCTACAATCAAATTGCCCTTTGTCTGGGGTCTCAGGACTTACTGCCTGCCGTGATCAATATCCCTTCCTTTTCAGCTGCTTGTTTCGATTTTATCTCTTGTGTCCACTATGGAGACTACAGTCACCTTTTCTTTGGTATATAAGCATTACCACCCCAGGACTCCTTTACTCTCACTGAGTTTAGGGAGCCTGGTTCAATAACAACAGCTCTCATTGCCATTTTTGACATAGAGATAATAGAGGCTACAGAGCTCTTCAACGGTACCATGCCAAGTCTCCCCTCATGAATATATTTCTCATAACCTTATTGAAGGAAATGTCCTCTGGACCATCCCAGGGAAGATATTGAGGGGTTTACTAAATAGGTTTTACATTTTTTTATTATTTTGAAAATAAGTGATTAAAGCCTTGAAAGATGGCTATTTACCAGTTAGAAAGCAAGAGCAAATTATAAAATTGGAGATGGACTGAAAAATATCAGCCAATGATTAACTAGAGAAAGATAGCAGAATTTTCTGACACTGTCTATTAGAATTTTGCGTCATAAATTTTAAGCTATGTCAGTCTTTAAAGCTAAGAAACATCATGAGCTGAATTTAGAACAAGTCCTTCGAATACTAGAACACAAAGTGTTAAACTTTTGTTTACAAAGGTACAGGATATATGAATGTAATTATACATGTATATACTTTGAAAGTATGTGAACAACTTCTGGAAACCACTGCTCTAGATGCTGTTGCTGCTGATCTGCCCATTTCTGAAAACTATCATAAATATCATTCTGTCTTATCATTACTTCTGAAGCTTTACTTATTCTGGCATTCCTACCACAAAAATATTCAACCTTACCCAGCACTTCAACCCATAGACCTATCACTTTTTCATTATCCACTAGTACTTGCCTGAGGCTGGTAAGTCCAACTACCCTAGGGCAGGCCTGAGGCTGGAAATTCTGGTAAGAGTGACATTGAAGTCTTGAGTCTGAACTCCTTAAGCTAGAAAACTCAGGAAAGAACGGAGGGTGTAGACTTGACTTAGAATTCCTCCTTATTCTGGAACCCTCAGTTCTTTGTATCTAAGTCTCCAGCTGATGGGATGAGGCCCATGTTATTGAGCGTGATCTCTTGTACTTAAAGTCAAGGGATTGTAGATGCTAATCCCATATATAAAGTATCTCCACAGCAACATCTAGACCAGTGTTTGACCAAACCATGGCTCCACCAAGTGAACACATAAAACTAACCATCATGAGGACCCTCATGGATTTATTTCCTTCCTCATGCTCTAAAATTATAACCAATGTCTTGCAAAAATGATTTTCTTCCTCTCACCCTTTAACACAGAATCCAAATCTATTTTTAAAAACTACTATCTTCTTACTCAGTCCCTGTATTTGATTAGGTAAACACTGATAGAAAAAAAATGCCAAAATCAAATTTAATGGGAAGCAGACATGGCTCAACAGATAGAGTGTCTGCCTACCATATAGGTGGTCCAGGGTTAGATCCCCAAGGCCTCCTGACCTGTGTGGTGAGCTGGCCCATGCACTATGCTGCTGCCACATGCAAAGAGAGCCATCCTGGGTAGGGGTGTCCCTGTGTAGGGGTCCCCCATGCGCAAGGAGTGTGCCCCACAAGGAGAGCCGCCCTGCGTGAAAAAAGCACAGCCCACCCAGGAGTGGTGCCGCACACATGGAGAGCTGATGCAGCAAGATGACACAACAAAAAAGAGATGCAGTTTCCCAGTGCTGCAGGATAATGCAAGCAGACACAAAAGAACACACAGAGAATGGGCACAGCAGACAACGAAGGGGAAGGGGAGAGGAATAAATAAAATAATAATTAAAAAAAACTAATTTACTGGAAAAACTTCAAATTAACAACAACAAATACCAAATGGGACCTATACTCAACACCCCATACTTACACTTGAACTTCCAGCACCATTGGATATTATTGGCCCTTCCCTCCTTGAAACATGTTCTTCTCTAAGCATGTCTCCAGACTCACACATTCAGTTATCTACTCAAACTCACCATTTGAACATCTAAAAGTTATCTCAAACTTAACTTTTAAAAAAAAGAACCTTTTTTTATGCTTCCACTCAAATCTTCCTCTGCCCTAATCTTTGTCCTTCCCAGTAAGGAACATCACCATCAAGCCATTGTTCCAGCTCCACAACTAGCAATCATCCTTAGTTCTCTTTACCAAGCAACCCACAGCTAAATATTTCAGTAAATGATACTTCTCTATCTTTAAAATAGTCCATATTTGGTTGTCTCTCTGATCCTCATCCTACTGTCATCTAATTCAACATCATCTCTTGTAAGGACCAATTCAAGAGCATCCTGACACAGGCAATGCAGGTTATTGTCTGGTAAAGCAAGGAAAGGGTTTTGTTTTTAAAAGTCAGGACTCTTTTAGCTCCCTTTCCCAAGACAATAAAGGCCCAAGGCCCTGAGTTCCAAAACACTTAAAAAGAATTGTTTACTGGCTGTTATCAAATTCACCTATCCCCTTTGTAGCATTTCATATCTCTTTCCTATAGTATCTTATTAAGTATAGAATATGTGACCTCAAAAAGTTGGGTATGACTCTACTCTTACTTAATCTCTCAGATTGTATTGTGAGATCCAGAGCATATAAGGGTCACAGAACTAGTTAGTCTTAGAGCTAAAGCAAGATACCATATCCCAGTACCCTTGGTTGGATGGTCTTTCTACTATATCCCAAAGTGATACTGCCCCATATTTATGTGTGTACATAACCTCAAGGTCATGATATATTCTTTTTCTAAGTACCCTAAGCTAACCACTATGGCTCTTTGGTCAGGTGTATACTCTGTGTGTGAAAATGACATAAAATGAAAAGCCAATATTTCAGGAACAATTTAATATAAACATTTCTGGTTACATTTTTTCTCCCTTCACAATATATTTAGAGGTATACCCTGAGCTGTTAGAACTTTGAGTAAACAAAGATATCCTCAAAATGTTCAGCATCCCTTACTCAGGATCCAGCTGCCAATCAATCAAATTCCAAATTGTCAAGCCACCCTTCACTTACACATCCTAGGGACACTCCTCAAATGACTGGCAATATGTTTTAAAAGCATTTCAATGAGACCCCTGCAACTCCAGACTTCTTTCTCATTTCTGTGTTGTTTCTTAATGCTTTCTTATTTTATCCCAACATATGGGCTAAATTACACTTTGCTTTAAACATGTAATTTAAATCACCTTTCCTGCACAGCAACTTGTCAGAGTTTGGCCACTTGTAGGGGCCTAAAGAGATTACATACTGAAAATACTGAGCTCTATGCCAATCCCAACTTCTGCTCTTGAGCTTGGAGCTGGGTAATTCTACAATTCAACATTTCAACAAATATTTATTGGCTGTATGAAAGGTATGTTTAAGTTACTCTAGGGGATACAGAGATGAATTTTTACCTACATCCTCCAGAGGTTCACCATCTGGTAAACACATATGTGTCTGACACAACACAAGGCAGACTGTGATACAAGCCATGGCAGAAGCACCGTTTGATGGGTGGAATTTGGGTGATGCCCTGGAAGACTGGTGGCCTGTATGTGAAAATGGGGCTGGAGGATTGCAGGGTGTGTTAGGGGGATGGGGGAACTACCAAGATCACTGAAGGGAAGGTTTTCGTGTGTATTCAGGTGGTGCAAGATCAGAAAAAGTACTTTGGGAACAAGTCATAGAATGCTTTGAACTTCAGCATTAGAATGTGACTTCTTTCCTGACTGTACTTGTGCCTTATCCAAGTTTTGAGCAGGAGTGTGAATTTACACAAAGCCTCTTCTTTTGGAATATGGGTACATGTGGGGGATAATTTAAAGTAGAGAAAACTGGAGACAGGAATGTTAATGCGTTGGTATAGAGAATACCTGTTTTCTTTTGCCTTCAGCATATCATCAAGCTCTTATGACCCCTTTTGTGATAACAGCTCCTTAGTTTTCACTTGGGGAAAATGGCCTTCTGGATAATGTACTTCAAGTGGCATTGACTTTACTTTTTGTTCTAGGAGGCATGTGCCAAGTGGAGTGTGACAGTTTGAAGTTCTTTTATGAATCCCCAAAAGAGAAGGATTGTGTTTTAACTAATCCATTCTTGTGGGTGTGAGGCCTTTGATTGGACTACGTCAGTGCAGCATGACACAGATTCAGTCTCTACCCTCTTGCTGGGGTTGATATAAACGGAGACTTGGAGACAGGTGCACAGGAAAAGGAAGCTGCCATATTGATCCTGCTATGTGGGAGAGAGGACAACAGGAAAATAGAGAAGCCTCTAGGGTTGAGAGAGGTCCTGGAGTCTGAAACCAGCAGAGCACAGAGGCATGGAAAGAGGCCCCTAAGGGGCTGAGTCCACGAAGCAGCTCATGGCTCAGAAGACGAGCCCTGTCAAATGCCAGACAGTTCACAGCTGAACTTAGGGAGAATATGGACTGGCAGAGACTAACAGAGGAGGTCCAGAAAGAGACAAGCCCTAAGCCTGATTGCTCACACCCGAACTCCAGAAGCTGGGCTCTGAGAGATGAGGAGCCCAGTGGGGAAGGCAGGGATTACTCACAGTCTTGCTTCACCACGTGGCAACTTACACTGGTGAGATAGCATTTCTGATGGTGCCTTGATCTGGACATTTCACAGCCCCCGAACTGAAAGCTTTTACCCTAAATAACATTTCTTTTAACAAGCCAACCCATTTCTGGTTCTTTGCATCAGCAGCCCTGTGGCAAGCTAATTTATAAGGCCAATCAGCACAGTGTGCTTCCTTGACCACAATGATGGGTTCCATAATGGGTCTGTTGAGAAAAATTCTATTCTAAAAGAGAAGTAGGAGATTATTCTTATTTGAATCTTACCTGGAAGCTAAAATTCTATCACCTGGATAAATAAAGGAAAACCAAGACCTGGTGACATTGACTGAGTCCTGAATCAAGCCTTACTTAAAAACTATCCCTTCTCTAAGACTATTGCCAATGAAAGAGTCATAGCTGAGTAAGTAGAATATCATTAGCCACCAAAAATGAGGTGCCTAATTTAGGGATGTAGCTTTAAAAAAGAGTCTACTTGAATGAGTTAACTATTTCCATGATAACATTGTGTAACTAGTCAAGCTAAAACAAAGTGGATTAAAATAACAATAATTTATTCTTGTTCATACATCTGTGAGTTGCTGGAGGAGAGCTAAAATACACTGGGATCAGCAGTGAAACTTGACTTCAGTTTTATGCCTGGCTGTTCCTTACTCCTTACTGTGGACCTGACTTATTCTGGGGCTGATAATCAGGCAGCATATACACAGGGGAAACTCTCCTAATGATGGCAGAAATGCAGATGACAATTGTAAACACACATGTGGCTGTTGCAACTGCTAAGTTCATTTTGGCCAAAAGAAAGATGCATGGGTGAGGTCAAAGTCATGGGGCAGGAAAGGAAATCCCACCCATATAGGACCAAAGCAAAACTCACATGGCCAAAAACTCAAAATCAAAGGTAAGTATACTCCTCACAAGGATGTGAAAAGGGGAGTAAATATTTCTGAACAAAAATATATTTTGCTATTCTCTTCTTAGTAATCAAATGGGGATTAATCAAGGAATAGAAAATAACTCACAGAATGGGTAGAAGATCCTTCTAGAGGCTACCTCAGGGCAAGTCCATAATGGATACTACTGCTATCAGCCCAATCAAAGAATGATAAACTCTCCAAAGGGCATATTAAAGTAAAAGTGACAGGGACATGCAAGAAAGTGATGATGCCTGCATTAGGAGAAAATGTTTATATTGAGAAAGAAAGGAGTCAAGTTCCAAAACTTGCGGGAAGACAACATTTTAGTGATGGGCAGAGGCAAAGAAGCCAATTGAGTGAAAAGGGAAGCAGTGATCAGAGGGACAAGAGGAACAAGTGAAAGCAATATCTGAAAAACAACAACTTTGAGCTATTCCCAGTAGTAGTCAAGGGTTAAAATGTTAAAGAGTTTGAAGAGCTCAAAAGAATAGGAGCTCAAAAAAGACTATCCTTAATATCAGATAAGTAGGTATTAATGACCTTTAAGAGAATGGTTTGTAGCAAATTGGGAGTATATGGTATATATAATTGTGCTCATGGAATTTCTTTCTATGAAGAATTTATTTATCTAGTCATTGTATGAAAAAAATTTGTAACTGTCATACATATATTTTAAAAAGCCAAGTAATTCCTACAGGATAAAAATGTCACCCATGCTTATCTCTTTCACTTTTTAAGAATAGCTGTGGGGACCCAGGGCCTGGACTCCCCCTAAACCCAAGCCCATAATAGCCTATGTGACCCTGACACAAGTTAGAGTTTAACAACCCTTCCCAGAGGGAAAAGAATGAATATATGGTTTTGGGACCCTAGCAGAAACTCTGTTCTCATACCCTATGGTATCTCATTGTTCTGAAACCCTTGTATCACCCCTCACTTTCCTGCCTCTTGGAGGAGAACTACCTTCATTCTCGGGACTGCCGCCACTGGAGATCGTCTCCTGTTCATAAGACCAAAGAAGGCTTATGTCTGACTCAGTGCCAGATACATTCTTTGGTCTCATGGCTGCCCCAACCCATGTCCTTCAGAAGTTGGGTTAGAATAATTGGTGAGCCACCAACCAGGAGATTGAAGGACTGACAGCAGTAGAGGGCATGAGCTCAGGGAAGGAGAATCAGTGGGGGAAATCCCTGGTTGGCCTATAACATCCATATGAGGAGGATTGGCTGCCCTCCTAGATGAGTGGGGACTGCCAAGAGGGTACATGGACATCCTGAAAACTCCTGCAGATGTACTGGCTGTGCTACAATAGATAACAGAGCAGCTGCACTTACATAAGAAAAAAGGAGACTGCCAGATAGTGTTGGCTCTAGCATGACCCTGTTAGAAGCCTTGTGGGTGGCTATCAAGGCAGAACAAGTGACAAAGGCCTCTGTGAGCCACTTTGAAGATGAGTTAAAATTAGAATGGGATATGTACCTATCACAGGTGGAAATGAAAGATCTCTCAAGTGATCACCTGCACCAAGTTGATGATCAGTTAGAAACTCTGGTTTGTAGATGTGCTTGAGCTAGGGACTGCAGGATGTTAACCACCCCTGGTGGGACCCTAAGGCATGGAATCCTATGGACTCATCCTCAGATGAGGAGAAAGAGGAAGAACAGGAAGTGGAAGAAGATGAGAGCCCCCAAGAGTGCGCCCTATAATGCAACAGAGGTGGAAGGCATGTAAGACCCCTGGGGTCCTACATTGCCAACCACAGAACAGAAGTTACAAGCACAAAGAACTATCTTGATGCTGAGTTGGGGGATCTGGAGAAAAGTTATAGGCAGAGATATAGAGAGTTTCTGTCTAACTGGCTTCTAAGATTATGAGACACTGGAGTGAGGGAGTTGTACTCTCTGGGGTGGAAATGAGTAAATTGGCATCCATCACCACTAACCCTTCTCTACATCAGTGTTTAGATGCTGCCTCGAGTGAAACATAAACAGTGTCACTATTGGTATTGCTGGTTGGTGGGTGCAAGGCTGCATGGCCCAATGGAGGGGCTATCCCTCATGCCACCCCTCATTGGCAATCTGTGGAAGAATTACAAGATGTTTTACCGGGATTGGGGATGAAACATGCCATTTATGCTGCCAATTTCTTGGGACCCAACACTGAAGCTTTTATGCAGGAATGAAAGATTCTGTGCTATTATACATACTGCTTCCAACCATTATTATAGACCTTTGGGGTCAATTCTGAGCTGCCTAGTGGAGCAAACTTTGTCGAGCTATGCCAGCTACAGCAGGCTTAGGGAAATCGGAAGGGCTATGGAGAAAGGGGGTTGGGGTCTGGGATGGAGGGAAAGCACCCCAAGGGCATGATGGTCCCAACCATTGTCACACAAGCACATGTGGGTAGGTCTTATTGAGCTAGAAGCAGTAGATGGGCAGCCCAATGCGGGTTTAGTGAGACTTTGGAGCAAGCTCCCTAAGGAAAATAAATTTATGAAACTGTCTCTTCAGAATGCTGAGGGAGAAGGAAACAGGAAAAAAGCTGCCACCCTATCCCTGGGAACCTTCTGCTCCCCCAGAGGAAGCCTGTCAAGCACCCTTCCCCCACCATAGGGGAGGGGTCAAGATCCCGGGTAAGAACAATAACTGAGGATTCCAGGCATCAGAGGTCACAGGTAGAGTTAAATATTTATTGGCTCCCTACTAATCAGCGAAGAGTATTAGCCTTAGAAGACATGGGAGCTGAATGTACTTCAATTCATGGCAATGTAGCACAATTCCATGGGCCAGTGCTGGCTGTAGATGGCTACAGAAGAAAAACAATTTATGCTAGGCAACAAAACTTAGTTTATAAATTGGACAATTATCTTCCCAAAGATACACAGTATATATTTCTCCTATACCCAAAAATATTTTAGGAATTGACATTCTCCAGAATGCCACCATACCATAGGAGGATTCTACCTCTGGTGCAGAGCAATGAAGGAGGTGCTAAGGGGACAAGCTAAATGGTCCCTGGTGAAGGTGCCCTCACCCTGAAGAACTGTGGCAACCAAACAGTACAAACTCCCAGCAGGGCACCCAGAAATTACTGCTACAATTAAGGAATTAGAAAGGTAGGGATAATAGCTACTCATAGACCCATCAATAGTCCTGAATGGCCAGCATGAAAACCTGATGGAACATGGTGCATGACAGTAGATTATCGTGAATTAAATAAAGTAACACCACCACTGTATGCAGCAGTCCCAAACATTGCTGGTTTATTGCAAGAAATTAATACCCAGGTATATCACTATCACTTTGTTTTAGATTTTGATAAGTTTCTTTAGTATCTTCTTAGACAAGTCAAGCCAGCCTGTATTCGTCTTTACATGGAAAGGCCAACAATGTACTTTTCCAGTGCTTTCCTGACAGTGATCGAGAAACCCCATTTATTGGTCATCTCACACAATCTGTGATGGACCAAGATATTGCTTAGACTTTCCATTCACCCTATAACCTCA
Source organism: Dasypus novemcinctus (assembly GCF_030445035.2). Taxonomy (NCBI): domain Eukaryota; kingdom Metazoa; phylum Chordata; class Mammalia; order Cingulata; family Dasypodidae; genus Dasypus; species Dasypus novemcinctus. Next base: position 16,262,985 of record NC_080674.1, on the reverse strand, counting down.
CCATCGCAGGCCTAACAGAAAGGATGAATGTCCTTTTAAAGGAACAAATAAAAGGCACTTAGGGGTCTTTACAACAGCTGATTAAGAGGCTGTATCCAGCCTTGCCCCCATTTAATTCAGCACTGAGGGGCTGAGGCCCCTGCTTCTGTTGAACTGCTAACAGCAGGACAGCAGGCATTGAGAATGCAAGTTAAAAGACCAGTTGTCCTACATCCCAAATGGGAAAGTAGCAATAATCTGCTGTTACCTATGCCTCAAACTATACAAACTGGGGAATACAAGATCCTTTGTCCATGGTACTTGCCTATGTGGCCTTGCTGCTTGAAAATCTTAGGCCCATGGAAAAGGAGTCATCCAAAACATTGTTATAAGACCACAGTTTATACAAAAATGCCAGCAAAAGTCTTTATTAATAATCTAAGGTCTCCTATTCCTGCTGGTGCCCTATGTGTGTCTATGTGAATACTTCTTATGTCTAAACTAGTGTTTCATGTCACCATAGAAAACTCAGAGAATTTAGAAGGGGAAAATGTATGGCACTGGTAGCCTCCTCATAGGACTCAAGGTACCAATTAACCATGTACCTTGTTATCTACTATGTGCATTTCACGGAACCCTAGCAGGAACTCTTGTTCTCATGCCTTATGTAATGTCTTTTCTTTGAAACCCTTATTTCACCCCTCATTTTCCCTCCACTTTGTGGATCATTACTTTTATTCTCCAGACAGCCACCAATGGAGACTCTCTACTGTTTGTAAGTCCAAACAAAGCTTGTCTAACTCAGTGCCAAGTTACATTCTTTAGTCTTGCAGCTACCCCAAACCGTGACCTTCAGGAGTTGGGTTGGACTACAGTATTATTCAAAACCTCTACTAGCCTTTCATTATATATATATATATATATACACATATTTTTTTTAAGATTTATTTATTTTTATTTATTTCCACCCCCTTGTGGCTTGCTCGCTGTCTGCTCTCTGTGTCTATTCGCTGTGTATTCTTCTGTGTCTGCTTCTCTTCCTTTGTTGTGTCATCTTGCTGTGCCAGCTCTCCTCAGGCACTGGCCATCAGCTCTCCATGGGCATGGGCCATCAGCTCTCCACAGGGGTGGGTTAGCTTCCTTCACAAGGAGGCCCTTGGATGCAAACCCAGGGTTTCCCATATGGTAGATGGGAGCCCAATCGATTGAGCCACAGCCACTTTTCCTTTCATAATATTTTAAAGAATTTTCTTATAAAGAATTCTGTATTTTACTTTTTAAATTATATTATAAATATGTTTATGTTGCTGAAAATTCTTTTAGATTCTCTTCTTTATTCCACTAATGTATAAAATGCTTTTGTACATTTCTTATTAAAAATGGTTCATATTTCTTTGCCATTTGATTAGGAAATGTCCTTCAAAAATACATTTCTTGATCAATGCTTATGGACATGTAAAAACTCAACACAGACTGTAAAATTACTGAATCAATTTATATTTTTATAGGAAAAGAGCTACAAACATTCCCTTGTTTGCATTGAACACTTGAACACTTTCCATTTCAATCTTGGCTATTTGATATATAAAAATCAAACTAATTTTTCTTTGCATATCTTTTCAAAATTTTATGCACACTTTTACTTATTTACTGCCTTTTAAAATTGCTTCTTTGTTAAATGTCCATGTTCTTTGAGTGTTTTTCCATTGAGGAGTAAGGAGGCTTTTCCCCAGTGTTTTATAGGTTAGATATTGTAAATATTAAGGATAGTCAGTATTTTTATAAATGCTACAAACTTTTCATCAAGTGTATTCATCAGCTATGGTAGAAATGATGCTGTATAATAAACATTCCCAAAACTCAGTATCTTACAACAAGTATTTTTTCCTGTGTACAGTTCTGGAGGTAGGCTGTGACTTTGCTGGGCTTAGTTGGGATTGTATGAATGTGTTCTAGGTTGCAAGTTGGTCTCAGGTCTGCTCCACTTGTCTCTGCATTCTTTTCAGACTAGTGGGTAACCCAGACTTCCCATGGGGGATGGCAGGAGTACAAAAGATGAAGCCAAACCATGAAAAGACATTTGGTCAGCTGTTGCTGTAATCATTGTTGTATACCAAACAATCACGATACCAGTGACTTCCTTATTTCTTGCATATAAGACTGTTGTTAGTCTATAGATATGCTCTTGTCACTTTTTGCTAATATTGTATTTATGAAATCAAGTCATAATGTAAACTTAACATCAATGGGACAAGGAATTATACTCCTATTACAGTGGGAGGTACTGAAAAATCACAGGGAAAGGGTGTGGATATTTAATTCTATAATGAGGTGGGAGTGAAAAATTGGGAGTATCCAATCTGCCACATTGGGTGTTTTAGTTACCTACTTGCTGAAACAAATACCACACAATGACTTAAACAACAAGAATTTATTGGCTTACAGTTTTGAGACTAGAAGTCCAAAATTGAGGCATCTGCAAAACAAAGCTTATTCCCTCAACACTGTGGCACTCTGGGGCTGACTGTTGGAAATCCTTGGGGTTCCTTGGCTTTACCATCACATGACCATGCACATGGCAGCATCTTCTTTCTCCTCTGAGCTCAAATGACTTCTAGCTTCTGTCCGCTCCCCATGGCCCCTTTCTCTGTAGCCATCTCCATAAGGTCTCTAGTTATGAGATTAAGACCCACACTGATTCAGTTGGGCCACACCTTAACTGAAGTAACCTCACCAAAGGGTCTACTTACAATGGGTTTATACCCACAAGAATGGACTAAGAATAAGGACACAACCATTCCAAGGTACACAGGATGGAGAAATAGAGTATGGATTAGAGTGGACTTACTGATATTCTATTCATGAACTATTGTGATTAGTAATCAAAGAAAATGTGCCATTGGTGTGGAGAAAGTGGCCATGGTGGCTGCTGGGGGTAGGGAATGGGAGGAAGAGATGAAACGTGGGGGCGTTTTTGGGACTTGGAGCTGTCCTGGGTGGTGCTGCAGGGACAGTTACTGGACATTGTATGTCCCCCCATGGCCCAGTGGGTGGAATGTGGGAGAGCGTAGGCTATGATGTGGGCCATTGGCCATGAGATGCAGTGGTGCTCAGAGATGTATTCACCAAATGCAATGAATGTCTCATGATGATGGAGGAGATTGTTGTTATGGGGGGAGGAGTGGGGTGAGGGGGGGTGGGAGGTATATGGGGACCTCATATTTTTTTAATGTAATATTAAAAAAATAAAGACAGAAAAAGAGAAAAAGAATGAAGAGCATTGTCAAAATAAAAAAGAAATAAAAATAAATTTGGTTCCACTGGGAAAAAAAAGAACATATTTTTCTGAAATACATAACTCCAAGCCACCATATTGGGTTTTTCAATTTTCTCTGGAATTGTGATTTTTTAATGTCAACATTTGAATGACATCACTCTAATATCCTTTCTTTTGTGATTTTATCAATAATATTTACATACTGGTATTTTTAGAACAAAATTGTAATTTTCCCCAATATTCTAAAAATAAGGATTAGAGGTTTAATTTTTCTTTAAAAGAATGTTTATTAAGTGGAGAAGCCATATAAAAATGTCCAAATTTTTGGCTATTTTTATTAATTTCTAGTGTTAATGGGTCTAGCCAAATATATGTCATATATAATTTGTGTTTTGTGGAATTTCTTCTTATTAATATATTATTTCCAAGTATTACATAAAACTTTTGTAATTGTCTTGTGCATATTTGAAAAAATAAGTAGTTCCTAGAATATAAAAAACTTCACCCATGCTTCTCTCTTTCACTTTCTAAATAGTATTACTTAAAACTTCTATTCTTATTGATTTTCCCTCCCTTGAAATTCTCCTGCAACTGTTTTATTTCTATGTCTTAGTGTGTCACAGGCTTGCCAATGCAAAGTACGAGAATGGGCTGGCTTTTCTAAAGCTTTTATAAAGGGGATTTATCTGGAGTAAAAGCTTACAGTTCCAAGGCCATGAAATGTCGAAACCAAGGCACTAACAAAGATGTTTTCTCACCAAAGCCAGCTACTGGTGATCCTGGTGTTCTGCCATATGTGATCATGCATTGGGGAGAGCTCATCAACTCAGCCTTGAGCTGCTCTGAGGGCCCCCCCTCTTTCTGTGCCTCTGTGCTCTGTTGATTTCAGACTCAGGGACCTTTCTCAGCCACTTGGGGCTTCTCTCCTTGAGCTCGGGCTGTAGGCGAGCCTGGAGTCCTTTCTCTCTCTCTCTCCTTTCTCCTTTCTCACATGGCAGAATCAAAATGGTAGCTCCCTTTCTCTGTCTCTCCTCTCTCTCTGTCACTATTTATATAAAGCTGCAGTAAGAGGGCAGAGACCAACACTGTAGATTAACTTTTCCAGTGTCCACTCAACCTCTTTCCGGCATACCTTCCTGTACTGCAGAGCCTGGAGAGTTAAGAGCTAGATTTTCCAGACTTCCTTGCAGCTAGGACTCTGGATGTACCTAGTTTTGCTAAGGGAATTCACTTTGTTAGACTTGTAAAGTGGAAGTAAGTCACATGTGACTAGCTGTATGGGAAATTGGTTCTTCTGACTTGCATGGTGAGGAAGAGTTTTATTCTTCTGGTTAGTCATGGGGATGACCTGCAGCAACTTATGTACAACCAGTGTGGAGTAGCAGTACCCTGTGAGGTTGCTCTATATTTTGTTAAAAGAGATGGTATGATTTTTGTATTCTAGATACAGAATGGGTTTTTATCAGGGACACCAAGGAAAGTGTTAAGACTTTTTGCCTCAGGTTAAATAAATTATTATTTTATGAACTAGAACTTTTGCCCAAATGGTACTTTTCTATGAAATACATTTTTACTCTGCACTAGAGCCAAGCTACACCAATGGGTAAATGAACACTTTTACTCTTTTTTCTCCCTTCAGTTAAGTGTTTCATGCATTATTTAGTGGTGTTATAGGAAGTAGAAACCTGCCTACCCTGCTTCCTTCTAGTTATATACCAAGGTTCTGGAGAGGACAAATGCAGAGTTAAAATCTTCAGCTTCCCCTTTGTTTCAATCCTTGGTCTTTATACGTGTCCCCAGTTGGGTTACTGCTACCAGACATTTTCATTCTTCAAATTCAACATATTCTTTTAGGGCATATACAAGCTGTTAAGCTCTATGCCAGAACCCAGGGACAGAATGCTGAATAGCAGAGAGGCAGTCCCTTTCCCCCTTGGCGCTTTCATTCTATATAAAATTAAAATGGAGTAAGGAAATCACTTGAATCATGCAGTTGGCAGGGGGCTCTATAATTGTTCCCTTTTAGCACAGAAATTGTACTGGTCGAATGGCAGGATTTACATTCATGGTCAGATGTCCTTACAGTAGTACTGATGCTTACAGAGAGAAACCGACTCCTTTAGGGTCCTTGGTAGGAAAAGATGAGTGGCAATGGATGGACAAGGACTGGAAAAAAATGGGGTTATGTAGAGCACTGAGAAAGCCCTGTTTCCCATCCATTGTTTTAGAGATACTACTCTTGAGAGAGTTTTACAATGATTGGGTCTTCAGGTTGAATGACTCTAAGGTCTTTTTCAAGGCTAAAACTCTAAAGAATGAAAAGAAATGATACATAGGCCAGGGAAAATAATGAGTAACAAACCTCAGCATTTTACAGTTTACGTGGTACATTATGGATTGTATGGTTTTTCATTATAAAACAGCAGACTTATTCCCATTTAATCTCTTTCACTCATATGAATCATTTGAACTTTCTAATAATCTTATGGAATCAGTTTCATTTTCTACATATTATTGATAAGAAAATTAAGGCTCAATGAATTAAGTGACCAAACAAAATTATGAGTTGGGAGTAGCAGAATCCAAACTTGAACCCACATCCTTTGATTCAATCTGTCTTACTCATATAGTCACCTGTTCTTACAAGCGATATGAGACAAACTATTTCATATTTCACCCTTGGGCCATTGCTTTGCTTGTCAGGAAATTAAACAAGCAAGTGAACCAAACCCATGAAATAATCCATTATTCATTGTCTGGAAAAGGAAAGGCTTTCAAACACTTCACAGAGACCAATGTTTTCCCAGGAACTAAATTAAAGAACAGATGGGTCTCTTTTTGAGGGACTCCAAATGACATAACAGTATTATGTGAAAATGCATAAAACCTGACAAAATGCGTCTTTTTTTTTAAGATTTATTTTATTTATTTATCTCCCCTTCCCCCCTGTTGTCTGCTCTCTGTGTCCATTCACTGTTTGTTCTTCTGTGTTTGCTTGCATTATCAAGTGGCACTGGGAAACTGCATCTCTTTCTTGCATCATCTTGCTGCGTCAGCTCTCCGTAGGTGCGGTGCCACTCCTGAGCAGGCTGCGCTTTTTTCATGCGTGGTGGCCCTCCTTGTGGGGCACACTCCTTGTGCATGGGGCTCTCCTACGCGCGGGCTCCCCTGCATGGCACGGCACTCCTTGTGTGCAGCAGCACTGTGCGTGGGCCAGCTCACCACACAGGTCAGGAGGCCCTGGGTTTGAACCCTGGACTCTCCATATGGTAGGCAGACTTTCTTTCAGCTGAGTCACATCAGCTTCCCAAAATGCATCTTCTGACTGTCATTTTCATAGGCTTGAAACATTTTTACTCAGTAAAAGTGTCTATTGAGGAATCTAATACAATCCACATATTTTGCCCTGAATGATTTATCAGAATGCAGGGATGACACTTGAATTGCCTGGATGAACAACTTCTTCAAATATCAGATTTATAATATGAGCAGCTTCCAGGTCTAGGTCCATCAAATCATGGTCAAATTTTTCTAGCAAGGGTTTTTGTTTTCTCTGTGGCTAGTGAAAGTTAGAATATTCTATGTTTTAGACTTCGGAGGTGGTGGAAGAGAATTTCCACAGTTCTGAAGATATAAGTCCTAGGCAAATATTTTCACTAATCCAGATCAGCAACTATCTTAGCACCGGATATAAGTGTAAACCCGCTGAAATTAGACTCAAAGCTAAACATGGCATTTAGGAAATCTCAATTCATGGCAAAACTACTTTCATTTGGTGCCTAATGTAAAAACTGAAAGTAAAATTTATCATTTTCTCTCACGAAAAAGAAGACATCTTAAAACTAGTCTTCTAAGATGTCACAAGGAAAACCCTCTTTGAAAAGGTATATTAGTTTTTGGCGGTCTTAACATTTCTACTTCAAATTAAGAGTTTTGGATAGGGCAATTTACTCTTATGTTGAAATGTTTTCTAAACATCAAGTGTGATTATAATGATTTGACATTTTTTCAGCAATATGTTTAACATTTTATGCAAACTGAGAGATTTTTTTAAGTCAATTCACATAAGTTATATCTCTAATGTTTTCCAGCATTTAACTTGTCTGGAGAGTATCCATTGCAACATACTTTGTAAACTGAAATAATAAATGAAGCTTACCCCATTGTAATGATGCTATACTAACTAAATATTTTGACTCTTATTTGTTTATACTGCATTAAAATTTCCTTTCTTCAAGTTTGGGATATGTTCTTCAAATGAGTCAACATGCTTAGATCATTTTACACTTTATCCTCAAATTTCCAAATTCCTGCATTAGAGTTACATTCTTTTAAAATTTTGAAATAGATGTGTCTCTTTTAGATACCTCCTTTTGTGTACAAAGGTGAGACAGGCTTTGCCTGGTCCTTGGATTATACAAGACACTGACTGCAGATTCAATAGCACCATCTATTGGAACTTCTTTATATGGTCTTTAGAACTTAATCATTTACTGTTCCTATATACAACATTGTATTGTATTATATTTCCTACATATAACATTGTATTTCCTACAATGACAGAGAGAAGAAACTAATAGAATGTAAATGGACAAAAATAGAGAACATAAAGCTAAAAGCTTTTTCTTGCTGTTGCTGAAGTGATTAATAAAATAGATAAACATCTAGCAAAACTGATCAGTAAAAATGAAAGAAAGTGCAAATTACAAAGATAAGAATGAAAGAGTAGATATCACTACAGTTCTTAGAATATTAGTAGTAGAATGGAGGAATACTAAAAAAGTATATGTCAATAGATGAAATAATTAAATTACTTGAAAGACAACCTATAAAAACTGACACATGAAGAAATAGAAAATAAGAAAAGTTCTATATCTATTGAAATAATCAAATCTGTAATCAAAATCCTTTTCACAAAATAAACTATAGGCCCAGATGGTTTTATATGTGAATTGTATCAAGCATGTAAGAAAGAAATATCAACCTTATAGCAACTCTCAAAAATACATAGAAACAGGGAAGACTTGTAACTCATTTTATGGGACAGCATAACCATATCCTAAAACCTAATCTAAGTTTCTTATAAAAAAATTAAAAAGTATTTATATATAAAAAAGAAAAGAAACAAAGAGACCAATATCTCTCCTGAACTTAGAATCAGTAAACAGTACACAGTATAATGAACACAGCATTATATCATAAAGAAAATGTACCATGACCAATTGGAGTTTATCCCAAGAATGTAAGGTTGTTTCATTATTTCAAATCAATCAAGATAATTTTGTATATTAATAGATAAAAGATAGAAAATCATCCAATAATCACAACAGAAGTAATTAATAAAATTCAACATCCATTCATTGTAAAAATTATGAGCAAAGTTAGAGTAGAAGGCAAGTTCCACAGTCTAATAAAGTGTATCTACAGATAACCTACAGCTAACACCATAATTAATGGTGAAATATTTAAAATTTTCTTCCTAAAATTAGGAACAGAGCAAGGAAATTCAACATTTTTGTAGAGATCCTAGCCTGTGTAATATGACAAAAACCATAATAATAAAAACAACATACAAATGGGAAAAGAAAAATTAAACCTGTCTTTATTCACACTCTGATGATTTATGTGAAAACCCTAAAGGATCTAAAAAAAAAATATTAGAAATAAAATTTAACAAGGACACAGGATTGAAGGTTAATATACAATTATTAGCTGTATTTCAAGTTCTAGCAACCAATAATTAGAAAATTAAAACCTATAATACCATTTAAAAGAGCACTAGAAAGATATTCCAAAAGTGTGACATGGAGTGTGTAAGTTCCATGGATATGGCAATTTCCTCAGGTGCAACAAGCCATTCCTGTTGCTTAACCCACAGGATCACGTGGAGTTTCAGAGGCAAGTGGTGCAATCTTCTGAAATGCACCCAGGAAGGAAAACTTACTCCTGGAATATTCTAGGTGGGTCATATACTTGTAGGTCTTTTCAAACTGTAGGTATATCCTTATCTCTCCTGATTTGCAACATTACAGGACTTAGAGTGCCCTGAAGTAAAAAAAACAGAAATAGCAAAGTCTATGCCTTTGTGGAGCTTGAGTTTTGAAGACATTGCCAAGATAACTGATGAAACATTAAACAACTCCCTTTTTGGCAAGAGATTCTTGAAGTGTCAGTTTAGGCCATCTGAAAAAATACGTGAAGAACTTTTCAAAGACTGGGATGTTCGATTTTCAAAAACATCATATGCCATCAGCAAATGGTATAATAAGAAGTGGACATTTAAGAATGGTGAAGCATTTTAAAACAAGGAAAATTTTCTCAGGAAGAAAATAGCTGAAATAGGAACAGGATGTGATTTACCCTCATTGGTTTTACGGAAAAAGAAAAAAAAAAGAAATGTTTCATGCGCTGATCTGAAAACTCTATGAATAGCCAGGTTTTATGTAAGAAGAAAAAATAAGTTTTAAGCACTCTAACACTCCTAAGAAGATTGTAGTTGGCTAGTGCCACACATTGTATACTAATATTTTTAGAAAAGTGAAAATCTCACTTTTCTAAAAATTTTCACTGGCTAAAATGAATGGTGATGATAGAAATGATGAAATGGTTTTCAAACAACCCATATCAGATGTAAAAGAAGAAATGAAAGAGAATCAAACCCACATTCAGAGGAACACAAGATGAAGGAAAAATCGTCAATACATATTGATATGTATTTTGAATATATTATGTATTATGTTTCTTCTGAAAATGTGATTGCATATTTAAATTTTACCAGGTAAAATGAATTCAACAATTGGCAAGAGTTTTGGAGTAGAAATATATTCTGGTTTGCATAAATAAGGGGAACAAAAAGTAATTTTACTCACCTATTCTTACTGAAATACAAAGACACACACCAACTCACAGTGGCTGGGCTCTCACTACCTCTTTGTCCTGTTGTTCTCCTTTAGTTTCTTTTGTATTTTTCATGGCTGTTCTTAGTTACTCTGCCTAGATAGAAGAGTCATTCATACTGTTAACTGCTAATCCTGCTTAACATCTACATATCATGTGTTATACCACATTTAACCAATACGGATACTTATAAATTCAACATCAAATGGTTAAAATCGGAAACCTAAATTACATTGGAAAGTGAAAAGAAAGTTCAAGTATTAATACAGATTCATTAATATATATATGTCTGATTTTTATCAGTTATGTCTATTTCATTTTTGATGAGCTAGCATGACATAACATCCATCATTTTATAATAATCGCACCAATGTGAAATTACATTCTAAGATTCAGTGTCCAACAAAAAAACTTTTTTTCAGTTTATTTGAATAAGTTGGAGTTAGTAATCTTGAAATAAAATATTTCTGTCTTCTCGCCAGTCTTAGTTTCTAGGCTGCTACTACAAATACACACAATGGGTTGCCTTAACAACAGGAATTTATTGGCTCATGGTTTCAGAGGCTAGAAGCTTTCCTTCCCTTAGGGCTGGTAGTAAACTGGCTGGCTAGAAATCCTTGGGTTCCTTGGCATTTCTGTCACATGGTGATGTCCTCGCCTTTCTCTTCTGGGTTCTGTTGACTTCCAGCTTCCTACTGCTGCTTATGACTTTTCCCTTGGCTTTCTCTATAAGGTCCTTAGCAAGGTTTAAGACCCAGCCTGATTTAGTTGACCACCATCTTAACTAAAAATAACTTCTTGAAAAGGTCCTACTTACAATGGGTTCACACCCACAAGAATAGATTAAGGTTAAGAACATTTTTTTCTGGAGTGCATAAATCAACTTACCATATTAACTTAGAAAAATAGCATCAAAATGTAATACAGGGAAGTGGACTTGGCCCAGTGGATAGGGCGTCCGTCTACCACATGGAAGGTCCGTGGTTCAAACCCCGGGCCTCCTTTACCCGTGTGGAGCTGGCCCATGCGCAGTGCTGATGAGCGCAAGGAGTGCCGTGCCACGCAGGGGTGTCCCCGCATAGGGGAGCCCCACGCGCAGGGAGTGTGCCCCATAAGGAGAGCCGCCCAGCGTGAAAGAAAGTGCAGCCTGCCCAGGAATGGCACTGCACACACGGAGAGCTGACACAACAAGATGACGCAAGAACAACAACAAAAGAAACACAGATTCCCGTACCGCTGACAACAACAGTGACGAACAAAGAAGAACACTCAGCGAATGGACACAGAGAACAGACAACGGGGTGGGGGGGAAGGGGAGAGAAATAAAATTAAATCTTAAAAAAAAAAAAAGTAATACACAGAAATAACTAACAAGAAATGCATAATCTCTTTACTGAAAAGTATCATACTGCTGGGAGAAATTAAAGAAGAGAAATGGAGAGAAAAATCCTGTTCATGGATTGGAAGATTTAATATTAAGATATCTATTCACCCCAAATAGATTGATAGTTTCAATTAATTTCTTCTTATAAATTGACATACAGTTTATAAAGTTTATATGGAAATACAAAGGGCTTGGACTAGCAAAAACTATCTTGAAAGAGAATAGCAAAGCTGCAGGACTTATGCCCTCTGATTTCAAGACTTACCATAAAGCACTAAAATCAAGACAATAAGTTTGGCAAGATTATAGACAAATAGATGAATGGAACAAAATAGTCCAGAAACAGACTCAAATATATAGGGCAAAATGATTTTCAAGAGAAATATTAAACCTACTATATGGGGAAAGTCTTTTTTAATAGGTAATAATGCAATAAGTAGATATATACATGGAAAAATAAGATAAAGTCCTGCCTCAAACCATACTCAATAATTAAGTATAGTCCTAAATTTTAAAGTAAAACCATAAAACCTTTCAGGGAATATCTTCATGATCTTGGGTTAGAGAACGATTTCTTAGGACACAAAAAGTATGAATCATAAAAGAAAAATATGGATAACTGAGTTTCATCAAAATTTACAACTTCTGTTCTTCAAAAGATACCAAGATAAGGAAAATACAAGTCACGTTCTAGGAGAAAATATTTGATCTATATCTATCTATCTATCTATCTATCTATCTATCTATCTATCTATCTATCTATCTATCTATCTATCATCTATCTGTCTCTTCAGTCCGTCCATTCATCCTTCCATCCATCCATCCATCCATCCATCCATTCATCCATCCATCCATCCATCCATTCAGAATTTATAAAGTACTCCTAAAACTCTGTGATAAAAAGTCAAATACGACATAGAAAATGGAATCCAAACCCAATATAGATTCTAAAGTGCTTGATCAGTAAGTAATTGCCACAACTTTTGTGTTTATTGAAGTGATGAAATGCTAAGGCAAGGAGCCAGCTGAGACAAGAAAGCTACTGTAGCTATTCGAATGCCTTAAAGTTACAGGTCCTTTTCTTCAATTATTTTTAAAGTGCGAATGATGTCCCCAAGGGTGTTAAGAGTATTACTGAAAAAATATTTAGAAAATGAAACATAATCCCTCCAAGTAAAATTCCAAAGTAGCCATGAACAAAGCAGTAGAAAGAGCTTTGAATGGAAAGCTGTGGTATCTGTGTTTTGGAACCAACCATGCTACTGCTTCACTCTAAATTTGACCAAAACAAAGCTTCTCTGGGCCTCACTTTCCTTTTGTAAAACATGGAAGGTGGGCAACAAAATCCCTATTATTCTATCCAAATCTAAAATCCTATGATTTATTCATCTATCCATTTATTTCACTTATTTATTAAACATTTGTTATTGACTGTCTATACTAAGCACCATTGATAGACAGGTAAATAAGAAAAACTCTAAACTTATTGAACTCAATGCAGTTGAACAGACCCATACAAACAATGAAAGGCATTTTTGAAATGCTAAAGAAATTCCGATCCGAGGATTGCCTAAGGAGAAGTTTAAAGTGCCTTGTATATCGAGAAGCAAATATCCATGGAACATATCCTTATAGTCCCAAAGAGAAGTTACGTGCCATTTGCTTACATGTAGGGTAAGAGGAAGGTGAACGGAGGGAGGGAATGGGATAGAAGTTGGCATGCTGTGCCAACAAGCTTGGACTTTATGAAGTTTTTTGAGAGCCACCCATATTTCCTATCTCTCTTTTCTTAAAGCAAACTTATGTTTTAGAATTTTTTTTCTAGAAATAGACTGGATTAATACTAAATTATTTGTAGTATTTTTTAACCAGTATGTTTTTCAATGTTAATATTTCTCTTACTTTAATGAATCTATAATGAATTTACTTCATTTCAATATACTTCTATTATGGAAATAATTTTTTTTCTATTCTTTTAAATCTGCATAGCCTTACTTAAACGACAATGATATACTGTTAGAAATACAAAGTTTTCCTGGCAGTGTGGCTAAAGGGTATTAACGAAAGTGAACTTGTCTAACTAAATGAAAAAATAGTCTTCCCTGCTAAAAGTAGCTATCATTCTTATTTCTTTACCCCTTTCTAATGCAAGACAATATGAGTTTGAGTAAGCAAATTTAAAATAATGTTATGAAAAGGCATAAACATGCGGCTGGATATGTGATGATTTTCACACAATTAAGCCTATTCCTTATTCCCACTTATATTGGCTAAATCACAGTAAGATAAACTTGCAGAAAATTCAGCAGTATGACATTTTGGGGCATCAACATAAAAAATACGATCTGGTTGAATATTCAAGGAGGCCAATTAAACTCATTCTGATTTGATTCATAGCTGAACCACTTGATCTATATTTCATAATTTACAGTACATTCACATATACTCCTTTTAAGGGCTTTCTTTGTATTTTAAGAAAATGCTGTGGTAAACACTTATTTAGGTATGTATTTTGAGCACACATTTTCAATGTCCCATCACACAACTTTACAAAGTCTTCATAATAGCCAATGGCTAAATAAACAGTCTATATATTGATCAGCCTTTGGTCAGAGAATCAGACACTATGCTAGATACTTTAATCAGAAAGTGGTATAATACAGAGACTTAAAGGTGTGCACAAATAGTGTAAGGTAAGGGGAGCTACAAACAGTATTAAAAAATCAGAAAGTAGAGGGTTCCAATAAAGCTCCACCAGTGACCTAAGCTGCCTACAATATTCCAGGAGGACACGTGAAAACCACTGACAAAACCCTGAGTCTGTAGTCTGCAGAAGCTCCTGGGGAAGAATGGCTTTTCTATCTCTTCCACCTTCCAATTGTCCCACAAGTGCCTTTTCATTGGCACCATTTAGACCAAATCCCTATCGGCCAGTAAATCTGGTCAATGCAGCATCCAAACTCTCAGGCCCCATGTTACAGGATAGAGTTTAAGGAGCAGGGACCTTACTGCCTATCAAGACACAATACCTAGTTTCTCATATATTTAAATTTCCAAACAACAAGGTTATGCTTCCTACTCATCTGAAGTAACTAGTCCTCAATCTGATGAAGACATGCTCACTTTCTATCTCAAAAGACAAGACAAACACTCAAAAATTATTGTATTGGGAAGTGGATGTAGCTAGGAGGTTGAGCGCCTGCTTCCCATATTCTGGGTTCAATCCCTGGTACCTCCTGAAAAAAGAAGTTACTCTTCATCTCTGGGGTGCATTATTTTTCTAGCTCAGTCACAATCCCTATTTAATATCCCATAATTTACGGACTGAGTTATATGTTTAACCATGTAATACTTCTCATGTAAATTAGTAAAATCAGTGAAAGAGAGTGGGGAGAATTTGGCTAATCTATACGTAATGTAGCAAAGAAAATATATACATAACTACTATTAGTCCTCCTTTCTGCAACTGATCATAAAGCTGTAATTGGTTTAGAACTTACTTATGCTATTCTCCATTCCATACACACTTTGTGTCTGTCCTTTCACTTGCAATAATGCTTTTGGGTTTTTGTTTGTTTGTTTGCTTTAGGAAGCATAACTTTTGAGAGTACTTTATTAAGTTAGATGATTAAGAAGAGTCATGCTCACTTCCACTCCTCATTTCTCAAACCTATGATTTCTTACTACGGAAAAGAGAGCACCATATCATGTTCACAGGTTTTGGCATTTGGCTTAGCTTCTGCAAGGTATTTTCTCCCAGCCAGCACAAAACTGAGCCTTCCATCTCTTCCATTTTCCTATCAGGCCAGTTTCATTGCTGTGAAATTAATCCCTCAGTCGTGGGTGGTAAATTCACTGTAACTATGATAGTGAATAAGTGTCATTAAACATATAGATGATAGTGGAGGGGGAAATACTGAAAGCAGGGCAGACTTATCCATATCAAGAACAAATATCTATTCCAGTGAGGACACATTACTATCCTTTCCATGATAAAAGAGTTCCAATATACTCAACCTAAAATTAAAATGTTGGTTAGTTGCTCTGAAAAATGGTGCCATGTCAGGGGCTCAAAGTTGGTCTCCGCTGCTTGCACATTAGACACTCTGAAATGGCAGGAGCCAGATGGTCATTGGTTAAAGGAAGGCATGCTTCCTGGTCCAGTCATAACATCCAGTGCAGTGCCATAGTCATTCAGTTCATGAACCCATAGAGTAAGCACTTAAGTGGCTGAGGAATGATGCTGATTGACATCCACAATGAGTGACCTTTAGTTAACATTCACATTGAAAACAAATATTTTCATAGTCTCTGTACATTTTGCAAACTCCATCCTTTTACCTTCCTGTCACATATTCCTTAGGGTAATTCCTTCTAAAACCTTGACCATCTGGCCAAATCATTAGCCATGGTCCAGGAATTAATGTACACCTTCATCTCTGGCCACTATCCTTCCATGCAAAGTGAAAAATCCAGATGCTTGAAGTACTCTCCACTGAGACGATCTCTTCTTCACTGCCCTTCAGGCATCTCCAGTGGGACCTATGAAGTTGCAGAAGTCATAATGTGGATGGTGCCAACATATCATGTGGAAGTCCAACAAGAACAATTGTTTTCTTCCTCAGTCAACTGGTCAAAGAAAACTCCCCACAAGCACATAGGATGAGTTAGGGAGAGTGCCAATACAGTAGTAACAGGTTTCATGAGATTGAGTCACTCGCACATTGAATCTTCTTGTATCTTCAGAACCTGCTTTAAGCATAGCTTATATGTACACCATTTCCACTTGAAGAAAAGTGTTTCCAGGTCTCCCTATCATCATGACTGGATACACCCATTTCATAATCACACGATCATTTGGTGCCTCTCCATCAGGATTTATTTGTTACCAGGATCCAGTAGTAAACCAGGAGCTGTTTCTGAAAAGGACAAAATTATGTGCAGAAGGTGTTATGAGTTTTTCCTAAAACCCCAGAGACCTGCACAGTAAATCTCTTATAGGAGCTTCCAAGTGATTCTGTATAACATTCCCACCTGTGCCACAGACAACTCAAGTCCCATTGGGTCTATGGGTCACAAGGTGCAGCTGGCAGAGTGACTTGCTCTGAAGCCTAGACAAGTTGGCAGCCTTAAAGGATTCTTAGTAAATGAATCAGACAGCACACTCAAATATAATATAGGAAGTCTCCAAATTTGAGGAAGTTCCCAAGCATTTTACTTCTTTCTTAGAAATAGGGAGTACAAGAGACAATAACTTGTTTTTCACATTGAAGGAGATATCTCCTCAATGTGAACATCTAGAAAATTCACAGAGATGTCAGGCCACTGATTTTTAATGGGGTTATACTTCATCAACCATCATAAATATGCCTCAGCAAAGCATTTGGGGAAATTTCTATATTCTCTTCACCAGATCTTATCAGCATATTACCAATTTAGTGGAATATCTTCATGTCCTGCTGGATAGTAAGAAAATCAAGTTCTTATGGATTAAATTATAACAGATAGCTAAAAAATTGACAAAGCTCTGGGATAAACCAGTTAAACTGTACTGCTGTTCTTATAAGGGAACGCAAATTGCTTCGAGTGTTCTTTATTACTTAGTATATATAAAAAGGCATTTTCTAGACCAATAGCTGAATATCAGGTGCCAGAGGTTGTTGGAATTAGAATGAATATCTGTATAAGTTTCCATTATTCCACTCATTCTCGTAGATCTAACTTTCCTTTGGGATAATTAGATGAATTAAATGAGGGATCTACTAGAATTCAAATACCTGGCAAATTTCAGTGGTGTGATGGTGGTATTAATCTTTTTACTTCCCCCAAGAATGTGTTATTGATTTTTATTTGGGCGTCTTTGTATGGCTTCCACATATCATTTCCTTCCATGATAGCCCTGCCTAACAATGTCTAAATCAAGTACTCTTTCAGAAACAGGGAAAATGACCACTTTGATTTTACGGATCCACTGGGATCATTATGAAATAGACTTGGACCAAACTCTGTCACCTTCTTGGACTGATGGGACAGAGTGGCACCTCAGTTTTCTAACAACTAGCATCAGTTCAGAGGCACTATACAAGGAACCTCTAAATGGCTAGGTAACTCCCTTTCTCTATACATAGCCACTGTTACCATGTCAAATAGCCAAGCACCTTGTTGGAAAGACTAGAATGCAGATTTACCATATATATTTATGTCACATGGTTTTCTCTCAAGGGACCATAGCTCTTCTTCAATTAAAGCATTCTTGATCTTTAAATTGGTTCAGGTCTTGGAATTGGGTGGGGAGGTGACATCACTCATCATTGTGTTGATTTAAGACAGACATTTTTGAATTATATAGCTCAAGTAATACTTTAGCAGGCTGCACATCTTTTCTGAGCTTTTTCAACTATGATCAATTAGCCACTGCTAACAATATCTGCAAATCTAAACCATTCTCCAGCTCTGCTGTCCAACCACTGCCTCCACCTTGTTCCTGGTGCTTAAGTGTTGCCAGTTGGCTTCTGCTATTCTGGGATGCATGTGTTCCTTCTTTAAAAAAATATGGTAGCCTATTTATATGATGCTGCTTCCCCACCATCATTGCTGATCTCTAGGGAATAGTCAAAACGAAACCTTTAAGGATGCTTTTGCTTTCCTCATCAAGCAAGGTTTTCAAGGTCTTTATGCAAATAGTATCCTCTGGATCTTCCTGGGACATATGGTAAGGCACATGAAAGTCATTTCAACACTCTTATTTCTTCAAGCCTTCCATCATCGTGCAAAGGAATTTCTTATATCTCAACTTCATTTAGTATAGGACAACTTTGAGTCTAGGTTTTAAATCAACCAACCACTGCAACTCTTAGCTACTTGAAGTACCATATCAAATCCATAAACTGGTATGTGCAACAATATCAGAACTTTTGACCTATTGCAATGTTCGGTCTTTGTTGCTTAGAATCCATTCCTCACACATATTCCTCAAGTTTCTCTCAATAGAAGGTGAAAATATCTTATAGATTATCTCCTGCTGGGATTGAATTTGAACTTGAATCACTGTCATTTGGGCTTTAATTATGGGCCAGAGGCAAGAACACAAATTAGGAGTGGACTGGGAAGATCATAAGCATCTTCATGCAAGCCATGGCCTCAGGTGACATCATTATGAAATCATCGAGCAAGGGGAAGATTGATTCCTCAGACAGAGGCTGAGTAGTGGCTGCTGCTTATTAAAAGAAAGTCTCACTGATATAAGGGGATTAAAATACTCAGACCCATTGGAATCTATCCAAAAGTTACCATTCCAACTCTCAGGATCTCACACTTTCCCAATCGGTAATGTTGACATAAAAGACCTGGTGAGACTAGTGAGCTCAGCTAGTGGTTTCGTATTTTTTTTTTTTATTATCTTTTTTTAAAGATACATAAATCACCCAAAATGTTACATTAAAAAATGTAAGAGTTTCCCATATACCTCATTCCCCACACTCCCCACTCCTCCCATATCAACTTCTTTCATTAGTGTGGTACATTCATTGCATTTGATGAGTTTATTCTGAAGCATTGCTACACAGCATGGATTATAGTTTATGTTGTGGTTTACATTTTCTCCTGATCCATTCAGTGACTTATGGAAGGATACGTAATGTCTCGCTTCTGTCCCTGCAATATCATTGAGGACAACTCCAAGTCCTGAAAATGCCCCCATATCACACCTCTTTTTCCCTCTCCCTTCCTTCAGCAATTCCTGTGACCACTTTCTCCACATCAGTGATATAATTTCTACCATTGCTAGTCACAATAATTCCATAGTAGAATACCCATATTTTATTCCTCCATCCTGAGGACCCTAGGATGACAATGTCCACTCTACCTCTAAATTGAAAGGGGGTTTAGATCCCATGTGCCTGATGGATGGAATTTTCCTGTTTGCAGCTGTATATCCCCTTGGTTGCCTGGTGTGGTAGTTGGCCATCCTCACCTCCCTGTTAGCTACCCTGGGTAAGTCCAACAAACCGGAGAGTAGGTGTTGCAAATCTGCTGACGCTCAGGGCACAGGTGGCACATAGACAGTCCAGAGATTCAAATCCCCTGAGCATACACCAACCCCAGCACCAACTACAGGTTCAGTAAAAGTGACAGAAGAGGCATGTGTAGAGTGGTCACATCCGAGTCCAACTCCATCACACTCAGGAGCACAAATTCCAAAGTAGGGCCCATTGGCAAGGCACTGAGTTCCAGAGCCATCTGTCATGACCATAGGGTCTGTGTGTCTCCATAGTCCTCAGGAGCACCACTACCTGGGGGTGTATCTACTTTGGCTGTCTCTGAGATCCTGCTGAGATGTGTGTAAGCTTAACCCATCTGATGACCTCCCAACTCATTTTGAAGTCTTTTGGCCATATAAACTCATTTGTCTTTACCATTTCCCCCTTTTATTCAAGGTCTTTTTCTAGTTGCATCACCAGCTGTTGCTTGGTAGTAATCCCTTGGCACCAGGGAGGCTCAACCCCGGGAGTTATGTCCCACACTGGGGGGATGGTAATGCATTTACATGCTGAGTTTGGCTTAGAGAGTGGTCACATTTGAGCAACATGGAGGTTCTCAGGAGTTAACTCTTAGGCACCCTACAGCTCTAGGCCTAGTTGAAATTTCAAGCACGCAGGCTCATAAGCATAGTAATCACTATCAAGGGCCATCACTAGACCATCCTTCTTCACTGGTCTTTGCCCTTGTACTTGGGGGATTGTTTCTGCTCCACTGGAGAGTGCAACAGAGTTCCCTAGAATGGGAACTCAGCACTCCCTCAATTGTCATGTGAAACTCTACCCCCTATGTCAATACCCAACGAACATCCGAACATATCTATATACCCTATATGCATGCCCTGGAGAACTCCCCCCCACCCATGTACCCCCCATCAATGACACCCCACATCAGTGCTCCTCCCCTGCCATAGTTGAACCCCTCTGTGATCTAAAACTTCTCCAAAAATGAAGTCTAATATATTGCTTAATTCAATTAATATGAAAAAAATAGTAATGATAGGTTTAATGATTAGTAATGGAATACATAATAATTTAGAAAAGCTAAAATAAAGTAAAAAATAAACTGGGGTATTAAAAAAAGAAAATTATCATAAAAATTTTTTTGAAATTTTGCCTTTCATCACCATAATAGGAGTTGCCCCGGTGGCAAGGCAATCTCTTCCATTTCTTCCTCAGTGTCTACATCCTTTTTGAAATTTTTTATTATGTCTTCAAAAAAGCTTTAGGTCACAGTAAAGTCACATATTGAATACAGGGGACTCCCATATACACAACATCAAACTCCTTTCCCCCTTCCTCAGCAATGATCTTTTTACATGTGGATGTTATATTTGCTGCAACTGATGAACAGATATTGAAACATAGCTACTCACCATGGTTCCATTATATTTTAGACTACATACTTATAAATTTTTGGTTATATTATGGTTTACATTATGGTTTACATTTTAGACTATACATCTTTATAAAATTTTGGTGATATCTAACATGGCCTGTATCCATCATTGTGGGATCATGCAGAACACTTCCATTATCCCCCAGTTATCCCCTCTTT
This sequence comes from Dasypus novemcinctus, assembly GCF_030445035.2. NCBI lineage: Eukaryota > Metazoa > Chordata > Mammalia > Cingulata > Dasypodidae > Dasypus > Dasypus novemcinctus. The sequence continues at coordinate 16,241,854 of NC_080674.1, read as the reverse complement.
CAACTATTCTATTCCTCTATCCTCCTCTCCTCAGGTCTACAGTGACAACCAAGCTTCACTACCTGAAGGACAAGATTCATAGATACTTGCAACAATGCTGAGAGCTTGACATACTAATCTGTCCTTCTGCCTTGGAAAGCTAGAGACTGGAAGACAGGCTTACAGGAAGTAGGTGGGGAGAGGAAGGTTGTGAGCCAAAGCCCACATGGACAAAATCTATGATAAAGTGGAGGTAAGTAGTTGTGTAGTGTAGGGCAAAGATGGGGTCATAGGGATACTATTGAGTTGGGCTTTGCAGGCTTGAGGGAGTTAGGGTTGGGAGGATGGGTCAGATGTCCAAGGAATTAGGGGGACGGTTGGGGGGAAACAAGTGAAAATGAGAGGTTGTTGGGTATGTGGTTGAAACTACAATGTTGAGAAAACTCTTTAGAAAATATAATAAGGAAGGGTTACTGGTTTAAGGCGTTTGATGAGGGGCATCAGTCAGAGGGTGCTTCTGGGACAGGCTTCTAGGGAGTGTGTGAGGGCTCATCATGTCATAGTGTGTTACATCAGTGGGTGGAGACCCATACAATAAGCGGGAAGGCATTATGCCCCCATCCTATGGAGGCCTGATGTTCTCAAACAGAGGGGAGGGTGTCTCTCAGCTAGTGTTTTCATTCTACAACCTATAGGATCAAACTCTGTCTCATCTTTGGATACCCTGGTCTCATGGGTATAAGTGCTCAGAGACTTTTTAGGGCAGTTACAGAAAAGCTCTGCTGCTCTGAACCATAAACTTTCCATTATTTCACTCCAAGTGCTCCACTGAAGGAAGAAGCAGCTAGTCCATTCCAAAGTTTGTTATAAATACCATTTTTACTCTAACATTGTATTGGAATGGGCCATTTGATGTTCCAGAGTCTTTCCTTCCAATAGTCACTTAGTTGTAAGCATCTTCAGGTGATAATTTAAGTAACTGTTTTGTCTCAGCATGCTGTTAACTACCAACATCTCATTATTTTCATTGGCAATGAATCATTACTGCCTTTAAATCTAACTAGTCAGATATCCATCCCATATTCCAATCTATGAGGTTCTGTATCTGTATCAAATTCTTGTTCAAAATTTAGTATCTGAGAGGTTTGGAGAGGACATTGGAAACCCCTGTTGATATATATAGACATCAGATGTTTGCACAGCCATTGAGAAGCCTGGATGAGAGAAAATCAGTGACAGGAAATCAGAGGAACTGGGATCCCAGAAAGCGGGCATTGGATGAGTTCAGATGCCTGTAGCACTGCAGAAGGTGATTCTAGGTCACCAAGAAGCCACTGGCAATACCCTGCCACCATCTGCCACTAAAGAATAGTAGCTTCCCTGCCACAAAGGGTTGTCCCCCACGTAGGGGAGCCCCACACGCAAGGAGTGCACCCCATAAGAAGAGCCACCCAGCACAAAAGAAAGTGCAGCCTGCCCAAGAATGGCACTGCATACATGGAGAACTGACACAACAAGATGATGCAACAAAAAAGAAACACAGTCCTGGTGCTGCTGATAAGGATAGCGGCAGTCACAGAAGAACACACAGCCAATGGGCACAGAGAGCAGACAAGTTGGGGGGGGGGATAAAAAATTTAAAAAAATCAAATGGCAGAATCTAAATGGGACTCTACTGACACAAGAAGCTAGCAGGCTTTCAGCCCCTGCAATTTGAGGAGGTGTTCAGAAGGCAGCGGTGGTACTGAGCTTGAATAGAGTTACTTGGCACAATGGCGATAGTGAGAAAATAAAGTCTCAAGATCTGAACTTTTTTCAGATGTCTCAAACCAAATGAACTTGCTAAATTTAGTCAAATGTAAATTCAATGCTATCATTTCTAGTTGGGTGAATTTTGACAAAATTCTTAATCCCTTTGAACTTTCATATCCTCTTCTGAGGTAATTCTAATTCCTTTTCTTAATTTTGTTGAGACGATTTAATATGCCTGTCAGGGGCTGGAAACAAAAGTAAGCAATCATTACCAAATAAGATGATGTAATATTTCTTTTGTTTACACGAATATTTTATTTCTAAACTATTTCTTTGATTTTTTTGCATCTTAATAGATATAATTTTAGAGCTAGAAATAACTTTATTTTATTGTTATAGGCAGAAAAACTAATCAACAAACAAGAAAACTTCAAATACAGAGATTAAATATCATATCTATAACAATGTAACTGGCTTCAAGTCCATCTTCCTTGTAGTATGTTATTTTATTTATAAATATGGATTTCCTGATACCAGCTCTGTGTTTGTGTACCTGCATATATCTATTCCTGAATAATTAGTTCTGAATGCTTTGCCTTCAAAGAGTGAAGCCATATGACTCATGAAAACAAGATCTACGTTAGGTTTAAAGCCAGAAACTATAGACATTAACTTTGATAACTCTAATTGAAAGTAGGATATTTATTCCAATTTAAATCTCTTAAGATATTCATTCTAGAATAAAACAGGTAAATACTATGTTAAATTCAAGGTGTGTTATTAAAACAAAGATTCATAGGTAAAGTTTTTTATTTTCTACTTCTGTATGGAAGGCTTTATTTGGTTGTTCAATCATTTGTTTTATTGAGAAACTGTTCCTTTCATTTGCCATCTGATATTCTAAATGAGCCATCAGTGAGTTGTTAGAATTACCATGTTTTATAACTCTGTTCTTTGTTCTTGTAGTTAGTACTGTACTAGTTATAATCATAGTCTATAATGAAAAAATGAGTAAAAGTATATATGTAACTTTGCACTATAAACTTTTACAGCCAGGTATTTAATTATTCTGCTTTCCTGTCTTAAGCTTATTGACTCCAGTTACATGTTCTAAAGTTTGCTTAAGGAAAATAATTTTCTGGGTAATAGACTTTTTTGCTTAGAAAATAGAAAATAAAATACATGAGATATTTCTTGATTCTTGCAGGTAACATTTTTGAGTGGAGGAGATGTTGTTTATGGTATATAGATGCCTGTATTATTCTATTTCAAAAATCTTGTGTTCTTACTCCATTTGAGCCAGTTACTTATATGACAGTTTGAAATACCCAATTAAGTTGTACAGAGATAAAGATTTAACTTTATAATTAATTGGCTCTCCCTGAATCTATAAATCTAAAATTTATATGCTTAATAAGTTTAGAAAGGAACATATCACTTAGAAAAGAAATGTGCAATGCTAATAATGGATAGATCAAACTCTTCACCATCAAAAAAACTCCATCCCTAAGAAGGCCAGAATCTCTTTCCTAACACAACAGAAATAGAAAATTAACCATGGGAATTGGTTTTGACATAAAAAAAGAGTCTTGTGGCATTGATGAGGACTTCTTTCATGATTAACGGTGATTGTCTTGTTTCTCCAATTAGACCACACACTCTGGGAGGACGGATACCATTTCTTTAACTCCTTGGCATAGCCTAAAATCATAGCCATTCTTGAGCTAAAGGAGAGCCCCCATGGCAATACTGGTTGTGCTCCCCCAGCCTTTGCACCTATTAGTTTAAAAATCAACATAAAAGGTAGCCTTTAAGGAAGAAAAATAATTATGAAAGGGCCTTTTGAAGAAGTTTCCCACGGACAGAAGAGGCAATTCTAATCCCCTCACCTTAGGAACAATAGAGGCCAGGGGTTTGTATCCGTCAAGGTAATAATAAGCCTCAGTTGCACAGCAGTGAAGTTTTGGAACCTTTGGAAACATATGAAAAGTTTAATTCTTGCTTAGAGGGTCCTGTGGGCCTCCTTCATCCTGTCCCTTTTCCATATTAATCTTCCCAAATCACCCTTGGAGAACCTTGAGGGATGTAGTTAGTCACGGGGCCTAGAAATGGCTTACAGCACTCCTGCCCACACCCAAAGGCCCAGAATCAAATCTAACTGCAAGGACGCCTGGGAAATGTGGATGAGTGCAGGGATATTTGGTAAGCCCTGAGAAAAACACAGTAGCTGTCACTTTTCCATTCCTGAATGCTGTGACAACTAGTGTGAGAGCTCTCTCTCTCTCCAGGGTGTATTCTTAATTTACTAGGGCTGCCCTAACAAAGTACCATAACCTGGGTGGCTTAAAACAATACGAATTTATTCTTTCACAGTTCTGGAAGCTAGCAGACCAGAATCAACTTGTCAGTAGGTTCATCTCCCACCCAACACTTCCTTGTCCTTTCTAGCTTTTGGTGTTTGCTCGAGATCCTTGGCATTGACCAGCTGAAAGATACATCACTCCAGTCTCTGCCTCTCCATCTTCACACGCCTTCTCTCCCCAGTGTCCCTTCTTATCAGGGCTCCCTAATCCAGTTTGGCCTTATCACATCTTCAAAATAAGATCACATTCTGAGGTACAGGAGCTAGAACTGTAACATATCTAGGAGAGCAGGGACCCAATGCTATCCCCAAGAGTACAAGATAATGGTAAACTGATTTTGATAAGTTGTGATTACTAGATCCTTAATGATACAATAGAACTGTCTTTGCTTTCCATTTCTCCCACCCTTTTTACAGATGCAATCTGTTATTCATTTAATATGCAACATAATACTTTTAAAAAACCTTGAATGATGTGAAATAAACCTGTTCTCCCTCCCCCAAGTTATTTTATTTTTAAAAAATATGTGTGATCCTTATACATAGTTCTCTGGATGGAATGAAAAATGTGTCTGTAATTCCCTGTGAAAAGGGATCAGTAAGGATCTAGTATCATTAAGGATCTAGTAATCACAGGGGCACAATTCAAGTAAAAGCGATTGATTTAGTTCCCATCCCAGGCAAGGCTCTCGGTGGGTGCTGTGCCATGTCTAGGCCAATTAGGAACTTCTGACGAGTGGTGCTAATAGTCTGATTTTATCTACTAATCTGCAACAAATGTCCCACCAGGGTGTGGAGCTGTATGGGAAATCTACACATCTGTGTGATTGTTTTGCAAGTTCACAATATCTGTAACAAAAATATATTTTAAAAAATAGTAATGGGTTGGGGAAAAATACACCGAATGTAAGGTAAGGAATATAGTTGGTAGTAATATTTTGACGATGCTCTTGCAGTTTGTAACAAATGTTTCACACCAATGCAAAGAGTTGGTGGAGGGGTGATGTATGAGACCCCTGTATGATGTTATGTATGTTTATTTTTTAAGTTCACAATCTTTACTATACACTTATTGTTTATGTGTATTCGTATATGAATGATATACTTCAATAAAAATTTTTTAAAAATTTAAAAAATGAATAACAGAATTGATCTCAAGTAGAATTAAAATGGTTTCGATTTCAAGGAGACAAATGGTTCTCAAATTATTTTTCTTCTGGCCCTGTTAATCAACTGAAGTCCATTTTATCTCTCCATAGTTAATTTTTTAAATTAAGAGAGTAAGAACATATAGAACCAGAAGTTATCTTAAACTTCTCCCTCTCCCCTAACCCTGTTATCTAATCAGTCCCCAAGTCCTATAAATCCTACTCCTTACCCTGCCACTGCCTTAATTCAGAAAGTTTTCACCTCTCAGTTGTCTCCTACGCCTTAGCTCTACTTGCAGAGTGATCATTCTAGAATCACAATCATGTCTCTTTTCCACCTAAAATTCCTCAGTGCTCTGAGGAGACCATACAGTGGGTCCCCTGGTAAGACGTTATGTCATAGAGGATCCCATGCCTGTGGATCAGGCATTCCTAAAGCCCTGTGCTTGTTGAGGCTCTGCCAGTGGAAAAGACAAGTCCATAGCCAGAGTACAGATCTATCCCTGTGAGGATGAAGAGCCCCATGTAGTTGGCTTGTCACCAAGTGGCTGATTGGGCTCCTTGAGAAATAACATCGTAAAGTCTATCTGGCAGGTTAGAAATTCAGAGGAGGTAGATCAGCCTTGGTAATGAGGAGTTCATGCTGTTGGACCTATGCATAGTGTCTCTGCCATCACAGCCACTCCATTGATATTCCCCGAATATGGGATCTGGGGTGACACTTTACAGAGGCTAGCTAACATCAACTCACCTAGTCATTTTGTCCCCTTGGTTGTTCAGACTCTTTTCCATGGTAGATGTTCTCTACATAAAAATCTTCTTTCTGTACCCACTCCCATATGCCCATCTATATGTCTCCACCCCAGATCTCCAGGGCTCTGATCATCCACTGTGGAAGAATCTCTGTATAGTCTCACCTCAGGCCACTTCTCCCAAGTACTATGTTTGCAATTCTGCTCATTGGGAAGATTTTCCCTCCCCACTGTCTTTCAAGGACAGCCATGAATATGGTTGTATTTTTAGCTTTTACCAAACAAACCAAGCTGATTCATTTCTTAACAAGTTCAGGCTATTTCCTCCACCTTCAGTTGAGCATAATGGTCTTCATATGGCCATGGGGTAAACTGGGGAAGGAGAATGATACAGCTATGGTGGATGACATGCAGAAGTGAGCTATGTACCCTGGCAGTTTCCTTGTACCATCTGGTCTTATATGACCTCAATCTCAGATGCACTTTTTTCACCTAACATGGGACTGCTTCTGGGTCCATTAGACTTTATGACTTGGTAAATCCACTAGAACCCAGCTCATAATAGACAATTAGTTCTGGAAACATGGTACATGGTGTCCCATGGTCCTCTATTCTGTTCCTACTAGTGTCCAGTAAGTACACTGGGAGAAGTTTTTAGAAAGGCCTATCATTTTCTACTGAATATGGTATGACCTTGTTCCACAACTTAGAAGCTTGAGTTGTGATTCTCCTCCTAGAACTTGGTATAAACTCCACACTCTGTATTTTCCCACTACTGATATCTTCAGTTCCCAAGAGGCTGCTGGATCATACGACCCAAGTGACAGGATTGCTAGTTCCATGGGTTAGAACTACTGAGGGGCCCTCTTCTGTTTTGGGCCCACATCATCCAGTATATGGACTTGATGTTATTCCTTGGTATGGAGTGTGCTGCCTGCAGGACCCAAAGAGGCCCTCCAACCATTGTGCTTAAAGCTTCTTTATAATAGGGGTCCAAGATGCAGCAGTTTCTCTTTTACGTGAAAAAGCTGTTCTGTCCTGCCCCTGGCCACCAAATCACTAAAAAGTGTATTGAAGTATCAGGGCCCTTCCCTGAATCTTTAGAGGTTTTATTCATCACCCTCTGGAAAATAGGCATCTTACCAAGCCCTCCAGTGTGCTAGCCACCTCGTTTTTGTCCTGCCCAATAATGAAAACATTATCATGTGATGAATAATGAGATGTTCTATGGGATGGAGGTCTAGATAGTCCAGATCTCTTTGGACTCTATTCTGATGAGGATATGAGCATTTCATAACCCTGCATAAAACCATAAATGGATATTGCTGTCCAATTCACGTGAATACAAACTGCATCTTCTCTTCCCTCCTGATTAGGAATAGAAAGGACCATATTCACCACCTCAGTATCCATGTAGCATGGACTTGAAGTCTTATTACCTGCTCTAGCAATGATGCTGTAGTCAGAACAGCAGCTGTAATAGGGTCAATTACATGGTTGACATAGCGGAAGCTGACAACCCTTCTCCAGCATGGTTTCTGCATGGGACAGATTGATGAATTCAAAGGGGTATATTAGAGGTCTCCACCCCTGCTAATCTCCACTATCCATCCCCCCACTGACCAGGATGTGATATTGTTCTTGGTTTTCTATCTTGACTGGGGCTGGAGGAAAGGTAGGTTCAGAGGCTTCCACTTGGCCTTCCCCAATACCATAGCCCATACTCCTCAAGCCAAGAACCCAGTGTGGGCCTTGCTCCAACTGCCATACATGTCAATCCCAATAAACACTTGGGGACCCGGGAAATGATTACTTGGTGGGTCAAACCATTACCATGGTGTTTAGGATGTGAAGTGAGCATTTTTTGGGTGATGAAGTGCAAGTACAGATAATTATACTGTTGGGAATATATGAAAGGACAGGTTTATTACATCAGAGAGCCTAGAGGAGAGGGGAGATTGAGGGCGCTGGAGAGGCCCAGTCTTAGCTAACCTAGGCTCCTGTGAGGGTCCATGGAGAAGGGTGGGTGGGGAAGAGCACATGCAGATCCTGGGTTCCCACTTTATTGTGACCCAGAGAGGAGCCAGGATTTTCCTGTGGATACTGGGGATTGGAGGTTTCAAACTCCTATATGAAAAACAAAAGAGGCAAGAGTCTCTTGGAGAAGCTGTGGGCAGCTTTTTTTTTCATCCAAACCATGTGGGAGTACCTGCAATGCTAGTAAGCTATCTTGCTCCAAAGGGTAGAAAGGCAGGGGCCTTTCAGGAGGAGAATGGACAGAGGTCTTTATTATCCCAAACTTATAGCAGGGCAGGCCTTTCTAATCAAGGCTATGAGCAGGGCATGGATTGCTGGGATGGTGGCTTAGAAGGGAAACTCATGACTAGGCCAGGATGAGCCACCAAATATGATTTCTTTCTACCGTGCACATGGATATGATAAGTTCTACTCTATAACCTACTTTCTTCCATTGTTCCTGGCCTGCAGACAAGAGCTGCCACTGAACCTCTGAGTTGTGCTGGTACTCCCTTCACCAGAGCATTCCAGGGGGCCTTGGTGAATGGTGTAACCCTGGGAACATGATCCCCTGCTGGGTCTTCTGGGCTCACATACTATCTCCACCCAGGTATGCCCCTTCTTAAGCCTTTTTGTCCCTCCTCTCTTCCTCCATGCCAACCCAGGCATCTCTACTTCCTCTTCTCCAAGCTTTTAAGAGATCCCCTGACAGCTAGTTTATACCTTTCCCCTGGGTCTCTTGCCAAGGTGTTAATTTCTGTATTCCAAGAAAGTACTCACTGATATTGTTGCTTTCCCAAGATTCTGTGTGAAGTCCACTGCCTTTTGCTCAAGGAAGAAGGATAATTAGCAGGTGTTAAAGAGGTATTAAAGACACATTCACATTCAATAGAGTTCACACTGAATAGAGATTTTCCCTTGGCAAAGAATGACTGAACGAGAACCGGAAACTGCATAAATTCCTCACTGTGTTTATCAATGTTATTTCTGTAACTGGTCGTGTGGTTGAAGTTTATATTTATCACTACCTTCTTCCAATACCCATTCCATTTCAGCAAGCACTTCAGCTGGTCATGGTTCTTTGCCGGGTGGAGTGACCCAAACTTTCATTCCTGAAGATTCTGGGTCATTGTTAGTCCTGCTTGCATTGGGTTGTTGCAATTTCCCATTGACCTTAATCATGGGGCATGGCAATACTAAGAGATACCCTAGAGGATCTCCTGTGTTCCAGGCAAATTCTTCTTTAGCCTCATTATGTAGAATCAGTCCTATTTCCCCTTGATGGTTAGATCAATCACCCCAGTCAGTACAATAATTCCTTTCTTTGCCTGTTGATTTAGAGGTAAGAGGAGCCCAAAGTGGCCAGGTGGCAGTCTTAACTTCCATATCAATGGAATCATTCTTGGGTTCCCTGGTGGCAGCTCTCCTCCTTTTGGAACTAAGACCTGTAGACCAGCAGAGCTTAAAGTTGCAGGCACAGGAAGCAAAAATTTTCCTAGTGGGTCACAAGGGGTAATAGTGAGTGGTGTCACTCCCATTTCCACCCCTTGATTCCTGGGCCCATGAATCCTGGCTATGGGAGAAATGGCACCATAGAGTGGATGCTGATTTAGAGCAGACACAGCCTCTTAGAGAACACTGCCCCAGCCCTGCAAGGTATTGCCACCTAGTTGGTGCCATAATTGAGTCTTCAAAAGGCCATTCCACTGTTCTATTAATCCTACTGCTTCAGAATGATGCGGAACATGGTAAGATCAGTGAATTCCAAGGACCTGTGCCTATTCCTGCACACCGTTTGCTGTGAAATGGATTCCTTGACCAGAAGCACTACTGTGTGGAATGCCATGGTGATACATAAGACATTTGGTAAGCCCATGGATGGTAGTTTTGGAAGAAGCATTGCATGCAGGAATTGCAAACCCATATCTGGAGTATGCAGTTTGGTATTATTTATGAATTCCAAAAACAGATATCAGATTATGTTTGTAAACTGGTCTGTTTGCACATTAGACTATATTGGATTTAGAGATTTCACTTTTACTTGATTAAATATTGATTAAGACTTTGATTGGGCAATGTCAGTAGGGTGTTGCATCCTTGCCCCCTTGGTGGGTGGGTTCTCACAGAGAAAAGATGTGGCAAAGGACAAGAATTGAGAGTTTTGATTCTGGAGCCTGGAAAGTGTACACACAGGAGAAGAAAACAGAAGTAGAGATAGCTCTGCAGACACGGCAGAGGCCCCATGAAGAGAGACAAGTCATTCACCTGGTAGTCTACAACTGACCTTGTGGAGGGACACAGTGTGAACTGGGAGAGAGTTCATCCCTGGGGAGAGAGACAAAGCCCAGAGGGCCTGATGGTCTACAGCTAATATTAGAAGAAGCTGGGAACACAGAGCCTTAAGAGGAAGAGGAAAGCTGAACGTTGGCAGCCATCTTGCACCAACACATGGCAACAGACTTTGGTGAGGGAAGTAACTTATGCTTTATGGCCTGGTAAATTTAAGAGTCTACTCCAAATAAGTATCCTTTGTAAGGGTTTCATAAAAAATCTCTTTAGCATCCATATTGCTATCAACAGTCTCTTCAAAGCAGTCTAAGCCTTTTCCATCAAGCATCTCACAATTCCTTCAAAAAATACCACTTACCCATTTATAAAACCATTCCAGCATTTCGGTAATTGCAAAAGCACTTCCCTACTCCTCAGTACCAAATCTGTATTAGTCAGCCAAAGGGGTGCTGATGCAAAATACCAGAAATCAGTTGGCACAGACACTGGGCCATAAAACATAAGTTTCTTCCCTCACCAAAGTTTATTTTCACACGTTGGAGCAAGATGGCTGCTGACGTCTGTGAGGGTTCAGGCTTCCTGGATTCCTCTGGGCTCAGCACCTCTGTTTTCTCCACAAGGTCAATTGTAGACTATCAGGCGAACAGCTTTGTTTCTCTCCCTGGGGCTCCAGCTTAAAACTTCAGCATCAAACTCCAACATCAGCACTCCAACATTGAAAGCCCTCAACTCCTTTGCCATGCCTTTTATCTGTGAGTCCCCACCCTTTGGTGTCCCTACTGACACAAGAGGTTTACTTGATTAAGTAATCAAATAATCAACCCAATATAATCTCATATGCCCAGAGGAAAAGATCAGTTTACAAACATAATCCAATATTTCCTTTTGGAATTCATCAATAATATCAAACTGCTACAGTCATGAAGAAATTTTATTAATTTTAAGGACAATAACAAGAAATTAAAAATTTCAAATTTTAAACTTACAACCGTGATATTCTTGCAGAGCATTAGGATAGGTGCCCAGATTGAAAACATAAAAAATATTGTAGGAGAAGGAAATTCTGTAGGAAAGCAAAATGGAAATGCAAGTTGAAGGAGAAAAAAAAATGTGAATTTTCAGATTCTTCAAGAAGAATTCATTCATGTTTTGTTAAGTGTGTGATATGGGTATCAAGTCACTAAAATGTTTAGGTTCTTTGGGGGACAATTAAAAGGACAATATAACTGTTTTAAATAAAAAGTCAATATTTACAATGCACTGGAAATTATACCCTTTGCAAGTATTTAAACATCTGACTAAATTTTTTAGCTTTCAACTTAAAAATATGCTGGGTTAAATAGTTTTACAAAGTTCTTTTGAGGATATGTGGATAAAAATCTAAAAAAATTCAACTCTGAAGTCCTGTTGCATATATTATGGGAACCACTCATTTCAGATTTAAACTGCCTTGAATCATATTGTCATTGTTCATTTTATTGTGTGTATAATGCCTCCTTGCTATATTTTAAACTCCTAGATGACAGGACAAAGTTTTGGCAGTGGTCTGAGGGCTGGGCGTGTGTAGGGCTGTGGTGTCAAATTTTTAGGAGAAACCCAGCAGAGGCCTTGGGCCCACTGGGTATTCTGCCCAATAAGGTACCTGCACAGCACCTGTGTGCTCTTGGAATTCCAAGCATTGCCTTGGAATTTTGATCACCTGCTTATTTGTGGTTTCCAGTATTTGGGTCCTTTTGACATCTTTCTAGCATTTCGTCCTCTGCTTAGGGAATTCATGGCACACCTGATACCACTTCCTTTCAGGGCAGACATCACCAATCAAAAATGACACTTAACTGACAAGTGTGGATACAGCCTTAGAATCTTAAGAGGAGTTAACAATTGAAGCAATATTTGTTTTGCCTTCCCACACTTGTGCCTATTCTCCACCCTATGTCCACAGATTCTCGACTATTCTTTTTCCCTATATGAATTGGTGCGTCTTCCATTCCATTGCTGCTGACTTTCCTAAGTTCTTTCCAGCTGGAAATGAGTCTGTCCATCATTAAATTTAGGTTATTTGGATATACTTTTATAATCACTCAAGTTTTCTGCTTCGCAAGTTAAAGAGTATGACCACCACAATAACACAAGGTAGAAATTTTCATCTTTAGAATTGTTGTGTCATTCAAAACCGTGGAACTTTCCAAGCCTAACAGCAGGAGAAAGGGCATTTGTCAGTGAGCTGCGTTTTGCTCCATGTACAATCCTATCAATTGTTTTTCTTTAGGGTCCAAGTTATTTAAGTCTACTGGATTTGGATACTTGAAAAAAGTTCAGATTTCCTTGAACAGGGTCAAGTTCCTGGCCTTTTTTATCCTACCAAATTTAGATGATTGAAGTAATAAATCACATCTAAAAGTGTTGTAAGGATTAAATTATTTGATACATGTAAAGTGCCTACTTGCTTGCCTAGAACAGAAGGGACATAGAATAAATGAAGTACTTTGTTTCTTTGATTTTCAAACTGTTACTATGCATGAAACGTCAGGGCTCCAAAAACTGATAATGCCGAAAGATAGGGGATTAGTTAAATAAATTTTCTGGGATACAAGGCAGTCATTAAAAACCATATTGAAGATGAATATTTAATGATATATGGAAATGCTCATTACATAATCTTATGAGCAGGTTACAACTTCAAACCATTTTTAAATTGAATTTGGGCACTAGATAGCATACAACTTGGTAACAGAATATAGATTTTTGGAAGCTAAAATTTCTGGATTGAACAAGTGGGTCATTAGAGGTACTACTTTGTCAAGAAAGAAAAGAGAGGAAAAGCAAATTTCTACAGAAAATGATAAGCCCTATTATAAAAGCCCAAATGGTGCTTTTATAACTGTGAAGTGGGTCGCAGAGGAAACCACAGCTACTATATTTCACTTCAATGGACGTGTATCTTTCAGAGGCCTAAACCACTACCACTGGTCAGCTATAAAAGCTGCAGAAAGTTCATGCACCATGGCCCAGGCTGCCCAGGCCTGAGCGAACCGCCCTTGTTCCAGCCCCAGTCGACTCTAACGTCATGATCCAGCCTGTGCCTCATCTGTCCAAAGCAGATGGTAATAATAGCATGTTTTCTAAGAATTGCTGTTACAAAGCACTTAGACCAGTGCTTATCGCCTGGGGGCTAGTTTGCCACCCAGGCGACGTTGAGCAATATTTTTTTTTTTTTTTTTTTTTTTTTAAAGATTTATTTATTTTATTTAATTTCCCCCCCTCCCCTGGTTGTCTGTTCTTGGTGTCTGTTTGCTGCGTCTTGTTTCTTTGTCCGCTTCTGTTGTCATCAGCGGCACGGGAAGTGTGGGCGGCGCCATTCCTGGGCAGGCTGCTCTTTCTTTTCACGCTGGGCGGCTCTCCTCACGGGCGCACTCCTTGCGCGTGGGGCTCCCCTACGCGGGGGCACCCTTGCGTGGCACGGCACTCCTTGCGCGCATCAGCGCTGCACATGGCCAGCTCCACACGGGTCAAGGAGGCCCGGGGTTTGAACCGCGGACCTCCCATATGGTAGACGGACGCCCTAACCACTGGGCCAAAGTCCGTTTCCCATCGTTGAGCAATATTTAGGGCCATTTTTAATTGTCACTGCTTGGGGGAAGGGAGAACCAGCATTTAGTGGGTAGAGGCCAGGGTTGCCGCTGCACATCCTACAATGCACAGGACGGTCCTCCATAGCAAGGAATGATCCAGTGGAAACTGTCAGGACTGCCAAGGTTGAGACGTCCTGTTTCCGTGGAACCTGCCCTATAAGACAATCAAACAATGTTAGCTATTATTATTAAGTTCTCAGACCATCTACCTCTGGACTTTTTTTTTTCTTCCTTTCACGGTGACATCGTCCAAAGAGAATTCTTATCATGTGAGCACTCTCTTTGACAGTCCCTATTTTTGGTCAACAAATCATTTCACTCTTCTTCCTACAAAAACCCATCCTGTCACTGCTTGGAGCTGGATGCCCAGGTTCTGTGGGTGATAGGCAAACCTACCTGTGGTGGTTTGAAGCTGTACGTACCCTAGAAAAACTTGTTCCTTTCTTGTGGGTATGAACCCACTGTATGTAGGACCTTTTTTAAAAATTTAATTTAATTTTTTTAGATTACATAAATGACACATCAAATTATTGGGGGATTCCCTTCTACCCCATCCTTTAATCCTCCCACACTTCCCCATTAACAACATCTTTCACAAATGTGGTACATTTGTTATAACTGATGAGCACATACTGAAGCATTGCTACTAAACATGGTCAATAGTTTACATTCTAGTTTACACTTTGCACTGCACATTTTTATAGGTTTTGACAAAACGTATAATGGCCTATTACTGTCATTTCAGTGTCATTCAGAACAATTCCATTGTCCCCAAAATCCCCCATGTTGCACCTATTTTTCACTCTCTCTCTCCTCAGAACCTCTGGTGACCACTGCCTTTACATCAGTGTTACAAGTTCTTTCATTTCCCCCCTTATGTTGTTTCCTTTTGAAGAGGCTACTTCAGTTAAGATGTGACCCACCTCATTCAGGGTGGATCTTCTTCCTCTTTAAGGACTCCTTTATAAAAGGGATGAATACAGCGAGTGAGAGACAGAGAGAGAGAGACAGAGACAGAGACAGAGACAGACAGAGCGCCACTGAAGCAGAAGGGGAAAGCAACAAAATCCAGAAGAGAAGGGAGAGACCAGCAGACTCTGCCATGTGCCTTGCCATGGGGCAGAGGAGCTGAAAATCTCTGGCAGCCAGACATCAGGATGAAAGCCCCACCTTGACGATGCCTTGATTTGGACATTTTCCTGAACTCAAAACTGTGAGTGAACAAATTCACATTGTTTAAGCCAAAACCATTCCATGGTATTGCTTTGAGCAGGACAGAAAACTAAAGCATGATACTTCAGTCCTACCCAGATACGGCACTAAAGGGTCTGGCATCCTGTGGACTTCCCCCACCACCACCACACACCTCAAACCTGCTTCTTCAGCTCTCTGTGAGAAAAGACTAGGTTTGTTTGCTTGTTTGTTTTCCCCAGTCCACCATGGACTCAACTCATATTTTAAAAAAATTTCTGAGTCAGAATTTAGTTCAATTTCTATTAAAAAATTAATTGAAGTATGTCATTCATACATGAATATACATAAACAAAAAGTGTATAGTAAAATTTGTGAACTTACAAAACAAACATGCCTAACCTCAGACAGGGCTCCCAAACCTCACCCCACCACAAATACCTTGCATTATCCTAAAACATTTGTAAATTATGAAGGAGCATTGTCAAATTATTACTACAGTCCCTATTTTATTAATACACTTGGTATATTTTCCCCAAACACATCCTGTTATTATTTGTTCATAAACTATACAATTTATCTAAAGTGTATAGCCAATGGCATTTGGTATAATCACAGAGTTGTGCATTCATCATGTCAATCAATATTGGAGCATTTTCATTACTCCAAGAAAAGAAAAAAAAACAACAAAAAAAAGCCAATCACTATTATACCCATATATTAGCACTACTAATTACAAATCCTATGATGTGCTTTCAGCATATCTACATTTCTATTCATTTTCAAACAACTTTTTACCAATTGTGCACAGATTAAACCTCAACTTTCCATTCTCTAACCACCTTCTATTCTCTGGTGATTTTTTTAATTTTTTTTTTATTTTTTTTTTATTTTTTATTTTTTAGTATATATATATTTTTATTGACTTTGTAATAATATTACATTAAAAATATATATGTGAGGTCCCATTCAACCCCATCCCCCCACCCCCCCTCTCCCCCCCCCAACAACACTCGTTCCCATCATCATGACACATCCATTGGATTTGGTAAGTACATCTTTGGGCACCTCTGCACCTCATAGACAATGGTCCACATCATGGGCCATACTCTCCTCCATTCCATCCAGTGGGCCCTGTGAGGATTTACAATGTCTGGTGATTACCTCTGAAGCACCATCCAGGGCAGCTCCATGTCCCAAAGACGCCTCCACCTCTCATCTCTTCCTGCCTTTCCCCATACCCATCGTCCACCATGTCCACTTTTCCCAATCCAATGCCACCTCTTCTATGTGGACATTGGATTGGTTGTGTCCATTGCACCTCTATGTCAAGAGGAGGCTCAGATTCCACATGGATGCTGGATGCAATCCTCCCATTTTCAGTTGTAATCACTCTAGGCTCCATGGTGTGGTGGTTGTCCTTCTTCAACTCCATCTTAGCTGAGTGTGGTAAGTCCAATAGATCAGATTGTAGGTGCTGGAGTCTGTTGAGTTTATTCTAACTACTAATCCCACCAGTTTTCCATTTATATTTTGTTCATAATAGGGAAATCATACAATATTTGTCCTTTGGCCCCTGGCTTGCTTTATTCAATATAATTTCTTCCAGGTTCATCCATGTTGTCATATGATTCACAACTTCATTTCTTCTTGCAGCTAATAATATTCCATCATGTGGAGACACCCTCTGGGCGGGAGAGGGCGCAGGCTGCAGCTGCTCTGGCTGCTGCCTCTGCTGGTCTCAAAAACAGTTTTTTGAGCATTAGAAATTCTTCAGGACCAGGCTGTTTTGGGATTTTGCAGGGCAGGAGGTGTCTGGACATCGATTTCGTGGGAAGGTAATAGAGAAAATTCATGTTAAAGATAAAATTGAGGCTCTCTTACACAGAGGTGGGTGCTACGCGGAAGCTCCCTCCTGGGGTGGGCGGAGCCACAGCACCAGCACGGTGGCTTCGATTCCTGGAGGCTCTGTGGTACTGGGGAATTCATAAGCCCTGAGCGGGCTATTTGGGGGCTAACAGGGCAGGAGGCCTTTGCAGACCGATCTGGGGAGATAGATAGGAGTTTTATTGCGAGGCGGGGAATTTTTGATTGCGGACACAAATAATAGCGCTTCCGGCTAGAGCCCCACCCCCAAGGCTGGCTGCTGATCTGCAGTGGCCTTAAATTGCTGGCAGCAAAGAGGCTATTTCGGGGACGGCAGGGTGGGAGGTGGCTGGAAGCCGATTAGGGGAATTTTTTGTGAAGTGTGAGATTTTTTATTTCGGACACTGATACAGCACTTCCGGCTAGAGCCCCGCCCCCTAAGCCTAGCTGTGGATCTACAGCGTCCTTAAATTGGCTACAATATAGAGGCGCTCCCAACTGGCTGTTTCAGGGGCCTGCAGGGCGGGAGGTGTCCTGAAGTCGAACTGGTGATACAGCCACAGAAGAGACCCTAGAGAGAGAGGGAATTGCAGGTTTTGGAAACGTAGGTCAGAGTTTGTGGACGTGACCGCTCCCATAGGTCTGGCACCCAGCTGCAGGGATCCCTGAAGGCTGTGTTGTACTGTGGTGTTCCCAGGCTTCCTTTTAACCGGATTTGAGGTTGCCAGGTCTGTGTCCCTTAAACCCTGGTGGCCCACACCCCAGAGACTCACACCTCTTGAGTCTGCAATATCACAGACTTCCCATCCCTGAATCCACCACGCCCTGAGGCCCATCTGAGGTCCTTGATTGTCCCAGCCTCAACGTTTACATTTGTTTTTTTTTATTTTTAATTTTTAATTTTTTATTGTTTTGGTTACTAATATTGCGTTATTTCCTAGTCTTTTCTCCTATTGTATCCCCAAAGTCTTTTTTTTTTTTCATTTATTTAGGGGTTTTTTGTTGTTGCTGCTGTTGATGTTCTATATCTCCTCTTCTTTTCCTTACTTGTTCCCCTCCCTTTTCTTTACCCACCCTCCTTTTTCTTTCTTTCTTTCTTCGCTCCTTTTTTTCTCTCTTTTCTCTTGTCCCTCATCTTCTTCTTATTTTATTTTATGTTAGTTATACAATAGGTGCTGCAGAGAACACCTCACATTTGTTGGGTTTCCTCATCCTCCGTTGCCTCATTTCTGTGTGAATTGATTTTGGCTACCTACACTATCCCCTTTCCCCAACATCTTGGTATCCTCCATCATCTGCTGTCTCTCCTATATTCCACCTCCCTTTCTTTGATCCCCAAATCATCTAACTCTTAATTTCTAATACCTTTGTTTTGTTTTCTGTCTTTTATCCACTCTTGAAACGATTGCCTTTCTTTTCTCTTTCCCTCTCTCACGAAAACACTAGCCTATTAATTCATACCATATTCCTCCCATATTCAGTTGACTACCTCAATATAGGTACTCTACCTACTGCTATAACTCTACACAACTTACATGAATCTAATATCCATCCTCCCAGATCTCATATTGTTGCTCTGTTAACATTTATTACCAATGCTACTTTAAACATTTTCCTTTCTTACACAATTGCCTTTCCCTGGCCCTAATACTTTCCTTCAAAGTGAACTCAGCCAGCAGTAAGAAATTAGAATAAGAAGAACAAAGTGACAAAGAGAAGATATAATACTTACAAAAAAACAACAGCTAATTAATCCCCAAGACTAGACAAAGAAGCTAAGGAACTGATTAAACCCGTCAAGATAAAATGATAACCAGACAGCAACAAAAATCTACAAACCAAACCAGTAATCAGGAAAACATGGCTGAATCCAATGAACAAACTAAAAACCAGGAAGGGGAGCAGAACTTCGCACAAGTATTTAAAGATCTCTGAACATATATCACAGACAAATTTAATGAAGTAAAGGAAGAGGTTAACAATATGAAGACAACACTTGGAGGGGAAATTGCAGACATACGCAAAAAGATAACAGATAAGATGGGAATGAACACCACAGTTCAAGAAATCAAAAGCACACTCACAGCAAATAGCAGCAGATTAGAAGAAGCAGAGCAGAGAATTAGCGATGTGGAAGACAGTATATCAGAAATCAAACAGATAGAATTGATCGATAAAAAGATAGAAAAAATCCAGCTAGGACTTAGGGACCTGAATGACAACGCAAAACACACAAACATACGTATTATAGGCATCCCAGAAGGAGAAGAGAAGGGAAAGGATCAGAAGGAGTGTTGCAGGAAATAATGGCTGAAAACTTCCCAAATCGACTGAAAGAGACAGATGTACATATCCAAGAAGCACAACATACCCCAAATATCATAAACCCCAACAGGCCCACCCCAAGACATATACTTGTCAAATTATCCAACACTCAAGACAAAGAGAAAATTCTAAAAGCAGCAAGAGAAAAGAAAACCATCACATATAAGGGAAGCTCCATAAGATTAAGTGCTGATTTCTCATCTGAAACCATGGAGGCAAGAAGGCAATGGTATGATATAGTCAAGGTACTAAAAGAAAAAAATTTCCAACCAAGAATACTCTATCCAGCTAAACTAGCATTCAAAAATGATGGAGAGTTCAAAATATTCACAGATAAACAGAAATTGAAAGAGTATGCCAACAAGAAATTGCCCCTTCAAGAAATTCTAAAGGGAGTTCTTCAGGAAGAAAGGAAAAAACAGGACAGACAGAGTTGGAGGAGAGTGTAAGAGCAACAAAAATTCAAAAAGAGAAGAAAAAACAAACAAAATATGACAAACACAAGTCCAATCAAAATATGGCTAACATAAATAATTCCTTGAAAGTAATAACACTCAATGTCAATGGATTAAACTCACCTATCAAAAGATACAGACTGGGACATTGGATAAGGAAATATGACCCATCTATGTGCTGTCTACAAGAGACACATCTTAGAGCCAGAGATTCATGGAGGCTGAAAGTGAATGGTTGGAAAACAATCTTACAAGCAAACAATAACCAAAAAAAGGGAGGAGTAGCTATATTAATATCAGACAAAATAGACTTTAAATGTGAAACAATTGTGAGAGACAAAGAAGGATACTACATATTAGTGAAAGGGACAATCTCTCAAGAAGAACGAACAATCATAAATATTTATGCTCCTAACAAGGGCGCCTCTAAATACGTGAGGCAAATGCTGGAAAAACTAAGTGAAAGAATAGATGCCTCTACAATTATAGTGGGGGATTTTAATACACCACTATCAACTCTGGACAGAACATCTCAAAAGAGAATCACTAAAGAAACAAAATATTTGAACAGTATATTAGAGGAGCTGGAGCTAATAGACATATACAGATCATTACACCCAAACACAGCAGGATATACATTTTTCTCAAGTGCACATGGAACATTCTCCAAGATAGACCATATGCTAGGCCACAAAGAAAGGCTTAATGAATTCAGAAAGATCGAAATCATACAAAATAATATCTCTGACCACAGAGGAGTGAAGCTGGAAATCTGCAAGGGACAGAGGCCCAGATTTCACACCAAGATATGGAAATTAAACAGCACACTCTTAGAAAAACAGTGGGTCAAAGAGGAAATCTCAAAAGAAATCAATGACTACCTTGAAACAAATGATAATGATAACACAACATACCAAAATTTATGGGATGCAGCAAAAGCAGTACTGAGAGGGAAATTTATAGCCATAAATTCATATATCAAAAAAGAAGAGCAAAAATTGAAGAACTAACTGCACATTTGGAGGAATTAGAAAAAACAACAACAAAGTAATCCCACAGGAAGAAGAAGGAAGGAAATAACAAAGATAAGAGCAGAACTAAATGAAATAGAAAATAAGAAAACACTTGAAAAGATAAACAAGACCAAGAGCTGGTTTTTTGAGAAGATCAATAAAATTGACAAACCTTTAGCAAGACTAACAAAATAAAAAAGAGAGAAGATGCAAATACACAAAATAAGAAATGAAAAAGGAGATATCACCACTGACCCCACAGAAATAAAGACTATCATAAGAGGATACTTTGAAAAACTATATTCCAACAAAAATGACAATTCAGAGGAAATGGACAAATTCCTAGAAACACATAAACAGCCTATATTGACAAAAGAAGAAATTGAAGATCTCAACAACCAATCACAAGTAAAGAGATAGAATCAGTCATTAAAAACCTCCCAACTAAGAAGAGCCCAGGGCCAGACGGCTTCACAGGTGAATTCTACAAAACATTCTGGAAAGAACTAACACCAATCCTGCTGAAACTCTTCCAAAAAAATGAAACAGAAGGAACATTGCCTAACTCATTCTATGATGCCAACATTACCCTAGTACCAAAACCAAACAAAGACACCACAAGAAAGGAAAATTACAGACCAATTTCTGTAATTAACCTAGATGCAAAAATACTTAACAAAATACTTGCTAATCGTATTCAATAACACATTAAATGAATTATACACCATGACCAATTGGGATTCATTCCAAGTATGCAAAGATGGTTCAACATAAGAAAATCAATCAATGTAATATACCATATAAACAGATTGAAGGAAAAAAATCACATCATTATATCTATAGATGCAGAAAAAACATTTGACAAAATACAGCACCCTTTCTTGATAAAAACACTCCAAAAGATCGGAATACAAGGAAATTTTTTGAACATGATAAAGAGTATATATGAAAAACCCACAGCCAACATTGTTTACAATGGAGAAATCCTAAAATCCTTCCCACTAAAGTCAGGAACAAGACAAGGATGCCCACTCTCTCCCTTTCTATTTAACATTGTCTTAGAAATACTTGCTCGAGCACTGAGGCAAAAACCAGATATAAAAGGCATTCAAATAGGAAAGGAAGAAGTAAAAATTTCATTATTTGCAGATGACATGATCCTATACATAGGAAACCCTGAGAGGTCTACAACAAAGCTTCTAGAACTCATAAATGAGTTTAGTAAAGTCGCAGGTTATAAGAACAATGTGCAAAAATCAGTAGCATTTCTGTACACCAATAATGAGCAAGCTCAGGAGGAAATCAAGAAACAAATACCATTCACAATAGTAAATTAAAAAAATCAAATACTTAGGAATAAATTTAACTAAAGTTGTAAAAAACTTATACACCGAGAACTATACAAGACTGTTCAAGGAAATCAAAGAAGACCTAAATTAATGGAAGAATATTCCCTGTTCATGGAAAGGAAGACTAAATATTATTAAGATGTCTATCCTACCAAAACTGATCTACACATTCAATGCAATCCCAATAAAAATCAACACAGCCTTCTTTAAGGAACTAGAAAAGCTAACTATGAAATTTATTTGGAAAGGAAAGAGGCCCCGAATAGCCAAAGACATATTGAAAAAGAAAAACGAAATTGGAGGAATCACACTACCTGACTTCAAAACATACTACAAAGCTACAGTAGTGAAAACAGCATGGTATTGGCATAAGGAGAGACACACAGACCAATGGAATCGAATTGAAAGTTCTGATATAGAACCTCATATATATATAGCCATATAATATTCAATAAAGCCACCAAACCCTCTCAACTGGGAGAGAATGGCTTATTCAACAAATGGTGCCTGGAGAAATGGATATCCATATGTAGAAGAATGAAAGAGGATTACCATCTCACACCTTATACAAAGATCAACTCAAGATGGATCAAAGACCTAAATATAAGAGCCAAGACCATAAAGACCTTGGAAAGCAGTGTAGGGAAACATCTACAAGACCTTGTAATAGGAAATGGCTTCATGAACTTCACACCAAAAGCATGAGCAGCAAAAGAACAAATAGATGAATGGGACTTCCTCAAAATTAAAGCCTTCTGCACCTCAAAGGAGTTTGTCAAGAAAGTAAAAAGGTAACCTATACAATGAGAGAAAATATTTGGCAACCATATATCTGATAAGAGACTTATAACTTGCATATATAAAGAACTCCTATACCTTGAAAATAAAAAGATATAAACAACCCATTTAAAAAATGGGAAAAAGATTTAAACAGACACTTCTCCAAAGAAGAAATACAAATGTCTAAAAAGCACATGAAAAAATGCTCCAAATCATTAGCTATCAAGGAAATGCAGATCAAAACTACAATGAGATACCATCTTACTCCCGTAAGAATGGCAGCTATGAAAAAAACAGAAGAATACAAATGCTGGAGAGGATGTGAAGAAATGGGAACACTCATCCACTGCTGGTGGGAATGCAGAAGGATCCAGCCATTCTGGAGGACAGTTTGGCAGTTTCTCAAAAAACTAACCATAGATTTGCCATATGACCCAGCAATTCCACTGCTGGGTATATACCCAGCAGAACTGAAAACAAGGACACAAACCGATATATGCACACCAATGTTCATAGCAGCATTGTTCACTGTCGCCAAAAGTTGGAATCAACCCAAATGCCCATCAACAGATGGGTGGATCAATAAAATGTGGTATATACATACAATGGAATACTACTCGGCTTTAAGAACAAATACACTACAAACACACGTGATAACATGGATGAATCTTGAGAACCTTATGTTGAGTGAAGCAACCCAGGCATTGAAGGACAAATACTACATGACCTCAATGATATGAAATAAGCAAGCTGCCTCAGAGAGCTAGAGACTGGAAGATAGGCTTACAGGAAATCAGGGGGTAGAGGAAGAATGTAAGCTGACATCTACATGGGTGAAATCTATGATAAGCTGGAGGTAAGTATGTGTACAAGGAAGGGATAAAATGAGGGCATAGGGTTACCTTTGGGTGGGGTTTTGGGGGTTTGAGGGGGGCTAGGGATGGGCGGATGGTTAATATTGCCCAAGAAATTGGGAGGAGGGTGGGGCAACACATGAACATAGGAGATTGTCAGGTGTTGGCTGAGAGTATAATGCTGAGAAAACCTTTTCAAAATATAATTAGGAAAGGTACCTGTTTAAGATACTCAAAGGGGATAACTTGATGCAGGACAGACTCCTAAGGAATACGTGAATGCTCATTTTGCCAGAGTGGGTTATACCATTGGGTAGAGACCCATATAATGAGAGTGAAGGTAGACCCACAACCTAGGGAGGACTAATGCCATCAAATAGAGGGAACTGTATCTCTCAAGAGAAATGGCGGCTCCCAGGGCATTAGGGCAGTTGAGCGTGTCAGGCCCTCAGCACTGTTGCAAGTATCTCTGAACGTGGCTCCTCAGGAAATGAAGATTGACTGTCGCTGTGGGCTCCAAGGGGAGAGGGAAATAGATATTGAATAGATGGAACCAGAGTAAATGTGAGGGCAAGGGAAGTGTTTCACAAGAATACACAAGGATGGATATAAAACATGTAATATTACGCCAAAAACATATAGGGGACGACAGACTAATAATGTAAACCATAATATAAAACATAGGATAACTAAAAAATTTAGAAAACTGTATAGCCTAGAGTATAAACCACAATGTAAACACAAATGTTACCTTGTTTGAAAGCTATTGTCTCAATATCTGTACATCGGTTTCAGTAAATATGATATGAATAAGTTAAAAGATTATCTGTGTGGAGGGGGAAAGGTTTTATAATGGATATGTGGGACTACTGTATATTGTATATTTGAATTACTGTGATCTAAGGCTCCTGTGAAGAGAAGCTCAATAATTAGGGGAAAAAGAAAAGAAAAAGATAGGATGCAGATTTTTCCAAATCAATTTATATTCTATATCTAACCTTTAAACTCATCGCTATATTCCATTTTACTATTAAGGGAACCTGACATTATATTGAGCTTCACTGTTCAGGAAGTTTTGGACTCAGAGTAGTTCAACAATGGCAGCGGAGGAATACTGGTATGGGATGTTATTGACAGGGGACATATGGTTGACAGGGAGTTATACAGGGCATGTGTCCAGGGTGCATGGGAATGTTTGGATATACTCATAGTGGAAACAATTAAAAACAACAGCTGGGGGGGGGGGGACTGGGTTGCTGGCCGGGGGGGGGGCGCTCTGTCATGGTCCCTAGGGGAGCAGCGGCAGTCCCCCAAGTGCAACAGCTAGGACCAGGAAGGAATGAGGATCCAACAGTGACCCTCTGATACTAATGACTATGCTTGTGAGCCTATACACCTGAAATAAGAACAAGGCCTAGAGCAGCACTGTGCCTAAGGGTTCCCTCCTGACAGCCTCCGTGTTACTTAAATGTGGCCAGTCTCAAAGCCAAACTCAGCATGTAAATGCAATGCATTCCCTCCAGCATGGGACATGACACCTGGTGATGAGCCTCCCTGGCACCGAGGGATCACTACCAAGTACCAGCTGATGATGTAACTAGAAAATGACTTTGAGTTAAAGGTTCAACGTGGACCAGCAGAATATCCCTGTCTACATATAATAACAGGAGTTAAAAATGCTGTTTGACCTGAAGTAAGGGGGAAATGGAAAGGACAAATGAGTTTATATGGCTATGAGTCTCTAAAAAAGAGTCTGGAGGTTGTCAGAAGGATTGCCCTTATGCACACCTGAGCAGAGTCCCAGAGACAGATAAAGTAGATACAACCCCAGGTATTGGTTCTTTTGAGGGCTAAAGAGACTCACAGGTTCTATGGTCATGGCAGATGGAGTTCACTGCCATGTTGGTTGGCCCTTCTTTGGAGCTGGTGTTTCTGCATGATGGAGCTGGACTCAGATGTGATCTCTTTTCACAAGCCTTTCATGCTACTTTACTGGAATTGTGTTTGGTGCTGGGGTTTAAGATATATCTAGGGGATTTGGATCTCTGGACTGACAATATGATAGCCAGGCCCTGAGCCTCAACAGATTTCAGCTCCTACACTCTGATTTAGTGGACTTACCCCACTCAGCTAACATGGAGTTGAAGAATGTCAACCACCACACCATGGAGCCTAGAGTGCTTACAACTGAAAGCAGGAGAATTGCATCCAGTATCCATGTGGAATCTAAGCCCCCTCTTGACATAGATGTGGAATGGACACAGCCAAGCCAAGGTCCACAGGAAGGAGGAATACAGTAAGGATTAGAGTGGACTTAATGATATTCTATTCATGAACTATTGTGGTTAATAATCGAGAAAATGTGGCATTGGTGTGGAAAAGTGGCCATGGTGGCTGCTGGGTGTGGGGAATGGGAGGAAGAGATGAGATGTGGAGGCATTTTCTGGACTTGGAGTTGTCCTGAGTGGTGCTGCAGGGACAATTGCCAGACATTCTATGTCCTCCCGTGGCCCACTGGATGGAACGTGGGAGAGTGTGGGCTATGGTGTGGACCATAGGCCATGGGGTGCAGCGATGCCCAGAGATGTACTCACCAGATGCAATGGATGTGTCATGATGATGGGGGAGAGTGTTACTGTGGGGGGAGTGGTAGGGTGGGGGAGGTGGGGGTGAATGGGGACCTCATATTTTTTGAATGTAATATTTTTTTAAAAAATGAGTAAATAAAATAAAATTAAAAAAATATTTCATCATGTGTACATGCCACAGTTTGTTTATCCATTCGTCAGTTGATAGATGCCTGTGTTGTTTCAAACTTCTGGCACTCATGAATAATGTTGCTATGAACATTGGTGTGCAGATGTCTGTTCGTGTCACTGCTCTCAGTTCTTCTGGGTATATACCTACTAGTAGTATTGCTGGGTCACATGGCAGGTCTATATTTAACTTCTCAGAAACTGCCAGATGTCCACAGTGGCTGTACCATTCTACATTCCCACCAAGAGAGTATAAGCATTCCTATCTCTCCACATCCTCTCCAACACTTGCAGTTTTCTGTTTTGCTAATAGTGGCCATTTTTGTAGGTGTGAAATTATATCTCATTGTAGTTTTGATTTGCATTTCCCTAAAAGCCAGTGATGTTGAACATTTTTTCATCATTTTTATTTCTTCTTTAGAAAAATGTCTGTTCAGGTCTTTTGCCCATTTCTTAATTGGGTCATTTTTCTTTTTATTGTTGAGTTGTAGGATTGCTTTATAGCACGAACATTAGACCCTTGTCAGATGTTTGATTTCTAAATATTTACTCCCACTGAGAAACTTTTCTCTCAAATTTCTAAATTTGAGAAAAAAATTTCTAAAATTTTTCTCCCTACTCAATGGCAGATAAAGGACTTTTTGACAAAGTCCTTTGAGGTGCAGAAATATTTAATTTTGAGGAGGTCCCATTTACCTAATTTTCTTTTGTTGCTTGTGTTTTGGGTAGAAGGTTTAAAAAAGCCCACTTACTACAAGTTCCTGTAGAGGTTTCCCTACATTATCTTTATGGTTTTGGCTATTATGTTTAAGTATTTCATCTATTTTGAGTTGATTCTTGTCTAGGGAGTGAGACAGGCATCCTCATTCATTCTTTTGGTCATGGACATCTCCTTTGTCATTTGTTGCAGAGACTGTTCTGTCCCAGAGAAATGAACTTGATAGGCTTATCAAAAATTAGTTGATCATAGAGGTGAGGGTCTATTCATGAACTCTCAATTTGATTCCACTGATCAGAGTGCCTATCTTTATACCATGTTGTTTTGATCACTGCAGGTTTACAATACTCATGCAGGAAGCATGAGTCCTCTAACTTCATTCTTCTTTTTCAGGATGTTTTTGGCTATTTGGGATCCCTTTTCCTTCCAAATAAATTTGCTAATTGACGTTTCTTTAGGCTGCTGTAATTTTGATTGTTATTGTGCTGAATCTATAAATCAGTTTGTATAGAACTGACATTTTCACAATGTTTAGTCTTCCAACCCATGAACATTGGAATGTCCTTCCATTTGTTTAGGTCTTCTTTGATTTCCTTTAGCAGTGTTTTGCTGTTTTCTGAATATAGATTCTTTAATTCCTGGATATTTGTGTCTTTTGTTACTATTGTAAATGGAATTTTTTTCTTGGTTTCCTCCTCAGCTTGAGTAGTGTATAGAAACACTACTGATATTTTTGTGTGTTGATCTTGTTTCCTGCCACTTTGCTGAACTCATTTACTAGCTCTAATAGCTTTGTTGTAGAAATTTCAGAATTTTCTAAATATAAGATCATGTCATATGAAAATAGAGTTTTACCTCCTCTTTTCCAATGTGGATGCCTTTTATTTCTTTTTCTTTCCTAATTACTCTAGCAACAACTTCAAGCACAATGTTGAATAGCATTGGTAACAGTGAGCAGCTTTGTCTTGTTCCTAATCTTAGTGGGAAAATTTTCAACTTTCCCTATTGAGTATGATGTTAGCTATTGGATTTTCATATATTAGCCAAAGGGTTGCTGATGCAAAATACCAAAAATCTGTTGACTTTTATAAAGGGTATTTATTTGGGGTAGAAGCATAAGCATACAGTTACCAGACCATAAAATGTAAATTACTTCTGTCACCAAAGTCTGTTACCACATGTTGGAGCAAGATGGCTGCTGACATTCAGCCTTCCTCTTCCTCACATGGCTCCATGGTCCCAGCTTCTTCGAATATCAGCTGTAGGCTGGGATAAGTCTCATCTCTCTCCCAGGTCTCATTTCTCTCTGGGCTCAGCTGCTTTGCTTTTTCTCATGTGTTTACTGCCTAGGCTCCTGCTCAAAACTTCAATTTCCCTTCTCTGCCATGTGGTGGGTGGGGACTCAATGTCCTACTGATGTGGCCCCATCAAAGCCCCAATCATAATTTAATAATGCTCAGAGGATGAGACCAGTTTACAAATACAATCCAGTATCTATTTTTGAAATTCACAAACAATATCAAATTGCCACATCTTCTATACCTATCTTTCTAAATGTTTTTATCAAGAAAGGATGCTGGATTTTGTCAAATGCCTTTTCTGCATCAATTGAGAAGATCATGTGGTTTTTTTCCCTTGGATTGGTTAATGTAGTGTATTAGGTTAATTGAGCTTACGTTGACCCACCTTTGTATACCAGGAATAAAACTCACTTGATCATGGATCATGGTGTGTAATTATTTTTATATGCTGTTGGATTCTATTTGAAAGTATTTTGTTGAGAATTTTTGTATCTATGTTCATTACAGAGATGGATCTGTAATTGGCTTTCCTTATAGTATCTTATCTGGCTTTAGTATTAGGGTGAGGTTGGCTTCTGTATTAGCCAAAGGGGTGTTGATGCAAAGCACCAGAAATCTGTTGGCTTTTATACAGGATATTTTTTTATGGTAAAAGCTTACAGTTAGAAGACCCTAAAGAGTCCAACTCAAAGTTGCCTCCTTGTCAAACTCTGTTGCCATATGTTAAAGCAAGATGGTGAGTGACATCGGCAAGGGTTCAGCCTTCCTCTTTCCTCTTAAGCCTCCCTGCGTCCTGCTTCTTGCGATCTCAGCTATAGGGTGGCATAGGGTCCATCTCTCTTCCCAAAGCTCATTTCTTATCAGGCTCAGCTGCTCTGTTCTTTTCACAAGGTCAGCTGTAAACTATCAGGTGAATGGCTCATCTCTCTTCCGAGGGTGCAGGATCAAAGTCCTCTCCTCTTCCATGTCTGTGGAGCTCTCTCTTCACATGTGTATCTTATTCTGGGTGCTCCTTGAGTGAGTGTCTATTTATACAACCGACAAAGGGGGCAGGGACTCAACCCTGCATGCCCTAATGATGTGGTTGAATCAAAGCTCTAATCTTAACATAATCAAGTAAATGTAAAACCTTTGAATTTAATACAAAGAGTATCACTTCCAAAGCAACAGACAAGTTTACAAAAATAATCAGTGTCTCTTTTTAGAATTCATTAATAACATCCATCTGACAAAGCTTCATAAAATGTGTTGAGTAATTTCCCTCCTTTCCATTTTTGGAAGAGTTTAAACAGGATTGTTATTAATCTTCTCTAAATGTTTGGTAGGATTCACCTCTGAAGCCATTTGGTCCTGGGCTTTTCCTTGTTGAGAGATTTTTGATGATTGTTTCAATTTCTTTAAATGTGTTGGTTTGTTGAGTTCTTCTCTTTCTTGTAGAGTCAATGTGGATTGTGTGTGCTTTCTTGGAATTTTTCTACTTCATCTAGGTTGTCTAATTTGCTGGCATACAGTTTCACATAATGTCCTTTTATGATCTCTTTTATTTGTGTGGGGTCAGTAGTAATGTCCCCCCTCCCCTTTCATTCCTGATTTTATTTATTTGCATCTTCTCTCTTTTTTTCATTGTTAGTCTAGCTAGGTGTTTGCCAATTTTATTGATCTTCTCAAAGAACCAGCTTTTGGTTATGTTTTCTCTCTATTGTTCTAGTTTGTTTTCAATTTCATTTATTTCTGCTCTAATTTTTGTTATTTCTTTCTTTCTGTTTACTTTGGGATTAGTTTGCTGTTTGTTTTTTTTCTATTTTCTCCTGGTCTTCAGTTAGGTCTTTGATTTTAGCTCTTTCTTCTATTTTAACATATGCATTTATGTCTATAAATTTCCCTCTCAGCACTACTTTTGCTGTATCTCAAATGTTTTGATAAGTTGTATTCTTGAAAGTACAGGGGATTTCCATATACCCCAGACCCTCCTATACTTTCCTCTATTAGTAACATTTTACATTAGTCTTGTATATTTGCTACGACTGATGAAAAATATTGAAGAATTGCTACTAACCAAGGTCTACAATTTACATTATTGTTTAAACTGTGCACCATACAATTTGATAAGTTTTGACAAAATGTGTAATGCCCTGATTCCATCATTGCAATATCATTCAGAACAATTCCAGTGCCCTAAAAATGCCATCTGTTCCACATATTTTTCTCTCCCCCTCCCCTCAGAACCTTTGATAGCCTCTATCTTTATATCAATGTTACAAGTTCTTTCATTACCACAATAATAGTAAGTCTATTTTGTTCCATGATTGCATTCCCTCATTACATTTGTCCATCCTCAATCTTGGGGTGGTGATACCTGCTCTGCTTAGATTGAGAGGGGACTTAGATTTAATGGGGCAGTTGGAAGAAACTATTTTGTTTGCAGTTGTAGATGCTCTTTGTTTTTTGGGATGGGGGTTATCATTGTCATTTTGTTAGTTGTCCTGGGTGAGTCCAATGAACTGAATAGTAGTGTTGGCTACAACTCTACTGAGATTCAGGTCTCAATTGGCATATGAACCAATTGAAGATTTGTCTCTGGGACATATATTAAATGGATATATTGCTAATTAGAGGTTCAAACAAAAGGGGTAGAAAAAACATGTGTTTATAAGTGAATTATAAGTGAGTCTAATTATAAGTGAGTCTAACACTGTTACATTGGAGAAATAGGTTATCATATATTCCAAGGTAAGGCCTACTAATAGGGTGCTGATTTCATGGGGTTCTGTGCCTTGCCTATACTCTCCAAAGGTCTCCAGAGCCCTTGGGAACACCCAGTTTGAGGCTTTGTTTACTGTGGCAGATAGTGAGATCTGCCTGAGAAGTATATAAGCCTTACTTCTGAAATGACCTCCTGACTCACTTTGAAATCTCTTAGCCATAAAAATTCATTTGTATTTTATGTATCCCCCTTTTGGTCAAGATCTTTTTCTAAATGTGTTGCTGATTAATGTTTGGTAATAATGCCTCAGTGCCAGCAAGGTTCATCCCCAGTAGTCATGTCACACACCTGGGGGCAATGTAGTGAGTTTATTTGCTAAATTTGGGTTAGAGAGGCCACATATGAATAACAAAAGGATTTTCAGGAGGTAACTCTTGGTCAATAGTTATTATTGGGCTAAGTTTCAATTTTACAAGAATAAGTTTCATAAGTACATGCATTAATATCGAGGGCTTGGCATATTGGTCTGTTTTCTTTAACTAGACACTGACTATGGACTCCAGAGATTCTTGCCATTTTATTGAGAACATAGCAGGACTTCCCAGGATGGGAATTAAATATTTTGTTGTTTTTTGTGTGGGTCTCCACCCACTGAGATCACACCCTATGACTGCATGAACACATTCATATTCCATAGAGGCATGCCCCAGGTGCACCCTTCCCTACACATCCCGCCAACCACTGACACTCTGCAGGGCATAGTTGCCAGAACACTCCCATAATTCTGTTCTCAACCACAGTCCTCAAACTCCAGAATTCACCTGTTTCTTCTTCCAGCCCATAGATAGGCCAACCTACCTGCCCCCAATCCTATTCACATTCACACTCTAGTACCGTCTACCCCATTCACATTGTGTGCTAATAAAAATGAATTACTGGAATTTGTAAACTTTTTAAAAAGTCATACAAAATACAAATCTTGATCTTTTATTATTATATCCAACAGTCATAAAATTACATTTCAATAAATATAATGATAAACTTAACAAAAAGAAATTTAAAAGTCTTACAAAATTATGCACATTGTTCATTAGGAAATTAACATAGAGAATTAGTATTACACTAGTTGTGAGTGAAACAGTTCTTCTGTATTAAACACATTTATGCATACTTTTAACAGTGTGTATCAATAAAGTTTTAATGTAAAAAGTGAGTTTATACGTGGTTTGTTAATTTAGCTTAATCTGGCCTGGTTTGACAGCAGGACCATTCAGGAGATAACGTGTTTCTAAACCGTTTCTATGCTTTTTTAAAAAAATCCTCACAGTTGGGAAATCTGTTTCATAGTAATATGTTGATAGATGCAGAAGAGATGTTAAAGCATATTCAGCAAGCTCAAGATTTTTACTTTTAACTTTTGTCCAAAGTAAAACAAATGAAGTCATATTTTTAAATTTCATCATCCATCCTTCATTGGTAGCCCACCCCAACAATTTTTCCTATAAAGGTATAATACCATGGAAATTATCTCTCCATGGTAGAAATACATTTTCTATGCATGTGTTTTCTTTTGTTGGAAAACAAAATTCGAAATGTTCTATTGCTTATGCTATCCTCAACATGCGACCTCCAAAGTCACTGAGGTTAAAGGAAAAGAAGGATTGATGATGGGTCAGTTTTGCAAACCTTGTTCATCAATAGCTCACATTTTACTGCCAGAATCACAAAGGCCCATCTAGACATGCACTGTTAGAAACATGGTGAGGAGCCCACAGTTATAAGCTCTGATGAGAGGGAGGTCCAGGCTTCTAGGGACCTCTCACCCAACTCAAATCAATAGGTGGGGGAAGTTTTCCAAAGGAGGTCACATCTGTAGTGATTAATCACTGGTCAGGTAAAGGAAATGGACAGAGGGAAGGAGAAGTGTAGCGTATCAAGTGTCCCCTGCAAAGGGTCCTGTGACCTTGAGCAATGATACAATCTCTGAGAACCAAATGTGAAAATCTATAGAAGAGTTCTCAGGAAAGCAGAAGGTATAAAAATTTAAGGATTATTAAGAGAATGCTGGGAAGTGGACTTGGCCCGATGGATAGGGTGTCCACCTACCACATGGGAGGTCTGCGGTTCAAACCCTGGGCCTCCTTGATGCGTGTGGAGCTGACCCATGTGCAGTGCTGATGTGCGCAAGGAGTGCCCTGCCACGCAGGGGTGTCCCCCGCATAGAGGAGCCCCATGTGCAAGGAGTGCACCCCGTAAAGAGAGCCGCCCAGTGCAAAGGAAAGTGCAGCCTGCCCATGAATGACGTCACACACACGGAGAGCTGCCACAACAAGATGACGCAACAAAAATAAACACAGATTCCCGGTGCCACTGATAAAGATAGAAGTGGTCACAGAAGAGCACACAGTGAATGGGCACAGAGAGCAGACAACTGGGGGCGGGGGGAAGGGAGAGAAATAAATTAAAAAATAAATCTTAAAAAAAAAAGGGAGAATGCTGTGCCCCATGTCACTACGCAGTCAACATTCTGACTCTTGTACCACGAAACAAACTTTCTATTTTTTGCCAGTGGAATAAAGGTGACTGGAAACTGCAAACACGGACAACCAGTTGATACTTCTTTATTCTAAAATTGTGCATATTCTTATTGCAAAATGTGCACATTTTCAGGTCAAATGTCGTTAAGCTGGTGTTCTAACTGGGGGGCCTAAGTCTGCAGAAAGGATGAGAGCTTTGTCTTTTATCTAAGATTTTTATACAACTTTCAGGTACAGTTCTTTAAGCTGCCTCTTGTCAGCAGCCCATGGTTTATGGGCTTATTTGGCAGTTTTTCCTCAAGGAGGTAAGAGCTGAACATTAACCATATCAAGATAAATCGTAGGCCTGTCAACCCTTTTGAAACTTAGTGAGCAGTTTCAATAAGTCTAAACTGTATTTGACATTTGTTGCCTTAGCATTTCACTAAGGTTTCTGTTGGCTTTCTCTTCTAACACGATTTCTGGCTCTAGAAACCACTTTCTCTTAAGCAAATTTGTAAGAAGAATGAGAAAGCCTTGCAAGAGTGATTTGAACTAGGTCTGGGAAACCCTTAAATACTTTTTCTGTTTGAAAGGAAGGTTATTTTACTCAAAATGTAGAGTTTTCTGGAAGTGATGTAATTTTGCTCACTATGTTAAAGTTATGCTTATTAAGAAGTCACTAAAGGGTTGCAAATTTCTTAAAGTGCCGACTTTTTTAGTGAAAAATAGACTCAATATTAAGTTTTTTAGTATTCAGATTCAGTGTTTAATTGGGTCACTTTAAAAGAGCAAGATGTGTTTGATGAAACCTAAGGAAATGCAAATCAAAACCATGATGAGATACCACTTCACACCCATTAGAATGGCTTCTATATTGAAAATAAAAACAGAAAATGACAAGTGTTGATGAAAATGTGGAGAAATTAGTATATGGTAGGAAAGAATATTAAATGGTACAGACGTTGTGGAAAACAGTCCTTCAAAAAGTTAAACATAGAATTATCAAATGACCTGGCAATTCTACTTCTGAGGAAATATCCAAAATAGTTGAAAGCAGCAACCCAAACAGATACTTGAACATCAAGCAGCATTATCCACAATAACCAAGAGGTTGAAACAACGCAAATGTCCATCAACAGATAAATGGATAAGCAAAATGTGGTATATAAATACAAGGAAATGTTATTCAGCTGTGAATCAGAATGAAGTTCTGATACATGCTACAATATGTAGGAACACTGAAAACATTCTGCTGAGTGAAATATATCAGACACAAAAGGAAAAATATTGTATGATTCCATTTACATGAAATCTCTAGAACCAAATTTCATTGAGACAGAAAGTGAATTTTGAGGTTACCAGGGGCTGGGGGTAGGTGGCTAAAGAGAATGGAGAGTTATTGCTTAATGGGTGCAGAGTTTCTGTTTGGGGTGAAGAAAATATTTTGGTAATGGATTGGTGGTGACGGTCGCACAACACTGTGAATGTGAATGGCTAAAATGGGAAATTTTATATACATTACAGTAAAAATTCAAACATTTTTAAAATTTAAAAATTATTTTTAAAAGAGATGTGTTTAACTATGTATACATAGCAGAAAGTTCTACAGTTTATGATTTAGGTTTATATTTTATTTTCCTAATAATTCATATTAGAGCTAACTTTCAAAAAAAACTGTATTTGATTGGATTTAGATATCAGATGTCCTCAGATCATGTCCATGAACCTATATCAAATATACCTTTCCAAGATAGAACTCTACAAAGGACGCTACTTTTGTTGTTATATTGCCTATTGTAAGCACAAGAAGCTTAATTCTAACAGAAAGAATCCACTGAGTCAGGAATATTTATACTAAAAATGCTAGATAGTTTGCTTAAACCTAAGACTTCATGAGGGTTGGGAAAAAAAAGTCCATTGAAAATGACCAAACTCATAGTATGTGGAAACTATAATCATTTTATTAAAAATAGTTTTGTGGCATGATGACATTTTAAAATACTACTTTTTTTTGGCTGGTATTTCCTTCCTTCCTTGGCCCTTCCTACATTTAGACAGGTAGGTATTCAGCAGCAGTGCTGCACAGAAGGGTTGCTGTTGCAGAAAGCAGGGAAATTAGAGAGTCTGTCCCTGCTTTTAGATGCTCAAAGTCCAGAGAAATGGCGTCAACAATAAATTTTGGAGAACGCCACTGGTTGAGGAAAAGCACATCTGCTCTATGCTCTCACCTCCAACATTACTACAAACTAGGGGAAAAAAACTCCCTAATCATCAGCGATAGGAAGAGAGTTAGAGGGACATCAATGAGGTGCTTGTGAGTGTCTAGAGAGGCGTGAGGACTCTGTCATCTTACCTACTCCTCACTCATCTGGGGCAGAGCGGACCCCCGTGGCCATTCCCAGAGAGATATTAGGAGGTGGTAAGCCTCCACGGAAGCCATGGCTGAAGAGGCATCTAAGTAGATGGGGCTACAAACAAGCACAGGGTGTCCACGCCCAGGATGGGGCAGGAACAGTCAAATTATTCCCAGAGGGGTCCTGGGTGTAGCCTCAGAAGATATCCAAAGCTCTGATGTGCTCAGGAATGACCCTGAAATAGCAGAGAGAAGGCCAGAGCTGAGGAATATTGTGGTGGGGCTGGGGGGAAAGTCAGCAGTAACCAGAGAGACCAACAGGATGAAACCAGAGAGACCAACAGGATGAAGCAGACACCAGGGCAGCCAGATGAATGGAAAACCAGTTTCTTTCCCCCAGCCTAGTGGAGAATACAACACATAGCACGGGGATTTAAATCCGTGGAAAAGAGGTGGTGAGATAAACTTGAATTATCTGAGATTAAGTTCCACTATCTGATGGAATCTGAGCAACAGAAATAATTAAATTTGATTTTTCAAAAATAATGGAAGCCCACAATACTGAAAAAGAAAAAAGTTGGAGAACCGGCCTTACTCAACTTCAAGATTTACCATAAAGATTGGTAAAGCAGTGTGATATTAGTGAAAGAATTGACCAATAGACCAACAGAACAGAATAGAGAGCCTAGAAATATTCTCTCACAAATATCATCAACTGGTTTTTGACACAGGAGTAAACACAATTCAAGTGACGTAAATGGTTTTGGAACAACTGGACAAGGAAGGAAGGAAGAAAGTAAAAGAGGGACAGACCTAGGTACAAGCTTAACACCTTTCAAAAAAATTAACTCAGGCCTGAGCTGTTTTGGGAACCTACAAAGCAGGTTTCTGGACAGTAATCTTGAGATAGTACAAAAAAAGGAGTGATTGCTCAGGGTAAAACCGTGGGTTTCTGGTGTTTGCGCCCAAAGCTGTGGGAAGCCTAAACCCTTCCCTTAGGGCTGGTAGCTGCAGCATTTGCTGAACAGCGCCGGTCGCTCAGCAGCATTCCTGAGCCCCTTGTTCCCCAAACCCATGATCCCCGAACCCGTGTTCCCTGAACCCCACATTCCCTGAGCCAGTGTTCCCGATCCCATGTTCCCTGACCCCAGCGCTCCCTGAACCCTGACATTTCCCAAGACCACCAGTCTCGGAGAAACTCTGAGAGTAGGAAGCTTCTGGTGAGGGGTGCAGAGGGGCCTGAGGAGTGCTGTTCAATTGTCTGGCTCCCCCTTTTTGAACTTGGAGGAGCATACCAGCTGGCTTGGGGAGAGGCTAGGAAGAGATGAGAAGCAAATCTGCTGAGGCAGCCCGATTTACCTAAAGTCCCTGGGATAGGGAAAATTGGTCTGGGAGAAGGTGGAGTCAGGCAATTAACTAGTCCTGTACAACACATAAAGGAGGGGGATAGTAGGAAGTGCTTGGTAGGCTTCCAAGAGCATAATAAGGGTCCTTGGCAAGGTGTGGGTACTCTTTCTCAAAGAGATTGAGAGTCATTATTTTCTGTGGTGAGTTGGTTCACCAGGGTGACATTTGAACTTTGGAGGGGAGCTCTCACACAGGCTTCCTGCTGCACTGGGAGAGAAAGAAGTGAGGCAGGGAGAAAGGGGGAAGGACAGATTGCTAATCAGTTTATTCAATTGCAAAGAGGACTCTTTGTTTGTGGGCTTGTCTGGTTTTTTGTTTGTTTGTTTTCTTGTCTTTCTTTCCTCTTTATCCCCCCACTCCCACCCCCTTTTCTTCTTTTAGGTGCCTCTTGCAGTGTTTTTTGTTTGCTGTGCTTCCTCATCCTTGATTTTCTCTTTTCTGTGTGTACTGATTTTGGCTACCAACATTATCCCCTTTCCTTTACATCTTTCAATCTTCCAGCCTCTGTTGTTGCTCTTACATTCCACCTCTCTTTGTTTTAACCCCCAAAGTTCTAGTTTTTTATTTCTAAAATCTCTATTCTTTTTTCTATCCCTTATTCATTCTTTATGTTAGTGTCCTTTATTTTTTCTTTCCCTCCTTCCTGATCATGCTGGCCTTTT
Source organism: Dasypus novemcinctus (assembly GCF_030445035.2). Taxonomy (NCBI): domain Eukaryota; kingdom Metazoa; phylum Chordata; class Mammalia; order Cingulata; family Dasypodidae; genus Dasypus; species Dasypus novemcinctus. The sequence goes on along the minus strand of NC_080674.1, from coordinate 16,203,671 downwards.
AATTAATACAATATTCTTCTCCATATTCAGTTCCCATCTCATTGTAGGTACTCCACCTTTTTATTCCTGTAACTCTACACAGCTTACGTGAGTTTAATATTCATTCTCCTAAGTCTATGTGGTTCTTCTGCTAACATTTACTGTCAATACTACTATTATACTTTTTCTTTTCTTACCTCTTTTGCTTTCCTTGGCTCTAATCTTCTTCCTTCAAGGGGACTTAGATAACAAAAAGCAAATAGAATAAGAAGAACAAAGTGTCAAAGAGAAGACTTAACACACACACACAAGCAACACCTAAATAAAACCCAAAACTAGATGGAGAAGCTAACCAATGGAACAAACCCATCAAGATAAAATGATGATCAGACAGCAACAAAAAATTACAAACCATACCAAAAATCAGGAAAACCTGGCCCAATCCAATGAACAAACTAAAAACCTGGAAGAGGAACAGAATATTGAACAATGATCAAAGCTCTACAACCAAATATCATGGGCCAGCATAATGAAGTGAGGAAGAGATTAAGGATATTAAGAAAACACTTGGAGGGAAGCAGACTTGGCCCAGTGTCCATCTACCACATGGGAGGTCCATGGTTCAAACCCCGGGCCTCCTTGACCTGTGTGGAGCTGGCCCGTGCATGATCCTGATGCGCACGAGGAGTGCCCTGCCATGCAGGGGTACCCCCCATGTAGGGGAGCCCCATGCACAGAGAGTTTGCCCTGTGGGGAGAGCCACCCAGCATGCGGGAAAGTGCAGCCTGCCCAGGAATGGCACCGCACACACGGAGAGCTGACGCAGCAAGATGTGGCAAAAGGAAACACAGATTCCTGTGCCACTGACAACAGCAGAAGCAGACAAAGAAGAACATGCAGCAAATGGACACAGAGAATAGGCAACTGGGGTGGGTGGGGGGGAGGGGAGAGAAATAAATAAATCTTAAAAAAAAAAAGAAAACACTTGGAGAGCATATTGAAGAAATTGTAAGCAAACACAAAGAGATAATGGATATGATGATGAATGGCACAATCCAACAAATCAAAAATACACTCTCAACAAATAACAACAGATTTGAAGAGGCAGAGGAAAGAATTAGTGATGTGGAAGACAGTACATCTGAAATCAAACAGATAGTAGAATTGATAGATAAAAAGACCGGAAAACTCCAGCAGGGACTTAGGGATCTGACTGACAACACAAAATGCACAAACATATGCATTATAGGTATCCCAGAAGGACAAGAGAAGGAAAAAGGGACAAAAGGGTGTTGGAGGAAATAATGTCTGATAACTTTCCAAATCTATTGAGGGAGATGGATGTACATGTCCAGGAAGCACAATGGACCCCAAGAAGCATAAATCCCAACAGGCCTATCCGAAGATATATAGTTGTCAAATTATCCAATGCTCAAGACAAAGAGAAAATACTGAAGGCAGCAAGAGAAAAGAGAACCATCACATACAAGGGAAGTTCAATAAGAGTAAGTACAGATTTCTCATCTGAAACCATGGAGGCAAGAAGGCAGTGGTGTGAAAGAGTCAAGGTACTAAAAGAAAAAAATGTCCAGCCAAGGATACTCTATCCAGCAAAGCTGGCATTCAGAAATGACAAAAAGATAAACAGAAACTAGTAGAGTATACCAACAAAATCCTGCCCTTCAAGAAATACTAAAGAGAATTCTGCAGGAGGAAAGAATAAAACAGGAGAGACAGAGTTGGAGGAGAGTGTAAGAACAACTAAGACAAAAAGGGAAATAAAAACGGCATGTGACATACATAAATCCAAAGAAAACATGGCTAATGTAAGTACTTCCTTGAGAGTAATAACACTGAATGTTAATGGATAAAAATCACTAGTCAAGAGACACAGAATGGCAGAATGGATAAGGAAATATTACCCATCTATGTGTTGTCTACAAGAAACCCATCTTAGAACCAGGGATTTAAGGAGGCTGAACATGAACAGCTGGATGCAGCAAGATGATGGAAAAAAAAAAAAAAAGAGACATAATTTCCCAGTCCCACTGAGGGTGCAAGCAGACACAGAGGGACACACAGCAAATGGACACAGAGCACAGACAATTGGGGGGGGGAGGGGAGAGAAAAAATAAAAATAAATCTTTAAAAAAAAAAAAGAAAGTGAACAGCTGGAAAACAATCTTACAAGCAAACAATAACCAAAAAAGGGCAGGAGAGGCTATACTAATACCATAAAATAAATGCAAAATTATTGTGAGAGACAAAGACACACATTACATGTTAGGAAAAGGGATAATCTTTCAAGAAGAAAGAACAATCATATATATTTATGCACCTAACCAGGACACCTCCAAATATGTGAGGCAAACACTGGAAAAAGTAAGTTAAAGGATAGATGCCTCTACAATTATAGTGGGGGACTTTAATACACCATTATCACCATTAGATAGAACATCTCAATAGAGAATCGATAAAGAAACAAAGAAATACTATATTAGAGGATCTGGACCTAATAGACATATACAGAACACTACACCCAAATCAGCAGGATATACATTCTACTCAAATGCACATGGATTATTCTCTAAGATAGACCACATGCTAGGCCACATAGAAAGTCTCAATAAATTCAGAAAGATTGAAATCATACAAAATAATTTCTCTGACCACAGTGGAATGAACCTGGAAATCTGCAAGGGCCAGAGAAACAGATTAGGTGCAAAGATATGAAGTTAAGCAACAAAAGCAGTGGGTCAAGTAGGAAATATCAAAAGAAATCAGGAACAACCTTGAAACTAATGAAAATGACAACAAAACATATAAAAACTTATGGGATACAGCAAAAGCTGTACTGAGAGGGAAATTCATAGCCATAAATTCATATATCAAAAGAGAAAAAAGAACTAAAATCAAAGGCCTAGCTGCACACTTGGAAGAATTAGTAAAAAGCAACAACAACAACAACAAACTAACTCCAAAGGAAGAAGAAAGAAAGAAAGAACAAAGATCAGAGCAGAGCTAAATGAAATAGAAAATAAGAAAGCACTATAAAAAATAAATGAAACAAAGAGCTGGTTCTTTGAGAAGATCAATAAAATTGACAAACCCTTAGCTAGACTAACAAAGAAAAAAAGAGAGAAGATGCAGATACACCAAATAAGAAATGAGAAAGGAGTATCATCACTGATCCCACAGAAATAAAGACTATCATAAGAGAATACTTTGAAAAACTGTATGCCAACAAGAAAGACCATTTAGAAAAAATGGACAAATTCCTAGGAACACATAAGCAGCCTACATTGATGAAGGAAAAAATTGATGATCTCAACAAACCAATCACAAGTTAAGAGATAGAATCAGTCATTAAAAACCTCCCAACTCAGAAAAGCCTGGGCCAGATGGCTTCACAGGTGAATTCTACCAAATCTTCCAGAAAGAACTAACAACAATCTTGCTTAAATTCTTAAAAAAAAAAACCTGAAATAGAAGGTACATTGCCTAACTCATTCTATGATGCCAACATTACCCTAATACCAAAGCCAAACAAAGACACCATGGAAAAGGAAAACTAAAGGTCAATCTCTCGAATGAACATAGATGCTAAAATCCTCAACAAAATACTTGCCTATCTTATTCAGCAACACTTGAAATGACTTATACACCATGACCAAGCGGGTTTCATCCCTGGTATGCAAGGACGGTTCAACATAAGAAAATTAATCTATGTAATACACCACATAAAGAGATAGAAGGAAAAAACACATGATCATATCTATAGATGCAGAAAAAGCATTTGACAAAATATGGCACTCTTTCCTAATAAAAACACTGCAAAAAATAGGAAAAGAAGGAAACTTTCTGAACATGTAGTGTATATATGAAAAAAAACCCCACAGCTAACATCATTTACAGTGGTGAAATCCTAAAATCTTTCCCTCTAAGATCAGGAACAAGACAAGGATGCTCACTAAAACCCCTTCTATTAAACATTGTGTTAGAAGTACTTGCTCAAGCACTGAGGCAAGAACCAGATATAAAAGGCATCCAAATAGAAAAGGAAGAAATAATAATTTCACTATTTGCAGATGACATGATACTATATATAGAAAGCACTGAGAAATCTGCAACAAAGCTTCTAGAACTTCTAAATGAGTTCAGTAAAGTCACAGGTTATAAGATCAATGCACAAAGATCAGTAGCATTTCTGTATACCAAGAATGCACAATTGAGGAGGAAATCAAGAAACAATTACCTTTTACAATAGTAAATTAAAAAGTCAAATACCTAGAATTAATTTAACTAAAGATGTGAAAGACTTATACACAGAAAACTACACAACACTGTTAAAAAAAGTCAAAGAAGACTTAACTAAATGGAAGAATATTCCCCGTTTATAGACAGACAGACTAAATATCATTCAGCTGTCTATCCTACCCAAATTGATCTAAAGATTTAATGCAATCCCAATAAAAATCAACACAGCATTTTATAATGAACTGGAAAAATTAACTATGAAATTTTTTCAGAAAGGAACAAGACCCCAAATAGCCAAAGACATTGTAGTGATTTGATATTATTTATGAATTCCAAAAAAAATATTGGATTATGTTTGTAAGCTGATCTTTTCCTTTGGGCATATTAGATTATATTGGATTCATGGGTTTACCTGATTAAGTAATTATATAAACCTTGTGCCAGTAGGGCATTAAGTCCCCACCCTTCAGTGGGTGGGGACTCACAGAAAGAAGGCATGGCAAAGGACAGAGTTGAGGGTTCTTAATGTTTGAGTTTTGGTATTGGAGTTTGATGCCCCAGGCAGTAAGCTCACAGATGAAAGAGATACAAGCCCCGGGAAGAAAGGAACGTTGAACCCAAATAGAAGCAAGACCCTGGAAGGGAGGAACCCAGGAAGCCTAAACCCTCACAGCCATTGGCAGCCATCTTGCTCCAACACATGGAAATAGACTTTGGTGAGGGAAGTAACTTATGCTTTACGGCCTGGTGTCTGTAAGCTTCTATCCCAAATAAACACCCTTTATAAAACCAAACAGATTTCTGGTATTTTGCTTCAGCACCCCATTGATTAACTAAAATAGACATATTGGAAAAGAAAAGTGAAACTGAAGGAATCACACTACCTGACTTTAAAACATACTACAAAGCTACAGCGGTCAAAACGGCATGGTATTGGCACAAGTATAGGCACTCCGACCAATGGAACTGAATTGAGAGTTCTGATATAGATCCTCACATATGTAGACATCTGATATTCAACAAGGCCACCAAGCCCACTCAGCTGGGAAAGAATGGCTTCTTCAACAAATGATACTTGGAGAACTGGATATCCATATGCAAAAGAATGAAAGAGGATTACCATCTTAAACCTTCTACAAAAATCAACTCAAGATGGATTGGAGACCTAAATAGGAAAGTCAAGACTATAAAGACCTAGGAAGACAACATAAGGAAGCATCTACAGGACCTCGTGTTAGGAAATGGCTTCATGAACTTCACACCCAAAGCATGAGCAGCAAAAGAAAAAATAGATAAATGGGACTGCCTCAAAATTAAAGCCTTCTGCACCTCAAATGCGTCTATCAAGAAAGTGAAAAGACAACCTACCCAATGGGAGAAAATATTTGTTAACCATATATCTGATAGGAGACTAATATCCAGCATATATAAAGAAATCCTGTATCTCAAAAATAAAAAGACAAACGACCCATTTTAAAAATGGGCAAGAGATTTGAACAAATACTTCTCCAAGGAAGAAATACAAATGGCTAAAAAATACATGAAAGATGCTCAACATTACTAGCTAATAGGGAAATGTAAATCAAAACTACAATGAGATACCATCTTACACTCATTAGACTGGTGGCTATTAAAAAAACACAAGACTACAATGTTGGAGAGGATGTGGAGGAATGGGAATCCTTATCCACTGCTTGTGGGAATGCAGAAGGATCCAGCCATTCTGGAGGACAGTTTGGCAGTCCCTCAAAAAACTAGCTATAGATTTGCCACATGACCCAGCAATTCCACTGCTAAGTATATACCCAGAAGAACTAAAAACAAGGACACAAACCAATATATGCACACCAATGTTCACAGCGGCATTATTCACTATTGCCAAAAGTTGGAATCAACCCAAATGTCCATTAACAGATGAATGGATAAACAAAATGTGGTATATACATATAATGGAATACTATTCAGCTGTAAGAAGGAATACAGTACTAACACATGGGATAACATGGATGAATCTTGAGAAACTTATTTTGAGTGAAGTAAGCCAGGCATTGAAGGAAAAATACTGCATGACTTCTCTGATATGAATTAAGCAAATCAAGCTGTCTCAGAGAGCTAGAGACAGGGCAATAGGCTTACTGGTAATTGGTGGGGAGAGGAAGGTTGTGATCTGATGCCTATATGGACAAAATCTATGATAAAGTGGAGACAAGTAGTTGCGCAGTGGAGGGATAAGATGGGGGCATAGGGATACTATTGGGTAGGGCTTTGCAAGCTTGAGGAGAGCTAGAGTTGGGAGGATGGGTCAGATGGTCCATGAAATTTTGGGGAAGTTTCAGGGGAGCAGGTGAACACGGGAGATTGTCAGGTATGCGGCTGAAACTATAATGTTGAGAAAACTCTTTAAAAACATAATGCAGAAGGGTTACTTGCTTAAGGTGTTTGATGAGTGCCATCTGGTACAGGGTGCAGCTGGGGAGGGCTTCTAGGGAAAGCGTGAGTGCCCATCTTGTTATAGTGTGTATATCATTGGGTGGAGACCCATACAATGAGTGGGAAGTTGTTACGCCCAACCTGGGGAGGCCTGATGTTCTCATACAAAGGGAAGTGTGTCTCTTGAGAGCATGAGTGGCTACCAATTGGGGAGGCCGGACCAGTGTGTCAAGCTCTCAGCATTGTTGCAAGTATCTGTGAATCTGGCCCTTCAAGAATGAAGCTTGGTTGTCACTGTGGGCTCCAAGGGGATGAGGAGAGAGAAATAGAATATATGGAAGTGGGGGTACCTGGGGGGCAATGAAGTGTTCCACAAGATTGTGCCAATGATGGATATAGGCCATGTTAAATTGCACCAAAAATTTATAAAAGTGTATAGTCTAAAATGTGAACCATAATGTAAACCATAATGTAATTAAAAATTTAGAAAAGTACAGTCTAAAATATAAACCATAATGTAAACCATAATGGAACCATGGTTAGTAGCTATATTTCAATATCCGTATATCAGCTGTAGCAAATATAAAATCCACATGTAAAAAGGTCATTGCTGGGGAACGGGGAAAAGGGTTTGATCTTGGGTATATGGGAGTCCCCTACATTTTATCTGTGACTTTACTTTGATCTAAAACTTTTTTGAAGACAAAATTAAAAGAACGTAGACATTGAAGAAGGAATGGAAGAGATTGCCTTGCTAATGTACATACAGGGCAACACCTATTACAGTGACAAAAGACAAAACATCAAAAACAAAGTTTAATGACATTTTTCATTTTTTACTTTATTTTAGTTTTTCTAAATTAGTGTGTATTCTATTTCTAATCTTTAAACCTATCATTACTATTTCATTTTCCTACTGATTGAATGTGGCAAAATAATAGGCTTCATTTTTGAAGAATTTTGGATCACAGAGGGGTTCAACTATGGCAGGGGAGGAGCACTGGTGTGGGGTATCATTGATGGGGGACACATGATTGGAAGGGAGTTCTCCATGACATATATATAGGGTATATAAAAATGTTCGGATAATAATTGGGTATTGTCATAGTAGGTAGAGTTACACTTGACAACTGAGGGAATGCTGAGTTCCTAGGCAGGGGAGCTCTGTCACATTCTGCAATGGAACAGCAACAATTCCCCAAGTGCAAGGTCAAAGACCAGTGAAGAAGGATGGTCCAATGAATGATAGGCCCTTGATACTGATGACTATGCTTATGAGCCTGTGTGCCTGAAGTTTCAACTAGGTCTACATCTACAGGGTGCTTAAAAGTTACCTCCTGAGAGCCTTCATGTTGCTCAAATGTGGCCACTCTTTAAGCCAAACCCAGAATGTGAAAGCATTACCTTCCCTTCAGCGTGGGACGTGACTCCTGGGGATGAGCCTGCCTGGAGCCAAGGGATTACTACCAAGCACCAACTGGTGATGCAACTAGAAAAAGACCTTAAATAAAAGGGGGAAATGGTAAAGACAAATGAGTTTATATGGCTAAAAGACTTCAAAATGAGTTGGGTGGTCATCAGAGGGGTCACACTTACACACGTCTCAGCAGGATCCCAGAGACAGCCAAAGAAGATACAACCCCAGGTACTGGTGCTCCTGAAGGCTACAGAGACACACAGGTTCTATGGTCATGGCAGATGACTTTGGAGTTCAATGCCTTGCCAGTGGTCCCTACTTTGAAATTTGTGCTCCTGAGTGTGAAAGAGTTGGACTTAGATGTGACCTCTCTACACATGCTTCTGCTCTCACTTTTACTGAGCCTGTGGTTGGTGCTGGGGTTGGTGTATGGTCAGGAAACTCTGGGCTGTCCATGTGCCAGCTGGGCCCTGAGCCTCAGCAGAGTTGCAACACCTACTCTCCAGGTCATTGGACTCATCCAGGATAACTAACAAGGAGGTGAGGATGGTCAACCACCACACCAGGGAGCCAAGAGTGTCTACAACTGTAAGCAGGAGAATCCCATTCATCAACCATGTGGGATCTAAGACCCTTCTCAATTTAGAGGTGAAGTGGACATCACCATCCCAGGATCCTCATGATAGAGAAATAAAATATGATCACAGTGGACTTACTGATATTCTACTAGGGAATTATTTTGACTCTACAATGGAAGAAATTATATCATTTATGTGGAGACAGTTGCCACTGGAGTTGCTGAATGCAGGGAGAGGGAAATTGGGGTGTGATACGGGAGAATTTTTGGGACTTGGAGTTGTCCTGAATTATATTGCAGGGACAGATGTAGGACATTATATATCCTGCTATAATCCACTGAATGGACTGGGGGAGAGTATGAACCACAATCTGAATTATAATCCATGAGGTATTGCAGTGCTCCAAAATGTATTCACCAAATGCAATGAATGTGTGATAATGATGAAAGGTTGTTGATGTGGGAAGAGTGTAGGGGGTGTGTAGTATATGGGAACCCCTTATATTTTTTAATGTAACATTTTTTGTGATTTATGAATCTTTTAAAAAAATTTTTAAATTTGCTAAAAAGAAAAAGAAAAAAAAATTAGTTCAAAATGGATCAGAGACTGAAATGTAAACTACAAAATATACAACCTCTAGAAGAAAACATGGGGGAAAAAATCAAATCAAGAGGACCTTCAAGGTTTGCTGATGAATTTTTATTTTTTTATTTTTTAAAGATTTATTTATTTATTTATTTCTCTCCCCTCCCCGCCCCTGTTGTCTGTACTCTGTGTCTGTTTGCTGCGTCGTCTTCTTTGTCCACTTCTGTTGTTATCAGTGGCACAGGAATATGTGTTTCTTTTTGTTGCGTCATCTTGTTGAGTCAGCTCTCCGTGTGCACGGCACCATTGCTGGGCAGGCTGCACTTTCTTTTGTGCTGGGTGGCTCTCCTTACGGAGCACACTCCTTGCACATGGGGGTCCCCTACACAGGGGACACCCGTGCATGGCAGGGCACTCCTTGCGCACATCAGCACTGCGCATGAGCCAGCTCCACATGGGTCAAGGAGGCCTGGGGTTTGAACTGCAGACTTCCCATGTGGTAGACGGATGCCCTAACCACTGGGCCAAGTCTGCTTCCCCTGATAAATTTTTAGATACAAGACAAAAAGCATGACCCATGGAAGAAAAAATGATAAGTTGGACTTCATTACAATAGAAAATGACTGTTTGGTGAAAGACACTGTTAAGAGAATGAAAAGACAAGACAGAGACTGGGAGAACATATTTCCAAAACTTTATCTGACAAAGTACTTATAACCAAACATACAAAATACTCTTGAAATGCAATTATAAGAAGACAAACAACCCAATTAAAAAATAGACAAAAGATCTAAACAGACATCTTACTGGAACACATACAGGTGGCAAATAAGTATATGAAAAGATGTTCAACATTGTATGTCATTAAGGATTTACAACATAAAGTACCAATAAGATACCATTACATACACATTAGGGTCTAAAATCCAAACTATTGGCAACACCAAATTCTGGGGAAGACATGAAGCAACAGGGAGCCTTATTCATTGTTGACGGGTGTGATGGTTAGGCTATTGTGTCAAATTGGTCAGGTAATTGTACCCAGTTGTTTGGTCAAGCAAGTACTGGGCTAACTGTAATAAATAGCATTTATGGACTTTAGTCACCATTGACTTTACTGCAGTGGTAAATCATACATAGCTGATTATAATTACATCAATCAGGGAGATTGCCATCAGTAATGAGTGATGTTCTATCCGATCAGTTGATTGCCTTAAAAGGGGAAGTGATTCCAGCATTGAGAGAGAATTTCCCAGCTCATCTTTGGACAGCCAATGTCTCCCAGAACTCGTCAAGAACCTTCATTGAACTTTCATTGCAGCCCCTGGTTGCAGCCTGCCTGCAGAACCTGGAATTGTGCATCCCCATGGTCACATGGGAGACTCGTATAAAATCATATACTATTGACACATATCTCTTGTTGATTCTGTTTCCCTAGAGAACCCTGACTAATACAGTGGGAATGCAAAATGGCACATTCATTTTGGAAGACATTTTTGCCAGTTTCTTACAGAGTTAAACATAGGCTTAGCATACAATCCAGCCATCATATAACTAAGTATTTCCCCAAGTGAGTTGAAAACTGATGTCCATGAAAAAATCTGCACATGAATGTTTGCAGCAGCTTCATTTATAATTGTCAAAACTTGGGAGCATCAAAATGTCCTACAATAGGTGTTTTAGTGTGTTAGGCTGCTGAAAGTAGATACCATAAAATAGGTTAGCTTTTTTTAAATTTCCCTCTCCTTGTGGCTTGCTTGCTGTCTACTCTCTGTGTCCATTCACTGCATGCTCTTCTGTGTTTTCACTTGTCTCCCTTTTGGTTGCATCACCTTGCTGAGTTGGCTCTCTACAGTGCTTGTGGGCCAGCAGCACTCCAGGGTGCTTCAGGCTGGGTGGCACTCCGGGACACTTGTGGGCTGGTGGTTCTCAGCAGCGTGAGAGCGAGCATGCCTTCACAAGGGGAACCTGGGACGTGAACCCAGAGCCTCCTATATGGTAGATGGGAGCCCAACTGATGGAGCCACAGCTGCTTCCCTAGGTTAGCTTTTAATAATAGTAATTTATTACCTTACAAGCTTACAGTTTTGAGGATGAGAAATATGTCCAAACCATGGCTTCTTCAAGGTGATGTTTTCTTCCTGAAGACTGATGGCCAGCAATCACTGGCTCCTCTGCCATGAGGCAAGGCACATGGTAGAGTCTACTGGTCTCTCCCTTCTCTTCTGGGTTTCATTGCTTTCAATTTCTTGCTTCCATGACTTTCTATCTGTATTCATCCAGGTATATAAAGAACTCCAATAAGAAGGTTAAGACACATCCTGGGCTACACCTTAACTAATGAAAAGTTATTGTAAAGATAACAATAAAAATAGGTTTCCACCCACAGGACTAGATTAGCTTTAACAACTTGCTTTTCTAGGGTACATACGATTTTAAAACACCACAATAGGTGAATGGATGAACAGATTGTGTTACCTCTGTATAATGGAATGTTATTCAGTAATGAAAAGAAATGAACTAACAAGCTATGTAAAGACACGGAGGAAACATAAATGCATATTGTTAAGAGAAAGAATCCAATCTGAAAAGACTACAGACAGTGTGAGTCCAACTATATGACGTTCTGCAAAAGTAAAACTGCATAAAGAGTAAAAAGATCAGTGGTTTCAGGGATTTAGGGAAAAGGGTGGTGGATGAATAGGTGGAGCTTAGGGCATTTTTAGGGCAGTGAAATTATTCTATATGGTATGTAATGGTAGATACATAAATATGTATTTGTCAAATCCCATAAAACTGTAAAACATGAAGAGTGAACCTTAAAGTAAATAAGAACTTTAGTTAATGATAATGTAATTACATTGGTTCATCAGTTGTAACAAATGTACCCCCTAATGCAAGATGTTAATAATAGGGGAAACTGCATGGGGGGCAGGTGGTCTATGGGAACTCTATTTTCTGTGCAATTTTCCTGTAAAACCACAGCTGCTCTAAAAAATAAATCTGTTAAAAATAAAAATAATGTAAGTTAGATTATGCAGCTCTTGAGTTGGTGATCTGAAATTCATACCCACCTATTTAAGAAACCATTAAGTCTTATGAAGTCAGTAAATATTTCCTCTTCATGAAGAAGCATAGCATAGCTCTTATCAGGGCTAAAGAAATAGCTCTGATTGAGTTTGCTTCCAATTCAAAGTACCACTTATGAGATGGTATGGGAATGTTATACCTAGCTCTGAACCTGTGTTACTAGAACTCATTAATTACATCCCATTGATTTTTTAAAAAAGACTTATTTATTTTTAGTTATTCCCCCCCACCCCCACCCCCATTGTTTGGGCTCACTATCTGCTTGTCTTTCTTTTAGGAAGCACTGGGAACTTAGCGCAGGGACTCCCATGTGGTAGGCAAGAGCCCAGCAGTTTGAGCTACATCCACTTCCCCATCCCATTGATTCTGATGGAGGACTTTGCTTCCATCCAACATTCTAGGCAGAATGCTGGTGTTGTCTTTTTCCTCACTGCACGTCTCTCTGATATCAGGGTTCTGTATGCCAGCAGCCACATTCAGTCTTTGCAGAAAATAATGCTTCCCCTCTTTGGCAGTGGCAATCTCTCTGTGGGATCATCGTTCTTACACAGGTTGTGCTGATAGGATGGATTTTTAAACTCTTTTGGCAGAAAAAGTCACAACCTGCTCAGAAAGAAAGATGAAAGTGGATCCCACACTGTGCAGGAACAGGGGCACTGTGAGGCTTCCTGCACAGCCCTGTGGAGCAGTTCCCACCCCACCACGGTTACTCAGAACTTAACTGCCTGGTCCCCTCCTGACCTGAACTCTGAGAGCTATAGCCACCTCCCAGATGGTGTCACATCCATTCAAGTAAAGACAATTTCCAAATACGTGGATATGCAGTTTTATCTTCTTAAGAGTTTGGAGACTTGCTGACTTTCCCACTATTATCTGCATACTTTTTCATATACGACACCCTCAGGAATTTAAATGTGTGAACCATACATGGAAAAATAACTGCCCTCAAACCTCTATGAAAACCACTCCTTGGGGCTGCAGTGCTGAACAGGTAGTTCCTTATCATCACTGGTTTTTAGAATGCAAGTTAGGACACTGCATTCCTGATTCCTTTTCGTGACTTGACTTTAGGTGGTGGTGTGTTATGGAAGCGTCTGGGAATTTGTTTCCTCTTCCCTGCATGTGCAGAAAGAGGCCATGGAAGATCTTTTAAATGGTCCAAATGCTGAAAGGAAACTGAGCTTATAGCTGTGGAAAGAATCCTAGAGAGAAGCAAGAGCAGCTAAGTCTCATCCCAGGGCCACCCACGTAGTTGGTGACGGCAGAAACACATTGCCCTCTTTTTCTCCAACTTTCCCATATTGCCTGCTGCCCATAGGGATTTGTCAGCTATCAGTAGATATCTTCACTTCTTTGGGGCTCTTTAGCCCATTCCTCTCTTACTCATCTCCTCATTATTCTAAAGTGGCACAGTTGCTGGTACCTGAGAAGAGTTCATTAGCTGTTTGGAAACATAATGAAATTGGTAGAGACTCCATTCCTTTGCAGAAGCTCAATGGAGAGCCTGGGCTTGCATGAAGCACCAACTCTCTTTACACAAGGAGAATATATTTTGGCAGAGGGAAGAACCCAAGAGGTGAGCAATCATACCTTTTACCAGTGGGTATAAGTTGGAACTCTGGTGGCGAGAACACCCCACGCCACTGGAGAGCAGCTCCCACAACTGCAGCTTGTGGCACCCTCATCCTGCCATGCCTCAGTAAGATTCCTTGGTGATCTAAATGGTCCTGCAAGAGACTCATGGCCCCAGATGGAACATGCTAGAAGGGCACCACAGTTTGTTTCCTCTGAAGAAGTCCCAAGATTTAGAGTCTGTTCATTTCTGAGACTCCCAGCTTAAACCAGATGACTGACTATAAGATGAACTATATAGATTAAACTAAATCCAGATTCAGAGGCAGCCACGCAGGCAGTTGCTAGAATCATAAACCTAAAAGAAATGTAACCAGATGGGGGAAATAATAACAACCAAACTCTTCTCAGAGTGCTTGAGAATCAAAGGAATACATGACTAGCCTTTTACAGCAGTTCCAGTTCACTTCAGAGTTTGCATCTCACTGTGTGGGCTGTACAAGCTTGGGACCTGCGGTGACTTGGTTGGGACCATAAAAGAGAGATAGGGTGCAGTCATAGCATTCCTCCTTCTGCCAAGGAGCATTTGCCCTCTCCCCCAGTGATATGTAAACATTATTTTTAAAAATTCTGTTTAAAAGACACCAGTTTATGAACCTTCTGCTCTGGAAACTCACGTACCCACCCCTGCTAGGAACTCATAGGTACTGTCTTTATTTAAAATTCTGATATTTTGTTCTTCGTGGATTGTTCTGCATTGGTTTTGATTATTTAAAAGATTGCATCAAAACATAATTTATGTTGATTACTGAGTGTTTCTGGTGCCTTCCTAAGTGCCTCATTTGCTTCACTCTAGTCCCAGCTCTGCCACAAAGATGTGTCCCTAATTGATTCTGGCTCATCATTAGAGAAGCACAGCTGATAATGGATTCATTTCCTCGGACTGCTGTAACTGTTTACTACAAACTGGGTGGCTTAAAACAATAGAAATTTATTCTCTCACAATTCTGGAGGATAGAAGTTTGAAATCAAGGTGTTGGTAGGGCCACGTTCCCTCTGAAGCTTCCTTCCTTGCCTCTTCTAGTTCCTGGTGGTTGCTGGCAATCCCTGGTGTTACTTGGCTTGTGTGAGCATTGCACCAATCTCGGTTTCTGTGTCACATAGAAGTCTTTCCTCTGTGCCTGTGTGCAAATTTCCCTTTTCTTAGAAGGACACTTCTAAGTCATTGGATTTCGGGCCCACCTTAATCGAGTACGACCACATCTTAATTGGACTACATCTGCCAAGACCCTATGTCCAAATAAGGACACATGCGCAGATTCTGGGGACTTGAATTTTGGGGCACTCTCTTCAACCCAGTACATGTTCCTTTTAGGTAGTTGTGGCAGTTCTGATATTATTTATGAATTCCAAAAGAGACACGGATTATGTTTGTAAACTGGTTTGTTCCTCTGGGCATGATAACCCTTTGATTGTATAAGATTCAGCTGAGATGTCTGATTAGGGCTTTGATTCAACTGTGTCATTAGAGTGCAACTCAGCATGGAGTCCTCACCCCCTTGGGGGGCTGATAAAACAGACTCTCATGTGGAAATAGAAATCCATAGGAAGGGAGACAGCTCAAGAGACACGGCAGAGGCCCTGGGAAGAGAGATGAGCCTGACAGTCTACCGCTGACCTTGTGAAGAGAATACAGCAGCTGAGCCCGGAAAGAAATGAGCCCTAGAGAGAGAGGTGAACTTTATGCCAGCCTACAGTTGATCAGAAGAAGCTGGGACCATAGAGCCTTAAGAAGGAAGGAGGAAGGTTGAACCCTCAGAGACATCACCCTCCATCTTGTGTCAACATGTGGTGAATGACTTTGGGTAAAAAAGTATCTCTTATGGTACCTTGAGTTGCACTTTTTAGGGCCTTGTGATTGTAAGCTTCTACCCCAAATAAATACCCTTTATAAAAAGCCAACAGATTTCTGGTATTTTGGCTGACTAGTGTTAGATATGTGGATGGGACAATATAAAACAGTAAAAGGCAGCTCTGAAATGAGTGGTTACTTCCTGTAACCCATCCCATCCACACAGATAGCATGTGGCAAAGAAGAGAGGAGTGACATTTTTTCTACATTGAAGAACTTCTAAAGGTCTTGTAGACAAGCTATAGGGAGGTAAACAAATCTGTCATTGCAATAACTACCCTTTAGATTTTTGTGTCACATAATTTTATTTGTCCTTTGACTCATTTTCTTTAAATCTTTGCTTTATTTTTATGTACATAAAACTATTGATTTTTTTTAGAACTCACAGCTGCATGGCTGTTGTAAAGTGAAATTCTTCAAACATGATCTTCTTTCGTGATCATGGGAAAGAGAAAGCTACTTTAAAAACATACATACACACATACTTCTTGAAGCCATATGGAGATTTTATTCATGCAAATAGAGGCTTGGTTTTCTCCCATTTTCCACAAGGCACTCACTAGTAGCAGGAAGATCTGTTAGGATGGGACCCTATTAGGATGATCTCTCTTTGACTAAAAGTCCAAGCCCATCCCCTTTCCTTGGCTTTCAAATACTCACATCTCTCATTACCATGACAATCATATCAAGGAGTTGTAAAATATGAGTAAGGACCATAAGCAATTCAGTTGAAAAAGTGATATTTTTTACTTAAAATACAATGTCACATGGATCTATATGTGAATTTTTACACTATTAGGCAAGCCATGAATATTATCTTTAAAAAATTGTACAAATTCAGTATATTTGGGAAAACTGCACATATTTAATACGTTTAAAAATTGGCATCATGTGAGCAGATTATTTGCAGATTACCAGACAGGGAGAATTATCTGACACCATATGGAGACTATTTAAGAACCACAGCAATTTCCACACTGTTGATCATGTATAAGATAAACAATGTAACTGAAGTGAATTATTACTATTCCATTATTTTCTTGGTACATTACAAGGGGTTTTTTTGAGAGATTCTCTCACATACTATTTTACTATTCATTAGTTAAGGGGGAATTATTTCTGTTTGCTATCTTGTGACTTTAGCACAAAACATGTTTGCCTCTTCCTAAGTACCAACTGACATTTCATACAGAGGAAGGTTAAAGAACAGAACAGTGAGTAAATAACTTTTACTCATGTAATATAAGTTTTAGAGAACTCATTATAAGGGAAGAGACTGTCAAGTAGAGGGTGTGCAAGAATGGGTAGGTGGATGGATGGTAGTTACCAAAAACAGGGATTCTTGCATGAAGTCTTTCATTCAGATGCTCCGCCCAGCTTAGACCCTTACCAGTCCCATGGATGAGAAGAGAGGGTATTGGTGAAAATCGAAAGAACCTTTAAAGCATTATAAGCAATGAAAATGCTGGGTCTTGAACCATCTCATTACCTTTTGAATATGTCCCTTCCTCTCTAGCTTCAGTGCTACCACCATAGCCTATGAGGACTGTTTTCACAGAATCTCAATTGCTATTTGCTCTGCGTTAACCCTCAAATTCAGCCTCCACATGCTGCCAGGATTATATTTCCAAAATGCAAGTCTGATTATGTCATGTCACAAATCAAAATGTTTCAATAGTTCCTACAGAATAATTCCTAATACCACAGCATGCCTTACAGGGCCTTTCATGGGTTGACTCTGTCTAATTTTCCAGTCTATCTTCTACTCCTCTGTATAAGTTGAGCAGCCAGTATTCCACCAGCAGAGTGGAGGAAGAATGGACAGGCGGTGGGGATGAGCCCTGCCACCCCTGGAGTGTAAGGGAATGAGCAACATCCACTTTAACACTTCAGGAGGGTGATTGGGGGCATGCAGGCTTCTGGATGGCCAGGTTTCAAATAAGGTTTAAAAAGGTGAAAATATTGCTCAGGTATAATGGTAAAGAAATGGAGACAGAGAGAAAACATGTTCTGTTTTCACATCCTACTAGATAATCTTTATCCAACAAAGACATCTGTGCCCATACCCAGTCTTTCATGCCCATAATTTCCACATTTCTCTCCTTTGCAAACCACTCTACTGCTCCCTTTGAAATCTCTCTATGCCTTTCCTGCTGCTCCTAAAGTGAAACTGGCCCCATGTGCTTCAATTGGTCTGAGTCAATCATTTCAGCATCACATTAAACAGGACTTTCAGATTTCTGAAACAAGACTATCGGTGTGACTGAAAAGCTCTGGGAAGGTACGGGGGCCTGCCTGAGAGTCCATGCTGGCCAGGGAAGAATGGCTTAACAGAAAGGGCTTAATGGGGGGGGTCTGGATGAAAGAAAAGCCACTTCATGTTTGCACCCTATTCAGGCTGGACCATTAATCATATGGATCCTGTTGCCATCAGAAATAGTCTCAGTCTCTCAAGAACCCACTGAGGCCTGGACAGGTTGGCCTCCTGAGGAAATTCTCTAGTGCCTGAAAAGACTGGCTTCTCTGGACCGTTTGGCCAGAATTGTTTAGGTGGGTTCTGGGGAGAAGCTGTAAGCCATTGACATCCAGCTTCCCTCCCAGGAACGGGATGGCGGCACAGTCTGGAGAGCTGAGGAGTGGTCAGCGGACCCGATCAGAACCCAACTGCAGGGACCTGAGGGCTACCCACCATCCACCGCAAAGCAGGGCGAGTCCTTGCCACGGTGAATGGCCCCAGAGGTCGAGAGGTGCAGGTGCCCCACTCAGGAAGGGGATGGCTGGGAAAATGGAGGCCTGGCCCTGGTGAATTGTTTACCCAGAGCTGGCACAACAAACACCAAGAAAAGCTTACTGAATGAACAAAGGTTGAGTAAGTGTTTTCAGACTGCCCTGAAAAGCAAGGTTGGAGTCTTCCAGAAGGCTCTGAATGTCCCAGGATGGGGTTCTGAGTTGCCACAGAAGGAATCACTAAGATCTTCTTGGCGATCCACTGGATCTTGACACAACTCCATCCAAAGGCTCCAAGAGCACCTGTGCTCAGGGAGGGGTGCAGGGGGAATCCAGGCCTGTGCAGCACAAGCCCCCAGAGTCGGCTTCCCTCACTCCATACTCTCTCCCACTGCAGGGCCTGAGAGAGCCTGGTGGACGTTGGCCCCTGACATGTCGGTCCATAGTTGTGTGGGCCTCTTCGTGTTTTGGTTTCTTTAGTTAATAATGGAGAGAAAGATTTGATTGTTCATAAAGGAAATACTTGCTTTAAACGGTTTTAAGAAGCCTTATAGAAACCCATGCGAAGGAGTGGATCTTCAGACTGGCACTGCCCAGCAGCCTTTGTAAATGGGCTCGGTCTGCAGCAGTGTTGAAAGCTAGCAGTCAATGGGCCCTCCCACATTTACAACTCAGCGGACGACAGGAAAGCCAGTCCCTGAGCTGGAAGTGAAGGGCAGGAAAGGGCAGTGGACTGGCATCCAGCATCCAAGCTCAGGGCACAAGGAGGTACTGATTTTGTGGTCCAAGAAAGACGCTTTCACATCAGCGTTGTAAAAACACATCCACTAATGATCCTGGCAGTCATTATTGATTGAAAACCAAACGGAGGACAAATGTTTAAATCAGTTCATACCCAAAGCCCTCATGACAAGTGCAAGAGGACAAGACAAAAAGTTGCCAGTATTCATTATAAAGTCCTTAAATGGTATTTCAGTGATTTAAGTGTAATTTTGAAACCACTTAAAATAGGCCAGGATTATTGAAACCATTCAAATTTTTGAGATCCACTTTTACTCATGAAAATACATGTGACATATAGCAAAGGTAATGGAGAGAATAACCTTATAATCTGTTATCCAAACTGGAGTCTGTTCCTTATAAATTTCATTAGACTATAGCACTGACAGCGTTGGATGTTACCTGACCTCCACGATCCCAGAATGCAGTGACATTTAAGAAAATCCCCACCACTCATTCATCCTCTGAAACCCCTCCCCCTTTTGTGTGCCGAGAAATGACTAATCACAAAGGACCACTCCACCTTTGCATATTCCTAGATTAAGACCCACCTCCAGCCTTCCTAGATAACTCCCTTGTTTCCCTGCCTCTGTTAAATACTAGGACCCCTTTTCTGAGAATTTCCTCATTAATGAACATTCTTCCTATGGCAATAGCCTGAAAAAAAACATCTCTTTGGTTTTTTTGTTTACCTCTTTGTGCTGAGTTAGGTGAGACTGTTCCTCGCCTTCAGATCTCTATTCTGATTATTTTTCACTGCTCACTTGATTTCTGGTACCAGTTTCTTTGGGTCTGACCATTTGGGTTATAAAGGTCTTATCTCTGTTAAGTGCAGGGTAACAGAGAACCTGATTTGTTAGTCTTTTCTTTTGTCTATTTTGATCTCAAATCAAATGAGAATATCATGCCCATAGGGAAGTGGATATTTGAACTACAGAGTCCATATTTCTGTGTTTATGCTTGCCCCACAGTTGAAATTTTATAATGAAATTATAAGCTATCTCTCTCAGTGTGTCTGTACGTTTACATGTCCATCATTTAGAAAGGCCTTTATCTCATTGTGTGAGGGTATATTTTTCCTATCTCCAGTTGGTCTTAATAAAATTAGATTACAGGCAAGTGGATGTGGCTCAACCAATTGGGTTCCCGTCTACACTATGGGAGGTCCTGGGTTCACTTCCCAGGGCCTCCTTGTGAAGGCAAGCTGGCCTGCACCCTTGGAGAGCTGGTGCAGCAAGATGATGCAACAAAGGGAGACAAGTCAGACACAGAAGAATGTGCAGCGAATGGACACAGAGAGGAAACAGCAAGCAAGTGGCAAGGGGGGGATAAATAAATATAAATAAATCTTTAGAAAAATTAGATTACACAATCTAAATTAAAGGAACTCTATTTGGACTGACTTAGAAATAAAAAAGTGCTTATATAAATTGAATATTCCTAAAATTCCCAGAAATTACAGATATTGAATCTCTAATATTTCCAATATTTAAAAAAAAAAAGAGGGTTCTTGTAGAAACTACGTCAGGGATGTTTTAAGGATTTAAGTGTGGCAGTTTGATATTGTTTATGAATTCCAAAAATGGATATTGGATTATGTTTGTAAACTGATCTAGTCTTCTGGCCATAGTAGATTACAGTGGACTCAGAGGTCTCACTTTTACTTGATTAAATAATGATTAAGGCTTCAATTGGGCCACATCAGTAGTCCAAGGGGGTAGAGACTTACAGAAAAACCATACTGCAGAGAAGGTTGGAGTTTTAATGCTGGGGCCCCAAGAAGTAAATATGAGGAAAGAGAGAAGGGTCCATTAGACAGGGCAGAGGCCCTGGGAAGAGAGACGAACCATTTGCCTGAGAGTTCATAGCTGACCTTGTGGAGAGAGCAGAGTGGCTGAGCCCTGAGAGAAATGAGCCCCAGGAGAAAGATGAGACTTATCCTAGCCTACAGCTGGTATTGGAAGAAGCTGGGACCACAGAGCCTTAAGAAGAAGAGGAAGCAGATGTCTGAAGCTGTCTTGCTCCAACACGTGGCAACTGACTTTGGTGAGGTAAGTAACTTACAGTTTATGGCCTGGTAACTGTAAGCTTCTATCCCAAATAAATACCCTTTATAAAAACCAACAGATTTCTGATATTTTGCATCAGCACCCCTTTGGCTGACTAATACAAGTTTATATAGTTAAGGTAAATCTTTTGCAAATGAGACTAGTTTAATATTTTTGTCTTAAATAAACATACATGTCTTCTCTGACTTACTAGGGTTAAGGATAATATATGCATAAGTTTTTATTATACTTGGGTATGTTCTTCCTAGTCTTATACAGGTTTATTAATTGAATAAGCTTGCATTACTTCTAATTAATGTTTAAATTTATGAAAATGTAAATTTGTGTTTGACCAATGTTAATAATTATCCTGAAAAACTTTATTTCAACAGTAATCATGTTGGCTAGAAGATAATTTCCAAGACCATTAGGTAAGTTAAAAGCTTGGACTGATACTAAATTGAGTTCATTAATAAATTTTCATTAGAAATCAGATCTTTCTGAGTAAGAACACTCAAACATAATTTAAATTTATATACTTTCCCTTCTTATTTTTATATACTATAGAGAGGCTATATATATTTGAATCTGTTAATGAATATGTTCTTTTTTGCCATTTTAAGAAGTTGTACTATAAGGGAAACATAGGCTATAGGAAGTTGCAGAAAACTGATAGAAAGGGAATTTTATTTGTTGTGGTCAAAATTGGCTAGAGTTTGATGGGTTCATTTATAAGATTTTTAAAAAGAGTTTACTATCAAATGTTATACAGATGCAAAACTAGAATTTAGTTTTCTCTTAAAATGACAAGACTTCCTTGAATTATTATTTCTACTCTAATTAAGAGGTTGAAAAATCCTATTCTTTACCTTCTGTGTAATTCTACCTTTAGAGCAAAGATTCTGTGTCTTACCAGGGAAATTTTCTGTGGTTTTTTCACTTAAGACTGTAAAGTTCTCACAATCACATTGCCTCTTATATTTTCCTTCAAAATTTATATTGTCACGTTGGTTAAATAGCTAGCCACGATTGTTTATCAGTAATCTATGCTCTTTTGGACATTTTGTACCATGTACGTGACAAGGAGATTATTTACCTTTTCTAAGACTCTTTACTCCATACAATAAAGGGATCATTTGCTGAGAGTTGCTGTGGTGCCCTGAACCTGGATCCCCAGGACACACTGTTGTAGTAATTTGCTCCACAATTCCAATCCTACTTATTTGTTGATTTAAGTTTCTTTTACCATATAAAAGTTTAAACTCTCTATATGGTAAAATATCCCTCTCTATTTTCAAAATGAAAGGTACTAGACTTCAGTCTTTGTTAGGAAGGTATCCCCACTCTTATATAATACCTGTAATTTCTTAATTACTTTTGCAAGGTTTGTCTGTTTTTATTATTTAAATCCTGAAGTCATGAGACTAAATGCTTACTTTTCAAAAGGGGTATTCACCCTGCTGCCACCATTCATGAAATAATCCATGCAGAACAATGTTGCCTGATCCCCTTACCCAGGAGATGGGAATATTGTATGTTCTGATTCCTTGTAGAGGAGGCCAAGTTCCTTCAGAGTGTTCCTGTGTCTTCTGAAGTCCTCCCTTTTTCAAAATACTTCTTAGCCATAGCATTAGACAGCATTCTCTAGGGAAATGTAACCATTAGGACATATATTTGTGTGTGTATACTATGAGACTTAGTATAGGATTAGCTCACATGTTTGTGGGGATTGGCAGGTCTGAGTTCCATAGGATAGACAGTGAGTTGGGATATCCAATGAAGGTTTGATGAATTTCCCAGGAGAATCTGGTTGGCTGAAGTGCAGTTAGAAAGTCTCTTTCTGACTGCTGAAATCATCACTCTCCCTTTCAGGCCTTCAACTGATTAGGTAAGACTTTCTCATGGCTGACAACAATCTCCTTTCTTGATTGCAGATATAATTAGCCACAGATGCAATCAACTGACTCCTGATTTAAATCCATGAACTACCTTCACAGTAACAATCAGGCTAGTTCTTGCTTCACCAAATAACTGGACACCATAAGCTGGCAAAGTTGACATATGAACTTAACCATCACAGCCACTTCTGAGGAGGGCTTTGGAGAATACTCTCTTTTCAGTGACTGAACAGCATTCTCAGCCTGCTTCCTGCCTTTAGAATGTTGGGAATCCAAAGATTTCTACATCTCAGTCTTTCAGTCCAGATTGGTAGCATTTTTGTCATATTAGTTATGAGTTTGAAGTTCTGTTTTGAATCCCAAAATATTATGTCCTTTAATCTATTCCTATGGGTGTGGGGCCCTTTTGATTGGACTATGTCAGTGAGGCAAGACTCAGGTTGGGTTTCTGCTCTCTTGATGGACCTTATATAAACAGAGACACAGAGGAAGAGATAAACAAGAAAAGGGAGCCCTGCCATTTTGACCCTCCCATGCGAGAGAGGTCTCAAGGATTGCTAGCAGCCAAAGCTTAAGCATAAAGCCCCCAAGAGACTGTGTCCATGGAGAAGTTCAAGGTTGAGGAGAGGGGCCATATGCCTAATAGCCTACAGCTGAACTCAGGAAAAAATGGAGCAGCCAAACCTGAGAGAGGAGGTCTGGAAAGAGAAAAACACTATGCCTGGTTGCCCACAGCTGAGCTCCAGGAGACATTAGATTCTGGAGGGGAAGTCAGGGACCTCCACAGAGATCAGCCACCATCTTGCTTTACCACATGGCAGGACACCAGGATCACCAGTAGCTGACTTTGGTGAGAAAGTATCTGTGATGGTGCCTTCACCTGGGCATTTCACAGACTCAGAATTGTAAGCTTTTACCCCTAATAAATTTCCCATTATAAAAGTCAACCTATTTCTAGTATTTTGCACTGGCAGCCTTTTGGCAAACTAAGACAATAACACTCTCAAAAACTTTATGGGTTTTCTGTGTATTTATTTCAGTTAACTCCATGTGTCAAAGCCACACCAATAATTTCTTGAGATATTCCTCTCTCACTCTCTCTCTCTCGATTTATTGATAAGTGTTTTGGACACATCATCTTCTGTTGGATCATGCCTTTAAGCGTTTTTGTCCACCTGAAAGGATCTACAGATATCATCTTAATTTTTTAAATGTCTTAACAAAGGGCATTCTGGCTCTGCTCTTGTTTTGCTCTATACCAGCAGGTTTTATCTTAATAGCCGTGCCTCATCCTATACCTTAATATGACAATCTATTACTGGAGAAAGAGGCTAGAGATGAGAAAAAAATTTATTTTCCACCTAGGAAGGCTTTGGATAATGTTTTCTGGCCAGGGGGCAGTGAGGAAACTGGATGGAGACAAAGGAGGTATGATAAAGATAAACTTTACAAACTTTACGTTTTATCCCTAAGGATATCTTTGTTTTAAAGCTCTCTTAGACATGGTGCCATGGAATGCATCTTACCCTTAAGATTCTGTCTGTGGGGCACATATCCTACCTTCAGCTTGCTGTGCTTATCATCATAACTAGAGGAGGTTTTAGTTTTCTCTCAAAGAGTGACAATTAGAGGGATCCAATTTCTGAAATGATAAAGGAGGAAAATGTCATTTATTTATCAACAACTCACATAATAACTCAATATTAACCCCAAACCGAGTAAGGGCTATATTATAGACCATAGCGATCTGACATTTATGAAAAGAGGCAGTGTGATGTAATGGAAAGGGGAATGAATACTGAGGCAGAAAATCTGGGCCCCAGTCCCATTAGTAGCTTGTGTGACCTTGGGCAATGTATCATTTCTCTGAGACATCTATTCTTTGGGGAAATCAAAGGATGGGTTAGATCTCTTAGGTCTGTTAAACTCTGAAATTCCACCTGTAATCCAAACTCATGCTTAATCTCTGCATACGCTATTGTTTGCCATATGGGCACTCAATGAATGCTGAAAGAATTTGGGCAAGTCACACACCTTTATTTTTAAAAGAACTTTAATTATTTGTGACTAAAATTGCACTTATTATTGGCCCACATAGTCATAATCAAGATACAAGTGGAGGAAACTACTCATCATGAAACATCTCATCAAACAAAACACCTCCTTATTCCAACCAAGTTCCTTCTGCCTACCATCTCTGGCCCTCCACTAAATTATTTTCGGTAACTAATCAAAATAAATATAACATTTACAGACTAAAAAGAACTGGGGACAAACTTCAGCTTTGCACCAGAGAAACCTACAATTAAATCTGGAGTTTTCATGACATATATTTAACTCTTTCAGAGACTTAGCCCAAACTTTATAGTTCCACAGAAGTATTATTGATTTCCTGAAATATGTATTCAAAAGGATTTCAAATGTCGAATTGCTCTTCCAATAGACAAGAAAAGTTCAATATTCATTAGTTGAGCCCCTGTAAGTTCCAGGTACTGGTATAAGAACTGAAGACTCAAAGATGAATTAAGACATGGCCGCTGCATTTAAGGTACTCACAGAATTTTTAGTAAGAAATTCATTTATTGCAGGAAATTCTCACTTTCTCCAAATCTTCCATCATTCTCACATAACCAAACAAAGGCCCCTGCAAGAAGAGAGAAAATTGGATTTGATCAAAAGGAACCTGTTCTGTACAGGAAGTGTATTGAAGGAGGCCTGGAAAGCAGAGAACTGGTGAGGAGGCTGAGAGTTGCTGGGGCATGGATGAGAGATCAGCCTTATACCAGGCAATCGGTCCCAGCTTGAAGGTACAGGCAGGTAAGTAGGATGAATGGTCATTTTTATCTCTCTCAGTTCTCCTTTACATGAGTTTCTACTTTAGAGTAAGAGACAGTTTTGAGCAATTCATTGGCCCTACATCTCTGAAACCCTTAAAACCAGACCCTGAGTTTAATCCTTGCCATATCTGCCCCCCTAAGTCTGCAGAAGATGGGGGCTACTTAAAAGTTAACACTGGTTCTCCATGCCTGTCCCTAAGTTATTATTTCTGGCCCATCACTTCTCTTTATACTTGTGTAGTATAAGAAGCCAAGCATAGTAGTCAGTAGTCAACTAATGCAGAATAACAATCTATCCCAAACTCAATAGCTTAAGACACAGCATTTACTTTTCTCAGTCACATGTCTAAAGATTGGCTAAGGTGGCCTTGCATCAGGCTACAGTTCAACTGGGTTTCTATCTGCCCTACTCATCTCATTCCGAGAACCTACCTCAAGTGTCAAGTATTAGAGGAATTAGCAGGGGAAGCTTCTCTAATAGTGATCATGGAGGCACAAGAAATGAGCTACACTGCACAAACATACTTAGTATCTCTGCTTACATCACATTTGCTCACATTATACTGGCTGAAAAAAGATATATGGCCAAGTCCAAAGTCAGTGGAAATAGGAAATACACTCCAACCCAGAGGCAGAGGTTAGGGAATATTTATGGAACAATACTCCATTCCAGCATACTTGGAGAGTCTACCACCTTCATAATTACTGTGGTTGCCATAGTAACCAAGTGCCACAACCAATGTCCTGTCCCACACATGCACTTTATCCCTATGCCACCACTGATGATAATTTTAATTACTGCCATGCTACTGCAAGCCCTGGGTTACTTGTGTCCTGCTTCCCCTGCAAAAATGTAATTCAGGAACACATTTTGAGTGCCTGTTTCCCCAAGCTACTCCTTAATCAATTATGCTGTCAGACACAGAGAATGATGTTATACCTGTTATATGTTCATAATACTTTATTTGAAACAAAACTGAATATCCGGATTTTATACATCCAATCAGTATGAGAGAATTGGTATCTTAAAAATAAAATGCACCCAAAGGTTCTATGAATATTACAACCCAAAATATACATGAAAAAATGTTTAGTGTTATTCTCCTCTTTGGGGCTTTGTAACAAATATTGAAAATCCCAAGAATGTTGAGTTTAAAGACACAAGGCTTATATTATGCAAATTGTATAGATTTAGTGCCATTTTAAACAGTGTGCCCATGATGGAACTTCAGAATGTATTAGAATATAAAAGTATAGCAATAATTAAGAAAACTGGTCTATTAATGTCAGTTGTAATGGAGTCTCACAAATCTCTCAGAAAATGTTAAAATGTATCATCTTTATGAAAAGAAATCAATAGAAGATAACTGGGGCCTCTGCCAGTGAAGATGAGGATTTAGAAAGAGCTTCAAATTCACAAACAGGCATTCTGATCACTCTTTTCCACAGGAAAAAAGTCAGAATAAAATCTAGCAATAAAATAGAATAGGCTTTGGATTGTCAGCCAATGTTTATTTAATGGCACAGCTTCAGATTTTTTTAAAAAGTACAAAATAAAGGCATTTCCTATCTATAAAATGAAATCGTAAAGATCTCTAAAATGTCAGCTTTCTCACTACTCATCAGAAGTATTTGTTTCCTATCCAAAGAGGCACAGTGGGAGTGACAACTGAGATTCTTCACTAAGGAAAACCTGATTACCACATTTTGGTGAAGAGGAGACACCTGTACTCACTACCTTTAATTCACCATTTGCCCAATTTTATGGACAGGACCTCTTAAAAGTCTTAAAAAACGTACACATGTAAACAAAAAACATTGTGGGATAAACTCATTGTTGGCACCTGGCGCTGAGAGGAAAAGGATTTAGGGGCTTCAGAGCATGAGTCAGGTGCTATAACCAAAGCTGATGGGCAAGGTGGGCACAAGTGTTCAACCTTTGGGATATGGGAGCAGCACACTGGTATCAGTGATTTTTTAAATCTCCCCAGGTGAGTCAATGTGGAATTGAGTTGACCACCATTGCCTAGTCCCATGATATAAGGCCCCTACCATGGACTCTGTCTCTGCATCAACCCTTAGGAAGCATTGAGGAGGCTCAGGCTTTATTCTTTTGAGCAACAGGAACTTTTCCTCAAACTCCATAGTGTAGTCTCTAGCTGAGGGAGGTCACACATCCCAATCAAATTCCATCAGATGAAGGCCTTTGCCCTTCTTCCTGCCATGATTCCAAGTTCCCAGAAAACATTGTTTCTAGAGATAAGTGACAAGACAGAGTCAAATCCTTGAGTGAAGAAACTGGGAGTTATCCTTTTCCAGTTACCTAGTGTTATATAAAAAATCACCCCACAATGTAGAGGCTTCACTGGACTCATCCAGGACAACTAACAAGGAGGTGAGGATGGACAACCACTGCACTAAGAAACCAAGAGAGTCCCCAACTGCAAACAAGAGAGTCCCATCCATCAACTGTATGGGATCAAAGCCCCCTCTCAATTAGAGGTGGAGTGGGCATCACCATTCCAGAATCCTCAGGATTGGGAATAAAATATTGACTGGAGTGGACTTACTGGTGTTCTACTGTAGACTTATTGTAATTCTAGCAATGGAAGACATCAAAGCATTGATGTGGAGACAGTGGCTACTGGAGATTCTGAGGGCAGGGAGAGGGCAAAGCAGGTGCAATATGGGGGCATTTTCAGGACTTGGTAATTGTCCTGAATGACACTGCAATGACAGAATACAGGCCATCGTATATCCTTCCATAACCTACAGAATTGAATGGGAGAGAGTGTAAACTACAATGTAAACTCTAATCCATGCTGTGTGGGAATGCTCCAAAATGTGTTCATCAATTGCAATGAATGTACCACACTAATGAAAACGTTGTTAATTTGGTGAAAAGTGGGAGGTGTGGGGAGTGGGGCATATGGGAATCCCTTATATTTTTTTATATAACATTTTCTGTAATCTAAGTATCTTTTAAAAATAAATTAAAAATATATTAAAAAAAAAAAAGAAATCATGGGAGCCAGTGTAGCTCAGTGGTTTAGTGCCAGCCTCCCAAATACAAGGTCCTGGTTCCCAAATACAAGGACCAATCCCTGGTCCTGGTACCTCAAAAAAAAAAAAAAAAAAAAAATCAGTGTAAATCACCATAGTAAGAAAAAGAAAAGAAAAAAAATCATACAATCAACTTATAAATCTCTTTACAAAAACTTGTAAATCAAGATGTACAAGACTCTACATTGAAAGCTAACAAAAACTTTAAGGATGAAATTTTTAAAGTTTGAAATAAATGGAGATATAGTCCAAGTTCCTCAATTGAAAGATTCAACAGATTTAAGATATCAGTTCTTCCCAAATTGATCTATAGAGCCAATGCAACGACAATCAAAATTTCAGCAGGCTATTAAAAAGTCAGAAAATTGTAAATGTTGGAGAGAATGTAGAGAGATAGGAACGCTTATTCACTGTTGGTGGGAATGTAGAATGATCCAGCTACTGTGGAGGACTGTTTGGCAGTTCCTAAGGAAGTTGAATATAGACTTGCCATGGACCTGGCAATACCATTACTAGGTATATTCCCAGCAGAACTGAGAGCAGAGACAGGAGCATACATCTGTACACAAATGCTCACAGCAGCATTATTCATGATTATCAACAGTTGGAAACAACCCAGGTGTCCATCTGCTGAAGAATGGATAAACAAATTGTGGTGTATACACACTGTGGAATATATATAGCAGTAAGAAGAAATGACATCATAAAAACATATGACAACATGGATGAACCTGGAAAACATCATGTTGAATGAAGCAAGCCTGACATAAAAGGAAAGATACTGTATGATTGTGCTATTATGAAGTAAATATATATATTGTGTAAACTAATGGAGTTAATAATTAGAATATCGGTCACCAGAAAATAGAAGGAGGGAGGGTAGAAAATGGAAAGCTGAGGTTTAATTTGTGCAGAATCAGTAAAAAAGTTGTTTTTAAATATTTGGAAATGAATAGAAATAGTGAACGCACATCATCGTGTTTGTAACTAATGGAGTTATTATATGGGTATGACAGCAGTTGAAAGGGAAAGTCTAAGGTTATGTGTATTATGAGAAGGAAAGCTAAAATCTGTAACATAATACTGTATAAGATAGTAAAAGCTCATGTAAAACAAAATATGGGTGATACTGCATATATCAGACTGTTTTTTACAAAATACAAATACAAATATACTAGAAAGAAGGAAAAAGAATAGCAGCTATGTATGGTAGGCAAAGCATAGACAGAGTGAGGTGTGATGGTTTTTGTTCGTTTATTATTATTATTGGAATAATGGAAGTGCTCTAAGAATGACTGAAGTCATTACCCTGAATATCATTGATTGCACACTTTGGATGGATTTATGTTTTATTAATATGTATCAATAAAATTGATTTGTTTTTTAAAAAAGAAATGTAGATGCTTAAAATAATAACCACCATTGATTTTGTTAACAAACCTGCAGACAACCCTGCTCTATGTGGTGTCAGCTGCAGTGGCTTAACTGGAGCTATGGTTGCTGTATTTAAGATAACTCACACAGCTGGCAAGTTGGTGCTGGTGTCAATTCCTGTCTATATAGACCCCTCCATTGGGCAGCTTTCTGCTTCCTCAGAATATGGTTAAGCAAAATACCTAACTCCAGGCCCCTCTAACCAAGGGGTGGAGGGGGAGGGAAAGCTGAGAAACACTAGTAAAGGTAAAAGCCCAGGGTTACAATCTCATTAAAAATCTGAGGGTAAATCATAGGATTATAGAATGTTTCTCCAACTCCATATCTCACCAACACCTCAATAGGACTCATATATAATAACAAAGGATTACAACTGAAATAGTCAGACCCTATTTAAGAAGTATTCTCTAGGGAAATCCAAAGACTACAGGGAAATGAAAACAAGGATATCAGAGGAAATTTTAGCCTGATATCTACAGGTACAGCTAACAGTAAACACAGCATAACTCCGAGTTAGAGAAAATAAAACCATACCCTAGAAGCTGCTTTTTTTTTTACCTTAATTCTTTTTATCTGACATATCCAGTTTTCAATAACAACCAAAAACTCACAAGGCATACTAAGAGACAAAAAAATACAGTCTGAAAAGACAGGGTAAACATCAGAACCAGATTCAGACATTGCAGAGAGTTTGGAGTTAGACACAGAATTTAATATAATTATGATTAATATGTTAGTGGCTGTAATGGAAAAAGTAGGCAACATGAAAAAACAGATGGGTAATGGAAACAGAAAGATGTAAACACCAAGAAAGAGTCAAAGGAAATGCTAGAAATCAAAAGCATTGTAACAGAAATGAAGAATGCCTTTGATGGGCTCATCAGAAGATTGGACATGGCCAAGGCAAGAATCAATGAGCTTGAAGATATGACAATAAAAACTTCACAAATTGAAATGCAAAGAAACAATGAATGAGGAAAAATAGAATATCCAAGAACTGTGGACAATTATAGAAGGTATAACATACACATAATGTGAATACAAGAAAGAAAAGGGAACGGAGGGAGGGAGGGAGGGAGGGAGGGAGGAAGGAAGGAAGGAAGGAAGGAAGGAAGGAAGGAAGGAAGGAAGGAAGGAAGGAAGGAAGGAAGGAAGGAAGGAAGGAAGGAAGGAAGGAAGGAAGGAAGGGGAAATAGTTGAAGTAATAATGGCTAGGAATTTTCCAAAATTTGCAATAGACACCAAACCACAGATTCAGGAAACTCAGAGAACATGAAGCAGAATGAACACCAAAAAATCTTCGCCTAAGCATATAATATTTAAACTGCAGAAAATAAAAAACAATATTGTCTACACAAAAGAATCAATCAAATGTATCAACATTTTCATATTGATTAGCCAAAAAAATCCAACTTTAAAGAATATAGCATTACATTTTATGAAAAAAATTAAAATAAGACTATCAAAATGAAATATACTTCAGAAAAATACCCAAGACATGGTATTAGAGGCAAAAATGCACGACACTTATTGAATTATGGGAATGGGTGTCAGGAACAATTATTCTGCTCATGTCGTTTTTAATCTTTAGATGATCAATATAAAGAAATTTTCTTTTAGTAGAATGCACATTACATGTTAATTTTATTCTTTGAATAATTTTATTTAAAAAATGGTTTTATGACTAGGATTCTATATAGTTGCTAATCTAATAAAATCAATTTGTGGCTCAATAAATAAATACTTCAAAGAGTTTTATGATTTAAATTATTTCAGTACCCCTTTACCTTTCAAAATTGTCTTTGGAGTATAAATTACATGGTCACATATTTACTGGTTAGCAATTGTAATTTCTTATTATTTTATTTAATTAGCGATCAAATTCTGTAAACTAGAATTAATTGTAGTATCTACATAATTCATAACTGCATCCAAATAAGCTGCAATATTATACGATTCAATTGGAAGCTGTGGTTGCCAAAACTTATAAATATTTTATATATTACAGTTGGAGTAGCTTAACTACTAGGATATTTCCTCTCTGTTCAAAAAACTCCAATTCTTTTCCTTTACCTAACTTCATTCTCTATCCTCTCTCACCTGAATGGACACTCCTACCTCTCCATTCTCAGAATTTGAAATATCAGGCTTAGGATACTTTCTAATCACCTGTGGTGTTTGAAAAAATGCAGATCCCTGGGCCCCATCCCAAAGGTTTCTGATTCAGCAATCCGGGACTGGAGCCCAGGGACCTGCATTGTTCATGGTTCCCTTAGAGGATTCTGATGCAATTCTGTCAGTGGAAAACAATATACCACAATTTGAGGGACATGACTTCAGTGTCACACCCTGTTCCCACGTGGCTGCTGTAGTGATTCTTCCAAAATGAAAACTGGAGAGAGAAAGAAACAGAATCACAGTCCACTGGCAGCAGAAAGTGCAGGGGCAACCAGTACTCCCATTTGCCTAGAATGTGTGGCCAGGTGGCCTGGGCAGCTTTGGTCTCCACTGGGCATGTGCACAGGCTCGGTGACCCCGAAATCTGTGGGAGAGTTTATTCCAGCGCCCTAGGCTTACTCACTTTCTAGAAATCCCTCCTAACTCCCTGGCCAGTCTGTCCCCAATAGCGTTTGCCCAGTCTCTCAGTCTTGGGGGAACAGCACTTTTAGCCCTTCCTACTCACTTGCCACCAAGTAGTCCCTTTACCTGACAATGCTCCAAACCAAGTGAACCCCTTTTGGCAGAGACAATTAGGCTGTAGGTTGCTTTTTGTTTTTGTTTTGTTTTGCTGCCCAGCCTGCCCTGGTAGAATTACCACAGAAAAAGTGCTCGAGGGGATTGGGAATAGCCGCTGGGAATAACGCCATAGGCGTTGGCCATTCCTAAGCAAGGTTCAGCAATTTTCCATGAATAAACGCTTCTCGGCTGTATGCTTTTAATCAAACTCTAGGGTGCTGAGTGGTTGTTTCTGACCACTTTGTCCAGTTTTAGAGTTGCTTTGGGGGAGAGGGTTTGTCAGTTGCCAGAGCTAAGAACCACTCCCATAGCAGATTTTAAACCTCCGTGAAATCTTCAAAACAGTTTTCACAGACACACACACATGCACCACACACTGAACTGCCTTGTGCGTATACACTTATATATGTGTGTGTATATATGATAGCTAGCTAGCTAGCTAGATAAAATATTATTAATTACCTGTGGAGCATGTGCTTGGAATTAACATTTCCCTGGTAGTGAGGATGGGTCACACCAAAACATTCGCATTCTTGTCCTCCTTGCCACCACCACAACACATTTGCAGGATGGCTGGCCAAGCCTAGAAGGATCTTTTCTCAAGGCATGGAACTTTTAAGTACAAAATTCAAAAGCACTTCACCCCCCCACCTCATTATGATTTATAATTAGTAACGCATTCTAAGTGCCTGAGCTGAGTGCCTACAGCTCACACATGCATGTAAGGGCATTGAAACTGTACCCACTCGAAGTGTAACAGAGGCCGCTGAACCACTACACAGAGCTTCTAGAGAGCTCCCAAACACTTTCCCCCCAAAGAATTTCACGAGCTCACACTGAAAACATTCTGAGAAAGCTTTAACAAAATAAGGATAAAGGGTTGCTTAGATATAAAATACTCAAACCTTTTCATGTATTGTCTAAGCTGATCTGACTAGCTCTTGAGAATGACTAAAAACACTTGCCAGAATTTAATAAGTTTTCTACATAGGTCTCCTAGCTGGAAAGGAGAAAGAAAAACAGCATACAGCTGGTGCAAGGCTGGGCAATGTTGTGCAGCTTTGACAGCAGCTGTTTCCATGCCAAAGAGTTCCAGCAATTTCTAATTAAATCCAGTTCGGGGGAAGTTTTATGATCTATATCACATGATTGCTGTCTGTATCTGGGATGCTTTCTCCCCACCCATCTGAAAGCCCCTTCAGAGAATTCTTAATCTTAAAGAGCAAGTTAATCCAGAGGCAAAAATGTTTTATTCTCTGAGCTGAGAATACTCATAGGAGTGGACTGCCAAAGTTTTTAGAAAGGGGGATCCCCAATCTCTTAACTCTAATTAAGGCGCAATGGGCTGATTGGGATAAGAGCTGTACACTCCCTTCATGGACTCCCCCATGGTGGCTCTGCTTCAACTAACTAGATGGCATATGCGTGTTTATGCTTTTGCAACTTTGGATCGTGACTCCTTAACTGATAATCAAAAGCTAATACTAATATTACATTGGGATAACACTTTACAGAACTGTGCGCACCTATTATCTCATTCGTGACTTAAAACAGTCATGTGAAGGAGGCTGGGCAGATATTATTATCCGCATTTCAAAAGCTAGAACACTAAACTCTCAAAGGGGAAGCGATTACCTGTAGATTTTAGTTACAAAGCTAACGATTGCCCGTAAAAGCTTGAGAGAAGAATTTCTAGCCCCAAGACCACTGCTGCTTCCACTTAATACCTTCCCTCCCTGGCCTTATAAGCTGAAGAGCATATCCATCTGTTCCCAGATCCAAATGGTGCCATTTTGCCCAAGACAGTCTATCTGTTCAGCTGGAAAGTTCTCCATGTGTTTTGATTACCTATATGTGATTCAAATTACATTTTTCCATCCATCCAATGGAAAAGTGACATAGATAAGTTCTAGGTGACACCAACTGGTATAAAAGCATGAGACAGATCTGAGTAAGCACTAGTAGTGAATGCCAAGTCATAGTGAATACTTAAAATTCTCATCTCCCCAGAATGCAATTCCCAGAAATAAACCTATAGTGTGCATTTGCAAAGTCCCTGAGGCCAAAGACCAAAATGAATTCATGCCATGCCAACATAGAATCTGACTGTGAATATGATTTTCATTAAAATAAGCAAAATAACAACTCGTGCCCCTTTTACACGTTTTTTTCATATTTATGCTTGTTTCCATGCAATACCACATTCCTAGACTATTGGTAAGTGCATGAGGGATCTGCAAACAGTTTGCCCTTTTATTAATGATGTCAACCAACATGAAAATATTCAACGGGACAAAATTTGACAGGAAGTGCTTGACTGCCAGCTTATTTGATTGTTTCTGAGTGTATTAGTTAAGGTAATAATTAATGCAAGTTGTTGCAACATTTAAACCCCCAAATCTCCATGATATAACCTCTAAAAAGAGTCTATTTCTTACTCCCTCAAAGGTTGATGGAGTTTGGGCAGCTTTGAGTGGGATGCTTATTTATTTATTTATATTCTTAAAAAAAAATTTTATTAAAGTTAATAAATCACAAAGAACGTTACATTAAAAAACATAAGAGGCTCCCATATAGCCCACTCCCCACCCCCCACCTCCACCTTGGGGTGTTTAAATGCCAGGCCTGGAAGTTGCAGACATCACTTCCATCTACATTCATTTTCAAGAGCTCTACCACCGTAACAAGGGAGTCTGGGGAATGTAGTCCTCCAGTAATCCCATGAAAAGAAATGACATGGGAAACATAGTGTAGTCTCTGCTACCCTGACGGACGAATTCTGTTCAATGGGACTATGTTAGGTTGATGAAGTACCCCAGAAAGAGAAAAAAAAAAGGCTCTTAATCCATTCCTATTGGTGTGAATCCATTGTAAATAGGATATTTTAAAGATGCTGTTTTTAGTTAAGGTGTGGCCCAACTGAATGGGGTTAAGCTTTAATCCTATTACTGGAGGCTTTATGAAGAGAAAACTGCATGGAGGAGCAGAAGCTAGAAGTCACAGGAATGCAGAAGAGAGAGGAGAGAACATTACCAGCTTCATTGCCAGGTGGTGGTAAAGCCAAGAACCCAAGGGCCACTGGCAGCCAGCCCCAAAACCCCACAGTCTTCAGGGAGATAGCATTGCCTTGCTCACACCTCAAAGCTAGACTTCTACTACCCTCAAAAATGCAAACCACTAAATTCCCATTGTTCAAGCCAACCCATTGTATGGTATTTGTTTTAGCAGATGGGGAATGAAGACAAGGGCTTTCTCTGCAACTATTTTGTGATTGCTGAATTAGGGTGTCCAGAAAGCATTGACCTGATTGTTATTGTTAGGATATCTTGGAGATGGATTTGTAACCATAGTCAGTTGATTGCTCTGATGGCTAATTGCACCTAGAATCAGCAAAGGAGAGTGCCTTCAGTAATGAGAGGAGTCTCTACATCAAGCAGTTGGAGGTCTGAAAACCGCAACTGAGGATTTCAGAAGTCAGAAATCTATCTTACCGCTATTCCAGCCAGCCAGCTTCTCCTGGGGATTTCAACTTCACTTCCAACTTGCAGCCTGCCCTATGGAATTTGGATTTGCTAATCTCCACAGTTTCATGAGCCAATTCCTATAATAAATCTCTTAATATATATACATGTATAGATATCTGTCATTTCTGTTTCTCTGGAGAACCCTGATGAATATACACATCATTCAGAAGGACAAAATATTTTGGAGAAACAGAAGGAGGAAAGGAGCTTCATAATCCTGGTCAACAGGAAGGGTTACTAATTTTAGGGGGATTTCTCCACTGAAATGTTATTCTCAGCCTCAAAGACTCATACTGATATGGAGAAGAGGGAGGAGAGGTGCTAGAGGAGGGTATATTGAGAAAAAGAGATGGAGCTGGGGACAGATTTAGCTATCCAAACTTGTAATTTCAATTTCATAATCTAATAAAGATTTTCAGTCAAAGGTCTTCATATATATGTTTTAATTAAGTACTCCTGCTGAGCTGACTAGGGGAAGCTTTGCCATATAATTTGGATGACCATTTTGGAATCATAAATGTCTAGAGAACTTTGGATTACCAAAAAAGACTTATGTTTAACAGTATCCAAAGGCTTTGAATAGTCCAAGAAAACACCTCCCTTACAGTGCTATCCAAAATTTTTGGTAAGGTATTGACAGTGGATACACTCATATTCTTATGCCATATGTAGTCAGATGTCTTTAACTTTTTAGATGCCTTTACTTAGTGTCTATGCAGTCATCATTCTGTAAATATTAGAATCGTAATCTTAGGAATTCAGTTTTTTTCAAAGCTTGGGAAACTAAACTGCACAGATCAGTTCTAGATCTTATGCGGCCAATTTTTTGTTGTTGTTGTTCCTTCCTGAAAAAGACACTATCAGGCTCAGTCATTCATACACTGCCTGGTATTATTCCATTTCCATAAAGAAAAACTGAAGCCTAAAATAATTTTTCCAACATGCCAGAAAACATGTAAGAATGGAGTATAGATAAAACGTATCATACTGGATTCCCAGTCTTATATATCATTCTGTTTTGCAGTTTAGCTGCTTGGCTTTTAAAATTTGGGTGCATCAGACTCTATGAATCTTATAAGCATTTAGACTTTGAAATAAATTTAATACAGTCTGTCAGTACTCAACAGCTCGGTTCATACATTTATTATATATATTACATTCTCCAAAGGCTAAACAAGGTATGTGAACCTAATAGAAAAAGGATTTGATTTCTTATAAAATGTAGTCCATACCATATTGACACAGATAATATCAAATTTTCTCTCATCTCAGAAACATTTCATATTCTGTGGCATGTAAGCGTGTCAAGAAACAATTTTCTGCCAATACCAGAGGGATGTACATTTCATGTTCAAAGTGGAATTAGTTCAATATGAAGCCAGTGCAGTGTGTGATAGTGAACTTGGAATTTATCACAGGCAAAATGAAAATGGTGAATGAAGAGGGTGCATGCATGTCTTTGCCCATTTGCCAAAGAGGACAATGATCTTTTGGCTTAGAAAAGTATACATAGAAACCAAAGAATCTTGTTAGGTCATTTAACCACGTCTCATACATTTTCACATATTTTTAAAGTGATTACACATTTACAGAAATAAAGCAAACTCCTACTAGCAGTAGCAGTTTGAAAATGACATCTAAATTTCTTTTTGTTTTGATTCTTTTTGATGATTATACAATTTAATTTAGAGAATATTAAGTGAATTAGCTACCCTACATTAATATAGGACAGGACAGCATTTTCTAAGTCATTTCTGTGGGACATGTAATAACAGAAATAAATCCCATGCTCAAAAAATCTGGAAATGCTTGAATAAATGAAATTGGACAGATTTGAAGGACTTTCCAGAGTCCTTGAAAAGCTAACATACATTGAGATTCTCTAACATAAATGAGTTGCAAGATGCTGCATTTCCTAAACTTACTTGACCACTGTATTAGTCAGCCAAAGGAGTGCTAATGCAAAATACCAGAAATTGGTTGGTTTTTATAAAGGGTATTTATTTGGGGTAGGAGCTTACAGATACCAGGCCATGAAGCATAAGTTACTTCCCTCACCAAAGTCTATTTTCATGTATTGGAGCAAGATGGTTGCCGATGTCTGCGAAAGTTCAGATTTCCTGGGTTTCTCCTTTCCAAGGTCTTGCTTCTCTCTGGGTTCAAGTTTCCTTTCTTCCTGGGGCTGGCTTCTCTTTCCTCTGTGTGCTTACTTCCCAGGGTGCCAGCTTAAGACTTCAGCATCAAACTCCAACATCAAAACTCCAGCATTAAGAACACTTAACTTTGCCCTTTGCCATGCCTTTTATCTGTGAGTCCCCATCCACCAAAGGGTGGGAACACAACGCCCTACTGGCGCAAGAGGTTTACATAATTGCTTAATCAAGTAAACCTATGAATCCAATATTATAATCTAATATGCCCAGAGGAAAAGATCAGTTGACAAACATAATCCAATATTTCTTTTTGGAATTCATCAATAATACCAAACTGCTACAGCCACCGTAAGCTTTTATTGGTAGATTTCTATTAAAATCTTGAGTCCTACTACAGTGCTATAGAACAGAGTTTGGAAAAGTCACAGTAGGGACTAAAGCCCTGCCTCTTGGATTTTCTAGAAAAGCATCCTCACTATGCCTATGCAGTGCTGAAATGATTTGGCAGGTAAAGGGGAAAAAAATCAGAAACAGTTCAATCTGGGGAAGAACTGTGCAGACACAGCAAAAGTTTCTTGAGTTACTATAACAAGGTACCAATGCTGTATATTTCAATGTAAGTACCTGATGAAGAAAAAATTAAATGGAGATATAATCCTAGCTTTAAAAATAACAAAATGGCTGCATGTGAACTAACTTAGATGGCTCGTACACATCTGTCATTTTCTCTTTTTGCGAAAAATTAGGGGCGTCTCCTCCATGGGCTAGGGCTCCTATTAAGCACCGAGGACAGAACAGTGAGCAGGGCACATGCAGTTCTGACCAAGGCACTGAGAGTTTGGAGGTTCCTCATAAGTAGTGTCCTTCAGCCGTTATTCAGGTCTTTTCCTTCTAATGATATATAGCAGAGTCTTTCTTGAGGTTTAGCACAATAGAGAGGCAATTATAATTCCCTACAAAAGGTGAATACCAGAAATGTATTGAAACTGGACATTGCCCACTAAAAAGTAAGAGATACAATTCAGTGTACAAATAAATATTTGTTTTTAACTCTTTTAAAATGCATTGGGTACTCTTTAGGCAATAGTGCATTGAAAGTCAAAATTTACATGTTTCTCTCAAGTTTTTGCTGAGTTTACATAATAACTTTTTGCAGGTTTCCTCTAAACACTTTGCTTCCAAGAAACCATGAGGCTATTATGTTTAGGAAACGTCGCAATATTCCTCCCACATCACAAAGGAACTGTATGGCTACACTACCTCTAGGTATAGATATTCCAAACAAAATAAGAGCTAATTGGAAAGTGTTTTTTCAATATGTAAAATTCCCATTTTTTCCGTGCTTGCCAGTTATATACATAGAAAACCCTGAGAGATCTACAACAAAGCTTCTAGAACTCATAAATGAGTTTAGTAAAGTCGCAGGTTATAAGATCAATGCGCAAAAATCAGTAGCATTTCTGTACACCAATAAGGAGCAAGATCAGGAGGAAATCAAGAAACAAATACAATTCACAATAGTAAGTAAAAAAATCAAATACTTAGGAATAAATTTAACTAAAGAGGTAAAAAACTTATACACCGAGAACTATACAAGACTGTTCAAGGAAATCAAAGAAGACCTAAATAAATGGAAGAATATTCCTTGTTCATGGATAGGAAGACTGAATATTATTAAGATGTCTATCCTACCAAAACTGATCTACACATTCAATGCAATCCCAATAAAAATCAACACAGCCTTCTTTAAGGAACTAGAAAAACTAACTATGAAATTTATTTGGAAAGGAAAGAGGCCCCGAATAGCCAAAGACATATTGAAAAAGAAAAACGAAATCAGAGGAATCACACTACCTGACTTCAAAACATACTACAAAGCTACAGTAGTGAAAACAGCATGGTATTGGCATAAGGAGAGACACACAGACCAATGGAATCGAATTGAAAGCTCTGATACAGAACCTCATATATATAGCCATATAATATTCAATAAAGCCACCAAACTCTCTCAACTGGGAGAGAATGGCCTATTCAACAAATGGTGCCTGGAGAACTGGATAGCCGTATGTAGAAGAATGAAAGAGGATTACCATCTCACACCTTATACAAAGATCAACTCAAGATGGATCAAAGACCTAAATATAAGAGCCAAGACCATAAAAACCTTGGAAAGTAGTGTAGGGAAACATCTACAGGACCTTGTAATAGGAAATGGATTCATGAATATCACACCAAAAGCACAAGCAGCAAAAGACCTGATAGATAAATGGGAACTTCCTCAAAATTAAAGCCTTCTGCACCTCAAAGGAGTTTGTCAAGAAAGTAAAAAGGGAACCCACACAGTGGGAGAAAATATTTGGCAACCATATATCTGATAAGAAACTTATAACTTGCATATATAAAGAACTCCTATATCTTGAAAATAAAAAGATAAACAACCCATTTAAAAAATGGAAAAAAGATTTAAACAGACACTTCTCCAAAGAAGAAATACAAATGGCTAAAAAGCACATGAAAAAATGCTCCAAATCTCTAGCTATCAGGGAAATGCAAATCAAAACTACAATGAGATACCATCTTACTCCCATAAGATTGGCAGCTATGAAAAAAACAGAAGAATACAAATGCTGGAGAGGATGTGAAGAAAGGGGAACACTCATCCATTGCTGGTGGGAATGCAGAAGGATCCAACCATTCTGGAGGACAGTTTGGCGGTTTCTCAAAAAACTAACTATAGATTTGCCATATGACCCAGCAATACCACTGCTGGGTATATACCCAGCAGAACTGAAAACAAGGACACAAACCAATATATGTACACCAATGTTCATAGCAGCATTGTTCACTATCGCCAAAAGTTGGAATCAACCCAAATGCCCATCAACAGACGAGTGGATCAACAAAATGTGGTATATACACACAATGGAATACTACTCGGCTGTAAGAACAAATACACTACAAACACAAGTGATAACATGGATGAATCTTGAGAACCTTATGTTGAGTGAAGCAACCCAGGCATTGAAGGACAAACACTACATGACCTCAATGATATGAAATAAGAAAGATGCCTCAGAGAGCTAGAGACTGAACGATAGGCTTACAGGAAATTGGGGGGTGGAGGAAGGACGTGAGCTGACGTCTGCAGGGGTGGAATTTATGATGAGCTGGTGGTAAGTATGAGCACAAAGGAGAGATAAAATGGGGGCAAGGGGTTGCCTTTGGGGGGGGCTTTGCGGGTTTGAGGGGGGCTGGGGACGGGCAGATGGGTAATCTTGCCCAAAAAGTGGGGGGAGGGAGGGGTAGCATACGAACATAGGAGAGTGTCAGGTGTTGGTTGAGAGTAAAATGCTGAGATAATAGTATCAAAATATAATTAAGAGGGTTACCTGTCTAGGATGCTCGGAGGGGATGGTCTGATGCGGGACAGGCTCCTGGGGAATGTCTGAATGCTCATTTTGCCAGAGTGGGTGGTACCATTGGATAGAGACCCAAGTAGTGAGAGTGGGGGTGGACCCACATCCTGGGGAGGACTAATGCCATCAAATAGCGGGAACTGTATCTCTCGAGAGAAAGGGTGGCTCCCAGGGCATTGGGCAGTTGAGCAAGTTAGGTCCTGAACAC
The DNA here is from genome assembly GCF_030445035.2 of Dasypus novemcinctus. Taxonomy (NCBI): domain Eukaryota; kingdom Metazoa; phylum Chordata; class Mammalia; order Cingulata; family Dasypodidae; genus Dasypus; species Dasypus novemcinctus. The sequence continues at coordinate 16,161,027 of NC_080674.1, read as the reverse complement.
TGTTGCAAATATCTTTGGATGTGGCTCCTCAGGAAACGGAGGTTGGCTGTCACTGTGGGCACCAAGGGGATGGGAAAATGGATGTTAAATGTGTGGAACCAAAGTAAATGTGGGATAAGAGAGGACTTTCACGAGAGTACACAAGGATGGATATAAAACATGTACTATTACACCACAAACATATAGAGGACGACAGACTAATAATGTAAACCATAATGTAAAACATAGGATAACTAAAAATTTAGAAAACTGTATATCCTAAAGTATGGTCCACAATGTAAGCACAGATGTCATCTTGTTTGAAAGCTATTGTCACAGAGTCTCTACATCACTGTAAGTAAATATGATATGAATAAGGTATAAGAATATCGCTGTGGGAGGGAAAAGGTTTTACGGTGGATGTGTGGGAGTACTGCATATTGTATATATGAATTACTGTGGTCTATGGCTCTTGTGAAGAGAAGTTCAATAATTAGGGGGAAAAAAAAAAAGAATAAGATAGGATGTAGAATTTTTCCAAGTCAACACGTATTCTATATCTAACCTTTAAACCCATCGCTATATGCCATCTTACTAGTAAGGGAACCTGACAATATATTGAGCTTCAATTTTCAGGAAGTTTTGGATCACAGAGTGGTTCAACAATGGCAGCAGTGGAATACTAGTATAGGATACTATTGACAGGTGATTTTTGGCTGACAGGGAGCTATACAGGGCATATGTCCAGGGTGCATGGTAATGTTTGGATATACTCATAGTGGCAACAATTAAAAACTACAGCTGGGGGGGTACTGGGTTCCTGGCCGGGGGTGCTCTGTCGTGGTCACTAGGGGAGCAGCAGCAGTCCCCCAGGTGCAACGGTAAGGACCAGGAAGGAATGAGGGTCCAACAGTGAGAGCATGACACTAATGACTATGCTTGTCAGCCTATATGCCTGAAATAAGAACAAGGCCTAGAACAGCACTGTGCCTGGGAATTTCCTCCTGACAGCCTTTATGTTACTCAAATGTGGCCAGTCTCGAAGCCAAAATCAACATATAAATGCAATGCCTTCCCCGCAGCGTGGGACATGACACCCGGGGATGAGCCTCCCTGGCACCCAGGGATCACTATCAAGTACCAACTGATGATGCAACTGGAAAATTACCTTGAATTGAAGGTTCAATGAGGATCTAGCAGAATATCCCTGTCTACATATAATAACATGACTTTAAAATGCTGTTTGACCTAATGTAAGGGGGAAATGGAAAGGAGAAATGAGTTTATATGGCTACGAGTCTCTAAAAAAGAGTCTGGAGGCTGTCAGAAGGATTGCCCTTATGCACAACTGAGCAGAATCTAAGAGACAGATGAAGTAGATACAACTCCAGGTATTGGTTCCTTTGAGGGCTAAAGAGACCCACGGGCTCTATGGTCATGGCAGATGGGGTTCACTGCCATGTCAGATGGCCCTTCTTTGGAGCTGGTGTTTCTGCGTGATGAAACTGGATTCAGATGGAATCTCTTTTCATTAGACTTTCATGCTACTTTACTGGAATTGTAGTTGGTATTGGGGTTTAAGATATATTTAGGGGATTTGAATCTCTGGACTGACAATATGATAGCCAGGCCTTGAGCCTCAACAGACTTCAGCTCCTACAATCTGATTGATTGGACTCACCTCACTCAGCTAAGATGGAGTTGAAGAAGGACAACCACCACACCATGGAGCCTAGAGTGCCTACACCTGAAAGCAGGAGGATTGCATCCAGTATCCATGTAGAATCTGAGCCCCCTCTTGACATAGAGATGCCACGGACATAACCAGTCCAAGGTCCACAGAGAAAAGGTGGCATTGGAGTGGAGTGGGAAAAGTGGACATGGTGGCTGATATGGGTATGGGGAATGGCAGGAAGAGATGAGATGTGGAGGCGACTTTGGGACTTAGAGTTGCCCTGGATGGTGCTGCAGGGGCAATCACCAGACATTGTAAATCATCCCAGGGCCCACTGGATGGAATGTGGGAGAGTATGGGCCATGATGTGGACCATTGACCATGAGGTGCAGAGATGCCCAGAGATGTACTTACCAAATGCAATGGATGTATCATGATGATGGGATGATGGGAGTGAGTGTTACTGGGGGGGGGGGGAGTAGTGGGGTGGGGGTGGTAGGGTTGAATGGGACCTCATATTGTTTTTTTAATGTAACATTTTTACAAAATCAATAAAAAAAAAAAAGAAAGAAAATGAATTGGGCTCTTTTGCTTTCTTTGCAAAGTGAACCACTCTACTCTGTCAATCTTCTGCTTCAGGTTTTAGTAGCAGGAAAAGGAGGGGGAAGGGAGGAGCTGTAGTGGTGATGGAGCAAGATGCATAGAAGCTGTAAGGACTGGGCAATGCGAAAGTGTGTCTGAGAGTGCCAGGCACATGTGTCAAGGCAGATGGAGATTGAAAGGCAAAGCTCCCCCTAGAAGGACTTTGGCTTTCTTCTTGTTTCTATGGACTTCTTTGTTTACAGCAACCCACAAAATCCATTTTTAGAGCTACAAAGACATCAGATTGTTCATAGTCTACTGACCCCTGTACATGTGCCCTTCTCTGTTTGCTTACTGGTTCAGAGTGGGATGTTCTCTTGACCAGACTAATACAACATTTCCTTCTTGCTTTAGAATCTCCACCATCTCCAATTCTACATTCTCTCCTCTTTCTCCTCCAGAGGTTGCAATCCGTAGGCTATGACAGGCACGCAGATATATTTTTGTTGGGCTTGACACTTATTTTGCTCTTGAATATGGATCAAAATACAAATGAGGATATTTCACATAAAATCCAAGCTTCTGGCTTCTCTTAAAGAAGTGGAAGGTCTCACAACCACAGTCTCAATCTTCCTACAACATACAACTAGCTGGAGCTGAGGGACCTGAACACTCCAATTCCATCCAAGTCCCACCACATGTCAACATCTGCAGAAAAGCTTAAGGCAGGGCAGCTTCATTCATGTAAGCCAGCTGCTTGACCCCTGTGGGCAGGAACCACCCAGTCTCAGCGAAAACTGAAACTCAGCATATGGAGATCAACTAATCAAGATAATTCTCCATCCCTGGTGACTTATCTCCTCTCATCTCCTCTTCAAGGCTCATCCACCCACAAGTGTTCTGGTTCCCATCTTCCCAGTAGCCTCTGGGAACTAGATCCATCAATTACTTCTTCTTTCTTGTTTCTACACTATTTCTTCTTTATTGATTCTTTCCTATCCATATGTTAAACAAATTTTTACCATCTAAAAGAAATAAAGCACTTTCCTTGATATTTTGCCTCCCTCAAGCTATTGCCCTTCTCTTTACAACAAAAATTCTTGAAAAAATATTTTATCTTGGCTCTTCACCTATGATTCACATTTCAAACACTGCAATCTAGCCGGAGAAGACCTTGGAAAAGACTGAAATTACCAACAGCTTCTTATATTCCAATCCAACATCCAGTGTTCACTCTTCTCTATAGTAACCTTGCTACAATATCTGACATGGTAGACGACTGACTCCTATTTTGAAATTTTGTTCTTTCCTAGATTTAACAGCAGGACTGTCTCATTTTCATTCTCATCTTTAAACTCTCATTTCATATTTTGTTAAAAACTTAAAACATGAAAAAGAATATAAAATGTTAATATTTACTAAACTTGATACACTATTTCACTAAATCTTTCAACATCACTTTGCATCAGACCTTATAACATTACTGCAGTTTTTGATATGAGAAAATATCCCTAAAGAGCTCGAATAACTTGTATAATGTCATTCATCTGGTTAGATGCAGTTAGGACTCACATCCAGGTCTTTCTTGGCAACAAAACCTGTGCACTTAATAAACCCAGAGATTTATTATAAAGAATTTGCTCATATATTGTGGGGGCTGGCAAGACCGAATCTCCTACTGCAAATCAGAAGCTGGAAATTCTGGGAGGAGTGATGTCAAAGTCTTTAGTCCAAGCCTGCAGAGGAAGCCAAGGGGAGTGGAGGGTACAGTCTCAAGGCGGAATTCCTTCTGATTCTTGAAACCCCCACTTCTCCCTTTTAAAAACTCCAACCTACTGAGGCCCACCCACATTGCTGAGCGTCATCTCCTTTACTTAAAGCCAATTGGTTGTAGATGCTAATCCCATCGGCAAAATAGTTCCACAGTAACGTCCAAGCCAGTGTTTGCCCAAACAACTAGACTCTATAACCTAGCCATGCCAACACATAAAGTTAACTGTCACACTGGAGTTCAAACCTCCACTCTCTTCTCATCTTGCAATTACCTGGGCAATCTCAATGATGTCCATGGGTTCACAAATCAAATCTATGTACCTGTTTCCAGGCTTAGTATCTGAGAACTGAATATATACATTATCTCCCATTTCCTGCATTTAACTTTACATTGACATTTATATGGTTTCATTTGGCTTATAGGATATATGATGGTTTTCTTATGGGGCAATAAAATCCCAGATCAGTGCCTGGTCCATAGGTGTTTAAGGAATGTGGAATAACAGAGAATGAACAGGCATCTTATGGCTGTCTGAACATTTCTAGTTAGATCTCTCACAGTCCCTTTTCTTTCCTTGTCTGTATTTAAATTCAGTATGTTACAACTCAAACTCTTGTTCATTTACCCAACTCTGGCTCTGTTGCCTGCATTCCCTATTTCAGAAAATGGTACCAATATTCACCCAATCATCTTAAGACAAAAATCTGATTGCTGAACAGTTTCCTCGCTGTATTCCCACATCCAATTGATCAAAATATACAGTTAATTTACTTTCTAAGTATCGCTCAACCCAAACAAACACACACACAACAAGTCATAGTCATCATACCCAATTCTTGATATAGTCCACTTTTGCTCTTTAGGTTTTTGCTCCTTGTCCCTTTTTCTGCCTGAAATGCTCAGAGGCATGGTTGCCCTCTTGCAAAGATGAGAACAAAACATTTCTTGCTTATGATGGCAGAGCAGAAAGGAGGAAGGAGCCTGGGCTACCATCCCTGAGCTGACTTCTTTTGGCCATATTATTATGTGAAATTATCGGCCTCCTAATTTTTAAGTCACCAAATTGGGTTTTCTGTGCTTGCAAATGAAATCATTTCTGGTACCAATGATCTAATGTGAGGAATGCTTATATATCCTACAAGTGGATAGGAGACCATAAATTTCAGGATTTACCACCAACATGTTCACTTTAGACTGCTTTGGAAAACAAAATGGTAGAACTGGAAGAACCTAATGAATCATTGAAACAACCTCTTCATTTTAGAATTTAGTAAATTGGAATACAGAGTGGTTAAGAGATTGTTCAAGAGATTTGCCATTGAAGCTTGAACAAAGACTCCTGGTGTCCTGAATTCCACACTGTTGTGCCTCCCTGCATGCCTCAAGAAAGGCCCGCTTCTACATATGGGAATACTGATATCCTGATTAGAGACCTGCACCAAACAACTCCTCATTAATATACTTTGACACTCCCAAGGTAACAGAGAAGATGTTAAGGAATCTGAGGAGGAAAATAAGAATTATTAAGGGGTGGAAAATCAAGCACATAAGGAAAATTGTAATTAATCTCAATATTTTTAAAGCCTATGGAAGAAGGAAGTAGGACGTACTTATTTAAAATAGAAGATAAGTCCATTAGAGGATGTGTTTTCTCTGTCTTGTTTGCAACTCTATTTCTGGTACCTAGAATAATTCCAAGCAGGAAGATGATAGTAAATGCTTATTAAATGAAACAATTATTAAAAGGATGGTGAATAACCAACTTACTACAATTTTTGTAAGGATAAGACCATAGGAAATGGTCTTTTCCAACACATAAAAGATGTTAATTCTAAAGAAAAGGATTTATAAATTTAAGTTATTATGTATATTGACTATGAGACGACCTCAAAACAAAAAATCAGAGAAAAAAAAGCGATTAATCACAAAAATACAGTAAATTAACTATGTGAAGTAGAATATAATGTATTAAATTATCAAACTGTGAGAAAATAACAGTCAATTATAATAGTAATTCCATTCAAGGCTACATTATCATTCAAGAATGAAGGAAAAAATAAAGATATTTAAAATATATATATTTTTAAAAAACAACAAGAACACATAAAATAAAAGAGGTACAGCAGGAGGAAATAAAATGATCCCAGAGGGTGGGCTGAAATCCACTCAGTAAGGATGAGTGAAGAAGTGGTAAATAAATGATTATATCCGAACAAATATTCACCATTTAAAACAGTAATAATAATATTTAATTTTAGTACTTAAGAAATATTGAAATGAAAACAACATTTAAGAGGGAATTGCTTCATTTTAAATGTGCAAATTCCTTGTATTACATAAGAGAAGAATAAAGATAATGATTAACTTTAGACCATGCTAAATCAATTATTCATGCTACAATTTTAAGGATAACCAATAAAATGGTAGAAATAGAATGTAAGCCTTCCAGGACAATAAAGAGAAACTTCGAAGGAAAAAATTCAATCAATTCAAAAGGCAGGAACAGAGAAAAGTCCAAGTATATGTATTATAATAGACATGCTTAACACATTCACATTAAGCCACAGACAGGTTGAAGACAAGGGATGGGAGAAAGATACACCAGGCATAAAACAACCAAAAGAAAGCTAGAAAAAATAGATTTTAAGCCATGAAGCATTAGTAATAATAAAGATTTACCATGGAGATATGATACTTATATACTATTTGTGATGGTGAATTACATGTGTCAACTTGGCTAGGTTATGGTGTCCAGTTGTTTGAACAAGCAAGCACTGGCCTCATTGCTATCATGAGGGTATTTTGTAGATGGAGCTGCACTTATAGTCATTTGATTGCATCTACAGCCAGCTGACTGTATCTGTAATTAACAAAGGAGATTGCCCTAACCAATGAGGAGAGTCTTGGCATCTATTCAGTTGGAGGTCTTAAAAGCCAGAACTGAGGATTTCAGAAGTTGAGAAGAAGAATTTATGCCTCTAAATCAGCCAGATTCTCCTGGGGAATTGAGCTTCATCTTCATCAGAGTTTCCAACCTGCAACCTGCCCTACAGAATTCAGACTGCCAATCCCCACAGTTATGTGAGCCAATTCTGATACTATATACATCTGATCATGTTTCTCTGGAGGACTCTGACAACCAATACACTCTTGTATTAATTAATGACATGAGATCAATGTATATGTATATGTACATGCATATGTTTATCAACCATTAAGAGAATAACAAGGAGAATATAATACCATCACAGTGAGAGAATTTAGCACCCTTCTCAGTAATTAATAGATCAGACAGATATGAATAAAAGTATAAATAGAAGTGAACAATATAAAGAATAAGCAATATAAGGAAAAGCTTGAACTAAAGTATAGCTCCTACTAGAGAATGCATATGGTTCTCAAGTACACATGGAACTTTCTTGATAATTGATCATGTATTCAGACATAACTCAAAGTGTTTCAAAATATAAATTTCATATAGACCACATTCTTGGAAATAATAAAATTAAATAGAAATTGGCATTAAATCTAAAATTAATTTAACTCTTCAATCATATTTTAAAAATTTAAAACACAATTACAAAGGACTCAAGACTCAAAGGAAAAAATATAATGAAAATGTTAACGTATTTTCAACTGTGTAATAATGAATATAAAACACAAAAAAATTTGTGGGACAGGGCTAAAGTGCTAAAATGCATATTCTTAAATTATGATATTGGAAAAGAAAAGAAAAAGATTAAAATAAGAAGTTAAACATTCACAACTCAGAAATGTTAGGAAAAGAATAGAAAGAAACTAAAAATAGGAGAAATCTTTGTCATAGGAAATAAAACTTTCATAGAGATAATCAATAAAGCCAACTTGGGTTCTCTGAAAAGACTAATAAAATAGGCAAGTCTCTGGTAAGAGTGACAAATAAAAGAAAGTTTAAAAAATGATCAATTCAAATAAAAAATGGTGTGTAACTACTGGATGGCATAATTTTAGAATAGAAAATATTATGAATGCATTTTAGCCTATACATTTGAAGATTTGATAAAGTATATAAATTCTTGACAAAAACATAACTTATCAAAACTGCATTTAAAAAAAAAAAAGAAGAAACCCCAGTGGGCTTATAGTCTTTAAACCAATCGAATCAATAGTTAGATATAAACCTGTCAAAATAAGAACAGGCCCAGAAGAAAGTAAGTTCTATTAAATATTTAAGGAAGAGACAATTCCAGGCTTGTTATCAACTCATCCAGAGAACGAAAAATGAGAAAACACTTCCCAACTTAATTAATGAGACATGTAGAATCTTGATATCAAAACTGGATAAGGAAAATATAAGTAAACATTTTCCAATTAAAAGTCAAAATCATGACAAATATTAGAAGCTGTATCCAGCAATATATTACAAATAAATGCTAATACTCTATAACCCAGCCAATCCAGGAAAGCAGAGAGCCAAGACTTTTGCCCGTGCCTGGGGGAAGAGTGTGTGATAGAAGAGGCTGAGTGAGTACCATGGATCAGGAATCCGGAAGTAACTTCCATGTGTTTTTATCTCCAACTGCCCTTTATGATGGGTATCTTCATGTCCACTTTACAAATAAGGAAACTGAGACTCAGAAATGTGAAATGGTCTTCCCAAGTCACAAAACTGGTAAATGATAAAGCTGGGTTTTTCAAATTAAAATCTTTCAATTCCAAACTCAGTTCTATTTGTCTCACTGAGGCATGTACTGGTGTATGTTTAATATAGTCAACTATCTAGGGAAAAAGAAACTGATTTGCAACATTTGCTGATTTCCATGGTGTAACTACTGCCTCAACAGATTTCAAGCTACCATGTGACCGTAATTGAACACAGAAATGGAAAGAGAACCCACAGTTGGCTCTGTGAGCTGATTCATTCTACAATATGCCAGGCATTTGTTTTTTTTAGTACTAGGAGTAGAGCAGTGAAATAACCAACAACAAAAATTCTTGCCTTCAGGGCATTTACATATGGCATAAAATAAAAAGTAAATTGCATAGTATGTTAAAAGGTGGTAATTTTAATGTAGAAAATCAAGCATAAAGTTGGATAGAAAGAACTGCAGAATTTTAAAGGGTTGGTCAGGTTAGGCCTTATTGGGAAGGTGATATCCGAAGAAGGGCTTTTAATGGGGGAAAAGATGTCATCATGTGGGTATGTTCGTAAGGAGCCTTCCAGGCAAAAAAGAAGAGTAGATGCAAACATAAAGAGGTATTAGCATACTCTGGAGTATTCACCAACAGCAAGGAAGTAAGTGCAGCCACTTAAAAAGAGTGGGTGGCCTGTCAAGAATAAGTAGGAGATGAGGTCAGAAAAGTAATGGAGAGGCATGTCATATAGGACCCTGAGGCAATCGGAAGCCTTTGGCTTTTATTCAGAGTGAAATTTTTTATGTAAATTCTTCTTTATCAATTTTTCTGTGTATTCTACATTTCATTTCAATCTACTGTTCATTTTTTCCCTTCATTTGTTGTTAAGTTTTCTGTATTATTTCTCTGTATTCTTTTCTGTTCCATTAGTTTGGTTTCTTAATTAAAAGAAATCAATCATTCTTATTTGGATCATTTGCTCTACATATTTATCATCTACTCTCTGATTATTCTTTGTGTTTTTCTTCTGAATTCAATGTGATTATCTCAAGGATTTTTGCCTTGCCATTTTGATCATTGCTTTTTTCTGATTAACTTGGTAACTCTGTAATGTTTTAGTTCTAGTTCTCAGCTGGATTCTGTCACTCCACATTTTCAATTTCCCTATCACGCTACTCTTTTTTTTTTTTATTTCATTTTAAGGTCCTATTTTACTGAATGCATACTCTTATTAACTTTTTCTATGATACTTGTGGGCCATCTGCTTCTTTTCCTTACGCTGTGTTTTCTTCCTAGCCAAGTTCACTTTATTATGCATGGTATACCTTCCCTTTTCTTTCCTTTATGCCTTCTTTCCTTCTTTCCTTCCTTCCTTCTTCTCTTCTTTTCCTTCTTCTTTCCTTCTTTCTTTAAAATGTTTACATAGTTACCATGTGTGGTTAGTTGAATTTTCTACTGCAGAAAAAGATGTTCTCAGTCTTAATCCATACCTGTGGGGGTGAACTCATTATAAATAACCCTATTTATAATTTTGAAAATATTATTTTCGTTAAGGTGTGACCCACTGAAACAGGATGGGTTTTCATCCAAATTACTGGAGTCATTTATAAACAGAAGAAATTCAGTAATAGTGAAAGAAAATCATAGGATGAGCAGGAAGCTGGAAGTCAGTGGAACCTGAAAAAGAATGGAGAGGACATCACCATGTGAAAGGAAAACCAACGGACCCCAAAGATGGTCAGCAAGCAGCCAGTACTAGAAAGTAACAGTACTAAAGGAGAGAGCATTGTCTTGACAATGTCTCAGTTTTAGACTTTTCCTAACCTCAAAACCAAGTGCCCATACAGTCCTATGTGTGAACAAACCCACTGTATGGTATTTGTTTTAGCAGCTGGGAAACTAAGATACCATGCCAATTTTTTTCACCATGTTAATGCAAGATATGCCTATCTTCTATTAACTCCACTGCAGTGTGGGTGAATTCTCCTTGGTTCCATTTTCATCTTCTATGGAATTGATTTGTCTTTCCCTGCCCAAACAGCACTTTGAGGCCTAGGAGGTACTCTTCATTTTCTTTTTTTTTTAAAAAAGATTTATTTATTTATTTAATTTCCCCCCCTCCCCTGGTTGTCTGTTCTCTGTGTCTATTTGCTGCGTCTTGTTTCTTTGTCCGCTTCTGTTGTCATCAGCGGCTCGGGAAGTGTGGGCGGCGCCATTCCTGGGCAGGCTGCACTTTCTTTTCACGCTGGGCGGCTTTCCTCACGGGCGCACTCCTTGCGCGTGGGGCTCCCCTACGCGGGGGACACCCCTGTGTGGCAGGGTACTCCTTGCGCGCATCAGCACTGCGCATGGCCAGCTCCACACGGGTCAAGGAGGCCCGGGGTTTGAACCGCGGACCTCCCATATGGTAGACGGACGCCCTAACCACTGGGCCAAAGTCCGTTTCCCCTCTTCATTTTCTTTTTAAAGTCTAAGTATACATAGATTGGGAACACAAGAATCTAGCTAGGTGAATAGAGTTAGCAAAAGGGACCTGGACTCTGTTTTCTTTTCCAGTATTCCATCAAAAATCCTATATAAGATCTTTCTCTACCTACCAGGGATGTGGCTACTTCCATTCTCCCAATTCAGCACAGGCTGCAGGGAACTAAAGACCCTGATTCTCTTTTTTCCTTTTGCTATTGTCCTACAGTGGTGTGTAGGTGTTTCAAATTTAGGATTTTTTGTCATTGCTACTTGTCCCAAAGTTTCCTACTAATTTTATTGGCCTCTCTCCAAATTAAAAAATACTGATAAAAATTCACAAGATTTTGTTGATTGTCATTTTTCCTTAGAATTACTTCTGGCTGTTGGTCTGACTGTTGCTTAAACCTAGTCAGAGACATATTTAGGTATGCCATTTTTAGGTATTTTTACCATAAAATCATGTAGCTTCTTAGTTTGTTACTTGTGAATTTGAGGGTGAGCTCTGTGTTAATTTTTTTATAATTTATTTTGTTAGATACTGGAAAAGTGTTTAAATTATTAAACACTTAAATTATTCTGCCACCTTTACCCAGATATTTCATCTTAGTTAATTTCTGCTAAAAATATTTAGCCCGTAAATGATAATATTATCCAACATAGCTACTGTCATGCGTGTCACCAGAGAATCTAGTGGTTGTTGGAGATGGTGGCTGCACAATTACCCTTATTAGTAGTATAGAAGAATTTGAGTGGTAAGAATAAAATAATACCCAAGTGCCTTGATTTCAAAGAAAAAGAAGAATGTTCTCCCAGAAGTCTGTGCCTTATTTACTTGTTTCAGAAACTGTTGTACTCACGACTTAGGGTGTGGCTATTCTGGGCCCTTACAATTCAAAAAAAGAGGTTACTGTTGAACAGATAGCTCCCCACCCCCAATTAAAATGTTTTGTCATTCATCGGACATTTGCCATGACAATGACACTTCTTATTTCTAAGAAGTATAATAGTACGACAGACATTTCCTATTTGTTTGAAGTAGCAGATGTACTCTAAGACTCATGGTCTACTGCATTGGTCTATTAAATTTCTCAAAGCTTTCTCTTAACAGTTTATGAGAAAAGACAAAGGAAAGAGGAGTGTATAACTAGGTTGCACTAGGTAAAAGGAAGTGTTTATTGAATTCAACTTATTGGATAATTTTACTCAATGTCACTCCAAAACATTGAAGGTTTTTTTTCATAGAAGTGAACCACACTGACTTTTCTTCAGGATTTTGGGTTGCAGCTCCATTTGCCAGCATTTCTAGTTAATAAGTGGTCTCTAGGTGTCCATTTCTGAGCATGTTCGTCTTGAATAGGAGCAACTGAGCTCACATTGTTTGGTGATTTGGTGAAGATCTCTTTAGCATACTTAGCATCATTAGGCATCTTTATGGGACAAGGTTAAAAAATGGGTAATTTTCTACTCAGAAACATATTGCAGTAACCCTAGTTCTAAGTGCTCAGTTGCGTTTCTAGTCCCATGCTCAGTGACAGGACTAACACCTCTCCATAGCACGTCTGATACAGGGCAGGATGGAGAGCAGATGTGCAAATCACACTGGTTTCCAGATCCCTAGACTGTGCAATTCAAGGTGGGAGGACTCGCTTCTTTGGTAAGCAGTGGAAAGATTCTCTGTGGATTAAGACCTTTAATTTCTTTTAAAGGATGAATGGATATTATAAGTCCCGAGGATTCAATAAAATCTTTATAGCTTTAGTACAGCAGAGTGTCCATCAGCCAGTTCTGTGATTTTACTGTGTTTGTCTTTTGCAGAAATCCATGTGAAACCTCAAATGTTCCTTTTACGAGTTCTTTTGTTACACACACATGTTTTTGGTTAAATTAGTGGTGGTACAATCTGGAAAAGATATCTATAATTAGAGTTTGACTTTTGAAGTTTGCAAAAGAAGAGTTAGCACATTTCCTATCAAGTTTTCTTCAAAAACAACTTGCTCTACCTTCAAGTACTATAACCCAACACAATGACTCCCAGAGTAAGTACCCCAGAAGGAAAACTTTCACATACTGCCATTTTGTTAGAAAACAAGAAGTCTTCTAAAAGTTAGAAAGAGCTTTGTTTCTCTCCTCAATTCATATGGGTACTTATTAAATAAAAATTCATGTCATTTTTAGGCTGCATTAGCTTTCAAAAGGCACATGCATAGTAAAAGTTTTATCCTCAAACCAGTAGTTTCACTTAAGTAGAATAAGTATTATTATCTCAATTTTTTTTTTGAATGAAAAAAAAAGACTAGAAATGTTATGTACCTTGCCTTTTGTCAAACTCAGAGAGATAAGGTAAAAACTCACCTCCTGGTCCAGAAAATGAATGTCTTTGCAAGCAGATAGCAGAACTATCACAACTCTAGCATTCCCTAAAATAAGGCACAGGACTGCATAGGCCAAATCCAGGCTCAAGTTGCTTTACAGGTTGCCCCACACACTTAGTAACTGAGAAAGAAGGTGAGCGAGAAGAATGGGAAGAATAAGGGTAAATGGTTTTTTCTAGTTTAAGAGTCCTACTATGGTTTTTTCTCAGGTTCCCAACCTAACTATCTTGCCCCTTCTTTCCCATTACCATAGCTTGGCTAAGATTAATGAGGTAGTAAATGGATATCTTTGGTCATAAACAAAAAGAAAGAATATTATTCCCTACTTGTTTCTCTATGGCATATCCTTTAAATTTAATTCCTCAATTGCCAAATAATATTTAAACACATGCTAGGGGACATTTTAATACATGAATATATTTACGGAAGGTAAACACTGACTATTAAAATCATTGACAATGTCTTTTAAAAATATACACAAAGTTGGAATCTATCTGCCATTTTTTAAGAAAAATTAAACCAAATTTTTAAAGCAAATGAAATATTGCTCTATTGAACTTATTCTAGAGGTTGAGATGAGTTATGAGGTTAATAAAAATTCACATCAGGGTGAACAAAAAAAAAAAACAGTTCAAAAAAAATTCTCAAAGCAATTTCTGATTTCTGGAGCCCCTAAGATGACACGTTGGACTAACTTCACTGATATGATTCATATTTCTGTTATTTTAGTATTAAAAGTCTATATTAGCCCAGATAGATATCTTGAGGATAATCTCTTTTGTTTAAAGTAGTGTTTTTCAGCTCCAGCCCTATGAATATTTGAGCTAGATATTTCTTTGTTGCCGGGGTGTGCTGTGTGCTGCAGGATGTTTAGCGGCATCCTTGTCCTCTACCCACTACTTAGCAGTGGCAGCCCCTGCCCCCAATTATGGCAATGAGAAAGGTCTCCAGATGTTACCCAATGTCTAGGGGGCAAACTCACCCCTGATTGAGGACCACTGGTTCTCAGAACAAATGCAGTAGTTTAAGTTGTACTTGGAGTGACATATTGCATACACAAAATCTTAAATGAGCTTCTGATATATTCTAAGGACAGTAGGGGTTACCATGAAGAGTGTGACATTATCCTCAGTTCCAGGAATATGTCATCCAGTAGAGAAGAAGAGTTGAGTGTACAAATAATGGTAAGAAGAGAAAAATAGAGTAAATGCCATAAACATACTTTTTTAAAAATGACTGGCTTGCTTAATCAAGTTTCCTTTTTATAACCTTTCAAAGTCCTTAAAGCTTTACCAGAAGGCATTAGCACAGGAAACACAGTTGTCCAACCCTTCTCATGTAAATCCCAGCCTCGGACTCCTTTTGTGGAGTAAAAAGGCTCCTGGCTGTTTTTAAGTTCATTTCTGAGTTGCAAAGATTATTTCCCCTTCCCCATTTTTAGGATTTCCCGTATTATCCCATTCAATCTTGGCTGCCACAACCGGACAAACAGAAAGCATGAGAACTTCTTTTCCTTGCATCTATAATGGAAACATTTTTTACTTCCGATTTTATAAAAGTAAAGTAGCTGTTCATGCTTAGAAGGAGAAAATCCACATAAAGAGAATGTGCAATAACAAGAGGAAGAACATGAGTAACAAGAATCAATAAAGAGGAGAGAGACTGGCAGGAGAATCATGCATCTATTTCAAAGTTTTAGGTACCAAAGTCCTAGTTTACTTTTCTTACCTGACTTATCTGTGCTATATATCTCAAGGAGAGTAATAAAAAATTTGAAACATGAAACTATCTTGAATAATATTACTTTGCATTCTTTCTGATGGAGAAAGAAATACTTTTGTGAAATTCCCACAGTTCATAATACTTGCATGAAATAGCATGGATAAATGAATGTGGTCATAAAAACAAGATGCAGAATAGAAACCCTGGACATGCAACCCATTTTAGATTCACTTAGATGCAAAGCATCCTATAGTTGTAAAAAGTTGGGCAGTTTAACCAGAAATATATTCATGATAGTGGAGAAATACAGAGTCAATTTAGAAGGCAAGCAAGAAAAATGGATTGTTAGTGCTTCATAAAGACTTCTTACTAAAACTTGTCTCCTTTTCCCTGATGTTGAACATGTTGCCAAAGTGGTTTGGATTTTGGAAGAAGGAAAGGAGGAGAGGAAATAGAGAGGAAGAAGGTAGCTCGAGAGTTACTATTCTCATACTAGAAATACAGGAGTCAGAAGTCCTCTTAACTCGAACTTGAAAGCCCAAAGGACTGAAATACACAAACCAGAAAAGCAATAGGCAAAGGCACAAACCTGGATCTAACTATTTTCATTAACAACAACAACAATAATAATATCTTAATAACAATACCTAACTTATATCAAGTGCTTTTATCATTCACTGTTGGGTTTAACTCATTGAATCTTCAAAATAACTCTATAAGATAGGTGCTACTACTGTGTGCATTTTATAGATGAAGTAACATGCTCCAGGTCACAAAACAAGTAAGTATTGGAGAGAATGTTCAAACTCAGATAGTCTTGGCTAGAGTTTGACCTATTAAAACTACACCACACTGCATCTTATATGCAGTATGTTAATGCACTCATAGTGATGATATTGGCACCACTACTTGGCTCCAGGTCTCTGTCCAGCCCCAGTATTTAAAAGGAAGTAGTCTAAAGTTCTTTCTTTGGAGTGGGAGAGGGTGGGGAGTCCCCAAAACATACATGGCCCCTTTTTTATGAGATTAAATTTTCTGGACACCAGTTATCATGTTATGATGGGGTTATATCTCATATGCATTAATCTCAGCTTTCAGGTAAAGACATGGTTAGAGTCTCCAAAAAGTCACCTTAATAAACAGCACTCTCCTTTCCTGCTCAGATGCTGGCAAGTTGGGAATAAAAAAGAGGATGCACTGAGGCTAAAATATTTCCTGTATAACTGACAGAAGCCAGGTTGGAGGACATGGCCGAAAATCTGCTGGCCAAATGTGCAGTCCTCCTTCCACACAGCCCACAGGATCGCTGTCTGTCAAGAGCGATCCACAGCAAAGAAGGGTAAAACTCAGGTCAGCATGCATACCAGATATTTTTCTGAAATTCACCTATCAGATAATGCACTCAATATCCCGAGCGAACTCTCTCCTCATAGAAATTAGGAATGAGGAAAAGACATGCCTCTCTAACAGGCATAAGGCTACCTTTTTTTGATGATTCTTAAATGGATGTAAAACATCAGATTAATTCCCAACTCACCTTTGTGGATAACAAACAATAACATATTTACAAAATGCTATAATCCACAAAGTCCTTTCATGTACTTTTTTTTCCTATTTAATCCTGACAAATTTATTAGATGGTTTATTATTCAATCTGTTTTAATGATAAGTTACATATCTTATCTATGGTCACTCAAAAGGTAAGTGATAGAACAGAGATGTACACAGATTGATCAATTTAAGTCCAGGCCCCCTTCTGTTACAGACAAAACATACTCAGACCCTCTTACAGCATTATAACAAGTGTGGACCAACGTCTTTGGAATAAAGAAGATTAAGAGAAGGCTTCACCAAGGTACACATTCCATCTAGGTCTTTCCAAGGAGTCAAAATGATCATGGCATGCTTGATTGTGTGCAAGAAAGAAATTAGCAATAAAGCTGCCCAAGTAAACTGCATGCAAGTCTCGAAAGTTCTTGTATGACAAACTCTCTAGTATAGACTTTATTTTAGGTTTATGTATGACTGAAAGCCACCATAAATTATTTTTTCATAAAACTTTTTAAATTTCTATTTTTTTACTGTACATACACATGCATGCCATAAAAATTACCACTTTAGACATTTTAAGTGTGCAATTCAGAATAATTACATTTACAACATTGGGCTACCATCACCACCATCCACCAAAACTCATCATCACCCAAAGCAATTCGTTATTGTCCCCATTAAGCAATAACTCCCCATTTCCCCTCCACCAGCCCCTGGTAACCTGTAATCCACTTTCTGTCTCTAAGAATTTCCTTCATTTTTCAGAAGGTGCTTTCTCCTTTTAAAAAAAAATTGGAAAAACACTTTCACCTTATCTTGCCATCTCTGGGTAGGCAGTTGTCCAAAATAAAAAATTAATGAGTCATTAAGATTAATTTACCAATCTTAAAGGAAACTAAAATTTGAAAAAAATTAAAGACTTCTTTTTTATTTTTGTCAGTATGGCTTTTTTCCAGAAAATAATGTGTCAGTGGAAGAGTGAAAGCAGAAGTCAGACTGAACTGGGTTGAGACTGAATGGAGGATGGGGATATAGAAGGTTTTGAAGAATTTTGAGACTGAAAGGAAGGGGCAATAATAAAAGTCAGTAGCTGTAGAAAATGGCAGGCTAGACTGAGGCACATTCATTCAGGCAAGGAGAAAACGTGGCAGAATGCCCCAAAAGAGCCTTCTTAGAAACAAAATTACCTCTAACAAGCCTCAAAGTTCATACCCCAGAAGTCCCTCTATAAGACCAGGTTGACAATTCTGGCCCAGATGCTATAGAACTTTCCTACATTTGCAGATCTGCTTAAATTTCTTGTTCCCACCTTATAATTCATCCCACAGCAAAAAGATTGACCACCTCCTATTTTCTTCACTTAGTATTAGTAGAAGAAAATACTCTATTTAAGGAATTTTTTGGTGTGGAAGCCTTTTAAACCTTTTGTATTAAGTTGCAATTTGTAGAAATATAATAAATAAAATCCCTAAGGCCACTGAGTATTCTAGAAAGAGCTGTTTTTCCTAGCATGAGTAAATTAAGTGGCTTATTAAATGGGGCTTAACATTCTTCTCCAAAGAGCTGGGGATGATCTTTCCACCAAGCCACAAACAGAACAGTGTTGACGAAATAAGTCACTCTACCTTATAAAACAAAAATGCTTCTTTGAGGAATAATAAAGGGAAATTTAGGTTTAAGGCGAATAAATATACAGATCATACAAACCCACTGAGAATGGTGGCTCTTGGTCTCCTCTGCTTATTTGTTCAGAGTCCCATGCTTGTGTACTCTCTGGTTTTTGGTTTACATTTGAGGGCTACTAGCAGTTTTCATGAAGCCTATTACTGGAGTTAGTGTGTATATGTGTGTGAGTGTGTGTCAGAGAGAGGGGGAGAGGAAGCGAGACTTCCCTTCTATTGTACCATCAAGTTGGCTCCAAATCTCTCAATTCAAAACCACATTTGCCCACGGTTGCTCTATTTTTCTAGTCATATATACAGAAGATTAAAGACAAAATTTGTGGGAAATGTGAAAATTAACCTTACTTGGAAAACAGTGAATTAAAAAAAAAAACCCAACAACTCTGCTAAGCATTTCTGAAGTGCTGAAACTTGTCTAGAACAATGAAACAAAAGTAGAAAGAATTGAACTCTTGAGAGATGTGGGTAATGTAATAAAAATAGCTGAAAAGAGATGGAAGATAGAAGCTGGATAATCATACAGAGCTCAACCTTCTGTCTAATCATTCTGAATTCATTACGTCCCAACCACAAGCCAAAGGACAGCAGCTTATGGTCTGTTGCCTTTTAACACTTTATTGTATGGAATTCATTCAACAAGCATCAGTTGAATACTCACCAAATATTCTACAGTTACTTTAGGGAATTCAAAATAGTAAGTTTTGTTTTTTTTTTTCTTTGCCTTCAGAAATCTTCCAAGTTAAATGCTCACACTTCAGGATTGATCTGCATTTTCATTTCCCCCTTGATTTGATGTCTGATTCTTCCAGAGGTAATATGGACTTCAAATCCTTTCATTGTTGTTCATATGCATGGGCTAGCAAATCATTCATCAGCAAACTTACTAGACACGGGATTTCTCAACAGTGGAATAGGATGGTCTGTTCTATCCAATTGCACAGTAGTATAGGCATGTTTGATGAATACATGAGAAAAAAAGAATGAGTGAACAAATGAGCATGGTATACAATATATTGAGGGAAATTGAAAGACCATTCAAAAACTGATAGTAAGAATTCTAAGACTGAAGCTAAACAATTAAGCCTTGTTTTCTTCTAGTGAAAGAAACAACTTGACTTGGTAAATGCAATCCTACTACCAACGTATTCCTTGAATATATATATTCCGTGCGTGTGTGTGTGCGTGTGCTTATGTGTGCACATAGAATAGCCTTGCATTCTTCTCTCCATATTGCTCTAAGCAACCATGTAGGGGTTCCCCAGTTCCCCTTTGCATACATTTTCTTGTGTAAATTGAAATCCATGGTAGCAAAAATCAGCAGAGCCATTAATGTGTTCAAAAAATGGTAACCAAAACTGTAGTTTCTGAAAGTCGCTGCAGTGGTATATGACATCATTTTGAAAATTCTTGGAAAACTACTGTACTAACTTACACAAATGAAACTAGAGGGAAACCACCTCCCCTCTATTTCCAGGTGCTCATTCACCTTAATGAATGAGTGACCATCTTACTTTACAATCCCAAAATTCCTTAACTTTTCTGGGCACTGGAAATAGTCAAGAATTCTCCTTGTTGCTCTTAGACAGGATTTCTGTCCCTGTTAACTACCTCAGACCACAACTCTGAGAAAGTTTGCTCCAAGTGAGCCACATATAAATAAGAGCTGAAGGTATTACTCGACTTTGATATCTTGGCATTATTTTGCTTGAGTTCACATAACTCTAGTTATTACATTTTGGTGATAGATTCTTAAATCAGGTTTGGGTTTTAAAAATGGATATGTAGGTAGATATACAAATGGACCGACAGGTATCTCTATAGTCTTTTCAAAGGCTTAATTGACTAGACGAGTTTAAATATACTTAATATTTTTATTACTATTTAAATACATTTACTATTTCTAATTTGACCCTTCTTTTTCATTGTAGAAACTCAACAGAGTTGTGGGGCTTTGCTCACCTTGGCCTGAATTTTCTGCAGATAGCAGACCCCAGACTAGTAGCAGTGAAACCTGATTCGAGTGTACAAACCAGGGGCCAAAACGCTGGGTCTCAGAATTCTAGCCTTTTTGGACTTCATTCCTAGATCTCAATCCAGACCTGAAGCAAAGCTCCTGTATCTGTCTCCTGCTCTTCACGCCCGCATGTTCCTTCACACACACAGACACACACACACTCTCCCACCCCACCGGCAAATACACTATGTCTAGGGGCCAAGGAAACCACAGGTATCAAATGGGGCTATGGCGTGGAACACAGCTGGGTCAGCAGGAGCTGGGAACAGCCTCTCCTCAAACCCAGGAATGAGATCAAAGACCAGGCAACATCCAAGGAAAGGGCCCCGCTAGGGGGTTTCCTGCACATAACCCTCTTGTTTTAAAACAACTCACCTGGGACCTGTAAAATAGTATCGTCCTTCCTACACTGTTCCCCTGACTATGAGAAAATGAAGGGACACAAAACAGATTTTCAACGAAAGGAACAGTGAGGAAAGATTCTTTGGGTAGATGGATCTGAGTAATGGAAGAAAACCAGGAAGGCTTATTAATTAAAGATAATTGCCCTGTCACAGAGACACTTTGGGGAATTACCCTGGTTTGAGAATCTTCTTATGAAACTTCTTTTTGGGGAAGCAAAAATGCTTGCTCAGACTCCTGTGGTGAATTCAATTCTGGGTCTTCTGACACCCCTAGATTTCGAGACACAAGCAGACTTCTGGAGTACAGTTTTGTTTTCTCGTATATTGTTTTATTCAAACCTAAAAGTTTGGAATATCACATTGAAAGAAAGAACTTGTTATCAAGAGAGAAACACTCCCTGCTAAAGGTTACTGCCCTCCCTTTGCAAAATGGAATAGACGTCTTACTGATTTTAGCAAGGAAATTGATGTTTGTTTTTCCACTTTGGCATGTTCTCTGTAGGTTTGGCCATTGCAGTGATGGCTTCACTCACCAGGGAAAAGGGCTTGCTCCTTGGGATATCAAAATAAAACAATTTTTCAAGAGGTGGGTGGGGTTAATATTGTGTGTTCTGAAACTGACACCTTCAATGCTTTCTACCTGCCAACATCTGCATTTGTTTTGGGTTCCTTTCAAACAAATAAATTGTTACCACTTTCTGATTGTAATCCTGGTTGTTATTGCCATGACTGATGCAAAAGTCTACTCATCCATATATGGTAGCTTAAAAAAGGCTAAATAAAACTCTCTTGTGATCCATAATGTACCCATGGCACTTAGCAATTTCAATTTATAAAACTCATTTAAAGTAAGGGAATTATTCAATATGCTTCTTTCAGCCCTTATTCCTATCCATTCCTCTCTTATCTAAGAAAATAAGTGTCAGCTAGGGGAAAATTTAATCACATTTCAACCAGAAGGGTGTCAAAGCAAGAGTACCCCATACATATCCGAACATAATGCCTTGTTCAGAGATGGTGTTTGCTCAACAGGTATATGTATTTTATTATTTTTTTAAAGAAGCTTTAGATTACATAACTGATACTTCAAAAATACAGGGGTTTCCCACATAACAAGTATATTTAAATAGCAACTGTTTCCATAGTAGGCAGTTGTCATTATTCCTCTTTGTGTTTTCCTTTATTTTCTTTAGGTCACACAGAGGGTCAGAATAAAAGCATGGCTAGAATTTCAACAATCCTATGCTGTTTAGCCTATGTAACACAGTAACTCCTTCTTCTTTCTTAAACATGGACAGCCATTCCTAAATGGTCCCACCAAGGGCAGTAAATACAAAATGGTGTGCAAGCTTTCCTTAAATTGTACAAGGAAATAGTCCCACAACTTTGAGATAACACATTCTGACTAAGTATCTTAGAAAAGAACACAATAGAAAAGCAAATACAGAAGAAAGTTTCTAAATTGACTTTTCAATTTTGAAATGGGTCACTGGATAGGTGTCAGTTCTTTGCAGCAGCTGTGAATGTTAGAGGGAGAGGAGACCAGATATTCGAAGTGGGAGCAACCTAAGACATGTAAGAACTGTGACAGGGATAATTTCTAATGAGCTTTTTCCCACAGTCCAAGCAGTATAAAGTAGTCCATAGTAAGGGGACTTCAAAGTCAAGAGCTTAATTTCTTGGATGTTCCATTAGTTAGCAACACACGATGCTTTCTTCCCTTTCTGAGATTCTCTGGCAGACTATAGTACTCTCAGTCCCCTGTCACAAAAACACATTAGTGCTTTTCCTTTCCCCAGACTTTACTTTCCAGTGTCAGAGGTGGAGAAAAGATTCCTGAACCTAAACACCTCTATCGAATTGGCATGAGAGGAAATTGGTAATTAAAAGCCAATTTCTTGGGGCAGAAGGTCTCTGCTGAACCAGCTTCCTTTTCTGGGTCACCTCAATTAAAAGTTAATTCCTCGGCAATATACCTAGTAGGCTATAATCCACTCTGGTTTATAAATTGACGTAAATCTGAACTGATGGTCCTACTTCCTGCATTCAGAAAAAGGTCAGCGTGACAAGTGCAATGGCAGCCAACTTTGTCTAAGCTTTCCACTTTGGCAGGAAGTCTGCAGTAAATGTTAATTGGGAAAATACAAAGTCTGACAAAAGAGGTCTTCTTGAGATTGACTGCCTCTACCCTTCCAGCTCTCAGAGGATCCTATGGGGAAGCTTAGTAACAATTCAAAGTAAGAAAAGTAATGTACTGCTCATGTGCTAAGCATCAATTCCAGTTCCAGATAATATTCCTAGCTCAGCTGAGAGCCCACTCTGGCAAGAACATACATCAGATCTCAGATATCACATGCTTTGGTCCAAGTTCCCATTATGTCAAAAAAATAAAAAATAAATGGAGGGGGTTGTATGATGTTGTCACCTTACTATTACCCCAGTACTCAAATCTAGCACAGAATTGATTGTTTTGTTTTGTTTTTTTTTTTTTGTTTTCATTTTCCTCCTTTTTTATGTTCTGGCTAAGAAAGAACATTCTTCTAAAAAGCAGGTAATCTATCTGGTTCATTATGCCTCTATATAATAAGCATTCAATAAATATTTGAATAAATAAGATTAAAAAACTATTAACATTTACTCAATACAATTTTGCACCCTATCTCATTCATAATTTCTACATGATGTAAAACCCAAATACTACCAGATTTTATAGTTAGATCAGCATATGGGCAACAAAAAAAATGCATATTCTTCTTACTCCAAGATGATCCTTTTCAAGGGAAAGAGAGCAAGCAACTCTCTCTCCCTGAAACTAATGAAACTGATGTCCTAATTTTTTTGAAATCAGTAATTCAATTCTGTCCCTAATCATTCCATCCTTCTCCACATTTTCAAATTACCTATGTAAAAGAAAAACTGTAAATAAATTCAACATTAAAAGAAAACTCGGGACTTTTGCTTCTAAATATGATGGAAAAGCTGGTACTAGATCAGCCCCTAAGCCATAAACAACAATAAACTGGGACTAAACAGATGGCACAATTGTTGCTCACCTTTGGATAACAGGCAGCACTACAATGAGATAGATGAAAGAAATGAAACTCACAGATGAACCCCACAATTGTCCCAGCTTGGCCTGGGAATAACTTCCCAAATAAGAGCTAGAATCCAAAAAGAGCACAGTAATCCTGTTGACAAAAGGAGGCAGAAACGAGGAGCATCTGAATTATATCAAGGGAAGCATATATGGCTCAAGTGATAGAGCTTCCGCCTACCATATGGGAGGACCTGTGTTCGATCCCTGGGACCTCCTGGTAAAAAAGAAGAAGAGAAAGCATGCCCGTGTGGCAAGCCAGTGCCTACATGAGTGCCCACGTGGTGAACCAGCGCCCACATGAGTGCCTGCACGAGCACTCACATGGCGAGCCAGTGCCCCACGCAAGTGAGTCACGCAGCAAGATGATGATGCATCAAAAGAGAGACAAGGGGAGAGTCAAGGTGAAGTGCAGCAGGAACTAGGAACTGGGGTGGCGCAATTGACAGGGAACCTCACTCCCCATCAGAGATCTCCAGGATTGAATCTCGGTGAATCCTAGAGGAGAGAAAATGAGAAGAGAAGACAACACAGACAGTGAAAACAACAGGGCAGGAGGAGGGGAAGGGGGAAAATAAATAAATAAATCTTTAAAAATAAAAATAAAATAAATTATATCAAATCTACTGGGCAAGGCCTGGAAGAAGAGGGAGCTGTGCCAGGTAGATGGGCTACAAAAAGTCCACGTGGACATCCCCATAAGCTTTTGCTTGAGAGTTGGGAAGCACTACACAGGGAAATTATTTGAGATTTACCAAAAAGTGACTGCCACAAGGTTGAAAGAGGAGCACAGACATTAAAACTGAAGCACTACTAAAGACTACTGACATTCTAGCCCAACAAGAGACATCTGGTTAACCCATACTGAACTCGAAGGGCATCCAGCTTAGGCACCAAGAAGACTATGTGTGAGGAATAAGGACCATGCCCTAGAAGGAGGTAAACTGCAGACTCATCCTACAAAGGCCTAGAATCAAGCCCTAACACAATTTGCAAAGAGATTAAGAATTCAGAGGTTAGGTCCCATTTAAGTTAGAGGGGCTTGGAGAAATACTTAAGCTTTCCATAAATCTCCCCTAATAAAGCCTAAACCAAGTTTATCCAAGTTCAAAATCAATCAACCAGTAATTTTTTCATCCATTAAAACAAAAATCAAAGTTCTTTATAGAATGGTAATGGACTCGAGAATGTCACTACAATATAGTGCCCACAACCCGCCCTGTTCAATACAAATTACTAGGTATGCCAAAAATAAATAAATAAATGTGAGACATAGTCTAGGGGAAAAAAAAAGCAGTCAATGGAAAAAATGCAAAAATGATCCAGATATTGGGCTTAGCAAACAAAAACTTGAAAATGTCTATTATAAGTATATTTAAAGAGTTAAAAGAAAATATGTTCAAAGAATTGAAGAAAATATGGTCTTAATGAGTCAAAAAAATATAGCCTCTCAGCCAATCAATAGAAATTATGTGAAAGAACTAAATAGAAATTCTTTTACAGTGAAGACAAGGAATAAAATAGGCTCAACCGCAGACTGAAGATAGCAGAAGAGTCAATGAAGTTGAAGACAGATAAATAGAAATTATCCAATCTGAAGAAGAAAGAAAATTGAAGAAAATAAGCAGGGTGTCACAGACCTGTGGGACAACATCTCTGAAGGGCAAAGATCACTGCCCAGATCCCCTCTCAAGGAAGGACTGTGGTGCAGGTTCAGAAGGTACAGGTGACATATACCCTTTGGCCATCAGCTCCTTCATGCCCTGCCTTATCTATGGAGGGCTGCTTTGCTTGAGTGGGGTGGGGGTGGCAACAAGCAACAGTGCTGTGAAAGAGATAATCAGCAAGGACTTTATAAAATTTTTGTTGCGTAAAGTGCAAAATCGCTTCTTGTTCAGCCCTAAGAAGCATGTGGTAAAATCCATATTAATAGTAAAAGACTTCAAAGCGGATCTGGGGGTTTTAATTGTTAGTGAGCAAAAGTGAAAGAATCTATAAGGCAGGCCTGGAGAAACAAAACCTGGCTTCAGGAGATGCACATACATTCAGATAAGTCAGAAACCAAACTATGCACCAGTATTATGCTTTTATTAGAGCTGTTTAGGGCTTCCCTACAGTTCAAGTAATTGCAGCTCAGGCTCACAAGTTCAGTTCCCCGCACTCTGGCCACCTACTCTGGATGATGATGGCCCTCTCTTACTCTGACCACCCCATCCAGCGTACTTGGGCAGAAGCGACTTCTTGGAATGCTCTGAGCAAAGACCTGACATGGTTCATCATTTGGTACCTAAGGCATCCTTCTGCCTCCTCTTGTCTTTTTTTTTTCATCCCTATAGGTTTTTTGCCTATCTTCTGGAAAGTCAATACCCAACTCTGCCCATATGGCTAGAAAGGGCTGACCCTAACCTTACCTATGTAATTCCAATTGGGGGCATGTGATCTATGCTCATCCAATCATAAAATCCCAGCCCCTAGACCACAGAGATTGGTTAAGACATGACTCAGGCTGGGGCCATCAGAGTGAACCCCAAGGGCCTTTCTCTGAGGAAAGGGCAATTTTAATGTGAGATTGCTCAGCTGACAGATTGTAAACCTGCAGCTGCTGGGATTCATTTTTTCTACCAGGAGGGAAGAGGGTGTGTGAGATGCAAAGAGACAGGTTCCAGATGTCATCGTGTGAGCCCCTATATTTGGCCTTGCCTGATATTATCTACCCCAGTCTTGGTGCTGTGTGAACCAACAAATTCCCTTCAGCAATTATGGTGCTTCGATATAAATTTCTTTCACTTGCAACTCAAAAAATTCCAACTAAGGTAGGTGTTTTAATCCTGTCTTGATCAGTGTCAGCGTATTACTTATGTGTATTTGTAGCAATTACCTGCCTTTAAGTATAAAGCTTTTTAAAAATATATACCAAACTTATATTTTTAAAGTCCTTCAAATAAAAGCAAGTGTTTTGCTTAAACCCAGAGGTATAACTATCCTATTCATGGAAACTCACCACATTCCACAGGTGAAGTAAGC
Organism: Dasypus novemcinctus; assembly: GCF_030445035.2. Lineage (NCBI taxonomy): Eukaryota > Metazoa > Chordata > Mammalia > Cingulata > Dasypodidae > Dasypus > Dasypus novemcinctus. Next base: position 16,134,074 of record NC_080674.1, on the reverse strand, counting down.
CTTTGCAGGGCCCATTTTCCCAGAAATCCTCAGATCCCATGTCAGAGTTCATCAGCCTCCAGCACCACCTTTGTTCCAGGTGTTTCTTCTGTGAGATGTGCAAAAGGGTGGTGCTGCTCAATTTTCTCAAAGGAAATTACAAAGACCAGTGGAGCTAAGACTGCAAAATAAAACCATCATCGTTTCTCTCTTACTAGTTACTTAATCAGCCAGATGTTACATCTTAGTAAAGTGATGATGCCTTTTTCTTACTTGGGAAGGAGATTTCATTTTGGATCGTGTTGAAACAAAGAAGGGACACATTTTCAATAAAATGCTTCAGGACGACAAATAAATTTGTTTCTCTGGCTCCTTCCATATTTGAGAGGAGAACTCATTAAAAAAGACTGAAAGGGGAAAACTTTCTCAGATAGAAGGAAAACCAGGAAACTAGGGGAGCATGATGTCATAAAGTTAAACAAAGAAGACGTTTCAAGACCAGTTGCATGGTCAGCTGTGGTTAATATTGTGGAGATGTTAAGTAAAATTAGGACAAATAACAAACCACTGGCTTTGGCAACACTGAGGTTATTGATGGCCTTATTATGATGTCACTGGAGAAGTGAAGATGTTAGTTATAGTGGGTTGAAGAGAGAATGGGAGCTGAAGAATTAGAAACAATGACAATAGACAAAACTTTCAAGACGTTTGGCTTGAAAGGAAGCAGATAAATGGGAAGGTAGTTGGAAAGGGATTTAAGAACAAAGGATTCTCTTTAAAATCAGATATACTAGGGCTTGTTTGTATACTGGTGAGAATTATCTAGTAGCAAAGGAAAAATTGATGGGGTAGGAGAGTGAATTACCTCAAGACTGAAGTTCTTGATAAGGTGAGAGATGATGGGAAACCTAGGATAAGTGGGGGTGTTTCCCTTGGATAGAAGTGGGGACGTTCCTTCCCCTGTAACAAGAGAGAAGGCAACAGGTCAGGTCCCGATTAGTTGAGTCAGAAGAGAAGATGAGGAATTTTCCACCTGAGTATTTGGTTTCTCAGTACAAAATAAGGCATGGTCAACAGCTGAGTAGTATAGGTAGGGAGAAGTTTGAAGAGAAAGAAGGTACAAAATAGCCATTTTGGAAAGTGAGAAAGTAGTAGGATTGATGAGTAGTGATAAATTTCCACTTGAGATTTATGGTAATAAATTCCAAGATAGACCAAACAGTACAGTTTTGTACTTTTCTCCAGTAACATTAAGTTACTCAGGCTCCGGGAAGGAATTGTTAATGTTTGGGAATTTTCCAAGTGAGTATAAATGGTCAGAGAGGGTAAAGAAAATGATTATGAGGCACCATGAAATTTAAGCTGGGTAAAGAGAGAGGTGAAGATATACAGTTGAATGTGGATATGGAAAAGGTTATATGGACAATGGATTTTACTTTTTGTTGAAATAAATGAAATGTCAGGATTGAGTAATAAGCTGGAATAATAGGAGGCAGTTATTGCAGAGTGGGAGCTCTGATTGAAGCTGGGATTTCAAGATAATACAATCATGAGAGACCTTGAGACCAGGAATATGACTATGGGATTGGGTGGCTAGAGGTAGGTGGAGAAAAGAACCCTGGAGACAAAGAGACCAAAGAAATGAGAGGCAAAATTGCTAAGGCATGGGAGCTAAAATAAAGGCAGGGTTCAGGTGCTATAGTCACCATCAGTGAATGGGTGGGATATTGGTAGAGGATGGCAGAAGGTTTACTGAGTGGAAAAGTTGGATGGCATGAAATTCCCAGGGAGTGGGAGTTTTGAAATAAAGAGAGATGTGGAGAAAAGGCAGTGGAGAATGAGGAAGAAACTGACCCCACTTCCAGGTCTTGAAAGACATAAGATATGAAGAGAAAAACAGTACCTATTGAACTGGGCAGCAAAAGTATTAGTATCACCAGGAGATAGACAAGAAGATGATGGAGACTTTCAGAGAAATCAAGGATAGAGAGGAGTTTGTGGTTGACAGAATACCCAGAGGGCATAGTTCAAATATTTGGAAGTGTGGAGAGGGGTCAAAGGATAGATCAGATTTGGGGAGGTACAGAAGCCATGAGATAAAGGGGGGACCTGGAATGCTCTGACCAATGAGAAGCAATCCCCAGTTGGTCCAAGAATCTTGGATAAAGTCATTTAATCCATTCAACCAGAAGGTCTGGGGCTATGGCTATAATGGCTGGAAGCCCCCACTGTGTGGGCTGGCAGCCCGGGAGATGGCTGCAAGGCTCTGCCAAGAACTGATCTCTTAGGCAGCCAAGAACGTGAGACTGTTGGGACTTCTTGCCTCCTACAGAAAGTAGTTTTATACTCCGTGGAATTACTGTTTCATCTGGACTAAGTGGCTTTGAAATGGCCTCTTCTCTCCTCTCCCTCTGTGTCTTTCCAATGCAACAAGTGATAATGTTACTGACAAATTTTGAGAAATCTGAACCTCTGGAAAGCTGAAGCTTCACTCGTTCCAGATTACAAAGAGTTTCCTGGGCAGACAGTGTTTTCTGGGAGACCCCTCCACCAAGGTATGCTGGCACAATCTCATTTTAGGATCCCCTGGGTAATATCACTCTCCCAGACTCCCTATAGCATGGGCCTCTTTAGTTGAGTTTATTTAGATTTTAATCTCTTTCAGACAGGCTGTGTCTGTTTTGTCTGCCTTAGAGGGGACGTGGTAAATCATTCTTCACTCAAGACCAACAAGAATCAGTGAGAGAACACGTTCAAAAAAAAAAAAAAAAAACAACAGGGACTCAGTCAGCCAGAAAGATATCTCTGGGTGGAGAATTCCTTCCTCTGCCTGGGAGAATTAAGGAAATGTTAAAAGAGGGGAAATTACAAAAGCCCACGAGCTGATCTGGAACTGCAGTCACATTGCTGGGACCACTAAACAGTCCTGAGGCGCGTGGCCAAGTGGCAGATTTGGGCAAACTGTCATCTGCATGTTCGCTTGGTAGGAAAATCTTAATTATCATGTGCGTATAAAGAGCCTGCGTCCCTGAACCCCGAGCTTGTTCCTGAAACACTCAGTCCTTGAGTTCCAAGTGCTGCTACTAAACGTACCCACCCATATCTGGTCAGCCTCACAGAGCTGCTGCTTGCAAGGACCCTATCACCGCAATTAACAATCTTTTTTAATTCATGTAATGCACAGCTCATTGGTGTCCGGGCAGGTCACTCATCCCTCCTGTTTTAGCCCTTCGGTAAATAATGGAAGAAAGACATCTCACCTGGCTAGCCTCAGTCTCCTCATCAGTAAAACAAGAGGCTCAAACTCTTTCTGTTCTAACCTGAGAGGAGAGAGCAGGTTGTGTAAGGTCACTCGTAGCGAGGAAAATTTTACTCCACTGGTAATCGAGGAAATGAAAATTTAAAAGCAACGTTATTTCGATTTTTACTCATTGAGATAAAAGAGGTAAAAACACAGGAGGGTGCCTGGTGCTGTTCTAAGTGCAGAAAAACTGACCTTCTCAAGCACAAAGTGGTATATCAGACCGGAGAACAATTTATTAATAACAATAGCATCAAGAAATTTAAAAGCACGCATGCCCTTTGACCCAAAAAATCAACCTCTGAAATACTTGTCCATGTTTTCCATATATAACATTTATCTATTGATTAATTATAAGGAGAGCAAAGGGCAAGGGAAGAGAGGGAGGGAGGGAAGAAGGGAGAGAAGGAGGAAGGGAGAAAGAAAGGGAGTCCTGGACTCAGACATGCACACATCATGCCACCTCCTGAGTGGCTAAGCACCCCACATGGCCACACATTCACACTCTCACCATTTCTACATAAAAATCAGGGTGTTCCTCCCAATTTGTCCCACATTCATCACCTCCCTCAACTTCTAAACTTTCTGCAATATGGTTTCCAGATGTCCACCCCCACCAGTAAAATTGCTCTTACCAAACACTTTTTTAGTTTCTGGGCTGCTAAAACAAATGTCATATAATGGGTTGGCTTAACAAGGGGAATTTATTTGCTCATAGTTTCGGAGGCTAGAAGGCTGGCTTCCTCCCAAGGTCCATATCTTCTGATTTGCCAGCCATCTTTGGGGTTCCTTGGCTTTTTTGTCACATGGTCACACCCAGTGAGATGTTTTTTCCCTTTCTCTTGGGGGTTGTGTTGACTTCCAGCTTCTGAAGGCTCCCGTGGCTTCTTTTCCATGTCCAGTTTCCTTTGCTTATAAGGACTTCAGTCCTATTGGATTAAGGCCACCCTCATTCAGTTTGGGCACAACTTAACCAGTAATATCTTCAAAGTTTCTATTTACAAATGGGCTCATACACACAAGACTAGGAATTTGGACCTGAAGATGCCTTTTGTTGTCAATCCCCAACACCCTGTGTGACCTCCTTTGGGAGGTCACTGGTTTCCCTGCAGTGTTCAGCATTTCTGCAAAGACCTTCCTTTGGAAGCTCTCACCACTTCCCTCCTCCCCTCAGTCCCCACACCCCACTTTCCTTCTTCCCCTTGGGCCCCATCTCAGCCTCCCTTGCAGGTCCTTATCCTTCCTCTACCTATTCAATGTTAGCCTCTCCCAGGATCCATCTTTGGCTTTCTTTATCTGTCACTCGATGTGCTTTTCCTGGGGAATGTCCTTGATGCCTGTGTTAGTCAGCCAAAGGGGTGCTGATGGAAAGTACCAGAAATCTGTTGGCTTTTATAAAGGGTATTTATTTGGGGTAGAAGCTTACAGTTACAAGGCCCTAAAGAGTCCAACTCAAGGCTGCTTTCTCACCCAAGTCAATTGCCAGCAAGATGGTCGCTGATCTCTGCAAGGGTTCAGCCTTCCTCTCTGGGCTTCCTCTCTCTCAGCTGCAGGCTGGCATGGGGTTTGTTTCTCATTGCTTCCTCTCTCTCCTGGTATAGGGCTCAGTTCTTTCAGGGCCTTCTGTATCAGTCTCACCTGTTCTCTTCCTAAGGTCAGCTGCAAACTATCAGGCAAGTGGCTCATCTCCCCGAGGCTAAGATAAAAAATGACAGAACTCTCTCTCTTCCCAATTGTCTTCTTGAGTGAGGGTCCATTTATATTGGCCCACCAAGGGGGCAGGGACTCAACCTTTGTCACACTTTACTGTCGTGGCCGAATCAAAGAAAGCCTTCAAAGCAATCTTAACAGGTAATATAATCAAGGGCCCCTCAACTGAATCCAATATAATCAAAGGGTATCCATACTCAGCGGAATGGATTAGTTTACAAACAAAATCTTTCTCTTTTTGGGATTCACAAACATAATCTCAAACTGTCACAATGACCATGACTTCAATCGCAATAATGTGTGGACAATTTCCAAATCTATATTTTCAGCCCAGAACTCTCTCCAAAACTTCAATTTCCTGCATTCAACTTCCTATTAGAAATCTCCTTTTTCATGTTTCATACGCATTTTAAACTCTGTGCATAAAACCACACTCTTCTTCCTCTCAGCATGGCTCCACCTTCAGGATTTCAACTCTCTAAATGGTGCCACCATCCCACAAACTGTCCCTCCTACTCTGCTCCTTCTTGCACTCCACATTGAACCAGCTACTATGTCTATATTTCTACCATTTACACATAACAACCAAGGTTTACTGAGCACTTACTTTGTGTTACACATTAATAAGCACCTTACAGTGAGGATTGACTCACTTAATTCTCACAATAAACTTATTCAGTAGGTACTATTATTTTCTCTGTTTTACAGATAAGAAAACCAAGGAAGAGAGCAGTTTACGTTACTTTTCATAACTGATATCACCAATTTTAGTTTGAGCCATATCACTATTCACCAGGTTTATCATACTATCCTCTAATCTCATTCTTATCCCCTAAATCCTTACTCTCTTCTGTGACCAGAATGATCTTTTCTACAATGCAGTGTAAAAATCTATCATAATTCATCAGTTTTCGGAATGAAAGGCACACTCTTTAGCATGACTTCCACATGGACACCTGCCTTTCCATCCAGCTTATCCTCTCTTTACTCCCCATCTAACCCTACTCTCAGCTTCAATCACGCAGGGCAACTTGAGTTTTCAATATGTGCAAATCTGAATCTCCCCTCTGTGCCTTTGCACATGCTGCCCCTGCTGTTAAACTCACTCCTTGTTTAGATTTAACATTCACTTGAAAAATTTCTCTTTTCTGGAAGTCTTCCCTGAAAATTATTTCCACACCCCCTCCAGCCCTGGCTGTCCAGCTTCGTCAGGTGGTTTTCCTCTGTGCCCATAAAACCTCCTGAACATAGCTCTATCGAGCTCTCATCAAAATGAAGAGTAATACTTTGCTTACTTTCTGTCTCCCCACAAAGTGCAGGTTCTTGAGGGTAGACAGAATGTGCCTCATTCCTGTAATCTAGTACATTGTCTGATAAAGGGAAGGCAGCTAATGTTTTCTTAAATGAATTAATGATTCAAATGAATGAATGATAATGAATGAATGAATGAATATGAGCTTCATTTATCACATATTTTCTGGTCTTCTGCTGCTGCACTCTTCCTACTCTATTAAAATAATAATAATCTGAAGTCTGTATCCTCAGTACGCCAAAAGTGATTTGATAGATTAACTTGCCCTCAGATTCTGAGTGATAATGGCTTCAAATTTTTAATCTGTTCCTCAAAAAGAAGAGGAAGGAATCTGATATTTAAGAAGGGTTATCTTCAGCAACTTATTTTGAATTTTTCTTTTTTTCCTTGCTTTTTATTATTACACAAAATATAATAATTTATTCTCATTTTAAAAATCAACACCTACATGTAGGCTCCCTGCTGATTCCTTACCCGAAGGCAACAGATGCCCAGCTACATTCTAGTAATTAAAACAGCCACAAACCCACCCAGATTCAAGGGAACAAGATAAGTCAAACCTCGTGATTAAAAGGAATATCAAATAATTCGAGGCCATACTTTAAAATCACCACTGCACTTGTCCTCATTCTTCTAGCAGAATAGACTGACAATAAAAAAAATAAATATAAAACATGTCCATAGTAATTCATTTAATCTTTCCAATATCCTTATGATTCCCATTTACAGATGGGGGAACTGAGTTCAGAAAGGTTAAGTCACATGTCCAGGGGTCACAAGGCCTATAAGTGACAGTTAACATCATTCTGTTCCTTGAAAGGGGGAATTTATGTCAGGCTACGATTCAAACTAAGGCAACAAGAGGAATTGGTTAGCTCAGTCACTGGGAAAGGTCAGGTGGTGTTGAAGACAGCTGGAATCAGGGACTTGAGCCTGTTGACACCTGTATTAGTCAGGGGTGCTGATGCAATATACCAGAAATTGGTTGGCTTTTATAAAGGGTATTTACTTGGGGTAGGAGATTTCAGATACCAGGCCATAAAGCATAGGTTACTTCCCTCACCAGAGTCTATTTCCACATGTTGGAGCAAGATGGCTGCTGACATCTTCCAGTGTTCAGGCTTCCTGGGTTCCTCTCTTCCCAAGTCTTCATTCTCAGGATTCCTCTCTTCCCATGGCTTTCTTCTTTCCAGGCTCAGGCTTCCTCTCTTCCTGGGGCTGGCTTCTCTTTCTTCTGTGAGCTTACTTCCCGGGGCTCCAGTGTAAGGCTTCAGCATCAAACTCCAGCATCAAAAACCCTCAACTCCTTTGCCATGTCTTTTATCTGTGGGTCCCCACCCACCAAGGGGCAGGGACTCAACACATTACTGATGTGACTCAATCAAAGCCCTAATCATAATTTAATCATGCCCAGGTATAGACCAGTTTACAAACATAATCCAATATCTATTTTTGGAATTCATAACTATATCAAACTGCTACAACACCTAAGACTAAAGACTGCTCTTCTGGATACAACTGGAAAAGCCTCAAGAAGCTGCCTGGCTCTACTTACTGCTAACCCCTCCTTCTGTCTCTGGCATAAGAGGGGGTGATCTGACAGGCAGGGCACTTTTGCCAATAAGTGAGTGGTTCCCCTAAAAGAGCTGAGCTGCCCTCAAAAGGGAAAGTGCTGGGAAATTCAAGAACCTGTGCACACTTCAAAAGGAAAAAGTTAGGAGACATGATTTTGTCATATGGCCCTTCTTTGGGCCCACCCACAGAAAGTGTACCATAAGTGCTTCCACAAAATTTCTTCGCAAGTGCCTTGGGTTTGGAGTTAAAGGTTTCTCTTTTGCTGCTTCTCCCAGCATCATGTCAGAGAACTTTCAAGATCAAGTTAAACATTCTTGCTACACATGAGCCTTTTCACTGATAACAAAATATTTGCATAGGAAATAACATATTTGCGTATGTATTAATAGTGCAGCAGTGTTTGAAATCTTTTATGGGTGACAAAGAACTTGGTGGTTGGAAGCAACTATGGTATTAATTACATATTTTCTTTCAGCTCTGGTGTTTATTGACATGTGGAAAGTGTTTGGAACCTTGTACGACTGCCACTCATTTTTGCTCTAATATGCTTTTAATATCATGAAAATTGAATCTGGTTCTTTTGCTCACTTGTTGCCTACACCCTGGCTAATTTCATTCTTTGGTGCCATGAGGCTAGATTTTTAAGGCCATGAGACCCTGGGAGTTTACCTTCCCTACCATGGAATTCTCATTTTGCTTTTCAAAATTAAAGTAAACATCATTAGTCTGATTATAAGTAAGATCCCTGTATTTCAATATTCACTGAGGCAGGTACCCTCCTGAAAACATACCTTGATCACAGGAAAGCCATTTGAAGCATTTTTCTCTCTTTCAAGAACATTTCAGACTCCCTAGGACATACCTTGACCCCATGGAAATTAATTCAGAATTAGATACTGGAACTCCTATTTATCTAAAATTCAAAAAACAGTTAAATCAAATTATAAGTGACTGTATTTTGTACAAGGTGCCATGCTATGCTTAGGGTTGCAAAATAAAGAGCTTGGGTAATGACAAGAGCCTTGTGTATGCCCAGAAATTGATTAAATTGTATTATTTTGGTTTAATTTATGCATTGTCAATACGTAATCCTCAAATAACAAATAGATTGGTTTAGCAGAGATCCTAATTTTAGCATTCTACATAAAGGATAGTTTGGTACAGTTTTATTTGGGTACAATTAATACCATTCTTTTTGTCATGAGAATTACACTGACAATTAAAGAAATGTTAGTATATTCAAGTAAATGCCTTGTGGTGGAAACATTTGCATAGGACAGAGAGTGTGATGTCTACTCAAAAGACTCTTAATTGGCCAATCTTGAGTGAGATGCACATTTGACTCTAAAGGGATTTCACAGAGACCATCTCTCTTGAGAACATCTCTTTATTCTGGGGCAAGCCAGGATTGTATGCCATATACCGTCATTAATTCAATTCCATCCATTTACCATTTCTGGAGTATCTTCTTTTTTTTTTTTTTTTACTTCCTCCTTTAAGGAAGTAAAAGTATTGTTTATTTATTTATTTATTTTTATTTTCTAAATATATTTTTTGTTTATTTTTAAAAGATACTTAGATTACATAAAATGTTACATAAAAATATATAGGGGGTTCCCATATGCCCCACTCCCTACACTGCCCACTTTTCCCCACATTAACAACTTCTTTCATTAGTGTGGTACATTCATTGCACTTGATGAACACATTTTGGAGCATTGCCACACAGCATGGATTATAGTTTCCATTGTAGTTTACACTCTGGAGTATCTTCTATGGGTATTTAATTCATTTCTTTTTTTGTCTTCCTGGGTCATTCATGCAGATTTTTCTCCAAGGAGTGCCTCTTTTTCTTAGCCAAGGGATTGTGTCAGTGTAGATTCAAAGCAGGGTACTGTTCTCAGCCACCACTCTCCTATTCAGGAGCTCATGCCGAAGTCCAAGGGAAAAAATTAAATCAGTATCTAGAATCCATCGTATATGAACTCCTGGTGCTTATTCTGAAGCATTTATAACCTTGTAAGATCACCACTAAAACACGTCCTTGGCAATATAAAGAAAATACATCAATCAAGCAAAATTGTTCCAATTATCCATTTTATATTAGCTATGAGGGTTTGGCCTTGGTGATTACGACACCTTCTTCCTCTGTGTCTTGGGTTTGATCCCTGTCCGAGCCTAACAGCCAAATTCTCTATTTTTAGATTTTGGACACCTGTTTCATTTCCTGGCCCTGGTCAATAATCCACACTGGGCTCACTTCTCTAGTATCCTCCTCTGAGCACATGACTGTACTCCTGGTGGTATTTAAAGACCTCAACCTTTTCCAATGTTTGGTGTTCCCCAGAACTGTCTCCAATTATTTTCCCTGCCAATGTGCCTATTTGTTCCCTCTTAGAATCCAAGTAGTGACACAATCCTAATTATTTGCAGATGATCTGTAATGATGTCACTTTATTTGAGTACATGGCATAGTATAAATGTGAACCATTGTATATCCATGCTTGAAATAGGTACCCAATAAGAATAAACTCCTGAATCCCTTTAACAACAAATTATATGTTGTATTTACTGCTACTTTTGATAGTATGGACTTTCCAATATGTCCTTTGCCCAAAACAGACATTTTCAAAAGTGGTAGAGCCACGTTTGAGTGAACCCAAAGTTCCCCGGAATGATCCATTCAACCATATATCATATATTAGATATTTCATGGACCGAGATCTTGCTTCTGTGAAGACACAATGTCCTGTGGAATTCAGGTGATTCCTATTCATGATGTGTTTCCTTTCAAAGAGGTGGTTTGCGTTGGAATTATTGATTCAGCAACACATCTACAATCCATTTATTCAACATGATCTAATCCAAAACACGGGAAAAGGAGAAAATATTGCTCTTGGAAAATCATGATTATTTTCAAATAATATTATTTAACTATCTAGGACATCCAGAAAAATAATGAAAACTGTTGTAACCTGTAAGATATATTAAATAGTATGTGGTCATATATGAGATAAATATAACAATATGTCTCTTTTATGTTAGCAATAATCAGGTAGATGATATAATGACAATAAGCCAACTAACAGTAACAACTGCATAAAATACATAGAAAATTAGCTTTATGAGAAATGTGAAATCTTGATGTAAAGAAAAATATTGAACTTTATTGTAAGGTCATAAAAGGAAAATTAAAAAGATAGGAAAACATCATGTTCCACTATAGATAATTCTTAATCATATAAGCTTACCAATTTATCCAAAATATATTAATAAATTTAATACAATTTCAATAAAAATTCTAAAGGGTCTGTTACCTTGGAAAAATTGACATGACAATTTATCAGAAAGCATCACTTAATGTTCAGTTCCAAGGTAATTATAGGTGAATTGGTGTGGAAACAAAATGACAGGATTTACTAGGTTTATAACTGCTCCATGAGTCCCATAGACTGTAGCCATTTAGAAAAGAAAAAATGTGAATATTTTAATGAGGCATTCAGGGTAGAGGGAAAATAGAACTTTTAACCTGAAGTTATTTTTGTCTCTTCTCAACTTCACTTTCTTCTGTTCTTTTGAGTAATGAATGGGCTGTCCTCAATGATGCCTTCAGTCAGGTGCTCTTGATGTCATCTGTGGATTGCTAAACTAGCTTCTTCAAAATTCTCCAACAGTCCATTCTCGCAATGCTCCAAAATATTCAGAACACCGCTTTCTTAACTTTGCACCCTTGCTTCAGAGTTTGAAAAGGTCTACAGTTGACTTTAGGGGCCTAATATCCAGCATATGTAAAAAAAATCCTGCATCTCAAAAATAAAAAGATATTTTTTTAAATTTATTTTTTAAATAAAAATTTTTAAAATAAATATTTATTTATTTGTCATTTTTAAAATGGACAAGTGATTTGAATAGACACTTCTCCAAAGAAATACAAATGGCTAAAAAAAACATGAAAAGATGCTCAACAAAGGTAGCTATTAGGGAAATGCAAACCAAAACTACAATGAGATATCATCTTACACCCATTAGACTGGTGGCTGTTAAAAAACCAGAGGACTAAAAGTGTTGGGAAGGATGTGGAGGAATGGGAACCCTCATCCACTGCTGGTAGGAATGTAGAATGGTGCAGCCATTGTGGTCAATTTGGCAGTTCCTCAGGAAGCTAACTATAGAACTGTCATATGATCCAGCAATCCCACTTCAGGGTATATACCCAGAAGAATTGAAGGCAGGGACACGAACAGGTACATGCACATCTATGTTCAAAGTGACATTATTCACTATTGCCAAAAGTTGGAAGCAACCCAAAAGTCCATTAACAGATGAATAGATAAGCAAATTGCAGTATATACATACAATGGAATATTAATCCGCTGTAAGAAGGAATGCAGTATTAACACACGGGATAAAACATGGATGATCTTGAAGGCCTTATGTTGAGTGAAACAAGTCAGGCAATGAAGGACAAATATTACATGACCTCACTGATATGAATGAAGGAAATTGAGCAGACTCACAGAGCTAGAGCCTGAAAGATACAGAGATGGAAAGGGAGTAGAAGGTTGTAAGCCAATGTCTATATGGGCAAAATTGAAGATAAAGTGGAAGGGTGTAGTTGTGCAGTGGATGGGGTTGACAGTAGTGCAGTGATGTTATTGGGTTTGGCAGTGCTTGTCTGTGAGAGGGGTAGGGTGGGGGTTGTGTTGGTCTATCCATGGAACTGGGGGAAGGCCAAGCTTTTATGGAATATGTAAGTGTTCATCTTGTCATAGTGTATTATATCAGTGGGTGGAGACCCACACAATAAATAGAAAAATATTTAACTCCCATCCTGGGGAGTCATTCTATGTTCTCAAATAGAGGGGCAAGTGTCTTTCAAGAAAATAGGTAGTGCCTAAAAAAAGGAAGACAAATATGTCAAGCCCTCAATATTATTGCAACTAACTATGAATCTTATTTTTCAAAAAGTGAGACCATAGGTGCCAAGGGGAGGGGGAGGGAAGAATAGAATAGATGGAAATAGGGCATTTTGGGTGCATTGGAATTGTTCTGCATGATCTTGCAATAATGGATACAGCCCATTTTAAATTTCATCAAAATTGATAAAAGTGTATGATCCAAAATGTAAATCATAATATAAACCATTGACCATGGTTAGTAGCAATGCTTCAATATTTGTACATCAGTTGTCACAAATGTACCATCCTCATGTAAAATGTTATTAATAGGGGAGAGGGGAAAAGGGGGAGGGCATTGGGTATATGGGAGTCTTCTATATTCTCTGTGACATTTCTGTAACCTAAAACTTATTTGAAGATAAAGTGAAAAAAAAAAAAGACACTGGGGGAATATATGGAAGAAAATTTCACTATACATACAAGACAATAGATCTTCAGTATTGAAAGATATAATGTCTAAAAAAATTTTTTTTATTATTTAAAATTTTTATTTTATTTTTTTGTATTTTATATGTAATTTTTATAACTGTCGTTATTATTTCATTTTCTTATTATTTTTATTTGATTATTTTCTTGGCTTCATCTTTGGAGAGGTGTTGGATCACAGAAGGGTCACAGTTGTGGCAGGGGAGGATAATTGAGGCAGGGTGTCAGTGATGGGGAGGTGCATGGGAGGATTCATCTGGCACATGCCTCTAAAGCATATGAATGTGCTCAAGTGTTCATGAGGCATTGTCATGGTGGGTGGAAATCCACAGTTACCAAAAGAATATCAAATTCCTATCCTCGGGAGACCTGCTATATTCTCTATTGGGACAGGAAGAATTCCCCAAGTTCAGGGGTTATGCCTAGTGAAGGACAGACCATTGCACCAGCCCCTTGATATTGACGATTGTACTTGTGAACCTTTTCTTTTGAAATTGAAACTTAGCCTAGTATTATATGTTGCCTAAGACTTACCTCCAGAGGGTCTCCTTGTTGCTCAAACGTCGCTTCTTTCCAAGCCAAACTCAGCAAATAAATGTACTACCTTCCCCTTGGCATAGGACATGACTCCCAGGGATGAGCCTCCCTAGCACCAAGGGATCATTACCAAGCATCAACTAGTAATGCACCTGGAAAAAGACCTTGACCATAAGGGGGTAAATGGTAAATACAAATGCATTTTTATGGCTAAGAAATTTCAAAGTGAGTAAGGAGGTCATTCCAGAGGTTACGCCTATGCATGTCTCAGCAGGGTCTCATTGACTGACACAGTAAATAGTGCCTCAACTAGTGGGGCTCCTGAGGGCTCCTAAGATGTCTAGACACTATGAGCAGGGTAGACAACTCAGGAGTTTGGTACTCTGCCAGTGGACCTTACCATGGAGTTTATGCTCCCCAGTGTGACAGAGTTGTACTCAGCTGTGTTTTCCCTACACATGGCTCTTCTGCCTTCTATTTGAATCTATAGATAGTACTGCACTTGATAGGTGTATGTCCAAGAGACTTAAATGTTAGGTCCATCCATATGCCAGCTGGGCCCTGAATCTCAGCAGAGTAACAACACCTACTCTCCAGTTCTTTGGAATCACCCAGGTGAACTAACAAGGCGATGATGACGGACAACACCATCCGAAGAAACAGAGAGAGTCTGCAAGTGCAAGCAAGATAGTTCCATCCATCTACCCCATGAGATCTAAGTCCCTTCTCAATTACAGGCAGAGTGGGCATCACCATCCCCAAATCCTCAGGATTGGGGAATGAACAATGGACCAAAGTAGACTTACTATTATTCTACTATAGACTTATGGTTATTCCAGCAATGTAAGAATTTGTATCATTGATATAAAGGCAGTGGCACCAGAAGCTCTGAGAGGAGGGAGAGTGAAAAATAGGTGTTTGGGAAACGGACTTGGCCCAGTGGTTAGGGCGTCCGTCTACCACATGGGAGGTCCGCAGTTCAAACCCCAGGCCTCCTTGACCCGTGTGGAGCTGGCCCATGCGCAGTGCTGATGTGCGCAAGGAGTGCCCTGCCATGCAGGGGTGTCCCCACATAGGGGAGGCCCACACACAAGGAGTGCGCCCCGTAAGAAGAGCCGCCCAGCATGAAAGAAAGTGCAGCCTGCCCAGGAATGGCGCCGCCCACACTTCCCGTGCTGCTGCAACAGAAGCGGACAAAGAAACAAGACGCAGCAAATAGACACAGAGAACAGACAACTGGGGGGGGGGGGGAGCGGGGGGAATTAAATAAATAAAACCTTAAAAAAAAAATAGGTGTAATATGGGGGCATTTTTGAGACATTGGAATTGTCCTGCATGACATTGCAATGATGGATACAGGCCTTTATATATTTTGTCATAACTTACAAAATTGTGCAGGACAGAGTGTAAACTAAAATGTAAACTATAATCCACAGTTAGTGGCAATGCTTCAATATGTGTTCATCAATTTGTAACAAATGTACCACACTAATGAAAGATGTTGTTAATGTGGGAAATGTGGGAGAGGGAGGGTGTGGGACATATGGGAATCTCAAATTTCTTTAAAATTAATTAATTAATGTGATCACATACATAACTATGGAGTTAGGCTTCCCACAAACTATGGAATCCTTGGTATATTTCTAACAACTCATCAAACCTCAGTTTCCTTATATAATTTGCACTATAATATTTCCTCATGAAGTTGTCATCACAATGAAATGTGCCAAGATAATCTATTGAGATATCAATTTAGGTTTCATGCTCATTTATCTAGAACACTGGGAGGAATGAAAAATAGTCTCCCTCTCTCAGCCTAAAAGGCTATACTGATGTGTTTTAAATTTTGAAGTTCTTACCTTGGAATTTTGGATCATACAATTGAAAACTGAAGTTTCCACACACCCCCAACATGCAGATCCTGGGATGGTCTTGGTGTCTCAGTTGGCAGAAATAGCCCAGGATAGAAAGAGAGATTTTGAGGACCCTTCCATAGATTCAGAGGGTGGTAGAATGGGGACATTACAGATCTATGAATAGTGGGACAAGTGACTTGGTGAAACAACTTCAATTGGGAAAAGCTGCAAGGGGACTCTACTTTGGCAAAGATTCTAATGTACAGGATTGATAAGGTGCATCAGAGCTACCTGCTTTCAAGAGATCCCCATGAATTTTGAAACTAAACTTATCAAGGTGAACTCAAGATCTGATGCTCTGGCCTGGAACTCTGACATGGTCTGAAGGAGGAGAAACCATCCCCATAAAACATAACCAAGAGGGAATTTCCCATCCATTGACTGAGTGGGGCTGGGAGCATATTTAAATTGATTTAGAGAAACTTTTTAAAATATGAAATTTCCCCTTCCTGAATGTTATAGTTTCATGTATGTTACATAAAAAAGATAATTGTTCAGAACATTACAGGCATATGGAAGAGCTCGCTAAAAGTCAGCAATTATCATTTTTTATTATTTATGTTTCATTCATAACCCTTTTTCAGCCAGTAACAAGCAAGCCTCCCTCTGTTCACCAATATGGCACCTCTATTCAGGGCAGCCTGCTCATCTGAGTTCCCACACTTGTTTACTCATGACTATGTCTTGGTCCTTGTTGATTACACTCTCTCTCAAGGGGGTTGCGACCAATTCCATCTGTCATTTTGTTTGTACCTATCTTTTATAGCTCCATTCAAAGTGAACTTCCTCCAAGGAAATTCCCTGAATAGCCCTTGATATTCTCCCTGTCTCTGGGGTTTATTTATATAGGCCATGACAGCAGCAGAAGGTGGCTGTGCCTACCCATCTGCCTTCATTCCCCACCATCCCTTGTGTACCCATTGGCTTCTAACAGCAAGAGTCTGGGACTCCTAATGGATACAGAGTTTCCATTTGGGATGATGAAAAGTTTTGGAAATGGATGATGTTGATAGCACAACCTTGTAAATAATTAATGCTGTTGAATAGTAGACTTAAAATGACAATAATGGCAAATTTTATCCGTGTATATATATAACCACAATTTTTTAAAAAAGAAAAATAACCTAGAACTCTGGTTAAGGGCTTTCTCTGTTCATTGGAATATGCTGAGCACGTGTGTGGAGCAGGCAGGAAAGTAGTTAGCAGTCAGCAGCAAACCTCGACTAACATTATATGGAAATTGGAATTTTTTTTTCAAGTATTTTATTTTTTTTCTTTATTTTTTTAATATTATATTCAAAAAATATGAGGTCCCCATATAACCTCCACCCCCCTTACCACACTCCTCCCCTGGTAAAAACAACCTCCTCCATCATCATGAGACATTCACTGCACTTGGTGAATACATCTCTGAGCACTGCTGTACCTCATGGTCAATGGTCCACACCATAGCCCACACTCTCCCACAGTCCACCCAGGGGGCCATGAGAGGACATACAATGTCCAGTAACTGTCCCTGCAGCACCACCCAGGACAACTCCAACCCCCGAAAATTCCCCCACATCACATCTCTTCCTTCCACTCCCTACCCCCAGCAGCCACCATGTCCACTTTCTCCACACCAATGCCACATGGAAATTGGAATTTAAAGACTCCAACTTTCTCATCCTGTTGTATGGCAACTATGACAGCTTGAATTTTGTGAATCCCAAATAGCCAAAGATTATGTTTGAAACTAATTCATTCCTTTGGGTGTGAGACCCCTTCGACTTGGTTAGGTCAGTGGGATGTATTCATGCTGAGTTCCCGCCCCCTTGCTGGGTCTGATATAAATAGACTCACTCAAACAGACACAGGAAAAAGAATTCTGTGGTTGTCGACCTTGCCTTGTGACAGAAAGGAGAGGCTCAAATAGCTGAAGCCCAGGGGAAAGATTAACCATTTGCCCAATAGCTTGCAGCTGAAACAGGAAGAAAGTGGCGGCACTGAGCCTGAAATAAGAGCCCTGTTATGAGAATAGCACTCGGCCTGGTTGCCCTCAACTGAGCTCTAGGAGATGGTGGAACCCACAAGGGAAGGCAAAGACCAGGCAGAGATCACCCGCCATCTTGCTTCAACATATGGCAGCCGACTTTGGTAAGAAAGCACCTCTTCTGGGGCCTTGATTTGGACTTTTCATGGTCCTGGAACTGTAAGCTATTACCCCAAATAAATCTGCTTTATAAAAGCCAACACATTTCACATTGTCAGCCTTTTGACAAATGAAAACAGCAACTAGGATCTGTTTTATTCACATCAGTACCTGAATGAATGCACCCAGGGTTGGCATCTTTCATTTCCCTACCTTACTTCCCCACTCTTCTACAGAGCCTTACTGGGTCACCTCCCCCCTAATCCTTGTCTACACATCTGCTTGTTGGGGAACACAACAAAACAACAGCACAGCACACTTTTTTTTATGTTGCCTTAGAAATAATTATTTCAATTCCCTAATTGTGATCTTTACAACAAAATTGTGCATTGTTCTGGTATAGAACACACCTGTTATTTCTTTGTTAGCCTTGAGAACAGTGCCTCTCCAAGTGGGATCTGGGGATCGCTGCCAGTCTGTGAACTCATTGCTGCTACAATGAGACAAGTACAGAAATCAAGAGTAAGAGGTTAGAAATTTTTATGGCAATTTTCCACTGCCAGGACACCTAAGCATATGGCCAGCAGAATCACCTTGTCAAATGGGTGTCGACCAGATTGGAGGCTGCAAACTAGCCATGTGCACTATGACTACTTACACAATATGAACAGATTGGAATTTTATAAAACAGTCCTCCACCAATTTCAAAATCACTGTCCTAGAACATCTCAAAGAGTTCTGAACATGTAATTGATGTGCACAGTAATGCCATTTAACATTTTGTTTTCTTAGACTCATTAGGACCAATATGTAATCAGTTCACTAGACACATACCTATTTTTTAAGTAGTTTTATTGAAATATATTCACACACCATATAGTCCATCCCAGAGTATACTATCAATGGCTTTCAGTATAATCATGGAGCTATGCATTCACTACCAAAAATTATTTCAGAACATATTTATTACCCCGAAAGAAAAACAGCATACCCCTTATACCCCCTTACTATTGACATTTACCATTGGAATAGTAATTTTGTTACAACTGATGAAAGAATATTAAAATAGTAGGTTAAATTACAGAGCATAGTTTGCATTAGTTATATTTTCCCCATATACCACACTATTATTAACACCAGTGATGTAAATTGTTCTAGTTCGTGAAAACTTATATTTGAACTATTAACCAGAGTTCTTGTCCACAATAGTGTTCATATACTCCCCTTTTGTTGACACTTTGTACCAATATAGTACTATTGTTACAAATAATGAAAGAATATTAAAATATCATAGTCCCTTTGTTGCAATTGATTTGTTGCAATTGATTTAAAAATATTATAGTATTACTGTTAACTATAGTCTGTAAGTTTTATTACTTGTATTTTCCCCATATATCATCTTATTGTTAATACCTTATAATTGTGACTATTTTTTTTCTGGTTCATGGAAGAACATTCTTGTGTTTGTACTATTAATCACATTCCCCAGCCACCACCAAGTTCACTATGTTATAGAGTCCCAAGTGTATTCTCCAGCTTTCATTCTATTGACAATAATAACCCTTTCAGCCTATTTCACACCTATAAATCAGCAATATTAATTTTTTTTATTTATTTATTTTATTGACTTTGTAATAATATTACATTAAAAATATATATGTGAGGTCCCATTCAACCCCACCCCCCCAGCCCCCCTCTCCCCCCCACCAACAACACTCGTTCCCATCATCATGACACATCCATTGGATTTGGTAAGTACATCTTTGGGCACCTCTGCACCTCATAGACAATGGTTCACATCATGGCCCATACTCTCCTCCATTCCATCCAGTGGGCCCTGTGAGGATTTACAATGTCCGGTGATTACCTCTGAAGCACCATCCAGGGCAGCTCCATGTCCCAAAGACGCCTCCACCTCTCATCTCTTCCTGCCTTTCCCCATACCCATCGTCCACCATGTCCACTTTTCCCAATCCAATGCCACCTCTTCTATGTGGACATTGGATTGGTTGTGTCCATTGCACCTCTATGTCAAGAGGAGGCTCAGATTCCACATGGATGCTGGATGCAATCCTCCCATTTTCAGTTGTAATCACTCTAGGCTCCATGGTGTGGTGGTTGTCCTTCTTCAACTCCATCTTAGCTGAGTGTGGTAAGTCCAATAGATCAGATTGTAGGTGCTGGAGTCTGTTGAGGCTCAGGACTTGGCTATCACATTGTCAGTCCAGAGATTCAAATCCCCTAAATATATCTTAAACCCCAACTTTAACTGCACCTCCAGCACATTAGCATGAAAGTCTTATGAAGGGAGATCCCATCTGAGTCCAGATTCATCACACATAAACACCATTTCCAAAGAGGAGCCATCTGACCTGGTAGTTAACCCCATCGGCCATGACCATAACTCCCATGGGTCTCTTTAGCCCTCAAAGGAACCAATATCTGGGGGTTGTATCTGCTTTATCTGTCTCTCTGATTCTGCTCAGTTGTGCATGAGGGCAATCCTTCTGCCAGCCTCCAGACTCTTTTTTAGAAACTCGTAGCCATATAAACTCATTTCTCCTTTCCATTTCCCCCTTACTTTAGGTCAAACAGCATTTTAAAGTCATGGTATTTTATGTAGACATGGATATTCTGCTGATCCGCATTGAACCTTCCGTATAAGGTCATTTTCCAGTTGCATCATCAGTTGGTAGTTGATAGTGGTCCCTCATTGCCAGGGAGGCTCATCCCCGGGTGTCATGTCCCACGCTGGGGGGAAGGCATTGCATTTACATGCTGAGTTTGGCTTCGAGACTGGCCACATTTGAGTAACATGAAGGCTGACAGGAGGAAATTCCCAGGCACAATGTTGCTCTAGGCCTTGTTCTTATTTTAGGTTTATCAGCTCACAAGCATAGTCATTAGCATCAGGGGCTCACTGTTGAACCCTCACTCCCTCCCGGTCCCCGCCACTGTACCTGGGAGACTGTTGCTGCTCCCCTAGGGACCACGACAGAGCACCACTGGCCAGGAACCCAGTACCCCCCCCTGCTGTGGTTTTTAATTGTTGCCACTATGAGTATATCCAAACATTACCATGCACCCTGGACATATGTTCTGTACAGCTCCCTGTCAGCCATATATCACCTGTCATTGGTATCCCATACCAGTATCCCTCCATTGCCAATGTTGAAACACTCTGTGATCCAGAACTCCCCGAAATTTGAAGCCCAATATAATGTCATGGTCCCTTACTAGGGAATGGCATATAGCGATGGGTTTAAAGGATAGATAAAGAACTTGGATAAAGTTAGATAAAGAACTTAGATAAAGAATGTTGACTTGAAAAAATTCCACATCCTATCTTTTTCTTTTTCTTTTTTTTTCCCCCCCTAATTATTCAGCTTTTCTTCACAGGAGTCCTAGACCACAGCAATGTATATATATAATATACAGCACTCCCACACATCCACCAGAAAACCTTTTCCCTTCCACAGTGATACTCTTACGCCCTATTCATATCATATTTACTTAAAGTGATGTACAGAGTCTGAGACATTAGCTTTCTAACAAGGTGACATCTGTGCTTACATTATGGTGCATACTTTAGGATACACAGTTCTTTACATTTTTAGTTATCCTATGTTTTACATTATGGTTTACATTATCAGTCTGTCATCTCCTATATGTTATGGTGTAATATTACATGTTTTATATCCATCCTTGTGTACTCTCAAGAAACTCCTCTCTTACCCCCCATTTACTTTGGTTCCACACATTTAACGTCCATTTTCCCTTCCACCTTGGTGCCCACAGTGACAGCCAACCTCCGTTTCCTGAGGAGCCACTTCCAGAGATAGATGGAATAGTGTTCAGGGCCTAACTTGCTCAACTGCCCCAATGCCCTGGGAGCCACCCTTTCTCTCGAGGGATACAGTTCCCTCTATTTGATGGCATTAGTCCTCCCCAGGATGTGGGTCCACCCCCACTCTCACTACTTGGGTTTCTACCCCATGGTGTCACCCACTCTGGCAAAATGAGCATTTAGACATTCCCCAGGAGCCCGTCCTGCATCAGACCCTCCCCTCCAAGCATTCTAAACAGGTAACCCTCTTTATTATATTTTGATATGATTTTCTCGGCATTTTACTCTCCACCAACACCTGACCCTCTCCTGTGTTCGTATGCTACCCCTCTCTCCCCCCACTTTTGGGCAACGTTACCCATCCGTCCCTCCCCAGCCACCCTCAAACCTGCAAAGCCCCAACCAAAGGCAACCCCTTGCCCCCCTTTTATCTCTTCTTTGTGTTCATACTTACCAACATCTCGTCTTAAATTCCACCCCTGCAGACATCGGCTCATATCCTTCCTCCACCCTCCGGTTTCCTGTAAGCCTATCGTTCAGTCTCTTGCTATCTAGGGAAGCTTGTTTATTTCATATCATTGAGGTCATGTAGTATTTGTCCTTCAATGTCTGGGTTGCTTCACTCAACATAAGGTTCTCAAGATTCATCCATGTTATCACATGTGTTTGTAGTGTGTTTGTTCTTACAGCCGAGTAGTATTCCATTGTGTGTATATACCACATTTTATTGATCCACTCATCTGTTGATGGGCATTTGGGTTGATTCCAACTTTTGGCAATAGTGAACAATGCTGCTATGAACATTGGTGTACATATATCGGTTTGTGTCCTTGTTTTCAGTTCTGCTGGGTATATACCCAGCAGTGGTATTGCTGGGTCATATGGCAAATCTATGGCTAGTTTTTTGAGAAACCGCCATACTGTCCTCCAGAATGGTTGGATCCTTCTGCATTCCCACCAGCAGTGGATGAGTGTTCCCCTTCCTTCACATCCTCTCCAGCACTTGTATTCTTCTGTTTTTTTCATAGCTGCCAATCTTATGGGTGTAAGATGGTATCTCATTGTAGTTTTGATTTGCATTTCCCTGATAGCTAGAGATTTGGAACATTTTTTCATGTGCTTTCTTGCCATTTGTATTTCTTCTTCGGAGAAGTGTCTGTTTAAGTCTTTTTCCCATTTTTTAAATGGGTTGTTTATCTTTTTATTTTCAAGATATAGGAGTTCTTTATATATGCAAGTTATAAGTTTCTTATCAGATATATGATTGCCAAATATTTTCTCCCACTGTGTGGGCTCCCTTTTTACTTTCTTGACAAACTCCTTTGAGGTGCAGAAGGCTTTAATTTTGAGGAAGTCCCATTTATCTATTAGTTCTTTTGCTGCTCGTGCTTTTGGTGAGATATTCATAAATCCATTTCCTATTACAAGGTCCTGTAGATGTTTCCCTACACTGCTTTCTAAGGTTTTTATGGTCTTGGCTCTTATATTTAGGTCTTTGATCCATCTTGAGTTGATCTTTGTATAAGGTGTGAGATGGTAATCCTCTTTCATTCTTCTACATATGGCTATCCAGTTCTCCAGACACCATTTGTTGAATAGGCCACTCCCTCCCAGTTGAGAGGGTTTGGTGGCTTTATCGAATATTATGTGGTTGTATATGTGAGGTTCTATATCAGAGTTTTCAATTCGATTCCATTGGTCTATGTGTCTCTCCTTATGCCAATACCATGCTGTTTTCACCACCGTAGCTTTATAGTATGTTTTGAAGTCAGGTAGTGTGATTCCTCCAATTTCGTTTTTCTTTTTCAGTATGTCTTTGGCTATTCGGGGTCTCTTTCCTTTCCAAATAAATTTCATAGTTAGTTTTTCTAGTTCCTTAAAGAAGGCTGCGTTGATTTTTATTGGGATTGCATTGAATGTGTAGATCAGTTTTGGTAGGATAGACATCTTAATAATGTTCAGTCTTCCTATCCATGAACAAGGAATAGTCTTCCATTTATTTAGGTCTTCTTTGATTTCCTTGAACAATCTTGTATAGTTCTCGATGTATAAGTTCTTTACCTCTTTAGTTAAATTTATTCCTAAGTATTTGATTTTTTTATTTACTATTGTGAATGGTATTTGTTTCTTGATTTCCTCCTGATCTTGCTCATTATTGGTGTACAGAAATGCTACTGATTTTTGCGCATTGATCTTATAACCTGCGACTTTACTAAACTCATTTATGAGTTCTAGAATCTTCGTTGTAGATCTCTCAGGGTTTTCTATGTATAGGATCATGTCATCTGCAAATAATGAAATTTTGACTTCTTCCTTTCCAATTTGAATGCCTTTTATTTCTGGTTCTTGCCTCAGTGCTCGAGCAAGTACTTCTAAGACAATGTTAAATAGGAGCGGCGACAGTGGGCATCCTTGTCTTGTTCCTGAGTTTAGAGGGAAGGAGTCTAGGATTTCTCCATTGTAAACAATATTGGCTTTAGGTTTTTCATATATACTCTTTATCATGTTCAAAAAATTCCCTTGTATTCCAATCTTTTGGAGTGTTTTTATCAAGAAAGGGTGCTGTATTTTGTCAAATGCTTTTTCTGCATCAATAGATATAATCATGTGATTTTTTTCCTTCAATCTGTTTATATGGTGTATTACGTTGATTGATTTTCTTATGTTGAACCATCCTTGCATACCTGGGATGAAGCCCACTTGGTCGTGGTGTATAATACGTTTAATGTGTTGTTGAATACGATTAGCAAGTATTTTGTTAAGTATTTTTGCGTCTAGGTTCATTAGAGAAATTGGTCTGTAATTTTCCTTTCTTGTGATGTCTTTGTTTGGCTTTGGTACTAGGGTAATGTTGGCATCATAGAAGGAGTTGGGTAATGTTCTTTCTGTTTCGATGTTTTGGAATAGTTTCAGCAGGATTGGTGTCAGTTCTTTCCGGAATGTTTTGTAGAATTCACCTGTGAAGCCATCTGGCCCTGGGCTCTTCTTAGTTGGGAGATTTTTAATAACTGATTCTATCTCTCTGCTTGTGATTGGTTTGTTAAGATCATCAATTTCTTCTTTTGTCAATATGGGCTGCTTATGTGTTTCTAGGAATTTGTCCATTTCCTCTAGATTGTCATTTTTGTTGGAATATAGTTTTTCAAAATATCCTCTTATGATAGTCTTTATTTCTGTGGGGTCAGTGGTGATATCGCCTTTCTCATTTCTTATTTTGTGTATTTGCATCTTCTCTCTTTTTTTCTTTGTTAGTGTTGCTAAAGGTTTGTCAATTTTGTTAATCTTCTCAAAAAACCAGCTCTTGGTCTTGTTTATCTGTTCAAGTGCTTTCTTATCTTCTATTTCATTTAGTTCTGCTCTTATCTTTGTTATTTCCTTCCTTCTTCTTCCTGTTGGGTTACTTTGTTGTTGTTTTTCTAATTCCTTCAAATGTGCAGTTAGTTCTTCAATTTTTGCTCTTTCTTCTTTTTTGATATATGAATTTATGGCTATAAACTTCCCTCTCAGTACTGATTTTGCTGCATCCCATAAATTTTGGTATGTTGTGTTATCATTATCATTTGTTTCAAGGTAGTCATTGATTTCTTTTGAGATTTCCTCTTTGACCCACTGTTTTTCTAAGAGTGTGCTGTTTAATTTCCAAATCGTGGTGTGAAATCTGGGCTTCTGTCCCTTGCAAATCTCCAGCTGGACTCCACTGTGGTCAGAGATAATGTTTTGTATGATTTCAATCTTTCTGAATTCGTTCAGCCTTTCTTTGTGGCCTAGGATATGATCTATCTTGGAGAATGATCCATGTGCGCTTGAGAAAAATGTATATCCTGCTGTGTTTGGGTGTAGCGATCTATATATGTCTATTAGATCGAGCTCCTCTAATATACTATTCAGATGTTTTGTTTCTTTGGTGATTCTCTTTTGAGATGTTCTGTCCAGAGTTGATAGTGGTATATTAAAATCCCCCACTATAATTGTAGATGTATCTATTCTTTCACTTAGTTTTTCCAGCGTTTGCCTGACGTATTTAGAGGCACCCTTGTTAGGGGCATAGATATTTATGATTGTTCGATCTTCTTGACAGATTTTCCCTTTGACTAAAATGTAGTATCCTTCTTTGTCTCTCACAATTGTTTCACATTTAAAGTCTATTTTGTCTGATATTAATATAGCTACTCCTGCCTTTTTTTGGTTATTGTTAGCTTGTATGATTGTTTCCCAGCCATTCACTTTCAATCTCCATGCGTCTCTGGGTCTAAGATGTGTCTCTTGTAGACAGCATATGGATGGGTCATATTTCCTTATCCAATGTCCCAGTCTGAATCTTTTGATAGGTGAGTTTAATCCGTTGACATTCAGTGTTATTACTATCAAGGAATTATTTGTGTTAGCCATATTTTGATTGGATTTGTGTTTGTCATATTTTGTTTGTATATTTTTTTTGTCTTTTTTTGTTGTTGTTGTTGGTCTTATACTCTCCTCCAACTTTGCCTTTCCTGTTTTTTCCTTTCTTCCTGCAGAACTCCCTTTAGAATTTCTTGAAGGGGAGGTTTCTTGTTGGTATACTCTTTCAGTTTCTGTTTGTCTGCGAATATTTTGAACTCTCCATCATGTTTGAATGCTAGTTTAGCTGGATAGAGTATTCTTGGTTGGAAATTTTTTTCCTTTAGTACCTTGACTATATCATACCACTGTCTTCTTGCCTCCATGGTTTCAGAAGAGAAATCAGCACTTAATCTAATTGAGCTTCCCTTGTATGTGATGGTTTTCTTTTCTCTTGCTGCTTTTAGGATTTTCTCTTTGTCTTGAGCATTGGATAATTTGACAAGTATATGTCTTGGGGTGGGCCTGTTGGGGTTTATGACTTGTGGAGTGTGCTGTGCTTCTTGGATATGTACATCTGTCTCTTTCATTAGATTTGGGAAGTTTTCAGCCATTATTTCCTGCAACACTCCTTCTGACCCCTTTCCCTTCTCTTCACCTTCTGGAATGCCTATAATACATATGTTTGAGCGTTTTGCATTGTCATTCAGGTCCCTAAATCCTAATTGGATTTTTTCTATCTTCTTATTGACCCCTTCTACTATCTGTTTGATTTCTGATGTACTGTCTTCCACATCACTAATTCTCTGCTCTGTCTCTTCTAGTCTGCTGATATTTGCTGCAAGTGTATTTTTGATTTCTTGAACTGTGGTGTTCATTCCCATCATATCTGTTATGTTTTTGCATATGTCTGCAATTTCCCCTCCAAGTGATGTCTTCATGTTGTTAACCTCTTTCATTACTGCATCAAATTTGTCGGTGATAAATGTTCTGAGATCTTTCATTGCTTGTGCCAAGTTTTGCTCCCCTTCGTGATTATTGGTTTGTTGATTGGATTCAGCCATGTTTTCCTGATTATTGGTTTGGTTTGTAGATTTTTGTTGCTTTCTGGTCATCTCTTTATTTTGACGAATTTAATCAGTTCCTTAGCTTCTTTGTCTGCTCTTGGAGGTTAATTAGTTGTTATTTTTGCATAGGTGTTATATCTTCTCTTTGTCACTTTTTTCTTCTTATTCTAGTTACTTGTTGTTGGTTAAGTTCACTTTAGAGGAAAGTATTAGTGTTGGGGAAAGGCAATTGTGTAAGCAAGGGAAAAGTGTAAAGTAGTATTGGTGATGTATGTTAACAAAGCAAGAATATGAGATCTGGGAGGATGGAGGTTAGATTCATGTAGATTGTATAGAGTTATAGCTGTAGGTAGAGTAACTTTTATGAAGTAGATGACTGAATATGGGAGGAATATGGTATGAACTACAAAGCTATTGTTTTCATGAGAGAGGGAAAAAGAAAAGAAAGGTAGTAGTTTCAAGAGTGGATAACAGACAGAAAACAGAACAAAGGTATTAGAAATTAAGAGTTAGACACTTTGTGGATCAAAGAACGGGAGGTGGGGGTGGAATATAGGAGAGACAGTAGATGATAGTGGATATCAAGATGCAGGGGAAGGGGGATAGTGTAGGTAGCCTAAATCAGTTCACACAGAAATGAGGCAGTGGAGGATGGGAAAACCCAGCAAATGTGAGGTGTTCCCTGTAGCACCTATTGTATACTTGAATTAAAATAAAATAAGTGGAAGATGAGGGACAAGAGGGAAAGAGAAAACCGAGAAAAAAAAAACTAATTATAATAAAGAAAAAAAGAAAGACAAGAAGAAAGGAAGAAAGAAAAAAAGGATGGGCAAACGGTGGGGAACGGATAGGGGGAAGAGAGATACAGGTATACACATGTCACAATTGCAACAGTATCTAAAACAACAACTTCCCCCCGCTTTGCCCTAAAACCCCCCGTCTGTCTGCCCAAATGGGTCTGCAAGCACCTCCCTTCCCACAAACCCCCAATAGGCCGCCCAGGGCCCACAAACTCCTCAGTACTGCAGATGCTCCAAAAAAAAAAAATTAAATAAAATAAATTTTAAAAAAAACAACAAAGAACAGAAACCCCTCCACAGGCCCGGCTCCGCCCGCCGCTGCCCGCCGCGGAGGCCTGGACCGGCTCTGCCCGGCTCCTTACGCCGCCGCGGCCTGGCCTGGCTCCGTCCGCTACAGCGGCCCAGCCGGCTCCCGCGTCCACCTCCCGCCGCCGCAGCCTGGACCAGCCCCGCCCGGCTCCGTACGCTGCTGCAGCCTGACCCGGCTCCACCTGGCTCCGCTCGCTACAGCGGCCCGGCCCAGCTCCGGCGTCCGCCTCTCGCTGCCGCGGCCAGCACCGGCCCCGCCCGGCTCCGTACGCCGCTGCGGCCTGACCCGGCTACGCCCACCTCCGCTCGCTACAGCGGCCCGGCCCGGCTCCGGCGTCCGCCTCTCGCCGCAGCATCCTGGACCGGCCCTGCCCGGCTCCGTACGCCGCCGCGGCCCGGCCCGGCTATGCCCGGCTCCCTAGCAATATTAATTATACTCACTATAAGGTATTACTATCATCTCTATTTCCAAACACTTAAAATCACCTTATCAAAAATCCTGCAGACCTTAAACGTCAATTCCCCCTTCTCAACCCTCATTCTATCTCTTAGAACCTATACTCTAGATTTTAACTTCATGAGTTTATTCATTGTATTTAGTTCATATTAGTGATGTCATACAATATTTGTCCTTTTGTATCTGGCTTATTTCACTCAACACCTTGTCCTCAAGTTTCATCCTTGTTGTTATTTGCATCCCAACTTCATTTATTCATATAGAGTTGCCATATGATACAACTGTGAACAATGCCACTATGAACATCAGCATGCAAATGTTAGTGTCCTTGCTTTCAGTTCTTCTGAAAATATTCCTTGTAGTGGAATATTATGCATCATATGGCTTCCAAAGAAATCACCAAACTGTCTTCCACAGAAGTTCCACCATTCTACATTCCCACCAATAGTGAAGGAATGTTCCTATTTCTCCAGATTCTTGCCAACACTTGTAGGTTTCTGGGTTTTTCCATAGTGGCCATTCCGCAAGGTGTAAAATGAT
Organism: Dasypus novemcinctus; assembly: GCF_030445035.2. Classification (NCBI taxonomy): domain Eukaryota; kingdom Metazoa; phylum Chordata; class Mammalia; order Cingulata; family Dasypodidae; genus Dasypus; species Dasypus novemcinctus. The sequence goes on along the minus strand of NC_080674.1, from coordinate 16,104,892 downwards.
AACTAACTACAATTTTGATTTACATTTCCCTAATAGCTAAGGATGTTGGACACCTTTTCATGTGCTTTTTAGCTACTTGCATTTCTTCTTTGGAAAAATATCTATTACAGTTTTTTGCCCATTTTTTAATTGGGTTGCTTGCCTGTCTCTCTATTAATGACTTATGTGGTCTTTTTATATATCATGGAAATCAAATCCTTTTCAGATATGTGGTTTTCAAGTATTTTCTCCAAGTGATTAGGCTGCCTCCCTTTTCACCTTCTTGACAAAGTGATTGGAATCACAAAAATATTTAAATTTGAGGTGGTCCCATTTAGTTTCTCTTTCAATGAATACATTTTGTGTGTAAAGTTTAAGAAACCACCTCATACTGCAAGATTTGAGTGTTTCCCTACATTTTCTTCTAGGAGTGTTATGATCTTGACTTTTATATTTAGGACTTTGATCCATTTTGTGTTAATTTTTGTATAAGGTGTGAGATAGGAGTCCTTTTCTATTCTTTTGGCTATGGATATCCAGTTCTCCCAGAACAATTTATTAAAAGACTCTTCCAACCCAGCTGGGTAAGCTTGCCAGCCTTATCAAAAATCAATTGACCAATCCAAACAGAACTATTCAAAGACACTTAATAATCAGAATGTCAAATGCCAAAGACAAAGAGAGAACTCTGAGAGCAGCAAAAGTGATGCATTACATACAAGGGATACCCCAAAAATTAAGTTCTGATTTTCCATCAGAAACCATGGAAGCAAAAAAGCAGTGGTATGATATATTTAAGAAACTGCAAAAGAAAAACTGCCAGCCAAGAATTTTATATCTGGCAAGATTGTCTTTCAAAAATGAGGATGAGTTTAGAATATTCACAAAATAACAGAAACTGAGAGAGTTTGTAACTTAGAGGCCAGCTTTGCAAGGAATACTAAAGGGAGTGTACAGCCTAAAAAGAAAAGACAGGAAAGAAAGACTTGGAAAAGAGTCTATAAATGAAGATTATATCAGTAAAAGTAGCTAAAACTGTAAAAAGATTGGTGAATATAAAATATGACAGATAAAACCCAAAGGTCAAAATGGGGAAAGTAAGAACTGCCTTTACAGTAATAACATTGAATGTTAATGGATTAAACTCCCCAAACAAAGGACACAGACTTGAGGAACAGATAAAACCATATGAGCCAAATACATGCTGTCTGCAAAAGACTCACCTTAGACCCAAGGATACCAAGAGATTGAAAATGAAAGGATGGAAAAAGATATTCCACATATACATTAACCAAAAAAAGGCTGGAGTATCTATACTTTATTGGATGAAATAGTCTTTAAAAACAAAATGGTTATTAGAGACAAGGAAGGACATTATATATTAATAAAAGGGGCATTTTACCAGGAAGAAATAACAATCATAAATGTATATGCACATATCCAGGATGTCTCAAATTACATGAGGCAAACCCTGGCAAAACTGAAGAGAGAAATAGATGTTTCTACAATAATTGTTGGAGATTTCAATGCATCACTCTCAGCATTGGATAGAACATCTGGGCAGAGGATCAATAAAGAAACAGAAAGCTTGAATAATATGATAAATGGACTAAACCTAATAGGCATATACAGAACACTGCAACCCAAAACATGAGGGTATACATTCTTCTCAAATTTTCATGGATCTTTCTCCAGGATAGGCCATATGCTGGGTCACAAAGCAGATCTCATTAATTCAACAAGATTGAAATCAAACAAAGCTCTTTCTCTGATCATAATGGAATAAAGCTGGAAATCAACAACAGATAGAAAAAGAGAACATTCACAAATATAGAGAGATTAAATAACAAACTCAAATAATCACTGGGTCAAAGAAGAAATTTCAAGAGAAATCAACAAATATCTTGAGATGAATGAAAATGAGAACACAACATATCAGAACCTATGGGATGCAGAGAAATGCAGTTCTGAGAGGCAAACCTATAGCCCTCAATGTTTACATTAAAAAAGAAGAAAGAGCTAAAATCAATGACCTAATTACACAGCTGGAGAACTAGAAAAAGAACAGCAGACTAATACCAAAGCAAGCAGAAGGAGTGAAATAACAAAGATCAGAGCAGAAATAAAATTGAGAACAAAAAAGAATTAATAAAACCAAAAGTTGGCTTTTCAAGAAGATTAACAAAATCAAAAAACACTAAGATAGACTGGTAAAGAAAAAAGAAGAGAGAGAAGATTCAAATAAATAAAATGAAAAATGAAAATACAGACATTACTACTGACCCCACAGAAATGAAAGTATTCATAAGTGAATACCATGAACAAATATATGCTAAAAAACTTGACAATGTAGATAAACGGAAAAGTTTCTAGGAACCTACAAACAACCTACACTGGCCCTAGAAGAAATAGAAGACCAAAACAAACCAATCCCAAGTACAGAAATTGAAACAGTTATCAAACAACTCCCCAAGGTGAAAAATGGGTTTTATATCAGGCATGCAAGAATGGTCCAACACAAGACAATAATCAACATAATACACAACATTAATAAATCAAAGAAGAAAAACCACATGATCCTAATGATTGATGCAGAAAAGTCATTTTACAAAATACAGTATCCTTTCTTCATAAAAAAAAAATACACAAAGGATAGGAATTGAAGGAAATTTTCTCAACAGGATAAAGGCCATATACTATTGTACTCAATGGTGAAAAACTGAAATCTTTTCTGTTCAGATTGGGAACAAGTAAGGATGCCCACTGTCATCACTGTTGTTCAGTATAGTACTAGAAGGTCTAGCTAGAATAATCAGACAAGAAAAAGAAATAAAAGCATCCAAATTAAAAAGAAAGAAGCAAAACTTTTGCTATTCACACATGATATGATCCTATAATGAGAAAGTCCTGAAAAATCTACAATGAAGTTGCTAGAGCTAATAAATGATTTCAGCAGAGGGGCAGGATGCAAGATTAATATACAAAAATCAGTAGTGTTGTGTACACTAGTAATATACAACCTGAGGAGGAAGTCAGGAAAAAAATTCCATTTACAATAGTGACTAAAAGTATCAAATACTTAGGTTTAAAATTAACCAAGGACATAAAGTGTTTATATTCAGAAAACTATGGTGCATTGCTCAAAGAAATTTTTAAAAAGACATAAATAAATATAAGAACATTCAATGCTCATGGACTGGAAAACTAAATATCATTAAGATGTCGCTTCTACCCAAATTTATATACAGATTCAATGCAATCCCAATAAAAATTCCACAGCATTTTCAAAAGAAATGGAAAACACAATTTAAAAATGCACACAATCACTTGCTATTAGGGAAATGCAAATCAAAACAACATTGAGATATAATCTCACACTGCATAGAATGGCCATTATTTAAAAAAAAAAAAAAACAACCCAAAAACCCAAAACAGAGAGAGGTTGTGCAGAAATAGGAACACTCCTACTCTGTTGGTGGGAATGTAAAATGGTGCAACCTCCGTGAAAGACAATTTGGTGGTTCCACAGGAAGCTAGATAGAGACTTGCCATATGATCCAGCAATTCCTCTACTAGAAAAATATCCAGAATACTTGAAAAATGTGATGCCAACTGACATTTACACACCAATATTCACAGCCACATTATTTACGATTGCCAAAAGATGAAACAACTCAAGTGTCCATCAACTAATGAATAGATAAACAATCTATGGTATATACATACTTTGCTGCTGTTAAGAAGAAATCAAGTCTAGATGCATATGATAACACGGAGGAACCTTGAAGACGTTATGTTAGGTGAAATAAGCCAGACACAAAAGGACCAATATTGTATGGTCTCACTAATATGAACTAAATATGAAGGATAATCTCATGGAATTAAAACCTAGAGTAAAGGTTATTAGGAAATAAGAGGAGAGCTGAGAAGGTGTACTGATGCTTGTATATGTGGACGTTTCAATTAACTTGATTGTGAAAGTGTGGAAATGGATAGAGTTGATGGTAAAACATTATAGTGAGTAGAACTAATGTAGGTGTTCTATAAATGGGATTGTGGCTGAAAAGGGTAGTCTAGGGATATAAATATCATTTGGAAGAAAGCCAGAGAATAATCTAGGGACTTAATAACATAGTGAATCCAGAGATGGATGAGAATTGTAGTTAATAGCACAAATACAAGAATGTCCTTCTATGAACTAGAACAAATGTTGATCATTATTGCAAGGTGGTAAAAATTTGGAGAAGAATGGGAAAAATACAATTAATGTAACCTATGGATTATAGTTAACAACAATACTGTAATATTCTTGCCTCAATGCCAAAGATGTACTGTGTTAATAATAGCGGGTATGGAAAAATGTACTAAATGTACACTGTAGATCATAGTTAGTGGTAATAGTCTGATGATATTGCTACAACCCAACTCCTGAAGAGCACAAGTTGGTCCAGCCATGAGACCAAAGAATACACCTGGCATTTAGTTAGGCATAAACTTTACTGGGACTTGGGGACAGGAGAGAATCTCTGATGGGAGTGGTTCAGAGAATGAAGACAGCACTCTGCAAAGAGACAAGGAAATGAAGGGTGATATATAAGGATTCAGAACAATGACATTCCATAGGGTATGAACTGCTAGGGTCACATGAAGTGTATACATGGGGTGTGGTGATATTTTCAACATTCTTACAGGAAGTACATTTACCAAGGCAGTTTACTTCTTTGGGAAGATTATACTTCATGATACCTCCCATGTGGGAAGTACTCTCTTCCCTCCAGCATCGGTTGTTAACCTTTAACTTCTGTCTGGTTCATGCAGGTGGTATTGTGCTGAGAAATTAGTGAAGGGTCCTGAGTCCCCACAATCTTCCCCCACATAGCAGCCTACATTGACCATAGGACAAGCACTGCACCCACATTTCACAGAATATTATGGCAGTGATCAGACATATATCCCTTTTGTTGTTTCATGCAGTCAGTACCAATGCATTGACAAACTCAGCCATTAATCATTCTAAAATAGTATGTACTGTATATCCTAATAAAGGCCTGAGCTTATTCACCTGTTCCCTTATAAGAGAAAAATATAATTAATGAGTTTCATTGAAGGATGGCAGCTGAATCTCAGTCTTAAATGAAAAGATCTTGTCTCAGACTTGTTGGTGGGTCATATTCTGCCATGCCAGCAAGGTGTTCCATGCTGTCCACAACATAAACTTTTACTCTACTTTTCCTTTAAAGCCCCTTTTTATTTACAATGGGGTGACTGCATGCTCTTTTAAAGAAGCATCGGAGTAAAACAATGTAAGAGATTTTTATTTTTTTTCTAAGAATAACTAAAACTATAACCAACAATATCACCATGTAGCTCAATATTAGGATAGAATAGACAGTGAGAACTTTAAAAGTCTTTAAGAATTTTCTATACAATCCCCAAATATATAAGTAAATTACACATTTAACTTCTTTTTTCTGTTTTCTCTTTTAGAAGCATACTGTTTACCACAAAGAAACTTCAGCAGTACTGGGAGAAAACTGATTTTTTACTTTTACAGAGAGAGAAATTCAAATTTTGCAGTAGTACACCGTTCAGTTAGCCTAGGTCATAAATTTAGGTTGTTTAGCAGGTATTTTTTCTGCTATAAAGTTACTTTTTGTTATTAATATTCACTCCTAGATTTCTACTTAATAATGGTTTCCCAGAATCACTCACTACATTATAATTTTTAAGTTTAGAAAATGCTTTTACAAACTTCTTATTATTAATCATAAGTTACTTCATCTCAAGACAAATTTCATCCGTACAAAACACATTCCCTTATTTAATGCTACCTTCTACAATGCCTTCTACACTTTCTCTATTCATTCAAGCCTTGTCTTATATATTTCCACACTGATTTTATGATAACCAGCCATCTTATCTTAGAACAAAACACATTCCCTTAAACAAACTTATTAAAGTTTAGTCAGCATTGACTATAAATTCACTTCCATAAAACTTTTTCTTCTTTTTATATCCACTTAATTTTCATATCTCTCATTCTCTTCAGGGAGGAAAAAAATTTCATTTCATTTTAGGCAAAAACAATTTTTAAGAGATTTGTAATAATGTCATTAGCCAAGAACTTATGATTTTCATCATCTTAAGGATTTGAAACATATAATGTTAATTTATTTTATTAGTATCCTTTAAGCCTAGGGAAATTATACCCAAGCTAAATAAAGTTGAAACCATTATACTTTATGCAAGAAACTTTCTTTTTTCTTTCTTCCTCCACAGAAGCTAAGACATGATTTTTCTTTAATAAAATTCTGAAATTATGAATAACCGTAAAAGCATACTGAATGTGAAGTTCTGGAATATATTATAATTGTTTAATTTGTTTAATCATAATTTAGAAAAATCTTTCCACAACTTTCAAGGACTTTTTTCTTGGCTTACTGAAATTTGGTCATTGGATTATTACTGTCATCTCAAAAGCTGTTAAACTTTAATTGGGGAATTACAGGGCATACTATACAAAACAAGATTTATTCTGTAAAATTCCCCCTATACCAATCATTTTAATTTCCAGGCCTAGTAGACAGAATGCTAGGCTAAACTCAAATCTCCCCTATCATTCCACAACCAGTCCATCTCCTTAGTTTTCTCAACCAGTTTTATCTTCTTTTTTAAAGATTTATCTTTTTAATTTATTTCTCTTCCCTACTCCACCCGCCCCCGCCCCCATTGTCTGCTCTCTGTGTCCATTCACTGTGTGTGATCTTCTGTGTCCACTTGGATTCCTGTCAGCGACACCAGGAATGTGTGTCTCTTTTTGTTGCCTCATCTTGCTGCATCAGCTCTCCATGTGTGTGGCGCCACACCTGGGCAGGCTGTGCATTTTTTTCATGTGGCGGCTCTCCTTACAGGATGCACTCCTTGCATGTGGGGCTCCCCTATGCGGGGGGACACCCGTGCATGGCACAGCACTCCTTGTGCACATCAGCACTGCATGTGGGCCAGCTCACCACACGGGCCAGGAGGCCCTGGGTTCGAACCCTGGAGCTCCCATGTGGTAGGTGGACACTCTATCAGTTGAGCCAAATCTGCTTCCCTCCTCAACTGGTTTTAATGAGTCACTGGAATTCAGTCAAGTTTAGAAGATCCTGGGGCATGATAAGTTATTGAAAGATTATGGGAGAATTCAGGATAAACTTCTTAGTTTCTTTCCCTTAAATAGTTTCTTTATTCAGATTTTATGTGATTTTTTTTTAAGATTTATTTTTTATTTATTTCTCTCCCCTTCCTCCCCCTTATTGTTTGCTCTCTGTGTCCATTCACTGAGTGTTCTGTGTCCGCCTGCATTCTTGTCAGTGGCACCAGGAATCTGTGTTTCTTTTTGTTGCATCATCTTGCTGCATCAGCTCTCCGTGTGTGCAGCACCACTGCTGGGCAGACTACACTTTTTTCATGCGGGGTGCACTCCTTGTGCGTGGGGCTCCCCTACACGAGGGACACCCCTGCGTGGCATGACACTCCTTATGTGCATCAGCACTGCACATGGGCCAGTACACCACATGGGCCAGGAGGCCCTGGGTTTGAACCCTGGACCTCCCATGTGGTAGGTGGATGCTCTATCAGTTGAGTCAAATCCACTTCCCTTATGTGACTTATCTTGCTTGGTTTCTCCAATTAGGGCTCAAGGAGTACTCATTTACCTATATAAGCACCCATTTAATTTTTAGCAATTTGAATAGAGCTCTTTTAAAACTTTTCATTTGTTAATTCAATATTACCATCTGGAGGTATGAAAGTATACACTGAACAAACAGATACACACAAAAGAAGAATAAAGACACACCAACAGAAACATAAAACTCACTAATTTGACCATAATTCTTACTCCTTTAATATGGCTGTGTCCAAGCTCTCCATCATTTCACACCTCTGATTTTTACTGCTTTTAAGATCTCCTCTGGAATCAGTGTTGCCTGTATATGCAAGCTCATTCTTGGAAACACTTTTATTAGTAATGAACAACCAGTTAGTAATACTTGAGCAGTTTAAATGCACTAATTTAAGTTTAGGCATACAGACATTTAACACATATATTCTGGATTACTCTTCAGGAGTACACTTAGACAGACTCAAAGTTCAGGAATAAGCTATAGATTTAAAACTGGCAGTTCTTCTTAACACCTTGATAAAAATTCTGATCAAAATAAACTGTGAATTAACTTAAAACATTGTCAAAATAAAATCCCTTTAAACTCTTCCAATTTACATAGTTTTGCAACATAACTGATTCATCAACTCAGTGCAGGTGATCAGTTAAGGAAGCTTTCATCTCTGCCTGTGCTAGGACTTACGCCTTAACTTTAACTTTCCTTCTAAGCAGTGTACAGAAGTCTTTGCTGCTTGTTCTGCCTTGATAGCCACAGCAATATCCTAACAGGGTCCATACTATACCTGCCACTACCTATCTGGCAGTCTCCCTTTTCCTTATTTAGGTGCAGCCTCTCTACTATTGGCTGTAACACAGCCAGCATACTGGCTAGAGTTTTTTGGGCACCCCCATATTCTCTTGGTAGTCCCCACTCATCCTGGAGGGCAACCACCCTTCCTCATATGGACATTATAGGCCAACCCAGGATTTCCCCCATGGATTCTCCCTTCCCCAAGTTCTTGCCTGCTACTACCAGTGGACCTTCGGTCTCCTGGCTGTGGCTCACCAACCTGAAGGGCACAAGTTAATCCAGCTGTGAGATCAAAGAGTACACCTGGCATTTAGTTAAGCATAAACTTTATCGGGACTTTCAACAGGAGAGCATCTCTGATGGCAGTGGTTCAGAGAATAAAGATAGCACTCCACAAAGAGACAGGGAAATGAGGGGTGATATATAAGGGACTTCAGAACAAGGACATTCCACAGGGTATAACAAGGTTCCTGCTATGGTCACATGAAGTGTACACATGGGCTCTGGTGATGTTTCCACTATGCTTATAGGAATGACATTTACCAAGAACATTTACTGCTTTGGGAAGATTATAATTTATGATGCCATCTATGCATTCTCTCCCCTCTGGGGAGGGTTGTTAACCTTTAACTTATGTCTAAGCTATGTAGGTGGCTACATCTGAAGACTTAGAGGGGGTCACTGGGTCCCCACAATATTATCTCATAATCTCTAACACATGTTCCACAACAATATAGTGTGTTGGTGGTAGGGTGTTGTATGGGAATACCATGTATGCTCATGATTGTTTTGCAAGTTCACAATCTCTATAATAAAACTGTATTTTTAAAAAATCTGTTTTACTGAATTCTCAATTCAATTCCGTTGGTCAATATATCTATCTTTATGCCCATAATATGCTGTTTTTACCACTGTAGCTTTGTAATAAGCTTTAAAGTTAGATGGCATGAGTCCTCCAACTTTGTTTTTTCTTCTCAAGGTATGTTTGGCTATTCAGGGCAGCTTAACCTTCCATATAAATTTGATAATTGTTTCTTCCATTTCTGCAAAAAGGGTATTTTTATTGGAATTGATTGAATCTGTAAATTAATTTGGGTAGAATTGACATCATAGTAAATTTAGTCTTTTTTTTTTACACTTTTTAAATTAAAGTTAATAGATCACAAAGAATGTTACATGAAAAAACAAAAAGCAAAAAACATACGAGGTTCCCATATAACCCACTCTCGATCCCCCACCCCATCATTTTTGTAAACTGTATTTTTTGAAGATATATACATTACCAAAAATAATTACATTTGAAAACATAAGAGGTTCCCATATACCCTCACCCCCCACACCAGCACCCTCCCACATCATTGTGGCACACTCATCGTACTCGGTGAACACATTTTGGAACACTGCTGCACCACATGGATAATAGTTTACCCTGTAGTTCACACTGTCCCCCAATACATTCAGTGGGTTATAGCAGGATATATAAAGTCCAGCATCTGACCCTGCAATATCATTTAGGACAACTCAAAAGCCCCAAAAATGCCCCCTCATCACATCTCTTCTTCTCTCTCCCTGCCCTCAGCAACTACTGTGGCCACTTTCTCCACCTCAATGCTACAATTTCTTCTATTACTAGTCACAATAGTTTTATAGCAGAATATCAGTAAATCCACTCTAATCCATATTTTATTCCTCCGTTCTGTGGACCCTGAGATGGTAATGTCCACTCCACTTCTAGATCAAGAGGGGCTTAGATTTCACATGGATATTGGATGCAATTCTTCTGCTTGCAGTTGTAGGCATTCTTGATTCCTTGGTGTGCTGGTTGACCATCTTCACCTCCCTGTTAGCTGACCTGGGTAAGCCCAATGAACCAGAGAGTAGGAGTTGCAACTCTACTGAGGCTCAGGGCCCAACTGACACATGGGCAGTTCAGAGATTCGAGTCCCATGAGTATACACCATCCCTAGCACCAACCACAGGTTCAGTAAAAATGACAGAAGAGGCATGTGTAGAAAGGTCATGTCCGAGTCCAGCACCATGACACTCAGGAGCACAAATTCCAAAATAGGGCCCCCTGACATGGCACAGAACTCCAAATCCATCTGCTGTGACCATATACCCTGTGGGTCTCTGTAGCCTTCAGGAGAACCAGTAGCTAGGGTTGTATCTACTTTGGCTTTAAATTTAGTCTTACACCTACCAACTGCAGCACCAACCGTAGGTTCAAATAAAAGGGAAAGAGGAGGCAGGCATAGAGAAGTCACATCTGAGTCCAACTCTGTCACAATCGGGAGCACAAACTCCAAAGTAGGGTCCACTAGCAAGCACCAAACTCTGGAGGTATATATGTGTCATGGCTGTAGGATCTGGGTGTCTCCAGAGCCTTCAGGAACCCCACTATTTGGGGTAGTATATACTTTGACTACCTATGAGATCCCGCTGAGATGAGCATAAGCATTACCTCTCTGATGACTTTCTGATTCACTTTGAAGTCTCTTAGCCATATAAACTCATTGGTCTTTACCTTTACTTTTTATTCAAGGTCTTTTTTCCAACTGCACCACCAGCCAGTGCTTGGTAGTAATCTCTCAGTGCCAGGAAGGCTTATCCCTGAGAGTCATGTCTCACACTGCGGGGAAGGTAATACATTTATATGCTGAGTTTGGCTTAGAGAGAGACCACATTTGAGAAACATGGAGTCTCTCAGCAGGCAACTCTTAGGGACCCTACAACACTAGGTTAAGTTGCAATTTTAAGAGCAAAGGCTTACAAGCATAGTTGTCAATATCAAGGGCCCATCAATGGACCATCCTTCTTCACCAGTCATTGCCCGTGTACTTGAGGGATCATTGCTGTTGCATTAGAGACTGGCAGAGTTCCCCAGGATGGGAATTCAATATTCTTTCAGTTGTTGCATGAATCTCTACACACTGTGGCAATGCCCCATGAACATTTGAACATATTTATATACCTTATATATATGTAAACTTCTTCCCATATATCCCCCATCACTGACATCCCACATGCCGGACAACTAACAAGGAGGTGAGGATGGACAACCACCACACCAAGGAACTGAGAAGCCTACAACAGCAAGCAAGAGAGTCCCATCCATCAGCCACATGGCATCAAAGCCCCTCTCAATTAGAGGTGGAGTGGGCATCACCATTCCAGAATCCTCAGGATTGGGAAATAAAATATGAACTAGAGTGGGCTTACTGGTATTCTACTATAGACTTATTGTGGCTCTAGCAATGGAAGAAATTATATCATTGATGTGGAGACAATGGCCACTGGAGATGCTGAAGTCAGAGAAGGGAAAAAGGTATAATATGGGGGCATTTTGGGGACTTGGAATTGTCCTGAATGACACTGCAATGACATATACAGGCCATTATATTTCCTGACATAACCTATAGAATTGAGTGGGAGAGAGTGTAAACTCCAATGTAAACTATAATCTATTCTGTGTGGCAATACTTCAAAATGTGTTCATCCATTGCAATGAATGTACCACACTAATGAAAGAAGTAGATAATGTGGGAAAAATTGGGAGGTGTGGGGAGTGGGGCATATGGGAATCCCTTATATTTTCTTATATAATATTTTATGTAATCTAAGTTTCTTTTAAAAGTAAATGAAAATATATTTTAAAAAACACTACAAGAAAAGAAAAAAATTTTTAGTCTTACAATCCATGAGCATGGAATATCCTTCCATTTATTTAGATCTTCTTTGATTTCTTTTAGCAATGTTTTGTAGTTTTCTGACTACAGTTCCTTTACATCCTTAGTCAAGTTTATTCCTAAATTATTGATTATTTTAGTTACTTTTGTAAATGGAATTTTTCCTGATTTCCTCTTTAGATTGTTCATTACTAATATGTAGAAACACTACTGATTTTGTATATTAATTTTATATCCTGCCACTTTGCTAAACTTGCGTATTAGCTATAGTACTTTTATTATAGATTTTTGGGGACATTCTAAATATAGGATCATAATATTTGCGAATAGTGAAAGTTTTACTTCTTCCTTTCCAGTTTGGATGCTTTTTATTTCTTTTTCTTGCATAATTGCTTTATTTAGAACTTCTAGCACAATATTGAATAATGGTGGTGATAATGGCTATCTTTGTCTTGTTCCTGATCTCAAGGGAATGCTATCATTCTTTTACCATTGAATACAATGTTATCTGTGGGTTTTTCACATATGCCCTTCATTATTTTGAGAAAGTTTACTTCTATACTTATCTTTCAGAGTATTTTTTATCAAGAAAGAATGCTGGATTTTGTCAAATACCTTTGTGTCAATCAAGATGACCATGTGATTTATCTCCTTTGATTTATTAATGTGGTGTATTATACTGATTTATTTTCTTTTGCTGAACCTCCCTTGCATATCTGGGATAAAACTCACTTGATCATGGTGTATAATTCCTTTAATATGCTTTTGGATTGGATTAGCAAGTATTTTGTTGAAGATTTTTCATCTGACTTCCACTTCTGCAAGCAGTGGCCAGCAACACTCTCCAGCCTGGGGCATGGAAACTCATCTTTACTGCCATGGAAACTCATCTCTACAGTCCACAGAGTCTAGTGTGTTTTTCAATCGACTCCGTTTCCACTCTTGCCAGGGGTGGACTTAAAGCAAAGACTGCAGGCTTCCTTGTGGCTTGGGCCAATTTAAACTTTAGCTGTGCTCAGAATTGTAATCCAGCTAGCCAGATTTGTTAATCAATAACCTTAGCCAGTGCCAGGACATTTTCTCCTGCTTTTGGGAAAGGGAACTTCTCCTTCCAGACAAGAAGTGGCTCCAAAGGCACACGCCATGCCAGTGGAGGCTGGACACCAGCCTCCAAAACACAGAGGAAACTACTCACTAATCTTTACCACAGACTGTCATTCTCCTGCTCTTCCACAGAAGACGTATCGTGTTTTTCTGATCTCCAGAGTCCCCCAGGTGATCCAGACAGATCCTGACTGATTACTAGCTGTACCATGGAAATAGCTGAATCTTAGAGCTCCCTACTTTGTTACCACCTTGGATTCATTCCACATACCCATTTTTATTTGGTGTTGATTCTTATTCTTACATGGCTTTATCCCAGGATGGGTCATAATCATATTTACTTTGGTTCCATCATGTACCAGGCTTTAGAAGTGTAAACTTTACATGGCAGAAGCTAAAACAAAACTGATGAAAATCTAAGGCACTTACAGAACCTGAAGACAATTGATTTCCTCCACCAGCAACTAGGATTTTTTTTCCCTTTCTGATTTAAGCTATTTATATTATCCTAGTCTTCTTCAGATTTGAACTCTGGATAAATTTCAAAATAGTGCCAATTACTTGCTTATGTGTCCTTTTCTTTTCTACAACTTACTCATCCTTTTCTTTTCTGCAAAATCTCAGAAGGGAATAAAACATATTGAAAACCCAATTATAGTTTACAAAGGCATATCCCCAAGATACACATGATAGCAAATGGAAATAAAGTCATATAGGATCACTAAACTAATTTTTAAGTCATATACCATGTCTCAGATCTAGTTAGGACATAGGACATAGGATATTTCAGTTATGATGTAGGACATAGGACAGCCTCAGATGGGTGGCTGAGAAGACTCAAACCTTTCTACCTGTGGTCTCTCAATCTCCAGCAAGCAGCAGAATCCCCAGAGAGGAAGTGGGGAAACCTTCCTAAGGTTCAAGATTTCACTGTGCACACTGTCATTTCTGTCACATTCTAATTGCCAATGTAAAGCACAAGGCTGGCCTAAAATCATGGGGTGAAGAAATAGACTTTACTTAGTTGATGGGTGAGCTGGAAAAAATTGTGACCTCTTTTGCAATCTGGCATACATACCAACCTTGGACCACTTGAAAACACGGACTTCTCACTACATAAAAGAAAAGTTTAAGCCATGGTTTTCTTTGGATTCTGTTACCAACAGAGTTAGCATAAGTCCTATCTGGTACAAATATTCCAAGAAGCAGTCAGATGTTTGTTCTTTCTCTGAGTGGAGAGTGGTAGCCTCTTCACAGAGGAGATTAGATTGAACTGATTTGAGGAAATGCTTTATACGAGGCTGAAAAAAACTCACACAGTGAAGGCAAAAGTCAAAGCAAGAAATGCGAAGTTATCAACCTGTGTGTTAAAATTTCATGAAAGAAACAAGTACAGTTGATTCTCATTCTGTGCAATAATTATATTCTATAAAAGTGCTGCAAACACTGAATTAGCAAATACTGAACCATTGTTTCTAGAGGAAATAGAGTGCTGGGTTCCTGCAAACCTCTGGTCACAACATCTTTATCAACTGATCAATATATAACCTTGTTTTATATCTGTTGGTTTAAAGACCTTATTATATATGTGTGTGTCTATGTGTGTGTATTTGTTTCAATAACATTGAACTCACAGCCAACAGCCCTATGCCTGAATGAAGAAGTCTTATCTAAAACATATTTCCTCTGTAAGGAACATCACAGCCTTCTTGAGCTTAGGAACACTAGACAGCACTTCAGCCTTATTCTTGGGGGTCATTTTAAACAGTGAAACCACTAACAAAAAAATGAAGAAAAAAATGGCACTAAATATACTGCCAAACGGACACTTGTTTACAGTGTGACATCTGAAACAAGAAGGCAAGCGTAGTGCTTTGTTCAGCCTTAGCTGAACATGCATTTCAGGCAACTCTGATTTTTTTTTTTCCCACTCTGCACATGTCCATCAATAACTGCAAATTTTCTGTAGTGATTTTGTGATTACAGATAAATTTTAGCAAGTAGGCAAATTTACAAATATGGAATTCACAAATAATGAAGATGTATTATACTAATCTTTCATGCCATCCCCACACCAGGTAATATTTAGTTTAGGAAAAAAAGTAAAACTATTTATTCTGTGGTGTAGAATCTATAGAATTTGTAATGCATCTATCAGTCAGAAGGAAATGGCCCACTCAAATGAGGTTAATTTAAAGAAAATTTAATAAAAGGAAAATTTTAAAGATGTGGCTAGAGTGAAACAATGAAGGATCCTAGATGATGGGGTTAGGTAGGGGTTTCCTGTGGCCTGAAAACATGAAAAGAGCTGGCCATTATCAGAACCCAGAGATACATGTCCTGGGTGGACAGGGCCACATGCCAAGAACCAGAACCTTCCTTTAGAGGATGCAACCAGCCCTTGGAGATGCTGTTGGTACATTTCTGGGCAAATAAATGTCCTGACCACCCTCCTCTGTCCCTCTCTCATCTCTTGTTGGTGCCCTCATTGGCTAAATCCAGAGTACGAGGAAGTGTGCTGGTGTGTTCTATACAGCTCAGCATCAAGGCCAGAGCAGGATGGAGAAACCGGGAGTGGTCCTGGACAGACAAACAGAAGACATTCATGGGGTGAACAAACAGATGCCATCTTTTGATAGAAGTGCAAAATGTTGTGGCCATTTTTGCAATCCAACCACACTAACCATCTTCATATTCCTTTCTTAAATAAGTACTATTTTGTATGCTCTTTTTAAAAGTCTTACATAACTTTATGCTCTTATTTCTGGTTCAGTCAGAGCAAAAGTAATCTTCTCTGTAGTTTTGAAACTATAAGCCCTCCTAGTTTACTGTGGCTAGTCAGAAGGGGATGGAATTCCAAAGAGTAAAGGCACTTCACACAATCTGTTCAAGCTTAAATCTGAAAGCCTTTGCAAAGAATAAAATTCTGTTAACAACCAGGAAAGTGTCCCTGCTAGGTTGCCATAAAAGCCCCCCTTGGAATTATCTGGACTTTTTAATGTTTTGATGCTAATTCCTGTTAATGGATGGATGTGATCCTCCATCTCAAAGCATTACATGATTGTTAAAAGCTACATTCAAATTGGCATTTCTAACTCCAAAAGTTATATAAAGTTTGATTTGGTTTATTTTGTTTGACATAAGAGCCTCGAGTTCTGTTTCTTCCTCCTTTGGATAAAAAAAAATGTGACAGAGGAGTGGATGTAGTTCAAGTGACTGAGCGCCTGCTTCCCATGTACAAGGTCCTGGGTTCAATCCCTGGTACCTCCTAAAAACAAAACAAACAACTAACTCATTGGGGAACAGATAGTGCTCAGTGGTTGAGCAACTGCTTCCTATGAATGAGGTTCTGGGTTCAATCTCTGGCCCTTCCTACGGAAAAAGAAAAGTGATGAATGGAAGACTCTGGTAGATTTCTTATTTTAAAACAATGCACATAAAAATTATTGTTTATTCCATTGCTGACACGTGACATGGATAAAAAGCACCCCATGGTAGAGAGAGGTATAAGATTCAATGCCCTGGGGCCAGTGAGAGGTGGGCCCTGACATCTGGCCCTGCTACCTCTCCACAGTGTTGCTCCTGAAACCCTGGAGATACATTTGCAGGTTAAGGATGTCTCTCCTGTTAGTGTCCTTTCCTTCTCACGAGTCAGGACTTTTCAGTTAGTGGCGATGTGTCTCTCTTGCACTTGGGGAATAAGTAGGAAGATGCTGATCCTTGCCTGACTTAACTGGGACCTTCCCATTTCCAACCTCAACTTGCTCAGCCTGGGTGGGTTCACAACAGGCTGCTTTAAAATTTCTCATTTCTTCTACTGTTTGAATACGTGACATTTTGTTTTTCTTCCTAAGCAAGGATTCCTGAGTTGGGCGCCTTAGAGAATTCCATAAAAATGAAAAATGGCAAAAATTCATGAGCAAACTATAAAGACAGTACTTCTTTTTTTTTTCCTTTTTTAAATTCTTTTCTTTTTAAAGATACATTGATCACACATTTACATTAAAAAAATACAAGAGGTTCCCATATATCCCAGTCCCACAACCCCCGCTCCTCCCACTTCAACAACTTCTTTCATTAGTGTGGTACATTCATTGCATTTGATGAGTACATTTTGGAGCACTGCTGCACTGCATGGATTATAATTAATATTGTAGTCTATACTCTCTCCCAGTCCATTCAGTGAGTTATGGCGGGATATATAATGTCCTGCATCTATCCCTGCAATGTCACTGAGGACAACTCCAGGTCCTGAAAATGCCCCAATATCACACCTTTTTCCCTCTCCCTGCCTTCAGCAACTCCCATGGCCTGTCTCCACATCAATGATATAATTTCTTCTATTGCTAGAGTCACAATAATTCTGTAGTAGAATACCAGTAAATCCACTCTAATCCTTATTTTATTCCTCCATCTGAGGGCCCTGGGATGGCAATGTCCATTCCACCTCTAAATCGAGAGGGGGCTCAGATCCTGCATGGCTGATGGATGGAATTCTCCTGCTTGCAGCTATAGACTCTCTCTGTTCCCTGGTATGGTGGTTGACCATCCTCACTTCCTTGTTAGCTGACCTGGGTACGTACAACAAATGGGAGAGTAGGTCTTCCAACTCCGCTGAGGCTCAGGGTCCAGCTGACACATAGACAGTTCAGAGATTCAAGTCTCCTGAGCATATGCTGGCCCAAGCACCAACCACAGGTTCAGTAAAAGTGACAGAAGAGGCATGCATAGAGAGGCCACATCTGAGTCCAACTCCATCACACTCAGGAGCACAAGTTCCAAAGTAGGGCCCACTGACAAGGCACTGAACTCCAGAGCCATCTGTTATGACTGTAGGGCCTGGGTGTCTCTGTAGCCCTCAGGAGCACCCCTACCTGGGATTGTATCTACTTTGGTTTGCTCTGAGACCCTGCTGAGATGTGTGTAAGCACAACCCCTCTGATGACCTCATGACTCATTTTGAAGTCTCTTAGCCATATAAACTCATTTGTCTTATAAAGACGTACTTCTGATGCTTTAAATTTCATTCCCCTTTAAAGGGACTCTCCAGGCACAGAAAAAAATGACTGCTCTACAATAACCATGCAAATTTTAGGCTCAGTATAGACTCTACACTGTATACTACATACATACATACATACATGTGTATTTTCATATATTACCTGCAGGCATACCTCATTTTACTGCATTTCACTTTATTTTGCTTCACAGATACTGCATTTTTTTACACATTGAAGGTTTGCCACAACCTTGTCTTGGACAAGTCTAGTAGCACCATTTTTCCAACAGCATGTTTTCACTTTGTGTTGCTGTATCCCATTTTAATTAAGGTATATATATTGTTTTTTTAGACATAGTGCTATTGCACATTTAATAGAAAGCAGTATAGTATAAACATAACTTCTGTATGCTCTGGAAACTAAAATATTCATTTGACTCACTTTATTGAGATATTCGTTTTGTTATAGTGGTCTAGAACCAAACCTGCAATATCTCTGAGATATGCCTGTATGTGTATCTATATATTCATAGATCATATATATGCATAAACATATAAATCTTTAAGAAAGAGCTACCTATTATTGATACATGTTATCATTAAACACATCTTTAACAACCTAAAGCATGAAATAAAGCTGATTTTCCAGAAAAGTTAAATACATTAAGTCCATCTCCTCTCATTGCTAATCATCATGGATCTTACATTTTCCTCCACTGACAGTTGTTATTTAAACTTGGCAATTGGTATAAATATGTTAAATATATTAGGAATCAGAAGGCCCAATACAAAATTAATTTTCTATTTGTAAACTATGCCTTCCAAATGAAAAATTTAAAAGTAAATTGAATGATGAAATATTTATTCAAAAAGTAAATACTGCAAATGCATGAAGTTTCCATATGCACTAGTGGTAACTTTTATGAGTTTAAAATCATTAGCAAACAAAAGTTTGCGATTCTCCTCACATAAAATATTAATGGGTAAGTTAATGAGACTTTCTGTTATCATCCAGGGCCCTCCAATGGCAGGACAGTGATGTGCTGCATAACATCGTTTTAAAATGATTTTAAAGCAATATTGAAGTGTATCAAGTCTAGGTTCATTTCTTTCATTGATTCACTCATTTTATTGCAAATCTACTATATAAAAGGCACTATCCATAGCTAACAGAATTGGAAAAACAAAACAAAACATGATCATTGTCACTTTAGAGTTTATAATCAAGACATTTAATAAAAATTAAATATTTATATAGTACAGTAGAAGGTATAAGTACTATAAAAAAGGTAAAAATTAGTGCAACAAAAGGAGCTATCAGGAGCGTGGAGGTAGTAGCAAGAATCAGGTTATAATTTTAAATTAAATAAAGTGATCATTCGGAAGGTGACATTTAAGCAAGCCATTGTAAAAGGTATGACCATTAACCCTGTGGATATATGTGAGATGAGCATTGATGGAGCTTGTCAAAGAAATGTCACTTGATGGGAAGCAGACTTGGCCCAGTGGATAGGGCGTCCGTCTACCACATGGGAGGTCCGTGGTTCAAACCCCGGGCCTCCTTGACCCGTGTGGAGCTGGCCCATGCACAGTGCTGATGCGCGCAAGGAGTGCCGTGCCACGCAGGGGTGTCCCCCACGTAGGGGAGCCCCACGCTCAAGGAGTGTGCACCCCATAAGGAGAGCCGCCCAGCGCAAAAGAAAGTGCAGCCTGCCCAGGAATGGCGCCGCACACACGGAGAGCTGACACACAAGATGATGCAACAAAAAAGAAACACAGATTCCCGTGCCGCTGACAACAACAGAAGCGGACAAAGAAGAACACGCATGCAGCAAATGGACACAGAGAGCAGACAACAGGGGTGGGGTAGGGGTGGGGGAGGGGTGGGGGAGGGGTGGGGGAGGGAATGGGAGAGAAATTTAAAAAAAAAAGAAATGTCACTTGAGCCTCACTGCCACGGACCTTACTGGAACCCACTGGTTGCTAGTGCTGCCCTCAACTCTCCAGACCTTGCAACCTGGATCTAGGCACCTCCTGTGACACTACAAGGTCCACAGTCACTTAACAAGTTCCCAGCCCTTAGATTCAGGAGTAATGATCCATTGTCATGCCGGTTTACAGGAACTCCTTGTAGTCCCAAATCCACACAAATCCAGCTAATAAATCTTCAATCACCTATCACTTGTAGATGTAAAATCTAACTCCAGATTAAGGAGTTATCCATCAATGTCCTGGACCACACCACGGGAATGCTGGCCCCTTCTGGTGATACAGAATGTAAACTTCAAGGGATCAACCCTCCATCTGATCTTGTCAAGAAAAAAACTTTATACCTTTAATTTTTTTGCTTCCATCTAAGTTTGAACTTCCTTACACATTATAGGTATTAATCATTGCTCTTGCAAAACAATTTCAGTTTTGGCCGCCTTTCAGTAATGTCCAGAGACAGCATGTTTTAGACACAGAACTAAAGTACTGATATTCTATTTACAGTAACTGATTTAATCACTTTAATCCATCCCTACACCAGGCCTATTACATTCCCCATTGCTAGCCATTGTCACAGAGTCATTACTAGTCCTCTCTCATCCATTAAAGAAAGAACAATGCGTGGATCAGTGAGCAAACACCCCAGGAGTGTCTTGTCATATCTTTGTTCTGCCTGAACTCTCCCAGGTAATCAAAGGTCTCAACCCAAGGGCGAGGAGAATTCATTGTCATGGACTAATTGACCCCTGGCTCTGCTTCTTTTCTGCTACTGTGTTTTGTTTATTGAAGCTCAACACCTAAGAACGATATGGTTCTTCATCCTTCATTTCAATAATTAAATGTTTCTTAAAGACTTACCATTTCTAAATGCTGGGTTTTCTTTCATATGCCATACTAGAGTGAGCAAATATCATTTCTCCTAAATTGAAATGTGTAACAATTAGACATTGTGGCAGATTGAGTTATGTACCTCCTAAAGAAAACATGTTCTTAATCTTAATCCCATTCCTATGTGTATGAACGATCGTAAATAAAACCATTTGGAGATGTTAATTTAGTCAAGGTGTAATCAACTGAATTGGAGTGGTTCTCAATCTTATTACCGGAGACTTTGTAAAGAGAAAGCCATGGGGAGAAGCCAGAAGCCAGAAGTCAGCTGGGACCCAGAAGAGAAAGGAAGGGCATGCCCATGTGAAAGGAAAACCAAGGAACGCCAAGCGTTGCCAGTCAACCTGAATGATACCATATCTTGGAGGAAACAAGCCTTCTAGCCTCCCAAACTGAAAGACAATAAATTCCCCTTATTGAGTCAATCCATTTTATGATATTTGTCATAGCATCCAGGAAGCTAAGACAGATATCAAGGAGTAAAAATCTTCCTGAAGGTCCTTCACATGGCAATAACCTTACTTTCAAAAACTGGTATTTCCCCACACTCTCTCCATGGGAAAAAAGAGGCACTGATTCTTTACTTAGCCCCTGAAATCCCCGAATTATGATGCTGCACCAACTATGATACTGGGATATAAGAATCTAAATGTATGTTGAGTTGTCCACAAAGAGTAACATTTACAAGGTTTAAAATCATTCTGTTTGGGGTGGGGGTAGATATTGGAGGGCAGGTGTACAGCTCTATGAAGGACGGTATATCGGTATGGTACTTATTGTGAAACCAAGAGACAGAAGTTGCTTAATATATTGTTATAAAACTAAGAATAATTTTGTTAGATATGAGTAATGTCAATAAATGATATTAAAATTATACCTTTTAAAAAGTGGTTAGCTCTCTGTGATGTTAAACAAAACGCATTCATACATATTTAGAAAAAAGTTGGATCTGTATAAAAGTGGATTTTATACAGATCCAACTTGAAATAATAGAGTACTGAAAGAGGCATCAAAAAGGGACAACTTTAGAAGAATATTAACCTCTAAATATTTTTCTTAAAACTGATTAATTCCTAAATTATTCTGGTGAGTCTCAGGTTCCTTTAGACACTGTGTTTCTGATTCATTCTTACCAAATGAAGTCTTGTATGTAGCCAAAAATATTCAGACCTTGCTAATTAGCCATGTTAGTAGAGTATCAATTCAGAAAACATGGGGTGGGGTGTTTAAGCAGGTACAAGACAAAGTACTCCAAACAGTAAAACCATGAAGAAGACATTTGTTAGATAAAGTTTAAAGCTGAAAATAATCACTAGAATTAAATTCTTTTCAGGGTTTAATAACCAAACAGGCATTCTTTTAAGATTATCTGTAAAAATCTCTTGGAACCAGATAGCTTTCAAAGGTTTCATGTTATCTACCATGGAATATAAAAATATCACATGCTAATCGATTTTCATAGTGCCTGTGTGGAAACTGACATCTGTAATTCCAAAAAGTTGTGATTGACAGAAGTGTCCAGACACATTCTATTTCATCTCCCTTCACCCACAGGAGACGTTAACAAATCAGTGACTCTGGAAAAATACCTAATGCAAAACAATGTGTAACAAAGATTTTGTGTCTTTACTTCCAATGCAGAATTACCCTTTACACTAGAACAAGAGAAAGCAAGCTAATATCCCAGATCTACACCTCAGATAAGGCAATGGCTAGACTGTTGTGGTCTTCCCTTTAAAATGGGCATCATTACACTTCCCTTTCCTGAAAATGGAAATGGGGCCAGACCTTCCCCTTAGATCATTTACCTAAGGCCATTGGTTCTACACTTTAAAAACTTCAAAATTCTCCCACTGACTTTAGAAAAGTCAAAATCCTACTGAGCCTGGGATACAAGATTCTTTATAATCTGGATCTCCACCACATCTCCAGCTATTTATTCTCTCACTGCATCTCAGTGTGAGATACTACACCAGCTAGCCATCTTTCTAATTGCCCTGATTCATACTAAACGCATTCTCTTCTGATTTGGAAAATGATTCCTCCTAGTTATTCCAATTCGACTCATCTATGGTGGGCAGAACAATGACCCTGGTCCTTGGAATCTGTGATTGTTACGTTATGTGGCAAAAGGAGTTTTACAGTGTGGTTTAAGTATAGGATCTTGAGATGTGGAGATTACCCTCGATTTTCCAGGTGTGTCCAGTGTAATCACAAGGGTCCTTATAAGTGAAAAGGTAAGACAGAAAAAGATGGAAGCAGAGTTCAGAGTTATGTGAACCTTGGCTTTGAAGATGGAAAAGGTAAGAAGTTAAGGAATGCAGGAAAGAATAAGGAAATGGATTCTCCCCTAAAGACACCAGAAGGACAGGGGCTTGCTGACACCCTGACTTTAGCCAAGTGCTATGTTGGACTTCCAACCTTCAGAATTGCACGATAATACATTTTTGTTGTTTAAACTACTCAGATTGTAGTACTGTACATTGTTACATAACAATAAGAAACTAAAACATCAGGCTCCAGGGTTCAACTCAAGTCTTTCTTCCTTGCAAGTTCCATCCAGCCTCTCTAACCAAACCTGTACAATTTCCTTAAATGTTGTCATTTATGTACGTCAGACTTATGAATACACCTCCAGTGTAAGATGCCTGCTAGCAGTAAAATTATACTCAAAACATGATAGAACTTGGACTGAAGAGCCTTATGATTCTGTGAGTAGACTAGCCATAACAATGGTTAAAATCATTCAGTGTTTGTCGCGTTACATTGTAGCTTTTTGTTTAGAAGATATCCATGTCCCTCACATTCTGGAAATATTCTTGGATTATGTTATTGATTATTTCTTCTCCATATGTATTTATTCTGCCTTTCTATAAATACTTTTATTCAAATATCAAGCCTCTTTGACTGGTTCCCTCATTTCCTTATCATTGCTTTCTAATTTTCCATCCTTCTGCTCCATTTCCTGTCAGATTTCCTCAACTTTATTGTCTAATTTTTGCGAATATTTTTATATCTGCTGTCAAGTTTTCAAGTCTCATAGGCCCTTTTTGTCCTCATGTTCTTTTTCTTATTGGCTTGTATGTTTTTTGTCTTTCATCATGTTCTTGTTTGCAGGATGAAATGCATTGTCTCACCTCTCTAAGGGTGCTACTATTAAAATTATCTTGGGTGATTTCTCTTCCTTTGGTTTCTCCTTGTCCAGGTTGCTTTATTTCTTGTTTTGGTCTCTAGCTTCAATGCAAGAGGATTTCCTCCCATGGCACCCTGCTATTCCTATGCCTTTAAAGGCGTTTGTAGTGTAAATCATGGGATTTGTCTTTCAACATTTTGCTAAATCATTACTAGTTGTTCACCTGTTTTCCAGGTTCCAAAATGTTGTTATAATCTTATATGAACCTATATGTGTGTATGTATTTAATGATCTACCACAATTTTATTATCGTAGGGGAGGAAGAAAAGTCAGACGTGTGTGTGCAATCAATCATCTTATCCTGGAAGTCTGAAGTTTTTGATGGCAATTCAATGTTAACACATTAGCAAACTTGAACTTGCCTTTCACACCACTGTGATCAGAGCAAGACATTCTGAAAGGAATAGGGTAAGGTTATATTATAGATTAAGCAGCATAAATAAAATTTTATCACTCAAAATTTCTGCTAAACAAAATTCCACATCTATTGTCATTTCCCCCTAGGTCTTCTTCAATATCTCATATATCACTGACTAATAGGGCTTAATTTTGTTTAACTTAAAAAGATTTTCAATGTATTTAATACTTTTAAATGTCTTTTAATGTATTCTGTATCCCAGAAATCTGAGGCATATTCTACCATTGAGATAGATATATGATTGTCACAGCCGGAGGAAGCTCTAATCCTCATCAAAAAGTTCTGCTTTACCAGGGATTCATAGACCTTATGTGCTGTCTTCCTGGGGCAAATTCTGGTCCCTTTAGTGGATTCCACAAATGAGTCACTCATATCAAACATTTTCTATGGTCTTTTTTCTTTCTGTCTTCAATTTATTTTAAAATTTTGGCCTAATGAGAAGAGGTCATACCACTCTCAGAATAGCCTTCCATGACCTCATTGCTTACATCCTACCCCCAGCCTTTTCCTTTTATTAATTTCTCACCATCTCCACTGAAATCACAAATTAATTCCTCTCCTGGTTTATCGGTTCTACCCAGGATTTGGGCCTCAGATTCCAAGAAGGTATATCAAAAACATTTCTTCAGAAACAATGGATAGGGAAACAGATGTGTCCCAAGTGATTGGGCTTCTGCCTACCATATGAACGGACCCAGATTTGATCCCTGGGGTCTCCTGGTTAAAAAAAAAAAAAAGCCTGTGTGCCTGTGCAGTGAGCCATTGCCTGCATGGTGAGCCAAGTGTCTGCACAAGTGAGTCATGCAGTAAGATGATGACGCAAGAAAAGAGAGACAAAGGGGAGAATCAAGGCAAGGTGCAACAGAAACCAGGAACTGAGGTGGTGCAAGTGACAGGGAAACTCTCTTCATATCAGAGGTCCCTGGGATCAAATCCTGGTGAATCCTAGAGGAGAAAAACGAGAAGAGAAGACAAAAAGAGATATAGGTACAGAAGATCACACAGCAAATGAACAAAGAAAGCAAAAAAACAGCAGGGTGCGGGGAGGGGAAATTCTCTTACAAAAAGATGAGAAAAATTAGCAATAAAATATTTTAAAATACCAAAAAAAAACAAAAAAATACAAAACAATGGATAGAAATTCTAATACTGTCTTTTAAAACTAATTATTTTCCATATCTTTACATGGTGTTCCATGACCTTCCTCTCCCACTTCAACACCCACCACTCTGTTTGCTTGTCCCAGTCCCTACTCCTAATAACTCAGCTTACATTTAGCATAGTGCACCAGTTATCTATTGCTACAATAATGTGTGTAACACAACCAAAGCCTGGTAACTTAAAACAATAAACATCAGTTTGCCTTAGGAATCTACAATTTGGATGGTCGTTCTTCTGGCTTGAGCGCGGCTTTGCTATTCTTAGTTGGGCTTGTTTTTGTGTGTGGTCATCTGCTGGGTCAGTGCAGGATTGGCTAGTTCAGGTTGGCTTTGCCAGGACAGACAACACATGTCTGCTGTGGAGTCTCTCATCTTCCAGATGGTCAACATGGGAATGATTGTATAAAGGTAGCAGTGTTGAGAGAGAGAGAGAGAGAGATAGAGAGAGAGAGAGGCATGCAAGTTCTACACTTGTGCACCTGTATCCCCTAGCCCAGCCACCTGAGCAAGCTCACTTTCAGGGATATCATTTGCCTTACAATGACACAAGCCTCCATTTTCCATAGTTGAATTTTTAAATCATTTTTATGGTATTACATTAGATTATTGTATTTTGAAGAATGCCTGTTCTTTTTGAGAACAGCTGATTCTATATTCTAACCATAGAAGAATAAGAGAAAAATTTGCCCCTTTATTCATAAAGTTTTACATATAACTTACACCAGAAGTTAAAAAAAACCTCTCAAAATAGCATACCATATTTTTAAAACACATTCGTGGAATATGCTTATAGTAATTTGGTATTATTTATGAATTCCAAAAATAGGTATTGGATTATGTTTGTAAATTGGTCTTTTCCTCTGGGTATATTAGATTGTATTGGATTCAGAGGTTTCACTCTTATTTGATTAAATTATGATTAAGGCTTTGATTGGCCCTTGTCACAGAGAAAATGACAAGGCAGATGAATTAGTTGGAGTTTTAATGCTGGAGCCTTGGGAAGTAAACACACAGGAGAGGAACACAGAGGAGTAGAGACAGCTCCATAGACATGGCAAAGGCCCTGGGAAGAGAGATGAGCCGTTTGCCTGATAGTTTACCCCTGACCTTGTGGAGAAAGCAGAGCAGCTGAGCCTGAAGAGAAGTGAACTGGAGAGAGAGACAAGACTTATCCCAGATTAAAGCTGATATTGGAAGAAGCTGGGACCATGGAGCCTTAAAAGGAAGAGAAAGGCTGTACCCTTGCAGACATCGGCAGCCATCTTGCTCTAACACATGGCAACAGACTGGTGAGGGAAATAACTTACACTTTATGACCCGGTAACTGTAACCTTCTACCCCATATAAATACCCTTTATAAA
Source organism: Dasypus novemcinctus (assembly GCF_030445035.2). NCBI lineage: Eukaryota > Metazoa > Chordata > Mammalia > Cingulata > Dasypodidae > Dasypus > Dasypus novemcinctus. The sequence continues at coordinate 16,077,656 of NC_080674.1, read as the reverse complement.
AGTCAATAGATTTCTGGTATTTTGTATCAGCGCCCCTTTGGCTGACTATGCCCAACATAAGGAATTTTTGCTATTTGTTTAAACCCATAAAGGAAGGCTGTTCAAGCTGAAGTGAATGAGTTAATGATGTGTAATTATTTACAAAATTGTACATAAGTTTGTATTAAAGAGAATACATCTTGTGCATAAGTAGAAAACATCTATCTTTAGAGAGTAAGAATATTATAGAATAAAGTAATTAACTTGGTCCAAAGGAATAGAAATTATAAAAGCCACTTAAAATACCTTGAAACTGGAATTGCAAATGTAAATAAAATTTTCTAGGCATGTTGTCAAGAGGCAAACAAAAATATAATTTTCAAAAGCCAAATAAATTAATAAAGATATTAATCAATCCAAGCAAGATGGTCGAGTCGATTAGCTTTACGTAGCTTGAAAAGGAAGACTCAATTTGACCAATCAGGCAATGAAAATTGATAAAGATTACAGAAGAAAAAAAAAAAGAATAAGATTGAAACTTTAATGATTCCCATGGAATGGGTGAAACTAAATGTTTATTGAAAGGTGTGAGCTCCAAGTCCCCACTTGACCAAGCAGACAGAATTCGACTACAAGATGTGGCTCAGAATGTATGCTTGTGGATCAAGAACTATAACATGAAGCTCCCAGGCCCTGAGTCCCAATCTCAAAACTGATTGATAAGGTTTGGGACCATATTGATCATCAGAATAATCCCAGTATATCCAAGATATCTTTCTATATTTGCTGGGAAAGAGATATTAATCATCCCAATATCCATTCTCCCCTTCTTCCTTCAGTAATAGGACTGCTAAAGACAATACTCTCAACCTCTTTGCAGATTTCTTTGGAATGAGCTGTGACCAAGTGACCATTTTCAGGCCAGCAGGATGACGTTGGAAAGGATGAGGATAAATGCTTTATTTTTAAAATATAGTTATTTTTACTAAGTCAAAGATTCTGGTGGTAAAAATAACTATATATTTTAAAAGGATAATTTATTTTATCCTGAGGGAAGTGAACTCCCTCAGCTTTTCTTTGTCCGTAACTAATCTTAATTTTGCCCTCATTTTTAAGGGACAGATTTCTGAGTATATTATTTTCAGTAGGAGTTTTTCTTTCAACACTTTAAATATTGCCTTCTGGTCGTCATAGTTTCTGTTGAGAAATTGGATGTTAATCTTATGAAGGATCAATTCTATGCGACACATCACTTCTCTCCTGTTGTTTTTAAGATTCTATCTTTGTCCTCTGCATTGGACAGTTTGATCATAATATGTCTTGGTGAAGATCTGTTTGGGTTCATCTTCCTGGAATTCATTGAGCATCTTGGATTTGTTTCTTTGTAACTTTCATCAGATTTGAGAACTTTTCTGCCATTACTTCTTCAAATATTTTTTTCTGGCACTTCATCTTCCCTTCTCCTTTTGGAAGACCTATGATGTATATATTGTAATACTTAATGGTATCCTCAGGCTTTATTCATTTTTTAAAAATTATTCTTTCTTTCTGCTCTTCAACCTGGAAAATTTTGATTATTTTTACTTCAAGTTCATTGATCCTTTCTTTTTCCTCTTCCAATTTTTTCTTTACACCTCTATTGAATTTTTCACCCTAGCTATTATACTTTTGAGTTTCAGAATTTTTATCTGGTTCTTCTTTATAATATACATCTCATTATTGAAATTCATATTTTGTTCCTATATTGCTTTATTGATTCCCTTTAGTTCTTTGTCCATGTTTTCCTTTAGTTCATTGATTCCATTAATGAGAGTTTCTCTAAGATCTTTGATTAGTAATTCCATAGACTGAGCTTACTCTGGATTATTTTCCATCAAAATATTTTCTTCCTGTGACTATGTCATACTTTTATCTCACTATCTATGTATTGTAAAATTTTTTTGAGAACTGAATGTTAGAGAAATCACAGACACATTATCAGGCCAGCCCTCACCTCCCTCCACATCCTTCTCACTCTGGAAATCTAGTTCTTCCACTCTTTGGTCCACTGAACTAAGAAGGAAAATAAAGGAAAAGAAGAAAAATAAAGAAAGAGAGGAAAAGAAAGAAAAAGAAATACTAACAAACTGCCAAAACACTTACATAAAAAAAAAGGAATAAAAAAGAAGTGCACTGACTCTCCAAATCTCTTGTTATGTGCCTGTGGGAGGTCGGTTTGATGCTTTCAGGGCAGAAACCTAAATGAGCATCTCTGACCCTCAGGAATCCAGATCCAAAGTTATAGAATAGAGAAAGAAAAACTAGCCAAAAGAAAAAGAGAAAGAGGTGCAATGGCTCTTTATGTCCCTATAGAAGCTGGTTTAAGGCCAAAAGGTGGTGCCACTGAGAAAAACTGAGTCTAGCATCTGGGCTGGGCCCTCAGGGATCCAACAGACCAAACAATACAAGAAAGAGAAAGAAGAAACTCAACCAATGAAAATTTGCAGTTGGTGTCTAAGGCCAGAAAACAGAAAGGATTAAAACCAAAGCCAGAGCCTATGCTGTACCCTCAGGGGTCTACCCCACACAGAGAAAGGAAAAAACAACACTAGCTCTTTATGTCCAGATGGATGCTGGTGGGAAGCTAGCCGTAACTGAGGCCAGTTTCCATACTGATCCCTCAGAGTTTCCCCAGACCAGCTTCAACTCTCAATCTCAGCTTGTAGAGGAGGGAGTTTTATCTGCCAGCCCTGGGGTCCCAGCTGGCCACTTCCAGAATCCTGGCTATGTTGTCACCACTGCAGCTGCAAGGCTAAGCAATGGGATTGGTCACTGGTCAGTGCTGTCACTTATAAAAACTGAATTCTCAACAGCCCCTCATGTCCTCTGGCACTCCTGTAGTTGTTCTGAATGTTCTGAAGATCCATTCTGGTTCCAGAGTTACTGTCCAGTTTTTTCCAGCTCTTTAATTTGTCTTGCAGAGGAAGTGATTTGTAAAACTTTGTACTTCGCCATTTTGCACCTGCATGCTTAAGTATTTATCTTTAAAGAAAAAGTGGCTTTCCCTCTACTTATTTTCACACTTTCTGCTGGCTGGGAAATTGCAGCATCTGGAAGCAGAAATGGAAGCCTCAAGTTGAGGATGGAAGAATCCACTCTTCTGTCTGGGATCCTTAGTGATCTCAGGGAGCACAGCTCTGCATTGCTGAGCTTGGCAAGGCCAGCCCTGTATTGGTTATACAGGTGATAGAGAAATAAGCTATATTTTATTTGTCACTCTATTTTGTGTGTCTTTAGGTTTCAGCAGTTTACTCTGCACCCTAACACATATGGATAAGAGATATTAAAACCCCAATTTGTTTATCCATTCATCTATTGACAGACATTTGGGTTGCTTCCACTTTTTGACTATTATGACTAAAACAGCTATGAAAATTGTTTTACAAGTCTTTTTGTGAGCATATGGATTTCTCCCCCCTTTGGGAAGTACATAGGAGTGGAACTTTTGGCCATAGAAACTTACAGGAAGTTGAAAACAGCTGTTCAAAGTGTTTGTACGGTTTTATACTCTCATCAGCAATGTGCAAGAGTTTCAGTTGCTCCACATCCTTCTCAGTATTTGCATTGTTCATCTTTTTGATTAATCTCCATTCTTGTGAATATGAAATGACACCTTATTGAGTTTTTTTGACAAATTTATTGAGACAAAGCTGTTTAAATACCATAATCATAATTAATAATCCATAAAGTTCACTCATGTAAAATCTAAAATGTACAATTCAAAGTTTGTTTTTTACCACATTATGGATGTAATTTTTATTTTTTCTGACTAATAATTTTATGTATAGTGTGCTTTGGGGCCATTATAGATCTTCTTTTGTAAAATGTCTATTTGTGTCTTTTGGCCACTATTATTAGGTTGTTTGTCTTTTTGTTATTATTTTACATTTATGGTCCAGATAAAGCCCTTTGTCAAATATATGTATTGTGAATATTTTCTTTAAGTCTATAGCTTATCTCTTTTATACTTTAGCATTGTTCTTTTTTTATAAGAGAAGTTGTAGATATATAGAACAATCATTCATAAAATACAGGACTCCCAATGTCACCCTATTATTAACATATTGCATTGGTGTAGAACTATTCTTACAATTGATGATAGCACATTTTTATAATTGTATTATTAAGTATAGTCCATGGATTAACTTAGGGTTTCCTGTTTGTACAGAGCAATTCCATAGATTTTTAAAACATTTTTATTCCGTTACCATATATACAACCTAACATTTTCCCTTTTTTCCCCCTCTTTATTTTTTTTAATGTTACATTAAAAAAAATATGAGGTCCCCAAATACCCCCCACTCCCCTCACCCCACTCCTCCCACATCAACAACCTCTTTCATCATAATGGGACATTCATTGCATTTGGTGAATACATTTTGGAGCACTGCTGCACCACATGGATAATGGTTACATTGTAGTTTACACTCTACCCCCATCCACCCAGTGGGCCATGGCAGGACAAACAGTGTCCAGCATCTGTCCCTGAAGTACCACCCAGGACAACTCCAAGTCCATTTTTAACTATATTCAGATATATATTTCAGTACTGTTACATTCACAATGTTGTGCTATCATCATCACCATCCATGACCAAAACATTTCCATCATTCCAAACAGGAAACCTGTACATTTTAAGACTTAAATTCCCATTCCCTATCCCTACTCCATTCTGTTGTAACCTATATTCTAGACTCTGACTCTATGAGTTTGCATATTCTAGTTTTTTAATGTAAGTATGACCGTATATTATTTGTCCTTTTGTGTCTGGCTTATTTAACTCAACATTATGTCTTCAAAGTTCATCCATGTTTTCACATGTATCAGAACTTCATTCCATTTTACAGCTGGATACTGTTCCATTGTATGTATATATTACATTTTGTTTAACCACTCATCATTGATGGACACTGAGGTGGCTTCTATCTTTTGTGAATTATGAATAATGCCACAATAAAGATCAGTATACAAATACCTGTTCTCATCCACTTTCAATTCGTTGGTGTATATATGTTGTAATGGGATTGTCGGTGTGACAGTTTGAGATTTTTGTGAATCCCAGAAAGAGAAAGATTATGTTTGTAAAATAATCTCTTCTTCTGGGTTTGATACCCTTTGACTATATCCCATTCAGTTGAAGGGCACTTGATTAAATTACCTGTTAGGATTGCTTTGATTCAACACCTACTGATTTTTTTTCTTTTTGGAATTTTTTAAATTGTCTTTTTAAAAAAAGTTACATAGATCACAAAAAAAATGTTATATTAAAAAATATAAGAGAGGGAAGTGGACTTGGCCCAATAGATAGGGCATTTGCTTACCACATAGGAGGTCTGCGGTTCAAGCCCCAGGCTTCCTTGACTTGTGTGGAATTAACCCATGTGCAGTGCTGATGCGCGCAAGGAGTGCCCTGCCAAGCAGGGGTGTCCCCCATATAGGGGAGCCCCATGCACAAGGAGTGCACCCCATAAGGAGAGCAGCCCAGTGCGAAAGAAAGTGCAGCCTGCCCAGGAATGGCACCACACACAAGGAGAGCTGACACACAGTAAGATGCTGCAACAAAAAGAAACACAGATTCCCAGTGCCACTGATAAGGATAGAAGCAGTCACAGAAGAACACACAGCAAATGGACACAGAGAGCAGACAACTGGTGGTGGGGGGAGGGGGGAGGAAGAGAAATAAATAAAAAATAAATCTTTTTAAAAAATAAGTAAATAAAATCATCATCACACCTAAATCTCTTAAAATTATACATATAAGAGGTTCCCATATACCCCACACCGTACCCCACCCCACTCTTCCCACATCAACAACCTCTTTCATCATTGTAGCACATTCACTGCATTTGGTGAACATATTTTGGAGCACTGTTGCACTGCATGGATTAGAGTTTACATTGTAGGTTACACTCTCCCCCATCCATTCAGTAGATTATGGCAGGATATATAATGTCCAGCATCTGTCCCTGCAATATCATTTAGGACAACTCCAAGTCCCCAAAATGCCCCCACATCACATGTCTTCTTCCCTCTTCCTGCCTTCAGCAACTACTGTGGCCACTGCCTCCATATCAATGATACAATTTCTGCAATTGTTAGAGTCACAAGAGTTCTATAGTAGAATACCAGTAAATCCACTCCAATCCATATTTAATTCCTCCATCCTGTGGACCCTGGGATGGTGATGTCCACTCCACCTCTAAATCAAGAGGAGGCTTAGATCCCACATGGTCAATGGATGTGATTTTCCTGCTTGCAGTTGTAGGCACTCTTGGTTCCCTGGTGTGGTGGTTGACCCTCTTCACCTCCCTGTTAGCTGACCTCGGTAAGTCCAATGAACCGGGGAGTAGGAGTTACAATTCTGCTGAGGCTCAGGGCCCAGCTGGCATATGGCCAGTCCAGAGATTCAAGTCTACTGAGCATACACCAACCCCAGCACCAACTACAGGTTCAGTAAAAGTGACAGAAGAGGCATGTGCAGAAAGGTCACATCTAAGTCCAACTCCATCACACTCAGGAACACAAATCCCAAAGTTCGGTGTCAGTTCAGTGCCACTGACAAGGCACTGAACTCCAGAGCCATCTGCCATGACCCTAAAACCTGTGTGTTTCCATAGCCCTCAGGAGCACCACTACCAGAGTTATATCTACCTTGGCTGTCTCTGGGATCCTGCTGAGGCATGTGTAAGTGCAACCCCTCTGATGACCTCCCAACTTTTTTGAAGACTCTTAGCCATATTAACTCAGTTGTCTTTACCATTTCCCCCTTTTACTCAATGTCTTTTTCTAGTTAAATCATCAGTTAATGGTTGGTAGTAATCCCTCAGTGCCAGGGAAGCTCATCCCCAGGAATCATATCCCATGCTGGGGAAAAGTAATGAATGCCCTTACATGCTGAGTTTGGCTTATAGAGTGGCCACATTTGGGCAACATGGAGGCTCTTGGGAGGTAATTCTTAGGCACCCTGCAGCTTTATGCCAGGTTGAAATTTCAGGCACACAGGCTCATAAGCATAATCTTCAGTATCAAGGTCATTGGGCCATCCTTCTTCACTGGTATTTGCCCTTGCTCTTGGGGGATTGTTGTTGTTCCATTGGGGAAGGTGACAGATCTCCCCTGGCTAGGAACTCAGCACTCCCTCAGTTGTCATTTGTAACTGTAACTACTATGAAGATACCCAACTATATGAACATTTTTATGTACCCTGTATACATGCCCTGGAGGACTCCCTCCCAACCATGTGTCCCCCATCAATAATACCCCACACCAGTATTCCTCCCCTGCCATTGTTGAACCCCTCTGTGGTCCGAATCTTCTTCAAAAATGAAGCCTAATATATTGCCAAATTCAATTAGTAAGAAAATGAAATAGCTTAGGTTTAAAGATTAGAAATAAAATACATACTAATATAGAAAAAATAAAATAAATAAATTGGGGTATTAAAAATGAAAAATATCATAAAACTTTCTTTTTGACATTTTGCCTTTCATCACTGTAATAGGTGTTGCCCTGTATATATAGTGGTAAGGTAATTTCTTTCATTCCTTCCTCAGTGTCTACATCCATTTTTTAAAAAATTTTTAATTTTGTCTTCAAAACAGTTTTAGATCACAGTAAAGTCACCTATACAATATGCGGGACTCCCATATATCCAACATCAAACCCTTTAAGGTGTGACTCAGGTCGAGTCCCCACCACCTTGGTGGGTTGATATAAATGGATACTCACTCAAGAAGACACACAGGAAGAGAGAGAGAGCTCTGTCATGTTTGATCCTGGGAACCTGGGGAGAGATGAGCCATTCACCTGATATTTTGTAGCTGACCTTATGAAGAGAATAGAGCAGCTGAAGGGCTGAGAAGGCTCAGAAAGAAATGAGCCCTTGCCAGAGACTGATACAGGAAGCCCTGAGAGACAAGCCCTATGCCAGCCTAGAGCTGAGATCAGGAAGAAGCTGCACCCACGGAGTCTTAAGAGGAAGAGGAAGCCCAGGAAGGAGAGATAAGGAAGAGGTAAGTAACCATCTTGCTTCAGCACATGGCAACTAACTTTGGTGAGAAAGCAACCTTGAGTAGGACTGCTTAGGGCTTTATAACTAAGTTTTACCCCAAATAAATATCCTTCAGATTTAAATACCAACAGATTTCTGGTACTTCACATTGGCATCCCTTTGGCAGACTAATATAGCCGAGTTTTTAGGTAATTTCTAAGGAACTGCCAAATTATCTTCCAAAGTGACTACACCATTTTATATTACCACCAACAATGAATGAGCATTTCTATTTCTCTGCATCCTTCCAGCACATTTTATTTTCCAGTTTTTTAATAGTCGCCATTCTAAGGAGTGTGAAATGATATCTCATTGTGGGTTTTTAAAAATATAATTTTTGTTTATTTTATAAAAGATACAGATTATATTTTTATATTTACATTAAAATATATAGGGAATTCCTATATGCCCCACTCCCCACACCTTCCACTTTTCCCACATTAACATTATCTTTTGTAATAATGTTACGGTACATTCATTGCAATTGATGAACACATTTTTTTTGGAGTACTGCCACACAGCATGGATTATAGTTTACATTGGGGTTTACACTCTCTCCCACTAAATTCTGTAGGCTATGGCAGGATATATCATGCCCTGTATCTATCCCTGCAATATTATTCAGGACAACTCCAAGTCCTAAAAATTCTCCCCTATCACACCTCTTTTTCCCTCTCCCTGCCTTCAGCAACTCCCATGACCACTGTCTCCACAACAATGATACAATATCTTCCATTCCTAGAGTCACATTTAGTCTATAGTAGAATACCAGTAAGTCCACTCTAGTCCATATTTAATTTCCCAATCCTGAGGATTTTGAGATGGTGATGCCCACTCCACCTCTAATTAAGAAGGGGCTTTGATCTCATATGGCTGATGGATGTGACTCTCTTACTTGCAGTTATAGGCTCTCTTGGTTCCTTGTGATTTTGATTAAAAACACATAGATCACATAAAATGTTATATTAAAAAATATAAGAGATCCCCATATACCCCACTCCTCCCACATCAACAACTTCTTTCATTAGTGTGGTACATTCATTGCATTTGATGAATACATTTTGGAGCACTGCTACACAGCATGGATTATAGTTTATGTTATAGTTTACACTCTTTCCCAGTCCATTCAGTGGATTATGACAGGATATATAATGTTCTGCATCTATCCCTGCAATATCATTCATGATAACTCCAAGTCCTGAAAATGCTCCCATATCACACCTCTTTTTCCCTCTCCCTGCATTCAGCAACTCCCATGGCCACTGTTCCACATCAATGATATAATTTCTTCCATTGCTAGAGTCATCCCAGGTCTTGAGGACCCTGGGATGGCATTGCCCACTCTAACTCTAAATTGAGAGGGGGTTTAGATCCCACATGGCTGATGGATGGGATTCTCCTGCTTGCAGTTGTAGACTTTTTCCATTCTATGGTGTGGTGGCTGACCATCCGCACCTCCTTATTAGATGACCTGGGTAAGCCGAATGAACTGGAGAGTAGCTGTTGCAATGTTGCTGAGGCTCAGAGCCCAGCTGGCACATGAACAGTGCAGAGATTCAAGTCTCCTGACCATACACCAACCCCAACACCAACCACAGGTTCAGTAAAAATGACAGAAGAGGCATGTGTAAAGAAGTCACATCTGAGTCCAACTCCATCACACTCAGGAGCACGAATTCCAAAGTAGGGTCCACTGGCAAGGCACTGAACTCCAGAGCCATCTGCCATGACCATAGGACCTGGGTGTCTCCATAGCCCTCAGGAGAACCACCACCTGGGACTGTATCTACTTTGGCTGTCTGAGATCCTGCTGAGATGTGCATAAGCGTGATCCCTCTGATCACCTCATGGCACAATTTGAAGTCTCTTAGCCATATAAACTCATTTGTCTTTACCATTTTCCCCTTTTATTCAAGGTCTTTTTCTAGCTACATCACCAGATGGTGCTTGGTAGTAATCCCTCTGTGCCAAGGAAACTCATCCCTGGGAGTTATGTCCATGCTGGGGGAAAGGTAATACATTTATATGCTGAGTTTGGCTTAGAGAGTGGCCACATTTGAGCAACATGGAGTCTCTCAGGATGTAATACTTAGACACCCTGCAACTCTAGGCCTAGTTGAAATTTCAAGCACACAGACTCATAAGCATAGTCATCAGCATCAAGGGCCCATCATTAGACCATTCTTCTTCCCTGGTCCTTGCCCTTGCACTTGGGGGATTGTCACTATTCCATTGGGAATGTGACAGAGTTTCCCAGGATGGGAAGTCAGCATACCCTCAGTTGAAATGTGACACTACCCACTATGTCAATACCCAATGAATATCTGAACATATCTATATACCATATATGCATGCCCTGGAGAACTCCCTCCCACTAATACACCTCCATCAATGACACCCCACACCAATGCTCCTCCCCTGCCATAGTTGAACCCCTCTGTGAACCAAAACTTCTTCAAAAATGAAGCCTAATATACAGCCAAATTCCATTCATAGGAAAATGAAATAGTAATGATAGGTTTAAAGATTAGAAGTAAAATACATAATACTTTAGAAAAGCTAAAATAAAAAGTTGGAGTATTAAAAAATGAAAAACATCATAAAAATATTTTTGACATTTTGCCTTTCTTCGCTGTAATACGTGTTGCCCTGTAAGTACAGTGGCAAGGCAATCTCTTCCATTTCTTCTTCCATATCCTTTTTTAATTATTATTATGTCTTCAAAAAAATTTTAGGTCACAGTAAAGTCACATATACAATATAGGGGACTCCCATATGCCCAACATCAAACCCTTTTCCCCCTTCCCCAGCAATGATCTTTTAATATGTGGATGTTACATTTGCTACAACTAATGTACAGATATTGAAACATAGCTACTAACCATGGTCCCATTATGATTTACGTTATGGTTTACATTTTAGACTATGCACTTTTATAAATTTTTGGTGAAATTTAACATGGTCTGTATCCATCATTGCATTATCATGCAAAATACTTCCATGGATGCCCAGATACCTCCCATTCCATCTGTTCTATTCCTCTCTCCCTCTTTCCTCAGGGCCCACAGTGACACCCAAGCTTCACTGCTTGAAGGGCAAGAGACATAGATACTTGCAACAATGCTGAGGACTTGACACTTTAGTTTGTCCTCCCATATTGGGAACTAACCATGCTCTTGAGAGACACCCTCCCTCTGTTTGAGATCATCAGACCTTCCCAGGTTGGGGATATAAGACCTTCCTGCTCATTGTATGGGTCTCCACCCACTGATAAAATACACTGTGACATCATGGGCATTCACACACCCCCTGGAAGCCTGCCCCAGGTGCACCGTCTGCCAGATGCCCCCCATCAAACACCTTGAACCAGGAATCCTTCCTTATTATATTTTCTAAAGAGTTTTCTCAACATTATAGCTTCAACCATGTACCTGACTATCTCCCGTGTTCACCTGCTCCCCTGAAACCCTCCCCCCAATTCCATGGACCTTCTAACCCATCCTCTCAAACCTAGCCCCCCTCAACCATGCAAAGTTCAACCCAATAGATCCCTATGCCCCCATCTTATCCCTTCACTGCACAACTACTTACCTCTGCTTTACTATAGAGTTCACCCATATGGGCATTGGCTCACAACCTTCCTTTCCCCCCCCCCCCTATTTTCTTTAAGCCTATCTTGCAGTCTCTAGCTCTCTGATACAGCTTAATATGCTTAATTCATATGAGAGAGGTTGTGTAGTATTTGTCCTTCAATGTCTGGCTTGCTTCACTCAACATAAGGTCCTCAAGATTCATTCATGTTATCCTATGTGCTAGTATTCCTTCTTACAGCTGAATAGATTCCATTGTAGGTATATACCACGTTTTTTTTATCCATTCATCTCTTGATGGGCATTTGGGTCGATTCCAACTTTTGGCAATAGTGAATAATGCCGCTATGAACATTGGTGTGAATATATGGTTCGTGTCCTTGTTTTCACTTCTTCTGGGTATATATTCAGCAGTGGAATTGCTGGGTAACATGGCAATCTATAGCTAGTTTTTAAAGGAACCACTGAACTGTCCTCCACAATGGCTGGATCCTTCTACATTCCCACCAGCAATGGATGAGAGTTCCCATTCCTCCACATCCTTTCCAACACTGTAGTCTTCTGTTTTTAAAATTTTTAATAGTCACCAGTCTAATGAGTGTAAGATGGTATCTCATTGCAGTTTTGATTTTCATTTCCCTAATAGCTAGTGATGTTCAGCATCTTTTCATGTGCTTTTTAGCATTTGTATTTCCTCTTTGGAGAAGCATCTTTTCAAATCCTTTCCATTTTCTAATTGGGTTGTTTGTCTTTTTATTTTTGAGCTATATGATTTCTTCATATATGCTGGATATTAGGCTCCAATCAGATACATGGTTACCAAATATTTTCTCTCATTGTGTAGGCTCTCTTTTCACTCTCTTGATAAATTGCTTTGAGCTGTAAATCGCTTTCATTTTGAGGAGGTCCCATTTATCTATTTTTTCTTTTGCTGCTTATGCTTTGAATGTGAAGTTCATGAAGCCATTTCCTGTTAAAAGTCCTTGGAAGCTTCCCTACACTGACTTCCAAGGTCTTTATGGTCTTGGCTTTTATATTTAGGTCTTCGATCCATCTTGAGTTGATTTTTTGATAAGTTGTGAGATGGTATTCCTCTCTCATTCTTTTGCATATGGATATCCAGTTCTCTGAGCACCATTTGTTGAAGAGGCCATTCTCTTCCAGTTGAGTGGGCTTGCTGGCCTTGTCAATGATCAGATGACTATATATGCAAGGATCTGTATCAGAACTCTCAATTTGGTTCCATTGACCAGTAAGTCTATCCTTGTGCAATAACATGCCATTTTTGTTTTATTTTGTTTTTAATTTTTTAATTGTTTCTTTTGAAGATATATAAATCACAAAAAATGTTACATTAAAAAATATAAGAGTTTCCCATAATCACCAAAGCTTTTTAGTATGTTTTAAAGTCAGGTAGTGTGATTCCTCCAATTTAATTTTTGTTTTCAATATGTCTTTGGCTATTTGGGGCCTCCTTCCCTTACAAATAAATTTCATAGTTTTTCCAGTTCATTAAAAAATGCTGTGCTGATTTTTATTGGAATTGCATTAAATCTGTAGATCAGTTTGGGGAGAATAAACATCTTAATCATATTTAGTCTTCCTATCCATGAACAGGGAATATACTTCCATTTATTTAATTTTTCCTTGATTTTCTTTAACAATGTTGTGTAGTTTTCTTTGTATAAGTATTTTACGTCTTTAGTTAAATTTCTTCCTAGATGTGATGGTTAGGCTATTGTGTCAACTTGGCCAGGTAATTGTGCCCAAATGTTTGGTCAAGCAAGCACTGGGCTAACTGTAATACCAGTGCATTTATGGACTTTAGTCACCATTGACTTTACTGCAGTGGTAAATCATAGCAGCTGGTTATAATTACATCAATCAGGGAGATTGCCATCAGCAATGAGTGTTTGCCATCAGCAATGAGTGATGCTTAACCCAATCAGTTGAATCCTTTAAAAGGGGAAGTGATTCCAGCATTGAGAGAGAATTTCCTGGCTCATGTTTGGACAGCCAACATCTCCCACAGACCCTGGTTCTGGTCTGCCAGCAAAACCTGGACTTGTGTATCTCCACAGCTGCATGAGAGACATATACTATTGACAGATAAATCTTGTTGATTCTGTTTCTCTAGAGAACCCTGACTATACACAAGGTGTTTGATTTTTTTATTTACTATAGTAAATGATATTTTTTCTTGATTTCCTTCTCAGATTGCTCATTATCAGTGTACAGAAATGCTACCGATTTTTCCACAATGATCTTATAACCTGCAACTACACTGAACTCATTTATGAGTTCTAGAAGCTTTATTGTAGATTTCTCAGCTTTCTATGAGTAGGATCATGTCATCTGCAAATAGTGAAATTTTGATTCTTCCTTTCCAATTTGGATGCCTTTTATATCTGTTTCTTGCCTCAGTGCTTAAGCAAGTACTTCTACCACAATGTTAAATAGGAGGGGTTATAGTGGACATCCTTGTCTTGTTCCTGATCTTAGAGGGAAACGTTTTAGGATTTAACCATTGTAAATGATGTTAGCTGTGGTTCTTTCATATATGCACTTTATCATGTTCAGAAAGTTTCCTTCTATTCTTATTTTTTTGCAGTGTTTTTATAGGAAAGGGTGCTGTATTTTGTCAAATGATTTTTCTGCATTATAGATATGATCATGTGATTTTTTGTTGTTGTTCTGTTTAAGTGGTGTATTACATTGATTGATTTTCTTATGTTGAACCATCCTTGCATACCAAGGATGAAACCCTCTTGGTCGTGGTGTATAATTCATCTGATGTGTTGTTGAATAAGATTACCAAGTTATTTTGTTGAGGATTTTAGCATCTAGGTTCATTAGAGAGATTGGCCTGTAATTTTCCTCTTCTGTGATGTCTTTGTTTGGCTTTGGTATTAGGGTAATGTTGGCATCATAGAATGAGTTAGGCAATGTACCTTCTATTTCAAATTTTTGGAAGAGTTTAAGCAAGATTGGTGTTAGTACTTTCTGGAATGCTTGGTAGAATTCACTCGTGAAGCCATCTGACATGGTGTTCTTCTTACTTGGGATGTTTTTAATGACTGATTCTATCTCTTCACTTGTGATTGGTTTGTTGAGATCATCAATTTCTTCTTTCATCAATGTAGGTTGCTTATGTGTTTCTAGGAATTTGTCCATTTCCTCTAAATTGTCCTTCTTGTTGGCATATAGTTTTTCAAAGTATCCTCTTATGATAGTCTTTATTTCTGTGGGATCAGTGGTGATATCCACTTTCTCATCTTTTATTTTGTGTATTTGCGTCTTCTCTCTTTTTTCTTTGTTAGTCTAGCTAAGGGTTTGTCAATTTTATTGATCTTCTCAGAGAATCAGCTCTTAGTTTTGTTTTATTTCTGTTGTGCTTTCTTATTTTCTATTTCATTCAGTTCTGCTCTTATCTTTGTTCCTTTTTCTTTTTCTTCCTTTGGGGCTAGTTTGTTGTTTTTTCTACTAATTTCTCTAAGTGTGTGGTTAGATCTTCAATTTTAGCTCTTTCTTCTTTTTTGATATATGAATTTATGGCTCTGGATTTCCTTCTCAGTACAACTTTTGCTGCATCCCATAAGTTTTGATATGTTGTGTTGTCATTTTCATTAGCTTCAAGGTAGTTGCTGATTTCAAGATGTCCTCCTTGACCCACAGCTTGTCTAAGAGTGTGTTGCTTAATTTCCAAAACTTTGCTCCTAATCTGCCTCTCTGGCCCTTGCAGATATCCACCTTCATTCCATTGTGATCAGAGAAATTATTTTGCATGATTTCAATCTTTCTGAATTCATTGAGACTTTCTATGTGGCCTAGCATGTGGTCCATCTTGGAGAATGACCCACGTGCACTTGAGAAGAATGTATACCCTGTTGTAGTTGGGTGTAGTTTTCTGTATATGTCTATTGGGTACAGATCCTGTAATATATTATTTAAAGTCTTTGTTTTCTTATTGATTTTCCATTTAGATGCTCTGTCTAATGGTGATAATGGTGAATTAAAGTCCCCCACTATAATTGTACAGGAATGTACTCCTCCACTTAGTTTTCCAGTGTTTGCCTCGCATATTTTGAGGCACCCTGGTTAGGTGCATAAATGTTTATGATTGTCCTTTTTTTTCAAAGATTACCCCTTTTACTGATATATAGTATACATCTTTGTCTCTCACAATAGTTTTGCATTTAAAGTCTATTTTGTCCAATATAAGTATAGTTACTCCTGCCCTTTTTTTTGCTTATTGTTTGCTTGTAAGATTGTTTTTCAGCTGTTCATTTTCAACCTCCTTGAATCCCTGGGTCTAAGGTGGATTTCTTGTAGATAGCATATAGAGGGTCATATTTCCTCACCCATTCTGCCAATCTGTTACTCTTGACTGGTTAGTTTAATCCATTAACATTCAGTGTTATTACTCTCAAGGAATTACTTATATTAGTCATACATTAGTCATATGTATGTCATATGTTATTTTTATTTCTTTTTGTCTTTTTAGTTGTTCTTTATTTTTAAAAGATTTATTTATTTATTTCTCTCCCCTTCCCCCCCACCCCCACCTGGTTGTCTGTTCTCTGTGTCTATTTGCTGCATCTTCTTTGTCTGCTTCTGTTGTCAGCAGCACGGGAATCTGTGTTTCTTTTTGTTGCGTCATCTTGTTGTGTCATTTCTCCATGTGGGCGGCGCCATTCCTGGGCAGGCTGCATGTTCTTTCACGCTGGGCGGCTCTCCTTACGGGGCACACTCCTTGCATGTGGGGCTCCCCTATGCGGGGGACACCCCTGTGTGGCAGGGTACTCCTTGTGTGCATCAGCACTGCACATGGGCCAGTTCCACACAGGTCAAGGAGGCCCAGGGTTTGAACCGTGGACCTCCCATGTGGTAGACGGACACCCTAACCACTGGGCCAAGTCTGCCGCCCTCTCTTTCATTCTTGCTGTTGGTAATTTGTACTTTCTCTCTTATGTTTGTATTACTATTATTTATTTACTTAACCAGGAGATTATAACTTTTGTTGTTTCTCTGTCAAATTTGTTGATTTACTTTATTGTTTTCTTGTTTGTTTATTTTCTACTTATTTCTGTTTCTCTGAAATTTTAGGTTTCATTTTCCCTTCTCTTTACAGATTCTTAATATTTGCACTTAAAACTGAATTTGTTTATTTTCTACTTATTTCTGTTTCTCTGAAATTTTAGGTTTCATTTTCCCTTCTCTTTACAGATTCTTAATATTTGCACTTAAAACTGAATTTGCCTCTAAGCACTACTTAAGTTGTATCCCACCATTTTTTGAATTTTTAAAATTTAATTCCCTTTTTTAAAAGAGACATTTAAATAAAAATTGTATTGATGTATATCATTCATACATCATCATACATAACCAATAAGTGTATAGAAAAAGTTGTGAACCTACAAAAAACATATGATCATACAGAGTCCCCATTCATCACCTCACCACCAACACTTTGCATTTTTGTGAAACGTTTATTACAAACTATGAAATAGCATTGTCAAAATATTACTCCTAACTATAGACCATATCTTACATTTGGTGTATTTTGTCCCTAATTCACCCAATTATTTACATCCTGTATTAGTATTATACCTTTGTTATAGTTCATGACAGAATGTTCTAATATCTGTTCTGTTAACCACAGTTCATCTTCCACCACTGGATTCTGTGTGTTATACAGCCCCATGTTTTTCACAATCCATTCAAAGTGTACAGGCAGTGGCTCTCATTTTCATCACAGAGTTGTGTTGTCATCATCTCAGTCAATTTTAGAATGTTTTCATTAGTGCAAAAGGAAAAATCCCATATTCCAAGAACCAGCAAGATGGTGGTGGAGTAAGGAGCTCCCAGAGTCAGCTCCTGCTACAGGGCAGTTAGTAAACACCAAGAGCTATCTGGAGCTAGCTGAAGGACCTGTTTGGGGGCTCCAGAAGACCAGAAGAGCATCATGCAACATCTTTGAAGGAACGGAAGGAGGAGACTGCCCATCTGCAGAGAAGATTCATAAGTAGAGCGCTCCAGCCATCGAAGCCAGTGCCCATCCTCCACTAGAGGCACAAGTCACTTCAGAAGCTGTTCTGCCACTGGAATTGAAAGGTCCAATTCCAAAAAATGGGAAAGGAATAGATGGTTGGCACCAACTTCAGCTACTGATGAATAAATTCAGCAGGCTAAAGCATAATCCTGAGAACAGTGAAGTTTGAACCTATCCAAGCCAGAAAGAGGCCAGTGGCCACCATCTTAAATCCATGCTTTGCACAAGGGGAATCAGGGAAGACTGAAAATCACAGTGCTGGGAGGGACTGGCTCTTTTCCATTCAGATCAGATTACAGCTCTAGCCTAGCCCCCAACTCCACCTCCAGCAGGGAGGAAGCAGGGGAGACCTGCACCAACCTCTCTAGGAAATTACCAGCCAAGCCACGGAGGCCAGTGATCATCCTACTTTGGAAGCACAAGCTGCCCCAGGAGCTATTCTGTGGCTGGAATTTGAAGTTCCATTTCCCAAAAACATGGGAGGAGGAGATGATTGCCACCAATTTCAGCTACTGATTGGTGAATTCAGCTGACTAGAGTAGAACCCTAAGAACAGCTGAAGTTTGAACATGTCCAGGTCAGAAAGAGGCTGGTAGCTGTCATTTTGGCTCCACACCCAGCATGAGGGGAAGCCAAGCTGACCAAAAGTCACAGTGATGATAGGAACTGGTTTCTTTCACCCAAACCAGTCTGCAGTCCCAGCCTAGACATCAGCCCCACTTCTGGCAAGGAGAGGCTGGCAGACCCTGCACTGGCCTATCCAGATAACTGCAGGTACATATGGCTGCCACAGACTGAATAATCAGAAGTCTATCAGGGCAACTGCAGTCATCTTGGGCCCACAATGCATAAATTGCTGCTCACACCTGCAGCTTCATCCCTGCCCCAGGCAGGGGAGAAAGGGACATGAAGCTTCATTAGTCTCTCTGGGCAACTAGAGTCTAGGCTTCCACAACTTGGATTATTCCACACACCTGTGACTCCGTCCTTACTCCTGGCAAAGGAGAAAGTTAGGAGAAGCTTCATTGGTCTCTGGGGCAGTGAAGGCAGCTAGCGCCTCCACAGCTTATAGCACCAACTACAACTGCACAACCAGCAAGGGACAAAGGGTAGGAAGCCCTAAACTAAAGAGAAAAACTGCACCCAAAATAAATACTCTAGTAAGCTAGGTGCCAAGGCACCAACAAAAAATTACAATCCATACCAAGAAACAGGAAGATATGGCCCAATTAAAGGAACAAAATAAGCCTCCAGATGATGTAAAGGAGTTGAGATAACTAATCATAGATGTTCAAACAAATATCCTTAGTAAATTCAATGAGATGGCTAAAGAGATTAAGGATATTAAGAAGACATTAGATGAGCACAAAGAATTTGAAACCATACATAGAAAAATAGCAGACCTTATGGTAATGAAAGGTGCAATAAATGAAATTTTTTAAAACATTGGAATCATATAAAAGCTGATTTGAAGAGGCAGAAGAAAGGATTGATGAGCTTGAAGAAATGGCCTCTGAACGTGAACATACAAAGGAACAGATAAAGAAAAGAATGGAGAAAATTGAACAAGGTCTCAGGGAACTAAATGACAGCAAAAGATGTGCAAACATATGTGTCATGGGTGTGCCAGAAGGACAAGAGAAAGTAAGGGGCAGAAGGAATATTTGAAGAAATAATAAGAAAATTTCCCAACCCTCTTGAAGGACATAGAAATCCATATCCAAAAGCACAATGTACTCCCATCTGAAAAAATCCAAACAGACCAACTCCAAGACAAATACTAATCAGAATGTCAAATGCCAAAGACAAAGAGAGAATTCTAAGAACAGCAAGAAAAAAGCAATGCATAACATATAAGGGATACTCTGTAGCAGAGCGTGGGGGTTTCGTCCTCGCTCAGGCCCAAGAGTCGGGGGGGCTTGCTCCTGCCGATCAGCCGGCGGGGGGTGCCCCAAGAGGGAGCACCGGTTCTCCAGGCGTGGGGGATGCGTGGTTGGGGAAAAACCATGGAGACCGCTTGAGCGCAAGAACAGGTCTGCTTTATTATGGAAGTACACTTAGCTATATAGGGTTGGGTAGAGGGAGGGGCGTGATGAAGGGAGGGTTGGCTAAGGGGCGGCTGTGGACAGGCTGAAGCTGATGGATAGACCTGAGGTAAGCAGTTACTGGGGAAGAGGGCAGATTGTGGGTTGGCAATATGGGCGGGACTGGCAGGAAGGACGGCGGGGGCTGGAAGGGGAGGAGGGGTGCAGAAAGGCGGCAACAATTGCTCCTTTTGTTTTTAAAAGGAAATAGAGGCAACAAGTTTTGGTGCGCACTGTGGGTGTGAATAACTCGGTGTGCGCAGCAACAAAAGACAAGGATTATGAGGAGGAGGAGGAAAAGGAGGTTATAAGGACGGGTACTGGAATAGGACGAGGGGTGGGGGGAGACCACAAGGACCGGCTGGCTGTGAGCAGATGACATAGCATCTGGCCAGGACGCATGTGCCCGCCATTAGGGTCGGTGCACGCCGGCGCCTGGTGCGCGCCGAGCCTTGCCAGCGAAACGGGCTCGTGATGTCCCCAGACCCCCCGCCCGAGGGGGAGGAACAGTTGGGGAGAAGTGAGGGGAGGAAGACAAGAAGCTATAGGCGTGCGGTCTGGAGTAGGTGGTGCGGGTGGAAGGGGCGAGGTGGACGGCTGGGGGGGGACTCAGCGGTGGCAAGGCGTTGGTAGTGGACTTGTACAAAGGAGCTGAACACTGCATTGGCTTGATCTTTGGCAAGGTGGACTATCCTTCTGATGGCCCAGGGGCCCACAGTGAGGGCTAAGAGGATAATGATAAGGGGGCCTAGGAATGGGAGCAGGTACGGGAGGAGAGAGATAGGTAATATCTTGATCGACAGCCTGCTGGAGGGCAAGGGCAGCGATCCCTGTGCCTGCTCCAGCGAGACCTAAAAGGGTAGTGACGGGAGGGGGCTGGGGTACAGAGTAGGGGGTAAGCGAGGCTTGGGGTTGTGGGAACTGAGGGAGGCAGTGGCGAGGGGGGTGCCGGGCGAAGGAGCGGGCGAGGTGGAGCGGGGCAGAGAAGGGGGCTGTGCTTTTGGAGGATTGAAAATTTGATTTGGGCCCACTGGGGTGGAACGTGTGTGAATTGGCTCCTTTTTTATAGTGATAATGGCGCCGTAATCGTAGCCTACTGCATACAGGCGGGCTCCCCACATGCGGCCTCGTAACCAGAGGTCGGAGTTGGGGTCTTTGACTGTGAGTGTGATGGTGTTCCATCGAGTAGCATTACGCTGGAGAGTGAGGTATGGGTCTTTGTTAGGGGCGCTGGACCATCCGTGGCCGATGGTTTCGCACCCCCAGGAAGGACAGTAATAGTGCGCTGGGTCATGGCATCCTCTGGCGGAGGATGGGCACATGTAGAAACCTGTGGCAGAGGGGTTGTGTCCCCCCCACTCATAAGACGGAAGGTTCGTGCGTCCAGTGAGGTTGGCGACATCAGTTGTGAAAGAGGGGGCGGAGGCGGTTACGTTTGAGGCGAGGAGCCTTTTTTGTTCGTGGCAGCCCTCGCAGGTCAAGAGGGAGAGGGTCCAATTGAAGGGCTGATGACTCAGGTTGGCAGCAGCTGGGAGAGCGAGGGGAACCAGGACGAAGAGAACGGCTGCGAGGCTGTATGGAGGCATCATCTGATGGTGCGGCATCTTAATGATGGCTGGTGCTGGATCCGGGTGAACGGGGCGACATCTGGGCCATACCCACTGTCGATATTATCTCTCATCGAAGGCATAGGGTGCTGATCGTTCGGTGGAACTAGTGGGTCAGTGGCAGGCCAGATGCAGCACCCAGGAATCCAGAGCGGCTGCGGCTCAGACTCTGGAAAGACACAAGCAAAGCCCCTCCCCTGTGCTAGGAGGGGAGCTGGATTTTGCCAACGATTTGTGGCAGGGTCTTTCCAATGGACGAGGGGAACTTGCGAGGGCTGCCACATGGGTCCCCAATGCTTATGGGTGGGGGAGAGTCCATGGTCATCGAAGGTTAGGAGATTGTGATGATGAGGCAGGCAGTCACGACGTCGGTGGGGGGCCTTGTGGGGAGAGGAGGCCCTTTCTTTTTGAATGAGTAGCTTGAGCTGTTGGTGAGTGCGCTCGACGATTCCTTGCCCCTGTGGATTGTATGGAATGCCAAAATGATGCGTGATGTGATACATCTGCACGAAGCTGGCGAAGGCGGCACTGCGATATGCTGGTCCGTTGTCTGTTTTGAGATCCCATGGAATTCCCATGAACAAAATAGTCTGGCGAAGCGCCTTAATGCAATGTTTGGTGCTCTCCCCCGCAAGAGGAGCTGCATAGCACAGATGCGAAAAGGTGTCAATTGCCACATGAAGATATTTGAGGCGGCCAAATGCGCTGACATGAGTGACATCTAATTGCCACCTTGAGTTTGGGCAGAGGCCGCGGGGGTTAACACCCTGAGGCTGCAAAGGCCCAAGTGGCAACAATGGCGCGCAAGTCCGGCTCGTGCCACAAGGTGTTTGCAAGTTTCAATGGGAAGGTCTGGGAAGAGCTTCCGGATGGACCGCGCGGAGAAGTGGAATTGGGAATGCAGGAGCTTGGCTTGATTAACAAAGTCTCCAAGCCGCAGCCCGTCGGCAGGGTTTTCATGTAGGAGGACTGGGTTTACCTGGCAGCTTGACACAGAAGCATCAGCGAGGTCATTCCCTTGAGCCAGCGGTCCTGGTAGGCCAGAGTGGCTTCTGATATGAGCAATGAACCAGGGCTGCTGCCTCGCCTCAAGCAGTGGCTGTACGAAGGCGAGCGCCCGATCGATGTTTGAGTCACCTGGTAGGAAAGTAGCAAGCGGGAGGCTGCGACACACCTGAAGAGTGTATAGGCTGTCAGTAAAGATGTTGAGAGGCTGGTCTGGGTGGAGATTGAGGACTGCAGTGACAGCTAGAAGCTCGCCCACTTGAACAGAAGAGTCATTTGCGAACAGCAGTTGCCGTGGCTCAGGATTCTCAGGAGTGTATATGATGGCAGCAAACGCCGTTTTTGAGGCATCTGTGAAGGCAGTGATAGCAGAAGGGATCGGGTTCCGTGCGGGCAATGGACAGAACAGGTTGGAAAATGCCAATTGAGACACTCCCTGCAGCAATCGGTGATGAGGATAGTGGTTGTCAAAGGAGCCGCGAAAGAGCTCTACCAGGCTCTGCATTTGGGCATTGTTCATGATGAGGGAGGTAACTTCCTTGACATCTAAAGGCCAAACAATGGTGTGTGGCGGGATGCCATACGTTTGTATGGAGAGAAGTACTAAGTCAGTGGCCAGCACGATCCAGGCCCTTGTAAAAGGGCAGATTTTTGGGAGTTTGCTCTTTGATGTATGCAGAAAAAGGAGAGGGCCATCTTGCCACAAGAGACCTGTGGGAGTGATTGGCGTTGGCAGAACTAAAGCTAAAATTGGAAGGTTAGGGGAGAACCGCTCCAGGCGGCACTGCTGCAGAGCGGCGCTAACTTGCTGGATGACTTCTCGAGCAGCAGGAGTGATGGTGATGCTGCGGGTGGCTGCAGTTGGTGGGCTGTCTTTGGTCTGCAAGAGCTAGAAGAGGGGTTGCATCTGCGCTGTTGTGATGGGCAGCGCCGAGCGAAGCCAATTGATTTGTCCGCAAAGTTGTTGGAGTTCAGTCAGCGTCATCTTGTGAGAGACATGAATTTGTGGGCTTGTGGGCTGAATGAAGTGATGAAAATGAAAGCCCAAAAATTGAAAAGGAGGTTGGAGGTTTATTTTGTCTGATTGCACGGTAAGTCCGAGGCTTGAAAGGTTTGTCATCACTGCAGAGAGCAGGTCATTGAGGAGCGTGCTGGAGCTCGCTGCTAAGAGAAGGTCATCCATATAGTGGAGAATGTATGTTTGCTCTGGATGAAACTTTGAGCGCAGCGGCTCAATGGCATGGTTGACATAGAGCTGACATATGGTTGGGCTGTTCTGCATACCTTGCGGTAGCACTCGCCATTGGAATCGAAGCGCTGCGCCCTGGTTTTTGGTGCGTGGGACTGTAAACGCAAATCGCGGACAGTCTCACGGGTGAAGAGGAATAGAGAAAAAGCAGTCCTTGATGTCGATGGTCGCCACGTGAAAATGCTGGGGGACTGCGGTGGGATGCGGGCATTCTGGCTGAGGTGACCCCATTGGCTTGATATGCTTGTTGATTTCGCGGAGATCGTGGAGAAGGCGGTATTTGCCAGTGTTCTTTTTGCTAATGACAAAGACTGGTGAATTGTAGGGACTAGTGGATGACTCTATATGCCCTGCTTGTAGCTGCTCTTCGACGAGGGCAGAGAGAGCTTGCAGCTTGTGAGCTGGCAAGGGCCACTGCTCGACCCAGATGGGCTCCTCTGTGTCCCATTCCAGAGGGATAGGGTCAGGTTTTGAGATGGGAGCAGTGGCCCCTAGAAGGGGGAGGCAGCGCAGCTGAGAAGGCTTCTGTGGTGATTCGGGCCTTTAGCTGGCTGAGGACATCTCTCCCCCATAAGATGGTTTGGACAGACGAAAGGACGAGTGGGCGAATTTGGCCTTCGTGGCCTTCTCGGTCGCTCCAATGCAGAGGCTGGGATGTTTTCCAGGAGGTGGCGGCCCCAGTGGCGCCGATGACTTGAGGGCCAGTTTCCAGGGGCCAGTGATTAAACGCAGCGACTTCGAAGGGAACACAGGAGACTTCAGCGCCGGAATCCAGGAGCCCATCGAGCCATTGCCCATCGATTTTGAGCTCTAATGAGGGTCTCTGGCGGTGCGTGATGGGCATTGTCCACATTATGGCTTGGGAATTCTTCTGAGGGCCTCTTGGGGGTGGGGCTGAGGCCTGCCCCGCTGGGAGTTTAAAGGCTGCTGGGAACCTTGGGTGGAACGGCAGTCACGGGCCCAGTGATATCCTTTCCCACAATGCGGACACGGCGTAGAAGGGCCCCTTGGCCGTCGCATCAGCGGGTCTGAGCGAGGCGCTGGGCCTGGCTGGGAGCACTTGCGGATGAAGTGGCCGGGCTGGCCGCACCGAAAGCAGACAGAAGTGGGGCCGGATGAAACAGCCATGGCAGAGGCAAAGGCAGTAGTGAGTGTTTTGACTTGTGGGTCGACGTCACGGCAAGCAAGGACCCATTCGTGCAGAGCCTTGTCGCGTATGGGAAGGACTACGGCCCGGAACGGCGCAAGGCACCCGTCAATGACTAACTCTTTGGCTAATGCAAATTGGGCATCCTCGCTGGAAATTTTCCATTGACAAGCTTCCAGGACGCGGGCGACAAATGCTGGGAAGGTCTCATTGGAGTCCTGAAGCAGCTGAGCGAGCTTGGTAGGCTGCTTGGTGGAAACTAGAGAGAATGACCGCTGCACGAGGACTTTTACCCAGTGCCAAAACCCTGGGTCAATTTCGAGATAAGAACGAGGGTTTGCATAATTGTTGGTGCCCGTGTATGCATCGGAGGGATCGAGGACGCCGGCCTGGGCATTTTCCACGATTTGCCGGTCAACAGCCGCTTGGTAATGGGCGCGCCATTCAATAAATTGACCCGGCGTCAGGATGGCATGGGCTAGCGCAATCCAGTCATATGGGAGAACGAGTTGGGTCCCCAACTCCTCAAGTAGTTGCTGCGCATAAGGGCTGCCAATTCCGTCTTCCTTCACAGCTTTGCGGAGGGTCCTGACCTCTTCCGCTGTAAAGGGTAGCCAAGTTTGGGGTCGCTGCGGCGTGGGCTGTGGATTTAGCGGATACAGCTGGGGGGTTTGAGAAGAAGTGGCACCAGGGACTGATGGAGCAGCCAAGGCAGGTGAAGGGCTATTGCCGTACGGCGGCGGCAAGGGATAAGCGGAACACGGGTAAGAAAATGGCGGCTTAGTGGCTTCCGGGCGACAACAAAATGGCGGCGGGACCCTTCCAGGCACCGGCGGAGATGGCAGAGCAGCGACATCCGGCAGTGGACAAGATGGCGTGAGGGGCGTTTCCGGTTTAGCGGAAGATGGCGACCATGCAGTTTCCGGGCCCAAACCGGATGCTGACTGGGCAGGAAGAGGCGGGTAGAGGTGGGAGGAGGACACCGGCGAAGAAGAAGCCGGATGCATGCCATCTTGGGCAGAAGTGGGGGAAGAAGGTGGAAGTCCGCCATATTGGGGAGCGGCAGGAGTGGTTTCTGTCTGCTGCGGGGAGCTCGGGCGGGGAGGTTCGCGCTCGAGAGTGGCAGCAAGTTGGTTAGACAGAGAGTCAGTGTCGGCGGGCTCATCGGGATCACAGTCTAGAGGCTGTTTGGGAGAAGCTTCATAAACGGCCTCGGTAGGAGCGCCAAGGAGGCAAGCGCGAATGGCAACGAGAACAACGAGAACGGGTAAGAGGCCTGTTGGGAAGGTGCGTTTCTCGTGCTCCATGGCAGAGGTGACTCGATCAATGAGTCGTGAGTATGTGTCCGGGCTCCAGAGTTGGCAGGTGGCGAGCCACGGATTAAAGGGGAGCAAGAGATCCCAGTACTTTTGGAGCTGCCGCAAGGAGATGCGGACTCCATTGGCATCGAGCAGGGCAGCGAGGGCCCTGACTTCCGGCGCCTGACGCAATGACAAAGAGGCGCCCATGATGGGATAAGGACGGGACGATGGCGAGGGGTCCCTTGGGGCTCGTCCGGGCGAGGGGTCCCTACCTGGAGAGGAGGACGATCACAGCAGCAGCAGCAGCAGAGAGGGGCCGGGGGAGGAGCTGCCACGTTGGGCGCCAGTTGTAGCAGAGCATGGGGGTTTCGTCCTTGCTCAGGCCCAAGAGTCGGGGGGGCTTGCTCCTGCCGATCAGCCGGCGGGGGGTGCCCCAAGAGGGAGCACCGGTTCTCCAGGCGTGGGGGACGCGCGGTTGGGGAAAAACCATGGAGACTGCTTGAGCGCAAGAACAGGTCTGCTTTATTATGGAAGTACACTTAGCTATATAGGGTTGGGTAGAGGGAGGGGCGTGATGAAGGGAGGGTTGGCTAAGGGGCGGCTATGGACAGGCTGAAGCTGATGGATAGACCTGAGGTAAGCAGTTACTGGGGAAGAGGGCAGATTGTGGGTTGGCAATATGGGCGGGACTGGCGGGAAGGACAGCGGGGGCTGGAAGGGGAGGAGGGGTGGAGAAAGGCGGCAACAATACTCAATAAGATTAAGTGCTGATTTCTCACCAGAAACCATCAATGCAAGAAGTCAATGGTGTGATATATTTAAGATACTATGAGAGAAAAACTTCCAGCCAAGAATCTTATATCCAGCAAGATTGTCTTTCAAAAATGAGGACGAGTTTAGAATATTCACAGATAAACAGAAACTGGGAGAATTTCTAACAAAGACACAGATTTTCAGGAAATTCTAAAGGGTGTGCTAGAGTCTAAAAAGAAAATAAAGGAGAGAGAGGCCTAGAAGAGAGTCTAGAAATTAAGGTTATATCAATAAAAGTAACTAAAAGTGTCAAAAGAGTGGTGAAAATAAAATATGACAGATAAAACTTTAAAAGTCAGGAATAAACCAATGATGTAAAGCACTTGTATTCAGAAAACTGCAACTCAATGTTAAAAGAAATTTTAAAAAGACCTAAATAACTGGAAGAACATTTCATGCTCATAGATTAGAAGACAAATATCATGAAGATGTCAATTCTACTCAAATTGATATACAGATTCAATGCAATCCCAATAAAAAGTCCAAAAGCATTTTTATAAAAAATTAAAAATGTGATTATCAAATTTATTTGGAAGGATAGGTGGTCCTGAAGAGCCAGAAACATCTTAAAAAGGAAAAGCAAACTCTCCTCTCTAGACTTTAAATTATATTACTTAGCTATAGTGGTAAAAAAACAGCATGGTACTAGCATAAAGACAGACACAGAGACCAATGGAACCAAATTGATGGTTCAGAAACAGACCCTCACATGTATGGTCAAGTGATTTTTGACTACCAAAACCATACAGCTCAGAGAGAACAGTCCATTCAACAAATGATGCTGAAAGAACTGGATATCCATAGCCAAAAGAAGGAAAGAGGACCCCCATCTCATACCTTATTCAAAAATTAACTCAAAATGGATCAAAAACCTAAAAATAAAAGCAATAATCGTAAAGCTTCTAGAAAAAATTGTAGGAAAATAGCTCTAATACCTGGTGGTAGGTGATGGATTCTTAAAGGAGATAAGAGGAGGACTGTGATTCGTGTCCACGTGAGCTTCTTGCCAGATTCCAGATCCATCTACTGATTTCCTGTCTAGCCTGCTTCAGTTGGAGAATACGGGGAACCAGGAATGTTGCCTGCAGGTCTGTCTCTTAAAGGACTCCTCTGCTAGATGTGGAATTGTTGTAGAATTTTAGAGAGGCTCAATTATTTGCATATAGAGAGGCCAGGACTCAGGAATGATTTTGAGAAGGAAAAATGGTTTATTGACAGCTGGCTGGACTCGGGAGCTTTCTGTTTGAATCCTGAGCCCCGAGCAAGATTTTTGAATCCCTTTTATACAAAGAGGAAAGGCCAAATGGTCCCTTTGTTTCAGTTCTCAATAGGCTTCAATTAGCATATATATCTTCCACATCTTAGGTAAGCTTTTAGCATGGACTTCAGATATTCTAGGTAAGCTTTTAACATATTTGGTTTGCATTTCCCCTAAATACTTAAAGTTTATAGACCTTGCATTGTTAAACTGTTTCCTGGGACTGGAGTCATTGCCATTGTCACTAAGGACAGGACTGCAGCCTCTCACCGTTCTACAGCCACAAGTCAAACAGCTTAGGTTATCTCTGAAGAGACAAAGAGCCTCCCACCCATAGCCCACATCATTTCCCCCCTTTGCCAAAGTTTAACTTGCTAAGCTTTGGCATAATTATTGTTGGAGCTATGAGGTGGATGGCTGTTTGTTGTTTTGATTGATTATTTATCAGTCTTTAGTACAGCATCCAGGGCTATCTTTAGAAGTTTAGAACTTTTCATTCTGGACAGCAGAATCTTGGGGCAGGGGCCTCCTACAGTCATTCTGCGGCCACCAGCACTCACGTGGATTTCCAGTCAGGTTCCAGATCCATCTATTAATTTTATTTTACCCATGAAGAGTTTACACCTTTAATTTAAAAGGGGTGCTGAAGGAAGACAATCTCTTTTCTGTAACTGCTTCCTGCTGGCCATGGGCCGTAGTCATTGCCTAATAAGGTATAAAACTCTTATTAATTTATTTTAACTAGAGGAAGATGGATCTGGCATTCTGTACGAAGTTGGATGAAGTTTTCATATGGTTAATAAGATTTTCACTCTGAAAGAAGCAAACTTAATTAAAAATTTGGAATACCCATTTTTAAAAGAGGACATTGGATTACAGAAGTCGACAAGGTTAGGTGCCTATAAAGATGGCACTCCTTAAAAGCTGGTGGGAACAGCATATATATTCTTTTTTAAGTTATTTATCTTTAGAGAGAAATTGCAACAGACACTTAGCTTTGTTTGAAGACACATTCTAAGCTGTTTAATGATTGGCACTTATTCCCTCTGTTAGATGCTCCTGGTGAACTGGCACTCCTTGGGCAACTGGCTTCATTTAGGATTAGAACAGTAAGTTGGAAATTTTCTTAGTTTTCAGCTGTGGGAGTGATCAGAACTACAGAATAAAGGTTTTTTTACACCTTGGCTTTAATTGTACAATTTCTAGCAATTTTGACTTGTTCAATAGGTGACTCACCATCAGCAAGCAAGCCTCACCTTTGCTACACAGTAGAGTACAGTAGAATATAGAAGTTGACTGAGCCTGGCTGAGACTGCCACCTTATTCTATAGACATGTTTATTAACTGTTTAGAAAATGATTTTACCAGGAATTTAACATGTCTAATATACTTCTGCACTTGATCCAAAATAGAAAAGATAACGTTATAATTATTAGGCATGTATTTAGTACAGGATAAAAGTACAGCACTTAATATTAACTAATGTATTACTTAATGCATAAGGATTCAGAGTTGCAATTATTAGTTTTGAGTTTCAGGTTTGTAATACTTTACATGTTATCTCTCCATGAGAGCAGGCCATAATGCCAATTGTGTTTAAGTTTCACTTACAGTATCCTGGTATCATGGCTCTACTTAGCATGTTTTTCAATGCAGTGAGCAAGTCGCAGCATCCTTGATCTTAGAGAGATTTTCCAGTATTCTACTAGCCTGGTGCATAGTGCTCTCTGGCACCATGGAGCAGTGCCAGTCTGGAGGCAATATCCATTGTACACTTGGCTGTACCCAGTCATTATTGGCTGCTGCAGGAGCTTGAAACTGCAACGTAGTTTCCATCGACTTCAGGAGCAGAACCAGAGGCTGATATAGCAAATATTTTTAATTGAGGGGTTAGTGACCAGCCTAGCCAATAACTCACATGGAGAGGCAAAATGCAATGTATACAAGGCCTGGTTTGAATGCACAAGAGTTTGATAATGTTAACGTTTATTCCTTGTTTTTATATATATTTTTTAAACAATTTAATGCAAAAAAAAAAAAAAGAGGAGAACTGAAATGGACTTCTGATGTTTAATGTATGCAGCAGTTTTAATTAGTTTTGCTGTAAAAGTGTGGAAATGTATAGACTGGATAGTAACACATAGTAACAGCTAGTTTATAAATGGAGATGTGGCGGAAAAGGACAGTCTAGGTATATAAATGCCAATTAACAATGCTAGAGAATATTCTAGGACCAGATTAGCACAGTAAATCAAGATGGTACAAATGCAAGAGTGTCCTTTGTTAGCTAGAGCAAATGTACATCACTATTGCAGGGTGGTGGGAATGTGGAGAACATGGAAAAGATACAGCTAGAGTAACCTATGGACTGTGGTTAGCAGTAATAATACAATATTCTTGCATCTATGCCAAAGATGTACTGTGTTGGTAATGGGGGAGTCTGGAAAATGTGTGAAAAATGTACATTATGGACATGGTAGCAATCAGATGATATTTTATTTGTAATAAATGTTCCACCACAGTATGATGTGTTGATAGAGGGGTGTTGTTTGGAAATTCTGCACCTGTGCATAACTGTTTCATAAGTTTACAACTTCTGTCATAAAAAATATATTAAAAAAAAAATAATGTGGGTTAGGGGGGGAATACACCAAAAATAAGAAAGGATTATAATTAGTAAGATTTTGAAAATATTCTTTCATAATTTATAACAAATATCTCATGACAATGCAATGTGTTGATGGGGGGTTGATGTATGGGAACCCTGTATGATGTTATGTATGTTTGCTTTGTAAGTCCATAACTGTTACTACACACTTATTGTTTATGTATGTCCATATATAAATGATATAAAGATAATAATAACAATAAGGGGATTGGCAGAAAATACTTTGGTTAGTAGTAATATTTTGACAATGCTCTTTAATCATTAAAAAGGTTTAACAACAATACAAGGTATCAGTGGTAGGGTGAGATACCAGGGTCATGTATGCTATATATATTTGTTTTGTAAGTTCACAACTATTACTGTACATTTATTGTTTACATATGTTTATATATGAGTGATAAATTTCAATAAATTTTTTTAATTTAAAAAATTTCATATTCCCTATTTTCTCTTAGAATTGATATATTTTCTGACATTGTTGCAAAAATATTACCATGATCATCCATAAGTTACATTAGTTGTGATTTTCCAATGTATTATCATATTCTTAACACTTTGTAAATTGCATATTAATATTGTGTCTCACCACTTTGCTGAACTTGTCTATTAGTTCTATTAGCTGTGTTGTGGATTTTTCAGAATGTTCTAGATAATGGATCAGATCAGCAAATAGTGACAAGCTTACTTCTTCCTTTCTATTTGGGTACATTTTATTTCTTTATCTTATCTAAGTGATCTAGTTAGAATTTCCAGCACATATTGAATAACATGTGACAATGGACATCCTTGTCTTGTTCCTGATCTTAGTGGGAAAGTTTCAGTCTTTCACTGTTGAGTACAATGCTGGCTGTGCATTTTCCTATATGCACTATACCATGTTGAGAAAGACCTCTTCTATTCCTATCATTTGGAGTGTTTTTATCAAGAAAGGATGCTGTAGTTTGTCAAATGCCTTTTCTGTGTCAATCAAGAGAATCATGTGGTTTTTCTTCATTTATTAATGTGAATTATTTTACTTATTGATTTTCTCATGTTGAACCAACCTTGCATACCTGGGATAAAAAACACTTAATCATGGTGTATAATACTTTTAATGTGCTTTTGGATTTGGTTTCCAAGCATTTTGTTGAGGCATTTTTCATCTACATTCATTAGAGAAATTGGTCTGTAATTTTCTTTCTTAATAGCATCATTACCTGATTTTGGTCTTAGGATGATATGGGCTTCACAGAATGAGTCTGGTAGCATTCCTTTCTGTTCAAGATTTTGGAAGAGCTTGAGCAAAATTGGTATTAAATTATCTTTGAATGATTGGTAGAATTCATCTGTGAAACCATCTGGTCCTGGGCTTTTCATCTTTAGGAGGTTTTTGGTGACTGTTTTGATCTTTTTACTAGTGATTGGTTTGTTGAGGTATTCTATTTTTTCTAGTGTCAGTATAGGGTGTTTGTGTGTTTCTAGGAGTATGTCCATTTCATCTAGTTGTCTAGTTTGTTGGCGTGCCATTGTTCATAGTGTCTTCTTTTGATCTCTCTTATTTCTGTAGGGTCAGTGGTAATGTCCCCCCTCTCATTTCTGATTTTATTTATTTGCATCTTCTCTTTTTTTTTTTCCTTTGCCAGTTTAGCTAAGGTTTTGTCGATTTTGTTGATATTCTCAAATAATGAACTTTTGGTTTGGTTGATCTATTATTTTGTTGTTGTTCTCAATTTCATTTATTTCTGCTCTAATCTTTTTTATTATTTCCTTCAGCTTAGTCTGGGATTAGCTCACTGTTTTTTTCTAGTTCCTCAAGCATGCAGTTAAGTCTTCAATTTAGCTTTCTTCTTTTTTTTAACATAAGCATTGAGGTCCATAAATTTCTATCTCAGCACTGCCTTTGCTGTATCCCCTAGGTTTTTATATTTTGTGTCCTTGTTTTCATTCATCTCAATATATTTCTCTTATAATTTCTTCTTTGACCCACTAATTATTTAAGAGTACAGTTTAATCTAATATATTTGTGCATTTTCCCTTTTTCCATCCATTATTGAATTCCAGCTTTATTTCATTATGATAAGAGAAAGTGTTTTGTATATTTTCATTCTTTTCACAGTTATTGAGACCTGTCATGTGACCCAATATATGGCCTATCCTGGAGATAGATCAATGAGCACTTGAAAAGGATGTATATCCTGTTGTTTTGGGGTGCAATGCTCTATCAATGTCTATTAGTTCTAGTTCATTAACCATATTAGTCAAGTACTCTATTTCCTTATGTATCCTTGTTTGGATGTTCTATCAAACTCTGAGAGTGGTGTATTGAAGTCTCCAACTATTATTGTAGAGATATCTCTTTCTCCCTTCAGTTTTGCCAGTGTGTGCTTCATGTATCTTGGGGCATCCAGTTTAGGTGCATAAATATTTATTATAGTTATTTCTTCTTGGTGAATTTCCCATTTTATTAATATATAATGACCTTCTTCTCTTGTAACAGTTTTGCATTTAAAATCTATCTTGCCCAGTATTAGTGTCACTACTCCAGATCTTTTTTGATTAATATTTGCATGGAATATCTTTTTCCAACATTTCACTTTCAACCCAGTTGTGTCCTTATATCTGAGGTGAGTCTCTTGTAGACAGCATATAAATGTCCCATTTTTTATCCATTCTCTCAGGCTATGTTGTTTGGGGAGTTCAAGCCATTAATAGTCAATATTATTACTGTAAGGGCATTACTTACTTCATCCATTTTATCCCTTGACTTTCCATTGTCATATCTTGCTATTGTCCATCTTTTTACAGACAATAAGTTACACTTACTAATAATGTTAATTTCTACACTCTTTTTTCTAAGTCTTTTGCTCTTGGTTTTTCCTTTCAGGCTGTAGCACTCCCTTTAGTATCTCTTGTAATTCTGGTCTTTCAGCAACATATTCTCTCAGTTTTTGTCTGCAAAGACTTTAAACTCAACCTAATCTTTGAAGGACAGTTTTTTTGGGTAAAGAATTCTTGGCTGACAGTTTTTCTCTTTCAGTACCTTAAATATTTCCTACCACTTTCTTCTCACCTCCATGGTTTCTGGTGAGAAATCAGCACTTAGTAATCTTAAGGTCCTCTTGTAAGTGATGCATTGCTTTTCTCTTGATGCTTTCAGAACCCTCTCTTTGTCTATGGTATTTGTCATTCTGAATAGTAAGTATCTCTTAGTAGGTCTATTAGGATTTATTCTTTTTTGGGGTGTGTTGTCCTTCTTGGATATTGATATTTTTGTCCTTCATAAGGGTTGGGATGTTTGCAGTCATTATTCCCTCAAATATTCTTTCTTCCCCTTTCCTGTTCTCTTCCCCTTCTGGGATACTGATAATGCATATGTTTATGCATTTAGCATTGTCATTCAATTCCCTGAGGCCCTGTTCCATTCTTCCCATTCTTTTCTCTTTCTGTTCTCCTGTCTTTTCAAGTTCAGATGTTCTGTTCTTGGTTACATTAATTCTCTCCTCCATCAATTCACTTCTGCTGTTATATTCATCTAATGTATCTTTTTAAAAATTTCTCTTCCCTTCTCCCCCCCCCCCCCCCCCATCTGCTCTCTGTCCATTCACTCTGTGTTCTTCTGTGTCCACTTGCATTCTCGTCAGTGGCAATGGGAATGTGTGTCTCTTTTTGTTGCATCATCTTGGTGCAACAGTGTGCGGTGCCTCTCCTGGGCAGGCTGTGCTTTTTTCATGCAGGGTAGCTCTCCTTGTGGGGCACATTCCTTGCACGTGGGGCTTCCCTTCATGGGGGGACACCCCTGCGTAGCACAGCACTCCTTGCGCACATCAGCACGGCACATGGGCCAGCTCACCACACAGGTCAGGGAGGCCCTGAGTTTGAACCCTGGACCTCCCATATGGTAGGCAGATGCTCTGTCAGTTGAGCCAAATCTGCTTCCCAATCTAATGTATTTTTAATCTGATCCATTGTGTCTTTCATTTCCATAAGAACTATAACTTTTCTTTGCCACTTACAAATTTTTCTCTACGTTTTTCCAGTGTCTTCTTAATATCTTTTATCTCTGTAGTCATATATTCCTTCAACTCCTTGAATTGAGGTGGGAGATTTGTGTGATTATCATTGATTAGTTCTCTTAAATCCTGTTCCTTATCAAGATTTTTGGTTTGTTCCTTTGTCTGGGCCAGTTTTTAATATGTTTTTAATATGACTTTTAATTTTTTGCCTATGTCTAGGCATCCAAATATGTTGGTGAGTTTACACTGATGGTCAATTTCTCTCTCTTGCTTAGTTGTTTTGTTTCATGGCTCTTCTTTGGTTTTTGGTTCGACTTATTCTGGGTTATTAACATTGCCAGCTTAAGTTATCAGAATATGGCCAGGGACTCACTCATGTGGTACTGACCAGTTCCAGGTGACTGGAGCAAGATTCACATGAAAATAGGTTTTCTCCTTGCAGTTTCCCAACTGGCCAGCAGATGGCGCTTATCAGTGACTCTTTGCATGGAAATGATTCTTTCAGCTTCGCCTTGCTGTTGATTCTGGTCTGGCCAGAGGTGAGATACAAAGCAGGCTTTGCTAGCCAAATTCACTGAAGAGAAATCACTTTCTGCCCTCCACTGCACCCCCATCTTCCCAGGGAGGAAGATGTTCCCCTCTCAGTTAGCTGCAGTAAGCCACAGGTTTTATCCAGGCTGTTTGGCTTGAGGGTGGGGGATGGGTACCATTCCCAGCCTTGGGAATTTGTAGCTCATGGTTTTCATTTCAGCTTCTTCATCTCTCTGTCCTTGAACCTCCTAGGGGTGCACAGCATTCTCCTGGTCTGCAGAGCCCCAAAGCAGGTCCCTTGGACATTTTGCATTTCCTCTATTGTTTTTTTGAAAGAGTTGAGCCCTACATTCTTATCCCACCAATTTTGAAATGCTGTGTTTTCCTATCATTCAGTTCAAGATATTTTCTAATTCATCCTGTGATTTTTTTCTTTAACTTATTAGTCATCTTTAGATATGTTGCTTAAATTCCCAATATTTGGTGCTTTCCTAGATATATTTTTATTATTAATTCCTAATTTAAATCTTTTATGCTCAGAAATGCATACTCTGTATTTCAGTCTTTGAAATTTATTGACACACGTGATCTATCTTGATGAATGTTCTGTTTGCATCTGGAAAGAATATCTATTGTATTCTGAAATTGTTGGGTATAATGTTTCAGATGGTTGTGCTGTTAAGTGATAGATGTTCAGTTAATCTTTGTGTATGCATTCTATATTTTTTTGAGAGTGAAGTGTTAAAATCTCCAGCTATTACTAAGAGTTTTTCTATTCTGTCAGCTTTTACTCCATGTGGTTTGAAGGTCCACTGTAAGACATGTATAAATTGAGTATTTCTTTATATTCCTGGTCACTAGGAAATGACCCCCTTTATCTCCAGTAATGCACCTTGCTTAGACATCTATTTTGTCTGATGATACATGGCCATATTAGTTTTCATGCTCAGAAATTGCGTGGTATATCATTTTGCACCTTTTACTTTCACCTTGTCTCTTTGTTTATATTTATTATATATCTCTTATAAGCAGCATATAATTGGGTCTTGTGTTTTATCCAGTCTGACAGTTTTTTTTAATTGAATTTACATTCATTTATTTAATTTTTTAAAAAATTTTTTTAAATTGATTTTGTAAAAACATTACATTAAAAAAATATATATGAGGACCCCTTCAACCCCACCACCCCCACCCCGCCACTCCCCAGCAATACCCATTCCCATCATCATGACACATCCACTGCACCCGGCAAGCACGTCTCTGGGCACCCCTGCACCCCACGGTCAATGGTCCACATCATGGCCCACACTCTCCCCCACTCCATCCAGTGGGCCCTGTGAGGATTTACAATGTCCGGTGATTGCCCCTGAAGTCCCATCCAGGGCAGCTCCAAGTCCCTAAGACACCTCCACATCTCGCAGTCTGACAGTTTTTAGCACACTTAGATTTAACACATTTTTTGATATAATTTTGTTCATTTCTACCATCTTGCTTTATATTTTCTACTAATTTATTCTGTTG
Source organism: Dasypus novemcinctus (assembly GCF_030445035.2). Classification (NCBI taxonomy): domain Eukaryota; kingdom Metazoa; phylum Chordata; class Mammalia; order Cingulata; family Dasypodidae; genus Dasypus; species Dasypus novemcinctus. The sequence continues at coordinate 16,040,770 of NC_080674.1, read as the reverse complement.
TTATTTTTATTCTTATCCCTATTTTTTCATATAATAAACTTTATTTTAAAGTAGTTTTAGATTACAGAAAAGTTAAATTGAAAGTACAGGGGATTCCCATATACCCACTCTCTCCCCATCCCACATTTTCCCCTATTAATAACACTTACATGAGTGTGGTACACATTACAATTGATGAAAAATATTGAAGCATTTGCTACTAACCAAGGCCTGTAGTTTACTTTATGGCTTACAGTTTGCATCATACAGTTTTTATAGGTTTTGACAAAATATATAATGGCTTGTATCTGTCATTGCAATATCATGCAGAACAATTCCAATGCGTCCAAAATGCCTGATGTTCTAACCATTCTTCTCCCCTCCCTCCCCATCCTCAAAACTTCTGGTAACCATTATCTTTATATCAATGTTACAACAATAATAAGTCTACTTCATTCCATGGTTCCATTCCCCTCCCCCCTTATGATTGTTCATTTCTCAGTTGTGAGGATTTGGGGTATGGTGATGCCTTCCTATGCTTCAGATTCAGAGGAGCTTAGATCTTATGGGACAGATGGGAAGAACTACTTTACTTGCAGTTGTAGATGCTCTTTGCTTTTTAGAATGGAGGTTGTCCATCAATATCATTTTGTTAGTTGTCCTGAGCAAGTCTGATGAACTGGAGAATAGGTGTTGGCCATAACTCTACTGAAATTCAGCACTCAACCATATGTGAATAGACCAAAGATTTAACTCTCTAGAACATATATTTAATGGGTACAATGCTAATTATAGGTTCAAATAAAAGGGGGGGGGGAGCAGATATAGTTCAAGTGGTTGAGCACCTGCTTCCCATATATGAGGTCCTGGGTTCGATCCCCAGTACCTCCTAAAAACAAAACAAAAAAAGCAAACAAAAAAACCAACTCTCATTGGGGAGCAGATGTAGCTCAGTGGTTGAGCTTCCGCTTCCCATGTATGAGGCCCTAGGCTCAAAACCCAGTACCTCATGAAAAAGTGGGGGGAGGGAGAAGGGAATTGAAGAATCACATGTAGGGAAAATTTAAATGAGTCTAACTCTGTTACGTTGGGGAAGTAAGTTAGCATATATTCCAAGGTAAGGTCCAGCAACATGGTGCTGATTTCACAAAAAAAGTCAACGTGGCTTTGCTACCAGAAAACTTGCAAGTTAACAAAAACTTAATATTGCCCCACATCTGTCCATGCTGCCAGACCACTATGGGTTGAATAGTTCTGAGGATGGTAATTTCATCAGAAGACCTAATGTGGTAGAATGGGTGAATATTAACACACAACTTTAGAGGACACTTTCATATTCCTTCATATTCTTTTATAACATCTCCACTATTGAACTTTGCCACTTCTGTTGCAACCAATTCTCCAGGAGCATATATCATGTTACACACATATACAACTCCCCTAAATGGCCTCTCTGCTCCTACCAAATTCTGAATATCAACATATTTTTAATCCTTGTACACCTGGTCCGTAAACTACAGTATGGCATTTCTTTACTCCAGTTCTCCAGCTGCTTTTCTCTTAGTACATGATTATTTTGATTTTTCTTTTTAGTGAATATCACACTTTGAACATATAATAGTTGGAAGGCAAAGGACAAATCTTATAAGTCTTTTATATCCTGCAAAGAAAACAGGTCTGGGTACATCTTCAAAAGAAAAAAGGAAAACAACTGAAGTAGCATCATGCCTTGGTACTATATATCATACTTTTTCAAATCCTTTCTCTTAAATTCCAGTTCGCTCTTCTGCCTCTTTCTCATTATAATTTTTCCTTCCCTCCATATTTGACATCTCTTTCAGGAAGTTGATATATGCAAAACTTTATCTGTGCCCTTGTTTTCTAACCTTACATAAATGTGTAAAATTCCTTTCCAATGGGACAATATATTGGAATGCTGGGTATTTACATCCTAGAAATGTGGTGAGGATTAAAAAGTATTGAATCATTGAATACATAGCTAGCAAGAACAAGTATAAAAAGAATTTAAAAATGGTACTCAAATGCACCTTAATAGAGAAAATGAATAGTCTTTTGCTAAGTGGGATTTTCTTGGTGCAATTGTTCTTTTACTGGGGTACTTTATTAATAGAGATTTTATCCTATTATCAGTCAAAAATATTTTCTCTTTCAGTAAGCAAAGTCTTATTCTAGAAGGTAGTAGAGGTAAGGTAGGGCATTATCCTAAGAAAAACCTGAGGGCAGATTTATGTCATATCTTTTCAATATTTGGACTGTTGCACAACTTGACCCTTAGGATCTTATTTTCACTTTAGAATTAAAGTTTATAGTGATTGTGGAAACATGTTTTATCCCTAAAATATGATTTAATTCACCTAGTGATAAAGTATTTTCCTAGAGGAATAATTTTCTATTTAGTGAATATCATTATAATATTACCTGTAAGACATAGAAATTCACCATGTCAATAACTTTTTAAGAATATCCTTATTGAGTCCTTCAGTGAGAGACACTGAAACTTCCTTATCGACTGTGAAGCTATTTGGTCCCATTTCAATGCACTCTGTACAGACAAGAAAGCAGAATTAAACTAGAGGTAAGAATATACATAAGGAGCTTTCTGGCTTGCAAATAATTCAGATTCCATATTTGATTTAGCCACAGTCATTTGTCATGTAGGGTGTTTTTCCTTTCTATTGAAACATACTTGTCTATCAAAGATAGTCAAGTTAATGGATGGATGGCTGTACCTAAGAAAGAAAAGCTTTGTGTTTACAGGGTCATGCTTCTTCTTTAATGTTTCTCATTTAAATATTCTCTAAATCCACTTCTCCATTCTTGGTCTCTGAAAATAATGAGCAGAAAAGTAAAATATAATGGTTTCTTCAATAAGCAATTGAAGAGGCTGCAGATCCTGGTTGTTTTCTTCCTAAGAAAGGATATAAAATTCAAAAGAGAACAAGACGTCAGAGTAAGCTTGAAAGGTGCAAAGTGCTGTGCCACGCAGGGGTGTCTCTGCGTAGGGGAGCCCCACACACAAGGAGTGCGCCCCATAAGGAGAGCCGCCCAGCGGGAAAGAAAGTGCAACCTGCCCAGGAATGGCACCGCACACACGGAGAGCTGACACAACAAGATGACACAACAGAGAGAAACACAAATTCCTGGTGTTGCTGGCAACAACAGAAGTGGACAAAGAAGAACACACAGCAAATAGACACAGAGAACAGACAACTCGGGGGGGGGGGGTAGGGGAGAGAAATAAAAAAATAAAAAATAAAGGGCTTTAGGTAGCAACCTTTGGAAAAAAAAGAACCCAAAATGCCTATTTCTCAGTTTCCCAAAGGCAAAATTCTTCATTTATCTGCTTTCTCCATCCCACCGGCATTTTATATAGGAGTGTTTGTTCCTGTGCCGGCCATCGTGACACATCGCAGGCATTAGTGCATGATTATAGAGGCTCTAGAGGAGATTTGATTCCTTGCTTAAAATATGCTTCCATCACCCGTTCAAGATGTAAATCTATGTTACCAGAAAGAAAGCTTTCCCTTCAATATTTACTGCTAAGACTTAAAATGCAAAGAACCCTAGGAGAAAGAATTCACTGGCTTCAATTCGCATAAAGTAAAATTGACCGAAATAAAATCCCTTCCTGCGCCCCTGTTCAGATAAGGCTGAGAGGGAGGAAAGGCTACGGGGAAAGAAGTTCCACCTGCCAAAGAGGAGTTAAGGGGAAACCAGCAAAATGGGAAACAGACTGAGAAAAAGAAAGAGGCTGATGCCAAGGACACATTTTACTTTACATCATAATTTTACCTGGGGAACTACCTAATAAACAGCCAACTTTAGCTGTCATTTATTTCAGGCTTCCTTTCAAACGAAGATACTTCATTGAAAATTGGTACAGAAATCTGATGTGTGTGATGTTTCACATAATAGGAAAAAACTGTTTCTTAGTCCTCTTAACTCAAACTTTCATGTGAAATATTTTGTCAGGCACCAGTAACCTGATTTATGAAGTGATTATTTTTTTAATTGTGAAGAAGGTAGTACATAAAAAATATAATGATGATATCATTGATAACTAAGTCTATAAATATATCCAAATATACCATGCTATATCCTGTATTTTTTAAATTTTAAACATGTTTCCTTTGTTCAATTAAAATAGTATTTCCACAAGGATAATAATCTCAAAACAGTTAATATACTGTTACCAACTCAGGGGAACTATTAGAAGGCAAGCCTCATAACTCTGCATAGTGTGTAGGAGAGCTAAAAACCAACGGTACCTTTCAAAGATGGAATAAATGAGGCATAAATGAAGAAAGTGCCTAGAGAAAATTAGAACAGAACTAAAAACACGCGTTATGGTTCCTGACTCCTAATTATCCACTACTTAAGAAAGACCATTTCCTGTCCAATTTTCGTATTCTGAAATGCAACCATAAGGCAAAGTTTCACAATTACCATATTCTTTCAGAATGTTTAATTTTAACATTTTCTAAAATCCATTCAACCGCTTTGAAATAGCAAACTGATTAGACTTGCCAGGAAAACTACTTTAATGGGTACATTTGCTAATTATTTTAGGAAGGTCTCATTTCATATAAAATAATTTATTAGGTCACATTCTTTAGACTTTTAAGACTTGGTATTGCATAACATCTTTTCCCCTTATGCATCAAAACAAGCTGTCTCTGCTGATTATTTTGACTAAAAACTGTGCTAACCCTGAGATTAAAGATGGACTCAGACAAGGCAATTGAAGATAAAATGATACAGATAGGACATGGAAATAGGAATAGATGAAAAAAAATTCTTACTTTCAGGTTCTTTGCACCAACAATGATGACTGAATCTCCGTATGTCATCTTCATGTGATAAGCAGGAATATATTGCAATCTCATTTTACAGTGAGAAAACCGAAACTCAAAGACTGTTCCTGACTTGTGTGAGATGACAGGGTTAGTGAAAGAACTAGAGATTCAGCCCATGTTTTCTGACTTTGTTATTAAAAAAACATTAATTAAGCTCTTACTGTGTACCAAGCACTATTCTCAGCTCTTTATGTGTATTATTTCATTTAATCCAAAAGACAACCCCATGTGGAATATTTCATGTTTATCCCCATTTTACAGAAGAGGCAATGGAGGCATGGGGAGGTTAACGTGCTAAGTGATGAAGAAGGGGCTTACTTCCCGTGCTTTGGCCATGCAGCAACTTGAAACATGCTTACTCCTAAATATTGCTGAAATTTTGCCTTTTCCTCATCCACGTTTCTGATCTTCTGTTCTCCTCAATATCTAGGCTATCCAGTAACTGTTCAGGGTTATCAGTGTTGGGCATTGGTTTACTTCCCTCTTCCCTTTCCTCTCTCATATGGGGCTAGAATCCCAGCGTTTATAGCTCCATCTTTCCCTTGCCAGCTGTGTTGTGCTGGGTAGGTCGTTCAAACTCCTTTACATCTTAGTTTTCTCAGCTCTAAAGAGGCTAAAATCAGTGATTTATAAAGTTTCTCTATTCTAAAACTAAAGGAAACTTTGGAATTTACCCTTTCCATTTTTGAAGGAAAGGTAGTTTTTAAAAAAATTGTGCTATGCAACTTTTAAGGCTACACAATTACTGTGCCAAGCAAGAATGTGAAATTTATTTGATTCAAGAAAACTTCACTGAGCACCTAACCAAAACATTTTAGAATAGCAATTACGTAAGACAATAGACAGTCAACCGACCATAAGTTATCCATTCTCAAAATGGGAATAAGAAGAACATCAGTAAGATGCCATCAGATAAGATTTTCAAAGTATAACTTCATTTTAATTAAGTCCAGAATTATATCTGCAACTGATGAAGTTTATTTGGATTGTCTCAAGTGCAAACTCATTTCTGATGTTAAATATATAGATGAGGGGACACTGTGGGCCATTATGGAAGGTCACAGGGAAAAGTCGTATGTCAGTAAATTAACTGAAGATGGAATTCATTTTAGTTATTGTATCTTTCAAATGGATAGAGTACGAAATGGATAGGTTAGAACCAGTTTGTATTGATCACACCCTTCCTATTATGGACATACCTGTATAGCAGACATCACCATTCATTAGAAACAGGAAAAAACCTGGATGCAAAAGGGCTGATTTGAAATCCTGGCATTGTTTCTAATTACTTGCATTTGGGCAAGTTCCTTAATTTTTCTGAGCCTGGTTTTCTTGTTGCCCTATGTAATACCTGTTTTCATAGGGTTCTGGGCTCACTTCTGTTTTATAATATATTTGGTACCTGAGGGCTCTTACTGAGTTTCATGCTTTTAAATGCTATCTATTTGCTGACAACTCAAAAATTTATTCTCTCAGTTGAACTTCTTCCTGTCCAAATGCATACATCTGATTCCATGTTTAACATCTCCATTTTGATATCTTCTAGACATCTCAAACCTAAAAACCAAATTCTAGAATTACCCCCTGCACCTTCCTAGAATATTCCTTATTTTAGTAAATAGGAACTCCAACTGCTTAGGCCAAAACCTTGGAGTCATCCTTGATGCCTGTCTCCTCATCCCATATCCCATCCATCAGCAAATCCTGTTAGATCTACCTGCATATATAATACAGACAGAATCCAACCACTTCTCTCCAAATCAGTTTCCAACACCATGGTTTGAGCCATGAGCCATAACCATGAGCCTGCTGGTTAGTCTCTCTGCTTCCATTCTTGCCAACCTGCAGAATATTCTCAGTCTAGCAGTCAGAGTGAGCCTTAAGAACCAAATTTGGACATTTCCTTCCTTGGCTCAGACTCTTGCCATGGTGCCACCATCTCACTCAGAACAAATGTCAAAATGCTTACAATGAGCGTAATGACCATCAAGGCCCACGTGATCACCCCCTCCCATACCTCTCAGGTTCAAGCCCAATGTCTCTCCCCTTGTATTTTTCACCCAGCCCTACAGGGTCCTTGCAGCTTCTCAGAAATGCCAGGCACATTCCCACCCCAGGTGACAGCCCTTGCCTTGCAGCTTGTTGGCCTGACACTGTCATTGCCCAGGTATAGTCATTCTCATTATTCATGGTAGTTATGTTTTATAGTCACTGCAAACACTGAATTAGCAAATACTGAACATTGTCTCTGGTCACAACAACTTCGTCAACCGATCAACCTTGTTTTATGTGTATTTCTGTTAAAAGACCCCTTATTTAATATATAGTGCTGATTCCTTAACATTAAACTCATGGCCAACAGCACCCCAATATAACTCCTGCCTGAAGGAAGCTTATCTAACACATGCACTTTCTCCATAATCACATCACAACCATTTTATGCTTAGAAACATCAGGCAGCTCTTTAGCACTACACTTGCAGCTCATTTTAAGGAGCAAAATCACCAAGAAAAAACACAAAAATGCAAAAAATATCACTCTAAATATACCTAAAAATGGACACTTGTTTATAGTATGAAAGTTGAAACAAGAAGATTGCGTGTTGCTTTGTTTGACTTCATAGAGGAATATGGGTGATGGGTGACTTAAATATTTCTCAGCTCTGCATTTGTCCACTAATGACCAAAAAAGTATGGCAAGTGCTGATTTAGTTTGCTGAAGGCTGCTGGGAGCAATATACTAGAAATAGGTTGGCTTTGACAATGGGGATCTTTTTTTGTTTTGTTTCTTTATTTGACAATGGGAATTCATTACGTTAAAAACTTACAGTATCGAGGTTGTGAAAATATCAAAATCAAGACATCGAAGATGCTGTCTCACCAAAGGTTGGCTCCCGGCCATCCTGGACTCCTGCCATGGGGCAAGACAAATGGTGGCTCTGCCAGTCTCTGTTCCTTCAGGCTCACTCTGTCTCTGAGCTTTGTGGGCAGACAGGCACATGGCAGGGCATAGTTGTGGTGTTGGCTGATCTCTCCTGGCTTTTCTCTGTTTCTGGGGCCTTTTTCCTGTGTCTGCTGATTTCTGGCCTTCATTTATAAAGGACTCCAGTGAGAGGACTAAGACCCACCCTGGATCCCAGCATATTATCAAAGGTCATTAACAGAAGTTCCCACCTACAATAAGTGTACATGCACAGGAATGGTTTGCTCTAAGGACTCGATAATTTCTGATACCCACAAAAAGCTTCAAACTGTCACAGGGCATTCTGGATGTACATAACAGCAGGGGAATTCACAAATATGGAATAATGAATAAGTAAGAGAGGATGGACTACACCTGCAGTGCTGGCTCTCATTTCCTTCAAACAACTAAAGTGGATGAATTATGAACAAGAATAAAGTGAGCATGAAAAAAGTCCCGTGACTAGGAAAGACTGGTTGTTCTGTAGCCATGATAGTAAGTAGCCATCAGAATCGTTTTCACATCTGTTCAATTGATCAAGGGCAACTTGCCTTCCTAAGCATACTTGCTCAAGCCAACCAATCACTGTCCTCCCCTCCCTTCTGAAAGTTAGCCAATCAGGGACACTCATTCCAATAACCTTGCCCCTAAGTGTACATAAGTCAACAAAGTCTCATCTGAGTAGTCTGCACTTCTGCATCTGACATTAGCCCACTTACACCTTGAAAATTCACAGATCCCTGAATGTCACACCCCAAAAACCCAACTTAAGGTCCTCAGTCCACTGAAAGATGGTGTGCTGACCAACTGAGCAATCTCTTCCTATTTTAAGCAATATTCTTCTTTTTATTTCAGAAATTGAGTGGTGGTCTCATCATACTTTGATAAATGTGTGTAGGAGCAAACAAATGAGAAAGCTTTGGGATACTATAAAGTGCTTTCTAAATGTCATTTACTAATATTTAGCATTATGTTATTATTGTGCCTAAGGAACTATTGTGAGAAAAATGTAGACATCTTGCCTGCATATTAAATTATTCTACACCTTCTTTAAGTAACCTTATTTTATTTTATTGTTAGTTTATTATTATTAACAACTTTACCAAACTAGCTATTCATTCATTTATTTCTTCATTATTCACAACCTTTGGTATTACAGTCAATACTAGTGCAACTCATAGCAGTAATAGGGTGACTGCCTCATTTTACACAAAATGAGCTTCACTGAGGGCCATGCATTTGAGAAATGTTTATTCTTTCAAATACTATATTTATTGAATGACTTCTGTGTACCAGGCACTGTGCTTGGCCCTGGATTAACATGGTCTCTACCATCTAGTGGGAAAGACAGGCAGACATAATAGCACGATATTTCTGCAAGTTCACACTGTGTGCTAAGTATTCCAAGGGATGAGTGCCATGAGCAAGGGTGCAGAAGGTTGGACTGAGTGCCAGGGGGAAGCCTCCCTGAGGCTGGGTCTTGGATTTGCGAAAAGGAGTAGTAGGAGTCACCAGATGAAGAGTATCTTAGAGTTACCAAAGTATTTGAAGGGTAAGTATATTTTCTGATCTTTATAACATCCTGAGTATCAAGAGCAAATTATTTCATTTTAAGATAGTTGAGGCTAAGAAAAATTAATAATTATGCTAAAGGTAAGCAGCTAGTAAGTAATAGACATGGAAGTAGATTCCACGTCTTCCAATGGCTTATCCAGTGTTTTCTCTGTGGTGCCAACTACCTAGCTGTGCTGTCTATAACTAAAAATCAGTGTGCTTTACTCACAAAACTAGCATGTTGCTTATCCTCCATGTATTATGTGACTAAAAGATACATATACAAATGTGTGTGTTTGTATTTGTTTCCTCAAGTAATCCCAACATGTTTCAAAGTAGCAGTAGCCATCTATTAAAAATTGATGTAAGTGGACTCACATTTCCTTCTGTGTTTCTTTTCATAAAGCCAAAAATTTACTTCTATGGACATTAATACTACTGTGAATGAAAAGAACATATTTACTATACAGAAACTCTGCACAAGAAGTCTTCTAAACCCTTTACATATTTTACATCATGTAATCCTAACAACAATGCTATGGATTATGTGCTTTTATCAAACAAATTTTTTCCACATAATTAGACGGATGCTCAGTTTAATTGCCCAAGGTTTAATTGCCCAAGGTTCCCACTGTTAGTAGGTGATGGAAATGGCCATTGAGTTCAGATTATAATTCAAAATTTTTCAATTACACCACCGTGCCTCTTCAGGAAGGGATCAGCTGTCTAATTCCTTCCATTATTTTTCCTCATTGATGAGGATAGGGCCTCCCTTGATCTTTAACCCCTTAATCTCTGTTTTTTCCTCCCTCCATTTCTTCCTCTTTCCTATCTTCTTTCCCTTCCTCCAGCTCTCTTTCTCTCCCTCCCATTTTTCCTCCCTCCTTTGGATTCTGGCCAGCTGAGGGAACCTATCTCCCCTGACACTCTGTCCAGCTGAAATATTTAAAGCTCCAATCACAGGCAACTGGCAGGCTTGATACACTCCCAAGCTGCTGCATCCCTGAAGGGTTCCAGGTTGGGTGTTGTGGAGGAGATTTCCTGGAAGAAATGCCGCTTTCATTATTTTCAGTTTTAGCTTTTGGAAAGGTTGCCTGGAGAATGTCACTGAACACCAAATTTAACCTTTCAGTGATATTTGATATGAGAATAAATGAAACAGTCTATAAAGCTTGGACCTCCTTAAAATAAAGATGTTAAATAAATCCAGCTAATGTGTTATTTGGGAGTTTTCATGACCAACTTAATGGGTTGGAAGCAAAGTTTTCAACTGTTCCAACTGCTACAATTCTCTGTTGTGATACAGTTATTGAATTTGTGGATGGAAAAAATCTGGCTAAAGAGTGGTTGAAAAGAGTTTTAAGTGACTTGAAAATGATCCTTGACCATAAGTGAGCTGACATAACATAGCCGGGAATTCGTACCCTTCCTTCAGGAGTCAGCTTAAGTGTGACTCTTCTAGAAAACCTTACCTAACCCCTCTTTACTCCCACCCCAAGGATGAGTGATGAGCCTCTTTTGTGGCTACCTAAAATGCTCATCACATTGTTCTGAAATGTTCTGTTCTTTGGTCTGTCCCCAAACACTTCAAGCTCCTCCAGGAAGAGGTGATAGCACATCTTTGCACCCCGAGTGCCTCACCCAGTATCACTGTGAGACCTTCATTAAGGTGGCATCTGTATGAGGTTCTTTTATATACACCATTGACAGGATGTGTCTTAGAAACCAGCAGAGTAGAGAGCTCCTTGGAATACATACAAAGACCTAATGATGCTCACATTGGGCCTTCACAATCCTTCCCCATTTGGAGAGGAGGAAAGGGGTAAAAGTAGGGGTTGCAAGAAAAGGAAAATGAAAACAAATTTCACAGTAAGCAATCTGATGAGCTCTGACTCTTGAGACCTCCTCAACATCTCTATAATGTTGACCCCGGCCCATAATCCCTTTACAGCCCAACTCCTGAAAGGCTTGAGCTGGTGCTAATGCAAGACCAAAGAACGCACCTGGTCAGGCATAAGCTTTATTTGGACTTATGGACGGGAGAGGCTGTCTACTGGTGGCAGTTTAGAGAGTGAAGATAGCACTACCCAAAAAGATGGGGAAATAAGAGGTACTTTAAAGAGTTTCAGAACAAGGACATTCCAAAGGGTATGAGAACAGGGTTCCTGCAAGAGTCACATGAACGTACACAGGGGGTCTGGTGATGTTTTCACTACGACACTTACCAAGGACGTTCACTGCTTTGGGAAGATCACAGTTTACAATACTGTCTATACATTCTCTTCCCTCTGGGGAGGATTGTTAACCTTTAACTTATGTCTAGGTCATGCAGGCAGCGACGAGCTGAGGACTTGTGGGGTGGGGGAGCTGGGTCCCCACAATTCCTTCCACTTTGATGATTCCATAGCCCATCTACTCCCAAGATGAGGGTCTTCTAGAACTTTCTATTTCTGCTTACCACAAATAGGGGTACTAGAGTGGCTACTTTGAACACATATTGAAATTCAAATGAAGAAACCCCCAACAAGTGCTATGACTGAGAATTCCTTTCCAAAGGGAATTTGATTTTCCAGGAGAAAGAGTAATAACATAACAAGGTACTAGAGCTTTTGGCGTCAGGGCAGACCAAAAACTAGTTTTCAATGTACTGTATGGACTCAGTGAAACTCAAGAATCGCCCCAGCTCCAACATTCTGTTACATAAGTGGGTCTCAGCCAGGCAGCGTTTTGGAAATTATGGGGGGAGTGTTTGGTTATGGCAATCTTCTTTGAGAGAGGATGCTGCGGGCTGAGATAGTGCCAGGAATGCTGGATGTTCTGCAGTTCATGGGGCAAAAAAAGAATTCCCCTAAATCCCACATGATTTTTGAAACTTTCATCAGATCTTCAGAGGTGAAATTCCTGTTTATTCTGATGACAAGTCCATCTTATTTATAAACAAAGTATTTTTGCAGTTTTAATTTACACTGATTTGTCAGAATTGTAGAAACTGAAAACCAAGGACAATTACTTGGACTTCCAACTTTACCAACAGTTAGTCAATATTTTAGAAATCATATCACTGAAGGCAACACTGCTAATGACATTTGAGTCACTAGAGAAACACACCAATAATACTTTGCATTTGTATCTATGTCATTCATGTAAGTTGCAAGCAGCTATCTCTCACTGTAAATAGGTATTTATATACCAAAATACGTAGATTTAAATTATAAATTAATTGATGAACTTTTCAAGTTCATCTTTATCTCTATTCTACCTCCCTAAAATCAACACAAGAAAGCACAATTTACCTAGTGACTGTATGCCTGCCTTCTTATTTTTTATTTTGGATATAACCATTTATCACCCTTTTTTAAACATAAAAACTAGTCATTGTTTTTATGGACAAAACTTAATGAAGAGTACCTAAAATTTTGTGCTCACAGATTGTTGCTTGGTTTTGTTTTGCATCCCACTTTTTTTCTGAGTTACCGCCTACCTTTAATTACCTCTTTTTGTGAAGAATGATGGCAATTAGCTCTCCAGATCCTTAGGAACATCTTCATTTAATACACAGATATAAGTCACATTTTAACTGAGTCTAGAATTCCACATCAAAACACATCCCTCAACACTCTAAGGATATTTGCCCACTGTCTTTTCCCTCTACACTCTAAGGATATTTGCCCACTGTCTTTTGTCATATATTTTTCTGGTTAAGAAAATTGATGTCAGTCTATTGTTCATTTGGTGGTACTCTGTTATTCCTGTGTAATAAGTTTTTAAGTTTTTAAGATCGTTTCTTTTCCTTTCTTGCTTTTTAGATTTTCTTCTAATAACTTTAGTATTATCTTCATGTGCCTAATGTTGGCTGTTTTTTATTTATCCTGCTCCATATTTCAAGAAGAGGAATTTGTTTTAATAATAACAAAGTAAGAAGTAGACACACATTCAGTTTGCCTTTGAATCTAAGAGCTTATATCCTTTCTCCTAGAAAATTCTCGGACATTTTATATTCAAACAGTGATTCTTCACTCTGCCGTCTGTTCGTGTTCTCTGTCTCTCTCTGGTTTTGCTTTGCTTTGTTTTGTTGGAACTCCAGTTGACCCTGTGTTGCAGCTTGTCTATCATCCAAACCTGTTAACTACTTTAACCTCTAAGCTACATTATGAGAGAATTCCTGTGGATTATACTTCAATTTTCTATCTTTGCCGGTATTCAGTCTAGAATTTACTCCTTTGTTTTATTTAATATTTCAAAACTAGTTTTCATTTATAGACTCCTTGAAGCTCTTTGTGATACTCATCTGTTCTTGTTAAATTTATGCCTGTGTCATTTATACCCCTCTGAGAAGTTCCCCTTGTCTGTCTGTTCGTTGTTTTTTTTGCTTGTTGTTGGCACTTGTTGTCTGCTCATTATTATTTTTTTGTTTGTTGTTTTTGCTTATTGTCTGCTCATTGCTCGCTATCTGCTTGTTTTTTTTTATTTTTTATTTCTTTTATTTTAATGTTACGTTCAAGAAATATGAGGTCACCATATAGCCCCCACCCTCCTCACCCCACTCCTCCCCCCATAACAACAACCTCCCCAATCATCATGAGACATTCATTGCATTTGGTGAATACATCTCTGAGCACCGCTGCACCTCATGGTCAATGGTCCACACCATAGCCCACACTCTCCCACATTCCACCCAGTGGGCCATGGGAGGACATACAATGTCCAATAACTGTCCCTGCAGCACCACCCAGGACAACTCCAAATCCCGAAAATGCCCCCACATCATATCTCTTCCTCCCACTCCCTACCCCCAGCACACTTGTTTTTTGTTATTGTTTTTGCTGTTATCTGCTCTCGTCTGCTTGTTGTTTTTTTTGTTGTGGTTCATTGTTTTTGCTCATTGTCTGCTCTTTGTTGTTGGGTATTTTGTTCAATGTCTGCTCGTTGTCTGCTCACTGTTTGTCTTCTTTAGGAGGTACCAGGATCTGAACCCAGGACTTCCCATGTAGGAGGTGAGTGCTCAACTGCTTGAGCTACATCCGCTCCCCCTGCCTGTGTCATTTTATAATTTCTTACTCTTCTCTGATGTGATTTCTTCACCTCCTTGAGAACTGTACGCATAAACATCAAATTTTGCCAGACTGACTCATTGTGTTATTTTATTTGAATCCATCTCCCAACTGTAATTTCATTGTCTCTCAACATTTGTTTTCCTCCTATATTTTAGAATGTGGGTTATTCTACATGTTCTGTTTAAATTGGAATTTGTTTACTTCTGTGTTTGCTTTCCTCCCTGGCTCTGAGTTCACTTTTGCCCATCCAACAGTTTAGAATTTGCCTTCCTCTCACTAAAGGTTCTGTCTCAAGGTGAAATTAAGGAGATTATTGTTCCTGTCACAGACCCAGAAGACAACTTCATCAGGTCCTGCTGGTGAGACAGAGCAAGCCTTTTCCTGTACTACTAAGATGGGGTCCCAGGGAGAAATTGGCTAAAGCCTTTTTCTATCTTCTTTTAAAGTGGTGAAGCTGAACACAGTCATGCACCTGACACTGAGCAATGTATTCCCCATTAATTCTCAGGAGTAGAATACCCAGACTCTGCTGCCCATTTTCTCACTTGGAGCAGACAGTTCCGTCCCCTTCACTGCTACGTGCGCTCCAGTGTCAGTTTAGTTTAGTTCAGGTTAAGTTTTTAAAATGTTGGTTTTAGATTGAGGCTATGACATTAAATTTTTCTTTTTTTTAACTTTCAACTCCCATTACAACACACACACACACATTCAGTATAGCATTGCTATTGTATGAAAGTGGAAAGGATCTCAAAATACAAAACCTACTGTTCCACCTTCAGTCATTTTTATAACGACTTCATTAACATGACAATTTGATCGTTCTGTATTTTCCATCAGAACTGGTTCTGTTGGTATTTTTCAGTTATTACAAAACAGAAACCCGTTTTTCATAAGGTAATGAGAGTTTATTGGAAGCATAAATGAGCAATTTAAGATTAAAAACCAGATACAGCAAGCAGGTCACGCTCATGGAGAGCTGGGATGCTGCTCATGAAACTGAAGCAAGACAAGCATCCCTAAAACACCATTATTATCCACATCCTTCTGTCTCAGTTTCCCACTTTCCCTGTTCCCTGCAGTCACTCTAAATTACCTCTACCTGCCGTTCTACCTCATGGTTTCCATTTAGTCATAGCTTCTAATTCACTTTCTGATTATAATAGGGTTTTTCTATATCTCCTGGATTCTGTTTTATTCTACCATCTGTTTCACTCTTTCTTATCATACCATGAAACTTCTCAAAAGAGATCTAATTAGTTTATTAAAGTCATCACGGTGAGAGCAGGGCGCCCCTGGTGAGCGCTCAAGCAGGACCAGAGCCTCAGCTGCTCACCTTTTCTCGTGTCCAGGTTTGGGGCACCCAGCATTCCTGGTCCATCAGTAGTAGCCAAGGCTACAGGTTTTTCTGTGACACAAACATGGAAATGTGACACAAAAGAGCTTATTTCTTTGCTCAGAAGGGGAGACTGGATGTGGCAGGCGCATGGGAAAGGATAAACTATGTAGCACACAGCTGGTCTAAATGGTTTCTCTCCCTAGCCCAAAGTATCTACAATTATGCTCATGGTAAATGAGGTTTCTTCTCAAATGTCATTATAGGAGTTCTTTTAATTATTAGTCAATCCTGATGTTGGGGATAGATTTCTTTTATGAAAGTATACCCTTGGGAACTGCTGTATACTTCTGAAGACTGCAAAATGCACATAAATATTCCTCAAAATCATGAAGACTGACTCCAGAATAAGATGCACAACTGTGAAAAGTTGAAAAATGTTAAAGCAAAAGTGGGCCTGGATATTTCTTCAAATACTTTTTGAACATTTATATTCTAAAGCAAGTCTAATTTTCTTTATACAATCAACTAATTTTTTTGCCTACTGGAAATTCCTGGTGGGTATAAATAAAGTCCAACTAACAAGTCATTTGTACTTTAAATGTGCCATCCTACCACAAGTGAATAGCTGCCTTAGACAGCATTTGGAGACCCTATTCCTGCAAATGAACAAATGGCCTCAATTGGGGCATGATTTTTTCAATTCCTAATCAAAAGCCAAAGACTATTGTAGGCCATTCATATGGCACTTAAATTCTGATTTCTGATTAAAAGTACCATGTGTGAGGAAAGAAGGCAACATAATGTTGGTTACTCTGCTACAAAGTCCCTTCAATCTCCAAAATTGTTTTTGCTAATTCTGTTCTCTTCGTGGTACAGTGGTGATAGAAGCAGAGCCCATCTGTCCTTTCTAATGGGACTAGGGAACACCTCTCCCATTCCATGCCTGGCCTTTGAATTAATTTCATGTCTGAAAAATCCATGGAGAACAAAGGTCTAATTGGTATCTGAAACCCTTTAGTAGGCCTGACTGTGCCAAACAGGGAAGAGGGATTGCTAGTATTAGACTAGCATTAGACTAGGTTTTCCCACTTAAAAAGAAATAAAAATACTGGTGAAAATAAATGCATCTTCTAAAAGCACTGATGAGCTGCAAGGTAGTTAGGAAGTCTGAGGTCAAAGTCTAAGTGAAAGCCAGAAGCTGGAACAGGGAACCAAACACTCTAGCCCAAGGCCATTTGCCAAAGTGGAAACTTAAGCTATGATTTTCAAGTTCTCATAAGGCCCATAGAAGAGAAGACAAAATGGGTGGTCTAATATCAGGCCTTTTCCCTATAAAGCTGGGACCTTAAAGGGCTCCACTTACAGTTTATTATTAAGTGGAAGAAAATTTATCACCCCCCTCACCCAAGACTGCAAGGAAAGTTGCTCAGTTGCTTTGGCACTAAGCAAAGAAGAGACAAAGAAAAAAAAAAAAATAGAAAGAATTGGTAAACACAAGATGACCTTTGCACAGTTCCTGCCCAAATCCACTTAAGTAAATTAAGTAATTTCAACAGGGCCTAGGCTGGGATGGCTCCCAGGCACCTAGCAAAAGCAAACCCAAATCCTATCTGGAAAAACTTGCCTCCATTCTAGACCTTGAAAAACTTGTACCAATTACTTCCCCAAGAAATAAGGAGCCGCAAATAATACCCAATAGCAGAGTAAAAATTAAAAGCCAGGCTTGAAAATATCTGCAAAGGAAAGGAAACTACTAAGAATCACACAGGAACATTTGCACAGGAGGCAAATAAAACATCTAGAAATGCAAAATATAATTGAGAATGAAAAGTCAATGGACAAGTTGATAACGTAGATATAGCTGGGGAGACATAGAGTTTAGAGTGAGTACATCTGGAAAAGCTCTAGCTATTATCACTTCAAATATTGCCTGTGCTACATTTGCTCTGCATTCCTGGAATTCTGAATATTTTATTGTTAGAACTGACAAATATTCATATCATCCAAATATTCAGAGTTCCAGAAGAAGAAGAGAGACAATGGAACACAGGTAATATTTGAAGTTTTTCCAGAAATGAAGAAAGACCAAAGCAGAGTTTCAATAACCCCACTGAATCCCAAATAAGATTAAAAAAAAAAAAATGACACCTAGATACAATAGAATGAAACTACAGAACATCAAAGACAAAGTGTATATCTTAATAGAGGCACAATGTAAGAGTAGCTTAAAAGTAACATCAGTTAGACTTACAGTTAACTCCTGAACAGCACCCATGGAAGCTAGAATAGAGTGGTATGATACTTTGACATAATTGAATTTAAGTTATTTATTGCTGGATAACAAACCACCTCAAAACTTAGTGGTTTATTAAAAAAACAACATTCATTTTATTCAAGAATCTGTGACTTGATCAAGGTGTGGCAGG
Source organism: Dasypus novemcinctus (assembly GCF_030445035.2). Taxonomy (NCBI): domain Eukaryota; kingdom Metazoa; phylum Chordata; class Mammalia; order Cingulata; family Dasypodidae; genus Dasypus; species Dasypus novemcinctus. The sequence goes on along the minus strand of NC_080674.1, from coordinate 16,022,583 downwards.
GATAATTCATCTTTGTCCCATTTAGCATGAGAAAGGGAGTCTCAACTGGGGGCTAAAAGATCTACTTTCAGCACAGCTCACTTACATTGCAAGTAAGTTCTTCTAATATGAGCCTCTCCAAAGGATGCTTGGGCTTCCTTATAGCATAGCAATTGAGCTCTGTGGTAGGTTGAATTATGTACCCCAGAAAAACATTTTCTTAGTCTTATTTCATTTCTGTAGGTATGAACCCATTGTAAATAGGACCATTCAAAGATGTTATTGTTAGTTAAGATGCAGTCAACTGAATCAGGTAGAGTTTTAATCTGGATTACCGGAGTCCATTATAAGCAGAAAGATATTCAGACATACAGAGAAAAAGCCATTAAGAAAACTAGAAGTCAATGGAACCCTGAGAAGAAAGAAGAAGACATGTCCATGTGCATTACCATGGGACAAAAAAGCCAAAGGTCAAGAATCATGGTAGCCAGCCCAGAATGTCAAAGTCTTCAGGAAGAAAACTTCACCTTGGGGACGCCTAAATTTTGGACTTCTCTTACCCTCAAAATTGTGAGGCAAAGAATTACTGTTATTTAAGCCAACCCATTGTATGGTATTCATTTTAGCAGCCAGGAAATAAGGACTGGTTCTAAGTACTACCATCCTCAAAGAGCAAGGCAGAAGTGCAGGACATTTTTATGGCCTAACCTCAGAAATCATAAAGCATCACTTCTGCAATACTCTATTGATTAAACAAATTGCAAATAATGCCCAAATTCTAAGTAAAGGAATAGACCTCATTATTTAGTGGAAGAATGGAAAGGTTCTATAAGAGCATGTAGGATGGGAGAGATTTTTTTCAGTCATATTTGGAATATACAATATCCCACAGGCCTCCATTTGGCCCAAACTATTAACATCCTTCCCACATGCAAAATATGCTAGTTTTCCCCCCAAGATCCAAAATCTCATCCTACAGTATAAAGCTCAGTCTTCAATTTATTGTCTCCTAAATCTGATCCATATGTGAATGGGGCTCCTCAAGTATAATTCCTCAGACACCACTCTTCTGATTTCATTCCCCTCATTCTAAAAAACATATGAACTAAAGGCCCAAGTCATCTCATACACACACGCCCAATATACAATAGTGGAACAGGCATACTCTAACCACTTTAGATATTCTTGTTCAAAAATAGTAAAGGAGGAGGTTCATAGGAGTCAATGATCCATAGCAATTCTGAAATCCAGCTGGAGCCATGTTGCCAGTTGCTTGATTACTGCAAATTTCTATCCCTTGAGATTATCCTTCAAAGTACTTGAATCCTCTCTCTGAATCATATTTCTCTTTCCATTAGAAATAACACATGTTTGAAGCTGGGTAGTTCCTCCGTCTGATTAATAGACATGTGGTAGTCAAAAGCCCCTTTTTATATTGTGCTATGTGTGCCTTTTTTTAGTTCAATTTGGAAGTATTTCTTTTAGAATGATTGTTGTTTAGAATGATTCTCTTAAAAACATTGTGGAGTTTATACAAAGCCACAAAATTCTTCAAGGTCAGCCTTCTCTACATCCCTGTGAAACTGTTACCAGACTATTGTTTAAGGAGAGGATCTGTAAGGTAGGCATGACATTAAGATCTTGGGAGGCCCTAAGAGCCACAGAAATATTTTAAGAAATACTGCCTCAAATTTTTGTGAGGTCCTACAAAACAGTTCTTACAGTTCCATCTTTGATTTGATATTTGGCTAGAGAACTTTCTTACTTTGAGAACTGCTTAGGGTCTGGAGAACTTGGGATATCCTGGCTCCTTTATAGTTAACAGATTATTCTTTAGCTCAGCTCTTTCCTGTTGCATTTTATCATAGACAAGGAAAAGTTTCAATATTCTGCCTGGAAATCTCCTTATCTAAATCTTCCAGTTCATTAGGTACATTTCCTATTTTCCATGCTACCACAGATGACAGTATCACAAAATTTTTGCCATAAGATATTAAGTGTTTCCTTTCCTCCAGTTTCCAATAATATTTTTCTTACATTTCTTTAAGCCTTTTAGTCTTCCACTAACATTCTCCTTGAAGCCCTTTATGCTATCAGTAAGGTTCTTTCATCTTCTGCCTGTCACTAAGTTCCAAAGCCATGTCTAATATTTTCAGTTTTTCTTATGGCAATTCTTGACTCCTAGGTAGTAAATCTGTTTGGTTGTCTATTGTTGCATAAGACACCACTCCAAAACACAGTGGCTTAAAACAACAGAAACCTTTATTTTACTCAAGAATATGCTCATTGAGTGTGATGTGACAGAGATGACATCTCTGGTTCACACAGAACCAGCTAGAGAGGCTCAAATGTAAGGTTCATATTTAAGATGGCTTACTCAAATGACTGGCAAGTTGGTACTGGCTGTTAGTCAGCAGCTCAGCCAGGACTGTGTGCCAGGGCCTCTCCACAAGCTGCTTGCGCTTCCTTACAATATGGTGGTTGTATTCTAAGAGCTAAAATCCCACGAGAACCAAATAGAACACATGACATTTTAATGATACAATGTTTCTATTGCACACAATTGGAAAAAGCAGTTATAAAGCCCCCCCCCCCAATTTAAGAGGGAAGGAATACAGACTCCACCTCTTGTAGGGGCCACTTTGTAAAGTATAATCTCCAACAGTCCTCAAAGACAAAAGATATATCTTAAAAGTAGCTGAAAGTAAAATACATATTATATTTTACACTTTACATTATTATTATATTACACTTATAGACCACTTCTGAAGAGCAACAATGGAAACTAGAACAGAGTAGAATGACATCTTACTACAATGGTCAGTCATTAAAATGTACCCTCAACTCCCTTATCACACTTTCACTTGTTATAACTACTTAGGTGAACACCAACTCTTAATAAATCCAAGTCTCTGCCTGTTCCAGGCCTGCAGCCACAGCTACATCCACACAAATGGAGAAAAACATGTAATTCCACTTACTGGCTTCACTTTCCACACATGATCACTGTATCATGTTTCAAACTAAGTTGCTATTACAAAGAAACCCAATAATCATTGGCTTAAGGTCATAGAAATTTATTCTTTCACACCTAACCGTTCAGTTCACCTCTGCCTCATTTGGTGATGCAAGTGCTCAACTACCTTCCATCTTGTTCTGACACCCTCTAGGAGATGCTTCTTGTCTGTATGAACAAAGCTTGGAAGCTTCCAGGTTCACAGTTCACCCAGAAGATAAGATAAAAGAGCACGGAAGAGTCCATCTCCAATGTTTTCAGGTCTAGGTCTGGTTATGACACACATTTCTTCTCATAGTTTATTTTTAAAAATTTAGTAAAACGACCACACAAAACCTCCAAGAATTATGTAAAAGGAAAATTCTCTGGTGAGCCAAGTGCTCAGATAAAACTCTATTACCACGGAGGACTTCCTAGGCAACTTATCTAACATTGGGTAAAACAAAATCAGGAAACAACTTAACTGACTTATCCTCTTTCCATGCTTTAGTTTTTACTAAGCATTTAGTGTACTCTCTAGATCTGTGGTTCTCAAACTTATGTGCCCACAAACTTATGTGACCTAGGTTTCTTGTTAAAATGCAGATTATGATTTAATAGAGCTGGGTGGGGTCAGAGATACTGCATTTCTAACAAGTTTCCAGGTGATGCTGATGCTGGTAGAATATAAACCACATACTGAGTAGCCAGGTTGAATCTCTGGACTGTCCATGTGACAGCCAGGCCCTGAGACTCAGCAGACTTGAAACTCCTACCCTCTGGCTTATTGGACTTACCCCAGCCAGCTAACGGGGAGGTGAAGCAAGTCAACCAGCACACCAGGGAGCCAAGAGTGCCTACAGCTGCAAGCAGGAGAACTGCATCCATCATCTATGTGGAATCTAAGCCCCCTCTCGATATGGAAGGGGAGTGGACATAACCATCCCAGGGTCCACAGGATGGAGGAATAAAGTATGGATTAGAGTGGACTTACTGATATTCTACTATGGAACTATTGTGATTAGTAATGGAAGAAATTGTAGCATTGATGTGAAGAAAGTGGCCATGGTAGCTGCTGAGAGTAGGGAGAGGGAAGAAGAGCTATGATGTGGAGGCATTTTCAGGACTTGGAGTTGTCCTGGGTGGTACTGCAGGGACAGATGCTAGACATTGTATGTCCTGGCATGGCCCACTGGATGGACTGGGGGAGAGTGTAAACTACAATGTAAACCCCTATCTATGTGCTGCAGCAGTGCTCCAAAATGTATTCACCAAATACAGTGAATGTCTCATGATGATGAAAGAGGTTATTGATGTGGGAGGAGTGGGGTATATGGGGACCTCATATTTTTTTAATGTAACATTTTTTAAAAAAAGAGAGAAAAAAAATTTTTGACAAGCACTTCCCTGAGAAATTTAATGCAAGCTAAAAATGCAAACCACATATGTAAGTTCAAATTTTCTAATAGCCACAATAAAAGAAGTGAAAATGAATAGGAGAAATTAATTTTAATAATACTTTAATGAACTTTGGGAATCCAAATTATCATTTCAACATGTTATCAATATAAACATTAATGAACTATTTTACATTATTTTTTCATGGTTTATCTTTTGAAATCTAGTGTGTATTTTTTAAATTTACAGCACAATCTTATTTAAATTTATAATATCAGCTTGGACTAGCCACAAGTCAAGCCACAAGTGGCTAGAGCCTACCATACTGGGTAGCAGCAGTCTAGACTTTGCTTATTCATCCTGCTTATTGTCTTTCTCTCTTTCTAGATTGAAAGCTATGAGAGGGAATAAACTTTTGTTTGTTTTGTTCACTTATGTATCCCTCCTCCCCCACCTTGTGCCTAGTAGAGTGACTGGCCGTGGTAGCATTCAAAAATATTTGTTGAATAAACGGGGTGATGACTATTTTTAGTGTACTGAGATACAAGACTGGATTAGGGAAGTGCATGTGGCTCAAGCAGCTGGGAGCCTGCCTACAACACGGGAGGTCTGGGGTTCGGTTCCTGTTACCTCCTAAAGAAGATGAGCAAGACAGGCAAGATGAAGCAACAGGCTAGTATGATGAGCTGACACAACAAGATGATGCAATGAGATGATGCAGAAAGATGATACAACGAAGACACAGAGTGAGGAGACCCAATGAAAGACACAAGTAGGGAGTGGAGGTGGCCAAGTGATTGGGTGTCTCCCTCCCACATGGGAGGTCCCGGGTTTGGTTCCCAGTGTCTCCTAAAAACAAAATGAACAGAAAGCAGACAGAGAACTCAAACAATGATGGCTAGGGGTGGGAGGTGGGGGAGAGAAATAAACAAAATAAATCTTTAAAAAAAAAGACTGGATTAGCTGTTTTATGCCATTTCCCAGAATCTCCCCAGAGGAAGTAAGCTGCAGTCGCCCACACTGGCAGATTCCCCTAGTGGCCCCCGTCCCTGCTCCATGTCTCCACTCCCTTCCCAAAAAACTACCTACGACAGAATTCTTCTCGCAGGCTGCTTTGGAGGAAACCCAAATGAAATCACTGACCTTGACCTCTCCATTTATTCCTCCTGAATTTAGGCAGATGGGAAACATTCTTTCCTAGCTTCCCTCATACTGCCAGAGAAGGACCACGAGTCATTTGTAAAAGAGACATGACCAAGTTTAATGCTCAGCATAGTTCCTCATCCAATTGACATTTCCACATTCTCCTTTCCCACCCACCACAGGATTCAAAGAAAGCAATTTGTTAGATAGAGATCACCAAAATATTACCCAAGGCCCATTAATATGCCTGGAAAAGTTAACAGTGAGCGGCATCCCAGAAATTCCTGAGGCGTGACAAGGCTTTCTTTATATTTTGCTGGGGTGTTGACAACAGAGAGAAAATGCACACAAAACAGCCCTTGCCATAATTCAAGCCCAAGGCTAGCGAGGGCTGGACAGTGCCATTTCATCCCAAGTGACAGAAACAAAAAAGCCTTTTTTAGGATTGCTTCTCCAAAATCAACATTTTTGAAATGGTGCCCATTCTCATAGGCCCCTTCCCTGAGGCATAAACATTTTAACCACCCCATTGAATCTTAAGAGTGAGGCCACATGGTCTGGGTACAAATACCGGGATCCACTATTAAAGGCTAGATCAGCAATGGACTATACTCCCTGGGGTCATTTAGACATAGTATAGCTGTTGGAATGGGAACCTTTTTTTTTTTTCCTCTAAAGAGCAAGTTCTGAAGCTCTGAAATTCTGCGTTCTACGTCGGGTGTGTTTTGATCGCGCATGCCTCCACTTCTCCAGAGAGAGTTCCATCTCAGCTGTGCAATGATGTCTTCAATTAGACTTGGCTGCACCAATCAAAGACGGGGATTATGAGTCAATGGGCTGCTGATGTTTTATTCCGCCACCTTAGACGTGAATTGTTTTGTCTGGGGCCCAGCTCCAGCTCGGCTGCACGGAAGCCATCCATGAGGGTAGCATGTGTCCCTGGCACCGTAGCAGCCATGCTGCTTTCTCATTCAGGGAAACGTGCCCACAACTCCCCTGCTACCTGCAGAGAACCCCCTGGAGAGCCCTGCATCTCACATTCTTGCCACAATAGAAAGTCCTTAAGTAATTGCAGAGCCAAGACAAGCCAGGTGACACAAAAGTCCTAAGAAAAGTAAACGCAGCCCTGCTTCCACGATGGTGTCTGAAATAATGTGGAAAGCTCAGAACCAAGGATGACACCGGACTTTAAAAATATAAGCCATGGGTATTGTGTCTTTCTCTTCTTCCAGAAATGGGAACGCCACTCCTTTTGGGAGATACTTTAGATAACAATATGTTTCAAATCATAAGAACCATTCCTCATGTTTTATCTTTTAAAACAGCTCTTTCTCACTTCAAGTCTTAGCTCAAATGTTATCCTCTCAATGACAGCCACACTGAGCATTTGATTTGAAATTACAAATACAACCCCCTACCCCTATGTTCACTCTTTTGCCATCATATTTATCACCTTCAATTATTTTCTATATAATTTACTTATATACTTACTAATGCAAAATGTTTACCTGTTATTCTATGTCATTTACTTATTATGTTAAATCTACCTGTGTTTTACATAACATGTATATTTGCATTTATTACTGTTTATTATACTTAAAGCAAGCTCCACGAGGGCAAGAATGTATATTAGTTTTGTTCAAGTGCCTGGAATAGCACCTGGACAAAGTTGGCACTCACTACATATTTTTGCATGACTATCTAAATGAATTGGTGAATTGAGGAGTTACAACATAGCAGTCACTGATCAAGGTCCTGGGGAGACAAGAGCAACATCACATTATATAATTCTGGATCAGGGACTGCAAACTCAAATGCCTTCAGGGGCCTGAGAAATAAAATACACAAGTGAAGTGGCCCAGGTATAAAACAACAGAATGTGGTAGGGTTTGGGGGAACTGGAGAATACTTACCCTTCCTAAAGGCAGGCAGATTCAATTGAAAAAAGTTCTTTGCCAAACAAAACACATATGCAGCGCGTATGGGCTGCCACATTGTGATATCCATAATTCTATGTGATTTTAATGTATTCATATTTTCTCTTTTCTGCTTTTAGTTCTTTCTAAATGTCCTATCTGAAAGTCAAAACACTCTAAAATCAGACTTGACTCTATAATGAAATTAATGTTCCATTTTAAAGTTATCCCATTTCTGGTTCTAATTAAAGAGTTATGATGAGTATTATTCAAAAGATTTTAAATCTATCATGTGTAAGAAATAATAGTCACCTCCCAGTATCTACATTATTGGCAACAGAGATATGTATGGACACCCAGAATAGTCTGTTTGTTTCTAATTTGCTCTGTGATCTGGAAACTTTCCTTTAACCCTTCTAGATGCTGGTTTACCCATCTGTATAAGAAATACTGTGTCCTTCTAATTTTATGACTCTAATTTTAATTTTATTTCACTTCCCCTCCTCGCTCGCAAAATACAAAACCTAGTATCATTTTAGTGAGATACATTTATAAGAATACTATATAAAGCATTTTGCATTAGGTCATTGTATCAGTCAGTTATTGTTGTGTAAGAAAAGATCCCCAAACCACAATATCTATACTCATGACTCAGCAGGTTGGCAGGTGTGGCTCTGTTCCACCGTGACTCAAGCTGGAGCGCTAACTGAAGGGTAATGGCTACCTAGGAATGGAGATGGTGGCAGCATCAGATGGCAAACCCTCTGAGCAAGCACTGAGCTAGCCTCTGCCTACACCACCTCTAGTAACATTTCTCTGCTCAGGAAGGCATAAGAATGTACCATTCAGATATTCTCCTCCAGGAGCTTACATGACTGAAGGTTCCAACTGCTGCTGTTCTGCATCCAACCTCACGTTTATGCTGAGGTCACACTCCCATAGCCTGCTCCCAGCTATGGACTGAGCGTGATGGGGTACTAGTACAGGTCCATTTCTGCAAAACCCAGGACTCTTTAGTGAGTGACTCTGGCCTGAGGACTGCCCACCAGGCTGGCCGAAACTTTCCTAGAACTGCACTGCTGTCTGCATCTCCTTCCCAGTAGCCTCTCTGCCTCCTCTCCTGCACAGGTGTCAGGCCCACCTCTGTGTGTCTGAAAACTCACCTTGCCTTCTCTGGCTCCATCCCTCCACCCTTCACAGGCATGGAAGTTAAATAAATTTTGTGCACATCTGATCTCATCTTGGCATTTTCTTCTCAAAGGATCCAAACTAACAGATTGGCCAAAGCAAGTCACACGGCCAATCCCAAAACCAAGAGGTGGGAAGTTACCCCATGAGGTCATGACAAGCATGAAAATGTGTAATACTTCCACGTGGGAGTGGCAGATTGGACCCATAAAATAATTTATGGGGAAGGTGCTATTTGAAAAAATAAAAACTGAAAAACTATAATAAAATGTGGTAGGTAAAATCCTAAGGGACATCCAAGATTTCTGCCCCTGATATGCACCCCCTTTGTAATCCCTTCTCATTAAGTTTGATCAGAACTTTTGTATACAATGGGCTTTTATTCCCAGGGTTAGATTACTAGTCTGTTGGCTTGTGAGTTCATCAAAAGAGAGATTATATTGGTCGGTCTGACCTAGTCAGATGAAGCCTTACAAGGGAGTTGAGAGCTACTCCAGCTGGACTTTGAAGAACTAAGAGGCCATGCTGGGAGAGGGACACATGGCAGTGACCTGAAGGTGACTTTGTAGAACTGAGAGCAGTTCCCAGCTGAGAGCTAGCAAGAAACTGGCAACTTTAGTCTTATAATCAAAAAGAACAAAATTCTGCCAACAACCGGTGAGCCTGGAAAAAAACTGTGAGCCCCAGATGAGAACAACAGTCCCAGCCAGCATTCAGATTTTAGCTGGGTGAGACCCTGAGCAGAGGGTTCTGACCCACAGAAACTCTGAAATAATGGATATTGCTTTAAGCTGCTAGGTGTGTGCTAATTTGTTATGCAGCAATGGACGCCTAATACAAAAAGAGATCATGAAATACTGTAGTAAACTCAATGAGGATGGCATGGCAATACTTTGAGTTTACCAAAATTAAAGAAACTCTTCAGAAAATAATCACTTAATATCAAAAAGCACCTGACACAAAAAGAATACATTTCTTTTCAAGTCACAATCCTGATCCCCTGCTTCTACTGGGCCCTACTACTAGCTGTGATTCTCTTTCTCCCTGGTTGGTCTGCCCTCTCATCATCTTTAGCAACTCCCCTTCTCAAACATGGCATTTTTGTTTGTCAAAGGGCGGTCGATGGAAAGTACCAGAAATGTGTTGGCTTCTATAAAGGAGTTTTATTTGGGGTAAAAGCTTACAGTTGCAAGGCTTTAAAATGTCCTAATTGAGGCACCACCAGAGATGGTTTCTCACCAAAGTCAGCTGCCATGTGTTAAAGCAAGATGGTGGGCAATCTCTGCCTGGTCTCTTCCTTCCCCTCCAGAATCTACCATCTCCCGGAGCGCAGCTGTGGGCAACCAGGTATAGGGCCTGTCTCTTTCTGGACCTTCTTGATTAGTCTTGGCTGCTCCCACCTGTCTTCCCAAGTTCAGCTGCAAGCTATCAGGCATATGACTCATCTGTCCCTGGGTCCAGCACTTTGAGCCTTTCAGGAGTTTCTGTCCTTGCAGTTCAGCAATGGGCAAAACTAGAGTCCTTTCTCTCACATTGCAGGATCAAGTATGGCAGCTTCCTTTACCTGTGGCTGGGTCTGTTACTCTCTGTGTCTCCATTTATATCAGACCCAGCAGGCGGGTGGAGACTCAGCCTGAGTTACCCCTCACTGACATAGTCTAATTGAAAGGGTCTCACACCCAGAGGAGTGGATTAATTCACGAACATAGTCTTTCTCTTTGGGGGATTAATAAAATAATTTCAAAGTGCCACACATGGTCTCACCACATCCTCTTCAGTCTCAGATGATGTCACCACTTAATTTCAGCCACATGAACTGTAAATTCCATTTGTGTTTATGCCAGTTTGATTTAGGTTTTCTGTTTTTTAGAATAAATGATTCCTAATGAGCAGAGTATCCTCCAGCTATCATAATGTGCCTTCACAGCCAAAAAAAGTCTTCAGTACTCTGCTCCATTTTCATACCCATTATATATTCTTAGTTCATTGGAATCTGGCACCATCCCCACCACTCCAGAGGAGCTGCTGTTGTCAAATTCCCTGATGACCTTTCTTGTTACTGCAAAGGTCACTCCTCAAGGCTTACTTTACTTGCAACATTTAGCAATGCTGACCACTCTTTCCTCTGGAAAAATGCTCTTGGCTTCTTGTCCTTGTTTTTCTTCTACCTCTCTGACAATTCCTCTTAGTAAAATTTTTGGAATTATTACCCACTACTTTTTCCCAAAATGAGGATATTTTGAGGTGCTGTCAGTAAATGGTTTGGGTCAGAAACCTGGAGTTATGTTTCACTCTATCTTCTTCCTCATTCCTTAAAACTAGTCATCTATCAAGTTCTGTGTAGTCTACTTCCAAAGTATCTCCTGAGTCTGTCTACTTCTCTCCATCTCAAATGCCACGGCCACCATCCACAATGCCACCCACCATGGCCACCCACACCACTGCCAACCATATCACCACTGCTACTCATACTGCCCTACAGCCATCCACATCACAATGCCATTCACAGCTCTACCATCACCCACACCACCACTGCCAACCATGTCACCACTGCCACTCATACTGCCCTACTGCCATCCACATCGCCATGCCATTCACAACTCTACCACCATTCACACCACCACTGCCATCCATGTCACCACAGCCATCCACACCACCACCATATATTCATACAACAGTCCTCTCTCTGACCTTGCTACCTGTGTACTCATCTCACACCAATCTATTATTCTCGCCTCATATAGAATCATCTTTATAAAAGGCAAATCTTAGCTTACAATACTTCAGCGGCTCCCACTGCTCTCAAAAGAAACTTAATGTAAGCTGTCAGGGTTCCTGATGACCCCTCACCCCTTACCCTTCCAGCCTCACTCCCTGCCTCCTTGCATTGTAAACACCAGACATTCTAGGATTTCCAGAACATGACATTCTTTCTCCTGTTCTTGTTTCCTCTGGGAGAACTATTTTCACCTTTGTTCCCCACCACGTCCATCCTCAAGGAATTTCTTCCTGACTCTTACACTTTGGGATGTCTTAGCACTTCCCATGCTCCTTTAACTGAGAAGAGGACCTCCATGACAGCAGGCATCATGAGTGTCTTGCCCATCATTATATCCCCATCATCCATCATAAGACCTAGCAGTTAATAGATGCTCAGGAATCCATTGTTCAATAAACATTGAATGAACAAATACATGCTACTTGAGTTGGACACATGCTGCTCCTTCTGAGTTCCTGGATCTTCAGCTTAGAAAACAGACCCAGCATGTCGTATGGTATATTGATTTCCTAGGGCTACCATGATAAATGACCACAAACTGGGTGGTTAAAACAACAGAAATGTATTGTCTCACTGTTCTGGAAGCTGGAAATCCAAATTCAAGGTATTGTCAGGACCATGTTCCACCTGAAATTTTCAGGGAAAAACTCCTCCTTGCCTTTTCCAGTTTCTCATCTGGAGGTACTGGCTGGGAACCTACCACACAGCTCCTCAGGATGCCAAGATTGTGCTCACTCAGCAGAGGCAGGACAAGCTTCCAATGATGCCAAAACTCATAATACCAGCCTCTGTCCTCAACTTCTACCAGCCAGGATGCCCCTCCCTCAGGACACAGGGATTGAACTCTTTGCTCCTTGATCAAGAACCTTTAGCCCTTAGTCAGCAGACCCATGGAATTCAGCATCTCTATGAACTTCAATGGGAAAAAATAGATTTTTATTCTCACTACTCTCTAACCAGAATTTAATATTTTCTGTAACATCAATGCAGGTAATAAAACATAGTAACATTAGCAGAATCTGTGACATTATTATCAACACAAATCACATATATTTTCGTATCACTTTACAGATGTTGCAGACATCTCAAAATATCATTTATGCTCATCACTGCTTTGAAATAATGATGTTAGTGGACCCATCACTAGATCTTGTTACCTAATGCATCAATAAAGAAGCATTATATTATTCTATGAGAAACTTGTCATTCCTTACTAATTTGGTAACTGTACTTCAAGAAAACTGGTTTTCTTCATAATGGATAAATTGCATTCTGTGTTTTTAAAAGCATTATTGTGAGAAGTAGTCCATGGGCTATTCCAGGTTGCTGAAGGGGTCCATGGCAGAATTAAAAGCTAAAATCTCCTGCCTTATTTTCTAAAAAGGAAACAAAACAAACAAATCACTTAATATCACCTTTAAAAATGCAAGTTTTACCATTCCATCTCACACCAATTGCCTTAAAGTGAACTCAAGAGCACATTTTATTAACCCTTTTCCCTTGCATTTTTCTATTGCAAATCTAACTCTCCCCTGTGGAACGGAGGTCTATGAATGAACTCAGGGGGAGTCAGGTATAACAAATATGAAAAAGTGAAGTGTGACTCTTAGTACCACCAAATATTTTATCTCTAAAAGAACTCAGTGAAGAAGTGTCCTTGGATCACAACATGTAAGCCTAAAAACTGTGGCTCTTCCTGCGACTTGCTCTCCCTCCCAGTGTGGGATCCAAAGCAACCATGTGGCAGGGACAGGCATGACTCCAATGGCTTCAGGACGCAGCAGGGGTCTGTAACCTTGCTTGGACCCTCGCAGGTCCATCCTCCACCACTTTCCCAGTGGAACGCAAGATCCTGCTTCTGCAGTCAGCCCTGTGATGGAAACCACCTCGGATGAGATAGTTCCCCTTTGTCTTCTCTATCCAACCAGCCACTTCCCAAAGCTCAACCGTCTCGCGGATGGCCACAGTCAGGGAAACGACACAGAGCAGTTATATGAATGACAATCTGGTGTCAGATTCATAACACACCCTCCCCTCGCAGCCCTGCCCGACTGAAGAGGGAAAATCAGTAGTTAACACAGATTTTCGTAAGAAACACCTGAGCCACCAGAGTATTATGCCTTTCCAACCCATTCGACTTTTCAGTTTTCTCTCTTTGTCTTATTTCCCATTCAGACATCTGCAGTCTTCCTAGAAACTCATGAATTTACGATGCCATTAGTGTTTTGAAAAGCAAGTACATCTCTTCCCAGATGTCATTTTGTGGAAAGTTTTCTCTTCCTCTGTACCAATTCAAATAAACCCAGTCGTGGATCTAATTTGAACGAAGGCACAGACCTCACTCTGTCACACACCAGATGTTGTGGATAAATATTATGACAGGCTGGACCCACGATGTGTCTGGGTGCTGGCTGGGACAAGGCAGGCTTCCCCCCAGGCAGGCAGCGTAGACCACGGGGTTGGCAAGCTGCCCTGCTCTTCTCCCCAGGCCTCCATCAGCCCATTCGGAGGAAACACCACTGTTTTATCTGCAAATCCATCACAGGACTTTAGAATCAAAGGGTTGCTGTAAATACCCATGATCATGCCTGGATGTTTAATTCAAGACTCCGAGATATACAAACGTGCACAAGGCACACTACGGGGATTAGCATTTTACCTAGGAAGCTGGTAAGGTATCCTGGCTCCTGGAATCACAGGTGGGGTAGCCTGGCCTTCAGGATTCATCTCAAAAGTAGGAAAACCTTACCAGGAAGAAATAAGTTGTGGTTAATAATACAAAGACGAGAATGTTCCTCTATTACAAGGTGTTAAGAATATGGTGATACATGGGGGAAATACAACAAATGTAACTATTGACTATAGGTCGCAGTACTATTGTAATACTTTAGTGGCAAAGACAAAGAAGGTACTATATCAAAGCTAAAGGTCAAAAAAAAAGAACATGCGATTTAGTTTTATGAGATGTTGATATGATCAAGCTTTTTTTTTCATTTTCTTCATTAACAAGGAGACTTGGTCACATCATTTAACCAGTCTGTACTCATTTATTCATCTTTCAGAACACTGGAGGAATACTTGTTTGTTTTTAGGATTAAATAAGGGAAATGTTCCTGGACAGGGTTTTTTTTTTAAATAATGCTTCCATAATTTGTTAAGTTGCCTTTTGTCTATTTTATTTTTTGAAGTTGAAATAAAGTTTTTTAAAAAAGAAATAAACTGGTGGGCATATAATAGAAGGATCACAAGGGAGATATTTTCCTTCAGAGTTTCTCTACTGCTCCTTTTATTACAACATGTAGTCCAAAGGCTATTTCTAATTCTTAAAAGAGCTATTCCATGCTGCCACATCAATGTGACCCAGTTTGTAGCAATTACTTAGCACCCATGAAGGCGCGTCATGGCCCAAACTGGACCTCAGCATCCATCTCAACCCCGAGCTCCTAGCAACTTTATTGTGCTTCAGAGCTGGCATGAAACAGTAAACTTACCTTGCCTTCTCTTCATTGGGATTTCTCAAGTGAGAAGAAACTAACCCTTTCAAAGGAAGAAGCCTTTTGCCCACCATCATCTAACAAAGTCCTGATGGTCCAAAGATTGAGATGTCAATACCTCTTCTTTTAAGTTTTTCTTCAGGTCCTCAATGATGAAAATCTCAGTCCCTGAATCTGAGATGCCGTGTAGTGTTTGCCTCATGTCATTTGATGGTGCATATGCAACACACTAATTGGTAGAATAATTATGTGAGCATTCCTATTATCTCCCCTACTTTTTTATTCTTTCAAAGCAACTTTTTTTTTTGAAGCATATATTATGTTCCAGGCTTTGAGGGCACAGGACAAAAATCTCTGCCCTCAAGTTGCTCACAGATATAAGTTAATTATCATAAAATGACTTAACTACAATAATGTGGATTTTAATTAATCCATATTTTTATATACCAATAACTATATATAAGAAAATTATATAGCGAGATCAAAATTTTAAATCATAACTAGAGAAAATATATACTAAACTTGGATGATTGAGACATGGAGAATGTGGGAGGAGGGATATAAACAAATATTTATACATATATTAAAAGCTCCTGGGAAGTGGACTTGGCCCAGTGGTTAGGGCGTCCATCTACCACGTGGGAGGTCTGCGGTTCAGGCCCCGGGCCTCCTTGACCCGTGTGGAGCTGGCCCATGCGCAGTGCTGATGCACGCAAGGAGTGCCGTGCCACGCAGGGGTGTCCCCCGCGTAGGGAAGCCCCACGTGCGAGGAGTGCGCCCCATAAGGAGAGCCGCCCAGCGCGAAAGAAAGTGCATCCTGCCCAGGAATGGCGCCGCACACATGGAGAGCTGACACAGCAAGATGACGCAACAAAAAGAAACACAGATTCCCATGCCGCTGACAACAACAGAAAGGAACAAAGAAGAATATGGACACAGAAAATGGACACAGAGAACAAACAACTGTGGTGGGGGGCAGGGGAAGGGGAGAGAAATAAATAAACAAATAAATAAATAATTTTTAAAAAGCACCTAATTTAGGCCAGAGTAAAAAGGGACTCAAAAAAATAAAAGAAAAAAAACCAGAGGGGGCTCGAATAGTAAGAAAATGTGTGAGATTATATACCATGGGTAAGGCAGACCCACTGAGAGGTTTTCAAGTATGGAGTTGGAAGCATCACTTTTTATTTCAAAGACAATTTTGGTAGCAGATTGTAAATTCTCTGTTGGCAGCGACTATGACTTACTCATTTCTCATCTATCTGCCACAGTGATTTGCACTTAGTAGGTGTTCAATAAATATACAAGGGAGTCTCCTGAACATTAAATGGATCTTAAGGTGGAATGAGTGGAAATAAAAAGTAAGAATGTGGGTTCTAAGAGCAAAAAAAAATCTACTTCAAACTTTTGTCCCAGATTCATCCTTTTGGGACTACTGTGAGATGAAGAGGGAAACCATGACTAAGAACTGTGCAAACTGTGAGATTTGGAAAGGCCTTAGACAATGGCTCTGCCTGTTATATTTTGTCTTTTCAGACTCCATGTCAGTAGAATAGCAACTTCTACAAGTTATAGCAAAGTGTGTTTGAGTCAACATGAAAGACTTCCAGGGCCCGTGCACATGAATTTGTTTTTGCCTAAAGGTGAATTTCATCAAATAGTAAGCAAAGGCAAGCACATCCCTTCTCAGATGTCTGAAATGCACCAGTATTGAAATTTCACATAAAGAGGAGTGTAATCAGTAAAATTAATTTAAAAATCATTAAAATCCATCTGCTCATGTGACCACTATTTGGGATAACTACTCAGTGAAAGTCTCCAAACAGAGACTTTCACATCATAAAACTCTCAAAACTCCCACACTGAAGTACTCAGATTTGAGAAATGGAAATTCTTATTAGGCAGAAGTATAGTCAAAAGGATGAAGTCATGAATGAATTCCCTCAAATCATTCATCAAGATACTTTATCAAATGCTAAAATTAAACAATAACGAGATTATTCACAGTATTCTATCCACCTTAACCTCTTAATAGTGGGTACTCTTTAATACGTTTTAACCTAATAATAATAACTGGTTTCTACATATCAGCCTCTGCTTTTTAAGAATTCAGGCCCTACCCTCTCCTACCCTTTCTGATGTTGACAGCACAGTTTGCCTGTCTTCATTGCCATAGCATGACTGCCGAAGCAGCATTTTCTCTTTCTTTTGCCCATGCAACAATCAAGCCTTTCTAATTCCATGACTCTGCACCGCCAAGGGGGCTTTCTGCATCTCATTATAGTCCCTAAACGCAGGGGCTCTTTTTTTGTTCCAGAGCCCCCTTTTCCAGTCAGGTGAAAACCACAGATTCCTTCTCAGAATGTAGCAGCAGATAGCTTTATGACACTCAACACCACCATGTCTTTAAATTAAATTTTAGGATTATTCCAAATTATGTTTTACAACTTTCCCATAATTTCAATACCTGATAACCTAATACAGTCCAACATCTGTTCTAACGGTCATTTTGGGCAAACATTCAGAAATGTGAGTCTTCCAACAGCATCCTAAAACCATCTCCTCCATCCTTACCAACCTTCTTGCAGGCAGTTACCCACTGCACTCAGAACACACCACATCAAAGTAAAAATCATACTAAGTCCACACTATACTCTGCATTATTTAATAAATATATCACACCTGTACCAACAATCCCCACAAGAATAGCGTTTTTTTGAATTTTAACTTCAAGCTCACAAACCCCATGAAATCCCCTGGTTAAGAACCCCCACCCTAAGAGGAAATTTAGATAGCAGAGATGGAAAAATGAATGACTCATGTAAGCCAGTCCACAAAGTGTTGTTCAGTAGGTTTATCATAAGTTCCCTTCCCAGGGCACATGCATTAGTTCCTTGTAGGCTGGCTTCCTTCCATAGCCCAGAGGTACAATACAGGTCCTCTTATGCAAGCTTCAGCTCCTTCCTCCTGAGTCACAGCTCCAAGCCTGCCTCCTCGAATGGCTTCACTGGAGAACACAGGCCCCTTGGGCTCCCCTCAACTCCTTTCTCCCAGGTCATGGCACAAAGGCCACTGCTCACTTTCCTTCAGCTCCCTCTATTTTCATATTTCTATTTCTATCTCTGTTTCTACATCTATATCTGTGCTTATATTTATAAAAGATTTCTTTTAAGGAATTGGCTCCCATAATTGTGGGGTTGGCTAATGTGAATCTGTAAGGTAGGCCAACAGGCTGGAAACTGAGAGTTTGATGCTGCAGTCTAGAAGAATTTCAACTCCAGGAACCCATGAGTTTTTCTTCTTCAGATCTTCTTCAACTGATTGCATGAGGCCCACCCACATTATGAAGAATAATTCACTTAAATTCAACCTATTGTAGATGCTAATCCCACCTACAGAACATTTTCCCTTGGATAACTGTTTGAATAAATAACTAGGTACTGTAGCCTAGTCAAGTTGACACATAAAACTAACCATGACAGCCTGCTTTCCTACCCGAAACCCTGCCTTCTCTTTCTTATCCCCAGTAGAAGTTAATAGTAATTTCCTTAAAATGGAATCCTCACAGTTGAAGACAATGAAGAGTTTTAAGGTCATCAATATGCCCGTGTCAGAATTTCACATAAAGAGAAATCTGTTGGAAATTCCCCTTTTGGCCTTTCGTATCTACCCTCTGACCTTCTCCATCCTGCTCTGAGCCTCTATGCTCAGAGGACTATGTGGACCTCTGTGGAGTGTAGCAATGAGCTTCCTGGTGCTCTGCTGTCTGAATGGTTTGGCCTATGCAAAGTATTTGCAGGAGGTTAGAGAGCAGGAAGCAAGCAATATTGGGGCATTTGCTTCCTGGCTTCCTCCTGCCATGATAATGATCTGCCAAGGGCATGTTCTTCTACCTAAGGCCACTGCTCCTGCCTGATGGAGGTCTCTTATAGCTAAAGCTCTCTCCAGTCTAATAATTTCCTCTTCCCCCTGCCCCTTCCTGCCTGGGAGGTAAGCCTCCCCCATTGCTAGACTTGGGGAGAATTATTATCCCTTATAGGTTGACCATCACTCTTCCCACATTCTGCAAATACCCCCATCCCATATCCACAAATACCCCCATCAATATACTCTCCACAATCACCCCTTTGAGTGTGCCATCTATTTCCTTCCGGGACCCTGAGAGAAGAATTTGCGTTTGAGAGAGATGCTTCCAAATCCAAGCACACTGTGGATTCTCATTGAGTAGAAGCTCTACACAGTGGAGAAACACACAGACACCTTCTAAACAAAGGTTGACCTTGGCGCACAACGCACTCCCTTCTGACTTGGACTTTAATAGTCATATAATCTCAGAAATAATTTGTCTTAATTACAGTAAATGAAAGCGGGCTTTGTTTCAGTGTTTGAATCTTAAGCCAACCTGAGGTACACTATAATCTGTCTGCTTCTGATCAAGGTAAACAATTTTAATTGGATTCCAGAATACATATGCAAGCAGAAACTTGATTACAGATGTGTTAAGTGTTTTCTGCTATAAAAATGTGCTAAAATTTTATATATAATTACACTATCTACTCTTCACATTACATTTTGCTTTTATACTTCTAGTTTATAATCAGATTTAAATACATCATGAAAAAGTGTTTTATTATACTGACCTATTTTTTTACCCAATTTTGAATTTTACATACAGATTAGAATTTGAAACTGCATGGACAAAACAAGCTTTAAGTCCATTTTTTCAAACCTTTTGACAGTGCCTCACATCACAACCTAGACACAGTTTTATACACTCAGATATATATATGAGTAACTATAATAAAAGTTTTATTAAACCATAACTTTACTGTGTGCAATATATCTGAATATTTGATGTCCTAGTCTATTTAGAAAAACATGCTTGCAACTGCACATTAAAATGAGTGTATAACCCACCCTGCATATGACATTTAGCTTGAAAAACATAGATTAGACTAATTGACATGTAAGCAGAAAGAAAAGGCATCAAGTTAAAGCAAACAGAGAGATAACAAAACTCAGGAATTGGCAAAGTTAAAATTAATTAAACTTAATAGTTAAACTTCCTCAAATTTATATAAACAAAATTAAATACAATTATTTTCTGTAGTAATGTCTAGTCATAAATAATTTCATGAGCACTAGGGTAATACTTTATTTCACTGAAATAATTGTCATTATTATTACTCTTATTTTAACCTACATGACCAAGTGCATTTCAACACAGAAACACTGAACTTGCCTGCAGACAATTTTCCTCTCAGAAGAAAACGTCAGTGCGCTCTGCCAAACTCCTAAGAGTCTAAATGAAGTGGAAAATTTCCAGTTATGAAAATGGCTTTCTCAGATCAGTTACTCTATTATCTGTGAACAAGCCTTGATCACCCCTTTTAATTTTAAAATTTAAGGCATTTATTGATAATTCACATTTCTAAAAAATGAGAATACAACAAGCACAACCAAAACTCACTAGCCCTTGGAGGACAGAGTGCCTGCAAATGTTTTCCCTTAGAATTAATGTCTGCGCTTCCTACCTCATTCTAGAGTCCCACGTTTGCTTACTTCTTACAGGGCAGAGGAAATGAGCCAGAAGATGCATGCCCGAGAAGGTCACGACAACTTGAAAGCTGTTTGATGCTAATGGTTTGAACATGCTGGTCTGCAACTCAGGGAAATAATATCACGTAAACATTTTCAAATCCCTACTCCCAGCTAACATTTACTGTCGTTATTCTTTGAAATTGAATCTTGCCTGTGGTAAGGCAGGAATATGCGTGTCCTCCAAGGGTCCCGAATCTGTCACTTCTAATAGTAACACATTCTACAGAGATAAACAAATGAATAGAAACTTTAATGAAAATTAAATTGATTTTTATGGATTGTAAGTATAGAAAAGCGTGTGGATTCCATGAAGGATTTTAGAAATATTCTGGCCCTTTCCTTCTGGGCACCAACTCTAAATAAGGTGCAAACTTGGGACTTGAAATCTGAGCGGAAAAAACAGTGCATGCTTCACCATCTCTTCCTATGCTCTGCCTTGATGACCTGCAAGTCCAGACTGGGTCCAAGAGTGAAGCTGATGGCAAGTTGGTGGCAGAACCTCCCCAGTCAGCCCTCAGTGGGGCAGGGAATAAATCTTTGTTGCTTTAAGTCTGACAGTTGAGGTTGACTTTTTATCTCAGTATAACAGGATATAATTATCTATAGAAGTTATCTAGAAACATTTTATATGAAAACAATTCATCTCTCCAGCAACTCAAAATAATTTTTCTCCTTTCTGAAGTGTTTGAAGCTAAAAGAATTTAATAATGGAGCTTTAAAAAGAAGTATTTCTCCTTAGCCCATCCAAAAAATAAACAGAAATTCTCTTCAAGAGGAGAACATCTTATCTTACAGTTTAATTTACATTAAGGAAGACAATGTATATCAGAATTCCTAATTTAGGTTTCATAAAACAAGGCTTTCTAAACTGTAAGCTATCAGCCATCAAGCAGACCATCTTTTAGCAAAAGGAAAAAAGATTGAGGGATGTGGATGTGGCTCAAGCAGTTGGGCACCCACCTACCACGTGGAAGGTCACAGGTTTGGTTCCCAGTGCTTCCTAAAGAAGAGAAGCAAGACAGAGAGCTGGCACAACAGACTGGCATGGTGAGCTGCTGCAACGAGATTATGCAATGAAGACACAAAACTAGGAAACACAAGAGACTCAAGTGGGAGCTGAGGTGGCTCAAGCCATTGGGCATTTCCCTCCCACATGGGAGGTCCCAGGTTTGATTCCTGGTGCCTCCTAAGAAGAAAACAAACATACAGTGAACACAAAGAGCAAGCAGAAAGTGCAAACAAGGGGGAGGGGGTGGAGAAAAAAATAAGTAAAATAAATCTTTAAAGAAAAAAAGATTGGGCCATCTTTGATCATGTGGACCAAGTAAATATCACTGGGTCTCATCCACTAACTGGCCTGTGGTCGCCAGGCAGAATTCACACATTGCTCTTCTGCCTGGGAAAGCTGAGATGCCTTGCTTTGCATGGGGCCTTACCAGATTAAATATGTACCATGTCATATCACATTTAAAGAGTTTTTTTTAAAAATACATTCTTTAAATTATTCCACTCCAAAACAAATATCATCTTACAAGCAAAGTTTACAGAGCCAAAACAATTGTAAAGTACCACCACACTAAAAGTTTCTTTTAAATAAATGATCTCATCTAAAAGCTAGGAAATGTAATTAGCATTTTCCCTTTCCTAGCCGGGAAGAAACCACCCTCTTGATTCTGAACAACATAAAACTTCCAATGGCCAATAAAAAATTGTGTATACTGGACAACTTTTTCTATCAGTTCAAGGACATACTAAGAATGGCCATAAAATTTAATCAGTTCTACAAGTCATTTATCAAAATTTGTCCCAATACCATATAAGTATGTTATTTACTGCCCAACCATTTTTCTAAGTAGTTGTGTCTACTCAAAGAGTAAAATCCTTAAAGCACCAAGGACTTAGAAAACTTGGCCAGTGTGAACGCTGACAAAATTGAGGAGAAATCTGTCATATACACTCATAATCAAAGACTTAGGTGGTATCTGAGCTCTGGGCAAGCAGAAGACTTTCTCCATGTTTCTTCTTCAAAAGAGGAAAGTATAGATGGTGTGGCACCTCACAAAATTGTGTAAACCAGGGTTACATCTCACCTATATGAAATGTATTATCTTCTCCATATGCATGCTAGAGATCATAATTTTGTTATTCTTATAACATCCAAGACTAAACTCTTTCATCCTGGAGATATGGTGATGTCTTTATTAAAAGGAAGCAAATGATCTTGATGACTCAACATGCCACATGTCCTTGGTTCTTATAAAAGCTTGTACAACCGTCCTAGGAAATTTCAAGCTACATGCACGCATTGTTTATTATTATAGAAAGCTCACTCAGAATTAGAAAACCTGATTGAATTTGAGGATACTGAAAAGCATCTCAAGTGCCTTTCTGAAGGTTTTGGCTCCCACAAAACCCCAAGTCAATTGGCCAACCACTTTCACCCTTAATTTTCAAGCTCATGTGTATTTTAAGGGAAATTCAATCCATATGTTTCTGAATCATGGACACTGAACCCATTAAGATTTTTGTTTGGTAAGAGCTTTCTAAATCCCAAGATGACTTATGAGACTTTTTATAGCCTGTTTATTTTGAAACAAAGAAGCACATTTTGTTGAAAGTAAACAAGATTTATAAGTAAGAAGCTTTGAGGCATAGATAAAACTAGGGTTCAAGAAAGTTTATGCACATCCAACCTGCACAAAACTCATTAGTTGGTTCCTCCTATTCATGCTGTCCAAAGTAGAAATAATGGCACCTTGGGCCAATAAATAGTTATTTTTATAAACATAGTCTACAATATTTTAGAACAGCATAGCTCTTTTGCTTAAGGCAATAGTTAGTCATTCAACAGAATCACATATTTATTCTTTTTTTAGATCAGACCATTTCCAAAAGTGAGTGTGGCTGATTTTAAGTTGCAATAGTATGACTTGATTTCAGATTTTATGTATATAAACTTTAAACAGCTCTTGGCAAAAACTTCATTAGTACACAGGCTGTTAATTCTGAACTTCTGGTTTGGGTTAAAGTATATTCATAAATTAACTATCGAAAAAGAGTTTGGAAACAAATTGACACAATAAGCAAGAGTACAGTAGAGGCTTATTTCATCTATTTTTGATAGCAAACTGTTTTAAAGTATTTAATGAGCACCTCCTATTCACATAAACAACATAGACTCATTATAAATAACTATATTTACTGAAGATCAATACTAGAATATTTTAGTTGTCAAAATTTATTATATCTAGTTGTGTGTACTTGATAGCAACAACTTGCAATGTATTTAATTACTCTATCCTTTGGGTTGTCCATTTCTCTTTAATTTGCCTGAATTAGGGATTTGTATAGTCCTGATGTCAGAATTTCTTACAGATTGTGAGATTCAGAACTGCATCACTTGTGATTTAGCCACGTGAATTTCAACATATTCTGGTTCAGAATACCTTAACAATTTTAATACCTGAGAAACTACCCCATGTTTTCTCCAGTGGTTGAGGTCTTGAGAATATTAATAGCCTAGAAACTATTAATTTAATGTTTTGAATTGAATCAAAAAATGAAGGCAATAAATATGGGTTCAGCACCTGTTATGTGCAAGGTACTATGGATCTGAGGGAATTATCAACATCAATAGAGGCTGCAATTTTACCGCAGGGGAAACTGGTAGAAACACAAGTCCAGAGTGTGGGAAGAGCTTTAAGAAATGCACTCAACTGTGCTAGGGTGGAACCAAACAGACAGAGGCAATGACCCAAGGGCCTGAGACAGGGAAAAGCTTCTGAGAATGTGAAGTGGGCCCTGAAGCAGGAATCAGCCTATGGCAAGTGAAAGGGGGGCAGATGCTAGGGCCACCCCAGATAAAGGAAAGAAGCATCATAAACTAAGGAAGAGGGCCATGGGAAGAAAGAGCATGTGTTGGTCAGCCCAAGTAACTTGACATGACTAACGCCCAGGTAGAAAGAAAAAATTAGCCTAAAAACTAAATTGGGATTGGATTAAACAGAGAGTAGGACATTATAGGAAAGTCCTATGATGACAATTGGAAGGGTGGGCAGCAGACACAAAATTTACCCAGTATTCATTGTGAAAGATTAAGAGTAAAAGAAAGAATAAATGTTCTGATGAGTGAGAAAACATGAGGAGATGATTTTTGTCCTTCCAGACAAAAGAGTTTAAGAAAGGAAAGAAGACAAGGAAAAAGAAACAGAAAAAGAAAGAGATTGAGAGGAAGGAAAGGGAGAGGAAAAGAAAAAAAGAATTTTCTTATGAAGAAGTCTAAGCCATGAATACAAAGTATTATTTTATTTTTATAGAAATATCTTTAAAGTGGACTTTGAGAGAATTAAATAGCAAATGAATGTCATTTTCAATAAAGGGGATGAAATAAACTCTTTTGCCAACATTGAATCTCTGGCAGAACCAAACTTTTTGTCTGGGTTCAGTGACCCCATGTACTTAAAGGAAACACTTCCCTCCCTTTGACATCTCATGGAAAATCTCACTGAAATATATTCAGAGGATGTGGTCTCCAGCAATGGGTGCTGTCCCATTTTCATCTAACAAATTAACAAAACCCATAGAATTATCTCATCTGTTATTCCTGACCAAAAATAAAAAATGGAGTTCATACTCGTAACTAAAATATTCTGTAAATTTCCAATATCCCACACAAAAAGTTGTGTTTGATGCTGTTTTATATGACATCATTTTTTCAATTGATTTTCTCTTTGTTGTTGAATCAAATATAACTGATGTTTGTGTACAGAGCCTTTTTCAGTGATCTGGCTAAATCCACTTATTAATTCTAATAGACTGTCTATACATTCTTTGGGATTTTCTACATATTTAATCATGTCATCTGGGGAAAAGGGCAATTTGCTTCCTCTTTTCCAGTTCTAGGATCAGCACAAGAAGACACAAAGGTAAGTGAAAACAAAATCCTAAAAGATAACAGGTAACAGAAAAACTCAAACATACTCAAAAGTAACACCTTTTGAGTTCATTATAAAATCAGCATCCTAAAGGGACAGCATGATATTGCTTCCTGAAAGCAAAGTGTTTTTCTTGGCTAGTCAAACTTCTCTTGTGTTGTAACTCAGGCGTCCCCTTAGCACATCGGAGTTCCCTGCATGTCACAGGAATGCCACAGAACCCTTTGGCTTAGAAACACTTGCTACTGGCAAATCTTCTGTGAATTAATACGAATAATTAACAGCCCTAGAAGTGAGTAGTATACACACACACACACACAAAAGGACACTTACACAGTGAGATCTGAGGATCAACAAGCAGGACAAGGGGATGTAAGGGGGAAGGGATCAGGTGGGTTTCAGGTGGGTTGGAACCCCACATTTTCCTGTATCTGTGCTTTTGCCTGCGCCTGTGCCCTGAAGGGAATAGCCTTCCTTAGAGCAAACAACATTCCTAAGTCGGCAGGGAGCTGGGGAATGGCTAGTTTGAATAAGGCAATGCATTATTTTTTAACAAGCAGACTGCTTTAATCTTTTGAACCGTATCTTTCTTTGAATATGCAATAGTCACTTCCATCTTATTTTGTCTATTTCCCTGTAAGAATTGACTCTGATCCACAGCAGAAGCCCAAGGGTATAGATGATTTGAGTTCTATGGGGTAATAAAACAAGAATGGGAAAGAATAAACAGAATAAATTCTTTTGTACTTCCTATGTACTGCACAGCCGAGTCTCAGCAGGTGGCCTTTGGGAACAGAAGCAAAGGGGTTTGTCCTCATCACAGTACTGCATTTATGCCTCCGCTGTGTGTGTGGGAAAAGTCCCACATCAACACCCTGACAGAGGTAGACCAGTTGGGTGACAGGGACACAGAGCTGTAGGAGAGAGACAGGCAGCTTAGGAGGGCTGAGGTTGGGGTCCCCTACGGCCATCCTGAGGAAAGGATTTTGAAGTAAGTCATGTGTTGTGGAGGAAATCCTAGGACCTCAGTGGCATGGGGAAGGTGGCAGAGGAGGCCGGCAAGCCTCTGAGGGGTAGAGGGGTATCAATATGGACAACTGGTGCTCAAGCTCCCTGGGGACCATCTGAGAAATTAAACTAAATATTCAGCTCCTCATTCGTACTAGCCACATTTCAAATACTCAGTGGGGACATGCAGCTAACGGCTGGCTACCATATCGTATAAGGCAAAAAAAGGGACATTTCCACCATTACAAAGGTCCTATTGGACCCAGGTGGCATTAGGTCCTGGCACAGAACGGTCCCATCCGAGGGACAAGGAAGCTGGGCTAATTGTCCACCAACTCCCATCCCTTATTGGAGACCAGCCATTTTGTGGAGCATTAACTGCAACTCTTCTGGTCCCCTCCCTCCCCCAGACACCACCCTCAAGCAGGGTGTCAGGTACCACTCACAGGTGACCTCAAGAATGGCTGAAGGGACATGGATGGAGCACCAGGGAACTTCCCCAGTTGTATAAAAACAGATGGGATACAGAAATCATGAGAGATACAAAGATAAAGATTAAAAAAGAAAGTCTATTATTAAAAAGAGAAGAAAATAAAAGAAAGAAAAAAGAAAGAAAGAGAAAGAGAGAGAGAAAGAAAGGAAGGGAAGGAGGGAGGAAGAAAGAAACCATCTCAAAAAAACAACCACATGCAAAGTTAAGTACAGTACACTGCCTGGTCAAAACAACAAGGAACTGTCCCATCCCCAGAGAAGCTCAGAGAACATCTGCATTACAGTTTTCCTACTGGGAAATCCTACCCTGCATGCTCCAGCCTGATCCTTCCTTAAATGGAAATTTGGCCTCACTTAGACCCAGTCCCATGC
Organism: Dasypus novemcinctus; assembly: GCF_030445035.2. NCBI lineage: Eukaryota > Metazoa > Chordata > Mammalia > Cingulata > Dasypodidae > Dasypus > Dasypus novemcinctus. The sequence goes on along the minus strand of NC_080674.1, from coordinate 15,995,284 downwards.
CATGGCTTACTTTTTTTTTTTTTTTTTTAGAGTATTACAAATGGATTAGACGGGCCCAGGGCAAGACTTACTGCTGGGAAGAGAAGTCAGAAGCTTGACTAGAATGGTTTCAAAGGTTCTAGAAAGAAAACACAGTCCTTTGAATTCCTCCCTGCCTCTCCCTGCCCACCTTACAGTCCAGGAAAAGAAGAAATGCTTGCCCACCTATCTATCCAGCTTCTTGATGGCTGAGACCATTTTAACAGGGGGCAAATTTCAAGATTCCATCATTAGAGATCATGCCTGGAGAGGAAGCAATTCTTCAGTGCTTTCTCGGTTGTACATCAGTCTCTCAATTCTTTTCTGGAGACATCTACATTAAAGTGAGACAGGGAATCCTGAGAAAAACATCAGATAAATCCAACCTGAGGGACATTCAGCAAAATACCTCAACTGTCAAGGTCATGAAAAACAAGGAAAGACCTAGAAACTGCAACAGACAAGAGAAGACGAATGAGCCATGATATCTACCCTGGGAGAAAAAATGGACATTAATGGAAAAACTAGTGAAATCTGAATGACACCTGGAGTTTAGTTAATAACAATCACCACACCAATGCCAATTTCTTAATTTTGACAAATATACTGTGACTATGTCGGATGTTAGCAACAGGAGGAAGTGGGTGAAGGGAATACGGGAACTCTTGGCACTCTAAAATCATTCCTAAATAAAAAGCATATTTAAAACAAACAAACAAAGACTGCATGTAGCAGTTTGATATTAGTGATGAATTCCAAAAAGAAATATCGGATTATGTTTGTAAAGTGATCTTTTCCTCTGGGCATATTAGATTATATTGATTAAGTAATCAAGTAAACCTCTTATGTCAGTAGGGCGTTGAGTACCCGCCCCTTTGTGGTTGTGGACTCAGAGATGAAAGGCATGACAAAGGGCAGAGCTGAGGGTTCTTAGTGTTGGAGTTTTGATGTTAGGGTTTAATGCTGAAGTCTTAAGCTGGGGCCCCAGGGAGAGAGACAGAGCCGTTCGCCTGATAGTCTACAGCTGACCTTGTAGAGAGAGGCAAAGGCTAGAGAGCCTCATAGTCTACAGCTGACCTTGTGGAGAAAACAGAGGAGCTGAGCCCAGAGGAACCCAGGAAGCCTGAACCCTCACAGACGTCAGCAGCCATCTTGTTCCAACATGTGAAAATAGACTTTGGTGAGGGAAGTAACTTATGCTTTATGGCCTGCTATCTGTAAACTCCTACCCCAAATAAATACCCTTTATAAAAACCAGCCAATTTCTGGTATTTTGCGTCAGCACCCCTCTGGCTGACTAATACGCAGCATAACCAAAGACCAATGACAGAATTCTGCCTCAGGCTAGCCCTGTGATGGGAGATGGGAGAGTTGAGAGAAATAAAGTGAAAATTATGGAACTCACAGGTGAGTGGGGGCAATAAGTAGGTGCATAACAGGGAAATAGGAAGAATGGAAGACAAAATGCTAGATGCTTGCTTACCTTAAACTTTTTCAACTATTAAAAACCCCAAGAAAAAGGTGAAGGTTCCATTTGCCAGAAGAAGCAGGATATGTTAATATTCTGAAATAAGTTTACATTGGCATAATGTAATATAAATAGCTGCATCCCAATAAGTGATGGGGAAATTAACTGTGCTGTAGGTGTCCGAGCCAAACAGAATGGTCTCGAATCCAGTGGAAACAGATGGCACACAGAAATTAGGTTCATCCCGAAGCTGTTCACATAAGTCAGTGAAAATTAAAGGAAGCAAAAATGTTGAAATGTGTATGTTTTTAATATATAAGGAGTGTATGCTGGCCTACTGACAGAACAAGAAATTGCAGTTTTATTTAGGCCCAACTAAGAAAGATTCTAATTTAGGGAATTTCTTTGTAATTATTTTAACTTACTCTCATTAAACGCACACACACGCACGTGCGCCACTCCCCCACCTTTCCCCCCAACCAACCACATTTTTATGACAAATACTGGAATTGTTAGCAGTTCCAAGACCCAACAACTTCAACAAGGGTTCTATAAATGGAAAAAAAACATTCCAAAGCCACTAACAATGTAACTGGAAGTATGGAAAAGTTTACCGAGTTTACAAAAGAAATCCCTGAATCATATGAACTAAACAAGTAAAGAACCCAAACTGCTGACTTAGCATCAGGGTTTTAGGAGGGTGAAGATTAAGACATGGTAGGAAAAGCAATTAAGAAAAGATGGAAAACAACATGCAACCGAGACACAAAGGGCAAAATAAACTGCAGAAGAATCTCTTTTGCAAATGTCAATATGATGACATCGGATGTAACCGATGCTTACCCTAAAGCTCATTCCATCTGACCTAATAGGCATTAAACATTTGCCAACTCATCTTTTCCTGTCATTCATTTTTCATCCATTTTCTGTCTATTTCATTATTTATAACCTTATGGTGGATATTTATGTAACTAACTGTGAAGTTTCTTGATCTCGGCAGAGGCTCCTAAGCACATTTTGTAGGGGTTGCCCATTTTAAGAGGTTCTAGATTGGGGCCTCTCAAATTTTAATGTGCAAACAAGTCGCCTGAGTTCTTTTTATAGTGCAGTAGATGTGGGCTGGGATTCAATGCTCTGCCTATCTAATAAGCTACCAGGTGAGGCTGAAACCTCTGCAATCACAGGAGATAGAACATCTATGAGGGACAAACCAAGAATGAAGGAAACACATTTGCAGGTGTGGCCCTTTGCTTTTCCTCCAGACTGCAGAACAGGCATTCCCTAGGTTTTGAAGAGTCCAGGATCTTTGTAACTAGCCCTCTGATTTCCTCCAGCGCTGATTTGCTCCAGTTGTTTTCTCTTTCCTGTAAGCCAAGTAAGGGGGTGTTTAAGAGAATGCCTCGGAGAGCCTGACTGTATCTCTTAGGTTTGGGAGACAGAGGACAGATACCTGACTCCCACCTGCCTGAAGGTGAGGTGAGGCTGTGCAGAGTTTGCAAGAAATGGATTCCTGCACGTTTCAGGAGAAAGAAGCAGCATTTGGAAGCTGCCGAACCAGTGGAACAAATGCCAGATCACAACTCTACCAGGGAAGGAAAACTTTCTATAACTTTCCTTCTCACCTGTCCTCCCCACGGGAGTCCAACCCAGGAAGGGCTCAAAACAGCAGCCAGTGAGTAGAAAAGGGTGTGGGGTGAGAAAAGAGAGAGACAGCCAATGCCAATAAATGGCACTTCTCCCCATTACCCCCAGTACAGACAACTGAGTCTGAACCAGGGGCGGGGAGAAGCTCTAAAATAGAATTGAGAACGTGGCATCCTGTGATTTTTCAACTAGAGTATACTTTTAATTAGTTAAGGAAGACCAGAAATGCTAAGATGCTAGAGCGTTCATCTAGAGTGGGAAAAAGGGTTTTTCATAGGTTAAGGTTGATGGGGAATGGTGAGAAAGAAAAAAGTTGTTTTCTCTTTGCAGCTTAGGAGCCCAATTGGTTCCATATTTGAGCTTCTCAGTTATGCTCTTTGCTGGAAAAAATGCTTTAGATCACATAGATGTGATAAGATAGATCACTTCACCTGGGCTATGATGAACCAGTAGAAAGTTTTAACAAGAATAAGAGCACTTACTTTAAATCAAAAAGAATAATCCTTTAGCAAATGCATAATTGCTGATCTGCTTTATAGAGATGTAGAGTTTGAGAGCTGAAAGAGACCCCACGGCTTCTCTAGTCAGACCCCCATTTTTCATGAGGGTGGGGGGGCAGGGACTAAGCCCTCTAGCAGTCCAGTGCATGCCTGAGGACACAACTGCTCCTTGGTCTGGAAGCCAGGTCATTGGACTCCTAATGTGGTACCCTCTCTGATAAGCTGGGATAGCATGCAAATAATTTCAAATAAGCATTATACCTGAAACAGCCAACAGCTTTGCATTTTAGTTTTGGCCAGAAAGGCCATTTCAGTGGGGAATTACATCTGCTGGGTAGGGCAGAAAATTCACCATGTAAACATTATAAATTTAATATGAATTTGCTTCAAAGTGATTTTGAAACAACTTCAGCGAAGGCTTCTCTGGCCATGATTTCTCTCCAAAGCCAGCCCATGCACAGTTTAGGGCAGGAGTGGCATCACTTTTCAGGTGCCAGCTCGGGTGGATTGCTTCAGCAACCCTACAGAGGATTCCACAACCCCTTTGGACTTGGGGGATAGAATGGGGTGCATCTGTGATGTCTACATGGCATTGGGAGGATGGAGGTGCCTCACATGCCAGTTATTTTGTCACCCCTGCTTTATGGTAACCACTGTCACCACGGTGTTATTCTTCTAATCAAAGGAAATATCAGGACAGATTTGAGGGGAAGTTCCCATTAGAGGAACTGCAATCAGGCCATCACTCCATGAACGTCTCCCTTCTCTGGTTAAAGAGATAGTGGGAGACAGCCCTGGTTGGGTAATGGGAAAACATTCAGACCCACAGTTTATGTTCCTTCTGACTGAAAATACAAGTGCAAAACATTCATCCCATTTGTCCATCATTGTACCCTGTTTGGTCAATCTTCTGGGTGTGAACAAGTCAGGAGACTTGCTGGGACTTGTCTGAGTCTCAGAGGCTCCCTGGGGAGTAGGTTAGACCTGGAATGACCTTAACCCTGGAGAAGCAGGCTCCCCAACCCTTGACTGACTCTAGTCTTTAGTCACTGAGACACTAGAGACTAAAGACCGACGGAGAATCTTAGAAAATGTTCTATGAAAGGTTCAACTCCCATGATCAACATTTTAAAATTTTGCAAGTTATAATTTTGTGAATTATAAATTTGGTGTTCTATAAGTAGTTATGGTTGGCATAAATGATAAGCAGGGATGAATTTGTTTATGTGCTTATACGAGCATCCCCTGGGCCAAGGGACTTCTAACACATGAAGTGTCACGTAAGCAAAAAAGAAATGAGAGACTATCTTAATGAGTTTACAGAATGCATCCAGATCAAAAGACTCATGGGTTATCCATCCCAGAATCCAAGATCTCAGGAAACTAAATTGGCAATAATTATCAGAATCAAAAACTAGGCCTAACTTTTGAGCCTGCACCACCACAGCTAAGGAAACAATCAAAGCTTTGATCGGAGATTCACAAACATGTTCATTGTAGCAGTGTTTACAAATTGGACACAACTTAATCATCAGCTGAAATGGCACTCAAACTAAGACCTGTGGGAACCAGACACCTCATTAAAACCTATTTTTTAAAGAAATTATTTAAGGACAAAGCAAAGTGCTCAGCTGACATTGAGATGTGAGAAAATCAAAACCCGTGCAGAGATGATATTAACATCTAGAGAGAGAAAGCAGGGGAGACTCAGAGACAGAAGGAGACAGACAGAGTGAAACCTAGTCCAAGAGAAGTAGAGATACGGAGAAAGCCAGAAAGGAAATACAGCAAATCCTCAATGGTGGCCATCTCTGATGAGATATTTGCTAGTTTGCTTTTGTTATCCTTTTCAATATCAGGTCTAACTTATATAATTAGAACATGTATCTGTAATGTCAAAGGAGAGTACCATTTGCAGTTAGACTGGTTACAGTTCAAACAGATGAGGCCATAGCAGGAACCAGTTCTCTTCAGTTCCACTCAAATTACTAAACAACGGGGACTGAACTGTGTCCAGAAAGCTATGAAGAAGAATAAGGCATTGTTCCTACCCCTGCCAAAAACCCCCTAGGTTAATTATGTCCTAATATATCAATAACAAATTTTAAAGGCACCTTAAAATTTTACCACACTCTCCCAACCATAAAAATCTGAAAAGTAAAACAGACGACAGGCCGCCAATTTGATTAGGAAAAAAAAATATTTTACAACAGTCTTTGTGGACCAGGGTCAGGGCAAAGAGATGGGAGAGTTCTACTGAGAATCCAGAACCAGACTGTGAAGGATGAAGTATAAACATTGGGTCCAATAGTTAGATATCAAATTTTCAGCTTTAATGTGGATTAAAAATGACACGAGCCTGCCCAGGAACTTCTCCCAATTTTTTAGATACCTTTAGTAAGGGCAGGAGGAGGAGGCCAGTGTTCTTCTAATGGAAGTCCCTTCACATGGAAACTAAGGAAGGAGAAGGAGCCATGAAAGCCTTCTCAGACTCTGCTTCAGTCATTTAGAAGGTCTGCAACTGCTAAGCCTTTTAAACTTTGGGAGCTCCTCTTATGTGAAGAAATAATAGTCCCCAACTCTACTTGTTTCATGGGGATGGTTTTTTTTTTTTTGGTAATACAAGGACATTTATTGACTTTTTTTTTCTTTGTCTCTTGAAGTTGCCTTTTTTTTTTAATTTTTTATTCATTTTTTAAAAATATTACATTCAAAAAATATGAGGTCCCATTCAACCCCACCGCCCCCACCCCACCACTGCCCCCACCCCACCACTTCCCCCACAGCAACACTCTCTCCCATCATCATGTCACATCCATTGCATTTGGTAAGTATATCTCTGGGCATCGCTGCACCTCATGGTCAGTGGTCTACATCATAGCCCATACTCTCCCACATTCCATCCAGTGGGCCCTGGGAGGATGTACAATGTCCGGTAATTGTCCCTGAAGCACCACCCAGGACAACTCCAAGTCCCAAAAACGCCTCCCCATCTCATCTCTTCCTCCCATTCCCTGCACCCAGCAGCCACCGTGGCCACTTTTCCCACACCAATGCCACATTTTCTCTGTGGACCTTGGATTGGTTGTGTCCATTGCACATCTATGTCAAGAGGAGGCTTAGATTCCACATGGATACTGGATGCTATCCTCCTGCTTTCAGTTGTAGGCACTCTAGGCTCCATGGTGTGGTGGTTGACATTCTTCAACTCCATGTTAGCTGAGTGGGGTAAGTCCAATAAATCAGAGTATAGGAGTTGAAGTCTGTTGAGGCTCAGGGCCTGGCCACCACATTGTCAGTCCAGAGATTCAAATCTCCCAGACATATCTTAAACCCCAGCACCAACCATAATTCCAGCAAAGCAGCATGAAAGTCTTGTGACAAGAGATCCCATCTGTGTCCAGCTCCATCACGCAGAAACACCAGCTCCAAAGAAGGGCCAACTGACATGGCAGTGAACCCCATCTGCCATGACCATAGAACCTGTGGGTCTCTTTAGCCCTCAAAAGAACCAATACCTGGGGTTATATCTACTTTATCTGTCTCTGAGACTCTGCTCAGGTGTGCGTAAGGGCAATCTTTCTGACACCCTCCAGACTCTTTTTTAGAGACTCATAGCCATATAAACTCATTTGTCTTGTTTTGAGGATCCCAAAATTACGTGCGTGAACGTGCTTTAGGAACTACAGTAGTGCAAAGCAAATTCCATTTTGCCAGTTTCAAAACAGTGCAAACTGCTGAGGCTTCCCAAGTCTGCTAAGAACATCATATGAAAGAATATCCTACATTTTAGTTCCCTTATTCAGACCGAGTGAGTAAGCCACTAATTTGCTTCTTAAATCTCTAGACTTGAAACGGCTTCGCTTGCAGACATCTGCCTCTACAAGACATTTCCTTCTGGAATTTCAGCCAGGAAACTTCCAATCAAATTGAATGGTCCTCATCCAGGTGACCTGAAAACAAAGACAAAGCCACATGGGCTAGTCTGAGTCACCACCACAGCCTGCACACGGCCTCCTCAATGGAAGTGCTACTGTAGCTTAAGTGATAAATCAGCAACCTCAGAAATATAAACACTGGCTACACAAACAAATTCAATTTAAGAGCCTTCTAATGAACCTTTAATGAGTTGCATGTGGCCTGCCAAGGTCCTGCAGGCCGCCCCAGTGTGTCTGCTTTTGGGAAAAAAAAGAAAAAAAAGCACATCAGTTCCCCCCCCCCCCCCATCCCATGACTCATCTCATTAGCCAAACGCAATTGAGACAACTGACTTTTGAATTAAAATGCTATTTCCAAAGGAGCAGGAATGCATCTGTCATTGATAAAGAAAAGAACAAACTGAGAAAATGTAACTCACTGGATTAGGGCAGAAAGGAGCCGAAGAACAGTGATATGTTTGTTAGGATGGGTGATGATTTATGAAAACTTCAGAACTTCTCAGTTTCTGCACATGGCACCGTAATCCAAGTGACTCTTTCCCTTTTGTTCACTTAGAACTTTAAAATGATAGAGTCCCAAAGTGAAAAGAAAAAAGAAAGGAAAAAAAAAAACAAAACAGAAAACAGTGATAGCGTCTTCCTCCTAAAACTTTCCTGTATTGGTCCAGATTTAATGCACACACAGCCACTAAAAGCATTTTACTTGGGAGGAAAAAGCTAAGGGTTTAGATTTTGCCTAATGAAGGACCCCATAACGGAAAAGAGTGAAGCCTCTGGCTTTCCCACCATGACCCAAATCTACCCACAGCATTCCCTTCACTGATAATGGGAGACCCAGAGTCAAAACAGAGAGAGACAGAGAGAGAGAAAGGGAGAGGAATCTCAGTGGCGGTCTAGAAGACCGGAGGCCTCAAGTCCCATTCACAAGGAGCTCTCTACCCAGGCTGCACCTCTTTCTTCTCCACCCTGGTTTGAAGCTCCCCCATGGAATTCTCTCGATGTACTAGTCTCTGTGGGCTTGTTGTCATCAGATCAGCATTAACATATACACAGCATGTGGAGGCAATCCTGCAGAAGTTCTTCCTTGGACAAATCTACCTCAGCCTTTGTTGCCTCGGTCTCTCCATCTATACAATGGTATAACAATATTGCCCATGACCTAGGGTTTTTATGAAGATTTGATTAATTAACATAAGTTAAGCTGGTAGAATAGTGCCTGGCACACAGTGGGCACTGTAGAAGAGTTAGATATTATGGTTCAGATATTCCTTCACTCACAGAAAAGAAATTTTCAGCAGGTGTTTCATGCTAGGCATTATTTTTGATGCAAAAAACACAAACAGAACGCATAACTCTGTGATTATACCAAGTGCCATTGATTGTACACTTTAGATGGAGTGAATGGTTTATGAACACATTTCCAAAAAATTGACTAAAAACAAACACTAACGATCATCACTGGTGTTTACTGAGCAGCTACTATACCCTGGACACTTTACATTTATCTCAGTTAAGGTTAGGAGGGGTGTCTTCGTTTCCTAGGGTTGCATAACAAAGTCCTGCAAACTGCGTGGCTTAAAACAACAGAAATTTATTGTCTCACAGTAGTGGAGGCTCAAAGTCTGGTCAAGGTGTGACTGTGCTCCCTCTGAAACCTGTAGGACAGAATCCTTTGTTGCCTCTTCTAGTTTCTGGCGTTTACGGTCATCCTTGTTCTTCCTTGGCCTATGGATACATCACTCCAGTCTCTGGCCACCCCCACTCCCCCGTCACCCCATGGCCTTCTACCCTGTGTGTCTGCACGTCTTTTTGTCTTCCTGTAAAGACACCTGTCATATTGGATTAAGGGCCCACCCTACTCCTCTCCTTGCACCTCTGCCATGAGGCATTGCCTTTTGGAGAAGGTTCTCTGTTAACCTCCCTGCACATTCTGCAGAGGTTTCAGGGGCTGTCTTAGATCTCAAAGGAATTGTTTATATAAAAGAGGTAGTGTAATTAAGCACATCATTTTCAGGAGTACAAACAGCGCTATCTTGCTGGGGAAGGGCAAAGAGTTCTGTCTTCTCACAAAGTACTTCTGAGAACAGTTAATGGCCTGAATGTTGAAGACTACATTTTTTTGACTGTAAGGCACTATATAAATGGATTTTAAGAAATTTCTCTTTAAACACGTGAAAAAAAAACCTTGACTAGTTCCATCTGCAATGGCCCAATCTCCAAATAAGTTCACATTCACAGGACCTGGGAATTAGTTCTTCAAGATATCTTTAGTGGGGACACAAGTCAGACCCACAACAGGGGGTGAGAAGAAAGAGCTTATTCTGATTGACTCCCATGTGCCATGCAGGTCAACCTACCTGCATTTTAGAGGAGAGAAAACAAAGAAGTTTCTCAAAGTCACAGAGATAGGTGTACACAGTCATCAAGTTCATGTTCTCTCCACTTAGTTCCTTCCTATACTCCTCATATATTCATGGAGAATTGCCATTCTACAGCATGAAAGCCTAGAAAGCTTTTCTCGAAACAGTGTCAACTATAGAACAGGATTTTTTCAGAAGGAGAAAACACGTCCAGGGCTCTAAGGCAGTGGACTCCAGGGACCACCTGCTGGCAGTTTTTCCTGCCAACATGCTTTCTTTGACTATTTTTAAATATGCCTGCACAGTCTTTTAAACAGCAAAGTCCTAGGGTGCCATTGTTCAGTCAGATTTCCAGAAGCTTAGCACCTTAACGCATTTATATTAGCTGCCAACCTACCACAGACATTTGAAGTTGGTCCCTGAAGATTCTGAGAAAACCAATAGGGGAAGCTTCCAATTTTTTACGCAGCTTTTTTCAGGCTTTTTCAAATACAGCTAAATGTTTCATAGGTTTCCAGAATAACTTACATAATTCTTAGGTTTGTTTCTTATTTTTGTTTTTTGCCATGACCTGAGCTTGAGATGGCTGGAAGTTTTAAGTAATGGAAACAAGCCACCTGACCTCACAGTCAACTTTATCTTTCTCATTTGGGAAACAGCATCCCTCTGGCCAGTAGGTCTCCGATGGAAGTGAAATCATTGCAGCTGCCTTTGACTGTTAGAAAGATGAGCTTCGTTAGCAGCTCTCTGTCCTCACGCATCTTTTGGGCACTAGGTTCAGAAATGATTGCAGCTGTAGGAAAGAAGTTAGGGAGCTTGAATCGAAACTAAGTAATACGGTGTCATTTCCCATTGACAGGATTGATGGATTTCCCATTTGCTCCCAAATAAAAGGCGAATGGATGAAAGGTACCCAGGCTATCCTCTGATAATGCTTCAAACCCCAACTGCACTCTAGAATCACATCAAGAGATGGCTTCCCCCTCAAGACATCCTGGCTTCAAAGAAGGCTCCTGGGCAGGCGTAAGTACTTTTAAGCTTCCCAGGAGGCTCTAATGCGCAGGCAGCAGAGAGACCCCGGCTGACTGGAAGGTCCCTGTTTCTCAGGGGAGGTGCCTGGGTCAATCTCTCCTCATCGCCTTGAGACTAGACTCCATCTGGGGCTTCCTTCGCTGCTTGTTCTTAAATGCTGCCCACGGCTTCAGTTTCTCTGCAGAGCCCCCTCAGCAAGAGTTTGCTGGGATTGGATGTTTATTTCTCAACACTGGCTTTACCCCATGACTGTCACCAGCTATATCCTTCCCATTTTGGACCTGTGGCAAGGAGGGAGGGGCGGAGAGACCTCTCATCTCAAGCTTCACAATGATGGAGGGTCTCAAACGTAAACATTTGGCCCTCTCAGCAAATGAGTTGACAGGTAGAAAGACTCCCTGGCAATTCTGAAGGAATGTTTTCATCTGATGACATTAAACACAAGTCCCATTGATAAACCATATCGCCTGTAGTTTCCTATGAATTCATGTTTCCATAAATCCCAAAATTCATATGTAAATAACATAATTATAATGCCTTATATTTGAAAGTATATTAGAAGTGCTAATCAGTTCAATTCCACACACTTTAAACGCACCACACATTTTACAACTGTGCTTTCACTTTTTATTATAAATGGACTAGGATTGGGAGAGTCCGGCCACCATTTGGCCCAGCTCACAGATTCGGGTGTGGTGTCACAGAGCTCCACGTATCCAGAGAACTGTGACAGCAATTTCTCCCTCCCCATCCCTACCATCAGAGAGAGAATCCACAACCCAGCAGGCTGGGGCTAGTGTGAAGGAGATAAGAGCCTAGAAGACAGTAGTTAAGGAGGCACTCATTTTCAGGGGCCGGCCCTGCATTTACATGACCCTGAGAGAGCATGCCTCCTTAAATTTTGCACCCTGGTACTTCTCAAGCCTCACACTCTTCCAGGCCCTGGGCCAGGATTAGCACTCCCAACCCTGCTGAGCTACTCAGGCTCTTTCCTGCATGCTTTATGCAGTTATTCAAGCATGGGATTGCACATGCACACACACACACACACAAAACTATAAACTGAATCATGGCCACCCAAAAGCCATGGTCAATTCCTAACCACAGGTCCTGTGAATGTGACCTTATTTAGAAATAGAAGAGCTTAAAGGATAAATCAGTGCAGGTGGGAGGGGAGGAAGCAAGAGCAGATATGTTGACAAATGTCACCTCCAGGCCTAAGACTACAATTTTGCCGAAGATCGATATATTGAAGTCTTTGAAGATGTGATTTAGTTAAAATGAGGCCATCATCCAAGATGATCAGAGCCCTCATTAGCAGAAGAAATTTGGACAAAGGGGTAAAGAGGAGGCAGAGATTGAGTTACGAAATGCCAGCAAGTCACAGGCCAGAACTCTACAGACTTTGGAGGAAGCATGGCCCTCTGCCAACATTTTGATTTTGGAGTTCTGGTCTTCAAAATTTTGAGACAATAAAATCCTATATCTTTTTAAAAAAAAGGACAGATAAAAAAATTTTTTAATAATAAAATTAAAACAATAAATAAAATGAATATTTTTTTTAAATCCTGTTGTTTAATCCAACTAGGCTGTGGTACTTGTTACAGCAGCCCTGGCAAACTGAGACACACATACCAGTCCAGTCACCTCAAGGCGGAGGACCTCTGCTCTAAGGCCAGTGTGAAGATGAAAATAAAAGCAGCCCCTTAAAGTGCCTCATCCTCAAATGTACATTTTGCATGCAAGCAATGTATTTGGCCCACCAATTTTCTAAAATAATGATGAAACTTAAGAAAAGAAACTTTGCTGTTGAATATTAATAACACTGAATTGGTTATAAGGTACATGGAGAATAAGGGGAAATGGAAAAATCAGTCAAAAAGGCTTGGTTCTAGACACTGCCTGTCAAAGGTACTTAAGCAAGGAGGCAACAAGGGGTCAACAAAGCTGCTGAGACTAAGTTAGTACTTTTGTTTCCATTAAGGCGAGTTTTTCTGCAAGTTAAAATATATGGTGTTCTTCAAAATGGTGGAGAAAATTAGGAAAAAGGCCAAGTCTAATCTAGCCAAGATGGAAGCTATGTTTGTAAAGAACTGGGTGATAGGCCTATACTTAATCTTTAAGCATTTTTCAGTGGAAAATAAGAACTACAAGGAAGCATCATTCTGTTCTTTCTAAAAAAAAAAACCAAAGCATAAAAGACTAATTTGTTTACATCTGTTTTCCTTTACTGTTTCACTTCATTGCAAATTCAAGTTAATTTTCTATTTTGAAATCTGCCATCACTATATATACACATAGAGAAACACATATACACCCTACTAATGAGAAGGACACCTCTGGAACTCAAAGGCACATACTCGTTGTAACAGCTCCCTAAAGAGAGAACTATTTCTTCCCCAGAGAAAGAATGTTGTTCTGTAAGAAGATGTCGAAAGAGAACCATGTATCTCTCTGTTGAATCCTGTATTAGTCTGGCAAAGGGCTGCCGATGCAAAGCACCAGAAATCTATTGGCTTTTATAAAGGGTTTTTATTTGGGTAAAAGCTTACAGTTACAAAGCAGTAAAAAGTCAAACTTAAGGTTGCTTTCTCACCACAGGCAGTAGACATGTGTGCAAGCAAGATGGCCACTGATCTCTGGCTGGTCTCTGCCTTCCCCTCCAGGCTTCCTCATCCTTTTGAGGTTCCTTGGGCCCAGCCTCTTGAGGCTTTGTGCTTAAATGGAGTCCTCTCTCCTAGTATAGGGCTTGTCTCTCAGGGCTTCCTATATCAGTCTTGGTTCTCTTCCCAAGGTCAGCTGCAAACTATCAGGCAAATGGTTCATTTCTCCCTGGGGCCCCAGCCTTTTGAAACTTCTTTCTGGCACATGGCTGGATCAAAATGACAAAGCTCTTTCTTCCTATGTGTCTTCTTGACTGAGCATCCATTTATATCAGATCCAGCAAGGGGATGGGGACTTAACCTGAGCCACACCCTCTGATGTAGGTGAATCAAACTGTGGGGAACAAGCCCACACACTCAGAGCAGTGGGTTGGTGACCTCACTCCCCCAAACCATGGAGAATGCACTCCACCTGTAGCCTGGGGTAGCCAAAATGTCCCTGAACAATAAGTTGGAATATCCACCCTGTTCATATGCCAGGACAAACTCACCCTTTCTGTATACATGGGTGGTGTCCCTCTCTTGGCCAATGAGATATTTTAATTCCAGACCTCAGCTTCCATGGATTTCCTCTTAAAGCTATTTTCTCTTCAATCTCTCCCTTCCCTTTGTACCTTTTAGACCAGGATGATGATGGTTTCATTCATACAGATGCCTCAAAAAAGCTTGTTGGTTTAGCACGCAGGAAACAGGGGTCCAAGTCATAAGATAGTTTAACCATTTGACTGGATTATGTCAGGGGGTGTGATTCATGTTGAGTCTCCAACCTCTTACTGGGACTGATATAAAAGGAGATGTGGAGATTAAAGGGAGCAGGCACTTGATTCTGCAATGTAAGAGTGAGGATTACTTAAGTACAAAGCCCCCAAGAGGCTGGTCCAGGGAGAAGTTCAGGAGGAGAGGAGCTGCTGGGTGCCTGAGAGCACAGCTGAACTTGGGAAGAGAGTGGAAGAGTGGAGAACAATAAAGGAGGCCTGGAAGGAGACAAGTCCTGTGCCTGGTCACTCACAGCTGAGCTCCAGGGGACAGGAGATTCTGGAGGGGAAGGCAGGGAGCTCCGCAGAGATAGGCGCCATCTTGCTTCTCCACATGGGAACACACCAGGATCCACAGTAGCTGACTTTGGTCAGAAAGCACCTCTTATTGAAGCAGGCCAGTAAGGTAGGGAATCAATAGATGGATCTGGATCCTGGCAGAGAGTCCACAAGACATCAATAACCCCCAAGATGTCTGCTAGAAGACCCTCCCCAAGGTTCTGCCTCTCAGAAGAAGACCTCCTCTGGAAGCCAGGAGAAGCCCGGGATATTCCCCAAGGACTTTATCATTGGGCCCTACTGGGAGAGAGATGGGAGTAATAAGCAATCGAAATGGCGAGCAGCTGGAGCTCCTCCCCTTCCATTAGCAAAGGGGTGGGATAATTAACAGTTCAAAGAGTGGTGCCAGCCCTGAGTTCACTCTCTTGCCTCTGGACCCCGACTCTGGCTGCCTTCTTCCCCTCCTTGGATCACCACGCAAGTAAACCTGGGGATTTATAATCTATAATGGGAAATTGTAGCCTGTAAACCAGCCCTCTTTATCACTTTTCAGCCCCTTCCTCTCTACCTGGAACCCCTGATCTGTTATTTTCTCCCATTTCTCTTCCATCCCTACCTAAATAAATTACTGGCCTAACACACACACACACAAAAAAAAAAGGATAGTTTAAGACTTTCCACAAGTCTTTCCTGGATAACTGGATTTTCAATCCTGGCTTACAAGTTCCAAGTTTAGCTAATGCCTAAAATGGGGCACTATCATCTGGGGGCCTGATTTCCAGAAGCTTGCAATTTCTAGAATCAGTCTCTGGCTTCTTTGTGCCCTACAAATCAGTTCTCAACTTCTTTCTTTCTTCTTGCATTTTGCTATAAGCTGCAAGGAAAAGCCAGGTCACTTTTTCCAAACTTGGAAATGTCATTGGCTGTATGTCTAAGCTTGTTGTTTTCAAATTCCGTTATCCATATAATTCCAGGAGTCAATCTTGCTAAGTTCTCTGCACTTTAAAACATGGATCACATTTCCTCCAGTTTCCAGTAACAGTCTCATCATGTCCTTCTAAGGTCTCATCAAAAGTCTCTTAGCATCCATATTCCTATCAACGGTCCCTTCAAAGCAATATAGGCCTTTTCTATCAAGCATCTCACAATTCCTCCAAAAAATACCCCTTACCCATGTATAAAACCTTTCCAGCAACAGCATGAGCCCATCTCAGTACCAATTTCTGTAATAGTCTGCTAAAGGGGTGCCAGTGCAAAGCACCAGAAATTCATTGGCTTTTATAAAGAGTATTTATTTGGGGGAAAAGTGTACAGTTATAAGGTCATAAGAAGTCCACCAAAGTTAGTTGCCATGTGTTGAAGCAAGATGGTCACCAATCTGTCAGTCTCTGCCTTTCCCTCTGGGCTTTCTCTTATTTTTGAGGGTCTGTGGACCCAGCCTTTGAAGCTTTGTGCGTAAGTCCTCTCTCTCCCTGTCACAGGGCTTGTTTCTTTCTGGGCCTCCTATATCAGTCTCAGCTTTCTTCCCAACCTCAGCTGTAAGCCATCAGGTAAAATGGTTCATCTCTCCACAGGGCTTTAGCTGTTTGAACCTTGTCCTTTCTGTCACATGGCAGCATCAAAAAATGACAAAGCTCTCTCTCTTTCCATGTATCTTCTTGAGTGAAGATAGACCTAGCAAGGGGGCAGGGACTCATCCTGAGTCACTCCCACTGACTAGTCAAATCAAAAAAGCCCTAACTTAATCTTAACAGTTAATCCAATCAAAGAAACCTCTGCCTAATTTAATGCAATCAAAGCGTATCACACGCAGAGAAATAAATCAGTTTATAAATATAATCTTTCTCTTTTTGGATTTAAAAATAATCTCAAACTGCCACAAATTCCATACACAAGTCTCTTCTAGAAGGCCTGTTTTTCAACCACCAGTTCTTGATTGTCTCATTCTTGAATGATCCTTGCTGCATAAAGAGATTAAAGGATAAATCAGTGCAGGGGAGAGGGGAGGAAGCAAGAGCAGATATGTTTCCTGAGTTTGCAAGTGTCACCTCCAGACCTAAGACTACCATTTTGCTGAAAATTGATACATTATATTTATTACAAAAATAAATGACTCATTTCTCTGCCCTTGCATGAAGAAAAGTTCCACACCCACCCCGCCCCCCAAAAATTAGCACTCTAATCAAGTTTAGAACTGACACAGTGAGGAAAAGTTCCATTTATGGGAAATGTTGCTTATATGACTGGCCAGTTCTTTAATACTATTAATAATTTATTTTGAAAGACTTGAATTTTATGAAGGAAAACCAAAGGGATCAAGATAGGGAAATAGTACGGCTTAACAGGTAATGAAGTACACCACCAATAGTATCTGACTCTCTGAGTTCAGATCCAAGTTCTGCCACATACTGCCTCTATGGCAGTGAGCTAATTGACCTCTATAATCCTCAAGTTCTTCTTCTGTAAAATGGACACAATAAAAACACCTAGTTTCAACTCTTGTTGTAATGCTTCAGCATGGTAATACTTATCAATTGCTTTTTCACCATGCCTGACTTTGACCAAGTTGTAGTTATTATAATATATAATATTAGGAAGATTCCTTAAATAATTGTTAAGGATACAAAATCCTGTAAAGAAGTCTTTTTACAAGATCTTTTTCAAAACCAACTGCCTTTGTGAAAAGATAACAGCAGCCCTTTGGGAAGAAGTTGAGAAAGTCCAATTGATTTATAAAGAATTTATCAGCAAGAGTTATTGTCCATGTGCATGTGTAGCCTACGTTTCAATTACACTAAAAGCTTATCTTTTTAAAATTCAGGACTGTCAGGTGCTATTAACTGTGATGTTCATGTTTCCCTAGCAACTGACCTGTGTTGTCACAAGCAGAACAGTATGGACACATCCTGCAGGGCTTGGAGACAAAAGTCACTCTTTTCAAAGGGAATGTAGCCCTCAGAAAAAAAGAGGAAAACAAACTCTTAAGAAACAAAAATGCTGTTTTCAGATATCCCTAAGGAGAGAAAGAAAAATGAGCATTAAAGCCAACGGGGAGGTGACGTGGAGGGAATTTGTTCTGCAAAATTAGTGCATTGGGTAAGCACAAGGAAGGTAGAATCTGGATATCACCATTCCACTCTTGGCTGGATATTTGTTTCCCATGGTGCTCTTGAATGGGCAGCTCCTGCTTCTTTCTCTTCTTCAGGAAAAACACAGACATTACCAACATTAACTTAAATTTAATCCTATCCCTGTGGTAAAGTGAAACCTTGGGCAAGAAGGAGAGGAACACTAGGAACTGAGAAATGATGGAGACTGCTTATCCTTTGCTCATGAGAATTTCTCTCCTCTTTGGCCAACCTCTCCATCTGTGGGGAAGAGCAAAATGAAATTTAGGAACTGACCATTTGAGAAACCACTGAAATGTGGAGGTGGATAGTCCTCCAAGAGGTCTCATACGGTAATACAAAAGTAACATTCCTAAGCTATTTCCTGAACCATTTCAGGTCATTGGACGCTGGAACAAGAATCTGAAATCTAGGTCCCATTTCCTGCAACTCTGAAATTTTCCTGTCCCTTATGTAGATATTTTTACATTACTAACCCAAGAAAAGTGTTGAATATGTTGCTGTCACATTTCTGTAAATCATGGCTATGTGACTTTCCCTTTGAGTTTCTGGGTAGTGACAATGCTGAATTTTACCTGAACCCTATTATCCTGGAAAACAGCGTAGATCAAGAAATCCTCCATCCTTTGTGTCACTTTCCAAGGTGATCTTAACTTTGCCTTAAGCTTGACTAAACTCTACGCAGGCTTCTTCTTGACTCTAGGTCCTTGACCTCTCATACCGTGGCCCTTACAGAATCCAGATGGAACGCGTTACCCTGCTTCAACAGTCAACTCAGGAAAGGACATCACATAATGGACACTCCCTCTTGTTTGACCTCCCCTCCAGTCCTCTTCCACTAGCTATTCCCAGGCTATCAGAACACTCTTGTGATAGCATTCTGGTCTCTCTACCACAACAGCCTTCTGGGCTCTTCTCTATTACATGTAACTTTGAGTAACGTCATCCTTGCCTGTTCCACATTGTCTTGTGCAATTCTTTATTTGACAGTAAGAAGGTAACATGATAACTCTGAGGGGTATCACTTCATTGTTATGAATGATACCCCATGATGATTGTCACTAATCTCTGGGTTCCACCTACATCTTAGCAGGATCCAGGGAGAAATCAAGTCAAACATAGATAACGCTGTATCTCTAGGTCTTTAGTATTACCATGCCCTCTGGGTGCCGTGCTGTTTCTGCACCTCTGCCCATTGATGTTGAAATGGGTGGCACAGCTGAAGACCCCATTGTGCTACTGAAGATGATGGCTACCTGCAGTCACTTGAGCCAATGAGCTTGGTGCCCAAGTCAGGCAGACCTAGATCATAAGTTTTGCTTGCTCACTTACTGACTATGTGAGTCCTGGGACAAGAGGACAATCAGTCACCTCTCTGGGCAGAGAAATAATGAGCAATTAGGAGAATGGTAAGGCTGTTTAACAACCCTTAGAATAAGCACAGCTGTCAATAGACACTCAACAAATGTAACTTTTCTTCCTGCTAGAATCATTCCATGGAGACCCTCCTAAAGCCTCACGCCAACAAACCCCAATTACATGGTTTCTTAACATTCCATGACAGGACAATTCACCCAGAAATTCTTTAAACTGCTCTTCTTAGACTTTTGCTGCCACAAACTTGGTGAACGGCAGACCTTTTCTTGGTTCAATAACTGCATTAATGTCATGGCACTTTCTATTTTTTCCATGACTGACTCAAGAAAGGTGTAGAAAATATTGGTGTCAAATTTATTTATGTCATCGGGCTTCCTTTCTTCCCCTTATGCTTTCCAATGAGCTAGTAGGTAGAAAGGTCCTTTATACATCCAGGATATGTCATCATCAGTATTGCTAGGATAATATTGATTCCCTTAATAATGTAAATTCAATAAATTGAGACACCACAGTAACATCATAACTCAATTATGAGCAAGAATCTCTGTCATAAAAATTCCTAGCTTGAGAAAGGCCTCTTCTAGCCAAAGTATCTTCTGAAAGCAAAACTTGGCAAGGGAACAAGCTGGGTTGTTGTGTGATTAATAAACTATCTCAAATTGATGGAAACCAGAGTTGAGAATTGAAAGTTCGCAAACTGAATAAGATGGCAATTTCATTCTCTTCTAGTCTTCAGGTCTTTTCTAGAAACATTAAATTTTTAGGGTAAATGGTTTTTCCCCTTGGATTAAAAAAAAAATAGTGTAGGGGGCAAGAGTTATGGAAGTTATCATGGGGATTAGACTTAGAATTTTTTTCTGTAGCTTCCAGAAAACTGATTCATGGGCACAAGTGCCAGGTGTTTAGAATGAGGGCCTTGGTGCCTCCCCTCCTCTGCCCAAGTGAGACCCTACCAGGAGCATGGAGAGAAATGTGAATAATTGACTTCATTTGTTTTTGGAGGCCTGCTTGCATCTGCCCCTTTTATCATCACCACCTGCTGGAGTCCCTCTTACCTCTGGCTCAGTTACCGCAACCCTCCCTCCTTTCCTCCAGGCTCTCCTGGGCCAAGCCTGCACTGAAGTGGTGGTGGTTTGAGCCAGCACTCAGGAGCCAGGCTGCCTAGGTATCTGCCACTAATTGCTCAAATTTTCTGTACCTCCATTGTCTCATTTAAGTGAGAGTGAACATTACATTTATCCCACTGGCTTACTGAAGAAAATTCATTGTATTAATATGTGAGAAGCACTAGAACAGTGCCTGCCACAAAATAAGTGCCTTATAAGTACTGGCTATTGAAGTAGATGTCATGCCTCTGCCTTTTTCAAATACTGCCAACATCTCTGTCTTAGTTTTCCAGGGCTGCTATAACAAAGTCCCACAGACTTGGCTTAAACAGCAGAAATTTTTATCTCAGTGTTCTGGAGGCTACATATTCAAAATCCAAGTGTCTGCCAGGCCATGCTTCCTCTTAAAGGGAAGCCATTCAATGCATCTCCCCAGCTACTGGTGAGTGGCCAGCAATCTATGGCATTCCTTGGCTTGTGGCAGCACCCCATCATCTCTGCCTCCATCACAGGGCCATCCTTCTCTCTCCTACAGTTTCCAAATTTCCTCTGCTTATAAGGATACCAGTTATATTGGATTAGGGCCCACCCTAATTCTGTATGGCCTCATCTTAATGAATAACATCTTCAAAGATCTTATTTCTAAATAAGTTCACATTCATAAGGCCAGTGGTAAGGACTGGAACATGTGTCTTTGTGGGGGGATATAATTCAATCCATAGCAGGCTCTCATGGCTTAAAGACTAGAACTAGAACCCCTCAGCCAGACATTTTGGCTTAAAGACTAGAACTAGAACCCCTCAGCCAGACATTTTGGGCCATCCTTGCTCCAACCCCAACCTAACTCTCTAGGTTTGCCTTACACTATATGCTTCACACGCACATGCACACACACACATACACACCATAGTACTCCACGTACATCAGGCTAGCTGGCATTAATCAAAACCTGCCGTACAGTTTTCCATCTCCTTATTTAGGCTCTTAGTCCCACTTGTGACAAGGAAAAAAGCCTTCCTCAAAGTACGTTTTTAAAAAATCCTGTTTACCCTACCAGACTGAATCAAATGTTATATCATCCAGACATATACTCCTGGTAACCCCATTTAGAAAAACTTTCTCATCCACTGTATTTTTCTGGCATTTTGTGGCTCTATTACAGCCATGGTCACATTCATATTAGTATTAGCAGAATTTGTGGTGGTGGTAGGGGGGTATGTATACAGGATAAGTCCTCAAAAAGTAGTCCAATTCATACTCTGTGCTGCTTCTGCTCTTATAGGGAAACATGCCGAGGATTCACCACCTTATTTATTTATTTGTATTTAATTATCTTTTTTTTAAAAGATACATAGATCACAAAAAAATGTTACATTAAAAATATAAGAGGTTCCCACATACCCCACACTCCACCCCAGCCCACTCCTCTCACATCAACAACCTCTTTTATCATTGTGGCACATTCATTACATTTGGTGAAACATCAAGAATAAAAGAAGGAAAAAGAACACAACCCACGGACTTCCCTGGCATGCTAAAAGCTAAAGCGACTAACATTCCAGGGAGAAAAGCAGATGGCACTGTATCAGGCAGCAGTGGGGACCCTTGGCTGGGACGCTGGAAGGAGGGAGCAACCAGCTTGGAATCATTCAAGTCTCGAGCACTAATCCCAGTTGAGGGATTTAGTTTTCAATTTCTACTCAAAGGAAAGCAACTCTACTTCATTCAATATTTACACCATCTAATATTTTACATTTTCTGAAACATAAGAGAATAAGTCTTCTCATTTAATCTGTTGTCTTGACATCTTTCTAATGGCATAGGAACTACCAGCTATTGTTCCATTCCTTAACGTTGACATCCTTAAATCTTGCAGGACACTGGAACCACTTTAAAGGCAAAATGGAATGTCCCAGTCAGTTTCTATCCTAAAGATCTGCTAGGGTACAACTTGCTACAATACTGAAAGAAAGAGAAGTTCGAAGCTACGGTAATTTTATGGAACCAGTCAGGAAATATCTGGCTTAATGCATTTCTAAATTATACTGGTCCTTTCCTGATGTGAAAGTTTTACAAATAATTGGAAAAGATAGGATCTGCTATAAAAACTTTAGTTCTAGTCATTATTTTACAGGGTGATAATGGGTTCCAATTTGAGGGAAAAGATTATGTGGTAAATGTAAAAAGTGGGCAGATCTGGGTATCTGGGTGGAAGAATGTTGAAGTTTTCTGTATGGGCTTGAATTCTGTTTTACAACTATCATGTAAGTTTGAAATTATTTCAAAATAAGTTTTTTAAAAAATTATCTACATTAATGCAAATCTTAGGAATCAAGTCTTAATAACACTATTGTGTAGTAATGTGGGAGGGAAAGAACTGACTCTGGTTGTTTATAGGCAAAGCAACAGGCCCCACGATAATTCAGCCACAGACCACAATTAATCCCTGATTTTATAAAATAAGAAACATAAGGTAATCCATAATTTCAAAGTAGCGTAGCAAAACCTACTCTAACCTCTAAGGCAGACTGTGATTATTTGGGTCTGTGGGAGTCAGTTCGGGCATGAGCTTTTCCACGCACACCACCATGCTTACATGGTGGGAAGCCTTTTTGTCAGTTGATCTGATAAATGAGCTGGGGATTAACTCAGTTTGTGGGTTCACCAAGCGAAAGACAAACATTTGCACTACACTCAGCTTTGGATAATCCAAAGGTTATACTGTTCTCAAAAGATAATCCATTAAGCGTAGTTACTCAAGTGTCTGTCTACTTGCAGAAGAATTTATCAGGATGCTGTCAGAGGAAAAGAACCCAATGATGCTTTTCCAGGCATGGAGTTTACCCTGCAGCTTTGAGAGGGGCCCCTGCCAAAGACCCCACACCGGAGACCAGCCTACAGGCAGATTTATGGGGCAAAGAGACCACACTAGCTGAGAGGATCCCACAGCAGGCCCCTCACCTCTTCACAAGCTTTGGGTTTGGCTTCACCAACCCTGAACTCTCCTAGACGGTTACAGTGATCTATAGCCTCAATTTGAAGCTCATCCAAAGATAACTGCAGAGCCAACAAGTTTTATTTCTATTAGACAGCTCTGGAATTTACTGAGTCTGCACTGGACTTGGGACAAAAATGACCTTGGTCCCCTTTGTCACGGGAGCATCAGAGCCATACATTTCAGTCATTAGGTACATACAGTCTATGAAAGCCCAAGAATAAAGACAATCAGTTCTAAATGAGAAACATTTTCTTCTTTGATTTTGAAGGGTCATGGAAACACCCACCAATCCATAATTCTCTGGGCAGGTTAAGGCAGGAAACATATTCTTTGGTAACAACCTTTAGAATTCACAGCACAGACAGAGTTGAATGAAGTTCACATTTCTTAAATAATTCAGTCATTTCAGCAGGCCACTGGCTAGCAAAGAGAAATGTTAGGTGAAGTCCTTGCATAAAACCATGACTGCATATGCAGCGGAAGGAAAAAACACAAACCTAGTGTTGGGGCAGATGAAATAAAATGCTTCATGGAATTCTAACTCCTTCTTATATTTATCCCCAATAATACTGTCAGTGGGATTATTGTTACATAAACTGGTTGAGCCTTAGACAAGGAATATAACGAGGGCGACTCCTCTTGTCTTTTTCTAAATAGATCTCCCAAGTCTTAGTTTCAAGCCTGTTGGATGATAAACACAGCATCAAGATCTGCCAGCCTTCAGCCATTGATGCCCTCTTCACCCTTTTAGCTACACCATCTGCTGCCTTCCTTCCAAGTAGAAGGTGTTCTGAAACACTGCCATCTTGTGGCCGCTCCCAGAGGGAGCATGAGTGTGCCGCACCTTCAAACACCATTATCCTAGAAAGGAGACTTGAAGATCAACTTATCAGTAAGTGGTGTTTCATGGATAAGGACATTAATAACCCCTCTAAATTAAAAGAACTTGCTCAAGGTCATTCATGTAGCGGATGGCATTCTTAACATATAATTTCACTTAAAAATATTAAAACCGTACTTCCTGAGTGCTCATTGTGTACTAAGCCAAGGCATCATTCTGGGAAAAACAGAGTAGAATTAAGGGAAAAAATAGAGCATGTCTAAAAAGGTCCAAAAAACATCTGCATATGGCAGACACTCAGAAAGCAATCACTGATCTGTGAGATTAAGTCTACACTTGGCATTCTAGAAAAGAGGCACTGTCTTGGTATCAGTCTCCCACAACTTTTTTTAGAAAATGTTCAAACCTTTGAAAAAGTTAAATAAAGAGTATCATGAAATGTCTGTCTGCTTTTCCCTTAGATCAGGGGTTGTTGACTTTTTTTGTTCCATGGACCCCTTTGCCTGTCAGGTGAAAAGAGACCCCTTATTAAGTCCATGCTATACTGTGTATTATTTAATAAATATATTACACCCATACTAACACATCCCCACAAGAATAATATTTTTTTGAATTTCAATTCAAGCTCATGGAACACTTATTAAGAACCCCTGCCTTAGATTCTCCAAACGCCATGTTTTCTTTATGTAGTTCTACCCACATTTTTTTTTTCTTTTTGGCTGAACAATTTGACAGCAAGTTGCAGTTGTCATGAGATCTCGCCCTGAAATATTTGAAAATCCCGTTTACAAATAATTTGATCAAATTTGTCTAAGGAAAAGAACAATAAGGTGGTCAAAGAATGCTAAAATAGTCTAAACTCTATCAAACAGAAAACCAAGACAGCCCTGTTTTATGTAACCTCTCTTCCCAGTCAGGATCATTTGCATCTGAAAGGGAGAGTTATTTGTTGCAAAGGGTGGTCATATTTCCCGTCATTGCTAACTTGTGCATCTGCTGTCAGCTTGGTGTTCAAGCATCTGGATTAGATTCTTTCAGGTTCTGTCCTGTGCTCATTTGCATGATTATTTAAGGTCTTACATAAAATGAGAACCTGGTAGATTTCTTCAGTTATTTATTAGCACATTAATCTGGAACATAGAGTTTACCAATGCCAAGAAACCACATACTCCCCAGTCAATCTCCTTGCCCCAGATGCTGCTTCCGTTTCCAATCCGCCATCCCCTCAGCCCTCCCCCAGTGCTCTCGCCAAATCTGATACCCAGGTCTGGGAAGAAGGCTGTGCGGGCCTGGCTTAGTTTTCTCGCACTGCCATAAAAAGTGTGCTTAAACCAACCAAAATGTGCTGTCTCACAGTTCTGGACCCTGGAAATCTGAAATCAAGGTGCCAGCGGGACCCTGCTCCAAATGAAATCTGCAGGGGAGAAGCTTTCCTTGCCTCTCCTCATTTTTGGTGCTTCACGGCGATCCTGGCCTTCCTTGCCTTGTAAGCATGTGCCTCTGCCTTCACACGGCCTTCTCCCCAGTGTCTGCCTGTGTCCACAACTCCTCTTACAGTGCCACCAGTCATATCGGATCAGGGTCCATCCAAATCCAGCTTGGCCTCATCATAACCAATCACATCTTTGAAGACCCTATTTCCAAATAAGGTGATAGTCACAGGAACAGGGGTTAGGACTTGAACATGCCTTTGGGGACCCAAGTCAACCCACACGTGGCCCCAGGGTCACCCTCCTTCTAGGAGGAGGAGTAGCACCTGCTTGGTCAGTGGTGGCCTAGGTGTTACCCAAGTCAAGAATTGGCCTCTTGAAGCTTTGGTACTGTCAGCTCCTTTTCAGTATTCCGTCACTGGAGAATTGTAACCTGACCATTCCTGATTGCCTCTCTTTTCCATGGAACCAAATTTCACAGTGGCAATAAACTGTTCCTCTATACCAAGAGGACTACCAACAAATTAGTCAGAGAAGAAAAGTGGGTGGGCTCTGATACTGCAGTCAAATAGACCTGTAATTCCAGCTTTCCCAATATCTAGGAGGGTAACCTTGGGAGCGTTACTCCTCTCTCTAAATCACTGTTTTCTCATCCATCAAATGTGAATAATGATAATATATACCTTATAGGATGTTTATAAAGCTTAGTGAAATAATGCATATAAAATACTTTCTTTTTAGAGTCTAAATATCTTTATACATGTCTGGTATGCTGATGTCAATGCATGTCAGTCATTGTTAAGATGATTAAAAAGACTTCTTAGAGTTCATTTGTTAATGAATTGCTATTGGGGAGAACAAGTAAGTAGTAGGATTAGACAAGACCCTTTAGAAAGTTGAAGGCATCATCATGGATGATGAAAACTCTAACGTCCTGATAATAACAAAAGGCATATAATGAAGGGCATCGCAGATAACGTGTTCAGGATCATTCAACAGAGGCCTTCACCAAGGAAAGGAAATTGTGGGAAATGGGTTCTACCGCACAGGATGGAGGACTCTGGCCACAGCTGCATGGTTTCCTGGCTCTGCTTTGCTAAACATTTGGTCTCAGCTGATAGAAGCAGGTATGCCTACGTCCTGGCCAAAACAAGACAGATGAACTGTCCCTCCCTTCCAGGAACAGTGAATTTGACTTTGAACAGCCGGATTGTGTGCACGAATTTGCATGAAGCAGGGCTGTGTGCGTGAATTTGCACAGGCCAGACAAGGCAAATGTGAGGTGCACACACAATCCTATGAAGTAGGTACCAGTATCATCCATATTATACAGTTAAGGAAAGGCCCAGAGAAGTTATGGAATTTGCTCAAGGTCACACAGCTAGGAAGTGACAAAGCTAGAATTTCAATCAGACAGGGGAGTCTGTGTAAGTAAACACTACCATATAGTATCTCTAAGATGCATTCAGTCACTCCATACACATGTATCTTTTAAAACTGTATACATAGGGTGATATAAATTCTACTTCTACAACTTTATGGGTTTGATTTATAATGCTTGCCACAGCACTTTAGTATGAGATTGCCCATGAGTATATTTCCTATCATATTTTTTAAATTATAAAAATTCCACTACTGTCCCTTGTCCTTTCCATTTTAATTACCTAAACTAAGCTGTAATAGAGTTTCATTCTTCATCTTCTTCCAGAATTATTAGACGAAGCCTCTTTTACCTCTTTGCTATAAATATTCTTAAATTACTAAATGTAGAGAATGTTTAATGGTTTTCTTTCAGTGGAAGATAAGGAAACTGATATCCAAAACATAAAAATATCCATTTCAAAAATCCTCACAAATATGCAGATGTCACAATTTTCACCTTCACAAGGAGAAAAGCCATTGACGTGTGCCATTTTGCTTACAAATAATAAATGTCAACACATTGGCAGTAGGTAGAGGGAGAAAGAGAAAACTGTGGGTTTTTTCTTTAACAGGGGGCAGATTAGGTCAAGATGTTAGGATGATATAATAGCCCACACATGCCCTTGGAGCAAAAGCTCTTTATACTGAAATAAGCATGTGTCTTTATGCCACAGATGACAGAATCGAAAAATGAAAATTGGGTATTTATTTAAAATGACTCCATATTTAAGATAATTTACAAATAATATGCTGGTTGCAATTATCATGCATTGTATTTTCAAAAAGAAAACATAGAGAACATTTTTTCATATGCTGTTGGTGGGGAAGAAATTTTTTTTTAATTTAAATTATTTATTTATTTTTTAAAATTACATTAAAAAAATATGAGGTCCCATTCAAACCCACTGCCCCCACCCCCCACTTCCCCCGCAGCAACACTCTCTCCCCTCATCGTGACACATCCATTGCACCTGGTAAGTACATCTCTGAGTATCACTGCACCCCTAGTCAATGGTCCACATCATAGCCCACATTCTCCCACGTTCCATCCAGTGGGCCCTGGGGGGCTCTACAATGTCCCGTAATTGTCCATGAAGCACCACCCAGGACATCTCCTCGTCCCGAAAACGCCTCCACATCTCATCTCTTCCTCAGTGGGGAAGAAATTTATCCAAATTAGCAGTAAATCCAGAGTTGCAGTTTCTATTATTACAATAAGAGAGGCACATCACACAGATTTTACTTTCTAATTAGTTTCTTAAAATGTAGCTCTATCAAATCATTCTATTTTACATATATACCCCAAAATGTACTTGTCATAAATACTCTTGACTCATAAACATTTGTCTAATTTTCTAAACATTTAAACTGACCAATATTTTTAAAAGTCTCTTCTGTACATACCCCTGACATTCCAGCCACCTTTGTGATGTGTGCATTATCAATTAACAAGCTAGATAATGATTCTCCGATAGCAGCACAGCCACCAAAATAACTTCCAGAAACTAAAAATTCAGCCCACTTGCAGTTTAAGAGTCCAGTTTAGCAGGGCAGTTCAAAATCCAGTTCCATAAGTTGGGTAACCTTGGGAAAGTTACCTATTTTTCCCAAAAGCCTCAATAGCCTCCTCTATACAGACAAAACCTGCTTCATAGCAACAAGGTGAGGATGAAATAAGAGAATCCAAGCAAAGCACTGCACAGTGCTTGGCACATGGACAACATTCAATGTTGCCAGCCATCAGCATTGTCCTCATTATCACTCATCATCACTCTTATCATCACACGTCATCATCACCAAAGATAAAATATCATCATTCAAAGATAAAATATGTTTTTCTGTTGTTGTGTCCTGAATAGGCCCCATCTGCATCAGCCTTGAGACATACAAGTAAGGCTCCAGTCCAAAGAGCAGGAAGAGCCCCATGGCTTTACTAAGCCACCTCCATGCTGGGCATATGGCCTTCTCTTTCAATCCCTACAGCCACACGGTAAGGTAGGATTATCATCTTCCACACAGAGCCAGAGTTGGTTACATTCCAAAGACTCCCAAAAACCACTTGAGAGAATCCTGCTGACCCCAGTGCAGGAGAAAACTCCTGGCACGAAAGTGACTTCACTCTGGCCACATGACCCTGTCCCTCTAGCTCCAGTGAGATTAGACCAAGAATAGAGGTTTCAGACAATGCACTCTTCTTAAAAGCATGTCCGACAAGACGCCAGCATAAGCTAGATGGAGTCTGGCAAATGGGATCAGATCTTCCCTGGGGAATTCGAACTCAAGACATTCAGAGGGAGAGTTGGTTAACAGGTGGCAGTAGGAGGAAAAGAAACCAAGGAGATAATGACTGAGTTACCAAAATAGACTACAATGTAGACCACTGTCCATGTGGGGCAGCAGTGCTCCAAAATGTATTCACCAGATGCAGTGAATGTGCCAAGATGATGGAAGAGGTTGTTGATGTGGGAAGAGTGGGGTAAGGGGAGTGGGAATACATTTTTTAATGTAACATTTAAAAGAAAATAAAGAAGAAGAAAAAAAATAGTAGCACACTAGAAAAATGATCAAATGTTTCTGCTACTGAGGAGGAAACAGATGACCTGTCGTTTCCTACATAGCCTTTTCCTAAATTCTTCTTGTTTCCCCATTCGGAACAGTTCTCAAAGCCTGGTTGTGTTGTTGTTCCTGTCTATGAGGACCTATTCATCAAGATCTGCCTTATTTTCACGTGTCTCTTTACAATAACCCTCCACTACTTAAGTAACCCTGACTGAGTTTCTGTTTCTTGCAATCACAAAAAGACTGATCAGTATGTATCTATTTTAGAGATAAGGAAACTGAGGCTCAGAAAGGCTAAGTGATTTGCCAAAGTCACATAGCTAACTACCTGGGTGACAGGAGGAGGGGCAGGGACTTTTGCAAAGGCCTTCCTCTCTCTTATCCTTAGATAAGGATTTTGGGATGGAGCATCTTTAAAACTTCTGAGTTCTATAATGTTAATTCTTCTAAATAAGCTCTTTAATCAGTGCCAAAAAACATATAGCTAATAACTGGAAGACCCAATACTCAGATCTAGATAGGAAAACATGTTGTACAATAAAAAGGTCAAAACTGAAGGTACTGCCTGGGAGGGAGGCTTCTGCAAGGAAGGGACATTAGGGAATGGTGGTGAAATATGAGGAGAAAGCTCAGGGCTGAGATGATAGGGACAGCAGGAGTAAGAGCGTTTCATCAGCAGAATTCCTTGTGGCAAGCAACAGAAGACGATTCTATGTTTATTTCATGGAATTTTAGAAGAGTCTTGAGAAGCAACCTCAAACTATGCCACTAGGAGAAAAATTCTTAAAATCATGCTGTAGAATCCATTACTGCTCCTGCCAAGCATGGCATGTGCAGCTTAAACCTCTGTTGCTAGCACTGGAGGCAGGAAGCTATGCTGCTCCAGCCATCCCAGATCCTCGGTCTTGCTTTGCCACTGTTGCCAGAGTGAGTTCCTTGTGGTCCCCATTTTCTTGCCTTACTAATTCTTGAGCCAAAGGTTGGGGTAGGTGTATCTGACTGGTGGAGCTGAGGTCAGAAGCAGCTGAGAAAGTATGTATGGTGATGGGTAGGTTCTTCTTCCCCATGAGGACCCATAAGGTGGGAAACTCCTTAAAATAAGAAAGCCACGTGGCCAAAAGGAATGAAAAATGTTCTCTATAAGCACACGCACATCATAGCATGGGTCACGTTTGGAGAACAGCAAGTAATTTGGTATCACTGAGGTTAGGATGAGAGATGATACGCTGTGAGTTTGGTAGATCGGGGCCACCTTGTGAAGGGTTAGATGTGACATGTTAATGGGTTTTAACTAAGCATTGAATGGAGCCTTGGAGGAGTTTTAAGGAGATGGGCAAAGGCAGAGATTTTTAATATTAGGAGTGTAGTTCTCATGACAGTATGAAATATGGACCTAGGGAGATAAGGGTGCCTGGAATGTGGATACTGATAGGGAATTGGTCTACTTACATTCGACTATACTGATTACACAATTATTAAATGGCATGAATGCTGATGCTGCATCCTGGGAATACAATAAGGACAGCTATAAATCCTGCCCTCAAAATGCTTACAACATCGTAGAAGAGACAAATAGGCCCATAAGCAATTGTGACACATGATGCCCAGACCCATGATGGGGCATGCACAGGAACAGAGGCAGGGGGCTTGGCCCAGGCTTGGAAAACCAGATCCAACTCCCTGCAGGTGGTGATGGCCAGGGTCAGTCCCAGGCAATCTGACCTAGCAGCAAGGTGAAGGTTTGCAAACCAGAGGGTTTTCAACCCAGATATAAAGCCAGGCATGAGCGTGTATGTTGCTTTCAGGGATCTTACCAGTAGAATGTTCAGAGTGAGAAATGAAGAGGGCTGAGCCTCCAGCTTTGAGGAGTGGAGGACACTTAGCAGGCAGACAGGGAGAGGAAGATGAGGCTGCAAAACAAAGCAAGCGTGGCCAAAGGTATGGTATGCCTAGGAGAAGAGCCCGTCACAAATCCAACCAGGGGGCATGCCTAGAGAGTGCAGAGGGCAGTGCTGCCATCTGCCAGGGGGATCAGGTAAAGATCGAGGCAACAAGGAGGTACCCATGTCTTTGGAGAGAAGAGTCTCCAGAGAGCCGAGAGTCGGAGGCCAAAAGGCAAAGGGATGAGGAACAAATGAGAGGTAAGCAGTCAATGAGTAGACTGTAGACAAAGGGCCCATGTAGCTTGTCTAGGGACAGGAGGTGAAAGAAAGGTAGCTAGAGTAAGGTGAGGGGTTGAGAGAATTTTGTTTGTAAAGAACAAGTTTAAATGCTGAAGGTAAAAGTTCAGAGTGCTGATAGAGAAAGGTTCAGAGTGCTGGAGAGTGGGGGGCAGGGCAGGAGGTGGGAAAGATGGGTCCCCAAGCCTATGGGGACATACTGGAATAGGGAACAGAGAAGGACCACCCACTGAGCAGGACTGAGGGTCCCCCTGAGGCTGGACTTCATGAGGCTAATATGATGATGTAGGAAGGTAAATGTCACAATTCAAAGTTAGCAGTAAACACAAGTCTTGGGAACCTTGAACTGCATCCAAAGAGAAGAAAATACAAACAAAGGGGGGCAGGGAGTAGAAAGAAAAAGACATTCCAGGGTGTAATTTTGTTATCCTTTTAGACTATTTTCTCAGGACTGAAAGCAGCTACAAACACTTTATCTTGGTAGAAAAAGCCAAGCTGACATTTTTCCACTGTCTGGTGTTCACCCACATAGTCCTCGGTGCCAACAAGAGTCCAATTTACAGAGACAACTATGAAATTCCAGCAAATTGATTCATCAGCTGCCACAGTCCAATTTTTTTCAGTTGCCTTTACAATGAAGTATGTTGCTTTCCACTGTGACTGCTGAGTAGATGATGTTTTCTAAGAGTGATCGATTCTCTTCCCTTTTCTTTCTTGGCTCATCCAAAGAGTTGGATCCTGGACATTAATTTCACCTCAGCCACCTCAAGCTTGTTTTTCTCTCCGAAGAAAAAAAAAATTGCATATATACATATCCTCATATATATATATATCCTTATATATGTATATATCCTTATGTATATATGTATATGATATGTGCCTGTGCATACACATATAATTTATTACATATCAGGTCACTGGAATTTAGACTTAACTTTTAATGGGGATTACATTAAATGTTTGAAATAGACATCGAGGTGATAGCATATTTATGGCCCAGATTCCAATCTATGAGTTTTGACTTTTAAATACCACCAGCCCATGCCTTTCTATCCTAAGGCTCTTCACCAGGTTAAATTATCATTTATATGAGCATTAGATAAGCACTCATCAATTCTCTGATGCTCAAAAGAAATGGCTATTTCAGCTCATTCTGTTTGAATTTTTTATCTAGATGGCACAAGAAATTGTAGAGATGCATGACTGCTAATCAGATAGATTTCTTTCAAAGATTGCCAACAGGGCTTCGGCAGGACAAGCTTCACGAGGATGCAGCCAAGCTGCTAGATTTCCTTCAAATTCTGAATGCCTGCCAGCATGTTGCACAGTCATTGACTTAGCAAAGAAGGACGCCAAGGCCAATAAAATGGTCTGTTTGTTGAATCCCAATGGTTACAATGGTTTGCATTTTAGATATACCACTAGGCCTCTGAATTTGAGATAGTGCCTGGGAGAAGCAGTCTTCCACCAGGAATGTATCATTTTCCCTAAATACTATCCTAGAAATTCAAATGAGCTACTGTGAAGAATAAGGTTAAAATTCCTACATTATTCACGACTTCAAGGAGACAGGGAGTTTGAAAACGCTCAAAACCGACTGGTCAATGTTTTATGCAACTTAATAAAATCGTGACTTGCTCGGATAAAGCACTTGACACTTCCTCTAGTTAAATCTAGCATTTAAGGTTCTTAATTATTCTGAGTATAATTAGAAGGTAAAGGCAGCAACAAGAGTTAAAATAGAAATATGATGAATGGGAAGTCTTTGGAATACCAAGGTGCCAACATAACAATTGCTTTATATCCACATCATGTAGAGTTTAAATATGCTACATCTGCTGTACATAAAGCCACCCACCTCAGAATCCGACTGTTTCTTTCAAGAGCCGAAAACCAAGTAAATACCAATCTTACTCACAACACCCAAATTTCTCAATTCCAGAGTAATTGCAACTTTTCCCAGTGGCCAGTGTAGTATCAACTTTCACAATAAACTTAATCTGATAATACATTACCCTGAGATTATTTGGTTCCCAAATGCTATGTAAATTTTTCATTGACCTCAGCTCTTGTGTTTCTTAGCCGAGTTTTCTCTTTTCTTTATGGATAAATAAATTGGATTTACCATTTTACTCAAAAGTTTCATGTCATACTTAGACTTGGGCTCTTCCTCTTTTACTTTTTTCTTGATGTTGTAGTTTCGTGTATGTGTTTGGGGGTGGGGAGAGAGAGAGATAAACAGAGACAGAAGGAAAAAGAGTCTTAACTCACTCATCCTCAATACCTAGGCTAACTATTAGCAAGCTCGAACTCATGAAGGAGGGGGAAAAAAAAAGCATGCTTTACCCATATATTCAAAATAACTTTTTGGAAACCACTTCAGTGACAGAGGTTAATATCTGGACCAGTAATGACAGTTGATTTATCTTTCAAAGGGTCTAAAATGCAGTTTAATTATCTCATTAGTATCACATCCCTCTTTTCATGTGGCAACATGGCCCTGTAGTGCCCCTGTGTCTCAGAGGTGACAAAGATGTGCTTGGTTCACAGAATCTTAGATTCTTCTGACTTCACAATGGCTGGGATGCTTGGAGAGTGGGCTGGGACTCACAAAGCCTAGCTTAAGGAAGAAAAATGTTACAAATTTCTATAGATAAGATTGTGCACCCCAGCCCAATATTGCAATATTTTCTTCAGTAATGCCATCCCCCTCCCCATGAGCATGGCAGTCTAGACCCATGAGAAGTCCATTCTCATTAGAAACTTTTAATATTTGTCTTTTTTGTGCTGTGCCTTCCTTCTACACCCATGGTCTAAAATGCACCTATTCAGTCCTGGTTTCCAACCATTCCATATTCTCATAAACAGTTCAAGTGTATGCTTCAAGGATCTTGGTTTAGACGAGTTTTACATTTCAGATCCAGGGATTTTGTGCCTGTAAGGACATTTAAGGAGTTGCTTCAGAGATTCTTGAGAGCTGTAGCCTTGATCTTGACTGCACAAAACCTTTTAAAAGTTCAGGTATTCCAGCCACACCTGAGACAAACCACATCAGAATCTCAGAGGGTGAGACACAAGCTTCAGTAGTTTTTAAAATTCAATGTGCAGCTGAAATTGAGAGATCCTGCTGAAAATAATGGATAGCTCGGATCTTCTTCACAGAGGCAAAGGGGCAAGTTCAGTCTTCACCCCAGAGAGCCCTCCCCTTCCCACCCCAGGGAGTCATCCTATGGGAAGAAGTTCCTAGATCTGCAGATGTCAAGCTTTCATCTTATCATTTATGCATCTTTCCTCTAGGGGCTCTCAGAGTGCAGTTTTCCTTTGGGTGACGGGCTTATCTTTGGAGTACTCAAGAGTTTCCCCCTAATGTTCATGTGACAGCAATGGGTTCGTGACTAATTTGCCCAGTTAACCATTTATAAAGGATAAATCCTAAGGTTGTAAGCCTCTGAACAAAAATTAACACAAAGAAGGGGATTCCTCCTCTCAATAGCCACACCCTGCAAGCATTTTGGTAACTAGAACTCCAGTGCATCAAAGGAAGACCCAGGGGGTGCTCCCAGACCCAGAACATGTGGAATGGTGGTCTGTAGCTGGCGTATTACCCTGTGGGTAGAGCACTGTGAAGCAATGGCCAATGCACTTTTAGTCTGCAGGAACCTGGGCAGCCAGTGTAGGAGAAGGAAGAAATGGTAGACTCTGCCTGGTAGGAGGAAGGACAAGTACTGGGCATTTCTAAAATACCCTCATGGGCTTCATGCAAGAAATAGGTAAAACTGTGGGAAACTGAAGATATTGAAATAGCACTGAGAGCAAGAGTCAAAAAACACACTGTTCTCTTAGTTTTCTAAAAACTACTGAGAGCATATGTAAACAAATGGGTTGGCTTTTTTAATGGGAATTTATTAGGTTTTTTTAGAGTTCTGAAGCTGTGGGAGTGTCCAAATCAAGATGCCATCTCACCAAGTTACAGTGGTGGGAAATTAGGCACATGGCAGTGCCATCTAAAGATGCTTTCTCACCAAGCTCAGCTGTGGGTGGTCAGGCACATGGCAGAGCAGAATGACGGCTCTGCCAGTCTCCAGGCTTACTTTCTCCCTGAGCTCAACTGTGTCAACTATGGGCAATTAGGCATATGGTTCATCTCTCCCTCTCCTCCAGGCTACATCTTTTTCAGCCTCTTGGGGGCCTTTCTTTAGATCTCTATGTTCCACTGATTCCAGCCTCTGGTCTCCCAGGACCTCTCTTTAAGCCTCCTGGGGTTTCTCTGTCTCTGCTGCTTTTTTCTGTATGTCTCTGCATGTTTCTCCTATTTATAAAGGATTCCAGTAAAAGGATTAAGACCCACCCTGGGTCAAGCCATACTGATGTGATCTAATCAAAAGAAAGTTCCCTTAATGGAATCTCATCAAAAGACCCTATCTTCAGTAGGTTTACAAGCACATGAATGGATTAGCTCTAAGGACATGCTCTCATGGAGTCCACCCAGCTTTAAATTGCCACAAATATTAAGATTCTTTGACCTTGTTGCCACAGGATGATATGTGGAAAATAAAGATTACATCAGGAACAAATGTTTTGGGGTACAAACTCTTCTTATTTGGTTTAAGTCTGGAAGAGAAAGGAAAGAAAGAAAATTTTATTTGCCTCCCAGCCATCCATTTTCCTATTATTGTCATCAGCTCTCTTTCCTCCTCTTTTATGCTTTTCCCCAGGTGATCACATCCTTTCCCATGGCTTCATTTATTGTGACAACTCCCACATACTTACATTTGACCCAGAACTTTCCTCTGAGCCTCAGAGTCATGCACCCACATGTCTTCTGGTCATCTTTACTTAAAAGTCCCTCAGACATCTCAGTCTTGGCCAGTTTGAGTGCTGGGAACACAGTTGTGGGATCGAGAAACTGAGATTTGCCTTTCTTATTTCCCCTCTTCCTGCCCCCACCCTAGTCTTACCCATTCATAGGGCAATGGGAGTGGAAACATGCAGTTTCATGCTGCTAGTAGGGGCACCCTTTGTGTAAGGAGGAAACATCAGTAGGGACGTATTATGGGTTGAATTGCGTCCTCCAAAAAGACATGTTGAAGTCCTAACCACCAGTACCCAGGAAGGTGACCTTATTTTAAAAGAGGTCTTTGTAAACATATTCAATTTAAGATGAGGTCATACTGAATTAGGTGAACCTGAATTAGGTGAACCTTTATCCGATATGACTAGTGTCCTTATAAGAAGTGGAGAGACAAAGACACAGGGGGAGAAGGTCTTGTGAAGATGGAAGCAGAGACTGGAGTGATGGATCTATGAGCTATGGAAGGTCAGGGATTGCCAGTTACCACCAGAATCCAAGAAGTAGCAAAGGATTCCTCCCCTAGAGCCATTGGAGAAAGCATGGCACTGCTAAGACCTTGAGCTTAGATTTCTGTCCTCCAGAACTGTGTAAGAATAGACTTCTGCTGTTTTAAGCCACCTAATTTAGGATGATTTGTTATAGCAGACCTAAGAAATAAAGTAGGTGGTGTTTGGGATGGAGGTGAATGAGGACTGGAAAAAGCTGGCAGAGAGTCAGACTTGGCCAAGAATGGGATTTCAAGAATGGAGAGAAGAATGGGAACCCAGTGTGATAAAAGGCAGACAGCAAACCAGGCATTATGGTGTGAGGTGCTTTGGAGACTAGTTCTCCCAGGTGTAATGCTTAGGCAATACCCTCAAACCAGGTCCCCTGTTTCTAGCTTTCTACTTTCTCTGGCTCACTGTGGAATACATTATGCTTCTGACAATTTCTCCCCTAAATCAAGCACAGAGTTCTCTTGAGATTTTCTAAGTATTTTGTATTTGTTCATTTATACAACAAAATATTATTGAACATCTTCTGTGTGTAAGACATTATGCTAGGTGCTGAGGATACAATATATAAAATAGACAAAATAGACACAGGCCCTTTATGAAGCTTAAAAAATACTCTGGAGAGCTAGATATCAAAATTTTAAAAGTACGCACACACAAAATAATTACAGTGGTCACAATCACTATGGCAAACAAATAGGGTGACCTGATTGAGAACACTGGGGAAGCTACTTTAGATAGAGCAGCCGGGAGAAGCCTCCCTGGAATTTCAGCTGAGAATGTGAAGAGCAGGTGGAGAGTGGGCCAGGCAGAGGACTATCACTTCCAAATCCTGTAGGTGAGAAAGGGCTTGTGTGTTAGAAGAACTGAAGAAGCCCTGAAGTGGAAGCATTCTGAGCAAAAGGAGCGGGATGAGATGAAGCTGTAGAGGACCATGCACAGCTGCTTACCCTACATTCTGTGATCTGTTTGTACCTAAGCACCATAGCAAACCACTCAAGTGCTTTACACAGGGGACTAGGAAAATCTGACTTACATTTTTAAAATGTTACTTAAGCTGCTGAGTGGAAAATGGGTAGGTGCATGTCAGTAAAGGAGTCAAGGAGCTCTCCAAGGAGGCTAATTAGAGGCATGATGGTCCAGGCAGTGGATATGGACAAAACTGGAAAAACCTCAAGGTGCATTGGAGGATGCAGCATCAATAGTATTGATGGACGGATTAGTTGTGAGATTTGAGAGA
This sequence comes from Dasypus novemcinctus, assembly GCF_030445035.2. NCBI lineage: Eukaryota > Metazoa > Chordata > Mammalia > Cingulata > Dasypodidae > Dasypus > Dasypus novemcinctus. The sequence continues at coordinate 15,957,000 of NC_080674.1, read as the reverse complement.
AGGAGAAATCAAGGCTAACCCTTAGATTTTAGCTAGAGAATGGGTAGATGGGAAAGTAGAGGAGGGAGAGGCTTGGAGGGGGACTAAAAATCAAGTGTTCAGTCTCAAGCATTAAGACTGAGATGCCTGTGGGACTTTGAAGTAGAGATGTTCAGTAGGCATGTGGGTACCTGAATCAGGCTCAAGGAGTTGTCTGGGTCAAACTTATATATTTGGGAATGACACAATAGTTGAAGTCATTGGAAAAGATGTGATTTTTTTGGCTTCCTCACAGCATGGTGGTCTCAGAATAGTCAGGCTTCTTACACAGCAGCTAGCTTCTTCTGGAGCAAAGCTTCCCGAAAAATTCAGGTGGAAGCGGCAAGGTTGCTTAGGACCTAAGCGGCAAGGTTGCTTAGGTCTCAGAAGTCAGAAACCTCTTCCACGATGTCTCCCTAAATCCCCATCCTGCCTAGGTACTGTGCTGTACTGTATTGTGTACACATGCTGCAAACGCACTTTAAAATTCGAAGGAGGTTGGACAATGTGGCGAGAGCATTTGGAAGCGTATCTACAATAAGTACCCAACAAAACAGAAAGTATCCTGTACCATCAGTTGGGGGGAATTAATGGTGGCCATCTTAGAGACTAGATACTACATAAGGCCTCACTTTATGCCATTCCATGAAATGTGCAGGTCTGAGTAAACTTACTATTGAACTTCACACTTGTATTTTTCCCCCCGTTTCACTCCGCAGACAGCCTTACTCCTCCATATTCCAGGTTGAATCAGGGATTGTTTTCTTCTTAAATCCATGTTTAAAACACATTTTGAAACTTGAAATTTTTATTTGAAAACACACTAATAAACTAAAAAACAAAAGTAAGAGCATAACCACAGAGATCTCCTTCTTAGAAGGCCAGCAAAAAAAAGCTACACTAAAATCATAAGACAACAAATAGGAAAGGGAAAATCACTTTTCAAAATACCTGTGTTATTTACCGTCAAATACAAGGAATCTGATATGGACCCAGTTCAAAGATTGAGTTACAGAATAATCCTTAACTATAGTTTCACAAGTTTAACAGCTTCTAAACATGTTCTTTTTTACCCAGTATCTCATTTCTAAAATAGGCGTCCCCTTTTTCCCTCTTCATATACTCTTTCTTCTCCAAACCACATCTTTGACAACAAGATACCAGAACCATACAGTATTTTCCTTTTTTAGAGTTTTTAATAAAATCTCTATTTAATTAAATTTCAGATCAAGATATCCTACCAGTCTGTCTAGACAGCCACTAAAATTTGATTGAAATACTGTAGTTGTGCCCATAATTATATCAGGAATGTTTAGGGTTTTATTGAAACTACAGTATTTAGTTATGCAAACTTTTTATAATTAACATTTTTTCATAGTGAACTTCTGGACCTGGTCCCAATGATACCTTGGGAAATGTGTCTCATGATTTCTATATTGATTTTTAATTTTATTCCAAGGAATTTATTGAATGCTACATTGGCAGGAGTTAAAGAATTTTTTCTTTTCATATAGTATCAAAGTACCAAATGCCATGAGTTAAATAGTGAGTGGGGATATTGCATTTCAGGAACCAGTAGGGAGCATAGAGCAAGGGCACAGAGGACTAATTTGAAATGACTCCTTCTTTATGGCTTCTATGGTCCTCCTACAAGTACAGCAGCTTGATGTTATTAATAGATAGCAGATGAAATACATCCCTGAGAAAGAACAAAATGCTATAAGCCATGACTAGGGAGTGATCAGACACATACCATTTTTAAAAATAGGGATAATTTTTTTTTTTTTAATTCAAAAGGAGATGGACTAAAACAAGCTTGGCATTCTCTCAGTTTGGAAGAGAAAATATTTGAAATCATCTGAACTATTGAAATATCAAAGTTTACCAGCATCTATACTGCTTGAAATGAGACATACTATAGATGTTTATTGAAAGTCTTCTGGAGTTCTGTAGAAGATTGATAACACGTGTTTGAAAACTTCTTTGCTAAATTTTCTTGGCCATACTCTTTGGCAGAAATCACAAATTGGATATCAACCGGTCAATCCAGCCCTTAGATGAATTTTGTTTGACCCACACCATGTTAAAAAATAATTGGGAGATTTCATCCAACAGTTTTTATTCATGTGCTCAGCAAATATTTAGTGAGAACCCTTATCACATGCCAAGCTCAATACCAAATGCTATAAACACTACAATGAAAAGATGTCATCCCCATCCTTATGAGGTTCACAATCAAAAAAGGAAGACATAATTAAACAAGCAGTTAGAAAATCTATGGTGTTATGAAAGAAGTAGAGGGTGCCACATTGTGTGTACAATAGGTAGTATTCATTGAGCATTTACTATGCACTAGAAATTGCACAAGTGCTTTACCATCCAATCATCACAATCCTATGAAGTAAGTGCTATTCTTACCCTTTTGAATTCAATATTTTGAATTCATTATTTATTTTCCCATGAAATACCTTCTAATATCATTTATTTTATACAACAACTAATCATATTTTATTGAGGCTAATAAACTATTTTGTAATACAGTTTTCTTATTTTAACCCATGAATACAGTGTTCTTGGTAGGATAGTGAATACAGACTCCAAAGCCAGTAAGGCCTCAATTAGGCTCCTGAATCAGATACTTTCTAGATTTGTGACTGTGGTGGGCAGAAATTTGGCCCAAATGACCTTTGCCCTCTGGCATTACTCCCATTATGCTATATAACAGGGCAAAAGGGATTTTGCAGATGCAGTTGAAGTCCTAAATCAGTTGACCTTAAGATTTGGGGATTATCTGGGTAGGCAACAGAGTCACATAAGAGCCCTTAAATGCTGAGAGATCTCTCCAGGTGGGGACAGAAGAGATGTGGCAGAAGAAAATTTAAAGAGAGAGTGAAGCATGAGAAGGACTCATTGTGCCATAGCTGGTTTTGATGAATGGAGATGGTCATGAGCCAAGGATACAGGCAACCTCTCAAGGCTGAGAATGACCCCAATGACAGCTAGCAAAGAGACAGAACCTCAGACCTCCATAAAATTGAGTTCTGCCAACAACTTGAAAGCTTCAACGCAGATTCATCCCCAGAGGCTCCAGAGCCAATACTTTCATTTCAGCCCCATGAAACCCATGTCAGACTTCTGATCAACAGAATTGTAAGATAATATATGAAAGTTCAACTTTTGGTCAACCAAGATGACAGCATTAAGATGTTCCAAGTGCAAGTCCCCCACAGAGTCTTTGAACAATCAGCAAAAATTGTCAAAACCATCTTCCTCAAAACTGCAGAAAACAGTTAAAGGGCTGGAGTAACTGGGTGAATTCCAAATCGAGAAAGTGCAGCTTTAGAAATGGTAGGAGAAACGTGTGGTGCTCTTTCTGGCCCCCCTTGCCTTCCCCTGTTGTGGTATGGAGCTGGCCTGCTCTCCCATTGTGGGTATCTGATCCTGTTCCAGAGGCAGCAGAGTATCCCTATGCATACTGAGGTGCCCACATATTGGTGCCAATCTATTAAGTGGAAGCTTGAAAATCTAAACCAGAAACTCATCCCTGGCTTGCCCTTCCAGCAAGCAAGAGCAACCTGCAGATGGCTAAAGCAACGTTAAGAAACAAATAAGTAAATTCAGCCTGGGGAAAGAATATACAGCTTTAAAATACAATAGAGCAGGGAAGTGGCTGTGGCTCACTCAGTTGGGCTCCCGTTTACCATATGGGAGGCCCTGGGTTCACATCCCAGTGTATCCTTGTGAAGGCAGGCTTGCCCATATACCATGGAGACCTGCCAACCCAGGCACCATGGAGTGCTGCCAGCCCAGGCACCATGGAGTGCTGCCAGCCCACAAGCGCCGCAGAGAGCTGACTCAGCAAGGTGATGCAACGAAAAGGGGGACAAGCAAAATGCAGAAGAGAGCACAGTGAATGGACACAGAGAAGAGACAGCAAGCAAAAAGGCACAAAGCAGGGTAGGATTAAAAAAACACAATAGAGCACCTAGGAGTGGGGTAAAGGCTCCTTCACAGGGATAAGGGAGAGGACATTTGGATTACTGTAAACAGGGAACTCCCAAGGTTGCTAGAAAGCAAGAGCCCAGAACTGGTTCAAAAAATAAAGAGAAGACCCTTCCCTTCGCTTTTGCCTCAGGTTAATCTTGATCAAGAATCACACTCTGAAGGAACATCCCGGTCAATAAAGAGCCAATTTCCAAAGATTGTGAAAGGTGATTTTTGCATTGGTTTGTTTGTTTTTGCAAGCTCCTGCCACTCAAGGAAATCTCTGTCATATCATTATGGGGATACAAACTTAAGGAACAGACAATTCAGGGACAAAATCCCAGAGTTAACACTTTAATATATTAAAATGTACCATGTGCAACAAAAGATTACAAGACGGATAAAGAAATAAAAAATGATGGTCTGTCCAAAGGAACAAGATAAAAATCCAGAATCCATCAATGAAGAGGACCAGACTTCGACCAGTCTTTTTTTTTGTCCTTTTTCTTTTATAGGAGGTACCAGGGATTGAACCCAGGACCTAGTATATGGGAAGCAGGAACCACTAAGTTATAGCTGCTCCCATGAACAAAGTTTTTTTAAAAAACCAAAACTTTAATAAAATGATCCTCAATATGCTCAAGGAGATAAAGGAAAACATGGAGAAAGAACTGAAAGAATGAGGAAAAACAGTGAATGAACAATATGAGAATCTCAACAAAAAGACTGAATTATTTAAAAGGAACCAAACAGAACTATTGGAGTTTAAGACCATACTAACTGAAATTTTAAAATTCCCAGACAGGGAAGCGGCTGTGGCTCAATCAGTTGGGCTCCCTTCTACCATATGGGAGGCCCTGGGTTCTCATATCAGGGCCTCCTTGTAAAGGTAGGGTCACCCGCATGCTGCAGAGCACCACCCAGCCCGCAGATGCCACAGAGTGCCACCTGGTCCACAGGTGCCAAGGAGCACCGCCCAGCCCACAAGCACTGCAGAGAGCCAACTCAGCAAGGTGATGCAACAAAAAAGGGAGACAAGAAAAAAAATACCCGCAGAAGAGCACACAGTGAATAGATGCAGAGAGCAGACAGCAAGCAAGCCACAAGGGGGGAGGGGAAATAAAATAAATAAATACAGACACAGAAGAATGCACAGTGAATGGACACAGCAGACAGCACACAAAAAGCCACAAGGCGGGGGGGGGGGGGGGCCGGGGGGGGAACGGATAAAAAAAATTCCCAGACAGTTTCAAAGCAGATTGGAGTTGGCAGAAGAATCAGTGATCTCAAAGATAAGACAATTGAAATGATTCAGACTAAGGAGCATAAAGGAAAAAATGGAATAAGAAAAATTAAATAGAGCCTGAGAGATCTATAAAACACCATCAAATGTACTAATACACAGTGTGGCAGTTTGAGATTACTTACAAACCCCAAACAGATAAGATTATGTTTGTAAACTGGTCTGTTCCTCAGGGTGTGATTCCCTTTGATTGTATTAGATTCAGCTGAAATGTTTTTGATTAAATTATGTTAAGATTAGGGCTTTGATTCAACCACATTGGTAGGATATAACTCAGTTTAAGTTCCCATCCCTTGGTGGGCTGATATAAATGGACATTCAGTCAAGAAAACACAGAAGAAGATACACACAGGAAGAGAGAGAGAAATCTCCATAGACATGGCAGAAGAGAGAATTTTGATCCTGCAGCCCCAGGAAGAGAGATGGCAGAGGAGAGAACTTTGATCCTGTGGCCCCAGGAAGAGAGATGAGCCATTCACCTGATAGTTTGTAGCGCTGAGAAAGCCCAGAAAGAAGCCATATGCCAGCCTAAAGCTGAGAGAGAAGAAGGCTGATCTTCAGTGAGGCAACATTTCTGATGATGCCTTGATTTGGACATTTTCACAGCCTCAGAACTGTAAACTTTTAACCTAATAAATTCCCACTATAAAAGCTAAAAAAAAAAAATTCAAAGGCACGTATAGGTTGAAGGTGAAAGGATGGAAAAATAAACCATGAAAAGAGTAATCAAAAGAGAGCTGCCATAGCTATACCAATATCAGATACAATAGACTTTAAGTGATAAAGTTATAAGGAAGGAAGTTCACTATATTCTCATAATGGGGTCAATCAGCAAGAAGACATAACAATTAGGAATATATATGCAGAGGCCCAACATTTATAAAGCAAATATTAACAGATTTGAAGGGAAAAAATCTCAGTTCTACATTGATAATAAGAGACCCAAAGTGAGCAAAAGGAAGGAAATGACAAACACTAGAGTGGACATAAATGAAATAGAGACGGTTTTTTAAAATACAGAGAATAAATGCAATCAAAGGTTGGTTCTGTGAAAACATTAATGAAATTGACAATATTTAGCTAGACTGACAAAGATAAAAAGAGAGAGAACACAAATAACTAAAATCAGAAATGAATGTTAATAGTGACCCCTAGAAATAAAAAGTATTATAATAGGATACTACGAACAAATGTACACCAACAAATTAGAAAACCTGAGTGAAAAAGACAAATTCCTAGAAGCATACAAACTACTTACACTGACTCAGGAAGAAATAGAAGATCTCAATAGAATAATAACAAGTAAAGAGATTAATTAAATCAGTAACCAAAAAACCTCCCAACAAAGAAAAGCCTAGTACCAAATGACTTCACTGGTGAGTTTTACCAAACATTCCAAGAATACCAATCCTGCTCAAACTCTTCCCAAAAATTGAAGAGGAGAGAACACTTCCTATCTCAGTTCATGAAGCCAACATCACCTATATTAGCCTGCCAAAGGAATGTTAATACAAAATACCAGAAATCTGTTGGCTTTGTAAAGGGTATTTATTTGGGGTAAAAACTTACAGTCCCAAGGCTATGGAAAGTACAATTCAAGGTTCCATAAGAGGTACTTTCTCGATAAAATCAGCTGCCACATGTTGAAGCAAGATGGTAGACTATCTCTGCCTCGTCTCTCAGGGCTTCCTAATATCAGTCTCTGGCATAGGGTTCATTCCTCTCTGGGCCTTCTCAGCTCTGCTCAGCTGCTCTGTTCTCTTCAGCTGCAAACTATCAGGCGAATGGCTCATCTCTGCATGAGACTACAGGATCAAACATGACAGAGCTCTCTCTCCCTTCTTGTGTCTTCTTGAGTGAGCGCCTATTTATATCAGTCCACAAAGGGGGTGGGAACTCAGCCTGAGTCACACCCTACCCTACCATGGTTGAATCAAAAGCTTTAAATTGATTCTATCAAGTAAACTTAAAACCTTTGAATGTAATACAAAGGGTATCACAGCCCGAAGGAATAGATTAGTTTACAAAAATAGTCTTTCTTTTTTTTAGGCCAACCCATACAATGGAATATTATTCATTAAAAAGGAATAAAGTTCTGATTCATGTGACAACATGGATGAACCTTGAAAACAGATTAGTTTACAAGCATAATTCTTCTCAGGATTCATAAATAATCTCAAACTTCCCAATCACCCTAATACCATAATCAGATAAAGATACCAAAAGAAAAAAAAATTACAGACCAATATTCCTTATGAATATACATGCAAAAATCCTCAATATAATATTAGGAAATGAATCCAAAAGCACATTTTAAAAATTATACATCATGATCCAGTTGATATTTCCCAGGTATGCAAGGGTGGTTCAACATTAAAAAAAAGACAATTAAATACATCACATTAATAGAACAAAGGAAAATCACCACATGATCATCTCATTTTAAGGCATTTGACAAAATCCAGCACCCTTTATTGAGAGAAACACTTGGAATGCTAGAAATAGATAGAGGCAAATGTCCTCAACATGAAAAGGGCATATATGAACAACCCACACCACAGCAAACATCCTTTTCAATGCGAAAGACTTAAAGCTTTCCCATTAAGATCATGAACAAGCAAGGATATCCACCATCACCACTGTTGTTCAACATTGTACATGAAGTTCCAGCCAGAGCAACTAGGCAAGGAAAAAAATATAAAAGATAACCAAATTGGAAAGGAAGAATAAAACTTTTCCTATTTGCAGATGACAGCCTCTATATAGAAAATCCTGAAAAAAATCACAAGAAAACTACTAAAGCTAATAAACAAATTCAGCAAAGTGTTAAGGTACAAGATCAACACATAAAAATTAGTATTCCTATACACTAGTAATGAACAATCTGAAGAGGAAATCAAGAAAAAAAATTCCTTTTATAGTAACAACTAAAATAATCAAATACCTAGGAATACATTTAATCAAGGATATAATGGACCTTATGGAAAACTACAAAACATTGCTAATAAACATCAAAGAAGACCTAAATAAATGGAAGGACATTTTCTGCTCATGGATTGCAAAACTAAATATTATTAAGATGTCAATTCTAGCCAATGTGATTTATAGATCTAACATTATCCCAACAAAAAAAAATCTAAGAGCCTTCTTTGCAGAAATGGAAAATCCAATCACAAAATTTATATGGAATACCAAAGGGTCACAAACAACCAAATTCATCTTGAAAAAGAATAATGAGGGAAGTAGATTTGGCTCAACGAATAGAGCATTGCCTACCATATGGGAGGTCCAGGGTTCAAACCCAGGGCCTCCTGACCCGTGTGGTAAACTGGCCCACGTGCAGTGCTGATGCACACAAGAAGTGCCATGCCACACAGGGTTGTCCCCCATGTAGGGGTGCCCCGTATGCAGGGAGTGTGTCCTGCAAGGAGATTCGCCCCACACGAAAAAAACGCAGCCTGCCCAGAAGTGGTGCCGCACACACTGAGTGCTGACACTACAAGATGATGCAACAAAAGAGAGAGAGATTCCTGGTGCTGCTGACAAGAATACAAGCAGACACAGAAGAACACACAGCAAATGAATGCAGAGAGCAGACAACGGGGTGGAAGGGGAGAGAAATAAAAAATAAATCTTTTAAAAAAAAAGAATAATGAAGTTGGAAGATGAATACTTTTTGATTTTACAAAACTATAGTAATCAAAGCAGCATGATACTGGCATAAGGCAGACATACAGACCAATGGAATCTACTTGAGAGTTCAGAAATGAACCCTCACATCTATTGCCTATTAAATTTTTGACAATGGTGCCAAGCCCACTCAATGGGGAAAGAATAGTCTCTTCAATAAAAGGTGCTAGGAAAACTGGATATATATCTGCAAAAGAATGAAGGATCCTGTGTCACAATATATACAAAAATTACAACTCAAAATAGATCAAAGACCTAAATATAAGAACTAAAACTTTAAAATTCATAGAAGAAATGATAGGGAAGTGTCTTTAGGACATTTTGTTATGCAATGGTTTCTTAGACTTTACTCCCAGAGTACAAACAACAAAAGAAAAAATAAATAAATGGGACGTCATGAAAATCTGAAACTTTTGTGCATCAAAGGACTTTATCATAAAAGTGAAAAGACGACCTGCTCAATGGGAGAAAATATTCAGAAACCACATATCTAATATTCAGAAACCACATATCTAATAAGGGTTTATATTCAGAATATAAAGAAATCTTACAGCTCAACAATAAAAAGACAACCCAACTAAAAAGTGGACAAAAGCCTGGAATAGACATTTCCCCAAAGAGGATATACAAATAGCTAAAAAGTACATGAAAAGATGTTCAACATCAATTAGTTATTAAGGAAATGCAAATCAAAACCACAATGAGATACCATTTCCAACCCACTAGAATGGATATCATTAAAGAAAAAAAAAAACAGAAAATTACAAGTGTTGGAGAGGATGTGGAGCAATACAAACACCCATTTATTGCTGGTGGCCATGTAAAGTAGTGCAGTTGCTGTTGAAGACAGTTTGGCAGTTCCTCAGAAAGCTAAGTATAGAATTGCCATATGACCCACTACACAGTATGTGCCCAAAAGAATTGAAAGCAGGTAAAAGGAGGGACTCCAACAGATATTTATACACTGATGTTTGTAAGTGGCATTATTCACAGTTGCCAAGAGATGGAAGCAACTCAAGTGTCCATCAACTGATGAATGGATAAACAAAATATGGTCTATCCATACAATGGAATATTATTCAATAAAAAAGGAATAAAATTCTGATTCATGAGATGACATGCATGAACCTTGACAACATCATGTTGAATGAAATAAGCCAGACACAAAAGGACATGTATTGTATAATCTTACTAATACGAAATCATTAGAATAAACAAACCTATAGAGTAAGAATCTAGAATATCGGTTACCAGGAGCTGAGTTTGGAGTACAGAATGCTTAAATTGTACAGAGTTTCTATTGGGGCAGATTAAAATTTTGCTAATGGATGGTGGTGATGGTAGCAAAACACTGTGAATGTAATTAACAGCACTTAATTATATATGTGAATATGATTAAAAGGGAACTTTTAGGTTGTATATATGGTACTAAAACAAAAATTAAAAGACAGAACATAGGACTGTACAACACAATGAACCCTATTTTAAATAATGGACTATAGTTAATAGTCCAATTATGAAACTGTTCTTCCCTGAATTTTAACAAATGTACCTCACTAGTGTAAGGTGCTAATGATAGGTTGGTGTATGGGAACTCTGTATTTTATATATTTTATGCATGATATTTCTGTAACCCTACAACTTCTCTAACAAAACATTATTAATAAAGAATTTTAAAGCATAGGACCGAGGACTGTAAAACATAAACAGCCAACCCTAATGTATACTATGGACTATAATTAATAGTATAATTATGGTAATATTGTTTCATCAATTGTAACAAAAATACCACAGGAATGCAAATGTCAATAATAGGGAAAATTAGGGGCAGGGAGAGAAACCTGTACTTTCTACACAATTTTTCTGTAAACCTACAACCTCTCTGATTAAAAAAAAAATAAGGATGAGGTAGGCGAGAACATAATGTGATGGTTCTTTGACCTGAACAGGAAGAGATAGTTCCTGTACATTATGAAGAACCCTCAACTGAAAAAAATAATAATAATAAAAAGATGTCATTTTAAAATACTGAGCTTGTGGTAATTTACATAGCCATAGAAAACTAATATAGTGGCTTAATCATTTAATCTCTGAGTTTCCATTTCCTCGTCTATACAATGATCCCAATAATACCTACCTCATTGACTTGTTTTGAGATTAGAAAGAACTAAACACATAAAATGTCTACCACAGGGATGACATATAGTTGGCATTCATTCATCCTACAAATATTTGTTGAGTGCCTCACATATGTCACCAAGTGTCCTAGGCATTCAGTAGATATGGGCTTTTGTTTTTTTTAATTAAAATTTAATAAAAAATTAATGAGAAAGGAATTTTTATAATTTAAAATACTTCCAAATAATACTATAAAAATATGAGTCTCATAGCCATGGTTTTACGTTCATTGATCAACACGTAGATGAACACAGTCATAACGTCCCTCACCCCACCCCAAACCCTTTGTGATCAGCATCATATTTCTTTAGTTACAGAAAATGTCCCAGTATGACTTGTTCTTACTCTGAAGGCATTTTTTGCACATCTCTGAGATGATGTGTTATAAATTGATCTTCAGTGTTCAAGTGCTATACTATCAGCACCAAAAAAGCACTTCATGATTACAGCCATGGATAGTTACATCTTGCCTAAGATTTAGCAGTAAATAGCTTCTAATTCTTTTGGGCAAAGGCAGATATAAATCAATAACCCATTAACTTTTCATTCTCCACCAAAAAACTGACTTGTGCATGTAGAAATAAAACTTTTAAATTTCAAAAGTTCTGTTAAAACCAGACATCTACCAAGCTAGAAAATAGCCTGTGCTTGAAGTAATATGTTATTTTGAGTAAACCAATAGTTTAGTATGTTTACTGTAAAACTTCATTAATAGATCAACAACCAAAAAGTTGGCCATAAACTGTATTTTATTGTTCAGACCATTTTTATTTAAAAATACCTGTTTTGAACTTAACTATTTTGTAAGTTCAAAATACATGAGTGAGTTATTTTCTTATTCCAGTGCACATTTAGCAAGGCAACTTTAGGAGGAAAATTCAAAGTGCTTTATAATTTCTTCCATCTTTCCATCCATCCATCCATTCATCCTTTCACTTTTTTAATTACTATTTTATTCATATAGTCAAATACAGAAACTTTCTATAACTCTTGCCATAAAACAAGGAGATTGGTAGTAAAGAATGGCTGCTCAGTAATGACCCCATCTGCTGTACAAGATTTGTAGTGCAGAGATTAATATATTTACATGAGCAAAGTTCCAATTTCTAATTCCAATTTTATCAAATGGGCAATCTGTGTCATTACAAAGAATTGGAAGTTACACTGGTTGAAACAGTTTATAATAATTCACATAAGCATACACACACAAATAAATTTTCTGAAAGACACTAATAAAGTAAATCCAATATTTAATTGTAAATGTTTATCAATTTAAACCTTCTTCAGTATTTTTATTACATCCTTAATTAATTTTCTTCACAATATTCCAACCACCCAACCATGATGATATTGGCTTCACTTAGGAGTCTATAGTATTTTATTTGTAAACATTCCTTCATATCTTATTTTCCAAACAATAGAATACTGAATAAAAAAAATTTAAGTACAAATTTCAGATATTTGCTTCTTTAGTTTATATGAAGAAATCTGAACTATAAACTGATGGCAAGTGGAGCAAGAGTAAAAAAGATGATGAAATTATTACTAGTAATAAATACTTTAATCCTCATGTGGTATACTGATTATAGATTTAATTACATGAATTGTTATTTGTGAAATAACTTATTATTAATATACTCTTGCAAATTTCCCTACTTTTCACTGACATTCCCACATTCTTTACAATCTGGTCAACAATGGTTCCATGTCCATGATACAATTAATGAGGTCCTGACCAGAGGTCCCAACTAAAGAAGTTTCCAAAGCATTGAAGAGAATTCAATTCCATTCTTGTACACCAGATTGTCTAATTTCCTCGTTGCTGGTCCACCCAAAGCCATCAGAGAGGTCCGTTGTGGATGCAGCTTCCGGATCTAAGAGCAGAAGCTGAGCAAACAACCACTGCAGTTATAAAGGTGTGATATGAACATTTTCATTCAGTTTTTCCTTATCCTTCAAAGAGCCAAGCTCTTCTGAACCAAGAGAAAATAAAGCTTTTGGAAAAATAAGAAGTTGGCAACCCCGTGCCTGCCTCAAGAAATTTTTCACCCAATATCTAGGTATTCCACTCAGTAGAGCATATCTGAATCTTTTGAGAAGTTTGTTCCAAATTTAGAGAACTCCTACTGAGAAACTTTGATATAATCCAGGGAGAGAAGGGATGAAGCAGGTACTATCTTTCCACCGAAAATCACTGCTTTAGTGAGGTGCTGTTGTAAGGTACGTTATTTTCCTCCTGGGTGCTGAAACTCTGAACTCAGATGTCAAATAAAAGTCTGAGGAAGATGTTGAAAGTGAGAGCCAGCCACTGAGTGCACAGGTTTATACACTGAGTGGATATGTTTATAAGGCATGGGACTGTATAACACAGTGAACCATGTGGTTGAAGAAGACTGTGGTTAACAGTACAAATATGAAAGTGTTCTTTCATGAACTATAGCAAATGTGCCATACAATACATGGTGTTAGCAATAGGGCATAAATGGAAAAAATATACCAAATGTAAGTTATAGACCATAATTAGTAGTAATAGTCTGATGATGTTCTTTCATAATCTGTAACAAATGTTCCACAACGTAAGGTGTTGGTGGAGGGATGTTGCATGGGAATTCTGCACACTCTGCATGATTGTTTTGTAAGCTCACAACTTCTCTAATAAAACATATATGTTTTTTAAAAAGAGTCTGAAGAAGAGAATTAAGGAACAGGCTCCACCCTGATTTCTGATTCAACTTAAATTGGTGAATTCTCTAGGAGCCATTGGCTCCAAAGCTTTAGGCTTTAATTTCTTCTCTTTTCGATATTGACTATTTGGCAATTGGTATAATCCTCTTCAAATAGGTCCCCAAACATTGTGAAACTTAATACTGTCTGCCTAAAGCCCAGACCCCCACCCAGAGCAATACTCGAAGCAACCGAACATGCTCAATCCAAAGGCCACCATAGTGAGAAGGGTGGCTCACATCCTTTCACTGTCAACTTATTCAGTAGCAAGAGTCCATACTGAGCTATGCTCTAGACAAGGCACTGTCCCTATTTTTCTGCCTCCAAGAGCGTCCAAATTTTTAGGGAGAAAAGAGAGACCCAAATAACCATAGTATAAGGCATATAAGATAGAGGATGCATAGGTCACTTTCCAAGGTTTGGTGAAGGACCAGTCAAGTAAGACCTGGAAGAAAACTGCAAATACAACAGTGCCAGTGGAAGGAGATCCAGACAGTGAAGTCTCATTTTTCATCTCCTGAGCCACTGTAGGCAAGTAACTTCCCCTTTTCAGCACTGGTTCTTTAGAAAACAAGGATAACACTATAGATTGGGGGTTCTTGACCTGTTTTGTTCCACAGACCCCTTTGCCAGTCAGGTGAAAACCATGGGCCCCTTACTAAGTCAACACTACACTGTGTATTATTTAATAAATATAATACATCCCCACAAATATAATTTTTTTGGTATTTCGATTCAGGCTCAAGGACCCCTGGTTAAGAACCCCTGCCCTAGATAAAACCAGAATGGCCATATCTTGCTCCAAGACATCTCACAGCCTGTCCCCATGGTTCTCACCCAATTGAAGGGTCAGAAGCAAGACAGGAGAACTGAGACACTCAGGAGGATCCAGGCTTCAGACATCTTCATCACCAACTGAGATGTAGGAAATTGAGAGACTTGCAAATGAGGAAGCAAAAATATAATGTGGGTACCTCAAGATCCTCAGCAACAATGCAACAATTAAAACCAGGGCTTTCTTGGCTTTCAGATCTATGGGCATATGAATCCAGGGCAAAAGTAACCTGAGTCTTATCTTTACTTTCAAAGAAATCACCCAACACCTGCCATAGCTAGAACTATGCTTACCAGACTGCATCAGGATATGTTCTCCTGATGGTGTTACTCTGTCTCTTACTCTGTGTTACTCTCCTTTCATTCACGGAGGAGAAACTGTGTCTACATAGAATTAAAATTCAAACCTCTTCCTATATGAAAGAGCAGTGACCATCTTATCCCTTCCCTAAAACCATGAGTTACCTCCCACACCTGTAGTCTGTAATCCAAGTTTCTAAGACATAAAAATGTTTGATGGCTTTTTAACTACAAATTGAATAACTTTTTAGGAGCCTTTAACTGTAAACAGTTCATCTTAATCCCTCTGAAAGTATCTATCAATCCTGAAATCTGAGGCAAGTGAAAAGGAAAGACTAAGGAACTCCAATAAACTAGGCAGTAGACAGATATCAGTAACTTTGCTACTACGTACAAAGGGGCTAAGGACGTGAACTCTGAAGTCCCACAGCACGGGTTTTAATCCTGACTTCATGATTCCTCGTTACGTGAGCTGGAACAAGTTACTTTACCTTCCTCTACTTTAATTTATCCATCTGTAAAATGAGGATAATAGTACCTGCCTGAATTATTTATCCTTTGCCGCATAACAAATTACCCAAAACTCAGCAGCTTAAGACAACAAATACGCATCACATCTCATATTTTCCAAGGATCAGGAGTCCATGAGTGGCTTAGCTGGGGGGGCTCTGGCTCAGGGTTCCTCATAATTTTGCCATCAGGCTGCCAACAGGGCATAACTGAGGCATAACTGGTCCTGAGAAACCTGCTTTCAAGGACACTCATGCTGTTGTTGGCAAGTTTATGGTTGTAGGCCAGAGATTTCAATTGCTCACCATGTAGGCCTCTCCACAGGATTGTCTGAGTATCCTCAAGACATGGAAGCTGGCTTCTCCCAGAGTGAGTGGGGGATGGAAGGGGAAGAGACAGAGACAAAGAGAGAGAAACAAAGATAGAAGCCACAGTGCTTTTGTATGACCTGGTCTCCAAAGTCACAACTGTCACTTTTGTTTTATTCTGTTTATTAGAAACAAGCACTAAGTCCAGGTCAGGGCAAGAGAAGGGGACTTAGACTCCACCTCTTGAAGGGAGGTGTCCCAAAGAATTTGTGGATGTATTTTTCAAAGCACTACATTGCCTAACCAGTTTATAGTCAAGGAAATATGAATCAATACATGTAAACCACACTTAGAAAAAAGCCTAACATATAATTAGAGTTTATTACTATTATTTGTTGTGTGTTCACTATGTGCCAGGCATTGGGATCCATTATGGAGGGACAAAACAAGACTAGAACTTATGAGCTAGTGTTCTCCTTTGTTACTTCTCCACCTCTACCCACCAAGTAGCATCTGGTCAACTAGTGCTTCAGACATACTAATTAGTAATAGAGTCCCCAGTTATATCCAGCTATCAAATATAACAAGAACATGGCAATATGTACTCTTTTATGTATGACAGGGATTGTCTCCTTGTCATCAAGTTTACCTCTTCCCCTCTGCTGCAGCCACATGATTGGGGTATGACCCCAGCACCAGGGCTGGTCCCTGATTGAGCTAAACCAGTCATGGTAATCCCATGCTCCTGGGCAGTGACCAGCTAAGGAATGGACAAGTCACCCAAATCGGGCCATTCAATCAGTAGGGAAAGTTTGCTGAGCGTGTCTGATAAAACATCCCCTGTTCTTCAGAGGGAACCATGAGAAGGACATTGTCCCTTTCTCTGGTCTCAGTCAGGCATAAACGGGGGTCCCAGAGCTGCTGCCACCCTCTCTAGAACCAGACTGAAGAGGAAGTGATGGATGAGAAGTAAGGATAGCAGCAAAGCCAGAGGAAGTTCTGGATTTAGTCAACTTTGAATCCTACCATCCTTCCAGACTTGCCTCATTGTTTAAGACAGTTCAAGGTTGCTGCTGTCATTGCTTGCATCCAAAAGTACCCTCACTGATAAATCCTTAAACATTCATTGTCATATTTCACATGTTTGTTTTATCAGGGATCTAAACACTATGACAAGTGGTCATTTTTTGGCTCAGTGAAGGCCTTCATAAAATTCATTCCCTTTGACCACATTTCATGATACTGCATTTAAGGTATACATTCCAATCCAACAGTTCATTTTCTTCTTGGAAATTCAATGTAAGTGCAAATCAAGTATTATCATTTGGCAGTATGCTATTATCAATGTATAATATTAGCTTCATCACTGAAGAATTAGACAATATTGATCAGAAGATGTAATATAGTAGCTCTTAGCTAAGTATGCTCCTTAAGCATATTTTCATTTCTTCAAGGTTATTTAGTTTGGAAAAGGAAAGGAACCACAGAATTTTTTAATAAATTAAGAAAGATTCCTATGTGGAGTTTTAGTTAATTATGGGAACTCACTCACTGTTAATTCCTAGTCATTTGTCTTTAGCCAGACTCTTTAAATTTCTTATTGGAGTCAAGATATTTTCTTTGGTTTGACATTAGTGATAGCTGAAAATTAATTTTTTCCCACAGGAAATATTAGTCTCTCATTCGAGAGTCAATAATATTATTTTTCTCAGATAAATCATCTGCGAGTCAGCCAGCTCTGAAATTCAAGACTCATAAATCATAGAATCATGAATTTGAAGGGATCTGAGGGTCTTTAAGCTCTTTCCATACATGGATGAGGAAACTGAATCCTGGAAAGGCGGAAAGAATTGCCTTTGGTCACAAAAGTTGAAAGCAAAATCCTTATTTTTCAACAGCAGTATTGTTGAAATTAAAGACTGCTTTCAATTCTTATTTTAAGCAAATGTAATTATGAATTAAATTTTAATTATTAACCATTTATCAGAATATAAAAGAAGCATTATTCCTTCCCTGTGTTTCTAACACTTGACCTTTCCATTTTACCTGAGATCACCTTGACTCATCTTGAGTTTTCCTTCTTTAGGAAAGATATTTCACTTTTTGCCTTCCTAGCACTTGCAATTTAGAAAAGGTCTTCAGCTTACAGTCAGCCGTTTAATTAACCATCCTTTTTGCCCAAAGTAATCTGTGTTTTATTCTTGGCCCTCCTCAGTTTACTTCCTACCCACCAAAAGATGGTCGGTTCCTCCTTTGGCTGGCTGAAACACAAATATATCCGAAGACAACAGAGGATTCTGTAGCCTTATCCCATGCTCTTCACACTGTTGATCTGCCCAGGGAACTCCATGAATAGCACTTATTAATCTTGCTGAAAGAATTTTGGCTTTGAACTTATAATATGTACTTCAGGGAAAATCAGCTTTCACATCTGTGCATCCTTCTCAGCATTTCACACACCATCATGAAAAAGGGGGTTTTCTCTTACAAAGAAAGTCAGTTTTCTTATTTTCCATCAGCCTATTAAGTTTCTCCCTCAAAATTGTTGCTCGAATGTTTCACATTAGTTGATTTTCATTTCTCTGTTAATCATACAGTCAACAGAGCCTCAAGTATAATTTTTCATATGTTAGTGTGTCTTAAACTTTCTAGAGCAGAGACTCATTTATATACCGTGGAGATAATTCTTGTAATTAAAGAATAGTACATTTCCACAAAGAAATCACCAAATGATAATTATGCAGATACTAGGTTGTCCCTGCCCTGTGGCTAGTTAAATGTTAAATCAATCAAGACCTATTTTAGAATGCCACTTGGAGTTAATAGGAAGCATCCACTAGGTGTGTTCTTCAAGGAGGGAATGAAAGAAGGTTCACAGAAAGCAAACATTTGGCTTAGAGAATGTAGTGAATAAGATTATGGGCAAAACAAAAGATAAGCCATTGTATTAGTCAGCCAAAGGGGTGCTGGTGCAAAGTACCAGAAATCTGTTGGCTTTTATAAAGGGTATTTATTTGGGAGAGAAGCTTATAGTCACAAGTTCATAAAGAGTAAGTTACTTCCCTCACCAAAGTCTGTCACCATGTGTTGGAGCATGGTCTCTGCAAGGGTTCGGACTTCCTCTTCCTCTTTTTTTTTGGTCAGATGACATTTTACTAAGCTGGAAACACAAAACATGTCTTTGGAGAATATCAAGAGCCACATGTGGGCCAGAGAAGAAAGCGGAGGTGCGACAATCAGGGTGGGACCTTGGGGGAAATGTGGCCAGCCAAGTGGGACGTCAGCGGTGACTGAAGAATCCTTGAGGATGGTTATATTTAAATGGCTTCATCCTACTGGGACCCCTGAAGAGCCAAAGACACATCTTCTCCTGGGGAAATTCCTTGGGCCCCTCCACACCGTCATCGTGGCTCTCAGTCTCCAGGTAGACATAGGTCCCAGCTTCTTCCTATCTCAGCTGTAGGCCGGCATAAAGCTCATCTCTCTTCCCCGGAATTGTTTCTTTCTGGGCTCAGCGGCTCTGCTCTCTCCACAAGGCCAGCTGTAAACTATCAGGCGAAATGCTCATCTCTCTCTCTCTCTGGGCTCCAGCATCAAACCTAAGCTCTCTCCTTTACCATGTTGTTTTCTGTGTGAGTGTCCACCCACCACAGGAGTGAGACCCCAACATCCCACTGATGTGGTCGAATCAAAACCCTAATCTTAATCTAATCAAATACAAGTAAAACTTCTGAATTTAATACAATCAAAGGGCATCACACACCAGAGAAACAAACAAGTTTACAAATACAATCGATATTTCTTTTTGGAATTCATCAATAATATCAAACTGCCACAGCCATCCAGTTACAAACCCCCTATGTATTGAACATCAGTCAAAAGCAAAGATGTTAGAGTTGTTCTTTTCCACAGGTACCATCTATCCCATCATACCCAAACCATGAGAAGTTGGGGGGAAATTGGATATCCCCCTCCTAAGCAAGGGAAACAAGAAGGCATTTTACTTCACCTCATTCAGGTACAAGACATATCACATCACTTTCTTATGACAAATAAACCTGACTCCAAATCCCAATTTAAGAGAGTGATTAGAAATTCAATCTCATTCATATTTTGAAGTTGCATGGGAATCTCACAGGGTGTCAGGAGACACAGGAAAGAACCTCCTGTCTTCAGTCTGTATGGTCCAGGCAACAGTGGCACAAAAGGTGGCAGCAATCCAAGTTTCCATCAACAGATAAATGGGTAAGCAAAATGTTGTATATACACACAATGGAATTATCCAGCCCTGAAAAGGAATGAAATTCTGATATATACAACAGCATGGATGGACTTGAAGAGATCATGTTGAGTGAAATAAGTCAGATACAAAAAAGACAAATATTGTATGATCTCATTAATATAAAATAATTAGAATAAGCAAATTCATAGAATTTAGAAATTAATATACAGGTTACCAGGGATAGGTCTGGGGCTAGGGAATGAGGACTAAGTGCTTAATTGGTATAGAGTTTCTGTTTGGGATGATGAAAAATTTTTGGTAAAGAATGGTAGCAATGGTAGCACAACATTGTCAATGTAATTAGCACCACTAAATTGTATAATTTTGTTTTAGTTTCCTTGGCCGCTCAAGTAAATACCATGCAATGGATTAGTTTAAACAATGGGAATTTATTAGCTCATGGTTTTGAGTCTAGGAGAAGATCAAATCAAAGCATCATCAAGACAATGCTTTCTTCTTGAAGACAGGCATTCTAGGGCTGGCTGCCAGTGATCATTGGTCCTTGACTTCTCCGTCACATAATGATGCCTGTGTTGGCCTCTCCAGACCTCTCCATTCTCTTCTAGATTCCATCAACTTTCAGCTTCTTGCTTCCTGTAGCTTTCTCTCTCTGTCTGAATTTCATTCTGTTTATAAAGGATGCTAGTAACAGGATTAAGACAAATCATAATTGAATTGGGCCTCAACTTAACTGACATAAGATCATCAAAAGGTCCTACTTACAATAGGTGCATACTTACTGGAGTGGATTAAGTTTAAGAATATGTTTTTCTGGGTAGATAGTTTCAAATTACCACAAGTTTAAAGGGACTAAAACAGAAATGTTTATATTGTATATATGTTAGCATAATAAAAATTTAGGGAAAAAAAAGCATAGAACTGTACAACACAAAAAAATGAATTCTAATGTAAACTATGGATTATAATTAGTAATATAATTACAATAATATTGTCTCATTAATTGTAACAAAGGTACCACACTAATTGCAAAATTTAAGAGTAGGGGAAATGTGGGGGGGTGGTAAAAAAGGGAGCTTTGTACTTTGAGTATGATTTTTCTTTAAACCTACAACTGCTCTAATAAATATATATATATATAATATATAAAGCAAGACTACATAACTATAGTGATTTTTAAAAACTGAGATACTGACACAATAACAGACAAATGTACAATGTAATAGAATGTTCAGAGATAGATTCGAGATGAAGATGATGCCACCAACCAATGGGAAAAAATAGATAGATAGTTGGTAGTGTTGGAGAAACTGGTTCACCATTTGGAAAAGAGCAAACCTGAATCCCTACCTAAAACAAACAAATATGAACTCCAGATTAATTAAAAACCTAAAAGGAAAAGGAAAAATTGTAACATGTGACCTGTGGCACAAAATCATAACTCATTGGCCAAAAATTCCATTCATTCATTATAGCGATATTAATTAAATACTATACAACGATGATTACCCTAGACAAAAGGAACAGAGAAAAGACAGATTAGAAGAAGACGTTTACAATATCTAAAACCAACAAAGGATGAACAAAAAAATGGAGCTTTTGCAAATCAGTATCAAAATGACAGGTATTTGTCATTTTGGGAAAACAAATGGGCAAAAGTTTCAAACTGATAATTCATAGAAGAAGAAAGGCAAAAGACTACCGACTAAAGGAAGAGGTGTTTAATCTTATTAGGTAACAAAGACATGCAAATTCCAACAAGAAAGAGATATTCTTGATAACTGTTAGTCAGATAAAAATGAGAAGGCTGGACAATGCCCAGTGTGGATGAGATGTGGAAATGCCAGAACTCTAAGCATTGCTGGTAAAACACAGACTGGCACAGCTATCCTGGAGAACAATCTGGCAGTTCTATGACAAAATCAGTAAATGCCATTCTATGTTGCCTCCTTAATATAGACCTCACAGAAATCCTCACAGAGATCCACAAGGAGCAACATGCAAAAGGATGTTTGGCACATGGCTGCTGGTGGTAGCAGAAGCAGTAGCGGTGGCTTCCCATTCACCTCCCTCCCTTTTCCTCCTTAGACCCATTCTGCCCATTGGAGCCACAGGGATTGATTTAAAACACAAACACAATCCTGTTGTGTTTCTAATCAAATCCCATGATGATGGAGGAGGTTGTTGTTATGGGAGTAGGAGTGGAGTGAGGGGGAGTGGAGTGAGGGGGTGGGGGGTACATGGAGACCTCATATTTTTTTAATATAATATTTAAAAAAAACAAATAAAGACCAAAAAAAATTTTTTTTAATCCCTTTGGGACTTCCCTACCTTTTGTATCAAGAACAAAATCACAAATTTTTCAGCATAGCTCCCTCTACCCTGGCCTGGGGCCCTGAGCCCAATCTGCCACTGTGACAGTTTGAAGCTTTTTGTAAATCCCAGAATAGATCGTGTTCTTGGAGCTAATCCATTCCTATGGATGTGGAATCTTTTGATTGTATTGAATTCAATTGGGGGGCTTTGAATGCATTGCTTCAGTGGTCCTCTTGCTGGAGTCCTTTATAAATGGAGAACTGAAAGTAGCAGATACAAGGGGAAAAATGGCAGAGACAGAGAAACCCCGAGAGGCTGAGAGAGATCCCAGAGGTTGGAGGCTGGAATCAGAGGAGCACAGAGGCAAGGAAAAGGCTCCTTAGAGGCTGAAAGAGATGAGGATTGGAAGAGAAGGGAGAGTCAACATATACGCCTGATTGTCCACAGCTTGGGAAGAAAGTAAGCCTGGAGGGGAAGGCAGAGACCACAGCAGAAGCTGCCATTGTACCTTACCACATGGCATGAGTCCAGGATCACCAGCAGCCGACCTAGGGTGAGGCAATGTCTCTGATGGTGCCTTGATTTGGACATTTTCCCAACCTCAGAACTGTAAACTTTTAACCTAATAAACTCCCATTATAGAAGCCAACCCATTTCTGGTATAATTGCATTGGCAGGCCTTAGCAAACTTAGACATCCTCCTTTCCTGAAAGTATCCCCTGACATTTTACAGATGAGTAATGAGAAACTGGTGGAGTTTCCTGAAACAACATGGTGATATACCCTCATGTCAATGCTTATTTATGGTGATCTGTCTACCTCAAATGCCCACCTGTCTATTTTGTCTTTACCCTGCAACCCTTCACTCCTCTCTTTTCCTCACCCTCCTTGAATTCATCAGCAGACCTGTTGACTTCACCTCCAAAATATATCCAGCATGCAACCATTTCTCAACCTCTTTACTGCAAATGCTCTTATCCAAGCCAGTTGGTTTCTTGTATGATTTCCTGCAGAGGCTTGTCCTGGTCTCCTTGACATTGCCTGATCTCCAAGCAGCAACCAGGATGAGCTTTTAGACCTGTGCTGTCCAATGCAGTTGCCACTAGCCACTTATGGCTGCTCTGATTTAAAATTAAGTTAAAATTAAATAATATTTAAAAGCAGTTCCTCAGTCACATTAGCCATATTTCAACTGCTCAATAGCCACATGTGGCTAGTGGCTACCATATTGGATAGCACAGGCATACAAAGTTTCTACCAGGGCAGAAAGTCCTATTGGACAGTATTGTGTTAGAATGTCACATTCTTTGCTCAAACTCCTTCAGTGTTTCTATCTTTCCCAGAATGAAATCCAATATCTTTACCATGGGCTCAAGACCATTCATGAGTTAGGCTCTACGTACCTCTCTAACCTAATCTCCTACAACTGCCCCCTCATTCTTCCTACTCTAGCCATGCTGGCTTTCTTGTTACTCCTTCAACATGTCAAGCACAACCCCGCCTTGAGGCCTTTCTTTCTGCTTGTTGGTGGTCTGCCTGCACTCCTTCCCCTGAGATCACTGTGTGCCTGCCTCTTTCTCATCATTCAGATGTCACCTCCTCAAAGAATTCTTCCATGGAAATATCTAAAGAAACTCCTCTCCCCCAGCATTATCCAATTAACTATTACATTTTTATCAAAGTATTTATCATTTCCTGAAATTGCCTTATTTATTCTTTTGCTTATTGAATGTAAACACCACTAGATCATAAGGTCCATGGGACCAGAGAGTTTTTCTCATTCACCCCCTTGTCCCCAGAAGTGAGAACAGTGCCTGGCATTCAACAGAAGCTAAGTTATTTGTTGATAGAGTGAGTATAATCAGTTCAGACATTTTCTCCTCCTGAATCTCACAGTGAAGTTTACATAGATTTAGGGAAGTAAAAAGTATATCCTCCCAACATGGTTGTGAAACTTCCCTAGCCTGGAGACAATTGCACCCTCCCTGCCACCTTTTCTGTTTTAAAACAAAACAATTATTAATTGTATTTGTACTTTCTATATAGGCAAATTCTTTATAGTACATGGCTACCTTAAAAAATTGTAACTACAAAGTATGTACAATCAGTTGGTTATTACTATTTTTTTCAAAAATGTTGAATTTTCTCCAGGCATCCAATAGAAAAAAATTTCTATGATTGTTATTTTTTCTTTTAATAAATCTCCTTCCCCATAAATTTCAGCAGCTGTAAGTTTGACAAATGGAATTGACTATGAACTGCTATTGAAAGCCAAGCATTCATTTACAGCAGGGATCATTCTTAAAGAGCTTTTTCTATGAATTCAATGCCAAGCTCCACATTGTCAAAGAAAAAGACTAGATTCTCCAGGATTCTCCTTTTGAAGCTGTATTGTGTTAAATAGCTATTAAAATCCAAATTTTGTCCTTTGATTTTTGCTGCCTATGGGTTTTAAGATCCCCTCCCCACCGAGATCTATTACCACTGGAAAATCAATGCTGAAGTTTTCAAGAGTTCAGTTGTGACATCTCATTCATTATACATTTTATATTGAACATAAAATAATTACATAATAATCAGATACATTTTTGCCATTAGTCACTACGAAGAAATCTCTCAAAGGAAGTGCCTTTGTATGTACCCATCTTCTTTCATTTCACCATCTTTCACTATGAATTCATTGGAGGGAATGCCATGTAACAGAACTCAATACATAATGAAACTATAAGACATCCATATCCAATAGGAATTGGGTTAGAATCAGTTTTCCCACCTTCTCCTAGTCTTCTTGTCTAATTCACCATTTCTTATTCGTAACATGATTCTTCATCCTGATTTCCAACCTCCTGCTTTCATCACTGTTATCCAAGCCATTGGCCATGAGGAAATACTTCCTCTCTTCTTCTCCCCTTTCTCTCGCCACTTTCTCAGTACCTCAGCCCCATGTTTTTGTCTCACGGTCCACCTGCATAACTCTTTGCTATTTTCCTCTTCTGTGGAGTCCCTGATCTAATGATGGCAAACATTTTAAGCCCCCAGTTATACAAATCCTCTCTCCCTGACCCCAGATTGTCATTCTTTATATGTGACCTCATCTCTTACTTTTAGGAAAAAATATTAAGGCTGTCTGAGTCACCTCCTCTGAACTCCTTCCCCACTATTTCACATCATATGTGTTTTATACTATTATAAATTTTTACATATATATTTTATCAAAATATAAGTGTATCTTAAATCTGAATCTTCAGCGTCTTAAACAGGCTTAAACCTGCATAAGAACTGGAAATTATTACTGACATGGAAATATTATGGGTTAGGACAGAGACCCTCCTAGACTGGAATTCTGGCACAGCAACTTACTAACTGTGAGACTTTGAAGATGTTATTTAACTTCCCTGAGCATCTCTGACTCCTTATATATAGATGAAAACATGGCTATCTTGCAAGGAAATAATGTTTGTTTTTTAAGATTTTTTTTATTATTCCCACCCCCCCCCCCCGTGGTTTTTTGCATGCTGTCTTCTCCTTGTGTCCACCTTCTGTGCACCTACTGTGCATTCTTCTGTGTCTGTATTTATTTATTTCCTCTCCCCACTTGCGGCTTGCTTGCTGTCTGCTGTGTCCATTTGCTGCATACTCTTCTGTGTGTTTTTTCACTTGTCTCCCTTTCTTGTTGTTGCATCACCTTGCTAAGTCAGCTCTCCACGGCACTTGTGGACCGGGCAGCGCTCCGTGGTGTCTGCGGGCCAGAGCAAGCTTGCCTTCACAAGGAGGTCCCAGGACGAGAACCCAGGACCTCCCATATGGTAGGTGGGAGCGCAGCTGATTGAGCCACAGCCGTTTCCCAAAATAATGATTTTTAAAAATATGACCAACCAGAAATTTATCTCTGCTCTACAGATAGTCGTTTAACTTGACAACATGCTAAGCGTTTTTGTTAGAGAGGCAGAACTTCCATATATAAAATAATTCCAATGGTATGCATTTCAAATGAAACAACTCTTTTTCTTTGCTAAATGCAGCAAAATTTTTTGGTTAAAGTCCCAATTAAGCCAAAGAAAATATTGTTTTCAAAACATATTTGTCAGAATTCTAATAACTAGTACTCATCAAGAAGGGAATTCAGGATATCTAACCAGGAATGAAAATATTAGTCTAAATAACAGAATGGAAATTGAGAGCATAACTTGTAAGAGGTTCTCTGTGTGGTAAGACATGCATGGGAATACAGCATATGCTATTTTGCTCAGAAAATGGAAGACTTAGCTAAACACGATTGGATCAGCAAGAAGAAGGTGTCTTGGTCAACACAACACTTGGAACCATGGGAATGGAGCAGAGAGATAAAGAGGAAGACTTTGTACAATTTCGCACTCATGGCTCTGTAAGAGAGAGGGAGGGGCAGGATGAAATTTGGAAAGAGCCTGTGCAGAGGATGATGCTCAAGGTCACATGAGCAAGGGCGTGAGCCATGGATTTAGAGGGCTCCGTTGAGGCTGCTATTTGTAGATCTCCCTGAGTGTGTCCTTGCTGTCCCTTCTCTGACTGATGGGGCTATGGCCAGCATAAATAAACCAGTCCGCACTGCTGTCTGTATCCTCTCTGATACATTATGGCTGGACAGTGATTGGGAACTTATACTCTGATGCCTGGGTTCAAATCCTGGCTTACATTTACCAGTTGCTGATCTCTCTGTCACTCAGGTTCCCCATCTACAAAATGGTGGTAATTGTAGTGCCGACTTTCCAGTGTTGTGGGCTTTAATTAATGTATCATTGGTCAGGTGCTTAGGGTCATAGTGCCTGGCACATAGTACATGCTCTATAACGTTAGCTATTTACATTGTGCATTATGACAAAATCCAGAGATTGTGGCAAATGTGGTCCACGCTATTGTAACCTATAACTGACTCAAGTTCTCTAATTCCTCTAATAGAAAATTATATTTATTTAGATTATATTAATTATACTATGTTTCTTATTATATAGTGTTAAAAGTATAATTTCAATTAAAAGCAACTCAGATACTTGGACTGGTCATGAACTTTTCCCTAGTAACCCTTTTTACAGGTATGTTTATTGTAATTTGCAAGCCTTCGTATATAAAATTCATGTTTATAATGGTGTTAAAAACCTAGTTATGTCACACCCCCCTAGTGTGCCTATTAATTTGAGAAACTAAAAACAGAAAGTAACAAGTCTTGACAGGGGTGGAGAGAAATAGGAAAACTTATACATAGTTGGTGGGAATGTAAAATGGTTCAGCCACCATGGAAAACAGTTTGGCCATTCCTCAGATAGCTGAATATAGACTTACTCTACGGACTAGCAATCCGTCTTCTAGGTATATACCCAAAAGAATTAAAAGCAGGATTCAAACAAATATTTGTACACTAATGTTGATAGCAGCATTACTCAGAATATCCAAAAGGTGGAAGCAACCCAAGTATACATCAACAGATGAATAGAAAAACAAAATGTGGTATATACACACAATGGAATATTATTCAGTCATAAAAAGGAATTCAGTTCTGATACATGCTATAACATGAATTAACCTAGAATACACCATGCTAAGTGAAACAAGTCAGACATACAAAGACAATTATTAGGAAGCAGACTTGGCCCAGTGGTTAGGGCATCTGTCTACCACATGGGAGGTCCACGGTTCAAACCCCAGGCCTCCTTGACCCATGTGGAGTGGGCCCATGCACAGTGCTGATGCACGCAAGGAGTGCTGTGCCATGC
This sequence comes from Dasypus novemcinctus, assembly GCF_030445035.2. NCBI lineage: Eukaryota > Metazoa > Chordata > Mammalia > Cingulata > Dasypodidae > Dasypus > Dasypus novemcinctus. The sequence continues at coordinate 15,928,848 of NC_080674.1, read as the reverse complement.
AGGGGTGTCCCCCACGTAGGGGAGCCCCACGCACAAGGAGTGTGCCCCATAAGGAGAGCTGCCCAGCACGAAAGAAAGTGCCGCCTGCCCAGGAATGGTGCCGCACACACAGAGAGCTGACACAACAAGATGACGCAACAAAAAGAAACACAGATTCCCATGCTGCTGACAACAACAGAAACAGACAAAGAAAAACATGCAGCAAACAGACACAGAGAACAGACAACCGGGGCGCGGGGGGGGGGGGTGAGGAGGAGGAAGGAGAAATAAATAGATAAATCTTTAAAAAAAAAAAAGCAAAGACAATTATTGTGTGATCTTACTTACATGATATACTTAGAGGAAACCAATATTTCAGAGACAAATAGGAGTTAACAGTTTACCAGGGCCTGGTGTGATGGTTTGGAACATGCAACATAACCCAGAAAAAAAACATGTTCTTAAACTTAATCCATTCCTATGGGTATGAACCCATTGTCAGTAGGACTTTTGGATGAGGCTACTTCAGTGAAGGTGTAGCCCAGGATGAGTGTTAATCCAATTACAGGAGTCCTTTATAAGTGGAATAAAATTCAGACTGAGATTCATTCTCATTCTTGTGTCTAGTAACAATTTGTTCATTTTCATTTCTGCATATTTCATTGCTTTAGAAACATTGTATGAATATACTGCAATTTATTTATCGATTCTTCTGCTGATGGACATTAAAAATTTTTTACCATAATGAATAGTGATGTTATAAACATTCTTGCACTTTTCTTTGGTGCACATATACGCATATTTTTGTTGGGTAAATACCTAAGAGTGGAATTACTACCTCATAGGGTGTAATCAGTTTTAGAGGATACTGCCAAAAGAGTTTTACAAACTAGTCACATCAATTTAGATTTCCATCAGCAGTGTATGAAAGTTCCAGTTGCTCCCAAACTTCACCAACACTTAAGTATTAACAGTCCTTTTATTTTTAGCTACTCTGCTGATTATGGAGTGATAGCTCAATGTGGTTTTAATTTGAAGTCTCCTGATGATTGATGAAGATATTTATCTCTTCCTAAGTTAATTGGTCATTTTGATATCACTTAGTCTTTAAATATTTGGAATAGTTCACCGACACCTGGAATTTTCTTTGTGAGATTCAATTTCTTTAATAGATAGATTTTGGATTATTTATATTTTCTATTTCTTTGTATGTCAGTTTGTTAAGTTGTGCTGACCAAGGAATATATCCATTCTACCAAAATTATCAATATTTTTGACACAAAGTTGTTAGTGATATGCTCTTGTCCTTTTCAATTTTTATAGAATCTGGGATATTCCCTTTTTATTTTCTGCTACTGATAATTTTTCCTCCTTCCTTCCTTCCTTCCTTCCTTCCTTCCCTCCCTCCCTCCCTCAGTCCCTGAATTACATCCAATCAGTTGTGCATGAGACTATTTCTTCAACACAAGTTACATGGTAACATAAAGCTGGTATAAATTATTGTTTTGTGATTTTAGAATTGCTCTCCTTTTGTCTTTTATTACTATGTAATTTTATTACTATAAAGTGAATCAAGACATGAAAGAGGATACTGTGTGACTCCATTTAAATAAAGCCCAAAACAGGAAACTCTTATGTATGCTATTAGAAGTCAGGAGTGGTTACCTTGGGAAGGAGGGGTCCATGATGCAGCAATGGTCTTGGTAGTGCTTACATGGTTGTGTTAACTTTGTGATGATTCATGACCAAATTAATTGTTCTACCCAATTGCCTTTTTCCACCCAACCAAACAGCTGAGACAATCAAGAGGCAAGTTCTTTATTCTGTTATTAGGATTAAGAGTGGGTGCTTATGTTTTTTTGACCAAAATAGGTAAGCTCATAGAGCTGTTTAAAAATATGTGTGTGTGTGTATATGTGTGTATAGAGAGAGTGTGTGTCTCCCTCACATCAGTGTATGCTCATGTTTTGTTTTACTTTTGATATCATAACAGGAAAATTGGCTCCATAAATCAGTTCCTCTTCATCCTGAATTTTTTTCACTCATTTCAATTGTACACAAGACTATTTCTCACTACAAGTTACATCGTAAAATAAAGCTAGTGAAAATTATTATTTTGTGATTTTAGGATTGCTCTGCATTTGTCTTTTTTTTCTTTTTTTTTTTTTATTTCTCTCCCCTTCCTCCCCAACCCCCCTGTTGTCTGCTCTCTGTGTCCATTTTGCTGCATGTTCTTCTTTGTCCACTTCTGTTGTCAGTGGCATGGGAATCTGTGTTTCTTTTTGTTGTGTCATCTTGTGTCAGCTCTCTGTGTGTGCAGTGCCATTCCTGGGCAGGCTGCACTTTCTTTCGCACTGGGCAGCTCTCCTTATGGGGCACACTCCTTGCACGTGGGGCTCCCCTACACGGGGACACCCCTGCGTGGCGCGGCACTCCTTGCGCACATCAGTACTGCACATGGGCCAGCTCCACATGGGTCAAGGAGGCCCGGGTTTGAACCAAGGACCTCCCATGTGGTAGACGGACGCCCTATCCACTGGGCCAAGTCTGCTTCCCTGCATTTGTCTTTTTTTACTGTGAAAAAAAAATCAAATATCTCAATGGTTAATAATACCAAGTTCAATATTTGAACTTGAAATCATTGAAAAATATGTACAATGATGAAGGAACCTCAGAGTAATATAAAATCTTCAAGATGGAAGAAATGGTCACCATTGTAAGGCCACGGTGAGGAACTTAGCAGCAAAGGCAGGATCAGTACCCCTGTCACAACTGATGAATCAAGAGTATCAATAGTCAATTGTAAACCCAAATGCCTATTGAATATAGGAGATTTATTATTGTGGTGTATGCAAATGATATTAATTTTAGTGTCATATAAGAAATGCTGTGAGCAATAACTATATGAAAGATCACTTTTACAGCAACATTTAAATTGAGCATGAAAATTTGTAAAAGAATAACCAAAACCATACTCACCTAAAGGGAAAGCAAACTTTGCTAGGGTGTACACTATGTAAAGTACAATTAAACAAAAAAATAAATACCATGTGATACTACCTTTAGGTCAGCACTAACAATGCATTAAAAAGTGAAACTCAGGTAAAAGTAGACATTTGATAAAGCCTTTTGACGTAGATATTTTCAGATTTGTTTTAGATCCAAAAGGGAAAATAAATGTAAAAGATGCCCTTAGCAAACTAAACCTTCAAACAGCCCAATCTAATATGCTCCAAAGACATTTTGAAAACTAATCTAAAAACTAAGTTTCTCTATTTTACATTTGGCTGAAAGAATAAATGTTTAGTATTTAATCATTTTCATGGTGGTCTTCTGTGGAAACGTGTCAAATTAGCTGGTAAGGAAATTGAAAAAAATATAATATCAGAGAGTGGTTTAGTGGCTCTAGGGCCATCTGGAAAAATTGAACAGAAAAGCAAGTGTGAAGCCAAATCAGGGAAGGCAAAACTGCTGGAGTTGTAGTGGTCAGATCTCAGGCCAGCAGGAACAAGGGCTGCTTCGGATTCGTTTCATAATTCTCTAAGAATAAGGAGCTTGCCTCTTGATTTTCTCATTGTGTTCAATAAGGTGGCAAAAAGGCAATTTGGTGGAACAAACAGAATGATAAAAAAAAAAAAATGAGTGCTTAGACAAACCTTCAAGGAAATAGGAAGTAACTTTGGTAGCTTACTCCAGAGGACAGAAAATGGATTGAGAAATGCCAGTTGATTAGGATGAGTTGTGAAATTGCAGCAAGAATACAAAAAATAAAATGAGACTGTAAAAAGTACAAAGGAGGGGATCTAAGACTCCAGTCTTGGAGGAGCAAGAATGATGGAAGAATATAAATATTCCATTGTGGTCCTCCCCTTTTAGTCAACAAGTTTGTTATATGCAATTACAGAAATAATCCAGTTTCTTTTCAGGTTCTATTCTCAGATGCTCTTAGAAATTGTTCTCAAATACAGTATACATGTATGAATTGTCAAAGACAGAATTATTCTAGATTTGTTTCACACATCTTATAATGTAGATGCAAAATAACCCTATTATTAGAATTAATGAAATAAAAAGAAAAGAATGATAGAAGGTATGAGTGAAAAGAGAGTCTGTAAACAAAGGGGTTTACTGAAAGTATTTGCAGGGAATGATCATTTCCTCTCCTCCCATCCTACCCCGACTCACCAACTAGAGGGAGCAAATAGATGCAGAGCTTTAGAAGATAGAATCCAGACGTTTGAAATTATTTGATACAGTCTGTAGCCATTGCCATTCCCTGCTTTTTCCAGATGTGAGACATTTTACCAACGCTGGTATGAAAGGGTGAGAAAGCTTTCAGGAAGGCCGTTAGAATCTCTCCCCCTAGCTCACTGCCAAGAAACCACCATCATTTACCAGGATAAATTACTCTGCCATTGTAAGTCATCCTATTCCTTCAGGCAGCCCTCCCCAGTGTGGGATACGGGACCACACCTTGAGGGAACAGTTCAAACATAATAGAGATTTTCTGCCCTTGTGGGGAGAGCCTGCCACCTGCTGCGCTCTGAAATTCATTGTCATGGCCACAGTTCCCAATGCTGCTCCCAGGCAATGGCAGAGCACAGCAGGGGTGTTTTAGCCACGCACATGCGTTGTTCTGATAAAAGGTACAAGATGTACTGTAATGACTTAAACATGTAAGAGTAAAATAAAAGTTTGACAATTGTATGAAAAGGTAGCCCAGGGGAACTAACAGTTATGACTGTTGGTTCATTTTAATATGTTTTAAAATATCAGTGATAAAATAAAAGATCAAAAACATTAACTTGCTTCTGAAAATGTCCTCTGAAGAGTGCTTTCTTGAGTCAGGTCTCTTCTAGATCTGACTCATAAGTCAGAGATGCTTCAGGTCTGCACTTTATTCAATCCTCACCCTCTCAGACAGGTATTTTTATCAAAATGTCCACCAAGGGTGAAGTCCATGACAAACTGGAGGGACGGTCCATACTCAGGAGACTTGAATCTCTGGACTGCCCATGTGCCAGCTGGGTCCTGAGCCTCAGCAGAGTGGTGACTCCTACTCTCTGGTTCGATTGTGTTACCCAGGTCAGCTTACAGGGAGGTGAAGATGGTCAGCCACCACACTAGGGAATCAAGAGTGCCTATAACTGCAAGCAAGAAATTGCATCCATCATCCATGTGGAATCTAAGCCCCCTCTTGATCTAGAGGTGGAGAGCACATCACCACCCCAGGGTCTACAGAATGGAGAATAAAATATGGACTAGAGTGGACTGACTGATATTCTACTATAAAACTATTGTGACAAGGAATAGAAGAAATTTTAGCATCAAGGTGGAGAAAGTGGCCACAGTAGTTGCTGAGGGCAGGGAAAGGATAGAAGAGATGTGATGTGGGGGCATTTTTGGGATTTTGAGTTTCCTTAATGATATTGCAGGGACAGATGCTGGACATTATATATCCTGCCATAACCCACTGAATGGACTGGGAGAGAGTGCGAACTACAGGGTAAACTATTATCTATGTAGTGCAGCAGTGCCCCAAAATGTGTTCACAGAGTGCATTGAGTGTGCCGCAATGATGAGGGAGGTTGTTGGTGTGGGAGGAGTGGGGTGGGGGGGTGAGGGGTATACAGGAACCTCTTATATTTTTTAGTGTAACATTTTTTTGTGATTATATATCTTCAAAAAATGCAATTTACAAAAATGATGTGGTGGGGTGTGGGTTATATGGGAACTTCTTATGTTTTTTGTTTTCTTGTTTTTTAATGTAACATTCCTGGTGATCTATTAATTTTTTTTAAATAAAAGTTTTGTAACTAGAAAAAAAAAATGTCCTCCAAGAGCAGCCTGAAATAGTCCAACCCACCACCTGCCTGGCAACACTCCAGGCCTCTCAATCCGGTAATTATCCTGAAGAAACCCCTGTAACAGTGAAGGGAAAATGTGATTCATATTTACTTATTTGTTTCAGCCTAAGTTACTGAAATATTGTGAAACCAGAAGCAGCAGAGAAATAGCCTATATGCCAAATCTAAGGCAAATAAATGTCATCACATCACTTCAACCCAAGTTTCTAAAATTGATAAATTCTAAAATTGACAAAGTCCATATAATAACAAATAATGAACCAGGGATTGAGACAAGAAACATTTTTGTCAATGTACGTTTTTCCCCTGATGTTAAGTATTTTAAAACATTCTTTTTATAATCAGAAAAATACAGATGTATTTGAATATGACACCCATAGCTGAATTTTTAGCATTGAACACAGGACTTCTAAGGGTGTACTGCTTGTAGCAGTCAGATTCAAGCCACTCCCCAGACTTACCAAGGTTCAAGTTCACATATCCACCATTAGACATGCTTCAGTGGACAATTGTGAGAAGCAAAAATTTATGAAATTTGATCTTGATATTGTAAGCAGTGACAATCCACTTGAAGTTCAAAGTAGAATTATGTCTATGAGGAGAAATAACTGGGGAGAGAAATACTAGAACAGGAAAGCCAATGAGGACCCTACTACAATGATTTCGGTTCAAGATAAAATTCCTTACATAATGGTATGTTCAGGGAAGAAAAAGAAAGAAATTAATCTTTTTTTTTTAAAGATTTATTTTTATTTATTTCTCTCCCCTCCCTCCTCCCTTCCCCAGTTGTCTGTTCTCTATGTCCATTCACTGTGTGTTCTTCTGTGTCCACTTCTATTCTTGTCAGCGGTACCGGGAATCTGTCTTCTTTTTGTTGTGTAATCTTGCTGTGTCAGCTCTCTGTGTGTGCAGCGCCACTCCTGGCCAGGCTGAACTTTCTTTCACGCTGGGCAGCTCTCCTTACAGGGCTTACTCCTTGCATGTGGGGCTCCCCTACGGGGGGGACACCCCTGCGTGGCACAGCACTCCTTGCGCGCATCAGTTCTGTGTGTGGGTCAGCTCCACACAGGTCAAGGAGGTCCTGGGTTTGAACCATGGTAGACGAACGCTCTATCCATTGAGCCAAGTCTGCCTCCCAGAAACTAATCTTTTACTCTATTAAAATTTCCAGTCATCTTCTGTCTGCCCTATGTCCACTAAGCCAATACCATCATCTTGTATAAGCTCTTATCCAAATCCAGTCCACCATCAATCCATTCCTACAATCCTCTCTTTAAACACAACACTTTCATTCTTCAAATTCATTCCAAAAAGAGCATCCGATTATAAAAAGGAAACCCAGGGCTCAACTATTCCAACCACATTTTCCTTCTAATGCCATTATATTACACAGCACCAAATATTAGCAAAGATCGAAGAACCTAGAAACTATTACTTTGAAATGTTTAATCAGGGGAAGCACAATGGCTTCTAGAGAGCATATGATTTCAATCTTTGGAATGAGTTTCCAGGCACTATTAACACTGATTTGTCTTAATGAGATGTCAAAAAATAAACAAGTAGTTGCTTACACTTCTCTATGCCTATTGGCCCATTTTTTCCTTCTATTTTCCTCCTTGGAAGAAAGTATGGTAACTATCTTTGAAACTCATAGGAAGAACTTTCTCTTCTCCAGTATATCATGTCATCCCCTCCTTCCTCCAAACACACATTGCAAAATGTCCTTTAAATATATATATTATTATTAAAAATAAAAATTTAAATATATATATATTTAATGACCAAGATTAGAGGTAAAATGTGGATAATTAGCATGCATATTTGACTTCAGATAAAAATAGAATTGTTAGCATTTTCAATTCTTCTACGTTATTTAACATTAAACAATTCTTTAGGTTCTCTTGGAACTTGCTGTCCAAAAGATTAGTCAACAGCTACCTGTAGCTTTTTTTTTTTAAGATTTATTTATTTATTTCTCTACCCTCCCCCCCCCACCCAGATTGTCTGTTCTCTGTGTCTATTTGCTGCGTCTTGTTTATTTATCCGCTTCTTTTGTTGTCAGCAGCACGAGAATCTGTGTCTCTTTTTTTGTTGTGTTATCTTGTTGTGTCAGCTCTCCATGTGGGTGGCACCATTCTTAGGCAGGCTGCACTTTCTTTCCTGCTGGGTGGCTCTCCTTACGGGGCGCACTCCTTGTGTGTGGAGCTCCCCTATGAGGGGAACACCCCTGCATGGCACGGCACTCCTTGCGGGCATCAGCACTGCGCATGGGCCAGCTCCACATGGGTCAAGGAGGCCCGGGGTTTGAACCGTGGACCTCCCATGTGGTAGACGGACGCCCTAACCACTGGGCCAAGTCCATTTCCCTACCTGTAGCTATTTAAATTTAAATTAATTAATATTATATAAAGTTTAAAAGGTAGCTCCTGTCACACAAGTCACATTTCAAATGCTCAATATTCCTATGTCTCTAGTGACTAGCAAATGGGATAGTGAAGATACAGAACCTCTTTATCACCAGTTCTTTTCAACAACCACTTCCTTGGAATTTTTTGTACTCACACACATCTCTGTCATTAAAAGAACGTTTAATTGCAAATTCGAGGGCTGAAACATTCTTCTCTCAAGAAAAATTGCTTTCCTCAAACTCACACAGAAACTCTAGAGGTGTTTTAAAAATGAATTTTGAAGCAACAGGAGATTAGATTAAAGAAAGCAGAATTCAAGGCCTCCAGACCTCAATTTCAAGATTTTATCCTGTGATCATTGAATCTCAGGTTGAACCTGAGAGATCATCTGATCCAATCATCATTTCCATGCTTGCAATCAGCTCTTCAAGAACTTCACCAAATTGTAATCTAGCCCACGCTTGGAAACCTTAAATAAAATTTAGCCATGCCTCCACGATAAACCGAAACCTAAAATAAATGCCCAGTCTCAGGGGTTATTAATCACATAACCATAGAATTAGAGGTCCTACTTATCCATTGCTTGTCTGCTTGTAATTTTTTTAGGAGCGCTCAGGGATTGAACTCAGGACCTCATACAATGGAAGCAGGTGCCAACCACTGAGCTACACCCACTTCCCTGCTTGTGATTTTGTTAAATTGCCGCCCTGTCTAGGGAAGTAAGACTTCATTAATGACTTATTTGAAAGAAGAATATCTCCACCCAAGGCATCCTTTGGCAACTCTTTTAAAAGAACATAGTGTTTTAGTTTCCTTATTGTTAAGGAAAATACCACACAATGGGTTGGCTTAAACAATGGGAGTTTATTCGCTCATGGTTTTGAGGCTAGGAGAAATCCAAAATCAAGGTGTCATCCAGTCAATGCTTCTTCCCAAAATGTGGCACACTCTGAGGCTAGCTGCTTGCAATCCTCAATCCTTGAATTATCTGTCACATGACTATGCACATGGTGGCCTCTCCTGGCTTCTCAGATCCATTGACTTCCAGCTTCTGGCTGCTCCCTCCATGGCTTTGTGTGTGTGTGTGTGTGTGTGTGTAAGACCTGCCCTATAAGGCCTTCAGTAATAGGATTAATACCGGTCCTGTTTCAACTGGGTCACATCTTAACTGAAGCAACCTCATCAAAAGGACTTACTTACAATGGGTTCACACCCACAGGAATGGATTAAGTTGAAGAACATGTTGTTCTGGGGTACTTAGCTCCAAAGTACCGCAAATATTTTGCTTTTTATAAAGCACTTTTATTTTGAAAAAGTGCTTGCTTATTCAACAAAATGCTGTAATCATTTTGCTAATCCTTCACATAGCACATGGTCAAGATCTGACTAAACTCTCTACCCCAATCCCAGACACTTTTTACTTTGAATTAAAGCATATCCAACTTGGATAGACACAACAGAAGTCTTCTCTTCTCCCAAGTCCATTGTTTCATTTTTCCACGACCTGCTGCATGGAATATGGCCATGATGACTAACGAGGACTGAACTTGACTTGTTAATGATACCCTCATAAGCAAGAGAACGAATAAAGTGTTCACAGAAGGGAGCTGAACAAGGTTTGAGATACTACTAAAAAGGGTAATGTCATTTTGCCCTTTATATTTAGAAAGTCCCAGCCATTATAAAGATACTATCACCCTTTTCTAATGGAATTGTCATGGTTTTATCATTTCATGCCAATAAATCTGCCTGCACCTTGGAATAGCAATCTAGAAAATTTCTGGTTAAGTGAAAAGTGGAACACAGCCTGTTCTGTAGTTCATATATCATAATTAGTATTTAGAAACCTATCAACAAAATCCATATAGTTTTTTCAAACAAAGAGCCAAAAACTGGTTCAAGAATCTGTTCTCCACAAGGTAGCATGATGATCTTTTTGAAACATCCTGTCATTCCCCTGCTCAAAACCACCTTGCTTAAAAAAAAAAAATTCATAGTCCCCTCCACAGCTTAGGAGGCTCCGTAGGTTCTGGTCCTCAGCTAGGTTTCCAGTCATATTCTTTTCCTCTTTTTTCCCTTCCTCTCTGCACCTTCTTTTCATACTTCTTGCCATCCCTTAAACATGCCAACCACACTCCTGCTTCAGGATGTTGTACTTGCTGTCCCTCTGCCTGGAAAGCTTCTACCCAGATATTCACAAGGCTCACCTCTTCAAGGAAGCCTTCCCCGACCACACGCCCTGCTGTCCTCCTGGGGCTTACCCATACCTGACAACTACTTTGCGATGCTTTTGTTTTTCTTGTTCTAACATATGGTCTGTGGGGTAGAGATATTGTTTTATTCACTGCTGTACCCTGGTATCCAGATCTGAGCCTGACACATAGTAGGTGTTTGATGCATATGTTTTCATAAATGTGTGAGCAGGTGGATGAATAGGCACGACTTCGCTCTCTGATAAGAATGCTTAGTCCTCTCCTTTTACAACACTCATAACCCTTTTAATTACTTGACATTTTTATTCTCTGCTAGATTATGGCTGTCTCTTTAACCACTCTAAACCCCCAATGCCTTTCAAAATGTTCTTCAAATATGTGCTAAGTAAAAATGAATGAATGAACTGTCTACTTTGATTACCCATAGGATCTGTCCTGATGACAGACTAGTCTCATTCTCAGGTGATAAAAGTAGGAAAGACGAAAATCAGTATTATCATGACTGTTAGCTATGAGGATTGAAAGTGCAATAATCAATGACCAGATCAAGTCAGAAAACACAGAGCTGAACCCAAAGGGGAAGGCTTGAAGTACCCAGGAGCCAGGAAGAGTGATCAGCATTCCTTACAGGCCTGGAGACAAGTGGCTCTTCTGAACATCAGGCTATTGAAGCATGAACAGACCGCAACAGTGGACAGGCTCTGAAAGAACTGTTCGTGCCATACACCAAAGTAGAAAATATTCATCATCCATATTCTTCATCTGGGGAACATAAGTGACTCTAGGAACATGTTGGGGAAATAAGAGTACTTCTTGAGATGCCCACCATGCTCCAATCCTTTGAATTCTAGGTTGAACTGATCCCTGCTTGCAAGACACTGCTTAGACCAGGTGTGAGTGTTTGACCCAAGATAGGTCAGTGACCAAAGTGGTGGCTTCATGTAAAGCAGGGGTACTTAACAAGGGGTCTGTGAGCTTGAACTGAGATTCAAAAAATATTATTCTTGTGGGGACGTCTTGGTGCAGGTGTGATATATTTATTAAATAATACAAAGTATACTGTGGACTTAGTAAGGTGTCTGTGGTTTCCACTTGACTGGCAAAGGGGTCCAAGTGAAAAATGTTAAGAACCCATGATGTAAAGGGAAATAGGACAAAGGTAATTAACCAAGCTAACTGACTGGTATCCTCTGTTCTTTTCATTATAAGTTAAGGAGATGATTAGCTAGTTGCTGGAGAAGGAAAAGAGAGCTGATTCATAGAGTGAAGCAATGATTCCAGAAGAAGGAGAGACCATGTGGACCATCAGAGAAATAAAGAGACCAGCAAGGGTCTGGGAGGCTCCCAGTTCCTGAAGATTTCCCCAATCCAACTTGAGCTCACTCATATCCTTAAAATAAACAACCTTTTGTTAAAGCAGCCTTTGTGTGTCCTTTCAGTTCCTTAAGACATAGAAAAGAGCATCAGGTTGTAGACTGTAATTATCAACTCCCCAAAGAGGATAAAAATATTCTCAGCTGAGAGGCATAAGGGTGGTGAGGGTCCTCCCCATCAGAACATGGAAAGCAGAATATCCACACTTTACCATGCAAAATAACTGACAGCTATTGTAATCACAAAGGGCCACTCAAGAGGAATAAGAAACACAAAGTCAGCAGGGTTAGAAGACAGCTCCTCCCAGTATCAGGCTACACTACTACTAAGAGGAAACCTCTGGCTCATCCCAGGTTGCCCACAAGGGAAGCAGATAAGGACACCAGGCTGGTCCGTTGGGCAACTCTACTGCAGAAAACACTTTCTGCTTGGCTAGACAGCCTTGGGAAGCAAATCAGGTCCAAAGGCTTATGGTAAGCACTTCTGGTGATTGCCACAGTCTTGAATTCACAAATGCCCAGGATTTCAGTTAATTTAGGTATCATAACTGGCAAATACTATGATCTGAGAAATCAGAATGGGAGGAGCCCAAATCCTTGGCTCTCCAAACATTTCCCACGAGTCAGCAAGTAAGTCAGTCTACCTTCCTGTGGCTCAGACCTGCTCAACAGGGTAAGAACACAGCGTAAGGCTTAGGAATATATTTAAAACTAGGCTAGAGAAGAACTACACTCAGAAGAAATTCAGACTTGCTGAAGACCATGGAGAAAATATGTTGCTAAGCAATGTAGGGGCACTCAACCAAAGATGACAAAGTACAATTTTTGATCAAACCAAATTCATCATAATGGGGAAAATTCACTTAAGATGGTCATTTAGTGTCTGGAGACTGAATCAAACCCTGGCTAAGATGGCTGTCATCAGTATCTTTGATGCAATGAAGAAGAGAGAAAGCAAAGACTGTGAAATAAAGGAATGGCGGCAAGTGCTGCCACCAACTCCTCTTCCAAACCATTAAGAGACTATGGACAAGAAGGCACCCTATGGACTTGACCCTTGGAATATTCCAATAGCAGAAAGTAACCAAAATGGGATTATTGATAATGTTGGAGATGGTTGATGCTCAATTGGCAGATCCCAAAGGACAATGATTAAAAGCAAAGGAGAGATAAAGATAAGGCTATGACCTAAAATAACCTCATGCATGCATACATGATGACAGTCAGGTGAGATGGAAATGCCTGTGATGCCTGAAGAGGTCCATCCAAATACATGAGTTTTTGTGAGAATGAAATATCTATTCAGCTTAATTTGTGTATTGATTTGCTCTTTCTGCAAAATTCAGTGGCTTGAAACAAGAATCATTATGTATCATTATGCATCTCTCCGCTATCTCCCCATCAGTTAGGATGTGGCTGATCTAAGCTTGGCTTGGCTGGGTGGCTCTGCTGCAGGCTTCCACAGCTGGAATGCCTCTGCTCCATATGTCTTTCATCCTCCTTGGATCAGCAGACTAAGCAGAGCATGCTATTCTCACAGCAGTGATGGAGGGGCAAGAGGGCAAGTGGAGTTAGCATGGCCTCTTAAAGCCTAGCATCAGAAACAGAAACCACCCACTTTTATTTCCACCCACAAACCACTGACAAAAGAAAATCATGGGCAAATCCAAAGCCAGGGGACATAACACTCCACCCATTCGGAGGCAGATGTAGGAGGGCTGCAGGGAAGAGTGAAAATGCGGGGCTGATAATGCAATCTACCACAATTTGTACCACTGTAACTCCAGACCTGAAACACAGAAGCCAGACTCAAACCAACAGATGGGAAAGTTTTTATTTTTCACTGTTTCCAGATTTGAGTCATTTTTACCAACCAGAGCCCCTTAAATAAAGGAGTTTAAGAAATCTTTAAGAAACCTTTGAGGAGGACTCCCACTAGTCCACGGCACAGAGGCCTGCCATCACTTACCAGGATGAACCTTTCTGCAAATGTTAGTCATTTTCCTTCCCCAGTCAGTCTGTTCCTGTCTGACAGACTTGTGAACAAAGAAGGTGAGATGACACAGTGGCCTTTGCATGGCCTTGATAATAAGAAATTTCTTCTAAAAAATCAACCTGGTTATTACCACTGCAAGTTCCTGATCTTCCAGCAACAGTCGCCGACCCAGACAACATCTCAAGGGCAGAAGTCCTCAGGGAAGCTCAAACAAATATAGGACTTTCTGCTGTGGAGGGGAGAGCCATTTGGCTTTACCTTTCTAATCTCCTATGAGCTCTCACTCTTTGTAAGCCAGTTGGTACCCCACACAATGCTGCCCCTGACCAAGGAATTCACCTCCAAGCTAAGGAATTGACACTGTGTGTTGACACACATGAGATTCGCTGGCTTTAATCCCCATCTTCCATAAATAAATAACGTCATTAAAAACAACAACAACAATGACCATGACTGGCATGGTTCAGATAATTGCAGGCTAAGTTATTTGAACTGACTCTCCTGTGGAAAACATAAACAAAAACATCTGGCTAAAACACAAGAACACAAAGAACACAGATTATCAGGCAAAAATCTGAACCTGTGATGAATATTGGAGCATGAAAGCAAACTTTGTCCTGAAGGCATCTGTCAATACCACCCACTTATGCTTCAATTCTAATGACTGAGGAGCAAGGAAGACAAAAGTCAAAACCCATGACTTGTCCAAGGTAGTGAGTCTTATAGGAAACCCTCTCTCCATTAAGCTAGAACCCTAAAAGTGTTACACTTTAAGAATAAGGATGAACTATGATTAAACCTGCCCCCACTATACCCCCAGGAAAGTGTAAAAAATTCTGCTTTCCCACAAAGCACAAGAAAAGAAAAAGAAAGGGGATGGGAAATATCTTCTTGAAAAGTTGTTCCCATGTAGCTAGTCCTTCTGTGGTTTACCTGAATAAGCAGAGACTTTTCAACCATGGACTTAGTTTGAGGGGGTTCCCAAGCTGGTAATTTCCTCAGACACCTGGTAGGGAAAGCAAAAGCCTTTCTTGAGAAGGACACACTGTTCCTAGGCTTCTGGAAATCCCCAAAAATAATTTTTCAAGGATAATGACCAGTGTGCTGTTAAAAATAAATAAGGCTGCTGACAACAACAGAAGTGGACAAAGAAGAAGACACAGCAAATAGACACAGAGAACAGACAACCAGACGGGAGGCGGGGGGGAAGGGGAGAGAAATAAATAAATAAATCTTAAAAAATAAATATATAAATAAGCACACAAGGGAACATAAATAAGAACTAGCAGGAGAAAAAAAGACAGCAGAAATAGATTCATTAGGAGATTTTTTAAAAAAGCAACAGTAATATATTCTCACAAGCATCAGATATTAAAATTATCAAACATAGATTCAAAATTAATTATACTCATTATAAACAAATCACAAGACTGAAAATATCTACAGGGAATAAAAAATGAGAAAAGCAATTAAACAAACTTGAAAAAGAACCAAATAGAAATTGTATGAAAAGAAAAATACAATATCCAAAATTAAAATACAGTGGAGAGAATTGGCTGTGGCTCAATCAGTTGGGCTCCTATATACCATATGGGAGGCACTGGGTTTGTGTCCTGGGGCTGATGTAGGCTATGGGTGGGGGGACTGTTCATCTCTTTGTAGATAACCTGAGCTGTATGTGTCCTGAGCTGTGCATTTGGGACAGTGAGAACTGTAACCCTGCCCCTGGTAATCATGACAACAACTCCAGTCCCAGAAAAAAACAGTTTAGCAATGCAAACTCTATAAACTTTAAGTATTCAGGGAAAATGCAAACCAAATGTGCTAAAAGCTTATCTAGAATGTATGGAGTCCTTGCTGAAAGCTTACCTAGGATGTGGAAGATATATGTTAATTCAAGCTTATTGAGCACTGAAATAAAGAACCATTTGGCCCTTCCTCTGTATAAAAAGAACTCAAAAATCTTGTTTGGGGCTCAGATTTTGAATGAGAAGCTCCGAGCCCAACCAGTCATAAATAAATCTTTTTTTTCCTTCCCAAACTCCTTCCTAAGTACTGGCCTTTCTATATGCAAATAACTGAACCTCTCTTAACTTCTACAATAGGGCTTCCTTGTGAAGGCAGGCTCGCCCACACACTGCAGAGAGCTGCCTGGCCCACAAGCGCTGTGGAGCTCACCCAGCCCACAGATGCCATGGAGAGCCGACTCAGCAAGGTGATGCAACAAAAAAGGGAGAAAAGCAAAAACACAGAAAAGCAAATGGACACAGAGAGCAGAGAGCAAGCAACCTACAAGGGGGGAGGGGAAATAAAAAGTAAGTAAATACAGACACAGAAGAACACACAGCGAATGGACACAGAGAGCAGATAGCCCACAAAAAGCCATGGGGAGGGGGAAATAAAAAAAAACAATGGATATATTTAATAATAGAGGAAAAATTAATGAATTGGAAGACAGATAAGAATACATGATATAGTATACAGCAGAGAGGAAACAAACATAGGAAATGAAGAAGAGGACTAAGAGATATGGAGTATCTAGTGAGAATGTCTAAAACACATTGGATCATATCCCCAGTTAAAGAAAGGGAAGGGGATGGGCAAAGAAAATCTTTGAAGAAAAAACAACTGAGAATCAGAATTGATGAAAGACATTTATCCCAAAATGTAAGAGTCCCAACAAATCCCAAACAGAATAAACAATAAGAAATTCATATCTAGAAATATTAGAGTAAAACTGTAGGAAACCAAGAACCGATAGTATCTTAAAAGCAAACAGAGAAAATTAGGGATTATAAAACCATATATCAGTCTATGGATAAGATAACTGGGCTAAGGCAGGAGCTAAACCTATCACCTTGGAATGCCCTGGGGCTGCACTGCAGGTTGTGGTTCACCCCCTGAATCAATGACCCAATATGTGGTGCTGCCTCTCCATTAAATTTAGTTTACTAGTGCAAGTGGTGTCTTTCAGATTGCCTAGGGAAGTGACCTAATTACTAAGATTTTGGGAGCCTGGAATAATAAGACTGGTCCTCACCTCCTCACCACCACCCACAGGATACTTCCTGTACTATCATAGATGGTGGTACAGTTAATAATAAGCCTCTCTAACACTACTTAGAAAGGTCTACTAGGGCTCAACTATTCAGGAATGATGATCAGGACCATCCGCTGGGCTAGCTGAAGTAATGAGAAAGGAACTCATCAACATCAGATATGGAATCATAATCAGCCTCAGGAACCAGGGCTAGCGGATGCCACCAGTATTTTGTGAATATAGTAGTTGTATTTAGTTTATTATTGAATTCCTTCCCCATATTTATACAAGGTTTCCTTCTTATAATCAATCGGTTGGAAAATGATGGGAAGTTACATAGTGTGGTGAGCTGAATAATGATCCCACAAAGATGTCCATATTCTAATCTTCAGAACTGTGAACATGTCAGCTTACATGGTAAAAGGGACCTTTCAGATGTGCTTAAGTTAAGGGTCTTGAGGTCAGGAGTTTATCCTGGATTGTCCAGATGGGTCCAATGTAATTATATGGGTCCTTATAAGAGGACCACAGGAGTGTTAGAGTCAGATGAGAGGTCACAGCAGAAGCAGAGGCCACAGTGATTCTGCCACCAGCCCAAGAACACAAGCAACTCTACAAGCTGGAAAAGGCAAGGAAAAGGATTTTCTCCAAAGCTTCAGGGAGGAATTCAGGTCTGCCCATACTTAAATTTTAGCACTTTTAAAAGGCTCATTTTGAATGTCTGGCTTACAGAACTGTAAGGTAATAAATTTGCATTGTTTTAAGCCATTAAGTTTGTGATAATTTGTTACAGCAACAATAGGAAACCAGTAGACATAGGAATGGGATTCACAACTAAATTATAAATAGATATGACCTGGAAATCTGTACTCTTGAGAAAAAACAAAAAAACCTTCAATGTGACCATATCATATCACCATATCGCCTCTGTACCTGATAGCAGAATGTAATTTCAGGGAGGCTGGTGAGTGTTTATAGTTAGGTGTGTGATGAAATAAGTGCAGGTGTGCTGGACTGTACATGACAATCAAGGACTTATATTAGGATGCTTTCGACAATCCCCTTAAATCACCATACATATTATTCTCTATTCAAGGAAATTACAGGAGGCTATTTGTGCAGAAGTGCCTCTAATTAGACTATCCAGACATGTGTGACAAAAAAGCAATCCATTTAGACTTAAGACCAAACAGCTACCCATCATGTAGCCTAGTGCAAGGAGAAAAGTGAGAAAGGAAAGAAGGAAGGTAAAACAATAAAACCGATATATTCTCACTCATTGTGGTAATACACTGAGTGGTGTGAAAAAAATTGGACTTTGCCTATTTGTCACATATTACACACTGGTAAACCCAAGGTTAAAAAGTTTAATACTTTTCTCATTCTACCACTGTCTTCAAAATTAAGTTAAAAAATTAAGTCAGAGTTTATAGTTGCCCTTTAAAGGAGATTTTATTCCTGATCATTACCTAAAATATTTCCCCCTAGAGAACTGCCCCATTAAATCACATTAAAATGGCTCATAGCTAGAAAACCATCAAAATTACAAAAGAAGAGAGTAGGTCCCAATAATTGAATTTTTTTCAGTAGCCCAAGCCCTTTTTATGGGCCAAGAAGGTCTGACTTAGGGATTTCAGCCACTTGAATGTATGTTAAAAAGCATACTCTTCTAAAAAATACTACCTGCTAGAAAAATAATTAAGTTAACTAAATAAAACCTTTCTCATAAAAATATTTAGTGAGTTCTAAACTGCTACCTTTTTTTAGGCCCAAAAGCTAAAAAAAAAAAAGTATTTTTGCTTTCATCATACAGCTATGAATTCACTTAGCAACACTCAAACGTGGGAAAGCAAACTCCATTTAGAAAGATTTTGGAGCAATCACTGAGATGTAAACTCTCACACACACATAGAATACATATACATACATATTCATGAAAAGGGGTTCCTTTGTGAGAATTTTCAGATATCATTTGTCCAGTATTCCAGACAGCCATGACAAATACCACACAATGGGTTGGCTTCACACACAAATTGATTGGCTCGTGGATTCAGAGGCTACAAGTCCAAAATCAAGTCATCAGCATGGCCATGCTTTTTCCCCAAAGCCTTCTGGTGCTGGCGTGCCACAATCCCAGAGGCTCCTCGGCTTGCATCACGGCTCCCCATCACCTAGCGCACTCTCCTGTGTCTGCACCTCTGGTTCCCGCTGACGTCTGGCTTCTTTCTGTGTGGCCGTGTCTGGCTGACTCTGTAGGAATTTCTCCTGCTTATAAAGGGCTCCAGTGATATGGATTAAGGCCCCCCTGATTTAGCTGGGTCACACTCTAACTAAAAATTACCTCTTCCAAAGTCCCTGTTTATAAGGGGGTTCACACCCACAGGATCTCAGATTGAGGTTCAGAGCATGTCTTCTGAGGGGTCCATGGTTCAATCCACCACACTACCACTCTGTTAAATTCAGTAAGAGTGCCACCCCTTAGCGTCCTGTGAGGACACATCATACGGGGCACTGAGCACCCTCTCCATCCATTTTTACAGCAATTCCTCCATGTCTCTTCATGCGATGCCCACTTCTGCTCATCCCCATCCTTCCTCCTTGCCATCCTTTCAAAAGAAGGAAAACTTTCCAACATGATGGCCCAGAGCCCAGAATAGTCGTGGGGACAAATTTCACTCCAGGCGCCATGCTTGTTCATCTCGCCTGTGCTTCCTCTACCCCACAACATGAAGCTGACAGGCTGGGTCAAAGTCTGGGACCTCTTTTCTCATAGAGACATCTAACTGTGTATATGCAGATCCCAAAGTGTAGCTTTTCGGGGCTGGGAAGAGGTCGCATTTCAGCCTAAAGCATTGCATGCATCAACTCAGCATTTCACCAGAGCTCTTATTGAAATGATTTGTTGAAACAGTGAAATGAATTAAGTGGTGAGTGGAACCCCAGTCTGCTCTTGTTCCAGGCCTTTGCAAACCACTTGGGAACAGTGTGGGGAAAAGATGATTCCAAGCAGAGAGCAGAATTCAGCATTCTAGGTCCACGGCCATAAAGCCATTTAATTGCACCAAAACCCTTCCCTTTAAATACTAACAATCCAATGAGGTAAGAAATGATATTATCCCTGTCATTCATAAAGAGCCTAAGGATTAGATAAAGTATTTGAGAGTCACAGTTTGTTCATATAATACAGCAGAGTGTCAAGCTCAGTTCAGTCTTACTCCAAAGTCCATGATCTTAATCACTGGAAAATTTAATCATAAAACTCTAGTTTCCATGACCTCAAGGGTATAAAATATTACTCTTTTGAAAATCCAAGTAAAGAACATGCTTCAAAGACTTATTCCATACTAATCTGTATGAAATTGTAAATCATTTCTATTTTCCACGCTGAAAATTTTAACACAATTCATAAAATATGGTCAGATCAATTTCTCCACACAATACATCTTTACTTTACAATTGTTTGTTTACAGTATGCTTATTGCAGGCCCACTTCATAGGCTTCCTTTTGGATTTAGGCAGAAAATAAAAAGGCATTTGATAATAAAGGGTAAAATGTGTTATGGATGGAAAGCCAACTCTAAATATTGGCTGATGAAGAAAGGAGAAGAAAATTTTGCCAACCTTGCCCTTCAGCAAAAATTCACTATAAACTCAATTCTGGCACAGAAATAGTACTCCTTGTATTTATATAGTCCATATAAAATCAAAGAAGCAACAGAAAAGAAGAAAGCAGTGGAGCTGTGTTCAGAACTTGAGGTCCCACTCTACCTGTTATTATCGCACTGTGCAGGCCTCAACTTCTCTTAAGCTCAGACTGTTCATCAGTAAAATACCATAGAAATCATCAATCTTGCCAACTGTAAGGCAACACTGTTCTAAGACTTGAAAGAGAGAATACAAATTTTTAAAAAGCTTCAAAAGGTAACATAGGAAAAATATCAATAGATTATATGGCAGGACCTCTGAGGAAACTAGATGCTGGGGACAGCAGAAAGATCAGAGCAAACTCTAGGGGTCTCTTCCAAATATAAAGCCCCTCCTATCTCCCAGAGCCCAAACTCTGGATTCTTCTGCTCCTTCTGGGAGAATTAGGAGGTAATCCAGGAGTGCTCTTGAACTATGTTTACTTTTCCAAAGACCTTTAGGATGAGGATAATCTTGCTCTCCTCTGGAATGAGATTGTGATATCTCACATCAACCTAAGGATGTCAAGATGAGGTGCTAATTCTGGATTACCTGTGTGGGCATTAAATCAAATAACTAGTGTCCTTATTGAGAGAGGAAAGGGATATTTGAAACCGGTGAAGGAGGAGAAGACACAGACATCCAAAGAAGGTGAGGTGAACACGGAGGCAGAGATTGTAGTGATAAGAGGCCACAAAGCCCAGGGATGCTGGGCAGCCACAGACCTAGAGGAGCCCAGGAAGATTCTTTTCCCAGACCCACCAGTGGGGAGCAGCCCTGCTGGATTTTGGACTTCTGGTCTCCAGAACTGAAAGAGGGTACATTTTTATTATTTTAAAGAAACCAGTTGTGGTCATTTCTTAGCAGCTCTAGGAGACTAATACATTCTCATTTAAAACTGTGAGACTGCATGGAATCACCAAGAGAGTGGAGATAGATGGAAAAGAGGACCTAGAACTGAGGCACTCCAATAGTAAAAGGCTGAGGAAAAGAGGAGGATCCAAAGAGGGCAGTGATACAGCAGGAAGCCAGGGGAGGGCAGTGTTCTGGAAGGGTGTGGAGAAGTAAGGCTGGATCATGTGTCAAATGCTGCTGATAAACCAAGCAGGAGGAACAATAAGAACAGACCAAGGGTTTAGTAATGTGGTTGCTGGACACTGGTCATAGTTGACCAGGGATGCTATTAGCATAGACTGGTAGGCTCAAACAACTGGAATTTACTGTCTCACAGTTTGGGAGGCTAGAAGTCCAAAATCATGGTGTCAGCAGGATCATGGTTTCTCTGAAGTCTCTAGTGTTCTGGTGGTGGCTTGCCAGCAAGCCACATCTTGGGCTTTGCCTCTATCACATGACCATCTATCTCCTTCAGACTCCTTCTCTCCTCCCATGTCCAGTTTCCTCTGCTTCTAAGGTCTCTAGTCATTGGATTAAGGCCCACTCCCATTCAGTTTGGCTTCACCTTAACTAATAACATCGCCAAAGATCCTGTGTACAAATGAGTTCACATCCACAGGCCTGGGGGTAAGTCTTAAATGTGTCTAAATGGGGAACATGGAGGAAGCATGATTCCATCCGTAAGAGAGACCTCGACCAGAGTTGTTTCAGTGAATAAACAGCCCAAGTTGTGTTGATTTAAAACAGAATTGGAGAGGGAAATTGAAGACTGCAAGCATCTGAACAAAATAAGAAGCTATGCAGGAAATGAGGTTGAGAAAATGTTTTTAAGATGGGAAGAGCTCCAACTGCATGCTTATATGCTAAAAGGAATGGTCCAGGTCGTACAAAAACAGTAATTACATAAGAGAGAGAGGGAGTAATTGCTGAAGTGGTACACAATTTTTTTTTTAATTTTTCCCAAGATATCTCCATCATGCCAAGATAACAACTGTTTAGTGAATTTCCCTAAAGTTGTTTATTCTATGCCTTTTTTTTACATGGTTGAGATAATAGCTGATAGCATGCATGTAGAGATTTTTAAGGATACTTAACTCGGTAATACACACAGCTCCCAAATATTATTTGGCCAGAGTTTGGTAACTAAATATATCTGCTACTAGATAGCAATATTTTAAAAAATGACTCAATCCATTTAATATAAATTGCCAAAATTTTTCAATTCTTTGGCAACCTAATGACCATTGTGGAGTTCTGGGTAATTCTGCTTTGGTGAGAGAAAAAAAAAGGCTTTTGCTCAACAATTCTCCTACATTTAGCCCTGTTCTGTTATTATTTGGTGCCTTTTTACCCAGTGCTAGAAACTGAAAAGAGACATAAATTTTCGGGTTATCAAATACATCATAAAGTCTATCTGAATAGTGGTTTGAAAGATGTGCATTGGGGGACAAATTTCCAGATACAGAAAAAGAAGCAAAGGAAAACTAATGAGAACTCAAGAAAGTCTCAAGTTTTACCAATGTCCTCCAGAATCAATAAGACGACAAATAATACAAAAGGTTCCTGATTTAAAACGCTTGCATTTTCAATTTAGGAATACATTATACCCACATTCTTGAGTTTGTAATTTATATTCTGAGAACTTGAGTACCGAATAATATCTTTCTGTTGCCTTTCCTCTGAAAGACAATTTTTCTATGTATAAAATTCTTTAATTACATGGTTTTCTCTACATACTCTTTAGATTTATCTCCATTTGTTGGTTTGGTTCGGTTCGGTTCGGTTCGGTTCTGTTCGCTTCGCTTTGCTTTGCTTTGCTTTGCTTTGCTTGTTTATTTGTTCGTTTGACTTTAGATTCTGTAGAAGAGTAATACTTTTATGTTGGAATGCTTGGGTAATGTTTTCATATTACTCCAGTTCAAACTTTTAAACGGGATTTCTCAAGGTGTATATTTCTCTTTGGTTATTTTACCTGAAATAGAGAATGTTTAATGAATGCACTCAATTCTTTTTTTTCTATCTTATATGGAGGCTATGTTCCAATTGTTTTTATTTATATCTATGAATTTTATGTTGTTGGATGTCTATATTTATAATTTTCCATGTCATTATTTTAGGTTTGGTCCTTTTCCTTAAGGGCTTCTCAGGTTTCTTTTGCACAATCATTTTATATCAATTTAAATTTAATTATTATATTATATGTTTAGTTCATTAAAATGTCCTTTCATCACATTTATATTTCTATATTCTCTTTTTTTTTTAATCTCAGACTTTTTCTTCTTAAAATTACCACCTTTGTTACATAAAGATGAATTCTTCTAGTGTCCTTTTGGACAGAGATTGTTAAAGGATTTTTTATTATAATACCTTTTTTTCTGATTCTTATTATGGATAACTTTAAGGTGTTGCTTCTTCCCCTGATACCCTTTTTTTAAAAATACACATTTTTTTTCTATTTATTTCTCCATTTTATAAAGCTGTAAGTTACACTTCATTAAAATTCAAAATTTCTGCTCATCATTGTTCTGATTAAACTCCATCCATACTATTAATACATAAATAATGTGATCTTCAGCAATTATGATGTGTATATATATTTAACTTGGGAGAAAAGTGTTCAGGTTTTGTTACATGAGAAAAACAAGTTCATGAAGAAACAGGAGAGTATGATCCCATCTTTGCTTTAAATATAGATCTACATTTCAATCATTTGTTGAATAAATATTTATTTAGCATCTGTAAACTGTCAAAGCCAGCTATAAACAAGACAAATTTGCCACCCTTATGATGAGTGCATTCTGCTAAGGGAGAATGATAAAAGCAAATAAATAATAAAATAGATGTAAGTCATTAAAATTGAGATGATTAATCTGAAAGAAATAAATAGGATACTGTGATCAGAGTAGAGGGGCCAGCTCAAATTGGGTAAACAGGAAGGATCTTGCTTATAACTTCACTTAGGAAAAGACCACAGAGTTGAGCTTAGAAGGATGATAATGGAACTCCCATTCTCTGTGCTGGGTAAGTCCCTCCACACAAAGGAAAGAGCAGTGCAAAGGGTTTGATGTGTTTAAAAATTAAGTAAATAATTGGGGTCACATGCTTGGAATGTATTCATGGGGAAGGACAGAGGTCTAAGATGCAGATAGACATCCAGACCAAATCCAGATTCTGGAGGAGCTTGGTGGCATTGCTAAAGAATTTAGAGTTTAAGAGTTAGTAATTGAGAGGTTTGGGTGAACAAAAATTAGAATTCAGAGTTTCCTCCATTTTTAAATTAAGACTATATTTATTAAAGTTACAAATCAACGATGGTTCTACTTTAAGTTCAATTTCAAAGTCTCGCAAATTTTAACCATCAGTTAAGGGTCTTTGATTAATGTTTGACTCCATTTATAAGTCAAATAAATGTATTACCTTCAAACACTTTATACTGCATTTATAAATTTAAAACTTTATTTTCTTTCTAATTTTACAATTGTCTGAAAAACTTTCCTAAGTACTAGAATAATTACAAATGTTATATGAAAAATGACTCTTAAATTCTCTCAAATAATGTATGTGAGTATATCAATTTAGTATGATTTCCAATAAATCACAGATCTAAATTAATTACTCAATTGCATATTTTTAAACTACAATCACAAGGTCAATTTACTGCCCCCCTAATATGTCAGATATTCTTAAACATTGCAGGTACTTAGCCTAACAAACACATACAGATTATTTCAAAACTACAATGAATTTTTATTTTCTTCATATCTACACTTAATTCTAAACCTCCCTGGAGTCAGAAAGGCTTATCCACTATGGGAAAAATCATGTCAATCCAGACACTTTTGCGCTTGCTTTCCCAGGAGAATTTTTAGGGTTAACTTGTCAGACTGAAACTGCTTAATAAGCAGCTCAAATCTCTGGGCATTATAATATCCGGAGCTGCAGACATCCAAGGCAATTATTCTTTCCACTCAGATTGCCAAGTCAAGTCCTTTTTTGTAGTTCTTTTCATAGATAGGGATTGGGTCATCACATTACTTAATTTCCATGTCAGCTTAATCGGAAACCCCCACTCAGATGACTCCTGCACTTGATTGGACTTGACAAATCTGTATACTGCTTTAATCTATTCTCAACCAATTCCTTTGATATTCTCCCTATCTTTTAGAACCACAATTTCTATTAAAGTAACCTCAGATTGAATTTGGAATATCCTCAAGGCTTTACCTGAGCAGAGCAATGAGAAACTATTGAGGGGTAAGATATGCATGGTTGCACATTTTCAAAGTATTACTCTGGCAACTTGGGGAAATGGACTAAAAAGAATAGAGTGGATTCAGAGAGACCCATCAAAAGGCTATCACCATACTTCAGGCAAGAAAAGGTTTGACGATTAAAGACTGCACATACCTCTATACCCTTGACCCAAGAATGGTCCTTCACAGGAAATAAGGTCTTCTTCCATCCAGAAGCTGTGGGTAGAGACGCATGGGAATTAAGAGAGATGCACACCCCACTCAGCCCACCAGATCAATCCACTGATACTGTCTCAACTATATCACCTACTTGAGTATAGGATATTGAGCCTGAAAGCTATAGGAAGTTAGCAAAGAAAGAGACAAAGAAGGAGAGAAACCATCATGGCAGAGGAGCGATCTGAACTGGACCAGAAACAGAATCCTGGTTTTTAGGATTAGAATTGCAAATGTCATCCATGGAAATCTGTGGAGAGTTTGTAGCCCTGGAAATATTTATGTGTTATACACCTTCTCCAAGCTCTCCAGCTGGTGATGAGAGGGAAAGAAATACTATTTGCCAATTCTCACACATATCTATATTTTTATCATTTTGTTCAAATAGGTCTCTTTATTATTAATCGTATTTTATATGATGACATTGAGGCATAGAGATTTTAAATAATTAGCCCAAGGCAATATCTAACATTGCCTGCACACACATACCTATGACAGAGTTAAGACTAGAGTTTCTAAACCTAATCCTTTCTTCAAGCATCTATGAATATGGTTTAGGATTTTTAGTCAGGAAGCTTCTCAAGATCATATTAGCAAACATTTTTTTAATCTGCTTTTTACATTATAAAAATAGGTAGTAAAAGACTTATGGGCAAGATGGCAGAGCAGGGAGATCCAGGACTCAGTCCTTCCACCAAAACTACTACTAAACAGGCAGGAACTATCTGAAACACCTACTCTGAAATTCCAGAGGACAGAAGAACATTGCACAGCATCCAGGGAAGAGTGGAAAGAAAAGACTGATAAACTGGGAAACGGACTTGGCCCAGTGGTTAGGGCGTCCGTCTACCACATGGGAGGTCCGCAGTTCAAACCCCGGGCCTCCTTAACCCGTGTGGAGCTGGCCCATGCGCAGTGCTGATGCGCGCAAGGAGTGCCGTGCCACCCAGGGGTGTCCCCTGCATAGGGGAGCCCCATGCGCAAGGGGTGCGCCCCATAGGAGAGCTGCCCAGCGTGAAAGAAAGTGCAGCCTGCCCAGGAATGGCACCGCCCACACTTCCCGTGCGCTGACGACAACAGAAGCGGACAAAGAAACAAGACGCAGCAAAAAAACACAGACAACTGGGGGAGGGAAGGGAAATTAAATAAATAAAAAATAAATCTTTAAAAAAAAAAAAAGACTGATAAACTATAAGAACGGTAAATTGTTCTCTCTGCACAGCAGCTACCAGTGCCCACCCCATTCTTGTGGAAGGTTGCAGTGAGGTCGAGTCCCTGGCTAGCTTACTGGTGACAGAAAAGGACATAAAAATCTTCTTTCCAGGAAGTGGATTTGGATCAACTGATAGAGCATCCACCTACCACATGGGAGGTCCAGGGTTCAAACCCAGGGCCTCCTGACCCATGTGGTGAGCTGGCCCACACACAGCACTGACAGGCACAAGGAGTGCCCTGCCACGCAGGGGTGTACCCCGCGTAGGGGAGCCCCACGTGCAAGGTGTGTGCCCCTTAAGGAGTGCTGCCCCACGTGAAAAAAATGCAGCCTGCCCAGGAGTGGCGCTGCACACTTGGAGACCTGATGCAGCTGTTTTGACACAACAAAAAGAGACACAGATTCCCAGTGCCGCTGAAAAGAATGCAAGCAGACAAAGAAGAACACACAGCGAATGGACACAGAGAGCAGACAACTGGGGAGGTCGGGGAGGGGAGAAAAAAAATAAAAAATAAATCTTAAAAAAAAAAAATCCTCTTCCCAAAAATAAAGATGGGTATGGCCAATCACTGGTCATGGTTTTGATTAGTGAATTTGGATTGCTGGGGACCCAGTTCTGAGGGCAGCTATTGTTTCATCCATCCCTGGATAGCAACAGAGGTGGCGAAAACTTAAAGATGCAGTGCTTCCTCAAGCCTACAGTGGTCCGTTAATTGATGGCTGCATTGACTGGGCAGGCCAGGAAAGCTCAGGTTGGGGAATTGTTAGAGAAGTTTTCAGCACTCTTCCTGACTCCCACTATGGGGCACTGTGGAGCCATTCTGTGTTCCCATCGTGGGGCCCTGGCCCTGTTTTGGCGAGGAAAGACTGACTTGGGAAAGTCATTTCTGGAGTAACACTTTCCCAGAATTTGCCCTCCAGGCAAAATCAGGTTGAGACAACAAAAGGAGTATAAAAAACTTTTGTAGACTCAGACAGTCTGGGACAAAGGCCTGCTGGCTTCAAACACTCAGGAGAGGGAGCTCTGTCTCCTGGGAAACAGAGGGGACAAGCAAACTCCTATAAACAGGGGACCTCCAAAACAACTAACAAGCAAACACCCAGGGTAAGGCAGAGACCCAGAAAGACAGAGAAAACCCTGCGCCCTGCATTCACCTTTGGCAGACCTTCCTGATAGGAGGGTTGAGAACCAAGAAAATCTCTGTCCTATCACCAGCTGGTTACAAAACCAAGAACCAGACATCCCAGGGAGTAAATCTGATAGTTAACATTTTAAGATATTAAAATGTACAGTGTGCAAGAAAAAGTACAAAACAAAGAAACAAGAAATGGTGGCCCATTCAAAGGAAGAGGATAAAAATCCAGAAAATACCAATGAAGAAGATGAGAATGTGGGCATACCAAAAAAAAGGCTTTTAAAAAAATGGCCTTTAAAATGCTCAAGGAGATGAAAGAAAGTCCATAGATAGAACTAAAGGATATAAGGAAAATGATGAATGAACAATATGAGAGTCTAAGTAGAGAGTCAGAAATTTTGAAAAGGAAGTAATCCAGAACTACTGGAGGGTTTCTAGGGCAAATTGTAGCTGGCAGAAGGAACAATCGGTGAACCTGAAAATAACACACTTGAAATGAGTCAGGCTGAGAAGCAGAAAGAAAAAAGAAATACTGAAGGCAAAAATAGCCTAAGATATCTATGGTACACTAATAAGTGCACCAATACATGCAATAAGGGAGCTTAGAAAGAGAAGAGAGAACTGGACAGAAAGAATAGTTAAATAATGACAGGGAACTTTCCAACTTAACAAAAGACATGAACATGCATGTTCAAAAACCTCAAAGAACACTAAACAAGATAAACATGAAGAAAAATACACCCCATTATTTATTGATGCCACTATCAAATGCAAAGGACTAGGAGAGAGTTACACACAAGGGAGTCCCAATTATATTTCATGCTGATTGCTCATCAGAAACCATGGAGGCAAGGAGGCAGTGGGTTGAAATACTTAAAGTGCTGAAGGAAAACAACTGCCAGCTAAGAATATAATATCCGGCAAGATTCTCTTTCAAAAATGAGGGAGTGATTAAGACATTCTTAGATAAATAAAAGTTGAGGGACTTCATCACCACTAGACCTGCCTTACGAGCAATGCTAAAGGGAGTTCTTCAGAGTGACAGGAAGGAATACTAGATAGTGGTTCAAAGCAGCATAAAGAAATAAAGACCAGCTGTATAGGTAACAACTTGGGAAATTTTAAATGCCAGGATTATTGGATGGTATTGTTCAGTAAGTCACTCAACTTCTTACTTCCTAAAGGTGCTAAAATGCAAATTCATAAAAAGTAATGATAAATCTATATTTTTGGACCCACAATGTACACAAATATAAGTGGTAACAAATATAAAAAACATGGTGAGAGAAAGTGGGGTATAGGAAAATTATATGTGCATGCTATTGAAGTTAAATTGGTATCAAACCAAATTGCTATATATATAGGATACTATATTTTAACCCTATGGGAACCACAAGGAAAATAGATGAAAAATATATCCTGATAAAAATGAGAAGGTACTCAATATGGTACAACAGAAAAGCAATAAATATTAGAGTAGGTATTAATGAAAGTGAGGATCAAAAAAGGTCTAAGACTTACAAAGGCAAAATAGCAAAACAATACAGAAAGTCTTGTATTATTAGTAGTCACTTTAAATGTAAATGGATTAAACTCTCCAGTCCAAAGAAAGATTGGCAGAAGGGATAAAAAACCATGACCCAACTATATACTATCTGCATGAGACTCATCTTAAAGTCAAAGATACAAGTAGACCGAGAGTGAAAGGATGGAAAAAAATATACCATGCAAATAGTAACCAAAAAGAGTACTAAGGTGGCTATACCAATATTGGATAAAAAAAAACTTTAAGTCAAACACAGTTATAAGGGACAAAGAAGGTCATTATATACTGATAAAAGGAGAAACATGAAGATGTAGCAATTATAAATGCATATGTACCTACCAGCAGATTGCCAAAATATATGAAGCAAATACTGACAGATTCAAAGGAACAAATTGACAGTTCTACATTAATAGTAGGATAATTTAACAGATAGAATATCTAGTCAGAAAATCAATAAGGAAGTATAGGACTTGAAGGATACAATAAACCAACCAGAGCTAACAGACATATATAGAATGATGCACCCAACAAAAACAGAATACACATTCTTTTCCATTCTTCTCAAGGGCACATGGCTCATTTTCCAAGATAGACCATATGTTGGGTTACAAAACAAGTTTCCTTAAGTTGAAAATATTGAAATCATACAATGTATATTCTCAAACTCACAACAGAATAAAGCTGGAAATCAATCACAGGGGAAGAAAATGAAAATTTTCAAGTATGTGGAAATTAAATAACAGACTCTTAAACAACCAGTGGTTAAAGAGGAAATCATAAGTAAAAGTAGGAAATATCTTGAAATGAATCAAAATGAAAATACAACATACCAAAACTTATGGAATGAAGTGCTGGGAGGGAAATTTATAGCTCTAAATGCTTACATTAAAAAAGAAGACTTCAAATCAGAGACCTAACCTCAAAACTGAAGAAAAAGAAGAGCAAACTAAAATCAAAATGAAGAAAGGAAGATTAGAGCAGAGATAAATGAAATAGAAAAAAAGAAAGAGAATCAAGAACACCAAAAGTTGGTTCTTTGAAAAAATCAATAAAATTGACACACTTTTAGCTAGACTAACAAAAAAGAGAGGATGCAAATAATGAAAATCAGAAACAAAAAGGGGGATATTATTACCAACTGTGCTAAATCAAAAGATCAATAAGAGGATATTATGAACAAATGTAACCAACAAATTATATCATCTAGATGAAATGGACACATTTTTGGAAACAAACTTCCCTATATTAATTCAAGAAGAAATTAAGATCTCAACAAACCAATTACCAGTAAAGAAACTGAATCAGTAATCAAAACCTCCCAACAAGGAAAGGCCCAAGACCATATGGCTTCACAGGTGTACTCTACCAAACATTCCAAGAAGATTTAACTCCAATTCTACTCAACTTCTTCCAAAAAAAGTGAAGAGTAGGGAACATAACAAACCTAACTCATCCTACAAGGCAAACGTTGTCCTCATACCAAAGTTGGATAAGATACCACAAGAAAAGAAAACTACTTACCAATATCTCTTATGAATATAGATGCAAAAATCTTCAACAAAATGCTAGCAAACTGAATCCAGTAGCATCTTAAAAAATCATATACCATGACCAAGTGGGATTTATCTTAGGTTGTTTCAACTTAAGAAAAACAATAAATGCAATATACCACATTAAGAGAATGATAGGAAAAAACTTACATGATCATATCAATTGATGCAAAAAGGCATGTGACAAAATCCAGCACCACTTCTTAATTAAAATACTTAGAATACTAGGAATAAAAGGAAATCTCCTTAACATAATAAAGGGCATATATGAAAAGCCCACAGTTAACATCATGCATAATGGTGAAAAACTGAAAGCTTTCCCTCTAAGATCAGAAACAAAATAAGGATGTCCACTGTCACCAGTGTCATTTAACATTGTACTGGAAGTTCTTGCCAGAACAAATAGGCAAGAAAAAAGGTAATAAAAGGCATCCAAATTGGAAAGGAAGAAGTAAAACATTCCCTATATGCAGATTATATGAGCCTATATACAAAAAATCCTGAAAAATTCACAACAAAGCTCCTACAGCTAATCAATGAATTCAGCCAAGTGATGGGGTACAAGATCAACATAAAAATCAGCAGAGTTTCTATACACAAGCAATTAATAATTGAAGGAAGAAATCATGAAAAAAATCCATTCATAATAGCAGCTAAAAGAATCAAATACCTAGGAATAAAAAATCTAACCAAAGATATAAAGGAGTTGTACACAGAAAACATTGCTAAAAGAAATTAAACAAGACCTAAATAAATGTAAGGGCATTCTGTGTTGAGGGATTAGAATATTAAATATCATTAAGATGTCAATAACACCCAAAACAACTTATAGACTAAACGCAGTCCCAATCAAAATTCTAACAATGTTTTTTGCAGAAATGGAAAAGTCAATCATCAAATTTATATGGAAGGATAAGGAGCCCCAAATAGCTAAAGCCATCTTGAAAAAGAAGAATGAAGTTGGAGGACTCACACTTCCTAATCTTAAAACTTATTACAAGGAAGTGGACTTGGCCCAGTGGATAGGTCATCCGCCTACCACATGGGAGGTTCATGGTTCAAACCCTGGGACTCCTTGACCCGTGTGGAGCTGGCCCATGCACACTGCTGATGTGCGCAAGGAGTGCCCTGCCACGCAGGGGTGTCACCCACGTAGGGGAGTCCCACGCGCAAGGAGTGCACCCCACAAGGAGAGCCACCCAGCGCAAAAGAAAGTGCAGCCTGCCCAGGAATGGCACCACACACATGGAGAGCTGACATGACAAGATGATGCAACAAAAAGAAACATAGATTCCTGGTGCTGCTGATAAGGATAGAAGAGGTCACAGAAGAACACACAGTGAATGGACACAGACAGCAGATAACTGGGGGCGGGGGGGAGGACAGAGAAATAAATTAAAAATAAATCTTAAAAAAAACTTACTACAAAGCCATTGTAATCAAAACAGCATGGTACTGGTAGAAAGACAGACATATAGACCAATGGAATAGAATTGAAGTTTCAAAAATCAACCCTCACATTGATTTTCCTCCCCTGAGATAACTCCCTCATCTGTTTGCTCATTGTTTTTGCTTGTTGTCTGCTTGTTGCGTCTTTTTTTCTGCTCATCATCTGCTTATTGTTTGTTTTCCTTTAGGAGGTACTGGGAACTGAACCCGGGACCTCCCGTGTGGAAGGCAGGTACTCAACTGCCCGAGATCTCCTCCCTGTTCATCTATTTTTGCTCATTGTCTGCTCAATGTTCACTCATTGTTTTTTCTCATTCTCTGCTCATTGTTTTTACTCGATGTTTGTTTGTCTTCTTTAGAAGGCACCAGAAACCAAAGCCAAGACCCCCCATATGGGAGGCAGGCACTCAAAATCCTGAGCCACAATCACAGTGATTTTTGATAAGGGGGCAAATACCCCTTATTGGGGAAGAAGAGTTTCTTCAACAACTGGAGCTGGGAAAACTGGATTGCCATTTGCAGAAAAAAAGATGGAGGACCCACACCATATGCAAAAATCAACCCAAAATGGATCAAAGACCTTAACATAAGGCCTAGAACTATCAAACACCTAGAAGAAAATGTAGGGAAGCATCTTGAGAACCTTGTACCAGGCAATGGTTTCTTAAACTTTATATCCAAAGAACATGCAACAAAAAAAAAAAAACACAGATAAAGGGAAACTGATCAAAATTAAAAACTTTCATTCCTCAAAGGACTTAATCATGAAAGTAAAATGGCAGCATACACAATGGGAGAAAATATTTGGAAAGCACATATCCAATAAGGAAAATTATACATAAAGCTATCCTTCAATTTAACTACAAAAAACAAACAACCAAATTTAAAAATAGGCAAAAGACTTAGACATCTCCCCAAAGAAGATATACAGATGGCCAGAAAGCACATGATAAGCTGCTCAACATCATTAGTCATTAGGGAAATGCAATCAAAACACAATGAGATACCATTGCACACCCACTAGAATGGTTGCTATTTGAAAAAAAAAAAAACAAAAACGGGAGACAGCAACAAGTGTTGGAGATGATGAAGAGAACCAGGAACACTCATTCACTGTTGGTGGGAATGTAAAATGGTACAGCTGCTGTGGAAGACAGTTTGGTAGTTCCTCAGAAAGCTAGTATAGAATTACCATATGACCCTGCAATCCCAATACTTGTTATATACTCAAAAGAACTGAAAGCACTTGAACAGATATTTGCACACCAATGTTCATAGCAGTATTATTCATAATAGCCAAAAATTGGAAGAAACCCTAGTTTTCCATCAAATGATGAATGGATAAAATATGGTACATACAAACAATGGAATATTATTCAGCCATAAAACGGAATGAAGTCCTGATCATGTGACAACATTGATGAACCTAGAAGATGTCAAGTTGAGTGAAATAAGCCAGACACAAAAGAACGCATATTGTATGACCTCACTGATTTAAAACAATTAGGATAAGCAAACTCATAGAGTCAGAATCTAGAATATAGGATGGGGTGGAAATAGGGAATGGGAAGTTAAAGTTTAAAATGTAGAGCTCCTATTTGGAGCAGTTGACGGAAATATTTTGGTAATGAATGGTAGTGAAGATAGCAATATTGTGAATGCAATTAACAGCACTGAAATATATATCTAAATATGGTTAAAATGGGATATGTTAGATGTATATACGGTAACAGAACAAAAAGTAAAACAAAAATTCATGAAACTACACTACACAAACTGTGAACCCTATTTTTCTTTAACAAATCAATTCTATTGATTCATATTAACAAAGCATACAATTCATCCAAAGTGTGCAATCAATGGTATTTGATGTAATCATAAAGTTGCACATTCATCACTTCAATCATTATTATTTTCATTTCAATAATGATAATTTTAAAAAATCAGACAAACAAGAATATTCTTCACCTCTCAATCTCCCTCTGTTTCTGCTGCTCTTCATAGCTATTTCTGCCTATTCTTGCACATTTATTTATTAAGCAGTTTTATTGAGATATATTCACATACCATAGGAGCAATTTAAAGTGTATAGTCAATGGCTTTTAGTATAATCACAAAGCTGTGCATTTATCATCACAAAAGAATTTTTTAGAACTATTTCATTCCTCCCAAAAGAATAACTCCTATTTTAAACCATGGACTTTAATTAATAGTACAATTGTAAAAATGTGGGGTGAGTGGAGAAAATAGTCCGTGAGATTTCTGTTTTGTTCACTGTTTTGTGCCCTGTGCCTAGCAGTGCCATACATTGGGTATTCAATCAATGTTTAACTGGATATTTGTTGCTCTGTATGTCCCACCTCTTTCCCGGTGGAAGCATTTTGTGTGTGCAGCAGCTTCAAAATAGAGTGGGTTCTTGGGCTCAGTTCCTGCAACGTAATTGCTCAACTCGGTTCAGAGGAGCTTCTCGGTGCTTCCCACAGTCCCCAGGAGTCCCTGCCTGGAAGCACTTGTCCTTGAGCTGGATGCTGCCTGCCAGCCCTGTCCCCTTTCTTTCTGCGGCTCCTCCTCCATGGGACTGGTCAGATACATCCTCCTCCCTCCTGGCCTGAGTTCTGCTCTTAGACCAAAATCAGAGCTGTCTTATCATCTCCACTTATTTTAATGCGGCTTAGAACAATGCATTCAGTTTTTGCCTGTGACTTGCTGCTTTCTATTGTAACTTTTGCTCCCAGATTCCGGTCAGTAAAAGCGCTAAGATGAGAAATAATTTAAAAATCAAGAGTTCACAATTGCTCCATCCTTATGCTCCCATAAAGCTGCCTCCAGACAACGCTTGGGCTCTTACACGTTCTCTGTTGCCAAGGCAGATGCCGCGACGCCCGCCCAGCCCTTCCTGTCCAGTCAGCAGACAGACTCCAGCTTTCAACTCCTTCCGGTTCCGCCTCAGCCCCTCAGACCCATCTCACCCGTCAGCGACGGAGAGATGCAGGGGTATCTTGGCCTGACAAAACACCTCTGGTGGGAATGCTCCCCACCCTGCCAGACTCGCCAAGACTTGTCAGGCCCACGCCACAGCTTCACGCGACCCCAGCCCTGCCCACACGCTTCCTGTCCCAGGTGTTGATGCCTAACGAAATCTGGCATCCCAAGCTTCTTCACCACTGATTCTAGAGAACCCAACCTATGACTCCACCAGAGTCTGTCTGCTATTGGCTTTGGGACCTTAGCCCTACAGGTGACAATCGGGTCAACATAAATATGAAAATCCTCTCAATTCACAGCGTCACCCCTCACTTGTTTAAATTAAGAATGGCAGTAGATGTACGCACACATCTAACCGTTGTGATAAAGGTCTTCTAGTGATAAACCCGTTCTCTGATTAATTGTGTACATAGTTAAGACCGAAGACAGAGATAAGTTTGGTCCACTTATATAGATATAAAAATCCTAATTTGAACCCAGAGTAGAGGCCATCCATCTCTTCTCTATGGGAGTAATGGGGTGGCTGGGTGCTATCATAACTCCCCCTTCCCCTTAATTGGAGATAGGAGCATAGCACTGAATCCAAGATGGTTTGGTTAAAAATAGAAGAATGGAAAAATAAGAGTGGAAAAGTCAATAGAAAAAGAAAGAACAATGAGTTTATCAAAGTTGTTCCCTTGAGTCATTCCTGATTAACAGTTTAGCACCTCCTCCACCCTTCCCCCATCTCCCCCACTTAGATTCTCAGTTCGAGCAGGATTTTAGCACGAATCCTCTAATCCCTGAGCCAGTGTGGAAACTAGCTGCCTGGGCCTCAGAGAGTGTTAGCATAAAATCTGTGGCCCCAGACAACTAATGAATTAAGGAAAAACCTTTTTCATTGGTGCTAAATTAAACATGATCCAAATTCTCACACAACTAATATTTTGTACTGTTTTCCCGTCGAAGAGTGATTTACTGAGTAGAGGAAATGGACATTGGGAGCAAATAGCAAAGTGAATTGTGCATGAATATGAAGGAGGAAAATGCACTGATTCAGCCTCCGTTTGCTATGAATTACCCCCTATAGAATTATCACTAACAATGAGAAAACACATCCATCAAGCAAACAGTGTGCTAGAGTCTGTGAATACAACTCAAGGAACTGGCCACTGCATCTTGTTTACCCAATGTGAAATTAATCCAAAATTCAGAGAGCAAAGAAGAAATCCCCCGGTAGTTCATATTACCCTCAAAGGAAACCTCATTACTATGAGTCATTATGTTCCAGTAGCTTTATCTCTAGTGCCTTTTAGCTGTAAGGCTGTGAATATTTCATCTGACATGAGCAGGGCTCGGATAACTTGTGGTTTGAGGCATTTTAGAATCGCAAAAGGCAACCTAAATCATTCGAACAGCACCAAATCAAATTAGATCAAGATGGCAGACTGAGGACATAGACTGCTTCCTCTCTAGCCCCAAGTCCCCAGAAATGCAGGAAAATGGAAAAGTGTGTGTGTGTGCGCACAAACAATAATTATTTACCAATGTTAAGAAACATGAACTAGCCTTAGGCTGGAAATTTGGCTAATTCCCAAAAAATGGGTGGCAATAGTGTTTGGTTTGGAAGAGTAGACAAGAGCCCAAAACTCACTCCAAGAGAGGAAAACTGGAAAAAAAAGAAGCAGAGCATGGTGTGCACTAAGGCTGGAAGTGGCAGTTGCCGGGAGCTGGAGAAGTCGACAGGGTAATGGAACCACATTTGGAGCCAGTTAGAGCCACCTGATGGCACATCCCTCCCCGCCTTCGCCATCCCCCTCACTCCATACCTCCACTTCGCTCTGAAGACAGCTAAGGCATTTTCCCCTAGTCCGCAGTTCAAGTGCTTGGGTTGCTGAGGCTGGGTTGTCTGAAGAATAACTACACAAGGATAAACAGGGAGCCCTCATGCCCAAAGGATAAAATACCGAAATTCTCTGGCAGGAAGCACATCCTACTTCTTCTCCAAAATCACTGAAAGGAGGTTGCAGGAAATAGAAGCACAATCATACTCATTTAACCAGGAATCTCAAAATTTTTAAATGGAAACTAAGCAAGAAACACAATTTTTTTAAAACTAATACTGACTGAGAGACATAAAAGACAACAAATAGAAAACCTGATGCATAATAAAATTAAGCTAATAGAGTAAACAAAGATGATTTAAATAAAGTATAATTAATAGCCTCAGAGTTATAAGAGTGGATGAAAAAGACCCAGCTAGAGACCTTGGAATTAAAAGAACATGATCATCTTGCTTTCCAGGCTGCTACGACAAATATCACACAATGAGTTGGCTTAAACTACAGAAATTTATCAGAAACTTATTGTCTCACCATTTTTGGGGCTGGAAGGCTTGCTTCCTCCCAGCTTTAGTGGAGATCCTTGGGGTTCTTTGCTTCCCCACCACGGCGATGTCCTCTCCTTTCTCTTCCGGGTTCCTACTGCCTTCAGCTTCTGGCTCTTCCCTTTCACTTTCTCCTTACAAGGCCTCCTGGAATAAGATTAAGACCTATTCCAATACGGTGGGCCACACCTTAACTAAGAACAACATCTTCAAAATCAACATCCATTTACAATGAGTTCACGCCCTCAGGAATTGAATTAAGTAAATGTTTTGTTTTTGTATTTTCTGGGATACATAATTCAACCTACCACAACTGTCAAAATTAAAATCTTTAGGGAAACGGACTTTGGCCCAGTGGTTAGGGCGTCCGTCTACCATATGGGAGGTCCGCGGTTCAAACCCCGGGCCTCCTTGACCCGTGTGGAGCTGGCCATGCGCAGTGCTGATGCGCACAAGGAGTGCCGTGCCACGCAAGGGTGTCCCCCGCGTGGGGGAGCCCCATGCGCAAGGAGTGCGCCCGTGAGGAAAGCCGCCCAGCGTGAAAAGAAAGAGCAGCCTGCCCAGGAATGGCGCTGCCCACACTTACCGTGCCGCGGACGACAACAGAAGCGGACAAAGAAACAAGACCCAGCAAATAGACACCAAGAACAGACAACCAGGGGAGGGGGGGAAATTAAATAAATAAATAAATCTTTAAAAAAAAATAAATAAATAAAATCTTTAAGAGGTCGTTGAAGGATAAATTACTAAATTGGAGCACAGAACTGATAAATTCATCATTTTGTATAAAAGGATGAAAAATTAAACATGGTACAAAATAAAGTCTATAAGAAATACACCTGCCAAAAAAAAAACCCAAAATACACTGAATCAGAGAAATTCAGGGCAAACTAAA
Source organism: Dasypus novemcinctus (assembly GCF_030445035.2). Lineage (NCBI taxonomy): Eukaryota > Metazoa > Chordata > Mammalia > Cingulata > Dasypodidae > Dasypus > Dasypus novemcinctus. The sequence goes on along the minus strand of NC_080674.1, from coordinate 15,889,786 downwards.
TCAACATTTCAATGAATCTTTATTGAATTTGACAATAAAAGAGAAGAAAAAATGTAGAATAAAAATGTATAATGAGGGACTCAGCCTACAAAATACAGGCATACCTCAGAGATATTGCATATTCAGTTCCAGACCATCGCAGTAAAGTATCACAATAAAGCGAGTCACATGAGTTTTTGGTTTCCCAGTGCATATAAAAGTTATGTTCAGACTATACTCTAATCTATTAAATGTGCAATAGCATCATGTCTAAAAAGACAAAGTACATGCCTTAATTAAAATATGACACAGAGACACAAAGTGAGCACATGCTGTTGGGAAAATGGCACTGGTAGACTTACTTGATGAAGGTTTGCCACAAACTTTCAATTTGTAAACATGGAATATCATCAAAGCACAATAAAGCAAAACAGTAAAATGAGGTATGCTTGTATCAAAACAAGCTATAAAGTTATATCTGCTAACACAACCTTGCATTGTGTATTCTTGGCACATAATCAAACATCAGTAGAAAAATAAAAAACCTGTGTTAGATACTTACATATAGATAGATGGTGTGATAAATCACGGATATGAACTGCCCTCCTTTTAAGAAAGAGTGTTCAGCTTATTACTGGATCTTGGTAAAGACTGAAGACCTAACCATGGGCAGCAGGTGACCGTGGACCCTGACTTTTCCATTTTAAACCAAGTGTTGCTGGACCCACCGCACCTTCAGATTAAGTGTGTACAGCGGCAATCCTTTATCAAATGGAAATGGTATCGTAATGTGTCAACATGGCTAGGCTGAACCACATTTTCCAGAACTACCTTTCTGGTTATGGTGGGTGACAAGGGAGATTCTTGAGACATTTGGACAGCAGAAGGGAAGTAGCAGATATTTTGTAATTCATCCACAGTTACTGCTGTGTTAACTCACCTCATTTGCAGTAAGCAGCATCTGAGCCTGCAAACACTCTACCTAACATCATCCTTTAACTTTGCTGAGTCCTGGGCCAGGTGTGTGTGTTTTTAGCTTCATGATAAAGGGTCACCAAGATCAGAGGCCATTGGGGGTTGAATCCTGTACCCCTTAAAGACATGCTCAAGTCCCAACTCCCAGTCCTGTGGGTGTGAACCTGTCTGTAAATAGGACTTTTCAAGATATTATTAGTTAAGGTGTGGACTCACTTGTGAATGAGATCTTCAAAGATCCTTCTCCAAAGAGGACAAATCAATCAGGCTGGGCCTTAATCCATATGACCAGAGTCCTTAGAAAGCAGAGGAAATTTGGATGCATTCAGTTGAAGCAGGAAGTCACAGAAAGTCACAAGAGGCAACCAGGGAGACAGATCACTATGTGGCAGAGGCAGAAATGCCAACCAAGGAACCCCCAAGGACAGCAGCAAGCCAGCCCCAGAAGCTACAGACTCCAGGAGAAAATAGGACCTGTCCAGACCTTGATTTTGAATTTCAAGCCTCCCAAACCACGAGAAAAACAACCTTTCAGTCAACCCAGTATGTGCTATTTGTCATAGCAGCTCTGGCAAACTAAACAGAGGCAACAAAAATGGACCTGTGCTCTAAGTTCCAGCATCAGGTGTGGAGACAACAACCTGAAAAAACTGCTTAACCACCCCCACAGTTGCACAAGTCAATCCCTCATAACAACTCTGTGTGTGTGTGTGTGTGTGTGTGTATAAAATCCTACTGGTTCTTTTCTCTCATTGAATCATGATGCAACAAGGGACAGTAACCATCCAATTAGTGTTCCTTGTCATTACTCTTTCCATTGATATTGCTCTCTTGCCTTCCCTGCAAGATTGCCACAAGAGTTTACCACTGATCCAACATAGTTTTGTGCCCAATAGTCAAGCAATAAGTATTTGTTGAATGAATTAATGAATTAAATCTTACTTACAGTCATAAAGTGAGTAAGTGTTGAAGCTGGGACTAGAATCCAAATCTTCCATCTTTTCCTTTGTTGTTTTTCTTCTTTGTAATTGTGCCTCTCAAACTGAGATTTGTTTACCACCAGGAGTACACAGAAGCTTGCTCAGACACACAGAGCCCCAACACAAATGGTGTTCATCTTCCTCAAGCATCAATTTTTTAAATCTAATTATAAGCAATTTAAGATGCTATCTTTAAACTACAATGGGGAATAAAAGGCAATATTTTCCCAAATTTTTAAGATAAACAGGAGACTAGAAAAAAAATTTCTCACCTCTGGCTGTGCCTGCCTCCCTCACTTTATGTATTTATATAATGGGTTTTTTTAATATTTTAATTTTATTTTATTTTATTTTATTTTTATTTATTTCTCTCCCCTTCCCCCCCCACCCCAGTTGTCTGTTCTGTGTCCATTCGCTGTGTGTTTTTCTTTGTCCGCTTCTGTTGTCAGTGGCACGGGAATCTGTGTTTCTTTTTGTTGCATCATCTTGTTGTGTCAGCTCTCCATGTGTGCAGCACCATTCCTGGGCAGGCTGCACTTTCTTTCATGCTGGGCGGCTCTCCTTATGGGGTGCACTCCTTGCGCGTGGGACTCCCCTACACGGGGGACACCCCTGTGTGGCATGGCACTCCTTGAGTGCATGAGCACTGTGCATGGGCCAGCTGCACACAGGTCAAGGAGGCCCAGGGTTTGAACCGCGGACCTCCCATGTGGTAGACAGATGCCCTAAACACTGGGCTAAGTCTGCTTCCCACCTCCCTCACTTTAGATGTCTGGAGAGTTCATATCCCTGGGCCTTTGAGGTACTTCAGGGGATATGTGTAAGAAATGCTTCCCTTCACCAAGACAGCCATACACAACTGCAGACAGCACAGCACAGATTACCAAATTATTCCTCATACCATTATTTGCAATAAAGAACATCACAACATATTTATCCCCATTCCCCCTAGAAAGCAGCTTAGATATTATTTTATTGGAATTTGATCGGTGAATATGTGAGAATCATTGGGACTTTTAAAAGAAATTAGAAATTAAGTTTTCTTTCTCATTATTTCTGATTATAAGTATTTTAAAGATTATTTAAAAAGAAAGTCTAATCTGTTAAACAAATGTTTCTTATTGCCTAATATTAATTTTAGGCAAATTATTATTAAGTAATAAGCCCATTTCTTTTTTTTTTTAGATGTATTTTTGTTTCTCTCCCCTTCCCCCCCCCGCCCCCGTCCCCACCCCAGTTGTCTGTTCTCTGTGTCCATTTGCTGCGTGTTCTTCTTTTGTCCTCTTCTGTTGTTGTCAGCGGCATGGGAATCTGTGTTTCTTTTTGTTATGTTATCTTGCTGTGTCAGCTTTCCGTGTGTGCGGCACCATTCTTAGGCAAGCTGCACTTGCTTTCGCGCTGGGCGGCTCTCCTTATGGGGTGCACTCCTTGCGCATGGGGCTCCCCTATGCAGGGGACACCCCTGCATGGCATGGCACTCCTTGTGCACATCAGCACTGTGTGTGGGCCAGCTCCACACGGGTCAAGGAGGCCCAGGGTTTGAACCATGGACCTCCCATGTAGTAGGAGGACGCCCTATCCACTGGCCAAATCCACTTCCCTAATAAGCCCATTTCTGATGGCAAACACAGTTCACATATCTGTTTCCCTATTTAGTCATTGAATCTGCTACTAAAGAATGTAAGTAGTAGATAGAAGAAAAATTGTTCAACTACACAGAGCTTATCAACAGGGGCACTATAGATATTTGAGTCCAGATAATTCTTTGCTGTGAGTGGCTGTCCTGTGCATTATAGGGTATTCAGAAGCATCCCCAGTTTTACCTAGATATCACTAGAACCCTCCCCCAAGTTGTAATAACCTATGGTCCATTGAACTATACAGCCCAATTTAGACATATTGTTAACCTTAACCTGCTTTCATGTGGGTATGAACCCATTTACATAGGACCTCTTAAGATGTTATTTTTAGTTAAGAGGTGGTCAACTGAATCAAGTCTTAATCTGGATTACAGGAGACCTTTTGTTTTTGTTTGTTTGTTTGTTTTTTGTTTTGTTTTGTTTTGTTTTTTTTAAAGATTATTTATTTATTTAATTCCCCCCCCCCCTCCCCTGGTTGTCTGTTCTTGGTGTCTATTTGCTGGGTCTTGTTTCTTTGTCCGCTTCTGTTGTCGTCAGGGGCACGGGAAGTGTGGGCGGCGCCATTCCTGGGCAGGCTTTTCTTTCTTTTCACGCTGGGCGGCTTTCCTCACTGGCGCACTCCTTGCGCGTGGGGCTCCCCCACGCGGGGTACACCCTTGCGTGGCACAGCACTCCTTGCGCGCATCAGTGCTGCACATGGCCAGCTCCACACGGGTCAAGGAGGCCCGGGGTTTGAACCGCAGACCTCCCATATGGTAGACGGACGCCCTAACCACTGGGCCAAAGTCCGTTTCCCTGTTTGTTTGTTTTATTGTCTTTTTTTTTAAAGGTAGATCACACAAAACATTATGTTAAAAAACATAAGGGGTTCCCATATACCCCACTCCCCATCCTCACCCCTGTTCCTCCCACATCGACATTCCCTTTCAACAGTAAGGCACATTCATTGCATTTGGTGAATACACCCTGGAGCATTGCCAAACCATATGGACCATAGTTTACATTGTAAACAATCTCCCTCAGTCCATCCTATGGTTTATGGCAGGATAAACAATGTCCTGCATCTGTCCCTGCAATATCATTCAGGACTACTCCAAGTCCTGAAAATGCCCCATATCACACCTCTTCCTCCTCCCTGCCCTCAGCAACTCCTGTAGCCACCATATCCACATCAGTGATACAATTTCTTCCATCACTAAAGTCACAACAGTTCTATAGTAGAATACCAGCAAGTCCACTCAAATCCATATTATATTCCTCCATCCTGTAGACCCTGGGACCGTGAGGTCCACTCCACCTCTAAATCAGGAGGGGGCTTAGATATCACATGACTGATGAATGCAATTCTTCTGCTTGCAGTTGTAGGTACTCTTGGTTCTCTGGTGTGGTGATTGACCATTCTCACCTCCCCGTCAGCTGACCTGGGTAAGTCCAATGAACCAGAGAGTAGGTGTTACAACTCTGCTGAGGCTCAGAGCCCAGTTGGCACATGGACAGTCCAGAAACTTAAGTCTCCTGAGTATACACAAACCCCAGCACCAACCACAGGTTCAGTAAAAGTGACAGAAGAGGCGTGTGAAGAGAGGTAAGATTTGAGTCCAGCTCCATCACACTCAGGAGCACAAATTCCAAAGTATGCTCCACTGGCAAGGCATTGAACTCCAGAGCCATTTGCCATGACTGTAGAACCTGTGTGTCTCTGTAACCCTCAGGAGCACCAGTACCTGGGGTTGTATCTATTTTGGCTGTCTCTGGGATCCAGCTGAGATAAGCATAAGCGTAACCCCTCTGATGACCTTCCAACTCATTTTGAAGTCTCTTAGCCATATAAACTCATTGGTTTTTACCATTTCCCCCTTTTACTCAAGGTCTTTTTCTAGTTGCATCACCAGCTGATGATGGTAGTAATCCCTCGGCACCAGGGAGGCTCATCCCTGGGAGTAATGTCCCGTACTGGGAGGAAGGTAATGCATTTACATGCTGAGTTTGGCTTAGAGAGTGGCCAAGTTTGAGCAACACAAAGGTTCTCAGGAAGTAACCCTTAGGCACCTTGCAACACAAGGCCAAGTTGAAATTTCAAGCACAAAAGGCTCATAAGCATAGTCATCAGTATCAAGGGCCTATCATTGAACCATCCTTCTTCACTGGTCTCTGTCCTTGCACTTGGGGGATTATTGCTGTTCCATTGGGGAATGAGACAGAGCTCCCCAGGATGGGAACTCTTAAAGAGAAAAAGCTCCCCAGGAGTCATAGGAGGCCATAGGAGATGCTAGAAGTCCATGGAATTTGGAGGAGCAGACAAAAGGAGAGGACATTGCCATGTGACAGGAGACAGGTACAAGCCAAGGAGCCCCCAGTGCCAGAACATTCAGACTCTGGAAGAAAATAAACCTACCAACATTTTTATTTTGGGTTTCCTCAGAAAAGAACAGTGGTTGGCAGACTAGAAATACAAGGGACTGTCTTCTTCTCCAGAAAAATAGCTAAAGGACAGGTTGAAACAGCCTAGAAAAAAGATCTTCTGGGGTTTAGGACACCAGGCAAAAGCTGGACACTGCCCAGAGGAAAGAAGGACAAAGGAGGGGAATCACAGCAACAGAACTGTGAGTTGAAATGAGTGACTGCTGCTTCCAGCACCTTCCCCCACAATGAAGACATTTCAGAATACTCAGGCCTCTGGGCCTATAGACAAAATGGGTTTCAGGGATGCACCACCTCATGAAAGGGGAGAGAGAAGGACACAGCCTAAGGTTGACTCAGCTTTTGACCCACAGATTTGGTCTGCTGTGTCCCACAAACCCTTCCAGGCCTGGTGGGGCCATGCCATTCTTTGCCTTGGGAGCCAACAAAGGGCTAAAGACGGAAGACCCTCCCAATCCCTTGCTCTACTAACCAGGACTGATGGTTGAGGATGCAGAGGGGAGTGGAAATATTTCCTATCCTGGAAAATGGAGAGGGCTGCCAGAGAAGGCTGGAGAACATTCCCTGAGAAAGTTTGAATTACAAGTCTCTTAGCTTCCAGGCAAGAAGTTCCATCATATTGATCCAGTCTGTGTTGTAACAAACACACTCCTACCAGGCATTGAACTGAGAGGGCTGTCAAAGACCACCATTTGCTGGCAGACCAAGGAAGTGCAGGTGAGAAAATGAAAAATAAGTAAGATAGGCTTTTTCTGGCCTTTATAGCCTCCCTCCCAAAGGCCCTAGGAAGCAGGTCTGCAACCACTTACTGGGCCCAGAACCCAGTTTTGAGCAACTAGCAATGACAATCCTAATGATCCAAGTCAAGCCAAGAATCAAAGAGCAGCTATAACACACAGCCTCCTACCATTAAATCCCAACAAAAGAAAAACTTTGAGCATCTGAGTAAGCTATATCCTAATCAGATGCCTAGAAATAAGCAAAAAATTACTAGATGTACTAAAAAAATGGAAGACATGGCCCAAGAAAAGGAACATATCAAAGCCCCAGAAGAAATACAGAATTTGAGAGAACTAATTAGTGAGATGTACACAAATTTCCAAAATCAGATTAATGAGTTGAAAGACAATATGGCTAAAGAGATAAATGGCATCAAGAAGACATTGAGCAAACGCAAAGAAGAATTTGAAATCTTGAACAGAAAAGTAACAGAGCTCATGGGAATGAAAGACACAATAGGTGAGATCAAAAACACGTGAGGCATATAACAGCAGACTTGAAATGAAAGAAGAAAAAATAAGTGATAACAAAGACAGAACAGCTGAACAGCTGAAATTGAAGAAAGGAAAGAACAGAGAGAGAAAAGAGTTTAAAAAATTGAGCAGGGTCTCAGACAGTTGAATGACAACATGAAATGCAACAACATCTGTGTCATGGGAGTTCCAGAAGAAGAGAAGGGAAAAGGGACAGAAAGAGTATCTAAGGAAATAATAGCTGAAAATTTCCCAACTCTCATGAAAGAAATGAACTTACAAGCCCAAGAAGCTCACCATCCCCCAATCAGAATAAATTGGAATAGACCTACTCCAAGACACATACTACTCAGAATGTCAAATGTCAAAGATAAAGAGAAAATTCTTAGAGCAGCAAGGGAGAAGCAAACTGTCACATACAAAGGACACCCAATAAGACTTATAATGGATTTCTCAGCAGAGAAAGACAAGACAGTGGTATGATACGTTAGGATACTGAAAGAGAAAAACTGCCAGCCAAGAATTTTTTATCCAGCAAAACTGTCCTTCAAATACGACAGTGAGTATAAAATATTCACAAACAAACAGAAACTAGGAGAGTTTGTTAAAAAGGATCCACCCTTGCAGGAAATATTAAAGGAAGTCTTAGAACGTGGACAGGAGAGAGAGGCTAAAGAAGAAGGAATAGCAGAAAGGATAAACAGAGAGTAAAAAGACAGACAAAAATATGATATGACATATGATATGACATATGAAAACAAAAGAATAAAATGGTTCAAGTAAATAATGCATTTTCAATCAAATATACCATCTGACAGAATGGATTAAAAAAACGTGAGTCATCCAATGCTGCTTACAAGAAACTCACCTTAGACTCAGTGATACAAACGAACTGAAAGTGAAACATTGGAAAAAAAGATACTCCACACAAATAGTAACCAAAAAAGAGCAGGGGTAGTTATACTAAGATAAAACAGACTTTAAATGCAAAAAAGTTATGAGATACTGAAGGCCATTTTATTTCTACACATGCCTCTTCTGTCACTTTTACTGAACCTGTGGTTGGTGCTAGGGTTGGTATATACTCAGGAGACTTGAATCTCTGGACTGGCCATGTGCCAGCTGGGCCCTGAGCCTCAGCAGAGTTGCAACACCTACTCACCGGTTCATTGGACTTACCCAGGTCAGCTAACAGGGAGGTGAAGATGGTCAACCACCACACCTGGGAACCGAGAGTGCCTATAACTGCAAGTAGGAGAATTACATCCATCAGCTATGTGGGATCTAAGCCCCCTCTCTATTTAGAGGTGGAGTGGACATCACTATCCCAGGGTCCACAGGATGGAGGAATAAAATATGGATTAGAGTAGACTCACTAGTATTCTACTGTAGAACTATTGTGACTCTAGCAATGGAAGAAATGGTATCATTGATGTGGAGACAGTGGCCATGGTAGTTGCTGAGGGCAGGGAGAGGGAAGAAGAGATGTGATGTGGGTGCATTTTCGGGACTTGGAATTGTCCTAAATTATATTGCAGGGACAGATGCTGGACGTTATATATCCTGCCATAACCCACTAAATGGACTGGGGGAGAGTGTAAACTACAATGTAAACTCTAATCCATGTGGTATAGCAGTGCTCCAAAGTGTATTCACCAAATGCAATGAATGTGCCACAATGATGAAAGAGGTTGTTGATGTGGGATTTGGGGGGGGTGGTATATGGGAACCTCTTACATTTTTTAATGTAACATTTTTTGTTATCTCTGTATCTTTTTTAAAAGAGACAATTAAAAATAAGTAAGTTAATTAATTAATTAATTTAATTAAAGGGACAATCCTCCAGGAAGATAGAGCATCATAAATACCTATGCACCTAACTAGGGTGCCCCAAAATACATGAGACAAACTGGGAAAACTGAAGGGAGAAATAGACATCTCTACAGTAATCGCTGGAGACTTCAACACCCCACTCACATCATTAGATAGAACAACTAGACAGAAGATCAACAAGGAAACAGAGAATTTGAACAATATGATAAATGAGTTAAACCTAACAGACATATATAGAACACTGCATCCAAACTCAGCAGGTTATACATTCTGCTCAAGTGCCCATGGTTCTTTCTCTAGGATTGACCACATGTTGGGGCACAATGCAGCTCTCAATGAATATAAAAAGATTGAAATCATACAAAGCACCTGGATATGAATGAAACTAGAAATCAATAATAGACAAGAAAAAAGTAAATCCACAAATGAGTGGAGGCTAAATAACAAACTCCTAAATAACCAGTGGGTCAAAGAAGAAATTGCAAGTGAAATCAGTATATATATTGAGACAAATGAAAATGAGAACACAACTTATCAAAACTTAAGGGATACAGTGAAGACAGTCTTGAGAGGGACATTTGTAGCCCTAAATGCCTTTATTAAAAAGAAGAAAGAGCTAAACTCAAAGATTTAGCTGAACAACAAGAGAAACTAGAAAAAGAAGAGCAAACCAATCCCAAAGCAAGCAGAAGGAAAGAAATAATAAAGATTAGAGCAGGAAAAAAAAAAAATGAAATTGAGAACAATGAAAAAAAAAAATAGAGAAAATCAACAAAACCAAAAGCTGCTTCTTTTATTTTTTTCTCTATTTTTTTTAATGTTACATTCAAAAAATATAAGAGGTCCCCATATAACCCCCACTCCCCTCACCCCACTCCTCCCACATCAACAACCTCTTTCATCATCATGGCACGTTCATTGCATTTGGTGAATACATTTTGGAGCACTGCTGCGTCACAAGGATAATGTTTTACATTGTAGTTTACACTTTTCCCCAGTTCACCCAGTAGGCCATGGCAGGATGTACAATGTCCAGCATCTGTCCCTGCAGTACCAACCAGTACAACTCCAAGTCCTGAAAATGCCCCCACATCATATCTCTGGTTCTTTTAGATCAATACAATTGACAAGCCCCTAGCTAGACTAACAGAGAAAAGAAGAGAGAAGACGCAAATAAATACAATCAGAAATGAAAAGGGGGAAGTTCCAACTGCCCCACAGAAATAAAAAGGATTATAAGAGGATTATTACGAGAAACTGTTTGCTAACAAACTACACAACAGAGATGAAATGGACAAATTCCTAGAAGTGCACAAACAACATACACTGATGCTATAAGAAATACAAGAACATAACAAATGAATCACATTTAAAGAGGTTGAATCCATCAAAAATCTGAATTCTACCAAGCATTTCAAAAAGAACACCAATCCTGTTTAAACTCTTCGCAAAAAAATTGAAGAGGGAAAATTACCCAAACATTTTATGAAGCCAACATCACCCTAATACCAACATCATATAAAGATACTACAAGAAAATTACAGGGAAATGGACTTGGCCCAGTGGTTAGGGCGTCCGTCTACCACATGAGGGGTGCGCGGTTCAAATCCCAGGCCTCCTTGACCCGTGTGGAGCTGGCCCATGCGCAGTGCTGAGGCGCGCAAGGAGTGCCATTCCACATAGGGGTGTCCCCCGCGTAGGGGAGCCCCACGCACAAGGAGTGCGCCCTGTAAGGAGAGCCGCCCAGCGCAAAAGAAAGTGCAGCCTGCCCAGGAATTGCGCCACCCACACTTCCCTTGCCGCTGACAACAACAGAAGTGGACAAAGAAACAAGATGCAGCAAATAGACACAGAGAACAGACAACCAGGGGATGGGGGGATTAATAAAATAAATAAATCTTAAAAAAAAGAAAAGACAATTACAAACCAATCTGTCAAATGAACATAGATGCAAAAATTCTCAACAAAATACTTGCAAATCAAATCCAATAGCATACCAATAGACTTACACATCACGATCTAGTGGGATTTATTCCTGGTATGCAAGGTTGGTTCAATATTAAAAAATCAACATAATACACCACATTAACAAATTACAGGAGAAAAAAGCATATAATCATCTCAATTGATGAAGAAAAGGCATTCAAAAAATCCCAGCATCCTTTTATGATGAAAACACTTCAAAAGATAAGAATAGAAGGAAAATTCCTCAATGTGATAAAAGGCATATATGAAAAACCCACAGCCAACGTCATAGTCAATGGGGAAAGGTTGAAAGATTTCCCTCTAAAATCAAGAGATTTCCCTCTAAGAACAAGACAAGGATGTCCATTGTCACCATTGTTATTCAATATTGTACTAGAAGTTCTAGCTAGGGCAATTAGACAAGAAAAAAAAATTAAAGGAATCCAAATCAGAGAGGAGGAAGTAAAACTCTGACTATTTGTGGATGACATGATCCTGTGTTTAGAAAATTCTGAAGTATCCACAAGAAAGCTACTTGACATAATAAATGAGTTCAGCAAAGTGACAGGATATAGGATTAGCATGGAAAAATCAGTAATGTTTTTGTACACTAGTACTGAACAATCTGAGGAGGAAATCAGGGGGAGAATTCCATTTACTATAGCAACAAAAAGACTCAATACCCAGGAATTAATTTAACCAAAGAAGTACAGGACCTATATGCAGGAAACTACAAAATAATGCTAAAAGAAATCAATGAAGACCTAAATAAATGGAAAGACAGTCGTGTTCATGGATGGAAGACTAAATACCATGAAGATGTCAATCCTACCCAAACCAATTTATAGATTCAATGCAATACCAATTAAAATTCCAACAGCCTATTTTACAGAATTAGAAAAGGCAATTACCAAATTCATTTGGAAAGGAAAGTGCTCCCAAATAGCCAAAGCCTTCCGAAAAAGAAGAGCAACATGGGAAGAGTTTCACCCCCTGACCTTGAAACATATTAAAAGCTACAGTGGCCAAAACAGCATGGTCCTGGCATAAAGACAGACACATCACTCAGTGAAATAGAATTGAGAATCCAGAAATAAACTGATTTTTGACAAACTTACCAAGTCCATGTTAACAGGATGAACCAGTCTTTTCAACAAATGGTGCTCTATCTATATAACCAAAGGAATGAAAGAGGACCCTTATCTTACTTCCTATACAAGAATTAACTCAAAATGAATCAAAAACCTAAATATAAAAGCCAGGACCATAAAACTACTAGGAGAAAATGTAGGGAAACATCTTCAACACCTTGTAGTAGGTGGTGGTTTCTTGGACCTAAACTGAAAGCATGCACAACAAAAGTAAAAGTAGATAAGTGGGACTTTTGCACCTCACAGGACTTTGTCAAAAGTGGGGAAAGGCAGCCAGCTCAATGGGAGAAAATGTTTGGAAATCACATGTCCAATAAGGGTTTAATATACAGGATATATAAAGAGATGTTGCAATTCAACAATAAAAAAGACAAATGACCCAATTTAAAAATGGGCAAAAGACTTGAAAAGATATTTGTCTGAAGAAGAAATACAAATGGAAAAAAAAAAAACATGAAAAAATGCCAACATCACTAATGATTAGGGAGATGCAAATCAAAACTACAATGAGATACCATTTCACAACTATCAGAATGGCCCCTACTAACAGAGAACTACAAGTGTTAGAGAAGATGTGGAGATATAGGAATACTTATTCACTGTTGGTAGGAATACAGAATGGTACAGCCACTGTGGAGAACTGTTTAGCAGTTCCTAAAGAAGTTGAATATAGACTTGCCATGTGACCCTGCAATACCACTACTGGATATGTAGCCAGAAGAACTGAAAGCAATGACATGAATAGACATCTGCATACCGATGTTCATGGCAGCATTATTCATAACTGCCAAAAGCTGGAAACAACCCAGTTGTCCATCAACAGAAGAATGGATAAACGAACTATGGTCTATTCACAGTACGGAATATTATACAGCTTTAAGAAGAAATGAACTTGTAAAGCATATGACAACATGGATGAAGCTGGAGGGCATGATATTGAACAAAGCAAGCCAGACACAAAAGGACAAATACCTTGTGATTACATTACTGTGAACCAAATATATTGTGTACCATATTGTATGATTCAAAAAAAAAATCTTATGTATCTCGTATATTTAACTGAGAAATGTATGTTTTTATTCAACTGTATTTTCTTTTTATTTTTAAATTATTATTTATATTTTCAATTGTTAAATGTACAAAATAAAGTTTAGAAAAGAGAAAAAAAATATTTCGGACTTCTTCTAGCCTCAAAACCATGAGCCAAAACTACCTGTTGTTAAGCCAACACTCATTATGTGGTATTCATGACAAGCAGCCAGGCAAACTAAGACACAACTAAAAGTGTCACCAGACATTATCAAATGCCCCTAAAGGGCAAAATCACCTCCAGCTGAGAACCACTAGGGTAAAAACAACAGAACACAGATAGCCAGACACACAGAGGCTAAGAGCTCTTTAAAGTAGATGCACATCCTCTGCTTTGGCCTTGCTGTGGCTTCAAAAAGAAAATCAAATCTGCTGTAAAATAATTACTTACACTGTGGCAGCAATAGAATGCAACTTGCCCTCCATGTGGCAAAGTCACTTTTGACTAAGACAACTGATGGAGGGTTCTGGAAAACCACAGACAAGGAAACGGTATAGAGAGATGTTTTATCTGGAGCCTCTCACTATTCTTGGATATGAACCTGAATTCCATTCTTTTGAAACAAGTCACAGGAAAGGGCTGCTTACATTTTTTCCCCACATGCCAGAAATTATTCGTGGTAGATAAAGTCTTATTCAAACTATTATATATTTTTAAAAGTCTCAAACAGCAGCCTAATCCTTAGCCACCCCTGAACTGGGAAACTCTGCTTTTGTTTTGCAGATGTGCTGACAGTCTGGGGGTCTTCGAGGCATCTGAAACTGGTCATTAATGAGATTAGAGCTGGCCCAAGGGGAGGTTAGGGCTCACCAGAACTTCAAGAGCTGGCCTCATTGCATACAGAGCTAGTAATGTCATGTCAATAGTTCATTCATTCAATCCCAACTGAATGCAATGTGTTGAAAATAACTGTGTCCTAAAAGTCTAAAAGTAAAACAAAAATTCAATTATGAGAAGAGTTGCCAAAGAGCTTCCATTCACTCCACTGAAATCGCTTTCCTTTACAAGAGCTGCAGTTCCTCATTACCCAGGAGCCTGTGAGTCCAACTCCACAGGTTGTCCCATGTTCCTTTACATACTGTTTCTATTTTTAGATTTTGTTTCAAGCCTGAGGAGCCCACCCATTCCTCTGGAAAGGGAAGGAATCTGCCTTTTGGGTGTGGAAGGGAGGAAGAGAGGGATAATTAATGATAGATTTGTCAAAGCCTCCCTTCAGCAAACCAGTGCTGCTGGTCTCTCTCTGCTCAACTACCTGCCTTTTTCCATGAAAATGTTTTTTTCCTAGTAATCTAGAAAACAAAATTATAGGACAGGTTTATCACTGAAATCCTAATTCCAAAGAAATGAGCACGATACTGCAAGCAAAGGTTACTGTGTAGCTACACTGGGTAAGAAAACAATACATGTTCCAGACATATATTACCAAATTTTATCTAGGTTCTTGGCTATGCTGCAGAAATGAATTTCAAGAGCAGGCTGAATGAGTCAGATCAGTAATTTATTCAGGTAGGGAGGGAAGAGAAGCGGGAGAAAATAAAAGAGCAGGGGGCCCAAGTAGAGAGGGAGGGGGTGAAAAGGGATAAAGAGGGCTGATTTACAAGTTGCACTTCCCCAATACAGATGATGAATCCCCAGGTTTACTTGCATGGCCACATGGCAGAGAAAAAATGGCGTGAGCGATGCACAGAGGGCAGGAAAGGGTCCAGAGGCAAGAAAGCAAGGTGAGAGTGCTCTCTGGCTTTGCGGGCATCTTTATTAACTATTAATTATTCTACCCCTTTGCTAATGGCAGGGGAAGGGTTCCAGTTTTTTGCTGTTTTGATTGATTACCCCACCCATCAATCCCTCAGTGAAGATCCAATGATAAAGTCCTTGGGGAATATCCAGGGCTTTTCCTTGTTCCCAGAAGAAGTCTTTGTTCTGGATAGCAGAATCCTAGGGGTGGGGGTTTTCCAGCAGCCATTTTGGGGGTTACTGATGTCCACGTGGACTCTCTGCCAGGTTCCAGATCCGTCTATTAATTCCCTATCTTACAAGCCTGCTTCGATATTTTCCTAGATCCTATTCTTTAAAGAAAGCTATTGAACTTATTCCTTTAAATTCATCTGAAGATTACACTTGTGGTATGTCTTTTTTTTCCATAAAGCTCAAATCACGTTTACCTTCTGTTTCACATGTATTTTCTATATAACCATCAGATTTTGGGGAGCTGACATTGTTTTCTTATCTGTATTTACAGAAGGGGAAACTATTAAATAAAAAACCTCAATCAAGGGCATAATTCTAACTAGATCTCAGTCAGCCTTCTTCTCCCAGGATTCTCTTTACTCAATTTACACACCCTCTTTGCTTCTCTTGATATTGTTACAACACCATTCTGAACCATAACAGATGTTTTCTGAATGACTCTGTTTTCAAAATGAAGAGCATCCATTTGAAACAAGAAATCAAAGATTATTCTTTCACAAAGCTAACAAAAGTTCATCAATGCAAATCCTTGTCTAAAAGAAATATATTTAATAGGAAAAAGCTCAAGATACAAATTATTTTGTCTAGTATCCAATAAGTGGAGTAAACATAGGCTTGTTTAGTGAAAATATGTGATTATATGAGGAAAAGTGGTGAAAACTAGATGTGATTTTTCCATGAAAGTCTTATAAAATCTACTTAAGGGCAAACATCTTAACTGGATTATTTGAGACTCCAGAAAAAAAGTAAATAAAACTGTCCTAGCTTATTGCCCATGTGAAGGGTATGACTTTGGCAAGGAGGTTCATTAATATACCAGGAACATGGCAGACATGGAAAGATATGCCGGCAATCAGCAGTGAACTGGATGGTGGAAAACTAAGCAAAGCCTCAGTGGGGGGTGGATTCTTTCTGGGCAAGAATATGGACTATTTGAGTAATTCTGAAATCAGGCACAGAGATGAACTGGTTTTATCCTCTTCAACTCAACTTTGCAGGCACAGCAATTCCACCCATGAAGAACAATGCTTAAATTATCACATTGCCTTTCAAGTATGTGGAAGAAAAGATGCTTTTATTTTTATTATTATTGTTCTCTTCCGAGATTGGGAACTCAACATACTTGGAATTCCAAAAGTTAGAGACAGTAAGACATCAATTAGAAGACATTATCCTCAAAGCAAAGAATGTCAACTAGGTCACCACATCATTTATCTCTAACTCAGTGTGGCTTAAAACAGAAAATATTTCCCTCTCATTCCTACAGTCCTGACTCAAGAGTGATGAGTAAGAAGATGTTGACTCAAACACTGGTAGAAAGGCCTTTCAAAAGATCAAGTCAATCCAGGTCAAGGGAGAAGCTCAGAAAACAATAGATGACGTTTTTGAAAACCTAGAGAAATCTCTTAGAAAACATAAACCAAATGATTCAGCAATAAAGTTTACAAAACATATTTTTTTAAAACCTATTTAAATAGTCCAGATAAATGTAAAATAACAATATTATAGTATAGGAGCAATAATTGCTCAGTGCAGCTAGCAAATAGTTCCTGTGATCAGTGTTCTCTAACTTTCTTCATACAAAATAAACACTTGCTTTAATTGAGGAGGACTGGAGAAGAGATGTATTTTTAGATACTTCATTTTTCTTTTACCCTTTCTTATACAGACTTGTTAATTAAAATAATCCATTTGGATCAATAATGATTTAGTATGACTACCATTGAAAAGATTGAGCTTTTCTGCCTCATAAAATTATGAGTTGGCATATTGTTATCTGTATAATTCATTCCAATAAGACGTGAAGAATTCCAAAACAGGAATTTGATTATCCAGAAAGAATCATGGCCTAAATGGAAATTAACTAACTAAACTAACAATTTATTTCATTCTTAGAGATTATTATGTCCAATAGCTAGAGCTGTAATATAAAAATTAGAATTACGTTATAATTAATTTCTATTATATTAGGATTATTATTTACATTATAAATGTTTGCTGCTCTACTATTTCTTATAATTGGTTATATTAAATCTAACCCGCACTCTTTTTTAAAATTTGTAATTTCTTTCTATCTATTTTTCTATTTATTTTACAATTTTACAACAAAGGTCCTTTCAACAGGAAAAAAAAAAAAAGGCAAGGTAGAATGACAATCAAAAGGAAGTGTCAGAATAGTTTATAGATTTATTTCATTTTCCCCTTTCCTTACATTGTGAACTAGACTCTGAGCACTGGAAAGCAATGGGGCATGTTCTAAACTGCTGTGATAATTCTTTCTTATCTCACTCAGTCCAGAACCCAGACAACAACTATAGGCTGTTTGTTGTTTGTTTGTTTGTTTTGTTTTTTTTTAGTGAAAACATAACTGGGTTTTCCTTTCCACATCTTCTTTAGCTTCTGAGAAACAGCCAATGAAAGGTAAAGTCGAAGTCAAAATGTTCATGAAAGTTATCCTTATTTCCCTCAACAAAATCAATGGCCAACAAAAGGAACGTTTGCCCAATAAAAGTCCAAGAACAAAAGGAACAATGTCCAACAAAAGGGTCTAGAAACATCAAAGCATGGTGTGGTTGATTGAATCATGTGCCCCGTTTAGATATGTTCTTAATCCTAACCACATTACTGGGAGCCTTCTAAAAAGAACCATAAAGTCACAGAAGCTAAGAAGCAGAGGACATCTCCATGTGATGGGAACCAAAGATACAAGCCAAGGAACCCCAAGAACAGCCAGCAGCCAGCACCAGAGTGCTGTGAACACCGCAAGAAAGCATGGTCTTGCCAACACCTTGTTGTGTTTTTGGCCTTGGAAACTGTGACCCAATAAATCTTGTTGTTTAAGCCCAACTCTTGTGTGGTATTTGTGATAGCAGCTTAGGAAAACTAAGACAGGTTTTGGTACTGGAAAGTGGAGTGCTGCTATTACAAATAACCAAAAAAATGTGGAAACAGCTTTGGAATTGGGTAATGGGTAGAAGTTGGAAGAACTATGAGGCACTTGATGGATAAAGCCTAGTTTGCTTTGAAGTTAAGGTCACTAGAGATATGGAAGTTAAAGGCATTTCTGGTGAGGGCTCAGAAATATATGAGAGCTGGAGAGAAAATTTGTATTGTCGTAGAGAATACACACTTTGCTATGAACAGAATGCCAATAGAAATATGGACGTTATAGGTCTTCTGGTGAGGGCTTTGAAGGAAATGATGAATTTGGCATTGGGAACTGGAAGAAAGTGTTATAAACTGGCAGAGAACTTGGTGAAATTGTGTTCTGATGTTGTTTAGAAGAAAGAACTTTAAGCGATAACCTGGGATATTTAGCAGTGGAGATTTCCAAGCTAAGTGTGGAAGGTGTGGCCTGATTTTCCCCTTGCTACTTATAGTAAACTGTAAGAAGAAAAGCATAAACTGAGAACTGAGATATAGACAACTAAAAGCCTATCCAGATAACATGCCCTGAGACTAGGGCAAGAAGATTCTCTATCAGGACCCTCCCAGAGCCCTGGAGATGAATTCCCAGAGCACAGGCCTCCTCACTAGAGTACAGCTAAACAACACTTGCTGAAGAGTGTGTGGCTGAACATGCTTCCACTCAGACGTCTCAGAGGAGGCCAGGATTGGAGATGTACTTGTCTAGGAAGTATCTGTGGAAAATCCTATTACCTAATGGCTTGGAACCCCTAGAACATCTTGGAAAGCCAACACCTTTTTTTGAATTTTGTACAAACAGAAGCACTGCCAGCCTGGAATGGAAGAAACAGAGATGGGACAAATTGAAGGGAAAATGACTTCAGAAACAGAACCATGGAAGCAGAGGACCAAAAAGAGCCCCTCAGGCAAAGAGAGAGGGACCTTCCATGCATGCAGAAGTGGGTTCAAGGGGAGCCTGAACTTGGAGGGCATAGGTCATCTCCCCTGGGGCTTAGAGGGGGCAGGACTTCCACCCTATTCAGGAAGTTCAGCTGCCACCTCAAAGCTGCCATCCCAAAGCTTGGCCAGGGTAGAGCCCACACCCCAGTTTTGGGGCAGAGAGAGGCTCCCCCTCCAGTGTTGGGAGAGGGTGGGCATAGACCCCAGCGTCTGAGAAGAACATAACTGCTGCCACAGTACTTGGAGGGGCTGGTGTTGCTCTGCCAGCGGACCTGGGGGATAAGGCCTCAATCTACAGATGACCCTCAGACCTTAAGATCTAATGGTGCTTTCCCCGCTGGGTTTTGGATTTGCTTAGGACCCATAAATCCTGTTTTCCTTCCAATTTCTCCCTTCCAGTGCCTGTCCTACCATTATATTTTGGAAGCAGATAACTTGTTTTCTGGTTTTTTCAGGTCCACAGATGGAAAGGAATTTTGCCCCAGCTTGTGCCATAACCATCACTGATTTTAATGAGGCTTTCTACTTAGAGTTGCTACTAAAATAACTTAAGGATTTGGGGATGTTGGAATAGGGCAAGTGTATTTTACATGTGGGAAGAACATGTCTTTTGGGATCTATGGCAGTTTGATAGTATTTATGAATTCCAAAAAGGAGATATGTTTGTAAACTGGTCTGTTCCTTTGGGCATGATACCCTTTGATTGTATTAGATTCAGCTGAGTTGCCTTTGATTAAATTATGTTAAGATTAGGGCTCTGACCCAACCAATCATTAGAGTGCAAACCCTTGGGGATAAAAACAGACACTCACACAGAAGTAAACACACAGAGAAGAAGAACACAGAGGAAGAGAGACAGTTCATTAGACACAACAGAGGCCCCGGGAAGAGAGATGAGCCTATAGTCTACAGCTGACCTTGTGAAGAGACCTCAGCTGCTGAGCCCAGAAAGAAATGAGTCCCAGGGAGAGAGATGAGCCTTATACCAGTGTACAGCGGAGACTGGAGGAAGCTAGGACCACAGAACCTTAAGAGGAACAGGAAGGTTGAATTGTTGGAGACATTGCCCGTCATTTTGCTCCAACATGTCGTCAATGACTTTGGGTAAGAAAGTACCTCTTATGGTACCTTGAGCTGGATTCTTTAAGGCCTTGTGACTATAAGCTTCTACCCCAAATAAATACCCTTTATAAAAGCCAAAAGAGTTGTGGTACTTTGCATCAGCACCCCTTTGGCTGACTAATAACAGGATACAAAAAGTGAACTGTGGTAGACTGAATTGTGTTCCCCAATTTAAACACGCTCACAATCCAGATTACTAGAGGCCTTATGAGGAGAAGAGGGAGGTCACAAAAGCTGGAAAAGATAGAGCATCACCTTACGATGGAAATCAGGGATTCAAGCCAAGGAACCCCAAGGGTTTCTGGCAGCAAGCGCCAAAACACTACCTACTCTGGGAGAAAGCATGGTCTTTTTAATGCCTCAAATTGGACTTCTGGCCTCTAACATGTCAATAAATGCTCACTCTTTAAGCCAACTCATCAGTTGGTATTTGTGAAGACAGCTCAGGCAAACTTAGACACGGGGCAAACCCAGATATTCTTTCAAGCCTGGGTCTTTTGTCTCTTGGTGATTATTTGGAGTGTATAGAGCCCATTGTAGATGCAGAATGGGAAGGGCCTAACTGAGAGGAAGAAAGTCTGGAAGAAGAGAAACTAGGACACCAGGATCAACATCCTATCATGCTACCAGTGTAGGGGCTGAGCCCTGATGCTCAGTGTTTCATGCTCTGTACTCACATCATCATCTTGAAATTCTTAATATTTTTGAATTTGCATTTTATAAGTGAAGTCACCTGGACAGTGGAGCAGGCACTGGGGGTTTGGAGGCTCAGTTTATGGGCAGCCTGGCCTCCTACCACCTCCCCAGAACAGATGCTCACCTGCCCAATCCTCTTACTCCTGGTGTCCTGGCCCCCTACTGTTCTCCTCCGCCTCCCCATGCCCAGTGACTTCTGCTGCCCTCTGTCCCCCAGGGAGACCTGGGCTCTGAAGCAGGATCCATAGGGTCACTACATGTTCCCCACAGCATCTGGGGAAGGTCAGGGGAGGGTGTATGTGTCTGTCCTCACCCCAAGCCGGCAGTGCCATGTGCATCAGGCAGCATCTCACCCACCCTCAATTTAGCACATCCCAGCATGGGGATTATAATTCCTTAGTTGTGACTCATCTACTGGGGCTGGAGCAATAGGCTTGTGGGGAAAGGAGCTTGATGTCCTCACTCCAAGCCAGGGCATGACCATTGGGTGAGTGGTTGGCAGCTGGCAGGAGAGGGAATCTGCCAAGTCATAGGTGCCTCTGGGCACTTATGAGGGTCTGGACTCACATGGAGAGTATTCCCATGTCCAAGTGAGAGTGACATTAAATATAAAGTAAAAAAAAACACCATAAAATGTAGAGAGAGAAAGATGTGGAAATAGGAAAAGGCCTTATTTTCAGTGCTTTTAAGGGCATCTTTTCTTGCTTTTTGAATAAGGGGCTCCATATTTTCATTCTGCACTGGGGTCCACAAATAATGTAGCCAATCTTGCCTAGGACACCCAAAAGCTAAAAATCAGCTGTAGGCAGCTAACAGTGTTCAAGGAAACTTCTGGGAGCTGGGGAACTGTCTATTCACAAATCTGGAAGGGCCCCAATATTAGATTCATTGCCCTCCTAGAGAATGAACCTTGAAACTTAGCAATGAAGACAAATTCTCTATATTCCAAACAGTGGGCATGAAGCAAACTGCAAAGCCCTGGGTAAAATCCTTATAGTATTGTTCAAGCACCTAGATAAAGGTAACCCTAAAATGATAGTTATTCTAGACTCTTCTCAAACCAAAATATTCCCTTTGTTGCTTAACAAATTTGTGTTGTGTTCCTGTAACTTTCAGCTGAAAGAGTCCTGAGTGACACAGAGAGTCACTGAGATTGATGTTGCAGGAAATGGTCACTTCAAATTACATTTCTTGCCATGCTAGAGTTCCCAGGAGCTCCAAGAATTGGGCTTGGGAGGGGAGATGCACATTACATTAGATGAGGCTGATACCACCTCTTCAGCCCTCATCCCACATTCACTGAAGATCACACTGTTTTAATTTTCTTGGCTGCATAAGCAAATACCATAAAATGGGTAGGGTTAAACCATTGGAATACATTCACATGTGGTTTGAGGAAGTGAAAATGTCCAAATCAAGGGACATCAAAGCAATGCTTCCTTCCCGAAGAGTGTGGCATTTTAGGGTTGGCTGCCAGCAATTCTTGGTCTTTAGCTTGTTACATGGCAAGGCATATGGCAGTGTCTCCTGGTCTCCTTCTTCTCTTCCAGATTCTATTCAGCTTTTGGCTTTCTGTGGCTTTTCTCTGTGTGTCTTAATTTCATTCTGCCTTTAAAGGACTCCAGAAATAAGATTAAGACACATTCTGATTTTGGACTGGGCCACACCTTAACTGAAGTAATCCCATCAAATGCTCCTACTTAGAATGAATTTGCACCCACAGGAACGAATTAGATTTAAAAACATGTTATTCTGGATGCATACAGCTTCAAACCACGACACACAAGAAAGGAAAATTTTTAAAGTAATTGAAAGTTTTTCTAATGTTTATTATGAGGAAAAAATTGGGGGGCAAGATATGGGATCAACTTTGATAAGAAGATAATTCAAAACAATAGATAAACTGGAAATTTACAGGCAAGTAGAGTTTCTAAAGAGTCAGGAAAAGGAATGGTATTCTTAAGGAAGAAGAGATCTACTCTTTGGAAAGGTTTACTCTGAATTTTATAAATGATTCACAACTGTTGGCAAAAGTTTCAAGAAAATTCTTGAAGGAATAGAAAAAAAGTGAGCAGCTCATTTCTGAGAACAAAAATGATGCGTGCTTTGCCTACAAGAGATAGAAAGCAGGTCTATAGTTTGGGTTATGGAATTCACTTGGGAATCTAGAATGTATATTGATATCGTGACTGAAAATAATTCCAAAGGCAAACATTGATTCTGATTTTATCCAGGAGTCCCTTTTTATTTGTTAGCAAATTCATTATTACAAAGGATCTGTAGTGTGTGTTTTATGTCGTGTTCTCCTCTGTTAATGGTTAACACATTGAATTCTCATTGTGCTGGCACTGTGTTAATGCTTTATTCCATTTAATCTGCACATCTGTAGGAGGTATGTAGATCAGTTACTGTTCTCTAGAGAAACAGAACCAACAGGATGTGTGTGTATGTGTGTGTACATGTGGAAGAGAGAGAGATTATATGGATTTGGCTCACCCTATTGTGGGGCTGGCAAGACCAGATTCTGTGGGGCAGGCTGCACACATCCTGGAAATTTCAATAAAGGTGATAGTGCAGTTTTGAGTCCAAATTCCTTAGTGGGAGCTGGCAGACTGGTATTTCCAGTAACAGGTGATGTTGAAGTCTTGAGGTAGAAATCCTTACTTCAGGAACCCTCCGTTCTTTCTGTTAAGATATTTACCTGATTGGATGGAACGGGGTCCACCCACATTATGAAGGGTAATCTCCTTATTTTAAGATCAATTGATAGTTGATCCTAATCCTCTCTTTGAGAAATCTCTACAGTAACAAGCTGGGCCAGTATTTGGGCAGACAACTGGGCACCATAACCTAGCCAAATCATCACAGTAAATTATACCACTCTTCCCATTATACACAACTTGTGACTCAGAGAGGTTAGAGATCTTGCTCAATATCTCAACAAGAGACCAATCCAAGACTCATCCAGGTATAGCTGGTTGCTGATGGTGTGAACTTTATGCTACACAAATTCTCACAAGCCAGAGAGTACTCGGATGAGCTACCCACTGCAGACCAACTCTACCTGCATGGTGCCAGGTTTCTAATTCATATTGACCTTTCCTTCAAGTTAAAACAGAGACTAACATTACTACCCTTTCTTTTGTCTCCTTACACCTACTTCCCAGTGAGTTCAAAACGAAAATTTATTGGACCATACTCATAACAAGATGAGAACAAAAGAAGGTTAAAATTATTTCAAGAGTAAATTTGTTTGGGCAAAAATGGTTTGCTTGTTTGTTTTTGAAAGATTTTTTTCCTCTCCCCTTCCCTCCCCGCCCCTCCCCCCATTGTCTGCTCTCTGTGTCCATTTGCTGCATGTTCTTCTGTGACCGCTTCTATCCTTAGCAGCACCAGGAATCTGTGTTTCTTTTTGTTGTGTCATCTTACTGAGTCAGCTCTCAGTGTGTGTGCCGCAAACTCCTGGGCAGGCTGCACTTTCTTTCACACTGGGCAGCTCTCCTTACGGGGCGCACTCCTAGCACGTGGGGCTCCTCTACGCAGGGGACACCCCTTCGTGGCACAGCACTCCTTGCGTGCATCAGCACTGCGCATGGGCCAGCTCCACACGGGTCAAGAAGGCCGGGGGTTTGAACCGCAGACCTCCCATGTGGTAGGCAGACGCCCTATCCATTGGGCCAAGTCTGCTTCCCCAAAAATGGTTTTAATGATGCCAAAATTCAAACTATTCGTATTGAGTATAAAATCTGGCCTTGTACAAAATATATTATTTTTATTTAACTGTCAAGCACACCTGCAGCAAAATAAAGTGAAGCAAAATATTTGAAGTGAAGAGAAACTTAAAACATCTATATGAGAATTACTGACAAGGTTTCATTAAGATGCCTTTTTCTGTTGAATCACTTATGGTTTATCAAAAACACCAGTCACCCTGCACTGAACTCATTTATACCTGTTGATGTTCAGCATCAACAGTCTCCCAACTTCAATTATAATAAGTGTATTTTTCTTGCACCTCCTTTAAGTACCAGTATCACTGAGTTTTTCACCAACTGCTCAAGTGGTATGTGAGATTGAACCAACCAAGGGGGACCCTGAATATATTACAAATGCCTGAGGACTGGACAAACTGTGCCTTGTTATTACTGGATTTTATGTTGGCTGTGACTCCAGGTCTTTGTCCTGGTCTTTTCCAATTAAAAGATTATTTCGCATAACCAAAAGAAAGTACTAATAATATTTTCATCTCTATGCAAATTGAAAGACTTACTTACAAAAATGCCACAAAGGCCCATCGTAACAGGCTAAATTTGTCTTTGTAGCACAAACATGGCCTTCTCCAGCCTTCCCACCATGAACTAGAGATAGACTTGAACACTAGAGGGCAACATTGTTTCTCAAATTCATACTCAAAACAAGAACTGGGGATGTATAAAATTCCTCAATATTTGTTTCTTCCCTTTAAGAAGACTCCCTCATGGAAAAACATTCACATTTTCTAATGACAGTAGTAAAGAGTGTTTCATATTCTGCATATGCCGCCTCAAAGTCAACATAACCAAACTGAGCCCCCTTACAGTCTCTGTCCTCTGGGCTTTGAGAAATCTGGAAGACTTGCCACCATCACGGCGCTGATCACGCTTCACTTCAAATGTGCACTTGGCTGTATTTCATCCTCGCCTGACCAGTTCCAGGAGGGCAAAGAACCAGGTTTATCTTACCCTCCACTGAGGATTCCAATCCAGCTCCACATCTGTCATGAGGTAGGAGTTTAATAACTCTTTGCTCTAAATGTCACTGAACAAACCTTAGATTCATCCTTTTTCCTCATTCTCCACTTTCCTGATTCTATTCCAACAGGTCTCTCTAATTCCCCTTCCCCTCCATCTCCACCAACGGTGCGTGCCTCTCTTATTGCTCAGCTAACTCTTAAAAGGGCCTACTAACTCGACTGGGCCCCACACCCAGCCATCCTTCTCCACACCAGCAAGCCTTTTTTTTTGTTTTTTTGTTTTTTTGTTTTTTCCTTTTTTAAAAAGAAAATTTTATTGAAGTATATCATTTACATGTGAACATACATAAACAATAAATGTGTAGTAAATTTTGTGAATTTACAAAACCAAGGTGCCCATACATCTCCCCACCTCCAACACCTTGCATTATTGTGAAACGTTTGTTATAAACTATGAAAGAGCATAGTCAAAATAATACTACTAACTATAGTCCATATCTTGCATTTCCATTCCTTAAAGAGTACCCTCACCAGGCCCCAGCCCCTTTGCAAGTTTTGGAGTCTCTTCGCATCTCAAGTCCTGCCAGCACACCTCTGCTCCAACACCTCCACTTCTCAAGCTAGGACACACGGCTCATGTTTCCCAGACTGGGGTAGACCCTGCCCCGCCCCCACAGCTCTACCTGTTCCCAAGCCCACAGGCTGTGGCTGGAACAGCCTTATTGGCCCAATTAACTCCCACTCACTTTTCCATTGTCCTGGAAAATAAACTCCAGGGCAGCCCTCGTCCCACCAGCTTGAACTTTTCCCTGGTCTTCCTTTTCTGCCTGTGCCTTGATGGCAGAGCTTCTGGATGCTTCTTGTTTAAATCTGTTTTTTTTTTTCTTTTTCTTTTTCTCTCTCTTTCTTTTTTTTTAACTGTTACATTAAAAAAATATGAGGCCCCCATATACCCCATCCCCACCCCCACCCCACTCCTCCCATATCAACAACTTCTCCCATCATCGTGGCACATTCACTGCACCTGGTGAACACATTTCGGAGCACTGTTGCACCACATGGACAGTGGTCTACAATGTAGTTTACATTCTCCCCCAGTCCACCCAGTGGGCCATGACAGGACATACAATGTCCAGCATCTGTCCCTGCAGCACCACCCAGGACAACTCTAAGTCCTGAAAATGCCCCCACATCATATCTCTTCTTCCCTCTCCCTACCCTCAGCAGCTACTGTGGCCACTTTCTCCACATTATTGCTACAATTTCTTCCCTTACTAATCACAATAGTTCCATAGGAGAATATCAGTAATTCCTTTGACTGCTCAAGCAAATACAATGCCATGGATCGGCTTGAACAATGGGAATTCATGAGCTCACAGTTTTGAGGCTAGGAGAAAGTCCACATCAAGGCATCATCAAGGCAGTGCTTTCTCCCCAGAGACTGTGGCTTTCTAGGGCTGGCTGCTGGACAATCCTTGGTCCTTAGCTTGTCACCTGGCAAGGCACATGGCAGCTGCTTCTGGCCTCTCCGTTCTCTTCCAGATCCTGTTCATTTCAGCTTCTGGCTGCTTTCTTTGTGGCTTTCTCTCTCTGTCTGAATTTTATTCCACTTATAAAGGACTCCAGTAATTGGACTAAGACCCATCCAGATCAAGGTGGGCCACACCTTAGCTAAAATAACCTCATCTTGTCCCACTTACAAGAGTTCACACCCACAGGGGTTGATTACGTTTAAGAACATGCTTTTCTGGGGTATATGCAGCCCCAAACCATCACGGTATACAAGAATGTCACAGGGTACCTCAGCAAAGGCAGGCGCTTGGGAAAATACTTGCCAAATTCTAGTTCCTGAGCACATCTTCATGAATGACTGCATCTTTCCCCCACCTCCATTTTTTGTTTCTTTTGTTACTCTGTATTGAATTCTTCTGAGTTTTTATTTTGGTCATGACTTTCTTTGCAAAATATACATGTGAAAATTGTACTGTGGTAACCGGGTTAGGAAAATTGAAGTTCAAGCATTGACTGAATTTTCAGACAGTTTATCAAGGCATGAAGTCTCCCAGGTTCGCTGCCTAAACAGGGGGGTTGGACATGGTGAGGTCCTCTCGCCCTGAGAGGCCCAGCCCCACAGCTGGCACCTGAGGGTGCTGAAGAGCCCACTATGCCAAAGTCCAATTTGGAAACAGGAAAGGCAGCACCAGTTAGTGGTCATCAGCTCAATAACCTTCCAATCATAGGCACACCTAGACATTGGAACTTCAGACTCTAGAGCTCTTGCTTGCACATAGGGACTGTGGGTCACTAGAAAGAGTTCTAAGTCTACTGAAATGCACAACTACTCAGAGTAACCAGGCTAAAAACAGTGTCTTAGTTTGCCAGAGCTGCTATGACAAAGACCACACAATGGGTTGGCCTAAAAACAGGAATTTATTGGCTCACCGTTTTGAGGCTAGAAGAGGGCCAAAATCAAGATATCAGCGAGACTTGCTTTCTCGGCCGTCTGTGCATTCTGGTGCTGGCTGTCAAGCACCGTGGGGTTCCTCGGTTTGTCTGCCTGCCTGCCATCACACGGCATGTTCGCATGCCCCTCTAAGGTCGGTGCAGATAAGGAAAGTGAGCGCATATGATGAAATTTCATTTCTCAGCCTCTTTCTAAGACTTTTCCAGATAGGCATCCCTCAGGACTAATCAGCAGAGAATATAGAAAAAGCCTATGGAGAAACCCAAGACTCTTCAGCAAACCAGCCTGGTTTACACTTCCTTCAAACTCACCAGTGAGAAATAAACACTACTGACATTTGTGGGTCTGTCTTCCATGTGTGTGCCTTTCACAGCAGTGAAATATTACCAGATTGTTTCACACTGGTTTTTTTTTGTAACAAAAAATAAATGAACACCTTTCTAAGCCAAGCATTCTTAATGGCCCAATACCATTTGGGATGAAACAAAGCACCATAAAGTTATTTCTAAAAGGGCCTTTACCTTTTCTTTCTAGGACTTTTAAAAACACACTTGAAGAGAGAAGAGTCGTTTTGAAAGGCATTCCATGGGGACCTCACACCCTTCATTCCCCCTCCAAATTTTCACTTTTGGGATTAGAAAGGAAGAGGAAAAAAGGGGTGGGGGTGGGGACCAGTCCTCAACACCCTCTGACCACTGCCTAAGTCTCCTCTGCCCCTTTTCTCCCTCTCACCCCAGCTCCATGTCAGTTATGGAGGCTTGCTGATTCCCCATCTTCATGGGAGGTTCATAATCTAAACTCTTCAAATGTCATAGATCTTACAGGACTCTCTTGCTACATATTCTGGAAAGAAACACCAAAGTCCAAGAAGTAACTTGGAACTCTCCTGGAGCTGGCTTGGAAATAACAAGTATGAATGCTAAGAGACAGTGTGGCTTTTCAGTTAATATTGCTCTCCTGTGCATTAGGTGTCTTACATTTGGGTTTGTTTCCTAAATTAGAGTGAAAACATCTTATATGTTGTTGTTTTTTTTAGTTTGCCAGAGCTTCTGTAACCAATATCATACAATGATTGGCTGGAACAACAGGAATTGATGGCCTCACAATTTTGAAGACTTGAAGTTCAAAATCAAGGCCTTGACAGGCCATGCTTTCTCCAGGAGTGTGTAGTGTTCTGGTGTTGACTCACCACAATCCTTGGGGTTCCTCGGCTTGCGTCTCTGCCTCATCACATGGCAGTCTGTCTCATTGGCTTTTCTTACTTCCGGCTTCTACTTCCATGTCCAGTTCCTTTAGCCATATTGGGTTTAGGCCCACCCTCGTTCAGCTTGGCTACACCTTAAATAGCAACAGCATCTTCAAAACTCCTATTTACAAATGGATTCACACGTCCAAGACGGGGAGCTAGGACTTAAACATGTCTCTTGTGGGGTACATGATTCAATCCCCAGCAGACATGCCTCAGGCCTCACGTGGGTCTTTGTTTATAAGACACATCATGTTGGATTGGTTAAGAACTTCAGCTTCGGCAGCCACTAATCAAGCAAAAAGATGGCCCCTGGGCAAGTCTCTTGACTTCTCTGTTTCCACATGCGGACATCTGTAATATGAGAGTAGCACTAACTTCTAGAGCTGTTGTGAAAAATAAATATTTAGTGTGTTGCCTGAAACATGGTAGACGTTAGCAAAAAGAAAAAGAAATCTCACATTCTGATTAAAAAATTCATGTCTCAGGTATATAAAGCATGCAGCATTTTGCCTTACTCTTCTCTGGTGATTGGTGAGAACATGACGTTAAAAAAAAAAAACAAAAAAAACAAAAGAAAGCTTTTCAAAAGTAAGCTACAGTATGAGTACAGAAATTATTGACTTATTCTTTATTTTTCCAATGAGAACATGTCAATGGATGCTTTTTAAAATTTCTTTTCTACTCAAAATAATACCTTTTTATGAGCAGTAGTTTAGCTGTTACTCTTCAGTTTCCTTTATCTGCTCAATAAATGTCACAGACTCTGAGACAACTGAGGGGCAGAGAGTTACAGAACCTCAGGTTTCTTAGGTCTGAGGCCAAGGGAACTGAATCACCACAGATAAAGTCCCCGGTCGATACTAATGGATCTATTCTTTTGTATAAAGAGTGGGCCTTTCCACCTCAGTTATGTAAACTCTTCTTTTTCTGTTTAATTCATAGAAACTGCTATTTTAAATAAAGACATTCTCCATGCACAAAAATTCATCTCAATATCTTAAGGACTGGAATAATCTTAATGCACCATTGCAATGTAAGCCAGTCATATTGTCTGGCTAATTTCAGCTTTCTCTGGAAAAACAAATTGCTGACACATCCCATCTTTGCTCAAAAAACCAGGTTACCTCTAGCTTTTTTACTTTGTTACATCTCTTTTCTCAAGTCCATGTCAGGGCTTTGAAGGAGCCTGCCCTTTCCCTCTCTCCCCCATCAAAGCACATTTTATTACATCAAGTGCCTCTCTCTTACCCAGAATCCCCCTCACCCACATGCTGGTCTGCTTGGTTGGTCCAAACACTCAGCCTCTAACTAAGACTTCTCAGATACATCTGCCACCGAAAATCAAAGGACATGAGAACCTTGATCCAAGATGGCTTTCCCCCTAAAATCACCCTGAACCAGAATAATTCTTGACCATCTGTGTTAAGTGATTTTCTATGTTTCTTACCACTTAGGGTGTGATTTAGGGAGTAAAATGTTGATGTAGCATTTTCTTTTTAAGGAAAAAGAGGCCCTTGAACAATACAGCCTTTTATTGTTGAGAAATGGCTTTGGGCTTCACTCCATCCCTCCCTTCCTGCCTCCCCACATCACTGCAGCAGGCAACTACAAGAATCCAGCCGGGCCAAAATACACTGACTGCATGGAACCACAGTGCTTCCTGCCATGCTGAATGGCCAGCCTTGGGATGATGCAAGAGAGTGGTACAAGTTAGTCATGCACAAACAAGAGTGGCCCTTGACTCGCTTTATTTGCTTGGGATTCCAAGTATTAACACCTACACAGGACCAAGTCCAGCATGGCAATGACACGTCTTGTTCATTTGTTCATTTATGTAGCAATCATTCATCCAACAGCACTCAGCTAGGGAGAGCAGGCTCAAGGATGACCAAGGCAGCATCCATGGCCTTGAGTTACACACAGTCTAGTGGGGACGTGGATGAGTTTAAAACAATATGGAAGCCCAGCCATAGACATGCAACCTAAAATGGAGCTTCTAAGCCAGAGGGAAAGGGGAAAAGGAATTAGCAAAGACTTCCTGGAAATGGTAATGCTGGAACTGAATCTTCTACTTGAAATCTCTGCGCTCTAGAGAGATCAAAATATTTTTACACTCCTAGGAAAGTCCCCATGTTCCAAAGAGATTACCTTTCAAGCCAACTTGCTCCACAAACACCCTCAACTCCCATTGGAAAATGGGCTCCAGAGCTGTGATTTCTTGGTGGAATTCAATTTTGTCCATTTGCTTTCACTTCTTCACATAGGAATGAAACCATAAATCCTGTTCACAAAATAGGTATTTCTCTACTTTCAAAACTTTGGTAGGGAAAACATCCATTTCCTGCTCGGTTAAATAAGGTTCTCACAGATGCTGGTTTTTACCCTTCTGCCAAAGCCATTATACACGTGGGCTGTGGTGTTTGGACAGACTTTAAATAGGAGCATTGAATCCCAACGGGTGTGTCCTGATGTGATAATTGCTTTTGGGACAGGTTATTGTGCACAGCTTCCAGTCTGAGACATTCGGCTTAAAATATATTTTGCATATCGTGCAAATCACTTGGAAAAAACCCTTGGTGAACTGCCTATAAAATTCCTAGCACAGGCTAAGTCATATCCTCAAGTATTTCATTTTTCCATTGGACTCAACTTCTCTAGAGCTTTAAAAAAAAATAGAGACATCAATTACGGGCACATTTTATTACTGTCATTCTAAGGATGGAGAAACTGAGACACTAGCATAAAATGAATCATCCAGAGTTGCAGAAAGACGAAGAAGCAAAATCTGTTGGTAAATGCTACTTTGGGTGTCTATTCACTAGCTGTTCCTACTTCTTAACACTCCCTTTCAAGTAAGGTACTTTTTCATGTTTGTCATATAATGCAACAAACCTGTAGAAGAAAATGCAGAGAAAAAGAAATGCAGTTTAGATAGATCCCAGGATTGTCCTGTCATTGTGTTTTACAGTGCATTGTGTATAAAAACTATATCTTTAATTTTTTTTTATCCTTCTAAGCGTGTATCTATGTCATTCCTTCTAAGATAGCCTATTGGGAGCCTAAACTAAATCCATATCTGGTCTCTATAAAGCAAATTCTAGAGGTATATTGATATTATTAGCCTGCACTCCTCCAAATGTATTGGCCGATTAGCTTAGTTTTACTTTATTTTCTTCAGCAGTGAATATTCCCCAAGAATTATACCAGCAACACTCAACAGTCAAAGGGGATTCCATTGTCAACACTGAGCAGGTAAAGGGAACTGCAGTTACCTGTTCACAGAGCTGCTGCACAGGCTCACCATTTGGGTTCATGCACCTGAACCAGAGGATCAAACTACAGCTTCCCACTGTCTGGGAAGTACCAGCTGGTAGTGGGGGCAGAGGGATAAAGCCACACTAGAGCTTTCATTCTTTCTACACTTGTTCACTGGGCACCTCCCAAGGGACAGACGCTGTGCTACACGAAAGGAATTTAAAAGTATACAAAATAGACGCTTGGTGCTTAGTCTAGTGAAGGAGACCATCAACAAAAAGGAAACATCCTGGATACTATGAGAACATGTCATGAGGGAATCCAAACTAGACTAGGAAATTACACATCTCTGAGGAGCAAAAAATTGAGCTAAGATCTGGTTTGCAAACTTGCCTGCACATTGAAATCACCGGGCGAGCTTTAAAAATCCCTGAAGCCTGGGTTCCACTTCCAGAGATTCTGCTGTAACTCGTCTGGGCTGGGGTGAAGGCCAGGGATTTTTAAAAGCTCCCTAATGGGCAGCAAAGTTGAGAACTCTAAGGATAAGGAAGAGTAAATCTGGTGTGGAGTGTCCAAGGGAAGGGAACAGCATGTACACCGGCACTGAAGTCAGAAGGAACGTGGCACATTCTGGGAGCAAAGTATCTGGAGTACAAGGGGGAGGCTGAGCGGGACAGGAGAGTAGGCTGAAGATGAGTATGGACAAGTAGGCGGGAGCCAGAGCCCACATGGCCCTGGTAGCGCAAGTGACAGATTCCACGTTTGTTTTTAAGTCAACAGCAATGGGAAGCCACTTTATGACTTCAGGCAAGGAAGGGAGTGACGATATCAGACTTGCATTTATAAAAGGCATCTCTGATGGCTGAGTGTTCGTGTGGGTTAGGGGTGATATGATATCACGATATTAACCATATTAACTGGAGGCATATTTTGTATTCAAGAAGATCGGGCCTGTAGAAAGAGCAGGATGATGGAACCAGAAATGGGCTGGAGTCATGCCATGCAAAGCAGGAAGAAGCGGCTCTCCTCGCCGATGTTGGGAAACAGGAAGCAGCTGATTTTCTGTTAGGTCATCCACGCGGAGGCCAACCCCGCCACCTCTTGCCCTTAACACACCTCCTGTCTAAACTCCCTTCACCCACCCGATTCCCTCAGGCCTTCCAGCAGCAAACCCAGCATGTGCTGGATGAGCAGGGACAAGAGCAAAAGAAGAGAAGGAAACGTTCCAAGGGAAGAGACTTCTCTGCTGAGCCCCCTGTGGGCCCCACCCGCAGTGCCCTGAAACTAAAGTGAAGGCCGCGTACCTTCCGCAAGGAATGCATGGCTTGAAGGGGGCTCGTGACTGCAGCGTGAGCCTGCTCTTGGCTCCGGACAGAAGCAAGACTTATTGAACACAGGAGCACCATGTGCTTGTGAATGAGCCACTCTTTCCTTCCACAATGAGTGACAAATTAGGAACGGGTTACATTACTTTTCTTCCCTCCCCACCCCCAATTTGTTAGGAACCCTAAAAAAAAAAAATCCTTATGCCATTTTTCCATCTCCAAAATGAGAGGGTTTTTTTTTTCTTTCCATATCTTAAAGAAAGTTAAAGAACTCTGATCACTGTATGATTTTGGCCTTTCAAATAAATTAAAAGAGAAACTTAATGATGGCCATGGTTAATTCAATGGCCCCTCTTAGCCAGGCCCGCATGCACACATATCTCACCTAACACTACCAACCCATGAGGAAGGTATTATGATCTCCTCTTTCTAGAAGAGGAAACTGACGTTCTGAGAGGAAGTCGTAATTTGCCCGAGGACACAGCTAATAACCACTGGGCTGTGACTTGAACCCAGTTCTAGTCTGACTCTGGCGAGTCCAGTCTCAAGCAATATTGTCCCACTGCTTCCCAACTGGCAGCACCTTCTCAGGGTGTGAAACACTCCTGAGCTCTGCTTATTCCATAGCCTCCTAGCGCTGATGCACACAGTGGCACCAGCCTGAAAACGCCTGAAAATTATCGGCGAGGTTTTTCTTTTTCTTTTTTTTTTTTGTTATTTTATTTCTTTAGTTTTTTTTCCCCTTTGGTTCATTATTTACTCTCCCTGAGCATCAAAAGTGTCTCACCTGCAAAGTGTGTTATAGAAACCTTAAAAAGAGGGCTCTTTAATCATCATGTGTCTGAGAGCTCTTTTAATTATAAGTATAAAAATGACATTACACTTAATAGAAATTTCTCAGACGAAAGAATGGAGCTCAGGAAGCAGATTTGGCTCAACTGATAAGCACCCACCTACCATATGAGAGGTCCAGGGTTCAAACCCAGGGCCTCCTGACCCATGAGCTGGCCCACGCACAGTGCTGATGCACACAAGGAGTGTCCTGCCATGCAGGGGTGTCTCCCGCGTAGGGGAGCCCCACACGCAAGGAATGTGCCCTGTAAGGAGAGCTGCCCTGCATGAAAAAAGCACAGCATGCCCAGGAGTGGCACTGCACACACAGAGAGCTGACGGAGCAAGATAACACAACAAAAAGAGACACAGATTCCCATGTTACTGACAGAAATACAAGCAGACACAGAAGAACACACAGCGAATGGACACAGAGAGCAGATAACTGGCGGGAGTGGGGAGAAATAAATTTTAAAAATCTTAAAAAAAAAATGGAGCTGATTTTTTAAAGCCCTGTACACATTAATTATAGTTATGAAAAATTATGGAGTAAGCCATCATTTTTTTCTTTGCTGTTCTGTGAAGTTTAAACATTTTTAAACAATGATTTTAAAAAGGGGTTTTTAAACCCTTCTCGGAACTGGAAGCAGCTTTTAGACCATGAAGTGAGTAGTCAAATCATCACAGTGTCCCACCACTGCAGCCTGTTCTTGAGCCCTTCTTGAGGCGGTCCTGAAGCGGGGACAGCTAACGACATCGGCGGCAGCCAGCCGCTGCGGTAGCAAGACGGGCTCCCGCCTGCAAGGCTCTGAAACCCCGGCAGGCGACGGAGAGAATCAGTGAGGTTTTAGCCCTCTCAATACAGCTGCATAACCTGAGCAAATTGCTTGAGCTCTCTGTGTTTCCGTTTCTTTACCTGTAAAATGTGGGTGATAAGAATAGCTCTTCTTTCACAGAATCTTGTGAGGATTGCATGCAATAATCATGAGAAGCATTCACTGCAGTCTTCCCTTTAGCTCACAGTAGTTATTATTATTGCCATTACTATTATTATTGCAATAGGTTTGTACACTTCTGCGTCCTTTTTACCCCAATTTTGCAGTGCCCTTAACATTCAAAGTGGAGAGTGGCGATAATAAAAGACTGCAAATAATTGTTCCACCAGCTGTACTCTGGCTGTAATTTGTTGACAGAGGTGGGGTGGGGGGACAGACAGCACTGCCCACCACCACTAGGTGGCACTAATACATTACAACCCACCCACAATGAGCGGGAGGGTTGGCAGGCGTGGCAGCATTATTTTCTAAATGTCACTTATGATTCTACTTCTGGCAAAAAGACTGTACAATATTCTTTACATTAGGCTGTGCTCTAGTCCAAAGAAAAGGCAGAGTTTCAGTCCGATTGCTTTATTTTAGATGGAAATAGGGGTTCTTAACCAAGGGGTCTATGAGCTTGAATTGCAATTCAAAGAAAGATTATTCTTGTAAGGAAGTGTCTGCGCGGGTATGGGATATATTTATTAAATAATACATAGTGTAGTGTGGACTTAGTAATGGGTCGGTCATTTTCACCTGACTGGCAACAGGGTCTGGTCTGTGAAACACAAAGGGTTAGAGGCCCCTGAAACAGTTGTCGTTTGATATAATAATTAAGCTTATACACAAAACATAAGAAATCTGTAATTTTTTATAATGAAACTAAATGGAAAATGTAATGAATTATTGCTGTTTAAAAGGCACTTGATGCAAACAAAGATTGGTGGAAGAATTTTAGTCTTAAAAGTTTAACAGTTAATTATTTCCTCAATTCAGAAACTCAGCCTCCTGGAATTGAAATGCCCACATAGAGTATAATTTAACAATAATGGTGGTAAAAGTTCCCTGCTGAATTTCAAAAGTGAATTCCTGCCCCTTCTCAGGGTTCCTGTGTTGACAATACCCAATTTCACCCTCAGATGGAAGCCCAGAGCACAGTTCCAGGCTTGTTTCCACGAAGGGTCATTCAAGGATTCCTGCTGGTTGCCACATTGCCCAGTGATGAAATGCCATTGTCGTTGCTGCCACTTCCTGTGAACCACAGGTGGGAAGGTTCTGGGCATTCTCTGTCCAGGTCAGCAGAGGACTCAGCTTCCCCAAACTGCCTGCCTTGCTCTATCAAACAGAAGAGATCTTTCTTCATAACCCGTTATCAGCAGATTTCACGCAAGGTATTCAGATTCCTCTCACTCACACATATTCCAAATGACGAGGCAAGGAGCTGTTTGTCACAGGGAAAAATATCATGTTATTTTCTGTGCTCACAGCCAAAACCAATTCCAAAGGGAGCCTGTTTTTAATTTCCTGTAATTTCCATTTGGGCCTACTAACTAGCCCTTTAAAGCTGCATCACTGGAGAGGTAACCACAAAGGAGAAAGGCTTGTCTGGGCAGACTTGCCGCGAATCAGATACCTCCCATAGTTCATCTTCCAGCTCACAGCCAACTTTTATATAAATTTCTCACGTGGTTACTAATCAGCCCTGTTGGTAGACAAGGCAGACCACTGCAATAGGTACCCCATGGCTGCTTGGGAACTGATTTATCTAAGACTGAAGGTTAGTGGATAGACGAGCTCAAATCAAAGTCCTCAGAGGAGACCAATGTCCCCTTTGGTTTTCATCCTTGCACCATCATACAATGCCTCTTTTTTTTTTTTTTAATGGCCAAGTGATTTTTAAAAAATTTATTGAAGTATATCACTCATATATAAACATACATAAACAATAAGTATATAGTAATTGTTGTAAACTTACAAAATAAACATACATCACACCAACAGGATTTTTATACCTTACCCTACCACCAATACTTTGCATTGTTGTTAAAATTTTTAACTAATAATTAAAGAGCGTCATCAAAATATTACTACTAACCAAAGTATTTTCCCCCAACCCACCCTATTGTTATTATCTTTATATCATTTATATATGATCATACATAAACAATAAGTGTATAGTAAAAGTTGTGAACTTACAAAGCAAACATGCATAACATCATACACACAATGCCCCTTGGTACGCATTACCAAGTACCTTTAGCTCTTCATGGGTATACGTATTCTCTGTCGAACTGTAGTTTAAGTTTAAAGACAATGACTTTGTCTAAGAAAACTACCACTCCCATAAAGATTTAAATACCTGGTAAATATTTATTGGTGAGGTCTTTATTGGGTGGAGAATGAGAGGAATAAAGGTATTTTATTTCAATACCCTTAAATCCAAATAAAACCAAATGCTTAGATTCATTCCCCTTTTGGATGAGAGGAAAACCTAGCAGTACTGAAAACTTTTCAATTTTTTTCAAGGTCATTTTAATTGGAAAAATATGCAAGCCAGGGCAGACTCACTTCCTATTCTATATCTATTGTGGGTTTAGGTTACAATTTTGGATGACAGCAAACAGACTGGGGGTGTTTTGCTGTTTTCTTTTGCTAAATGACATGATTTGGATACAAGTAAAATTGTGTTTCTGTGGGTTCTCCTCCATATTTACTCTCTGCCTGACTCCCTTTTTCCAGGGTTTCATAGTCTGGAAAGGAAGTGTGGTCTAGTGGTCAGAAAAACAGCTTAGGAGACTAGAGCTGTGGTTTCCATTCCTGTCTCACTCCCTGACTCATTGTAAGATCTTAGGAGCATCGGTTCATGTTGTGATTATGAGCCCCGCTTTGCCCATTTTCTTTTTCCTCTCCAGAAATAACAAGATCATCTGACAATGCAAAATAAAAATTTTAAAAATGAGTTTGGTCCTAAAAAGAAACAATACCATATGACTCTAGAGCTTCATTAACTGGGTAATGATGGCTAAGGAAGAATAAAAGGATCCTCTAATTAATTTTTGTAACTGAAAGAAGTGGTCAAAAGACTTGTAGTAAGCATTTGGTAGCTGATTTATGGTTACCAACTGGGACAATATCTGGAAAATGATTTATGATGGGAAGAAAATCAAAGGACTCAAGACAATGGAAGAGGAATTCAGGGTCTTACCTCTGGCCTCCAGAAGGAGATAGTAATTGGGCATAAGCACTCGAATTTCACGTGGGGTTCACACTCTTAGACTTTCCAAGAGGAACTTGAGAGCTTCCGTCTGGTCAGCCTACAAATTCAAGATCTGCTTGAGATCCTGGCTTCTCTCCATCCATCATAAAAACATGTTAATTACCCTTCCTCAAGAAGAAAAATTTTATCTATGTGTTAAATGGGGGGAATGACTCTGCAAAACAAAAATTAAAGCCTCCCACCATACAATACAGTAACATAGAGAATCGTCTTACTTCTCTCCCATGATCTATTGGTTGGCTGATGGGTTATGGCATTCCCAGCCACCAAGAGCCAACCCAAGAGAATAGAGCAGGGCCACCTGCAGAGACTATCTCTTGGCTCAACGACAAATGTCACCCTGTTAGAGGTTGTTGTCACCTTTGTGTGACAAACCTGATGAATCTAGAGTTCAGTATAATTCTGATACAAACTAATAGTAATAGTTATGTATTATAAGAAAAACAATTATGCATTAAGTGTACACTAATTGCGAGGCACGATGCTAAGCATATTTTACACACGATTCCATCGACCCCTCCCCAAATGCAATAATGTAGGAATTGTTTTTTGTTTTTTTTTTAAAGATTTATTTATTTTATTTAATTCCCGTCCCCCCTTGTCTGTTCTTGGTGTCTATTTGCTGCGTCTTGTTTCTTTGTCCGCTTCTGTTGTCGTCAGCGGCACGGGAAGTGTGGGCGGCGCCATTCCTGGGCAGGCTGCACTTTCTTTTCACGCTGGGCGGCTTTCCTCACGGGCGCACTCCTTGCGCGTGGGGCTCCCCCACGCGGGGGACACCCCTGCGTGGCACGGCACTCCTTGCGCGCATCAGCACTGCGCATGGCCAGCTCCACACGGGTCAAGGAGGCCCGGGGTTTGAACCGCGGACCTCCCATGTGGTAGACGGACGCCCTAACCACTGGGCCAAAGTCCGTTTCCCAGGAATTGTTATATTCATTCTAAAAACAGGAAACTTGGCCTCAGTGGCAAAGTCACTTGCCTGAGGCTACAAAATGAGAGTGAAACCCAAAGCCATGGTCTTGACCACTAAGATGCTCTGCCTCCCTCCAACCTGTACAGGTCAAAAGGAGCCAGATCTGAAACTCAATATCCCTTATATTCCAAGAAGAAGAGAAGCAGACAGGACTGTTTCTATGGCCTGCAGGGATTGACCCAGGTTGCATTTCCTGCTGGAGGCCACCAATTGGACCAAACCAGTGTCCCTGCTTGAAGAGCAGGTGAAAATGTGTTAAAACTCCTGTGAGCACACCTGCTTGTCACAGGCAACAAGGAGCCCGTGCACAGAATAAAGACAATAATAATCCAGAATCTAAATAGTCTTTGGATACAGATTGGTGAAGAGGAAGCAGAGAAGACACTCAGATCTAGTTCACCTGGACAACAGGTATGAATTACGACCTGCTGAGGATTAGCCAGTCATCTACCCTGAGTGCAACAATCAGAGGAACCACACGTTTAAACTAAGGGGTCAAAGGACCCAAGAGAAAAAGGCATATCAGTTTGGATGGCAGACTCCAGACATCGGTGGATTTCACATAGTCAGGAGCACAAGACTAGAAAAACCTTAAAGACCGGGAAGTGCTGGCCCAGAAATCAAAGGACCTGGGGCCCAGGTATTGTTTTATCTTTATTTCCAATTTAGGATTTGGACTTTGAGAATGTGGGAAAAAAGCTCTAAGTGGGTGATCATATAATCTATAGACCAAACTAGCACACTTTTGAATATAAAAGCTGGTGGCATTATTATTCCAGGGACAGCAGGTAAAGGTAAACTAGATTACCCTAGCAAGTTGGGATATATAATCACTCTAGCTTTGGGAGAAGCCTGTGGATACAATAATAAAATTACAGGAGAGAAATCTGGGTAATGGTAAAAATAATAAATATATGTGTGTGTATGCTTATATATGCATAAATATGTATGTATAACAAACAGAACAAAGAAGATACTATAATGGGAGTATGTTGGAGAAATTGGTTAATGTATTCTTGACATCGATCATCAAATTGGCACAGTGGAAAGTTCCCTGAGTGGGGAGAAATTTCCATCTGATAATTAGGTCAGCTGGTAAATGTGGGATTTAACTTGCCTTGCTTACAATTTCACTCTTCAGAGAGTAAAGGAAGTGGCAAAGGAACTGTGACTTTGGACCTACATTGGACCTCTGCCTAATAATGAGGAATTTCTAGAAGAAGTAAAATCTGAGGCACACTTAGATTTGAGTCCTGCTGCAGTTCCCAACAGAAGGAGAGGGGGGATCCTCCAGACAGAGATGGCTCAAGACGGGAGAGAAGTCCATGAAAATGAGAATCAGACCACAGAGTCACAATCTCTACAAAATAACAAGGACACAATACTAAAATGCCTGGAACAATGGAATCAGAGACGCTAAAGCCAAGGCAAGGGAAGGATGGAGCAGAAGTCTCAAGTTACAAAGAAAACTTTCTTGAAGTAAGATGGAAGACATTCCTAGAAAATCCTCCCCTTAGATATCATTGTCATACTGACTGCACACGGTAAGTAGAAGAGTTGAGAGGTGGCAGAAGGGTAGTAGAGCTTAATTTCTGCTTTGCTCTTATATTCTTTCTCAATAGAGGTACTGCTTTGGAAAGAGCTATCAAGCTCCAAGCCACATCTCCAATATCACATTTAAGCCTTGAGGGAAGCAGACGTGGCTCAACTGATAGAGCCTCTGTCTACCATATGGAAAGTCCAGGGTTCGATCCCCAGGGCCTCCTGACCCACGTGGTAAGCTGACCCACACACAGTGCTGCGACGCACAAGGAGTGCCGTGCCACACAGGGGTTTCCCTGCATAGGGGAGCCCCATGCACAAGGAGTGTCGCCCGCAAGGAGAGTCGCCCTGCATGAAAAAAACACAGTCCGCCCAGGAATGGTGCTGCACACATGGATCACTGATGCAGCAAGATGATATAAGAAAAAAGAGACACAGTTTCTCAGTGCCACCAGATAATACAAGTGGACACAGAAGAACATACAACAAACGGACACAGAGAACAGACAACAGGGCGGAGGGGTGGGGGGAGAGAAATTAATAAATCTTAAAAAAAAAAAAATTAAGCCTTGAGAAAAAAGTGGCAAACACATTTGTTTAGGAGAGAGCAATGGGACTGATGACATGTGCCTCAACTGTGGCTATTTAACCTGAAGAAGAAACATAAGAGAGAAGATGATTACTGCTTTCCAGTGTTTGAAAAACCGTTCTGAGGGGTAAGGATTACTTTGGGGGCTCCAGAGCATGAAATAAGAAGACACAATTTTGACTTTATAGACAGTCACACATTCTAAAGATTAACATTGCCCCAAAGGGGAATGATGAACATCGGGAAAGAGTGTCGTTGCTTTCTCAGCAGCTATGCAAAAAGGCTGGAAAACAGCTTGGTGGAGATGTACGTTGCCTCAAATCCTCTTGAGACTGGGTTAAGGAAGAGTGAAGATAATTTGGAAGAGACTGAAGCATTTATTGAGAAGTTCATTTTGAGGACCTAAACGTTCCCTCTCAGCCCTCGGCTTCTATCATCTCATCATCAGATTCAGTGATTCATTCCACCTGTGCCAAGGCATTTCTTTCTTGCTCTATGGGAGGTGGTGAGCATAGCAGCCAAGAACTTAGATGCAACAGTCCGTCTGCCTGGGGGTGAATCCCAGCCTTGCCTCTTATTAGCCTTGTGACCTTGGAAAATGTACTTGACCTCTCTAAACTTTGGTATTCATCTCTAAAATGTGGAAGATCATGAGTACCCGTCTCAGAGCAGTGTTACGAGAAAGAAGTGAGATAATGTATATAAAGGGAATCAATGTCTATCATCTAATAAGCATCCAATGACTGTTAACTAGTATTAGTCAAATCCAAAATTGAGTCGTAGGGGTCTATAAATGACCAATTTCCCTTGACACTCTCTATAAAGTGAAAACCATTGTAAAATTAATTAATTTACATGCCAACATATGCCCTCATGCTATTATTGGCTTTCGTTGTAAATTTCTAGAGAACTGAGGCCTCATGTGACTTCTAACTTTCTTGTTTTGCATGGCAACAATAAAAGCAAAGGTGATGAGTGTTTTGCATGGCAACAATAAAAGCAAAGGTGATGAGTAACTTTCTGTTTTCAGGACTGATTGCCAAGTGTCT
The DNA here is from genome assembly GCF_030445035.2 of Dasypus novemcinctus. Classification (NCBI taxonomy): domain Eukaryota; kingdom Metazoa; phylum Chordata; class Mammalia; order Cingulata; family Dasypodidae; genus Dasypus; species Dasypus novemcinctus. The sequence goes on along the minus strand of NC_080674.1, from coordinate 15,846,742 downwards.
AACTGTAGTTATCACAGAGTCAGTCACCTTTTGCATGACTGTGCTAAAAGGGTACTTTTTCTCAATTTCTCAACAGCACATGCGTTCAGTGAATTGCTTCAACTCTATCCCTTTAAATAGACTATATACAGAAGAGTTTAAATGAAATTATTAACCAGGTCCTAGACATTTCGACCCTTTCCAAACCTTGGGTATCTTTTCAAACCAGATTAGGAAAAACCCCTCTCATACTGAATGAATACAGGAAATAAAATTATATACTGTTCTGTGGCAAGCAAAATGTTTTAAACTATTTTAAGGGTATCATATTGAGGGATGTGGTCTTCTTGGCAAGATATTTATGTGGCAGTTTTCTAGAACTTTCTGTATGCATTTACATCTGGCTTTGCTGTGGTTGCTTGAGGCTCATTGCTAGTATCTCTCGTATAATTGACAAGGAGACCAACGAGAACGTGTGGTCCCCATCAGATGATATAGTACAGAGACTGGTTGCAAATGAAGTGGGAATAGTCTGAAGAAGAGAAACCAGAAGGGAGATGCAGTGGTCATGAAGGCCAGACAGGCTCAATCCCATTTCAGGCACAAATAGAAATGGTTTTGGAGTGAGAGAGATTGACGTTTCAGGGACTGTTTGCTTAATGCCACAATAACTCAGAGTGCAAACATTCATGCAGCGAAATTATTCGAAATCTGTTACAAGGTGTTTGACCTTCTATCATAACGTAGTCTTTCTCTGGACCCTTGAAACTTTTCTGCTTTGGTTTCCATGCTAGATCTGATCTTTGTGCTTACTTCCAAAGGTCCTGCTCTCTCCCGTCCAATTGCCTGTTGATAGACAGGATCGTTCTTCACTGGCATCATTCCTGCGAGAGGATTGTTCAGTGGTGTACTGGAGTTCACTCTCACCAGTCCACAAGGACTCACAAGAGCTCCCTTGGGCTCGGGAGTGCTGGTTGTTCGCGTCTCTTTACACTCATGTATTCAGTGACATCACGGTGGTAGTTTAAAATTCAGCCAGAGGGGATATATTCATACCAGGAAATCAGCAAACACTAGAAGTCAGCTGTTAACCATTTACAGCACACCACCGATTTTATTTTCTGCCCTGTGGTTCTCAGGCATGGTCAAATGACTTGCTGTCTTCGTTTGCCACAGGGCTGCCAATGCAAAGCACTAGAAATGTGCTGGCTTTTATAATGGGAAATTTTTTAGGGTAAAAAGTGTAATAGTTCTGAGGTCGTGAAATGTCCAGATAAAGGCCCCATCAGAGATGCTTTCTCATCAAAGTCAGTTACTGGTGATCCTTGCATTCTGCCACGTGGCGATCAGGCAGGTCTGCAGGGCTCAGCTTTCTCCTTGAGCTCAGCTGTGGCCCATCCGTCATCTCTCCCTGGGCCTCAGCTCCTTGAGCCTCTCGGGGCATCTCTGCTTAAGCTCAGCTGTGGGCAAACCTAGAGTCCTTTCTCCCACATGGCAGGATCAAAATGGTAGCTTCCTTTTTCTGTGTTTCTTTGTGTGTGTGTCTCTGTTTATATCAGACCCAGCAAGAGGGTGGAGTCTCAACCTGAGTCATGCCTCAATGAGGCCAATCAAAAGGGTCTCACACCCACAGGAATGGATTAGTTCAAAAGCACAATCTTTTTTCTTTTGGGGATTCACCAAATTCAAACTCTCATACTTGCTTTGGCCAATGATGTGAGCACATAAGACATGTGTCACTTCTCAACATTTTGACAAGTTCAGTGTATGTTTTACCATATTATTTCTACTGCCACCACCATTGACAATACTCTACTGGTTTTGTTTTCTTTTGTTTTGTTTTGTTTTTTAGGAACTACCCAGAATTGAAACCAGGGACTTGTTCATGCTAAGTAGGCACACAACCACTGGTCTACACCTACTTCACGACAATAATCAGTGCCTGTCCCATCAAGCTTGATCCTGAAGAGATGACAAGATGGTGATACAGATGTGAGGCCCTAGCCAATCCATATAAACATATGGCATGAGTAAGAGTATGAGATTTGTTGTTTAAAGCCACTGAGATTTGGGGGCTGTTTGTCACACAGCATAATCTTGCCTATCCTGGCTGATTGTACAACTTTGTTGTCTTAAATACTTTATAGTCCCTTCCCTAAATTTCAGTTTTCTCAACTACAAAATAAGGGTTCTTAAGCTCTAAGCCCCTGCCAACTCTGAAGTCTGTGAAGACTTTTCCTGAATTAACATTGAGAATATGGAGAGACGATAAACACAACAGAAAAACACTACAGGGAAGCAGATTTGGCTCAAATGATACTGTGTCCACTTACCACATAGGAGGTCCAGGGTTCAAATCCAGGACGTCCTGACCCATGTAGTGAGCTGGCCCATGCGCAGTGCTGATGTGCACAAGGAGTGCCGTGCCATGCAGGGATGTTCCCCGCGTAGGGAAGCCCCACATGCAAAGGAGTGTGCCCCATAAGGAGAGCCGCCCTGTGCAAAAAAAAGTGCAACCTGGCCAGTAGTGGAGCTGCACACAAGGAGAGCTGATGCAGCAAGATGAGCCAACAAAAAAAGACACAGATTCCCAGTGCCGCCCACAAGAATACAAGGGAAACAGAAGAACACACAGTGAATGGATACAGAGAGTAGACAACTGGGGCCGGGGGTGGCGGGGTGGGGGTGGAGGGGAGAGAAATAAATAAAAAAATTAATCTTTAAAAAAAGAAAAAAGAGAACAATTTTATAAAAAAAAGAAAAACATTGCCATTGCAGTAATGTGCTCTACATCAAATTCTTCATTCTGTAACAAGGTAATTAACCTATAAAATATTTGCTCCTAATTTTAGGAAAACATGAAGGGATCAATGTTTATATTTATTTAGTCACATAATCAAGAAATAGATTTTGATTATAAAAAGTATTACATGCGTCCAAGTCATAATATCAGATACATCACCACGTTTAGGCCCCATAAAAGATAAGCCTGCCTCTTGAGGTCACATCACCCAGCAGCTGCCCAAAATCAGTTCACAGAGACCTGAACAGAAAATCATCTAAAAAGTAGAGATGTACTAATGAAAAGATATACTGTATCTACATAGTGACCAAGAATCACCAGCGTCCAGCCCCAGAACACCAGTCTTTGGGGAGAAAACATCAACCTGACAATGCCTAGCCTCAGAAAATAAATTCTTAATGTTTAAACCAACCCATTTCATGGTATTTGTGAGTACAGCCAGGAAACTAAGACACTAATGAAAATATATAATAAAGTTTAATTCATAATCATCCATAAAATTATTTCTATTAATAAAAGAATTTTGAGCAGAAATTACAACTGGTTCTCCTCAATAAATGGTTCCCTTTTGAAATTGTTCTCTACAAAGTATCAGCATTTCCTCTTGAAAACTTATATTAGTATGAATCCACATTATTTCTTTAGTTTCTGTACTCTTCAAGCCGCGGTGGATTATTCATTTTTTTTCACTAAAGAATTCCTCTGTAGTTTGTATTCTTTCCCTTTCTTTCTCTCCCTCACCCTCCTGCGACGGTTTGCTCGGTCGGTAGAGGTGGGGTCTGGCTGCGGACGAGGGGTTGGTCCCACTTGGGACGAGCGGTCGGTCCGGCAGCAGACGAGGGGTCGGTCTCACAGGGGTTGCGCGGTTCGGCTGACGGGGTCGCCCGGTGAAGCTGGTGACGAAGGGGTCGCCCGGAGAAGCAGGCGACGAACTGGGGACAAGGGAGGCCAGGCCCTTGTCGGGGGCTCTCAGGACTGGAGGGCGCACGGCAGAAGAACTACCGCGGAGACAAGGTAAACACGCAAGTCCACTTTACTGAGGGAGAGGCAACAGTTTTATAGGGGCTGGGGAATGCTGATTGGTCGAAGCCATGCCCTGTTCTGATTGGTTGCCGGCGAAAGGTCAGTGGGCGGTACTGGACGGGGGAGGGGTGGTGGTTAGGGATTGGCTGTCGCTGTTGCTGGGGGAAGGGGCAGGGTTTAGGGATTGGTGGCTGCTGTTGCTGGGGTGGAGGGCAGACTTGAGTTTCCCGCCCATGCCTGGCTGTTGCTGTTGTCGGGGGAAGGGAAAAGGGCAGACTGGATTTTTCCGCCCACACCTGGCTGTTGCTGCTGTCGGGGGAGGGGAAAAGGGCAGACTGGAATTTTCCGCCCTGCGCCTGCGCAGGGAGAGAGAAGAAGAAGGGTGCCGCCCCACAGGCATCGTGTGGCGCCATCTGGGAGGAGGGGCGGCCCCGGAAGCATGGCTGCCGAGAAGGGGAGACCCGAGGGCACTCTGCGCCCATGCCGAGCTTCCTTCAGGGGTGGCGGTGGGCCCGACCAACCACCTTTTTATGGGGGCAGCGAAATTAGGCCTACCGCGGCCGCTCCCCTCGCCAGGCCAGCAAACCACACTTCAGCCCGAGGGGTGACCGCACCCTCCCTCCCTTCTCTTTCTCTCCACCCCCCTAACCTCTCTTGCTCAGAAAATCCCCCAAGTGGAATTAAAATTGTAGTCAGTTAGTAGGGATAAATTAGAGAAGAGATGTAAGTCAACAGAAGATAGCAATGGGTTTTGAAGACAGCAGGAATATGGTTTGATGTATAGAAATTCTTCTCACAGAAGCAAAAAAGAAGAGAAATAATGAACAAAAGACCAGTGGAATATGGTATATTTAAGTTAGAAAACTTCCAAGAATTGTGTTCCAGTTGATTTAGAACATCATGGATGATGACATCCTCAAGTATCCAGAGTCTGGTTCTCTCTCATCTCTCCACCCTCATCTCCTTTTATCCCCCTCTCTCTCGTTATTCCAGCCACACTGATACAGGGCCTTTGCCTGTGCTATCATCTCCTCTTCCCAGAAAACTCTTCCTCCTGGTATCTGCTTGCTATTATTTCTCTTCTTAAGGAGTTTTCTCAAATACAGCTTTAGTTTCCTGGCTGCTCAAGCAAATACCATGCAATTGGTTGGCTTAAACAATGGGAATTTATTGGCTCATGGTTTTGAGACTGGGAGAATTCCAGAATCAAGGAATCACCAAGGCAATGCTTTCTCCTAGAAGACTGTGACATCCTGGAGCTGGCTACTGGAGATCCTTGGTCCTTGGCTTTTCTGTCACATGGCAGGGCATTTGGAGGCTCTCCTGGCTTCTCCTTTCTCTTCTGGGTTCCACTGACCTCTGGCTTCTGGCTGCTCCCTCTGGCTTTCTCTCCCTCTCTGTGACTTTCCCTTAAAAGGCCTTCAGTAGTAGATTTAAGACCCATTCTGATTCCACACCTTAACTAAAGCAACCTCACCAAAAGGACCTATTTACAAGAGTTCACACCTGTAGGAATGGGATTAAGATTAAGAACATATTTTTCTGGAATTCATATCTCCAAGCCACCACAGCCACCTTCTTAGTGATACCTTCCCTGGAAGTCCCATTTATATTTGCATCTCCACTCCAATCCCTGCATTGCCAGTCTTGGCCTGGGGTCCCCCAAAGCAGAACCTGAGCAAAGGCTCACATGCAGGGAACTATTTGAGAATTTGACCCCCCGGAAGCATAAGGGCAGGGCCAGAGGAGTGAAACAGGAAATTGGGAGAAGCCAGTCAAGGGTGCACGATGGTTGATCCTTCCAGCTCCCTTCAAGGGACCTTGTCAAGGGCTGAGCAAGAGAGCCCTGAGCTTCCCGGTGTTGAGGTGGTCAGTCAAAACAAGAAGCCAAAGTGAAACTAAGCCTTGGCCCATTTACTGCGATGGGATAAGCAAGAAGCTAAATAGGAAAAAATGTCAGTGTTCCATTTTTCCCTATGGAAGGGCACTGGACAAGGGTCAGGTGTATCAGTGCAGTCAGGGCAAGTGGTCTCACTGCCAAGGGGACCCCAAACAAAGGCCAAAAACTTCCTGCCATTTTATGGACCTGGGGGACAGGGTTGGGGCAGGCTGGGGGTAGAGGAAGGAGAAAGGTATAGGAGCGGAGAGGTGCTGAATATTGAGTCATAGCAGAGGACTCCGCCCATTAAGTGGTCTTAACAGAAATGCTAGAAAGGCTGCGGTCAAGGCCTCTGCCCCCAATAAGGGATCTCAGAAGGAAGACTTTTGGGCTAGGAATGTAGATGTGCACAAGGGTGTGGCTGACCCAGGGACCTAAAGGCTTGATGCTATCGCTCTCCAAACTGTGCACCAAGTCTGGTGTGGGGTAGGCAGCTTCACCCGTGCATGCTGCCGGGTAAAGCCTTGGCAGTTGCCTAAGGTTGCACGTGAAAGTTATGCATGGGATTTTTTTTTTTTAAAATTTTTCAGCATCGTGGCTCATTCATTGCATTTGGCGAATACATTTTGGAGCACTGCTGCACCACATGGATAATGGTTTACATTGTAGTTTACACGCTCCCCCATTCCCCACAGTGGGCCATGGCAGGGCGTACAATGTCCAGCATCTGTCCCTGCTGTACCACCCAGGACAACTCCAAGTCCTGAAAATGCCCCCACATCCTATCTCTTCTTCCCTCTCCCTACCCTCAGCAGCTACCGTGGCTACTTTTCTCCACATCAAAGCTACAATTCCCTCCACTACTAATCACAACAGTTCCATAATGGAATATCAGTAAGTCCACTCTAATCCATACTCTATTCCTCCATCCTGTGGACCCTGGGATGGTTATGTCCACTCCCCCTCTTTATCAAGAGATGGCTTAGATTCCACATGGCTGATGGATGCAATTCTCCTTCCTGCGGTTGTAGGCACTCTCGGCTCACTGGTGTGGTGGTTGACTGCCTCAACAGACTTGCAACTCCTACCCTCTGGTTCATGCATAGGATTTTGAGCAGGAGGCAGGACTCCTCAAACCCAGGACAGGTGTTGCAGAACCACAGCAAGAAGTGTTTAATGATCACCCAAATCTCCCCCACGCCATGGTCAAGGACAGCTCCTAGGGACTAACCTTCCCCCAGGTGAGTGCAGAGCTCATTTCCCCCAGGGCAGGAAGCAAGGAGGAGGCCTGGGGCAAGGCACTGTCTACAGAGCCTCCATGCAAAGCTGCTCAAAGGCTGCCAGGAACTGGTCACAAAGCCACGCACAAAAGGTGTCCCACCTCCCTTCCCTGCTCTGTGTTTCTCCACGGATCCTACCAGCATCCCAAGTACTGTATGTTATTTATGTCTGTGTTTACTGCCCGTCTCTCCCCACTAGCATGTAAGCTCCGCGAGGGCAGGAATTATGACAGGTGCAGTTACTGCAGTAACTTCCAGACCAGGATGTCTGGACATAGTGAGCACTCAGTACCTGACTGGTGAATGAATGAATGAAAATATTAAACATTCATTTTGAAACACGGTGCAAGAATGTAACCTAGTGGGATGTTATGGACAGAAATTCGTGTGTGATGTTTATAATTACTATCATATTTCCCTCAAAATTTATCCAGGAATAATTCTTCAGTGTTTCCATGCTATAACCAAGCCTAGGCAGAAATTAAACCCAGAAAGACGACAGAAGTAACAGAGAATCCTTCCAACAAAAATGGAAACATTTTCAGCACTTTCATTTCTCCCACTTTCTACATAAACCATTTAGAGAGGACCAAGATTAGTCACAAAACCTGGTCCCTTTGCCCGATACTTTCCATTCCTTCTGAAAAATAGTATTCAACCTAAATTGGCTTAGCTAAAATTTAACATATATATGTATAATATATATAACATTTTAAGCATTTTTAAAATAAACATATTTAAACATTTTAAACATTTATTTATATATAAATTTCTACACACAGATACAAATTTTATATCTTATTTTCTCTCTTACAGATACAAATTAATGTCTCTTACTTTCTCTTATTCCCAAACCAAGTCAAATTTCTAAGCAAAAATAACCAAGCCAATACATCCTCCATACAGTAACCCTATGGTTTGTCTAATTCAGGCACTGAATTCTATGTGTCAATGTGAGTAAAGATATTGGTGTCTCCAAGAAAATCTAACTTGACTAAGAAGACAAATTATTCTAACTCAAAAAGATTTCTTTATTAAGTAGCATGATCTTCTTAATGACTGTTTGTAGACTGATGATGATTCCATAGACTTCCAACTGGTTGTCCGGGCATGCCCTGATCACTGCACTAGCCCCATCATGCCACAAGCCAAAATTTTAGGCGATTGAGCTTTCTAGACCCCACTCCACAATATGGTAGATTTTTGCCCCATTTGTGGGAAGGTAAAATACAAGGAGCTCTATGAGCACAAGATCCATCTGTGGCATCATAACCCAACAGCACCCACCTCTGCATGTGCAAATCTGCTGGCTGCAAACCCCAGGAGCTCCTTGCCTGAGGTCTTTACCTGACTGCAGGGTAGCAGTAAGCAGAAGGGCAAGAGAGTTCAGACTTTTGCATCTGGGAACATATGATGGATGATGACCCAATGCCTGGAGCCTCAGTTGGGATGACTAACGTGTGCTCCACTCTGCTTCCCAGGGTTCTCCAGAGACACCGGCCTCCAGCTGCATGTAGTGGTCATTGGTTTGATAACACACCTTTCAGTGGCTTCGTGACCTTTCCCATCTCACTTCCCAGAACTCATTTACCTGGGACTATCTCCCACACAAACTACTTGCATACAAATCCTTCTCTCAATATCTGCTATGGGGGATCCCCGTCCAAGGCATGTGATCATCCCAGAGCTGTCACAAGAGTCACAGTTGAGTTGATGTGATAGCAAAGTCACAACCTAAATACAATGACATCCTTAGTGTGGTATTATATGACTTAGAGACACATTTGCAGCTCTTGAGACAAGGCAACCACGACCACCCAGCTCCAGGACCCCACATTAGGGACAGATCTACAGTCTGATCCCTTCATGACCCCTTGAAGCTGCTAGCTCATTACTAGTGCCCAGTAGTGCCCAGCATGTGATTTGACCTCAAAATTTAGTTATTCAGTGAATGAATGTAGAGTAGACTTTTAAGATGGTCCTGAAAGCAATGCAAAACCATTGAGTTTTTGAGCAATGAAAGAGCAATGCAAATTGTGTTTCTGAGAAATTAATCTGATGTTGGCATAGAGAGGATGGAATAAAAGGGAGATAAACTGTTTTCCCATGAAATGAATGAAGCATTTATTTAGATGATGTAATCTAAATATATATAGTAGTATTACCAAAAGCAAGAGACCAAATTCTACATGGAGAGAAAAAGAGAGTCTCCAAGTCCTCTAGTGAACAGAGCAAAGTCATACACCCCAGCAAGAACTTCTAGCCCTTAGACTCATGCCAGGTAAATAAACCTATGGAACACAGGTCCAGTCAGAAGACGGCCAGTGGGGGCAGCGAGTTCAGCATTCCCAGGCTGCCAATCACACACACAGTAGCAGAAAGCATCCTGTGCAAGCAGGAAACCACGGGCAGGAAGCAGCCTCTGTCTTTATGCCTTTCTAAGATATTTATACACCCCACTGTGGCCAGCAAGCAAAACTAGTGCAACTTGGATAAAATTTTAATTATACAGGATTTTAATGATTTCAGTTGCTGTGGGTGGAGAAGGGAAGCCAATAAGGAAGGAGCAAAGGTTCACCCAAGCATAGCCACCCGTTTCCCCTCATCATGTAGAGAAACCAGCATTCCAGAGGAAGGTCCCAGGGTTCACTGTTTAAGGTAGGAGAGAGCCACATAATTCTAGTCAGCCACTATGGGCATGGCTTTGTCAATGCTCAGTCTCGCCACAATATGTCAACAAGGTTACAGATCTGGACCTGATAATCTTGCTATAAAAAGAATTATGGGGAACATTGTCATCTCCACAGTTCCCATTCATTACCCACCTTTTTCTCCCAGACTCCTCTCACTCTTCTCCATTTCTGATTTGTTCTCCCAAGTTAGCCTTTCTATGTACCTCTCAGTTGTCAAGAGCTGCAGAGGTGGGCGAGTACTCTGTTCTGCCCAGAATATGATCATCGTTATATTGCAAATAATGAGAAGGTTAGCTGGATTGGCCTCCACATGGAGCTACAGAAGTGGCCTTGATGAGCCATTCACTCAACTGTCATTTGGCTGACATCTACCTGGTGTAGGTAGGAATGATGTCAGCACCTGCCCCAGTGATATTTATCATGAAGCTCAAAAGGCCCTTTAATATGATCATTACATACCCTACTCAGCATGTTAACATCAGATTGTTCTGGGGCGACTTGCAAGATGGCTGAGCTGGCCACACAGCAGTGAAGTGTGTGTTTTCATTCAGTCAGTCATTTGCTTGGAACTAACCACTGTACTAGATGCTATAAGGGTCACAATGATGAATAAGATAGGGGTTCGATCCTCTAGTTGCTGACAATTTGGCAGGAGATGAGATATAACTGCAAACAACAGTAAAGCATAGCAAAGCACGCTGACAGAGAACATAGAGTAAGACAGTTCTCATCTGGGGATGGGCGCTCAGGAGGACTTCACAGGCAACATTTGAACTTGGCCTTGGAGGATGGATAAGATCTTCATATGGAAAAACAAAGGATCCCAGGTGAAATGAATATTAGGTAAGAATGAACAGGTGAAATAAACAGAAGTAGGAATGTACAAGGTAGGGGTGGAGGATTTTGTTACAAGAATTATTTCCTTTGCTAAAAGAGATAGATTGGGGCTAGAATTTTCTTTTCCAGGCAGTGACATCTTAGTTTAGCCAAGGCAGTATACCAGAAAAGGATTTGATTTTACAAGAGATTTATTAATTTATAAGATTACAGTTCTGAGGCCATGAAAGTATCCAAATCAAGGTATCATCAAGAGATGCCGGGAAGTGGACTTGGCCAATGAATAGGGCATCCACCTACCACATGGGAGGTCTGCAGTTCAAGCCCCGGGCCTCGACCCATATGAAGCTGGTCCATGCACAGTGCTGATGCATGCAAGGAGTGCCCTGCCATGCAGGGGTGTCCCTTGCACAGAGAAGCCCCATGCACAAGGAGTGTGCCCCATAAGGAGAGCCGCCCAGCACAAAAAAAAAGTGCAGCCTGCCCAAGAATGGTGCCGCACACAGAAAGCGGACACAACAAGATGACACAACAAAAAAGAGACAGATTCCCGGTGCCACTGATAAGGATAGAAGCGGTCACAGAAGAACACACAGTGAATGGACACAGAGAGCAGACAATTGGGGGGGGGGGAGAAAAATAAATAAATAAATCTTTAAAAAAAAAAAAAAGAGATGCCTTCTCCTCAAGCTGCAGCTGTGGGTGATCAAACACATGGTGACATCTGCCAGTCTTTGTCTTCTCCTCTGGGCTCCCTTGCTTTCGGTTTCTGGTTGTTCCTTCTGTGTTTCTGTGGCTTTTTTTTTTCTTTATTTATTTATTTTTTATTATTTTTTTTTTAATTACATTATGAAAAATATGAGGTCCCATTCAACCCCACCGCCCCCGCCCCCCACTCCCCCCACAGCAACACTCTCTCCCATCATCATGACACATCCATTGCACCTGATAAGTTCATCTCTGAGCATCACTGCACCCCATAGTCAATGGTCCACATCATAGCCCAGACTCTCTCACGTTCCATCCAGTGGGCCCTGGGGGGATCTATAATGTCCCGTAATTGTCCATGAAGCACTATCCAGGACAACTCCACGTCCCGAAAATGCCTCCACATCTCATCTCTTCCTCCCATTCCCCACACCCAGCAGCCACCATGGCTACCGTTCCCACACCCATTCCACATTTGCTCTGTGGACATTGGATTGGTTGTGTCCATTGCACATCTATGTCAAGTGAGGGCTTAGATTCCATATGGGTACTGGATGCACTCCTCCCGCTTCCAGTTGTAGACACTCTAGGCTCCATGTTGTGGTGGTTGACCTTCTTCAACTCGATGTTAGCTGAGTGGAGTAAGTCCAATAAATCAAAGTGTAGGAGCTGAAGTCTGTTGAGGCTCTGGGCCTGGGTGTCATATTATCAGTCCAGAGATTCAAATCCCCTACATATATCTTAAACCCAGCACCGACTACAATTCCAATAAAGTAGCATGCAAGTCTTGTGAAAAGAGACCCCCTCTGAGTCCAATTCCATCACGCAGAAACACCAGCTCCAAAGAAGGGCTATCTGTCATGGCAGTGAACCCCTTCTGCCATGACCATAGAACCCGTGGGTCTCTTTATCCCTCAAAAGAACCAATACCTGGGGTTGTATCTACCTTATCTGTCTCTTAGACTCTGTTCAGTTGTACATAGGGGTATTCCTTCTGACAACCTCCAGACTCTTTTTTAGAGACTCACAGCCTTATAATCTCATTTCTCCTTTCCATTTCCCCCTTACATTAGGTCAAACAGCTTCCCGAAGTCATGTCATTATATGTAGACAGGTATATTCTGCTGTTCCGCATTGAATCTTTAATTCAAGGTCATTTTCTAGTTGCTTCTTCAGCTGGTATGTGGTAGTGATCCCTCGGTGCCAGGGAGGCTCATCCCCGGGTGTCATGTCCCACGCTGGGGGGAATGCATCGCATCTACACGCTGAGTTTGGCTGTGAGAGTGGCCACATTTGAGTAACATGCAGGCTGTCAGGAGGAAACCCCCAGGCACAGTGCTACTCTAGGCCTTGTTCTTATTGCAGGTGTATAGCTTTTTTTTTTCTTTATTATAATCACCCCATTCATAAAGGACTCCAGAAAGAGGATTAAGACCCATGCTGTGTCATGACTTACTGAAGTGATCTAATTAAAATGACCAATCTACAATAGGTTCACACCTACAGGATTGGACTGATTTAAGAACATAATTTTCTGAGGTCCATAGAGACTCAAACTCCCACAAGTGAGGATACAATGAATGTCAAGGTACCTAGTTCAACCCATCACTTCAAAGATTAGAGCCCCACTGCCAGAGAGGGTGCCAGTATTTCCCAAGTCCCCATAGCAAGTCAGAGTTGTCTCTGGGACTAATTTCCATGGCTCTGGGTCTCAGCCAGGGCCCCCACACTGTGTGTGGCTATTTACAACCAGAACTGTGCCTTGGGATAAATAATCTGGCAGCCGGGTTTTTTTTTTAAAGGATGACAGTGGTGTAAGATTGCTGACCCAGGAGTTATAAAGAGGACTTTACAGATTCCAGGAAGGAACTATGGGGGACCTGGACTGAGCTGCTGTCAGTGGTAATAAGAAGAAAGGTTCAAGTCCAAGAGTAATAGTGGAGGGAGAATTTACAGGACACGATGACTGTTTGACTGTGTGGGCTGTGGCAGGGGGAGGCGGAAGAGCCGATTCCAAGGTTTCTAGACCAGAGCCTGGGAGGACTTTTATGGAAAAAGGAAATCATCCACTGCTTCCTCAGCCTTGGCAAGCACCTTCCTCTCTGCCCTCTGTTGCTCAGAGCCCTCCTTCAGGGGGTTCCCTGGCCCCCAAGCCCTTGCTCTTCCACATGTGACAACATCAACTCCTTTAGCCACCTCCTCTTTGTGGTAGTCTCCTTCTTGGATTGCTTGTCTCTGTAGACTTTTTTTACTTACTTTAATTTTTATGCAGCCCCCTAAGTGGAATTGTTTTCTCAGTTTATATTCTTTTCTCTTTTTATATTAGTTAGATAGGACAGATTATTAGTTAAACAGAAACCCAATTCAAACTAAAGTGTTCTTTTTTTAAAGGAATTTCTTGGTTCCTGAAATTGGAAAGTTTGGAGGTATAACTGGAGCCAGGAATCTAAACTATGTCAGTCATCAGTCTCTTTCTCACACAAACATAGTGCTTATTTTGTTTCTGTTGACTTCATTTTTATGCAGACACCACTGGTTAGATGGCCTCCAGCAATTCCATGGCCTCTGGACCGGCTGCTCAGTGGAAAGAGAAGCTCTCAATGGTTCCAACCAAAGTGCTGAGATCCAGTTTATGGAGACTCAGTTTGGTCAGTTAACCATCCCTAGGCCAATTGTGACCAGAGCGACAGTTTGTGCCAATTGGACAGGCCTGGGATTAGCTTCACCCAAACGAATTAAGAAGTGGCAAGGAGGTCCCCAAAAGGAAACCACCTTATTGTGGTTACCAGAGAAGGAGAGTGGATGCTGGCTAGAGAAAAATTATATATTTCATTGGTGTTGCTTTCATCTATTTATATGTATTCACATCCTAAGTATCATGTCTGCCGACCTGGTGTATCTTTGGATATTTGGGCCAATTGCTACATATAGTCTCTTAAAATCCCTCCCAACTTCAAACTCTATATATTCAAAGGTGATTTTTTGTTTGTTTGTTTGTTTGTTTCTCCTACTATAGCTCCTGTTTATCTATATGATGTTACCATATTCTAGGTCACCTGGGATGATGACTTTGGAGTCACTTTTGATTCTTCCCTCTGCCTTACATCTGGCACTACCTCTACTCCTCCAAATCCATGAGCTTGCACATGCATACAAACACTCATATGCAGCACAACACACACATCCAAAGTTCTCTACTTCCTTCTCAGCTCGATCTCTCAACACTAGCTATCTCACCCTATGTATTGCAGTAATGGCCAAATCTCTGTCCGTCCTATCCACATCCTTTCCAATGTAATATTGCAACTCTTTCCATCAAGAGGTAGAGTTTATTTCCCCACCTGGTGTGACTGAGTTGGACGTAGTTGGATTTATGATAATTTTGGCCAATCTGAGCAGCCTTTGTGACTTTGTTTGTGACTTGCTCTTCTGTGTTCACCATGAAACCATGCTCAAGCTATTCTTTGGCACAAAGACAAGCCACAGAAGATGGACCCATTCAACACTACCCAGGCCCCAGATGACCTAGCAGCTGACCTCAGATACTTGACAGAACAGAATCCAAAGCAGAAAAACAGCCTGCTGAGCCCAGCCCAACTGGATGAACCAAAGAATTGTGACCTAAATAAATGCTGGTTATTTTTAAGCCTCTAAATTTTGGTCTGATTTGTTATACAGCAAAAGCTAACTGATACACCTTCCTTATTACTGACTCTGACCTAATTCATGCTCTCACTTAGTTGAGAAGTAGATGTTTGTGATGACCTTAGAATGATTAGTAAATAAATTATTTCTAACACTTACAAAGGGCTTATTCTGTGCCAGACACCAGTTTAAGTACCTACATGTTGTAACTCACTGTATTAGTCTGCCACAGGTGTGTTGATGCAAAGTACCAGAAATCTGTTGGCTTTCATAAAGGGTATTTATTTGGGACAGAAGTTCTTAGAGTTACATAGCCCTAAAGAGTCCAACTCAAGGTTGCTTTCTCACCAAAGTCAGCTGCCATGTGTTGAAACAAGATGGCAGGCACTCTCTGCCTGGTTTCTCAGAGCTTCCTATATCAGTCTCTGGCATAGGGCTTGTTTCTTTCTGGGTCTTCTCAGCTGTTCAGCTGCTCTGTTCTCTTCAGTTGTAAACTATCAGATAAATTGCTCATCTCTCCCCAGGGCCCCAGGATCAAACATGACAGAGCTCCTTCTCTTTTCTGTGTCTTCTTGAATGAGTGTCCATTTATATCAGCCCACCAAAGGGGCAGGGACTCATTCTGAGTCATGCCCTATTGATTTGGTCAAATCAAAAGTCCTGAATTGATTTTATCAAGTAAACTTAAAACCTTTGAATTTAATATAATCAAAGGGTATCACACCCATACGAATAGATTAGTTTACAAACAAAATTTCTCTTTTTGGGATTCATAAATAATCTCAAACTGCCACGCTCATTAAAAGTTTAGCAGCTGTAAACATAGAAGTTTGGAATCATTTCCATGACACATAGAGTCCAGAGTACATGGCATGTGACAAAGAATCAGTGGAAAACACTATTCACCCTGGAAACAGAAGCCAAATACTCAGGGATATTTGGTCACCCAGCAGGCATCTTAGCCTTCCATGATGAATTTCATCTGTTATATACTACCTCTCTCTCGCACAAAATCTCTAGAATAAGAATGCAATTTTCTTTTTAAACAACCCCACTAAACAATCCATCACTCTTAAGAAATACACTCGAATTCCACACAAATCAATAGGGATTGTCCATGCATCTCTGAGGACTGAATTGCCTTTTATTGATTAAAAAACCCACTCAAATAAAATAGTACAGTACTAAAAGAAGGATTGCTACCATATCTTCTTGCAATGTTTATCAAAGCTATTGTATTTAACAGCTTTAATCAAGCAAATTATCTACTAAGTATTTAAGGATTGCAGTACTAAATAATAAAGATAGTTCCAATCACGCTACAATTAATATCCCATTGTCCTGAAAATAACCAATATCTAAAATGAAACCTATGACTATTCTAAAATGGAAAGGCCTCTATTGTAAAGAAATTTGTCAGGAGGAAGAAATGTTTTAGAAAAAGACAGCATTTTTCAAATTAAGGATTACATTTGGAGACTATTTAAGCTCTTACACAATTTAAGACTACACTCAGTACTTTTCTATTTTTAGTCAGTCCAATATTTCCAGCAGCTGTTTTGTTTATTGGTTTTTATTCCATTTACTCCAAGCATTTAGAAGAAACTGCTGGTTCCTTCTTTTAATAGATGGGGTTGAAAGTAAAAATTTTACAGTCAGTCATGAAAATTAGCCTACTTAAGAATTTTATTTTTGTTGCAAAAACACAAGATAGGTTGAGGTCAGCCTAAACAAGACCATAAAGCATAGAGAAGTAGAAGAATAAGACTGACTCCTTGCACAAAACTGTGCATTGTTGCTCTAGGGCTCATAACACTAGGCAGGTATCCAATGAGAAATATCAAACGAGCTGCAAGGCAACAAGGCGTATATTTGGGATCTTGGAACTGCAGTTTGGGGTGTACAGATTCAGGTAGCAATCCAAATAGTGTCCCATGTTGAAGCTTCCAGGCAAGTGTTTTTAAAGAAATAGAAGATCACATAAATTGTTAGTGACTTGTAGATATTCAGAGTGCTCCAAATATCCTTCTTCAGGTTAGCCAGTTTACTGAGTTCTTTATCTTGTGGTTTTGTCTATACTGTCGTCCAAACGTCCTTGGGGTTTTGAGGAATGTTGTTGCTTGAGGCTCGCATACTTTGGCAGTTTGTGATATCTGGCTGAGATTTGCCTAAGAGTAACCTCCAGAATGACTTCCAGACTTCGTTTTAAATCTCTTAGCCATAGTAATTCTGATTTGTTTTATTTCTTTTCATGCAGGCATTCTGTGCCCTGGAAAACACCATTCCAATTTTGTTCTTTGAGCCTGAAAGAAAAAAAAAATGCTACTTTAAACCTGGAACTGTTTTACTCTTTCTCACTGTTAACATAAAGGCAAACATTCCAAAAACATAGATGAGCACAAGAGGTGATGAGGAAGTGAAATGGGGCTAAGATAGCTGTGGTGGCTTGAAGTTATATGTACTCCAGGAAAGTTATGTTCTCGAAGGTAATCCATTCCTGTGAATGTGAACCCATTGTAAATTGGATATTTTGGTGAGTAGGACCTTAAGTTAGTATGCGACTCAGCTTATTCAAGGTAGGTCTTAATCTTACTGGATACCTTTATAAGAGAATGGAATCCACACAAAGAGAGAGAAAGCCATGGAAGCAAGAAGCTGGAAGCAATGAAACCCGGAAGAGAAGGGAGAGACCAGTGGACACCACCATGTGCCTTGCACTGTGGCAGAAGAGTCCAGGATGGCCAACAGCCGGTCTTCAGGAAGAAAGCATCATCTTGATGACTCCTTGATTTGATGTTTTCACAACCTCAGAACTGTAAGATTGTAAACTTATAAATTCCGATAGTTAAAACCAACACGTTTTATGGTATCTGCTTTTTGGCAGTAGCAAACTAAAATAATGACCTGGTTTTGAAGGTATCAAATAAAGCCTGAAATGGTCTAAAGTTACAAAACCATCAAATATATGTCATGCTACCTAGCATGTGCTTAATCATATAGTATCATCCAGTAAGGATGCCTTTGTTATATGGTCTGTTAATAAATTAACATTTCATGTCCTAACATTAGTAATTGCAAATTGCAAGGGGTGAAAAAAGCTTTTCATAACAGCCAGAACACTAAAAAAATGACAAAAAAGAAAAATCTCCTGAGCCAGGTGAGAGAAAGTGATGGAAGCCATATTACGTTTTATTGATTACCCAGAGAAAAATGAAAAAAATGCTATAAATAGACAAGTCATAGTCTGTTTTACAATAGAATATCTTCAAAGTACATACCAGGAAAAAAATGCAATTCTGCTTGACACTTCTGTTTATTTTATTGCTGAGTATCTTATTGGGTTAATTTTTTGACTTTTTGTTAATCTCCTGTTCTTGAAGCAACTCTAAGGCAAATTTAGCTCTCAAAGGTCAGTAGAAACTTGTTTCATCTTATAGTACATTGTAAATGTACCCAAATATAGGAACCTAATCAAACACTGCTGTGATTTCCTCTTTAGAATGGTGCCACTCCGTAATCATATCTTAATGATTAAAATGTATTGTTCCAATCTTCAAAGATAGTTGCTGCTGAATAGGCTAGTATTGTGCAACCATTGAGAAGATAGTCAGAATTTCAAAGTCCTAACAGTCCCTCCATCACCAGTTTTTGCTATGGGTCAAGAAGTTCATAGCTACTTTGGAATTTCCATCTGAGTATCTATAAAAATATTGTGCTATCCTATTGCTCCTTCAAAGATAGACCTAGACTTGGATAAGGCCTTAGAGGCTATCAATATGCATTTCATAAATGGGGAAATGGAAACTGAAGGAAAAATAAGATATCTCCAGGGTCACATGCCCAGTCAATTGCCAAGCAAGGATGAGAAATGGGGTCTCTTGACTTTCAGCTCAGTGCTTTTTCCATTTATAAGAAATAAGTGACCTTAAAGCTTTTGAAATAAGCTTGAGTTTTCTTGTACCAAAGATGTTAATGATAGAGTGCTAAAAACAGATGAGCGGCATGAGAATTCTGCTTTCCAAGCAGCTCAGAACATTTTGCGACACAGTTTTGTGATCTGTTTAAAATGAGCATCATTGAAGTCATTGTGAGCTTATAAAAATTTTATGACCTCTCCCTTCAAAAGATATTCTGATAAAGGAAATCATGGGCTCCATAAAATTTAGGCCCCTTGACAACAACGATCACTTTTTAAAATTGCTTTATAGAGTACCCGAAATGATTAGTGAATATTGCCTATGACTACTAAACATTCTTTCATGTCACTCCATCGACGCTTTTTACAAACTCTGGGATAATCACCAACCTTGAGATTCTTGTGACTTGCTTGTGCTTTGGATGTCATTTCACTTGAGACGTTAACACAGAGTGGAAATTTCTATGCATGGTATAATATTTTTTAAAAGACGAATAAGCCGAGATTTTATTTAATAAACCTGTGTTCAGTAACTGCACTATACCAGGTACTGCTGTGGACACCACCAGGAAAGCAAGAAAAAAATAAGCTATGAAATGTACCCTCAAAAATATCACTAACTCTACCACACCGTCAAGTGCCACATTAGTGAAATAAATAAAATTATAAGGAAAATAGTGCAAAACTATTAATTCTGGTGAGGGAGAAAGCCAAGATGTCTTGAGGGTGGCTTTATAGAGAAGGTATTTATTTATTTATGCTGCTTAACAAACCAACCTAAAGCCTCGTAACTTAAGAAAAGAACGACATTTATTCTGCCCCTGCATCAGCAATTTGGGAAGGGCTCAGTGGCATCAGTTCATCTCTGTCCTCTCAGTGTCAGCTGGCTGGAAGCTGGACTCATCCATCACATTTCTAGAGATTGACGGTGGCTCCTGTCTGGGACCTTCAGTGGGACTGTTTGCTAAAACACCTAGGCATGGCATCTCAGGGTAACCTGGGCTTCTTCCCAACATGGCAGCTGGGAATTAAGGACAAGTTTCCTGTGAGAGAGTCAGTGGAAGCTGAACTGCCTTTGATGACATAGTCTCAGAAGTCACACCA
Source organism: Dasypus novemcinctus (assembly GCF_030445035.2). Lineage (NCBI taxonomy): Eukaryota > Metazoa > Chordata > Mammalia > Cingulata > Dasypodidae > Dasypus > Dasypus novemcinctus. The sequence continues at coordinate 15,826,875 of NC_080674.1, read as the reverse complement.
CATCACTTTGCCATTTTCGACTCATTCACATGGTCCCAAAGGGTTGCTCACCACTTGTTTGGAAAGTGGAAAGATTCTAGAAGAGCTTGTGGGATTGGAACTATTGCTGAGTACACTTTTGGAAGAGACAATCTACCACAGCAGATGATTTTTGAGATCGATGTTGAAGATTTAGAAGGTTTTTTTTCTTCTGGCAAGGATAGGAATGTTTAGGCAGAGAGAAGAAAAAAATAATCCAGTAGATGGAAATGCATGGCATGCTATCTGACCATAAATAATAGTGAAATCATAGAGAAAGTTGTTAAATCATACAAAATTAGAACCATTTTCCCTTAAGGTGAGATGGATAAAAATGTATATATTTTTATATACCCCCTCATTGAGTATTTATTATATCCCAGGCATTGTGCAGAGCATAATCCTCACAATAATCCTAAATAGATCCCCATATTATGGATGAAGAAACTGAGATTCAGAAAAGTTAAGATATTACATAGTAAGTAAGTGGATCCTATCCTAGGTCTATCTGATTCCAAAGCTCATGCTCATTATTCTAAACACTGTGCTATTCTAGTGTATCAGTCAGGGTTCTCTAGAGAAATATAACTGAGAGGAGATATATATATTTCCTCTCAGTTCTATATCTCCTCTCAGTTCTATTTATATATTTATATAGGCCACGGCTTGCTTAACCAAAAAACTGGACACCATAACCTAACCAAATAGACACATGAAATTAGCCATCACATCTAGAAGCTTAAAATGAGAACTAAATATGAGCCAAAACACCATCATATTGTATTAATTAAGGAATTGTCAGCCACTGAACAGATAAATGGAAAAATCTCAATAGATTAATATAACTGAGCTTTATTGTTTGCTCATGTTAATTCTGAAATGGGTGTTTCTGATCAACAAAATTCTCCTTCAATCAATAATTCAGTGACACATCCCTTCTATCTTGTTATTCCACTGTCTTCCATATTTTTCCTCTAAGGATATCCTTGAAGAGGAAAGAGTTTGGAGATTTTTATGGCTAAGACCTAGAAGTAGACCTGCCCTCAGGTTCTATTGGCTAGAAATGGTCACGTGGTTATACCTAACTTCAAAGGAGGCTAGGAAACGTTATCAAGCTGGGAAGTATGTCCCTGCCATAGCCACTTAGTGAGCAAAGTCACTTAAAGAACTGTGCAATCCCCTTAAAATGTTGAGAGATTTCACAAAAATAAGCAAGCATATATTTATTCACCCATATTGTTTAAAAATCAAGGAATTTTTATTTATTTTTCTTCATACCAAATGTGGAATTCTGGAAATCTAGAGATGAGATGAGCTCATCAGGAATCATTTCCTATGTTTATATAATTAATACCACAGTCAAGGAAAGAGTTACAGGCTGTGTTAGCTATTGCCAAAAATAAAAGTGAATATAGGCATACCACATTTTATTGTACTTCACTTTATTGCACTTTGCAGATATTGTGTTTTTATAAATTGAAGGTTTGTGGCAACCCTGTGTCAAGCAAGTATATCAGGGCCATTTTTCCAACAGCATGGGCTCACTTTGTGTCTCTATGTCACATTTTGGTAGTTCTTGGAATATTTCAAATATTTTCATTATTACTATATCTGTTTTGGTGATCTATAATCAGTGATGTTTGATGTTACTATTGTAATTTTTTCAGGGCACCATGAATTACATCCATGTAAGATGGCAAACTTAATTAATATATGTTGTGTGTGTTCTGCCTACTCCACCAACTGGTCATTCCCAATCTCTCTCCCTTTCCTCCGGCCTCCCTATTCCCTGACCTACATCAATATTGAAATTAGGCCAGTAAGTAACCCCACCATGGCCTCTTGTGCTCAAGTGAAAGGGAGAGTTGTATGTCTCTCACTTTAAATCAAAAGCTAGAAATGATTAAGCTTAATGAGGAAAGTATGGGAAAACCCAAGATAGGCCAAAATTTAGGCCTCTTGCACCAAACAGTTGGCCAAATTGTAAAGGGAAAGGGAAAGTTCTTGAAGAATAATAAAAGTGCTACTCTAGTGAGTATGTGAATGATGAGAAAGATAAACAGCCTTATTGCTGATATGAAGAACATTTTAGTGGTCTGGATAGAAGACCAAACCAGTCACACCATTCACTTAAGGCAAAGTCTAACCTATGGCAAGGTTCTAATGCTCTTCATTTCTATGGAGGCTTAGGGAAGTGAGGAAGCTACAGAAGAGAAGTTTGAAACTAGGAGAGGTTGTTTCATGAAGTTTAAGGAAAGAAGCCATTGGCATAAAAGTATAAAGTGAAGTAGCAAGTGCTGATGTAAAACCTGCAGCAAGTTACCCAGATCTAGGGAAGATAATTGATGTAGGTGGCTACACTAAACAGCAGGTTTTCAATGTAGATGAAATAGCCTTCTATTGGAAGAAGAGGCCATCTAGGATTTTCATAGCCAGAGAGGAGAAGTCAGTGTCTGACTTCAAAGCTTCAAAGAACAAGCTGACGCTCTTGTCAGGGGAATGTGGTGGGTGACTTTAAAGTTGAAGCCAACACTCATTTACCATTCTAAAAATCCTAAGGCAAATAAAATTATGCTAAATCTATTCTACTTGTGCTCCATAAAAGGAACAACAAAGCCTGGAGGGCAGCACATCTGTTAATAACATGGTTTACCGAATATTTTAAACCTACTGTTGAGAACTACTGCTCAGAAAAAAAACAGATTCCTGTCAAAATATTACTGCTCCTTGACAATGAACTTGGTCATTCAAGAGCCCTGATGGAGATGTACAATGTGATGAATGTTGTTTCCATGCCTGCTAACACAATACCTATTCTGCAGCCCACAGATCAAATAGTCATTTTGACTTTCAAGTCTTATTATTTAAGAAATATATTTTGTAAAGCTATAGCTGCTATAGATAGTAATTCCTCTGATGGATATGGATGAAGTAAATTGAAAACCTTCTGAAAAGGGCTCACCGTTATAGGTGCCATTAGGAACATTCATGAGGGAGGGGCAAGATGGCATCAGATTAAGCACACCTTCATTTCTCTCACAAAAAAATGGTTGAGTGAGGGGAAAATCCTGCCCAAGTGATCTGTTTTTGGGAACCCACAGAGCAGGAGGCTTCAGGGCATTGATCTGGAGAAAGAGTGACAAAGAGATTGATTGCTCAAGGGAACATAGACAAGGAAACAGAATAAGAAGAACAAAGTGTCAAAGAGAAAACTTAACATACACACACAAAACAGCAGCAAAATAAAACCCTAGACTAGAGGGAGAAGCTAATCAACTGAATAAACCCATCAAAATAAAAAGATGACCAGACAACAAAAAATTACAAACCATGCCAAGAAACAGGAAGACATGACTCAGTCCAAAGAAAAAACTACAAAGAAGAAAAGCAGAACATCAAACAACTAATCAAACTGTCCAAACAAATATCATGGACCAACTTAATGAAGTAAAGGAAGAGATTAAGGGTATTAAGAAAACACTGGGGGAATATACTGAAGAAATTGTAAACATACATAAGAAGATAACAGATATGATGGTGATGAATGACACAGTCCAAGAAATCAAAAATACACTGTCATCAAATAATAGCAAATTTGAACAGGCAAAGGAAAGAAGTAGTGATGTGGAGGGCAGGGCATCTGAAATCAAACATGCTAGAACAGATAGATAATAAGATAGAAAAAAATCCATCAAGTACTTATGGATTTGAATGGCAATGCAAAATGTACAAACATATGCATTATAAGGCATTCCAGAGGGAGAAGAGAAGGAAAAGGGGCCATAAGGAGGAAATAATGGCTGAAAACTTCAATCCTATTGAAGGAGATGGATGTACATGTCCAAGAAGTGCAGCACACCTCAAGCAGTATAAATCCCAGCAGGCCTACTCCAAGATCTATACTTGTCAAACTGTCCAATGCTCAAGACAAAGAAAAAATGCTGAAGACAGAAAGAGAAAAGAGAAACATCACATACAAGGGAAGCTCAATAAGATTAAATGCTGATTTATCACCTGAAACCATGGAAGCAAGAAGGCAGTGGTAGTACATCTAGTCAATGTACTAAAAGAAAAAAACTTCCAGCTAAGAATTATCTATCCAGGAAAACTGGCATTCAGAAATGATGGAGAGTTCAAAATATTCACAGATAAACAGAAACTAAGAGAGTATGCCCTTCAAGAAATATTAAAGGGAGTTCTGCAGGTTGAAAGGAAAAGACAGGAGAGAGAGTTGGAGGAGAGTGTTAAAACAACTAAAAAGACAAAAAGAGAAATAAAAACAACATATGACATACATAAACCTGAAGAAAATATGGCTAATGTAAATAATTCCTTGAGAGTAATAACACAGAATGTTAATGAATTAAACTCACCAGTCAAGAGACACAGAATGGCAGAATGGATAAGGAAATATGACGCATCTACATGCTGTTTACAAGAAACCCATCTTAGACCCAGGGATTCAAGGAGGTTGAAAGTGAACAGCTAGAAAACAATCTTACAAGCAAACAATAACGATAAAAGGGTGGGAGTAGCTATACTAATATCAGAAAAAATAGATTTTAAATGCAAAATATTGCAAGAGACAAAGATGGACACTATATATTAGTAAAAGGGGTAATCTTTCAAGAAGAAAGAACAATAATAAACATTTATGCACTTAACCAGGGAACCTCAAAATACATGAGGCAAATACTGGAAAAACTAAGGGGAGAAATAGATGCCTCTACAATTATAGTGAGGGACTTTAATACACTATTATCATCATTAGACAGAACATCTCAACAGAGAATCAATAAAGAAACAAAGACTTTGAACAATACATTAGAGGAGTTGAACCTAATGAACATATACAGTATATTACACACAAATAGAGCAGGATATACATTCTTCTCAAGTGTACATGAATCATTCTTCAAGATAGACCACATGCTAGGCCACAGAGAAAGTCTCAAGGAACCCAGAAAGATTGAAATCATACAAAGTAATTTCTCTGACCACGATTGAATGAAGTTAAAAATCTGGAGGCCCATAGAGTCAAAATTAGGTGCAAAGATATGAATAAGCAACACACTCTTAGACAAACAGTTGGTCAAGAAGGACATCTCAAAATAAATGAGTAACCACCATGAAACAAATGAAAATGCCAACACAACGTATCAAAACTTATGGGATGCAGCAAAAACTGTGCTGAGAGGGAAATGCATAGCCAAAAAATTATATATTAAAAATGAAGAAAGAGCTAAAATCAAAGACATAACCACACACTTGGAAGAATTAGAAAAAGAACAACAAACTAACACGAAGAAAGGAAGGAAGGAAGGAAGGAAGGAAGGAAGGAAGGAAGGAAGGAAGGAAGGAAGGAAGGAAGGAAGGAAGGAAGGAAGGAAGGAAGGAAGGAAGGAAGGAAGGAAGGAAGGAAGGAAGGAAGGAAGGAAGGAAGGAAGGAAGGAAGGAAGGAAGGAAGATCAGAGCAGAACTAAAAGAAATAGATAATATGAAAGCACTAGAAAAAATAAAACCAAGAGCTGATTCTTTGAGAAGACCAATAAAATTGACAAACCCTTAGCTAGACTAACGAAAAAAAGAGAGGATGCAAATACACAAAATCAAGAAATGAGAAAGAGGATTTCACCACTGACCCCACAAACATAAATAGTATCATTAGAGGATATTTTGAAAAATTATATACCAACAAGAAGGACAATTTAGAGGAAATGGACAAATTCCTAGAAAAACACAAGCAACCTACATTGACAAAAGAAGAAACTGATGATCCCAACAGACCAATCACAAGTAAAGAGATAGAATTGGTCATTAACAACCTCCCAACTAAGAAGCGCCCAGGACCAGACAGCTTCACAGGTAATTCTACCAAACATTCCAAAAAGAACTAACACCAATCTTCCTTAAACTCTTCCAAAAAATTGAAGTAGAAGGAACATTGCCTTACTCATTCTATGATGCCAACAGTACCCTGAAACCAAAGTCAAACAAAGACACCACAAGAAAGGAAAGGAAAATTGCAGACCAATCTCTCTAATTAACTGTATGCTAAGATCATCAACAAAATACTTGCTAATCATACGCAACAATACATCAAACAAATTATACACCATGACCAAGTGGGTTTCATCCTAGGTATGTAAGGAGAGTTCAACATAAGAAAACCAATCAATGTAATACACCACATAAGCTGATTGAAAGAAAAAAATCACATGATTATCTCTACAGGTGCAGAAAAAGCATTTGACAAAATTCAGCACACTTTCCTGGTAAAAACAAAAGATAGGAATAGAAGGAAACTTTCAGAACATGATAAAGGGTATATATGAAAAATCTACAGCTAACATCATATACCTTACTGAAATCCTAAAAGCTTTCCCTCCAAGATCGGGAACAAGACAAGGATGCCCCTTATCACCTCTCCTATTTAACATTGTGTTGGAAGTACTTGCTCAAGCACTGAGGCAAGAAAAAAATATGAAAGGCATCCAAATTGGAAAAGGAGAAGTCAAAATTTCACTATTTGCCATGACATGATCCTATACATAGAAAGCCCTGAGAAATCTACAACATAGCTTCTAAAACTTTTAAATGAGCTCTGTAAGTTCACAAGTTATAAGATCAATGTGCAAAAATCAGTAGCATTTCTCTACACCAATAATGAGCAATCTGAGGAAGAAATCAAGAAAAAATATCATTTACAATACTAAATTAAAAAATCAAATACCTAGGAATAAATTTAACTAAAGATGAAAATTACTTATACATAGAAAACTAAACAACACTGTTAAAGGAAATCAAAGAAGACTTAAATAAATGGAAGAACATTCCCTGTCCATGGATAGAAAGACTAAATATCATTAAGATGTCTATTCTACCCAAACTAATCTACAGATTTAATGCAAACCCAATAAAAATCAACATAGCATTTTTAAATGAACTGGAAAAACTATGAAATTTATTTGGAAGGGCAAGAGGCCCCAAACAGACAAAGACAAATTGAAAAAGAAAAATGAAATCTGAGGAATCACACTACCTGACTTGAAAACATGCTACAAAGCTACAGTGGTCAAAACTGCATGATATTGGCACAAGGATAGACATACGGATAAATGGAACTGAATTAAGAGTTCCAATATAGATCCTCACACATACAGTCATCTGATATTTGACAAGGCCACCAAGCCCAATCAACTGGGAGAGAATGGCCTCTTGAACAAATGGTGCTTGAAGAACTGGATATTCATATCCAAAGGAATGAGAGAGGATCACCATCTCACACCTTATATAAAAATCAACTCAAGATGCATCAAAGTCCTAAATATAAGAGCTAAGACCATAAAAACCTAGAAAGATAATCTGGAGAAGCATCTACAGGACCTTGCAATAGGAAATGGCTTCATAAACTTCACACCCAAAGAGCAGTGAAAGAAAAAAAATAGATAAATGGGTCCTCTTCAAAATTAAAACCTTTCGCACCTCAAAGGAGTTTGTCAATAAAGTGAAAAGACAGTCTACCCAATGTGAGAAAATATTTGGTAACCATATATCTGTTAGAAGCCTAATATCCAGCATATATAAAGAAATCTTATATCTTGAAAATAAAAAGATAAGCAACCCATTTAAAAAATGGGCAAGTGATTTGAATAGACACTTCTCTAAAGAAGAATGTATACAAATGGCTAAAAAACACATGAAAAGATGCTTAACATCAATGGCTATTAGGAAGATGTGAATCAAAACTACAATGAGATACCACCTTACACCCATTAGACTGATGGCTATTAAAAATACAGAGGGGGAAGCAAACTTGTCCCAATGAATAGGGTATCTGCCTACCACATGGGAGGTCTGCAGTTCAAACCCCAGGCCTCCTTGACCTGTGTGGAGCTGGCCCATGTGCAGCACTGATGCGCACAAAGAGTGCTGTGCCACACAGGGGTGTCCCCCGCGTAGGGGAGCCCCACACGCAAGGAGTGCACCCCCTAAGGAGAGCACGAAAGCACAAAAGAAAGCACCCAGCACGAAAGAAACTGCAGCCTGCCCAGGAATGGCACCACACACATAGAGAGGTGACACAGCAAGATGACACAACAAAAAGAAACACAGATTCTCCGTGTCACTGATAAGGATAGAAGCGGTCATAGAGCAACACACAGTGAATGGACACGGAGAGCAGACAACTGGGGGGGAGGGGGTGGGGAGGTGGGGAGCAGGAGAAGGGGAGAGAAAAAAGTAAAAAATAAATCTTTTAAAAAATTTAAAAAATTTAAAAACAGAGGACTACAAGTGTTGGAGAGGATGTGGAGGAATGGTAACCCTCATCCACTACTGGTGGGAATGTAGAAGGATCCAGCCATTGTGGAGGACAGTTTGGTGCTTCCTCAAAAAACTATGATTCGCCATATGACCCAGCAATAATTCCACTGCTGGGTACATACCCAGAAGAACCGAAAACAAGAACACAAACAGATATATGCACACCAATGTTCATAGCAGCATTATTCACTATTGCCAAAAGTTGGAATCAACCCAAATGCCCATCAACAGACTACGGGATAAACAAAATGTCGTATATATATACCATGAAATACTACCCAGTTATAAGAAGGAATGCTGTACTAACACACAGCATAAGATGGATGAATCGTGAGGCTCTTATGTTGAGTGAAGCACGTCAGGCATTGAACAACAAATACTACGTGACCTCTCTGATATGAATTAAGCAAATTGAGCCATCACAGAGAGCTAGAGTCTGGAAGATAGGCTTACAGGAAATAGAAAGGGAGAAGGCTGTGAACCAATGCCCATGTGGGCAAAAGCTATGATAAGGTGGAATTGAGTAGTTGTACAGTGAAGCGATATGGCAGAGGTACAAGGATACTATTGGGCTGGGCAGTGCAAGCATAACAGGGGACTAGTGTGGGGAGGATGGGTCGGAGAGTCCATGGAACTGGGTGGAAGGTTGGAGGAGGGAGAAGGTGAAAACGCAATTGGTGGTTAAGTGGTTGAAACTATAATGTTGAGAAAACTTTTTTGGCAATATGACAAGAAAGGGTTATTGGTTTAGGATGTTGGATGGGGCACATTCAATGCAGGGCATACCTGGAGCAGGCTTCTAGGGAGTGTGCGAGAGTTCATCTTGTCATAGTGTGTTTATCAGTGAGTGGAGACCCATATAATGAGCAGGTAAGTGTTGTACTCTCATCCTGGGGAGGCCCAATACTCTCAAACAGAGGGGAGGGTGTCTCTTGAGAGGATGGGTAGCTCCAAATAGGAGAGGACAGACTAGTGTGTCAGTCACTCAGTGTTGTTGCAATTATCTATGAATGTTGTCCTTCAAGCAGTGAACCTGGTGGTCCCCTATATTTTACACATGACTTCACTGTGAACTAAAGCTTCTTTGAAGACATAATGAAAAAAAAAGTTAAGACACCGAGGAAGAAATGAAAGAAATTTCCACTGTTCATATAGGACAACAGCTATTACAGCGATGAAAGGCAAAACATCAAAAAAAATTTTTAATATTTTTCATTTTTTAATACCCCGATTTTTTTAACTTTTAGTTTTTCTAAATTATTATATATTTTTTTTATTTTTTTTTTAATTTCTCTCCCCTTCCCCGCTGACCAGTTGTCTGCTCTCTGTGTCCTTTCATTGTGTGTTCTTCTGTGACCGCTTCTATCCTTAGCAGCAGCACTGGGAATCTGTTTTTCTTTTTGTTGCGTCATCTTGTTTTGTCAGCTCTCCGTGTGTGGGGCACCATTCTTGGGCTTTCTTTCACCCTGGGTGGCTCTCTTTACAGGAGTCACTCCTTGCATGTGGGGCTTCCCTACGTGGGGGACACCCCTGCGTGGCACGGCACTCCTTGCACACATCAGCACTGTGCATGGGCCAGCTCCACATGGGTCAAGGAGTTTGAACCGCAGACCTCCCATGTGGTAGGCAGATGCCCTATCCATTGGGCCAAGTCCGCTTCCCTGTATTTTATTTCTTATGTTTAAACCTACCATTACTATCTCATTTTCCTATTAATTGAATTTGGCACTATATTAGGCTTCATTTTTTAAGCAGTTTTGGATCACAGAGGGGTTCAACTATGGTAGGGGAGGAGTATTGGTTTGGGGTGTCATTGAAGGGTGTTGCATGGAAGGGAGTGCACCTGAGCATGCATATAGGGTATATAGATACGTTTGGATGTTTGATGGATATTGACATAGTGGTTAGAGTTTCACATGACAACTGAGGGAGTGCTGGGTTCCTGTCTGGGGAGCTCGGCCACATTCTCCAGTGGAAGAGCAACAATCCCCCAAGTGCAGGGACAATGACCAGTTAAGGAGGATGGTCCAATGACAGGCCCTAGATACTGATGACTAGGCTTATGAGCCTTTTACACTTGAAATTTCAACTTGGCCTAGTGTTACAGGGTGCCTAAGAGTTACTTCCTGAGAGCCTCCATGCTGCTCAAATGTGGCCACTCTCTAAACCAAATTCAGCATGTAAATGCATTACCTTCCCCCCAGCATGGGACATGACTCCTGGGGATGAGCTTCCCTGGGATTACTACCAAGCACCAGCTGGTAATTCAACTGGAAAAAAGACCTTTAAATAAAAGGAGGAAATGGTAAAGACAAATGAGTTTATATGGCTGAGACTTCAAAGTGAGTCAGGAGGTCAACAGATGGGTCTAGTTTATGTATGTCTCAGCAGGATAAATAGCCAAAGTAGATACTACCGCAGGTAGAGGTGCAGCTGAGGGCTATGGAGACACCCAGGTCCTATGGGCATAGCAGATGGCTCTAGAGTTTGGTGCCTTGCCAGTAGGCCCTACTCTGGAATTTGTGTTCCCAAATGTGACTAAGTTGGACTCAGATATGACTTCTCTACACATGCCTCTTCTGTCCCTTTTATTGAATCTGTGGTTGGCACTGAGGTTGGTGGCACTGGTGTTGATGTATGTTCAAGAGACTTGAATCTCTGGGCTGTCCATGTGCCAGCTGGGCCCTCAGCCTCAGCGTAGTTGCATCACGTACTCTCCAGTTCATTGGACTTACCCAAATCAGCTAACACGGAGATGAGGATGGTCAACCACCATAACAAGGAACCGAGAAGGTCTGCAACTGCAAGCAGAAGAGTCCCATCCATCAGCCATGTGGGATTGAAGCCCCCTCTCAATTAAGAGGTGGAGTGGGTGTCACCATCCCAGAGTCCTTGGGATTGGGGAATAAAATATGGATTAGAGTGAACTTACTGTTATTCTACTATAAAATTATTGTGACTCTAGCCATGGAAGAAATTTATCATTGATGTGGAGACAGAGGCCACGGGAGTTGCTGAAGGCAGGGAGAGGAAAAAAGAGTTGTATATGGGGGCATATTTGGCACTTTGAGTTGTCCTGAATAATATTGCAGGGACAGAGGCAGGACATTATATATCGAGTCATAACCTACTGAATGGACTGGGAGAGAGTATAAACTTCAATGTAGACTATAATCCATGCTGTGTAGCAGTGCTCCAAAATGTATTCATCAATTGCAATGAATGTACCACATTAATTAAAGAAGTTGTTGGTGTGGGAATAGTGGGGGGTATCAGGAGTGGAGCACATGGGAACCTCCTTTTTTTTAACATAACATTTTGTGTATCGATGTATCTTTTAAAATTAAATTAAAAATGTATTTTTAAAAATATATGTATATAACCTCTGTGGAAGACAGTTTGGTGGTTCCTCAGGAAGCTATATATAGAACTGCCATATGATCCAGCAATTCCTTTATTAGGGATATATACAGAAGAACTGAAAGCTGTGACATTAACAGACATTAGCACACTGATATTCATAATGGCATTATTCACAATTTTCAAAAGATGGAAACAACCCAAGTGTCCATCAACTGATGAATGAATGAACAAAATGTGGTACACATATGATGGAATACTATGCTGCAGTAAGAAGAAATAAAATTGGGACACATATGATAACATGGATGAACCTTGAAGACATTATACTAAGTGAAATAAGTCAGACACAAAAGGAAAATATTGCATGATCTCACTAATATGAACTACAAATGAAGAACAAACACATGGAGTTAAAACCTAGAGTACAGGTTATTAGGAGATAAGAGGAGGGCTGAGAAAGGGTACTGATGTTTAATGTATGTAGTAAGTTTTAATTAACTTGGCTGTAAAATGGTGGAAATAAAGGTGATGGTAACATATTATAGTGAATAGAACTAACACAGCTGGGTTATAAATGGGTTGTGGCTGAAAAGGACAATCTAGGGATGTAAATGTTAATAGAAAGAAAGCTAGAGAACAATCTAGGGACTGAATAATATAGTGAACCCAGAGGTGGATGAGAATTGTGGTTAATAGTATAAATGCAAGAATGTCTTTCTGTGAACTAGAACAGATTTATGTCACTATTGTAGGGTGGTGGGAATGTGGAGAATCATGGGAAAAAATATAATTAATGCAACCTATGGTTAACAGCAATACTGTATTATTCTTGCATCAATGCCAAAGATGTACTTTGTTAATAATAGGGTGGTATGGAAAAAATATGCCAAATGTACTCTAAGGACTATAGTTAGTGATAATAGTCTGGTGATATTATCTCATAATCTGTAACAAATGTTCCACAACATTGTGGTATATTAGTGAAGGGGTGTTATATGGGAATATCACACATGTGCATGATTTTTTTGTAGGTTCATAACTTCTCTAGTAAAAATATCCTAATAAATATATGATATATTAAAAATAAGTATTTCCCTGAAAAAGAAAAAAAGAACATTCATGATTCATGGGAGGAGTTCAAAATATCAACATTAACAGAAGTTTGGAAGAAGTTTACTCCCATCCTTATGGATGACTCTACTTCAGTGGAGGAAGTAACTGCAGTATGGTGGAAATAGCAAGGGAACTAGAATTAGAAGTGGAGCCTGAACATGTGGCTGAATTACTGCCATCTTATAAGAAATCTTTCAGATTAGGAGCCACTTCTTATAGATGAGCAAATAAAGTGGTTTCTTGTGATGGAATCCACTCCCGTTGAAGATACTATGAACATTGTTGAAATGATAACAAAGGATTTAGAATATTGCATACATTTAGTTGATAAAGCAGTGGCAGAGTTTGAGAGAATTGACTCTCATTTTGAAAGTTCTACTGTGGTAAAATGCTATCAAACAGCATTATTTGATACAGAGAAATCTTTCATGGAAGGAAGAATCAATAGATGTGCAAAACATCATTGTTGTCTTATTTCAAGAAATTGCCACAGCCACTCCAACCTTCAGCAAGCACCACTCTGATCCATCAGCATTAACATTGAGGAAGGATCCTCCACCAGCAAAAAGATTATGACTCACTGAAGGATCAGATGATAGTTAACACTTTTTAGCAATAAAGTATTTTTAAATTAAGGTGTGTTTGTACATTGTTTTTTAGACATAATGCTCTTGCACACTTAACAGACTACAATATAGTGTAAACATAACTTTTATATGCACTGAGAAACCAAAAAAAAATGTGTACAACTCCTTTTATTGCAATATTCGCTTTATTGTGGTGGTCTGAAACCAAACCCACAATATCTCTGAGGTATGCCTATAAATGAACCTGAAAACATTATGCTAAGTGAAATAAGCACAAATATGTAGAGACAGAAAGTAGATTAGAGGTTACAGAGGCTGGGGGAAGGTGGAGGGTTTCTCTTTGGGGTGATTAAAAATCCTTGGTAATAGATGGCAGTGATGGAAGCATAGCATAGGGAATATAAATAATACCAATGAATCATACACTGAAAGAAATGACTAAAATGTCAAATTTTATGGTATATATGTGTTACTATAATTTTTTAAAAGTAAATAAAGATTTTGGATTTTTAAAAATATTAGCTAACCAGAGTTAGCAGAGAGTAAAGAAACCTTTACATGTATATGATATTAATTTTATCTCACTCTTAAATTGTATTGACTTAAACTTAATAGACTACCAAATCTGCCTTTGTCAAGGCCTTCCATGTCTGCCTCCAACACAAATTACCTTCCCTCCTACAACTAACTTCAGCAATGCCAACCATGTCACAACATGGCAGAAGAAAGTTCTGCATTATCAGTAGTTATTTAAATGTAAATGGATTAAACTCCCTAGTCAAAAGGAAGAGATTGGCAGAATGGATAAAAAATCATGACACAACAATATGCTGTTTACAAGATACTGGTCTTTTTTTTTTTTAAGATTTATTTTTTATTTATTTCTCTCCCTTTCCCCCTCCCCCAGTTGTCTGCTCTCTGTGTGTCCATTTGTTGTGCTCTTCTGTGACCCCTTCTATCCTTACCAGTGGCACCAGAAATCTGTGTTTCTTTTTGTTGCATCATCTTGTTGTGTCAGCTCTCCATGTGTGTGGCACCATTCTTGGGCAGGCTGCAGTTTCTTTCATGCTGGGCAGCTCTCCTTACGAGGCGGACTCCTTGCATGTGGGGCTCCCCTATGTGGGGGACACTCCTGCATGGCATGGCACTCCTTGCATGCATCAGCACTGCACATGGGCCAGCTTCACCCAGGTCAAGGAGGCACGGGGTTTGAACCGCAGGCCTCCCATGTGGTAGGCAGACACCCTATCCATTGGGCCAAGTCCACTTCCCAAGATACTGGTCTTAAATGCACGTAGGTAGATATGAGAGGATAGAAAAAAGTATATACCATGCAATTACTAGTCAAAAGAGAGCTGAAGTTGCTATAAAATAGACTTTAAGTCAAAACCAGCTCCAAAGGACAAAAACGGTCACTGTATATTAATAGAGGGATCAATTCAACAAGAAGATAAAACAATTAAAAACATATATGCACCAAATGGCAGAGTCCCAAAATATATGAAGCAAATATCAACATATTTGAAAAGAAAAATAGATGGTTCTACCATAATAGTAGGAAACGTCAATGCCCACTTTCAGTAATAGATAGAACATCCAGACAGAAGACCCATAAGGAAATAGAAGGCTTGAATGATACTATAAACCAACTAGACCTAACAGGCCTATAAAGAACACTTTACCCAACAGCAGCAGAATTTTCACATTCTTCTCTAGTTTACATGGCTCATTCTCCAGCACACTCCACGTGTTCAGTGACAAAAAAGTCTCAATAATTTAAAAATAATAAAATCATGCAATGTATTTTCTCCAACCACAATGGAATAAAGCCAGGAATCAATAAGAGGGAGAACTGGAAAATTCACAAATATGTGGAAATTAATGTGCTCTTAAGCAATCAGTGGGTCAAAGAACAAGTTACAAGTGTATCCATTAAATATTTTGAGGCAAATTAAAATGTTTGGTATATTTACCAAAACTGATGGGATGCAGCAACTGCAGTGCAGAGAAGGAAATCTAAAGCTCTAAATGCTTATGAAGAAAGATCTCAAATCAGAGACCTAAACTCACAACTCTTTTAGAAAAAAAGAAGACACAACTGAGCCCAAAGCAAGCAAAAGGAAGAAAAGAACAAAAATTAGAGTGGACATAAATGAAATGGATAATGAAAAATCAGTAGGGAGAATAAAATAATAAATGTTGGTTCTTTGAAAAAAAATCAGTAAAATCAAGAAAACTTCAGCTAGAGTGACAAAGAAAAAAGAGAGAGAATGCAAATAACTAAAATCGGAAATTAAAGAGAGGACATTACTACCAAACTCACAGAAATAAAAAGGATTGTAGTAGGATACTATGAATATCTGTGCACCAACAAACAAGATAACCTAAATGAAATGGACAAATTCCTAGAAACACCCAAACTACCTACACTGACTCAAGAAGACATAGAACATCTCAACAGACTAATAACAAGTAAGAAGATTGAATCAGTCATCAAAAACCTCCCAACAGGGAGCTAGTATAGCTTCAGGATCAGATGATTTCACTAATGAATTTTAACAATGTATACAAGAAGAATTAACACCAGTCCTGCTCAAACTTTTAAAAAATTGAAGAGGATGGAATTTGTCCAAAGTCATTCTATGAGGCAAACATCACCCTCATACCAAAGTCAAATAAAGATACCAGAAGAAATGAAAATTACAGGCCATTATCTCCTATGAATTTAGATGCAAAAATCCTCAATAAAATACAAGAAAACTGAATACAAAAGACACTAAAAAAATTATACACCATGATCAAGAGGGATTTATCCCAGGTATGTAAGGATGGTTCAACATAAGAAAAATAATTAATGTGATACACTACATTAAGAGAACAAAGGAAAATAACCATGCCATCATCTCAAGTGATACAGAAAAGGTATTTGACAAAATCCAGCACTCCTTCTTGATAAAAACACTTAAAACACCAGTAATTAAAGGAAACATCCCCAATATGATAAAGGGCATATATGAAAAACCCACAGCTAATATCCTATTCAATGGTGAAAGACTGAATGCTTTCCCTCAGAGATTAAGAGCAAAACAAGGATGCCCACTGTCTCCACAGTTATTCAACATTATACTGGAAGTTCTAGCCAGAACAATTAGAAAAGAAAAGGAAATAAAAGACACCCAAATTGGAAAAGAAGAATAAAACTTTCCCCATTTTCAGATGCTATCCTATATAGAGAAAATCCTTTTAAAAATTCCACAACAAATCTGTGAGTGCTAATAAATGAATTCAGCAAAGTGGCAGGGTAAAATCAGTGGTATTCCTATGCTCTAGTAATGAGCAATCTGAGGAGGAAATCAAGAAAAAAATTCCATTCCAAATAGCAATGTAACAGTTTGAAGTTTTATGAATCCTAAAAAAGATCACGTTCTTTGAACTAATCTATTCCTGTGGGTGTGGGGCCCTTTGATTGCATTAGATTTAGTTAAGGGATCTTGAGTAGATCACTTTTGATTAGATCACTTTGGACAATACAGATTAAGCCTCCACCCTCTTGCTGCGGTCTTATATAAACTGAGAACTGAAAGCAGAAACATGTGGTGAAAGACAGCTGCCATTTTGACCCTGCCATCTGAGAGAGGATTACCTTCAGTTGCTGAAAGAAAAAAAAAAGCTCCAAGAGGCCAAGAGAGGTCCCAGAAACCAGAGGCTGGAATCAAGCATAGCACAGAGGCACAGAAAGAGACGTCTGAGAGGGTAAGCCCACAGTTTGCAGCTCAAAGCTGAGGAGATGAGCAATGCCATGTGCTTGATTACCCAGAGTTAAGCTTGAGGAAAAAGTAATCCTGGAAGGGAAGTCAGAGATCTAGCTGGAGAGCCACCATATTGCCTTACCATGTGGCAGGAGTCCAGGATCTGACCAGTAGCCAAACTTTGGTGAGTGAGCATCTCTGATTATGCCTTAATATGAACATTTTCAAAGCCTCAGTACTAACCTATTACCCTAATAAATTCTCTTTATAAAAGCCAACACATTTCTAGTATTTTTGCTTTGGCAGCCTCTGGCAACTTAAAATATAGCAAGTAAAAGAGCCAAATACTCAGGAATAAATTTAACTAAGGATGTTAAAGACTTGTACACAGAAAACTACAAAACATTGACAAAAGAAATCAAAGAAGACCTAAATAAATGTAGGGTATTCTGTGGTGATGCATTGAAATACTAAATATCATTAAGATATTAATTCTACCCAAAGCAATTTACAGGCTCAATGCAATCCCAATCAAAATTCCAACAACCTTCTTCGGAGAAATGGAAAAGCCAATCATCAACTTTTTATGGAAGGGTTAGTGTCCCCAAATAGCTAAAGCCATCTTGACAAAGAAGAATGAAGTTGGAGGACATACATTTCCAGACCGTGAAACATATTACAAACCTTCAATAATCAAAACAAATGGTACCGGCACAAGAACAGATACATAGAGCAATGGAACTGAATTGAAAGTTCACAAACCAATACTCACATTTATGACTAACTAACTTTCAACAAGGGGACAAAGACCACTCAACTGGGAAAGAATAATCTCTTCAGCACGTAGTGCTGGAAAACCTGCATCTCCACTTGCAAAACAAGGGGGGGGGCGGGGGAGAATCCTACCTCATATCATATACAAAATCAACTCAAAATTAATCAAATACCTAAATATAATGGTTTCTCAGACTTTATGTTCAAACCACAAGCAACAAAAGAAAAAATATATAAATGGGACCTCATGAAAAACTTTTGTACTTCAAAGGAATGTTATTATGAAAGTAAAAAACAACCTATAAAATGGGAGAAAATATTTGGAAACCACATATCCAATAAATGTTTAATATGCAGAATATTAAGGAAATCCTTCAGCTTAACAAACAAAAAGACAAAAAGTCCAATTAAAAATGAGCAAGAGATTTGAATGGACATCTCCCCAAAGAAGACATATAAATGGCCAGAAAGCACCGAAAAAGATGCTCAACATCATTAGCCATCAGGGAATTGCAAATCAAAGCCACAAAGGGGTACCAATTTCACACCCATTAGAATGGCTGCTATTTTTTAAAAGCGGAAAACAGCAAGTGTTGGAGAGGATGCAGAGAAATAGGAACATTCATTCATTTCTAGTAGCAATGTAAATGGTGCAGCTGTGGAAGACTGTTTGGTGGTTCCCCAAAATTAATTATAGAACTGCCATATGACCTGACAACCCTACTATTTAGTGTATACCCAAAAGAAATTAATGCAGGGACTTGAACAGATATTTGCACACCAATGCTCATAGAGGCATTAGTCACAATTGACAAAAGATGGAAGAAATCCAAGTGTCCATCAACCAAAGAACAAACGTCTTCAAGTTTCGTCCATGTGTCAGGAATTCATTCCTTCTTATGGATCAGCCAAGGAATGAACTCCTGACACATGGATGAAACTTGAAGACATCCTGTTGAGGAAATAAGCCAAACACAAAAAGACAAATATTGTTTGATCTCACTGATCAGAAACAATTAGAATAAGCAAACTCATAAAGTCAGAATCTAGAATATAGGTTACCGGGGGACAGGATGGCGATAGGAAATGGGAAGTTAAGGCTTCAGATGTACAGAGTTCCCATTTGGAATGATAGAGATGCTTTGATAATGGATAGTAGTGGCGCTAACACAACATTGTGAATATAATTAACAGCACAGAAATATATATCTGTGGCAGATTGAGATTATTTATGAATCCCAAAAAGAGAAAGATTATGTTTGTAAACTAATCTATTCCTCTGGGTATGATACCCCTTGAGTGTAATAAATTCAAGGGTTTTAAGTTAACTTGATAAAATCAATTTAGGGCTTCTGATTCGATCACATCAGTAGGGCATGACTGAGGTTGAGTCCCTGCCCCCTTGGTGCGTTGATATAAACAGGCACTCACTCAAGAAGACAGAGAAGAGAGAGAGAGTTCTGTCATGTTTGATCCTGGGGTCCTGGGGAGAGATGCCATTCATCTGATAGTTTGCAGCTGAAGAGAACAGAGCAGCTGAGAAGGCCCAGAAAGAAACAAGCCCTATGCCAGAGGCTGATATAGGAAGCTCTGAGAGACCAGACAGAGATAATCTGCCATCTTGCTTCAGCATACAGTAGCTGACTTTGGTGAGAAAGTACCTCTGTATGGTACCTTGAGTTGGACTGTCCATGATCTTGGGACTGTAAGATTTTACTCCAAATAAATACCCTTTAAAAAAGCCAACAATCTCTGGTACTTTGCATCAGCACCCTTTTGGCAGACTAATACAATATTTGAATGCAATTAAAAGGGGAATTCTTAGATTGTATGTATGGGCACAGAATAATTTTTTTAATCCATGGAACAACACTACACAAACAGAAGTTAAACCATGAATTATACTTAACAGTTATAAACACAAATATATATGTACAATCATCAATTGTAATGTTAAATTGTTGGGTCTGGGTTATCTGAGCTGGTAGGGGTATGTTGTAGTTCTCAGGATGGAGTCTGTATTATTTTTGTAACTCTCCTGCAAGTTTGAAAGTATTTCAAAATAAAAAGTTAAGAAGAAAAAAAGATAGCAACAGTGAAATAAAGAATGCCAGTGCAGCGGTTTAAATACTTTGTGCTAGAGAAAAACTATAGATTTGCCACAATGGACCAGCAATGATATATATGCTGTCGATATGAAAGAATGATGAGTGATTATTATTAGTAAAACTGTTCTTGTCATTAAAAAATGAAGGAGCATCAACTGACAAGACCAGAATTTATGGTATGACAAAATGTTTTACATTTGAGGAACTCATATAATCCCAGCATTTTTAAAGTATCTGGCAACAGCAGAAATTAATATCCATGTCTTTGCTTCTTTGATTCCAGAAACTACCCTTATACTCTGTCTCAGTTTGCCAGGCTGCTCAGACAAATGCCACACAAATGAGTTGGCTACAACAACAAGCATTTATTGGCTCACTGTTTTGAAGTCCAAACTCAAGATATCAGCAAGGCTTGCTCTCTCCCAGTGTCTGTAGCTTTCTCTTGCTGGCTGCCAACAATCCTTGGGGCTCCTTGGCTTATATCTCTACCTCTTGTCACATTGCAATCTCTCTCTCTTTGTGTCTGCTTTTCCAGTTTCCATTGACTTCTGTCTTCTTCCTGCAACCTTCTATGTCTCTGGCTTCTGATTTCTTCACTTTATAATGCCTCGAGTAATAGGGAATAAGATCTACCCTGATACAGTTGGCCACACCTCAACGAGAAATAACATTTTCAAAAATTCCTATTCCCAAACAAGTTCACACCCACGGAGACATAGATTAAGATTAAGAACATGTGTTTGTTGAAGTACATAATTCAACCTACCAGTCTCCCACACTGGAAACAGAGTTAACAACAGGGTGTTTCAGAAATATCGTCAAACAATGGTGAAATCAAGCATTCACAATAGAAGATGAAAGAACTGGATATGAGATATCCTGGTGATGAACTAGATGTAAGAATTAAAGACAAGGGTGAAAGAATAAGGATGGTGGCCCAGATGTCTGGCTCAGGTAAAATGGGTGTCATTCACGGAGAAAAGTAAAACAAGAAGGGGAAATCTGGGGTAAAGATAAAAACATGTTTAACTTCAAATGTCTGTAAGTGTACAGATATGACATGTAGAAGAAAGCCTGTGGCAGAGGAATCAACTTGCAGGCTACCATTATGACAGTTGACAGTTGAAGCTAGAAACTTGGGTGAGGCTTTGCAGGAAGATAGAACAAGAAGAGTGCCTGCAAGGAAAGAGCTCTGAGGAAAAACTGAAATGCATAATGAGTGGGAGCAGCTAGAAAAGAAGGAAAAATAGACAAGAGTGGGGTCACAAAAGCCAAAGGAGGACCCATAGAAAAGTGGGTAACCAATGACACAAAGGGCTTAAATATGGCAGGACAGAAAGGGACCTTAGGATTGGCATATGGAGCTCAGTAGTAGTAGGGGCAGTGGAAAGGTAGCAGTGGGTTGGGTAGCAAATGAGAAAAGAGCAAGTGAAACCACTGAATGTGGACTGCCCTTTAGCATAGTGGTTCTCAAAGTGGCTCCCCAACCATCAGCATTACCCGGGAACCTGTTAGACATGCACATTCTTGGACCCTACTCCAGACCTACTAAATCAGAAGCTCTAGGGGTAAGGCCCAGCAATCCGGTCTTTAACACGATTTTTAGGTGTTCTTGTTAAATCACTCCAAAATTTGAGATCCACTGATCCAGAGATATTTATACTGGCAAGGAGAAGGAAAAGGAGAGGACAGTCAAGACAGGGTTTTGTTTTGCAAAAATAGGAGTGATTTTGAACAAATGTGCATGGTATGGGGGAAAAAGCAGTATTAAAACAAAGAGACTGGACCTATAGGAAAGAAGAGGTAAATGTTGGAGCAACCAGAAATTAGATGCTTTCTAATTGAAGCCATAAAGACAAAGAAGAAGGCTGCTTTAGTTTGCTGCCAAAGCAATAAACCACCAATGAGTTGACTTTTATGATGGGATTTATTAACTTAGGAGCTTACAGTTCTAAGACTGTGAAAGTGTTCAAATCAAGGCATCATTAGGGATGCTTTCCCACCAAGCTGCAGCAGTGGGCAGTCAGGCACATGGTGGCATCTGCTGACCTTTCCCTCTCCTCTGGGCCTCCTTGCTTGTGGCTTCTGGCTAAAGTGGCTTCCTCTCAGTTTCTGTGTTCCTCTCTGTCTCTGCAGCATTTTTCTGTGCCTGTGGCTTTTTATTCTTCCATTCATAAAGGACTCTAGTATGAGGATTAAAACACACCCTGAGTAATGCAATTTAATCAAAGGACCTTAACTGAGATAGTTTAATCAAAAGATACCATCTACAATAGGTTTGTATGCAAAGAATGGGTTAGCTCTAAGGACATGATCTTCTGGGGTCCTCAGCTTCAAACTTCATGCAATGATGACAAGATACTGTTGTAAGACAAGTCTGCTTCTAATACTTCAATCCCTGCCTCCTCCAAAAATCTCTGTATTTCAGAGAAGGAACGTTCATACATTGGTGGGAATGTAAAATGGTGCAGCAGTTCTGGAAAACTGGTGGTTCCTCAGAGAACTATGTATAGAATTATCATATGACCCAGCCATTCTATTTCTAGGTATACACCCAAAAGTATTGAAGGCAGGGACTCAAATGGATATTTATACACCAATGTTCACAGCAGCGTTATTCACAATAACTATGGAGTGGAGGCAGCCCAGGTATCCATCCACAGATGAGTGGATGGACAAGGTGTGGTAGGCACACGTGATGGAGTGATGTTCAGCTGTAGGTGGAAGTGAGGCTCTAGTGCTTGCTGCAACAGGGATGAACCCTGAGGACTTGTGTTGGGTAGGATTGGCCAAACACAAGAAAGCAGATATTGTATGATTTCACTTATATGTAAATTCATAGACAGAAAGTAGATTACAGTAGGGTGAAGAGAAAATCTCTGTATGTGTGAATCATATTTTTATAGTTTCATCTGACCTTTAAAGTCTGGGCAACCCCACTGAAGGTTAGCAGTTCACCTGGATAGGTTGCTGGGCTATTTGGAGCACACTTGCTCCTTCTCCACTGAGGTGAGGTGCCCTAGAGAAGACATTTGTCTCCAGAATGGGTCTCCTCCATGCTTGGGGCCATGAGAGCTACAGCATTGCAGAGTTGTGACCCGAGAGACCAAGAAGAGGAGTATTTACTAAGGGCAGGCGCAATGAGGAACAAATGTCCAGAGCTTTTTCCAGACAGGCAGATAGGAAAAGCCTACCCAGCAGCTTCAACAAAAACACTATTCCACCTTCTTAGGTGATTCAAATGTCAAATTCAGACAAAATTTTAAAGAGGAGAAAAAGGAGATTTGTCTGGTAGGGAAAAAAGGAGGTTGCCGGTTATGACAGCCAACGAGGGTAATATTTACTTTGCTTTTCCTCTCGTCCAACTTGACTGTGGGGACCAGCCTCACCCAGGCAAGAGACAGTTTCAAAACAAGTGACTGTACAGGAGATGTCCAGGGAAAGTCAAAGATTTTTCACTTTCATGAACCCAAATCTTGACTTTCTTTTTCTTAAAAACATGGTGCCAAATCGTTGTGGCCCAAGCCCTAGGTTGGCAGCCTTTACTAAAGAAGTCCAGACACTGAAAGCTAAAAACAAACAGAGCTAAGGACTAAGTCAAAAGTTGCTTTTGAAAGCCCAAGGGAATGCCATTAACGTCACAGAAAAAGCAGACAATTAATTTCCTCCCTAGGGGCTTTTAGAATGCCTACCACAATTGACCATGGAAAACAAATTAAGGCTACATTGGAGCATCAATCCCGATTCCACTTCGTCCACTCAAAGTCTTCTTTGACAATAACTGCTCTTTTCTACCAGGTTAGATGAAGTACAAGAGGTTGAAAAGAGTCCTTATTCCTGGTACCAATCCTTGCCCTGTCCAGTTTCAGCTGACACTGACTTACTTCTTTCCCACCACACTTCAAAAAAACAAAAATCAGATTAAGGACTGTCTTAGTTTGCCACCGGGCTGCCAATGCAAAGTACCAGAAATAGATTGGCTTTTATATTGGGAAATTTATTAGGGTAAAATCTTACAGTTCCAAGGGCATGAAATGTCCAAATCAAGGCACAAGCAGAGATGCTTTCTCGCCAAAATCAAGTCCTGGTGACCCTGGGGTCCTGCCATGTGGTGAAGCAAGATGGCAGCCAATCTCTGCCGAGGTCCCTGCCTTCCCCTCAGGGCTTACTGTCTCTTGGAGTGCAGCTGTGGGTGACCAGATATAGGGCTTGTCTCTTTCTGGGCCTCCTCTCTCAGTCTCGGCTACTCAGCTTTCTTCCAGAGTTCAGCTGTGGGCATCAGGCATAGGGCTCTTCTTCAGCCCCGAGCTGCTCCATGGACCCAGTCCTTCAGGGCCCTCTTTCTGTGCCTCTGTACTCTTCTGATTCCAGACTCCAGGACATCTCTTAGCCTCTTGGGTCTTCTCTGCCCTTCTGTAGCTGTAGGGGAACTTGCAGTTCTCTCTCTCTCTCTACTTTCTCCTTGTTCTCACATGGCAGGATAAAAAAATGGTGACTTCCTTTCTCTGTATCTCTGTTTATATAAGGCCCAGCAAGAGAGCAGACAACCTGCCTCACTGATGTAGTCTACTCAAAAGGGCCCCACACCCAAAGGCAGGCATAGTCTTTTTCTTTTGGGGATTCATAAAAGAACTTTAAACTGTCATAGGATCTATGCATACTAAACAAAAGTCATCTCCATGTATCATAATATATCTGTATTATACTGAAATAGCATACCCTTAACTATTCTCTTTGTCCTTATCACCTAGGGAAAGAAGGGTGGGGCATGCTGCCAAAAATCAGCATATCTGCCAGAAAGAGATTTTTTAGTATGAAATAATGTCTTCCATGACCAATGCTCGTAAAGCTGCACTGCCACTGATTTTATTCTAGAAGTAGAGTTACTGTTAGTCACTAGAAAATAAAGTGTCATAAAATCAATTTAATGAATCATAACTAGCATTTTGGATACAGATGATAGGATAGGATAAAATGGATAGGATAGGATAGGATAGGATAGGATAGGATAGGATAGGATAGGATAGGATAGGATAGGATAGGATAGGATAGGATAGGATAGGATAGGATAGGATAATGGACTAACTTGTATGTTCCCAAAAGGTATGTTGAAGTCCTAACTCCTGATATCTGTGAAATGTGACCTTATTTGGAAATAGGGTTTTTGCAGATGTAACCAAAGTTAAGATGAGGTCATACTGGATTAAGTGCTTTTAAAAGAAGAGGAGAAGAAACACAGATTTATGGACACATGGGGAGAAAGCCATGGGAAGACAGAGGCAGGGATTGGAGTGATGCCTCTACAAGACAAGGACATGTCCAGGATGCCAGCAAAACCCAGAAGCTAGATGAAGCAAGGAAGGACTCTTCCCTACAGGTTTCAGAGAGAAAATGGGCCCATCAACACCTTGATTTCAGACTCATAGCCTTCAGAACCATAAGACAATAAATTTCTCCTGCTTTAAGTCACACATTTGGTGGTACTTTGTTATGACAGCCCTAGGAATCTAATTGAGATTTTATAGGATGGAATGGGATGGGGTGGGGTAGAATGAGGTTAGTGGGGCCAAACAGAGTGGGATGGGATGAGATGGAATAGAAAATATCAGAGTGAATCATAGTGGGAGATCTGATCTGTGATACTTTTATTTAAGTTTCATGGACATGTATGCACACATATATACAAGTACAGTTGTATTCTGGGACACAAGGTAAAATAGAATCCTCGTAGTCAAAAACTTCAGAAGCTACTGTAATAGAAATGAGACTTTCCCATCTGAACCCCAGGTAATGAGCAGTGCCCAAGGCAAGGGCACATCCGTCGTTGTGAACAGGACCCTCTCTAACACTGGGAATCTCTCAAGTGCACCCTCCCAGGTGGAGTGTGGAGCCAACGTTCTGGAGCTGACGGGAGGTGAAAGCAGAAAGATCACAGGCTTATTTTCAAGACATCTCAGAAATAATACCTCCATCCATACCTACATCTAACTCACTTCCACATAGGCACACACCCAAATGCTGGCCTTAGCACAGCCTGTGAAGACAACATGTGGACAAACTAATGAGCCTCACAGTTTACATTTTCAATTTCAAGTGATAGTTTAAGAAAAAACAAGGATGGGAAGCTGTTGTGGCTCAACTGATAGAGCGTCCACCTACCATATGGAGGGCCCAGGGTTCAATACCCAGGGTCTCTTAACCCATGTGATAAGCTGGCCCACGCGCAGTGCTGATGCTCGCAAGGAGTGCCATGCCACACAGGGATCTCCCCCACATAGAGATGCCCCACATGCAAGGAGTGTGCCCCCCTGCAAGGAGAGCCACCCCATGCAAAAAAGCACAATCCTCCCACAAGTGGCACCGCACACATGGAGAGCTGATGCAGCAAGATGACACAACAACAACAATAACAAAAAAAGCGACACTGTTCCCAGTGCCACGTAACAAGAATGCACACAGCAAAACACACAGCAAATAGACACAGCAAGCAGACAACTGTGGGGGAAGGGGAGAGAAATAAATAAATCTTTAAAAAAGAAAAAACAAGGGGTTACTTTCCAAGAAAATACTTGCAAAGGCTCATACACAAATCTGCAATCAAGACGAAAGAGGACCTTATAAAAATGTTCCTTTCCACACAGGAAGTTACAACTCTGGAGTTCTACCACCCCAAGTTGAAAAGATACCCTCACTCTCCCACATCTAAGATGCCCTCATGTCTTAGGAGGCTGCTTCCTCCTAAGGAGCTGCCTTTCCCTGCACCATCACCCTGCTCTCCATCAGCCCTGTCAACACCTGCAGTCACTTCCTGTTGGGACACAATATGGTCTACGTTGCTTTTTATTTAGGCCATAACATTGCAGAGTTGTTGACTTTTTCTTAAACTCTCAAGATAATGTTATCATGAATATCAAAATCAAAATACTTAAACTTCCTTTTTCCTTTTCCTCTTAGAATTTGGGGTACTTAAAAAAAAAGCCAAGTGTTTTATGAGGAATGCGCCATACTAAGAGAACATCAAAATTTCTTAGTACTGTTAAATCAGCAGAACTTTTATTTGAAGGTTATATTTGAGAAAGTGCAGCTTATATAAGAGAAGAAAATATCAGAAAATGTTTGAGCAGAAGAAGGAGAACTTCTTCAATCCCATTGGACAAAATACAATTAACAAATAAATTAGATAATTAGTCACTGTTCTTTAGTTTCCTGGCTGGCAAAACAAATACTATACAATGGGTTGACGTAAACAACAGGAATTTATTGGCTCACATTTTTGAAGCTAGGAGAAGTCCAGAATCAAAGCATCATCAAGGCAATGCTTTCTCCCAGACTGTGGCACTCTGGAGCTGGCTGCCAGTGATCCTTGGTCCTTGGCTTTTCTGTCACATGGCAAGATGCATGGAAGCCTCTCCTGGGTTCTCTTTTCTCTTCCGGGTTCTGTTGACTTCCAGCTTCTGGATTCTGTTCTCTGTGGCTTTCTCTCTCTGTTGTCTGAATTTCATTCTGCTTATAAAGGATTTCAGTAATAAGATTAAGACCCATCCTCATTCAGTTGGTCCACACCTTAAATGAAGTAACCTCATCAGCAGGTCCTATTAGGTTGTGTTCATACCCACAGGAACAGATTAAAATTAAGACCACGTTTTTCTGGGATACATACTCCAAGCTACCACAACTACCTTCCTTTTTTGGGGCCAAAATCCAATGGCCAAAGAAGAGAATCCAAAATTAAGTTAAAAGTAATTTCCTTTCTTATTGTATGTGTATTACATTCATTCCCATTCATTCATTTTGTACATTTCAACATAATATGCACCTAAAATTATAAAATTACTTAACATTAAAGCAGCTTTACTGAGTTCCATTTAACATTACTCCAAGTATGAAAAATATGAAGCAACTACAAGAGTTTCTATGGAAAATAGTAGGGGGCCAAGTGATCATTTTAGAATTTTTGTGGGTATATTTTTTTTACCACATTCTCTTTTTTCTAAAAGAAAACATTACCCATAAGTAAAGAATATACTTGGAGAAACTATTCATTCTGGTATATCTCAACTAACATCTTTTAGTACTAAATACAGATTAGAAATTCCCAGTCGCCTTTTCTTACATCTCATTCTCCAGAAGCAAAGGCAAAAGGGCAAGGAGATGGTTGACCGAGAGGTAAGGACATTCATTCAAAGTGGCTTTTATTAAAAATAAGAAAGTTTTCTCTCAGGGTATATGAGCACGTGCCCCCTATCGAAGTATTAGTAAGTATGTGAACACGACCATGCAGTCTTAACTTTCTCTCACACCACAAGAAGGACTTCAGTGGGTACTCAGAGAACAAAAGAAGCAGGCAAGGCCTCTGAAGACTGGTGCCATTAATAACGAATAGCCTCGATGACACCTCCAGATAACTTCTTTCAAACCAGAAGATAGTTTTCCGTGACCAATCCGTTGATCTAAGATGTTATTGATTTAAGTTCATCTAGAAATAAAGGGTTTCATTATACCCTAACTTTTAGTCAATTGCCATATTCCAAAACTCTGGTTGAATAAGCTGTAGAGTACAGAACAGAAGACTTTTATAATTATTTGTTACCGTGTCCTTAACCATCCTGTGGATGGGTTTGGTAAGACTACTCTACTGTACAACTAGTTAATCACAATTTCCATCAAGTTTCAAAGAAACTTGAAATTGCCACTTGCAACAGTTGGAAGGCTTCCCTTATTGTTAAATGGCTGCAGCCTTTCAAAGCAGAAGGGAGCACATATGGAAGATGTTTCTGAAACTACCAAAACCAAAGTCATCTAAACTAAGTATGACTTGACGAATGTTAAAGTGAAGTTTAAATGGTTTCAGCCTATTTCCTAAGTTGCAGTTGTTCTGATAATCCCACCTTGCCTGTCTTATTTCGCTGGTTTTCTGTAGGGCCTTATTTTCACATCGAAGAGAAATTTGTTTTCTAAACTTTTCACACATACTATCACTGAGGAGTCTTTTTTTTTTTTAAGATTTATTTATTTATTTATTTACCCCCCTCCCCCGGTTGTCTGTTCTCTGTGTATATTTGCTGCGTCTTGTTTCCTTGTCCGCTTCTGTTGTCAGCGGCACAGCGGCACCGGAAGTGTGGGCGGTGCCATTCCTGGGCAGGCTGCACTTTCTTTCCCGCTGGGCGGCTCTTCTTATGGGGCGCACTCCTTGCGCGTGGGGCTCCCCTACGCGGGGGACACCCCTGCGTGGCAGGGCACTCCTTGCGCACATCAGCACTGCGCATGGGCCAGCTCCACATGGGTCAAGGAGGCCCGAGGTTTGAACCGCGGACCTCCCATGTGGTAGACGGACGCCCTATCCACTGGGCCAAGTCCGTTTCCCACTGAGGAGTCTTAATGGTCCTTTCTCCACCACAAAAGACCACAATTTTTCAAACTCTCTTCCTGTTACATTTCTGATTAGCCAAAATAGGTACCTAAGGCTGAGTGGATTTATTTTGTTCCATCACAAGAATAAAATATAAGCTTGTCAAGGAAAGAGACAGCAGTGACAGATGAATTAAAAATGGCACCAATTAGCATATTTATAGAATATTGTACACAAATAGTCAACAGGTAAGAAAAGAATATTTAAATCTGAAAAGCACACTGTAGTGACAGTAATAATCAATTTGCCAAAGGAGCTATGGCCCTGACAAATTGTTCATAAGAGAAAATTCTGAAGATCAAGGGAGCATAAAATGAGGTCATTTTTCCTGCCACCTGACTTCCCCTGGACCTTTCCAGGGGAAAAAGCAATCAAATGTGTTGGCGAACCCCTCGCAGTCACCCATGGGCTGCAGGACAGCGGACAGGAGATAACGGGTATCAGAGACACCTGGACACTGTGGTTCTTGTGGTCATGGAACCACAGCCTCTGTCCTCTGGTTACTGCCAGTGGCTTGGTCATAATGCTGGCAAACTGCTTCTCTCTCTTCTGCCTCTTTCACAGCATGTCTCTCCCCACTCCCCGTCCCGGTTCTTAAAAGAAGACTCAGATATCTGCCATCCACCAGCGTTAGTGTCTTGCCACTGGCTCTCCAAGTTATGAAAAGTTTCAACTTCCTCCAGCTGTCAAATTTGTTCCTCGCTGAGCGGATTTCTGGCATCAGCAGCAGTCTAGGACAGGGGAGGGTGAGAAGGCATTTTAAGGCTGGAGGGCCCTCCCAGGATCCTGGATACCAACACTTCAAGCTGTCACCCCCCTTCACTATTTGTGTCACTTGGGAGCTGCAGCAGAAGAGAAATGTGGCTTCATGTAGAGTGAGGTGTTCTCTCTTTGAACTATAGATCATCACAGAAGAAAGAGGGTCTGGAGTTGGGCACGGTTTCACTAGATAAGGCAACCTCTCTATTACTTCTCTCCTTTCAAGCATTACGATACTAGTTGGTTTCTTAAATGGCCAAAGGCTTCCCATATGGCAGACAATACATGTTTTTAAAATATAATTATAGGACTTCTGATTCTGGCTATGATGGAGTAACTTGAAGAAAACTAAAGCAAAACTAAAAATAACAGATAAACTCTTTTTCAAAAATTGTTTCAGGGCATAGGAGAGCTGCCATGGCAACCAGGAACAGAACCCAGAAGAAAGGGGAGCTTGTAGAGATGAGCCCAACTTTCTGCATTCCAATATCACCTTCGGGCCATGTGCCAATCCTTTGTACTGAGCTAGAGCCTGAGAAGCTGGGCAGAGGGTAGTTGCTAAGAGGTAGAAAAGCCAGAGGGCTTTAAGCAACCTTACAGAGCTGAGTAAGGCATAAATTGGAATTGAAGGCTGTAAAAGTGATCAGAGGCACTGCAATGATGGATACATGACATCGTATGTTTGTCAAAGCCTATAAAACTGTACCGCGCAAGGCGTCAACCTTAATGTGAACTATAGACCTTAGCTGGTAGTAATGTTTCAATATTGGCTCATCATTTGTAGCAAATGTACCACACTAATGTAAGATGTTAATAAATCGGAACCCCCTATATTTATCTAATTTTTCCACAATCTAAAACTTCTCCAAAAATAAATTTTATTATTACCCAAAAAAAAGGGACCAGATCCTTAGAAGCCAAGATACCAAAGAATGGTTTTCTCTGAAGAATCAGGCAAGAGATAAAAATACAAAAATATGTATAAGGATAATGAGCAGTGCAGTGAATAACTTTGCATAAACCTCATATTTCTACTTCAGACAGCCCGCTCGCTCCTCCTGGGGAATCCATTGAGGACCTTAAAGGGCGTTCTTGGTTTGCACCTTGCCCTACAGAATTTGCACATGTGTACCCCCAGTCATATGAGACAACTTTATAAAATCTCATAGTATTTACAGATATGTTTTAACAGTTCTGCACAAAATAATAATAGTAATACCTTGTGGAGTTTTAAATATATGTAGAATTCAACTGCATGATAAAAATAACAAAAAAAGCAAGAGAGGGTGCAGAGAGTTAAAATTTTCTAAGGCCTTAAGGCATTGTCTTAGAAGTGGTTAAAAAATTATATTAGACTCTAATAAGTCAAGAATGATTTTTTAAATCTCTGAGATAACCTCACTCCATACATAATAATCAGCTTCAGATAGACTGTAGCTCTAAAAGTAAAACAATAAAAATTTTAGGAAAAAAATAAGAGCATCTTCCTAACCTGGGAGAGGGAACAATTTCTTAAAGAGGACACGCCAGCACTAGCCATAAATGAAATAATGGGTAAATTGGACTACGTTACAAGCTAAGAATTTCAGTTCACCAAAATGATATCATGAAGAGACAAAAAAAACAAACAATAGACTGGGAGAAAGAAAGTACTCATATCCAGAATATATAAAGAACTCCTAAAAGTCAATGAGAAAAAGACAGACTATCCAATAGAAACACAGGAATAGACTTGAACAGGCACTTTACAAAAAAGGAAGTCCAAATGGCCAGTTAGGCTATTAAATGGTGCTCAGCATCATCAGTCACCAGGGAAATGCAAATTAAAACCACAATAAATGCCACTATATACACATCAAA
Organism: Dasypus novemcinctus; assembly: GCF_030445035.2. Taxonomy (NCBI): domain Eukaryota; kingdom Metazoa; phylum Chordata; class Mammalia; order Cingulata; family Dasypodidae; genus Dasypus; species Dasypus novemcinctus. Next base: position 15,794,810 of record NC_080674.1, on the reverse strand, counting down.
ATGCCTGAAAAATAAAAGAAACAATACCAACTTCAGATGAAGATATCAAGCAACTGGATTTTTCATAGATTGCTGCTGGGAATGCAAATTAGTACAACCAGTTGGAACCGTTTGACCTTATCCACTAAAGTTGAACGTATGATCAGCTATTCCATTCCTAAGTATATACCCAAGAGAAAATGTGTTATCAAAAAAAAAAAACATGTACCAGAATGCTCATACAAGCACTCTTCATAGTAACCAGAAACTGGAAACAACTCAAAAGTCCATCAACATAAATGGATAAATTGTGATCTATTCATATAATGAAATTCTATATGACAATGAGAAAAAAACAGACAAGAATGAGTAAGTAACAACATAAATGAAATAGTGCATGAACAAAACCAAACACTAAAGAGTACGTTCTGGGGAAACGGACTTGGCCCAGTGGTTAGGGCGTCCCTCTACCACATGGGAGGTCCGCGGTTCAAACCCCGGGCCTCCTTGACCCATGTGGAGCTGGCCCATGCACAGTGCTGATGCGCGCAGGGAGTGCCCTGCCACACAGGGGTGTCCCCTGCATAGGGGAGCCCCACGCGCAAGGAGTGTCCCGAAAGGAGAGCTGCCCAGCGCGAAAAAAGTGCAGCCTATCCAGGAATGGCGCTGCCCACACTTCCCGTGTGGCTGACGACAACAGAAGCAGACAAAGAAACAAGACGCAGCAAATAGACACAGAGAACAGAGAACAACCAGCGGAGGGGGGGGATTAAATAAATAAATAAATCTTTTTAAAAAAGGAGTGCCTTCTGTGTATTTCATTTCTGTGAAGTTCAAAACTTAACAATCAGTGATGGAAGTTGGGATATTGGTTCCCGTTAGTGGAAGGGAAGCCTGAGAAGGGCTTCAGAGTTGCAGGTAAGGTTCTATATCTAGGCCCAGATTCACCCATTTTTAATTGGTGTCTATTTTGTGAAAATTCATCATATGCTTTTCTCTGATTTTATTATACTTTAACAAAAAGTCCATTTTTTAATGTATCCAAAATGTGTATTTACTATCATATAAAAAAATTATAGTCAGTGTGGAGGGGGCAGTTATTTCTTCAAAAATCTGTTGGCAAAGGAATATGTTAAGGAGTTGGTTTTGCCTGGGATTTGAATTGGTAACTTTCAGAAACTACAGAAGCTCAAATTACTTCCAAAGACACGATATACACTCTTTGAGCATTTATGGTGACCTTTTGTTGCTTAATTTCTCATTCCAGACTTTCCACTCAATTTTCTAAATGGCCTAAAGAAATCTACAACATACAATAAAAACTGTGCTGTTTCTTTGTTCCTGGCCCACTGACATCCCATCAAGGCCTGAGCAAACAGAATTAAAATCTTAAATACAAATCTCCTTCTCCTAACTACATCAGTGCCACCCAAAGCACCACAATTGCCTGAAAATGGAAGTAAGTGTCTTGGCCATTTCCTTGAGGAACACCACAAAGTCTCATTGTGGGATTGCAAAGGGCAAGCCTTCCAGGGTGAAATCCCTCAACAGGAAGAATTTTTGCCTCACCCCAGTAGCTCCAACAGCCCATGAAGATCCGCTGTAGAAACTAGTTCTTCCTGGTTAGGTTCTGGATAAACACCTGTTCAGAGAAGCGAGTAAAGAAGGAACTAGATAACAGGATAGTGGGATAAGGCGAATGAATTTAAATCCTGGCTGTTTCCATCTAGCTGTTTTGGTGCTGGAGCTCATGGAGACTCTCCATCACTTTATGTCTTTGCCTGTAAAAGGAGGCACTTGACCGGATAATCGCTAAACCCCTGTACAGTGTAAACATTCTTTGATACATGGGTGAATTCTTGATCGCCAGAGCTCTAAAACGGTGCTGTGCGCTGGTGCCCTCTGCTGGATGCCATAGGCCCATGCTTTGTTACACTGCTTGGAACCTTACCTGAGCATGTTGAAAGTCAACCGTTCTGTCATTTGTTCCCAGCAGGGAACTTGTGTCCTGAGGACCCTAGATTGTGTTCCCTTTGCTAGCACATCAACAAGGCAATTGTGCTGCTGAAGTCCATGACGTCCGGCGCTTTGTTTTCCACTTATCACTGAATATAATAGTGCATAGTAGCAAACAAAATTCTTAAACGGAGCCAAAAAACAGTACATCTCTTTTAACTCAGTTGGTTAGACTGTCACGAATGGGAAGGAAATTTTACTTCTCTTTTCCCAAACGTTTGGACAGGATGTGATTTCCAATCGAAGGCATTTTAAATTCTTCTGGGCAAAATTGAAAACCTGCACCCAATTAGCATTTTATAGAAATTGAAATCTCCCTCTTCTCGCTGTTTGGACCTGGGAGGTAGTTTCCAACCTTAATGGTTAGGAACATGATATGCCCAGGGTGATTACAAGGTCCCAGTTCCTCCTGCCCAGGTATGGAATGGTTGTCTCCCACACTTGGGTTCACAAACCAGCGTTATCTACATCTTTGGCCTTCTCAAAATAGGCAAAGGGCAAACTACATAGTCATTGAGAAAATTGACTTCATGGAGATAACATTCTAGAACAATCTAAGAGAGTATAGGATAACCAGAACCTCCCCTCAACTAAGTGAAAGCCCTTCAAACACCCAGTTCTAAAACAATCGCATTAATTTTGTATACAAGGGGGAAGGGCTTGGGGTGGGGGTGGGGGGTTCTGTACATTGATGGTGTCTGCTAGGTAATGTTTGAAGGTTTCCTATGGAAAAGCTGAATATATAGACAGGAAAAACAATCAAATGTAAATTATGAGTGGTCTCAGTCTGGCTGTTAACTAAGTAATGATAACTGAGCTTTTTTTGTTTTTGTTTTTTGTTGTTGCTGTTTATTTTGTTTCATTTTTTTAATTTATTTTGGATAACTGGGCTTTAGAAACTCTTATTTTTCTGGAGATGATATGCAAATAGCAGCTTGAGTTCTGTGTCACCTTCCTAGGTGGGTGAAACCTGGGAGGTGAGACTGTGGGAAAGCAACCTGTGAAATTTAAGAAGTCTGAGAGATTTCGAAAAACTGAGTTTGGAAGGTAGTTTAATTAATGAAGAAGAGTTCTCTTGGACCTTTTGTTTGGGCTGAGTTGTAGCGGAAAGATTCATTTAATTTCCATGAAGTTTTTGCTCCTTGAGTCCATAGGAGTCCAGAGAGAGGCTCAGTTTGCTCACAGACTCATGAATAGTCAACCACAGCGGCAGAGAAAGCAGGGAAGGCTGGGTGAAGTCCAGTGGGTGATGTGGGCAAAGAGGCAGGGGCGAGAACCAGAGACAGAACTGTCAATATAAGAGGTGAGTCATGCGCTTGTGTGGGTAATGCACCCTCTGGAGGGGAGTCCAAGAAAGGCCTCAGAATTGGAACAAATACAATGCCCACTTTGAGGATGGCAACGGGTATTATTATTTTTGAAACCTCAGCCCTATGTCTTAAGTCATCTATTTCTCTAACCATAAACAATGCAAGATAAAACTGCTCTCATGGCAACTGTTTTTTTCGTTTTTGTTTTTTTTTTAAGGCAAAGTGCTAGATCTGAGAGGTGGACAGAAAGACTGGGCTTTGGACATCTTTGGGGCTGCTTACCTTAAAGTCAGCCATCATTTAAGTTGATGGGCAGAGGGAGTTGACTTTTGGAAGAAACAACTACCTAGTGAGAGATCAAAAGATAAACAAGACTGTGTAAATAACAGACATGCTTTGTGTAACTTGAGGTGAAAGTTCACAATGGTGGCAGGTGAAAAACCAGATACCTGAGAATTTTCTTCAAGAAAGCCCTCCTTGACTCCATGACCTGGGGTATCCATTATTTGATGGATTGTTACAGCAAAATAAGGCAGATCATGTGAAGATGAGAATTTTGGGCAATGTGTTTTACTGTATAATTCTAAATGTAATTTTATGTGACTGGTTACAGTGACCCAGGGTTTAACTAACCCCTATGTGTTTAAGGCTATTCTCTTTCTATTGGGGTACATCATTCTTAGTTGATTCAGTAGAGTGGATTACCACTCTATTCTATGAAAAATTGAGCAGCAACACAATTCCCTCTTACACCAATATTTTAAAGTGCCATTCGTTTCAGATATCACTCCTTTCCTGAACTGTAACCCCAAAAGCTTTGTAAGTGCCTATTGGTGAACACTCATTTGTGTCCTAAAAGAAAACGAAAGTTAAACTTCATTACTTTGAGTAGATTTTAGGAGTCTATTAAAATATATGATCTTGTCATTCTCCCCAACCTTCTCTTTTGTGTGATGATTTGAAAAATGTCACACTGGTGAGTAAGGTGTAGACCAAGCTATAGTTAATGTGACAGATGTAAATAGCTGTCAGGTTTGGGATTTGAAGATAAATAATCCTTTTGCTCCTGCCTCAATGGTTACCTATTGATCATGCCATTCTTGAGACCAGGAAATTGAAAGGAAAGAATTTTGTGGGTATGGGGATTTTGATTTGTATTGTCAAATAGACTTCAGGTTTTGGGGTTTCATATTAACTACTGTTTACTTTTGCTTTTATTTGGTGCTCACTAGGATTAAAACATCGAATAAAAATATATCAAATGACCTTATTCTCAAATCCTGCTTGTTAAATAGAAACAAGATAATGAATTCAGAGGTTATTTTTGAACTAGCTGATGTCACAGTTTCTATCCTGCTGAGTCGTCATTTATGCTTAGAAGTGGAAAGATAACCCAAAAAAAAAAAATCTAACATAAAAAGTGTTTCTGATTTGATGGGATGTGGTAGGTTCACTTTCCTTGACAACTAAGGAAAAGGTATTCCGTGGCTCTAGAGCCCTATTTCTATAAGCACAGAAGGGTGGCTTTTCAGCTAAATGCAGCCTCTCATCTACCAACAGGGTGCTGGGCAAAAGTAGAGCCTTCGGGTACCCATTTCAGGATATAACACCAGGTAGTTCACTTCCTTGATACCTTCAAGCCAAAACGTGCTTTGTGAGGAATTAATTTGACCTCCGCACTAAAGATAAAACACAAGAGGCGACAGCAGTCAGTGAAAGAAATATCTACCACATCTATCTTTTTTCATGCCGAAGCGTAATGGAAGAATAGTTTCTATCAGAGATCTCTGCCTTCCTTAACAAAATTAAAGGCAAAAATAAAAGGCACAGCACATGCCCTGAAATTGAATTTTCAGAAAGTATTTTCACAGAAGTGTGTGATATAGCTGCTGTTCCAAGCAGAGGGGGAAGAAGTTAATGGCACCCATGACTTGAGTTAGGAACATTTAAAAATAATCATGTTTTTCTTTTTACTGATTTGTTCAACCTCAAGCTTATTATTTCATTTCTCTATACCATAATATTTCTGAGGCCAGTGGTGTAGAGCTTTTCAAAAGAACATATTCCAGGGCATGTAAGAGGGTTCCTGCTAAGCATTTTGAGATTAAGGGGTAAAAGGCTCTGAAAAAGAAAGAGGAAAAAACGATTCAACCGTCACTGCTGGGAAACATTGCACACTTTTTTCCTATGAACCTCGTGGAGTCATTACCCTTAATTCCATTTAGATAACTATTAGTCATGGTTCATGGTTAAATGAGCAGTAGATATTTTTCTAGACGGGTTTTGTGCTCTGTCATAAGCTTAATGAGTTGTTCTTGCCATAACATCAAACGTTCATTTAAATGTAAGGAAAGGGACAGAACTCAGTGGAGGAGAAAGCCAGAGACTGAATACTTACCCCCTGAGCTTAGCTGCAAATGATATTTTAAATGGATTCCAATAAGCCCGGGAAACAAGCTAGAGAACAGTTTAGGTAGGTTGTCCAGACTCAGAACTTACCAGAAGATTACTCCAATTGATATTGGAAGCTTTGGGTTCTCAAATATTTCCACCAGGGGATTGAGCAATGGAAATGGTTCTTCTTACTGGCATGGCTTTAATTATAGACATAATAAACAGCTGCCATCACGGATTTGTAGATGAAGACACAAAATAAATAGTTGTCTTAGTCCAACAAGCTTTCATCGGAAAGAGCACTTTCCATTGCTTTTTTTTTAATTACATAAGTTCTTGCTAGTTATTTCTTTTTAACGAGATGAGCATTGTTCTTTCTATCAAGGAACAGGTAGAGATGGTCCCTAATTAGCTAGTTGTCCTTTTGACACTGGGTTCTAGGTGGCAGTCTGGTACAAGGGGAGGGTGGGGGGCAGCTACAACAGAGTCAACCAGCTGCCCAGGGAAGAGAGTCAGGGTTTTAGAGGTACCAGTTCTCTCTTGCTAAGACCTTGAAGTTAATTTTTTTCTGGAAAAGTCGTTATAAGTTACAACCAGTCCCTTTTGCAATAATACTTCAACTAAAACTTCTCCCTGCAAATCCAAAGGGAATAGGAATTTTCTTTCATCTCAATGTCTTCCATTGGAACTTTAAATTCAGTCTAATTGATAAGCATGGTGTGGGCACATAGCCTTAAATATATCACTACAGTATGTTGTTAATCCACAGACAAAAATAAGGCTTGCATTTCCTGGCTCTACCTCACCTTCCGGTTCTTACTTCCCCCAGGAAAATAGTCTTAATATTGATGTCTGCAAATTAACATTTTGATCTCTCCAAACTCTGCTCCACCAATTCACAGTATAAGAATACATTGATCTCTCATTGTGCTTTTTTTGTTCATGACTGTGTACTCATTGGCACATAATAAAAATAGTAGCAGTAATAGTGATAGTAATAATTCACATACAATTGGCTACACTCAATATGCCGTCACTGGACTGAGCAGCTTCCATGCATCTGCTAAATGAATCCCTACATCAACCCTAAGATGTGTATTATTATACCTATTTTTTAAAGGGGAAACTGAAGCATGGGGAAGTTAACTAATTTGGTAAGTGATAGAACAACAGGATTTGAATACAAGTAGATTGATTCCCGAGAGCCCACTTTTAACAGTTTTGATGCATTACTTTGAGAAAATTAATAAATGAAGAGAAATAAGAAACTACAAGATGTCATTTCAAGTCATCCCTTATTATTATGTTCTTTGCGTTTCCAGGGTAAGAACATTAACAAAACGTTGCTAATACTAACAAGTGGAAACACATTAGATTTTTACATCAATTTCTGGAAGCCAAGATATAATTTCCCAAAAGGCCTACTTTGAAATCTGTGTGCCAAATTAAGGTAATGAATGTATTTGTATTGGAGTGGTTATTCCTATTGGGGAAAATAGAGATTCCAGTCCATATTTTGCCTACCTCCCAAGAAAACCTAACAGAAATCTCAAAAGAAACCAATTCGTGTGGCAACAGAACATGGACTATACTATCAGTTTCTTCACACTGGTTGCTATCCACCTGGGTGACAATGTACTCAAAGCGGTGGCTGCTTTGCCATCCCCATCAACTAAGCACCTGACAGAGAATCCACTCTGAAGAGCTTGCCCAGATCACATAGTATCCAAATGGCCCGCTCCTTCCAATCGGCTCTGTGGGGGTCTCAGTGATGGACTCGCTGTCTTCATTTCTTAGGGCTACAGTGGCAAAGTGTCACAAACTAGGTGGCTTGAAACTACAGAAATACATCGTATTACAGTTCTAGAGGCTAGAAATCCAAAATCCAGGTGTCGGAAGGGCCATGCTGCTTCTGAAATCTGTGTAAGAGACTCCTTCCTTGCCTCATCCAGTATTTAATGATTTGTAGATAGATGTATCGTCCCAATCTCTGCCTCCATCTTTACATGGCCTTCTCCTTATGTCTGTCCTCCTCTTTGTATAAGGACACAAGTCATATAATCCAGTGTGATCTCATATCAACCTGAAGACATATGCAAAGGCCTCATTTCCAAAGAATGTCACATTCACAGGTCCTGGAGGGTTAGAACTTGAGCCTATCTTTTGGGGAAGCAAAATTTAACCTCTAGCACTCCCCCAAATCCATTCCCCCTCAAATGGTTAGCCGTAGGGATCCCGTTCTCCTTGCTGGTAATTGACTTAGAAGTGGCACCCATCCAGTCCTGGCCAAAAAAACCTTTAGGAGAAGTTTCCATTTCTTCCTTTGGATGATGTTCTATTTGCTTCAACACCTGGAACTGCAACCATGAGGTCAGCACATGGAGAAGGTTAGAGTAAAAAGAATCACCAAAAAGCAGAGCTACAGCCTTACAATAATACAGCAGGAACAGCCCTACATCTAAGTGTCTTCTTAAGTGAGATGATAAAGTTCATGATGCTTCCATGTCAACGTGAGTTGGAGATCTAACAGCTACATTTAGCATTTAAAATCTCAGGGATTCTCAGTTATCACTGAGGCCAGGAGAGGCCTTGAGAATTGCGCCGAGCCTTGTAAGAATTAGTAGCTGTAAACAACTAATCAAATATCCAGGAAAACCCATCTCCATAGAAACTATTTTGGAAAGTGTCCATGAGGACTGCCTTGGATGGCAGAGAAAAAAGTAATTGTGTTTAGAACCTTTTGCTCTCTGTCTTTTGCACATCTAAAAACAGAGAAGAGAATGAAAGGAGGTTAAAAGAATATTTCTTAAAGATTATGATACAAGTGTGATTGAGGCAGAATGTTCTTAATAACTCTTTTCACAGTGCCTTTAGACCAGGCAAAACATTTTCAAAGTATTTTCCTATGCATTACTTTTGATCTTCACCAAATTTGGGAATTTAGGTAGGACCCGTATTAATTTCCTTGAACAAATGAGGAAACTATAATCGAGAGAGGTCATAAGATTTGCCTGTATAAAGACACATCTATGAGTAGGACCCAGGTCCCCTGATTTGTATCATAATGCTTTTTCCATTACCACAATATCTGAGGATTAGGAGTCAGTACAGAAGAACAGAAAAAGTATGCTCCTAATTGCTACCAATTGGCCGTGTTACTTGGGAAAACTATTTGTCCCTATTACATAATAGATGTTCACAAATGACTGCCTTTACTTTTATCAATGTTCACATAGTCATCTTTATCCACTATGTTTTTTGTTTTCTTTTGTCCTTTTTTTTTTTAAATAGAGAAGTTTTAGGTTTATGGAATAATCATGCATAAAATACAGAGTTCCCACGTATAACTCTATTATTAACACCTTGCATTGGTGTGGTACATCTGTTACAACTGACAAAAGCATATTTTTATAATTATACTATTAACTGTAGTCCATGGTTTAACTTAGTTCACTGTGTTGTTCAGTTCCATGTATTTTTTAAAATTTTTATTCTACTAACATATACACAACCTAAAATTGCCCCACTTTAACCACATTCAGACATATAATTCAGTGCTGTTAATTATGTTCGTAATGTTGTGAGGCCATCACCACCCACCCATTACCAAAACGTTTCCATCATTCCAACTTATCCATTATGTTTTCACTGTCGCTATACAAACACTCACAATCATATTGAGGAGTGATTAGTAAATGTAAGGTATGGTGAAGTTAAACACATAACCTTCACAGTGATTACCTAAACTAAATCTTTAAAGATTTTTAACCATCATTACCTTTAGCCCTTTGGATCGTAAATGGCATTCACGTGATTAAGTATGTCCATCTAATAGCTTTTATTATTTTAGTTATTGGAGCAAGTTGCATTTGCTGTGAAACTTACTTATCAACCAAATAGCCAGTGGCAGGGAGTAAAACTCCTCCTGATGAAAGGTGATATCCCACTCAGTTCCTGCTGATCCCTGGAAACCAGACTACCCACAGCCAACTCTTAGAACTTTTCCCCATTCTGGGGGCTCTGGTGAAACTGAGAGTTTCCCAGGCTGCTTCATTGATATGAAGTCTGATTGGGGCACAAGAATAGCCCAAAAGATGTGAACTGAGACTAGCTCCTGTTTGCTCTGGTTTTTGGGTAGACCTAAATCCTCCAATCAGCTTTGTCTTGGCCATCCATACTAAATATCATATAGTCTATTTGGGGTGGAACAGAATAGCCCACTCTAGAAAAACATCTAGGAGAACTGGAAAGGGCTGCCACCCTAACAATGGATCCTCATCACATTTTCCTCTCCACTGAAAATCTGGTTTAGAGCTTTAAAAAACAAAAATTTCTATTGTTGCAAAATTTTCCCAAGATAAAGCAGACTAACAATGAAAATAAAAACTCAAGCAGTCCTAACAGGTTTAGTTAGAATGACCACCCTTCTTGGTTTGCCCAAAAAAGTACTAGTTTACACCCACTGTCCTGACACAATTAATAATGTTCCCTTTCATTCTTAGAAGTGTCCTGATTTGGACAATAAATTATATGGTACCCCAAGATGTGGTTGCTTTGGAAAGGACTGTTCAAGTTTTGGGGATGGTCTAAGTGGCAACTGGTAGAGCTAGACCCAAACCAGCCCGTGAAGGTTCTCAGGGAAGGAAATTATCAGTCCATATCCGCAGTGACTTACCTGTGTGATTTACATTCTTTCCCTATCCCCTTCAACAGAAATATGTCAGAAGAACTCGGTTTTAAAAGATTGTTTTATCATTTCACAAAACTAACTTCCCTGGGATTGACAAGGAGTAAGATGTGCAATGCAAAAATAAAATCCATGAAATGGAAGCTTCCAGAACTTTTTCTTCAGTGTTTTGGACGATGTCTGGGTTTCCTAGGGCTGCCATAGCAAAACGCCACAGACTGGATGGATTAGAACAACAGAAACATATTGTTTCACAGTTCTGGGTGCTAGATGTCTGAAATGATGATGTCGGGAGGGCATGCTCCCTCTGAAGTGTGGAGGGAAGAATCTGGCCCAAGATCCTCCTGGCTTCCGCAGTGCCCGGCAATTCTTGGCTTTCCTTTCCTTGTTACATCACCTGACCTCGGCCTCCCTTGTCATGTGGTCACCTTCGCTCTCTGGGTCTCCCTCTTCAATGGCATTCACCTTTCCCATGTCTGTCTGTGTCCAATTTTCACCTTCTTGTAACAATAGTTATGTTGGATCAATGCTCCCCCTAATCCAAATTGGCTTCATCTTAACTAATAACATCTTCAAAGGAATCCTATGTCCAAATAAGGTCAGGGGTAAGACTTGGACACATCTCTCTGGGGGATACAATTCAACCCATGACAAGTGGATTATACTAAACATAATTTGGACTTTCATTGGTAACTCAACGTCATCATAAAAGTTCTTGATTGCACTGTGCAGTGATATGGTGACGTACGAGGGCCACTGAAGTAATTAGTATTTAGCTTGACCTTTTGCCAAATTCTTCCAAACTCTGCTTTTCTTCCTCAGATTCCCTTGTTGTCGACTGTCATGTCTCCAACTATCAACTTTCAGCAGTTCCCCTACTCTCTCAGGTGTACTTGCTGCTTTTAATTCATTCTGTGTTATAGACCAGAAAGAACCAAAAGATTCTAAGGAAAACACCAAGCTTAAAAAATCAGTAGCCCTGATTTTAGAAGCAATTCTTAGCCAATGGGCTCTTAGGAGAAAGTAGATCTACTCATCTTTTAAGATGAAGATGCACAGCTTTGTGGTAGCCATTGTCTTCCTCCTAAGAGGACTCTTATTCCAACATTTCTGTGTTCTTAGATATGCTCTATACAGCAAGTTTGCCAAACATCTCAGCTCAGAAAAAGTGGTGCATCGTTGAAACATTGGTCTCAGTTTGTGAAATAGAACAGATGAAAAAAATGTTCTGTAAAATCCATTATTTTGTTTGCAAATAATACTATGTTTTCTTTTTTTTTGTTTATTTGGATTTTTTTAGTATGTTTTCTTAATTTCCATTCCAATATTCTTAGTTCTCATACTCTCTCACACTAAATGTCAATCACATTGGCTTTTAAAAATCACTTTCAGAGACAAACAGGTTAAAAAGTGATAAACGTATCTCTTGTAAAGCTATCTGACAGTATAATGTCAAAAAAATTGGCCAAAAATAGATGATGAATAGAGGCATTTTCCTGCTGCTGTTTTCAGAAGAAAGTTGTGTTCACAATACACAGATGGACAAGAATCCAAACATAGAAAATTCCTTATCAGAGCCCCAGATGCCTACTGAGTACTTTTTAAAGACTGGACTGTCTCAGTTTAAGAGGAAAGAACGCCATCCAGCCCCTACTCTCTGTGCCACCAGAGAAAATGCTTGCATATTCTGCAAAGCCTTAAATATAAGCCACAGTACAGGGGAAATGCAAAGCAAAAGGGAAGGGGAAATGAAAACAATTAAAGGAGGGAATGAAAAAGGCGCATGAACAAGAGGGGCCTGCTGGGATCTGCCTTTCTTCAGCAGGGCCTCACCTAAACCACAGATTCCTTATCTTGATCAAAATGCCTTTCAGTCCAGCCCTGCCCTGGCTCTTAGTGGTATAGAAGGAAATAATCTGGAGAAAAGCAATTTGGGTGAGATGACCACTAGATCAAGATGACAAATTAATTGAAAACCCATCTCTAGCCAAAAGATGTTTCACATATTGGTGTTTATGGGGCACCGAGGAGCAATTTTCTAACTTTTATTTTTATTGTAGTAGAATACACATAATCTAAAACTTGTCGTTTTAGGCATTTTAAAGTGTACATGCCATTGGCATTGAGTAGATTCACAATGGTGTGCAACCATCACCACATTTTCATTACTCCAAAAGGAAACCCTGTACCCATAAGCAATCTCTCAGTCACTCCTCATGCCCCAGCCCCCCACCTCCTGGCATCCACAATCTGCTGTCAATATCTATGAATTTGCCTACTTGGGATATTTCATACAAATGAAACCATACCTTATGCAGCCTTTTGTGTCTGGCTGCTTATGCGGACTTGAAACATCACAGATCATGTTTTCAAGATGCATCCTCGTTGTAGCATGTATCAGTGCTACTGAGGTAGCAGTATCTCATTCCTTTGTATAGATGAATAGGATTCCATTGTTAATAGCCATTTGAGTTATTTCCTTTTGTATATCCATTCATCAGTTAATAGCCATTTGGGTTATTTCCATTTTTGGCTATTGTGAATAATGCTGCTATAAACATCGACATGCAAGTAACTTTTTGAATCCATGATTTTAGTTCTTTGGGGTATATACCTAGAAGTAGAATTGCTGGTAATATGGTAATTCTATGTTTAACTTATTGAGGAACTGCCTAACTGTTTTCCATAGCAGCAGTACCATTTTATATTCCCACCAGCCATATATGAGTCAAAATTTTTGCCTTTAAGTTTGGGGATACTTTGGAAAGTATCCATATTCTTTAACCAATACGTTTTTTCATTTTGTTTTCTACCAATTAAGCATGTTCTGCACCATTTGTAATAGCAAAAGGTGAGAAACAACTTCAATGTCCATCAATCAGAGATGGTTTAAACCAAGTGTGGAATAGAAAAGATATTACTTTCTCCTTATTACTATATTTAATATGTTTTTTATCTTAATATAGATAAATGGTAGCTTATAGCACCATTTCCCTAGCTCATTTGACCAAGAAACTCTTAAAAACTAACAAGGAACTAAGAAAATGTTAGTTTGGTTTAAAATGAAAAACAAAAATTTTTTGTCAAAAAATTAGTTGCTGCAGAAAATGATCCCAAATTGAATTAGGATTTATAAACTTTTAATAAAGCAAAAAATAAATTGATAAAATAATTTTTATTTTTTAATATGCTGCTAGAAGGAAGAGTGATGTTGCTAAATCTAATCTTGATATAAGATGAAGCATCAAATAACCAATAAAAAGAGCTAATCAGCCCTGACCATTTACTACATGCAAGACACTGCACTAAATATATACCATCGCCCTCAAAATTACACTTTAAAGGATCTGCTCCTATTTTTCTCATACTATAAATGCAAAAACAAAAGTTTAGTGAGGTTTAATAACTTGCTCAGAATTCCAGGGAAATTAGTTTTGTGAAATGGAATCTGGGTTTAAATTTGTTTCATTATATGAAATCCCGTATCTCAGCTACAGTGCCATAGGCCAAGTTCCTATATTTTGTTTTCACTGCAGTGAATTGTAAAAATTGTTTCTTACAGACAGGTACAATGTAGCAAAAGCAGACACACAATCTGCTGGATTTATAATATTTGGGTAGTAGTCATGAATTAAGCTGCTTTAAAATGTATTGCTTTAGTGGGGCTCCTGAGGGTTCTAGAGACATCCAGACACTATAAGCAGGGCAGACGAGCTCAGGAATTCAGCATCCTGTCAATGGGTCTTACTCTGGAATTTATGTTCCCCAGTGTACAGAGTTAGACTCATTTATAGTTTCCCTACACATGGCTCTTCTGCCCCTTTTATTTGAACCTATAATTAGCACTATACTAGTTAAATATATGTCCCAAAGCCTTAAATCTTTGGTCCATTCATGTGCTGGTTGAGCCCTAAATTTCAGCAGAGTTGTTAACATCTACTCTCCAGTTCATTGGACTCACCCAGCACAACTAACAAGGAGATGATGATGGACACTGCCCATCCCCAGGAACAGAGTGTGTGTGCAACTGCAAGCAAGATAGTCCCATCCATCTATCCCATGGGATCTAGGCCCCTCCTCAGTTAGAAACAGAGTGGGCTTCACTATCCCCAAATCCTCAAGACTGGGAAATGAACAATGGACAAAAGTGGACTTATTATTACTCTATTATAGACTTACTATTATTCTAGCAATGGAAGAATGTTTATCACTGATATAAAGGCAGTGGCCACCAGAGGTTCTAAGGGGAAGGAGAGGGAAGAATAGTTGTAATATGGGGGTGTTTTGGGGATATTGGAATTGTCCTGCATGACATTGCAATGACAGGCCATTATATATTTTGTCATAACCTATAAATTGTGAGGGATAGTGTGTAAACTATAAGGTAAACTATGGTCCACGGTTAATAGTAATGTTTCAATATGTGTTAATCAATTGTTAACAAATGTACCACACTAATGAAGGATGTTGTTAATATGGGAAAGTGGGGGGGGGGGGAGCATATGAGAATCCCCTGTGTTTTTTATGTAACATTTGTGTAATCTAAAGCTTCTTTAAAAATTAAAAAAATAATTTAAAAAAGAAAATGCATTGTTTTGTCTTGAACAATTTTTATAGAAACCGAAGACTTTTAATATTCTTTTACTATCTAAAAAAAATACTGTTTTGTCTCATTTAAATTAGACAGAGTTTGAGAATCCCAACATCTCACTTTTCTTTTTAAACTTCTTTTGTCATTCACAGACCTGAGTTTGTATAATTTCACTGCTTAGTACCTTAAGTGAATGGAATAACATGAGTAAAATATATTGAAATTGAGACATAAGACACATAACATACATCACTGATCCTCAAAGTAAGCACTCATGTCAATTTGACAATAAGACAATAAAATGCTATCTAGATATTGGTGGTGGGTGGAATGTCATTGTGTTCAATAATCTTCGTGTATATCTAATTTTTAAATACAGTTTAGAGGGGGAGAATCCACAGCTAGGAATTATTCATGGAATATCGTATAGCATCTCATGGAACCCTTCAAGAATTTTTGAAATTGGGAAGCGGACTTGGCCCAGTGGTTAGGGCGTACGTCTACCACATGGGAGGTCCGCGGTTCAAACCCCGGGCCTCCTTGACCCGTGTGGAGCTGGCCCATGTGCAGTGCTGATGTGCACAAGGAGTGCCGTGCCACGCAGGGGTATCCCCCACGTAGGGGAGCCCCACACGCAAGCAGTGCGTCCCATAAGGAGAGCCTCCCAGTGCAAAAGAAAGTTCAGCCTGCCTAGGAATGGCGCATCACACATGTGACTGACACAACAAAAAGAAACACAGATTCCTGTGCCACTAACAAAAACAGAAGTGGACAAAGAAGAACATGCAGCAAATAGACACAGAGAACAGACAACTGGGGCAAGGGGGGGAGGGGGAGAGAAATAAATAAATAAATCTTTATTAAAAAAATTTTTTTGACATTAATTTCAATTAAGATCCATTTAGAATCCTGACAGTGAGCCTCTCCAACAGAAGTCATCAGCAGGAAATGTTGCTGAAAAGGGCATTCAGATTCTGTCTCCCGCTGAGGTTTGCCTACATTTTTTCATTTAAAATATAGCGATTGCTTTTCACAATAAAGGCTCTATATTTCAAGAAATGACTTCATTTCATTCACTAGCTGTACCTGCTGGCCCCCTACTAGTACAGTTTGCTTTGGAAAGCTCCAGGGCAAGAAGTTAAAAGTACAGCTTATTTTTTTTTCTTTTCAAAGTAAAGAAAAAAATATGGCAAAGTCATTTAGGTCTATTCATAATTTCGACTGTTTATAAAAGGATTTAATTCCACCGAAATCCTTGTAGAGTTGTCACACCTTGACCTTAATGCAGAATTAGAAGTCGATTTTACTTTGTTCAGGCAATGGAAATATTGTAGGGCAAGAAAGGCTAAAAGGAGTTGAGCAACTAATACAGCTGGAAATCCTTAATTACCCAGAGCCACCAATAATAATATTTTGTCTCCATGGATCAGCTCTCCGCCAAGATGCTCAAAGCCAAATATAATTAGAGAGGCCACAGCCCACTACGTGTACAGATTAGATTTCAGGTGGTGAAAGCTGATGGTAGGTACTGCTGTTAGAGCAGATACGGGTGAAGGAAAGTCACAGAAGAAACAGCGAACTGGACAAATGACAGCTTTCAGCTCGCCTCTCCCGCCTCTCCCAGGCTCTCAACCAGTCATCCACAGAAGCGCCCATTCCCCAGAGGAAATCCTGTCATTTGTTCAACAAAAGTCCCGTATACTCTGCCCCCTGACTTGCTGCCATCTGCCCAGTCAAGACAATTTTGCACTCAGGGTGGTTAACGGAGGAAGAAAGCACCTCTCCCAGCGGGATTTGACTTGACGAGTAATTCCACAGGGATAGATCTCTGGCAGGGAGAAGTGTAGGTAACCAGTGAAGTGAAGCTGGGGGCATAGAAAGGACACCAATCTGGAGGACGGGAAATCTGAATCCACTTGAGACTTAACCACAAGACACTCAATCTCCCTGAGCCTCAATTCCATTGTCAGCAAAGTAAGGGGATGGCAGGATGGCCGCTAAGTTCCCTTCCAACTCTGGCAGGTCAAGACCCTCAGAGGACTGTGGTGCCTTCCCAACACGGATGAGCCAGGGAGCCCGCCGTGCCTGTGGGGAAGCTCAGAGACAGGGGTTATGACTTATAGATGAAAAGCCCCGAGTGAGTCAGCCTGGAGGTTGGGAAGGGTGACCGTCCGGAACCCAGCCCACACTGGGTAAAGCTGTGTGGGTGGTGGAGACGGTTCTCTCAACACAGCTGCCTGCATTTCACCTCCGTTGCCATCTCCAGAAGTGAGAGGCAGTGAGCAGAAAAATATTCAGCATGCAGACAAAGCACCCCTACCACTCTCTACAGGCCGTTACTTTGAGTGGGACCCAAAGCTCCTTTCCTGTACATCCCTTGACTGTACATCAGAGAGGTCATGACTTCCATCCAAAGTCCAATGACTGATACAGTAAAGAGAATTTTGGACAGACTCTCAGATCGATCTGGTTCTATTTCCTGCAAAGAAGGAGACTTTTTAAAAAGAGATCAGCCTCATCCATCAAACACTGCAAATTATCCCTGTGATTGAAGACTTGTGTTAAACAGCAGCCAACCTCTTTACCCTTACACCTGGGTTTGGACTTACATGTAAAACATTTTATGGGCATGTTTTTAATAGTCAAAAATTTGACAGTGCCTGAGTATGTTTCATAATTTTTATTTATAATAGAAGTAATAGACATTTAAAGCAGCATAATAGGGTAGCAACCTCTCCTTCCTGTGGTTAAAATAATAGGAAATGATTTATAAAACTATCATCGATGTTAACACAGCTAAGCAATATTAGTTTTTATTTCATTTAGTTAATATAATCTAAATCTCTTGGCAAACTAAAATTTAAGAAGCATCATCTTATTGCCCCGTTGTCAAACAATGAGATTAACACTGAAAAATTCAATCCAATGAGAGTTTGGGATAGCCTTTTTAAAACTGGGACTTGGATGTATAATCAACAGTTACCTTGACTCGGTATTGATGATTTACACCTCAAATCTTTGGGACATAATTGAAATGCTAGAGAGACCAAGGAGAATTCAGCAATAAAAAGTTGATGTTATTTTACTAACCTCTAAATTTCAGATATGGGCTACACCTGAATGCAAAATTCCATATTCAATAATTGCAGTGAAAATTTTAGTAAACTAGAAAAATTTTATTGTCTTGAAAATCAAGCCAATTTTCCAACAATTGATTTATTCAAATGGAATTCCCCACCTTCTTGATTTTTGGCCCTTTTTATCCCTCTACAGACATCTACACAAGTTCTAATAGAGTTGTGTGGCATATCACTAATTAAAGTGCGGTTTGTATCTTACATAAAGAAGACCCTCAATATTTATTGATTAATTGTTCTACAATTTTACTGTATATTACTCACATTAGCCAAGAAATATAATCGTAGCCTTAGACTGGAATAACACATTTGAAAGCCCTTAGAAATAAGTGAATAAAAATATAGGTGTTTTAATATCAGCAGATTAATAAAAACTTAATGGTTAAACTGATTTGAAATAGAGACTCTATAATAAGTTGCTAAAGAGCAGTGGCCAAATAACTGTCATCTCCAAAAATCAAGAAAAAGAAACGCTCAAAAATTTCACAGATGGATGAATGAACTGTAATCTGACAACACCATAGAATATTGCACGGTCATTTAAAGGAGTGAACTGGAGCTTTTCCAGTTGATTTGGAAAGATTTCCAGGAGGTGGTAGTGAGTACAAGAGGTAAGGTGCAGCAACATTTTCATAGTATGATCCCATCTTTGTAATACATAGGAATAAAACCTTACTAAATATATTTACATGTGTGTATAGATGTCTGTTAATGTGTAGATCTATATCGGGATTCTCAACCTTTTTTGTTCCATGCACCCCTTTGCCAGTCAGGTGAAAACCACAGAATGTAGCAGCAGATAGTTTTATGACACTCAACATCGGAGGTCAGAGAAAATAAAGATAAGTTGATTTCTTTTCAATTCAAGCTCACATATCCCCTGATGGTTAAGAACCCCTGATCTGTATGATGTATATGTGTTTATATGTATATTGAACCAAGTGTCCATGCAAGTGCCCATATGGCAAGCCAAGTGCCTGCATGGCAAGCTGAGCACCCATGTGGTGAGCCGAGTGCCCACCTGAGTGCCCACATGGTGAGCCAGTGCCCACGTGGCAAGCCAGTGCCCGTGCAGCAAGCTGAGAGCCTGCAGGGTAAGCCAGTGCCCGCACAAGTGAGTCACTCAGCAAGATGACGACACAACAGGAGAGAGGCAAAGGGGAGTCAAGGTGAAGCACAGCAGAGGTCAGGAACTGAGGTGGCGCAATTGACCGGGAACCTCTCTTCACATCAGGTCCCCAGGATCAAATCCTGGTGCATCCTAGAGGTAAAAGACAAGAAGAGAAAACAAAAAGAGAAATAGATATAGAAGACCACACAGCAAATGGACACAGCAAAAACAGCAGGGTCGAGGAAGGGGAGGAGAAGAAAAAAAAAGTGAGGCTTTCAAAATGTGATGAATGATGGAAGAGATAGAATTGGGCATGCTCAGGGTCAAAGGGGGAGAGACCAAAAGGTGCCCAGAATGGGCATCCTACATAATAATGTGAGGAACCAGAACTTAGTTCCTCTTGTAGCCAAACTGGCTCAAGCAGGGGACAACCAGCCCAACGGCTTCCACTGCAGCTTGGCGACAGGGAGTCCACAGGATAGGGCTAGCAGGAGAGGTCAAGCAAGGTCAGAGTCTAGTTCTCCAGGCCAAACAAGAGGACACAGAGAAGGTTCTGAGTCCTGGTTGGTCAGTCAGAGCATGGCATTGGGGCCCAGGCAGGGCACGGTCAAAGCTGAGGCCAGGAAGCCTGCCTCCTGGAATTTAGCGGAAGGCACAGCCTGAAAGAGCATATGAGGCTGGAACTGAGCACAGGAAACTGGTGGTAGCAAGAAGGCAGGTCTGCAGGAGGAGGGCATGAAGTGGATCCTGGAAGGTGGGCTGACCTCCGTCTGCCCTCTGCGTGCTTCAACCTTCCTTGTGCGGGTAGACAATGGCTGACAGACAGGTGTAGTTCACCAGGGCAGGGACAGGCCCTCAAGGGGTTAGCTTTGCAGCAACCCTCTGGGGAAGCTTCCGGGTTCTAATAAAGAACAAAGGAATGTGTGGGAAGACAAAGGAACGGGCGAGAATCTGCTTTGAGGATGGTATGGGTCCCTGTCCCCAGACAGGCCCTGTGTCTTCCTGAGCCTCAGTCTCCTCAAGTCTCTGAAATAGGGCAAGGGAGCCCTGGATGCATTTCGAGGGTTAGAGTCAAAGAAGCAAAGTTTTGGGGGCAGGGTGCCCCTGCAACGTAGGAGGCTGAGGCCCAGCTAGGGGAGGGCGACGCAGAAACCACACTGCTCAGGGAAGGGAAAAGCTCGGTGACCGTGCAGGTGCTGACCTTCTGAACCAAACGCCGTCTCAGTAGTCTCTGTTAAGTACCGGAAGAGACACACGGTCGAAACCGACAGATGGTACTCAGAAACGCAGAAACAATGAATCCAGCGGCCATTCTAAAAAAACCGGTTCCTAGCAATAGCTGGGGGCTGGCCAACATGCTCAGCTGGAAACGATAAATTCACTCTATTGAGGGACAGCGAACGCCTCAGGGCAGGATGCGAAGAGTCCAATAAGTGTCAGCGATACAAATATTTCCAGAATTTATCACCCCCGGGCCATTCTCAGCACCTGCGTTTGCATGCGAGCCCTCCTCGGTTCTTACCTGAGACTGAAACCGCGTCCCCCCCAGACTCCCCCCACGCCATCTGCTCTCCGGGTGGAGGCCACACCACGCTTGCTGTCAAGGCCTCAGGAGCCACTTTTGACCCATGGAAGCCTGGAACAGAGACGCAAGGGGTCCACTCCCCTGGGTGACCTGAAAGCGCTCCCGAGCGGGAAGATCCTGTGAGCAGACTCTGAACCGAATGCTGCCCCTCCAAGAGGAGAAGGGGACGTGGGCAGAGCCCTGGCAGGAAGCTGCCCAGTCACAGCACCCAGGGTTGGTCTCTCACCACGGGCCCTGTGGCTCACATTTGCCCCCAGCGTGGAGGACAATATGTGGTGTTCACTAAGGTTCCTCTCTACTCCCAAAATTTTTTAATAAGATTTATTTATTTTTATTTATTTCTCTCCCCTCCTCCTCCCATCTGCTGTCTGTGTCCATTCGCTGTGTGTTCTTCTGCGTCCCCTTGTATTCTTGTCAGGGGCACGGGAATCTGTGTTTCTTCTTGCTGCGTCATCTTGCTGCATCAGCTCTCCATGTGTGCAGTGCCATTCCTGGGCAGGCTGCACTTTTTTCATGCGAGACGGCTCTCCTTATGGGGTGCACTCCTTATGCGTGGGGATCCTCTACATGGGGGACACCACTGCGTGGCAGGGCACTCCTTGCACGCATCAGCACTACGCTTGGGCCAGCTCATCACACAGGTCAGGAGGCCCTGGGTTTGAACCCTGGACCTCCCATACGGTAGGTGGACACTCTATCAGTTAAGCCAAACCCGCTTCCTCCCAAATTTTTTATTAATTCTTTTTTTTTTTTTAAAGATTTATTTTTATTTATTTAATTCCCCTCCTCCCCCGGTTGTCTGTTTTCTGTGTCTTTTTGCTGCGTCTTGTTTCTTTGTCCGCTTCTGTTGTCGTCAGCGGCACGGGAAGTGTGGGCGGCGCCATTCCTCGGCAGGCTGCTCCCTCCTTCGCGCTGGGCGGCTCTCCTTACGGGCGCACTCCTTGCGCGTGGGGCTCCCCTACGCGGGGGACACCCCTGCGTGGCAGGGCACTCCTTGCGCGCATCAGCACTGCGCATGGCCAGCTCCACACGGGTCAAGGAGGCCCGGGGTTTGAACCGCGGACCTCCCATGTGGTAGACGGACGCCCTAACCACTGGGCCAAAGTCCGTTTCCCTATTAATTCTTTTTCCTCCTTCAGTTCCCCCTCCCTTCATCCCTCCTTTCACCCATCCATCCATCCACCCATCACCCATTCATTTATAATACTCGGTGAGCACCAGGCGCTGTTCTGGGAGCTGGGAGATAACACTGAATAAATACTGGAGAGTCTGCAGATGCCTTGATACTTGATGGCCCATGGCCACAACCCCTAAACACTTTAAGAACCACAATGATGGACCCAGGAAGGAAGAGTATTTCAAGACTGGCCCACATCAAAGCCGCCTGTCCACAGGATTCTCTCGAGTAGGTGCTTACTCAGGTCCAGTTATTGATCTTGACTCATGCCTTGGGCATCCAAAGCCCCTCCCTGGTTTTCCCTGGTCTAACTTCAGGGTCCCTGGGGCGATGTGGGGTGAGGAGGGGAGACATCACATCCCTCCACCCATCTGGGGTAGCTCCTGGTGTTGGTATTCCTTCTTTAGGCACAAAGTATCACCCCTGGGATCTCGACTGAGCATCACTAGCCTTTACAACCACTCTCATGGGTCACTCTCTTTGTTCAAAGGAGAGGAAAGAAATTTGGAGTTATGCAGACCTGGGTTCCAGTCCCAATTCACTGACTTACTAATTGTGTGACCTTAGACAAGTTGAGACATCAATAAATCTCAAAAAAAAAAAAAAGAATTGTCACTAACACATATACAGGGCACCCTGCCAAGCACTGTACTAAGGACTTCACATGTGCCTATTATCTCCATTTTACAGGTGAGGAAACTGAGTCACAGAGAGGTAGGTAGAAGGGCCAGGATGGAAACCCAGGCAGTCTCTCGCCACAGCCCATGCTCTTAAAAACTCTGCTGCCTCACTGGCTTATCAAACAGGCTCCAGGTAAAGCACCTGTGGATGCCCACTCCTTCCCAGCTACCGCCCCTAACCCCCAGGCTAGCTGGAATTAAATTTTAGGTCCAGGTCGCCCTTCAGGATTTAAAGCAGCCTCTGACACAAATATGAAGAGCATAAACTTTTGAAAACTAAGCCTCTCTTCTACCTTCTCACACAAGAGATCGCCGCCTTGTTTATGGGACATGAAAAATAAAGATTGCCTTTTCACCCGCCGTGTGGAGCCTACTTTTTTTTTTTTTTTTTTTTTTTTTTTTAAAGATTTATTTATTTATTTAATCTCCCCCCCTCTCCTGGTTGTCTGTTCTTGGTGTCTATTTGTTGTGTCTTGTTTCTTTGTCCGCTTCTGTTGTCGTCAGTGGCACGGGAAGTGTGGGTGGCGCCATTCCTGGGCAGGCTGCTCTTTCTTTTCACGCTGGGCGGCTCTCCTTACGGGGAGCACTCCTTGCACGTGGGGCTCCCCCACGCGGGGGACACCCTTGCGTGGCACGGCACTCCTTGCGCGCATCAGCACTGCGCATGGGCCAGCTCCACACGGGTCAAGGAGGCCCGGGGTTTGAACCGCGGACCTCCCATATGGTAGACGGACGCCCTAACCACTGGGCCAAAGTCCGTTTCCCGTGTGGAGCCTACTATTTCGAGACGAGTCTTCAAAAGTGAGTAAAAATTATTGCTTTCATTATAAGTCTTCTCCACCAGCTCTAAAATCCTCCGATTCGGTGCAGAGTATTTTAAGTGCTCGCCAGACAGAATGGCTTCCCACCATCTCCTCAGGTGAAAGGTTCAGTGCGAGGACCTCCCAGCTTCGGCCATTAGCTTGAAGGATGGTCTCGAGGCTAATGCTGGGGCACCACGCCATCACAGAGGGTAATGGCCCACGTCGAGGCTTGAATCATAAGAATCAGTTCCACCTGGGTGATGGGGAAAAAAAGCAAAGCGCTGGTGGCTGGGTTAACCACTTCAGGACTGTCAAAACCAGGAAAGCCCAGAGAAGCCAAGAAGTTGGGAGTTCTTGAACTGGACACTCAACAGCCCTGGAAAAGGCAGGTGGGCTAATGGCAAGTGGGAGTTGGGAGTCAAACACCTGGCTTCCAATCCAGGCGTTGCCCCCTCCCAGGTGTGTGACCTTGGGCTGCCTCACCTCTCTGCACCTGTTCTCTTGTCTATAAAACAGAGATAATAAACCCCACGTTGCTGGGCTGCCCAGAAGACTAAAGGAAATAAGGTAAACAGACCATAACAGTGTCTGGAAGGCAGGAGACAGGCATATATCTTTGACTTCATTTGGAAAGTACAGAACCTCGGATGGGGTCATTTTCCCGGGTCTGTGTTTTAATTAGTAACTTAGCAGAGTTTATGGGGGACTTTTATAGCAGACCTTCAGGATTGTTATAGCCAAAGTGTAGAAAATTCTCCTCTCTGGTGTTCTATTTGCCAGAATTCCCACACATCTTTACTGCAGGTAACCGTGCCTCCCAAGACCCTGCCCACACCAAAACAGCCTACCCAAAGCAGGTTGAGTTCGGTTTAAAATGACACTTTTTCAGATGCATTTTATTGTGATATTTCCTAGAAACACATTTGCCAAGGAAAGAACATTCTTTACTTTTACCTGAAGACGGAGTGAAACATGCTCTTCCCCATTTCCTGTGACTTTCTGTTAAATCAGCATGAACACAACAAGAGTTCATGCAGTTGGCTCACTCTCCGACGGTCCGAAAACACGCCAGCTTCAAAGAAAGCGGTTAGGAGTTGGAGTCCCAGCAAGAAGTAGATGGCATGTGCAAGCTGGGAGTCTTACAAAGGGGCTGGCACACGATTCGTACTTTTTCCACCCTCAAGCGCCCTTCCCCCACTGAGGCCACCCACTGTGTGAGCCCAGTAGGAGCCAGAGGGCCAGAGAGCCACTAGGCTGCCGTTGATGGAGCCCATTCAGCCCAGCCACCAGGGCGCAGAGCAGGCTGGAGAAGGGGGAACAGTGGGTTCAGAGGAGGCAAAGAAAGGTTCAGCACAGCATGTGGACTCCGCTACTGTTGCAGTAGGAAAAGTTGTCGGTTTTTTAATTAACTACAAAAAAAAAAAAAAAACCCTAAGGATTTTAAATTCTCTCTGACGTAAATAGAAGGTTAAAAAATATTTATAATATTATGTGGATAAGTCATTTTCCATATCCTGGGAAGTAATAAAACTCTATTTTACTCATTAAGTAGGTGTTTATTTCAGTTTACTTGAGATATAGGCAATTCTGCTAGATTGCAACATATGCCTACCTGAACAAGCCTCACATTCTCAAAAACCACACACTAAAATCACAGCATTTATAAGAAAAACAGGTTTGGGTAGACCACGGGAAAACCATGCAATTTTGTACCCGGGGTGCTAATAAAAACAGTCATTGGTTCCTGGGGAGATAACTTGGACAGACCAGTGAGCTGGGCCAGGATGGACACAGCAACTGAGCTACTAAAAATGCACAAGGGCCCCTACTGTGCTCAGGATAGCAAGAGAGAAGCCTCAGGGCTCCATGTCCCCGTAGAAGCTTTGGACAACCAGCAAGAACTGGCAGAAACATCTCTCTCAAAGCTCCAGAAAACAGTTAAAGGACTGAAGCCACATCAAGAAGAAGGCTTCAGCCAAGCAGAAGGATCCCAGGGCACTCTGGCTGGCCCCTCCCTCACCCCTCACCAGCTGGTCATGGAGCCAGTCCATGCTGCCAGCGCAGACCCCTGGTCCCGGTGCCGGAAGGTGCAGAGTAGCCCGCTTGCACGTGCTGGGAGCTTGTATGTCCGGCCTGATCTGTCTGGCGGTGACGTGAGGGACTCACCACCCCAGAGCTTGCCCTGCACGTGCAAGGTGGCTCCAAGCAGTCAAGTGGCTGTGTGGGGCAAGGGATTGCTGGATGTAGACCTACAAGAGTGTAATGCCTGGGACTGTGAAGAGACTGTTTCCTAAGGAAGAAGGGACATCCATACCCATGCAAAGAGAGGAATTCCCTGTCCTTTTTGTTATTAGCTCCTAGCATTCAAGGAAAGCTCCGACATAGTACTAACTGGATATAAGGTTATGGAACAGATACCTCAGAATCTAAATTCCAGCAATGACACCTCAAAATATCAAAATGCCCAGATTTTAACAAAAGATTACACAACATACAAAGAAACAGGAAACTATGGCCCAGGCAAAGGAGAAGGTGAAAGCACTAGAAACCACCAATGAAGAAGATAAAACCTAGGCTATTCTAGACAAAACGTTCAAAAATGACCTTAAGTATGCTCAAAGAACTAAGAGAAAGATGAACAAAAAACTGAAAGAAATCAGGAAAACAAAGAGAATATCAATATTGAGATGGAAATAATGAAAATGAACAAAACAGAGATGAAAAACACAGTAAGAAAAATTTTAAATGTCCTAGAAGGGGTTAAGAGCATATTGGAACTGGCAGAAGAACCCATGAACTTAACGATAAGACCATTGAAGTCATCAAGTCTGGAGAGCGGATGGAAGAAAGAATGAAAAAATGTGAACAGAGCCTGTGAAGCCTGTGGCTACCACCAAGTTTACCAATACTGCATTATGGAAGTGAAGGAAGGAAGGAAGGGTGGGAGGGAGGGAGAGAGGGATGAGGCATAGAAAGTACTCAAAGAAATAAAGGCTGAAAACTCCCCAAATTTAACAAAAGACACGAATACACACATCCAAGATGCTCAACAAACTCCAAACAGGATAAACGCAGGTAGACTCGTACCACACCATGCCATAATCAAATCGTAAAATGCCAAAGATAATGAGATAAAGAGAGAATTCTGAAACCCACCAGAGAGAAGCAATATGTCACATACAAGGGACCTTCAATACAATTAATTGCCAACTTCTCATAAGAAACCATAGGAGCTAGAAGGCAGTGGGATGATATATTTAAAGTAAAAAAAAAAAAAAAGGCACTCAAGAATGCTATATCTGGCCCAGCTCTCTTTCAAAAATGAGGGAAGGATTAAAGCATTCCAAGATAAAAAGAAAAACAAAACAGGGACTTCAAAACCACTAGACCACCAGCCCTACAGGAAGCATTAAAGGGAGCTCTGCAGGTTGAAAGGAAAGCACACTAGACAATTGACTGAAGCCATACAAAGCAATAGCAGTAAAGGTAATGACATGGGTAAGTATAACTACCAGTACTATTGTATTTCTTATTTGTAACTCCACTTTTTGCTTTCCACAGGACCTTAAAGGCAAATGCATAAAATGTAATGATTAATCAATGGCTCGGTGCTCATAAGGAATGAATATGTAATTAGTGACAAGAACTACATAAAAGTGGGTGCGGGGCAGAGGATATAGGAACATGGCATACTATTCAAGTTAAGCTGGTATCAAAGCAAACATGATTGTCATAGATTTAGGATCTTAAATTTAAGCCCGTAGGTAACCACAAAGAAAATACCAGTGAATAAGCAAACTCATAGAGACAGAGAGTAGAGGATGGTTTCCAAGGAGCAGAGGTCAAGAACAATGGGAAGTTAATGCAAAATGAGTATAGGGTTTCTGATTGGGTCAAAGGGAAAGCCATAGTGATGGATGGTGAAGAGAGTACTGATCATTGTGAATGTGGTTAATCCCACTGAATGCTATGCTTGGGAGGTGTTGGGATGGGAAGATTTATGTTTTGTATATGTTTCCACAATTTAAAAATTAAATGAATACATTAGACTGGATAGAATCTAGAAATGGAGGAGAAAAGGCTCAAAGGACATTGGGATATAAGAGGAAAATGGAATATAGAATATAAACTTTACAATGAATTTCTTGAACTTGATAACTACACTTAGGGTGATTACATAAGGGAATATCCTTATTTGTAGAAAATGTATATGCAAGTACTATATGAGTAACTTTCTCTCATATGTTCAGAAAATAGTAGATATTATAGATATAGATATATACATATAAATATTGGTAATGATGGATTAATAGATGGATAGGTGGATAGAAGGATAGATGAATGATGTGGCAAAATGTTAAAACTGGTGGATCTAGGTATCTGCGGAGGGTGGGTATGTTGAAGTTCTTGTATGGGGTTTGTATTATTTTTGCAACTGTCTCGTAAGTTTGAAATGATTTCAAAATACAAGGTTTTTTTTTCTTAAAAAATGCACAGAAAGAAATAGCAGCTTGAAATGTTAGCATTATTTTAGTTAGAGCAGAGCCGGTGATCCTGAACATTACAGATGGAAGAAGCTCTGAGCTAGTGGAGCCACCAAAAAGATGTGCTTGGGAGGCTGTGAGCCTGACCCAGCCAAGAGCCACACCCAGCCTCGCTGTGCCTCTCAAGGAAGGGAGCCCCAGAGGCAGGCATTCGTTTTAATTATCTTAAAATATAGCCAAGAGGTTCTTGCTGCCTGGGCAGCAACTAAATTGAAGCCTTTTTCCCTTCCTGTTGAAGGTTCTAATTCTGCTCCCATTGTCTAATTTGGCTTCCTTTGGGTTGGAAAAAGCGTGTATGAATCCACATGACTGCCATGTTATTATGCTGGCATTGTCTTCACTCACTTCCCAAGAAGCACAGAGACCTGAGGCAGAACTTACTTTATTAGAGGTGCAAAAGTGGGGGGAAAGGGGAAAGGAAGCAGGGAAGAAGGGAAGGAAGTCAAGGCTGTATGTCACCAAGGTGATCACAGCCTCACCAGAAATACCCCTGGAGTCTGGGTCATGGGGGACATCCCCAAAGAGGTCATAGGGAACCCCTGTATCCAAGGAAGATTACAGAGGGGGTGGGTGGTGAAAGAAGGGTGAGCAATCTCTTCCAACTTCTTCTTGTCTCCTGTGCTTCAAGTTTATCTCAACAGCCATGAACTTCATTAACTTCCAGGTATGCCTCCCCCACCCAGGTAGCATCTGGGGAAGTCAGAGCCCTGGAGGGTCCATTTGGGCCGAAGGGACATTGCAGTTGCCATAGCCCCTGAAGCCTGACCATCACCCCTGGGGGAGGCTGGGGCAGGATTCCAGGTAGCAGCAGAGGTAGCTGGGAGAAGAATATGAGCTGTCAGGAGGCTGCTCTGTTCAGGAAGGGGTGGGGCTGGCAGGGCTGGGCAGATTTGGGGAAGTGCCCAAACCCGGCTGGGCACTGACATTATTCCCTTATTTACAAATTGCATATGTGCTCATTCATGTTCTAGAAATCCACATTAGAGCAAAACACACTGGACTGAAAAACAAGTATGTGTACCTGCCCATTGGAAGCTATGACCTTAATAAATACATAAAATAGGTACCCACAAAAACACAACTCACTTCTCCAGGTAGGATGCAAAGAGTATCAAAGGAAGCCTGTTGGTTTTCCCTCCCAAATGTTTCTTGAATACATCACCTTCATTCTGACCCTGCTACCGGAGACTTTTATCGTTTGAATTACCATAACAATCCCCACCCACTAATCTATGCTTCAGTGGATATCAGAATTGTTTTTCATGCAGATCTGTTCCTCTCACTCCCTACCTAAAAGGTTTCTGTACCTCTCCAGGTCTTCATGATGGGTAAAATCCATGCTCCATACTTTCACACACAGGTGATCTTTCCAGTGGTTGTCATTCTCAAGACATCTTTTCCAAATCAAAGCTTAGCCCCCTCAACTGTCTGCTCCCCACTTCTCTCTGTGCCACCTGTCTCCCTCTAGTGCCCACTTCTGTTGTTGAAGGACAGGTTGATGACTGAGGTTGGGTGAAAGAGAAAGGGGATAAAACAAGGATGACATGCATGGTGATGGGATTACCATCCAACATGACAATTATCTGTGGATTAACTGTACAGACTTACCATTTGTCCCCATTTAAAGTCATACAGTTTTACAGTGTCCTGACATCTGTCTAAGATTTGCACATGCCTGAGTGTAGGCTCCAGGAAATATTTATCAAATAATGATATTTCCTTGCCTTTCTGCACTCAGACACTTACACCTCAAGTTTTCCAGGGTGATAGGGTTGAAGACACTTCATTATTTCCTTGAGTGAAAAAGAAATCATAAGTGTATGAATAGGAAAATGGAAAAAAAAATCACGGCTCTGTTGCTTCCTTCTTCTTTCCATGTCATTCTCAGATGCTGGTTTTGTGCTACGGCTGATAATCTTAAGTGTGCCTGGTGTTTCACATCTTACCGGTTAGGTGCAGAGTCTCGTGGCAGGACCCTCCATGTACTCTGAGTTAGAAGCAGCCATCAAGCCCTCTCCGCTACTGCCCTTCTTAGCTCAGCTGGAGTTTTCATCAGGGAAGGAGGCAAAACAGGCTCTGTGCGGACGATACTGTGTCTATGATTTTGAGAGTGCATGCTCGCACCCCATCTCCGCACCTCAAGTCCCATTCATTGGTGCCATGCTTTAGCCAACAGGGGTGGTGGTAAGCAGCCAACAAATCAAATGAGCAAGTACCCATCTAGGCTACTGGGTTCAGTTAATGAAGTCAGTGAACGGTGCTGATAGCATCAATTCAATCCCTAAGTGAGCCATTTGATGAAACAGGCCATTCTATAGACCAGCTTTTACCTACTCATGTTCCTCTAAATATAGGTATCCAGCAAGACAATACATTTTCACAGAAAAAAAAATGAGTGTGTATGTTTGGAGTGTCCATGAGCAAATATATTTGGGAAATTTAGGGTTATACAAATATAAAAAGACATCTTTAACTGCAAGACTTCTCAGAGCCTTTATGAGACTGTGTATTGCAATTCTCTCTCCATAAAGGGATGATAACATACTATGTTTCTCACTCCCTTTTGGTTATGAAAATCCTAACATTTCATGATACACTAGAGTTTCAAGAAAAATAATCATTTTGAGAAATACTGCCAAAGACCACTGTCGTCCAGAAGATCTGTCATCTCACAAATGCAGACTGTTGGTAAGAAGGGGATCTGAAGAAGGGAAAAAGAACCTAGAGTAATCACCAGTTTACATATTATTGGCTTCACAGAATGATTTTTATATAACCAAATAGCTGTTGGTATTAGTCAGCCAAAAGTGTGCTGATGCTAAGCACCAGAAATCTGTTGGCTTTTATAAAGGTTATTTATTGCGGTTACAAGCCCCTAAAGAGTCCAACTCAAGGTTGCTTTCTCACCAAAGACTTTGCCACCTGTTGAAATAAGATGGTCGCTGATCTCTGCCTGGTCTCTCCTTCCTGGGCTTCCTCTTCCTCTAGAGGCTCCGTGGGCTTCCATGGGCTTCTCCCTCTCTCAGCTGTAGGCTGGCCCAGGGCTTGCCTCGCAGGGCTGCCTATATCAGCTGCAGACTGTCAGGTGAATGGCTCATCTCTCCCTGGGGCCTCAGGATCCAATGTGACAGAGAGCTCTCTCTTCCCACATGTCTTCTTGAATGAGTGTCCATTTATATCAGCCCACCAAGGGGGTGGGGACTCCATCTGAGTCGTGCCCTACTGACATAGTCAAATCAAAAGCCCTAAATTGATTTGATCAAGTGAATTTAAATCCTTTGAATTTAATACTCTCAAAGGGTATCACACCCAGAGGCATAGATGAGTTTACAAACATAATTTTTCTCTTTTTGGGATTCATAAAATAATCTCAAACTGCCACACTGTTCATTCATTCTTATACCACAAAAAAAGTTGAAACACAAGCATAATATGACCTCAGGAATCTTTAAAAGATTTTCCAAACTTCAACACACCTCGACTCCATTATACATGCATCATGGATTTCTTTGAGCAATTAATTTGCAGGAGTAGCAATAGCACCATCTGTGACACAATTAATGCTGACAGACATTCCATTCAGTAGAGGATATCTGGTCTCATTTGGAGGGTGAGTATGTACTTACAAAAGAAGTTTAAGATGTCCTTCTTACCCATTAGCAACTAATAATCTAGGGGGTAGGGCAAAGTGTGCACCAATTGGGCAAATATATTAGGAAGAATATTTCCTTGCTAAAATCATAAATGACCCCGGGTATTTCAGTGACAAAATTACCAGGGACTTTATTATAATCGTGAGCAAATATCTTAACCTTTTATTGCTATCTACTGTAACAGATTGTTTCAAGCACTAACATTTTAGGAATAAAATTACATTATTATTCTAGTGAAG
This sequence comes from Dasypus novemcinctus, assembly GCF_030445035.2. Classification (NCBI taxonomy): domain Eukaryota; kingdom Metazoa; phylum Chordata; class Mammalia; order Cingulata; family Dasypodidae; genus Dasypus; species Dasypus novemcinctus. The sequence continues at coordinate 15,762,904 of NC_080674.1, read as the reverse complement.
GAAGAACTTGTATCATTGATAGAAAGGCAGTGGTCACCAGAGATTCTGAGGTGAGGAAGAGGGAAGAATAAGTGTAATATGGGGCATTTGGGGGACATTTGAATTGTTCTACATGACATTGCAATGACAGATACAGGCCGTTATATATTTTGTCAAAACTATAAAATTCCGTGGGGCAAAGTGTAAGCCATAGACCATGGTTAGTGGCAATGCTTCAGTATGTGTTCACCCACTGTAACAAATGTACCACCCTAATGAAGGATGTTGTTAATGTGGGAAAGTGTGGGAGGGGGAGGGGGTGAGGTTTATAAGAATCCCCTTTATTTTCAATGTAACACATATAATCTAAAGCTTCTTTAAAAATAGAAAAACAATAATAAAATAAAAAATGAAAGCTCTGCCAGCCTGGACATATAGGTACAGAGCTGAGTCAATACCAAAGAACTTCAAGGGCAGAACCAGGGAAGCAGAGGACGAGGATGAAGAGCTCTCCTTGGACAGAGCGAGAGGGGCTTCCACCTTGGCCTTTGGGTAGGCTGGGGCTTCTGCCCTGGTGTTTGGAAGGGGTATTTGGAGGGTGTAAGCCATATGCCTGGGACTCTCCCAATGTTTGGGGGGAAATGAAAAGGCAAACCACTGACTAAGTAAAGTATTTTCAAATCATGTGCATGATAAAAGACTTGTATACAGAATAATATAAAGAACTCTCAAAAATGCAGGACTTGGAAAGAGTGGATCTGTCACTCCAGCAGGCACAGAGGGCAATTTGATCCACAGACATCGAAACCTAATGGAGTTTGCCATTCTGGGTTTCAGGCTTGCTTGGGACCCATGAGCCCTGTTTTCCTTTCAATTTCCCCTTTCACAGGGGCAATGCCTATCCCCTGCTTGCCCCACTGTATTTTGGCTGCAGATGGCTTCTCTAGGTTTCACAGGTCCATAGCTGGAAAGGAGTGTTGCCTAAGGATGGACCACCCCCATAACTGATTTTGATGAGATTTTGGACTTGAGTTCTTACTGAAATGACTTAAGGCATTTGAGATATTGTGATGGGGTGAACATATTTTACATGTTGGAAGAAAAAGTCTTTTGGGAATTGAATCATGTCCGGCACAAAGGACATGCTCAAACCTCATTCTGGGATCCTGTAGCTATGAACCTACTTATAAACAGGACCTTTGAAGATGTGATTTTTAGTTCAGGCATGGACTGATTTGAAAATAGGATCTTTAAAGAGCTTATTTAGATGAGGCCAAAATGAACCAGGGTGAGCCTTAACCGATACGGCTGAAGTCCTTAGAAGGAGAGGAATTCTTAGAGACACAGCGAACTGAGCAGATGTAGAAACCAGAAGTCAGAGAAAGCCACAGGGAGACCAAGGAGAGAGAGATGGCCCAGTGATAGAGGCAGAGGTGTCAGCCCGGGAAACCCAAGGATTGTGGCAAGCCAATACCAGGACACTGCAGCCTCTGGGAGGGAGCAAGGCCTGTGGAGACCTTGACTGTGGATTTCTAGCCTCCAAAACTAAGAAAGCCAGTAAAGTCCTGTTGTTAAGAAAAAAAAATAATTTGTTTTCTTGCTGAGTTTTGAGAGTTCTTCATATTATATTGTTCTGCATACAAGTCTTTTTATCATGCACATGATTTGAAAATACTTTATTCTAGTCAGTGGTTTGCCTTTTCATTCTCTTAAGGAAGTAGTTGGAAGGGAAAAGTACTTAATTTTGATGAATTCTAATTTATTGCTTTTCATTAATAGTTTGTATTTCTGGCTTTGTAGCTGAGAAATTTTTGCCTACCTATGGGTCATAAAAATTTCTATTATGTTTTTCTCTAAAATTGCATAATATTAGATTTTATCTTTATGTCTATGATCCATTTTGAATTAATTTTTGTATATGATGTGTGGTATGGTTCATGGTATACTTTTTGTATATTTCTCAGTCTAAATGAGAAGATTTTTCTATCTCCATTTAATTGGCATCTTCATCAAATATCAATTGGCCATAAATGGTATGTATTTTTTTATGGAATAATAAGCAAGTTCCATTGACTGCTTTCTCTATCTTTTTTTTTTCAGATTTATTTTTTATTTATTTCTCTTCCCTCACCCCCTCCCCCCAGTTGTCTGCTTTCTGTGTCCATTCACTGTGTGATCTTCTGTGTCCACTAGTATTCTTGTCAGTGGCACGGGAATCTGTGTCTCTTTTTGTTGAGTCATCTTGCTGCGTCAGCTCTCCATGTGTGCCATTCCTAGGCAGGTTGCACTTTTTTTTCCCCCTGCATGGGCAGCTCTCCTTAAGGGGCACACTGTTTGCGCATGGGGCTCCCTTACGCAGGGGACACCCTTGCATGGCACAGCACTCCTTGTGCACATCAGCACTGCATGTGGGCCACCTCCACACGGGTCAAGGAGGCACTGGGTTTGAGCCTTGGACCTCCCATGTCGTAGGTGGACGCCCTATCCATTGGGTCAAATCCACTTCCAATGCTTTCTCTATCTTTATGCCTATACTACAGTCCTGATCACTGTAGCTTTGTAATAATTTTTGAAACCAGGAAGTATAAGTATTCCAAATTTCTTGTTCTATTTCAAAGTTCTTTGGGCTACACAAATCTGTTTGCAGTTTCTTATAAATCTTATATTTTGTCAATTTGAAAACTCTGATGGAGTTTTGAACGTGATTCAATGGAATCTATAGAATGTTTATAGGGGGAATTCCATTGTAACAATACTGAGTCACCCAATACATGTATATGGACTGTCTCTCCATTTAAGTAGATTTTTTAAAAATTTCTTTTAATAATGCTTTGTAGTTTTAATGCATAAGTGTTAAGGGCATTCCTAGTATTTATTTGGGTTGAGATTATTTTGAATAGAATCGATGTCTTAAATTCACTTTCATATTGTTCGTTGTTAATATTAAGAAGTGAAACCAATTCTTTTACATTGATCTTGCACCTGCAATGTTAGTAAACTTATTTGTTATTTCTAGTATATTTTTTGTAGACACAATAGGGTTTTCTAGTTTTCTACCTTCTACATATAAAATTAAGCTTGTTTCCTCCTTTTAAAAAATTACTATGTAAGCCTAAAATAATACTGATATTAATACCCAAGCAGTCCTTCCCATAGGGAATAAATGAAAATTTAAACATTGATTTTTCAACTGTTTTTTAGAAAAAAATACCAGTTCCATATATGTCTATTTTGCTAGAGCAAGTAAGTTGTTATGGAGATTTTTTTTTTAACCATACAACTGATATTCACAAAGGCCACATAGTTTTCTCTCTTTGCATGTAAAACTAAAAAATTACCTGCAAAAAAACAATTTTAAGTATTTTAAATAAAAGACGCTGAAATTCTACAAGGTATTATTTTGAACGATGACAGTGTTTTAGCCAGTCTAGAGAGGTATATACTGCACAAGGCTACATAAGGCTTCAGATCACAGCCAGAGTTGACAGTTCCAATGAATTAAGCAGATCTGTGAGCAGGTTGGACTGGAACTCTTCAAAGATGGGCTTTGCAACCTAAGGGAAAGGATTGAGATGTAATACTCTGCTCGTGATTATATGCGATCCGCTCTAAAACTAACATCATTCATGTAGGTGTAAGATAAAGGTCAAGGAGAAAACGTGACTTTGGGAAAATTATCCCCACAAAGCTGGGCTAAAGGAGAAGTACCTCTCAGATAAGATAGAAAGCATGGCTACACTTTCTCTAGGTCATTAGGCATCACATGATGCTCTTCAAATAATGGAATGGCCTTGCCTCTCTACATCCAGGCAGAGTGATTATTCAGCATTTTTGAAAGAGCACTGTACAATTATTAAGACACAGAGTCTTTCTTTTCTTGTTATACTGGATTTTATTAATATGGCAGCAAGGTATTACAATAGTAGCTGTATATCAACCTGCCTGAATTTTACAATGGCAGAAATCGTCCTTGAATAGGAGTTAAAAAATATTTTGAAAGTATTTTGAGTCTCCAAGAATGAAAGTAGCTACATAATGAGAAACACACTATTTCAATTGAGACTCTTTTATAGTAAAGTAATGGGTTTTGAAAATCTTTATGGCAAATAAGCCTATTTTTTAATTTTTTTAAATCACAAGACTCAGAATGAGTCAGGGAATGACATTTCTTATTGAGCAGCTTTTACCAAAGAAACAGGATAGGCATTTTCCAAAACTTGATGAAAGGTTATGAACCTGTCAATGTCTATTAGCATCTGGCTAATATAAGGCAAGAAAAATTAGACTCAGGAATATCTTGCTCTAAAACCCCATGCCCTGGTACAGTTCTGTGGTTTACTATTACTCAGGAGGCCAGCACTGTCGGATGCAGGGAGAATAACTGATGGATGCACTTCGTCACCAGCACTGAGGACCCACTCATCATCACCAGGAGGTAGGTTCAATACAGAATGTGCAAAGGTGGAGTGACCCTTCAGACAACGTGTCTATCATTGAAAACCAGGCCATTTAGGCCGTGCCTGAAAATGAAGGAGATAAAGTAGAGAAGGAGAAAAAGAAAAATGATTTTTACTGACCAGCTTTGAACAGATGAGCTACTTGTCTTGTCACCTGTTGCTGAGACAGGGATTTTTCACAAGTGATCTACCAAGATGGAAAAGCACCAAAAAACTACTGAGGCTCACTACTAAATTCAAACTTACAGATGACCTTTATCCTAAGAATATGTTTCTGCACATTATTTTATTTATATCTTTGAGGTAGGTATGGGCTGTCTTTTTTGTCTCAGCTGGAGAAGCAGATAGTAAAAGGAGTAAATAACTTATTGTAGATAGAATCATGTTCCCCAGGGAGACAGACTCATAGTCCTAATACCCGGTCCTGTGGGTGGGAACTCATCTGTAAATAGGATTTGCAAAGCTCCCATTTGGGCGGGGCCAAACAGAATCAGGGTGGGCCTTAATCCAATATGGCAGAAATCCTAATAAGGAGAGATTTGGACACATTCAGCAGATGTCACGTGCCAGGGGTCAAGATGCCGAGGAAAGCTGAGGATGGCTGGAAAGCCATCAGCAGGATGCTACGGACCCCAAAAGAGGGCAAGCCTCGCCCACACCCTGATGGACTTCCGGCCTCTTAACCGTGACCCAACAAATCCCCATTTCTTCAGCCAGCCAGTTTGTGGTATTTTGTTACAGCAGCCTAACAAAGACATAAGTCAAGGTCACTAAGCCAATCGACCTCAGACTAAAGTGGGAACCCCCAACCCCTGACCCCTCCACCTGTTCAAACATTTACCAGGGGCTTTCTCTCTCTTTCTTTCTTTCACTAAATTTTAAATTGTGGTTTTGTCTTTTTTTTTTAAGATTTTTTTTATTCATTTCTCTCCCCTTTCTGCCCTGCCCCCCTCCCCCCCCCCCCCCCGTTGTCTGCTCTCTGTGTCCATTCTCTGTGTGTTCTTCTGTGTCCGCTTGCATTCTTGTCAGTGGCACTGGGAATCTGTCTCTTTTTGTTGCGTCATCTTGCTACATCAGCTCTCCATATGTGCGGCGCCACTCCTGGGCAGGCTGCACTTTCTTTTGGGCTGGGCAGCTCTCCTTACGAGGCGCACTCCTTGAGCATGGGGCTCCCCTATGCGGGGGACACCCCTGAGTGACACGGCACTCCTGCACACATCAGCACTGGTTTGGGCCAGCTCACCACATGGGTCAGGAGGCCCTGGGTTTGAACTGCTGACCTCCATGTGGTAGGCAGATGCTCTATCTGTTGAGCCAAATCCGCTTCCCTTGACTTTTGATAATTACAAGAAATATAAAAATCATCTATCAAGCAGTAAAGTCATATTATTTACTTTATTGTTCAATCCCTATTTGCACTTGAAAACATATCTGCCACAAGATAAAGATATGAATATAATTTAGCCAATGAAAAAGAAAAGCAATTGAATCTTGAAATTTATTTACACACACCATTTTAAAATGTGCAAAAAACCATTACTTTTAAAAGAACATCTAAGACTCGAGGGACCCATAAAACACAATATGGAAAACCCAATAGACTATGTTACTTACAGAATTATTTTGTTAGGGCACCCCTAAAATGCCATGAATTTCCACTTCCAGATAGGTCATTAGCTTAGAAGACAAATTCTCTATAACACCTACTTTCTTGAAAGCCAGCAGGGTCGGATCAGTTCTTAAGGACAAAGATGTTCAGTGGCTACTCCATGTTCCAGGAACTGCGCCTGAGGACAGGGTCCTGGAGGAGGCAAGGCCTCATCCAGTGATGATCTACATCCAGGACACGGAGCCAGAACCGATCCTATCTTCACCTCTCCTGGTTCTTACATCCAAAACCAAGCCTGGACTTACCACCCACCTTTTATACAGTATAGCACCAGCACTGATTTTAAACCGCCTACTGCCTGCCTTCTGGGAACTGGATATATGCATGAATGGACGTGTTGCCAAAGCAGCACAATCTGACAACACATACATCCCTCCTCTGCCCTCCAGAGAAAATCAAATCCCTTTGCACAGTTAAATTAGCTCAAAGGAAGAACACACAAAAGAAATGGCAATTGCAAAAGAAAGATGTCTTCACCAGGTACATTTTTTTCTTTTCCGGATTTCATTTAGGTGAAAATTAATAGATGTCTTCTCACTGCCTGTTGGAGCCTGAGTTGAAACCCTATCCAAGTTCCTTTTGAGGTTTCAATAACCAAATGTAACTGACTCATGTTCTGTCTGCTCTAGGTACACCATTGCAATAGAAAGATCAATAGGGCAGAGTCCTGCTTTCAAGGCATGCACAATCTAGAAGGAAAAGCAGCTTTGTGCATGCCTGACCGTATTCCAAGAGAGAACAAATGGAATCAGCCAGGAAAAGTGTGCTAAGGTTGGTCAGAAGTGAGAGAGGCGATTCCAGCAGGAGAAGCTGCAGACACTGAGGCTTCACTGAAGAGATGAGGTTAGAACCTGGACCAGGAGGGGAGCCAAGTGCAAAGCAACTATGATGACTTTTGCAACTACCATTGCTCTTGTTTTACTATACAAGGGCTGGTTGGTTTCCAGGAAGGAGGGGAATCAGGAGCTAAGGCCGGGAGGAGTTCAGGGCAGCAACGCATAGGGCCCAGGGGAAAGCCAGGCTGCAAAGCTGGTGCGGGCCTGACACCGGAAAGCTCTGCACGCCAGACAAGCTAAGAGGTAGGACTCCCTTCTCTGTACATGCCCTAGTTTGCCAGGACTGACGGGAAGAAGTGCCACAAACTAGGTGACTTAAAACACCAGAAACTTGTTCTCTGACTGTTCTGGAGGTGAGAAGTGGGAAATCCAGGTCCTGCAGGGCCAGGCTTCATCTGAAGGTTCCAGGGAGAAAGTGTCCTTGCTTCTTCTAGCTTCTAGTGGGTTGCCGGCCATCAGTGTTCCCCCCTGTACCCCATGGGTCTGTGCCCAATTCTTCCTGTCCACTAGGGACACGAGTCCTGTGGGGATAGGACCCCCCCCCCCCCAATCCAGTTTGGCCTCATCTGGTAACATTCTTCAAAGCCCCTATTTCCAAGAGAGGTCAAATGCTTAGGGATGGAAGGTAGGGCGTGAACATATATTTTGGGGAGAACATAGTTTGCCCCATAACAATATACTGATAAGAAGAATACTTTTGGGAAGTGGATGTGGTTCAACTGATAGAGTGTCCACCTACCAAATAGGAGGTCCAGGGTTCAAATCCAGGGCCGCCTGGCCCACGTGATGAGCTGGCCCACGTGCAGTGCTGCCCCACGCAAGGAGTGCCGTGTCATGCAGGGGTGTCCCCCACGTAGGGGAGCCCCATGCGCAAGGAGTGGGCCTCACAAGGAAAGCCACCCTGCGTGAAAAAAAAAAAGCACAGCCCACCCAGGAGTGGTGCTGCACACACAGAGAGCTGACGCAGCAAGATGACGCAACAAAAAACACACAGATTCCCGGTGCTGCCAAGAATGCTAGCAGACACAGAGGAACACACAGCGAATGGACACAAGAGAGCAGACAATGCGGGGGGAAGGGGAGAGAAATAAATAAAATAAATCTTAAAAAACAAAAGAAAACTGTACATGATGATCAGCCTTTTCAGCTTAGCCACATGCTTGACAGGAGTCAAGAAGAGTGAAGTGAGCTTGAAGATGGATGACCCAGGGACAGCACCGGGGACTTGTGTGGAATTGAGTTACATTGGTTTGCAGGAGGTAAGGTGGAAGCCAGCCGGGAACTTGTTGGAGGCAAGCACATCGGGGCAGGCAAGAAGTAGGGAAGGCCGGGATGAGGTGGTGGGCATTGGACCCGTCTGACAAAGATCTCTTCTCATGAGCATGCTTCCAGGGTATGTCATAAAGACACAGAAAAGACCACGAAACATCCTGACCACAACAGAGACAGAAAATACGGCCCAGCTGGCAGGCAGCTCTTCTTGCCCTGACTGTTTAGAAAAGAAGCTGGATACTAAGTGCAGACTGTCTGGAGAAGCCATGAGCCCACCCTGGTGGCTTCTTTCCTTTGACTCAAGACGGAGCTGGGAGCAGGGCCCAAGAGCTTTGATCTCCAGGGCTCACGTTCCTCAGGCAATCCACACTGCTGACGCACGCCGTGTGTTCCTGTGTCTTACGAAGCATTAGGAGGAGGCGAGAGAGCATTTATTAAGACACAGAAGACAAGGGCCCTTCAGTGGAACTGGGGATATACAACCCACAGCTAAAAACAACATTAGTCTTTCAAATAAAAGGATGGTAATAATAGGTATAGAACTAATAATAGGTACCATTTTTATTGAGCACTTCCTGTATGCCAGGAACTTAGCAAAACCCAAAACACACATTCATCTCTTTTAATGTACTAATGAACATCCTCTGTAGTAAGTACTTGCCAAATTTTGTTTAAATTCTAAGATGCCCATTTTTTTAACAGTTCTGGGAATAGGGTGTGTTTTACAATTAATGCCTATCTTTAATGTGGTAGCAATGGTGATTGTTACTAAATGGATGGTCATCTTAGAGTACACGGTAGCTTTGGGTGAAGGAAATGTGAAGATATTATCTCCCTTTTCAGATGAGGCACAGGCAATAACCTGGCCAAGGTCTCATAACCAGTAGGTTGGAGGTAGGACAAGAAAATCTGGTCATTGGTCTTTCAAGTCTCTACTCTTCATAGCACTCTCATAAAGCATGAAACAACCCATCCTCTTGCAAGGAAATTGCATCCCAGGATACTCAGCCACTGAACTAACCCAATCAAGCCACCAGCCATGTTAGGTCAGGATCCATTTATTCATTTGGCAAGCATTGATTCAGCACCTGTCTGCCTGGCATTGGTGCTGGCTGCCAGCTTACAGTGGTAAAAAGACAACACTGTCCCTTCCCGTGTGGAGTTCACAGGCTCTAAGGAGAGGCAAACATTAACCAAGAATGACCCAGATAAATACAGAATTACAAACTAAAAAGCACCACAAGCAAGATCACAAGGTATTATGATAACATGCCTCAGAGGGACCAGATGTGGTTGAGGGCATCAGGGACAGCTTTTCCTGAAGATGGTATTGTTGAGCAGCAACTCTGGGCCAAGGACAGTTTTAGAATGGGAGCTTCTGGAAAGAGAGCAATTTCCAGGAGGAATGAGAGTATTCCAGGCAATGGAGACAACATGTGCAAAGGCCCTGGGGCCAGAGGAATTGAGGACTTGAAAGAGGATCAAGGAGCCGTGAAGGGACAGGCTCATGGGTCTGGTGAGGAATGGATTCTTATCCTAAGAGCACTTTTTTCACTCTAAAATGTTGAAAGGATGGACATCTTATGGCAATAGTTGAGTGTGCAGATAATTCCTATTTTATATAAATTTTAATTTAAAAATCAATATAATATCATGACATGGAATGCTCTTTCAAAATAGTTGGGACTTAGCTCTACAAATATACCCCAGAAGTAAAAATTGTGTTATAACAAATACATGTTACAAGTAAATTAAATAGGGCAAGACTCAACCATTCATTCTTCTACTGAACCATATGATACTCATCAATACCCCTTACCTAGAATCACTTTCAGATAAGAGGTGTTCTCCAGTAGAAGGGATTTTTCCCAGGCCCAGTGACCGTCGGGACTGGATTTTCATGTTTAGAAAGGACAGCCTGGAAGGGTGACTGGGTTTTCGCTAAGCTTGTCATCACCGGCTTCCCACTGATAGGAGACAGCAAGGTCTACAAATGAGCTTGAGCACCCTCCTCTGGGAAGGAGGACTGCATCTCAGTGTTAGCCACGGAGGAGGAGGAGGTGGGGAGCAGGCATAAGTCTGGCTTTCAGCCAATGACTGGAAGTGACTCTGAACTCGACTCATCCGTGGAGGTTGTCTCTGAAGTTCCCACAGGAACAAATATTAGGGAATCACCCACAAGCCTGTTCTCCAGCCAGAAGCCTCCCTTCCTGAGATCTGAACGACCGCTAGGGAAAATCCGAAAGAAAACAGGCCTGGAGGGCCAGGAAAAACAAGCGTGCAATGGGGGTAGGGTGATTGGAGGAGTAAGAAGAGCCAATTAAAGGACCTTAAAATCAGCAAGTATCTCATACCCTGCTGGTGGGAGTACACGTTGGTCTAACCTCTTGGAAAACCAATTTGGCAATAGCCTTAAAAATACCCACACAGGGAAGCGGCTGTGGCTCAATCAGTGGGGCTCCCATCTACCATATAGGCGGCCCTGGGTTCGCGTCCTGGGGCCTCCTTGTGAAGACAAGCTCGCTGGCACTCCTCAGAGAGCCACTGGCCGGCAAGCGCCATGGAGAGCCAACTTAGCAAGGTGATGCAACAAAAAGAGAGACAAGTGAAAAAAACACAGAAGAGTATGCAGTGAATGGACACAAAGAGCAGCCAGCAAGCAAGCCGCAGAGGGGGGGAATAAAAAAAAAATACCCATACATTTTGTACCATAATTGTATTCCTAGAATTTTATCTTAGGGGAATAACTAGAAATATCAGCATTCACAGCCCCATTATTTCTAATGGCTGAAAGGTGGAAGCAGTTATATATTCATCTATACAAAAATGATTAAATAAATTATAGTGTATAAGATTAACTATTTGGCAGCCACTGAAAATCATGTTTGGAAGAATATTTAATAACATAGGAGAAAATAATACATTAATTTTATTTTACAAAACCATATATACAGTACAACTTCAAATCACACACTAATAAACCAAGATGATGACACTGGTTATATTTGAGTGCTAATTATTTGCTTTTCATACTTTTTAAAATTTTCTAAATGGGCATGAAAATTTTAAAATGGGGGTGGGGGGTAGTAATGAAGCACCCCTCAGAATTAATGGTTGTTCTTTCTTCAGATGTGTAGTAAAAGGAATAGAATGTTATAAATGAAGTTTGAGTCTCCTTAGATCCTAGACCCCCACCCCCTCCCTTCCGAATATCCACCTATTTGGTCTGTACCTGTATACTTTTCTACACATGTGCACTTTCATAAAATCTGACAGCATTGCTCTTTCGTCTCTTCAAATTTTTCACACTACAATTTACTTTGTTCAATAAACACTAGATTTTTGAGAGCCACCTCTGTTGCAGTACATTGAACCAATTCATTTACTTTAACTGCTATAGAGTATTCCGTCAAACAAATTTAGCACAATTAATTTATCTATTTCCTTTTTGACAGGCATTTAGGCTGTGTCAAATTTTTAGCTATGACAAATAAAGCTGCAATGCAGTGCTTCCATCATCAGAAAAAAAATCATTACATTTTTAAAAAATAAACACGTATTAGCAGAGAAAAGATGATGGAGGCACACTGCTAAATTGGGCGTAAGGCCCTTTTGCTTCCCAGACATGAGCTTCTGGCTCATCGCCCCAGGGCTCTGTCCATGCTTCGCAGAGTCCAAGCCTCAGAGGCCCTTGACCAGGCACCCTCTGTGCCTTTCCATGGGTGCCTGCAATTTCTAGAGCCCTTTCCCCGACCTGCCTCTTTCCCAATGCAGCAAACACTGGAAGCGTGTGCCAGGAGCACAACCCCCTTATCAACTGGCTCCATCCTTATGACTCAATCCCACTGTTCTCCCCTTTTACAGCTGGGGGAAACGGAGGACAGGGAGTTTAAGCAGCTCAAGATCACACAGCTAGTAAGAGGAGGAGCTGCGGTTTAAGCCCAGGCAGTGTGACTCCAAAGTCCATGCTCCCAACCCCTGTACTCTACCGCCCCCCCCAATCTTTCCCTGACCCACTCTTTTATCTCCTTTCCTTTTTTATAGCCTCACCTCTCCCCTGCTTGGAGGGAGAGAATAAAGGCCATCCGACTCCCCCAGGGCTGGACTCTGACACCTCCTCTCCTATCTGGAATCACACGGCTTTGACCTCTTTACCCCCACCCACTCTCGAAATCCTGGTCTTTATAAAGATGATCTTAGTGACATTAATATATTCTTGAGCCACTCAAATCCTAACCGTCCTGGTTCCCTACCTCCTCTGGGACTAAGTCATGCCAAAGGACTGGGAGCGGAAAATGAGGTGGGCAAGTTGCAACTGCTCCGGCGCCATCCTCACATCAAGTCTGTGTAACTGAGCCAGTTGAAGGAGGACTCCTTAACGAAGAAATTAATTAAAAAGCTGCCCACACTGGGAGAGGCGCCTCATGCCAAGAACATCCGTCAGGGGGAGTGGAGTGGTTTCTCTGCAATGTTTTTACATCTGTAAGGTCAAGTTAGTAAATTGCATTGCTCACATTTCTTTCACGTGTAGTGTTTGTTTTTGCCTGCTTATTCTGTTACTGAGAGAAGTGTGCAATTATCTGTAACTATGATATGCATTATTTCTCCTTTTAGTTATGCTAATTTTTACTTAACATAATTTAAAGGTGTTTTATAAGGTGTGTACAATTTATGATTGTTCATGTGTTCTTATTGAATAGTGTATTTTATTAGTGTATTAGTCAGCCAAGGGGGTGCTGATACAAAATACCAGAAATTGGTTGGTTTTTATAAAGGGTTATTTCTTTGGGGTAGGAGCTTACAGATACCGGGCTGTAAAGCATAAGTTACTTCCCTCACCAAAGTCTATTTTCATATGTTGGAGCAAGATAGCTGTCGACATCTGTGAGGGTTCAGGCTTCCTGGGTTCCTCTGGGATCAGCTCCTCTGTTTTCTCCACAAGGTCAGCTGTAGACTACGAGGCTCTCTAGGCTTTGCCTCTCTCCACAAGGCCAGCTGTAGGCTATCAGGTGAATGGTTCTGTCTCTCTCCCTGGGGCTCCAACTTCAGCACCAAACTCCAACATCAAAACTCTAACATTAAAATCCCTCCAACTCTGTCCTTTGCCATGTCTTTTGTCTGTGGGCCTCCACCCACAAGGCGTGGGGACTCAATGCCCTACTGGCACAAGAGGTTTACCTGATTACTTAATCAAGTAAACCTCTGAATCCAATATAATCTAATATGCCCAGAGGAAAAGATCAGTTTACAAACATATTCCAATATTTCTTTTTGGAACTTATCAATAATATCAAACTGCTGGGAAGCGGACTTCGCCCAGTGGTTAGGGTGTCCATCTACCACATGGAAGGTCCACAGTTCAAACCCCGGGCCTCCTTGACCTGTGTGGAGCTGGCCCATGCGCAGTGCTGATGCGCACAGGGAGTGCCCTGCCATGCAGGGGTGTCCCCGCACAGGGGAGCCCCACATGCAAGGAGTGCACCCCATAAGGAGAGTCGCCCAACGCAAAAGAAAGTGCAGCCTGCCCAAGAACGGCGCTGCACACACGGAGAGCTGACACAACAAGATGATACAACAAAAAGAAACACAGATTCCTGTGCCCCTGACAACAACAAAAGGGGACAATGAATGCGCAGCAAATGGACACAGAGAACAGACAACCAGGGCGGGGGGAAGAAGGGGAGAGAAATAAATAAATAAATCTTTTTTAAAAAAATCAAACAGCTACAATCAGTAAGAAATGTTCCTCTCGTAGAGCCTGACCTTAAAGCCTACTTGGTCTGATACCAAATAGCCCCAGCAGCTTTCTGTCAACTAGTGTTTGCATTGTACCTTTTTCTCCATCCTTTTATATTTAATCTATCGGTATCTTAAAGTCTCTCTTACAAACAGCATATAGTTGCTTCTTATCCAATATAACAGTTGTTGTCTTTTAATTGCAGAATTTAGACAGTCCACATATATTTAACATAATTACTGACACTGTGTGAGAAAAAAAATCCCTGCCAACTGTACATTGTCAGAGCACTTAGTGAGAGCCTTTGGGCTGGCTAATTTCCTTGGTTCTACATATCATGATTATGGAAATAAGCCCTCTTAGTTCTGCGGTGGAATTTCATTCCGACTGGAATGAAACTAATCGAAATGAATGTGTCGTTATTGCTTTGGTGTAGTAAAGATATTTTAGCCTTTTCAGAGTTTTGTGAAATGACTTTTGTATGGCACTCTTACATGGCATAGAAACAACTTAAATAAATAACATTATTCTGGAAGGCTCTCAGGTGTGGCCAGTCTCCGTGTGAGTAGCCTGCCTGGCCTTTCTTTTGTCTTGGAGCTGCCCCTAGACTTCCCAGCTTCCTTTCCACCTGACCCCTCCTCTCCCTGCAAGCTGCAAGCTTGTCCTTATAAAGGAGAGATCCGCTCACGCCTCACTCCTTTGCTCATATATCTACAAAGCCATTTTATAAACCCTGACAACCTATAAAATGCAAAACTTGGGATCACTGTGGCTCAATTAGCAAAGAAAAAAGGGAGTGATATCTGCTGGGTAGGCAAACAACAGTATCTGCCTGTAATAACCACATATAGATTAAAGAGCAAATTCTTTGACCTGGTTTTCAAAGCTTTCCACAATCCTGGCCCGCCCTAACTGCCCACTGCATGTCAACAGGACCCGCACTTTCCAAACGCCCTCGGTTGCTCCACGGAAAAAGCTCTGTGCTTTCACACTCATACTTCCATCTTCCAGGAATGTGCTTCCCTACATCTTGGTGTGCGCTAATCTTAATTACTAAAATTTCAAATGTTTTAGGCCCTCTTCCTGAACCTCATTCCTGAAGGTCCAATGCAATGCTGCCTGTTCTGTGAAACCGTCCTCCTTGCCCCATCTGGAAGAAATCTCTCCCTTCCCACTTCCTCTGTATTTCTCCCCAACACGTTATCATTTTCTGCCTTTAATTAGAGTTATTCACAAATATTAACTCTAATAAAACTTCTAGACCATAAGCACCTTTAGAACAGGGGATCCATCTTATTCATCATCACATCGTCAAATCTCTACTGCTTTCCTCAGAGGAAGGCACTGGAGATATAGCTTGGTAACTTAACTTATCCACCTGTATTTAAAGTCTACACGTACTTCAGTCCTTCCCTCCCTCACAAATCAATAAAGACATGACTATAAATTTAGACTAAATCTTTAGATCGGGTCTCTCAGAATGGAAAAATATTCCTGAATCATCAGCTCAAAGTCCTTGTCGCCTTACAATTATTACAAATTTACCGATGTGAAATACCACCAGATCCGATACTTGATCATGGCTAATTTCAACATTATCTGGTTCAGAAGAAAGCAATTATACAACAGACGTAATAAAGCCATGGCATGGCAAGGTAGTTCCAGTAGCTCTAATCGCAGACTATCTTTCCGTTGTTTGATGACCATTCCCTCATAAAGTTGGCTTTTTAACTTTTGAGCTACTTAGCAATGGGGGCAGGGAGTTTTACTATCATGATGGAGAATACTGCTTGCCTAGAAAGTATGTCAAGAGTTTATTGGCTGCAGTGATTCATGACTCAACCAGGGGACAATAAAGGTGAGGTCAACCACACACCAAGCCCGTTCCAAGGTCATGCTACTCAGCACAATTGTGCATTAAAATTTTGTGATCGACCGCTTCACTCAAGGATATTCTTGTTTCAGTCATGGATACCAGACCAAATCTGTTCAGCAGGGCTGAGTGTTGTGAAATGTGGGTAAGGAAAGGCTTGTGATTACCTGCATTTATCCTGTCAGTCATTCGAATCATCAGACAGTGATACAGAATACAGTGAGAAAAAGATCCTGGGTGAGTCGAACGTTCTTGAATTAAGAATTCCCTCAGCTTCCAAGTGGAAACTGGCCCGTTCATGGGAATTTGGATTTTGTTTTGGTTTGGTTTTTGCTTCGAGGGAGATCAAGAGGTAAAACCCTAGCTACCCCTCCTTTATTTGCCTGTCTCTGTCCCAGCTCTGATTTGGCGTTATTCCAGGTCTCCTTGTTATTTAAACTTGCTCTCTCTAATCCTGTTCCCTCTGCTGAATACAGCTGGCTTTGTGGGGCAGGGCCCCCGTCTCCTCCTTCCCTTTTCCATATCCACACTACCCAGAAGTGCTAGCTGCCTTGCTCTAATCCTTTAGGAAGGTAAGGAGCCTGCGCCAAATGGAGAAAGGCGCACCTTATCGGGGTCAGCTCCCCACCTGGACCCCCCGTTGCAGATTGTGCATTTCGATAGAACTCTTGAGAACCCTCAACCATTTTGCTCAAACCAAAGATGTGTTTCTTTAGTGGATTTGGGATCCTGTCGTCTAGGACTCCTCAGAGTAAGCTGGGCATGGTGGGGGAGGAGGATATTTATGAGCAGGATCTTTTACTGGCAGCCTCAAAATCATCTGTTAATGTAACCTGCCTCTTTGCCCTCAAATAGAGGCTCAGTGTTTATTTTTTACTTTCTCTAGACCAGACACCCCTAAGGCTTTGGGATTTTTACAAACATCAAAAACAAAAAGACTCCATCCAACATCCAGCTCAGTATGGTCTATTTATTTTGCAAAGTAAGGATATTTAAAACAATGAAATAACAAACAGACAAGCAAAAAACTACAAATAACTGTTGCCATTATTTCATTGAGGAAGGTCTCGTGAATATAGATATATATTTTTTAAAAAGGGTGGACGTGATCCCATAATGTGAGTTGTTCTTTAATTGGATAGAGTAATTTTATGTTCTTGTTTTCCTAATTTCAGAAGACAGCTGAATTCTTGGTTCCAACTTGGCACTGGCCCATGAACTGGCATTTTGGGAACGACTGCTGTGGATATCAGCATGTTCCATCAAAGCCATGATTCGCTGCCTCTGTCCGGCAGGTAAATTATAAGCATAAAATTCACTTGTGAGAGCCTTTATTCATTCAGTCACTCCGAAGCCATCAGGAGGAAGAGCTCGGCCCTCAGAGCTGGATACACCTGCATCCCTAACCCAGTTCCACCATCTGGCAATTGTGTGACCTTTTCCAAGCCACTTACCCCTTTACACATCCGTGCCTTATCTACAAAATGGAGAGACAGCAAAAATGCACTGAGTCGTTGTGAGAATTAAATGAGAGCTAGCAAAGTTTCAACAAACCAGTCATATGTAACTATAACTAGTCCTACCATTGGAGTGTGTGTTAATATGCCAGACTTGGTTCAAAACCCCTAAAACAAAGCATCAAAAGTCACCATCTTTTCCTTCAAGATGCTCATGGTCTAATAGAGGAGACCTGCAAAAGGATGACCACAATGTAACGAAACCAGTGTTGAGACAGAGGTAACTGTGGGAGCATGTGGGCACTCCTAGAGCACCAAGAGTCAGGGGGAGGGAAGTGGATATGGCTCAAATGACTGAGCTCCCGCTTACCCCATGGGAGGTGTGAAGTTTGGCCCCTGGTGCCTCCTAAAGAAGACAGTGAACTGAAGCAATGGACAGGCAGGGCAACAAGATGATGCAACAAGAGACTCAAGAAGGAAACCATAATGAGGGACACAACAAAGCAGGGAACAGAGGTGCCCACTGCCTCCTAAAGAGGATGATCAGGATGGAGAACTGGCATGATGGGCAGATGTGATAAGCTGACATGACAAGATGATGAAACAAGAGACACCAGGAAGAACATATTGAGAGACACAACAAAGCAGGGAACGCAGGTGGCTTAAGTGATTAGGCATCTCCCTCCCACATCAGTGGTCCCGGGTTTGGTTCCCGGTGCCTCCTAAAGAAACAAAGAAGATGAACAGACACGACAAGTGCAAACAACGAGGGGATGGGGAGAGATAAATAAATAAATCTTTTAAAATAAAAAAGAGCAGGGGAAAAGGGAAAAATAAGGAGAGTCCTCTGGGGGTTTGGTTGGAGTCTTTGCAAAATCTTAAGGGTTATAAAATTAAATCCAAACAAAACAAAGACTGCCAGTTAGACAACTTTAGGATAAGAATTAGACTGAGTTATGGTGCTATCTAAAATGTACAGATTAAAGACCAGCAGACTGAACTCGCTCCTGTTTTCTTGGGTCAACATGCTGATCGAAAGAAGAAATAGCTTTTATGAAAGCTGTCGTTTTCCTTTGCCCGCTGGTCTCCATTCTATTTGGGTTGTCCTAAGAAAAATCTTTTCTGCCAATTCTGACCTGAAGAAGACAAATTTTCAGTGGGAAAAGAAAGAGAGGTTATCCAGAGCATAGAAATTGTGAGGAAACCAGAGTACTTAGGTGACTGATCTCCAGGTTATTACCTCACCCCTCACTGTTCAATGTGGGGTCCTCCAGGCAGCAGTGTCAGCATCGCCCGGGAGCTGGCTAGAAATGCAGAGTTCCAGGCCCTGCCTAGATCTCCTGAAAGAAAGACTGTCTTTTTACAAGATCCCCGTGGGACTAGCATACACATTAGAGTTTGGGAAGCACTATCGCAGCCTGATTCTTGGCAAACCAAAGACAACTGAACTAGAAGAGGGTAGAATCAAAATCCCTCGCTTTATTGTTCATATACTATAAAATATAAAAATAATATTATTTTACTTTTATTCAGTGCAACTAGTAAATTGTTCCTGTGATCAGTATTCTGTAAGTTTCTTCATACAAAATAAACACTCACTTTAAATTGAGGAGGACTGGAGAAGAGATATATTTTTGGATACTTCATTTTTCGTTAACCCTTCCTTATGCATATTCGTTAATTAAAATAATCCATCTGGATCCATCATGATTTAGCATGACTACTGTTGAAAAAGAGTTTTAGTTTTTCTGCCTCATAAAATTATGAGTTGGCATATTGTTATCTGCTGTAATTCATTCCAATAAGATGTGAAGAATTCCTAAATAGGAATTTGATTATCCAGAAAGAATTATTTTGCCTAAATGGAAATTAAATAACTAAACCAATAATTTATTTCATTCTTAGAGATTATTATGTCCAATAGTTAGAGTTGTAACATAAAAAGTAAAGTTGTGTTATAATTAATTTCTATTACATTAGAATTGCTATTTACATTTACAAATGTTTGTTGCTGTACTATCTATTTCTTATAATTGATTATATTAAATCTAGCCTGGGCTTGCCCTTTCTTTTAAAAATAAAAATGCTTCACATTGACTTTGGATTAACTTTACCTTCATTCAAGAGTATTCCTTGCTCATCTACACACATGAAAGGATAACAGTTATGGAACAGAGACAAGGGCTCTGGCACCTATAGCTGCCTGATTACATTATTCACAAAAAAACAGTGTGGTTTAATAAATTGACTTGCATGTACAGCCATGGTCTTATTTAATTATTCCAAACAACCTTGAACAATATGCACTATTATTTCTGTTTTTCACAGATGGGAAGACTGTAACTCAGAGAGCTCAGGTGGCTTGCTCAGGTCACACAGACTTCAGACTCTGTGTCCAGGGCTCCTTCATTAAGCTGAGCAGGGCATTGTCTGCCCTAGATGAGAGGACAGTTCCACCTGGACTGTTTGGATTCCTTGTGGCCCAGCACCAATCAGTCCCATTGCTCCTGTCTCCAGACCCTTAATTTTCATTTTCATTAACAGCAGCCCTGTTCAGTCCATGGTTCTTGAACTACCAGCCAAGTCTATTCCTCATGGCATTCCAATTTTTGCCTTTTAAACCCAGTTCAGGGAAGCAGATTTGGCTCAACGGATAGAGCATCCATCTACCATATGGGAGGTCCAGGGTTCAAACCCAGGGCCTCGTGACCTGTGTGGTGAGCTGGCCCACATGCAGTGCTGACGCGCACAAGGAATGCCATGCCACGCAGGCGTGTCCCCCACATAGGGGAGCCCCACACAGAGGGAGTGCACCCCGTAAGGAGAGCCACCCTGCGGGAAGAAAGTGCAGCTCTACAGGAGAGGCACCGCACACATGGAGAGCTGACGCAGCAAGATGACACAACAAAAAGAGACACAGATTCCAGGTGCCACTAACAAGAATACAAGTGGACACAGAAGAACACACAGTGAATGGACACAGAGAGCAGACAACAGGGGCGGGGGGAAATAAATAAAAAATAAATCTTAAAAAAAAAAAAAGTTCACAGACAGCCACTGGAAGCCCTGTTCTGGGCCCCCTTGTTAGTTAGCTTGGAAACGTTCGAAGTAGACACCACCACAGGATCCCAGTCCCGTGGGTTGAAATGATCAGAGCCATCTTTGCATTGCTCAAGGGCCTACTCAGCACCTAATGGAGTTGAATTGAGTGGCAGAGACTGACTACCAGGAGGTCAATGAACAGATGAGAAAAGCCACCTCAGTCTCTGGGCAGCATGCAAAAGGCAGTCAAAGAGGAAGAACTGAGTGAGCGAATCGGAAGCATCCTGTGGAAACAGAGAGCCTTAATAGGCAGATGAGCTGGTAAAGGTGAGAACCAGAAGGGACCTTCATCCCATAACTGAGGAGCTTCAGGGGTAAAAATGGAATGGTATCAGAAATGGAATACAGGCGTCCTAACTTGGCAAGACGAGAAGTGATGACACTAACATTTATAGAAGCATCTAAACATTGTGCTAGGGCGGTGGATTTGGCCCAGTGGTTAGGGCGTCCGTCTACCACATGGGAGGTCCGCGGTTCAAACCCCAGGCCTCCTTGACCCGTGTGGAGCTGGCCCATGCGCAGTGCTGTGAGTGCTGTGCCATGCAGGGTTGTGCCCGCATAGGGGAGCCTCACGCTCAAGGAGTGCGCCCCGTAAGGAGAGCTGCCCAGCACGAAAGAAAGTTCAGCCTGCCCAGGAATGGTGCTGCACACACGGAGAGCTGACGCAGCAAGATGACGCAACAAAAAAAGAAACACAGATTCCCATGCCGCTGACAACAACAGAAGTGGACAAAAGAAGACACAGCAAAATAGACACAGAGAACAGACAACCGGGGTGGGGCGGAGGGGTGTAAGGGGAGAGAAATAAATAAATCTTTAAAAAAATAAAAAAATAAATAAAATAAAATAAACATTGTGCAAGGTGTTGTACATTGGGCCCCTCTTTTGGTCTTCACAGTGACCCTTGGAGGTCAGTCTTTGTTTTAGTTCGCTAAAGTTGCCCAAACCAATATATGAGAAATGGGTTGACTTTTATAATGGGGATCTATTAGCTTGCAAGCTTACAGTTTTGAGGCTGAGAAAAATGTCCAAAACAAGGCAAAATCAGACCAAAGACCAGCCACCGGCAATTCTGGACTCCCTTGTCACAAGGCAAGGCACATGGTGGCATCTGGTGGTCTCTCCCTTCTCGTCTGGGTTTCATTGCTTTCAGCTTCTTGCTTCCATGGCTCTCTCTCTCCTTCATCTGAATTTCTTTTTCTTATAAAGGACTCCAGTAAGAGGATTAAGACCCACCCGGGGCCACATCTTATCTGAAGTCACCTAATCAAAAAGCCCTGCCAACAATAGGGTCACACCCACAGGAATGGATTAGCTTTAAGAACATACTTTTCTGGGGTCCATAGGCTTCAAACCATCACAGTATTATTCCTCACATTTCACAGATGAAAAGAATGAGGCTAAAGTAAGTAACTTGTCAAGGTTGACAGCCCATGATAGGCATAGTCAGTTTCACCCCAGGAGTCCAATCCAGAGCTCATTCTCTTTCCATTTTGAAGACAACAGAACTGGAAATAAGTACAGTCAAAATCCTTCACACTGACTTGGATTAACTTAAACCCTGAACAGAGGAATCACAAAATGAGCTGTCTTGTCCTCTATCTCTCGCGTGTTTCTGTAAATGACTCACACGCCTTTATGTTCTCTTGAGTTTGATGCTGTCCACAAACACTTGCAACATTGTGAACCTCAGAGGGAGGACCTACCCTAGGCCTCTAATTCCTTCCCACCACTTCAGGGTATCACGTGGTATAGCGAGTTGAACGGTGGCCCCAGAAAAGGTATGTCCACATTCTAACATCTGGAACGCGTGAATGTGACCTTTTATGGAAAAAGCGTCTGTGCAGATATAATTACCTTATGTTAAGGATCTTGAGATGAGATCATTTAGGTGGGCCCTCAATCCAATGACAGCATCCTTACAAGAGGAAGGCAGCAGGAGATTTGAGAGACAGAGACAGGCAGGGGTGAAGGCCAAGTGAGGACCAGGTGGCAGTTAAGCTGCCACAAGCAAAGAGTGCCTGAAGGCTCCAGAAGCTGAAGGAGACAAGGCAGAATCTTCCTGTAGAGCTCCCGGGAGGGAGAGCAGCCCTGCTGACACCTTGACTTGAACTTCTGGCCTCCTGAAGGGGCAGAGAAGAAATCTCTGTCCTTAGAGGCACCCTTGTTTGTAGTAATTTGTTATGGCAGCTCTTAAGAAACTAACACACAGGAAAATTAGGAATCTTTCATTTTGGAACTATCATCTAAAAACTGCTTTGGCACCAAGAACCTGTAAAACCTGCTTACTCTAAGTTCATTTGGCTCTGGATTTGGAAACCCAGAACTCTGAAGCCATTCTGAGTATGGAGAAATTTTAAGACTATGCAATCAGAAAATAAAACACAAAGTAGGGCTGTGCATTAGCTCCTTTTTTGCCTCAAGAAAAGGAAATGGCTTTTCATACAAAATATTTTGCATGGACAAGATAACATTACTTAGGGAAGAAGATTATTTATGCTATTCCTATAGCATCCTAATTAGCTTTTCGTTAATGTGCTTTAAGCATAAAAGGGAGGAAATGAAAAAGAACAAAGAGCTTAGATTTCACCCACAAATCTGTTTTGCAGCCTGCAATCTGTCAGAAAAACCTGCAAGCCTCCCACCACTTTTTTTGTATTAACAATTTTTATTTTGAGCCTTTCCCACCCCCCTCTTGCTCATAAGAAATGTTGAAGGCAGTCATGAGCTGAAACTGAAGATTCAAGGCTTCTCTTAGATGCTTTGCATGATTTCTCCCCCTGAGAAGGTGCTGCATTCATGACACCCTCCAAATGGGAGGGAACCAGGCTTTTTCTCTGGAACCCTCTTGCTATTAACCTGGGAGAGGAGGTACAAAGCCCTGGGACTCGTAAACTGGAAATAGGAAGAGAAATGTATGTTTCAAGAGCAGGGAGTGGGGTATTTGGGAATTTCCTATATTTTTTATGTAAATTTATGTCATCTAAATTATTGTTTAAAAATTTTTTTTAAGTATTTAAAAAAATTAACAAATTTTTTTTTAAATTGAGTAGCCCGGGTCACGGAGCAGGGAGCCTCCGGGCTCAGGCAGCCTGGGTTTGAATCCTGGCTCCACTGCTCGTGCAGGTGGCAGAAGCCTCTGTGCGCCGTGGCTTCCTCATGGGTCCAGTGCAGGAGGGAGCCGTGCCTCTTACCCATTTTCTAGCCCCACGAGGTTCTGAGGCGAAGCTGCTGAGGTCAACTGCGCCCAGTTCCCAGTTTTCACCCTCCTCAAAGTGTTAGCGCAGTCGAACCGTTGGTCACTTTCTCCATTTACCTTCAAGTCCGCACCCTCCTCACCCTCCTGGCTCTCCTCTTACCTCCTTGCAGATCCCACAGCGCTGGCACCTTTCCCAGGGCCCCTCATCTGCTCAGTCCCTTGGTGCTCGCATCCAAGCCCACATCGTGACACTTCGCCTTCCCTGGTGGTGATGCCTCCTGAATCCAACTCTCCAGTCTGAGCTCAGACGAGCTGATGCACTCAACTCTCTCTGACCTCTTCACCCAACGTCCAACCAGCATCACGCAGTTGGCGCGTCTACACCAAAATTGATTTCCCTCTCTGGACCTGTTCCCCTCCCGTGCTGCCCACGTCAGTGGTCCCGTTAGTTCAGGTTCAAGATCAAATCCTAGATGTCACCCATGCCTCCTGTATTGCTCTCACATCGCGATCAAACACGTCAGCAAATACTGCCATATATAACATCAGAGCATGCTCAGAACCCACCACGTCTCACCTCCTACGATTTTAGCTCCCAGCTTCAGTCACCACCATCTCCCTCCTAGGTTAATTGCACTGGCCTCCTAACTAGACTTCCTGTTTCCACCCTTACCCCACCTCAGTCTTTTCCCCTTTTAGAAGGGGGAGTGATTCCTTCAAAACCTATGTCAGAACCTGTCCCTGCTCAACAGTTCCAATGGCTTCCCCATTTCCTTAGTATCCCTTCCAAACCCCGATCCCATCCCCTGCCACTGTTCTTCCCCCTTGCTGGCTCCTTCAACATGCCCAGTCTTTCCCAGGCACAGGGCTAGGCTGAACCCCTACCTGGAAAGCAGACAGGCACCCACTCAACAGGAAGCTTCCCTGGCCACCCTTTCTCCCTCTCCATCTCCAGGCACAGATCCATTTTTCTTCTTAGCTCCCATCTACTTCATATTATTATTATTTTTTTAAATATTTATTTATTATTATTATTTTTAATTACAATTAAAAAAATATATGCGGTCCCATTCAACCCCACCGCCCCCGCCCCCCACTCCCCCCACAGCAACATTCTCTCCCATCATCGTGATACATCCATTGCACCTGGTAAGTTAATCTGAGCATCACTGCACCCCATAGTCAATGGTCCACATCATAGCCCAGACTCTCTCACGTTCCATCCAGTGGGCCCTGGGGGGATCTACAGTGTCCCGTAATTGTCCGTGAAGCACCATCCAGGATGACTCCACGTCCCGAAAACGCCTCCACATCTCATCTCTTCCTCCCGTTCCCCACACCCAGCAGCCCCCATGGCTACCGTTCCCACACCCATTCCACATTTTCTCTGTGGACATTGGATTGGTTGTGTCCATTGCACACCTATGTCAAGTGATGGCTTAGATTGCACATGGGTACTGGATGCACTCTTCCTGCTTCTAGTTGTAGACACTCTAGGCTCCATGTTGTGGTGGTTGACCTTCTTCAACTCGATGTTAGCTGAGTGGAGTAAGTCCAATAAGTCAAAGTGTAGGAGCTGAAGTCTGTTGAGGCTCTGGGCCTGGGTGTCATATTATCAGTCCAGAGATTCAAATCCCCTACATATATCTTAAACCCAGCACCAACTACAATTCCAATAAAGTAGCATGCAAGTCTTGTGAAAAGAGATCCCCTCTGAGTCCATTTCCATCACGCAGAAACACCAGCTCCAAAGAAGGGCCATCTGTCATGGCAGTGAACCCCTTCTGCCATGACCATAGAACCCGTGGGTCTCTTTGTCCCTCAAAAGAACCAATACCTGGGGTTGTATCTACCTTATCTGTCTCTTAGACTCTGTTCAGTTGTACATAGGGGTATTCCTTCTGACAACCTCCAGACTCTTTTTTAGAGACTCACAGCCTTATAATCTCATTTCTCCTTTCCATTTCCCCCTTACATTAGGTCAAACCGCTTCCCGAAGTCATGTTATTATATGTAGACAGGTATATTCTGCTGTTCCGCATTGAATCTTTAATTCAAGGTCATTTTCTAGTTGCTTCTTCAGCTGGTATGTGGTAGTGATCCCTCGGTGCCAGGGAGGCTCATCCCCGGGTGTCGTGTCCCACGCTGGGGGGAATGCATCACATCTACACGCTGAGTTTGGCTGTGAGAGTGGCCACATTTGAGTAACATGAAGGCTGTCAGGAGGAAACCCCCAGGCACAATGCTACTCTAGGCCTTGTTCTTATTGCAGGTGCATAGGCTCAAAAGTGTAGCCATTAGTATCAAAAGCCCACTGTTGGGCCCTCCTTCCTTCCTGGTTCTTGCCGTTGCACCTGGAGGATTGCCGCTGCTCTCCCAGGGCCCACAACAGTGACCCCCCGGCCAGGAGCCCAGTACCCCCCTAGCTGTTGTTATTAATTGTTTCCACTATGAGTATATATAGACATTACCATATACCCTGGGCATATGCCCAGTATAACTCCCTGTCAACCATATATATCCTGTCAATAACATCCCATATACTTCATATTATATATGCATTTCTTTTGGGTCTGTTTCCAGAACATAAGCTCCATGAGAACAGGGATTTTGTTTCATTCACTGCTGCATCCATGGCACTTAGAACAGTGCTCGACTCCTTAATAACTGTTGAATAATTGAATGAATGAAAGAGGTAATCCACATAAAGCACCAAGCGTATTATGGTACACAGTATGTAATTGAAAAGTATTATCTGAGCCTGTGTATATATAATATGAACCCTGAGCCCAGAGAGAAGCAAGACCTGGGAAAAGAGGAACCCAGGAAGCCTGAATCCTTGCAGACATGGGCAGCCATCTTGTTCCAACATGTGGAAATAGGCTTTGGTGAGGAAAGTAACTTATGCTTTATAGCCTGGTAACTGTAAATACCAAATAAATAAATACCCTTTATAAATTCCAAATAAATACCCTTTATAAAAGCCAACAGATTTCTGGTATTTTGCCTCAGCACCCCTTTGGCTGACTAATAGAGACAGGCTTAATCTGTTCTGTCATTATTACATACAACCTCTATACGTAAGGGTTCTCCAGAGAAACAAAGTCAATGGGATGTGTGTGTGTGTGGACATTATTTTTAAGGAGTTGGGCTGGCAAGTCCAAAATCCACAGAGCAGGACAGCTGGATACACAGGCAAGAATTGATGTTGCACTCTTGAGACAGAATTGCTTCTTTCTATGAAAACCTCAGTTTTTGCTCTGAAGACTTGCAACGGACTGAATGAGGCCCAGTCACATTAGCAAGGGCTGTTCCTTTACTAAAAGTCCACTGGTTATAGATGTTAACCACATCTATAAAACACCTCCACAGCAACACCTAGATTACCATTTGATTAAATAACTGGGTATCCGGCCTAGCTGAGTGGACATATACAACCAACCGTCACACCCCCTCAAACTTAATATTTCTGCCTCCAACCTGCATCGCCCACACTGGCTTTGAGAAGTACCTTGAAACTGTATCTTTGGGTCAGAAAACATAATCAATCTGACCCTTAATTTTTTATGCTGTTTTGGAGATTGTGCAAATTTAAATACACAGAATGTTCTAGGATAAGTTAGGAAAACACCAGGAAAAGCAAACCAAATAAACTTGCACCGTCAATTGCTTTGGAAACTGTTAAACAATAGATTTCAATCAAATCTAACTTGTTCCTGGTCTACCCATTTTTTACATTTTCTGCTGTGATTTCTGTGAGGACACACCAAGGTGAGGTTCACGCAGAGTAAACACGCTCTCTGTAAACAAGCTTCAAAGCCACTTCACAGAGTCTGTGGAAACACTGGGGCAAGGCCAAGATGCTTCTCTTTGCCTCTGGGATGCAGCCTCCAGCAAACACTCCCTGGCCTCGTAGGCAGTCGTGCCACCTGAGAGAAGGTCAGTCAGGCAACGCCAGTCCTGACGCCGGCCCTGGGCAGATTGCCAGGGCAACTGGAGTTGATGGGGTCAGGGTCAGGTTCAGCCCTGCAGCCCCGGGGCTGGGGAGTAACTGGAAAGTTACTGTAAGGCTAAGAGGACTCCAGAGTTACCCATGCCCCCATCCACCCAAAAGCAAAACACATTTTTTGGAGAAAACTGGCAAGGTTCTTAGACAGAAGGAGACAAAATCACTGACTCAGGGAAACCAGACCCTCTCTGGAGGGGTTAAGCCTTTTAGGACTTGACTGGAACATTCTTGGGTGGGGCACTCCACTGAAAAACAAACAGTTTAGCAGTTCATCTCCATCCAAAACAAGTCTCTCTGTGGGCAGCCTCAGTCACTGCCTCAGACGGGCCTGGCCGCACAGAATTCCCTGGATGCTCCTGTCTTTACCTGGGCCCCATGGACCACACCCCGGTTGTCCCAATTCCCCACCTGCCACTGATCCCACCCCTGGCTGCCTGCTGCCCTTCCTCTGTCTTGTTTGGGACTGTCTTCTCTTGCAATCCCTATCTCAATCCGCTTCCGGCAGTGACCCCGGCTCAAACTCTGCCTGGATATGGTCAAGCCACGAGGAGCGGAAGACTGTAGTTTCTGGAAGCACTGGCTTGAGTGTCAGACCTAAAATCTGCTTTGACCATTCTCAGTGGTGTGGGCAAACAGGCCTGCCCAGGGCAAGGCTATTGGGGGGGGGGGGTGTGTTCATTTTCCTGCCGTAGCAAAGAACCACGGACCGGGTGGTTTAAAACAACAGAAATTTATTCTCTCGCAGGTCTGAAGTCCAGAAGTCTGAAATTAAGGTGTCAGCAGGGTTGGTTCCTTCAGGAGATGGTGAAGGAGAATCCATTCCAAGCCTCTCTCTTGCCTTCCGGTGGTTGCCAGCAATCCTTGGCATTCCTGGGCTTGGAGAGGCATCACTCCATCTCTGCTTCCATGTTCACATCACCTTTCACTCTGTGGGACAAGGAAGGTCTCAGTCCTTCCAGGCCATCCCTTCCCCGTGCTCTACCCCCCCACACCCCACACACACACACTCACTTACACAACCACCAAGGAAGGGGCTGTTCCACCTCCCATAAGGCAAGGGATGTCCAAGGTTTCCAGGTACCAGACCACTGGCCTTTACCAAGCCTCCCTAAACAGCTGGCCCCTAAGCTCAGTGATCCAGGCATCTGAACCCAAAATGTTTATTCTTCTGGGCAAAATTACCCTCCCCTAGAAAAAGAGAGAGTCCTGGGGGAAGTGGGGTCCCTCTGCTGGAGCATGACCCATGGTGTGTGCAGCCGTGCTCCAGCCCGAGAACTGTTCTCCACAGATGTGAAGAGAACAGGGAAGCAGCTCATACACACTGGACTTTGAAGACTTAGTAGGAAAAAGGAGTGAAAGCTATCTCTCTCACATTTTTTAACACTGATGACATGTTGCACTAGTACAACTTGGAATATATTGGATTTAATAAGATATATTATTAAAATGACTTCCTCCTGTTTCATTTCACCTGTTTAAGGAAGCTACTTGTGGAATAGCTAAATAATGGCTCTCAAAGATATCTATTTCCTAATTCCTGGAAATTGTGTCCATTAGCTTATATGGCCAAAGTGTGAGATATCTATGAAGAATAGTGCCAGGACCTCAATTCTGCATACAGTGACCGGACATGATCTTGATTGTCCTCTTTGGGGGAAGGAGAGTATGTATTTGCAACTGGCACTAATACAGTTGGGTCCCGTTAGGCAGCAACAACTTTGAAAAACTGTACATATGGGATGATGTATAGATTTTACCTTCTGAGTTATATATACATTGCTGCCCACCTTCTCCTCTCTGGACTACACAACCCAATCCCCTGACTTGTCTGGTTTAACCAGGGTGGGCACCTGTGGTGGACGGAATTGGGTAATGCAGTCTGGACATGTTTCCGGTCTTGGTCTACATCCTGGTGAGTATGGATCCACTGTTTCAAAAAAAAATCTGGATGACTGACGTCCTTTATTAACAGTGTGAAAGTGAGACAGAGAGAGAAGTCACAGGGAGCAGCCAAAGGCTGGAAGTTAACAGAGTCAGAAGAGAAAGGAGAAGACACGGCCATGTCCATTGCCATGTGATAGAAGAGCCAAGGATCAGCAGAGATTGTTGGCGAGCCAGAAGATATTGACCTGGGGAGGAAGCAAGCCTTCTTAGCCTCAAAACTGTGAGCCAGTAAATTCCTGCTGTTAAGCCCACCCATTGTATGGTATTTGTTTTAGCAGCTGGGAACTGAAAGAGCACCTGACCCAAGAGGGGCTAATCTGAGTCCCTTTCTTCGAAATATAAGCGTGGACACAAAAGGGACCTAATATCTAAAGCTGGGAGCTATGGGATGGGCATCTTTTAGCCACCACCTAGATTAGAGAGGCAGAGGATGACAGAAGAGGAGAGAGGGAGGATGGAAGTAGGGAGGGAGAAGGGAAGGAGAGAATAAGGAGGAGAAGAAAGAAGAGAAATGATGAGGTGAAGGAAGGATTGAGAAAGAGAAAGAGGGAGTTAGTGAGGGAGGAAAGAAGGGAGAGAGAAAAGAGATGAGAGGTGCAGAGTCTTGACAATATCTCAACTACTGATTCCAGTCTTTCTGTACCAGCACTGCTGCTCTCCTGCCAGGAGCCCTTTGCTTTTATCCATCTCTCTTTAAACTGAAGGACAGGATGCACTGTTGGACTAAATCATCTCTAAAATTTCATGCAGCCTTGCTGTTTGTGATTCTGAGTCTCTTTCCTGATCCACTCAGCTCTACTGACCATTCTCTGAGTACTTCCAGCCTCATATGTCCTTATGTCTCTGAAGTATATTCATTTCTAAACAATGTACCACTATATTTGCAAAGTATTCTCCAAACAAGAAGCAGTAAAATGTAGTAGTGTGACAGTATGAAGTTTTGTGAATCCCAGAAAAGATCGTGTTCTTTGAACTAATCCATGCCTGTGGATCTATGTCCCTTTCATTACATTAGATTCAGCTAAGGAACCCTAATTAGATCACTTTTGATAGGATCCCTTTAGGGCCTTTGTTTGGATTATGTCAGTGAGGCATGACCCAGGTTAGGTCTCTGCCCTCTTGCTGGTTTCTTATATAAACTGAGAACTGAAACACACTCAGAGAGAGAAAGATGCCACCATTTTGAACCTGCCATGTGAAAGCAGACTCCAGGATAAGGTTCTGCTGAGAGAGAGACACCCAGAAAGGCTGAGAGAGAGGCTGAAGGCCTCAGTGAAGTAGTCCCATGACAAGGAGAAGGTGAGCCTGTTGGGGGAAGGCAGGGACTTCAGCAGAAGATTGGCCGCCATTTTGCCTTGCCACATGGGAGGAGTGCAGGATCCAACCAGCAGCTGACCTTTGGTGAGAAAGCATCTCTGATGATGCCTTGATCTGGACATTTTTGTGTACTTGGAGCTATAAGATTTTCTCCTGATAAAATTCTCACTCTAAAAGCCAATCCATTTCTGGTATATTGCTTCGGCTGCCTTAAATAACTTAAACAAGTGGTTTGGATATAAACTCTGCCGTTTTAGTAGTTGTTTTGGTTCTTGCTGTGACTCCCCTTCACAGCAGTGGGTTGTAGTCTCTGCTAGGACTTTCCGTAGGACTTATATTCAACGACTCGGCTGAAGGCCTCACAGAGTGATTAGCCTATTCAAATGTTGCCTCTTCTTTCCTTATCACCCATGGATTCCACCAGCCTTCCTTCTAGACAATGATAGCTTTTCTATAAATACACTGATAAGACCATCTCATTATTGATTTAGTTCTTATCAAGTCCAGCTTCTGCTGGGAGGAGACCATTTTTTCCCATCTGAAATAGTACATGCATGTAGAACATATTGTCCATACAGTTCGCTGTTCTTTTTACAACCTGCAGCAGAATCTCCTGAGGTGCTTCTTAAAATTCAGTTCCCTAAGACCTACGTCTACTCTTTATTCTAAATCAGAATTTTCAAATGGGGACTGAGACTCCACATTTTAAGCACATTAAAGTTTCAGAAGCCATGGCATGGTGATTAACCTCTTTTAAATCACACATAGCTGGGTTGGAGCACTAAATTTGCTACTTATCTGTCGTGAGACCTTGGACAACTTGCTTAACCTTCTTCTTTATGCTGCAGTTTCCTCACAGAGGAAAAAAAGGTAATTTTATTAACAAATTCACAGAATTATTTTATTTTGAGGAGTAAATGAGATGATGCTTATGAAGTTCATAACAGTGCCTAGCATACAGTAAGTATTCAATATACATTAGCCATTATTAGTAATACAACACATGGGAGATTATGTATCAAAATCCAAAACAAACTAAGTGGGTTGATTTCTTATTTATACATAGATTGCAAACTTCATCACCTACCACATCTTTATCACATGAGAAGGCTAACTGTATTATTGAATATATTACGCAATTGTGTATTTTTATTTGTGTGCTTATTTAATGATTGCTCCATGAAGAAAAGGATCATGTTTTACTGCTTTGTTTTAATATCATATATGCTTTACTTGAAGTCAGGTTTATTGAGGTATCATTTATACAGCATAAAATTCACCTTTTTAGGTGAACAGTTCTATGCATTGTATAACCATAACCACAAAATATAAAATATTTCCATCACCCCAGAAAGTTCCCCTGTGCCCCTCTATAGTCAACCCTCTGAGCTCACCCGTCCCCCAACCACTAGCAGTCACTGTTCTGGTTTTTGTCCCCACATTTTGCCTTCCCTAGAATGCCTTCCCAATCTGTTTGCCTTGTATTGCTTTTTATAGTCTGACCTCATTGGCTAAGATCTCCAGTACAATGATAATAGGAGTGGTGAGAGATCACATCTTTGCATTGTTTCCAACCTTAGGGAGATCAGGTTATTTTGCTCACTATTATAAACCAGCCTGGGACACAACATGCACTCGAAAGAGGTTGCTGCATGAATTAAAACAAAATTAATTGAGCTATATATAGATTAAATGATAGTTTCATTAGGCCTGTTAGAGATTGACTCATGTCTCCCAAGAATGCATGCTCTGGTCCCAACCCCTGATCCTGTGGGTGTGAACCTATTTGTAAATAGGACCTTTTTTTTTTTTTAAAGATTTATTTTTTATTTATTTCTCCCCCCCCCCCCACCGAGTTGTCTGCTCTCTGTGTCCATTCGCTGTGTGTTCTATGACCACTTCTATCCTTATCAGCGGCACTGGGAATCTGTGTGTCTTTTTGTTGCATCATCTTGTTGTGTCAGCTCTCCTTGTGTGCGGCACAATTCCTGGGTAGGCCGCACTGGGTGGCTCTCCTTATGGGGTGCACTCCTTGCATGTGGGGGTCCCCCACACGGGGGACGCCCCTGCGTGGCAGGGCACTCCTTGCGTGCATCAGCACTGCACATGGGCCAGCTCCACACACGTCAAGGAGGCCCGGGGTTTGAATCGCCGACCTCCATGTGTTAGGCGAACTCCTTAACCATTGGGCCAAGTCCGCTTCCCTAAATAGAACCTTTGACAATGTTATTAAAGTGTGCCTAAATGGAATGAGAGTGGACCTTAATCCAATATGGCTGAAGTTCTTATAAGCAAAGGAAATTGGACAAAGGAGGAGAAGCCACTGGAAGAGCAAGAAACCAGAAGTCAACAGAACTTGGAGAAAGGAGATGAAATCACCATGTGCTTTGCCCATGACAGAAAAGCCAAGGACCAAAGATTGCTGGCAGCAAGCCCCAGCATGCCACTTTCTTCGGGGAGAAAACATCACCTTGCTGACACCTTGATTTTGGACCTCTCCTAGCCTCAAAACCAATAAATCCCTATTGTTAAAGCCAAACCATTGTATGGTAGTTGTTTCAGTAGCTGGAAAACGAAAACAATACCTTTGCTAACCAATCCATGTACTGAGTTGCAAGTAATATCAGATAATAAGGAGGGAGATAAAATTTTGAATGCAGAAACATTTTCCAAAATGAAAATACACTGGAGGGGATGTAGGAATTTAAGGATTAACCATAATACACTTAAAATGAAAGGGATATTTCACTACTCTTTTTCTGATGCATTGATACCAATTCCAATCTTATTAGTAGTACCTTGAAAAGGGGAATAAAGTCAATAAAAACACAGTTAACAAGGAAAAAAATTGGTGTTTGTCTATTTCTTCTCTTGGATAGTAAAGTCCAAGTAGCTAGAGAGTCGGATTTCCATACTATCATAACTCTAAGTATGTCCAATCAGTATTAACAGTATAATGGAAAGAATAACACGCTTGTAAACTTTGAGATAAAACATTAAAACATTTTTCAAAAAGTATTGAAAACTCAATTCAAAAAGTATTACTTAATGTCTATTATTCTCCTAGAGGTAAAGGTGATAAAAGGAAACGTAATAGTATTTTAAATAGTTCCCAACCTCAGGAAATTCAGTATTTTGTGGTAGATACCAGACCTGCACACTAGAAATGGCTATTAAGGCAGCACTAACTCTGATTGCCAAAGCCTAAAAGAAAGGGAAATAATTAAAGTGAGCTAGAATTACACAAGAAATAGTTATGAAAGACACTCTTTTTAAAGAAGTTTAAAAAAAATAAATAGGCCTTGGAAAGGAGAAAGAATGAAAATTTTGTCTTTATTAAATATTTTTAATTACAGGCATTTTGTGTTATTCTAGTTATTTAAATTAAATAAGCAAAAGCAGAAGTTGAAGCAAGAGAAGAAAAGGAAAAAAAAAATTGCAGGATCATTTTTATCTCAGTTACATCTCTCCATTGCATTCTGTTCATGAAGAATTACAAGACCTAACATTATGTGACTCCAGGTACTTACCTACCTTTTGTGTTTCACTGTGAGCTAAATCTGTCAGCAAATCATCAAATGCACCCAACTATATGAAATATATTACTTCTAGAATCCTAAGAGTCAGTCGGTGGTGGTGACATTGTTTTTGAGAGGCATGGGCAGAATTCACCCCCAAATTTACTTTGGTTTTTAGGCAGTTGAGCATGTAGTTCATTCTTCAGAGACAGGATTGAGTTAATACTTGCTCTTTTAGTTTGCCAGCCTCTATGACAAATACCACAGGACAGGTTGGGTTAAGAGCCGGAATGTAAATTCCCGGTTCCTGGTTTGGAAGGCTAGAAGTCCAAATCAAGGTTTTTGTCAGGGCTTGCACTGCCTCTGCAGTGTCTGGCATTCTGGAGCTGGCTTTCCACAATCATTGGGGTTCCATGGCTTTCACCGCTGCCTGCCGTTACAAGACACTCACTCCTGGTAGCTACAATTCTGGTTTCCACTAACTTCCAGCTTTCTAGGACTTCTGGTTTCCAGTTTCTTCTCTTAATAAGGTCTCCAATAATATGGATTAATGCCCACGCAGTTTAGTTGGCCACATTTTAACTGAAAAGAACATCTTGGAAAGGTCCTGTTGACAAAAGGTTTCACATCCACAGGGATACAGATTTAAGATTAAGCACGTCTTTTGTTGGCGTATGTAATTCACCCTGCCGCAATTACCAGTACACAATGCCATCAGGTTACATAAGTGACCTGGCAAGAGACTCCCAGAATATTTTATTCTCTAGCAGTAACAGAAAAATCAAAATTTAGAAAAATGCGTAAGGCATACATCTGTGCTCCGATTGAAGCTAACTCAAATCTTTTTTTTTTTTAAGTAAAAGGAGAATAGATAAATAAACTTGGATGACATTTCGTCTACAGTCCATAACTTTCTTTTTGGTTGCATGTTATTTTTTCAATATGTAAAATATGAATGTTCTCAAAGCCAAAATAAGATACTAAGGTACATTCATAGAAACCTTGCTTCCACTCCTACTTCCTTCAACCTGTTCTCTTCCTTCCCCATGGAAAAACACATTTTGATTAACTTTTGGTTTATCCTTCCAGTGTATATTTTTGCAAATATAAGCAAATACGCATGCACACGCACACACACATATTCATATCTTCTCCTTTAAAAAAAAAAAAGTAGCATACAATTTTACTTTTTGGCACCTAGCTTTTTTTCACTTACAAAGTATTCTGCTAATTGCTCAATTCCAGTACACAAAAATCTTCTCCATTCCTTTTACAACACAACAGGATCTCTGAGGTTCTTTTAAAAATATTATTAAAGGAGTCATTAAAAGTGAAAACTGTAATTCTTGGCAGAATTTAATTTGCTAATTCTAGCTTATCTACAGCAAATATTCCACTTTGGGATAATTTAGGCATGCCACTCACCTTCTACCTCCAACTGTTGGGAGGTGCTGAGGGCATGAAAACTGGCTTTGATAATTAGCCCAAGCAAATTATAACTAGGCTTTGGGCTAGAACAGGGGTTCTTAACCTTTTTTGTTCCACGGACCCCTTTGCCAGCCAGGTGAAAACCACAGACCCCATACTAAGTCCACACTACACTGTGTATTATTTAAATATATTACACCCACACCAACACGTTCCCAAAAGAATAATGTTTTTTTGAATTTCAATTCAAGTTCACAGGCCCTTGTTAAGAACCGGGGTAGAATGGCACAGACGGCAAAACTAAAACCTGCAGCTGGGGGGAAGGGAAACAGCTTCCCTTTTTGCTCTCCAGCAACTTG
This sequence comes from Dasypus novemcinctus, assembly GCF_030445035.2. Lineage (NCBI taxonomy): Eukaryota > Metazoa > Chordata > Mammalia > Cingulata > Dasypodidae > Dasypus > Dasypus novemcinctus. Next base: position 15,726,748 of record NC_080674.1, on the reverse strand, counting down.
GGTCTGGGCCAAAATCATGACTTCTCCAATAGGACAATGTACTTATATGAACACAAAGAACCTACAAACTGAGATTTGCCATCCGCACATCCCCAAAGAGGTCACGTAGTAAAATGTAGTCTCAATGTAGAATTGTAAGGCTTGTATTTATATATGGACTATTCTATTTCAAAACTAGGCACAATTCCCGGGACTATACCTTCCATCAAAACTATCCGTTTAATAAGTTGGTTACACTAAATACCTGATGTAAGATAATTATGCATGACAAATGTAGATAACTCTACAGGGTCAACCTTACACAAATCTTTATGGCATTTGTTTTCTGACCATGACGAGCGCTACAATCCCTATCTGAAACTATTGGGTTCCTCGAGTCAAGGAAATCTGAGTTTATAGAGTTCTAGAACTAGATAAACTTGAATATGATCTTTTATTCTGACCTTTTGCAGCAGCTGCTCTTTGTGGGTAACTTGAACATGTTCATTTAAAAATAATTCCAGAAAAAGAGTAAATCAGACAAATATGTAACTTTTAGTCTTTCTTTATGAATTAGCTCCTTCAAAACTTGGAGTTAACAGTAATTTTAGGCATTAAAATAATAGCATATCACTGGTCATTAATGAAATTGCCTTGGAAAGGGTAACTTTTTCCATTTTCTGTAATCATGTTCTTTCAATTAAGTTCGGTAAACAGTTTTTAAAATCCTATTTTTTTGGAAACTTTTTTTGTGTTAAAGACAGAAAAATACAAAAGGACAATAATCACCCATATTCTTACCACACAGTGAAAACTATCCACTGTTAATTGTTGAGCATATTTTTGGCAGCATTTTCCCCTCTACGTACCTACTTTTTTTCTTGCACTGCCAGCTATATAGTTTGTAAATCTTGCAATGATCTTTGACCAAAAGCAATCAAATCTACCCTAAAGACTTTGTAAACAGAAGATAAAGCTGCACCCTCCAAAAGATAACACCTCAATCTAAGTAAAATGACTTTGTGATCTTGATGTCTGGGTAATTTAGAAAAAGTTTGTTCATTATCATCACTTACTTCTGGAGTTAACTTTTCAAACCACTTAACAAGTTTTGTGCTGTTGTTCTTGTTTTTAAAGAGGCCAAAAATTTCCTCTGAAATGTTATCTGATTGATACTCTGACAGAAGAAATAATTGTTAAATGTCTCGTTTACTTCCACACAGCCATAGTGGTATTAGAATTTGAAGGCCTTTAAAATCTAAACAGTGTTTCTCCCATAATCAAAGGTGACACTATTCACTCACTCATTAAAGAATACAGTTTTTGAATACTTAAACAAGGTTGATGAACTTTCATTGATTAAGATTTTCTCACCATTGCCCCTCAAGACTGAAGGCATGAATTTGCATCAGCCAGTAGCTGGCATGTGGCCCTTTGTTGTCCAGGGACTGAGGAAAGCAAACTGGACTTGATGAAGATCAATCTAGGACCTCATCAATGCCAAATTCTAGTCAAGGGCCAGTGAAATGAGATTGCTTTAAGTAAAAACAAGCCTATGAAAACCTAGAATAACAGAATATATAAACCAGAATGTTAATATTTGCTTTAGAAAAGAACTCTTTCCCAGAGAATTCCTTTAAGTAACAATCTCCCTCAGTGTACTTAAAGTAAGATTCAACTCTTAAAACACAGCTTCCAGGGACTTGCTATGAAGGAGAATCCTGTACACAAGAACTTCTTGTTTTGCTGGGAAATCTTCTTAAAGATTACCATATGACACATTTAACACAATAAATTACCCACATTGCACTTTAATTATAGGGTATGTAAACTGAGGTTACATCAGAGCTAAAAGGTAAATTAGCCCTGTTTCTCAAGGCTTGGTTCAGACCGTGTGGACTTTTTAAAAGGTATCTTAAAAGGACATAAAATAATATTCTACAATTGGATCATGGTGATGGTTAGCCAACTTCGTATGTTTTAATAAAACTCATTGAATTGTGGGGGGAAAAAAGTGTAAAACAGAAAAGCATTTAATAGTTTCAAAATAATTGTGAAATACCTTAATCCAAGTCAATGAGGTCATAAGTTCACTATTAGTATAAATACAAGGTAATAGGCTCATCCCTAGGTGCAAAATTACTCTACTGCTTTTAATAATAAATTATGATGCTTATTAAACTTAAAAAGATGTGGGTTGGCAGAAGGCAAAACAATATGAGCAAGAGGGCTACGTAACTTGCTGAACCAGTACCAAACGAAAATGCAGGCTCCCATGTTCAAAACGTATTAAAAATTTTAAGAAGGTCACAGCAGAGCATTAAACCAGGCATGGCTCCTTCCAAGTGGCGGCCCTGTGAGATTGCCCCTCGCGATTGCACAGCTCGCACACCAGAAGGCAGGCCCTGCACCTGAGGCCTTTCCCTTCACCAGGTCCCTTGGGTAACAGTGTGCTGGGGTGCGGGATGGATGCTGGCTTTGTTTTACCTTGTTTTTAAGTAAACCACTGGGCACATCTCCTAATTAATTACACTGAAATACCCTGAAATCACCGGGACACGGTATTATAAAGGAAAAACGGATTTTTCTGTTTCTGTAACCGGCACTTCAGGTTGTGGGTTTGTTTTACACGAGCAGTGCACTGAGGAGAATCTCGCTCCCTGGGGCGAACCATCAGTCTGAGGCCCCAGAGGCCGGGGAGCTGCAGGGCCCGTCCCCGCAGCCCTCTGCGCATCCCCCTCCCCCTCCCTGCGGGCCGCCGTCGTCCCTGGAAACCCAGGTTGAAGCTCCCTTCGCGGCGACGTCCCCTCCGCTTGTCGCGCCGGGCCAGACCGGCTCCAACATCTCCCCCGGGGCCCCGTTCCCCAGGTGGGCCCGCAGCAGGCCCCAGCACCCGCCCGCTCGCAGCCTCGGCCGCACGTCCCCGCCCGCCTCGAGGCCGGGAGTCCTGGGACGAGGCCCGCTCGCCCTCGGCTCCCGCGGGCCGGGGGCTGTCCTCGCGCGTGGGCGCTCACGACGCCCGCCCAGGCCGCCCGACCCTCCAAGGCGTCGCGGCTCCTCCCGGGGAACCGAGCGGCAGGCCCGGCCGAGGCGCCCGGGCGGCCCCGGGACCGCGAGGTCACTCGGGCTGCCCGGCTCAGGTTCCCCTCTCAGGCCCCGCCGCCCCCACAGGTCCCGGGGCCTGCGGCGCTTCCCGCGCCCCGCCACAGCGCCAGGCCCCGCCGCCCCCTCAGGGCGCGCTCCCCTTCCTGGGCGCCTCCCTCCGGGTCGCGCTCCCCCTTCAGGCCCGGCCTCTGCGGCGGCGGTGGCCCGCGGCCAGACCCACCCGCGCGCCCCCGGGCCCCGGCGGCGATGGCGGGGGCGGCGCGGAGGCCCGCGCTCGGGAGCGCCCCCCGCGGCCCCGCGGCGCGGAGGCGGCGGCGGAGGGAAGGAGGGAGCGGCTCCGACCCCTCCCCAGCCCGCCGGGGCCGCCCGCGGGGCCCGCCCCTGATTTCCTCCGCGCGGTGGCGGCGGCGGCGGCGGCGGCGCCTCGTGCGCGCGGTTATTTATTTATTTCCGGGCCCCAGAGCGCTTATAATGGAGCCGCTGTCAGCAGCGCCTTCTGCTGCCGCCGCCGCCGCCGCCGGCCCTCCTCTTTTTTTCCCCGGCAGATCTTTGTTGTGTGGGAGGGCAGCAGGGATGGACTTCAGCTTGCGGATCTCTTGCTAGAGCAGCCGCGCTTCGAGAGGGCGCCGCCGCCGCCGCCAGGAGGAGCCGCCGCCGCCGCCCCGAGGCCCCGCCGGCCGCGGCCTCTGTCGCCCCCGCCCCCCCGCTCGCCGCGCTCGCCCCTCGCCTCCCTGCAGAGTCCCCTCGCGGCGGCAGATGTGCGTGGGGTCAGCCCACGGCGGGGACTATGGTGAAATTCCCGGCGCTCACGCACTACTGGCCCCTGATCCGGTTCCTGGTGCCCCTGGGCATCACCAACATAGCCATCGACTTCGGGGAGCAGGTAAGCCCCGGCCCCGCACCCCGCACCCCGCACTCCGCGCCCCTCTCTCACTCGGCCTCGGACGCGCGGGCGGCCGGGCGGTGGGGGCAGAGAGGAGTCACCTGCTCGCAGTCCTTTTCTTGCCCGGGCACATCGGGTTGGGTCTGCGGCTTGCCAGGGTGACTTTTCCAGCACCCTCTTCTTTCCCCCAACCATTGCTCGATTATTCAGCAGACTTTTCTAGTTCTCCCATAGAAAGGTGAAAATACCGGATGGGCTGGGGCTTCCTCGGGAAGGGTTTGAGGTGCACAGGAGGAGTATTATGCAATTTGTGATTATGTAAAACCTCGGATCTGTAACTAAAATGTAGTTTCTAGTAGCTGGAGCAGGGTTTTTTATTGATCCAGGGTGGCTGGTGATGGTTTGGGGCGTGGGAGATTTTGTTTTATAATGTATCCAAGTTCATTTCCCAGGTACTTGTAAATTCTTAAAATTTGTTGTGTAGCCCCAGGTTTGGACTTAGGCGTGTCTCACACCTGTCCTGATAAAGCAGACCACTGGCCAACTCGAGTTTGAGATTTCCTTTTTTTTTTTTTTCTTCCTTGGACCACTAAAGAAGAGGGGCACATTTTTGTTTGATGTTGCCTTCTCGTCCTTGTTTCTTTTCTCGTGTTTTCCCTCATTTTCTCCCTGTGGCGTCATTGCAAATCTAGCGCCGCAGGCTCTCCAGCAGCGGGGCACTGGTACCCTGCCCTGTGCCTGTGGGGACCGTTTTCCCAGGGACTCCACCGGGATGCACTGGCATTGTAAGGCCCCGGGAAAGGATTTATGGGGACAGCAGCATGCCACTTTGATGGACAAGAGTCTGAACCGACCAGGGGCCATCAACAACCCTCCTGATGATGGGCCGCCTTCTCTGCTCCCCCTCCCCCTTGAAGTTAAGAGACTTCAAATGATCTTAATATAGAAGTGCACCTGTTCTGTTGCACTTTTAGTTTAAAAAAAAAAAACTGCTTTTCAGAAGGCATTATAAATCAGATTTGCCCTCCTCAATTTGAGGAATATCTGCCTGCATTTGTCTCTCTGTGTGCAGAACTTTTGATTGATTGCAACTGCATAAGCTCCCAGCTTCCTAATACATAGCCCCCACTGTGAACTGCCTTTTACTTTACATTTCATTGCTGATAGGTGTTTACAGTATAGCCTGTTCTCCAGAGACCTTTGCCTAGTAAGCTGACTAATTTCGTTTGATGAAATTTTGTATTTTTGTGTTGAAAACTTGCTGCTGATTGTGTACTTGTTTCCCTCTCCTCTGCCCTGGAAGACCCCAAAGGTTTCTCCTCTTTTCCTCCTTCTTCCCTGCTTCCATAATTAACTGATGAGATTGGGCATTTCCTGTAATCTGTGGAAAAGTTTTTAGGTCTGAATTTACTACATTGCAGATTTGCAGATGAATCAAGTGCTGAGCTCTTTACTATTTTAAGGCTTAGCTTCTTGGATCTGCCCCAAAGGTTTGTCAGAAAGCCCAGGCTGCTCACCTGATCATTTCTCCCTGAACTGTAGCGAGACAGTGGGAAGGAAAGAGAAATATTCTTGTAGGAATAACTGGAGAAAATAAGAGTGGTCTTTATCATAGTTAATAGTCTGAAGCTTACCACAGTATTGCCTCACATTTGCCTTGAATTAATAAAAGGCTGCTATAACTAAGGATTTGTTTACTGTGTAAGGACAGATCTTCTGAGGTCACACAAGGGAGGCCACACGTAAGAGACAACCATACAGATGGTTTATCCTGGGACTAAAATTCAAACTCATCCTTCATATGTTGCTAACCCAACTATAGCAGACATGAGCAAAGTGCTAGGTGGTCTGTCTTTTTGCACAGAAATTTTTATCAACAAGTGTTGGTTTGAGGTCCTTATCTCTTAAATGCAAGCGTATTATGAGGTTATGGGCTACCTGATAGAGGGGCTATTTTATCAGAGCTAGGAGTGTAGACATAGAGGGAAGAAATGGATTGGTTTCCAAAACCTTGCTTTGCCTTCTGGCGTTAGATAATAATTGTTTTGTACTGGGTGAGAAGAACAGAACTCACTTATTCTTAGTATTCTACTACAGGGGAAGAATTACAGTGTGAGCTAAAGAGTGGCCTGGCCATATGTGGGTAATGAATAGAAGAGCATTTTACCTTAGCTGCTTTGAAGCACAGTGAAGAGGGGGATAAATAAACCTATTGCAAAAGAAGGTCTGCGTTAGACTTCTGAAAATATGCAGCTCCCGACATGAGTTTTCAAGTTCCAGACATACGGACACACGAAGGCCTCCACCGTTCTTCTTTCAGAGTGGGCAGGTGTATTGCACCTTGCTGTGAGTGAATGCTGATTTGTATTTCAGGAATTTACTAATCCTATGGGGGAGGTAATATTGGAGTACAAAGGTAAAGGCAGCCTCTGGCTTGCATGCTTTGGGGATGATCAACAAATGCCAAATTGAAAAATAAAACATCTCATCAGCCCTTAAGTCCCTGACTTGTCAGGAACATAGGGAGAGTAAAATCATTTCCAGTTTTTCTTAGATGAGGTTTTTATGATTATAAGCATCTCGGTTTGTGGTTTCTTTAGAAAATGTGGGCAGAACTTTAAAAATGGAAATCCGCTCTGTGTAAGATCCCACTGACATCAGAATAGGCTGCACATATGTGACTGGGTAAAGGAATTGTACATAAATTATTCCAAAGCTGTTAGTAGGGTGGGGGTGGGGGGTGCTAAGGAAGAGGAGCATTTTATAATCCACTCAGAGCCTCTTAATAGTCTCCATGAACATTATCTGCTGTATATAGATTTTCCTGTCATTTTATTGCCCAGTCAGGGAGAAAATCCAGATATTATGGGGTATTTATTCTAACAAGACTAGCAAAACCTATTATCACTTTTTTCCCTCCAATTTTGGTGGTGGTGGTAATTTATGAAGGGGCAAAGGAAGAGGAGTTGAATTCTACTGTGAAGTAAAGCTACATGGAATAGAATGACCTTTTTAATATTACGCCCTGGTACTATAGTAAAGAATGAGAACACATCTATTGCAAAAACTAAAATAGTGTTTATAGAATCATGGAATGTTAATAGGATGTTTACCAAAATGCTCTATGGTAATTACAGTATACCTATAATTATTTTTATCTGTTTTTACATATGGAGAATTCAAAAGTAATAATAGCTTCCAATATGTATATACACTGCTTATAATATCTCAGCATATTTTAATATGAGGAAATAATCAGAAGCCTAGACATGTTAAGTCACTTGCCCAAGATCACTCAGGTAGTAAATGCCAGAGCTAGGGTTCAAGTCCACATCTGGATGACTCTTAACCATTCTGTTATCTGCCTCCAGTCAAGCTTATTCACTGAGATCTGCCCAGGAGTTCTTAGAAACTTAGAAATAAGTTTTAGCTTTTTTGATTCCCAGTGTAGGTCTAAATTAAATCTTAGCTGTCATATTTTGAATTTTCAAGCCTCCCCAGACATAAGACAATTACTGGAGCCCCCCTTACATGACCAAGAAGTTCATGTAAGAAGAGCCGAATTATGCAGAAAGCTATTCAACCCCAATCTTATTTTCACGAGGTCAGCATAATATTTAGTCTAGAGGAGAAAAAAAAAGATAAGAAAGAACTGACACCTCACAATAAAATTACTTAAAAACCACTTGGTCTTTATCATTAGAGCAATACAGACTGTCAAGGAGGAAGCTAAGATATATTTTGAGCATTGTATTTCTTTTTTTTTTTTTTTTTTAAAGATTTATTTTTATTTATTTAATTCCCCTCCCTTCCCCCGGTTGTCTGTTTTCTGTGTCTTTTTGCTGCGTCTTGTTTCTTTGTCCGCTTCTGTTGTCGTCAGCGGCACAGGAAGTGTGGTGGCGCCATTCCTGGGCAGGCTGCACTTTCTTTCGCGCTGGGCGGCTCTCCTTTAGAGGTGCACTCCTTGCGTGTGGGGCTCCCCTACGCGGGGAACACCCCTGCGTGGCAGGGCACTCCTTGCGTGCATCAGCACTGCGCATGGGCCAGCTCCACACGGGTCAAGGAGGCCCTGGGTTTGAACCGCGGACCTCCCATGTGGTAGACGGACACCCTAACCACTGGGCCAAAGTCCGTTTCCCCTGTATTTCTTTTAAAATATCTACAAATGCCCATTTTATACAACCTTGTTCATAGAACTGTTGTTTCTGTTTAAAACTAAATTTGGTACAAAGTCCCCACTAAATCCACCAAATTAGGTAGAATAAATCGGTGAATATTTTTTTGGAAGATGCTTAATGACACTTAAAATATCAAGGACAACTTTGCTGTTAAGACTTTGAAAAGGAAAGTTGAAATTCTCAGTTAAGAAGAAATATGTGTTGCTTAGTGCCAGATAACCTACTCATTCACATGTGAATATTAACTTTAGTTTTTTCAGATTGCCTTAGATGATTCTCTAGATTTGGTTGGGTCAAATATAATTCAAAGACCCAGGTCTTTTTTTATTTTTACTTTTTTTTTTTTCCTTCACTTTTTATCTGTAAATGAAAAACTTTGCGTATGGATTGCCGCAATTACTGTAGTAAGAAGTACTGTAGGAACTCCAAGATGCCACTCCCATCCCACCCCCAGACTCTTTCAAACTTGGGGCCTAGCTTCCACAGTAAAAGAGGGGTCTCAGTTATTCAGATCACAAAATGGAAAAAAGAGAGAGACCTGGAAAAATAGCTTAACAAGTAAAGGACTGGTTTTCCTCTGGTCTGATGTGTAGAGAAATGTGTGTGTGCACACACACACAGATGAACAGGTTTTACATTAGACAGCCAGGTACAGGAATAAAAAATGGAGGATGTAGTGTAGGCCACTGGCCACTACTGGGGAGGACTCTCATCCAAGGTCACTACAGTTGGAAGAGAGCTCCCGGGCAGAGCTCCCCTTAACTAATAATCCAAGTGTCTATTGTATGGTCCATTTTCCAAAGTACTTTTAGACAGAAATATAAACCCCAAAGCTAAATTTCTAAGCAACTGTTGCTACTTATCATTTCTAGGGAAGACTTTTTTTTTTCCCCCTCTAATCTATTCTCTATTAGTGGAATAAATTTCAAAATCATACTGTCTTTTCCTAATTGTAAAAGTAATATATGCTAATTGTTTAAGCTTTGGTAATTATAAAAACAACAACAAAGAAGAAAATTTAAAAATCCCTCTAATTCTATTCCAAAGAGAAAACTCACATTGGGAATATCTTCTTGCAGGCTTTCATTTAAAATTTTTAAACGTAATTAAGGTCATATATGCATACAGCCTTGTGTCTTGATTTTTTTTCCTCCACAGAACACAGAAATACTTCTCCTATATCCTTTAAAAGTGTGTAAGTGATTTTGAATGCTGTAATTTCCTTTGCTTTGTGTTCCCCTATTGTTAAACACTGAGGTTTTTTGTTCAGTTTTTCACAATCTAAGGTTTCAATGCACATCTCTGTGTAATAAGTAGATAGCATGTTTTTTCTGACATGGGCTTTATGCCTGTCATAATTTGGTGCCCGTTTCAGTTTCTCATTCATACATAGAAAATGAGGTCATAGTTTTCTTGCAGCCCATATTTAGTCAAGGACGCTGTAACCTCCCTAGTCCAGTTGATACTTTTCTACCACGTTTCCCCATTCTCTTTAGATGTACCTATAGGTGAGCAATTGTTTCTAGAGCCATGAAGGTATAATCTTGCCATAGGTTTGTTTACCCATTAATTTATGTACTGGTTTGAAGACAAGCTTAAATACTACTTTGTCATTATACTTCTTCCCAGGCATATCTTTTAGAAGAGAAACAAATGCTTCATACAGTGAGACAATGTCTGTCTCTCTAACAATAGATCAAACTCTTTAAAGAGCAGTTTTTAAAGTGTACACTGTAATGTTCATAGTACTGTAACTCTTTTTAGATGTGACAAGCTCAGTTTTAAACCAATCATAAGAAATTTGGTTTCCATGTCTTTTTTCTCTTCTTTGTTGTGAGGCAGTGGGGGCAGTTATATTGGGGAGAGAAAGAAATCAGGGCTGGAGAATCATTCCTTTCAGGTGCCATGTGAGTCTGGATCAATAATATTCCATGCCAGCGTGAGTTGGTTGATGACATTAAACATAAATCAGGGATTTTCTGAGCACCTCTGAATATTAGTTGCTGTGGAGAGGCAATAGAAATACAGAAAGCCCTGTTTTATATAGCATCTGGATATGAGCTACCCATGTAAGTGAATTTTCTTAATAACGGAAGTTTACCCTTTTAAGTACAAATCTTTTCTCTCTCTCTCTTTTTAGGATAAGTACTAATCGAACCTATAGTGTACACTTTTCTATCTTATTGAATAAATGTAGTATGGCATCCATAATTTAACACTTTTTGGTGCCTTATGAATGTCCATTGCTGTCTTGGAAAATTAGGGATAACTGTTGACAGGGAATATTAAAAATTCATGACGAACATCTCAGTACTGACCAATCAGAACTAATTCTGGCCAGTCCTCCCAAACCCTGTAGCCTGCTGACCCCAGTCCTGTGGGGTTCTTTTTTTTTTTTTTAGTCCTTCCTTCCTTCCTTCCTTCCTTCCTTCCTTCCTTCCTTCCTTCCTTCCTTCCTTCCTTCCTTCCTTCCTTCCTTCCTCCCTCCCTCCCTCCCTCCCTCCCTCCCTCCCTCCTCCCCCCCCCGTGGAATTCTTGACACTCTTAGATGTGGAGTGAGTTGTGTATATTTGTGTTTTTTAAATTTTTAGTTAATGTATCTGCTTGTCATCATTTTTCTACTAACTAGTGGCCAACTATGAGTTTCCTTCTCTTGCTGATCAATGTGCCTATTTAACCACTTCAATTATCATGATAAAAACCATAATAAAAATGGCTAATATGTATTGAGCACCTTTGAACTTTCTACTTCAGATCTCCTCCGGGCCCTGGAAACTAAAATTCATTACAGTTGTATGGAGGTCTCCACTTTTGGACACCAGTTTCACTGCCTTGCACTAATTGTGTTTTGGTTATATCGAGCTAGCTTCTAGAGTTAATGGCAGTTAAGCGACCTTTGAGCAAGAGAAGAATTGCTGTATTTGACATGGCCCCTGCCCCCAAATTGCTTAGATCCTGGTTAAGAAAGCATACATGAAACACTTTGTAATCGGGGCATCACTGAGTAAAATACCTAATTCATTATAACATTGCAGTTTATTATAACACACGATGAGGTGTTCAGTAATTGCAGTAGAGCAGGAGGGCCATGGTCATGGTGTTGAAACTGCAAGGTGTTTGGAGTGTTTCTTTTTACCTGGATATTATAACCCCATTCCTCCTTTCTCTAAGTGCTTCTGTCATCCAAGTGGGTGTATACAGGCTTCAAAAACTTCAGTTTCTACCTGCAAACACTGCAGTAAATGGATTCAAACCACTTCTGACTCTTAACTCCCAGAGTCAGGCCAGACCCCACTGGTTAAGGGTGACCCCCTACAAGATTGCCCAGCAGGCAACTGCCACAAGTTCAGGGTGCAGGCCACCCTCACTTCCGACCAACTAGCTACAGATCTGAAGTTCCCACCACTCCCTCAGGTTCAGTAATTCACTGGACTGCTCCAAAGAACTCACTGAAAGCGTTAGGCTTGCGATTATAGTTTTTATTAGAGTAAAAGGGTACAAAGAAGAAGCCAAAACCAATGCACCTTCCATGTCCTCTGCACATGGAGTCAAGATGCATCACCCTCCTGTCTCCACTGTGTGTCTTTAATTCTGGAAGTTTCGTTATGCATGATTGATGGACTCGGTGCCCAGGTGGTTGAACTCCATCTACAGCCCCCTTCCCCTCCCAGAGGTTGGGGAGGTCAGACTGGCATGAGGTGCCTCTTCCTGGTGTGACCAGCCCCCACTCTCAGGCTGCAGGTATGGTTGGCCCCTTCCTGTCATCTCCTTAGCTTTCAAACTCTCTGGTGAAGAGTTGGGCTCACCACGGATAACAAAAGACACTCCTATTAAAGGAGAGTCCGAGATACAGAGGATGTCTCCCCAGGACTTGGGGACAACAACCAGCCAGGTTTTTCACTATTACAGAGTGGAAGCAGTCTGCAAGGGTGAAGGTAGTCCCCAAATGGCTAAATTAACAAATTCCATTTTAAGCCATATAGCCCAGGGTTTGTTCTGTTTTGTTTTTGTGTTTGCTATTTCCCTTGCTTCATATCCAACGACCAAAACCCACTGATGATACTGTGAGACCAAATGAGCTAAAAATCACAAAACCAACCTATCTCAGTCAACTCTAAGGTTTATGCATTATGACTTGCCATTTCTGTTATGCAGTTGATTATCCACACCAAAAATGTTTTAGACATCCATCCTGGGAAGGAAAATAACTTGGTTATTTGTCAGAGAACTGAGACTCTTTCCCTCTAGACAACAAGTTATCAAAAATGCCTGTATACCTGGTTCAGGAAATGACATAGGGTCCCTAAGAGCAGATTGACCAGCTTCGTTTCTAGCTGAAGGAGTATGTTTTGGTTTACTAGAGTACATGTCAGAGCTGATTTTTCATTTTGTTGTAGTATTTTGATATATGACTGGTTTGGTGAGGCTTTTGATGATTCTGACGTCTTTGGCACTGCTAGAGGATTGCCTTTCTGTATGTTCAAAGATGTGTTTGGCGGGTAGGAATCTGCAGTCCTCTCGCAGCATGGACCTCCATCATTATCCCCAACCTTCAGTGCGGAGGGACCGAATGGAGCAACTGCCTTTCAGGGAGCGTGGGGGCGAGAGGCACTGCCCATACGTCTCCAAGGCCGCCGTTGCCCGCAGACATCCTGTGTCTCCCTGGCCTCTCTGTAGTTGGCCATTCATCCATTTCCAGGCTTGAAGGCAGTGAAAAGAGAGTGTATGAACCCCTGGGTGGGAAGCTTCAAAGGTGACTTTGAGAAGTGAGGCTGAGGCTCCTTGGGACATTTAGCAGGCATTAAATGGCTGAAAAACAGAATGCCAACTGGTAGGTTAATGAGACTTTTTCAAGAGCGAGTTGAGCCAGGAACTAGGAAGATCAGAAGTTGGCTTTGTGACTATCATCTTCCTCAGCTGCAAGAAATTTAAAAAGAGATCTGAAGAGGAATATTGTGGATCAGAAAGTTTTCACCTCTTGTCCTGTGTGAGCATTTGTCTTGAGCACTGATTGCTCCAGGTTATTGTCTTCAACTGAAATTATAGTGAGTCATGGCAATAAGCTTTTCAGAATCCCTTCTCAGTTTTAAAATAATATAACATTAAATACAGGGAAGTATTCAAGTTCCTAACTATCATATTCTAATATGATATGGCTTAGGCATGGCCATTTTTGTTGACAGTGTTGAATTTTACCTGCACCCTGGAAAACTACAAAGGTTAAGCAACATCCATGGTGTGACAGACTAGCGCCTCAGTTTCCCCTCAACGTAACTAAACTTTAGACTGTAGGCCCCTGACCCCCTTACTTAGGCCCTTACAGAATCCAAACAGAACACATTTCTCCTGGTTTCAACAGTAAACTTCCAGCACCTACAATCTGATTTATTGGACTTACCACACTCAGCTAAGATGGAGTTGAAGAAGGACAATCACCACACCATTGAGCCTAGAGTGATTACAACTGAAAATGGGAGGATTGCATCCAGCATCCATGTGGAATCTGAGCCTCCTCTTGACATAGAGGTGCAATGGACACAACCAATCCAATGTCCACATAGAAGAGGTGGCATTGGATTGGGAAAAGTGGACATGGTGGACGATGGGTATGGGGAAAGGCAGGAAGAGATGAGAGGTGGAGGCGTCTTTGGGACATGGAGCTGCCCTGGATGGTGCCTCAGAGGTAATCACCGGACATTGTAAATCCTCACAGGGCCCACTGGATGGAATGGAGGAGAGTATGGGCCATGATGTGGACCATTGTCTATGAGGTGCAGAGGTGCCCAAAGATGTACTTACCAAATCCAATGGATGTGTCATGATGATGGGAACGAGTGTGGTTGGGGGGGGAGAGGGGGGGTGGGGGGGTGGGGTTGAATGGGACCTCACATATATATATATTTTTAATGTAATATTATTACAAAGTCAATAAAAAAAAAAAAACAAAGGAAAAAAAAAAACAGTAAACTTGGGAGATAATGTCATGTAATGGCACATCCTATTGCTTGACTTCTCCTTCTAGTACCTTCCACTAGCTCATCCCAGTCCTCGAAAACTCTCCTGCCCTTGGAGTTGAGCCCCCACTCTTACCCCATTGTGATAGCCTTCTGGTCTTTCTCTCTATATATATATATCACAATAGCCTTCTGATTTTTCTCACACTCAATAGCCTTCTGGTCTTTCTATCAGCGTAGCTTTCTGGTATCTTTCTCACAATAGCCTTCTTCACATGCGCGTGCTTTCTCTCTCTCTCTCTCTCACACACACACACACACACACACACACAACTTCTGTTCTCTTTCACTGTGGACTGCTGGTCTCTTCCCTACTACATATAGCTTATATTTGCCTGAACCTTGTCAGTGCAATTTTTCGTTGACAATGTTGTGAAAGCTGCTTTTAAGATGATAAGAATTTTGTATATTCTTTAATGCAGCTTCATAAACCACCCAGAGATCTGGTGACCACTGTGTCATGCATTTTAATAGAGGGGAATAGTAGTGTAGAGAATCTAAAATAGCAGATTATCAAAAAAAAAAAAAAGGTCTCTGACTTCTGAGTGTTTTTACTGGTTTGGCAGGAGATTGACTGTGGCTAAGGACACTGAGGCCTCACACTGTGTGTGGCCTAAGCTTGACATTTTATAAAGACAAACTGTGCAGAAGAGAGTAACAAATAATCAAGCATATTAAGAAAGAGGTAACATTCACCCCGATAGTTCTAGCCAAGTACTCTGCCACCCCACTGCCATTGGAAAGACAGCTTGCAGTCATCTTTATCCAAAATCAGAGTCATAGTAGCGCTGTCTTCAACTTCAGGCTTCACATTTATATGCCACTCCCATGAGGCCTTTCTGAGCCCTGTTGTTCTTACTCTTTCTGGGGGATGGCTATGTGCGATATCCCCTCCCTTCATTACCTGGAAGCCTGTCCTGGAGCCTGACATGCAAGTAGGGTGTGCCTCATTTCTACTCCCACACATGGGTGCACTGCCATTAGGTGCACCTTTAGGTGTTACGCCACCTGGGACTCACACCTTTTGGGTTGTTCACTAAATGAGGGCGGGGACATTGGCTTGGTGGGTAACTAGCCACCGAGTGTTACCAGACTTTCCTAGACAAGCCAGTGTCTCAGCAGTGAGCATGAAGGAGCTTAGACTTAATTCGGAGAACAACAGAGGCCCACTGAAGGGTCCAGAAGCTATTAGTTGATGGCAGTGAACATCAGTAGCCGAAGAGCAGGATCTACTTAGTTTTTCTAAAATTCTTATTTACTTTTAGGCTTAAGCTGCCCTTTTTTTTTTTTTCCCTCCCCAGAGAGGGGGCTGGTTTTCCTGTTTTCATTTTTTAAAAATTGAGGTATCATATTCATACAGTGAAACGCACAGATCTTGAGTGTACAGGTCCATGGGTTTCGTCAAATGGCAAATGCACGCCTTTGTGTAATGCACATCCCAGGGAAGATGTAAAACATTTCCATCAGCCCAGAAAGTTCCCTGGTGATCCTCTCTGTCCCCCTTCCTTACCAGCAACTACTCTTCTGATTTCTGTCTTGAGCTATTTTTAATTGCTTATGCAAAAGGACAAACATGCATTTGGTCCCGGATAACTGAGTTTGGGGCCACTCGTTTCAGAATGGAGCGCCATTGTTCCTTTCTGTTGCAAAATATGGCTTGATATTGAGTATGTCAGTATATTGCAAACAGGTGGAGGGCTTGGTTTTCTTTATAAAATAACTTGTTCCCTAAATTTGTACTATTTGATGTTTTTTATTTCTAATGATAGACATCCTTGGATTTAATGAACTTCTGGTCATTTTGATGTTCAGACATGCTTAAAATATATTTAAAAAGTTAACTGCTGGGAAAGTCTGTGGTTTTTAAATAGGATCTCCACCAAAGAGCATTTACTGTTTCAGTCTAATTATAAATGCAATTCATTTTCATTGTTAAAAAAAGGAAAGAAAGAATCAAGAAGAAAATAAGAGGGAAGCGAATTTGACCCAACTGATAGAGCATCCGCCTACCACATGGGACGTGCAAGGTTCAAACCCAGGGCCTCCTGACCTGTCTAGTGAGCTGGCCCACATGCAGTGCTGATGCGCACAAGGAGTGCCATGCAGGGGTGTCCTCCATGTCGGGGAGCCCCACACGCAAGGCATGCTCCCTGCAAGAAGAGCTGCCCTGCACGAAAAAAGCGCAGCCTGCCCGGGAGTGGCACTGCACACATGGAGAGCTGATGCAGCAAAATGACGCAACAAAAAGAAACACAGATTCTCAGTGCCACTGACAAGGATGCAAGCGGACACAATGCACAGCGAATGGACACAGAGAGCAGACAATGCGGGAGGAGGGGGAAAGAAGGCGAGAGAAATTTAAAAAAAGAGGAAAATAAGAATCATATGCAATTCCACCACCTAAAGGTAACTATTACATCTTATTTAATGCACATTCTTCCCATCTCTTTTCTGTGTACACATTTTTAAATAAAATTATAACCTTTGTTTCTTTCATTTGATATTATAGGCAGTTTCCTTTGGTTTTAAAATATTCATCTAAAATGGAATTATTAATGGCTTCTTAGCATGTAGATAAACTGTAATTTATTTAATTGATCCTCTGTGGTAGGATGTCCAAGTTGTTTCTGTTTCTTTCCTATTATCAATAGTGCTCGGAGACATATTTGTACAGAAATCTTTGTATACATCTGATTATTTCTTTGTATTAATACCTGTGGGTACCTTTGCAAGGCTTTGTTCTGTAGTGCCACACTTCTCTTTAGAAAGTCTCTTTAGAAAGTGTCCTTTTCCAAGTCCGCATTTCCCATCCCCAGTGGACAGTTCTCTTTCCTTTTTACTTTACTGCCCTATCACCTCTGCCACTGAGAACCTGAATTTTAGTTCTCTTGAAAATCACTTGGTAATGTCATCCTTCAAACAATTTCTTTTATTTAAAGCATTTTTATGCTGGGAGGTCAATTAACTTTTTCACAATGTGGTACCTTTAAGCTATTTCTGGACTTTGATTGTTTTCAATAAATGCATCTTAGACCAAGTCTGGACTCCCCTTGGGGTTGAGCATGACCATGAGGAGGGGAGGGATTGTGTTATTATTACTTGCATATATCTGGGAAGATATCTACCCGTCAGATTTCAAAGCAGAGAAGAGAAAAGTGCCTTCTTTCATTGAGCTCATTAATGCTCAACAAGTTTGGCTTCTCTGTAAACAGTGGTGAGGGGAGGAGAAAGAATAGACTGTCCACTCTGCTATGCCAGGCCCTGTGGGGTCACTTTCCCCACCCTTACGGCAAGGACCCTAGGGCAGAATGATTGGCTAGCATTTGTCATCAGGGTGATGTTTCTCCCAGAAGACTGGCGTTCGGGGTCCGGCTGCTGGTGATCCTTGGTCCTGGGGCTTTTCTGTCCTGTGGCATTGTACGTGGCCTCTTTGGCTTCTTGGTTCCTCTGATACTCAGCTTCTGGCTGCTCCCTCTGGCTTCTCTGTGGCCTCCCTATAAGACCTTCAGTAATAGCATTAAGACCCATCCTGATTCAGGGGTCACAGCTTAACTCAAGTAATCTCATCAAAAGGTCGTACTTATAATGGATTCACACACTCAGGAATGGGTTCAGTTTAAGAACATGTTTTTCTGGGGTACACAAGCTTCAAGCCAGCACACATATAAGATTTTTTTGAAACAGTATGGTGGCAGGCAAATGATCTTAAAATTGTAACTTACTTCCCCAGCTGCTCAATACACTATAGAAGAGTGTTTTCAGAATTAAATAATGGGGAATTTGCCATGCAGAGGACAAGAGTGTATTTATGAATTTGTTCAGTCAACACATGTTTCTTAGTCACCTCCTATGTGCCAGGCACAGTGCCGGTCACTAAAGATGCGTTAGCATAAAGGACTGAAGCAGACCTTGCCTTCCCAGTGATTGCTTCTGACAGGGGAGTTAGACAAACAGGCGCTTTCGAGGAATGCGGTAAGTGCTAAGATAGGGGAGAGCAGCGTGTTTGCCCTGGATACTTAATCCCTCCTAGGAGCCAGGGAAGCTTTCTGTTCAAACTGAGACCTAAAGAGAATAGTTTGTCCCTGTTCTGGAAAGCAAGAAAATGTCATTTGAGGAATAAATTATGCTTGGTATGATTGAGCCAAGTAACAGGCGAGTGGGAAGAGGTGAGGATGGGGGGCAGGAAAGCAGAACCCAGATTTGGAAGGACCTAGTCAATGAGTTAAGGGATTTGGACCTGATCCTGAGAGCATTAGGAATTTTAAAGTGTTCTTGTACTGGTGTGGTGTGCTAGATTTGCATATTTGCAAGATAATTTTGGTTTCAGGCTGGCTACTGAAACAGTGAAAGGTGAAAGTAAAGGCAAAGAAACCAACTGAGAGGCTACTGTGGTGATCCATCAGAGAGATGGTGGTGGCCTGGATTAGGGTGCTGGGGCTTTGGGGGTGGAGTGGGGGCTGAAGAGAAAACATCTAGAATGAAATGGATCTGGCCACTGATTGAATGAGGTGGGAGAAGAAGAGGATGCTGCCAAACTTTAAAAGAGCAGGTTTGGAGGAAAAGAGTGAGTTTTGTTTCGGTTAATTTATTAGTAGATTTAGGAAAATGTTTCTGTTTCTTGAGAGAAAAGAAAAATTATGAATCAAGTATAGGAGTTACCAATAAATATTATACTTCTCCTCCCCCTCTCCATGTCCCTCTCCGTGTCTCCCTTTTTCCAGCATCCTTTTAGAGAGAATTCATTTTTACCTAAATACAAATGCCAGAAATAGTCATTGATTCATTTAACATCTTATTCTTAATGATTTTTATGTTAAAAAACTTTATTATAATACAGTCCTTGGCCCTTTATTTGCTTTAATGAAATAGTGATATAGCAAATTTTAAAATTTATGAATATTTGGCTTTGGAATATATTAGGACTTTGAGGGAAGCAAATTTATCTTCATCCTCCTCATGCTCTGCTAAGGATATCATTATAGGTGGATCAGGTGCCTAGTGACAGCAGAGAGACACCATCTGGAATTAAATTTGATCATGCTCCTTGGTTAGCTTTGTCATTCCGTGTATCAAGTGTTTACTGAGCAATGAGTGGACTTACCTTAGAGGTTGCTTTTTATGGTTTTGGGTTTGTTTGTTTTAAGTATCGCCTACAGCCTACAGGTTGCAATTCAAAGATTCATTTAGAGTTAATTTTCTTACAGAAACAATATTATAAATTGTGGTTAGGTTTCTAGGCTACTCCATCAAACTTATATAACTCATAATGTTATTAAGATATTCTATATTTTCAGTGAGAAGTAGTAGGCAATCACATTGTTAAAAAAGTAGTAATTGGGGAAAGCAGTGATATTGAAAAAATATTGTCTTGATTTCTGTTACTTAAGAACAGGTGTTTAGGGAAACGGACTTTGGCCCAGTGGTTAGGGCGTCTGTCTACCATATGGGAGGTCCGCGGTTCAAGCCCCGGGCCTCCTCGACCCGTGTGGAGCTGGCCCATGCGCAGTGCTGATGCGCGCAAGGAGTGCCGTGCCACGCAAGGGTGTCCCCCGCGTAATAGGGGAGCCCCACGCGCAAGGAGTGCGCCCGTGAGGAAAGCCGCCCAGCGTGAAAAGAATGCAGCCTGCCCAGGAATGGCGCCGCCCACACTTCCTGTGCCGCTGACGACAACAGAAGCAGACAGAGAAACAAGACGCAACAAATAGACACCAAGAACAGACAACCAGGGGAGGGGGGGAAATTAAATAAATAAATAAATCTTTAAAAAAAAAAAAAAAGAACAGGTGTTTTAATTTTCATGTAGGGCAGGTGATGACAGTTCGGGCTAGAATGTATATTCTGCTGTTGTGAAGTGTTCTATATATATGCTAGTTAGGTCTAGTTGGTTTATAGTTTTGTTCAGGTTCCCTATTTTCTTATTCATCTTTTATTTAGATATTCTATTCAGTATTGAAAGTGCTGTATGGAACTGTCCAACTATTTTTTTTAGAAGATTTATTTAGTTTATTTGTTTCCCCCTCCCCTCCCACCTTGTTGTTTGTACTTGCTGTGTCTGTTCCTTGTTCATCTTCTTTTTTTTGGAGGCCTGGAACTGATCCAAGGGCCTCCTGTATGGGAGGGAGGTCCTAATCACTTGAGCTACCTCCACTGCCTGCTTCGTTGTGTCTCCCATTATGTTTGTCTATTCTTGTGTCATCTTGCCACAACAGCCTGTCATGCCAGCTCACTGTCTTGCTCGTCTTCTTTAGGAGGCAGCGGGAACCAAACCCAGGACCTCCCACAGTAGGTAGGAGCTCAGCCACTTGAGGCACATCCACTTCCCTCTCCAGCTATTTTGTAGAACTCTCTTTCTGTCTTCAGTTCTGTCAGCGTTTGCTTCATATATATATTTGATATTCTGCTATTAGGTGCATATATGTTTATAATTGCTAAATCTTCTTATTGAATTGACCCTTTTATCAATATATAATGTACTTCATCTCTTCTAACAATTTGTTTACTGAAAGCCTTTCACTTCCTCTGGCATTCCTGTAGTTGTTCTAAATATCCACTCTGATTCTAAGATACTACCTAGTTAATTCCAGTGTCTTTTTCTAGCTGTTTCAGTTGTCTAGTAGAGGCTGCCATTTGTAAAACTTCCTACTCCACCATTTCTTCAGTATTTTATTTTATTTTTAGTTCAGCAGATATCAACAGTCTTAAATACCAGAAGAGCAGCTTTCAGGTTGCTTCAGGTTGCAAAAAAGTAGACATTTCCCTTCCTTGCACTTCACATTTGTAGAATACTTGCCAGTGTGTGAAATCTGTTCTCCTTAAGCGTAATTCTTGTGTCCCAGTCCAGAGGCATGTAAGGTGGCACAGCTTGAAGAGGGAGGCGGCCACCAGGAAACGTGGGTAGAGGGGACACCTAGGCCTGAGAGCACGTGGGCTCCTGGCCGCTGACCTCCCCTCCTGAGATGAGCACTGTCTTCCTTCCACACCCTGGATGTGCTCTTGGAGCAAAGGAGGAGTAAGGGATCCAGACTCTGGGGGAGACCAGAGGCCCTGAGGCTCAGAGATGTAGGTAGCCTAAGATCAGGCTCAGATCCAAGGTCAGTCTGCCCTTTCTCTGGTCAGTCTTCCCTTCTCTGCCCTGTTTAAGGGTTGTGCAGTTATGAGGAGGTGCTCCCTTGCAGGTCCCACCCAGTCCTCTTGGAATTTATTCTTATGTCCATAGGTCTACTTGCTTGGACATTCATAGCATATGGCTGTGACATCCAAAATGCCTGGCCAGGTTTCACCCTGCCTCTTCCTGCCAGTTCTTTGCCCTCCTTTAAACCAATGTGAGTACTCATAGTTCCTTCTCCTTTATGTACCTGGAGAGTATTACTTAAGGTCTAATCATCAGATGAAAAAAAAATTACTCCATGTGGGCTCTTTGGGTTTTCTTTGCTTGTGCCTTCCAACTAATCTTACAGATTCCTTTGCTTTTCAGCACCTTTTCATAAGTCTGATGTCTTTAAGTTCTTTTTTTTTTTCTTTTGAGCATTCCTGGGTTTCAGATTAAGTTGCCCAGATTGTTACCGTGATGAGTTCTTGCCCTTTCGCACAGCCAGCTCCCAGGAGGCAGAGTGGCATTCAATCCGCCCCCTCGCCAGGCACCCAGGCCAGCTGCCCGCCCAGCAGGCTCGCCATGCCACATCTCACTGGAAGGATTCCCCGGCATGCCTGTCTCCCGCATTTTACCACAGACCATTGAGGGCAGGCCTGCTCCGTTTTTCTGCTTATGGTCCCTGTCTCCTGGCTTCTCTTTCCTATCATACTTAGAACATTGTAGAAACCTGGGGAATGTCTGAATGGAATAAATGAATGCCTGGAAATACCAGCTGCCAAGTGCGATTTGCTCAAGGTTAGTGCAGATAGCCCCCTATCTTCTGCCACCTGCAGCACATCTTTCCCTGTAAATGGAGGGACCGCAGAGTTTATTCGGTTTCTTCCTAAAAACAATACCTTGACTGATGAGTTTAGCTCCACGTGTGTGGCAGGGAAGAGGCGCCTGCGTGAATGCACAGCCATAAGGACCTCCCTCGCTTGACCGCCTGTGAGGAAAGCAGCTCTTCCCCAGGGCTGCATCTGGACCCGTGTCACCGAGGAAGTTTGGTGGCACAGGCTTACCATTGGGGTTTGTCAACTGGCCATAATGATATGATATAAGTGAGACCAATTACCTTGGAAAACAGTTATTCTTGTGTTTGGCTGAGAAATCATTTTCTGGTGAAAGAAAACATGCAAAAATAAGCCTTTCACGTGAGGTGATTTCACCTGAGGGGAAAATGGTTGTTTTGAGTGCAATGAATACAGCTGCTCCCCGGGTAGGGAAGGCTTTTACCCTAGAGAGTACAAGGTGGCGCCTTGCTGCCCGAAGCACCCCAGGAGGTGAGGGTGCAAGGTGGGACGGGAGGCAGGGAGCCGTCTCTGACTGCCTGGCTGACAGCCCTCCTGAGAGCGCGCAAACATTGCCTCTCTCAAGGGTGCTCGGGCGAACGAGCAGTAGAAGCAGGGTCTTAGTGGATGGCAGCTAGCGTTACTGAAAAGGATGTGTCTTCAACCAGGGCAGAGCAATTCTCCTGCACAACTACAGTTGGAATTAGACTGATTAGTGTATGAAGTGAAGGGCAACGGTAGTGAGAAGAGTTTTCTCTGCAGCTGTTATTTCCTTGCAGAAAGCATTCTGCACTTTGCACATTTGATCATTAGAGTGGGCTGTTGCCAAACCAAAAAGCTTTTAATGTGTCATATTATATGTCAAACCAATGGGACCTGAACAGAGAATGACACTAAAGTAATAGTAATCTAATAACTAACAAACAGTACTGCTTGTTTAGCGCGACCTCCCTCTTCCCTCCCCTTCCTCCTTTACCCCCTTCCCTCTCAATCATCTAATATATAGTTTAATAATCTGTAATAATCTATGGAAATGATGCTAACAGTCATAGTTCATGGCATATCTATATATATTTAACATTTTAAGGGAAAAACTCCCTTTGCTTTAGGGATTCTGAGTTTATTACATTACCATTACACAAAGGGAGAGAATATGGTCCAAAAATAGAGCTAGAGCTCTTTCCCCAAAATCTGAATGAGAAGATGGAATACATACACACGTGCGCACACACACACATATCTGGGGCTTACCTGCAAGCCAAAGCTTTCAAAGAAGAAGTCTGAACTCTAATGTATACCAGACCCTTAGCGACTGAGATTGGGTACAAGTTCAAAGGGAAATAGAAACAAACATGCATTTCTAAAGCATGGCACTGTTTTGCAAACTAAAACACTGTCCTCCTTAACCTAGAGCCTCGTGTACTTGTTTGGGATTATTTTTGAATCAGATGTTTCCCTTTTGAGGTTATTAAATCATTGCTTACATAACCCTGGCAATATTTTGATAGTTTTCTATTGTTTGAGGCTTCTCTCGGCATGATATAAAATATTTACAGTTTGTTTAAAAAAAGCCAGGTTTTTAAAAAACGAGATGGAGTTCAAGTTAAAAACAAAAAGAAAGCAAAAGCCCTAAAAGGAAATCATGGACTTGCCATAAGGCTGATAGCAGGGCTTCTAAAATAAAGCTTCCAATCCAAACAAGATGAGGATACAGTGCAATTAATCTTTTAGTGATTCTAGTCCATATTGTCAGCCTATCACTGTGGTGTCCAAAAATGTAAGAAATAGCCTTTTATGCTGACCAGGGGTGGACAGTTCATAGGCATGAAAGAATTTTCTTCCTTTATTTCTCTTTCAGGTTTTTTTTTGGGGGGGAGGGCAGAGGGCAGAGAAGGAATGCAGAGGGATAAATTATTTCTTTTCTTTCAACATATCATTAAAAATACTTTGTAATTTACCTCTACCCCGTAATAAAATACCATTCTCTTCCTAATAGGTATTACTGCTTATTGCAGAAAGGTGCAGTAGTGACACTTGAAGTTTGTCTTCTTCATAAAGTGTAAACATTTTTCTTTTTTTAATTAAAAATCCTCCTTGAATTTTCTACTGTCAATTCACAGGGTCTCGTTATGAGCAGTGATTATCTGAGAGCTTATGGTCCTCCCATATTGAGTGGGAGAAAATCTCTTTATGCCAAGATTGCCAGAGAGACTGGGTTTATTTCTACATGCACAAAACAAATACCTGTTTGCACTGCCCATCCGTGTCCTCCAGCAGCCTAAGCCACAGGTTGTCACTCAGCTGACTTAGCCCTAAGCCGAGTGGAGATCCGGGGACAGCAAAACGAAAGCACTCGGAGGAAGCCCCTTCTACACCCTCCTTCTTGCTTACGGGCCTTTTGTTGACCCAGCCATGCTGAGGACCTGCTCCTTGCCTTTGCTGAAGCCATCACGTCCCTGAAGGCTCGCAGTGCAGCGCACGTTCCTTTCTTCTCAGCAGGCAGCCTGGTGCACTCACTCTCAGCTCCACATCATCAGCCCTCACAGCAAAGGTGGTTTCGTTTCAAAACCAGTAACCGGGGAGCAGGTGTGGCTCAGCGGTGGAGCGCCTGCTTCCCACGTAGGAGGTCCCAGCTTCAATCCCCCATACCACCTAAAAAACAAAAAAAGCCATGCACATGTAAGTGCTGCTGTTTCCCCTTCCCTTGTGTGTGAGGAGCTCCGCGACATGCTTGTTTTAGGGCAAATTAGGGTGTTGTTACTGCTGCCTTGCCCACTCTAATAACGTGAAGTCTTGGATACCTTGAGAGCAGTCCTCAAACGGTTTTCATCAGAACCACTTCCTAGCAGTGTCCTGTGCTGCTTTTATATGTGATTTACCAAGAGAAACTAGGCAGGTTAGAATTCGGCTATGTCGAAATAAGAATTTTATTGGTCTTTCTTAGGTGGTGAAAGGCTAGGGGTCTCCCGTGGCCACGTGGGTGATAAGGTAATACCCTGCCTGAGGTACTGGACATAGTCGTGGTGGCCCTGCACCTGTGGTTATTGACCAGCATTGGAGGACAGTGACGGAGCCCTCAGCCCTGGCTCCCGCTGTGGCCTGGAGCCCATGGGAACTCCAGCACCCCCTGTCCCTTTGCCCTGGCCTGCATCCGGAGTGACTTCTTCTCACGCCACTTCTTTGCCCCACTCTCAATCTGTGTACTTGGGTAGGGGGCTCCGAAAGTAAGTAAGGCAGGAGGTACTCTATAGGGAAAGCCCGGGTGCTGAGACCTTAGGAAAAGCTGCTGGGAGAGTTCACTCTTCCTGGATACCGCCTCCCCACCAGCACCCCCAGCACACCCTCATACACCCCCACACACCTACACACCCACATACACACACCCCCACACACCTACATACCCACATACACACGCCCAGCACATCTCTACATCTACACACACCCCCACACACCTACACACCCACATACGCACACACACACACACCTACACCCCCGACACACCCCCACATACCTACACACCCCCACACGCCTACACACCCATATACGCACACACCCCCACACCCCCAACCACCCCCACACACCTACATACCACATACACAATCCCCACACCCCCAATCCCCCCCACACCTACAGACCTACATACACCCCCCAGCACATCCCCACACCTACACACACTCCCACACACCTACACACCCACATATGCACACCCACACACACACACCTACACCCCCAACACCCCCACATACCTACACGCCCATATACACACCCCCAGCACATCCCCACACCTCGCACAAACCTACACACCCACATACGCACATACCCCCACACACCCCCATACACTTACACACCCACGTACGCACACACCCGCAACACACCTACACACCCACATACTCATATATCCACCCACACACTCACACAAACTTTTTGATTGGTTTACTTTATACTATCTTATCTCTTCTTAATGAAACTAGGGGGTCAGAAAAAAAATCTCTCAAAATAACACAGCAGATTCTCTTCTGTCAATCTCTTCAAGCCTCGGTATGGTTGTTTCAGGCATGAAACAGATGGAAGGAAGACAGCTCTGGACTTGTTTATTCATCAAAACTAGACTCTTGCCATGTTCACTAATTAGATTTAGATAACAGGTAAAATGAGACATTTTTGTTCTTTGCCAAAATAATGAAATGGAGAAAGTTACTGGAAAGCCATATTTCTGTTAGCACCATTAATCTGGGTGTTGAGTGGTCAGATATCTTAGTAAAATCTTCTTTGAAATTTCAGTTGTAGAGAAAGGGCATTTTTAAAAAATCTTGCATGCTTAGGTAGACAGATACAGAAGGGCCAGAAGAAGTTGATAATATGATATATTGGTAAGTAATTTATCCCCCTGTGGGAAACATTAAGTAGAAAATTGATACCAGACCTTACGGCTCAAATCCTACCTGGACGCCCATCCAGGAAGCACCAGGTTTTTCTGGGACCAAGACAAAGAGCTCGTTATATACACAGAAAAGGAAAAAGGAAAATAAAAAACACACACAAAATAAATAACTCTAAACAAACATGAAAAATCCTTAAAGTGTGAGGAGTGTGCCAAAAAGAAATCACTGATCTGTTGCTCTTCTTAGGCTACCACAAAGAGGAGATGTTACAGTCGTGCAAGGGACTCACCTTTAAACAACCACCTGCCTCCTAATGGCAAAGCTTCCACTAGCCATTGGAATTACAGAAAGTAGGAGGGGTTTTTTGACTTCTGCTGTTTGTCCAGATCTCTGAATTATAGCTAAGGCATCCTAATATAATCTCAAGAGCCACAGTGAGAGCTTAGCAAAGCGTGAGCAAATCTGAAGAGCTAAGAGGCTGCAATTTAGGGAGAGTTAACATTACTGTCTGTCTTTAAGTTAAGGACTTCCTCTAAATGGAAGTTTGTTTCTTTTGAGCTGGTAGCCAGGAAATTTGGTGAAAACACCAAAGTACTGCCTGTAGCTGGAACACCCTAGGCCAAAAGTAAGGTAAGGGAAAGTTGGCAAAGGAAACATAATTGTGCTCTTAGAAAATAAGCAAATCTGTTTGCTCTGGTGCAGAATAAGAGTGGACTGTCACAAAGGTACATAAAGACAGCAGAGTTGTCCCTACCATCATTGAGGATGTTTAATAAAACGACTTTATATTATACTCAAGGTCAGGGGAACTAAGACACGAGGCACAGGGAGACAGATCACTTTAGCCCAGCTAGTGAAGTTGTTCTGTGCTGCAGCCAAGGTGCTCATTTGCTCTACTGTGAGGGTGAATTTGACCTCAGGTCAGAACCTTGTGGATGATTCAAGAACACTCAGTTTTCTTCATCATCCCCCTCCTCTCCTTCTTGAAGTTTCAGGAGGAAGAGAAGTGTGATGTCCGTTTTAAAAGGGTCACAGGGAAGTGGATGTGGCTCAAGTGATTGGGCTCCTGTCTACCATATAGGGGGTCCTGGGTTCGATCTCTGGGACCTCCGGTGAAAGCAAGCTGGCCCACACGGAGAGCTGGTGCAACAAGATGATGCAACAAGACACAGAGGAGGGACAATGGGAGATGCAGCGAACTAGGGAGCTGAGGTGGCTCAAACAACTGAGTGCCTCTTTCCCACACTGAAGGTCCCGGGACCAGTTGCCAGTGCCTCCTGAAAGAGAAGACAAGACAAGAAAAGAAGACAAGCAGACACAGAGCACACGGCAAATGGACACAGAGAGCAACAGCAAGCACAAAAATACAATGTGTGGGGGGGTGGAGTAAATAAATTTAAAAAATAAAAGGGTCACAGATAGGTCCAAAATATTTCATGGTTACAGTTATACATATAAGTATTCAAAGTCTGTGCCTGCTGTATCTGAATAGCTATCTAGTCTGTCAGTTTTGAAGTTGAGATTCAGTATAGTAACCTTTAAGGTTATCTGTATTAATTTCTTTATATTCTTCCTTGAGTATAGCCCATATCCTCGCCCACCCAGAGTGCAAACCAAGATACAAGGCCCATTGAGGAAATAACTGGGGGGTTGTGTGGACAAGGCAATAGAAGAAAAACATACATTAAAATGAGTTTTCTTCCTGTCTGCTGCTTCCTCACACTCAGTCTTCTACCCAGGCCTGTTAGTCTGCTCCTATCTCACTGTTGCCCAATTCATCTGTTCTGCTGACAGATAGGATGTTTTTTTAACTTGTTTTTTGCAACCCCCTGATACATGTTTGGGAGGGGCCCTCACTTGTCAGGGTTTTAGTGTCTTATAGAGAATGAGAACCCAGAAACTCGGCAGAGTTTGTTACGGAATTGATGGGTGGGTCCCAGAGATTGCAGTCTGCCGGAGGTATAGGCAATTACCATATGCCAGAAGCAGTGTTTGTGAATGTTCTAGTTACTCCAGAGCTCTGACCCCAACTTCAAGGACCCTCTTACACAAAAGCTCTCAAAACAGACTCTACTGTCCTCCAGTAGAATCACAACCCGAGCAGGGCATGTGGAACCTAGGAGGTGGTTGTTCAAACAGGTTTTCTATCTAGGAATCTCATGTTTTGGATTCTGTGTTCTGCCTCGCAATATCCAGAACATTCTGCACTAGGTGTCATTACTGAAAAAGGAAAGGAGGAACATCACCATCCATGGGTGACATGATAACCCAGTCAAGGCTCACGAGGAAACAAAGGAGACATTTCCACGTTTGTCATACATGCTCCAACTAGACAGAAAAAGATGCCCACTCCTTGTCCCTACCCATGCAGGTTTGATCTGTTCCAAGTCCAGCCCAAGAAACTTGGCCAAATGTTTTCCTCAGGATGCTGTGAACTAAAGGCTCAGCACTCTGTAGGAAGTAAGAACAGTGCAGTTCAATTTCGCTCCCTCATGTCTTATGCAGAGTAAGACTTAAGGAATGCTGTGGAAGAGACTGAACCATCTGTGTGTCTTGTAGACCGAACACCCCGTAAGACATGGCTGGGCTGGCTTGGACCCTCCAGGTCCATCTCTTTGGAGTATTGCTGGGTCAGAACTGGCCTCTATCCTTGGCATCCAGATTTGTTGGAGAGTTGAGCCTTCGGTGTGGATCACTCCTACTTGAAACATGTCAGCCATCTGGCTTGGCAGAAGCCAAAATGATTGGCAAGGTTGTCATCGAATGGTTCTCAGTGTAATCAGTATTATACAGAGGATGCTAATAAGCTATTTACTGTCTCTACCTTATCCAAAGTAGGCTACAGTGATGCTGTGTTAGTAAGTGTTCGCTAGGGAAATAGAACTGACAGGCTATATATATATGTATAATTTAAAGAAGATCAAATACAAATCTTGTTTAAACTCTTCCAAATAATTGAACAGGAAGAAATGCTATCAAACTCATTCTGTGAAGCCAATATCACCCTAATATCAAAGCCAAATAAAGATACTACAAAAAAAGAAAATTATAGACCAATTTCTCTAATGAGTGTAGATGCACATCTCAACAAAATACTTGCTAACCAAATAGAAAAACACATTAAAAGATTATACATCATGGTCAAGTGGTATAATACGCCACATTAATAAATTGAAGGATAAATGTCACATGATCCCCTCAATAGATGCAGAAAAGGCATTTGACAAAATACATCATTTCTTGATTTAAAAAAAAAATTCCAAAAGATAAGAATAGTCGTAAACTTTCTCAATATGATAAAGTATATATATTAAAAACCCACAGGTAACATTGTACATTTCAATGGTGAAAGACTGAAAGCTTTCCTGCTGAGATCAGGATTAAGACAAGGATGCCCACTGTCTCCACCGTTATTTAATATTTGCTGGAAGTTCTAGCTCGAGCAATCAGGTAACAAAAAGAAATAAAAGGCACTCAAATAGGAAAGGAAGAAGTGAAACTTAAGCTCTTTGCTGATGATATGATCCTATACTTAGAAAATCATGAAAAATCCACAATAGAGCTACTAGAATTAGTAGACAATTTTTGCAAAGTAGTGGAATACAAAATTAATATGCAAAAATGATTTCTATATGCTACTAATGAGCAATCTGAGGAAGAAGAAAAAATTCCATTTACAATAGCAATTAAAATAATCAAATATTTAGGAATAAACTTAACTAAGGACAGAAAGGACCTGTATTCAGAAAACTAAAATGTTCCTAAAAGAAACCAAAGAAGACCTAAAGAAATTGTGAAGGACATTCCATGTTCATGGGTTGGGAGAATAAATATCATTAAGATGTCAGTTAGGCGACGGACTTGGCCCTGTGGGTAGGCCGTCCATCTACCACATGGGAGGTCCAGGGTTCAAACCCCGGGCCTCCTGGACCCGTGTGGAGCTGGCCCATGCGCAGTGCTGATGCACACAGGGAGTGCCGTGCCACGCAGGGGTGTCCCCACGCGCAAGGACTGCGCCCCGTAAGGAGAGCTGCCCAGCGCGAAAGGAAGTTCAGTCTGCCCAAGAATGGCACCACCCACCCACACGGAGAGCTGACACAACAAGATGACACCACAAAAACAACACATTCCCGTTCCGCTGACAACAACAGAAGCAGACAAAGAAAACGCAGCAAATAGACACAGAGAACAGACAACCGGGGAGGGGGGGAAGGGGAGAGAAATAAGTCTTAAAAAATAAAAGTCAGTTCTACCCAAATTGATACACAATTTAACACAATCTCAATAAAAATTCCAACAACCTTATTTGTAGAATTGAAAAAGCCAGTTGTCAAATTTATTTGGAAAGAAAAGTGTCCCCTAATAGTCACAAATATCTTTAAAAAGAATCAAGTTGTAGGATTCTCACTTCCTGAGCTTAAAGCATATTGTGTAGTTACAGTGGTAAAAACAGCATGGTGCTGGCTTAAAGATAGATTGACCAATGGAATCGAATCCAGAGTTCAGAAATGTTTCCTTATATCTATGGTTAAACCCACTCAGCTGGGTCAGAACGGTCTATTCAACAAATGTTGCTGGGAAAATTGGATATCCATACCTAAAAGAAAGAAAGAAGACCTTATCTCACACCTTATACAAAATAAACTCAAAATAGATCAAGGACCTAAATATAAAATTAAAACCATAAAACTCCTAGAAGAAAATATAAGGAAGCATCTTCAAGATTTTGTGGTAGGTGGTAGTTTCTTGGACCTTATACCCAAAGAACAAGCAATGAAAGAAAAAATAGATAAATGGGACCTCCTCAAAATTAAACATTTTTGTGTGTTTCAAACGATTTTAAGAGGGTGAAAAGCCTGCCTGCTCAATGGGAGGAAATCTTCGAAAACCACCTATCAGACACAGGGTTTGAGTTCCACGGGATATAAAGAGATCATGCAACTCTACGACAAAAATAAAAAACAAGCAACCCAATTTAAAAAATGAGCAAAAGATTTGAATAGAAATTTTTCCAAAAAGGAAATACAAATAGCCAATTGGACATGAAAAGATGTTCAACATCACTAGCTATAAGGGAAATGCAGATCAAAACTACAATGAGAAATCATTTCATACTTCACGGAATGACCATTATTTAAAAAACAACTACAAGTGCTTGAGAGGATGTGGAGAGATAGAAACACTCCTTCACTGTTGATGGGAATGTGAAATGGTGCACCTTTTGTAGAAGACAGTTTGGCGGGTCCTCAGGAAGCTAAATATAGAACAGCATATGATCCAGCAATCCTGCTACTAGGAATATATTCAGAAGAACTGAAAGCAAGGACTAGAACATATTTGCACACTAATGTTCACAGCAGCATTATTCACTGTGGCGAAGAGATGAAAATAAACTGCCTGTCAACCAATGGATGGATAAATAAGATGTGGTATTTACATATGATGGAATACTATTCAACTCTAAGAAGAAAATATGAACTGGTAATGGGAAGCACATGACAACATGGAGGAACATTGAGAACATTATATTGAGTGAAATAAGCTAGAGATAAAGGGACAAATATTGTATGGTCCCACTGATGTGAGCTAAATACAGAGTAGAGGTTAGTAGGAGACGTAATGTAGGTTGAGAAGGGGGAGCTGATGCTGAATTTATGTGGCATGTTCAATAAGGTCAGTTGTAAATATGTGATAACAGATGGAATTGATGGTAGCACGTTATAATGAGTATAACAAGCATTGCTGATTTATAGATGCAATTGTGGCTGAAAGGGGTAGTCTAGGGAGGTTAATGTTAATTGAAAGACAGCTAGAGGATAAAATGGTGATTTTGGTGGAAAATGAGGATTGTGGATGATGATATAAATACAAGAATGTTCTTCTACTACGAGGTGTTAATATGGTGATACATGGGAAAAATACAACAAATGTAACATAGACTAAAGTTAACAGTAATATTGTAATATTTCTGTAGCAAAGGCAAAGAAGGTACTAAATCAGTACCAAAGATTAAAAAAGGATATGTGTTTTGGTTTTATGAGATATGAATATTATTAAGCATTTTTTTCATTTTCTTCATTAATAAGGAGACCTTGGTCATGTCATTAACTAGTGTGCTCCTCTGTATATCTTTCTGAACACTGAAGGAACTATTGAGTTTGTTTTTTAGGATTAGATGAGATAAATGTGACTAGACAGAATTATTTAGAGTAGTGCTTCCATAATTTGTTAAGCTGTCTTTTGTCTGTTATTTTATATATTTTTTGAAGTTGAAATAAAGTTTATTTATTTGAAAAAACCTTATGAGATTTGTGGGGATAGACAAGTCCAAATTCTGTAGCGCAGACCACAAGCTGGGAACTCAGATGACGATTTTTAATGAATTCCCCAGGAGGAGCTGTTCAGCTAAAGTAGAGATGTAAATTCTCTCTTCTGACTGCTAAAATCATCACTTCTCCTTTTAAGACCTTCTGCTGATTGGATGAGACTTCTCTCATTGTTGAAGGCATTCTCAAGTGATTGTGGATGTAATCGACTATAAGTACTATCAGCTTATTGATGATCTAAGTCCATGAAATATCCTCTCAGTAACAATCAGGCCAGTGCTTGCTTGACCAAACAACTGGAAATTATCACCTGGCCAAGCAGACACATGAACTTAAGCATCACAGGTGCATTTTGAATTTTCTCACAGCGAACAGCCTCCTATGTATCTATTACCTAGAAATTCACCTAATTCTAGTCAAAGTATTTATTCTATTTAGCTTTTACTATCTTCTGGGAATAGAGATTGCCCAAAGTTTATCATCACTTTGTAAAAGCATCATTCCACTTTCTTTGATTTAACTCTAAGCTTTAGAATTGCCATCTAATTCTGAAATTCTAGGATTTGGTGAATTAAGTCATCACAAATTAATTTATGCTTTAATTGCTTTCCCTTGGAGCCCTTTTTGTCCAGATGAGGAGACCTAATCTTCTCTTTTAAAATCAAAACTTTGTTAACTCTTGTGGTGGTTTGAAGCATGCTGTGTACTCAAGGAAAACATATGTTCTTTAATCTATTCCTGTGGGTGTGAAGTAGGACCTTTTCATGAGGCTACTTCAGTTAAGGTGTAACCCACCTCAATCACGTTGGGTCCTAATCCTATAATTGGAGTCCTTCATAAATTGAATGGATTCAGGTATAAGGGAGAAAAAACCACAGAGGAAGCAGCTAGAAGATGAAATCAATGGAACTCGGAAGAGATACGAGAGACCAGGAGATCCCACATGCACCTTTCCATGTAACCACCTAAGGAACAAGGATCACCAGAAGCCAGCCCCAGAACGACACCATCCTCAGGGAGAAGATATCACCTTGATGACACCTGGATTTTAGCCTCACAGCCATGAGCTAGTAAATTCCCATTGTTTAAGCCAACCCATCGCACAGTGTTTGCTTAAACAGCCTAGGAAATTAAACAGCTCTTCAGCCCTCTAAATAATTTTGTTCACCAAATTCTACCTACTGAATGTGAAAATTTGCCTGACCAGTAGAGACAATAACCTCATGTATGTTAGTCTCATACATTCCTTCAGAACTTTTGCAACAGTTGCAGGCACGTGCTCGAGGGCCAGAGAAGGAAAAACCATGATTTAAGGAGACTAGTGTGTCAAGTTATATAAAACCAGAAAGCATACTAATTTGGGGCAGCTACAAGTTCTTTTTCCTAAGCTCCACTGAACAGGAACTGCATTGGTCTCCATTCATTTTCTGTTTTCTTGGAGGCCTTCAGAGTACCCTGCTGGGATACACCTTTGCTGTCCTTCTGCATCTGAACCATTCTCTGGTTGCCCTGCTCTGAGTGAGGTTGATCGGCATAAGTAAAAAGCCAGTGGGAGTTCATTTAAACTGGTAAATCAGTAGGACTTGGATGCAAATATTTTGAAAATGCAGTACCTACCAAATTAAATTTGTTATACATAGAACCCACCTTATAAAGCAAATTCATGAAAATTTACTTTCGGTTATGAAAAAAGCAAGCCTGAAACTGGCAGCTGAACTTACCATTAGAAGGACTGTCATAAGTCAAGAAAATACAGAATTCAATTTACTTTGGATCCCAAATCTAATATGGTAAGAACAAAACTAGAAAAATCAGAATTTGGTGGAGGTCTGAATCCAGAAAAGAATAATCCAAGTTTGTGATTTTCATTTTCATCAGTCACTTCCTTCCTGGAAAATTGCAGCAGAAACAATTCTTAATTTGTTAATTGGTTCTGTTATAGGACAAAATAGAAAATGATGGAAACCTATGCCCTGAGGGCATAAGTATAATATTCCTTCTTAAAAATCATTCAACTGTATCTTAGATACAGGAAGAGAGAGAGCACAAGAAAAAGAAAACCTATTATTAAAAAAGTGTGGGGTGGAAAGCAGATGTGGCTCAAGCTACTGGGTGCCCGCCTCCCACATACGAGGTCCCACGTTTGGTTCCCATTGCCTTCTAAAGAAATGAGCAGACAATGAGCAGACAGATGAGAGAGTCATTGGTGGGGGCGGGGGGAATTAAAAAAAAAAGGGTGGGGAAAATTTCTTACCATGTCCATTTTCTAAAGATGAAAGGGTTTTGGGAGTATCTTCCTGAGCAAGCCTGATATTTATCGGAGGTGTGGTAAGGATGAAAGCAAAATATTAGCATCCAATTGGCAAGACCCTTCCTTTTAAAGAATTTAAGACCTTCTCATGTATATCCTGTTAAGTGCATAATGGGTGTGGCTAAAGGTCTGGGACAAGGCCAGCCTGGACATTTACTATGTTAAGACGACAAAAAGGCCAGATATTTGTAATTCTTGATGGTTCAACCTGTTGATAGTTGGTGCTTTGACACTCGAGGCAGAGTTTCTACTTCTGATAGTGAATGTTTTTCCGTTTTCACATTCCTTCACAAGTAAAAGTAAATTCTGGTCTCACAGATAACCCACAACATGTATAAAGTGTCTCATTTATGGTGCACAACCAGAATATTGAGAAAGAAAGGCTAAAAAGTGAGTGCCATTAGAACTTCCATATTGTTCTCCAGTGTCTTGTAGTTTTCTCAAAGAAAAAGAAAATCTAGGGCTTAGCATTTTCTTGTCTTCATTGCATCCTGAGAGTAATATGATCAGTTTGGAGACTGATGAAAATCTAGTCAGCCTTGAAAACAAAATAAAACAAAAAGCCCTTTTTATACTAAAAGGGGGGAAAAAAATGGAATCTCTCTGGCTTTTGTTCTTACTGATAAAACTCTAGGAGCTGAGGTTAGAGGCTTGACCTTGGCAGGATATGCCAGCAGACTGTATTTTAGGAAGACCGAATCCCATGGTAAGCCAAAACCAAGGCTGCAGAGCTTTAACTTATCTATGTTAGCATTCTTTCAACCTGTCTTCACTACTCTCTATGTTAAGGTTTAGAAGGAAATAACATCATCTTTCCTTTTCCAGAAATGAAAAGGAAGTCTGTGTCTTCCAAAATATGCACTTAGGTTTAAACCTAAGAATTCAAGTCAGGAAGTTAAAAATGTGAGGGCTGTGGTCGCCATGGCGATCCACTCCTACATCTCAAGATTTGCTTTCAGAAACCTCTTCCCCTGTTAAACTAACACGACACTAGGCCTAATTTGTGAAAAGGGAAATAAAGATCTATTTGGATAACTAGGTCAAAATCACTTTAAGGCTCTTTGCTAAGATTTTTATGAAAAGTTTTTTACTTGGGCTGTTGTTCGCAGGGTCTGATGTTGTTTACAAGCAGCGGAGGCCCCGCCTCAGTCCCTGGGTGTCCTTTGCCTTGATGGGAACAGTGGTCCTGATGGTGGGCCGGCATTCGCACACCTTGGCGTGGGAGGGACCCGCTGGGCTTCTGCCTGGGCACACCTGCAGTTTGTATGTACTGGCAGGAAGTATAACACTGTGGAGGGTTTTGTTAAGCTCACTAAGGGATTTATTGGGGAAAAAAAATGTTCTTCAACTTCCCTTTATCAGAAAGTGTTTAGAGAGTCATCTGCCAGATAAAATACTCCAGCTGGAATTAAGCAAACAGCCCCTGGGGGCCCGGATGTTTGTGGTGCAGTCGCTCCCCTCCGCACCTCCTATTCCTTCCACTCCAGCAGAGGAGTGGTCCCCGCCACGAAGTTCAAGACTGTACCGAGGAAGATCGTGCCAATGTCCAATGACGCTGAGGCTCCCTGCAGGTGCGCAGGACTGCCCCCCGAGTGTGAGTCTGTCAGCAGACAGAGAGGCGGACGCGGTAAGCAGAAGGACAAACAGGGAAGGACACGGGGAGTCAACCGGAGGATCAGGCAGTATCTCAAAGATAAAAAAAATGCCCAGAATGCAGTGTCAGTGTTTCCCAGTACTCCAAAGGCTTAAAATTGAACGACCGCAAGCGGGACGCAAAGCCTTTCAGCGTGGCCTGCGGACTCAGGCTGCTTTTGATCCCAGACACACCAGGATAGTAGAAGGACTCATGGCCTGACTGTAAAAATGATGTTCCAAGTAAATAGTGCTGGACTCAGGGAGCATTTTGGCATGTACTGGGTTGGCAGTGGGCACGGGCTGGCAAGTTTTTCCATGGTTGCCTTTACAATGGGACAAACTCTTCCAGGAGACAGATTATTCTAATGATTAACTAGAGGTACAACATTTACCTCTTCTAGTAGCAAAATTAAAAATATATGTGGAAGCACTTCAAAAATTTAACCAGCTCTGTACAAATCCAGAATTAAATTTTTTTTAAAAATTTGTGTAAAGATTTTATAACCATAAAAATTAAAATTAATTATACCGGTATCAAGAAGTAATGATTAATCCTGCTTGATTCGTTATTAAATGAATAAATAGCCTTTGCTTTCCGATTTTGGCTGCCTTAGTTGAGAACAGCGGTTTTCTTTATGTTAATGATGATAGCATTACACAGCCCCGTATTCCAGGTAACTGTCCAAAGTGCTGTATGCATATGAGCTCATTAATGCTCTGCATGACCCTATGACAGGGCTACTGTTATCATCCTCTTTCTCCAAATGAGGAAAGTCAGGCAAAGAGAGGATGAGTGACTTACCCAAGACCCCAGACCACAGATCTTATTTTCTAAGACTCTCAAGAAATTCCCAAATAAACCAGCTGTGTAAGAGTTTTCCCCCCTAACATTTACTATAATCAGCAATAGTAATAGCAATACCCACAGCCGTGTATGGAGGGCTCGTTGCTCCCGGCCATGCATTGACTGAGCATTTTAAATGGCGGCGCTCCCCTGTAATGCAGGTACTGTTCTTATCTTCCCTGTCGGGACAGGGAAACCCGGTTAGACATTAGGTGGCTTGTCCTGGGTCAAAGAGCAGAGCTGTTATCTGTGCCCAGAGGGACTAATGGAACTGCTCATGTTGTTTACCGCTTCGTTAGTCCTTCTTTCTTTGTACTTCTTAACTTTATATAAAACCACAGTAATGTGCCTCAGTGCCCTAAAGACACCCATGACTTGCGTGGAAGACGAGCTGTGCTCGGCACCTCAGCCACGCAGGCTGCCGCCGGCCGATGCCTGAATTGAGGCGGCAGCGCGAGCCCACGCCAGCTCCAGGGGCTCTGTCCAGCCCACCGAGGCGGGTTGTATCCTGATGAGTTTTAATAAGAGAGAGACAGTAAAGCGAAGCCTTGCTGGAGGACTGCAGAGGCCCCGGCAGTGCCTCCACACACAAATACTACGTTAAGGGAATAAAGGAATCCT
Organism: Dasypus novemcinctus; assembly: GCF_030445035.2. NCBI lineage: Eukaryota > Metazoa > Chordata > Mammalia > Cingulata > Dasypodidae > Dasypus > Dasypus novemcinctus. Next base: position 15,688,547 of record NC_080674.1, on the reverse strand, counting down.
CCATAAGGGGATGTAATGGTACAGGAAGTGGCTTTCTGCTTTGCCTAACACTACAAGCCCGGCAGGGCCTCAGGCTGCTTTGGCTCATTTCTCTTGGGCCCGCCCAGAAAGGCTAACATCTTGGCTATTTTGAAAGGTCTCTGGCAGATGCCACTACTTGCTCTTAAGGTTGTGCAGCAGCCTTTTCAATCCTGAATGTTTAATATAATCCTCATCTTTTCTTTTTTTTTTTTTACATTTATTTATTTATTTATTTATCTCCCCTTCCCCCCCCACCCCGGTTGTCTGTTCTCTGTGTCTATTTGCTGTGTGTTCTTTGTCCGCTTCTGTTGTTGTCAGCAGCACAGGAATCTGTGCTTCCTTTTGCTGCGTCATCTTGTTGTGTCAGCTCTCCGTGTGTGTGGCGCCATTCCTGGGCAGGCTGCACTTTCTTTCATGCGGGGCAGCTCTCCTTACGGGGTGCACTCCTTGCATGTGGGGCTCCCCTATGCAGCGACACCCCTGCGTGGCACGGCCCTCCTTGCGTGCATTCGCATTGCACTTGGGCCAGCTCCACACGGGTCAAGGAGGCCGGCGATTTGAACCCTGGACCTCCCATGTGGTAGCCAGACACTCATCTTTTCTTACTCCCATAGCCTTGGGCATCAATCCTGCGACCTTTTACCCCTTCTGGGCCAACAGAGCAAGCAAGAATCTTGTTTCTTAGAAAGATTGGTGATCCTGACAGCCCAACAGCTACCGGGTAGTAGGTGGGAGCTTTTCTGAGTCTATTGGATCCTTGTGTGGAGAAGACCTAAGCGTTAGAGAACAGAGGCTGTTAGTATTTCAAGCTGAAGGTGTCATTTTAATGAGCATATCCAGCCAATTCTTTCTAGTGTTTAATCTTTGGCAGAACTTCAAAATATCTGGCTGCACTGAGATTTAAGGAGATGAGTACTTACTTGCCTCTGGGAGATCTGAAGAAGATACAATCCATCTCTGCTTTCCACTGGGAAGACAAACTGCAGCCTCTGAGACAACAGGGATAATCTGACTATTTTCACATCTCCCCCAGGCAAGGTGGGCAAGCTTGGGACCCATCAGGGGAGCACCGGGATTGCCTCTGCGATTGAAAACATTGTAAGCTGGAGAAATTGATTGCTCTGACCACTCATTCATTCAGTTGTGGCTAGATATGTTTTAATTGTCAGTTGGAAGCTGCACTGGAAATCATTTTTGTGGACTATTTCTATTTCCCCTTTCAGAAATGTGGACTCTTGGTCTTCTTTTAAATATCTCAGTAACCATATCCTTTTCAAAATTTTCCTTGTTTTCACAGTGGGGAATAGATCTCCTTACCTAGTCCCCATTTTAAGACTAGGAAATTAAAGCATGAATAGTAATTAAAGCTTACTTTAACCTTTGTTGGAAATTTACCTTCTTCAGCTCTTCCTTTAGCACTTTTAAATACATTGATTAGAATTTGTTTTTATTCTCATACTGTATTTGAGTATGAGATTTGAACAGGCCTATAAATCTCCTATTGACAGAATGTAATCTCTTTGTTTTGGCTTTTCTCCCTGGTGTGCTAACTACCTTGAGGACTATTAACTAGCAATTTGATAGTTAACTTTGGTGATTGAATTTTTTGGAAAGGATATTGCTTGTTTAGAATTATTTTTTTCCTCCTTGCAGCTATTATGGGCCTTCTAATAAATCACAATAGTGAAAATAACATTTATTTACACATGGAAAACTATCAAAATGTCCACTGAGCCAATAAAATTTATGTCTGTGGTAGCAACCTTTTAATAACTTTTTTATATTTTTTGTTGTGTTTTTAGTTTTTGAATTATGTTCTATTTTAGAAAGTAACTGCTTAAAGACCAGTTCCTTAGTATGAGTTTCAGACCAGAAAATATTTTTAAAAACCTGTATTTGAAGGTTATTGATTTGAAAAGTACTTGTCTTGGAAGGGTGCTGCCAGGGAATTTCAGTATAATTCTGTGTAGAGCCATGCCCTGTTCATATTTTGAGCTGTTAGAAAATAATGAATTGGATATTTCATTGGGCGAGAGTTTTTTGTCTGTCGTGTTTGGTTTGGTTTGGTTTCAAAATTTGGGATAAGATTTAAAAGCAAGGGAAACGGACTTGGCCCAGTAGTTAGGGCGTCCGTCTACCACATGGGAGGTCGGCGGTTCAAACCCTGGGCCTCCTTAACCCGTGTGGAGCTGGCCCATGCGCAGTGCTGATGCGCGCAAGGAGTGCTGTGCCACGTAGGGGTGTCCCCCGCGTAGGGGAGCCCCACACGCAAGGAGTGCGCCCCATAAGAAGAGCCACCCAGCGCGAAAGAAAGTGCAGCCTGCCCAGGAATGGCGCTGCCCACACTTCCGGTGCCGCTGACAACAACAGAAGCGGACAAAAAGAAACAAGATGCAGCAAATAGACACAGAGAACAGACAACCGGGGAAGGGGAGGAATTAAATGAATAAAAATAAATCTTAAAAAAAAAAAAAAAAGATTTAAAAGCAAAATTCTTTCATAAATTAATAAGCCTGTGTTTCTTAAAGGTTATCACCCTTCCTTATCTTTCTTAAAAGTTTAATTTGGTAATGAAAAAGATTAATCTGTGGAAAATAGCCCATGGTTTGCCATTGATTGTTTTCAATTCTGTGACTACTTCAGTTGAGCAGGTTACCTACAATATGCTACGGACAGTTGAGAAGTCTTAGGTGAAAACTGGAACATGCAATCGCATAAACTTGGGCAAAGTTGGGTTGGCTACAGTAAAAATGACTTCCTTTACTGAATGATTTCTCTGGGGAGGATGGCGCGTATGACCCCCCCAGGATGTTTGACTTTAGATTCCTTTTGCACCATGGGAATCACTGTTGTAATTATTATAAAAGCTTTCTGCAAGGAAAAGGGGATCATAAAAATGTATGAGATAGGTCCTAGCAAGACTCTTTCTAGGGTGTTGAGTCAGCAGTGATTACAGGGATATGAGAAGCAAAGAAAAGTCTTATTAGACATTTAGGGACTTAAGAGAGGCAAAAAACAGTAATAATGGCAAATAGGGGAACCTTTAGGCAGCTTTTCATTCAAGTGAGTGGCTCATAAAAGTGTGCATGATTGAAAATATATTGGAAATTCAAAGTTCCTTTGATTAGAAATGCTGTTTAATAGGGCTCTTGGTTCGGTGTCATTTTCACACCCTTCCTTTTAGGGCTACCTTTATTTTCCCAAGGTCTCCTCTGCTATACCCAACCCCGCTCTGTGGAAAGCCTCGTTTGTAGCCCAGCCAGGACCTGGCCAGTAGGAACTGTCCCTTTTACCTTTCTGACCAACTCGAGAGGAAGCATCTCATGGTGAAATTCAAGAGCAGAATATCACTTTGGAATCGAAGCATTTGCAAGGTTCGGTTTTGTTTTCCCGGATCCCTGACCTTTGCAAACCATTAGCATTTACTTAAACATCTACCGAATAAAAAGGGGTTCTCTGACTTTTTCAAAATCACAAGTAAGAAGGACAAAACCCAGCCTCACCCCCGGTATCCAGAATCCCCAGAGCAGTCAGTTGAGTGAAAGAACGCCATCAGGCAGGGGGCCTGGAGTGACTGAGGGCACCGCAGGGACAGCCAAGCCGCTGATGGAGTGGCCCAGGTGTTCCACTGTAACGGGGGCCCCATCTTGGTCGTGCCAGGATGATGAAGTCAGCGTGGTCCTTCCTTGCATCCTCCGTCTCCTTCCCACTCTGCCGGAGACTTTGGTTTATCATTGCTCATCCATCTCTTCCTTGAGAGAGCAAGTGAAGAAAGCAACTTTGGGAATTCTCCAAAGGAGAATGGAGAAAGGATGGTATTATTATGGATTGAATTGCCCTCCCCCCCACAAAAAAAGATATGTTTAAGTCCTAACCCCGGGTTTTGTGAATGTGATTTGGAAATAGGATCTTTGAAGATATTCTTAATTAAGAATGAGGCCAAACCAATAGGACTAGTGTCCTTATAAGGAGAGGAAATCGGGACACAGCAGGAGACGGGCAGAAGATGGCCATGTGATGGAGGCAGAGATTGAGTTATGCTGTGGCTCATCGCTCGCCAGCCACTGCAGGGACCCGACACACCTCAGAGGGAGCTAGGCCCTACTGACCCTTTGCTTTCAGACTTAAACTGTGGGACATTAAATTGCTGGGTTTCTTGTGTGTTTTTTGTTTTTTTAAGCCACCAGGTGTGTGGCAGCCCCAGCAAACTGACAGTTTCCAAGTATTGGTAAGTGGAGTTGGGAACTAGCCATGGCCTTTTTTGTGCTGGCCTTTCTCCCTCTAGCTGCAGAATGCCATAAGGCTCCTACATTCTGGGTGCGTGGCCTTCTAGGCCACAAGTCCAAGGGAAAAGTTCTCTCAAATCACAAATTTGTAAAAACATTGTGCAAATTTGAGTTGAAAGAATATTGCTTTAAAAGGTACTATAAGGAGTACTATTATATAATATGTTTTAATGTAAACAAATTTATCAGAGGTTGCCTTTTCATATGACTTTAAGGTCAGCTTTAAATGCTGTCACCATATGTTTGGGCCAGCACTTGCAATATTCAAAGCTATTGTTTTCTTTTGAAATTGATTCTATTTTTAAGAAGACAATCACATCACCTGTAAATGCCCTTAAAAAAGAGAGAGAACAGTTTTAAGCACCTCTCCATTAAGGCACAGTGAAGAAAGGATTCAACATTGGGTCGAATCCCAGGGGTTGCCAGGGACTCAGAACGCTCAGTGCTCAAGTTGGAGAATCCAGCAAACCCAGATGGTTGGGGCCTTGTAAAAGCCAGTGCCAGGCTAGGCGTCAAGGGTGCAAGGGTGAGTCAAGTTCTGTGCTTTCCCGGTAGGACCAACTCGATTCCCTCCTGGGTGGGGCGTGGGCAGTGGTCAGTGGAGAATCGGTTGGGGTGAACAAGCATTAAGACCATGAGCTCTGGCATATCCCTTGCTAACTTGTTTGCACTTGTTGTGGCTGTTTTCTTTCAGTTCCATCCAAATTATTTGTCAGAGTTAGCTGTGTTGCTTTTTAGCCGAGAAACTGCTCGGGCGCACCAGCCCCATCCCACATCATTTAAATATTCCAAGCCCTCGGGGAATGTTTCCAGCCACTTCCTTACCTCCCTAGCCCAGTGGTTTGCTTGGTTTGGCCTGGTCCCTAGGTGCAGGGGCAGAGCTTTCCTTGCTTTCCTCGCGTCGTTTTCAGCCTCTGGTTGTTCCGGTCAGTGTGGGGGTGTGTGAGGTGGGGCTCACCACAGGTGGTATAGTCTCTGCTCACCATGGTGCCACGTCAGGAAAGTAGGGTAGCCCAATAGGCCAGGCCTGAAAGAGGGGACTTCTGGGGGCATTGTCTCCCCCCCCATTTAACTAGCACGCTCAGTACTTCTCGTTCTTTGTGGTGCTTTTAGTTATTGTTTAATGATGTAAAACACCGTGTCTTTCAAAGAGTCATTCATCCCTTCTTCCACCTCACAGGTAAAGAACAGATGAGAGCTGAGTGAATTTTCCCCCAAATTGTAAAAAAATCAGAGCTAGAATATTGATTATTCCCTGACTTGTATAAAGCAGCTACCTTGCTGGTAATGAGAAGGGCCAGTTTAAAGGCTGGGTTGATGTTTTCCTATGCCGAAATTATTATTGAGATGTTTGATGGGCTTCAATTAAAAACACAGAACTTACATCATTTATGTATTACGTCTTATGTTTATCCTGAGGATGGAGAGGACAGCTTATACTTGTCTCAGGTCCGTTCACAGGAAATGTGCAGCACCTCTTTTCATTTGATTTGATTCTGTGATTCATAAGACGCAGATGTTGTGTAATGGTGGGGCAGCCCTAACATGCCAGAAATGAATTCTAAATCATGTCAGGGTTCTCTTGATTTGCTGCACGAGAACCATCAACTTGCCGAAACATACTCTTCCCTAAGCAGTTAGCAGTTTATTTATAAAGTAGGGATTTGACACTTTTTCTTCCTGCATCTCAAAAAGAAAGTAGTATTATGTGTAGAACCTTGACACTTTCCAGTAGAAGCTGAATCCTTACTGTATGGTATTTTCAGCATTTGATTTTTCGATTGAATTGTTTCTAGAAATCTGACCACCAAAACTGAGGGAGGAGAACAGAAGGACCTTGGGCCACTGTAAATCACAGTCCATGTTTCTGGTTGTACACAGTATGGTAGTGGTGAAAAAAAGACTGAAAATTAACCCAAGTTCAGATCCTGACTTTGCAATACTTTCTAATGATGTGACCTCAGGCAGGTGCAGGCTGCTTCCTCCATAAAGTGGAGATGATAATAAAACATATTTCATAGGGTTGTTGTGAATGCTCAGTAGATAAAGCATGTGGAGTGCTCAGTACAAAGCCTCATAATGAATAAGTTCTGAATTCTCTTCATTATAAAAGACAATAAGATCATCAGCCGGACTTGTAGGAAAGGCCCATGCTTTGAAATTGCTTCTTCTGCTCTGTAAGGAATTCCCTTGAGTAATTCAATCCCTGAAGATATGTACATTGAACTTGGACAAAGTCATTTCCTAGTTTATTATTTTACCTCTGATTTGGATACAGTGCAAGGGGACATGCCTTATTTTATTATAATAGGCTACCATTTTACTATGGGACATCTAGAGTCTAGGCCAGGAAACATTTCACAAGTCAATTTTCCATATAATGAGGTCCTTTAATTAGGAGCAGGGGGGCAGGAGAAGGCATAGTCTTGATGGTTTGATTCCATGGAATGGGCCCAAAGAACTGAATGATAGTAAAAAATTGGCTTGTTTTTCACAGTAGAATATATCCTTTGATGGTATCCAAGCAGACCTGTCATGTCCTGCGTTGAATCTAATTGTGTGGTGAGATTACCATGGTTGCTTTCTCTGTGTAGCATAAAGTAGATGGTAGTGCTTAAAGGGTCAGTGTGTTTTACAGTTTGTCTGTTGATAATGTGCTTTGTTCTAGACAAGAGAAGGTGTATTGTAGAAGTCGAAAGAGGTTCAATTATTTGCATATAGAAAGGCCAGGACTCAGGAATAATTTGGGGAAGGAAAAAGGATTTAGTTACAACCGGCGGGACTTGGAGGTTCTCATTCCAAAATCCAAGCCCTGAACAAGATTTTTGAGTTCTTTTTATACAGAGGAAGGGCCAAATGGTTCTTTATTTCTGTGCTCAATAAGCTTTAATTAACATATATCTTCCATATCCTAGGTAAGCTTTCAGCAAGGACGTCATACATTCTGGATAAGCTTAGCACATTTGGTTTGCATTTTCCTTGAATATTTAAAGTTTATAGAGTTTGCATTGCTAAACTGTTTTTTCAGGACTGGAGTTGTTGTCATGGTTACCAAGGGCAGGGCTGCAGTTCTCACTGTCCCAAATGCACAGCTCAGGACACATACAGCTCAGGCTATCTTCAAAGAGATGACCAGCCCCCCCCCCCATAGACTACATCAGGTGCTTACATGGTATATCTGAGGTGAGCCAAATACTTCTCTTTTTCTAATCAAACATTGCTCCTACACTCCCCCCAGGGATGCTGGAAATTTTCAGATCATGGCATTGTTTCCTGAATCCTCCATGGAAATAAAAAGAGAACCTAAGTGGAGGAGAACCTTGGCATAATGCATCAAATTGCCAAGAGGTCGCTGTCAGGGAGCAGGATCCCAAGAAAAGTAGAGCTTTGGATGGAGCAGTTTTGATGTAAGGAGAGATACAAGCAAGGGCCAAATGCTTCTCGAGAGGATCCCTAAGATAGGAGCTCTGGACAGACAGAAAAATGGATGAGGTCCCCGGGTAATGGAGGAATGGAATATGGTATAAAGGTGCTGTGGAGATCCCTTAGTGACAACCAGCCTTCCTGCCAACTGTGCCTGGACTAGGCCTGTGTAGCACTGGGGAATAATCCCTGAACTGTGTGTGTTAGCATGTGTGCATTTATATTTCAAAGGCAGTAAATGCCAGTGGTTGAGAGTACCGGCTTGAGAGCCAGCCTGGAGTTTGCACCCAGCTTCTCAATTCCCCTTGGCTGTGTACCTTGAGCAAATCACTTAAACTCTGTGCTTTATTTTCCTTATCTGTAAAATGAGGATAAAAATATCCAGGTTAGGGTTATTGAGATAGCTAGATGAACTAATATACGTAAAGTATGTAGGGCAGAGCCTGGCAGCTGGTAAAAGTATTAGCTGTTGTCTTTACTAAAATATGTTAGAGTCATGCCTGAAGGAAGGAAAACCCATATGTTAGGGTAGACCAACTGCTGGAGCAACCTCCTCTGACCTCTCAGCTGCTCGGCATAATCACGGTTTCTTTCTTGCTTGGACCAAAGGGCAGGTCAGTGGGGTGGCTGCGCTCCCTGCAGACATCCAGGATCCCAAGTTCCTTGGATCTGCTAGTCTTGCCATATTCTAGGACCTCTGAGTTCTCCACTGGATTTTCAGCATCAAGCCAGCAGGTAAGGGGAGAGAGTTTTGTTCAGGAATTTGTAAGTGCCGGACGTGGAAGTGGGTCTCTCACTTCTCGCCCATTCCACTGCCCAGAAGTGGTCACATGGCCTCACCTAACTGTAGCGAAACTGGGCCATGTGGTTCAACTATGCGCCCAGGAAGCAGAGAAGAACTTGGATACTGATGAGTACTAGTATGTTGTGAACCAGGAGCAAGTTCATGATTCTGACTTTGGTTTATGAATTCATTATGAAATATAAGCATTTTTCCATTTTAACTTTAAACATTAATGTACAAGTCAACACCCTGATTTGGCATACAACACTCAGAATCTAATGTTCACACAATGTACTTATAATTTCTGGATGAAGTAATAATAGAAGCTAACATTTATGAGCATTTAATGTGTTCCCAAATGCTAAGTTCTTTATATGCTTACGTGATCTTTTAAAATAAGAGTAAATTAATTTATTTAATCCCTTTGACGGCTCTTGTGAGGTAGGTACCAAAATTATCCTCATTTGATGGATGAAGAAACTGAATTGCAAAGACTTGGTAATCCAAGTGAAAAAATATGAGTTGATGAAAAATCACATAAGGATTAACAAAGCTGCTAATTAGTCTTTTCTACTATCACTTTAATCCATAACCTGACAAAATTGTAGAGAGAGAATTTAAAGTCATCAACTATTTTCTATTTAAGACGACCAAATCCAGATATAGAGCAGAAGGGACTTAACTCACTGCTCATGTTCATCTACCTGATACAGCATCCATTAATTTATCATGAGTTCGGTGGTTTGTCAAGAAAACCTAATACACTGGTGGTGGAAAAACACATCAGTATGTACGTAATCTTTTGCTTTATTTTAATTTATTTACTTAGCTAAACGTGCTGTGTTTGTCAGCAGGTTAGTCATGCATACATTGCATTGGTTTGGCAAAATAATTTTAGTGTCTTAGCCACTGACGTCTGTTTCGAAATTTCTTGAAAAATCAAACAGGTCTGTTTTATTTTTTTTATTTTTTAAAAGATACTTAGATTACATAAATGTTACATAAAAAATGTAGGGGATTCCCATATGCCCCACTCCCTATCCCTCCCACACTTTCCCACATTAACAATATCCTTCATTAGTGTGGTACATTTGTTACAATTGATGAACACATATTGGAGCATTGCCACTAAGTGTGGATTATAGTTTATATTATAGTTTAAACTCTTGCCCACACATTTTTCTAAGTTATGACGAGATGTATATAATGGCCTCTATCCGTCACTGCAACATCATTCAGGACAATTCCATGTCCTGAAAATGTCACAATATTACATCTGTTTTTTTTTTTTTAAAGATAACTTACATTACATAAATGTTATATTAAAAATATAGGAGATTCCCATATGCCCTGCTCCCCACACCTCCCACATTTTCCCACATTAACAACCTCCTTCATTAGTGTGGTACATTCATTGCAATTGATGAACACATTTTGGAGCATTGCCACTAAGCGTGGATTAAAATTTACATTGTAGTTTACACTCTCTCCCACCCAGTTCTGTCGGTTATGGTAAGATATATAATGGCCTGTATCTGTCATTGCAGTGTCATTCAGGGCAATTCCCAAGTCCCGAAAATGCCCCCATATTATTCCTGTTTTCCCTCTCTCTGCCCTCAGAACTTCCAGTGGCCACTGCCCCCGCATCAATGATATAATTTCTTCCATTGCTAGGATCACAATAAGTATGTAGTAGAATAACAGTGAGTCTACTTTAGTCCATAGTTAATTCCCCAATCCTGATGGTTCTGGACTGATGATGTCCACTCCACTTCTAATTGAGAGAGGGCTGCAATCCATTAGGGCCAAGGAATGGGACTCTTTTTCTTGCATTTGTAGGCTCTTTCGCTTCTTTGGTATGGTAGTTGTCCATCATCACCTCCCTGTTAGTTGTTCTGGGCGAGACCAATGAACTAGAATCTCCGTTGAGATTCAGGGCCCAGCTGGCACATAGACAGCCCAAAGATTTAAGTCTCTTGGGTGTACACCTACCAACTCTAGTACTAATTATAGGTACAAATAGAAGAGGCAGAAGAGCCATGTGTAGGGAAACCACAACTGAGTCCAGCTCTGTCACCAGACAGCTCCCTTTCTTATTAATATTTTAATTTAGAGATTAAACTCATGCCATTAGATTTGTCCATTAATCCTTTTTTGCATATAACATCATAGAGAAAAAAATAAGGGTACTGTTCTTTGAGCCCCTGTAGATGGGCAGGGTGAAGACTGATCTTTGAATTGGGCACTTATTTTTCTAAGTGTCAGGATCAGTTAAGATGAGTCAGCTCATTACCATCTTTATTAATTCCATAGATTTCAAGTTCCACTGTGGAACGAAGACATGCTTGTGAAAGCCCTACAAGTTGAGATTTAAATAGCTGTCAGATGGGAGTGGCAGCAGATGTGTAGAAGTATAGAGAGTTTTGATAGATCATGGAATATAGCTGAGTAATTGGAATTTCTGTGTGTCAGTGTATCTAACTTAAACACTTTGCCCGTTACAAGATGGTTGGGCATTTATCTGCCCAGTTGCTTGTGTCCTTATGTGCCTTTTGAAAAGATTCAGCATTGCCAGCAGAATAAGGAAAGGACCTGTGAGGGGAGAGCACCCATGAGAAGAGCACCTGTGAGTGGAGATTCTATGTGGGGAGCACCTGTGAGGGGAGCATCTATGTAGGGAGCACCTGTGAGGGGGGCATATGTGTGGGGCGCACCTGTGAGGGGAGCATCTATGTAGGGAGCACCTGTGAGGGGAGCATCTATGTAGAGAGTACCTGTGAGGGGAGCATCTATGTAGAGAGCACCTGTGAGGGGAGCATCTCTGTGTGAGGCACCTGTGAGGGGAGCATCTATGAGGGGAGCACCTGTGAGGGGAGCATCTATGTGCGAGGCACCTGTGAGGGGGGCACCTATGTAGGGAGCACCTGTGAGGGGAGCATCTATGTGTGAGGCACCTGTGAGGGGGGCATCTCTGTGGGGTGCACCTGTGAGGGGGGCATCTCTGTGGGGTGCACCTGTGAGGGGAGCATCTATGTAGGGAGCACCTGTGAGGGGAGCATCTATGTAGGGAGCACCTATGAGGGGAGCATCTATGTGGGGAGCACCTATGAGGGGAGCATCTATGTGAGAGGCACCTGTGAGGGGAGCATCTATGTAGGGAGCACCTGTGAGGGGAGCGTCTATGTGGGGAGCACCTGTGAGGGGAGCATCTATGTGTGAGGCACCTGTGAGGGGAGCATCTATGTAGGGAGCACCTCTGAGGGGAGCATCTATGTGTGAGGCACCTGTGAGGGGAGCATCTATGTGTGAGGCACCTGTGAGGGGAGCATCTATGTGTGAGGCACCTGTGAGGGGAGCGTCTATGTGGGGAGCACCTGTGAGGGGAGCATCTATGTAGAGAGCACCTGTGAGGGGAGCATCTGTGTGCGAGGCACCTGTGAGGGGAGCATCTATGAGGGGAGCACCTGTGAGGGGAGCATCTATGTAGGGAGCACCTGTGAGGGGGGCATCTATGTGCGAGGCACCTGTGAGGGGAGCATCTATGTGAGGGTACCTATGAGGGGAGCACCTGTGAGGGGACATCTATGTGCGAGGCACCTGTGAGGGGAGCATCTATGTGCGAGGCACCTGTGAGGGGAGCATCTATGTGCGAGGCACCTGTGAGGGGAGCATCTATGTAGGGAGCACCTGTGAGGGGAGCATCTATGTGTGAGGCACCTGTGAGGGGAGCATCTATGTGTGAGGCACCTGTGAGGGGAGCATCTATGTGTGAGGCACCTGTGAGGGGAGCGTCTATGTGGGGAGCACCTGTGAGGGGAGCATCTATGTAGAGAGCACCTGTGAGGGGAGCATCTGTGTGTGAGGCACCTGTGAGGGGAGCATCTATGTGGGGAGCACCTGTGAGGGGAGCATCTGTGTGTGAGGCACCTGTGAGGGGGGCACCTATGTAGGGAGCACCTGTGAGGGGAGCATCTGTGTGTGAGGCACCTGTGAGGGGAGCATCTATGTGCGAGGCACCTGTGAGGGGAGCATCTATGTGAGAGGCACCTGTGAGGGGAGCATCTATGTAGAGAGCACCTGTGAGGGGAGCATCTGTGTGTGAGGCACCTGTGAGGGGGGCACCTATGTAGGGAGCACCTGTGAGGGGAGCATCTGTGTGTGAGGTACCTGTGAGGGGGGCATCTATGTGGGGAGCACCTGTGAGGGGAGCATCTGTGTGTGAGGCACCTGTGAGGGGAGCATCTATGTGCGAGGCACCTGTGAGGGGAGCATCTATGTGAGAGGCACCTGTGAGGGGAGCATCTGTGTGCGAGGCACCTGTGAGGGGAGCATCTATGAGGGGAGCACCTGTGAGGGGAGCATCTATGTAGGGAGCACCTGTGAGGGGGGCATCTATGTGCGAGGCACCTGTGAGGGGAGCATCTATGTGAGGGTACCTATGAGGGGAGCACCTGTGAGGGGACATCTATGTGCGAGGCACCTGTGAGGGGAGCATCTATGTGAGAGGCACCTGTGAGGGGAGCATCTGTGTGCGAGGCACCTGTGAGGGGAGCATCTATGAGGGGAGCACCTGTGAGGGGAGCATCTATGTAGGGAGCACCTGTGAGGGGGGCATCTATGTGCGAGGCACCTGTGAGGGGAGCATCTATGTGAGGGTACCTATGAGGGGAGCACCTGTGAGGGGACATCTATGTGCGAGGCACCTGTGAGGGGAGCATCTATGTGAGAGGCACCTGTGAGGGGAGCATCTGTGTGCGAGGCACCTGTGAGGGGAGCATCTATGAGGGGAGCACCTGTGAGGGGAGCATCTATGTAGGGAGCACCTGTGAGGGGGGCATCTATGTGTGAGGCACCTGTGAGGGGAGCATCTATGTGAGGGTACCTATGAGGGGAGCACCTGTGAGGGGACATCTATGTGCGAGGCACCTGTGAGGGGAGCATCTATGTGCGAGGCACCTGTGAGGGGAGCATCTATGTGCGAGGAACCTGTGAGGGGAGCGTCTATGTAGGGAGCATCTGTGAGGGGAGCATCTATGTGGGGGCACCTATGACGGGAACACCTGTGAGGGGAGCATCTATGTGGGGAGCACCTGTGAGGGGAGCATCTATGTGAGGGTACCTATGAGGGGAGCACCTGTGAGGGGAGCATCTATGTGTGAGGCACCTGTGAGGGGAGCATCTATGTGGGGAGCACCTGTGAGGGGAGCATCTATGTAGGGAGCACATGTGAGGGGGGCATCTATGTGAGGGCACCTATGACGGGAACACCTGTGAGGGGAGCATCTATGTAGGGAGCACCTGTGAGGGGAGCATCTATGTAGGGAGCACCTGTGAGGGGGGCATCTATGTAGGGATCACCTGTGAGGGGAGCATCTATGTGCGAGGCACCTGTGAGGGGAGCATCTATGTGTGAGGCACCTGTGAGGGGAGCATCTGTGTGTGAGGCACCTGTGAGGGGAGCATCTATGTGCGAGGCACCTGTGAGGGGAGCGTCTATGTGCGAGGCACCTGTGAGGGGAGCGTCTATGTGGGGAGCACCTGTGAGGGGAGCGTCTATGTGGGGAGCACCTGTGAGGGGGGCATCTGTGAGAGGAGCATCCGTGTGAGCAGCACCTATGAGGCGAGCATTTATGAGGGGAACGCCTGTGAGGGGAGTGCCTGTAAGGGGAGCTACTGTAAGGAGAGCACCCGTGAAGGGAGCATCTGTGTGTGGGGAGGCACCTGTGCGGGGAGTGACTTTGAGGGGAGCACACCTATTACTGAATATTTGGGGGCATCTGTTCCTGAATATTAGGCTCTCTAGCCATGTGTTGTATTACTCCTTACTGCTTTGTTTTGGTTTATAAATACTTGAGGAAAAATTAGGCTGTTTATTTGATCTATCCATTTCTAATAGGACCGTGATTTTCCCCTCTAGATCTCAAAATAGTTCCACTCTGCAAGGTTGTAACCCTCCTTATCACATTTATTCTTCAGTGAGTTTGGACATTAAACATTGCACCCCTTATTGGGTATGCAGCCGCGGAGAAAGGAGGTGAGCTCCAACAGGCCGAGCGCCAGGCAGAGCCAGGCAGGAAACAGAAGTATCCAGGGCAACTCCTGGCGCTGTAGCTTTGCTAATTTCATAGGGACTTTGGACATGGGGACCTTGTCCTTGAGACAGGTACCCTGTTATAACACATTAAGAGCCAAAGTATCCGCAATTACTCATACCAGCTGACTAAATGATCTACAGGGTGCAGGCCTTTTTTTTGCATTGTTTGGAAATGACAGTTTCCACATATTAAATTCATCATTAATTTAATATGGTTAGTCTCATTCCTTGAGCTAATATTAAGTGTAATATTTGGTTCTATGGCACATTGGACTGTTCTGTTTTTTATTTCATGACCATGGATGTGCATTATTGTTCCTTCCTAATTCAAATACAGCTTCATTTTAAAAGAAAGAAAAAAAACGTTCCCTGGTTTCTCTTCAGATCATATAAATCTTTCACCTTTTACTAAAAGAAAAAAAAAAAAGAAACCACTTTTACATGTCTATTCTTGAAAAAAAATCACTGCCATTATTGTTCTTTAGGATTCTAGTGCAGTTTTGGTTTTGATTTTCAAACAAGGATAGGTTGTATGCAGGAGATAAATCATTTCTATATATTAGATCTGGTTGACTTAATTTCCTCCACTCTCCTCCCCAGTGAGAAACCTGGAAAAATACAGTTTTCTATCACTTTGTAAATTTTTCCTTTTCATATTTCATCAGAGCCTACTTTCCTCTCTTTCAAGGAAGGATGATCCTTCTGGAAACAGATTGTTTCAGTTTTTATATTTGTAGAGACAAATGTAATGGGTATATATATTTTTTCTCAGTCAAGGCTGCCTGAGGATTCTGCAGACTCTTCGTCAGTGTAAGATATTCTTGTATACCACCTACTCTTTCAGTGGGTTTCTGTCTGCTGCCTGTTTATCTGGGCAAAGGCACCACAGGAAAAAAAGCGGTTTTTAAATATGGAATGACTTCATGTGCGTCAGAGACTGTGAACTTGAAAGTCATTTGTTAGTTTTGATTTCCGGATTACTTGAAAATAACTCACTTTTTCTCCCTCAGTATACCAATTCTTGAATTATTTGTACGAGGGCCTCCCACTCAAACTCTGGTTATTTTCTTGTGTGTGTGTATTATATATATATGTGTGTATGTGTGTGTATAAAACGTAAATCATTAATTTCTACAACAAATTGTTCATTTTATAAACAGAATTTCTTCTCTTTTTAAATTATTATAATTTTTCTTTAGCATTTTTATTCTGACATCCTGGGAGATAGAGACATTGACATTTAAATGAATCACAATTCAAAGCACTTAGGACCAATATAACTAAAATTATTCTATTAAAATATATGTAAAAATGGTATAAAATCAGCTTTCTGGTTACCTGGGCAATTGTTACCAATAATCTCTCTGACGTTCATGCTTTGCCCTTTGGAACAAATATAGCCAATGCCAGCTGGGTAGTCAAATGTTTGGTTTTATTTAGCATTGTAAATTATGTAATGGTATATTTGATGTTAGCAAGCCCAGATCACCTCAAATTAATTACAACATTAGTGGTATTTAATGGTGGTGCTTAGGGCACAAGAAAAGGGTGCAAGTAGCTTTCACATATTTCTTGGACTTGAAGATTTTTGGGTCATGAAACTTTTCCTTATTAGCAGCAGTTTTACTATTTTGGTTAACAGTGCTTCTGAATGTATGCTTTATGTCATGAAAAATGAATATCACTACCTTTTATATACAGTAAAAATATGATATAACAGTGTTAAGTCAGTATCTGAGCAGATGGGTCCATTGTCGGGTCATTATGTGAGTCTGTTGGTGTGCTATTTTTGAAGTGTGAAATATTCGTTCTGTTCAAATGGCTAAGAAAAACAACCTCCCCCAAAGAACTCTCGAATGCAGCTCCATCCAGCAGAAAAGTAATGTGAGCCACATATGTAATTTTAAATTATCTAGAAGTCACATTAAAAAGATAAAAATAAACAGGTGAAATTAATATTAATAGTATAATTTATTTAACCCAGTATATCCAAAATATGTTCATTTCAACAAGCAATAAAAATAAAAGTATTGGGAAGTGGATGTGGCTCAACCAATAGACCTTCTGCCTATCATATGGGAGGACCTGGGTTCAATCCTTGGGGCCCCCTGGTGACAAAGAAGAGGAAGTGTGCCCACACAGTGAGCCAGTGCCATACAAGTGCCCATGTGGTGAGCCAGTTCCCTCACAAGTGCCCACATGAGTGCCCACGCGGTGAGCCAGTGCCCGTGCAAGTGAGTCACGCAGCAAGTTGATGACCTATCAAAAGAGAGACAAGGGGAGAGTCAAGGTGAAGCACAGCAGAAACCAGGAACTGAGGTGACACAATTGACAGGGAACCTCTCTCACCATCAGAGGTCTCCAGGATCAAATCCTGGTAAATCCTAGAGGAGAGAAAGTGAGAAGAGAGGACAACATAGAGAATAAAAACAGCAGGGTGGGAGGAGGGGAAGAGGGGAAAATAAATCTTTTAAAAAATAAATGGAAGTATTAATGAGATATTCTTTCTTTGGACTAAGTCTTTGCCATAGAGTACTGTTGCTTCAGGTGAGCCACGTTTCAAGAGCTCAATAGAGACTAGTGGCTGGTGGATGCCCATTGGACAGCCGAGATCAAAGTTTTTACAGAGTAAGTCGGTTAATGGTTTGGTTTTTGGGTTCAGATAGGAGAAAGGAAGGAATCATGTACAATGTCTCTTCATTTGGAGAAAACTAAGTTAACAGTTCTTGAAAAGAAAAACGTTGACAGGACTTTCTGGAAAATATAACTGTTGTTTATCTGTACAGTTCAAATGCAGTTCCATACTAGAGTTCACTTTATTTTTTTATGAAAAAACAAAACAAAACAAAACACTGCTTTCATGTTGGTCTTTTCCACAAGTAAATTAAAAATTGACATCAGAGATCCATAATGTAAAGGATTCCTTTTTTCACTTCTTTATCTGGGTTTTCAGCTGCCATAGCTACATGGATCTGGGTGGACTACAGTAAAAATTGAAGATTACACATCAGCTAAAGGTTATTTTTTATTATATTGGGCTTTTTTCCCCTGAAAATGTGGACGTTTTGCTTAGTGAGTGCTCTGTTCTGCTTTAGGATGGTCAGTGGGAAAATCACGCTTTATGCCATTCCAAATGCATTGAAGCTCTCACAGCAAGTGTGAGCGATAATTACCAAAAGTGTTAAGTCATAATCTGAACACATCATGGAGGCTTTATCTGTGGCAATTTTCCTCCCTAGAATACTGGCTACTTTATATCATTCCATTTTCAGCGTTAAGGAGCTGTTACTATAACTCTAAGTGAGGTGATAACATGCTCTGTCTTGGTGGCCAAGTAAAAGAGTTGTTACCAACCAGATAGCCCTTATTTGGAAGAAGCTACGACCTTTGAGTTCATTATGTTGATTAGAGATGCATGTTTTGTTAGATTTACCTTCAAGGGATTAGTAATAGAGGCCTGTGCTCCAAATGAACTTGGACTGTATCTACAAGCCCACAAATTTTTCATCTTTATGATGTCTGGCTCTCATAAAGTCTTTGTGTGTTTTTGAAGTTTAATAATTTAAATTTTTGTATGATAGAAATAATCAGTAAGTGACATGGAAAGCCTATTATTAAAACTTCGGGACAATTATATTATCTAATGATACATAGTAAATTCTTATTTCATCCCATTCAGGAAAATAAAAAGCAGTACCTTAGGGAGTAAATTCAATGGTTAGAATTGAAGTTTACACTTACTTTTAAAAAGTTCACTATTTATTCTATTATGTAGACATTTTTTATACTTCTGAAATATAAAAACTGGCCTAAAACTTAGTAAAGAGCTTATCTATGAAATATTGGATTTCCCTAGTCATAACTGTTTCTGTCAAACTAAGTGTTTCTTAATTTATATCATAGCATTTGGTCCAAAATTAGTGGGCCCGTGTTTTCTATTGATGCTCTATACTGAGTTACAAGGATTGTGGGAAATAAAGCTTAATGTATTCTAACCCCCTTCCAGGAAGTCAGTAGGAGTTTGCATGGAACGTGGCTCTCTATATGATTTAAATAAGCATATTGAACTGAAGGTGATAAAGAATTACATTGCAATCTCATTGAATCACCTTCACTGCAAAGAGGGCTTTTTCTATTAAAGAATGCAGGCCGGCGCTGCAGGCTTCACGATAACAGCATCACAGCAATCTTGTATTAGACTTGGATGCACAGACCTGAGTGTCAGTCTCTTTCTGCCAAAATGTCTTTCCACGGTGTTCATTTCCCAAGTTATTCATAAGAAGGAGAGCGATCAAGACAGCAGAATAATGTGTAGGTCCAGTATCGCATTTTTCTGAAGATGATTATGGAAACTCCCTGGAGAGTTACTTTCCCGGACTAGATCAGCTATTTCATGACCCTGAGCCATGGTACCCACTGAGAGACAAGGGGCAGCTCGTACCAGGGGCTGGATCATTAATTCCTTATCCAGGGTTGAGCCTTTAGTGCTGTATAGTGAAGTCACTTTCAATCTCTGTGTTAAAACCTCAATAAAATTTCTGTTTAATTGCTTTTAGAATAGGATATTTCATGATTTGTTCTTAAAAAGCTCTTCCAAAAGTAGATCTTCAGAAGCAATTAATCTTAAGTTCTGTATTAAGGGCTTTGCTAAAGGTATCTTCTGCCCAGTGTCTATTTTATGCATATTACTGATAAGTCACGGTCTCGAATGATAATGTTTATTTCACGAAGGCTTATTTATTTATTTGTGCCAGAAGCGAGGGCAGGATTGCTTAATTTACATTAGAGTAGTAGCAACCATGGAACCACCGATGTGCGTAAGTGCCCTTACATGAGGGTGATTCTTTTTCTGCGTTGGCCTCATTAAAACAAAAAACAAAAAAACATGGGGAGCAGATGTAGCTCGAGTGGTTGAATGTCTGTTTCCCATATACGAGGTCCCAGGTTTGATCCCAAGCACCTCCTAAAAGCAGACAAACAAACAAAACCAACTCTTTTTGGGGGGAGTGGGTGTAGTTCAGTGGTTGAGCACCTGCTTCCCATGTATGAGATTCTGGGTTCAATGCCCAGTACCTCCTAAAAATAAATAAAAATTTAAAAAAATAATAATAGAACAGAGCTGCTTGTAGAGAGGGAGATGGAGGAAAACTCTAAACACTTAAATATGTAGTCTGGTTAGTGCCTGGGCTTCCGTGTAGAATAAAGTAGGGGAGAGAAAAGAGCTGAAGATTTCATGAGGATCCATGACTCATAAAAGTTACAGGCAGTATGATCTATGTATCTTAAAAAAAAAAAAAAAAAAGACAAATTTCAGGTTGGTAGCAAACTATCGGTTTCTTTAAATCTTGCTCTTTTTGCATGCACTTTTAAATTTAAAATGTACTGCTACTATTTTAACAAACTCTATTTTTTTTTTTTTTTTTTTACAATGAAAGCATGTGTTGGCACCTCACCCAGGGAAAGCCTCTGATGAATGCTGGTGTTTTAGGTTGTGTAGCCGTGCCTGAAATATGGCCATCACCTGGTCACTTGGTAGACAAAATACCTTCAGGAAATAATAAGCAGCCCTTTGATCCTTCATGCTTGTGCACCTCAACATATAAAGTGATGGCAGGTGTCACACCTTCTAACGCCAATTCTGTCTTCTTGAAAGTGGGCAGGTAGAGGAGCAAGAAGAAACGCGGGTAGACAGTCTTGGGTGAAAATGGGGGTTATGGTTGGAGGAGGATTAACTCAGCACCACGCATGTATTCCCTCTCTTAGCAGTACAGAAATACCTGGGCTCTATCTCTCATGCGGTTGTGCTCTTTGGCTTTTCTTTTGCTGCTTTTTATTTTCAGGCTTCCATCTCAAACCTTTCCACTCGTGTTTGTTTCCATCATTTTCCTCCCCTCTGTTTTTGCGTCACACATGGAAGGCTACTCCCATCCACAAGCATCGCGTGTAGTCAGACAGCCCATGACACATCTAACACAGGGCTGCCGGAACACACCACAGAGAGCCCAGCAGAGTCACTCTGCTTTGATTCATCATTTCTACGCAGGTGTCCAATGCTCGGCTCTCACACGATACATCCTTTCCATCTGTCTACTTGGCAAGAACAACAGAAAATAAGAGTCCAGGTCTAAAGGAATTGAAGCGTTTTAGCCAGTGAAATATTGAATTTAGAAAATACATTGCATTCCACAGAATCAGCAAAGCAGGTCTTATATTATTCTTTGTAATTTCAACAGAAGTTCATGGCACCCTGTGTAGGAAAGCTGATATCCGCAGAATCCGATAAAACCACTCATTCTCAGCTCATGGCCCTTTCTACACATCCCAAATGAGTGTTTTTCTTTTCCCTGTGAGAAGGTTTGTTTTGCCATCACATTGCATACCGGCCAAAGCTCATGGCTTACAGTGCTGACTGCCCTGCCTCTTGGTTGGGTAAATTTTTGAGAAGCTTTTCTTGGTGCCAGACCAACCCGTTCCAGAGACTCCTGTGAGGAACAGTCAAGTGCACTTGACATTAATGTCCCAAGAAAGATGGCTGACACACTTAGATCTCCTGAAAATACAAAAAAATAAAAACCTTTTTTTTGTGGGAACAGATCCAGAGAAACAAATCATCAGCAAGACTTTTACGTCTCCTTTATGAGACAGTTGTGATTTATTCTCACAATTCCTAAGCTAAAACTCTCATCACATGCTGGATCCTGTTCACTTCCTGTGCCCACAGTCACTCTCTGGTGCTAACTCAGACAGTTGGGGGTGAAAGCATTGTGGAAAAAAATCATCAATGCCTGTATTTGAGGTTTAAGAGCAACCAGTTTCAGGTCAGTTTAAAGCCGCATCTCTCTCTTTTCCTAGCATTTCTAGACAAACCTTTTATTTTGTTTATGCAGAACTTGAGGCGCAGAGAGGTTATCTGCCAAAGGCAGCATGCTTAGATGTGGCATATCCAGAAGTAGGATCTCCTTTCCCAAGACAACCTCTCCCTTCCTGTAACTGCTTCAGGTGAAGAAAGTAAAATGCTTTTAGGTTTGGAAAAAAAGAAATTCAGCGAACTTTGCTCTCCACATGACAATATCAACACGTTTAGTAGGTCAGGAATACTTTTGGCACACTTTTTTTTTAAGATATTTTATTTTATTTTATTTATGTTTTATTTTATTGTGTTTTTGAGGTACTGGATTTGCAGATTGAACCTAGGATCTCGTATGTGGGAAGCCAGTGTTCAATCATTGAGCCACTTTGGCCCCCGAGTTGGTTTTTTCATTTGTTTGCTTGTTGTTTGTTTGTTTTTAGGTGGCACCAAAAAACCAAACCTGGCCTCTCCCATGTGGGAAGGAGGTGCTCCACCACTTGAGCCACATCCACTTCTCTCAGCACACTTTTAAACCCCCTTGTGTTCAGAGCTTTATCAAACGTATATGCCATGAACACCTTTAGGTGGACACCAAGACTGGCAGCCTAGTGAATGGATGTGCAACCAGGAAAATATAGGGGCTAGAATTCAAAATGGGCCATTCTTAAAAACAGCCTGTCCTCCTTGGCTCCACTCCCTGGAGCCATGGAGCTTTACCTTAAGAGTCCGAGCAAGCTGGTTTTTAGAGTGGTTGGACTCAACCAACCAGAATTCAGAATTCTTCCCAACTTAGTATTTGGCCTGTGAGTTTGTCAGCACCTCTGTGCTCTTTGGCCCTTCGGTCAGTGTTCCTGTCAGCCTGTGGCCCTTGTGACTGGGAGTATACTAGGTCTTTCTCTGATTGTCTGGAAATATCCTGGCCATGGTCATTAAGTTATAAATAAAGAATATACCTTGCTAGGAGCTCATGAATATTTTGTCATCCATGAGAATTGTCTGAGGCACAAGTAACAAAGAACTGGCACATCTCTAGTGAAATAGTGAAATGGTGGGAATCAAGATCATTCATGTTTTTATAATGATCTACAGGAGAAAGTCCATGATGTAATAGCTAAGACAGCAGATGACACTACCTTTCTAGATAGCAACATGATAAAGCCCTGGAGAATAACTACCAGTGAGAAATGTCAAGGCGCCCACATGCACCCACATGCGGGCACACAGCTCACATTACACATACAGATGGACTTCAGTCTAGACATACATTAACTAGTGAATTTATTGGGGGGGAGGGTGATCAGGAATCTCTGCAATTACAGTACAATAGACTTCAATTTCTAAATCCTCAGATGCAATACAACCCAGGAGCCATGGAATTTCTCTGAAAGACATAAGCTCAAAGGTCCGACTCTAGCCCAGTTGGTATCATGAGGTGGAGGATAATGAAAATGAAACTGAAAATGTTCTCTTACTGTTCTAAAAAGACCTAGACCTAGACTGTTGCACATAGCTTGTCTATGTGGAATTTCAGAGAGGTCCAAGTGAAGTGTTCAAAGGGTGAGTGATAAGACGTTGTTGTATAAGAACATACATCATAATTTAGGGCTCTTCAGGGTAGACAACTAAAGCTCTATTTAAAATTCCAAATCTATGTTTAAGGGCATTGATACCATAAAATTGCCCTTATTAGTAAATATTAGCTTTCTGGAATTAGAGGTTCCCCCCTCCCCCCATCCATGAAATCTGAAGCAAGGAAAGAATTTTTCAGAGCAGAGAGAATGAGAACTGATTTGGGTACCTGTGATTGAGCTTAATTAACCCAGAAGGTGGTACAGGTCTAAAGGATAAAGGTTGAGCTGTTCAGATAAATTCTTAGATGGATAAGTCCAAGGTACATGCATGAGTCTGAGCCAAGGGATGCCATAAAATGCACCTTGATGTTGGAAACCGACTATTGAGGTGAAGAAAGAAAAATAGGAATCTGACCTAATCTGTCCACTTTGGGGGCCATTCATTTGCTCTTTTAGATACCTGATATTTGCCAACAGCTGGGCTAGTACATTAGTTTAAGTCCCTTCCCCCCTTACATACACACACACATATGCACTGTCTCACATAGTCTTCTCCCATCACATCATTTATGATCTAGTGGAGACGGCAAACATGTAAATAGCTAACTTTATAAAGCTGTATATGAATGAAATAAATGCCATGCAGGGAACAAACAATTGTCTACGAGAACAGCTTTGAAAAAGGAACAATCAGTTCTGATTTGAGAAATGGAAATAGTATCTTGAGGACCTTAGCACCCACATTTGACCTTGAAGGATAAGTGGGACAGGTGTTGGTGGGAAATAGGAGGGTGGGAGAGATCTGGCCTGAGGAAACAGTCTGAGCCAAGTTAGAGGGGAGGGGCAGGCAGGATGCAGCGAACTGGTGACAGGTCGTCAGGGATAGCTGGCACGGGGCGGCAGGGAGAGACAGAGGAAGCTGGCAGAAAGGGGGCATAAAATATCTATAGGAAAGAGTTAAGATTTGGGTTGTAGAAGATGGGAGGCATGAATGGGTTTTGAAATTGGAAGTGGCATACCTGGTCTATGTTTTAAGAAGATGACTCTCTTGGGCAAGGTGGAGAAGCAATTGGAGAGCTGGGAGGTTAGAACTGGAGATGACGGGCTATGGCAGAGAAACTGATAGGGGCCAAATACCAGTACAGCTCAGCCTCCGAGAGATGCCCCAGGGCTCCATGGGGAGGATCCGGGCATTGGTGGTTCTGGCTGCACACAGGAATCCAGGCTCTTCTCACCTTGGGGTGAGGAGAATGTCAGCGAATGTCACCAAACTCCGTGTCACCTTGATACTACAAAGCTGAGAGACTCAGACAGCTGAATTTGTTTTCCTTCTTCATTTTTGTGACTCTCTTAAATTTACCCTTTGGCCAAAATAACCAGATCTTAACACTTCCCCAGGGAATTCGGGTGCCAATTTAAATTGTTCACCTGCCCGTTATTTTAGCCCAAATTCATACTCTCTGAGAGTCTTTGGACATATTTTTAACAGCACCATCCCATAACATCCTAAAACCTTTACCTTCACTGAAAAGTGGGTTATGCTGATAAGAGCCTAGTCAGCAGTACGTAACTATGACAACGATGATTCCTCAGAGCAGACGTGAAGCCGGGCGCGCTCACTCCGTCCTGCCCGGTGGTGACGGGCGTGCAGGGCAGGTCAGCTACCCCGTCGAGACAGGTCCTTGAGCACAGAAACTGTTCTTTGTCATCTTTTCATTGTCCCCACACATGGCCGAGAACTGCTCGTTCAGTTGCTAAAACAGGACAGCCGGTCGTTCGTCTGTGTGCTGAGGGAGTTTCTACAGGGCCCTGCGCAGTCGTTCCAGACCAGGCAGCAGCAGGCAGCAGCATCAGCGGCATTGTGGGATAGTCAGGGGGAGCCCCAGTGGAGCAGGGGGTCAGCAGAGGAAAGGGGGGTCTCAGCGAGGATCCAAACCAGATATCTTTGACTACTCAGTTTACTCACATTTTGAAACAAAATGACTTTTTGCTTTTGGTTTTAATCTGAGAAAGCATTAACCCTTAAAGGAAAATCTGTTTTCCGTTGGTAGTTTTCAGCCTTCTTTGGTCCTTTCTATTTGGTTTATTTTAAAAAGACAAACACTTTCAACAAAAACAATCACCTTTGGGATCCAGTGATTAAAAGTATCTAATCAAGTGTTTTGTAGAGTGCTGCTAAATATGTAGAGGGAAGAAAGAGGGTCAGTGGACCGAGTGGAAGTAGGAAACTACATTATGTCCGTATTTGCAAAAGGGCTCCTAAAGAGTCTCAATGGCACCATTGATTTTTCCTGTTGGCCTTCAGACCTTGAAGGATTAAGAAGAGAAAAACAAATAAGATGGGTAATATCAAGCACAGAGTTTTTCATGAAGAAGAAAAGGAGATGTTTCAGTGCTAGGGCCTTGTTGTCGTCGCTGCTTTGTTTGTTTAGCTTGGGAGAAGTTAATAGCTTTCCAGAATTTATTTAACAGAAAACAGGAAGTTAGGAGAAAGAAGTTGAAGTTCCTCTTTGACTTAGACCCTAGGACCACATCTGATATAGAAATATGTTTAAAATGTTAGTAAACTGAAAAGTCAGTGCATTGAAAATTGAAGTTTCTCTCAGTATTCCTTTGTTGTGGTGGTATCATACAAGTTTAATTGTTGCTTGTAGTTGGAGACAATGTGTGACATAAGCAAAATGCTCTTTAGCTGTTAGTTCCAACAGTACACACCCACAAGGCATTTCAAAAAGACCTACAGTATACTGGAGTTTTTATGTGCTGAAGCCAGCAAGCCGGCCTCCCACTGGCGTCGTGCAGTTGTACGTGGAGCCCTGGTCTGGAAAGTCAAGAGTGGCCAGGTGGCCAGTGGAATAGTCAGAGAAGAGTCTAGAGTACCTAAGACCACAGGTTCCTCCCCTTTTTTCCCTCCCCTCTCTCTGTGCTGTAGTTAGTGATCAACGCTGTCTCTTTCTTGCGCATGATCACGGACATGAAGCATCGGAGTTTATTTCATTGGCAGAGCCCAGACTCCTGAAAACCGAAGTGACTGCTTTCTTACCAGCCCAAGTAAGATGTTCAGACAGCAATATGCTGCTCAGGGCAATGAGGTTAACTTATTTAGGAGGCTGTGTGGGCAGCTCCAGAGGGATCAGGAGCTATACTTGCATAACATGATTTATCTCCTGCTTTTTATAGTCCATTTATTTCCCACCTACCTTCTTCACCCCACCATGCCTTGGTGAAATCATAATTCTCTGTAAAATGGCACTTTGTCACCATGAAAATGAGAGCGTTGAACCTGGAATTTATGAATGCAGTATAGGATTCAATAGTCTAGGTATAGAAGAAATAAAAAATGACCTTGACAGATACAGTAGTTTGCTGTCATACTGTCTTCTCTCTTTAGCAGATTCTTTAAACTTAGAAACAAAAGTTTATCCTGGAATAAAAAGTCAGTGAGCCAAAAACAAGTAATAATGGCTTCTGAGGGTACAGAAAGTAGAAATTAAACATACAGTTGTACCTTTAGTTTCTTAGTGTTGCAAGAGAATCATGAAACGTGAAAATGTTGGAATAAATGGCCTAAATTCATGGTTAATTGAATTAGTCATGTCCCTTGTGTACTTTAAACTCAAAATCAATAAAATTTAATCCTGGGCTGACTTAGTGCAAACATGGACAAATATCATCGTTATTCTGTTTTACATTTTAGAAGTTAATTGTTTTCATGCTTGCGTTATAGTTATTTGCCTCTCTCATGAAATTCAGAATTGTGTCTTACCCCTTCCCTCTCTTGGATGGGATTCAGAAGCTGTTTGTGGTGCACATCCCCTGAGAAGTAAGAGTAACAGGCACCAATACAAGCAGAGAATGCAAATAACTAGAGTCCACATCTGTGGCTGGAATTCAGTTGGCATCCAAAAGCTGACTTCCTGTTTCGGCTCCTTTGTGAGCAAAATCTTGGTTTCAGGTCTTTAATTCTGTTTTTTGCCAGTGCCCACCCTACAGTCTCATCAAGACTGGGCTGACTCAGAGGAAGGAGCCTTCCTACTGAGTCATCCTCCCCGCTGCTTGCAGGCCCGAGTTTTCTTTGGAGACTTCCCATTCAAGTGGCCCCTTGGCCCTCAGCTGGCAAAGTCTGGGAAACTCGGGTAGATGAGAAATGAACATCTGCAGGCTTACCTCCTCCTTCACATTTCACAGCTGTAGAAAGGCATCATTTCATCCAAGGAACAGTTTATACCACTGAGAAATAGAAAACTGTGGAGGAAAACAGACGAACAGAGCTTTCTATTGTGCTTGTATATGCATCTCATCAAAGCATTTAAACACTCCCTTACATGTGCCATTTTACTGGCATAAGCGGATGATATCAGTGCAGATACTTGTAAAGACATGCCAACAAGAATTGAATTTTAATCGGCTTACCTTTTCACAACTGGCTCAGGTTGCAGGTTGGTATTATAGAAGCAGTATCTCAAAAAATATAGTCCCTGAGCCCCCACATATTCATTGTATTGACTCCACAGCATAAAGGAATGTCATGATGAACCATGTAGGAAAACGAGCTATGACACTTCCTGGTAGCTGGTTTAATTCTGTCCTAGTAAGAAAAAGGCACAGGAAACAGCTCATAGCATAGAATAACAAAATAAATAAATAAAAGGTTAGTTTTTTTTAAAGAACTATTATTTTCTGAATTCACGACAACCAGTAGTGTTCAAAATATGGAAGATTCATATTATATCTAAAATAAAACGGGCGCCCTAAAGTGAAGAATTCACAGGCATAAAGGGATGCACTGCATGTTTCTCTTTTGCTAGCTTCTTTCTCCTTTGCTAGCTTTTTAGATATCAGCTCAGGGACTCACTGTCTTTCCTGGCATTTCCTTTCCACTCTTGCAAGAAGTCACAGGAGGACAGTCAAAACTGATGATGCCCAAGGCTAGCTCACATCTGACGGAAGAGCGGCGGTGGCCCATCCCCAGCAGCGCCTGCGAGAGCAGCCCACGCAGGAACTGGCCCGCCGTGTTCCCAGTGGGTCGGAGTCACCCCTGTCCTCCTGGCACAGGAGGGCGACCTTCTGCAGCCGGCACAGCAAGCACACTCCCTTGACCCCCTGGGGAAAGGGTCCGTAGTACAAATGACAGTCAATAGGTGACACACACCAGAGGCTGCAGTGTAAGGGCAGTGAGCCGTTGGACTCCAAGATGTTCCCAGTCATTCAGTGGAAACTAAAAATCGAGTTGAACATTTCACGCAAAACATTGAAGTCCCGTGTTTTAATCCTGAATAAGCAGTGCGTTTCTCTAGGTTGTTTATTTCCCCACCCAGAAATTTTTAAAATGGGATGTTTAGGGGCCTTTATTTTTATTTTTACTTTTTTTTCTCTTTATTTTTTTTTTAAATGTTACATTAAAAAAATATGAGGTCCCCATGTGCCCCCCACCCTCCTCACCCCACTCCTCCCATATCAACAATTTGTTGTGTTTTAGTAAGGGCAGAAAGAAGAGGTGCTGCATGACAGACAATTCTCTTTAATGTTTTTATTTTATGTAACAATCATTGAATTAGATCGCCTCTGCCTTTAGTATTTTCAAAAGAAGAATGTATTGAAATGGCAGATGTGTGGAAGAATCGAAAATTATGCTTACAAAGGCTCATACAGATTGCATATAACCACATCTCCTTGGATTATATAAGTTTAATAAGTTTATCCTGGCTCCCACCTAGATTCTGAACAAGTCATAAATTACCTATTTATTTTATGTGTATCTTCTCAAAACACTATCTTGCTGCTAAACCCAGAGTACGTAGAAGCACAGACCGCTGGAGCTGGAAGACTGTCCAAGAGACCTATTTAGTGACACGGGCGGCTTATATGGAGTCAGTTTTACTTCTGCACGTAGCTAGCGGCACATGCTATCTGGTGACAGTGCTGTCTTAACTTTGTGTGGGAAGCGAAGGTGATGTTTCTGCAGGCAGTTGGACCTATCTACATAGTTGTTATACATCCAGCTTTGATCATGTGATGTCAGCTGGTCAGTGTAAGCTGCTATCCAGTACAGAAATGTGTGGCTTGAGTTTGTAGACGATGTCAAGGCAATTAAGAAAGGCCAGCCAAATTCCAAAACTAGATACCTCAGAGTAAATACTTCAATCATGAACGGGCTAAATTCACTTTTTAAGACTGCCTTAGGGGAATTGAACTTTGCTAATCAGCAGCTGCTCCATGCTGTCCCACAAATACATTGCAAATCACAGTAGAGGAGGACCTCAAGGGACATCAGAATCCCACAGGGGGACCCGCTGACTTCCCCAATATCGCAGAGCCAGCCGTGCCAGCAAAGGGACATGGTCTGAAGGCTGCCTGTTCTCCATCGATGGCATCAGCCTTTGTGAACCATCAGCGAGTCTCCGTCCTCCTTGGCCAGAAAACACCTTAAGTATCCATTTCTTCAACTTGTGTGTGTGCACCTACCACAAGCCTATCCAGCCTATCTTGCTTGGAAAAGTCAGCTGTCGTTTCACAAGGTTTTCTTCTAATTTTCATGTACTCCTGTGAGGTTTCAAAATAATGATCAGTCTGTTTCTGACAATCACATTACTTTTTTCTTTTAAAGCAGATTTTTAAAATCCCCCCCCTCCCCCCCCCCCCCGTGGCTTGCTTGCTGTCTGCTCTCTCTGTCCATTCTCTATGTGCTCTTCTGTATTTTCACTTGTCTCCATTTTTGTTGCATCGGCTCTCCGCAGCGCTTGCGGGTGAGCCTGCCTTCACAAGGAGGCCCCAGGACACGAACCCAGGGCCTCCCATATGGTAGATGGGAGCCCAACTGATTGAGCCACAGCTCAATTTGAGCCCCTGACAAATAAAATATTATTTTTATTGAAGAAACAAAGTGGATGTAAAGTAGACACTTACCTCATTCCCTGCTATATTCTTTCAATTATATAATAGAGGGATGGATGGCATCTCTGCATTCGTGTAACTTTCAGTCTGGGGCATATAACAACCAACCAATTGCAATGTGGTTTGAGAATTGCTTGGATGGGGGAGGGACGGAATTAGGGGGACCATAATGCAGAAATATAATATAGATGTCACACTAAGTACCAAACTGCCTAGCTGTGTGAGCTGGGTGAGCACTTAAATTCTCTATGCCTCACCTTCTTAACCTATGTAAATTAGGAGCAATAGTAGGATCTAGTTCATAAGATTATTGTAGGACCAAATGAGAAAGCTCTTCATGTTCCTTGCCTGTAGTAAATGGCAGATACCATTGCTGTTGTTAGTTTTAGGCCCAGAGTGGTAGAGGTGTCTGGGAGGCATGTAAGAAGCTGTCAGCTGGAGAGGTGATCAATTTGAAAATCGCCATGATCACAGAGTAAATTGAAGCCTTGATTTACTCTAATACAAGTAAATACAAATACAAATACAAGTAATACAAATACAAGTAAATCAAGTGGAGGGGGAGTGGGGACTAAGAAGAGGTGTGGACACAAAAGTTTAAGGCAGAGGAAAAGAAACCTAAGAAGGAGGCTGAGACCGATGACTTTAGAGGACATAAAATCCAGTGCCTTCCACCCACACTTAGGTAACAGATCTAGAGGCAGGGTTTTCAAACCCTTTGACTGCCTGGCACAGAAAGAAATGCATTTTATATTGCAGCCCAGAATGCACAAACCCACAAACCAACCACTAAAAGAATTTTTAATGCTGGCCATCATCTATCAAATTGATGTTATGACCTACAGTGGATTGCAATTCACAGTATGGAAACTGCTGATCTAGATTCATTATAATGTTTACTCAATATCCCACTCAGCAAGCTGGTTTCAGAGCCAGCCACTTTGATAGTCCAGTGTTACCACTTGAAGATGGGTGAGTCATTCTTGCATTCAGCAAATATTTATTGAACACCTGCTATGTGCCAAGTTAAGTCAGTAAGCTGTGATTGGTGTCATGATGGCCAACACATGTCTAGCCTAGGAATTAGAGAAAGTCTTCCAGAGGAAGTGGCATTTCACACGAAGAATGCATAGGAGTAGCCAGAGGAAAGCAGGCAGGAAGGAGAGTGGGCAGGCTTGAGTGAGAGGGAGCTATCTGGAACCCCAAAGGATATGCCTTGTGTCTGAAATATAGGAGGGCTAGATCTTGGGGGACCTCAAAAGCAAAATTAATGAGATTGGGCTTTGGCGTAGAGATGATGGGATGCCATGGAAGAAGTGACAGAGTCAGATCTGCTTCTTCAGCTGCTAAGCAGAAAACGACTGGAAAGGAGCAAGCTTGGAGACAGAGAGAGAGCATATAGTGGTGCATCTGCAAAATGCGTGGGAAACAATTCTGGTCTACAGTAGATGGAAAGAAGGGGATGGATTTGGAGGTCGAGTCAATTATTGGAATTATTATTCCAGGTGATTCCTGGAAATGGAAAACTAAAGGAGAGGAAGGTATCAAGGCTAATGGCTGAGTTTTTGGTGGGGGTGCCCTTTAAGATAACAACACTGAAGGAGCAGCCGTGGGGAGCAGCAAACAGGTTGAGATGGAGGTGCCTGCCAGTCACCTGGAGAGAGCTTGCCCGGCGGGTGGTATATTCTGCCCATCTGAGCCTCAGGAAAGAGGTCCCATGTGGAAATTGGATTGGGCATTGTCAACATGGAGATGGGCCTCTACGCTGTGGGAGAAGATGAGCTCTCTGGAGCAATGGCTGCCAAATCTTTGGACAGAAGCCCTCACTAAGACATTGATTCTGCACCACAACCCAATATATACACCTGTGTACATTCACTTGCACACACAACTGGAAAAACTTAGCTTCCCCACCTGCATGCCTGCTATTTTTCTCTATGTTTTATCAAACTGAAAATTCTGGCCACGTTGTTCTAAACTGTTTTCTGACCACCTAATGTCTTAAGGAAAACGTGGAATGAGAAGAGTAAGTGCAGGCCTGAGCTTTTGAGGACCGACATAGACATCCTGCGTCCTTACTTCCAGGCAAATCCACTCTCCTCCACAAAGCTCTCCTTCCCAGCCAACTTGAGTCCAGAGCAGCATTGCCCAAACAGTGTCCCATGGACAACTCGGTGACATGAACCTCAATAACAGGGTTCTGTGGGCAAAAACAGTTGAGAAACTCTCGAAGGCCAGGATCCCCCTTGGAGATTTATGACACACACTGGCATTTTCACTTCTCTCAGTTTTGTAGTTTAAAAAAAAAAAGGTCTAACTTTGTTTCCTAAAGTTATTTGGGTATCTAATGCTTTTTTCCATGTAACCTCTACTGACATCTGGAAGAAGTAATGTTCTTTAGAACTTGCTTTCAGAAACACTCTATTGGGTCACTGATTTCTAGACCTGGGGTAGCTCAGAATAAATGTTGGTAATCACAAGATTAGGTATTAGGGAGGAATGGAAAGCAGTGGAATTTATTTTCAGGAAGGCCACAGAATTCACAGACTGAACGGAGCTTCCTAGGATCCTATCTAAAGGTAGAGATAAATGGAATGATCTGCTAAGAGACCTTTTAGTCCAATGACTCTTTAAATCTTCTATGATCTGTATGTCCAATTAGAAGAAAAAGACATATGTTTCTCTGTAAAAAATATCACATCAGAAAGGATTTTTTAGCTGAGATCTACTCCAACAATCTGGAAAGAAAAGGTATCCAATATAATTTTAATATAAAAGTATCCAAGGAACAGAAATCTAATACGGTATCATGTTGCAAAAGGAATAATTAACCAGCCCCACAGTCTCTGGGCTCATTTCAGGATCTTTGCTTTTATACAAAGATCCTGGATTACAATTTGCTTCTGTAACATTCCTTGTGCAGTTCCAGTTTGAAAAGTGTGGCCTTTCTAAATGACACAAATGAGGTATGAAAAAAGGGTTTGCTTTTCTTGGTTTTGTCATATCTAATTCACCAATTTCACGTGATTTGGGGAATTATTTTCACTTCAAATGGGGTTAAAAACCTTAAAGTATTGTTAAGGGAATTCCCTGAGTTCAAGAGAAAAACCATATGATTTTTTTTTACCCAAATGCAGAACATGCTGCCTATTCAAATAGTGAACGCCAGTGTTGAATATGTCATGATGGGATTTTACTGTCGCCGTTGAAGTTTACATTACCCCATTCTCTTGATCTTGACTGCATTTTAATTTTTGGTGGTAATGGCTCCAACTCAGTGACAAATCTCATGTTGCATTAGCATGCCGCGGGAGAGGAGGTGATGTTTCTGTGAACAAACATGGCAAGTCCAGCTTCAGGGAAGAGCAGCTGCTCGCAGTGCATGCGGTGGGTTTGCTGAGCTGCAGGGGTGGATGCACACAGGAGCACACTTTCTGTGTCACTCAGACAAGTAGTACAAGGCTCACATTGTTTCTGTGCATGGTCTTCTCGTTCCATTACCTCAGAAAATGTCCAGGGCAGCAAAGAAAAACCCAAGAGCACACCTTCCAAAGTACAAAAGGAATTCTGTCTAGTTGTATTGCCTCACCTTGTGCTGAAGCAAATACAATATGTGTTTCTTCGAAGTCCTAGAACAGTGTAGTGCTAAGTGCAACCTTAACATAATTCCAAGAAAAGAAAGCCAGTCAGTTCCAAACGTAGGGTTTCAGATCTGAAGGCTATATCTATGTAAAAGCAAGCTTATTACATGATTTGTAGCAAGCTCTGTCAGTTGCTTATTACATTTATCACTACCATAGAGAGAAAAGAGAATTCAACTATACCTAAAGAAGTGATCTGCCTATGGGTGCCAGCTTTTAACTGCAGGATTTTCCAAATGATAACTGTTAGTAGACCCATCTTAGGGCAGGGGAATTATCTCAAAACTGTGATTTAAGAGCAAGTGAAGGGGAATGATTAAGTAAATAAAAGGAGAAAGAAGAAAGGGGGGAGGGTGAGAAGAAGACAACTTAATTGAAAATGCCACCTTCTCTCATCACTGTTTCAGAGAAGAGAGCCACGTGAGCACGTTAGCCTAGTCAACGTCCTATGGGATCGGTTCTCACCTTGTAAACAGATCCCAGTTGTACTTCTGTTGATCCCAGCAAAAGTTCATCATCAGTTAAGTGTTAGCTTAGCAAACACATTTGCTTTGCCGACCTAAATGGATCATTGGCTAGCATAACTTCTTCCACTTAGAGAAAAACATTTTTCCCCCAGTGGGCGATCACCCTGTTGATTGTTCAGCAGTCGCCAACAAAGGAACTGAACAAAAGCAAATGAAGAGGGAGAGGATTTGCTGCCCCACCAGAGAGCAAATGTACCAGAGGACTGCTTCTGCCAGGCTTTGCTTACTGCCCTCCTAAGGCTACCTGGCCAGCTTGCAGGGCAAATTCACCTGGTCTGGGGCTTCCCCAGAGCAAGAGGAGATGAGGTGAAGGTGAGTGCAGTAGCAAGGATCCTCCTGGCCAGCAGCCTGCCCTGCCATCTGCCCCTGACTCCCTGGTCCCTGGAACTCTCCTGGTTCTGGCTGCTTGGCCCTTTGCCTTTTTATTCTGCCCTTCTGGCCCCCATGCATCTCCAGTGATTTAGTCTCAGACCACTATCCTGCTGTACCTGCAGCAAGCTTGATCTCTGTTGGTCTCGCTGGCTTCTGTCCCCTGCAGTCCTTACCACACTGCCAGGTCTGCATGGACACAGTCCCTCTGAGGTTGAGGGAAATTCCCATGAATTACTGGGAAGGACACCAGAGGTGGGGGCATTTGGGGTCAAGGTCTTTGGTCATGCATGGCCCAGAGATCAGTGGGCCATCACTGCATGCATGGGTTGGCCAGGCCTGCTCAGTGTTGAATAAATGTGTGATGCACTGACGCAGTTAAATTCCAGAAGATTCTTAGACCTGTCAGCACTCTTCAAAACTCATATTCAGTTTGCCTTCAACCAGAATCATATTCTGAGGTCCCATAGGGAGCTTAAAGGTCTCAGATGTGCCAGGGGCATCTGGTTTAGGTCAGGTTCTCACATGTCTTATTTTGGGGGAGGAAGAAGGAAGAGAGGGTTAGTGGTTCGCCTCCTTGGGTACTGAGCACTTTGACACCCATTGTCTCAGTCAATACTGAAATCTATCCTACAGGCGACAGATTTGGGTAAGAATTCCTATTTTACTAACAATATTTGATCTCAGAGAGGTTAAGTCATTTAGCCAATTAATACAGCTAATCCATGGGAAACTTCAGTCTAAACCTGATAGTTCATATGCATTCCAGCTTACTTTGTGGGATTTAGAAGCCAGAGTCCCAATTCTACCACTAAATAGCTTTATGACCTTAGGCAAATTATTTTTCATGGTGAGCCTCAGTCTCCCCTTCTTTCACAAGAGTTTATAATCCTTACCTTGTTGGGTTACCAGGATAATAAAATGAAATGTGGTAACTCATGGGAAAATGCCAGCCCAGACACCTGTACACACTTAAAGGGCACTTGAAAACAGTAGGATCTTCATACAACTCCATTAATTTATACAGGGATAATATGAAAATAATTTTAGATTTCTACTTAGAAGTTTCTTTAAAGTATATTTTAAAAACAAACAAAAAACAGAAAAGAACCAGTAAATAAGTGAACTGGGTCCCATTCCAGATTTATTTTAAGGTTCTATCCCTTTTCAAAATTTATGGCCAATGTCAACAAAACTTAGTTTGCCTAATCTTTTTGTGGTTTACATAGAAGGTGGATTGAGCATTTTTCAAAATTGAGATTTCCTGTTTTTCCCTGATCTCTGTTTTTCTCTTTGAATTCTTCAGTTTTTGCATCAGCCAAGAAAACATGCAGTATAGGCATATAGAACTAGACTTAAGTTACATGTGTTTGAGAGAATTAAAAATTAGGTGATATAATAACTTTGTTTTATTTTGTCTATTTAGTGTGCTTTTGTCTGCACATGGAAGTAATTATAGAGAAATAGTTTTTTGCTCTGTAGGTTTCCAGGGGGGAAAATCTTAACATATTTTAACTTTTGAAGAACATTGTATGTTGGGGAACTGAAAGATATATCATAAAACTTACTTTAAAGCAGACTTAAATGCTGTTATATATAACAACAAATGAGTTTCAATCTAGTTATATCCAAAGAGTCCAAGTTGCATCATGACGTGAAAAATATATACACATATTTGCATATATATGTAATATATGTACATATGTATGTTTGCAGAGAGCTACTTAAGTCCCATTCTGTATACCCTTGTTCTAAAGTTCTTTTTTCCACTCATTTTGACCAACTAGTGTTACCATATTCTGTGCAGCCTTTATAGTTATACTGCTTGTTACACGTTTGTTTCAGTGATAGATGGTCCTTCTGTGTGCCTTCTTCCCCCTTCACTTCACCCCCTCAAAGACAGCTCCTTGAGTCTGTCCTCTTCCTTGTGACGGAGAGGTGCCCTGATACTTACGACAATGAATCAGCCAGTAACTGTTATATACAAGTCCCTAAGACCAAGGCCTAGGAAGGGGATATGAAGTTCCTGGTCTGTCTGGCCACCAGATCATGTGCGTCGATCCCTAAGGGCACAGTGCCAGGCACACACGTCAGACTCAGAAAGTGTATTTGAGTGAATGAGAAATTAAAAGATGAAGATAATACCTGGGAATGGGGCAGCCATGTGGGTTCGACGGGCTAGAGAGCTTTCCTGCAGGTAGAAAGATTTGACCTTGTTCTCAAAGGATGGGCAGAAGGTAAAAGGAAGTCCCTGGCATTTCAGCTGGGATGAAGTGTTGGCATCGTGAGAAAATTCAAAGATTGGGGGCCTCTAAAAATCTGGGATTTTAAAAGGGCAGCATTGTTCAGTTTTTAGGACTTCGAGAAGCCTTCCCTGACCCTGCAGACGGGTTTAAATGCACTTGTGCTCCAATCAGACTGTGTGAGAATTGTTTTGCCTATTTGTAAACAAATCATGATTTAAGTGCTGTAGCCTATAAAGGTGAATGTAAGTCCTGAAGGACTTAAATCGATGGCACCAGGCAAGTGAGTTTAACAGGGAGAAGAGTCCTCTTGTCTCGTACCCAGCCTATAAGAAGTTAGATTTTGGAGGCTCACAGCTACCTTTTGCCCAGGACACAGCTTCTAATATTCAGCCTCAGTGTTAAAACTGGCAGAAATCGTGGAGTTTTTCAAGAGCAATGAGCAGGGGGATTTCTGCTAAGTACCATCACAGGGTGATCACTAGAAAGCATGTCAGTAGCCTATCAGTATTGGCTTTGTGGGATGCTTATCTGGCTTTGGACCCTAGGATTTAGGCACTTATTTTATGAGGACTGATAAGCTTGCTTTTATTTTTTCATTTAAACTATGAAAGTAATACATGCTCTTTGTAATAAGTAAAATGATACATGTGTGTAAAGAAGTTACTTTCTACATCCTGCCTCATTTAATCCCACATCTTCTAAAATAACCATTATGTTTGGTATACGGCATTCTACAACTTTCTCTCTGCTCATACAACTGTGTTTACACATTTTTGAGGGTTTTTTTTAATAGGGTGAGAATATACTACATATCTTAAATTAGTTTACTTCTGCTTAACCCTTATCATGAGTTTTGTTGAATGCACTTAACTCCACTTCATGCTCTGTAATTGCTGTATAACACTCCCCCAAATGAGGTACCGTAATTACTTAACCTTCTCCATGTTGAGGGTCATATGGATTGTTCTCAGCTTTCTGTCATTACAAAGAATGTTTTAATGAACAACATGCATGCCTGTCATTATGTCTAGTATGTGTATTCCGTTTGGATAGATTTTCTAAAGAGGGATTACTATGATCAAGGAGTTGATACACTTACTTTTAATACCTCTTGACCTATTCTTTTTCCACAAGATTAAAGCAGTTTACACTCCAACCAACACTGTATAAAATTGTCCATTAAACCTTAAGTCTTAGTTCCCTAGCTGCTAAAACAAATACCATATAGTTGGTTGGCTTAATAACAGGAATTCATTGGTGCCCAGTGTCAGAGGTGGAAGGCTTGCTTCCTCCCAGGGTTGGTATCCTCTGGCTGGCCATCAGTTGGCACCAACTCCAGTGGCTAGTTACAGGGAAAGGAGGGTTTGGTTTCAGTTTCATAGAGTGATGGTTAGGGTCATAAGATCAAGACATCTGGATGCCTCTCCCAGCTCCATGGAACCTTGGACGAAGGAGTTAGTCTCTCCATGTACCAGTTTCCTCAACAGTAAGCTGGGAAATAATATACCTCCCTTACAGAGTTGTCAGGAGAAGGAAAAAACCTTAGAATAGTGTCTATCACAGAACAAGCACTCAGAAAATGTGAGCTGCTAGCATATTTTCATCACCCTCATCACTGCAGTCATTGAATTGCATAAGGCCCAAATGCAAATGGGCATTTACTTTTGATCCATTTCGTATAAGTACATTTGTAAGTGTTGATGGGAAGCAGCAGATGACATGTGCCTGAACGTTGCAGTTGAGTCAGAAAAAGGAAGGGAACTTCTGAGCTGCTCAGAGAGCCACAGCCAAAGGTAAGATGCTGGGGTAATCAAGAAAACGATATGGTACTAAGCAGAAGGTTGTATGGAAAAAGAGTTCTTATAAAGACTTTCAGGAGCCCGGAGTTAGTCTTTTATTCTAGACTATTGTTTATGGAGCTTTTTGTTTTTTTAATAGAAAAGTAGTTTTTTAAAAAATCCTCAGTTTTGATGTGTAATTGGTATAATCTTGAGATATTCAATAAGAAGTATCTGTCATTTGGGAACCATAAGTCTTTGTAAGTACAAAGAAATCAGTTGGAAAGATGGGAATTTTGTGACAGTAAAGATACATCTGTCATCAAGTGAGGAATGGGTGAAGATTCTTAAATAACATGTGAAGCTTTGCTTTTTTAAAGCCACTAAAATTTTTATAGTGGTATTTCTTCCTTGCCAGACCTCCCACCTTCTTGACAATTAAATTTAGCCTTATGAATAAGCTTCCTGTTTAAGTGAAAGATCAGGAGGAGGGTCCTTCAACTCTAAAATACATCTTCTAATGAATTAACACATTTCCAGATTGAGGTCATAAAGCAATTTGCTTTTTATATCCCTTGAAATATCAAAGCAACCAACAGGCGAAAACTGAATTAGCCCAGCTTACTACACTTTGACTGTTTGTCTGTATTCTTTATAGAAACTCCTCTCCAGCTAGAGGGAGGGACAGAAAAATACCAGTGTCGTGTTCTCCACTTGCCCAACGCTGTCTCAGGGTTTTCAGGTTGCTCTGAACATGGACATCTCTACACAGAGCAGTGACTTCGGTGACTAAAGAGACCATATTTCATTTGACTGCTGCTCCCTCTAAACCACAAGCTCATGTGTGGGTGTCAAGTTCTTGGCTAGCACTCCAGCTAAACAGAGCGGGGGTGTCTCATTTAGGGTGGTATAGATCCTTGCAAAAATAAAGTGTGGCTGGAAAACTACCGGGAAGACAAATGATCTAATATAACCCAAACCACTTTTTAAAATACAGACACACAGAACAATAACAGTGGAAAATTACAGGAACCTGACTCCTTGAGATGATTGAAAACCAAAGGTGCTAATCACACATGTCACTGGAAGCAGCTGTGCCCACGGGTAGCCGTACCTAGAAATGTACTTCTGAATTTTCCACATTTCCACAATTGTAAACTTTCAGAGAATCTTGGATTTGAGAAGGATTTTTAAACTATATTTCATCTGCTACCACCAGTTGACTTCATGGCATAATAGGTGTAATGGGATGGTTGATGCTGTAGACAGAGGAATTGTCTTTTATCAAAGGGATTACATTACAGTCTAGGCTCTTTGCAAGCCAGACAAAATTATTATCTGGCCCTTTCATTCCATTGGTTCTCCAGTCCAGGAAGTATTCATCTTACTAAAAGTAAAAAATGGGACTTGCAGCATTTCCTCTCTTCCTGTTTTAGGAAATGATACCAATTTCTAACTCGACACCTTTTTCTGGAAGAATTTGAAGAACCATTCTCCGTATGAGCAGTGTGCTCCTTCTCTTACCGTGCGTTCTTGAATGTTAGTTACAAGCTCTGAGTCTGGCAGCCCTTGGCACTGCCTCACTTGTGTGGCCGTCTCTCTTGAATGCCTCACTGCCCTTACAAGCATCCATCTTTCGGAATTTGGAGATCACCACCCCGGTTATCTGTCAGTGGCACACTTAGCTCTTAACAGGGTTCTCTCAGCCTCTCCAGGGTCTGGTCAGAGGAGGTGGGCTCAGGGGCTCCTGAGCAGATAGGTAATTTAAGTTGTGGGGGTGGATGGGGTCACTCAGTAAGAATGTAGAGTAAGAAGAGGGCCCTAGATGCAACCCTGAAGAAGACCAATATATAAGAGACAAAGAAAGGGAACACATCAAGGAGCTAGAACTTGCATAGAAGAGATAAGAGGAAAACCTAGAGACTTCCCTATCACTGAAGCCAATTTAGGGGAAAGTGTTTCAAAAAGGGAGTGGCCGCCAGGGTCAGAGCTGCTGAACCGTCAAAAGATAAGGACTGGAAAGTACCCATCTGTTAAAGCAGCAGGAAGAGCAAGTGCAGGGGAGGGAAGGCAGAAACCAGAATTCAGGGGGTTCGTTCAGCAAACTCTTACTTGGTAGCCACCTCTTACACGGCCAGACCACTTACAGACAGAGCTCTGGGGCTGCAACTCAGCTCCCTGCTCTAGGGAACTGCTCTTCTAACAGGTTGAGGAGTAAATGGAAAGAGCAAAAGGGGAAATAATGAGAACAGATCAGACTTTATAGAAGTTAGCTATGAAAAAAAAGGTGAGAAAGAGGGCGTTAACTAGAGGGAAGCGTGGAGTCAAGAGAAGGTTCACGTTAACATAGAAGAGATGTATGCATGTATACGTGCTGGTCTAGGAGAAGAGGCTGGGCAAGCAGGAAGAGGAGGCTCGTGGATTTGAACGAGGCTCCTGAAAAAGCCAGAGGGGCATAAATTCCCTGGGCAGACTGGCCCATTGTGGCAGGAGCGACGAGGTGTGGAAAGCGTTGGGGCAGATGGTCTTGTTGTTGTTCTGTTTTTAAGGTTTGTCATTCTAGGGAGAGAAACACAAGAATCTAGTTTCTACTGATGGATCCCATATTCCAGGTGAAGTACGAGTTGAGAATATCTGCTGAGTAAGAGGGAGTGAAATGGATGGGAATACTGAGAGAAGGGGATGGGAAAGAGATGGCAGGGCTACCCAGAATGCTGCCTGGAAGGCTCACAGCTGAGTCCAGGCTGGAGACCGCATGGGCAGTGGCAGCAGCTGGTGCTGTGTAGTTTATTCCAGCAGCTCTCAAAGTAGAGATAAGAGTAGGAAAAGCAAATAACTAATCCCAGTAGGGATTTTCAGACAGTGGGCTGGGAGTATTGGTGAGACTGTGGTTGAAGTGAGGATTGTGAAATCTAGGTGAAAACTGTAAAGAAGGGAAAACAGGAAAAGCCAGGCACAAGGCAAGTGTAATGAGGTTTAGGAGAGGTGGATAGGAGACATGGAAAGAATGAAAATGGCCCCAGAGTGCAGTCAGAGGGTTGGATTTTAACTGAAATTTCAGTGATAGAACAATTTCTAGGCCAAGGTGAGTCCAAAAGAGAGGGTGGTGGGAGCGACATGAAGTTCTTGGCAAGAAGGAGTTCAAAGAATTGAGACGGGTGTTGGGTGGGTTATCCATATTGATGTCAAAACCTCGCTTCTGGAGCGGGAGGCATAGAGATTAAGAGCCAGGTGGCAGGAACCTCAGGGAAAGTCAAAGGGACCAGAAGAGGAGATGGGAGTAGAGCAAAGCATAGCCAGGGGTGTGAGTTTCGAAAGAGCAGGAAGTTTGCAAAGAGCAGAGAAGTACTGACTGGAAGCAGCCATGGAGAGCAGAGGATGCTCCCCCCACCTCCGGAACTGGAAGAATGTAGGATCACCCCACAGAAGGGCAGCTGCAGGTGCCTCACCTTCATGCCTACCGCCCCTGCCTTTTGCCTGCCTCCGGCAAGCTCTTCAGACCATTTCAGGGATTTTATCTGGTGGGTGGACATCAGCAGCCAAACGCCATACAGGTCACTCTCAGGTGGACAAGTTGGCAAAGTCAGTGGGGCATGACTCATTTGAGCAGGACCCCAAAGCTCTTGCCCAGGGAAGGTGACAAAGGAATACTTTTCTGGGCCCAGAGGAATCAGAGCAGGGTTGACGCCATTACTGGTCCTGGTTGTGGCTCAATGGGACAGTTTTTGTACCAAGCCCAAAAAATGATCCCTGTACACTTGAGTGCCTTCCCAATTTCCCAGACCAGGAGAGGAGTGACCCCCAGGAGGTACAGCCTTCTTGTTCACTCCGCTTGGGATACAGCCGTCTTCCCAGCTGGCTAGGAGCATTTGTTGTTAACATTGGCATAAAAAGATTGGCAGGATTTGGGGTGAGATGGTGACTCTTGAATTTTGATCTGAAATAAAGGGTTTTTCTGGCCACTGGATCCCAAGTTAAAACTGCCAGGATCTCTTTTAGGATTTAATCATCTATAACAGTTCATACCTGGGACCTCACCTCTGGTATTTGGTAGCCATTTCCCTGGAGGTTGTTCTTTTAGAAACATTTTGTATTTTTTGCTAACTCTCTGGTGGGGGGGTGGGAATCCTGCAACAGAATACTGCGAACCTGTTATTTAAAAACACCAGAACTTTCCTGCAGGCCTGTGCCTTCCTCCAGCTCTTCACACAGCTGATTTGGTCTCATTCTTTGGTTCTCAGCTCACTTGTCACCTCCTTAGAGGGGCTTCCGAGTCCAGTCTTATTTAAGTAAGCTCCTCTGGGGAGTTTCCAGCTCATTGGGCAAATTGCTTTTCCTCAGTATTTATTGCAGTGTGTATTTATACTGTTTGCGTGCATTTTACTTCATTCTTTCAAGTATTTATCCATCACCCATCATGTGATTCCCTACCATGTTGTAGGTTTGGGGATATGAGGGTAAGCCAGACAAAGTCATGTGCTCCCTGGAGCTTACATTCTCAGAGAGGAGACAAACAGTGAAACAAA
The DNA here is from genome assembly GCF_030445035.2 of Dasypus novemcinctus. Taxonomy (NCBI): domain Eukaryota; kingdom Metazoa; phylum Chordata; class Mammalia; order Cingulata; family Dasypodidae; genus Dasypus; species Dasypus novemcinctus. The sequence continues at coordinate 15,645,537 of NC_080674.1, read as the reverse complement.
GAGCAAAGAAATAGATGGTACAAACATGCTATGAAGAAAAGCGGGGAAAAATTGAGACCTAGGTGAATGAAACAGTAGGTGACTGAAGGAAGTACGTATAAGAGCTTTACAAATCATCAGAAACCTCTGCAGGGAAATGGATGGATGGTTTACTCCATAAATGGTTTTGAAGGCCCAAACTATTTTGAGAAAATTAATTTTAATACATATCTTACACCCTAAGTTCTAGGAGGATTAAAAAAATTAAATCTGCAGATAAAACAAATCGAAAAATCTGTGGATGGGTAAGAATGGCAAAATCTAAAAGAGTGGAAGCAACTCCAGAAAAATGACTAACAGACTATATAATATGTCTAGTATCAAAAGAAAATAATGATATGATTAATAGTGCATGTACAAGAATGTTTTTCTCTGGAACAGAACACACATGTATATTAATGTTACAGGATGTTAATATCAGACTGATATTTGGGCAAAGAGCAAGCTATGGCCGGTAGTGTATAGTAATATAGTAATAATCTTCCATTAATAGTAAAAAAAAAAAAAAAGGAAGTATGCTAAGTGAAATAAATTAGACCAGAAGTATTACATATTGTTTGACTTGATCTATACAAATAAATTATAGGGATAGAGGAAAAAAGAAAATCATAAAATTAAGAAGTTAACAAATTGGGGAAAATACTTGCCACAATAGGAATAATAAAGCGTTAATAATATAGCAAATGTCCACTACTCTAAAGATCTGTTTTCTTGCATTTTAATGTTTCTTGAAATCAGGATATATTTTTCAGTCATGTACATTTAATATAGTCATTAAAGATATTAAGTTAATGGTATATCTTACAAACAATAGCATCTTATTACCAAAAAAAATTTTTTTTTTAGAGTTCATAAAAATTAGTATGAATGCCAAGTTCCTAGTAGGAAATAGCATTGTGCTAATTCACTCATTCATTTAACAAATATTTGCGTGTTTACTTTGTACTTGGGTGGTAAGTGTACAGTGGTTAACAAAAATCTTTGCTTTCGAGGGCCTTTTTCTAGGCCAGTCGCTGCCTCATGACCTGTACACTGGTTATATCCAGTCAAAGATGGAATGGGGTTGTTCCAGAGAGAATAAGTACCTTGGCAAAGGCCACTCAGCAGTGAAGTGATAGAAGTGGATCCTAGCTCAAGTTTGCCTGGCTTGAAAACCTATGCTTTTTCCTCAAATTACTGTAACTGTTGAGCTAAATGGACTTTTCACACTCAGTCTCCCTGACAGCTGCCATTACCTGTGCCCCCGTTCTCCTCACCTGCCTCAGCACTGGTTTAGGGCTAAGGAAAGAACTGTTGGCAGAAATAGATGGCAGTACAGTGGATGCCCCAGCCAGGCTCCTGTCTTTTTAGGAGAGAAGGAAGTTTTGTCTACAAGACACATAGAAAAGTCTGGTCCTGCGTCACGTAGGTAAGCTGTTATGCTCTTTAAACCTGTACTGAATAATATATTCACTTACATTTTAGCAATAAAAACAAGAAAACTTAAAATCAGAGATTTGGGGAAGGATGGGAAGGAAAAAGAACAAAGCATACATTTCTCTCAGTGTTTGAGAGAAATGTAGTTAGAAGTTGTCTTAAGTGGTGTCTTCTAGAAGCAGAACCTGAGCTGGGGTTTCATCGAGCTAGTGCTCACTGGAGAAGGGGAGCAAGGGAAGGAGGTGAAGGCAGTGGTAAAAGCTGAGCAGAAACGAGGTCTCCGCAGAGACTAGCTTCAGCCTCATCCCGCGGGAGCTCTGGAATATGAATTGTGCCAGAGCAGTCCCCCGGCGAGGCACGGAAGCTGATCTTTTCAGCCACTGTCCCAGTCAGTCATTAGCTGCATGCTGCTTGCACAGGGTGACAGGGTGTCCTAAACCAACCCAAGAGGCTAGGGACAGTTCTCCTGAGCAGGCAACTGTGAGCCTTAGTGGTCAAGCACTCCCAGCAGCTGGGGATGAGTGCACTGCTCTGTAAAGGGGCCCTGAGTGGGGCGCCAACTGTGTCCACCACCGAAGACAATGGGAAACTAATTCAGCAGATTATCAAGTTGGGCCTTGACACGTAGCAGGATACCTCTGACCAGATATACCTATGGAATGCCAGATTTGTTATAAAAGAGTTTCTTTCCAGGTATTAAAGTATTAGATCAACTTTGTTAGAAGGAAAAATTCATTTCATAGGCATCATGGCAGGTATATGCTCTGCAGAGGCTAAGAAGGTTCTGGTGGAAGTTATTACTGTAAAAGAAAGAAAAGATAATTAGAGATATAATTGGAAACACTTCTCAGAAACTAGCTTATATAGTACCAGCTTAGCCAGGTGAATGATACTGAATTCCTACAGCTATCATACATTTTTTTTTAAGATTTATTTATTCTCCCCCCCCCCCCAATTGTCTGCTTTCTGGTTCATTTACTGTGTGTTCCTCTGTGACCACTTCTATCTTTATCAACGGCACCAGGAATCTGTGTTTCTTTTTGTTGCATCATCTTGTTGTGTCATTTCTCTCTGTGTGGCGCCATTCCTGGGCAGGCTGCACTTTCTTTAGTGCTGAGCGGCTCTCCTTACGGGGTGCACTCCCTGCGCGTGGGGCTCCCCTACGCGGGGGACACCCCTGCGTGGCACGGCACTCCTTGCGCACATCAGCACTGCACATGGGCCAGCTCCACACGGGTCAAGGAGGCCCAGGGTTTGAACTGCGGACCTCCCATGTGGTAGACGGACGCCCTAACCACTGGGCCAAGTCCACTTTGAGATTTTTCTAAAATAATTTTTATACATTGGTATTTTCTTGTAAATATCTTTGTTTTCTAACAGTGCTTTCATGGAATGTTCAATTCTATATCAGTCAGGTGTTGCTCCTCAATAAAGGGAGTGAAACATCCTAGCAAAGAACATGAAGTCCCTTGAGTTGTGCTGATCAGTTGTACCTGTGCTTACGTTGAGCACATGCTGACACTGTATGACGTGTAGGATGCAAATCTAGACGAGCCTTTGCAAACTAAGGACTAACCTTAAGTGTAAAATGCAGTAACTATTTCATAGATTCTAAGGGCCACTTCTTTTACATTTTAGATATCCGAAATCTGAGTTTATCTTAGAATCAATGCCATCTTACAATTACAATTGATAGCATTTTTTTTCTTTCTCAGTAGGATGTAAACTAATAATATCTCTTGGAATTGATAGTGTCTTAGATTCAGTGAAACACAACAGATAGTATTTACTTGATCTTGATCTAATGTGATACAATATGATTCTGAGACATTTTATGTTTATTTGTGAATTCTTTTGGTGCATGTGGGCTTTCCTCTTTCAAGCACCCATGGTTCACTTACTGTTGTTCAAATGAGCTCTACCCAGTACTAGCAAGGTCACACTCAGACCGTGGGCTATAACTTTATGATCATAGAATTACAAAATTTACATGTGTAGATTGTAAAAAAATTATCGAAAGCTGTTCTAATTTGCTAAAAGCTGCTGGGAGCAATATACCAGAAGTGGGTTGGCTTTTACAATGCGGATTTAGTAAGTTCAGAGTTTACAGTTCTGAGGCCACGAAAGCATCCAAATCAAGGCATCATCAGGAGATAGTTTCTCCCCAACCTGCAGCTATGGGCGATCAGGCACACAGCAGCTCCTGGCCTTGTCACTTTCAGCTTCTGGCTTAAGCGGCTTCTTCTCAACTTCTGTGTCTGTTGATTTCAGCTTCCGGATTCCCCTCTGTCTCTGCACCTTTTTTCTGTATCTGTGGCTTTTTATTACTCTGTTTACAAAGTACTCCAGTAAGAGGATCAAGACCCGCTCTGGGTCATGCAATCTCATCACAGGCCCTTAGCTGAAGTAATTTAATTAAAAGATCCCACCTACAATAGGTTTATGTGCACAGGAATGGTTACCCTAAGGACATAATTTTCTGGGGTTTGCCAAGCTTCAAACTGCCACAGAAGTTATCTGAAAGAGCTGTTTAATGGAAAACACTTTCTTCCATTTCTCCCACTTTGAGCTTATGAGGCATAGACTGAGTATGGGGTTTATGTATGTGACTTTATCTCTACTGTGTAAGTGACAAGTGGCAGGCAAAGGCTTTAGCATGTCATTTTTTAAAAAATGACATCATAGGACTCAGATTCTCCTTCTTAGTCCCTTGTTCCTTAAGCCAGGGGTGATGTTCCAGTGACATTTTAGTAAGAAAGTTCCAGAATCTGCTTGGACATCTGTTTCATCCATTTCAGATGCAATTTATTTGTCTGGAAGGTAGAAGAGTTAGTTTACGGTTGTCATCTGGATGAGGCTTCTCGTGCCTCGGAGGGTCTCTTGGTAAAGCAGCAAGACTCTCTGAACGGCCATGTCTTCCTGATCGCAAGCAGAATGGGAAAATGTTGTATTTGCCCTACAAGTTTTCTTTTTCAAATTTCACAGAGCTCAGGAGTGTATTTCAAGTTAAAGTGCAGTGAGAATCAGGTGAACAGCATTCAATGATACCCAGTTGATAAGTTTGGGGTATGAGAAATCCCTTCAATACCTGTTTCCATACTACAGAACTCACTCCCATACAGAGTTGATAAACATAACACATGCACAGCAGTAAAGGTCACACACGACCTTTAAAGGATTACCTACCCTGTATATGTTGGTTCACTCATTTCCAGAATGGGTGTTGCTTTTAGATGGATTCAGGCTAAATGAAACATGTTAGGCTTTTAAAATCCATTTTACACCAAAACCTTTTGGAATTACTTTCTGATAATATGAAATACTTGTTGGGTTTTTTCCATTACTTGAACCCTGATGGACAGGTATCTCCCTCCAAAAAAGATATTACAACTGAAGCTAATATGGATAAAAATGAAATTGAATAACCTTGATCTACATTACGATGAGATTTACCTCGTAAGCTGCTTAGGGCTTCCTCACAACCATGACCTGGAGAGTTCTCTTTTAGAGGTGTGATTCCCGGGAGAGAAGTGGATGCTGCTAAAGCTGTTTGTGGCTTGTCTTTTCCTTCCTGCAGGCCTTGAACCGGGGTATAGCTGCCGTGAAGGAAGATGCTGTTGAAATGCTGGCCAGCTACGGGCTGGCATATTCCCTCATGAAGTTCTTCACGGGGCCCATGAGCGACTTTAAAAACGTGGGCCTGGTGTTCGTGAACAGCAAGCGGGACAGGACCAAAGCCGTCCTGTGCATGGTGGTGGCCGGGGCCGTGGCCGCTGTCTTCCACACGCTCATAGGTAAGGGTGCCACCGTCACCCCGGGATCGCCCCGGGGGCGTTTCCAGCTCACTTTCCTCTGTCTGGGTCTGTTTACTGTAATAAGTGGCTTCTTCAGTAACTGTCACGTAATTCCCATGAAAATTTCAGGGGATGGAAGGCATGGAGTTTGTGCTTCTAAACCAAGAAAGTAAAATCTCTTTTCTCTGGGAAGCTATGGTTTTGCATCTCTGATTCCTGAACCGTGTGTCAGTGAGGGAGTGGTTTCATTAATAAGTGATCATTTCCAGGACACGGGCATTGTGATACACACTCATTAAATTCAAAATATAGTGACTGTTGTAGAAAGTCAATGCTTAATGGTAAGGAGAACAATTTGACAAATATTTTATTTATTAAATTAAGTGTGCTACAGCTCTCTTTATGTATTATTTGAAGACAAGACTAAGTACTCTTTTTTTTTGGTTCTTATAAAAGATATTTATTTGGGGTAATCGATTACAGATACCAGGCCATAAAGCATAAGTTACTTCCCTCACCAAAGTCTATTTTCATGTGTTGGAGCAAGATGGCTGCCGACATCTGCAAGGGTTCAGGCTTCCTGGGTTCCTCTCTTCCCAGGGCTGGCTTCTTTCTAGGCTCAGGGTTCTCTTTCCTCTGTGTGCTTACTTCCTGGCGCTCCGGCTTAAGACATCAGCATCAAACTCCAGAACTCCAACATCAAAAACCCTAACTCTGTCCTTTGCCATGCCTGTTCAAGACTAAGTGCTCTTGATGTAACTCTCTTTCCATGAAGCAGTCAGAAAGTTCTGTCACACATACAGTGACTGACCTATAGCTTAATCAGGACAGTGGAAAAGCACCTTCCTTTCAGGTGGGCGTCCTGCTTCGGCTGCCGTCTTGGTGGTGATAAAACCCCAGGGACATGATTTCAGAACATCATGGCCTCAGGTCAGCTTTGCTTATCTGGCACAGAAATTGAATGTCAACTCTGTCTAACCCAGTTGCCTAAAAGTACGGTTGACCTACACTCAAACCCCTCTGTGAAGCTTGGAATTTGCCCTGGTTGTAGGACATCAGTGTTGGTGTGAATACGGAGCCAGCAGGTTAACCTGAAGCATTTTCATCCAGGCATTTCCATTGTGTTGGGAGGGTAGGTCATGTTTGCTCACATAACTGTGAATCTGGAAGTAAACAGGGTAGATGCTTTGTGGTTTTGCTTCCTAATGTATCATAGAATTGTATGGTAAGAGCAGTGTGGAAGGCAGGTGCTTGATGATGGGCCAATTATTCAAAGTTGTGATGTGGATCATTTAACAGAGCTGGGGCTGGGGCTGGGGGGATTGGTGGAGATGGTTGTCCCTCCTTCCGTTTATGCCCTGGGGGCTAATTTATGGAATGAGAATTTGCATATATATCTGCTATTTGAAAAAAATTTCTGCAGCTAGATTTGATCTGGGCCATTTTCAAAGATGATATATGGAAAACATGGTCACTGAAATAAAAATCAGTGTCACTTTATGAGTTGAATTCAAATTTTTCCATTTTGAAATATAATAATAAAATCTTAAATTCAAACCAAGAGTTCTACATCCAAGGTAGACTTAATAATAATTTTATCACATTTAATATTTTTATAATTATAGCTTTTTCCCTTCTACCAAGCAGATATTTTCTACAGTCACTAAGAAAGCACAGAGCAATTTATTTTGAACACTGAAAACACAAATCTTAATGATTTTTCCCCTTCTAGCTTGTTGGCCTCGTTTTAATTTTCCACCTAACTCTCTAATCACCTTTTCGCTTTGGTATTTCCAGTGTCTGCCACATCATTTGTCTTTGCTCCCCTTCCTCCTTCCTTTTCTAACAGTCCTATAAGCTTCTCTATATCCAGATTTTGCCCATTCTTTGCTTCTGTAATCTTGACCACATGCCCCTTGAGGGGATGCTGCTCTCTCTCCATCACCTCTTGGATAACTAGGCTTGTGACAGGAGAGCTGTGAAACAGATTTTTTTAAAAAGCAAATAACTCCAAATACATTTGGCTTGAGAAGACGTTACATGATCACAGGCAGTCTTCCTAATTACATTTCCTTAGGCTGTTATTGAAATAAATAGATATATTCCCTCCCAGCATATACATCTCCTGAGTAGGACCTAGAATAAATTCAAGATATTTATTACAAATTTCCCACATTTAATTCACAGATACAAAACCAAACTACTCCAAGTTTGAAATTTAATTCATCCTCTGTTGAGGCAAAACTACTCTAATTGCCTTAAACTTTCCTTTGTAGGTGCTATTTCCCCATCACCTTCATCAGTTGATTTCCTTTTATCAAGATCTCTAACTTTTCAATAGCATTTCTGTAAGGACACAGGAGAGCATAGAGATGATGAGTTGTGGCTGCACATTTCCCCAGACATGGCTCAAGCAGGCTCCTTGACAGCCCAGGCCCCTTCCCAGGAGTGCTTGGTAAGGCTGCAATGAAAAGATAGCCCCGGAAATTGTATCCGGCAACCCTCTTACACACACACACAACCATAGGTGTTAGCCAAGTGAGTGGAGTCTTGGAGTTGTGTTGGACTGACAGGCTAGATGTCCAGAAGACCCACCAGCCCTAAAGCTGCAGCCATTCTCTTCGCCCACAGCCTGGCTCCAGAGACCTAAACTGCAGGAGTCTGGGAGTATTTCTGGCTCTGTTTTTCTTGGCTTTTGTTGGGCAATTGTCAGTAAGTGCCCCTTTTTAAGCTTAATTGTAGCCGTGAACTCCTGACATGGACCCATCTATGAGGCACCATTTTAAAAAAACCTGCAGGGTACAGGGTTTGCCACCGTCAGACCTTAATTTAGGTCTGCAGTCCAGATGCAGTTGCTATATTTTCTCCTATTTAACCTACACAAGGGAGGGAAACCTGCCATGGATTTGGTGTCATTTGGGTTCAGGTGAACTTCACCTGCTTGGAAATTAGTATTGCTTGGCCTCCTAATTCATATGGATATAGAAACCCTTGTTGCTGTGGATTTGAGATTTCTTTCTGCATTTTCTCTCAGCAGTGACCTACTTGCAAGGCCCTGTCCGGATTCTGGAGCCGCTTGGGCCATCAACAGAGCTCAGGGGACATGACCTTTGTGGGTTCCTGTGCTCTATGGTGTGCAATTGAAGTAATTCCTAGTAAAGTCAACAAACTTTTCCATTGTTCGTGGATTATAAACCACGTTCTTCAGAGGGTGACTTCGTAAAACTTGGCATAATTTCAGCCAACAAGTTTGCAAGGAATAAACAGGCAGCTTAAGTATAATATGTCTTTCAATGTATTTTTCTGTAGCCAACCATCCAGATAGTAGCTCAGAACTACCACCATTTCTTTTTGTTCTTCAGATCAAGTGTCAGCTGAGCGGTTCTTTTGGGTTAAGCTGGGCTCATATCTCCCTGGTCATCTGAGGACCAGGAGGGGGCTATGCTGCTCTAGATGGCCTTTGCTGGGATAACCAAGCTCTCTTCCGCATAGTTTCTCATTGTCCACCAGCATAGCCCGAGCTTTTTCAGATGGCTGTGCAGGCCTCCAAGAGATAGCCTAGACTCAAACAAGGCCCAAGGTCAGAACTGCACTTCCACTGCCAAACCAAATTGCTGGCCAACACTCAAGGGGTAGGAAAATAGACTTGGACTCTTCACAGTAGGAGCTGCAAAATTAGGAAGAGTGGGGATACAGGGAAGAGGGAAGAATCGTAATCATTTTGCAGTCATTCTATTCCAGTCCCTTCTTTTGAAGGGATTATGAGTGTGTGCATTTATTCAGTCCCCATTTATTGAACACCTACTATGTGGTAGACCTTAGGCTAGATCCTAGGTATTCAGACATAATGAAGACATGTCCTCTACCCTCAAGAAGTTTGTAATCTTTTGTGTAGAAAGAAGCAGATGCCATGCAGTAAATTATTATAAACCCCACTGTACTAAGTCTTGAAACCAATGAGACAGAATGTATGTCTTGTGCTAAAATTTCACACTTTATTTACCTACATTATGTATGGATTTAGGCTATCTCTCTGAGGCCTGTGCAATGTTTGCAACTGGTCCCCATAATTTTCTGAGTAGATGAATGATATAATATGCCTGTGCCCCAGCCCTCAGGAAGCCGCCCCATTCACTGCTGGGCCCATGGGCACAGTTACTGCTACACACCAGACATTCAGCACGTCCCTGTTTAAATGAATTAAGTTTGGCTTGCCAGCCACATAAACACACCCACTTGGGAAATGACATGTTAGAAACTAGGTGTGAAGTTACCTACTCCTGGGAATAGCCTAGTAATCAAAACAATGGGTCAGTCAGTTATAGTTGTAAGACTTCTAGGCATTGAGAACTTGGGAATTTGAATTAGAACAAGGGCTCTCAAATTTGGCTTTTTGCACGATATTCATCCTGTAACTATACGGGGCGGTGGGGAGGAAGAAGCTTTTTCCTCAGTCCCCAAGGGAAAATATAGAATTGTCTCAACTGATATTAATATTTCATTTTGCAACAAGTACTAGTAACTACTGGATGAACAAGTCTGACAACCTCTGATTCAGGAAAGGTCAGTCACCTGGCTGTCTGAGGTGAGGGCAGCTATTGGTTTCATTGGCCTCTCTGTTTCTCCATGTTGGGTCAAAGTTGCCTACCTGTAAACAGGTGGCCAGCATCCTCCTGCCTCCCACGTCATGAAATTCATTTGCAACTGTTCAAAAATCCTGTTTGTTTTTAATGTTCTTTGTAAGGTCCTTAGTAAGGCTGTTAGTAAAAGTTGAAGGTTACTAGACATTTCTAAGGCAGTTAGTGTGGTAATTATGGACTCAATGCAAAGCACTTTAAACAAATTACCCCCAGCAGACAACTCTAGCTGGAAATAGCCATGGGTGTGAAAGGGGCCAGTGGGAAAGGGCAGTTGGCTAAAAACAAGTTACTGGGATTTTACCCTGTCAGCTCACAGCGTGGGAACACCCTCTAGTTAAAATCAGATTTGTCGTCTTCTACCATGTGAGGAATAAATAAAAGAAAAACTGGGAGCAAGGGCTTCTTCTTTCCTTGCCCACTCTCAACCCCCACCAGTTTTTCCTCTAGTAGCTGAAAGAGGAAGAGACTGAACTGAAAAGAAGTAAAAAGAAGCAAAAGCAACCTTTGGCCTCTATCTCCCAAGTTCCCTGAACTCTAGGCGGCTGGAAAGAACCCAGGCCTGGCTCCATGCAGGGAAAAGCTGGGGTCCTGCATGCTACCCGTTCTCACGGAGCAGGAAGCTGGGCTTTGGTCCTCACCAGAGGAAGCACTGAGAGGCCCTGCTCAACTTAGGTGCTCCTCCAGCTACCATGTATGAAGGCCGTGCTCTTGGTGTTTTAGTTACAGTATTCTAATAAGTAGATAGATTCACAGAAGGCAGAGAAGCTCCCTTATCTTGGTCTCTGTGCTCCTCGGCAGTACAAAGTGCATGCCCTGCTCCCAGCTGCTCCAGCTCATGCGTTCTGCCCTTTCTAGCACTACCCAAGAGACTAAGGTCAAAAGAGGTCCCTCTCGCCTTCTCTCCCTCTCCCCTCCCTCTCTCTCCCGCCACCCTTCTGGGCCTCAGCCTTTCACCAGCCTCTTGGTCCCCAGCTTTGACCACTACAGTCAGGTCTCCCAGCTGGCGTCTTTAAGTTGATGCTGACCTTTTCCTCGGCGCCAGTGCATTTGGGGTTTGCAAGCTGCCTGTAGCCAGCCTGGCACTCTCACTTTTGGCACTGCCTGGCTGCCTTCACCCATTGCCAGTAGCCCCTGCCAGGATGGGGATGGGCGACAACAGTGGTATATGCAGGGGCAGTGAGCACTTGTAACAAGTGAAATGAGACAATGGGTGAAACCAAATAACAGCAAGCAACAATATACATTTGAGAGAAATGCCCAAGCAGTGCATCCAGTGTATGTGCCAGTTTGTGCGATTAGCATTTTCATTCTAGCTCTGTGTTTCCAGACCACTGAGCGCTTACCTTGCTGTCATGTCACACTGAATCCCTCCATCCCGGCCACCCAGTGTCCAGTCTAGCCTTCTCGAGTCCAGTTTTCATCTCTTTGTGGCTTCTGATCAAAAGGAAGGGTCATCGCAGCTGCCTCCCATTCTCCCATGGCTTTTCTTTGCCTGTCATGTGGTTCTGTGTCCCCTGGATTTCTCTTCCTGCTGCCTCAGTGACTCTGATGGTCCTACCACCCTGCTCCCATGGCGCCACACTGCTCACCTGGAACCATACTGCACACCTGGCGCCACACTGCACACCTGGCGCCAAGCTGCACACTTGGCACTATACTGCTCACCTGGTGCCATAATGCACACCTGGTGCCACACTGCTCACTTGGTGCCACACTGCACACCTGGTGCCATGCTGCATACCTGGCGCCAGCCCCTCTGGCAGCATGCCTTTTGGATTTCATGCCAGCCTTCTCTTCAAGGACTTGGACTTCTCCTGCCTTTGCCTGTACCACCCACCCATCCACCAACACACACCTTGTCATTTGATGTCTTAGCCATTCTAGCCTCCCACCCTGGAAATCATTACTTGTACCTCTGCTGCTATAAATATCCTTGATGTCATCCCAAAGACCTCACATAATTCACAATTCCCATAATTCAAGATTAATACTAAGAAAAGATGGAGGTTCACTTCTTTTTGCCAGTTAATATGGTAATGGCATCCCCCAAATTTAGAATGTTGTCATTCTCAGTGAGTTTTAATACAGTATTTCACCCAAAGTGAGGCTCTCGCTATGCTCTTCCCTTTCTGATTTAAATGCAGCTGCTGCAGTTTCCATATTTATAAAGGAATGAAAACAGTAGGAACACCTACTATTAAAGCATGTGTAAAACACTGTGAAGAAATTGGAGATTATTACTTTCATATATAGTCTAAACATGGATTAGTACAGTAGAACATAGGCACATTTTTATTTAATCTTTGCTAATAATATTTGCCTGAATGTCCACCTACTACAATAGGTAGACATTTCTCTTTCTTCCTTTGTATCTTTTAGATAGACCTACCTGCATTCAGCCCATGTTGATGGAGTGTGTTATGTTCCCATCACACACTGGTAACAAGTCCTCAGATTGAGGGACTTCGAAGGAACCTTTGGGTTGTTTTTTCCCTGGGCAGTACTATCCCAAACTTGTTAGCCCTCCTCCCAAAGAAATGAAATAAAAGGAATGTCAGGGAAGCAGTTGTGGCTCAAGTGATAGGGCTTCCGTCTACCATATGGGAGGACCTGGGTTCAATCCCTGGGACTCCTGGTGACAAAGAAGAAGAGAAAGTGTGCCTGCGCGGCAAGCCAGTGCCCACATGGCAAGCCAAGTGTCCGGGTGGTGAGCCAGTGCCCACGCAAGTGAGTCACACAGCAAGATGATGACGCAACAAAAGAGAGACAAAGGGGAGAGTCAAGGTGAAGTGCAGCAGAGACCAGGAACTGAGGTGGTGCAATTGACCGGGAACCTCTCTTCACATGGGAGGTCCAGGTTCAGTTCCCGGCGCCCCTTAAAGAAGATGGGTTGGCACAACGGGCAGGTGCAGTGAGCTGACACAACAAGATGACGCAACCAAGAGATAACAGCGAGGAAACACAATGAGAGACACAACAAAGCAGGGAGTGGAGGTGACTCAGGCAATTAGGTGCCTCCCTCCGAGGAGGTCCTGAGTTCAGTTCCCAGTGCTCCCTAAAAAGAGAAGACAAATACACAACAAGCAGACACAGCACATGCAAACGAGGGGGCGGAGAGAAATAAATACATAAGATAAATCTTAAAAAAAAAGTTGGAAACAACTTAACTATACAACCATAGAAGATTGAGTAAACTGACACTAAGTAAATCTACCAAAAGAAAGTGCAGCCATTGAAATGTAGATGCATAGCATGAAGAGAAGTTTCAAGAGAAACTATCTTATGAGTTCATTTTAATCTCATGTTATGCACACATACACATTCATAAAATAACTAGTTGATCAGAACCCCCAAGGGTTAGCAGGGATGCCCTCTGGGTAGAGGGAAGAGATTATAGTTGATTGTCTTCTACTGCCTTATGTAATTTTGTAATTTTTCTACAACAAGTATACTGTCAAATGTTTATATTTTGAGATAAAAAGCGCATAAAGACTGCTTTTTTTAACCACTGCCATGTGTGTTTTTGACCCTTTGCAGCATACAGTGACTTAGGCTACTACATTATCAATAAACTGCACCATGTGGATGAGTCGGTGGGGAACAAAACAAGAAGGGCCTTCCTGTATCTTGCTGCCTTCCCCTTTATGGATGCGATGGTGAGTAAACCATTAGCTTTTATCCAGACCATCTTGTCGATTCATTTTGTGAGATTTGCCTGTGTTTTTCAGAAGTTCTGGTGAGTGGCAAGAGAGCCCATTTGAGAATTTTGATTCAAACATAGAGCTCTTTTCTAGTCTATTCAGGATCAAGGAATCAGGATGGCTTTTTGATACATTCACCATTTGTGGGTTATTAGCACCCCGTGCTTTCTAGAGTAAGAAATCTCTTGAACCTACTGATAGGATTTCATTACTTGAATAACCAGCTCTACTCTGTTAGCTCAGGGTTTCTCATTTCCATAGACGATACCAAAGAATTCTCAGATAATGCTCTTTTTCTATTCATCTGTGTTACAGATCTAAAAGAGTGTTAGCAAAGAAAAATATTTCCAATCATGTCCACTGCTGGAAAATAACCCCTTTGTTTGGGCTCTGTTTTAAACCATCCTTGGAAGGAGACTTAAAAATATGTGTTAGTCGATGCAGTTTTTTACCACCCCATAGCTCCAAGTTTTTATACATTAGACGTGTGAGGTAAGTGGACATCTACATCTCGGTGAGGCAGCAGCCACAAATCCTTGGAGGAATGAGGCAAGGTAAAAATACGTATGGTCCATCGTCTAAAATGTGACCAGAAGCCTTCGTTTGTCTGTAATTAGGTTATTGGAGAGGCCTCATTGAATCTCAGAAAACTACTGATTTCGTGGTTGCTGCACCCATAAACTGTGTTAGTTGTGGGTCTGGTTCTAAATTGTCATTACATCACCTTCAGCAGAGGCTGTGCATTGTCTGAACGGTAGAACCTGGATTTTCTTTTTCTTTTTGTCATCAGTGTATTTGCTCCAGTAGTTGATGCCTACTGAGAAGAAAAAAAATCAAAAGACAGGGTGGGTAGAGTCCATAGAATCAAATTCCCTACGATTCCCAAATCACTGGCGGTACCATAGCACCTTAAACCAGGCAGAGAACTGAGGGATTGTGGCCGTTTTTCATATCCCACACAAGTTGAAGCCTCATTCCTCAACAGAGTCCATCATGTTACTCTAACACCTGTCTCCAATCTGTACTGAAAGTGGGGACCCTGTAATCACACAGAAGTACAATTATACAGTGAATGCAGGGACCTCGGGACACAGTAAAAGCAAACAGTCGGCGCTGAAGGACCACGTGCTCCACTTCCCTTCAGCTGGATGTGGTCGTCGTGGGAGAGTTGCCACAACGCAGCGTTAGTAACACCAGAACATTTGTGATAGATACCCTTTCATCTTTCATTTATAAATTCCTCCCAAAGACCCCAGTTTAGAAGCAAGAGTCCGCTGGTAAAAACCAAGCCACTGAAAAGGTGGGCCCAGCAGGCTGCCCGCGCACTCCCCACCCAGCCCCACCTCCGCCTGGCCCCTAGTATTGGCTGTGGAGCTAATATTTGAAAACCACGAAACTTCTCATCCAGGTGGCTTTCAGGCAACAAAGACAGACCACAAGCCACTGAGGCGAATGCGCTGTAGAGTTGGCTTTTCATTTAACATTCCACACCTTGGACCTGCGAGCCAGGGAAGGAAGTAGCCCAGCAGCTGCTATACAAAGTCTTGACACAGATCTGGGGAATTAGTAACGCTTGTCTGACTGTGTTTAGCTCCGATTGTTATTTCTGTGTCAGTCCAAATGGGCCTTTAGAGATAAGAAGGATGATCCTTAAACAAATCCTGCCCCGGACTTCCAGCCTTCTCCAAACCCTGCCCTCCCCTCTGCTTTTGAGTGTCCACGCCCTTTATAGGACCGTCCTCTTGTTTTCCCTCCAAGACACAAAGGGGCAGACTAGATCCTGCCCGAACCTGAAGACACGAAAAGAGCAGCGGCCTATTCAGGGAATGAGAACCTGTAATGATTGTAATAACTCAGAGCCAAATGAGAGGCCTCATTAAAGCATGCGGCGCAGGGGAGCTTAATGCTCTTACTTTTGTGATTCCAACTGTTCAGAGAGAGCGAGCTTGTGTTTCCTCCATTCTTGGATTTCGTCCAGCTTTCCTGCCAGGCTCACAAACCACCAAATACACGTGTTTTGCATGTAATTGGTACTAAAGAAATCCTGTGCAGTAACCGATTGCACTTAAAAATCTAATGTAGATTCCGCCTACCAGCCCAAGGTATGGTAATTTTACCAACGGAAGACTTGTCAAGTCTGTGCTGCTGATGCTTTGGGGGACAAACAATGTGTTTCAGAGATACCCAGTAAATCGTAATGGCCAGAAACAATACAAAACTGAAGGTGCATCTCATGCCAATTTCTTTTCTTTCCGGCAGGCATGGACCCATGCTGGCATTCTCTTAAAGCATAAATACAGTTTCCTGGTGGGATGTGCCTCAATCTCAGATGTCATAGCTCAGGTGAGTGTGGCGCCGGGGCCAGTCAAAGCTCCTCAGAGCCCCTTTCGGGGGAGTGATGGGCCGTGTGTGTCAGAGCCCAGCCGGGGCCTCGTTTCCATTCACTCGCCACACCCTGCCGTGCCCTCCCTCCCGCGTTTGTCGTGGATTGGCCAGCAC
Source organism: Dasypus novemcinctus (assembly GCF_030445035.2). Classification (NCBI taxonomy): domain Eukaryota; kingdom Metazoa; phylum Chordata; class Mammalia; order Cingulata; family Dasypodidae; genus Dasypus; species Dasypus novemcinctus. The sequence goes on along the minus strand of NC_080674.1, from coordinate 15,629,448 downwards.
TGTTGAACACACAAGATAGGACTTCAGCTAGTGCTCGTTAAATGCACAAGTACATGAGAACAGTGATAAAAGTGCATGTGATCTTGCTAGAATGAGGGCCAAATGAATTTAAACCTCGTGGCTGAGATTTTTGTCTTCCCTTTGAAAGAGCACCAAGGGGTCTGAAGGTCACTGCCCTTGGGTACTGCCTGCAGAGCCCGACATTTGAGTCTGTCCCCCCATTCTAGAGAGACTGCTCCTGGGAGTTGCTCTTACATGTGGTTTCTTGTGGTGGTACCATTTACACATCATTTGCCCACATTTAAAAGAACCAGGAGGGAGCAGGGGTAGCTCAGTGGGTTGAGCGCCTGCTTCCCCCCTATGCAGTCCTGGTTCAGTCCCCAGCGCCTCCGGAAAAAAAAGGCAGGTAGGAGTTTTGGTTACGTTTTCCGTGCTGCCTAAGAGGAAGAGTACCTCCATTTCATTTCTGGACTTGGCCTTCAATTGTCCTTCCTTTCTTCTCCCTCCGAGGATTCCACCTGAGAAATTGCAGAACAAAACTAGACTGAGCCCTGGTTCTACCCTGTTCAATAATCAGGGAGTCGAGGGAATGATCCTTGAGAGAGGCCGTGACTCTACCCTCCCAGTTCTCAGTCTCGCTCTCTGAATGTCTCCATGCATTACCCCCCTGTTTTTCCCAATGTACACTTTGGTTTTTTAGCCACCTTTTTGAAACTCTTCAACTGTTAGTACCTTTCCAAAGTCAAGAAATACATTTTCACATTAATTGTATTTACTCCATTGATCACTGTCAAAAGTAATTCCTGTTGACACTTCGTGTATGTCTGCGTACTAGCTAACGTCGTTCTTTGATATAGTTTTGTTCATTGTATTTGTAAGTTATTAGGGATTTTTGTCCTAGTCTCACTTTTCATCCATCCTCTGAGAGATGAACTAAACTGCTTTATTGACTAATGACATAAATTTGAAATTAAGGATGCATCTCTCATTTCAAAAGCTGGTATCACCAAATCACCAACTCAGCATTTGTAGATGGGTCCTTCTTGAAAGACCAAAAAAAAAAAAGTTAATTTTGCCTAAGGTAAATATAGTAAGTATTCAAGGGCTGAAGAAAAAAAACATAGCCTTGAAAGTGCTTTGCCAGTACGCCTACAGCCGTTTTCCTTCTCAGCTTTAAACCTGACCCTGGGCCTCTGCCCACTGAAGTAGGACTACTAGTTCAGAATACCCACGTCTGATTCATAAGAGCCACGGAAGCCGAATTCATGTGCCATCTGGCCTCAGCTGTCCCTGGTAGAGTAGGTATTTTAAGCCTCGTGGTTTGAGTTCTTATCACAGTTTGGTTGGGGAAATAAATTATTTTTTGTTGTTGTTCCTCAGTCTTTACCCTCCAAGCTCTTCCTTTATCAATTCCATAACCACTGCTTGTGCATTTTTAATAGAATAACTAATCTGATGTTTTATCAGGTCATAATACCTTCTTTCCCCTCATTACGTGAAAGCACTTGCCAATTACCTACTTTGGTCATGAGTAAATAGATCCTAGGAAAGTTGTTTTGAAATACCACCTTGGTATAGGTAGTGAATAGTTACCAACAATAAAATGAAGATGGTTTGATAGTTTATAATACCTCTCACCTCAGTAATAACTTTCAGGTTTGTGTGTTGTTATTTATTTTACTGAACTACTGATTTCACCCCTGAGTCAGCAGTACAGAAGAGCTCTTGGTTGGTTCCAACAGGCAATGCCACCACTGCTGTAATCGTCTGTGTCGCAGTAGGTCCCGTTGCTGAGGGATTAGTGAAATAGCCTGCGGCTTTTGTCTTTTTTTTTTTTTTAAGATTTATTTATTTATCTGTCTTTCTCCCCCTCCCCTGCCCTAGTTGTTTGTTCTCTGTGTCTATTTACTGCGTCGTCGTCTTTGTCCGCTTCTATTGTTGTCAGCGGCACAGGAATCTGTGTTTCTTTTTGTTGCGTCATCTTGTTGTGTCAGCTCTCTGTGTGGGCGGCGCCATTCCTGGGCAGGCTGCACTTTCTTTCGCGCTGGGTGGCTCTCCTTACGGGGCGCACTCCTTGCACGTGGGGCTCCCCTACGCGGGGGACACCCCTGCATGGCAGGGCACTCCCTGCGCGCATCAGCGCTGCGCATGGGCCAGCTCCACACGGGTCAAGGAGGCCCGGGGTTTGAACCGCTGACCTCCCATGTGGTAGATGGACGCCCTAACCACTGGGCCAAGTCTGCTTCCCCCTTGTCTTATTTCTTGATCACCTGGACTTTTGTAGCTTGCCTGATGCCAAAACGAGGATCCTCATTAACACTCCCTTCCCATCAGGACCTGGGAGCCTCCCAGGGGCCCTCTCCTTCCTCCCCAGGCCTGGTAGCCCTTTGCCCATACTGTTTCTTTAACTGGCCCACTTCTTCCCATTTCCGCTGCCTTCATAGACTCCACGGGGTCATCCTGTCCCATAGATGGCCCCTGCCTCGCCTTTGTCCATCCTCTCCAACCCTCCTCCAGCCCTTCCCCACTGCAACCAGAGTCATCTTTTCACAGGGGAAAACTGGCCACCTTTCCCCTTGCTGAAAAAGTCGCTGCTTGGTGTTCTTGGGTAAGGAGCCAAAATCCTGACCCCAGCTGAGGACCCGCGGGCCTGCTGGCCCTCAGGGTGCCCTGCCTCCTCCTCTTACCCTCTGCGTACCAGCCACAGGCGCCTCCCTCCGGGGCCTTGCAGCTGCCACTCACTGTGCCCGGAGCCCATGCACCGCCTCGGCTCCCCCACCGCCCACAGCTGCCCCAGTCCCTGCTAGCTCCTGCTCAGGCCGTGGTGCTCAGCTCCAGGCAGCTCCTCGCTGCCCTCACAAATTACCACCCACTTGGTGGCTTAAAACAGCAGAAACGTTCCAGTTCTGGAGGCCAGAAGTTGAAAAGCAAGGCGTCAGCAGGGTTGGTTCCTTCTGGAAGCTCTGAGGGCGACTCTGCCTCATGCCACTCTCCCTGCTGCCGGTGGCTGCCCTCATCCTTGGTGTCCCTTGGCTGTGGCTGCTCTCGTCAGTCTCTGCCTCCATCCTCACCTGGCCTTCCACCCTTTGGGGTCACCGTTCACCCCCTTCCCCTCCACACGCAGCCTCCCTCGCCCCGCTGCCTGGCTGTCACAGTGCCCGGCTCTTTCCTTCACAGGGCTCTGAAAATGGACCTTCCCTGGCATCATCGTTGGTTGACGTTTCTGCCTCCTCCCCTAGACTGCCAGCTCCAGGAGTTCTCGGTTTGGGACAATTTTCTTCATCCTTGAACTCCAGCACCTGATACGGTGCCTGGCACATAGGCTCTCGCAGGGAGAATCCTCACCTCTGAGACAGTAGGTTCCCCTGTCTCAGGAAAAAAAGCCGACCTATTTTTGATGGCTGTATCACATTCAAAATCTTATCTCTGGATTGAATTCAACAGACCCAAGCGTTATGTGAAATTGGCAAATGACACAGAGCACAACAAAGGTGTGTGCTCCGTGATCCTTCACATGCTGGACTGCGTGCCATTGAACTTACAGGCACACCTCTTTTTATTGCGTTCAGTTCATTGTACTTGGCAGATACTGCATTTTTTTACAAATTGAAGGGCTGTGGCAACCCTGCGGCTGTCAGCAGCATTTTTCCAGCAGCAGGAGCTCATTCCGTATCTCTGAGCCTCATTTTAATTAAGGTAGACGTATTGTTTTTTAGGCAGGGTGCTCTTGTGCACTTGCTGGACTACAGGGTAGCATAAGCATACCTTCCCTTAGTGCTGGGAAACCAGCAGGTTGGCGGGACTCGCTTTCCTGGGGTGTTGGCTTTGCTGTGGTGGTCTGGAACCCACCCATGCTGTCTCCGAGGTGTGCCCAGCCCATCTGCGCCCCCGGCCTTGCGCTATGGCCCGCTCTGCGCTGCAGGCCATTTTCTTGTCGTCCCTACACCTGGTCCTTTGTTGCCCGTTGCCCGTGTCTTCCCTTTCCCTCCTTTTACATCCTCCTCCTCGGTCCTGCGCATCAGGCTTCTGTCTTGTGTAGCCCTCCTCGGGCGTCTTGGCTCCTGAGCGACAGAAGGGGTTGATCTTCACGACCTCATTTTTCACACGGTTTGTTTTTGGGTTTTTTTTTTTAAAAGATTTATTCTTTTTTATTTATTTCTCTGCCCCTCCCCCCCCAAGTTGTCTGCTCTCTGTGTCCATTCACTGTGTGTTCTTCTGTGACTGCTTGTATTCTTGTCAGTGGCACTGGGAATCTGTGTCTCTTTTTGCTGCGTCATCTTGTTGTGTCAGCTCTCCGTGTATACAGGGCCACCCTGGGCAGGCTGCACTTTTTTTGTGCTGGGCGGCTCTCCTTACGGGGCACAGTCCTTGCGTGTGGGGCTCCCCTACGCAGGGGACACCCCTGCATGGCGGGACACTCCTTGGGCGCATCAGCACTGCGCATGGACCAGCTCACCACATGGGTCAAGGAGGCCCGGGGTTTGAACCCTGGACCTCCCATGTGGTAGGTGGTCACTCTATCAGGTGAGCCAAATCTGCTTCCCACACAATTTGTTTTTAATCTCTAAATATAATTGCCTTGCTTTTATTTTTATTTATTTATTTTTTGTGTTGAGTGTTGAGCTTGCTGCAGACAGATTTACTCTGAGTATGCATACAAAGAGCAGAGCGCCTTAGAAGCTTCCATTAGGTAGAGATATAAATGGGCATCTTGGTCACATCACAGAAGTCTCAGTCTTCTCTTCCCACAACAGTTGTGTCCTTAACAAGGCTTCCCCCACTGGTCTCTGCCTCTTCCAGTTTAGACATGACAGCTGCCCCTCTTGGAAGCAGCAAACAGGCAGAAAGTCACGGGACCTTTGTGTTCCTCCTTGAGTTCTGCATCCTCCCGTGGATGTGAGTCCCGCCCCAACTTGTGTGCCAGGCAGCACCTCTGTCCCTGGCACCCCCTGGGGACACCTCGGACAAGGCCAGGCCCACTGACCCGGGTAAAGAAAGGCAGCCCGCACGAGTGTCATCCTATGCCGAGAACAAGTCGCCTCCAGCCTCTCACCCTTTCCTAGTGCTCAGAAGAGCTTGTCCTGAGGGTCCTGTGCCGCTGTGCCCTGTGCAGTTGAACGCGCCTGTGCAGTGACGCCTGCGCACAGAGTGGCTTCCTGTAACTTTTTTTTTAAGATTATTTATTTATTTATTTATTTCTCCCCCTTTCCACCCTCCACTTGTTCTCTGCGTCTGTTTGCTGCGTGTTTTTCTTTGTCCGCTTCTGTTGTTGTCAGCGGCACGGGAATCTGTGTTTCATTTCATTGCGTCACCTTGTTGTGTCAGCTCTCTGTGTGTGTGGCACCATTCCTGGGCAGGCTGCACTTTCTTTCGCCCTGGGCGGCTCTCCTTACGGGGTGCACTCCTTGCGCGTGGGGCTCCCCCACACAGAGACACCCCTGCGTGGCAGGGCACTCCTTGGCACGCATCAGCACTGCGCATGGGCCAGCTCCACATGGGTCCAGGAGGCCCGGGGTCTGAACCGCAGACCTCCCGTGTGGTAGACGGACGCCCTAACCACTGGGCCAAGTCCGCCACCTATCATAGATCTTTGATGATCAGGATAACCCTCCTTTGGTCAGGAGCACTTCTGACCAAAAGTGGTGTGCATGCCTACTTTCCTATGGCTATTTGACCATTCACGTTGCCACGGCTCAGGAATCTTCTCTCCCCTTGCCTTACCGCTGCAGTCAGCGGTCTGAGAGATGTCTGGATTCCAGGAGGACCCTGGACAGAGGCCTGCTGGCTGATTTCTGCAGGACTGGAAGGTTAACATGTTAAGTATGCTTCACAGACTGCTGTTCAGTAGGGATTGGCGTTTTGTTAATATTTAAATCTCTCCTTACTCTGGTTATTAGAACTGTTCCACTTAGAAGTTAGCATTTTAAACTTTGCTTTAGATTGTTTTCTAGTAATTAATATTGGTGTTTTGTAGCATTTTTAGTGGATTCCATATAAATGTTAACGTCCACAAATCTATATACTGTTATTGATCAGTGCTGCTCTTTATGTAAGGCAACCTAAGTCCTCATGAGTGGCTAACATGAGCATCTCAGCTTACCTGCCTAGAGAGGGAAATGCTCTGTTACATTTGGGGGTCAGGCCAGAGTTGCTACATCTTTTTTAGTGATAACTTTAGCCAGCTGTACAGTCACCTGAGAAGAATCTCAGTGAGGCATAGAACAAAACGATCAGGTGTTCTTCCAGTGGATCCCAACCGTCTGAACCTGAATTGTCTGAGAGCATCCCTGAGTTGTGGCCCGCGTTTTGGTTTTCTCTGCATCCGAGTTGAGGACGTTGCCCAGATATGTCTCCTTTGGGTTAAAGCGGGTAGGACTGGGCTCCTGTTTGATTGGCCAGTCTCCTCCTCATCAACCTTCCCTCTTTCTGCATCACAGGTTGTTTTTGTAGCCATTTTGCTCCACAGTCACCTGGAATGCAGAGAGCCTCTTCTCATTCCGATCCTCTCCTTGTATATGGGCGCGCTTGTCCGATGCACCACCCTGTGCCTGGGTTACTACCGGAACATTCATGACATCATCCCTGACCGAAGTGGACCAGAGTTGGGGGTACGTCCTGACGGCAGCCTGTCTGTACATTCACAGTAGAATAAGATCCTCTTCTACCCCTAAATAAAACGAAGGCTCAGTATAATAAGCATAAGCTCCAAGATGTCATACCCAGAGGCCAAGGGCTAAGTAGTGTCCTCAGGGAAGGACAGGTGGAGAATTCATGGGTTCTAGACATGGAAGAGACCTTAGAGGTCATTATCCAGCCTCCTTATCATCATACGAGGAGACTGAGGCTCAGTGAGTCATGTCAGGCCAGGAATAGAAACATTTATAAAAGTAGTTATGCTAGAGTCAGCCAAGAGTTTAGGTCCCATGGTATCTTTGAACTCACATTTTATCCATTTTTAACTTCACAGCAGGGCTTAGTTTATACTTTCTGTACTGGCCAATCGCAATCTCTTTTACAGGTACCCTCTCTGGGCCAAACTGATGAGCATTTAAGTACCATAGGAGAACACAGAAAAGTTTAAGGGGAGTGGATGTAGCTCAAGTGCTGAGTGCCTATCTCACATGTACATGGTCCCAGGTTCAATACCTGGTACCTCCTAAAAGGAAAAAAAGAGAAAGAAAGAAAAGTTTAAGAAATGTTCTCTGTCTTTATACAAATTTTAGTCCCTTTAGGCAGACAAGTCCAAAACAGAAGCAATATTTAGAAACAAATCCAAGACACCCCAAAAAGTGCATTGAGAATATCAGAGTCACTGAAGGTGAGAAAAGAAAGAGACTGACTCAGCTGAATAGTCTAAGCAGCTTCACTGGAGGAGGTAGATTTTTAATAAATAGTCACAAGCAAGGCATAATTTAACATAAGTGACCAAAGCATTCTTTTCATCCTAATTATAAACAATACCTGATTCATAGATTTACTAATTTTTTTACCAATCAGTATTGATATCATTTAGGATTACATCCATGTAACTATACAACAAATATGTATGATCATATATAGCCCTGAATAAATCCTCACATTCCACCCCCTCAGTCCCTCTTTGAATACGTGTTGCTTTCATCATGTCAACATGATAATTGTATTGACCACTTCCTCAATCTGTGGTCAGACCATCAGTGCAATCCGGCCTAGTTGCTTCTATCACTAGGATGACCACATCAAATCGGTGTTGACAGCAATCGATTTCTCATTTCTCAGCATTCAGCTGACAGCAAAGGCAAAGAACCTTAAATGGATGAGATGGTTCTGTGGCATAATTCTTATCCTCATGAGGAATCAAAACTAAAGATGCATGAGTTCCAGACTTCAAAGCTATCAAATCTTTACTGTAGAATTCTTAAGAAAAAACTTTTCTGTGTATTTTATATATGCATCTGAGCAGTTTATGTGACTTCTATTAAAGCTTTAAGAATAAATGCCTCTGTATACATTTACACATGCCCAAATAATGAGGCACATTTATGGGAGTTCACTGATTCCCAAAATAAATTGTAATAATTTTTTATTTCTACGCGTTCCCTCTTACTGACATGGCTTCTCATCAGCCAGTCTGATGATTTAAAGAAAGACCTCAATTCAGACCTATTTCTTAGGTCATGGAATTGGGCTCTGCCTTGGTTGGAGATGCCTTATATGGAAAATAGTGGTTTGGATCCATCGAGCTTAAGTGTGTGTTTTGATGACACAGGAGCTTTCCCACTCTTAGTGGATTTCTAGTAAAACTTCGTGTTTTATTTTATTTTGGCTTGACTTCTTATAGAGGCTTCCCTTACATTACTTTTAAGTAAATGAATTGACTGGGGACTGACTTTAAAAGAAAGGCTTTGGCTCTGAAGTTTTTTGCTATTCTGCTTCTAGATTGTACTGAACTTTTGTCTTCGTTTCTTGATGCAGGGAGATGCAACAGTCAGAAAGATGCTGAGCTTCTGGTGGCCTCTGGCCCTAATTCTGGCTACACAGAGAATCAGCCGGCCTATCGTCAACCTCTTCGTCTCCCGTGACCTTGGTGGCAGTTCTGCAGCCACGGAGGTAGGGCGGTTTCTGGGGATGTGGGCACTTGGAATCACTTTGGGAAGTGTGTAGTGTGTTAGGGGGAGGCTTTATAAATTTGCCTTGAGAGCTTAAGTCCCTTCCATGATATTAAATTGTCACACAGTCACACTGGGAAGCCACAAGGATCTCATTCAGTGACCTGTCATATCATATTAGATTTTCATGATTGTGCAAGAAAACATCTAGTCCATCCTTCTCATTTTCTACATGAGGAATCTGAGGCACGGGAATGTTAAAGACCCAAAACTAGCTAGAAGCTGGTCTGGTGTTAGAAGCAAGAATTTCTGACTTAAACCCAGTGGCCTGACCGTTTTCCCAGGGGCAGCCTGTCTGCTTTACTGTCATTGCCAAGGCTGATGGACTCTGCCAGGCTAGAGCAGATGACCGGGTAAAGGCCCATTTCAAGCTGGCCGACGCCCCCTTTCCTTTCTGTGCTCTCCTGCACATACCACCCAGCCCATCCTGGCTTCACGTGCTCTCTAGCAGTCGATCCTCATCCAAATGAGGATCTTCTCTCTTTGCTCAAGGAATTGACCTGCAAACCAGCAGCTTCTCTAAGAAAGGAGTGGAATCATTTCTTCCCCCTTCAAGTGTGGTATGAACAAATAGGATTACTTCATTTGTTCCCTCCTCCACAGCCCTGTGAAGAACTCATCTGTCTCTGGACAGATTAGCTGCTCCTTAAGGACAGTTGGTAGCTGCTCCTTGGGACCTCGTTTTTCCATGTTGCTTTCGTGAAGGAGCAGCCGGGAGCCTGGAACATGCTGTCAGCGTGTCTCCACCAGGGCTGTGCTGCCAGTTTCCATGTCCTGGAAAGCAGTCATGTTAGCTTGGAAGGAGATGCATATAAATCAAAAGTAGAATGCTTTCTCTGCCTCAGTTGGTTCCTGGATTTCATTTTTCCCGTCATGAATGTCATCTTGGGTGGCTTCCCTGACATAGAGCATCTTTACTTGAATACTTCTATTGACCAGTGAAAAGCATGTGACCCCCATCACCTGTGTTCTAGGATGCCACTGTCCCTTAAAGAAAAATAAAGAAAAAAATGTGACAAAATTATATATCAGAGCAGTTTCCAAATTAATCCCAGGAGCATAGAGGCATAGCATGTAGGATACAGAAATGGCATTCACTGACCATTGGCTTTTGCGTCAGGCATTTGGGTGCATTTCATTGACTCCCTAGCAGCCCCGCGAGATGGCTGTTCTTAATATTCTCAGTGTCCCCTGAGGATGGGGAGGCTCTGGGAGGGCTCAGGTGCCACATGGCTGGCGAGGGGCAACGTCTGAGGCCAGCTGCCTGATTCCACAGCGCAGCGCCCCGGCACGCTTCCTCCCGCACCCGGGAGCTTACCTCACATCCCTGGCACCCTTGGGCACATCTGCTATGTTAATTAAAAGAGAGGACGCCTGCACTTCTCCTTTGCTAGCTAGTTAGAGAATTGAACTCTGCCAAAACTCATTTTCATTTTTCTGGTTTTTCTTTCACATGAGAAAAGAAGCTCTCATTTTCACGGGAAAACGTTGATACCTTCCTGCGGGCAATCTTTAATTTTCTTAAATAAAAAAAATCAAAATCAGGCTATACTGATTGAATAGATATTGGCAGTGAGTTGAGTTGGAAGGGGGTACCTCCAAGGCATGGACAAATGTGTGCTGTTCCCCACCCCGAGGCTGGAGCAGACGGACACTCTGAGTGAAGATTTTCCGAAGAGCGGGAGGGCTCAGAGCCTCATTTGGAGACTCAAGAATTGGGCTACACTAGAGGGTTCAGTTTTACTCGTGGAAGGAGCAAAAGTTTTGGAGCCCATTGGACCTAGATTAAAATCTTGGCTTCTTGAGGCAGCTCCCTAAACGCATTTCTCATTGCATTAGTATGAATCAAGACGCAGCCTCCTTTTTCCCACATCCCACCCCCAGTACCGCAGCAGAGCGCCTGCAGGTGGCCCCTGGTAGTTTCAGCCTCCCCCTGGGCCTTTGGGCCTGGCCACCACTTGTCACCAGTGTGGCGTGCCCTGTCAGCTGTGGCCACACCTGAGGCAGTCGCTCTGCATAGCAAATGGCAGCTCCCAGCACTTTCCGCTGACGCCACGCTAACTCTGTTGATTCTTCCTGTTGCAGGCAGTGGCAATTCTGACAGCTACGTACCCTGTGGGTCACATGCCATATGGCTGGTTGACGGAAATCCGCGCTGTCTATCCTGCTTTTGACAAGGTGAGAGCCTAAGCCGTGTGATGCCTGAAACTCACTTTTTAAATTGACATACAGGGATCTTGGCTGAGCAGCACTTTGATGTTTTTCAGTCTCACCTCCTTTATAAGGTTAATGTGGTACTGGGGAAGCTAAAGGTAATCGTGGAATATTCTCAGAAAGTAACACAGGCCAATTTAAACTAACTTGAAGCTGCTCTTATAATGCACTTCCAAATCGATATTCTTATAACCACTTTTAGATTATTCCTATTGAGAAAGTATGTGTTTGCAAAAAAGGAAGATAAACACTCAGAAAGTTCTTCAGTGTATGGGATTACGTTCCTGCGATCTGAGTTTTAGTCCAGCTGGCCCTCTCTGCCCTCCTACCAGCTGTCCACAGTGAATAGTGTCCCCAGCAGTAAGAGCTATGGCTTGTGGACGTGACCGTGTGCTGGCACGCTGCCGGCACGTGCAGCAAGGTTTGGGTCCCGTCTGGTTTGGGTGCACGGGGTCCCTCCAGCTGATGCCGCTGGTGGCAGCCATTCTGTCCCCCCGACACAAAGCCCACGAGCGACCAGCCCTGCCGGCCTGTAGCCTGTGGCTGGGCCGGGACTGCACTGCCGATCATTTTTAAAATGTGTGCTTAATCAGAGCTTAACCATTAAAAAATAAATTAAAAATTTGAAGAGAATTTTTTTTAAAAGATAGGAATATTCCCCAATATAATAAAAGGCATATATGAAAAACCCACCAAGAAAAAAAAAAGCTTAACCAGTTGAACCTGCAGCCTTTTGGTCGACAATGAATGACTGGCAGAGCACACCAAACACAGATATCGTACAATGTTTTAAACTGGAAAACAGGCAAGACGCAAACAGCCTGCCACTAGTACTGTCACTAGTGGCCGCATTGCCTTGAATTTCTGTAGAGCCAGCTCTGCCTAATTACCAGTTTATCTTCTCCCACCAAGAGCCTGGTGAAGCAAGGAATCCCCAGCAGATGACTGAAAAGAAGGACCTCAGAAACCTGGGAGCCACACAAGCCAGGCCAGGGCTCAGCTGCAGGGAAAGGGTGCTCCCCCACACGCCCCTGACCCCAGAGCTGCCTCTCTGGGCTTCCGGGACTGGATGCCTGGTGAGGTTTCTGATTTCCCTCCCTCTCCAGCTTAGCCCTGACCCAGGGCATCCCATCTGATGGGGCTGAGGGGGACTAGGGGAGCAGGTCTCAGGACCCCCTTGCCCGTGCAGTCCACAGGCAGAATGTTCCGTTAGTGCAAGCTCATGCCAATGCAGGTGCTCACCGACACCCAGGCACACACTTCCCCACACCACTCTTCCCTCGCCGTCACCTGCCCTCCTCCGTCCCCACGCCATACTCAAAGCACCACCACATAGCGGGCTGGTGGCCTGGCCCCAGCTCTTTGTTCTAAGTAGGGCCCACAGGCCAGCACAAGCAGCTGCAGCCACATCAGGCTGCAGGGCGTCTCCTAGGTAGCGGGTTTTAGACTCCTGCTTCACAGAGTTTTGAGCAGCGACATCAGGAGGTCTGAGTCATGCTCAGCAGAACTGACGCACGTGGTTGAGTGGGTGTAATTCAGTCTACTTATAGAAACTATTGTTTTCCCATTTTAAGGAATATACGTATAGAAGAAAATCCTAGAAAACAAAAACGCATATAGGTCTTCTTGCTAAATTTCAGTTCTGACTCTTGGAGAATAAGATTATAGACTAAAGCTTGATGTGAGAGTAGCAGGTCCTAAAGGGTTAAAACCTCCTGGCTGTGGAAGTTTCACCTGGAATTGGTTTTGGTTGCTGTGAAATAATGAAACTGAACCATACAACACTGTACAGTTTCAGTGGAAGCACCCAAGATAAACATTGTTTTATTCAGGATCACAGCAGTTAGGAGTAATGAAAAGGTCCCTGTCAGGAACGAGCCTCTGTCCAGCACCTCCAGCTACCAAGAAGCCTTTAAAGGCCTACCTGTTGTTTCCAAGCCTTCTGGAGAGCTGCACCATGCCACTATGTGAATACGGACTCCTCACCAATATTTTAGATACCTCTGTGTGGACGCCCAGGATTTGCTGCATTGACGGTTGAAATCCTTAGCCTCTTTGTGGGCTGCAGAATAAGAGATTTAAAATTCCTCGCCTGGGAAACGGACTTGGCCCAGTGGTTAGGGCGTCCGTCTACCACATGGGAGGTCCGCGGTTCAAATTCAGACCCGTGTGGGGCTGGCCCACGCGCAGTGCTGATGCGCGCAAAGGTGTGCCCTGCCATGCAGGGGTGTCCCCCGCGTAGGGGAGCCCCACGCAAAAGGAGTGCACCCCGTAAGGAGAGCCGCCCAGCGCGAGAGAAAGTGCAGCCTGCCCAGGAATGGCGCCGCCCACACTTCCCGTGCCACTGACGACAACAGAAGTGGACAAAGAAACAAGACACAGCAAATAGACACAGAGAACAGACAACCGGCGGAGGGGGGGAATTAAATAAATAAATCTTTTTAAAAAATAAAAATAAAATTCCTCGCCTAACTTCTGGTGGTTCTAGCTACCCATGAACTGAGAGAACCTTCCCCTACTTTAAATTCTCTCTAATCTTCAGTTACCATCTGTGAGGGAATATGTTTTTAAGCAGATCGAACAAATGAAAGAAAGCACAGACGCTAACCTAATAATGCGTTCTAGCTTATTTCCACCATATTTGCCAAAATACTTGCCGTTTTCAAAGTAGAAGTGCACCTGCAGGAGCCCTAGCTCTGTGCCATCTTGCACCGGTGGCCTGAGTCTCTCCAGGGTCAAGTGGAGACTGAGCTCTCCTACCCTCCATGATTTTTACTTTGCTGTGGCAGTGATCTGTGACTCAGAAAACAGACACGTTTCAGAGAGCAGAACTAAGAAAATGTGGCCTCAGTAAAGGGAAGGGATTCCCCTTAGCCTCCACAGTAAAGGAAAACCAAACGCTGTTTTCCAGGTGGACTCTGTAATGGCTCTATTTGCACATCTGTCATCAGGCTGGGTCAGGACCGGGTGCTGAGGTGCTGGTCAGCTCTGGGACTAATTGAATCTGTAACATTAGGCAGGGGGTATTTTCCTCGGCTGATCTGCACAGCCGAGAGGCCAGGCCTTCGTTCTGATTGGGTGGGGAGGCCATTGTGGCCTCCACAAGCCTCAGGTTTAGCGAAATGTCAAAGACGAGAGCCTTACCTCAGACCACGTGCCCCACAGCACACAGGACAGAACTGACGACTGCCTTGAGAGAGGGCTAGGATCCCCAGGTGTTACAGGAAGGGGGGCCTGGAGTCAGTTTGGGGGTGAGAGATGAGAAGGGCTTTAAGGAACAAATGGGCCCTGAGCCAGGCCTTGAAGAGGGCGGTGGTTTTGAAAGTCAGAAGATCCAGTGGGGGAGTAGGAACCAAAGCAGGAAATAGGAAAGCACAAGGCGGGATAAGGGAAAAGCAAAAAGTTCCCTTTGGCCCAGGTCTAGACGTAACAGCAGGGAACGCGAGTCTGCGTCCCTTTGAGGAGGACCCGGAATGCCCGGCTGAGCTGATAATCAATTTGGTGGGGAGAGAGGTTCCCTGGAAATCCCTGAGCAGGACCGTGCCATCGAAGGCGATGTCTTGGTGGCCGCCACTGGAGCTGCCGGGCCAGGAGCCTCCTCAGAGCATGGAGGGCAGCCCAGCCCCGATGGGATGGAGTGGCTGAGGCAGTCCTGGGGGGCCTGTGGTCAGAATTACCTCTGGTTAATGTCCCCGTGCAGAAGCCTACTCGCTCTCTGAGAGACTAAGTGACAGGCACCCTCCAAGCTGTCCTTTGAAATCCAGGTTCAGGTGCCTCAAATAAAGCACAAGCTGGGAAACTCAGGGTGCATGTGCGGTCAGCCGGGTAAGCCATGCCTCCTGCCATCGCCCTTTTCTCTCCCCAGAACAACCCCAGCAATAAACTGGTGAGCACGAGCAGCACGGTCACGGCCGCCCACATCAAGAAGTTCACCTTCGTCTGCATGGCCCTGTCGCTCACAGTAAGGAGGGGGCTGCTTTTGGTTTCTCCTTCTTCTTTCTTTTTGGAAAGGGGTCCTTGCCATCTTGTACTAAATAGTATGATTCTGTAGTAGACTAATTAACAACCTCTTCCAAATATTTTCTTCCCAAAATATGAAGTGATTGTCATTCAAGGAGGTCAGTGAATTGAGAAATAAAGGCTCTGTTTCTGGGGTTTCCCAGGACTTCGTAAACTCTGAAGAAAGGCAGGCTTTGCCTTCAATTTCCTTAATACTTTTGTCTTGTTGAATAATTTCCAACCCATTTTTAAACAGCCCAAGCCAACCTTATAACCAGCCCTGTCCCTTTTCCAAACGTAGGTTGTGTTATTCCAGTTTCCACAGTAAAATGTTCCTTTCCTAATTTATGCGAACGTATCCTACCTCTTTATTCATCATTCAGCCAATACTTATCTAGCACCTGCTGGCTCCCAAGCCCTGTGCCAGCTGCAGAGGGTACAGCTGGGAGCAGGCATGGATGATTGGACTTGATTGCAGGGTCTGTGTGGGATTCCCGGTGTGACCTTAAATAAACAGTATCTGTCCTTCCCTTATCAAATTCAGAGATGTCAGATAAAAGTTCAAAACACTGGGAGAAAGTATTTGCGGGGTTTGACCCAAAAGTGTATAAAGTTATTTATAACACCTACCAAGAGTAGCAAAAAACATAACAGTTACAAACAGCTAACTCGTACCCTTTGCCCTTTGGGTTATTAAGGCGGAGATGGAACAGGGTAAAAAGAAACATGGGCCTTTTTGAATTCAGTTTAACTCTCAAGTTTCCTATCAAGCCCTTCAAAAAACGTCCACTTACATAATTCACTATCTAAGTATGTTACAGAAGACCTGGCTGAGTGCAGGTCTCATCTTAAACGACAAATAAGGAGCTCAGGCACAAAAGCTTTGGGTTCTGCCCATGACAGGAGCACAGTGCCTTCTGTCCTTGCCTTCACCACAGGAACCATTTAACTGGCTGAGCTCTGCTGTGGTCCTTTAAAATTCAGCCCGATTGCCTTTTTTTTCCCCAAAACCCAGAGCTCAATATTTGATCCAGCACCTGAGTAGGTGTAACAAGGGCAGCACAAGACAAACGACCCATGGCAAGGCACTGGCCCCCACCCAGTCGGGCCCTGCGGGGCTCGTCCTCAGCCCCAGCCCCTCCCCCAGCTCCGCCCCTCGGCCGGCCTCTCGGTCAGGGTGCGGGGGTGTGGCTCACCCTGGAGGCATCTACGCCTGCTGGAGCTAAGTCAGCTCCCCCAGGCCACCCTGCCTGGTCCCTAGGATTTCTCTCTCTGCTGTGCACGTTTTTCCATGGTTCCCTAAAACACTAACAAAACACTGAGCAACCTTGAAACTGTTTAAAAGAGTAGTTTAGGAGAAACAAGAGGTTTCTCCTCCAGGAACCGACCTCAGCTTGTGGAGACTGTTAAAAGACTGGAATCTAAAGTTGGGTTGATTCTGAGGCCAGCCCCAGTGGCTGGGACCTCATGCGCATACAAAGCAGGAAGCTTTCCTTTCCCACCAGCTCTGCAGACCAGGTACTTCTTCCGTTCTGTTTGAATATCTTCCCGCAGCTAGCCTGGAGTCCAGTGGGGAGCTTTACTGGATTGACTCTAAGAACATTCGGTCCCTCCTTCAATTCACTGGCAAGAATTTATACCTGTTAAAAGTTGCTCTTCAAGTTTATTTTGAAATAATCAGTATTTACAATCTGGTAAATGCTTTTATTTCCCATGTAGAGATTGTATTTTTTATTACTGTAATCCTAGATCTAAAACCATCTATAACCAGAAGTATCTTGGGGGAGATTTTCACCCGAGAAAAGGAGGCAGAGAATCTTTAGTTGGAAAGGAAGTTGTAGATGAACTAGATGAAGCCTATAATTTTTCAGAAAAGAAAATGACTCTGAGAATAAGTGACTTGTCCGAGTACTCAACAATAGGAGCAGATAGAACCCAGCTTCTGGAGGGGGTCTCCTGCTTGTTTCCTCTATGCTGCAGCATACCTGGAGTCAGAGAGACATCTGGTACCATTTGATGAAATGGTAGTTTCTTCAAAATATTTAAAATACTGAAGTCTTTTGCATACCTTATGATGATCCACACAATTGATATAATACCAGGGCTAAAGGAAGTGCTGTAAAAGACGCATAGAAAAAATGTAAGGGAATTGGCTTTAAAAGTAAATGTTACCCTCTCAGTATAATGTGCCTACCTGTTTATATTTCTTCTTGGTTTTTTCTTTTTTGTTTTTTCACATCTTTTTCTCCTCCCAGGCTGTGAACTTCATAAGGCAAGGGTCTGTGATGTTGTCATCTCTTGTCCCCAGAGTCAGGCATACTGCCTAATAGAAGGTGCACAATAATGTTTACTACATACCTGCATCAACCGAATCTCAACTACGAGATGGGGGTCAGAAAGGTGCTGGTGGCACCCACCCCTGGCGAGCAACAGCCTCTGCATTTATACTCAGTTTATCCTATTTGTAACATTCTTGAGGCCCTTTGCTCTCAAGTCCATTTGCTTTGTTTTCTGGGTTTTGTTAAGCTTCTCAGCACAGCGGAGGTCACTGAAAGGTTCCAGGGCAGCAGCCTTCCCGGCTGCTCCGCTGGTGGCCTTATGTGCAGAGTACCGGCTTCAGGGTGATGCCACAGCATCTGGCTTCACCTCGGATGAGCGCCTGTTGCCACGCTTACGTGGAGAGCAAGGCTTCTCCGAGAGTCTCTGAGAAGAGCTGACAGTGCGGATCCCTCAGACGCTCTGTGACGCTAACTGCCTATCAAAGGAAAACCAACTGTCCAGAAGTAAACATTCACCCTTTCCGTGAGAATAGGCTGTCTTTGGGTACTGACATTTTTGGTTTAATGGGAACCCTTTGCTTGGGAAAAATTTGGCTCTGTCACTTTGGACAGTTAATGAGAGATGACTATTTCAGACTGTTACAGTGCCATGCGTTTATTTATTCTCTAGTAGAGAAGTAAGATTTACATTTAGAGTCTCCTAAATCAGTTCTCCCATCATACCCTCATCCAAAAGCTTTCTTGATCCACTGGGCTTCAGGAAAAGCAACCACTGTCCCCTGCCTGGTTGAAAAAGGAGAATTCGGGAGTGCAGAGCAGAGGAGGAGTGTGCTCTATTCCCAGGAGCATCTCGGGGTCCGTCTCTCTGGGCTGCCTTCAGCATGCTCTGCAGGAGGCCACTGACTGGTTCCTTTAAGTGGGAGTGAGGATGAGGAAAAGGGTACCTGTAGCCCAGTCAAGGAAATAGGCTTCAGAGTGGTAGAGCTGTCAGATAAAAAGTAAGCTCACAGGGTCAGAATCTAGCATGTAGCTTACCAGGGAATGGGGTGGGAGAGGGAATAGGGAGTGAAGGCTTAAATCGTGCAGAGTTCCTATTTGGAATGATGGAAATGTTTTGGTAATAGGTGGTGGGATGGCAACACAACATTTTGAATGTGATCAGCAACACTGGAGTGTAGACCTAAATATGGCAAAAAGGGGAGATGTTAGGTTGTATATATGGTAATAGAATAAAATTTTTTTTTAATCCATGCAGCTGCAGTACACAAACAGTGACCACGCCTGAGTTAAAACATGGACTAGTTAATAGTACAATTATTAAAATGTGCTTTCATCGTTTGTAACTAATGTACCACACCAGTGCAAGATGT
Source organism: Dasypus novemcinctus (assembly GCF_030445035.2). Taxonomy (NCBI): domain Eukaryota; kingdom Metazoa; phylum Chordata; class Mammalia; order Cingulata; family Dasypodidae; genus Dasypus; species Dasypus novemcinctus. The sequence goes on along the minus strand of NC_080674.1, from coordinate 15,610,938 downwards.
TAATAATAGGGTGGTATATGGGAACCCTGTATTTTATGCATGATTGTTCTGTAAACCCACAGCTTCTCTAATTAAAATAATAATAATAATCCTCTCAGTAACAACAGAGGAGTGGATGTGTGCAAACCAAGGTTAGCTGGTGTCTGCAGATTATTAACAAGGTGCTACTTTCGAGTGAAATAAAACCCAGTCTAAAATCAGACGGTTTAAAGCCATTTGGAAAATACTTTCAAATAGGATGCTTTTTTGTTTTATTCTGCTTTTTATTACTGTTGTTGTACGGAAAATAAAATGAACAGACTTATAAAGGGGAGCAGAGTAAGTTATTGGAGGTAAAGTTGCAGTAATGTGGGAGAACACCAAAAGCGGTTTCTGCTCCAAGGGGTGAGCTGCGGGAGCATCTTACATGGCTATTTGAGACCAAGGGAAGGTGTGGGGGAATGGGGAGGGTAAAGGGGACATGATTTATGCTTAGTGCATTTGTGCCCTGAGCTACGTGGACTGTGGGGGGGCTACAGGGACTGTTGGAGCAGGATGGGTGTCCTTGAGGCCCAACTGGTTAATTAGCAAGCAGGATGTTGATGTAAGTTTGTGGCCATCTGGTGAAGATCAGCAGACCTTGCTGGTGTCAGCTTGAGCTCTTTGTTACAGCTCTTCCTCCCAGGCCAGGGGCAGGGGTTTTAACAGCACCGCAAAGGATTGTTGGTATGTCAGCTGCCTGCAGTTATCTTCTGTTTCTTCTTTATAATTCCCTGGTCAAAATGGAAGCTCAAGCAAATCAAGATGGCTAGTAAAATCATTGATCATTCCAGTTTCACACTTTTATTACTTGAATAACCCCATGAGTCTCAACAGGACTAGTCTATGTTCCTCCCTTCACTGGAAATCAAAATATTTTCCCAATTTGCAGGGAAAAAATTAAGTTGGTTGAATTTTATCTAGCTATGTTTATCTCCCCAAATTGTCTCAAATCTATGATTCCTTCTCCTGCTTCCCTGCACTTGAATCTTTTAAATGGTATCTGACTTGGCACAAAATATATTGTTATTTTTCGTCTGAGGTGTCAGTACACATGTATGTTCAGCAGGGAACCCTTGGGGGCCTACCCCATGAATGAGTTTGAGAACCACTGGGGGAAAGACTACTTACTCTGTGGAGACTGCTAAAGCGCTGATGCCCAAGCCCCTCTGAGCATTTACGGCCGTGAAGCGTGAGCCCCACGGATCCCAGGGTGCGAGTGCACCTGACCCGGATTTGGCTTCCAGGCGCCCGGCTGCCTCCGCCCTGACAGTGTTGCTCCACGCAAATGGCAGAGGGCCTCGGAGGGACTAATTAATGGATTCCAGGATAATATTTGATGACTCTCGGTGGCTTTTTTTTTTTTTTTCATCTTTTTTATTAGTCTCAAAGGAAAAAAAAGCCTGAAGGAGGCGGTGGGTCTGGGTGGCATTTCCTCCTGCCCCGGTGGCCGCAATGCAGTATGTGGCCACAGACATCAGCCTGAAGGGTGCCCGGTCGGACTCCTACACACCGTCCACGACAAGGGACTGTGGGGAAGCGGAAGCAGCACCTGCTCAGACGTCACAGTAACGCACGCAGGAGCATCTGGCCCTGACGTGCTTTTGACCCTTTTATGCAGCATGTGGGCAGTCCAGCCAAGCTCATGTGTAAAAATACCTCAAAAGGTGGTGATTTGGGCATTTAAACACCAAGCAGGCATATTTAGAGTGAGCAGAGCGTGACCCGAACACGGCGAGGACATAAGGCCCTTGCTGGACGAGCTGAACAGTCATTTTGGGTGTTCAGTGAAGTAAAAGACCATTGAACTTTTACAAGAGAGCGTGATCAAAAACCTCCACCTGCGGTCACAGGTCGGCCCTGGGTTACCTCGTCCGGTGCCTGGGCAGGGGGCTCGGGCCTTTCGCTGGTCCACGTTCTGAGGAGCACTGCCCTGAGCCAGGGCTCCCAGGAGGCGGCCCGGAAGGTGACCTGGGAAGTAAATCACCTCAGCTCCCGTGACCTGACTGGGGGGGCAGCCGGCTGTTCAGGCTCCTTCCCAACTGAGGCGCACACCTTGGAGCCGGCAGCTCTGACGTGAAGCGCAGGCAGGGCAGATTCAGGGCCACATGCTGCCTAGTGGCGTCCCAGGGGCACTCACACACTCGGCTGCCCCCTCTGTATTTTTTAATTTTAAAAAGCAAAATGTGAGGGACAGCACGGGGAGAGGGAGTTAGCTCAAGCCAGAATTCAGGGGCTGAGGGAGGTGGGCCCTGGAGCCTCAGGGTTGGGGTTCAAAGGCCAGCTTCACCCCTCATGAACCGGGTGACCTTGGGAAAGCCACCACGGAAAGCCCTAAGCCTCGGTTTCTCGTCTGAGCAGGGAGAGCGACTTAGCCTGGTGCTGGCGTGCTGCGAGCAAAGAATGCCAGACCACACCCCGATCATCAGCTCCACCGCTGGGTGCTCAGGTGGTCCCCAAGCACAGGAAAGGGAGGAAAGAGAGCTGTGGACCTAAATCAAAGGCTCTTTGATGCCGATGTGTGACCGTATGAGAGTTTTTAGTTTGTGTGTGTCCTTAGCTAAATATAGAAACATGAAATATCCTTCTAGATTTCTGTGGGATTTTTTTGGAGGTGTTTTAAAATAGTCTCTATATAGGCAGCTATTTAGGAAAGTTCCGTCGACAGACGCCGTGCACATGTGACATGCGCACACTCTTTTCGTGGAGGCTTTGGGACGTCTCCTGGTGTCCCAGCTGTGGATGTGCAGCCTTCCGCCGTCTTGCTAATGCAGAAGTGTCAGTTACCCCCCAAGCTGCAGTGAGCACAGAGAGAGAGATTAGTAGGTTTAGTCACTCGACTGGGTGTCTGGTCTCTGCAGACATCAACCAAATGTTAGAAGTACCAGTGAGGGGCGCTCCAGAGGCCCATGTGGGCCTAGTGAGCACTTTGCATTTGGAGCCCCTCAGAGCAGCGCGGAAAGAATATCTTTGCGTGCCTGGGAAACTGATGCAGTGAGGCGCTACCTGGTCAGCAGCATGCTCTGCGCCCCGTGAGCATGTGATCGCGTCACTCCCAGCCGCCCCTCCCCACACCGCCGTGCTCGCACAGACATGGACGGATGCACAGCGAGCCCAAGGCCATGGAGCAGAACTGGTTGTGGGAACTGCTAAGACTTAGCGATTCTCTGTTTATGTTTCAGAGACCCAGAGAAAGGCCACATTCATTCATCCCTCTCTTCATTCAGTCATTCAGCAAACACTCGAGCCCCTCCTAAGTGCCGGGCAGCGGGACCAGCGTGGTGGGGTAAACACACGTGGTCTCCTGTCTTTGGTAACATGTACGCAATCTGACATTTCCCACTCCAGTCACACCCAGACCCATTCAGTGCTGTGGATTACACTCACAATGCTGTGCTGCCATCCCCGCCTTCCAACCCCTGCATGCGCATCATCCTCCTGTGGAGGCTTCAGGTGGGTTCGCTCTTGCCTCCTCCAGCCCCTGGTGGCTGCTGGCGTCCCTTGGCCGCCCCGCTCCAGCCTCGACCTCCGTCCTACGTCTTCTCCTCTGTGTCGGTGTCTGTCTGCCTAAGCCCCCTCTTATAAGGACACTTGTGATGGCATTTAGGACCCACCTGGGCAAGCCAGGATGAGCTCATCTCAGATCCTCAACTTAATCACATCCGTTGCCACAACACTCGTTCGTTCCAGGCGTCGGGAAGTGACTATATCTTTGGGTGGCCATTATTCACCCTACTTAAGGTAGTGACGGTTGCCATGGAGAAAAAGGAGAAGCAGCAAGTGAAAGGAGAGAAGGTGAGGGAGCTCAGGGAAGGCCCCCTCAGGAGATCTGAGCAGAGCAGCCTGCTGCCCACCTGCCCGGCCGCCACCTGTGCGCAGCCTGCGCCTGCTCACACACGCCACCGGTGAGCGGGTGAAGCTGGTGCTTCATCCCCTTCTGCTCAGGGGACTCCGTCTCTCAGTGTCCCCCTGTCACTCAGGTACCATCAGCCTCGCCCAGCTGGCTCCTTCCTGACTAGCTGACATATGCTCGAGTATCCCAAGCGTTAAAAGAGAAAAAACTAAAACTTGTGTCCGTGGACAGCAGCCCCCTGCTTTTCTCCAGATTTCCTTGGCCTCTAGGCCTTCCTGGAAAGAATCACCTAAAGGCATCTTCCTGCTCCCTGTGTAGCCATTGCCATCTGGCTGTCCCCCACCTCAGCCCCCTTTCCCTCCTGCCACAGGCAGGCAGCTACTGCTGTCCTGGACCATTCTTTCACCTGTGACCTTGCCGCCTGCTGCAGCCCTGCCTGCCCCTGGCCCCCAGCTCCAGTGGCACCGTCCAGTTCTCAGCTCACACCCTTGATGTTGCCTCTCCCCCATCACTTCCCTGGCTTCTGGTGTACATTCCTGCTCTGGTTCTCCTTTCTTTCTGATTCTTCCTTTATAGCCTCCCTGGAGGAAGGTTCCTTTTCCTTAAATATGGATGGACCTTGGAATTGGGTCCGAGGCCACCTTGCCTGCCCATCTCACCCCTCATACCTCCCTCTGTAGGTTTGTGGCTTCCGTTGACATCTTTGTTTGATTTCCATATCAGTATCTTAGAACCAGATCTCTCTCCTGAGCCTCAGGCCCAAACTTCTAGCTGCCTTCTGTACATTCCAAGAGACACTTACTGCTCAACCTGTCCAAAACGGACGAGTGGGCGGCGAGTGGTCATCCCTGTTGTTTGCTGCGGAGGGACTCTATCCCCTCTTCCGCATGAGGGCCCTTCCAACAGCTACAGCGGTGTTTCTGCCTTCTTCGTGGCCTGTCTTCTGGACCCTTGGGTGTTCTGGTTGCTCTCCGTGAAATTGTTCTGGTTTGTCAGGGCTCCTCTGACAACAGGGAACACAAACTCCAAATCAGGCCCGGCCTGGGCCAAGTCAAATGGACCAGAATGGCCCAGTTTTGACTCCATTCTTTTCATTAGTGCAGCCAAAGCCTGCATTAGCTTTTTAAATAGCCATGGGCACTGTTCTTAGGTCAAACAGAAGAGCCAGTGAGACCCAATTGACAGTATTCCTGTGGTAGCCAGGGACTGGCCCCTGCTAGAACTGTCTTTAGGATATCTGCCAACCTCCAGTCTCCTGGAATCTCCCCAAATTTCTGTGGTTCCTCAGTCACACCCAGGAGTGTTTTCACTGCTGCATAATGGTGTTCATCTGAGCTGTCAGCACATTTAAAAGCGTACCAAAATGCTTTGTTCACTCTCATCCGTTTTTGTCTTCAAATCCCTCTTAACCCAGCTTGCCCACCTGCCTTAGTTTTAAGACAGCCCTCCTTCTTGGAGAAGGCCTTCTTAGAGAAGGGGTTCCAAGCATGCAGTTGCCCCTGGCATCTTTTCCTTTTTGCTCTTCTTACTTGGAAGGTACTTTGCAAAAGTTCTTTTTTTTTTTTAAAGATTTATATTTTATTTATTTTTCTCCCCTTCCTCCCCTCCCCCAGTTGTCTGCTTTCTGTGTCCATTCGCTGCGTGTTCTTCTGTGTCCGCTTGTACTCTTGTCAGCAGTACCGGGAATCTGTGTTTCTTTTTGTTGTGTTGTCTTGCTGTGTCTGCTCTCCGTGTGGGTGGCACCATTGCTGGGCAGGCTGCACTCCTGTCGCACGGGGCAGCTCTCCTTACGGGGCGCACTTCTTGCATGTGGGGCTCCCCTACACGGGGACACCCCTGTATAGCAGGGCACTCCTTGCACACATCAGCACTGCGCATGGGCCAGCTTCACCACACGGGTCAGGAGGTCCTGGGTTTGAACCGTGGACCTCCCATGTGGTAGGTGGATGCTCCATCCATTGGGCCAAATCCGCTTCCCTCTTCTTGATCTTAGCATTTTTGCCCATTCAGCCACTTTGGGCTTTGCCTTCCTCTGCCCTCAGCCTGCTACATTCCCTTTCTGGGCCCTGTAGAAATGAGCTCCCTCAGTAGCCCCCGTGCACACACCCTGCCCTTCGGCCCCTGCTCCTGGAGAAGGAGGCTGCAGCCTTCTTTCTAAATCTACCTTTGTAGCTCGGCACCTGCCCTTCACGCCCCCCTCCAGCTGCCAGCCTCCCTCGCCCTGGGCGTTGCCATGGGCGGCCGCCACCCCAGCCAGCAGTGCCCACCATGCTTTCCTGCCGCACAGCTTCCTCATCCAGCTTCCCCTGCCCGCTCGCGCTCCCCTGCACATTGGTCTCGCCGGCTTTCTGCCTGTCTGTCTCTTCCATGAGATTGCGAGTCCTTGGAGGCAGCAACTTTGGACTTCTCTCTGGGCCCGCCATCCAACTTGGGAGAGGCTGCGTGGGTGAGGGAGGGCATGACTGTGTTCTGTGCCTGTCGTGGATGGCCCCTGCCATTTCAGGGGCTGCTTTGGCCTGCATCTACCACCCTGGCCACTCTGGGGTCTTGTGATGCTTCCTGTTTCCTCTTGAAGGGCCACCTTCATGGTTGTATGGATGGAATGTCACTTTTTTTTTTTTTTAAGATTTTTATTTATTTCTCTCCCCTTCCCCCTGTTGTCTGTCCTCTGTGTCTATTCACTGTGTGTTCTTTTGTCCACCTGCATTCTTGCCAGCAGCACTGGGAATCTGTATTTCTTTTTGTTGTGTCATCTTGCTGCATCAGCTCTCCATGTGTGTGGCGCCATTCTTGAGCAGGCTGCACTTTTTTCACGCTGGGCGGCTCTCCTTACGGGGCACACTCCTTGCACATGGGGCTCCCCTACATGGGGGACACCCCTGAGTGGCACGGCACTCCTTGCGCACATTAGCACTCCACGTGGGCCAGCTCCACACAGGTCAAGGAGGCCTGGGGTTTGAACCCTGCACCTTCCATGTGATAGGCAGATGCTCTGTCCATTGAGCCAAATCCGCTTCCCGGAATTTCATTTTTGACAGCTAGAATCTCTTAGCCCTATTACTTCATACTTGCTTTTTCTCACAAATTTTAAAATGTTTTCCTGAATTCCCGTTTTATTCTTTCCTTGCTTCTTGTGAATTCAAAGATGGCACCGTCACATTCTCCTACATAAGCAGCCTTCTCCTTATTATCAGAATCATGCCTGAGAAGGCTCTCCTCTTCTCGCTCTTCCTGATTCCTGCCGCAGGAAACAGTGAGTCTGGAACAAAGTTAGGCAGTGCCTGCTGTGAGGTGGAGAGAGCGACATGCATGAGGTGGAGAGAGCGACATGCGAGTCTGTGGAAATCCAGGCGGGGACCGTGACACTGTGGATACCCCCATGGTGCCCAAGGGCCCACCAGAGCAGTCAAGACGTGCGCAGCCCCGAGGCCAGGGCGAGATGCAGTCTTCCCGGGGTGGAGGCCACCGCAGAGCGGAAGAGGAAGACACTTAATGCTTAAAATATTTGGTCCTAATCCTTCAGAACTACAGACCCCAAAGAGACCTTCCCCAGAGTGAAAGAAAGCAAGAGACTGTGGCCTCAGAGTTAGACACAGTCTGAAAACTCTGCCCCATGAGGGTCTTTCCCATGACACCTGGGGTCATCTCCCTCACTGAGGTTCTGCTAATCTCGACCTGCATAATCTTTTTATGCTGCTCTCGCTTCCAGGGCTGGCCCCCACCTCTGAAAAGGCAGTGAGGTCACTGACAGGGAAAGTATTTATAGTGCCCTTAATCCCACACAGGCCAGGCCTGGCCACCTGCTCCGGGACGCTGCTGACAGAACCAGGGAGACGCGTGGGGCCGAGTGGAAAGCGCTCCCTCCTCCCCCCAGAAACCCAGAGGCTTGGAGTCAGGTCAGTGCCACCTGTCACGGCCTCAGTTTCCTCAGTTTGAGTACTGTGTCCTACTGCAGGGGCCAGTTTTGCTCCTTGCACAATGGGGTGTGCTCCTCCACTCCATCTCTGCTCCATTCACAATGAGGCAGGGCTGCGAGGGCTCACTGCGCCGCTGCTTCACGGGGCAGCATCTCTCAGCGCCCGATGGACAGCGTGTAATCTTAGTCGCAGCCCATTTCTTGAAAGTGCACCTCAGTAAAGCATGGTAGTGCCAAGTCCTTCCATTACCTGCTAGAAAGCTGCAGATCGAAACCACAGTCCAGTCAGCTCTGTTTCCAAGGTCGAAAGTTCAGTTCATGAGAACTACCCAGTCTCTCCTTCCTGCCGCAAAACATACCCACAAGCCCCTGCTGCCGCTCCGCCACCCGGCCAGATACCCCAGGCCGTTCTCCAGCCAGGGCGCCGTGCCAACCCTTTGTCTCTGAACAAGGACGGCCTGTTGGAGGCTTTGTCTCTGGCCAGAGCCCCTGCACCCCGAGGTGGAGACTGCTGCCTCATTGCTCACACCATCCAGTAGAAGAAAATGACTCTTTTGTGCATGGGGGAAGGAAAATGGACCAAAAGTAAATGAACTGAATGCAAAGCCTCTGAATTCAGCACCCTTCGCTGTGCCCACGTACTGGAGGATGCAGAGAGCAAGCCTTTGGGTCCTGGGTTGAAACCCTGACCCCACCCTTAACCAGCAGGGTGGCAGCAGGGTCACACAGCCACTCTTGGCCCTGGTGCCCGCATCTGTAGAGGAGTGAAGATGCCCGGGCTGCTCCGAGGAACCTCTGCCCGCCCGTCACCCTCTCTCAGGAAGCCTCGGCAGGCCAGCCTTCCCTTAGTTCCCGCATGTTTTAGATTTGAGGAGTTGCTTGTTTGTTTAGGGGTGACACAGGGAAGGGAGGGTTAAAAATATCAAAACTGGGCCCTGAAACTCTGTTTACCTAAGCCCTCAGAATCAAATGCCAGTGCAAATTGTCCTGCATCTTCTTGAAGCAATTATCAGAAAAAACAAGCAGTTGTGATGTTAGAGCAGGTTCCAATTTGACTGTTAACATTCAGGAGAAACAGAAGTTGGAGTGAGGAACTTTCTAAATATTCTTCAGATCAGGTAAATATCTCCTCCAAAGGATGAACTCGGTAAAGCAGGAATGACTTAAACGTCTTGCAGATCTATGGAACGCGCAGGTTTGACAACCGCGGGCCCTCTGCGGGTTTGGTGCCTGGCGCCCTCTGCTGCTTAATTGTATATTTTTTTTCTTTGAACACTGTACCTTCCTAGGAATTTAGAGTTCTCTCGAATCTGAAAGACACTCTCAGTGCTCTCTTAAAGTGTGTGTATTTGGCTTTTTTAACTAAATCTGAATGATAGGAGGAGTGAATTACTTTTCATATTCTTAAAAAAATGAAGAAAAGGACATCCAAAAGTGTTCATTTTTACAATGAATGTACTATAACAGTATCAACTCCCTTATGAAAGTATTTAAGATCGATGTACAACAATAATTATGATTAACGTCAAGACGCGTTGGGAACTTCAGGTACTACACAAACACGTCCTAATAGACTTGCCCAAGCTCTCTAGCCTAACAGCAGACCAAGCTCTGATTTCCTCAGTGACAGATGCGGCTGACGACATCTGCTTCAGTCTCCTAAAATAGTTGCTGCTGTGACATTAGAGAAAAGGTCCCCTAAGCTCTTCACTATTATTATAATCCCTTGGTCCTCCTTACAAGGATTTCCCTCCCTGTGACTCTCCCGCCTGCGCAGAAGTGGCCTCTGCCGCCACCCTGTCACCCTAGGGCCCCGTCGTCCTCGTGCCGCCCACGTGCCCACGTGCCATGCGGCAGCTCCACTCCGCTGGGGGTGCTGGCACCTGCAGGCATGCTCCCACCCCTTTCTGGGTGGAAAGCAGAAAGTAGGCTCATTGGCCACAGCCACACCTGGCGTCAGCAGAACCGGGAGTTACCCTGGTTCTAAGAGCCGTTCTGAGACTGCTGAGGAAATGCCGAGTCCTTCCCCTTGAAGGAGGTGATGGCTGTAGACTCGCGTGGGCTCGGGTGCGGCTCCAGCCGTGGTGCAGGGCTGCTGCCCGTCCAACCGGCGAGCCAGGCGAGAGCTGTGCAGAGAGTACCGGGGGAGTCCCCGGGCCGGGGTGCTCACTCAGCCGCTCGTCCCTGCTCCCCTCTGTTCCTGCCACCTCACGTGGGCCCCTCGGCAGATTAGGCTCTACCTTCAAAACACTCCCAGAATCCGCCATTTTGAACCCCCCTTGCCCACGCTCCTCTGCAGGCAGCACCTGAGGGGCTCCCTGCGCCCACCCTGATCCCTGCGCTCAGCACAGAGCGATCCTGTCAGCATGGCAGTCTGAGTCTCCACTCAGCACCTCCCGGGACCCTCGTCTCTCCCAAGGTGGAAGCCAAGGTCAGGACCGTGACCTGCAAAACCCTCTGAACCGCACAGCGCGCGCAGCTGGCGCGATTTGATGCTAGGAGCGCCTGTGTGCCTCTGAGTTCCCGGGCACAGTGGGCGTGTGCTGCCTGCAGGGGCCCTGGTCTGCCTGGGTCCACCCACCCCAAGTCAGCCAAATGAGCGTGCCTCCCCCTGGAGTGACGTGGCTTGCATTTCCCAAGACGCTGGCTGGTGAGAGCGAGTGTGAGCCCCCTTCTGAAAGCTGCTCTCTGACTCTCCATCGTCCACGTGTAAGGTGGACTTCATCTGTGAAGACAATCATAAGGGGTCCCTTTTATTTGAAAATATTTTCTGATAGAAAAAAAAAAAGAATATATGTTCTTTTTGGAAAAAACGGAAGAATACACAAAGGAAGATAAAACCAACCCAAATCTTATCACCTCCAGAGGTGTCCTCTGCCAACGTTGTTTTCAGCCCCAGGAAACCTTTTCCCACGACAGTAGCTGGCACCGATTGATCACACACAGTCTGGCAGGCCCGGGTAGGAGCATTTTGCCACATCGCTGTGCATCTCCACGCGGGGTGCCCACCGGTGCTTGTGGTCCGGTTGGTTCCACCTGCCCACGGTGAGGTGAGGAGCTGGCCCCAGAATGCCAGTCAGCTTACTGGTGAGCACGCTCTGTTGAGACCGGCTGGCATCATTTTGATAGTAAGGCTTTTCAGCGAAGGAGACAGGGCGCCGACTGACATTGTGGAGCCAGCCCTTACCTCAGCGCCAGCTCTCCAGACAGTTGGCAGAGTGGCTCCTTTGAGGGGCGCGGTCCCCAGAGCAGCCCTGGGAGGTAGGCGCCATCCCACAGGGAGGACGAGGAAGCCACGGCGCAGAATACTTGAGAACCTTGCCCAGACTCAAACCTGAGGGAAACGGCAGGAACTGCAGCCCAGGCGCTCTGGCTCGGAGCCAACTTCTGACCATCTCGGTATGTTCACTACCGTTGCGGGTTAACCACTGGTTTATCCAGTGGGGACTGAACCCAACTAGATGGATGTTGAATCTTCCTTTCTAAGTAAAAGTTCCAAATAAAAATGTCCAGGGCTGACTAGGTTAATTCGAATCAGCTGCATGAATTTACTTTTTCTAACTGCAGGGTCTAAGAATCTTTTACTACTAATCTGGGTGATTCAGAATAATGGGGAAAGCCTTGTGAGTGCCCCAAAGTGTGCCCAACAGCTGGTGGAGGTTGAGTCAAAAACAGAGCATTTGTCATCCTCCCCCGTGGAATGGAACTCGGAGGACTCGCAGGAACAGCCGCCCCGCTGGCTGGGCCTGTGTGTTCCCTGAGACCGACTGCCGACAGAGACCACGGCAGTCCTTGAATTCTCGGGGAAGAGCCCAGGATTGTCCCGTGGCAGCTCAGGGACGATCCCTGTCCCCACATGAAACAGGACCAGGGCTCCGGGGCCCACCGCTGGAGGGGAGGACGCGAGTCTCAGAAAGATGCCCCTTCCATCTCGTGGTTCTGGTCACAGCTGACTCAGGCTGGGGTGTCTTAGACCCAGCCGTGGTGTGGCCGTCAGTGTGGGGCTTCCGTCTTCCTTCCTCCTCACCGTAGTCCTGCTTGGAGATCTTAATGTACGGTACGACTTCGTCACGACTTTGCTCGTACGGATCTAGAAGTGAAAGGTCAAATCACATGGCCAAAGCAGAACAACTGCATACAGGACAAGCCTGCTTAACTGACAGCCTCTAGGGAAGACAGTCAATCCCTTCTTGACCCAACAAAACCATCTCTGGACACTCGAGGCCCAGGCGTGGACTGGACGCTGTGTTTTAAGGTTGTGGGGAAGAAAGGGCTGTGGCGCCGTGAGGGTGAGCTTCAAAGGCGCCTGATACGGTTTTAGAAAAGAGGGAGCCGCGCCCCGTGTCGCCAAGGCAGACAGTTTGTTTGGAGAAGAGAGCAAGCGGGCAAGTCTCCTGGCCATGAGTATGTCTTCAGTACAAATAAGACATGGTCAGTGCCTGCTCGGCGCAAGACTTACAGGCTGTCGAATGAAAGGGGGCTGGGTCATAGGTAGTCTCTTTTTTTTTTTTTTAATAAACTTTTTTTTTTTACTAAACAGAAGTCGTTTTGTTTAGAGTCGTTTTAGATTTACAGGAATGCTGGGAAGATGGCGCAGTTCTCATACACCCACACCCCCCCCACCCCCGTCTTCCATTACTAGACTGCATTTGTCACAGCTGAGGAACCAGCACTGGCGCTTTGCTATGAACTGAGCGCCGTCGCTGTGGATTTCACTGTTTTCCCTCATGTCCCTTTTCTGTTCCAGGATCTCTTCCAAGATGCCACAGTACATTTAGTCATCCTGTCTCCTTAGCCTCCTCTGGTCTGTGACAGTTACTCAGACTTGCCTTGTTTTTGTGCCCTTGACAGTTTTGAAGAGGACTGTCTAGTAGTCTGTTGACTGTCCTTCAATGTGAGTTTGTCTGATGGTTTTCTCTTGGAGCTATGGACTTGGGGGAGGGAGGCCACAGAGGTGAAGCGCCCTCCTCGTCACATCTTAACCAGGGCACGTGCTATCAACAGGACTTCCCGCTCTTCACGCTGACCTTGACCACCTGGCTGAGGTTCCACCACTGCCGTGTACTCTTCCCGCTTTCCATACTGCATCCTGGGAAGGAAGTCTCCATGGTCAGCTCCTCCAGAGCAGCGTGTCGGCACAAAATACTTGGCATTCTTCTCCCCTATTTATTTATTTACATCCGTGTGGACTCAGGGATATTTATTCTACACTTTGGGCTCTGATCCAGCATTACAAGATTTATTTTGCTGCTCATGTTGTTCCAGCTTTGGCCATCAGCAGCTCTTTCTCCTGGACTCCTGTGTTCCTTGACGGGTCCCCAGGGTTTTGTTTTTTGAGCACTTATTTACTGCCTAGCACTACAGATGCTCCGGGTTCATTGCATCTTCCCCATCCTAGAGTCACCCATTTCTCTAAGGAGGCCTGGTTCCTCTTGTTAGAGAATAAACGGAAAACCCAAAATCTCAGCACCAGGTGGGGTAATTCTATTTTGACAGCCGCTTCCTAACGAGATGGCAGCCTGCAGCAGAAAACCTAACCCTGCAGCTGCTCCGAGGCACAAATCACGCTCACTGTCAGTAGTTCATTAGCTTTGCCTTCTGGTTTGGAAAAGTCAGTGTCAGGCTCGGCAAATATTGAAAGAACCCAGCCTGTCAAGGCAACTGGGAGGGCCTGTTCTGAGTCAGGCCTGCTCTGGGTGGATTCATTAGAAAGACTCTTTCTCTGAAAAAGTCTTGGTTCGGTTAACTTCGGAATGCTGCTTTTCTGAAATGGACTGGTGAAATTAGGTCTGATTGCTATGCTAGTGCTCAGTTCTTCTTTTAGGGGAAGCTGACCTGCCGATGGCTAGCATAGCTTGTAGCAAAAACTGTAGCTACTTCTAAATATTCCTTTCTGGACAATGCAGGAACCATTCACTTTTTGAAGAATTTGCTAGAGGCATGGCCAAGGCAAAGGGTCAAATTCCAAATCTTCAAGGAAGGAAAGAAGGCAAGGTCCAATAAATGTGGTGGCCCTTGCCTTGAAAAATGTACCTGTGGCTGCTCAAGGCTCCAGACTTTGGTTGCACTGTTCTTAGAAGACCCTATCTAGGCTCTGTGTGTGGCTGAAACTCAGAAGCAGCATCTCTGTGGCCTTGATGGAGGCATTTAGGGTGTGCTCAGCACACATGGATACCAGAGAAAGAACAGAATGATTAAAGCACACAGCTACACTGTGGAAGTTTAGAAGTGGAATATGGAGCCACCATCCCAGGAAGCAACTTCAAGCGATCCACTGAATCTTAATGTTTTGTTTTCACAGTACCTGAACAGTAGCCACCCACCCAGGTTAGGCTTTGGTATTTACTATGTACGTTTTAATACTCACCAAGTGTTCTGTCCTCAAATTGGACTCCTTTCTCCAAAGGTTCATCTGCCTACGGGGCTGTCCAGCTCCCAAGTGAACTTACCCATGCAGGTAGCCAGAGGGAGGAAATCCCTGGCTCGTTTGCAACAGATACTGGCGCCATCCTTCTCTCTGACTTGCGGTTGTGCCCTCTTTGTTCCTTAGTTTGTTTAACTTAAAAGGCTACTGTATAATTTTTGCAGCGTTCATTTGTGGCATGATGACACATCCACATAATTGCTGACTACAAAATAAATAAAGCATGTTAATGATTCTCCTGGAAACTTAAGTTTTTACCAGCAAATGACCTAGTTATATAACTCATTGTAGCCACCAGGGAAACACAGGGAGCTTACCCTCCATAGGCCCCAAGGGCTCAGATCAAGGCCAGACCTGGGGGTGGTGCTCACTTACCTCTATTCTTTATGGCTTTACTGCTGGGGAAAGTGTTAGAGCCTATTGTAAAGCAAGGCTGGGAAGAGGGATCATCCCTCTCTCTGTTGGGATGGGACATAGGCAGGGAAATGAATGGTGTCTTCAAGTTGTAATGTGAAATTGCTGCCCTTCCTGGGCTGTGGGTATGTGATGTCTCCCCATTTCAGGTCAGCAGCTTTGCATGGGAAGAGATGACAGGGCCATTTGCCCAAGGATAATAAAGTCCCTGATCTGAGTTGCTTGATCAAAAGAAGTATTTTTCTCTTCTTGTCAAAGATGGGATGTGAGTGCTGTCATCAGACAATAGGGTTAAATGATAGTACATCTGTCATTTTTGAAAACCAGTGGTTTAGACTTGTTTAAAAATACACTATAGGAAAAAAAGCTCAATTGCATTTATAAAGTGAAACATATTTCTAATAGATTTCAACAGGACATAGTAAATCAGACTAGCATAATTCCATGAAACTGAATTTACCCAAAGCCTAAAGGTGGTTTTAGTCTAAATTTTCAGTGTTGTGTTCTTACACAACTATAATTACTTTTATAATGTATTTGTTTTTACATATATATATATACTTTCATTAGAGAAGTTGTGAACTTACAAACGATTGTGCAAATGTGTAGAATTCCCATACAACAGACCTCTACCAACACATTACTTTATTGTGGAATACTTGTTACAGATTATGAGATAACATCTATTACTGCTAATTATGGTCTGTAACGTACATTTGGTATATTTTTTCATACCCCCCTATTATTAACACAGTACTTCTTTGACATTGATATAATGCATTTACTTTTATTTTAGAGAAGAATTATGGAACTGGCATGTTTTTAACATTATCTTCCAAAGTTATAGCATTAAAATATTAATTCAGGTGTTTAAGATCAGATGTACAGTTTAAATCCAGTTCTGAAAGAACTATTACAAAAAATAGCCACTCCCCAAAACTACCCTTTTCCTGTTCCCACGCCCAGAGGCAAGCCCCTTGTTCCGGGATTCGAGTGAACAATGGCAGCCGTGCCCTCCTTTCTTAAAGTACTTTCATTTTTCCTGAACTGAGTAATTGTATGATATATTTACAATTCTTCCTAGATTTCTGCCTGCTAACACTGAATTCTTCTCAGCCTTTCCCTTCATCGTGTGAATCCCCATCCACGTGTTCACACCTTCTGGAAAGCTGTTTCATCTTCCAGAAGCAGCATGGCTCAGAGCCTTCCCACCTGTTCCAGGGCGTGTCACAGCAACTGCGATCACCCCCACTGTCCAGGAATTTTCCTTGCATTTGAGCCTATTTTCTGGACTTTCTGTCTTCCTCTTTCTTTTATGATGGTCTTGTTTGGGCAGAACACACCCCCAAAATCTGTTTGAAAATGCGTGCATGAGTGGTAAAGTTTCTGAGGCCTTGAATATTTGAAAATGTTTTTTTTCTCTTTTCACATTTGAGTGGTAGTTTGGTTTGACCTCCCAGGATGGAAATAAACTCCCTCAGAGCTCACGGTCTGCCAGCTGCCGGTGCTGCTGGGAAAGCTGAAGCTGGAAACCTCGGATGGTCCCTCTGTCCCCATGTTGCTGGTTCATGCCCTGGCGGGTCTTTCTCCATCCCCTGTGCTTTCTCCACACCACGGGTCCTTTCACCCTGGAAACGCGTGCCTTTCAGTCCCAGAGAGTTTTCACTCTTCTCTCTGGAACGCCTGTTATTTGAATGTTGAACCTCGTGGGCCGGTCTTTTATTTACTTGTTAAAAATCTACCCTTACGTATTTCCCGTATCTTTGTCCTCCCAGTCTATCTTTGGGTTTGATTTTTTCAACTTTATCTTATCATGGTTTGGTGAATTTTTCATCATTTTAATTCCCAGATCTTTCTTATGCTTTGAATGTCTTTGGTGGTTTTTAAATAGCATTCTCATCCTGCTCTTGTTTGGTGGATGCAATATCTTCTCTTGTTTCTCTGAGAGTTTCAATGGGAAAAAGTTTTCTTTTCCTCTCCTCCTCCTCCCCCTCCCTTTTCCCCTCCCCTCTGTTCCCTTCCCCTCTTCTCCCCTCCCCACCCCTCCCTCTGCATTTCTATTTCCTCCAACTGTTTTCCTTTACTTGCTTTGGCATCTTCATTTCCAGACCTTCTGCAGAGTCTAGCAGCCCTGGTTGTCTGGCCATTTTTAAGAGAGAGGCACTGGGCACTGATTGGAAACTGAGAGCCCATGGGTAAGGATTAGCTCCAGCGTGTCGTCCCTGATGGGTGATCTGGCGGGCTGCTTCATTGCCAACCTCCAGTTTTGAGGAACTCTACCCCTTCTTTCCCGGCCTCGTCGGTTCTTCAGAGCGCACTCTGGGTGGGGGGAGGCTCAGCTGACTTCCAGTGCTCCAGGAGCCCTCAGGGGCCAAGGGCCAGGCCGTTCGGTGCATCCTCTCTCCGTGGCCCCTTGTTTTCTGTGTGGTAACTCTGCCCCCCACACAGGACTGCCTCCAAACCAAGTCTGGAGCGCCCCAGGCCCCAGCTGAGCAAGGGGAACTGTGGGCCTCATTGCCCTCTCAGTGGACTTTCAACCTCCACCTTCACCCCCACTTCCAGAAGGACCTATGGTCACTGTTCTTGATTTGGGGAGGGGGCAGCCCGCAGTCCCCTATCAGCTTAGAAGTCCACATTTTTGAGTCTGTTAAATCCTGCGCCGTGTGCCCATCTGGTTTCCAAAGTTCCAAATTGTATTGAGGCTGTCCCTTCTAGTATTCTCTTAACTAGACCTTGGAAAGTTCACAGGCCTCTAACTGTTCTAAATGTTCCTGTTTCCTTTCCGCTCTGTGTGCTGATCTGGTGTGGTCATACACACAGCCAGTGCCCTCAGGTCACGTTTTATTATTTTATTAAAGCTGTGAAAATACTGTTAATAAACAGAGCTGACTGAGCCATTTGGAATGCTCCTTGAGCTTTTCATGAACACACACCTGCCTCCCCTCCCACTCGGTTACCCGCCCACTGCCCACCTCCCCACCCCTACCCCTCACCGCTTCAGGGTCCCCTCTGGGGCAGATGGCAGCGGGCCTGGGGTGACGGCTCTAGGAGGCTCGCTGGCCCTCATGACTGCCCCAAGGACTTCCTCCTTTCACTCATCTGTGCCCTTTCCTTACAGCCCTGTTGATGGTCTTTTTCTCCCTGCAGCTCTGTTTTGTGATGTTCTGGACCCCCAACGTTTCCGAGAAGATTTTGATAGACATCATTGGAGTGGACTTTGCCTTTGCAGAGCTCTGTGTTGTTCCGTTGCGGATCTTCTCCTTCTTCCCAGTGCCAGGTAGAGAAAAAGAAAATTCCTAGTTACCTTCATGCCCCATTAATTCTTCTTTCCTTGGAAATGTTTGCAATCACGTTAAAAAAACAAGAACATAAACTTGCAAAAACATAGTGAAAACATAGCATGAGCTTCCTGCTAAAGCCTGGAAATGCCACAGAAGGAGGACTGCTGGAGGAAAGATGATTCAGGGGCAGAGCTGAGGCAGATGGCAGTGGGCAGAAAGGAAACACCTAGAGCCAACAAAAAAGCCAGGTGGAAAATGACACACTGACATGAGCTGCTACAAGAACGAGGTAGTCCTCTTGAAGGCGAAAGGCAGGACGAAGCCCGGTTGGCAGTGCCCCGTAGGCCGCCGTGCCCATAAGCAGGGTGTAGCGTGCAGGTGCGCCTGTCTCATGTGCACCTGCTGATGCTGGCTTATCTACAGGGGGTTCTAAAAGCAGATCGCTGCTGGGGGGTGCTTGCCCTGGGAGGCAGGCCTGGCGCTCGGAGGTCAGGAGTGGAAGGAACAGCTTCCTTTTATTGGACTCCCTTTGTGTACCCTTTATATCACTTACCTAGTGCATGTACTTACCTATTCAAAAATTAATTGAAAAAAAAACCCACAAGTGGGAAACCAGAATGCCAGAATGCTCAAAGCACCGATCGGGTGAAGAGAATGAGCCCTCGAGGTAGTGAGGCCAGGCCGTGGCAGCCCCGGCAGCTCCTGCCCCCCCGGTTCCCAGCAGTGGCTGCTCTCGGACGCTGCCCGGCACCTGGGGCGCGCAGGTGTCACCTCCTGCGCTGTGGCAGAAGTGGAGGAGCGAAGACTGCCGCGGTGGAGCGGCAGCTGCTGTGTCCCTGAGTGACTTGGGAAAGTGGGGCCCCCTGGAGGAAGGGGCCTGTTACGGCTGAGGGGAGCTGGACCGATGCCCCCGAGAGCCCAGGTGGGACGGCGCCTTCCCTGGGTGCCCATGTGGCCTTGAAGCTCCTCCCCTGGAAAACGGAGGCCTTCCAGGCGGCGGCCAGGCCTGCAGCCCGCACTCTGGCCTCTCCCTGTGCGCCGCTAAGTGCGGGAATGAAACGAGGCTTCCACCCGGAGCGGCACGTCCTGCCAACCAGACGCACCCTGGAAACAAGTTCTCCCAGGAAGGAGCACCTCCCCCTCTCCAAGGAGCCTTTGCCTGATGCCGGCTCCCCGTGGGCGAAGGACCCCCACCTCCCTGCCACCAGCCCCTCCTGGGGCTCAAAGACGTCCTCCACCCTCTCCAGGCGCATCCCCCCAGGCCCCGGGCTCCACTAAGCCCTTTCCCCGTGCAGGGCGCGCCGTACCCACAAGGTCGTGGTGTCCACAGCCCCTGGCTCCTTCCCTCCCGGGCTGCTGGAGCCCCCTCTTGCACTCAGGCCCCAGTCAGGGTGGCAGGATCGAAGCCCCTGAGCTCCTGGAGTCCTCAAGTCTGCCCGGGGAGACGAGACATTGGAAATTCGGCACAGGGTCATTGCACAACATCAGGATGTCAAAGCTAAGGGCGGGCAGCACGTTTTAAGGAAGGGAAGTGCCGCGGCTGGGGTGCTCAGGGACGGCTGGGAGGGGCCATCAAGCCAAGTGGGAACAGGTCAGGTCCTTTTCTCCACCCACTCCTCTCTCCTGCGGCCTGCCCAGCTCTTTAGTGGCCCCCCTGTGGCATCGTTGCCCGTAGCTGCCTTCTGCAAGCCTCCGTTTCTCTCCTTGAGGCTGGGCTGCGGCCAGGAAGGGCAGGGGGGTTGTGGCAGGATCGGGCAGCGCCATAAGGGAAGCAGAGGAATGCGGGGACACTGGAAGCTGGCGTCCCTTCCCACGGGAGCAAAGCCTCGGCCAGCCCTCCAGAGCCTCGGGCCTGTGTGACGCAGAAGTGAGGGGGCAGGGGCTGCCCCTGGGCCCTGGCCGGCATGGGAGGCCTCGAAGCTGAGGCGGGCAGCCCCAGGCTCGGGCGCTGCTCACTACCCTGTGCTCCTCCCGACAGTCACCGTGAGGGCCCATCTGACCGGGTGGCTGATGACCCTGAAGAAGACTTTCGTCCTGGCACCCAGCTCGGTGCTGCGCATCATCGTCCTCATCGCCAGTCTCGTGGTCCTGCCCTACCTGGGGTACGTCATCCGGGGCCCTGGGGTGGAGGGGCCTCCTGTCACCTTCATACTCCTCTGGGGGGTCATGTCGGCACCCCCATGCCCTCTCGAGTTAGAACTGCAGCAGGAGTACGCCGCTGGTCAGCCCGGGCGCCGGCCACTTGAGCCTGTTCTAGAAGAATCCTTGCAGGTCGAGGTCTGTGCGCAGCTGACGTTCATGGAGCATGGCAGCACAGCAGGTGCTGTACCAGGCTGCGAGTCCACGGGCTGCTCTGGAAAAACCAAAGGGGGAGGACCGCAGCCCGGCCCTCAGGGAGCCCGGTCTCCTGGGGCATCATCTGGGTCTCAGGCACGCGGAAAACTCGATCTGAACAGCGTCACCAAGGAGGGGTGGGAGTGCCACGAGGAGCGCAGGCGTGCGGGCACATGCCCAGCCAGCACATGGCTGAGCGGGACCCTCAGGGGGGCAGGAGCCAACAGGCATCTGTCCCCGGACACTGCTCAGCTCTGAGCTTCAGGCAGACAGTTCGCAAGGTGCGGCCCTTCCCGAAGCCGAGGCCCCAGAGCGGCTGCGTCTCCTCCCTCCAGGGCATCGGCATCTGCCCTGGCTTTGCGCTAACTCGGGTGGGTTTTGGCCTCGACTCTCTTTGTGCCGTGACTTGGCTCTAATGGACCGATCGCCCTCACCCTCCCCTCCGCAGGGTGCATGGAGCCACTCTGGGAGTGGGCTCCCTCCTCGCGGGCTTTGTGGGGGAATCCACCATGGTCGCCATAGCAGCCTGCTACGTCTACCGGAAACAGGTAAGCAGGAGAGGGACAGCATCACCCCTCCACCGTGGCTGTGACCACCTCGCCCAGTGGACGGAGGGCGGGTCAGCACGCCGAGGGGCGCAGGATGGTGACGTTGCTTCACGTCCGCCCCATCTGCCAGCGTGGGTCTCCCGGCTCACCATCACGCCATGGGCTCTGCCTCGTGTGAGATGGGGCCAAGGTTGTTAGCAACAGAAGAGGAGAGCACTGTTAAGGGGCTATTCTTTAGGCCCTGCCTTATTTCAAAAGGCAGTTACATTTCTCAGGAGAGACAACAAAAAGGCTATATGTGTATAACCCTACTCTAGTGTTACCTCTAGAGAATTTTTTAAAATGTAGGAACTAAATAATAGCTTTGACCCTGTAAGAAAGTCCTGAAAAGGTGTTTTGCAATTACATTCCTCCCCTAAGTCCTTATAAATTCAGACTTCATTTTAAGTGTCTTAGTTGGCTCAGCTGCTATGACAAATACCACACACCAGTGGGCTTAACCAGCAGGGACATGTCGGCTCACAGCTTGGGGGCGAGAAACCAGCACCGAGGCGTTGGCAAGGCCAGGCTTCCTCCAGAGGCGCAGCGCTGGCGGGGCTTTCCGGCAGCCGCTGTCACAGGGCGCGCTCTCCCTTCCTGTTGCCTCCTGTGGTGTCCAATTTCCCTGGCTTTTCAGGACTTGCGCCCCACTGGACTAAGGCCACCCTCATTCAGGGTGGCCACCTCCCACAGGAGCAAGGTCAGGGCGTGGACGCCTGGGCAGACCTGCTCCAGGGCAGTGAGGCGTCCTGAGGGAGGAGGGCACAGCCGTGTTGTCCTGCACACAAAGGACTGGACGGTTGAACTCAGCCCCAGTGGCCATCAGTGACCTTGCCCAGGGCCTGGCCTGGCCGGGGTGGAAGCCTGGTGGTCTGAGGTCAAGAGCGAACAGGAGAAGAATGGAAGGCAGCAGGTCGAGACCTCTCTTGGGGTGTTTTGTCCAAAGAAGCCTGGGTGTGGATGGCAGGCAGCCAGTGAGGAGGGATGAACTGAGGCAGATTGATTGCTGGGGAGAAAGTCCAGGAGAGGGTGCTGGAGGAGAGGGCGGGCGAGGGTGGGCCCCCCGGGACCAGCTGGTGCTCCAGGGGAGGAGCTGGCTGAGAGTTGGGCAAGGGCGCGGTCTTCTAGGAACAGCGTCTCCTCTCCACGGGGGCAAGGCTCCTCCCAGGAAGTGGCTCCCTCAGCCAGAGCCTAGATGCTGGAGTTCTGAAAAGCCGGGCCTCTGTCGTCATGGGCCACGAGGAGCGCAGAGGTGGCTGTGGGGATTTAGGAGCAGGTCCTGAGGGAGGGGCCACATGGAGGGGCCGGGGCTGCTGCGGCCCGACCCCCCAGGAGTCAGGCCAGGCGAGGGAGCGCATGGCGGCAAGCCCAGAGGCGCGCCAGGGGGAGCCCCGCGGTCCAGGGATGCCTGCTGGGGGGACTAGAGCTTCCAGTGGGGGCTCTAGGGAGGAGAAGGCAGCAAGGGGCAGGGGGGAGGCCGTGTGGGGTGAGGGCCTTGCCGGGGGCTGGCGGTGAGGTCCAGGGGGCAGGGTTAGGGTGTCGGGGAGGGGCCTGCAGTCCCCACAAGGCGAAGTGCCCAGTAAGGGAACTGAGGGGCAGGCCGAGCCGGGGTGCAGCCCGCTCGCACCCATTCCACACACACCCGGGAAACGGGGCCCAGGCCTGCAGCGTGGGCCCGCGGCCTCTCCCTGCCCTCAGGTCCCTGCCCACAGCCCCGTGGTGACGAGTCTTCTTTGGCCTAGAAAAAGAAGATGGAGAACGAGTCAGCCACGGAAGGGGAAGACTCGGCAATGACCGACATGCCCCCAGCGGAGGAGGTGACAGACATCGTAGAAATGAGAGACGAGGACGAGTAGGGGCCCGGCGCGTCAGGCTCACTGCGGGGACAGTTGGGGTGCCACTTGAGCATCCGTTCTTCTCCCATCGTTTTTTGTTCCTTCGTTTTGTTTTGTTTTGTTTTGTTTTGTTAACAAAAGCGACCTTGACTTAAAGGTTTCGTGTAAATTCTCAAGCATACTGGGTATGCTCTCGCTGACGTGGAGACCTAAAGAAAGGTCTTTGCTGTTGCTTCGCAAAAACAAACAAAAACTGAATTCATTCCCCTGCTTCACGAAAACGCCAGAGACGTGGCTGCCTCCCAGTAGAAGCTGTCCCCTCCTCCACGGACACTGTCACTTGGAACCAAAGGACCGCGCGGGCCGCGGCCGTGGGCACCCAGCCCAGCAGGCCACGCGCTCCACTGCCCCTTGTCATTTCTCTTAAGAAATCAACAGGTTAGGACTGGGCTTTCTTTGATTTGCTTGACAGTATCTTAGCTGCACAAACAGGAAAAACCCAGGAGGCCTGTTAGATTTCCCCTCAACCATGGAGCTTTAGCCAGAGGCAGAGCACCGAGCCGCAGGCTGCGCCCAGGAGGCGCCCTCCACGCCGAGAGGGAGCTGTGAACGCGGCGTGGAAATCGTCTCCCTAGCAGGTTTGGGGTGCCATGGGAGCAGCAAGCCGACCCGAGCAAACGCTCGCGTTTCATTTTGCATCTTTCTAGATTTCAGGTGAGCTGTCAGTGTTCACACCCCACTGTGTACGTACACAAGCTACAATTTAAAGTTGTCACAGAAGTGCATCTCCACCTGTCAGCGCCCCCGCAGGCCTGTCCCCGAAGGCTGGTTTCTCAGCCACCTTTCCTGAAGGTGGCGCTAGAGCAAGTTAAATGGAGCATTCTAACGTTACATTTTCATTTTCAAGAACTGAAGCTTTAAGTGGAAATCTAGCATTCTAATGCCAGGTTGCTGCATCATAGTTTCCGAAGTAGATTCATTGCCTGCTTCTGCCATCCTTCCTTACAACTATGCGGTACAAGTAATTCAGAGTGCTCTGCGGTACTTCCCTCTCACGCCACACGGTAAAGCAGGACGCTTTATAAACAATATCAAGTCACTATGTGATATTCCCTGGAATGAAATGTTTGAAATCCGTTTAATGCAGTATATTTTTCTAAGTTTTGGGGAGCAGGTTTTTTCTTTTAAAATTAGGGACACAAATTCTTGATTTAGTCAAAACTCCTAGACTGGAAGAACCTAAACAAAAAAAAAATATTTTAAAAGTATAAATATAAACTGTATATGTTATGTAATTTATTTTAGGCTATAATACATTTCCTATTTTCGCATTTTTAATAAAATGTCTCTAATACAATACGGTGATTGCTTGTGTGTTCAACATACCTGCAGTTGAAACGTATTGTATCAATGAACATTGTACCTTATTTGCAGCAGCTTTACGAAGTGTGTCATTTGTATATAAGTGTACCAGTCGGTAAATTACAAGAGAACTATTTTTCACTGTAGGGGTATAAATTGGCCAGCTGGTGTACATATTTTAGAAATGGAAATACAAACTAGAAGAGGAAAAAAAGAAAGAAAAAGGCAGGATTTTTGTGTTTATCGTTTTCAGTGCTGTATAACCATATTAGCAAAGAAAAAGAGAACTTAAGGGGCAGAGTCGGCGGTGAGCATAACAGGGCGGTGTTTGCCAACGCCTTCTACCTTGCGGTGTGCCTGCACTGGTAACGTCCTTAAGGGCTTCCTCCAGCAGTTTTTCCTCCACATGTGAGAGTCCTGAAAATTACGATGCATAGCTTTGGGGTGATCTGAGATCTGAGAGAGCTAAAAAAAAAATCCAGTTGTGTTGGGCTTTTTTAACGTACAGGACTATAAAATTAAACAGCGGCATTTTTAATAATTTGTGGCTATTTTGTGCTTGTGGGGTTGGAGCTTAAAGATCACCTTGAAAAAGCATATTCTTCCCCCTAAATTGAGGAAAGATCCACTAGAGACTTCTCAGCATAGGACCAGAATGAGTAAGGACGCCCGAGGCCCCTGGGGCGGTAAGGATGGATGGGCCAAGGTGTTTTTGTTAATTCCAAGGACACGGGACAGCAACACCAGCCTGGCTCACACCTGGGGCTGGGATTTAGCAGGACTTGTTCAGCCTTTTGCCCTGAAGCCGGCCATCCTTCATCCATTCCCTCCACGGGGGCTGCTGAAGTCAGCCTGGCACCTTAAATTCAGAAGCAGCACTTAGAGCTGGCATGTTCTTCAGGGTCTAACCAAGAAGTCCATCCTCCAGCTTGCCAGGGAAGGCGGCCTGTGCTGCGCTCTCTCACTTTTTAGAGACGTTGGGACCATCCTTGGACTCTGCCAACCAGAGAAACGCTCCCCATACACGTGTTTACTTTTTACTGCAGGTCATTCAGCCAAGAGATGGACTAGAAGGGCCCCCTGTCAAGGCCACAGAAAGACCCAGTGGGAACTCTCTTGGCACTGAGTGATTGCTCACAGACAAACTGAACCTGAAACTAGGGGGGCAGAAGAGCTTAGTGCCGCCGGATGAGTTGGGCAGCTTGGGTCCATCTTTCTCTAGGGAGGGTTTTCTCCAAGCCAGCTGGGTAGAGCCTCTCCTTTTGTGGGGCCTCCTCTCTGTTTGGTTGTTCCTTTTGAGGGGCATGTGAGTGGCTCTCTCTAAAGGGACAGTGGCCGTTTATTCTGCCCTGGCCTGGTGGGAGCTTGGTGGCACTGGACCTCAGAGAGACGCCTGAGAATTGAGCAGAAAGTACCAGACCAGGCTCGCTCTAGGAAAGTCAAGCCAGGTCTGGGCCTCCTGGCCATGAGTCTCAGGGAGTGTCGAGACCGGCACGTTGGCAGGAAACGCTTGCCCGTTGTGGATTCTTTAATTTGCGCACGGAAGGCCCCTGGGTTCACCCCCTCATGGCTTGTCGGGCTTTCCTGTGCCAAAGCTACTCTTCTCTTGGTTTTCCTTTTTATCCTTAGCAAGTAGTTTGCCTGAGGAAGCGTCCATGGGTGGCAGATACCCTCACTTGGCCCTTCCCCCTCCCTGCTTCTTCACAGGCACCTGGGAGGTGCCCATGAGGGGGGAAGCTGGGGCCACCCCGAGCTCCCAAAAGTGGTGGAACTGGGACGAGTCGTGGGCACTCCAGGGCCTCCCCGGTCGGAGTGAGCCCATGGTCCTCACGCCAGCTGCTTCAAGTCGCTGTTTTTGGAGCATCATCCCCTTCCTCAAGTAAAAGTTACTTAATTATCTCTTTAGAGTAAGAAGCGAGAGAAGTGAACAGCTACCTACCCTTTTCATTGTTCCCTGTTTTCTGATCTTTTGTTGCCTTTTGTTCTGGAAGGAAGGGGGAAAGAAACGTTTCCATACCCTTGGTTTCTAGAAACAGTGACTCAGGGGCTCCCTGACTGGATTATTTTTTTCCTCTGAACCAAAGTGAGAGGGAGGGCCAGAGTGAGACTGTGTGTTGCAAACTAGAAATTATATATTGTTGCGATTGGATTTTATTGAGAAATCTTTTATTTAAAAATCTTTCTACTTCAGGAACTTTCTCACCTGCTAGTGCCCAGGACAGCCTGTGCTGGTCTGGGCCAGTCAGCTCCGGGCCTGCCCTGGTCTGTCCCTTTGCAGGTCAGCGGGCCTCTCAACTTAGGATGAAGCCGTCATCAATCCGTCAGGGCACAGGGCAGGAAAGGGGGGCTCTGTGTGCTAAGCCTTGCCTTGTTTTGCTTTGTTTTGGAACTGAAATTGCGATGCAGCATGTGACTAGGGACTTTGTAGGATGTGGAGATTTGTGGGCGTTGAGAAGGCACGTTCAGCCAGCTCCCCCAAACCTGCTGCTCCCCCACACGTACCTTCTGTCGACAGCTGCCCTCTCCCCGGGCCCTCACACAGCTCTTTATAAAAAGCATTTGAGCCGTGGAGAAGCATGTTTTTGAGCAACGTGTTGGGTAAACATTGGAGATACTCCTCTGTGTGGTTATTTTGAATCTCTATTTCTGCAATTTGAAGCAGCAAAACATCATGTGACCCATCAGCTGATCTAACCACATATAAAACAGGATGTAGAAGATATCTGAAGAAAAACAAGAAAAGGCCTTGCTGCCTGCCTTTTTAAAGGCTAAACATGTAAAAATAACTCCACAAATGTCCAAAAGAAGAGGAATTTTATTGTGTATTCAAAATAACCCTAGCTCCACTCACAAGTCAGAAAAGGTATAACAAATTACATAATTTACTGTCTGATCTCAAAAGGGAAAAATAAGAAGAGGGGATGGCAAGACCTTGTTTTAAGTTAGATTTTATTTTCTTCTCTAAGAGGAGAGGTTGGAACTATAGCTCCCTGTTAAAGATAGCACCAAAGGTGCTCTTCCTGAATCATTAAAAAAAAAATTATCTTTACCCAGTCCAAAGGTTCCAAGAAAAGTACAGCCAATACCTTCAAAAATACTTAATTTTAATATTTTCTCTCTGACATTTGCAATTATCTAGGGTCTCTAAAAGATTGCATAAGATATATGCATTTGTATAGATGACTGTCAACTACACATAGATTCAGCCAACGTTTTTTATATGGTACCTCTTCTTAAGTAAGGTTATATAACTTAAAGTGCACTTTAATAACAAGACTTGACATCAGCTTCTACAATACCTTTATTTAAACAAAAGCGCACAAGAACTGGGGGACCCTTTTTCCTCTCCAGAAATATAAGTGGGTTCTTTAGATTAATGGGGTGGGGTGGGGGAGGTGGGGATATACCAGGTAAAACTGGTTCTTCTACTCGCTGTACAACTTTGTGGAAAATCCCATGAAATGGAGATTGGTCTTTACTATCAGATTTAAAGGCACAGGTTCCCTGACTATGAACCTGGAAAAAAGCAAAGGTGCCTTTGGAATCTCAAAACATTCTAGCCAGGTCAGCTCTCTGGCCTTGAGCACGCAGGGATCCACACTTGGGATGGACCTGCTACTGAAAGCCAAGTTCAGACCACCCTCATGTAACAAAGGAGGTACAGGGTACACATCACACACCAATCGTCCAGCATCCCTCAGCGTCGCCACGAAGCAGGTGGGGTCCACCAGGCTTATGGCTCCTTGGGCTCAGTGTCATACTTGGTTGTACTGAAGATGTACTGATAAGGCAGGCATCTAAAGCAGGTGTGGCCAAGGGGCTCGCCCTAGAACTTGAGAACTGGGCAGAGCTCCACGCAGGAGGGGTTCTGTTCAATGCTGCCGAGCCCGCTCTGGTCATTAGAGAGCGCTTCCGAGCGGGCGGCCTCGCCTCGCTCTCCCACACACCCAGAGGCACAGGCCACGATCGCGAGGCTCTGGCCTGGCACTACGTGTGACCCAGGATTCGGAACATGGTACAGGATCCTACCATGGAGAAGTAAAATTACCTCATTCTTCACTTCAGATCCGAACATTAGCAGAGAGCCAGGATTCTGTTTGGCAAAATTAAGTCTCCTGGGCGTCATTTGTCCATGTGCCGTGACTGTCAGTTTACAGCCTTGTTTCACACCTAAACTGTGGGTTTAATTTCAACTGTTAAAACCAATCACATGAAGGTATGTGTGCAGCCTTTGATTAAAAATGACCACAGAGGTCCATATAAAATATATGTTGCATTGAAAGTGCTGTTTATGTATTTAATAGAGAGATGTACGTTTTCATATTGTTAAGAACATTTATATATGCTTTTTTCTTTCTTCATTTATGCTCATATATTGTCAAATAGCTTTCATACTCTAATTTTACTTTAAGTAAAGCTTAAAACGGTTGGCATACAATTGAGATTGCTTTTAGTTTCTTTTCTTATTCTATTAGTCTTTGTACCCCAAAGTTACTTAATTATCCTAATTCTGGCTACAATTTCCCTTTTTATTTTTCAAACTTACATGAGATATTAAAATGTCACCCTTTGTCTTGGTAGCTGAAACCTATACTCACTGAGATATTTCTGTAAACAATGTCTTATATAAGCTATTCAAGTTTTATTCAGTATTAAAATGAATTTTTATTTTCCATAACTTCAGTTATATTAGAAGTATTTCTCTCAACCCCCTCCAGCTTCTCAATGAGGCTTCTGAAATAGAAACACCAAAATTACATGACTTTTAGTGAAGTCTGAGAGCAGCTGTGCCCGAAAATCCCTCCTGCCTAGTGTCCCATGGCTAAAGATGCTTGTTCTTACCAGTCTTTCTGTGCAAAGCAGTCCTCTTTTTAAAAAAATAACATCTTCACTGCACTGCAGAATGACAGCTCCAAACCTTTTAACCTCCTCATGCGAGGTTATCTAAAGTGGCTTACACACTTGTAATCAGTAAGGGTATAAGCATTCCACTAAGGACTGGCTTAGTTGAGCCTCAGCCTTAGTTGAGGTTGCAGGTCTTTGCTCTTCTTGTCTTTTACTAGAACCCCATACCTCAACCCACCCTCACTGTGTCCCTTCTGTCGCCCCTTAGAGCAGTCACGCTTCCACCCCTATCCTTGTGACGTGCGGTGTCTTCGTGTCCCTCGCTGTATCGTCAGGATCTTTCAGTTCCCCCACAACAAATCCATGAACGTCGTCAGATGCTTTCAACAAAAGGGCACTGCACTGCCAGAGCTTTTACAGAACAAAAGTCTACTCTTATGTTAGGCTTGCAAACCCTTGAATCCAAAGAACAAAACAAATTAACAAATACACGAATTATTACCAAATTTTACATTAGACTATGCACCTAAAATTCTATCGGATCTTTCATGATTCATGCCCAAAGCGCCCTGGCTCTAAAAGGTGGTCTGGACAACCAGCCATGGTCTCCAGGAGAGCCAGGTGTGGTCCTGTGACAGCCCACCCCACCTCACCCAATCAGGACACTCCCAAGCTCATTCATGATCAGAATGAAAAGCAATTTCTCCACCATTCCTTGATGGCACATCCTAGAAGCTGCTGCTATTTAACTCCACCTCCTTTTGAAAAGAGCCCCAAGAGGCGTGCCTGTTCCACCTTCGTTGGGAATCCAGTTCCTCAGCTCCCAGGAGACTAGACCGGGCCTGTCTCTAGCTCTAAATATA
Organism: Dasypus novemcinctus; assembly: GCF_030445035.2. Classification (NCBI taxonomy): domain Eukaryota; kingdom Metazoa; phylum Chordata; class Mammalia; order Cingulata; family Dasypodidae; genus Dasypus; species Dasypus novemcinctus. The sequence goes on along the minus strand of NC_080674.1, from coordinate 15,581,206 downwards.
CACTGGGGATCCCAGAGCCTGTCCAGCCCTGACTTGTTCCCGAGCTTCAGGCTGTGGTTCCCGGTTGCCTCCCAAGCATCTCCTTAGAGGGCTGAGGCCCCCCGCCTATGGCCCGTCCCATGCTGTCTCTCCAAGTCGGGTGAATCACATGAGCTCCCTCCCAGAAACCTACTCCACCTCCTACGCCAACCTCATCCAAGCCATGAAAGCCCATCAGTGCCACCTGCTAATACCTCTCACCTCCATCCCTTCTTGTCTTCAACCCTCCTGAATTAGCTCAGGTGCTCCTTCTCCAGGCTCATGGGTCCCCTGGACTACGTGGTAAATGACACCTCCTTGTGTTTCATGCACAACTGCCCCCACTACCTCACATACTACAGGTGGATGGTTCTAAAACACCCTGCCCTGACAAGCATCCGGTCTTTCCATGGCCCGAGCACTCACTCTATGCACTGGATAGCTGCAAGGTTGGCCCCGTGCTTACTTGCGTAGGCACCAGGCTAAGGCCGGGTTACATGTAAAAAACAAGAAGCCACCCAGCCCGAGCACTGAGACACTCATGCCCAGTAAGAAGCAGCAACAGAAAATGGCTCCTCATGGCACCCTAGCAAGTAGCTCTTGGTGTCTTCATGTCTGACCCTGTTCCAAAACCTGCCAATTCTTCAGTCCCTCACCCATGATGAGAACATAAAAGGACTCAGAGTAGAAATTTAAAGAGAGAAATCATAGAGATGGGTCTTCCTCAAAAGGTATGTGTGTGCAAGATGGTGGGAGAGCTTGACCCCCTTCAGCCCAGAGCAAGGTTCTTCAAGAGACACTCAGAGAGCTTGAAATGAGCCTTTAGGGTACCAGGGACCCAGCGGACCAGCGCCTGACCCTCTGGAGAAACTGTATGAGAGTGGATGACACTGGGGGTAGCTGCCACATCCAGAGTTTGACGGGCTAAGGGGGCAAAGACCTTTCTCAGGGACCAGGCCCAGGCCACCCGGACCAACAAGTTGGCCTGGGGGTGGCTGAGGTCCAACCAACCAAGCCCCCTGGACCGGCAAACAGGGCTCAGAAGAAGCTGGTAGATCACGGGGCTCCTGGGAGCTGCAAGCCACATCCACAGAGCAGCTGATGAGAGGCCCTGAGCTGTGGGTGAGAGGTGCCCAAAGAGCCACAAAAGCAAGAGTCAGCTCTACACAATGGACAGGCCCAGAGAGAGAGGCCAGTTTAGGACAGTGTTTTCATTTGCTAATGACTGCCAAGGCAATATATCAGAAAAGGGTTGGCTTTTGCAATGGGATTTATTAACTTACAAGTTTACAGTTCTGAGGCCATGAAAATGTTCAAATCAAGGCATCAGCAGATGCTTTATCCCCAAGCTACAGCTATGGGTGATCAGGCATGGGGACGTCTGCTCATCTCTCCCCTCTCCTTCAGACCTCACTGTTTCCAGCTTCTGGCTTCAGTGGCCTTCTGTATTTTGTTGATTTCAGCTTCTGGCTCCTGGAGCATTCTCTCTCAGTTGCTGGGGATTTCTGTTTCTGCAGCTCAGCTGATTCCAGTTTATAAAGGATGCCAGTAAGAGGATTAAGACCCACCCTGGGTATTCTACTATAGAACTATTGTGACTAGTAATGGAAGAAACTGTAGCATTGATCTGGAGAAAGTGGCCACAGTAGTTGCTGAGGACAGGAAGAGGGAAGAAGAGATGAGATGTGGGGGCATTTTCAGGACTTGGACTTGTCCTAAATGATATTGCAGGGACAGATGTTGGACGTTATATATCCTGCCATAACCCACTGAATATACTGGGGGAGAGTGTAAACTATAATCCACACAGTGCAGCAGTGCTCCAAAATGTATTTGCCAAATGCAATGAATGTGCCACAATGATGAAAGATGTTGTTGATGTGGGAGGAGTGGGGAGGGGGGTGCGGTAGTGTGGGGAGTATGTGGGAACCTCTTATTTTTTTTAATGTAACATCTTTTGTGATCTATGTACCTTTAAAAAAAATTTTTAAAGTCTAGGTTAACAATTAAAAATAAATAAAAGGTATGTTAAAAATAAAAAAATTAAAAAAAAAAAGATACACCCTGGGCTATAGCGTACTGGAGTAATCTAACCAAAGGGCCCTGAACGGAATCTAATCTAATCAAGGGCTCACGATAGGTTCACAACCACAGGAATGAACCAATTTAAGAACATACTTTTCTGAGGTCTGCCAAAGGTTCAATCTACCGCAGACAGTAACTGTCAAGTGTAAGAACTTCTCTCTGGCCTTGCCTCCCTCCTCCTACTCCAGCTCCAGGGGCAGCAGTTAGCAACTGTCTTAGCTCTGACTCTTACATGAGATGGGATATCCCAATTTCTGAACTGAAATGGCATTTGGCAACGTGAAAAAAATATAAGGTCTCTTAATTACCCAAGAATACTCAAATGGGTCATGGGGCACTGAGTCTTCATCCAGGACAAGGTGACGGGATGAGGTTCTCCCATTAATTACATCTTACACGGTGGAAAAAAAAAAATAAAGTTGCTTTGTGGTTTCATCCCTGAGTCTTGCTAGTTCGGCTGATCTGTTACAAATGGACGTGAAGCTCTGTGAGGGCTGCGGAAAGCCAGGAACAGCTGGGCCTTGGCCAGCTCAGCCTTGCAGTCCCCCAGCCTGGAGCCACACCTTCGTGGTGAGTGAATGAAGGCATTCAATTTCCCCCTGAACCGCTCTGACCCCTGGGATTCCAGCACACAGCCCTCCTTCCTGCAGCTTTCTCCTCTTCAGCCCTTCCGCTTGGCTCTGAGGAAGGCCCGGCACTCCGTGACTTAAGATAACCTGAGTGATTTCTTGTTACAAAGAAAAGAGCTCAACACTGGCCCCTGAGCACCCTCAGTCTCCCTTTCCCTCTTGCTCTTCCCACTCCTTGCAAAATTGCTCTTCTGTGAAATACATATATGGAAAAATCAAAAGTATTCCCATAGAAAGAGCCTAGTTAGAACATGTAACAGATGGGCAAAGAACATGAACAGATGGCTCCCAGAAAGTGAACTGCAAATGGCTTATCCAAACGAAAATAGGCTCAACTTTACACAAGTAAAGAAACAAACCGAGCGTTCATCAGCTCAGCAAAGACCAAAAAGCTTGAGAGAGCTCCGAGCTGGCAGGGGCCTAAGCAAAGGGAAGGTAAATCAAATGTAAATCACTGGTTCCTCCTTAGAGGACAGCCTGGCAAGATGTTTCAAGCACACACTCAACCAGGGAAAGAGATTAATGTCATGAGCAAAGAATACAAACAAGCGATGCGCAGAACAAATACAAGGGACAAACATTTAGGAAAAAGCAATCACCATCACCAGAACCAAAAGCCAAGTTTTAGGTTGTCAAAGTTGACAATTAAATGACGATCACTGTTACGAAGGTACAGTGACACAAGCCCTCCAACTCCTGCTGGTGAGGGTGAACATTCCCACAACTTTTTTGGAGGGCAGTTTGGTAGTATGTTTCAAGTTCAACTCAAGAGATTTCTCATAGAGAAAAAGATTCATGAGTAAGAATGCTCACTGCAGCACTAACTGTAAAAACTGGAAGTACCCAGTGGTGTTAATCATATAATGCTTTCTAGAGATTTTAGAAAACCTTGTATGGCATGCTCCTCAAGACCTAACGCAGTTCAAGTCCAGCACAACCCGAAAGCCCCTTGGGAGTGAATGTAGAATGGGGAGGAGTGGTCTCCATGTATCTGAAACAACTACTCTGGCACATGTTTGTGCTTTACTTTCTCAAAGTACACCTCAGTACATGGAGGCACACCGCCTCTGAAATGAACAGCATGGCACATGGTGACAGCTGTTTGGCCCTCTCCATAGCGTTCTCTCTCCCTGCAACTCCATTCCAGTTCTGCATGTGGGGCCTTTTTTTTTTTTTTTTCGGCACGAGAGGAGTATTTGGACAACACCGTCATAGGCTGCAATGACGATTTTGTTAAAATAGCTGGACAGCTGTCACGACACCTCTCGCCCATCTCTCATGGGGGCGGCAAGCTGGGCAGGGGATTGTGCGGGGAGGGGCTGAAAACTCCGTCCTTAGTTGTAGGGAGCTGAGAGGACAAAGCATCGCCCCTTGCTGTTTCCATGGCAAGGGCCGAATCTGCTCTGCCTCCCTGGTACCAAGCTGGGGGCCCCAACTCTGGACCCAACCCTCCCGCGTCAGATCAGTAAGGCAGTACTAAGCCACTCACACTGAGCCCCGACAGCAGGTGCGGGAGGCAGGGGCGGGGTGGGGAGAGGAGACCAACCTTTCAGAGGAACCGCGGAATGCCCAGGCTTCTAGCAGGCAGAGATGGCTGCTCGCTGGCGAGGAGCAAGAACCCTCTCGTTTTAAAGCACACTTAATACAGCTGGGTTTCTCCTCATTTAATGGATGTAAAAACATGAAGCGGGCCTCCACGGGACCAACAAAGCCCATGTTTTCTTCTACAATTCCTAGGATGGAGGAAAGCGGCCGAAGGCGACACAATGGAAGCACTGCCCTTGGAGCGGAGTGCAGCACCTAACTCAGGCAAGGCGAGGGACCAAGTGTATTTTTGTCTTATGTTTTATTTTTCTTGACCCAAATGGGTAGAGCAGCAGAGGACAGTGGTTTGGTTTTGACCACGGAGAGGTCTTTTGGCTGCCTCTTCCCAAGCTGGCACTCCGCCTGAAGGACCCCAACCCAGCCCAGCACCATTTTGCCAGCAAAGGCTCCCAGGCTCAGTGGTTTTAACAGGAAAGCAGGTATTGGCTGGCTCACCCTCCTCTGACTACCCCAAGAAGACCTTTGACCCCACTGCCCCCACCCACCTTTAGATTATTAGCTATTTCACTGATGGGATTTGTAGGCAAGGCATACGTTCAAAGGTTCTTGTGATCACACTTCTGGGTGCTTGTGCATCAGCTTGAATGGCTCATAAACCCTGTGACAGTTTGAGGCTGGGTAGACCCAGATCGCGTCCCCTGGGTTAATCCATTCCTGTAAATTTAATCCTGCTGCAGGAGGGACCTCTTGGCTGAATCACTTCAGATGAAGGGCCTTTGATTGGATTGCATGACCCAGGGATAAAAAGGCACAGACACATTAAAAAGCGGCAGAAACAGGGAAGAAGCCAGCAGCTGAAATCAACTGGAGCTGAGAGGAAGCCACTGTAGTCAGAAGCCCAAAGCACCCAGGCCTGGAGGAAAGGGGAGGCAGCTGGCGCATGTGCCTGATCAACCATGGCAGCAGCTGGGACAACATTTGATCTGGACACTTTCACTGCCTCAGCACTGGGAACTCTTAACCTACTAACTCCCCACTGTAAAAGCCAACCTGCTCCTGGCATATTGCATTGGCAGCCCTTAGCAAGCTAAAACCAACCCTGGTGCTCCCTGCAGAGCAGGTCTCTCAGCAAGCACACAGCAAGGCTGGTCTGGATTGGGGCTAAGGCCCTGCTTTGCACTCCGGGGTTCTTCCTCTAAGCCGCTGGCAATGCCTGCACGTCCCTTAAGCCTTACCACCACCCAGGACAGACTACATGGCAGAGATGAAGAACCTGCGATTTCTTTAGAGAGGATAAGTAACCTGCCCAAGCTCATTCTCCTAGTGGAACTGTATTAAATCCAGATCCAAGTCCAAAACTAGGCCCCAATTTTTTTAAGCATTTTTAAATGGTTAGGCACTGTGCTAATTGCTTCCTGGCATCCATCTCACTTAACTACTCAGCACTGCCCAACACTGCCTCCCCAACTCCTTGATTCCCTCGGAGCTGATGAAGCCAAGAGCCACACCTCCAGGTGTCTCTTGCTGTAAAGTTAAAGCTTTGGACCAAAATCTCCCGGAGTTCTCAAATGCACTTATTTCACTACCACAACACAGCCAGGTTCCCAAGTTTGGTTTTTTTGTTATTTTTTTGTACAATCCTCAGTAGTTGGATTTGCTAAAAGGACTCAAGAGCAAAGCCCTGGTCAGTTCACCCTCTGACAATGAGGACCAGAGACTCAACAAGTGACGGGAGACTTGGGGCCCCGTGAGCCGGGCATTGGCCGCGAGTGCAAATGGAAGCAAGGCCCCAAAGGACCGGAGCCGTGGGGGCATATTTTTCAGAGCAGGGCCCGAGTTTCTGACAAATGCTGACATTTTGTAAGAGTAAACAGAGGAGACACTGCCGGACAAGTCCAAAGACGGGCGGCCAAGTTCAGAGTGTGTGTCACCCTGATGCTCTCCTCAGAGCTGGACCCACAGGGAACAAAAACAAAACTTGCCCTGGCAAGAGTTCTAAAATCCAGTGGGTGGTTATCCTCTCCTCAATTACTATAGAGAGAGGGGGCATCTGCTGAAATGCAGGGCACACCACCAAAACACTTTTATAAAAACCACTGAAAGGAGAAGGGAGTTCACTGAACACACGCGTCTTGGCTTTGTTCACACGGAACGCTCAGAAGGAGCCAGCATTACTGTGGACCCTGGTGGGCCGGGTGAAAACACATCAGGGCAGATTTCAACAGATAAATGAAAGCCACCCAAATTAAGTACAAAACATGATTTTGAAGTTCAGAATTAAGCTCAAAGCCCCTTGGCTTTTCCCATGATTCCTTGTTTTATTCATGTTTTGGCAATTTTGTTCTGACGCAAAATTATATCCAAGAAATCAGTGTGACTGAGATTTTAAAAAACTAAAACTCTACTCAATGTTTCCCTCCCTTAATAGCTGCCTACTAATGAGCATTTAAAATGTTTTAATATACAGGTGGCCATAAGTTCTGAGAACAGGGATATATATATATGTGTGTGTGTGTGTATATACATATATATAAATAAAACGGTTTATTGATACATTTTAGCACAATGTCGCACCTTTATGAGCACCTTTTATATTTTAATTATATATACTAACCTATTCCACCATTCCCAGTTAATTTCAATTTACCATGGGGAAAAAACAAAAACATCTAACAGGCCAGCTCACCTCCCTCTTCCCAGAACACTGCTGTATCCCACGATGTGGCATGCACCCTCTGCCCCCGTTGTCTGCACTCTGTGTCCATTCACTGTGTGTTCTCCTGTGTCTGCTTGTATTCTCATTAGGTGGGTTCCGGGAACCGATCCTGGGACCTTCAGAGTGGGAAAGAGGCAATCATTCTCTTGCACCACCTCAGCTCCCTATTCTGCTACGTCTGTTATCATCTCTCCTCTGTGTCTGCTTTTGTTTTATCATCTTGCTGCACCAGCTCTCCACATCGGCTGGCACTCCTGCATGGGACAGCACTCCCGCATGGGCCAGCCTGCCTTCACCAGGAGGCCCTGGGCATCAAACCCTGGACCTCCTATATGGCAGATAGGAGCCCAACTGCTTGAGCCACATCCACTTCCCAATTATTTGCTATCATACTCTGCCTTTGCTGAACTATTTGGGGACTCAGTACTTTACACACATTTTTTTTCCCACATACATTGAGGGTTTCCTTTTGCTTTAAGTAGATACAGATCTCATATAAAGGCTTTTATATTTATATATACCTACAAGTAAAAGTCCCCAATGGTTTATGCTTCTGAAAATACTTTCTGGATTTCAAAGGGAAGTACCTAACAAAGTATTGCTAATAAAGAGAGAAAAGGCTCAAACCTTATTTGACATCAAAAGAAGACAAAGCCAGGAGGTGCCAGTCAACTCTCTCCATGTGCCAAGACGCAGGATGGTCAAGAGTGACAGAGCCCCTCACAGGTAGGTCCGCTGTAAGCAGTCTATTCTCTCATATGTAAAGTAGCACCTTGGGGCAAGGGAAAGGAAGAGGCCTTAAAAAAAAAAAAAACACAATGTTTCTTCCAAAAGAGATGTTAGATTCCTGTGGCCTGATTTTAACCTGATAAGCTCTAAAACTGGAAGAAAAAAAATGAAAGGCTACAAAAGCAATGTCTGTTCTCCTTAATCACTGAAAAAATTGATCAGACATTAAGCAAATATATATACTAGTGCAACAAAAGTATAGATGGTTTTCACATATGCAATTCTAAGAAGAACTGTCAACATTTCAATAAAATCTCACATATGCCCAGATTCTAAGTTAAAAAGCATATACTGGCTTCTCATCCTCCATGCCGTCATCACTGCGCCTTGGCTATGAGGGAAACTGATGGATGCTGTATACGCAGCAGTAGCTTAGGAAGCGAGAAGGGGAACCTGCAAACTTGTTCTGCAGGAGCAATGATAATTTGATGGTACATGTTACAAGGAAACAACACTCTCCAAGAAAATTCTTTTAGGTTTACATGCACCTTTAATGAGCTCAAAGGTGTAAGTCATGTGTCTGCTTAAGGTACAGATAATTTTTCTGCCATTACTACAGGGTCCAAAAACCTTTGAACTCTTGCAACAACTTCTGGTCCAAAAAGCAAGCACAGTGTAGTACCTACTACCTTCCCTTCTTCTAGAACACCTTCATTTCAGAGATCCCCCTAAGTGGATTATCCTTCTGGAGCGATTTTGGTCTCAACTCAATTTCTGTTTTGCTCATTCACCCAATCAGCTCAAGACCAGAAATAGGAAATGGAATTCAGACTCTGGGCAACTGAAGTTGCATTTTCAAAAAAGAAATGTTATTTTTAAAGTTGGATAATCATTTATATTTCCTAAAGTATTGCTTCCTTGAACACTTGGCTTCTCGCTTGCTATCATTCCACTAAGCAAGGCTGGCATCTGAGAGCAGAGTGGGACAAGGCCTAGGGCAGACGGCAACAAGAAATATACAGACCCCTTCAATTTCTTTTATTGTGGCAGTTAGGACCACAATTTCTGAACACAGAGGACAAGAAAAGGTATGAAATGTAAACAATTAAGATGCCCAATTCAAGTTCATTAGAACATTTTTTCAAAATGCAAAGCTATATGATCATGAGCACTATTAGAATTCAATAGTACATACAAACCACTGGCAGGTTCAATGTACCTGAGAAACACAAATCCCTCCCACCTTTTATAACATAAACCCTTAAGGCAATGCTTTAAAAAATATTCAAGAATGATAATGGTGAGCATTTCCTGTTGTACATTTACTAATGCTAAAATTAAGCATCAAAGTCAACAAGAATTCATTCTCATACTTTAATTTGGCTTCCAGGTACCTACTTATTTAAAGTACCATTGCATTTCACAGTGAAAAAACAAAGCCTCTCCAATGTATTCACACACATTTTAGAGCAGAATTTGATTCAAACACTCTAATCAATAAACATCTAGCAAAATGTGGTGAACATTACTGATGAGGTAATGGGAAAACTAGAATAACAGTCTGCATAGTTTTGTGCATCCTGAGTTTCCTTAACTAAGAATTTAATGAAGTAAAAGCAAAAATGTTTCCCCAAAAATCCCCCCCATGATTAGATAGCTTATAAACTATATTGAATTGGACCAAATAAAGATTTCCACTATTATAAAATAGAGGTGGGTACTTCAGGGAAATACAAACTCCCCAAGTGGAGCTGATGCAGTCCTGAAGAGGGAAGTGCTGGGTTCCTGTGAACAAAGACCAAGCCCCAGGCAGAGAATTCAGTCCCTCAGGCAGACCCTGCTCCGCCCATCTGGCCACCCCCACCCACCCCACCCACAACCTCCGTCTTGTCTTCCTGTGGACTGAGGAAGTAATCATGGCCACAATTCTGATATATGCTTGTGCTTCAACTTACTCATGAAAAAGCTTAGCAATCTGCTGCTACCCATCCCCTGCCACCACTCAGTTACACTGGAATTGACAACGGGAACACCCTCAAGAATGTCACATGAAGAGGACACCGGATTTGGACACAGGCTTATCCGACCTCTAAACTCAGACTGAATGACTGAATCTCTTGGCCTTGGCTTCCTCCTCTAAAACCACAGGTGGCTATAAATTTCCTGCCAACGGTAAAGTCCTGATTCTTAGGAATTGAGAATAACGAATAGACCCTGACACTAGCGCTGACCTGTGTAGTGTCCACGGTTTGGGCAGTGCGAGGGGTCACCAGGCACCCGTCCTGCTCATGGAGAGCAACCAGTTCCCACCCCACTCCTGCCTGCGGCTTTCTCTCCAGCCTTCCTAACAGCCTTTCAGTTAACCCACTTTGGACCCAATTCTTTATTTCTATGAGACAGCCTGCTTACAACATCCTTAATTAATATGTAAATCCAAACCACTGCTCTTCCCTCCATAGGAAGCAGAAGACAAGACTATAAAAGGGATGTTATGACTGTACCGTTAACAGATTTAGTTCCAGAGTTATTATACCAATTAAGCAGATTGCATAGGAAGATCCCTAGAGACCCATTACCACCTGGAAAAAAAAATGACAAAAACAAACAAACAAAAAAACCACTGTCTTAAAAGCCAGTTTGCCATTACAGGGAATTTTGTTTGAGATGTAAAAAACACATTCCGCTCCAAAGTGAGTCTCCTCCAATACAAAGAAGAGACAGAAGTATTTGCTTCAGGGAGAAGATGATGGAAAAGACCTGGTTAATTCTTTTATCGAAGGCAGTCTTCAGAACACCCCAGTCCACCAAGACTCAGAGGCCCAAGATTTCTCATGGATCATTCTAAGAGACGCGGAGTCTGAAGCCCAGGCCAAGGCCCTGCTGGCGCTCTGCCAGGCTGTGCACGTGGGCGCCTCAGAGACTCGTCTCCTCACACACTCGGACGGGGATGTTATAGTGCCGATCGTCCTCGGCGATCAGGGTCACCACCGGCCAGTCCTCCGGGGGGTCGGTGGGGTAGACTGTGATGAACTCTTCGGTGTCGTACTTGGAGAGCCGGTATACCTGGATGGTGTGGCGCACAGCATAGGCGAGAAGGAACATTTCCACCTGGGAAGAAAAGAGCCAACAGGTGTCCAGAGGGAAGCCACACTAAAAACATGCAGCTTACCACTCGTGCTCCACCTCAGTTTTCCCAGATATTGCAGAGCAATAGATAATCCACAGCTTTCCCCCTTCCCTTTAGCTAAACCCTAATCCTTTTTTACATGGTCATTATAAAAAACGGCAGATGATCAAGAAGAGATCACATGTCTTGATGAGGGACTTGTATCCAGAATATATAAAGAACTCTTACAATTCAACAAGACAAATAACCAGTTTAAAAAATGGGCAAAAGGCATGAAGAGACATTTCTCCAAACAAGATATACACAGATCTATAAATAAGCACATGAAAAGATGCGCAACATCATTAGTCACTGAGAAATGCAAATCCAAACCATGAGATGTCACTGTACATTCATTAGAATGGCTATAATCAAAAAGACAGATAACAACAAGAGTTAGTGAGGATGTGGAGACACTGGAACTCTCATAGACTACTGGTGGGAATGTGAAATGATGCAGCCATTTCGGAAAAACAGCTTGGCAGTTCCTCGAAATGTTTAAGCAAAGAGTTACAAATGACACAACAATTCCTCTCCTAGGTATATATCCCAACGAACTGAAGATATATGTCCACAAAAAAAACACACACACAGATGTTCAAAACAGTATTCGTTACAACTAAAGGTGGGAACAATACAAATGTCTATCTGCAGCCTAAAAGGGAAAACAAGGATGAGACTTAGAGACAAGTATAGAAATGAATATTACGCAAAAGAGTAAATTAAAGGACAAAAAGATAAAACAACAGTATGAAATGACAACAGAAAGCCAAAGTCATAATGAACGAAATAATAAAAGCTTTACAGTAATAACATTGAATGTGAATGACTTGAACTTCCAGTCAAAAGACACAGACTGGAGAGTTCCCAGAAGATGGTGGACTACAAAGACACAGGACTTTCTTGTACCCCAGAAAAACAGCTAGAGGACAGGCTGAAACAGACTAGAAAAAGATCTTCTAGGGTTTAGGCCACCAGGCAAAGGACAAGGGAGGGAAATTGCGACCACAGAACTAGGAGTTGAAACTAGCGGCTGCCGTTACTGGCACCCCCCCCCCCCCCACTAAAGGCAATTTAGAATTCTTGGGCCTCTCAGCCTGCGGCTACAAAGGGGACTCCAGGGATCTCCCACCCCAGGAAAGGGGAGAGAGGGATGCAGCCTAAGGCTGACTCAGCTTCTGACCCACAAACTGGCCCTTCCAGGCCAGGTGGAATCACACCCTGGTTTGCCTGGGAGTTGGCAAAGAACTGGAGAAATCCAACCCTCGTAATCTCTCTCTCTTCTAGCCAGAACAGATGGTTGAGGACCCACCTCCCCAGGAAAGGGGAAAGAGAAGGAAACAGCCTAAGGCTGACTCAGCTTTTGACTCACAAATTTGGTCTGCTGTGTCCCAGGAGCCCTTGCAGGCCAGATGGGACTGCACCATTGTTTGCCTTGGGAGCCAGCAAGGGGCTAAAGATACAGAACCCTCCCAATCTCCTTCTCTACTAACTGGGACTGATTGTTGAGGACTCAGAGGGGAGTGGAAATATTTCCTAGCCGGGAAAAGGGAGAGGGCTGCCAGAGAAGGCAGGAGAATTGTCTCAGAGAAAGTTTGAACTACAAGGTTCTGAGCCCCCAGGCAGGGAGCTCTATCACATTGATCCCCTGTGTTACAAATACCCTCTGAGGAGGCATTGCACTGAGAGCTGCCACAGAGCGCCATCTACTGGCAGACCAAAGAAGTGCATGTGAGAAAATAAAAAAGTAGGAGAGGCTTTTTCCAGCCTCTATAGCCTTCCTCCCGAAGTCCCTAGGAAGTGAGTCTACATCCAATTACTGGGTCTGGTACCCAGTTTTAAGCAACTAGCAGGGACAATCCTAACCATCTAGGTTGAGCCAAGAATCAAAAAGCAGTGGTAACACACAGCCTCCTGCCACTAAATCCCTACAAAAGAGAAAGAAATTGAGCATCTGAATAAACTACATCCTAATCAGATGCCTAGACATCAGCAAAAAATTACAAGTCATACTAACAGAAGACATGGCCCAAGGAAAAAAAAAAATATCGAAGCCCCAGAGGAGATGCAGGATTTGAAAGAACTAATCAGCGAGATGCACACAAATTTCCAAAATCAAATTAATGAACTGAAAGACACTATGGTTGAACAGAAAAATGACATCAAGACATTGAGAGCATGCAAAGAAGAATTCGAAACCCTGAAAAGGAAAGTAAGAGAACTCATAGGAATTAAAGACACAATAGATAAGATCAAAAAACACATTAGAGGCATACAACAGCAGAATGGAAAATGACTGAAAGACAAGTGATATAGAAGACAGAACAGCTGAAATTGAAGAGAGAAAAGAACAGAGAGAGAAAAGAATGGAAAAAATTGAGCAGGGACTCTGAGTTGAATGACAACACGAAATGCAACATGGAAGTTCCAGAAGAAGAGAAGGGGCAGAAAGAGTATCTGAGGAAATAACGGCTGAAAATTTCCCAATTCTCACAAAATAAATGAGTTTACATGTCCAAGAAGCGCACTGTACCCCAATCAGAATACATCTGAATACACCTACTCGAAGGTACATACTACTCAGAATGTCAAATGTTAAAGATAAAGAGAAAATTCTGAGAGCAGGAAGGGAAAAGCGAACCATCACATACAAAGGACGCCCAGTAAGACTTAGCATGGATTTCTCTTCAGAAACCATGGAAGCAAGAAGACAGTGGTATGATTCAATTAGTATACTGAAAGAGAAAAACTGCCAGCTGAGAATTCTTCATCCAAAAGAACTGTCCTTAAAACATGAAGGTGAGTATAAAATATTCACAAACAAACAGAAACTAAGAGAGTTTGCAAAAAAGAATTCACCTTTGCAGTAAATATTAAAGGAGACCTGGGGAGCAGACGTGGCTCAAGAGAATGGGCTCCCATCTACCATATGGGAAATCCAGGATTCGATTCCCAGGGCCTCCTAGTGAAGGCGAGCTGGACTGAATGGCAACCTGGCCCGAGTGGAGAGCTGGCCCACGCAGAGTGATGGCCCACAAGATGAGCTGACCTGAGTGGAGTGCTGGCCCATGCAGGAGGGCTGAATGTGCAGGACCACTGGCCTGTGCAGCAAGCTGGCCAGAGCTGACAGCTGGTGCAGCAAGATAACGCAACAAAAAGAGACAGAGGAGAGACAGTAAGAGACACAGCAGGCCAGGGAGCTGAGGTGGCACAAGAGACTGAGCACCTCTCTCCCACTTTGAAAGGTCCCAGGATCAGTTCCCAGTACCACCAAAGGAAGACAAGCAGACAAAGAAGAATGCAAAATGAATGGACACAGAGAGCAGACAACGGGGATGGAGGAGTGGGGTAGAAGTTAATAAATAAATCTTTAAAAAATATATATTACAAAGATATTTACATTAAATAAATAGATAAATAAAAGAAGCCTTAGAACCTCAAATAAAAAGACAGGAGAGAGAAGCTTGGGAGGAGAGTATAGAAGAAAGAATAGCAGAAAGGATAACCAAAAGAGTAAAAAGACAGACAAAAATATGATATAGCATATGAAACCCAAAGAATAAAATGGTGGAAGTAAATAGTGCATTTACAATAATATCATTGAATGTGAATGGATTAAACTCCCCAGTCAAAAGATACAGGCTGAGAGAATGGATAAAAAAACACAAGCCATCCATATGCTGCTTACAAGAAACTCACCTTAGACCCAGGGATACAAAACAGCTGAAGTAAAACGTTGGAAAAAGGCACTCCATGCAAATAGTAACCAAAAGACACAGACTGACAGAATGGATAAAAAAATATTAGCCATCTACATGTTGTCTACAAGAAACTCACCTCAGACGTAAGGACACAACCAGGTTAAAAGTGAAAGGATGGAAAAAGATATTCCACACAAATAGTATCAAAGAGAGCTGGAGTAGCAAAACTAATATCAGACAAATAGATTTTAAATGCAAAACTATTGTAAGGGATGAAGAGATCATTATATATTAAGGGGAATTCAGCAAGAAGAAATATTTATGCACCTAACCTGAGTGTCCCAAGATACATGAGGCACACACTGGCAAAGCTGAAGGGGGAAACAGATGTCTACAACAATAGTTGGAAACTTCAATACACCACTTATCAGATAGACCTTCTGGACAGAGGATAAATAAACAAAGAGCTTGAATAATATAATAAATGAACTTGACCTAACAGACATCCATAAAGCATAGCACTCCAAAACAGCAGGATATATATTCTTTTCAAGTGCCTAAGGATCCTCCAAGACAGCTAGTAACTGGGTAGCAAGACAAGTCTTAATAAATCTGAGACTGAAATTACACAAAACACTTTCTCTGATCAAAACAGAATAAAGCTAGAAATCAATAACGGACAGAAAAAGGGAAAATTCATAAATACATGGAGATTAGGGAAACGGACTTGGCCCAGTGGTTAGGGCGTCCGTCTACCACATGGGAGGTCCGCGGTTCAAACCCGGGGCCTCCTTGACCCGTGTGGAGCTGGCCCATGCGCAGTGCTGATGCGCACAAGAAGTGCCGTGCCACGCAAGGGTGTCCCCCGTGTAGGGGAGCCCCAAGCGCAAGGAGTGCGCCTGTAAGGAGAGCCGCCCAGGGCGAAAGAAAGTGCAGCCTGCCCAGAATGGCGCTGCCTCACTTCCCGTGCTGCTGACGACAACAGAAGCGGACAAAGAAACAAGACGCAGCAAACAGACACAGAGAACAGACAACCGGGGGAAGGGGGGGGATTAAATAAATAAATCTTTAAAAATAAATAAATAAGTAAATATATGGAGATTAAACAACACACTCTTAAATAATCAGTGGGTCAAAGGAGAAATTGCAAGAGAATTCAGGAAATATCTTGAGAAATCAACATCAAAACCTATGGGAAACTGCAAAGATCAAGCTGAGAGGGAAATTTATAGCCCTCAATACCTACATTAAAAAAGAAAAAAAAGCTAAAAATCAAAGACCTAACTGCACATGTGGAGGAACTAGAAAAAGAACAGCAAACTAATCCAAAAGCAAGCCAAAGGAAATAAATAGTAAAGATCAGAGCAAACATAAAGGAAATCAAGAACAAAAAAGTAGAATCAATGAAATTAAAAGTTGGTTCTTCAAGAAGATCAACAAAATCGACCAACCTTTAGCTAGACTGACGAAGAAAAAAAGAGAGAAGACACAAATCAATAAAATCAGAAATGAAAGTGGGGACATTACCACTGACCCCACAGAAATAAGAGAGATCATAAGACGATACTATGAACAACTAACTGTATGTCAAAAAACTAGAAAATGTAGACGAGAAACACACAAAGCACCTACACTGACCCTAAAATAAATAGAAGATATCAACAAACCAATTGCAAGCGAAGAGATCAAAACAGTCATCAAAAACCTCCCAAAGATGAAGGCCCAGGACCAGATGGCCTCACAGGTGAAGTCTCCCAATCGTTCAAAGACGACCTAAAACTTGTTTCTCAAGCTCTTCCAAAAAATTGAACAGGAAAGAATGATACCAAACTCATTCTATGAAACCAACATCATCCTAATACCAAAACCAGATAAAGATACTACAAGAAAAGAAAATCACAGACCAGTATCTCTAATGAAAATAGATGCGAAAATCCTCAACAAAATACTTATAAATAGAATCCAAAAGCACATTAAAAGAATTAAACACCTTAATCAAGTGGGTTTTATCCCACATATGCAAGGATGATTCAACATAAGAAAATCAATTAGTGTAATAAACCACATTGATAAATTGAAGAAGAAAAATCACATGATCCTTTCAGTTGATGCAAAAAAGGCATTTGACAAAATATAGCACCCTTTCTTGATAAAAATACTTCAGAAGATAGGAATAGAAGGAAGCTTTTTCAATATGGTAAAATGCATATATGAAAAACCTACAGTAAGCATTGTACTCAACAGTGAAAGACTGAAAGCATTCCTGCTGAGACCAAGAACAAAACAATGCCCATTGTGCTTGTGATGGTGCTTGACTTGCAAGATCAGGTCATAAAGGCATTATGGCTTCCTCCTTGTTCTCTCCTAGATCGCTCTCTCTGAAAGAAATCAGCTGCCGTGTGGTGAGGACACTCAAGCAGTCTATGGAATCACCCTTGTGGTGAGGAACTGACCCCCGTCTCCTGCTAACGATCAAGAACCGAGGTCTGCTGCCAACAATAGGTGAGTGAGCCCTGCTGGAAGCAGCTCCTCCAGCCTCGGCTGGGCCTTTGGGGGACAGCAGCTCCAGCCAGTAGCTGAGTGCCACCTCATGAGACCCTGAGCTGGAAGCACTCAGGTATGCCTGTCCAGAATTCCTGACTGCAGAAACCATGAGAAGACAAAGGTTTGGTGGAGAAAGTCTTATGCTGTGGGGTAATGCACCTCCCCAAAGGCACAACTCACCTGTTCAAGGCCACCAGTGTGCCCCACCTGGTTGAGGTGGTTCCTCAGCAGCTGCCCAGGGTCAT
The DNA here is from genome assembly GCF_030445035.2 of Dasypus novemcinctus. Classification (NCBI taxonomy): domain Eukaryota; kingdom Metazoa; phylum Chordata; class Mammalia; order Cingulata; family Dasypodidae; genus Dasypus; species Dasypus novemcinctus. The sequence continues at coordinate 15,563,828 of NC_080674.1, read as the reverse complement.
TTGAAGTGTCCCGAGCAAACAGGAGCACGGAGAAAAATGGAACTTCCTTTCCCTTCTCTTTATCAGCATATAGTTCAATAGCTCTGCTTAGCATGAGAAATTTTACAGCTTCATAGAGACTATATTCCTCCTCTTCATTTGTGAACAGTTCATCACAGGCTTTCTGCCTTGCTTCCGCAGTTCTCATTTCAGTCAAGCCTGCCCACTACAATAAGAAAGTTATATGATAATGTGAAGTTCTGTTTAAAATCTCTGGTGTATTTCCATACTCTGAGAAGCAAATTTATTTTCAAAAGTAGGCAAACATGCATCATATACCAATGCTCACACATTCAAATTTCCAATCCATACAATGGTGCTTCAGTAAATGCTGGCTCAGATTACAATGACTACATTTAATGTTATTATAAATTGGCAATCCTCAAAACGAGGGTCTTGTTACAGCAAGCACACGTAATAAAGCGAAAGTGGCAACTTCACAAGAACTTAGAAGAGATGAAAAGGAAACCATCACCTGTGGCTAACCTCAAGCCCCCCCCCCCCATTCACTTGCACAGGGCCAAAGCCATGCCCCACACCTTCCACTGACCCAAGGACTGGGTAGGCACAGCCTCCAGCCCCCACAGAATCCTTTCACACTCCACAGGCACAGAGAACAAAATCCCTCTTCCCATCCCTCTTCCACTTCTTAATAGTGGAAGAAAGGTATAACTCCTGGACTTGCTTTGAGGATATCTTTTCCAGTAAATATTTCTAATCTTCATTAAAAAAAAAAAAAAAAACTAGGTTCCAGGAAGGCAGAAGCTTTCCTTCATTCAAGCAAAGATGCCTATTACGTGCCAGGCTCTGTGATAGGCATGAGGGATAAAGGAATGAACAGGAAGGTCTCACAGGGGAAGTAGATGATAAACAAGTAAACTAAGACATCAGCGACTGAGCTAAGTGCTAGGAAGGAAAAGGACACACACCCGTGAGAGGCCACATCTGACACCTCCACCTCCTACAAAGCCTGAAGTGGTCATCAGGCTCTCAACTCAGGGTTTCTGGTGAGGAGGGCTTCCAGCTGCTCGAAGGCAGGCAACCCAGGGGTCAAGGTGGGCAAGGGTGCAAGCAGGACATATAGCCCAGATAAGACAGTGGAATATCATGGAAACGTTATTTTACAAACCAAGTCAATAGGAGACAGAAGATCAAGTTCTCCTACAATTCTGTTTCAAAGAAACCTTAAGGACAGCTTTCAAAAGACAAAAGTTACTAAATCTTTACACTGGAAAATCACAGGAAAAGGAAACAAGTCTAATAAATACAAACAGAATATTAAAGCACAAACATATTTGGGGAGTATTTAATAAACATGAAGAAATATCACTTGATAATGTTACTAAGAAATATAGCCTAAATGATACCCCTGAAACTTATAAAGATGATTTAGAACAAGACTACATTTGTTAAGGTTTCCTTTCTAGACAGTATACATTTTACTATCTGATAAACTAATACCTATATTTCCTCCAAGAATATATGATGTTAATATCTCCCCATGTTTCCAAAGACCTCATGGGAAGACTTAGTATTTAAAATTATTTTGCCTAACCACCAGCCAAGAGCATTCAGCAGTTGGCTAAGTGAAGGTAAGGAGTGGTCTATTTTGCACTTATCAGAGACAAGACACTGCAGAGTCCAAACCTTCTTCCTTAGCAGAGTGAGGGACTCCGTAATTTTACCAACAAGGTCCTCGCTCTTCCCATCAAATTTCAGGCCAAGTTTCCACTGCTTGATCCAGCTGTATCTGCTGATCAGTTTTTCTGGTAACTAGAGTATGAAGAAACAGAGATAAATAAGTATTAACATTCCAAGAAGCCCACCTCAGCATCTGAGAGAGAAGAAACCATGGGAGCCTACAAATCCTACCCCCATTTCAAAAATTAATCCATGTAAATCTGTTGCCTGGGTTTAGGAGGGAGGAGCTAAATCTGGAAGTTGATAAATTCTGAGGAGGGCTGCTACAGTGAAATGCTGGAAAAGATAGAAGCAGAGGCACCATCTACCCTGCTGGACTCTAAACACGGCCAGGAACATTCCACAGCAATTTGTAAGGAGAAACTAAGGCCACATCGACACAGCATCTTCACATAAACCATCTTCAGGCAACCAGGCCCACTGGCAGCGTCCTCACCACAATCTAACTCACAACACAGGAAGGCATGTGGGACAGTCCAGGGCAAAATAAAAACTGCTCACTTCCAGATTAGGAAAATAAAAACCTAATTTCTAATTAAAAAATAATCTACTTAATAGGAAAAGGTCTTTTTGCTAAATAATATCAACACATACTCAACATTTTAACATTCAACATAACAATATCAAAACTAGTTTAACTGCCTAATCATTATATAATAAGTTTAAAAAAAAAAAAGCAAAAAGAGCAAGGATTAAGAGAGCTGTGACTACCTAGCTCTAGAAAAAAGTAACAGACAACCTACTACATTATCAGTTTCCTTTTGTTCCCTAGAGATTTAGCTATTCTGTTTTCCCCAAATTATCGAAAGAATCTGGAGTGTGAAAGGCAAGCTGAGGCACAACTCAATCAATGACGGCATGGGAATTCACACACTCCCAACAGTCTTGGGTGTGTCAAGAGAAAACTCACCTAATTAGGTTGGGTATAGGCACTTCACTGCTGTAACATTCAGAAAATAAAAGTTTATCTTCAGGTTAAAAGATTATTGGGGACTTGAACATGATGGGGCATGTTCAAACCCAATGCCTGGTCCTGTGGGCGTGAATCTGTTTGTAAACAGGATCTTTGAAGATGTTATTAATTAAGGTGAGGCCAAACCCAGTGACGGTAGGCCTCAATCCAATACTGCTAAAATCCTTATAAGCAAAGGAAACCGGACACAGAGAAGCCACAGGAAGCATCCGAAGCTGGAAGTCAACAGAATCGGGAAGGAAAAGGAAAAGATGCCACCATACGCATTGCTATGTTTCAGGAAAGCCAAGGAATTCCCCAAACTTCGGGCCAACCAGAAGATACCAACCCTGGGAGGCAGCTGGGAGGCAGCAAGCCTCTGAGCCAACCCACTGTATATGGAATTTGTTTTAGCAACTGAGAAACTAAAAAAAAGCTCATTACAAAAATAACTAAACCTACAACCTCCTCCATGGAACCAAGCTTATTTAACCATTACTACAGTTTTAAATGAGGCCTTCTAAGTTCAGTTGTACTGGAATCTAAGACTCTAAAGACCCTTTCATGAATGGTAAATCTAGAGTAATCATGTGAAACTAAGTTAGTTTCACTGCTGCAAAAAAAACAGAACCACAGCAGGGTTGTAAATGACTCTTCAGGTACCACAGTGATGGCATCTATGGCATCTATAGTCACTAAGTGGTGGAGGGTGGGCGGGGGTGAGTCATATTCTCAGCTTATTAAGATTATATGGCAAATGACAACTCAGCTAGGTGCCACAGGGTGAGACGCCACACCAGCCCAGTCGAGCCCACGGCCACACAGTCTTGCACTTTAGCAACATGCTCTAAACCCCTCAGTTTAATGTTCTCAGGTTTATCACCAGAATCTAAAATGCCCTCAAGTGGCAGCAAGGTGAAAGCACAGCTGGCACAGAGAACTACAATCGAGCAGAAAATACTGGCTATGCAGATGTGGGCTGGGAAACAGCTGGGTGAAAGAAAGCAGAGAAGAGAACATGTAGTTATTTAGAAAGGAGACCAAATAGCTACTGAAATCTCTGGAGACCCCAAAGAGCCCAACTATACACATGGAAACATAAAAACAGGTCAGCTCCCACTCCTTCCAGGTACTGTGCCAAGCAATGCCAGAGTGGAAAGTATACAGTTCAGGGCTGTTCAAGTCTAGATGGAGAGATCCTGGAGAAAGTCCAAAGCTGAGGACTGAAAACCAGAAACTATTAGGAAAGAAAAATGGAGTTGGAATTAATTACCCAGAAGAAAAACCAATGTAACCCGAAATGCTTTTAGGGGTTGTAATACACTGAAACACATAAATAGCTATTCTTTTCTACTAAGCATAAGAAGACTTCTATTAGAGGAGTGGGTGTGGCTCAAGTGGTTGAGCACCCGCTTCCCACATGGGAGGTCCCAGGTTTAGTTCCTGGTGCCTCCTAAACAAAAAATAAAACGAGACAACAAGCAAACAAATCAAAGAACCAACTCAGGGGAGCTGACGTGGCTCAGTGGTTGAGCACCTGCTTCCCATATATGAGGTCCCAGGTTCGATCTCTGGCCCCAGTACCTCAAAAAAAAAAATTTTTTAAGGCTTATTATGTTAGAATAAGAAAGACAAGCAAGAACTAAGGCAAGAATTTCCTGACAGAAAGTATTTCAGAACGAAGTAATTAGCTTCAGTGTAATTTCATTTGGTGACTGGACTAAGATAGTCTGGTTTTCTCTAGTAAATGCCTATATATCTTCAAGTCATCACCAAGATTAAAGGGCAGCAAAGAGCACAAATGTGACATCCCAAAAACTAACTCATAAAAAAAGTCTCAATGTATAGACTATCCCACTCTAGAACAACACTGCCCAGGTCCTACCTGTTCAGAAGCATTTTAAAAACTTAAGAGTACTTAGAAAAAAAGTCCTGCTCTCAAGGACAACCCCTTGGAGGAAATGAGGAGCTGTCTCGAGTTTAAGAAGAGCCCAGCCAAGCCACTCCAAGGTTAGAGTCAAGGTCAGATTTTCCAAGTGCAATCAAACACAGAGATTTGGATGTTGGCAGAAGCAGGAACACTAAGCAAGAAGACAGAGAGGAGGCTGAGCTGTCAAGAGGGGTGAGTAAGGACACAGGCTGGACAGAGCAGGCCCAAGAAGCTCATCACTAGCAGAAAGGAAAGTCTACAGGTTCTCACACTAGGTTCAGATTAACGGGAGGGGCTCTCTGTGCGACTCTCCTGTTTCCCTTTAACGTCTTGAAACCAACTAATGTTCCATAGGAGAAGAAAGATGCAAACTGCGACAGAGAACATCTCTCAACCTGTAAACTGTAAATTTGAAGCAGATACAACTAGAAAAGGGCATGTATCACTCAGTGACGGAACATGGCTTCTCTGGGATCCCCTGGACATCTTGATGAAATGCACAACAGAGGGCATGGGGTGATTTGCACAGTGCTAGGCCTGTGAGCCAAGGGCTGAGGCTGGTTCTGGATTTAGAGATTCGTGCACAAACTGAGCTTTCCACGACCTGCCCAATCCCAAGGTAAGTGGGCTCATATAGACTCTGTCCAGTTCAGGAGACTAATGATGCAGAAACTCGATTCCCTCCAGCCTGCATGCTGAGAGCAGCCCTTTGCTGGCCCTGGAAGCAGCCAGTGCTCCCAGGACTCGTAAAGGCCACGTGGATACACAGCACTCAGAGGTGTCTGTGCCACAAACCAACCACAGCACGTGACTGTCACTGGACACAGGCTGGTGATGAAAAAAGGACCTTGGCATTTCAGAAAGATCAAGAACAAGGTAACTGAGACCCATTTTCAGAAGAGTTATTGTGGATCTGGCCTATGTGTTTATAAACATTTATTTTAACAAATAATTTGCTCCAAGTTCTAAAAGCAAGTTGGATTTTACTTAATACAAGTTATCCTCATACATTAGGATGATGGACAAGAAATGGGCATACCGACTTTTATAGCAACTCTAAGACTTTTTTTTTTTTTTGAGGTAATAGCATTAAGGATTCACTTGATTTGCTAGTCTTAAGCACATGTACTATTAACTATCACAGAGGTAGTAGCTAGAGACACAAGAGTTCCCCCACTCCTGGGGCAGGTAAACCTGGGCTCCCACCCACCATTCTAGCACACTCACAGGCTCTGCAGCCTCCCCCACTCCCATCGGCCACACCTGGCTCCACCACAGCTCCATCCAGCCATGCCCCACCACACACTTGCACACTCCACTAGCCCTCCCCAGGGTGGACTGTCCAGAGAAAGCCAGGTGGAAGGGCCAGCAGGAGAAGAGGAATGGACAGGCATCCACAGGAAGACGGAGGGACGACAGGGATCAGGTGCAGAGGGCGGGGTCAAGCACAGCCACATCAAGTTTGTATATCCTTTCCTGTGCTGGCACCTTAAACATGACTCTATCACCTGATCAAGGCTGTGACGTGAAACAACAAAGCAAGACTGTAAATAAAGTGTTCAAGCCATATTAAATTGTTGGAGGCTGGAAAATCAAGAGGACAAAGTAGGAAAGGAAAAACTACTGCTTTCGGTTGACAATCAGCAGAATCAAAGTTTAATAAACTTTACTAAATTCACAGGCAGGTATGAGATGATCTTTTTCTTTGACATGAGCTTCTTGGCATTGAATAAAGGTGAGATGACAAAAATAATACCACTATGGCCAACTAATCAGACTGTGCTCCCAAGAGAAAAAATTCTTTTTCTTGGCTGATATATACAAGAAAAGGGAAGAAACTGGAAAAAGTACTTGAGAAAAAAAAGTATTTTCACATTACTCTAAGTCAGGAAAACCACCTCAAAGCCCCACAGATCCTGCACGCAACATAACCTAATACCAATCTGAAACCGAATGTAATCTACCTAAACTATTTTTAATATGGCAAATCATCTTACCCAAATGCATCTTGTTAGTAAAAGAAAAGGGTCATTGTGCTTTACTTTTATAGGACATATTTGATGTATTTAATTACTTAAGATATTACTAGTACCACTGTTTCTGGATAAGTATAAAAACTCAAATTCCAATGTCAATTAAGTCCCTAAAGCTAAAGCCCTTAAAGGTAAAGGCTTAAAGATAGTACATTGTGAATGTAGTTAATATCACTGAATAGTACATGTAAAAATGGTTAAAATGGGAAATCTTATTTTATATAAGTAACACAATGAAATAACATTTTTTAAAAGTACAGGCTCAAAATGAAAATTCAGCCTAAAATTGAGGAGAATTTTATGTCACAATTTATAAAGCAAGTTCCGGCTCTAAGCTTGCTTCCCTAGCAGCGTCTCATCTCCAGGCATGCTTTTGTTCACTGACCAACAATTTCTGAAATATTTCACTACTAATAAATGTCATGATTTGCAAAGGAGAAAAGAGCCTAGCATATTAAATTTCTTTGCCTCTATATAAAAAGAAAATAAGGTAATACTGGGAAGGCTACTTATGATGACATACAATCTTTACTTAAAAGAAAATCACATTGGTAGACAAATTTTGATAGTTCATACAAGTGTGTTGCTTCTATGCTGGTTTATAAAATGGATAATCAGAGCAGACAGAAAGGTGGAATCTTCCACCCACTGTCGTTGAGGTTTTGTCCTCCGGAGCCACGTGACCCTGTGTCCACCAAAGAGACATCCAAACATCCTGTCTGGCAACCAGTTTCCTATCAAAATCTTCTTTTTTCCAGCCCAGCCCCTTCAATCATTGCCAAGATGCGGTGAGTTATTTTGGGCACAATCTCATTGGCTCCTAAGGATACAGGCACAGAGCTGCACTAAGCTGAGATATGACCAGCCTAGTTCAAGATGGGACCCTCGCTGCCTGTGTTTCAGACACCATGGCCTGGTGACTACAGCTGGGTTGAGCTCTCATGGCTGGACATCAGATTCTGTGCAGGTCCATTCCAGCTTGCAAGGAATTAAAATTCTGAGGTCCTTCTTTCCTCTTCATAAATTGCTGTTAAGGCAAATTTCCCCCAGCCAGCACTTCTGCCATGTATTTTTTAAAATTTAAACAAAGGACTTTAGAATTTCTTTCAATTAATGTCATATTGGGCAATCACTCCTGCCCACCAAAATCTTTGGGGATATTCGCTCACACAACTTATTACATGGCCTTATCTGATCTGTCTCATAGACACAGTATTCCCAGTATATCACCAAGTTGTGGATTTAAAACAATGATGAGAGCCAAGCCTGGGAGGCAGCCCCTGCTCCTTCCCTCCCTTGGAGGGACCTTAGTTCTTTCTCTTCCATTGCTGCCGTTCAGCCACCTTCTAAGCCAATTGTAACATTATGCAGAGGGTACCACTTATTTTTTGATTTGCAACTAGAACTAAAAACCCTGGCAGGTTCTCAAATAGTAAAACAGATGGCCCACTTGACATAAATACCAAAATTGAAGTCCTCCAAAGGACTTTTTACAGACTGCTTTTTACAAACCCTATAAATCTGCTCTCTAATTCAGCTGAACTGTTCAAATAAGTTTTATCATTTTTCTCATCTGGAAAATACCAATTATTTTTGGCCACTATACAATGTGAATTCATCACACCCACACAAAACTGAGTAAAAATGTATGTGCTGAAGTCATCAGCAAGCAACATGGCAGAAAGGGGAAGTCTCCTCACAAAAAAAACAGTCAAAACATTGTAGACTCAAACCTGCAGCAGCAGCGTACCAGCATGAGCTCCGGGTCCCGCAGCCAGGGGGGCAGCTCGGCCGGCTGGCTCATTGCCTGGAACAACGTGGCCCTCAGCGCACAGTAATTATCACCCCGGACTCGCCTTATGGAGGTGAATTTCTGCGAAACTTCCTCGTAACCCTGTGTGAAAATACAGAACAGTCCAAAATGGTCATTACTGACTTTAGACAGTGCAGTAAAAAAAAAAAGAGAATATCAAATGTTAATACCGTGTAAACTTAGCATATGTAACCTATGAAAAAGCTTATATATGAAACAAAGCAAGTATTATGAAAACATCTGTCACCCTCAAAATTGAGTTATACATCCCTTTCTAAGGAACTGTTTTAACACTCACTTATTGATATAACATTCTGAAGGGTTTAATCTGAGTTTAAATTTGACCCTAAAGGCTTTAATGAAGATATAGGGGGGCAGTGAGAGGTGTACTAAGTTCATATAATCATATTAAAAAGAAAATAGGAAAATCTCAAGTTTTCACAGTATATATTTTTAAAAGTCTACATACTAGAGCATGTCTGGATAATTCTGATAAACTTAAAAAAATAGAATCGAAGTGTCATTTTTTGTTCAGTCTAGAAGTGAAATTAGGAAATGAAAATGTTCAATGACATGCTCAATCACTCAAAACAGCCATCCAAAGGGACAATTTTGAAGCAGATGCACGAAATGGCACTAGGAAATCCTAGGGACTCTGATCTGCAGGCACCTGTAACCACCCCTTTTCTCCAGCTAGACTCTGCTCAAGTCAAGTCACAGGTGGGTGTTCTGAAAGAACATGCTGGAGAGAACGTTCCCCCAGTACTCCTTTCCAATAATAAAATTCTGAGAACAGCTTTTTTACTTAGCAGCCCAGTGGCTGCAACACTAAGGGCCATCAGGCAGGGGGCATGTCTGCTGCTGGGCAACTCTTCCCTGTGGTGAGCTCCGGATCACCCCGCTTCCTCAGCATGGCTAATGCAACTGCACCTGCACCCTTTGAAATGCACCAATTACGCATGCTATTTCAGAGGTGAACCCAACTTTTTAAACTTGGGTTTACACACAAAAAAATAACCACACTAAAGGAGATATATATATTTGGACAACTAAGACATGAGATCAAAGCTGCAATGCTCTAGTACTGCAGTGGGGCTGACATGGGGCTTTTCTAACTGGCATGGCTTTGATTATTTGATCACTGAAAGAGTCCAGCTGCAGGATCAAATCTTTTCCTGCTATGAACCCATAAAGGAATGATTTTAGCATGAGTTCTGAATATGGAACATTTGGATAACTCAGTAGATATCTGATTACAGTCTTTACAACATCAACTGTTAAAACAGATTCTCTAAGGAGACCAAAATCACACAATATAATTACAAGTCAGTGAAAGCATTTCCAGGGAAGCTAGTTTAGATTCTTCGCTTCTTAGATATCTAATTCAACACAAGACTGGAGGCTGTAAAATCTTAAAAAGTGGCTGATTATCTTATACAATAATGATCTTAACCTCTGGTAGGAACTGAAAGTCCGGGTATTTCATGATTACATTCTCTAACAAGTGCTAGAGACACAAAAAGTCTACATACCACACTTGCAGGGAACACAGCTGACATTTGTGCTCTGAGTTTTAAAAATGGCAACTTACATTCTGACTAATGTCAGCCCATTTCAGCACAGGCATGGACAGTCCAGGTGCCTGGTGAAAAGTTCAACAGTTTTCTACAAAAATAAGCTCTCAGGAAAAGAATAAAGTATCATTTATTCTTTTCCATTAAAATATGCAAGATAGTAAACAACTGAAAAAAACAAAATTTGGAAAGTATTTCTATAATATATGGCAGGTCCATATCTCCCGTACTTTTCACAAGGAGTGTATTCGAACTCACAATATAAATGATTCCAATACAAAAATCAGCAAATGGTATATATATAATCCAAGAGTTACAAGAGGTGGTGGAAGTAGTAAGTTGAAACTGCTTTTTTTTGTAGATCAAAAATGGCCAAATACTAGCAATTTCACATGGTTCTACCTAGTAATAAGAAACGGTGGATTCTCAGGAAGCAGAGTTGGTCCAACGGATATGGCGCCTGCCTACCACATGGGAGGTCCAAGGTTCAAACCCAGTGACTCCTGACCCATGTGATGAGCTGGCCCATGTGCAGTGCTGCTGCACACAAAGAGTGCCGTGCCACACAAGAGTCTCCCCCACCTAGGGAAGCCCCACGTGCAAGGAGTGTGCCCCACAAGGAGAGTCGCTCCACAGGAAAAAAGTGCAGCCTGTCCAGGAATGGCGCCGCACACATGGTGAGCTGATGTATCAACATGACGCAACAAAAACAAGACATAGATTCCAGGTGCCAGTGACAAGAATACAAGCAGACACAGAAGAACACACAGAGAATTAACACAGAGAGCAGACAACTGGGGGTGGGGGTGGAGAAATTTAAAAAAAAAAAGAAACGGTGGATTCTAGATACATTTTACAGGCATTAGAACTTACAGGATTTGCTGCTCAACTGGTTGCTAAGAGGAGTCAAGGTAGTTGACATGAGCAACTAACACTTGTTCTCTTTGAACAGAATCAGCCCAAAGTCCCAGCAGCATCACATTATGGGGAATCCCAATGTTGTCCTACAGTCATGGACCTCAGGGTTGCCAATCTGTGCAATAGGACTGGGAGCAGACAGCCCCTGGGACACACTAATGGAAGGGAGCAGGTTTCAGAGCCCTCTGCAGAGGGAATCTAGTAGGGTTCTAGACCCCAGGACTGAAAGGTGCATATACAAACCCGGGATGGGTGTGGAATCAGCCAGGCTCAGAAGCAGCTCTGGATGCCATCCAGGAGGCTTACACACCAGGCCAAAAGAGGCATTCCCAAATGACCCCAGGGGACAAGCAATGGCTGGCCCAACTCTCAACAGCAAGTCACTTACGCATTTTTCAAAGAAATTAAGTTACTGAAAACAGATGCTGGTTCTATATTAATACTGTAACTAAACAAGTCCTTTATCTTTGGGGTATTTCCTCATCTCTAAAATTAGAACACCAATATTTACAAAGTCTGACAGCAGTTGCCATAACTAACTTCTAAAAATATAAGTGGACATATTAAATAATAACTAATAACAGACAATTACAAAGACTGAAATATGTGCACATATTTGGCATACCTTTTTCATGCATGTTGCTTTTTGCGTATTTCCCCTCCATTCTTTTTTGCAGTAGTCCATGATATCCATTTCAGGAGCTACACTTAATCTGAGCTCTGTTAAGGAATCAAAAAATACCAAGAAAATCAGGAAACAAAACCTAAGGAGTACAATGGCACTGCTTTACTTAGGAGTCACTGTATTCCTTACTTTCTCTTTCACTTCCTTCCAAAAACATCTAGAATCCCATAATGCCTACCACCCTGGTCTGGACCATCATGCCTAGGTTACCTCTCTCCTAGATAACCACAGGATAGAGGGCATCTTCCATGGGGTCTCCTTTGTCACCACACCCTACATGGTAAGCAAGGTGACCCATTTAAAACATTAGCCAAATGGTAAACATCACTTCTGGGCTCTGAGCTCTCCAGTGGCTTCCCACCCCACCCAGCAAAATGTCTTTACCTACATACAGGGCCCACCTGACCTGGCTCCCACTGCCTCTCTGGCCTCAGCTCCCACCACTGCCCACACTATGCTCCTCCAGGGCCCTGGAGCCTTCCCAGATACTCCTCAACACACCCGGGATACTCTGCCCCAGATTCCTGCAGGGCTGCTCCCTCACTCCATGCAGGCCTCTACTCAAATATCACCTGATATCCCTATCATCACAATACCACAAACCTTCCCTCTATTCCCTTAAGCTCTTTTGTTTTTCTTCACAAATGCTCACCAGCACCTAACATATTCATTTTTCTGTGCCCCCCCCACACACACACACCCTCACTCCCCACACAAACACCATTAAACATAAGCTCCTTGAGGGCAGGGACTTTGTTTCGCTTTCAGCTACATTCCTGGTTGAATGTACTGCCACAGAGGTTACTCTGAATACTTTTCTTGTCAAATTAAAGATACCGTAATCTAAGTTATGAGAAAATAAATTTAATGATTTGTAATTATCTCTTCAGTCTTTAAACAGAGAGGATACCTACTATAGGAAAAATAATATTTGTCTTTATTTATATCCTTCCCTGATTCCAAAAGGTTATAAGTTGTCAATAATAAATGAGAAAATAACAGAGCCTTCAACATTCTTTAACTTTAATGATACATCCCCAGAAATTAAAAACATAACTGAGAGTCAAACAAATGATACAGTTTAAAGAAAAAAGAAGGCTCTAGATTTTCCATACTTAGAAGGTGTGGGATTTGGTTTTCTGGTATACATGAATGCATGGAAATGTGTGTGTTCTTGTGTGTTTTAGGAAAAAAGTAAGCTAAATTCACAAGCACATCTTGAATTCCTCTTTAAATAATTGAAGAGATAGATGTTAAGGGATGTAACTCGTATATATAAACACAGGAATAGCCCACAACATATTCACATCTGAGCAAGTTGTATATAAACTGGAACTCTTATATTCAATTTAACTCAACGAAAATTTACTGAATGTCCAATAAGTACCAAGGATTGAACTAGGAATAGGAGAATGACAAAGACTCCGGCTCTGTTTCAAATGGGCTTATTGACTACTAAAGAGAAGACACAGGCAATTAAATGCAGGGTGTGATGGATGCTGGGATGACTAGGCCACAGTGCTAAAGGAACACACAGTGGGAGCCCTAACTCTCCCTGCAGTGTAGGGAAATCCAGTCAAGAAATGACTATGTTCTAGTATCTCATTGTAAATCCTTTTATAAAGTAAATAAATACAAATAATATTTATATTTATAAATAATACAAATAACAGATACATTTATCTGTGGTATAAGCTGGGACTGGCTTAGACATGAAAGAAACTCCTCAAGCACAGATATATGCAGAGACTACAAGCACCAATGCTGCACAGCCAATCCTCAAACAGACACTTTATTTTTTATATGCAAGAAAGATCTTTTGAGTGTCCTTAGTGGAGGCAAGTGTTTCCACATATCTGCCTTTCCACCCACCTCCCCACAAAGCACGAGGAAAGGCAAATATCCAGAGGCCAGGTCATTTACTGGGCCACATTCTCCCACCAGGCATCATGTGAGCCTGGACAGAGAGTGTCATGAAGAAACTCCCCAGGAAGAAAGTCCAGCTTTCCTGCTCTCCTAGCTCACCCGACTCACTCCTTTGCCCACCGAGATAAGACTCTATCCCCCAATCTTAGAACTGAGCTGAAAAGGCAGGAGGCCTCACACAGGGCCAAGGATCCAGGCCAGAGACAACAACAGTTCAGGGTTGAATCAGATGCCTGCATGAGGCAGGGAGGGCTGGGGAAATTGGGTACTTGCACAGTTGTTCTCAACAAAATGATACATAAATTCCCATTCTGCTACTGTGGCTGGGGGGAGGACTCCAACAGCTACTACCTGCCATGCAAGAGGCTCGAGATGTAGACAGAGATGCAGGGCAAGGCAGTGCCTGACCTCAAGCAGCTGACAATCCACAACAGTCCCTTTTTTTTTGTTTAATTGCTGAAAGCACAGACTCTGATGCTTCCAGAAAAGAATGGCCAAAAAAAAAAGGGGGGGGGGGGAGGGAGCTAAAATCGAAGTAGACTACAGAAGCCAAAAAAATAGCTGACAGAAAGGAGGACTCAGACCCTAGAAAGTGGGGAGTTAAAACCCAGACCCCTACAAAGAGGTGGACTCTCAATCAGAGAGCGTGGACTACCGCACAGATCTTTCTGTGCTTTTTCTGCAATAGGACGGAGATAAATCATTTACACTTTGATGGCCATAAGGTCCCTCACAACTACCCAGCCCTGCCAATGCAGTGTGAAAGCTGCTATTGGCAATATGCACATGAACAAGTCCAATAAAACCTTATTTACAAACCAGGCAGTGGGTGAGATCTGACCCATGGGCTAGAGTTTGCTGACCCCTAGCCTAGGTGGGAAATTAAAAACTCTCTTCATCATCAAAGAGAGAAGAAACTTTCTGTCTGGCTTGGGTTCATGGGAATCTCCCTCAGAATTCACAGCCACAGGCCAGTCTTCTTAGAGGTGCAAGGCATACTTTTTAGACTACTTATGAGACCCTGTAAACTCAAGTCTAGAAAGGAGTATAAAGTTGCACAAGGTAGGTGGCCAAAACAAGGTCACATTCTCTCACCCTCAAGTCAGGCTGCATGTGCTCTACCCAGAAAAGCAGAAGCAGAAACTGAGCTTATAACCCCAACTCTGAAGAAACAAGAAATCAGACAAAGATAGCAAATGGCATAATTAGATTCCCAGGATTTTCAGATAATACAATCATCAGATATAGAGTATGCTTAAAGAAATAAGAGGGAATAAGAAATCATGAGCAAAGAGCAGCACACTTTCAAAAGAAACAAGGCAACTTTGGAGGGAAAACAGAACTTTTCCAAAAAAAGAAAAAGAAAAAGAAATAGATCTGAAGAAACTACCCAGAAAGCAAGAGTGACAAAAAGACACAACGAATGAAAGGATATGTGGCTAAGAGCCTTAGATGATTGAATGAGGGTCAATAAACATCTAAATAGTTCCAGCAAGAGAAAAAAAGGGAGAATAGGAAAAAAGACAATACTCAAAATGGCAACTGAGAAATTTCCAGAATTAAAACTACAAATCCTCAGTTCAAGAAAAAAAGAAATCCCAAGCAACATGATTAAAAAAAAAAAAAATCCATGCTTATACCAAAGAGAAACTGCCAACCACCAAAGACAAAGAGAGATTATTTACCAAGGATTAGACTGACAGTAGGTTTCAGCTACAACAAAAACCAGAAGATAATGAAATAAAATTTTCAAAAGAATTACAGAGAAAAAAATTTGTTCATCTGGAGTTATTCAAGAAAAAATGTGAAATAAATAAATCTATGGACAGCTTACCAGCAAGAAATCATTATTGCAAGGCACCTCCAGAGGATGTAATTCAGGAAAAGACAATGAACGCAGAAGGACCAAGATACCAGAAGGAATGTAAAGGGAATCCACATTAACCTCAGAGTTACAAGTCCCACCAAAAAGCTAAAAGCCTGCCTAGGCCACAATGCTGTACAACACGGAGGCTGCAGAATCAAAGAGAAAACAAGAGGTCTCTCCAAATAGAGCAGTAATAAGCAACAGCTTTCAGCACTTTCTCCTTACGAATATGACTAATGAGGACTTTACAGCCTAAGTGAATTCTGAGCAGCTGCAGCAGTAAAGACCAGGCACCCTCTGAAATTCCATGTAGGACAGGAACAGTGGCCCAGGAAACACACCAGGACTGGATTACTAAAAGAGCATCTCCTTCAGCTATCACAATTAAGTGTTTCATCAGTTCCTAGTGAGGAAGACTCAGAAATCAAACTCCACTGTGTATTATTTGTTCCTAATTACATGTACAATAATGTTTTTGTTGATCAAAAAGTAAACAGAAGCTAGTTCTCAAAACAAATCAGAACAACATTTATTACACAGGCAATGACAGAGAAAATGCCATTTGTGAATTAACTATGGTGTACCCCAACTCTGCTCCTGCATGAGGCTAGGAAGAAGGATGTGCCTCTCCCCACACAGCCCTGTTGGCCGCGCCTGCAGGAACCCCAGCAAGAATCCCAGCAGCTGGTCCTGGGGAGGGCCAGGGCAGAAGGCATGATAGAGAACAAATATGGATATAAAATTGAGAAATGATGAATTAGTGCCACTGAACCCACGATGGTTCTTCCTTATAATTCAATCTGCTTCGCATGACCATCTGCATGCGCAGGGGCAGAGAGCCAGTCATCCAATTTGAAATGAAAAGTGCACTTCCAATATGAATTCTCCCTCTAAGGTTATAAGGAAATCAATAACTGAGAGAGGGAAGTGTCAGGACATTAAACAGAACCATCTTCAAAGGTGCAAAAAGATATGAAAGAACTAAGAAAGAATATTTGCATTAAAATTTTAAAACTTCAGGAAATATTCTTCCTCCAGCATACTTCAGCAAAATGAATAATCTGATAAAGATAAGACCATAAACATAAAAATGGTTCCTAGGAAATACGCCTTAATATTTTATTTTATAATGGGTACAGCAATTTTATTGTACTTGTACTTTCTACTATAAACCATAAGAATACTATGAATAAAACAATCCCAAACATACCTGATGACCCTCTTTCATGTATAAGTAATTCTTTCTCCTTTTCTATTTCATCTGCAGCACGATACATGTCCTCCTCACTGAAATCACATGAAATGAGACATTTCAAAAATCTGTTGCACTGACATTTTCCCTCTTATCACCACAGACAATGGTTTTTAAAAATTTATAAGGGCTTAATAATCAGTATACATAAAGAACATTTACAATAACAAAAAGACAACCCAATTAAAAAAATAGACAAAGGACTAAAATAGGCATTTCTCCAAAGAAGACATACAAGTGGCCAAAAAGATGCTCAATATCATTAGCCAGTAGAGACATGCAAATCAAAACCATGAGCTACCACATCACACCCACAAGGGTAGCTACTTTTTTTTAAATGGAAAACAATTGTTAGAGAGATGTGGAGAAATTGGAATTGTTGGGAGTGTAAAATTGAACAGCCACTTTGGAAAGCAATATGGTGGTTCCTCAAAAAGTTAATCACAGACTTCCCATACGACCTGGCAATTACAATTTGGGTATATAAGCAAATACAGTAAAAACAGGGTCTCAAAGAGATACTTGAACACCAATATTTACAGCTGCATTATGTACAATAGCCAAAAGGTGAAAATAACCCCAAGTATTCATCAGCAAATAAACGGATAAACAAAAAGGTGGTATATACACACAATGCAATACTACTCAACCATAAGAAAGAAGCTTTAAGACGTGTTACAAACATGGAAGAACCTTAAAAACATTATGTTCAGTGAAATAAGCAAGGCATATAAGCACCAATATTATATATCACTTGTAAGTAATAAGTAGAAATAGCAACTTTGTAAAAGTAGACAGCAGATTAGCAGTTATCTGGGAGGGAGCGGGGAAGAAGGGAAAGAGGAACACTGGTTAAAAAAATCCTAAGTCACTAAAATTATCACGTTTTTTTTTTAAGATTTATTTTTTTAAATTTATTTCTCCCCGCCCCATTTCCCCCATTCCCCCTGTTGTCTGCTCTCTGTGTCCATTCACTTTGTGTTCTGTGTCTGCTTATATTCTCATCAGGTGGCTCCAAGAACCAATCCTGGGAATTCCCGGTGGGAGAAAGGCGATTACGCTCTTGCGCCACCTCAGCTCCCCTATTCTGCTGCGTCTTCTTATTTTCCTCTGTGTCTCTTGGTGCATCATCTTGCTGCACCAGCACTCTGTAAGCTGGCACTCCTGCATGGGGCAGCTTTCCTGCAAGAGGTGGCATCTCCACGCAGGGCGGCTATCCTGTGCAGGGCCGCATTCCCGCATGGGCTGGAACTCCGCATGGCCAGCTCACTGTGTGGGCCAGCTTGCCCTCACAAGGAGGCCCTGGGCATTGAACCCTGGACCTCCCATATGGTAGACAGGAGCCCAATTGGTTGAGCCACATCCGTTTTCCATTTTTTTCCCTATATGATAACAATCTGATAAACTATGTCAGAGTTTTTTACTTTAAATCAGACATTTTGCACCAATCCATCTGATATATGGCAGAGCTCATTTTATGTGTAACCTCCATTAACACCTCAAATATATCTCTAGGTATATGAGCATGCAGCCTTACTAGTGAAGCTTCTGAGATGATTCTAGCAAGTTTTTTTTGTCTTTTTTTTTAATGTTACATTAAAAAAAATATGAGGTCCCCATATACCCCACACCCCCCTCACCCCACTCCTCCCCTCATAACAACCTCCTCCATCATCATGAGACATTCACTGCATTTGGTGAATGCATCTCTGAGCACCGCTGCACCTCATGGTCAATGGGCCACACCATAGCCCACACTCTCCCATGGTCCACCCAGTGGGCCATGGGAGGACATACAATGTCCGGTAACTGTCCCTGCAGCACCACCCAGGACAACTCCAACCCCCGAAAATGCTCCCACATCACATCTCTTCCTCCCACTCCATACCCCCAGCAGCCACCATGGCCACTTTCTCCACACCAATGCCACATTTTCTTCGATTACTAATCACAATAGTTCATAAACAGAATATCAATAAGTCCACTCTAATCCATACTCTATTCCTCCATCCTGTGGATCTTAGAATGGTTGTGTCCACTCCACATCTATATCAAGAGGGGGCTTAGATTCCATATGGATGCTGCATGCAATTCTCCTGCTTTCAGTTGTAGGCACTCTTGGCTCCCTGGTGTGGTGGTTGACTTTCTTCACCTCCATGTTAGCTGAGTGAGGCAAATCCAATAAACCAGAGTGTAGGAGTTGCAAGTCTCTTGAGGCTCAGGGCCTGGCTATCACATGGTCAGTCCAGAGATTCAGGTCTCCTGGGTATACATTAAACCCCAGCACCAACTACAGTTCCGGTAAAAGTAACAGGACAGGCTTGTGGACGAAGATCACATCTGAGTCCAGCTCTATCACAAAGAAACACAAACTGCAAAGTAGGGCCAACTGGCATGGCACTGAACTCCATCTGCCATGACCATAGAACCTGTGGGTCTCTGTAGCCCTCAGTAGAACCAATACCTGGGGTTGTATCTACTTTATCTGTCTCTGGGACTCTGCTCAGGTGTGCATAAGGGCAACACCTCTGATAACCTCCCGTTTGAATATTTTCATAGTGGTTTCAATTAAAAACAACTGAGGGAGTGCTGAGTTCCTAGTCAGGGGAGCTCTACCACAGTCCCTAAAGGAACAGCAACAATCCCCCAGGTGCAACAGTAAAGACCAAAAAAGAAGGAAGGTCCAACAATGAGCCCTTGATACTAATGACTATGCTTGTAAGCCTGTGCACCTGAAATAAGAACAAGGCCTACAGCTGCAGGGTGCCTTAGAGTTACCTCCTGAGAGCCTCTGTGTTGCTCAAATGTGGCCAGTCTCGAAGCCAAACTCAGCATGTAAATGTGTTGCCTCCCCCCCAGCATGGGACAAGACTCCCAGGGATAAGCCTCCCTGGCGCCGAGGAATTACTACCAAGTACCAGCTGATGATGTAACTAGAAAATGACCTTGAATAAAAGGGTCAACTCAGACCAGCAGAATATAGCAGTCTACATATAATACCAGGAGTTAAAAATGCTTTTTGATCTGAATGAAAGGGGGAATTGGAAAGGACAAATGAGTTTTTATGGCTATGAGTCTACCAAGTTTTAAGATTGGAAATAGTACTAAGAGAAGCAATTATATAGGGATGCAGGCCAACTGCCAACAAAGTTTTTTTTTTTTAAAGATTTATTTATTTCTCTCCCCTTCCCCCCTGTCCCAGTTGTCTGTTCTCTGTGTCTATTTGCTGCGCGTTCTTCTTTGTCCACTGCTGTTGTTGTCAGCGGCACAGGAATCTGTTTCTTTTTGTTGAGTCATCTTGTTGTGTCAGCTCTCCATGTGTGTGGCACCATTCCTGGGCAGGCTGAACTTTCTTTTGTGCTGGGCAGCTCTCCTCATGGGGCGCACTCCTTGTGCATGGGGCTCCCCTATGCGGGGGATACCCCAGCGTGGCACAGCACTCCTTGCGCATATCGGCACTGAGCGTGGGCCAGCTCCACACAGGTCAAGGAGGCCCGGGGTTTGAACCGTGGACCTCCCATGTGGTAGATGGACATCCTAACCACCGGGCCAAGTCTGCTTCCCAACAAAGCTTTTTAATGTCACAAGCAAATTTTATTATACTATAAAAATACTACTAAATACTCTTTAAAAACAAGGCTAAGAGAGCATCAATTACTCTAAGGCCCTAAAGCTGAAAATCTTCCTTACTCTTCTCCTGCCCGCAGCCCCACATTCAATCAGCCACCAATTTTCTCCCACACCAGGCCCTGCTTTTTTAAATGACACCACTACTATTCATGAATTCTAACTCATTACTTAGTTCCCTAGAGTCTGAAGCAGGGGATCTTAATCAGGATCCCTTGGGGGTCCTGGAAAGATTTCAGGGTCTGTGAGCTTGAACAGAAAAAAAAAAAAATCAACTTATTATCTTAATTTTCTCTGACCTCTAACTGAAATCTGGCATTTCCTTCACTTATGAATGTATGCAATAAATAAATTACAGTAGTATTCATTTCACCTGACTGTGGAAAAAAAAGTTTAAGAATTCCTGGTCTAAAGAGTCTCTAGTCTCATGTACTGAATTAACAAGAGTCTACTTAGGTGCAAGAAGAGAAAAGCCAGCTAGGTGCTAGAAAAAGTTGAAGAACAAGACTTCTCCCTCTCAAGATTCACCTGAAAATGACAATGACAGAAAACAAAAACAGCAACTCTATCTTTGCTGAAACCAGGAGGCATGTGAAACCCTAAAAAATCAGAAAGTGGAAGATGGAGTGGTAAAGGATGGAGGGGAAGTGTCCATGTCAATGGAGGAAAGTCTGCTGGAGGGCAAGTCAGTAACCCAGCAAGGCTCAGGCACTGGAGGTACCAAGTACTTCAGAGCGTACAGGTGACTCACTGGCTGAGGTCCACCCAAGAAGTAATCACACCCCCAATTCCCTACACTCTTCCCCTTCCTCACACAAGGGAGGAAGCTCCAGATATGAGGTGTCAGGCAGGGAAAAAGAAAAAAAAAGACAAAAAAACTAAGTCAAAGTTGGAAGAACCACCAATACCAATTTCCTTATCACCCCAGCTTCTAGGGCATGGCCTAGTACTGCTGGGGAAAAGATAATGGGGTCAGAGAAAGAGAGAAAAGGGGGTGTTGAGAAAGGCAGACAAAGGTGGGAGTCTAATGTACTTCTCCCACGCTCTCCTGAAACCTTCCATGGCTCCCAAACACATGGAAACGGAAGTCTAATCTGGACCTCAGCCACTGGGCTAGCCTTTACGCCATGTCTTCCCTACACACAACCCACACTTTAGTCCAAACATCTGACCAACACTACCCTGCACTTTTACACATGTGATTTGTTCTGCCTGAAGGGTTCACAAACCCTCCACCTGTCACCTGCCTAGCCCATGTGGTGCTGCGTGGAGTTAGACTGCCTGCGCTTGACCATGCCACACTCCAGCCCTTACTAGCTAGATGTATGCCATTGTAATGAAAACAACTACAGCGCTCAGTTTTCTCACCTGTAAGGACAGTAAGAGTATTCACCTGATAGGATAGTTGTGAGAAATAACCTAACACCTATAAAACACTTGGCACTCCAAGTCGGCTATTGTATTAAGTCTCACACTATCTCCACTGGTGCAGCTTATTAATAACAATTTGCCCAATGTCCCTTTCTTGTTCCTTTTTGGTTCCTCTCTAAAGGTGTGAGTGTATGCGTGTGGGTATGCACGGTTTTTTAAATGTAGTGGGAGTGAGGGGACAATATTAGGGAAAGGGTACTTTCCATGTGTTCTAACTCCAGGGAGGTTTCAAGTAAAACGAGTGATGTCACCCTCTAAGTCCATGCCAGAGGTAAAAGCAAACGGAAGCCAGGTTCACTATGCATCAAATAGCTAACATAAAAAATAAATAAATGTGCTAGTTTTCTCACAAGTTTGTCATCTTTCAGCCTCTTTCGTAGCTCTACCAAATAAAAGAAAATTTCTGATCCTGTAAAATAGGCACATACATGGATCACTTTCATAATATGTTCAGAAGCACGTTTTTGAGCCAAGCTACTCCCCTAGTTTTGGCCTCAGTTCCCTCATCTTCAAAATGAGAGGACTGGACGAGACACACAAGATCTACTTGGTTGTCATTAAAAAATCATACTTCAGGCAATTTGCACGCATCTTTGGCCCCACTGTTGTTCTCTTCCTTCTTACTCTACCAGATGACCCATGTGCAGTAGCAACACAAGTGACCAAAGGAGGTCCTCTCAACAGGCATTATTCAGGACGGCCTCAAGCACAAACACCTGCAAAGGCCAACAGGAAGGCAAAGGCAAAGAAACAAACAGCCGAACTGAATGCAAGGGGAAGAGAGAAGCAGAAAGAGGCTTACTGGAAATAAAAAGAAGTAAATCAGGATATGCAAAAGAAGCAAAGCAGAAACTGATGAACGGGAGGTCCAGGGTATACTCAATTGATTTAGCAACTAATGGACTTTGCTCAGATCCTGTACAAGAGTATTTGCTAACTTCCATGGCCACCAAGGACAAATGGAACCTGTTCTATGTTCTTTCTTAAATGCCATACTTAAAATGATTCTAAAACTCTATCTGCTTGGATAGAGGATTAAGTGTTAAGGTTAAGCAATGAGGTACAATCAATATGGTCAGAAAGGAACTCATTTCCTAGCCAGAATAGAATATTCATATATCCATTAATAATAGGACAAACTGCTGAAAAAATTAAAATTATTGGTTCTTTAAAAAAAAAAAACTTCACTCAATAAACTCCTGCTTTATTATTTTTTAATGTCAGAAGCTCATAATAATAAAAATCAAAATATTATAGCTGAAAATAAAGAAAGAATGAAATCACATCTAAAGTTGGGGACATGAAATAGCTAGAGATAAGGTTTTAATTTTTGTTATGGGAAAGGAAGACAATAAAACAATAAAAGGAAAGGGGATGTTACAAGATAAGATAAAATCTGTGATGCTGAACAGTTCCAGAAAACTGGCAACCTTTTGGACATAAATAAATGTCAAGTTGGGGCGGGGGTTGGGGTTGGCCACTATTTGGCATGAAAGACCCCACTAAAGTCCAGAAACAAACAGACTTAGATGACCTCAACAGCAAAGGGGGAATAAAAGGTTTCCTTTGAGAAAACTTAAAGATTGCTAGAAAAATATGAAAGGTAAAACAAAGTTTTAAATGTGACTTGATTTCTCTGGGATCCTGCCATTTGAGTCACATTCAATTACATAGTTGAGTTAGTTTTTAAAATCAAAATGCTAATGATTTCTACTTAGAAAATTCTTAATTCAGAATTAAGTAACCATAACATTACTTTGAAAGGTATATTTTCAAGTTCCCATTAAATGGTATTTACCTATTTTACCTTACGCTAGAGATGAAATATTCTATGCTTAATATTAAGGCAGTGAATGCATTATATGATATTGCATACTAAATTATACCTGAAACCTCTTGCTCCAAAGACCCACACAACAAAATAGTTTTGAGAACTTATTAAAAATGCTCACCATATATAAACAAAATTATACCATTCTCAAGAACCAAGAATTCTGGCCTGAAAATACAGAGTCCAGTAAGGCTGAAGACATTTCTGTGAAGACAGTTTTTCAATTTCTGATTCAAATAAGCATGTAAAAGAAAAAAAATTAAACTTTAAAATATACGCAAAGGTAAGAGCTTTAATCATTCACCATGATGAGTCTTTGTGCCAAGTTCCCCTTAGCATCTTAATCACCTAAACTGAGTATAGCTTTGTTCAGTTCTCTGGACCTCAGCCCTGCAATTAGTGCTTAACTTGGTGTGTTCCATAGGACTACGGGCCCATACAGTGCTGGTAAGACAGTGTCAACCAGGGTGACACAAACACACCTTCCCACACAGGCACAGGAAAAACAAAGACCACTCCATCCAGCTTTTAACCACCATATGGAAACTGTAGAGAGAGCAAACAACTCATCAAATGAAAGAAAGTACCGGCACCCAGGCCAAAACTCCACACTGCTTCCATAAGTGGCCTTCCCATGGCCAGCTCACACTCCATGTGACTTGCCACTCTCAACAATGAGGTTTGATTTTCAGCGACTTCTCAGCTCCAGAGGAGACCCTGGAGCAGGCTCTAGAGCAGGCACAGGTCAGGCAGGAGGCATAGCTGCTACCCCCACATCAAACATACCCTAACCTATCCCCCAGCAGCTGGAAGGCATGAGGTAGGGCAGAAAACACATTGACAAAATAGTATGATTAGCAACACTCAAAAAGAACGGTTTAACGTTCTCTTTTTATTCACAGTCCCTTTGAGAATCCACAGCTTTCAAAGGAACGACTCCAAAAAACAAAGAACACATTAAAATCTGCCTTTAATTCCAGAGATGTTCACTGACAAATGTTCACAGACACAGTTAGCCCTCAACCCCCAGATTCAAACACTATCCCACCATCAGGCCAACAAAAGAGCTATGACATAGGCTCACTTCTCAATTCACCAAGTACTTCTGGCCTGGCCACCTAACAATGTCTTGGTCCTCAAGGAAGTTAGCAAGGATTAGCTGTGCTGAGAGCAAGAGGCGGACGCAGTCTGAGGATTAAATGTTGGGGATGGAGGGGCCGGGGTGGAGCACAGGAGACCTGCTGATAGGAGCAGTAAGAGAGCTTCAAGAAAAGTCAGTTCGGTCTGGTCCTCTTATGAGCTATCCTTAGGTTTGTCCGGGAGATGCCAGACAACTACAGCTCTGAGATTGGCTGATTATAAAATAAAATAAAGATTTATCAAATAGCTTGTGGAGGTGGTTTTTATGTCTCCCTTTCCCACCAATTTCCCCCTCTTGAAATGTGAACTTAGTTAAAAAGAATTAGAGCATCCCATTGTACTGCCCAGGAAATGAGCCATCCCTTCCCAACAAAACACCACACCCAAGTCACATTCAAAGTGCATAATGGCTAAAAAAGCTGGGCTACGATTTGTATTCATAATTACTGTCATCCACTGAATGTATTAAAAATGCCTCCACAGGATATGTCAAACTTCTGCAATTACATGATATTTCCTATTTCCAGGTGCAGAGACTTTACCTAACTCTCATGCATGGCAAAACCCAACTCCCCATGTAAAGAAAGGCCTTGGCTTAAATTACAGAAAACCACAGGGATTAAAAAGTATTTTAAGCCCCAATTCAGGTATTACACTATTTAAGTTTAGACTCAACTATTAGGCTGCATGCATCATCATGCAGGAAATTATTGCAAACTATATATTAAATAATGCTTATGAAGTAGTACTTTCTCTGGCGCATAAGAAAATAGAAATAGCCCCACTACCTGTATACCCCTGACCCAAAAAGATGGAAATAGACTAGAAAGCCCAAAACGAAGTGTGAGGTTCAAAAGTCAACATCTGAAATTTATATGTATCTCCTTCCCTTGTTTCAGCCATCTTATTAAATGGGAAGGAATTAATCAAAATCAACAAAGCTGGAAGAAAAAGAAATCAAGCTGGTAAATAAACCACAAACTGGAACATCTACCTTGGAAAAAAATTTTTTTTTGAAGTTTGCCATTGCTATAAATCACGTCCTTCTGCCTGGTTTTGCTGAGGAAGCACCTGGCCCTGAAACCTATAGCCTGTGTCAACCTGGCCAAGCTGTGCCTAATGAATCTGAGACTCATTTTCAGAAAACAGAAGCCTAGGATGGGGTTTTATGATTCCTTTCAGTCTGTAATTCTACAGACATTAGACAGGGGAAGCACTTATGCCACAAAAACTTATCATCAGGAAAGAGTGCTCCCACCCCCTACAACCCCTTTCCCCGGGCACTCAGTCCAGCAGGAAAGCTTGCCAAGTAAGAATGGCCACGGACTTTTGGGAATGTGGTTCTGGGCTTTAAAGTGTCTGCATCACTTAGGGGCATGAAACCCTGAGGCCGAGGCTGAGGTGTAGTGTCCCAGTGAAGGGCAGGGCATCTAACCAGGGACGTGTCTCAGACCAGAGGGGTGAGAGGAAGGCAGCTGCAGCCAGGCCCTGCAGCAATACCCAGGAACTGCACGTGGCTGACTGTGGAGGGGCAGAGACAAGGGACTCCCCTACTTAACCCTCTGCAGAAAGCAATGGGCATCCACGGGCCAGATCAGCTCACATCTGGGCCTGCAGTGTTTTTAATTATAGAAAAAAGAAAAAAAAATTAGGTGCCACTAATTAAAAATCAGATTGCAAATGAAAGTCAGACTACCTGAACTCGTTAAAGAGAGAAGATCCAGCAACTGTAGGCCCCCAACAGAGAGGGGCACAAGCTCTCCAGGTCCCGTGGTGGGCTACACCAGGCCAGCTTCTCTCACTTAGGTTCCTGCCTAGCTCCTGGGAGCAGGAGTTTGAGACCTCCAACTCTAAACCTTTCCCAGTGATTGGCCCATTAGTGTGATCCCAAGGGGTTTGGTGCTCAATAAATGAGAATGTGAAACCCACTATAAAGCTCCATGCAAATGAAATTATTATTATACAGTATTTGCATAAAGGACCAAAGGACCCCTTTTTAGGAAATAAAGGGGAAGGGGGAGCTGGAAAGGCTTATCTTTAACACACCTCACAATTCAACTTTTGGGCCAATTAGACATCAAACTGGTTGAGTGGTTTCATTAATCCAGGAATGCCAAAGGCATTCATTTGTGCCTGGAACTTCAAAGTGTGGAAAGGTTTCACCTTTGAAGTTATCTTGTACTTCCACCCCCACGCACTTGCAGGCATTAACACTACAGATGTATGTCTCCCTCTTTAGCAGTCCAGTATAAACCGTATTTAAATATAAAGGAAAGGCTAACTAATCAAGCCACTAAAGGGTTCAAACAGAATTGGGTGAGATTCTGTCCAAAGTCTGTCCAACAGGTGAGACGACCATCAAGCCGGCACAGACTCGGCCTTCCAAGAACCAGTACGTCGCGTGGCTCGGTCTGTGTGGCTGTGATAAGGGCAACCTTACTGGGAATTATTTATAAAATAAAATGCATCCTGGGTTTGTTTCCCAAGATTCTGGGGCTTTCTTAGTTTTAATTTGGGAGATAGGCAGATGTCAAAAAAGGCGGCGCTGTATCCCCAGCATTGTGAGAGAAGCATCCTGGAAAAACATCTGAACAAGGACTCTGGACAAAAGTGTCTTCAAATTCCTCTTTGTCGCCGACGACCGGAAGGTCCTTTTGGAAGAGGCCAAAAGGCGCTCTGCTGCCAACCCCCAGCTGCCTTCTGGTGTCTCCCCAAGACCTTCTGGAGGGGACCCGAGCCCGGCGCCCCCTCGGCTCCCGCCGCCCCAGGCGCCGCCCGCGATCCCCGCTTCCCGGACTCACTGCTCTGCCGGGCACCGCTTCGCCGGCCGCGGCTGCCCGCCCTCCCGCGCCGCGGCTCTAGGGGGGCCCGGGGCCGCGGCGCCCGCCTGCCGCGCCAGCTTCTCCGCGCACCTCCCGCCGGGCCACGACCCGGGCTGGGGCATGGCCCCCCGACTCATGCGGCCGCCCGCCGCGGCGCCGGCGCCGAAGGCTCTGGCCGGCTCCGAACGACCCGGGCCCGTGTGTGGGGGCGCCCGGCCGTCGCCCCGGCAGCTCTGCTGCCTGGGATTCTGCCAAGGGTCCCCAGATCGCTTCCGCGCGCGTCACTGCGACCCGCCCCTCAGCCTCTGACCCACGGCGAGGAGGCGCGGTCCGGAAGAGCTAGAAGCGCGCCACCACAACTCATTTGCGCCTGCGCAGACCGAGAGCTCGGCGGCCGGAAACGCCCGCGCCTGAGGCCACTGCGCATGCTCCGCGCCGGTGCCGCTGGTTCGTTTACAGTACGTGGTAGGGCCTTCGTCGTCTGTTTGCTGGCTCGCCCTGGCGAGAGCCAGAGTGAAAGGTCGGGACGCAGTGGCGGAAGCGTCCTTTGCGCGGGAGCTTTGGGGAAGAGGCGGAAAGGTCGGCCTTGGGGGCGAGGGCGCCAACGTGTTTGGGCACCTGGTTGTGTCACTGGATTTCCGAGCGTTCACCGTCCACCCTCCGGGGTTTCCTCAACTGTAAAGTGAGGATGTGGGCAGACTGGGTGGTGGTGCGGCTTCGCTGGCCTTCCCCGGTCGCAATTCCGAGATGACACCTTCCCCCTCGCTTCTCCTTACTCAGTCGGTGTCCGGGGGTCTTTGGCTTTTGATGTGAGGTCAGCGTTGTTCCCAGTAACTCCAGGGCTGGTAGTTAACTGCCCTCCCACCCCCGCCCTGGGGATGGGGGAATGAAGGGGCCAGCTGGTTCATTTGGACTCAGTTGAGCAGGTGCACCACAGTCCGTGGTTATGTTCTCTCAAGTTGAAAAGAATTTTTGTTTTGTTTGTTTTTGAGGTACAGAGGACCTGGAATTGAGCCAAGGACCTATTACTATGTGGGAAGCCTGGGCTCAACCACTGAGTCTTTTTTTAAAAGGATTTATTTATCTCCCCCCCCCCAACCCATTGTGTGCTCTCCTGTGTCTATTTGCTGCGTCCTTTTCTGTGACTGCTTGCATTCTCAGCGGTACTGGGAATCTATGTCTCTTTTTATTGAATCATCTTGCTGCGTCAGCCCTCTGGTGTGTGTGGCACAACTCCTAGGTGGGCTGCCCTTTTTTTGCCCGAGGTGGTTCTCCTTGCAGGGTGCGTTCCTTGCGTGTGGGGCTCCCCTACGTGGAGGGGGGACGGGGGGACCCTGCCTGGCATGACACTCCTTGCACACAGCAGCGCTGCATGTGGGCCAGCTCACCACACAGGCCAGAAGGCCGTGGGTTTGAACCCTGGACCTCCTATATGGTAGGCAGATGCTCTATCAGTTGAGCCACATCTGCTTCCCTCAATCACTGAGTCTTAACGACTCTCTTGAGTTGGTTTTTCATTTGTTTTGCTTGTTGTTGTTTTTTTTAAGGAGGCACTGGAAACCGATCCCCAGACCTCTCATGTGGGAAGCAGGTGCTCACCTGCTTGAGCCACATCTGCTTCTCAAAATTTTTATATAAGAGGGAAAAAAAACTAAGGGAAAATAGTAACAGACTTCAAAATCACTAGGTGAAATGTTTCATCTCTGGGATGGAGTTGAGGAATAGTCTCTAAAGATATGTAGTAGTCATGGGTGCAAGAGGCATAGGCCCAAAGGAGGAATGGAACAGCGTGAGCAATTTGGAAACCTGCAGGTAGTTCAGGATGGCTCTTGCAGATATAGGTGAGCAGCAGGGAATTTTATTGAAAGATGAAACTGGAAGAGGGGTGCTAGCCATGTGGAACCTTGTTAGCCAAATAAGGAGTTTGTGCTTGATCCTCCCTGAAAGGTCTTAGGGGCAAGAGTTTTGAACGATCAGTTTGTCTGTAGTGAGAGAAAAGATGGGAGAAGGAGGGACTGGGAGACCAGGTTAGGGAGGCCCAGTAGTGGGAACCAAAGGTCAAGACCGGATGGAAGGAATGTTTGCCACTTGGAGGTAAAGAACTTCAAGGTGATTTTGTTTTCTTTCGTTGTTCTTTGGTTTTCTTTTTTTAATTTTTTTGAAAAAGTAATAAATGCACATGCTAAAAATATTCTGAGCTATAGCAGTTTGATATGGTTATGAATTCCAAAAATAGATATTGGATTATGTTTGTAATCTCTCTGAACCTGGGTGTGATTGAGTTATGATTGGGGCTTTGATTGGGCCACATCATTAGGGCATTAAGTCCCTTGGTGGGTGGGGACTCACAGATAAAAGGCATGGCAAAAGACAGAGTTGGAGGGTTCTGATATTTGAGTTTGATGCTGAAGTTTTAAGCTGGAGCCCCAGGAAGTCAACATGCAGAGGAAGAGAAGTAAGCCCTGGGAAGAGAGGACTTGAGCCAGGAGAAGAACACAGAGGAATAGAGAGAGCTCCTTAGACATGAGCAGAAATTCCAGGGAGAGAGACAGAGCCATTCACCTAATAGTCTACAGCTGACCTTGTGGAGAAACCAGAGGCACTGAGCCCAGAGGAACCCAGGAAACCTGAACCCTCACAGACGTCAGCAGCCATCTTGCTCCCACACATGAAAATAGACTTTGGTTAGGGAAGTAACTTATGCTTATGGCCTCTTTTCTGTAAGCTCCTACCCCAAATAAATACCCTTTATAAAAACCAATCAGTTTCTGGTATTTTGCTTTAGCGCCCCTTTGGGTAATACATGAGCATACAAAGGAGTATATGAACTCTCCTTATGAGTGTTGGGGTGTGGGATCAAGATGGAAGAAATATAAAATTGTATCAGGACACATTGATTAATATGGGCTCACTAAGCGGATTATGGCGTAAATGGTTTATCTCTAAGGGTTAGAAAGAGCTAGACTGCTTGCTCATTTGCTTGCAGAGTTTGTCCATTCTAATTATTTTTTCCAGAACTGGGCAAACAACCACAAGATCGGTTTGGGGACCAACTGTGAAATAAACCTAAGCTAAAACTCCCATGACCACTTGGCCTTCCAGCCAAAAATGGACTACACTAAACGAAGCTGAAATGCCAGAACTGACTTGGTATACTATAGAGGACAGTGTCCAAAGGCTTATGGAGACTAGATTGTTAAAATGGATTTATCATGTAGGTTCTGCCTAGCCGCCACAGAAAGGTCTAGATGATAAACCTTTCATCATAATAGTTAGAAATAAGTTTGTGAGAGGGGTTCCCATCATCCCTTAAGAGAATTATGGTCACTTTTCTCTGAAGGTCAGGAATTATAGTAGAAATTGCTTTCATCAAGTTGGGATTCCTAAGTATAATGGGAATAATGGGATCCCAGGGTGGCATAGAACAAGGGGTGGAACTTAAGTGCCAAAGCCAAGGTGGGGTGTTTTAGTTCCCTTGGCTGTCAAAGCAAATACCATGCAATGGGTCAGTTTAAACAATGGGAATTTATTAGCTCACAGTTTTGAGGCTAGAAAAAAATCCAAATCAAGTCATTATCAAGGTGATGCTTTTTCCCCGAAGATTGGCCTTCTAGGTCTGGCTGCTGGCGATCCTTTGTCTTTGGCTTTACTGTTACTTGGCAATGCACATGGCAGCCTTTGCTGGCCTCTCTGTTCTCTTGTAAGTTCTGTTGAATTTTAGCTTCTAGCTGCTCCCTGTGGCTTTTCTTTCTGTCTGAATTTCATTCTGATTATAAAGTATTCCAGCAATAGGATTAAGACTCAACCTCACTGAGGTGGGCCTTATCTGAAATAACATCATCAAAAGGTCCTACTTACAATGGTTCATACCTGTCTTAGTTTGCCAAAGGTTGCCAATGCAAAAATATCAGAAATGGGTTGGCTTTTATACAGGGAATTTATTTGGGGTAAAAGCTTACAGTTCCAAGGCTGCAAAAATGTCCAAATCAAGGCATCATCAGAGATGCTTTCTCACCAAAGGTCAGCTGCTAGCAGATCCTGGAGTCCTGCCACATGGTGAGGCAAGATGGTGGGTCTACAGGTCTCTTTCTGCTTTCTCCTCAAGCTCAGCTGTGGGCAGTCAGGCATCTCTCCCTGGGCCTCATCTTCTTGAGCCTCTCAGGGCTTCTCTGTCTTTCTGAAGCTATAGGCACACCTGGAGTCCTCTCACATGGCAGGGTTAAAATGGCAAAGTTCCCTTTCTCTGTGTCTCTTCTTTCTCTGTGTGTTCTTAGTTTATATAAAATCCAGCCAAGGGAAACGGACTTTGGCCCAGTGGTTGGGGCGTCCGTCTACCATATGGGAGGTCCGCGGTTCAAACCCCGGGCCTCCTTGACCCGTGTGGAGCTGGCCATGCGCAGTGCTGATGCGCGCAAGGAGTGCCGTGCCACGCAGGGTGTCCCCCGCGTGGGGGAGCCCCACGCGCAAGGAGTGCGCCCGTGAGGAAGCTGCCCAGCGTGAAAAGAAAGTGCAGCCTGCCCAGGAATGGCGACGCCCACACTTCCCGTGCCGTGCCGCTGACGACAACAGAAGCGGACAAAGAAACAAGACGCAGCAAATAGACACCAAGAACAGACAACCAGGGGAGGGGGGGAAATTAAATAAATAAATAAATCTTAAAAAAAATAAATAAATAAAAAAATAAAATCCAGCCAAGAGCAGGAACCCAACTCGGGTCAATCAAAAAGTGATCTAACTTAAAGTGATCTAATCAAAGACTCCCTTAATTGAATGTAATGCAATCAAAGGCCCCCCACCACCACCACCACAGGATTAGTTCAAGAACATAATCTTTTCTGGGATTTACAAAATTCAAACTGTCACAATACCCACAGAAATGAATTAGTTTAATAACATGTTTTTCTTGGGTGCATACAGCTCTAAACCACCACAGCATGGTTACTGTAATGGACAGCGGAGCTCATAGCAGTAACCAGAATAGTATGACTCTCAGAGACTTATGGCATTGGCTATTTGATCATTTTGTCCCTAGAAATTAATTGATTGGCAATCTTCTAAATTCTTAATTTGTCTATTTAAATGAAGGAGTTCTGGATCTAGTGAGCAGAAATCTTAAGTTGAATCACCAAAATAGAGTCATGGCCCCTCAGTTATAGGTCCAGTTTATAGATCCAAATCCCCTAGAATGAAGGGAAGACGAGTTCCTCTTGAGAAAAGACCTTACTATACTGCCAAAAATGTATCCTGTTAGACTTCCTCCTAGTCTTCCCCAAAGGCATCTACACCCATTTACCAGAGTGCATTCAGGAAAGGGAAATAATCAGACTTCTCAGGGATTACTAGACAATGACCCTGACCTGACACTAATTCATGGAAACCCAAAATGTCACTACTATGACTGGTCTGCCAGTCAGAGCAGGGGCTTATAGAGGCAAATGCTCAATGGAGTTTTAGCTCATATCCATCTCAGAGTGGGCCCAGCGGGTCCCTGAACACATCCTGTGGTAATTTCCCTAGTTCCAGAATGCATAATTGGAATTGGTGTACTCAGCAACTTGCAAAATCCCAACTTTGGTTCCTCAATCTGAATAGTGAGAGGCATAATGGTAGAAAAGACCAATGGAAGACCACTAAAACTGTCTCTAACTACAAAAATAATAAATGAAAAGAATACTGAATTCCTCGAGGGATTGCAAAGTTTAGTGCCACTATCAAAGACTTGAAAGATTCAGAGGTGGTGATACCCTCTACATGCCCTATTCAGCTACCTATTTGGCCCGTCTTTTCTGTAAAACACAGAAAAGATAGGTCTATCTTAGAGAATGACAGTGGATTACTGTAAACCTAACTAGGTAATGACTCCACTTGCAGCTGCTTTCCAGACATGGTTTCATTGCTTGAGCAAGTCAAGCCATCTCATGGTACCTGCTATGCAGCTATTGACCTGACAATTGCTTTTTTCCTTATACCTGGTAGACCACCAGAAGGAGGTTGCATTCATTTGGCAAGGCCAGCAATACACCTCCACTCTCATAACACAGGAATATATCAGCTCTCCAGCCTTATGTCATAATTTAGTTCTCAGGGACCTCATTTGCCTTCCCCTTCCACAGAACATTATGCTGTTACAATTTCACTTATGCTATTCTCGTTAGTCCTAATGAGCAGGAAGTAATTAACAGCTACTATTCTAACCATAGTGGAAAGACATTTACATGTCAGAAGATAAGAAATCCACAGTTTCAGGGGCCCTCTACCTCAGTGAAATTTCTAGGGGTCCAGTAGTGTAGACCATGTCAAGAGAGCAATTCTAAGGTAAGGAAAAGTGGTTGCGTCTAGCATCTCCTGCCACCAGGAAAGAGTCATAACATCTAGTGGAAGAAGAGAAAGCTCTGCAAGAAATGCCCCTATGGTGATGTCAGAGGATGCCTAGTGGAGAGTCAGTACTTTGACCATTACCCAGTAGTAAAAAGGCCACATGTGATGGTTAAGCTAATGTGTCAACTTAGCCAGGTAACTCTGCCCAGTTGCTTGGTCAAGCAAGCACTGGGCTAACTGAAATACAAGGACATGTATGGACTTTAGTTACCAGTGACTTTACTGCATAGATAGCTGATTACATCAGTCAGGGAGATTGCCATCAGCAATGAGTGACAGTTTATCAAATCAGTTGAATCCCTTAAAAGGGGAAGTAATTTCATTCAGGGAGATTCCCAACTCGTCTTTAGACAGCCAACATCTCCCAAAAACTCATCAAGAAACTTCACTGAACTTTCATCAGGGCCCTGGTTTTCAGCTTGCCTGTAGAACGTGGACTTGTGCATCCCCACAGTTAAGTGAGAGAGACTCTTACACAATTACATACTATTGACAAATATCTCCTGTTGATTCTGTTTCCCTAGAAAACCCTAACTAATATATCACCCTTACCACAGTGTCAGTGGAGACCATATTGGAGCCAAAACCCCACCCCTTCTCAGCAGTAAGGATGAATCCTCCCTCTAAGGTGTCAATAGAGGCCTGATGGGAGACCTGGACTTCTCCCCCAACCTGGCAGTAACACAGTGCCACACCCCCTTCCTCTGCTGGAGCAGTGTCAAAAAGTTCAGTTAAAATGGAAGATTTAAGTAAGATCCAGAGTTTCTTGCCATAATGTGAACATATCCAAGTTACAATCAAAAATCCCTTGTAACACCAAGGATCAGGAAGATCTCAAACTTAATGAAAAAGCAAAACAAAACACAATCAAGAGATGCCAACACAGAGATGACAGATGTTAAGATTAACTGTTAAAGATTTTATAATAGCCATGACAAAAATACTTCAATAAGCAACTATGAAAATTCTTGAACAAATGAAAAAATAGTCTTCACGAAGAAATACAGTATATAAAGGAGAAGCAAATGAAAATTTTAGAAGTGAAAAATAAAATAACCTGAATAAAAAGCTCAGTGAATGGGCTCAACAACAGAATGAAGGAGGGGACAGTGGAAAGAATTAGTGAACTAGAAGTTAGAATGTTAGAAATCACCCAAGCTTAGCAACAGAGAGAAAATATACTGGGGAAAAAAGGAAAAAAGGCCAGGGCCACAGATAACTCTAGGACTGTAACAAAGATCTAACATCTGTGTCATCAGTCCTGGAAGAAAAGAGAGATGGTGGGGCTAAAAAAGTACTCAAATAATGGCTGAAAACTTACAAAATCTGGTAAGAGTCATAAAGCTACAGACCTACCTTAAAAGAATTAGTAAAGAAAGTTTACTAAACAGAAAAGAAGCAATGGCAAAAGGAATCTTAGGACATTAGGAAGGAAGAATGTGAAAAGCAAAAAATATGCATAAATACAATAGATTTTCCTTCTTTTGAGTTTTCTAAGCTATTTTTGACAGTTGAGCAAAAATGCTCTGATATTGCTGCAATGTATGTTGAGAAAATATTTAAGCCAATTATATGTAGAGAAAATACTTAAGCCAATTATGGACAGAGCAGAATAAAGAAACAAAAATGGAAGTAAGAGTCTTATACTTGACTGGAATGAGTACAAATGATCACACCAATACACTATGGTGTATTATGTATATACATGGTATAACATATACTATAACATGTATTATATATATTATATATACTATATATAATATATGTATTATATGTAGATTTTAATCTCTACAAATGAAAAAAATCTCTACAAAGAAATATACTAAAAAACACTCAAGATATATCAAAATGGAATTCAAAAAAAAAATGTTCAAGTAAGCTTCAGGAAGACTGGAAAAATAGAAAAAAATAAAGTGATAGGCTCTAGCCCTAGTATTATATATCATGTAAATGGTCTAAATATGCCAATTAAAAGTGGATTGAAAACTAAGTCCCAATTATATGCTATCTACAAGTAACTCACTTCAAATATGATATGATAGCTTGAAAGTAAAAAGGTGGGAAACAATATACCATGCAAAAATTAATCAAAGGAAAGCAAGAATGGCTATATTAATATCAGATAAAGTAGACTTTGGAGCAAAGAAAATTACCAGAGAAGGATCATTATATAGTGATAAAAAGTTCAACCCAGGGAAGTGGATGTGGCTCAAGTGATAAGGAAGGCCTCCGCCTACCATATGGGTTCAATCCCTGGGGCCTCCTGCTGAAAAAGAAGAGAAAGCATGCCTTCACAGTGAGCCAGTGCCCCCATGGTGAGCCAAGTGCCCACACGAGTGCCCACGTGGCAAGCCAAGTGCCTGCTTGGTGAGCCAAGTGCCTATACAGTGAGCCAAGTGCCCACACAAATGCCCATGTGTTGAACCAAGTGCCTATGTGGTGAGCCGAGTGCCCATGTGGTGAGCCGAGTGCCCACGTGAGTGCCTGCATGATAAGCCGAGTGCCCATGTGAGTGACCATGGTGAGCCAGTGCCCACATGGCAAGCCAGTGCCCTTGTGGCAAACCAAATGCACAGCAAGCCAAGTGCCCACATACTGAGCAAATACCCGCACAAGTGAGTCATGCAGCAAGATGATGACACAACAGAAAGGCAAAGGGGAGAGTCAAGATGAAGTGCAGTAGAGACCAGAAACTGAGGTGGCACAATTGACAAGGAAACTCTCTCCATATCAGAGGTCCCCAGGATCCAATCCCAGTGAATCCTAGAGGAGAATATGAGAAGAGAAGACAAAAAAAAATAGATGCAGAAGATCACACAGCAAATGGACACAGACAGCAAAAACAGCAGGGGAGGGGGAGGGGAGGAGGAGGAGGAAATAAATGAATAAATTTTTAAAAGTTCAACCCACCTAGAAGACATAGCAATCCTAAATGTGTATGCACAAAACAGCCAAGCTTCAAAATATGTGAAGCAAAAATTGATAGAACTGAAAGGAAATATAGAGAAATCCACAATTATGGCTGAATAATAATAGAATTAATAGACAAGAAAATCAGCAAGTATGTAGACAACCTCAACAAAACTAACAATCCAAAGGATCCAATCAACATTTATGGAATGCTCCACCCAAGAAAAGCAGAATGCACATTCTTTTCAAGTGCCACAGATCATATACTAAGACTATTTCTCGGGCCATAAAACAAACCTCAATAAAACATTAATAGAGGCATATTAAAAGGAGGAGGGTCAAGAGTTGATGTGGCTCAGTGGTTGAGTGCCAGCTTCCCACATATGAAGTTCATTCCCAATCCTGGTACCTCAAAAAATAAAAGGAGGAGGGGATGCCAGAAAATAATGCAGGCTGTGACAAGATAATCTAACTCTATTGCAAATGTATGACACAACCTTGTTGAAAGAGGAAAGGAGGAAAGGGCTGACCTAAGTGACTTTGGAAATGACTGGCATCTCTACGACTATACGCAAAAGGAACTACACATAATCATTGTACCCTAGTTCATAGTTGTTCCCATGGTGGTATGAGTTAACAATTCTGATACTGCTGTACATGTATACTGGAATTGAAATTTTATGTAAATGGATGGTAGCTGGAGAAAGTCAGGTTTCTCATTGTTGAAGTGAGAACTTAAAAGCAATAGGAAGAGTTTGAATAATTCATGTGGAAATGAATTAGTATTAGCGACAGCAATCTGAACTCACATTTAGCTTAATAAGATACAGATAGTTACATAAACAGAAATATTTCTAGATTGGTGTATATACGCAGGTTAGTATAACACATATATTTCCTTGCTAAGAAAACTTAAATGCAATGTGGGAGTTTGATATTATTGATGAATTCCAAAAAGAAATACTAGATTATGTTTGTAAACTGATCTTTTCCTCTGGGCATATTACATTGTATTGGATTAATAGGTTTACTTGATTAAGTAATTATGTATATCTCTTGTGCCAGTAGGGTGTTGAGACCCCACCCTTTGGTGGGTGGGGACTCACAGATAAAAGGCATGGCAAAGGACAGAGTTGAGGGTTCTTAATGTTGGAGTTTGATGCTGAAGTCTTAAGCTGGTGCCCTGGGAAGTAAGCACACAGAGGAAAGAGAAGCAAGCCCCAGAAAGAAAGGAAACTTGAACCCAGAGAGAAGCAAGACCCTGGAATGTAGGAACCCAGGAAGCCTGAACCCTTGCAGGCATCAGCAGCCTTCTTACTCCAGTACATGAAAATAGACTTTGGTGAGGGAAGTAACTAATGCTTATGGCCTGGTATTTGTAAGCTCCTACCCCAAATAAATACCCTTTATAAAAGAAAACCAATTTTGGTATTTTGCATCAGCGTGACTTTGGCTGACTAATACAGAATTTGGTACCAAGGAGTAGGGAAGTGCTTTGGTAATTACTGAAAACCTGGAATTGTTTTATAAATGGGTAAGGGGTATTTTTTGGAGGAATTGTGAGATGCTTGGAAGAAAAGACCTACAGTGGTTTGAAAAGACTGTTGATAGCAATATGGATACTAAAGAGACTTTTTATGATGCCTTAGAAGTAAATGATGAAACTATTATTGGAACCTGGAGGGAAGGCAATCTGTGTTTTAAAGTTACAGAGAACTTCGCAAGATTAACTCCTGGTGCTTTATGGAAGGCAGAATTTGAAAATGGCAAGCCTGGACATATATCTGAAGAAATTTCCAAAGTAAACCTAAAGAATGTGGTTTGGCTTCTGTTTGCAGCTTATAGCAAAATGCTGGATGACAAAGATATGCTGAGGACTGAACTGTCGGGCACAAAGAAAACAAACTGATTATAGAAATTCCAAGCCTCTTGAAATCAAGCTCCCAGATGAAAGTGCCCCATTGGAGAACTTAACTAAACTTCGAACTGGTAAATCAAGATTGAAGATGCAGTTATCTAGGAAAGACTTGTGGAAATTCTTACTATTTGAAGGCTTGGATCCCTGCTTCCTGCAAGCTAAACAAACAAGGTTTTTGAGAGTGCTGTATGAACAAAAACACTGTCAGCCTGGAATAAAAAGGACATGGAAAGGAGAGATTGAAGGAGAAACAGCTTTAAGAGGAAAAGCATGCAAGCTGAGATCTGGAATTAGGACATCACCTTGGGCCAAGAGAGGTTCCCACCCATGTGTACAGAAAGGGTGAGTGTGCCCCAGCAGTTGAAGAGGGTGGATTTTCCTGTCCAATGTCCTGGGAGAGTTTTGCTGCCCCAGGGTACAGAGAAGGTGGAGCACATTCCCTGAGGATTAGGGCAGTTAAGGTTAGCACCCCACAGGTCTGATAGGGGTGGACCTGACCCCAAAGGTTAGGGAAGGCCAGGTGGTCAACTCATTGCTCTGAGAGGATTGAACCTGTTTGCCAAACATTAGGGGGAATTGTTGTCTTCACATCACTGTACTAGGGGTTAAGAGTCTAACCCAAAGATTGGGTAAGGAGTGGCAATCACCCCAACACTCTTGGAGGGAGAGGTCTGGAGCTTGTTCGACACTGAGATGCTTGACGAGGGTGGAACCAAGAAAATGGCTGTAGGGCAAGTTGGTGGAAATGGTGGGTACCATATGGCCCCAAGGAGAAGAAACCATCTTCTTAAGAATGACTGTCAGACTTTGAAATTGAACAGAGGATTTCCTACAGGTCTAGTAAACTGTAGAGAAACCATGATTCATGTTTCCCTCTCAGTTTCTCCTTATTGTAATGAAAATGTTTATCCTTCCTCCATTTGTGTATTGGAAGGAGATGAATTGTTTTGTAAGTTTCAAGGGTCTATAGCAGATGGGGCTTTGCCCAAGACACACTGTATTTCTTTAAATTGATTGTGATATGATTTAGTACTTGCATTGTAACTGATTTAAGGGTTTCTTTTTTTTAATATTGTAATGTCTTTTTGGAATTCACAGCGTGGAGAGTAGATGTCGCAGACATCAGCAGCCATCTTGCTCCAACACATGAAAATAGACTTTGGTGAGGGAAGTAACTTATGCTTATGACCTGGTGTCTGTAAGCTCCTACCCCAAATAGATACCCTTTATAAAAACCAACCAATTTTGGTATTTTGCATTAGCACCCCTTTGGCCAACTAATACATGCAACAACACCCCAGTAACGTGAGCACACCTAATGTCCAAATCTTGGTTGCAAATGACATTCTCCAATGAAAGGAGCCTAGTCTCCTTGGAGAAATAACTGATGCTAGGGTGGGGGCAGGAAATATACATGATGATGCTGAGAAACCTTGTAGAGTC
The DNA here is from genome assembly GCF_030445035.2 of Dasypus novemcinctus. Classification (NCBI taxonomy): domain Eukaryota; kingdom Metazoa; phylum Chordata; class Mammalia; order Cingulata; family Dasypodidae; genus Dasypus; species Dasypus novemcinctus. The sequence continues at coordinate 15,523,638 of NC_080674.1, read as the reverse complement.
AGAAAATAAGGAAGTGTTCAAAAAACAAAAACCCTGATGGAGGTTATATTAGTCAGCCAAAGGAGTGCTGATACAAAATACCAGAAACCTGTTGACTTTTATAAAGGGCATTTATTTGGGCTAGAAGCTTACAGTTACCAGGTCCTAAAGAGTCCAACTCAAGGTACCATAAGAGGTACATTCTCACCCAAAGTCTTCTGCCACATCTTTTTTTTTTTTTTTTTTTTTTAATTTTTTTATTTTTTATTGACTTTGTAATAATATTACATTAAAAATATATATGTGAGGTCCCATTCAACCCCACCCCCCCACCCCCCCTCTCCGCCCCCCCAACAACACTCGTTCCCATCATCATGACACATCCATTGGATTTGGTAAGTACATCTTTGGGCACCTCTGCACCTCATATACATTGGTTCACATCATGGCCCATACTCTCCTCTATTCCATCATGTAGGCCCTGTGAGGATTTACAATGTCCGGTGATTACCTCTGAAGCACCATCCAGGGCAGCTCCATGTCCCGAAGACGCCTCCACCTCTCATCTCTTCCTGCCTTTCCCCATACCCTTTGTCCATTATGTCCACTTTTCCCAATCCAATGCCACCTCTTCTATGTGGACACTGGATTGGTTGTGTCCATTGCACCTTTATGTCAAGAGGAGGCTCAGATTCCACCTGGATGCTGGATGCAATCCTCCCATTTTCAGTTGTAATCACTCTAGGCTCCATGGTGTGGTGGTTGTCCTTCTTCACCTCCATCTTAGCTGAGTGTGGTAAGTCCAATAAATCAGATTGTAGGTGCTGGAGTCTGTTGAGGCTCAGGATCTGGCTATCACATTGTCAGTCCAGAGATTCAAATCCCCTAAATATATCTTAAACCCCAACATTAACTGCACCTCCAGCACATTAGCATGAAAGTCTTATGAAGGGAGATCCCATCTGAGTCCAGATTCATCACACATAAACACCATTTCCAAAGAGGGGCCATCTGCCCTGGTAGTTAACCCCATCGGCCATGGCCATAACTCTCATGGGTCTCTTTAGCCTTCAAAGGAACCAATATCTGGGGGTTGTATCTGCTTTATCTGTCTCTCTGACTCTGCTCAGTTGTGCATAAGGGCAATCCTTCTGCCAGCCTCCAGACTCTTTTTTAGAAACTCGTAGCCATATAAACTCATTTCTCCTTTCCATTTCCCCCTTACTTTAGGTCAAACAGCATTTTAAAGTCATGTTATTTTATGTAGACAGGGATATTCTGCTGATCCTCATTGAACCTTCCGTATAAGGTCATTTTCCAGTTGCATCATCAGTTGGTAGTTGATAGTGGTCCCTCGTTGCCAGGGAGGCTCATCCCCGGGTGTCATGTCCCACGCTGGGGGGAAGGCATTGCATTTACATGCTGAGTTTGGCTTCGAGACTGGCCACATTTGAGTAACATGAAGGCTGACAGAAGGAAATTCCCAGGCACAAAGTTGCTCTAGGCCTTGTTATTATTTTGGGTTTATCAGCTCACAAGCATAGTCATTAGTATCAGGGGCTCACTGTTGAACCCTCACTCCCTCCCGGTCCCCACCACTGTACCTGGGAGACTGTCGCTGCTCCCCTAGGGACCACGACAGAGCACCACTGGCCAGGAACCCAGTACCCCCCCTACTGTGGTTTTTAATTGTTGCCACTATGAGTATATCCAAACATTACCATGCACCCTGGACATATGTTCTGTACAGCTCCCTGTCAGTCATATATCACCTGTCATTGGTATCCCATACCAGTATCCCTCCATTGCCATTGTTGAAACACTCTGTGATCCAGAACTCCCCGAAATTTGAAGCCCAATATAATGTCATGGTCCCTTACTAGGGAATGGCATATAGCGATGAGTTTAAAGGATAGATAAAGAACTTGGATAAAGTTAGATAAAGAACTTAGATAAAGAATGTTGACTTGAAAAAATTCCACATCCTATTTTTTCTTTTTTTTTTTTTTTTTTCCCCCCCCCCCCTAGTTATTCAGCTTTTCTTCACAGGAGTCCTAGACCACAGCAATGTATATATATAATATACAGCACTCCCACACATCCACCAGAAAACCTTTTCCCTTCCACAGTGATACTCTTACGCCCTATTCATATCATATTTACTTAAAGTGATGTACAGAGTCTGAGACATTAGCTTTCTAACAAGGTGACATCTGTGTTTACATTATGGTGCATACTTTAGGATACACAGTTCTTTACATTTTTAGTTATCCTATGTTTTACATTATGGTTTACATTATCAGTCTGTCATCTCCTATATGTTATGGTGTAATATTACATGTTTTATATCCATCCTTGTGTACTCTCAAGAAACTCCTCTCTTACCCCCCATTTACTTTGGTTCCACACATTTAACGTCCATTTTCCCTTCCACCTTGGTGCCCTCAGTGATAGCCAACCTCCGTTTCCTGAGGAGCCACTTCCAGAGATAAATGGAATAGTGTTCAGGGCCTAACTTGCTCAACTGCCCCAATGCCCTGGGAGCCACCCTTTCTCTCGAGGGATACAGTTCCCTCTATTGGATTTCTGCCACATCTTGACACAACATGGCAGACAATCTCTGCAAGGATTCAGTCTTCCTTCTTCCTCTTAACGCTCTATGGTAACAGTTACTTCTGATCTCAGCTGTAGGCTGGCATGAGGCTCATCTCTCTCACTGGGGCTTGTTTCTTTCCAGGCTCAGCTGCTCTGTTCTCTCTACAAGGTCATCTGTAGACTATCAGGATCATCTCTCTTCCTGGGGCCTTGTCTTTGGAGCCCTCTCTCTTCCTGCATATCTGCTTTTGTGTGTCTACTTCCATTTGAAAGTCGGGGACTCAGTGCTGAGTTGCACTCTAATGACATGGTTGGCTCAGAGCCCTAATCTTAACATAATTTAATCAGACATCTCAGCTGAATCTAACACAATCAAAGGGTTATCACACCAGAGGAACTGGCCAGTTTACAAACATAATCTATGTTTCTTTTTGGAATTCATAAATAATATCAAACTACTACCACAGAGGTATGTCATTGGAGATGGGTTAAAGAGACACAGGAACCAACTGAAAGAGCTCCCAAGGACCAAAGCTGAAGCATTTGAGCAATAAAATAAATGAAGTGGTATTGGATTATGTTCAAAGTATAAAATAAATATCCACAAGTCTGTACTGATATTAAAAAAATGATAGAATAAATAAATAGTGGAAGAGACATCTCTCCTCCAGAAGAGTTCCAAACAATTTGTATAGATACTCTGCTTTCATAAATCCCCAGTCCATTAGTGTGGTCTGTGCACAGTGAGTTCCTTCCAAAGAGTACAGCATGAAAAGAGGAGGAAAGTTTTACAGTTTACAAACACTACCTCAACAGGTGATTGAGGACAACATCAATAGTGATAAATCATATTGACATTATGTGACCTTAATATGATATGATGAAAATGGCATTTTGTGATCTTCCTTCCCAAAACCCATAACACCAATCTGATAGTGAGAAAATCATCGGGCAGATTCCAACAGAGGGGTGTCCTACAAAACACTTGACTGGTACTCTTCAGAACTGTCAGGATCAAGAACTGACAAGTTTGAAAAACTATCACAGCTGAGAGGAGCCAAAAGAGACATGCCAACTAAATGTAATATGATTGGGTGGAGGTATGTGGGAGGAAGCAGGTGAACTCTGGGGACTTGGGGGTATGTGATTGGAACTATAGCATTGGGACTGGGGTCCTGAGGGAAGAGGGAGAGAGAAATAGAATAGATGGAACATGGGACATTTTGGGGATGATGGAATTGTTCTACATGGTCTTGCAAGGTTGGATACAGACCACAGTCAAACTTCATCAAAATCTATAAAAAGCATATGGTCCAAAATGTAAACCACAATGTATCATTGACCATGGCTTGTAACAGTGTTTCAATACCTGTACATCAATTGTAAGAAATGTACCATCCACATGTAAAATGTTATTAATGGGGAAATGGGAAAAGGTAGAGGATATTGGGTATATGGGAATCACTACATTCTGTACTTGACTTTTCTGTAACCTAAAGCTTCTTTGAACAAAATGAAAAAAATTATACTCTGGGCAAATAAATGGAAACAAATGTCACTGTACATACAAGACAACAGATCTTACAGTGATGAAAGACATACTGTTAACAAATTTTTTTAATTTTAATTTTATTTTTCATTATTTCAAACTTTTTGCAGGTATTTCAAGCTTTTAAAAATTTGTATGTCATTTGTTATTTTTTAAAACCATCATTTTCCTGAATTGTATTCAGTTACTTTGTTGCCTTCAATTTTGAAGTAGTTTTGGATCACAGAAGGGTTACAACTGTGGCAGGGGAGGATCACTGGTGTGGAATGTCAGCAATGGGGGATGCATAGGAGGATCTTCACCTGGGGCATACCTATAAAGAATATGAATGTGTTCAAGTGTTCATGGGACACTGTCTCAGTGGGTGGAGATCCACACAATAATCAAAGAAATATTAAATTCCCAACTTGGGGAGTTCTGCCACATTTTCTATAAAAGGACAGCAAGAAACCCCTGAGTATAGGGGCAGAGACCAGTGAAGGAGGATGGACCATTGACGGGCCCTAGATTGTGATGACTGTACTTATGAACATTTGCTTTTGAAATTGAAACTTAGCATGGAATTATAGGGTGTCTAAGCATTACCTCCTGAGTGCTTCCTTGTTCCTCAAATGTGGCCTTTCTCTAAGTCAAAACTCAGCATATAAATGCATTACCTTCCCTCTAGCGTGGGGCATGACTCCTGGGGATGAGCCTCTCTGGCACTGAGGGAATACTACCAAGCACCAACTAGCAATGCAACTGGAAAAAAGACCTTGACCATAAGGGAGAAAGGGTAGAGGCAAATGAGTTTATATGGTTAAGAGACTTCAAAGTAAGTCGGGAGGTCATTTCGAGGTTACGCTTATGCACATCTCAACAGGAACTCATAGACTCCCAAAGTAAATGTTACCTCAAATAGCAGGGCTCCTGAGGGCTCTGGAGACAACCAGACTCTATAGGGAGGACAAACAGCTCAGGAGTTTGGCACCCTGCCAATGGGCCCTATTTTGGAATTTATACTCCCCAGCATGATAGAGTTGGACTCAGTTGTGTTTTCCCTACATTTGGCTCTGCTGCCCCTCCATTTGAACCTATAGTTAGTACTAGAGTTGGTAGTTATATGTCCAAGAACCTTAAATTTTGGGGTTGTCTGTGTGCCAGTTGGGCCCTGAATCTCAACAGACTTGCAACACCTACTCTCTAGTTCATTGGACTCACCCTGGACAACTAACAAGGTGAAGATGACTGATAATGACCATCTCAAGGAACAGAAAGAGTCTGTAACTGAAAGCAAGAAAGTCCCATCCATCTGCTCCATGGGACCTAAGCCCCTTCTCAACTAGAGGTGGAGTGGGCATCGCCATCCAGAATCCTCAGGATTGGGGAATGGACGATGGACTAGAGTAGACTTACAGTTATTCTGCTATAGACTTGTGATCTTAGAATTGGAAGGACTTTTATCATGGATGTGGAGACAGTGGCCACTGGAGGTTCTGGGGGGGGGGCGGATAGGGGGAAATAGATGTAACTTGGGGCATTTTTGGGACTTGGAAATTATCCTGAATGACATTTCAATGACAGATACATTGTATATCATGTAATAACCTGCAAAAATGTGCAGAAAAGAGTGTAAACTACAATGTAAACCATAATCATCTCTTAGTTGCAATTCTCCAAGATGTGCTCATCAATTGTGACAAGTGTACCTCACTAATGAACAATGTTGTTGATGTAGAAAAATGTGGGAGAGCTAGAGAGTGGAGCATATGGGAATCCCCTATATTTTTTGTGTAACATTTATATAATCTAAGTTTATTTTTTTGAAAAGAATAATAAGAAAGTATATTAAATTAAGTAAGTATGTAAATAAGTAAATAAATGTAATGTGGAATCTTGGATGGAATCCTGGAACAGAAAAAAGAACATTAGGTTAAATTAAGGAAATCTGAATAAGCTATGGACTTTAATTAATAATTTGTCAGTATTGGTTTACTAATTGAGACAAATATGCCATACTAAGCTAAGATGTTAATAATATGGGAATCTTGGTGAGGAATATAGGGAAACTGTACTATATTCTCAATTTTTCTATAAATTTAAGACTGTTCTAAAAAATAAGGGCTATTATATTTAAAAATCCAAGACTCAAACTCAAATCACCATGTCACAAAGTGTTAAACTAAGGCTTTTCAAAGTAATACAGAATATTGTCATGCTGTTCTTGTTTTGTTCCTCAATAAATGAAATGTCAATGTTAATTTTCATATTTATCCCATCCTTTTAAAATGTGTCATGTGCATATTTTATAATATACACAATACAAAAATATGGAGATGTGTGTGCATTTTCATTAAATATATATGTGCACGTTAGGGATGTGCTAAATATTTTTACTGACAGTACAGAACTAAATTGTTAGAGAGCCAAGTAAGTGTTCTAAACTAAAAATGACCTCTGTTAAAGTTTTTTAGATTCAGTCATTAGCAGTAAGACCATGAAGCGTGATATTGTAATTACCACAATCAGCCTATTCTTAAGATAAATAAATAACATCAAAACATTTATATGCTTAAGTAAAAGCCTATAAAATAACATTGCTAAAAACATTTCCAGTTAAGTTCTGGCTTCCACTTAAAAGCAAACATTCATAAATTAGTTAACTAAAAGTAAAACGATGGTATTGTAATTTACAAGTCTGTAAGACCTAGTAACTTACATTTTGAATCCCCTGAAGTAATGTGTCCTCTTCTTCAGCGCCCTTGCCTAGAAAAATTAATGCCTGAGAGACTCCAAGTTCTGTTCTTTTCTTTGAACACTCCAGCCTTACTTGGGATAACTGTTCTGGAAGAAAGCTGTTGAGCCATTACAGTGGTTTTTTTTTTTAGGTTTTTAAACAATTCTTTTTATAGACTATAGTACAAGTTTAATACAGATACCCCTTGTCAATACCTTTAATTCATATTTCACAGCAAAATCAAAACACCCAATATTTCCACTCTGGAATTTCCCAATACCACAGAAAAAAGAAAAAAAAAAAGATTTCAAGTGTATCTCTACATAAATATATTCAAAAGAAAGGTACTTTCTAGTTTATTAATTCTAGTTTCATGGGTTAATGTACTGTATTCAAACTTGGAAGGAAGTATAGTTAGTTTCACTTACAAATTAACTACTCTAGGAATACCCAAGTGTTAATTTGAAAGATCCTTTTCTCCAGCGTGCCTCTTAATTGTGGAATGCTCATTATGTCATACAGGATTAGAAAGCACAAATTAAAATTCTGTGACTTTGGAATTCTGAGGTTACAGAAAACAAAAATAGGGGATATGGTCCAATAGAAAAAATATCTTGCAATAGTATTAGTTTATGTACCTGGAAACCCCCAAAATTGTCCCCAAGAGTTTTTCTTGGGAGAAGTATGGGTCATAATGAAATTTATTTTACTATGAAAATGAAACTATTTCATACGTAAGGAGATGAGAGAGAATGAGATGTATAATTTACACACGTGAAGCGATGGAAAGTATTAAAGCAGTAATTTTCCTTCAGCTAAACAGAATTTCATCCTAAAGAAATTATCATGGACAGATGATGAGCTTAATTTGTTTGGAGAGCTTCTGAAATAGAATCCCATGCCCTTAGCATCCTAGTTACACAGAATATTTCCTTACTCTTACATTTCAGGACAAACATATGCTTTCCTTTCAAAAGGAAGTCCATCATTCATACTGCACACTGGAGCCTCAGAAAGAGCTAGAGGGAAAATCATAGAACTTTTCTAAGAAAACAAAGGCAAGGAAGAGAATTTCTGTCACTTTGGTTCTATAACATAGGAAACCTTCCCCTCCTCTAGTAGTCTGTTAGGTCGATGATTCCCATATAACCCAATCTTCTCCAACACAATCAGAGGGGAAAGCAACACCCTACTATTCTCTTACAGAAACTCTACTTTTGATAATATAGGCTGTCAATCTTATCCTAGGAAATCATACCAGGATATTGCTGGCAAAGTAACCAAGGCTTTCTGTATCCTCCAATATTTTGTCTCATGCAATTTTCTATTAACTGGTCTCAGAATTTTGTAAGGATAGTTGACCAAGACTTCAGAAGATAAGAATGTATAATTTCATTATAATTGTGTTATTCCCAGAGACCTAGGCAGCTAGAATCAACCACAGAATAGTGGTCTTCATTACAACTCAACAATAAAAAGACAAATGACCCAACTTAAAAATGGGCAAAAGACTTGAATAGACATTTGTCCAAAGAAGAAATACAAATTGCAAAAAAACACATGAAGAAATGCTCAATGTCACTAATGATTAGGGAAATGCAAATCAAAACTACAATGAGATATCATTTCAGACCTATGAGAATGGCCACTATTAGAAAGACAGAGAACTACAAGTGTTGGAGAGGATGTGGAGAGATAGGAACACTTATTCACAGTTGGTGGGAATGTAGAACGGTACAGCCACTGTGGAGGATTGTTTGGCATTCCTAAAGAAGTTGAATATAGAGTTGCCATGTGACCCTGCAATACCACTACTGCAATATCACTACCCAGAAGAACAGAGCAGTGACAGAACAGACATCTGCACACCATTGTTCATAGCGACATTATTCATGATTGCCAAAAGTTGGGAATAACCCGGGTGTCCATCAGCTGAGGAATAGATAAATAAACTGTGGTCTATTCACATGATGGAATATTATGCAGCTGTAGGAAGAAATGAAGTCATAAAGCACATGACAACATGGATGAACCTGGAGGACATGATGTTGAGCGAAGCAAGCCAGACACAAAAGGACAAATACTGTATGATTGCATACTATGAACCAAATATATTGTGTAACATATTGTAGGATTCAAAAAAATTTCGTAGTATCCAGTACATTTAAGTGAAGAAAAAAAAAGTGGTCCTCAAGCTAGGTACATCTCTCTTTGGGGTACACCAGGGCCACTTCTTATAGTTGAGCAGCCGACGTACTGGGATAGAAGGCACGTTTCAAAGGTACACGAGGGCATGGACAGGGCTGTTCCCCTTTCCCACATCTTCCTTCGTGTTCAGCATACTCCTACTTCACAAAAATAAAAAGACTTCTCTTTCATCCATCCCCAGTCTTCAGTGTGCCTCAAGAGCTGCCGAGTAACTCCTAGTCATGTGGTTATTGAGCAATTGAAGTGAGGCTAGTCAGAATTAAGATTTGCTTTAAGTGTAAAATACACAAGGGATTGCAATGACATAATACCAAAAAAAGGGAGGGGGGAATGTAGACTATCTCACTAATTGTTACATTGATTACATATTGAAATGACAGTATTTTGAAAATTCTGTGTTAGATAAAATACTAACATTAATTTCACCTGATTCTTTTTTAAAAATAGGGCTACTAGAAAGTTTATAATTATATATTGTTGGGAATTGAATCATGTACTCCACAAAAGGTGTGTTCCGGTCCCAACTCCTGGCCCTGTGGGTAGGAACACATTTGTTGTAAATAGGACCTGTGAAGATGAAGGCGTGCCCAAACTGAGTGAGGGTGGGCCTTAATCCTATATGACTGAAGTTTTTATAAGCAAAGGAAATTGGACAAGGAAGCCGCAGCCACGGGGTGCAGCTAGAATCTGGAAACAAACTCAATGAGGAAAAGAAAGTACAAGACTCCGCCATGTGCAAGGCCATATGCCAGGAAAGACAAGGACCGCCAGGGAGAACACTGGCATCCAGCCCCAGAACGCCACAGTCTTCGGGGCGAAAGCCTCGCCTTGCTGATGTCTCGATTTTGGACTTCTCCTAGCCTCAATACTACAAGCCAATAAATACCAGTTGTTTAAGCCAACCCATTGTATGATCTCTGTTTTAGTGGCTGGGAAACTAAAACACTTCTGTAACTCACATTATATTCCTATTGTACAGTGCTGCTCAAAAGCATCAAAACAAAGGACAATTTAAATAGCGCTTTCAGAGATGCTTTCAATAAGGCACCAAAAATTTGCATTTGGGCTTCATGGCTTTCCTGTTCTTATGAGTATTTTTGGTATTTAAATGGAGTATGTTGACCAACATGTGAATTCAGGTATATGATAGATTGGGATAGTAAGGATGATGATGCTTCTCAAAGAAATCATTGTTTGTGAAAGGGAATCTTAGGTAAACCAAGCAAAGAGCATCAATCAGAAATATTGGTGGCATCTTATGTCACCCAGGTGACAAACTCAAGGTTCTCTGCCCTAACTAGCGTTCTGTCTTAGAATGAGGATTTAGAAATGAGACGGTATCTTATGGTACTTCCCAGAAACTGAGAAGGTGATTCCTCTAATAAATGGACGAGTCATTTTGTAGTTCAGGTGGTTTCTAATTCTTTGCTTTCAACAAAGTCTAAGGAGGGCCTAAAGTTGTTAGCTGATGATTAAAAATAACATTTGTTGAGATTACGATGACACTTGCGGCATGCAATTCAGAAGTTCAAAGAATTGAATGATTTGATTATGACAAAACTCCATCCTATTTATGAGAACAGTGTTTCTCAGGTCTTACATCTATAATATCCAAAATTAGGAATAGAATTAAGACTAAATCCTAACTCTTTCTAACAATAAATAACATCCATCAATAGGTTTTGAAAGAGATATAGCTAAATAAAATTTTACTGATTATATTTAATTATAAGAATTTATAATATGTTGTTTTGATCAAATTTTCACTAATAATGATAAGAATAAACAAAACTTTCAAAAAATTGTAAATGGTGGAAGGCTTCCAAACATAAAAATCTATTGCATTAAATAAAATTCTGGGAATGGGGAGTAGAATGGAAATAAACTTCGAGGAGAAAAAGGAATGTAAAATTGCTTTCTATTTTTGTGAATGATAGTGAATTTCTAATGTGTTACTTAAATTCTTTTGGAAACTTAAGAGTCATGTGGTAATTTCGTTTTAAAATGTCAATATTTATTTTTACTACAAGGAAATGACATTCTTTAAAACTAGATTTCTAAGGGAAATTTTTAGATGACAATGTTTAAATATGAGAACAGTTGCACAGTTTTTCAAAACTCTTTTAGGATAGAAGACAAGCAAAAAATATACAAAGACCAGCACCTTGCTGGCATCTAGTGAAAACCCCTTTGTTTTATAGATGTGGCAGGTGAGGATCAGAGATTGTGTCCTTGAACCAGACCCTAAGCCTACATTCAGTTCCTGGCTCTGTACTTCCAGTCCATCTCCTGCCCCAGAAAATGGGACATGGTTCCATGCGAAAGTCCATGCATAGGTGAGCACATACCTCGAAGTAAGAGGTCCTCTCTACAAAATGGATCTGGGTCCTGTGGTAGCCTGTCACCAACGGTCTCACCCACTGGCAGGCTCGCTTGCTAAGGCAGCCATTTTGGATGATGGATTGCTTTGTTCTAACATCTCTCTCAGCAAGTTGGATTGTCATTTATCTAACTATCCATTTCCCTTACCAAACTAGAAGCACCTGGAGGCAAGAGAACATTCATTCAACTTTATATACCCCACTCCCAGCCTGATGGGTAGTACACAGTGGTCCTTAATAAGCTGTTGTTGAAATGATTTCATATTAATTCCATTTATTAGTAATATAGCAGCACTGTAGTGTAGCAGAGGGAACACTAGCTATGTGTCCTAGAGCAAGTCATTTAATCTCTCTGAATCTCAGTTTCTTCAGATGTAAAGTAACTCCTGTCTTGTATGTTTCTTGAGAGGATTAGAAGAGGGATGTGCCTGGGTCTGGAATAGTGCCTGTGACATAACAGCTCTATCTATCATTTTGCAGAACACTTTATAGTTTATGAAGCACCTTTGTAGGGAAGTGGACTTGGCCGAGTGATTAGGGCATCCATCTACCACATGGGAGGTCTGCGGTTCAAACCCCAGGCCTCTTTGACCTGTGTGGAGGTGGCCCACGCACAGTGCTGATGCACGCAAGGAGTGCCATGCCACTCAGGGGTGTCCCGCATAGGGTAGCCCCACCATAAGGAGTGTGCTCTGTAAGGAGAGCCACCCATCATGAAAGTAAGTTCAGCCTGCCCAAGAATGGCACCGCACACACAGAGAGCTGACACAACAAGATGATGCAACAAAAAGAAAAACACAGATTCCCATGCCACTGACAACAGAAGTGGACAAAAAAGAACACAAAGTAAATAGACACAGAGAACAGTCAACTGGGGTGGGGTGGGGTGGGGATGGGAGGAGAGAAATAAAATAAAAATAAATCTTTAAAAAAAAGAAAGAAATGAAGCACCTTTGCATATCCCATCCCACTGAGTCAAGACCTGAACTTTCCAGAAACTTCTAGCACCAAGCTGATGATGTTAACACTATTCCAGGTGACCCAAGTAAAATCCAAAAAATCAGAATAGAATTGAAACTAAATCCTATCCCATTCTAACAATAAATAACATTCATCAGTAAATTTTGGAAGAGATGTATATCCAACGTTTTAATTGTTTCTTTTATGGTAAGCTTGGACTTCACTAGGTCATACTTTGTTTTATCTAATGAAGTAATGAATTGATCTGGTCCAATTCAAAAGTAATCAAGAGGCCAGGTTGAGAAATATGCCTGGTAAGAAGAGAAAAATATTAAGTATTTTAATAATGGTTCTCTTGTCAAATGAATGAATTTCTTGCAGTTTCCTTAATAAATAATTATTTTTCCGAGTATTTGTAGCCAAAGCTTTGTGGATAAGTCCAGTTTTAGACACTAGGTGGCACCATAAGAACGTATCCTGACAGCCCACCTGCTCTTCTCCAATATTTACAGCTTAAAGATCTTAAGGATTGTCTGAGGGTGAAATCTTCCTTCTTCTGTGCGGAAAGAGTCTATAAGAGCTGTTTTCTTTCGAAGGGCCTGATTTCCTACTGTGACGAGTACACAGAAAAAGGCTCGCAGAACAAACTATAGCTGGCAGCCACCACGCCAGACTTGACTCGGGTCTTGGAACTGCCCTTTGCAATCCATTGTCTAAGAGAAAGTCTATTTTCTGCCCCGTGTGCATCTCACCAGATTGCTGGGAAGACCAGACAATGTCATGTGTGAGAACTGCCAAGTGCTACTATTAAAAACCAAGATGCCCATCTTCTGATGCACCCTTCCCGGGAGGCCCCAGCCTTACACCAGCCTTAGGCAGCTGTGCTCCCCTGGCCTGCTCTTTGTCAATTTAAGATCTCGAACACTTAGGAAAGATTTTGGCACCAGTTCTGGTGATTTCAGCATTCACTGGGACAAAATAACTGAAACACACATTTCTCTTTTTTTCTTCTTTATTTTAAAAGGAGCTTTAGATACATAAATGCTACATTGAAAATATAAGGGATTCCCATATACCCCACCCCAACTAGTCCATAGTTGCTTTCCCCCCCTTATGTTTGTTTGTTCTTCAATCTTGAGGATTTGAAGATGGCGATGCCCCTCTGCTTCTGACTGAGAGGGCCTTAGATCCTGTAGGCCGGATAGTTGGAACTGTCTTGCTTGCAGTTATAGATACTCTCTGTTTTGGGGGGATGGGTGTTGTCCATCATCATCCTTTTGTTAGTTGTCTGGGATGAATCGGATGACCTGGAAAATAGGTGTTGGCTGCAACTCTGCTGAGATTCAGGGTTCAACTGGCATATAAACAGCCAGAAGATTTAAGTCTCCGGGACATACATTTAATGGGGATAGTGCTAATTATAGGTTCAAATAAATGGGGCAGAAGAACCATGTATAAAAAAATTATAAATGAGTCTAACTCTAATATCTCAGGGAGATACATTATCATATAATCCAAGGTAAGGTCCACTGATGAGGTGCTAATGTCTTGGGGTTACCTGCCCTGCCTATCTCTCTAGATATCTCTAGAGCCCTCAGGAGCACCCCTGCTTGAGGTATTGTTTAGTGTGGCAGTCAGTGAGATCCTCCTGAGATGTGCATAAGCATAACTTCTGGAATGCCCTCCTGACTTAGTTTGACATTTCTTAGCCATAGAAACTCATTTGTATTTGATATTTCCCCCTTTTGATCTAGGTCTTTTTCTAAAAGCATTGCTAGTTGGCACTTGGTAATAATCCCTCAGCGTCAGGGAGGCTCATCCCCAGGAGTCATGTCCCACATTGGGGGGACGGCAGTGAGTTTATATGCTGAGTCTGGCTTAGAGAGAGACCACATTTGAGCAACAAGGAGGATTTCAGAAAGTAACTCTTAGACAATATATATTACTAGGCTGAGTTTCAATTTCACAAGAATAAGGTTCATAAGCACAAGCATCAATATCAAGGGCCTGGCATGTCGATCTGTCCTCCTTCGCAAGGCACAGCCCATATGCCCTAGAGATCCTTGCCACTCTCTGAGAGAATGTAGCAGCACTCCCCAGGATGGGAATTCAATATTCCATTGGTTATTCCATCAGTTATTCTAAGAAATGCACATTTCTTAATGTTGTCTACACTGATGGTTTTCAACACCTCTTCAGCAACTCAGTCCAGCAGCTATACCTTAGACCTTGTCATCATCCAGAAGTGGGCTCCCTGAAAACTGCCATCTTCGTATTCCACTCTCTGACAAAAGCCACCTCCCCTTTCACCTCTGCTCCTTGTTCATCAATTTCACTGTGACTTCCAGCTCCTTCACTCCTTCATTTTCTCCATGTTTATTAGCCCCTCTACTCCATACACGTACTTCACCTTCTTGCCCTATGCTGCCACAGTAAGCAGTTACTCTCTTAGCAAGTTCTAAGCTCCCCCACTCCCCTGGTCTGCAGTGCCACCAGCCCTCAGGCCTTCCGTCCTGGACCTGTCCAGTCACTTGTTTGGCACAATGCTGAACACTGTGTTGGGAGAGCCTAGGCAAAAACCTGAACTGCTACTCTGACAATAAACAGCTGTGACCTGGAGCAAGCTATTAGTCTCTGTAAGCATCAGTCATGGGTATTTTAAGGGAGTGAATGAATGTTTAGATACAAATTCTCATAGAAATTAGAGAGGCAACAGATGAAAAGAGTTTGTAAGGCTATGCATTCATGTTTGTATCTCTTACATTTTCCATGTGAGTAGCCTTTCTCTGGTGATCCAGATGTATGCAAGGGAAGCGCAGAGGACAAGTGGGTAGACTAGGGCTGTTGGAGGAAAAGTGCACATAGAGTTGGCATAGTTTATTGCTTCTAAAACACAATTGAGACCCACAATTAAAGGACTGAGAAAAGGAGGAGTTAGAGATTATGCCAAAAAAATAGTTTGAAAAGAAAGTAGGATAAAACCCTGTAGCAGTTTGGCAATGTTTGTGAATTCCAAAAATAGATATTGGATTGTGTTTGTAAACTGGTCTCTTCCTCTGGGCATATTTATTAAATTCAGAGGGTTCATTGTTACTTGATTAAGTAATGATTAAGGCTTTGATTGGGCCACATCAGTCAGATGTTGAATCCCTGCCCCCTTGTTGCGCTGGGACTCAGAGAAAACTATATGGCAGAGGAGTTAGTAGAGTTTTAATACTGGAGCCCTGGGAAGTAAATACACAAAGAAGCAGATACGTGGGGAGAGAGAGAAGGCTCCATTAGACATGGCAGAGGCCCCGGGAGGAGAGATGAGCTGTTCGCCTTATAGTTTACAGCTGGCCTTGTGGAGAGAGCAGAGGAGCTTGGCCTGGAGAGGAAGGAGCCCTGGGAGAGAGATGAGACTTACCCCAGTCTACAGCTGATATTGGAAGAAGCTGGGGCCACAGAGCCTTAAGAGGAATAGGAAGCCTGAACCCTGGCGGATGTTGTCAGCCATCTTGCTCCAGAATGTGGCAACAGACTTTGGTGAGGGAAGTAACTTATGCTTTATGGCCTGGTATCTGTAAGCTCCTACCCCAAATAAATACCCTTTATAAACGCCAACAGATTTCTGATATTTTGCATCAGTACCCCTTTGGCTGACTAATACAACCCCTCATTCACCTACCACAATCAGAGTGTTGTGAGGGCCAAGGAAGAGGAGCCTGAGCTGGACATGACCTCGAAGGAAACGGGTGGGGAGAGGGGAGTGGTGGGTGTGTCCCGTTTCAAGGGTCCAGTATGCATCTAAGTCCATGAAACCAAGGTGCCCCTTGACCCCATCAGCGGGAGCATGGAAGGAAAAGCTGTGGCGTACATTACGTCATTTAACCCTCAGAATAACTCCACAAAGCCAACACCCCGAGACTATAAGGGGCCCCTTTTTCCTGATAAGGAAAGTAAGGGGCAGAGCCAGGATTCTTACCCAGGCATGCTGGCTGCAAAGGCCACGCGCTGAAGCCCTAAGTATGCTTCTTCCCAATAAGAGTCAGTCCCCTATTTGCAGCCCTGACCTGTTCTACCCGGAATACCAGGGTTAGGAAACACAGTTTGAAACATTAGGTTCCCAGGCGTTTTGGGCTATCGCTAATTTAAGGTCTACATCAGCTGGGCCTTCAGCTTGTCTCCGTCATCTTTTATGTGTCCGTGGTGCACTCCTTTCCCCAGCTCCCTGCAACTGTCTCCTCATCATCCTCCCTGCCTCCTTCACAGAGGAACTCAGTGCCCCTGAGAGGAAACTGGCTGCCTTCGCTCCTCCCCCCAGCTCCCCTCTCTTTCCAACCAGTTTCCAAGGAAGAGATGTCTGTCTGTCCTATTGCAGACCAAGCCCGCCCTTTCCCACCCGTGGCCTCCAGGATTCCCATTAGGTGCTCCCCTTTCCACTGCCTTCAAGCTCTGCCTCTCTGCTCGGCGTGTCCCCCCACCACATAAACAACCTCAGTCCTTCCTTCCCGCCACCTCATTTCCGTTATTGTCCTAGATGTCAGGAATTCCCAAGCACCAGTCCCCGAATGCTTCCTCGATAGGAAAGAACTTTCACTAATTCATGGGAAAATGAACAAAATGATTTCAGATATTCTCTATATGCCGCCTTTCATAAAACTAAAGAGGGAGCCCTTGGAAGGGACTGCTGGTAGAAACATGGACATTAAAGATATTTCCGGAAATGATGAATGTGCTCTTGGGAACTGAGGGAAAGGTGAACCTTGTTATAAAGGGGTAGAGAACCTAGCAAAATTGTATTCTGGGGTGGGATGAAGAGCAGAGTTTGTAAATGATGAACTTGGGTATTTAGGTGAGGAAATTTCCAAGCCAAGTGTGAAAAGTGCAACCTGGTTTCTCCTTGCTCTAAAATATGTAGTAAAATGCAAGAGGAAAGGAATAAACTGAGGGTTGAATTAAGTAAAAATGAACCATCAGCTGAGGATTGGGGAAATCCTCAGCCTGTTCAGAGTGTGTGCTGAGAGAGTAGGGTCAGAGCAGCTCTCTCGGGGCCTTCTCTGAGCTCCTGAGATGTGAGTTCCCAGAGAATGGGGCTCTGTGTGAGGATGGAGTGGAACCAGCCTTTGCTAAGGAGATTAGGCGTGTGACTCATGGATCCAGGTGGCCATCTCAGAGGAAGCAGAACTGGGAGAGTATTGGTCTAGGAAGGATCTGTGGTATACGCCATAGCAGAATAGTAAACTAAGACCGCTTCTAATTGCTGGTGCAAGACCTTCCAGCTTTCTTTGTCCTGCCACAATAACAGAATAGACTGCATGTTCAAGATGATGCAGCTACAGAGCGGTGGCCTAGATCACTGAGTCACGGCACGGAGGGCAGTTGCTCTAAAGAGTTCTGCAGTACACTTTGCATGAGCAAGGAACAAAAAAACTCTTTGCTGTGTTACGTCTTTGAGATTTGGGGCTTATTTGTTGATGCATAACCTAGTCTAGAAGTTCTCAAACTTTTAAACTGAGGACCTCTTTGCACTCTTAAAAATTAAGGACTCCAGTGAAGTTTTGTTTATGTGGGTTCTGTATACTGGTATTTACTGTATTCAATATTAAAATTAAAAATGTTAAAGAATATATACTCATTCTTTAAACATAATAATAAACCCCCTACATGTTAGCCTAAATAACATTTTTATGTGAAAAATAACTTTATTTTCCAAAACAAAAAAAATTAGTGTAATGAGTAACATTGTTTTAATTTTTGTAAATTTCTTTAACATCTAGTCAAGTAGAAGACAACTGGAATTTCATGGCTACTTCTGCATTCAAACAGCCACAGTGTCACATATCAAAAAACTCCACAATTTATTCATGAGAGATTGAGAGTGAAAAAGGCAAGTAGCGTTTCACTATTATTAAGAAACTGGTTTTGACCTCAGAGTCCCATTGAAAGGGTCTCTAGATGACACTTTGAGAATGCTGACCTAAAGTACCGTGATTAAAACAGACCTGCTTTTGATCTCTTCAATTTGCGTACCGAAAGGGAATTTAATGGGCAAGAGTTTACATTAAGATTTATCTCTCCAATCACGAGTGTATGGACCAGTATGGAAGTGGGAATTCCTGTTTGAGGAATGGTGCATGACTGTTTATTGAGGACGGGGCAGTTTAAAAATACTCATGGAGGGGAGTAGTGACTGCAAAGTTCAGAAATCTGGTGGTGAAAACGAACAATTTTAAGCAGAAAAGTTACCTTATCAAAATGCAACTTGTGGGAGGATGTATTTAGCTGCAAGAATCAGAAAATTTGGGAGTGTTGAACTGGGTCTTGTTTAAAGCAAAGTCCAGGTGGCCCTATTCCTCTGAATCCCCAGAACCTAGTACAGTGCCTGCACACACGTCCTCAATAATTATTAGTAGAATGAATAAATGATGGAATGAGCAAGGAAGAGAGAGATTCCAAAGAGCTGGTGCAGTAAATATCTACAGCAGTGGTCCTCGAGTCCTCGGGTGTCAGGACCCTTTAATGCCTCTAAGAATTGTACCTTCCCTCTGAAGCACAGCCCACTCCCCAGCCCAGGCCGTCTCCACCACCTTTGCTGGCTTGTCAGGCAGGCCCAGGTCTGAGTTGCTTGCTCAGACCTGACAAAGGTCAACCAAAATAACTTGGTTGAATATCAATATCTACTGTGTTAAAAATGAAAAATAAAAACAGATTGTTCTCTCCAGTTATTCTATGATCACAGTATTAATTAATGGTAGTCCTTTATAAAACAGCATTTTACTTGATTTGGGAGGTGAAGGCTCAGAACAGTGATTATGAGGAAGAAGAGAATTGAGTCAAGGAAAGAAGTAACACATAGTAATGCATTACTATGCTGTCTACCATTCCATAGAAAATATCAAAACAACACACAGAGGAAGCTGATGTGCCTCGGCAGAGAGAGCGTCCACCTGCCATATAGGAGGACAAAAAGGGTTCAATACCCAGGGCCTCCTGGCTCGAGTGGTGAGCTGGCCCACGTGCAGTGCTGATGCGCACAAGGAGTGCCAACCCACGCAGGGATGCCCTTGCATAAGGGTGCCCCCCACACAAGGAGTGGCCCCTGTGCAAGGAGAGCCACCCCGTGCAAAACCACAGCCCGCCCAGGAGTGGTGCCACACACATGGAGAGCTGATGCAGCAAGATGACGCAGCAAAAATAGACACAGATCCCCAGTCCTGCCTGATGAGAATGCAAGCAGACACAGAGGAACACACAGCAAATGGACACAGAGAGCAGACAATGGAGGGGGGGAGAAATAAATAAAAATAAATAATTCTTAAAAAAAAAAATAGGAACACACAGCTGGCCGTTCATCCAGGCATGCTGCTTGGCACGTGGACTTCCCGTGAGCTTCCCCAAGAGGGGGGTGAGGAATGCGCCTCAGTTGTCCATGGGAGGGAGACTCGACCTGCCCACCTTCCTTCCATCTCTTCTTTCCTACTGGTTAAGGCTCACCACATGGAAAGCTAACTCACCACATTTCTGGGTGGTGTCATCAAGCCCCTCAGTGGCCCTCAGGAAGCCAGGTTCCACTCCACCTGGCATCCAATCCCTGAAACGGGGCATGGTGCAGCACAGATGGGGTCAGCAGGATGGACATGCCTGCTGTCAGGTCTGGGCATGCAACTCAGACCTGGGCCTGCCTGACAAGCCAGCAAAGGTGGTGGAGATGGCCTGGGCTGGGGAGCGAGCTGTGCTTCAGAAAGGAAGCAGCTGGCGCAGCCAGAAGGTGTCTGATTCAGTAGTTTTTGGACATTTGTAGAAGGTTAAGAACTACTTTTGCCCTAAGACAGATGTGGCTATCCTAAAGTGACAGCATTTCCTAAAGAGGGTGTAGTCCATGAAGGACATTAGGAAAGTGTATTTAAATAGCCATATAAGGAATAATGTCATTTTAAATAAAATGTTAAGAAAATATTTAATAACTGAATAAACAAACCTTGAAAGGGTACTTATTGTGCGTCTTAGTCTATTATAAATGTTATGTTTGATGTTCACTCTTAGTGCTACTTAATGTGCAGCATGATTCAGATTTCAAGTTTGCTTACAAAAACAGTGCTATAGTTTCTTTTTTCTGTTTGTTTCTTTTGTTTTTGTCTTTTGTTCTCAGTTTCTCCTCTAGGAGTCACCCGGATTTGATTCTGGAGAGCTCTGATGGGGATAGAGGTTCCCTGTCACTTGCTCGACCTCAGTTCCTGGTTTCTGCTGTCTCACTTTGACTTTCCTGGTCTCGCTTTGACTTTTCCTTCCATCTCTCTTTTGTTGCATCATCATCTCGCTGCTTGGCTCGCCTGGCTCATGGATGCTGGCTCACCACGTGGGCACGCCTTTACCAGGAGGCCCCGGGGATCGAACCCAGGTCCTCCCATATGGTAGACGGAAGCCCAGTCACTTTAGCCACATCCTTTTCCCTTTGTTTGTATAATTGAAACCTATCAAATCACTGTGAAAAGAGTGAGAACTCAAGTTACATTCATAATAGCAGTGAAATTGAGAGAGCATGTATCTCCTCCAGGTAATTTTTAACTAATAAGAGTGACACTGGGGAATGCCTTGAGAAAGGAGGTGGCATAGGTTATACTTATTTCCAGGCCATGCTGCCCTTGTTATTTTAAAGAAAGAAGATGCTGGCATACCATAACAAGGGACCTTGTGACTACCTGACTACAGCCTTAAATACTGAACTGTGGAATCTTCGTTTCCATGGATCTCTCTTGAGATTACTTATTCCTGTTATATTCATTGTTACTTTTGAGATTTATGCATGAACTGCCGTGTGTGTGTGTGTATGTGTGTGTGTGTGTGTGTTCTGTTTAGGGAGCTGAGTAGTTATTTTTAGTGAGTTGCGGAAGAGCAGAAATGCTCAGCAGACTGTGTTAAAACTGTCCAGAGGATTGACAACTTATACATGGATTTTCGCCTCTGAAATACACTGGAGTCATTTGGAGAGTGGACATGGAAAGCTGGTCAAGTGTGCATTAGACAAAGCTGTGGGAATAGCTTTTCCAGTGGCCTTAAGAGCTTGAAAGAATTACCCACAAATACTGTGAAATAGAGGCAGATAAAGAAGACAGTTCTGAAGGCCAGAACTCCTAATCTGTCACACCAAATCGTCAGTCATGCTGCCCTCTGAGAGCCACCCGTGATGTATCAAGTTCTCTTGACTAGAAAGCCGTGCTTTTACTGACACCTAGCACCCATGCCCTCCAAGTGTTCACCTGCAGCCCCATCCTCTCTCCATATGACACATTCCCATGGCACCTCAAAATCATCATGCCTCAAACTGAATCTGCCCCTCATCTCCCAAACCTGCCTTTCCATCTCTATTTCCTAGGTTGATGATATTGTAATCCACTTATTCTCTTAAATTAGCTGTTTCATTTATCCCTTCAAAAATATTTTTGTGGTAGGCCCTGGAGAGGCAACAGTAAACACAGCAAAGTCTCTGCCTCATGTATCTTATAGTCTAATAGTGAAATGAACACACACAAGTGTGTGTTGTGTGTGGTAGGGACAAGTTCTATGAAAAAAAAAACAAAGCAGAGTAAAGGGATAGCAAGTGACACAGACATAGATTATAGACAAGACCACAGACATTTCAGAATTATGCTAACTTCACCTCCAAAGTCTAACTGGTCACTAAGCCCTTCATTAGTTTCCTTGCCTCTAGTGTCAGGCCTCTCTCTCCTTCCATCTTCTTTGCTTCCATTTGAGTTGTTCTCTAAAAATTCAAATGATTGTGTCAGGCCTGTTGCTTTCCACTGACTTTATTATGAAGTGATATTCCAGGCTCTTCACAATTTGGCCCAGCCTACCTTTTGCTATACTGTACTACTATATTCTTTCATATACTTTAACTATAAAATAGTTACTGCTGTAACTTATATGCTCTCCAGTTGCCTGGGGAGAGAGTAAATTTCTCCATCTTCAATGGTCCCAAATGTGATGATGTAAAATACTACTTTGCTAGGATTTGTTTTCCTTTAGTCTACCATTACCATGTGATTGCCTCTTGGTAAGGCCTGTATCATCCATCCTTATGCTTCCACATTCAGCACAGTCACAAGCACCGAGTAAGAAATAAGTAAATATTTGCTTGATTTATTTGAAGTTAATCACATTAAATTGCATTAAAGTTAACCATACAATGATCAAAAGGAAAAAAATAACTTTTGCTTTAGTGTAATTCTAGTCATGCCACCAGAGAAAAGTTCAAACTTAGTTTTACTTAAACACTCATTTACCATCCTCAGGAAATGGAAAGTTGAAGTAGCAATCTAGGATCTTTTTGAAATCATATTGTCTTCAAAATTAGAATGCAGACTTCTGACTTCGATTATGTATTTATTTTTAAAAAATGAATTGTACAAATGAATTCTTTGAATAAAATATAGAAAGTACTTCAGATGAGCCTAATTATTGTGACTTTAAGATACTGGGGTCAGAGGATGAAAGACATTTAAACCTTTATAAATTAAAGGGGAAATTTTAAAATATTTGAAGATAAAATGTTTCAAAAGCTATTATATCTCTTTCATTTCTGTCCCATATAACCAGCATTTGAAAAAAGAAAATTTAATTTTAACATAATCTTTATGAACAAATTAAAGTTTAAAGTTTGAGTGATTTCTTAATTATATTAGTAGCAATTGTGTTTTTAGCAGGAGAAAGAATATTTCCTGAACCGAAAAGCACATAATGATGGAGAATAGCCAAAACAAGAAAGATATATTTTGAACTCAGGGCTATGAGATCTGAAAGATAATTTTTCAACTCAAAATACGTACTGGACAAAATATTCTATTTGGAACTTTGCAAACAAATATAGCTAAGCTTGGTCAACTCGCCAGATCTCTTTTTCCTATTCTTTTTTCCTCTAAGGGGAAATAATGCTTGCAGAAGGTAGTATTATTCCAATTAAAAATAGTTTAAACTCTCTCTGACTGTGGAAAGGGAATAAATTGTCTTGCTAAATAACAAAATTTGAAAGTAGGACCATAATACTTATTAGGATAAAAATGGTCCTATGTTTACATTTATTTTTTTCTAGCTATCATTTTCAAGCAGAGTTTGATTTGTTGAGAAGAGAGTAAGCTGAGTACATGTGAAAAAATAGAGCCTTTGAGGCATACCTCTTCTCCCACAGAACAAAGACATCCCATACTCTGCTTCATCCAGTTTCAAAAACAAGTGTTTTAGCAAAGAACCTCTGAGGGTTTTTCTTTCAACTGACATTAACCAACAGTTATGTTGTAAAATGAGTTCCCTGTTTCATAATGAGCTAACTACTCAGAGCATACATATTAGAATTCCATTTCATTCTGTTAACAAACCCTTGGATAATTGCTGAGAGAAAGATTGGAAAGAATCAGAGAAGGACCACAGTGTTGACAAATGGTCCTTCACACCATCAAAAAAAGTGAAAAGATAACTCAAAGAATGGGAGAAAATATTTGTAAATCATATATCTGACTTGTATTCAAACATGGAAAGAGCTCTTATTACTCAAAAATGAAAAGACAAATGTCCCAATTTTTAAAATGGGCAAATGATTTGAATAGACATTTCTATAAAGAAGATATGTAAATGGCCAATAAGCCCATGAAAAGATGCTCATTAGGGAAATGCAAATCAAAACTACATTTAGATACCACTTCACACCCACTAGGATGGTTAAAATCAAGAAGACAGCTAATAAGTGTTGGTGAGGGTGTGGAAAAATTGAAACCTTCATACATTGCTGGAGGGAACACAAATGGCACAGTTGCTTTGACAAAGAATTTGGCAGGGTGGCGGACTTGGCCCAGTGGTTAGGGCATCCATCTACCACATGGGAGGTCCACGGTTCAAACCCCGGGCCTCCTTGACCCGTGTGGAGCTGACCCATGTGCAGCGCTGATGTGCGCGCAAGGAGTGCTGTGCCGTGCCATGAAGGGCTGTCCCCGCATAGCATAGGGGAGCCCCATGCGCAAGGAGTGGGCCCCTCAAGGAGAGCTGCCCAGCGCCAAAGAAAGTGCAGCCTGCCCAGGAACGGTGCCACACACACGGAGAGCTGACACAATAAGATGATGCAACCAAAAAGAAACACAAATTCCCGTGCCGCTAACAACAACAGAAGCAGACAAAGAAGATGCAGCAAATAGACACAGAGAACAGACAACTGGGGTGGGGGGGGAGGGGAGATAAATAAATCTTAAAAAAAAAAAAAGAATTTGACAGTTCCTCAAAATATTAAACAAAGTGTTACCATACAACCCTGCAATTATAATTTTAGGTATTTACCTAAGAGAATTGAGTGCATATGTGCATGCAAAAACTTGCACATAAATGTTCATAGCAGCATAATTCACAGTAGACAAAATTGGAAAGAACTCAGATGTCCATCAACTGATGAATGCATGAATAAAATGTGGTACATCCAGATGGTGGAATATTATTTGGTAATAAAAAGGAATGAAATACTGATACCTATTACAACAAGGATGACTCTTGAAAACATTTTGCTAAGTGAAAGATAGCAGTTACAAAGGCCACTTATTGCATGCTTCTATTTGTAAACTATTCAGAACAGAAAAATCTATAAAGACAGAAAGTAAATTAGTAGTTATCAGAGGCTGGAGGAAAAGGTGAGTGGGAGTGGCTGCCTATGGGTATACAGTTTCTTTTTTAAAAAAATTTACTGAAGCATAGCACGCACATATAAACATACATAAACAAGTGTATCATAATATTTGTGAACTTACAAAACAAGCATACATAACATCATACAGGGACAGCAGACCATCCTATATATTTTTATGAGAGAAGTTGTTAAGCTTACAAAACAATCATGCACATGTGCAGGATTCCCACACAACACCGCTCTATCAACACACCATACTGTGGTGGAAACTTAGAGATTATGAGATAATATCATCAGACTATTACTAGGTCTATCGTACATTTAGCACACTTTTTTTTGGTGGTAAAATGTTCTAAAATTAGATAGCAGTGACAGTTGCATAATTTTGTGAATATACCAAAACCCACTGAATTGTACAATTTAAAATGGTATCCTTTATGGTATGTAAATTATAACTCAATAAAGTTGTTATTTAAAAATAGTTCTTCAAATGCTTAGAAAGTAAAAAAAAAATATTAATTAAAAAATTTACCAGTAGTTTTGTCACTGATAATAGAAACCCAGACGAAATTATGTACAAAAATTGGTGCAGGCCGTCTTCTGACCAACCATTCCGAAAGCTTGCCAGCGTCAGCACCGCGGACAGTTCCCTCCAGTTCTCTCAAAGGTAGCATATGAATTGGTTACCCAGGTCTGGCCAAAGTTTCCTAAAAGTGATATTTCTATTACACTTTTCTTCATTTTAGCACTGCTATGTGCTGCAGCAGTGTTCATGTTGCTTTTATGTATACATTTTGTGAGTACTTGACTAGGGCACAAAAGATCTGCTCCCTTACTTCATTAATCTATTCATTTCACAATATATATTGTTTGTTATGTACCAGGCACTCACTAAACACAAGATCTTAGACAAGTCACTTGTCTCTATTAACTTCATTCCTCAAGTATAATTAAAGCTTGTGAATAATTATACATGCATGGTAAACTAAGATAATATTTTTGAAGTAACCTGTGAAATGTATATTCATGAAAGGTATTTTAATCACTGAATTCTTGAACAAGGCAACCCATGCATCATCAAGAGACTTGCATTATTCTGGAAATATGAAATATTCTATGAAACTAGAAGCCCTCGTGTGTCTCAGGCTTAAGATTAATTCCAGTTGAAAACTTTGTAGCAAGAATGACCTCCCTGAGCATGAATTTCCTTGACAAAACCCTGGATCTGGCCTGGAAATAGGCATGTTTCTAAGGACAAGCAAAGGATTAAAAGCTAAACATCTAATCTTTCACTTTACTAAATTCAGTCCAATGATGGACTTTAGCACATAATTGCAGATATACATATATGTCCCCTATATATATTTCTATGTGATTCACTGTAAAGTGGGTTAATTCTAACCCCAAGTAAGTGTAAAAAGGAATTCTATAGGATTTAGCACTTTGAAACAAGAAATTATATTAAAAAGTCTCCAAATTTTGAACTGTAAAATTGTATCTAATTACCTAAACTCTCTGATTTTCATTTTTCATCAGTATGATTGGAGTGGGGGAGGTGGACAAGATGATCTACAAAGTTTAGCTAAATTCCTATGGTTCTATTTTACTGTTGTTGTTTCTTCTATTATTCTAATTCTTATTCAAATGATTCCATTTTAGTTGCCATTTATCAATCTTGTTCATATTTTAATATCAAAATAACCAACACAGGATGCTTACTTCTGCCAAATTCCATAAAATTGGTTGCTGTTTCCTCAGGAAGAAAAACACAAAAATAATTATTGCTATTTAAAGGGAACCGGGTGGAAAGCACCCTTTGACTTCTCAATACCCATAATTTCCTTTACTTGTTTTAATTAAGAAAGTTGTGTAAGAGGTCAGAGTACATTTCCATTGGAGCCCTGGGGATCATTAACACAAAAGTAGAATACACTTCTCTTGTACATCCTTCTAAGCAGGCAAAACAGGAACACCTGACGTTTTGAGAAGGTAGGAGATTGAACCTTGAGCCCAGTTGTTTCAGAAAGCAAATAGTTTCCATTTCCATTCCATATGCTTCTTAAATTTAATCCTTACCTTTGCCTTCATTTATTAACTTATTGCATTCTTCAACTGTAAATCCATCTGAAAGATAGCTATTCTCCTTTTGTGTGCACAGAATCTCAAAAATCCACTTTTTATCTTTAACGCCCATCTGGTTATATCCTTCTTAATATCCAAGCACACCGTATCATTTCACATCACCCAGTAGCATTTATTACTATATCAATTTCCTTTAAGCTAAATGCAAATCATATGTCTATGGTTTAGGATTCAGTAGCATAAATTCAATTTCCACAGACTGATAGCATAAAAGGATTGGCAAGCCTTGCCCTACTCAGTTTGGACCCCAAATTGAGGCCTGCAGTTGGATCGCATATCACAGGTGGACATTCAAACCTGTGCACACTCCTCTCTGTGGTTCCCTTCTGCTTTTCAGTGCCAAGAAAAGTATGTACTAGGAACCCAATATCCATTCTTCCTTTCTGAGAGCACTTGGGTTTGTTTTTGTTTTGTTCTTGTTTTGTTTTTTTTTTGGAAAATAGCCTTTCTCCCTTAATGCACATGAAATCTTGGTGGAAATGTACTTACAGGTAGTAGTTCCCTGCTATCAAGGGCCTAAGGGGTCCTTAGAAACCCCCCAGTAGTTCTTGATGTATCCAGAGAATGGGCACATGATATGTCTTTGATGCATGAGCCAGCAATGTAAATTTGAAATACCCTGGTCAGAATGCTGCTCTGGACCATTCCTGAAGTGCTTGCTTTCTAGCCTTGATTCCAAGGCTTATCTTCTGGTCTTCCCAATGATTTCATTTCCTTTAATTCAGCCAATGTCAGTTCTGGTTACTTGCAACAAAAAAACCCTGACTAATTCACTTCTCACTTCAGATGAAGTCACCTGCTAATTTAATGACCACTTATAGTAACAGCTGGTGTATTGTGTGCCAGTACCAACTAAAATTCTAAAGTATTTACAGGGCTGGAACCCTGTCCTGGGAGAATAATTGCACAAAAGATGTTTTCTTTCCCTCCACAAAGCTAGAGATTCAAAGAATACTGTAAAACACTATATAAAAGGGTACTGGGCCATAATTTTCTGTATCTTCAAACCTCATGATTCTGTTTCATTAATTTTAATATGTTGTTATAGAAACTATATTGAAGTTCTGGAATCTAAGATTAAAATTAGCCACAGTTTCATCCTAAAGTAAATTCCATGTTTTCATTTGTTCATATCACCTTCCAGTCCTGGTCCATGTTTAGAACTCATTTTTATTTATCAAAAATAATGTCATAGAAAGAATATTATATTTAACAGTTTCTGTTAACATTTTAGCACACATATGTTTCCATTTTGCCAGTCTTCTTATATTATTTTCTTGCATTTCCTTCCCACCTTTGTATCACCAATGTTAACAACGCAATGTTTATTCTTCCACACTTTTTCCATTCTCAGATGATTTTGTATGTATATTTGTATATGTATACACATATATCTACATATAGAGTAAAACAGAGAAACAAAGATATGGTGAGATTTTACTCACTGCTTTCTACACATTTAAGCAAAACTGAACTATACAGACAATCCTGCATATTGGTTTTCTTACTTCACAATATATCATGAAATCCCCTCCAGTGAACTGGTATGGGTGTAATCCATTTTTTTTTAATTGGAGTGTTTAACCATTTATGTTTAATGATATGGTTTGGGATTAAATCTACCATCTTACCATTTGTTCTCTATTCTCTATTCATTCCATTTGTTCTTTTCTCCCCCTTGCTTCCTGTCTTTTTTTTTTTTAATATTTTATTTTATCTCCACTATTAGTTTCTTAGCTATACCTCTTGTTTGCACCAAGGTTTATAATATATATCCTTAATTTATCAAGACTACTTTGAATAATATTTGAAAGTTATATAAGAACCTTACAACAGTATACTTCCATTTCCTCTTTACCTTCTTTGTGCCATTGTCATATATTTTATTTCTACATATAGTTTCAACCCCACAATGTATTTGTTATTTTTTGTTTATATAGTCAATTCACTTAAAAATTTTTTCATTTATTGAAGTATATCACTCATACATAAATACACATAAACAATAAATGTATAGTAAAAGTTGTGAACTTACAAAACAAACATACTTAAGATCACACAGGGTCTCATACCTCATCCTTCCACAAATACCTTGCATTGTTGTGAAATATTTTTAACTAATAATTAAAGAGCATCCTCAAAATATTACTACTAACCAAAGTATCTTATATTTGGTGTATTTTCCCCCCAACCTACCCTATTATTATAGTCTTATCATTTATATGTGAACATACATAAACAGTAAAAGTATAGTAGTAAAAGTTGTGACCTTACAAAACAAACATGCATAACATCATAGAGGGGTCCTGTACATCAATGCACCACCAACACCCTGCACTGCTCTGAGACACTTCTTACAAATTATGAAAGAATATCATCAAAATTTTGCTACTAACTATAGTCCTTATCTTACATTTGGTGTATTTTCCCCCCAACCCACCAACTATTTTTTAAATATATTTTTATGACAGAAGTAAACTTAGACAAAACAATCATGTGCCTGTGTAGAATTCTCCATACAATACCCCTCTAGCAACACACCACACCATGGTAGAACATTTATTACAGATTATGAGATAATATCATCAGATTACTACCAGGTCCATAGCGTACATTTGGCACACTTTTTTCATACTCCCCCATTATCAACACAGTACATCTTTGACTTTGATGCAGGAATATTACATTATTATAAACCACAGTCCATAGGTCACTACAGTTGTATTTTTTCCATGCTTCTCCACATTCCCACCACCCTGCAATAGTGATGTACATCTGCTGTAGCTCACAAAGGACACTCTTGCATCTGTATCATCAACCACAATTTTCATCCACCTCTGAGTTTACTGTGGAATGTAATCCCTAGATTATTCTCTAGGTTTCTGTCATTTGGTATTTATATCCCTAGACAACTCTTTTCAGCCACATTCTCATTTATAAACCAGCTGTAATTCACCATAATGTGGTACCATCTAATCTATACATTTTCACACTTTTATAGTAGAGTTAATTAAAACTTATATATACATTAAATACCAGTAGTCCATCTCAGTCCTCCTCTTATCTCCTTTAAGAATCCACCACCTGCCACCAGGTCTTGAAATTGTTTTCCTACATTTTCTTCTGAAAGCTTTATGATTCTTGCTTTTATGTTTAGGTTTTTGTTCCCTTTTGAGTTAGTTTTTGTATAGGGTGTAAGATAAGGGCCCTTTTTCTTCTTTTGGCTATGAATATCTAGTTCTCCCAGCACCATTTGTTGAATGAACTCTTCTGCCTGAGTTGAGTGGGTTTGACAGACTTTTTAAAAATCTCTTGACCCTCGATGTGAGGGTCTGTTTCTTAACCATCAATTCAGTTCCATTGGTGTATGTGTCTCTCTTTATGCCAGTACCATGCTGTTTCACCACTTTAGTGCGGTAATATGATTTAAAGTCTGGAAGTGAGAGTCCTCCAACTTTGCTTTTCGATTTTTAAGATGTTTCTGGCTATTCAGGACCCCTTACCCTTCCAAATAAATTTGATAATCATGCTTTCCATTTATTTTAAAAATGCTGGTGGAATTTTTATCAGAATTGTACTGAATCTGTATACCAATTTGAGCAGAATTTACATCTTAATGATATTTAGTCTTCCAATTAGTTAGCGTGGACTGTTCTTCCAATTATTTAGGTCTTTTTAAATTTCTTTTAACAATGAACTGTAGTTTTCTGAATACAAGTGCTTTACATCATTGGTTAAGTTTATTCCCGAATATTTGGATTTTATTAGTCATATTTTATTTCCACTACTCTTTTGACAATTTTAGTAACTTTTACCGATCTAATCTTCATTTCTAGACTATCTTCCAAGCCTCTCTCTCCTGTTTTTTTTTTTTTTTTTTTTTTTTCTTTTCAGGCTGTAGCACACCCTTTAGTATTTCCTGCAATGCCTGTCTGTTGTTTATAAACTGTCTCAGTTTCTGTTTATCTGTGAATGTTCTAAACTCACCTTCATTTTTGAAAGACAAGCTTGCTGGATATAAGATTCTTGACTGGCAGTTTTTCTCTTGGAGTGTCTTAAATATATCATGCCACTGCCTTCTTGCCTCCATGGTTTCTGATGAAAAATTGGCACTTAATCTTTTTGGGTATCCCTTAGATGTTATGCATTGCTTTTCTCTTGCTGCTCTCAGAATTCTCTGTCTTTGGCATTTGACATTCTGATTAGTATGTGTCTTGGAGTTGGTCTATTCAGATTTATTTGGACGGGAGTACATTGTGCTTCTTGGACATGGATATCCATGTCCTTCAATAGGGTTGGGAAAATTTCTACCATTATTTCTTCAAATATTACTTCTGCCCTTTTTCCCTTCTCTTCTCCATCTGGGGCACCCATGACACATATGTTTGCACATCTCTTACTGTCATTTATTTAGCTGAGACCTTGTTCAATTTTTTTCATTCTTTTCTTCATCAGTTCTTTTGTATGTTTGCTTTTGGAGGCCATTTCTTCAAGCTCACCAATCCTTTCTTCTATCTCCTCAAATCTGCTATTATATGATTCCAGTGTTTTTTAAATTTCATTTATTGCACCCTTCATTCCCATAAGATCTGATATTTCTTTATGTATGCTTTCAAATTCTCCTTTGTGCTCATCCAGTGTCTTCTTAATATCCTTAAACTCTTTAGCCATCTCATTGAATTTATTAAGGAGATTTGTTTGAACATCTATGGTTAGTTTTCACAACTCCTTTATGTCATCAAGAGGCATATCTTGTTTCTTAAACTGGGTCACTTTTTTCTGTATCTTGGTATGGATTGCAATTTTTATTGATGTATTGGCACCTGGCTTACTAGAGTATTCTGAGTGCAGTTTCTCTCTTTAGTTTAGGGCTTTCTTGCCCTTTCTTCCTTGCTGGTTGTGTAGTAGGAGCCAAGGACATAGTTGGTGCTATAAGCTGTGGAGGCTCAAGCTGCCCTCATTTCCCCAGGGACAGATGAAGCTTCTCCCAACTTCTCCTTTGCCAGTAGTAGGGACAGAGTCACAGTCTTGTGTAATAATCCAAGTCATGCAGGCCTAGACTCCAATTGCCCAGAGAGACTGATAAAGCTTCATGCCTCTTTCTCCACTGCCTGGGGTGGGGATGGTGCTGCAGGTGTTGGCAGCAATCTATGCTGTACAGGTCCAAAATGACCACATTGCGCTGGTGCCTATTCAGTCTGTGCTAGCTGGATATACCTGCAGTTACCCAGAGAGGCTGCTGCAGGGCCTGCCAGCCTCCTCCCTGTTCGAGATGGAGCTGAAGACTAGGTCAGATTTTAACCAATCTTGGTAAAAGAAGTTAGTCCCTACTGTCACTGCGATTTCAGTCAGTCTGGCTTCCCCTTATGCCAGGGGCAGAGTCACAATGGTGGCTACCAGCCTCTTTCCAATTTGGACAGGTACAAATTTTAGCTGTTCTTAGGGTTATACTTTAGCCAGCCAGATTTACTCATCAGTAGCTAAAACTGTTGGCCAACTGTCTCTCCCTCCCCTGTGGGAAATGGAGCTTCCAATTTCAGTCACAGAATAGCTCCGGAGGTGGCTTGAGCCACCAGAGTAGGATGATCGCCAGCCTCTGTGGTGAGGCCTGTATTTTCCCAGAGAAGGTGATGCATGTCTCCCAGCTTCCTCACTGCTGGAGGTGGGGCTGGGGCTTATGCTAGAGCCGCAATCTAACCTGGATGGAAAGAAGCCAGTCTCTACCAGAACTGTGATTTTCAGTCAGCCTGGCTTTCCCTCATGCCAGGGACAGAGTCAAAATGGCAACTATAAGCCTCTTTCCAACTTGGACAGTTTCAAATTTTAACTGTTCTTAGGGTTATACTTTAGCCTGTCAAATTTACTAATCAGTAGCTGAAGTTTATGCCCAACTGTCTCTTCCTCCCCCATTTTTGGAAGTGGAGCTTCCAATTCCAGCTGTGGAACAGTTCCCAACGTGGCTTGTGTCTCCAGGGGAAGATGGGCACTGGCCTCCCTGGTGTGGAATGCTCTACGTATGAATCTTCTCGACAGATGGGCAGTCTCCTCCTTCCATTCCTCCAAAAGACGTTGCAGGATATTCTTTCAGTCCCTTGGGGCCCCAAACAGGTGTTTTTGATAGCTCCAGAGAGCTCTGGGTGATTACTAACTGCCCTATAGCAGGAGCTGACTCTAGGATCACCTTACTCTGTTGTCATCTTGCTAGTTGTCCTAGTCAATTCACTTTAAAGAAATTTAGAAATGAGACTGCAAGTGTTTTATATTTACTCACATACTTACCTTTTCTTGTGCTCATCATTCCTTTGTGTAGATCTGTTTCCATTTCATTTAATTTGTTTTTTGCCCTAAGAATTTCCTTTAACATTTACTTATCATGCTGATCTGCTGGTGACAAAGGCAGTCATTTTTGTTTGCCTAAAAATGCCTTTATTTCACTCTCATTTTAAAAAGATTTCTGCTGGATTTATAATTCTAGATTTTTTTGAGATTTATTTTTTATTTATTCTCTTCCCTTCCCCACTCCCCCCAGTTGTCTGCCCTCTGTGTATTCTTCTGTAACTGCTTCTATCCTTATCAGTGGCACCAGGAATCTGTGTTTCTTTTTTTGTTGTGTCATCTCGTTGTGTTACTCTCCATGTGTGTGGCACCATTCTTGGGCAGGCTGCATTTTCTTTCACGCTGGGCAGTTCTCCTTATGGGGTGCACTCCTTGTACACATCAGCACTGTACATGGACCAGCTCCACACAGGTCAAGGAGACCCGGGGTTTGAACCATGGTAGGCAGATGCCCTATCCATTGGGCCAAGTCCGCTTCCCTATAATTCTAGATTGACAATACTTTTTTCATTCTGCAATTTAAAATTCCGTTCTATTGTTTTCTGACTTACATTCTTTCTGACAAGAAATTCAGTCTCATTCTTACTTTTGTAACTTTGTATGTCATATGCTTTTCTTCTCAGGAAGATTTAAACATTTTTTCCCTTTTCTCATTGTCTTTCAGCCATTTCATCATGATGTGCCTTGATGTAATTTGTGTGTTTGTGTGTGTGTTTTTCCTGCTTAGAATTCATTAGGAGTCTTGTATCTGGAGGTCCATAGTTTTCATCAAATTTGGAATTTTTTCAGCCATTATTTATTCTATTTTTTCTCTCCCTCTCCTCCCTATCCCCATCCCACCCATTATACATCTGGTTTTCTCAGATTCCAATTATACATATTAAATTGTTATTATGCCAGGTCATTGAGGCCCTGTCCATCCTGCCCCCATCATTTTCCTATCTGTGCTTCAGTTTGAATAGTTCCTATTGCTACAACTTCAAGTTGTCAATCTTTTCTTTTTCCATGTCTAAAATGCAATTAATTCCATCCAGTATAGTTTTCATTTCATTTCATTTCTAGGAGTTCCATTTGGTTCTTTTTCACATCTTTAATATCTGTCCTGATTATGTTCATGTTATTTTAAAGATCCTTGAGCATAATGAACACATTTGTATAGCTGTTTCAAAGTTTTTCATATTAATTCCATCATCTGTCACTGGTGGGTCTTTGATGGGTTGACTTTTCCCCTTCTGGTTATGGGATATGTTTTTCCCGCTTCCTGGCATGTTTCATAATTTTTTATTTGGTACAGAACATGGAGTTGTAAAGTTATTGAGTATCTAGATTTTGCTATCTTCCTTTAAAGAGTGTGGCATTATTCTGGAAGGTGGTTAAGTTACTGGGATGATGCATTCATGGCTTCTTTTTTAGACTTTTTGAGTCTAAGTAGAGGAGTGGCCTCTACTTTGGACTAGTTTAGCCTTTCTGTTAAGCTGTCACCCTTCTGAAGTTGTCACTTTGTAAACTGATTCTCTTGAAGGGTTATTCTGGAAGTTCTTTGGCTTGATCTTGTCAAAAACTTCAGAAAATTCTCTCTCCATTTTGGTAAAGCTTGACACTGAAGAGGGACTGTAGAATGTGAGGTGGCTGAAATTGTATTAGGAGGGCCAAAAGTATGGTTAGATTCTGCTCGGAATGCTCCTACAAAGATAAATAGTTGTCAAGACAAAGTTGTCAATCATCAATCACAAAGTTAGTAATTCAGTGTGATACTTTATTCTCTCTATACAGATGAGGATCTGATAGATTTCTGGCTTGCCATACATAAGATGCTGACCTTCCTGTTTTCTATTGTGCTACAATATCACTAAATATTGCATTAATCTAATTATGCATCTCTTTAAGACCATCAGCCTACACATAAAAACTCTAAGGCATTGTTACAATTTCAAAGAATTTGTCTCTCATCATTATATGCCTTTGCTTACATTCTCAGACTTACAAACCTCTTTAAGTGACATTATGTGGAGAGACTTCTTTCAAGTTCAGATTTGAAAAAGAATTTGTTTCATGCATTTGAAAATACCTTTGGATTTCGTTTATATCACTGTTCCTTCTTTATTATAATTGTAATTTCATGACCAAGAGATGGTTTAGGAGTAAAGTAAGGAAGATGGTTTTGCATCATTTGAAGTTACTTCACATTATTTGCTTCTTTTTACTGAGCTCGAGTAACTATGGGTACAACACTAACAATATCTATTCTGTAAGCTACTTATTCCTTCCCACGTGGATATTCACCCCATGAATAGACAGACTGTACAGTCATTTTTATATCTCTGTTCAAAATATATACCCATTACACTAGGTCTTGTTGATCATTAGTTTATAGCCTTCATAAGAAGCTCGTCCCAGGCTTATCTTAGTTGCATTGTTGACCTTTGGAATGTAGGTAAGATTTGGGGTTCTAACACGGGATGGTCTAGAATTAGATTCTGTGGAATATCCATCTGGGGCACCAAACTAGCTTTTCTGATATCCACTGTGAGATGTCCAAAGGTATTTCCCACTATTTTTAATTCTTCAATTTCTATAAATCAGAAAAACAGTTCTGATTGACCCATGTAAGACATTTCTGAGCTTGAATGTAATAGTGCCTAACTAGTCCCCTTGGCAGATGAACACAGCTGTCCCCAGAGGCTCACCCTAGTTGTCTCACAGAAGCTATGACCACTGCTCTCACACTGATGCAGCCTCTTCTCTCCACCTGGTGCCCAAGTCCACCCATGCCATGTCATTTAGCACATCCCACACAGGAGAAATTGAGCTGCCTCAGCCCTGGCTTCAACAGGCATTGGGCTAGGAAGAAATGTGCACTTTTAATTTCAGTAGACCTTGCCAGTTTTCTTTCTCATGAGGCTGTAGCCATTCACATTTTCCACCACAGTGTAGAACAATGTGGTTTTCCCTGCTTCCTACCAGGAATGCCAATATGATGGATGAGAAGGGGTATCACATTCTTTCTTTGGTCTTTAATGCCCTGGCAATTAATGTCCTTGAGCAACTTTTGTCTATTTATTGGATATTTGAATTTGCTTTTCTGTGAATTCCATAAATATATCCTTACCACTTCCCTATTAGGAGATGAGTCTTTTGCTTTTCAACTTGTAGAAGCTTTTTGTATATATAGATATTAAATCTTTATCTGTTATATATAAACATTTTCCCCAATCTTTCATTTCTCTTCTGATTTTATCTATCTTTTGTCATTTACTAAATACCTATTGTCTTAGTCTCCAGTCTGCTAAGACAAATACCACACAATGGGTTGGCTTAACAACAGGAATATATTGGCTCATGATCTGAGAGGCTTCCTTCCTCCCAGGGTTGGTAGCATTCTAGGTTCCTTGGTGTATTAGTCAGTGTTCTCTAGGGAACAGAATCAACAGGAGCTATCTGTCAATAGTATGAGATTTTATAAAAGTCTCTCATGTGACCATGGGGATACATGAGTCCAGGTTCCACAGGCAGGCTGCAAACCAGGGGCTCTGGTGAAAGTCCAATGAAGGTCCTTGATGAGTTTCCAGGAGACATTGGCTGTCCAAAGATGATCTGGGAAATTCTCTCTGAATGCTGAAATCACTTGCCCTTTTAACACATTCAACTGAGTGGATAAAACATCACTCATTGCTGGTGGCAATCTCCCTGGTTGATCGTAGATGTCACCAGCTGTCTATGCAGTAAATTCACTGATGACTAAAGCCCATAAGTGTCCTTGTATTACAATTATCCCAGTCCTTGCTTGACCAAACAACTGGGCACAATTAAATGACCAAGTTGATACATTAGCCTAACCATCATACCTGTTTTTCTCATCATATGGTAATGCCCTCTCCTTTCTCTAGTGGCTTCTGTTGACTTTGGGCTTCCAGCCCCTTCCCATGGCTTTCTCTTCATAAAGCCTCCAGCAAGAGGATTGATACTCATCCTGATTCGGTTGTCCACAGCTTAAGTAAACATAATACCTTCAAAAGGTCCCATTTACAATGGGCTCATACCCACAGGAATGTGGATTCATACCCACAGGAATGTGGGTTAAGATTAAGAACATATTTTTTTTCTGCAGTACATAACTCAATCTACCACATCTATTGTAAGTAATATCTAACTCTAGATTCTTTTTGTTTCACCTCTCAACTTAGGTAGTCCTATAAAAACAGTGGGTCTAGAGTATGTTCAATGTCTGGTAAGCCACTGTAATTAAATCAGTATTGTATGGGAAAGTATAGAAATTCTAAAACTTATTTTATAACATCTTATACTTGTTACTGATTTTAATGGAAATAATTTTAAAGGTTAATTTTTGGTATACATTACCACATTTGCTTCTTCTCTTTTCTTAGAATTTGTTGTAACTACTCAAATTTTGTGTGCTGCCTTGTCATCCATCTTTGGCTAAGCCATTTGTCTCAACACTGACCTTGACCTAGTTAATTAGCAATTTTCTGGCCCTGGGGCATAAACTCCCCATTCCCTAGCCCAAACTCTCATCTGCAGCCTCCACTCATACCACCCACACACCTTACCCAAAACCCACAGCTAAACAATTAGCTCACATCCCCACCAACCTTGGACTCCCATCCCTTCATCTTTCTGTATGCCTTTGCTTTAAACTAACCAATCCTTGACTCCCGTGGGAAATGTACTAACCTCCACCCCTGGACCACAATAAAGGTAGCTCCACAGTCCCTCTTGCTCTGCCTGTGTGCTCCCTACAGGCTGGTTGAGACCCCCAAGCCAATCGCACTTCCCATTGACCTCTCGTGGCAGCCCTCTCTCTCTGAGACCTGTAACACACAATCTCTTCTCATGCTTGATGGCCTCAATTGTCCATGGTGTCGCACTTCACCTCCACTCCAATCCAAATTTAAAATCCAACTTATTTATTCGAAGCAGAATTTTTACTAGGACTGGCTATTGAATGTCATCAAATGCCTTTTAGCATATATTGATACCATCATATTTTGCTCCTTTAATGTGTTGCTATAATGAATTATGTTGGTAGATTTACTCTCACTGGATTACGCTTGTCCACAGTATTACACTGCTAAGTTCATTTTGCCAAACTTTTCTTCAGAATACCTGCGTCTATATCCATAAATGATATATAGTCATCTTTTGAGATGACTTGGAATTTTTTCTGTTTATGTAGCACTGGAATTTCCTGTTCTCTAAAGGTTATTAAAAATTCAACTGCAATACCTCTTTGCCTGTTACCTTTTTTAAAGGTAGGTGTTTAAACATTTTTCCAATCTATTTTATGGCAGTTGGTACATTTGAATTTTTCTACTATAGTTTCCAGATTACATTGTCATAAAGCTGCATTTACTGTTATTGTTAATTTTTTTAAATCTCTTTCTTACCGGTGGTATTGTTTTTTCTCATTCTCATTCTTTCTTCTTTAATAATAAATACAATTATGAGAAAATATTTTCAAAACACTATCTGATAAAGAACTTGTATCTTAAACATATATCTCTAAAATTTCAATAAGAAAACTAACAACCCATTTTTAAAACATGGGCAAATGGGGAGCCAAGATGGCAGCAGAGTAAGGCACTCCTGGAGTTAGCTTCTGAAATAGGGCAGTTGGTAGTCACCCAGAGCTACCTAAAGCACCTGTTTGGAAGACCCAGGAGACAAGAGGAGTATCCTGCAACATCCTTGAGAGTGTGGAAGAAGGAGACTGCCCATCTGCACAGAGGAACCACAGTTAGAGCACTCCATGCTGCAGAGGTCAGTGCCTGTGGCATGCAAGCCATCTTGGGAGCTATTCCCCCAATAAAATGCTCCAATTCCCCCAATAAAAATGGGAGGAAAACATGGTGTGGCACCGACTTCAGCTACTGATTAGTGGATGCCATGGGCTGAAGTAGAATCCCAGGAACAACTAAACTTTGAACCTGTCCAGGTCAGAGGGAAGCCGGTGGCTGCCATTTTGACTCCACCCCAGGCACAAGGGGAAGTGGCGCTGACTGAAAATTACAATGCTGGTAAGAACTGGCTTCTTTCCACTCAGATTGGACTGCAGGTTTAGCCTAAACCCCAGGCCCACCTCTGGCAGGGAGAAAGCTGGGGGGACCTGCAACACCTCTCTGGGAAGCTGCAAGCCATACCACAGAGGCTGGTGCACATCCTACTCTAGGGGCACAGGGTGCCTCAGGAGCTGTTCTGTGGCTGGAGTTGGAGGCTCCATTTCCCATAAACAGTGGAGGAAGAGACAGTTGTCCACTGACCTCAGCTACTGATTAGTGGGCTTAGCTGGCTAAAACATAATCTTAGAGACAGCTAGGGTCTGAGTGTGTCCAAGCAGGAAATAGTTCGGTAGCTGCCATCTTGATTCTGCCCCCAGCAAGAGGGGAAGCCTGGCTGACTGAAATTCAGCAAAGTTAGGGACGGGCTTCTTTCCATCAAGATTGGACTGCAGCCGTAGCCTAGTCTCCAGCCCCACCTCCAGCAGAGAGGTAGCTGGTGGGACCTGCACCAGGCTCTCCAGGCAACTGCAAGTGCTCTCCACTGGCACAGGCTGAATAATTGGACACCTGTGGCTGCATCCCCACACCCCAAAAGAATAAGACAGCTGCTGGGTATCCTTGGCCTCGCCGGGCAATGGCAGGAGTTTTCAGCCCACATAAACAGGTTTGTTGAGTGTCTTTGAGCCTATCTCCACCTGTCTTCCCACAGGATAGGAGGAGGCAGGTGTTCCCTCAACCTCTCAGGGCAGCTGCAGATAGTTTTGGGCTGCACAAGCCTGACTGTTGGCCACCTATGGCTCCACCTCCATCCCCAATAGGACAAGAGACAGACTGTGTTTGCCCAGCCTCTCTGGG
The DNA here is from genome assembly GCF_030445035.2 of Dasypus novemcinctus. Classification (NCBI taxonomy): domain Eukaryota; kingdom Metazoa; phylum Chordata; class Mammalia; order Cingulata; family Dasypodidae; genus Dasypus; species Dasypus novemcinctus. The sequence goes on along the minus strand of NC_080674.1, from coordinate 15,483,257 downwards.
TAACTGCAGGTGCTTTTGGCCCACACAGCTTGGTCTGCTGGGTACTTGTGGGCCCACCCTCATCCCCCCAATAGGAAAGAAGGGGGCTGGTCTTTCCACATCTTTTTGGGCAATGGCAGAACTTTGGCCTTCATAGACTGGACTATTGGATGCCTATGAATCCACCCCCACACCCAATAGGATATGAGGGGTCTGGTGTTTCCACAGCCTCTCTGGATGATGGTGGGTATTTTTCAGCCAACAGGGACTGAACTGTCAGGTGCCTGTGGATCCAACCCCATGCCTTAAGAGGAGAGAAGGGGGCTGGTGTTTCCTCAGCTTCCTTCAGCCAGGCAACAGCAGGTATTCTTGGCCTAAAGGGACTGAACTGTTGAGTGCCCACAGAACTACCCCTGCAACCCAATAGGATAGGAGGAGGCTGGTGCTTCCTCAACCTCTCCAGGCAACAGTTGGTACATTCAGCCTACAGGACTGAAATGTTGAGCATTTGTGGTTCCGTTCCTACCCCCTAAAGGGTAGAAGGGACAGTAATCCCTCAGCCTCTCAGGGCAACTGCAGGCATATTTGGCCCACAGAGATTAGATTGGTGGGCACTCCAGGGGGTCCATTCCCACCCCAGCAGGGACAGTGCTACATCAGTTTACCTGAGCAACTGTAGTCATTTTGGACTCACACAGAATAGATTGCTGACCAAAACTATAGCTCCATCCCTGCCCAAGGTAGGGGGAGGGAAGGATGTGAGCCTTCATCAGTGTCTCTGGGAGACCACAGACAATCTTGTTCTACCCAACTTGGATTATTATACATGGCTGCAGCTCTGTCCCTGCCCCTGACAGAGGAGAAAGGTGGGAGAAGCTTCATCACTTCCTGGGGAAATGTGGGCAGCTTCAGCCTCCATAGCTTACAGCACCAACTACATCCTTGGCTCCTACTACACAACCAGCAAGGGAGAAAAGATAAGAACTCCCTTAACTAAAGGAAGAAACTACACCTGGAATAAATATACCTAGCAAGCCAGATGCAGACATACCAACAAAAAATTACAATCTATACCAAGAAACAGAATGAAAAGGCCGAATTAAAGGAACAAGATAAATCTGCAGATGACATAAAGGAGTTGAGACAACAAATCTTAGATGTTCAAACAAATCTCCTTAATAAAGTCAATGAGATGGCTAAAGACACTAAGGATATTAAGAGGATGAGCACAAAGAAGAATTTGAAAGCATACACAGAAAAATAGCAGGCCTTATGGGAATGAATGGTGCAATAAATGAAATTAAAAATACACTGGAGGCATATAACAGCAGATTTGAGGAAGCAGAAGACAGGATCGGTGAGCTTGAAGACATAGCCTCTGAAAGTGAACAAACAAGAACAGATGAAGAATGGAAAAAATTGAACAGAGTCTCAGGGAATTAAATGAAAGTGAGAGATGTGCAAACATACATGTCATGGGTGTCCCAGAAGGAGAAGAGAAGGGAAAAGAGGCAGAGGAATATTTGAAGAAATAATGGTAGAAAATTTCCCAACCCTCTTGAAGGACATAGATATCCATGTCCAAGAAGCACAATGTACTCCCATCCGAATAAATCCAAAACAGACCAACTCTGAGACACACACTAATCAGAATGTCAAATGCCACGCACAAAGAGAGAATTCTGAGAGCAGCAAGAGAAAAGCAATGCATAACAGATAAGGGATGCCCACTAAGATAAGTGCTGATTTCTCATCAGAAACAATGGAGGCAAGAAGCTAGTGGTATGATATATTTACGATATTGCAGGAGAAAAACTTCCAGCCAAGAATTTTATACCCAGCAAGATTACCTTTGAAAAATGAGGGTGAAATCAGAATATTCACAAATAAACAGAACCTGAGAGAGTTTATAACAAAGGGCCAGCTTTTCAGGAAATATTAAAAGGAGTGTTACAGCCTGAAAGAAGACAGGAGAGAGAGACTTGGAAGAGACTCCAAAAATGACAAGTGTATCAGTAACAGTAACTAAAAGTGTCAAATATAAAATGACAGATAAAATGCAAAGATCATAATGGATGAAATAAGAACTGCCTTTACAGTAATAATATTGAGTGTTAATAGATTAAACTACCCAATCAAAAGACACAGACTGGCAGAATGGATAAGAAAATATAAGCCATCTATTTGTTGTCTGCAAGAGACTCATCTTAGACCCAAGGATACCAATAAATTGAAAGTGAAAGCTTGGAAAAAGATATTCCACACATGTAGTAAACAAACAAACAAAAAAAGTTGGGGTAGCTATACTTATATCAGATCATATAGACTTTAAAAGCAAAACTGTTATTAGAGACAAGGAAGGACATTACATATTAATAAAAGGGATGATTCACCAGGAAGAAATAACAATCATAAATATTATATGCATCTAACCAGGATGCCCAAGATACATGAGGCAAACACTGGCAAAAATCTCTACAATAGTAGTTGGAGACTTCAATTCACCACTCTCAGCATTGGATAGAAGATCTGGAGGAAGATCAATAAAGAAACAGCTTGAATAATGTGACAAATGAACTAAAACTAATAGACATATACAGCACATTGCACCCCAAAACAGCAGGATATACAGTCTTTTCAAGTGCTCATGGATCTTTCTCCAGGATAGACCATATGCTGAGTCACAAAGCAGATCTCAATAAATTCAACAAAATCAAAATTATACAAAGCGCTTTCTCTGATCATAATGGAATAAAGGTGGAAATCAACAAGTGGCAACTAAAGGGAAAATTCACATATATATGGAGATTAAACAACACACTCTTAAATAATCAGTGAGTCAAAGAAGAAATTTCAAAAGAAATCAATAAATATCTCAAGATGAATGACAATGAAAATACAACATACCAGAAGCTATGGGATGCTGTGAAGGCAGTGTTGAGAGAAAAATTTATAGCCCTCAATGCTTACATTGAAAAAGAAGAAAGAGCTAAAATCAATGACCTAACTACACAGCTGAAGGAACTAGAAAAGGAACAGCAAGCTAATTCCAAAGCAAGTAGAAGGAATGAAATAACAAAGATCAGAGCAGAAATAAATGAAATAGAGAACAAAAAAATAGAGAAAATTAACAAAACCAAAAATTGCTTCTTTGAGAAGATTAACAAAATTGACAAGCCCTTAGCTAGAATGACTAAGAAAAAAAGAGAGAAGATAAAAATAAATGAAATAAAAAATGAAAAGGAGGACCTTACTACTGTCCCCACAGAAATAAAGAGAGATCATAAGAGGATACTATGAATGACTTTATGGTAAAAAACTAGTCAATGGAAATGAAATGGAGAAATTCCTAGGAATGTACAAACAACCTACACTGACACTAGAAGAAATAGAAGACCTCAACAAGCCAATCACAAGTAAAGAAATTGAAACGGTCATCAAATAGCTCCCCAAAATGAAAAGCTCAGGACCAGATGGTTTCACAGGTGAATTCTACCACACATTCAAAGAAGATTTAATACCAATCCTACTCAAGCTCTTCCAAAAATTGAACAAGAAGGAATGCTACCAAACTCATTCTATGAAGCCAATATCACTCTAATACCAAAACCAGATAAAGATAGTACAAAAAATGAAAATTACAGACCCATTTCTCTAATGAATGCAGATGCAAAAATCCTCACTAAAATACTTGCTAATCGAATGCAACAACACATTAAAGAAATATCCATCATGATCAAATGGGTTTTATACCAGGCATGCAAGGCTGGTTCAACACAAGAAAATCAATCAGCATAATAACCACATTAATAAATCAAAGAAGAAAAATCATATGATCTTATCAGTTGATGCAGAAAAGGCATTTGACAAAATACAGCATCCTTTCTTGATAAAAATACTACAAAAAACAGGACTAGAAGGAAACTTTCTCAACATGATAAAGTCCATATATGAAAAACCCACTGCTAACATTGTACTCAATTCAATGGTGAAAGACTAAAAGCTTTCCTGTTGATGATCAGGGACAAGACAATAATGCCCATTGTCACCACTGTTGTTCAATACAGTGCTACAGGTTCTAGCTAGAGCAATCAGGCAAGAAAAAGAAATGAAAGGCATCCAAATTGGAAAGGAAGAGTTAAAACTTTCACTATTCACAGATAATATGATTGTACATCTAGAAAGTCCCCAAAAAATCTACAACAAAGCTACTAGAGCTAATAAATGATTTCAGTAGAGTGTCAGGATACAAGGTCAATGTGCAAAAATCAGTGGTGTTTCTATACACTAATAATGCACAATCTGAGGAGGAAGTCAGGAAAAAATTTCCATTTACAATAACCACTAAAATAATAAAATATTTAGGAATAAACTTAACCAAGAATGCAAAGCATTTGTATTCAGAAAACTATAGTGCATGCTAAAAGAAATTTTTAAAAGCCTAAATAATTGGAAGAACATTCCATGCCCATGAATTAGAAGACTAAATATAATTAAGATGTCAATTCTATTCAATTGATATACAGTTTCAATGCAATCCCAATAAAAATTCCACCAGCACTTTTTAAGCAAATGGAAAACACAATTATCAAATTTATCTGGAAGGGTAAGAGGCCCCGAATAGCCAGAAACATCTTAAAAAGGAAAAGTGAAGTTGGAGGACTCTCCCTTCCAGACTTTAAATCATATTACCTAGCTACAGTGGTTAAAACAGCATGGTATTGGCATAAAGATAGACATATAGACCAATGGAACCAAGCTGATGGTTCAGAAACAGACCCTTACATCTATGGCCAAGTGATTTTTGACAAGCCTGTCAAGCCCTCCCAGTTGGGGCAGAACAAATCATGCTGGGAGAAGTGGATATCCATAGCCAAAAGAAAGAAAAAAGACCCCTATTTCACACCTTATTCAAAAATTAACTCAAAATGGATCAAAGACCTAAATATAAAAAGAACAATAAAGCCCCTATTTTAATGTAATATCTTTTTAAAAAAATGAATAAATTTAGTAGAATTTGGAAAATAAAATAAAATTAAAATAAAGTGCTGTGTCAGTGAATAAAATGCTATTGCAAATTTTATCTGGATACATTATCTTAGACTATGAGAGATGTGATCAATTATCAGTTAGTTTTGGTAAGCTAAAATTGCATAAGTGTTTTTAAAATAACTGAAATTTCTGAGGTTCCTTTTTGAGAAGTAACTATTTGCATTCCATCTCTTGACATGAGACTTTAAATATCAAAGTGCTTTGATGAATAATAAATACAAATATAAATGAATAAACACTCTGATGCCAGGAAAGAGGCAGATGAATATTCCAAAGAGGTGACTTTGTGTTTTGTTTCTTTAGTTTACAATGTATTTTGCATTTGGCCTAGTCAACAAATAGATGGAAACAGAAAAATAAAATAAAATATTTACTATACAGATAATAAAGAGAGAAAGAAAGAAAGAGAGAAAGAAAGAAAGAAAGAAAGAAAGAAAGAAAGAAAGAAAGAAAGAAAGAAAGAAAGAAACAAAGAAAGAAACAAAGAAAGAAACAAAGAAAGAAAGAAAGCTCCTAGAAGAAAATGTAGAGAAACATCTTTAAGACCTGGTGGTAGGTGGTGGATTCTTAAATCTTACACCAAAGGCATGAGCAATGAAAGAAAACATGGAACCTCCTCAAACTTAAATATTTATGTGATTCAAAGGACTTCATCAAGAAGGTGAAAAGGCAGCCCAGTCGTTGGGAGAAAATGTTTGGAAACCACTTATCTGATAAGGGTTTGATTTCCATTCTATATAAAGAGACCATGCAACTCAGCAATAAAAGTGCAAGCAATCCAATTTAAAAATGGGCAAAAGAATTAAATAGACATTTCTCCAAAGAGGAAATACAAATGGCCAAAAAGCACATGAAAGAATGTTCCATATCACTAGCTATTAGGGAAATGTAAATTAAAACAACAAGGAAATATCATCTAACACCACGTAGAAAGGCCATTATTTAAAAAACAGACAACAATAAGTGCTGGACAGGATGTGGAGAAATAGGAACACTCCTTCACTGTTGGTGGAAGTGTAATATGGTGCAGCCTCTGTGGAAGACAGTTCGGCGGTTCCTCAGGAAGCTAAATATAGAACTGCCATATGATCCAGCAATTCTTCTACTAGGAATATATCCAGAAGAACTAAAAACTATGGCACGAACAGACATCTGCACACCGATGTTCATAGCGGCATTGTTCACAATTGCTAAAAGGTGGAAACAACCCAAGTGTCCATCCGCCAATGAATGGATAAACAAAATGTGGTATATACATATGATGGAATAGTATGCTGCAGTAAGGAGAAGTGAAATTGGGACATATGTGATAACGCGGATGAGTCTTGAAGACATTATATTAAGTGAAGTAAGCCAGACACAAAAGGACAAATATTGCATGGTTTCATTAATATGAACTAAATACAAATAATAAACAGATGGAATTAAAACCTACAGTATAGGTTATTGGGAGATAAAAGGAGGATTGAGAAGAACTATGGATGCTTAATGTATGTAGAAGTTTTAATTAACTTGACTGTAAAAGTGTGGAGATGGATAGAGTTGATGGTAACACATTATAGGGAGTAGCAACTGGTTTATAAATGGGATTGTGGCTGGAAAATGTAGTCCGGGAAAATAAATGTCAATAGAAAAAAAGCTAAAGAATAATCTAGGGACTGAATAACACAGTGAGCCCAGAGGTGGTTAAGAATTGTGGTTAAGGGTACAAATGCAAGAGAGTCCCTCTGTGAACTAGAGCAGCTGTACATCACTATTGCAGGGTGATGGAAATATGGAGAAGCATGGGAAAACTACAACTGGTGTGACCTACAGACTGTGGTTAACAGCAATACTATAATATTTTTGCATCAATGCCAAAGCTGTACTGTGTTGATAATAGAGGTGTATGGGGAAAAAAACTGTGCCAAATATATGCTATGGACCATGATTGGTGGTAATAGTCTGAAAATATTGTCTCATAATCTGTGACAAATGTCCCACCAGGGTGTGGAGTTGTATGGGAAATCTACACATCTGTATGATTGTTTGGCAAGTTCACAATATATGTAACAAAATGATATTTTTAAAAAATAGTATAGGATGGGGGAAAAATACACCAAATGTAAGATAAAGACTATAGTTGGTAGTAATATTTTGACAATGTTCTTGCATAGTTTGTAACAAATGCTTCACAACAATGTAAGAGTTGGTGGAGGGGTGATGTATGAGACCCCTGTGTGATGTTATGTATGTTTATTTTGTAAGTTCACAATCTTTACTATACACTTATTGTTTATGTGTGTTCATGTATGAATGATATACTTCAATAAAAAATTAAAAATTTTAAAAATGGGAAAATTATTAAGCTACTATACCACTACATACCTATCAGACTGGTTTAAAAGAAACTGACACACTCAAGTGCTGACAAAGATTTGGAGTAGCTAGAATTCTCATACATGGCTGGGGAGACTGCAAAATGACATGGCTACTTTTTTTAAAAAAAGCAGTCTGGCAGTTTCTTATAAAGTTAAAAATATATTTACTCTATGGGCCAACAATTTACTCAGAAAACTGAAATATTATGTTTGCACAAACACTTGTGCAAGAATATTTACAGCAGCTTTATTCATAAGCACCAAAAATGGAAACTGAAATGTCATTCCATTGGTGAATGGATAAATCGTTGTTTATCCATATAACAGACAACTATTCAACAATCAAAACGAATGGACTAGAGACACGCAATAACATGGACGAATCTCAAATGCACAGTAGCCTGAACCAATCGCAAAACCTAGTCATGCCCTGGGCCCCAATGGGAACTGGCACTGTACACATTTCTTGGCAAATGGATAGGCGTGGCACACTCAAACAGTGCATGGGTGGCCTCTAAAATCCAGAGTCTCACATTTAGTATCTGCCTTTTATTATTCATAGCAGTGAAGGTATAGCAATTTGCCTCTTACTTTAAAGGGGGATATTCTGGCATATAAAGCAATTGTACTAATGTGGCAGACAGACTTTTGAATTTTCATGAGTTTTCTCTCTCATTCCATGGTATACAGGTGTCTTACCAAAGCTACTCCCTGCTCAGCAGGCCCAGGGGGTATACTGTCATCAGTCCAGTGGAGCAGCATGATATTTTTGAGAATGACTGTTGATCAAAGAAGTCTCTGGGGACTCTCTTATTGCAGAGAGCCAGAGAATTGACATAGATACTATTGTTCCTGCTAGATGAAAGCAAACTGCTTCTAGAGATCTTTACCAATCCATAGAGTGAAACATGCATTTGCCAGATCAATAGCTGTCTACCCAGTGCCAGGGACTCTGCTGTTTCATAAAGCAAAGAAAACACTTCAGGAACTACAGCAGCAATTGGACTCTCATCTGATCAAACTTACAATGATCTACCATAGTTCTTCAAGGATCTTCCCTCTTTGCTATAGGTCAATCAGATGAGTTAAATGTGTATATAAGAAATTGCCCTTCCTGCAAGTTTCAAGTCTCTGAAGGTGGCATCAATCCCTGCAGTTCCCCTAGGAATGAGATCTTGCTCTTCCTATAATATTTTGGGAGGTGGAGACTGGCTCAGAGGTTTCAGCTTGGTCATTCTTGCCCTCCTTCCTTAAGATAAGAACCAAGGTCACATCTTCAGGTTTTTGCTAGGTCAGTGCCCCACTTCTAGAAACCAATTTCAGGTTCAGTTTATTGATTCTTAACAAACACTTCAAAGCTTAGCAGCTTAAAACAGAAATTATTCCTCTCCACTTTGTGGGTTGACTGGGAAGTTCTTTTCCTGGTCCCACCCAGGCTCACTCATGTGGCTGCAGTCAGAAGGTGGCTGAAATGTTAGATGGTGCAAGGTGGCCTCACGCTTGGGGGAAATCTCACAGCATTTCTGCTGCATTCTCTTACTCAAAGCAAGTCACTAGGCCAGTCAGATTTAAGGGTTGGGAACAATAGATTCCATCTCTTGATGGGAAAAAACAGCAAAGAATTCATGACCATTTTTAATCTACCACATAATGCATATTAAAAGGTGGGAAATAAATCCATTAAAATCAGGCTCTTCTATCCTGGTGAAATTTCTTAGGGTCTGGGGTCTTGAGAATACAGGGAATTTCTAAGGTGAGAGCCATGTTGGTGAGAACACCATGGTTGGTGGGCATAGTTGACTCTGGGTTTACTGCTCTGACCTGTTGACTGAGGACTCAATAAGACTGCTAGTTTTAAGTGGGTCTTGAAGCAAGAGAAGGTCCTGCAACAGTGCCAAGTTTAGGTGAGAGCCACCCTGCCCCTCGGCCCTCAAAACCCAGCAGATGCACAGTGTGGTAGATGGGGATGCTCCGTGAAGCCTGAAGCACTGATAGGAGACTCGCAATGCAGACACATGGGAACAACTAGCCATGCCTTCCTCTTCTGATAACCATTCTCCTACCAGACTTTGGTAAGGACTAAGTGTCAGGCCACAGGACACTCAATAACTGTGAAACCTCAATCCACTGTGAACTTGGTGCTTATTTGATTCATTGGTTTGGCTGCATGCCAGCATCAATTCACCAACTAATGACAATGGCATTTGTTCTTCCTGATGGAAGAATTCAATACACACCTATGTGTAGTTTTTTCCAAGATTGACCCTACATCTGATTAAGTCTCTAGCTTATAGAAAATGAAGTGGACAGCAAAACAAGAGGTGATTCAGTGATGCCCATGTCCTGGTAGCTCCATGTCTGAGGGCAGACACCAACATGGACAATAACCAGCTCTAACCCTCTAAGGGTCTGGGAACTCTGCTCTGTTCTCTGGCCCCAGGCTGTATCTTAGCAAATATAATATCCTGTAGAAGTCATAATAGGTCTGGGGAAAACAATATCTACTTACAGTAAACACAAAACTCGCCTGTTACAGAGCTGTTGGGATTTCTGTGCACGAGGTTCCAAACAATCAGATTTGAACTTCGTGCTTAGACTTAAGAGTTGAGGAACCAATTTCCCATTCCTGGGTAAGAAAAGAATTTACTACCTGTGGCACAAAGAGAACAACAAATCAAGGAAGTCATCATGGAACCTGGAGGATGCAGACAATGACAAATCCAGTGTAGGCAACCTGCAGGTCAAGTACTGAAGCCAAAATGCTTTGCAAACAGAGCTGACGAGCTGCAGGCTGCGAGTGTGGCTGAAAATGTACCTAGATGTGGTTTACAGGATAAAGGAAAACTGCAATCCTTCTTCTGGCAAAATGCTGCATTTAAGCCTTTTAAAAATAGCACACACACACACACACACACATATATACACACACACATATATACATATCTTTTCAGCTATTTAAACAGAGCAACAACAATCCTGCCTGTGAGGGGAATTCTGGGGAACAGTAACATCCTCCCCCCCTTCTCTTCCATCCTGACTACTGCAAATACTTTTCTAGGGCACTTTGTGTAACCGCTACCCTGACACTTTATGTCACCCAGCATGTCTTCCTTTCTCTCAAATGAACAGATTCACACTTCTATAGGTGAGGACACTAACTGGATAGTTACTAACTTTAATTTTGGGCTGATTGGAGCTAGATTCTTCTGCTAGCGCCAAAGGGCACTCATGTGTCCCTGAGCTATGAATGTCCTCACATGTATTCCATCTGTTTGGAGCTGTGCCCTGGTCATGTCCGCTTCCCAGAAATGTTGACTGTGGGCTGTAGGCTCCCCTCGCCCACAGCCTGGCCACAGATGCCTGGTGTCTTCATGCACAGGGCTGCCAATGCCAAGTACCAGGATTGGGTAGGCTTTTATAAGGGGAATTTTATTAGGGGTAAAAGCTTATAGTTCTGAAGTCATTAAATGGCCATATGAAGAGAAGCTTTCTCACCAAAGTCAGCTCCTGGTGATCCTGGCATCATGCCAGGTGGCAATCAGGCATCTGGCAGGGCTTGTCTCCTCAGCCTTGAGCTGCTATGCTGCCATTGGTGGGCTCTTTCCCTTCCTCTTTGCTCTGATTCCAGAATCCAGCCACTCGGCTTCTCAGGATGTCTCTCCTTGAGCTCAGCTGTGGGTGATTCTGGAGTTTCTCTCTCTCCTTTTTTTCACATGGCAGAATCAAAATGGCAGCTTCCTTTTTCTGTGTGTCTCTCTCTGTGTTTCTATTTATATAAAGCTCCAGCAAGAGAGAGGAGACCCAACCTGAGTCGTGCCTCACTGACGAAGTCCAATCAAAAGGGCCCCACACCCACAGGAATGGATTAGTTCAAGAACATAATCTATTTTTTATTTTTGAATCACCAAACACAAACTGTCACAACTGGCATCACCTGGGACAGGCAGGGGAGCCCCAGATGTGCTGCATCCATCACATCCTGCTTCTCAGGGAGCTGGACTAGTGCACGCAGTTCCCTTCTATGGTAGGAGCAGCCTTGAGTGCCAGCTGAAGAGGAAAAGAATCAGCTGAGGAGCGAAGGTGTGTAGAGATGGAGGGAGACAAGGGGAAGGGGACAAAGAAAGGAGGAGGGAGGGGAAGAAAGAACATGCACAGAGCAAGGCAAAGAACTCTCAGGAGGTGAGACCACCAGACTGTGAATCTCCAGTCCCAGGGAGGAGTGGCTGTGCTTCCCGTGCTGCCAGTCTGCAGGGCCTCCGGACCAAACCGCCCTAGGTGGTTGTCTGTCCTCATGACCAAAAGGGCAGAGAAGAACCCCAAGTAGGTTAGAAGTTCCCATTCCTTGCATTTCTAGCGGGACTGATTTAAGCTTAGGCAGTATTTCATTCTAATCATAAAACAGAGACTTGGGCTGAGAAACATTTGTCATTCCCAATAAAGAGACACGCAGAGATGGACTCCATGCATTTGCTCAAGGCGTGTCCTTACTGCACACATTTCACCTGGGCCTCCTCTCCAGTAGCTCCATCTGGGAGGTCGGCAAAGGCCAAGCAAACAGCCTTTCAGACAGAGTCAGGATGGTCAGGAGAGCAAGGTATGGTGGATGTGGTGGGGGGAACCCAGGAGCCAGTCTGGTGGACAAAGACCCATTTGGGAGAAGCAGACTTGGCCCAATCATATGGTGTCCACCTACCATATGGGAGGTCCAGGGTTCAAACCCGGGGTCTCTTGACCCATGTGGTGAGCTGGCCCATGCGCAGTGCTGATGCGCGTGGGGAGTTCTGTGCCATGCAGGGTTGTCCCCCACGTGGGAGAGGCCCATGCCCAGGGAGCATGCCCATGGGGAGAGCCACCCAGTGCAAAGAAGGTGCAGCCTGCCCAGGAATGGCACTGCACACATGGAAAGCTGACACAAGATGACACAACAAAAAGAGATGTGGATTCTGGGTGCCACTGACAAGAATACAAGCGAATGCACAGTGAATGGACAGAGAGAGCAGACAATGGCGAATGGACACAGAGAACAGACAGTGGGGGGGAGGGAGAGAAATAAATAAAAATAAATCTTAAAAAAAAAAAGACCTATTTGGTGCCATCAGGAGCTTAAGAACACCTCACACCACACTTCCTGCCATTGGGCATTTTCCTTGGCACTGCTGATGGGCACCAAGGCCTGAGCTGTGCATCTTGACCACTTCTGTTTCCCACTTGGACTCAGGCCACTGGGCCCTGGGCACTGCCTCCTGCCTGCCCCACCAGTCTGCTTCTCCAACCTACATGTGGCAGGGAGGCCTCGTCCACACAGCAGAACACTGCAGGTGCGTTCCCAGGATGTCTTCGGGTCCTGTTGTTTCTTCAGAGTCCATGACCCACCCCAATAATGCTCTTCTGCAAGATGCATGTCTTAGAACAAAACGGTTATCAAAACTTGGGTGGACTCGGTCTCTTGTGGCAGTCCCATGGGGCAGGCTGACTTGATGAATGGGTCAGGGTACCGTAAACTTCAAAGCTTCTCTCTCCAGCACAGCATTAAAAAACTTTCTTTCTTGAGCTTGGCAGTTCCCACAGCTTGTGACAGGCAGTCCTGGCCTTGTGATCCCACTGTGGGCCTTGCTCAGGTGCTCTGTCTCTCCCAGGGCCATGTAGTACCCATCAGGAGATGGTTTCAAAAGACTGTAATTCTCTGCTGAAGTTAGTATGGCCCTGCTCCAGAACCCTGGGGCCTGCACTGAGATATTCCCCTTGGGGCTCACCTGCACGGCATCTGTGCCCTATCACTGATCTCTAATAGCATGCAGTCTTCTCTACTCTGTAGTGCAGGGCAGCAGCAGGGCCTTTTAGGGCACTGTCACCTGGGCCTGCTCCACTCAAGCAGCCTTTCTGCTCCCAGGTGTGGAACGGGCTGCCCCAGAGCCTGAGGAGGCCCTCCAGACTTGTTTCTGCATGGTGTGAGATCCAAGATGCAGTACTATGTTGTTGACTTGGGATGGGACATCCTGCCTACCAGACTACTAGACTTAGGCCCTAAAGGTAGCGTGGCGGCCTAAATGGACTTAGGCCCTAAATGGACGTGGCGGCCACTCAGTCTGCCTCACTGAGATTTACTTCCCACCTCCAGGATGCTGGCCTGCGAGCTGCTGCTTGCTCACTGTCTAATTAGCATAATGTCATTGATGTAGTGAGCTAGTACGCTGTTCTGCTGAATGTCCAGATGTTCCGGATTTATTTAGCCTATCTTAAGTAACAGCAGGTAAGCGCATTATCATAGTCATGGGGCAGAATTGTGAATGTATGCCTTTGTCTGTTCCAAGTGAATGTGAACTGACTCTAATCCTCTTTCATTGTAGGGATGATAGAAAGGGTGCACTGGGTAAATCAGTGGCTACATCCCCTGGACCTGAGGCCAAGTCAGTCTGCCTTAGCAAAGAAATCACATCTGGCATGGAGGCCACCGTTGGAACTACTAGTTGAGTTTGCAGTAGCTCGTTCCCCAGAATCCATCAGGTCAGGAGCCCAGTGTGAGCTGGTACCAACTACTGGGCATGATGATTCTGATTGTACATTTGAAGGCTCAGGAAATGACCCCTGTGGGGTCTTGGCTTCTGTGGACCTACTGGACTGGACTGGGACAGAACTGCCCTTGCTGCCTGGCCCCAGATGTTCTTACTCTAGTCGGTGGGCCATGGTGACCCTCTTGGTCCCTGGGTATGAGCATCAGCATGGCCTTCTCTTAACAGTCTTGAAGCATTTGGGCAGCTCCCTTTTCCCTCTGAAGGGACTGGGAATCCTTACTGGATGCAGAGTCCTTCCCTCGGGGCCACTCTCACCTGCATTCCCTAGACTCTAGGTCTGGAAGCTGGGCAAGGACTGGGATCTTAGACAGGCCACTGCCCTCGGTTTCTGGTCATCCACCCTTCATTTGTCTTCATTTCAAATATTGGTCCAGTGCCCTGGTTGGCTGCCCATTTCTTTTTGGCCCTAGAGGCTCTTAGTCCTCTTGGCTATCTCCATGAATTCTAAGGGTCAGGCCACTCCAGCCCTCACTTCTACCAAGGTAATTGTGCCACCTGGTACAGCTGGCTATGTACTGTCACCTGGACTGTGGGGGGCCCCACTGAACCCCTCAGACTCACGCTGCTGTCCCCAGCTTGGTCTTGGTGACCTTGGTAACTACCCTCTGGTGCTGTCACGGAGCATCTCCATCTGCGTCCATTTGGCTTAAGGGGTGAAAGGACTCAGGACGTTCAGCTGCAGGGGCCTCTCCCATGTGTCAGGGTCCCCTTCTCTCCCATGTCAGGCTGGTTTTAGCTTTCTCTCCTCTCAGGCTTCAGGAGATGAGAGCCCCATCTCTGGCCTTCAGCTCCAAACTCCCACTCTAGCTTCTTTCTTGGGCCTCTCTGGCACAGTTTTCACAGCCTGGGTTCTGGAAGTCAGGCTATGAGGTGCATCTTAGGGCATCCCTGAGGAATGGAGGGGTGGCGGCACTGTCCACTGTGAGTTGCTGAGCTGTGACGCAGGCTCAGCCAAGTCCCCACCATGCCCAAGGGTTCTCTGGAGCTATGTGGACCTTCAGACACACAGAGGTGCTGTGCCTTTATGGTCCTGGATCCGTGTTTGGACATGGGCTGCCTCTGAGCAGAGGCATGAGCTGAGGTGCTGAAGGCTCTCAGGTACCTGGCACTGAGGGCCATGTCCGGGCAGCGCCCCTGCCTTTGCTGGAGCCTGAAGGCAGGTGGGTGGTGCCTCTTGTTCCTCGCCACATTCTACTCTCTGCCCTGACCCCTCTCCCAGCTTCCCACCTAACACTTAGCCAAAGTTGAGTGACTAGCACCTCTTAACCTGTAGTTTTCTAGTTTAAAACTTGAACAGCTAGTTAGGAAAGGGGTGGCGTTCTAGTACAGAATTGGATTTCTTTGTGGTTACCTGAGACCTGTGTTGTCCAGTGTAGGAGCCATGAGCCACGTAGAGTAGTTACATTTAAGATGAAGTAAACTAGATAAAATATAAGAATTCAGTTTCCATGACCACCTGTCCAGACACATTCTCGCTGTCTTAAAACATTGGTCCTCTCTTACAGAACACCTTTCCTGAAATATTGACATGAATACCATTTCCTTCTATGTAGTTAATAGAAGACTACTAGGCCTTTTCTGGAAAATGCTAGCTTCTGGTGTTCTCAGTATGTATTTCAGAAATTCCAATGTCTACTAGAGAAGTACTTAGAAATATACATAAGCTTCTTTATGAATAAGAGTCAGTTTTTGAAAAATAACATCTGTAGTCATTTACCCTAGAAGACAATGCTTAAATGGCCAGGACATTTTATAATATCCCATAGGTAAGACACTTAGTGTAGCACTGGAATAACTGAAAATTGTATTGAGTTATGTGTCACCACGTTGTCTTTCAAAGGGGAAAGCCAAGCAGCTGTGAGTTCGGTGAATTCAGTTTTTCAAGTTCCAATTTCAAAGGCAGTTCGACTCACTACAGATAATGCCATAAAATCCACTCTGTCATTAGAATTGGACATTTCCATAAGTTCCAGGAGATTTCTCAGCACAGTTGAATTTTCAGGACAGTGCTCTTCTTAAGAAAGAGGCAGGCAGGGTGTGCTCTTACACAGGCGGAAGGATGAGGTCTCTGAGCACATCTGGCCTTGTGGTCCTTGACTGTCAGCTTGCCTTCCCCTCCCTCACGCCTGTTTTCCTTCCACAATGCACAGAGGCACAGGTGAGAGGTGACCCTTGAAGTAATTTAATAGTTGAACAATGCTGCTGCCTTCCTCATTAAACCCTAAGAACAAAGGGATCAGAACAAACCTTTACATATAAGAGGCCCAGGAAAGCCCTTTATCATCTCAGGTTGACCAGCTTGTTAGAAATAGAGCTGAGACTAGACAGTCATGTCAAGGTTAATTTCTCAGGCTGTGGTTCTCAGATTCCTTTGAGATCAGGGAAGAAATTATGACCTTCTTCTCAGAAAAAATGGTACGATATTATATAAAACCTTTTGCAAATACTTTTGGGGGCTCACGTACTACCCCTGTGAACTCCCTCCATCCCTTCCTCCCACACACCCCTCCCCCACCAAATCCATGGACCTCAGGTCCAAAACCTGGTGTGTGATCCTGAAACTTCTGTGCTCGAGTGCATCTTCAGTCATTTAGTTCAGGCTATTGTTTGATGTAGGTCCTCAGAGGTCAAGGGGTTGTGCTTTTCAGAGGAGTAAGAGCACATCACGTCTCTCCACTTGGATATAGTTCAACTTCCAAATAGGAAAGGAAACATAACAGTTGTCACAGCTAGTCATTTTTGTTGGCGTTCTATTGAGTAGCTCCATGTTTGTTTGTTTCCACCTTTTGAATAAGCCATATTATCATATCTTTACACTATAAAAACCACAGCATTTTATATTCTGTGCTGTCATTTGGCAGTTTTGATACAAAGGGCCGGGGTTGACCACTTGCAGAGTCTGCCTCCTCCCTGCGTCCCTGAGCCGCGAACACTGGGGCAGCTCCTTCTCCAGCCCCTGTTTGCTGCAAGTCCAGCATTTTATGTTCATGAAGGAAAATCCCTCTTCTCCGTTAAAGGGAGGAAGCAAAGTAAAGAAAATGAAATTGAGAGCCACGCTGATGCCCTTCATTAGTTCTTTTGCTCACGTTTTGTGTGTTTGGGTTTATAAGAACAGGATTTTACATGGATTGTTCAAACCGCTGCTTGCTGACATACCTTATTCTGTGGAAAATGAGGAAGGTCTTATTTTCCATTCTCTCCAATACACAATTTCATAAAGCAAAACATTAGATACCTCTCAAGTTTCTCTTTAAAAATAGCTCCTAATAAAAATATGTTCATTTGGTTAGTTACAGCTATTTATTTGTTGTTACTGTGGGTAGAATTCTTTTATTCCTTTGTCCATGTGTTAGCATGTTTATATAATAAAACACTGTATACTCCAATTCCTGAGGGTTTTTTTTTTTTTTTTTTTTTGGTCTCTGGTTCTTCTCTAGAAAACCAATTTTTTTCCTTTCAACCCGGAGATGCCTTGACGTGATCTGTCCTAACAGTGCTTCTGAGGTGCAGCACCTGCTCCAGAGACTGCACCTCATGGACAGAAAAGAAGAGTACATCTTCTTGAAATCAAAGAAGACACGAGGAGGAAAGGTGCCACAGTCCTGACGACATGACTTACTGGGCCCATGGGCTGGAGCTGACCGCAAGAGCGTGCCAGCGAGCTTGTCCCAGAAGGCCGCTCCACTGTGTGTGCTGCAGCGCAAGGTGCCTGCCCTTCCACCAGCTTCAGTAGGCCAGGGCCTCCCAGGCTTTCTGGCTTTAGCTTTTGCGTGAATGATACAGCATGAGATAATAGTGGACTTCCTACTTTTTGGACACTTTCTGGGCATTAAAAGTTAAACTAAGTATGGTCTTTGGGAAGCAACAGCCTAGAACCATTTTTTAATTGTATTCCTATTATGGATCATTCTCAGCATACTTATCAGCACTTATTTAGTATATAACTTTAATTGTATTTTTCATAATTAAAGGTTTCTTTTTTAAAACTTAAATTTACATTAATTATTTGCTAGAATGAACTTGAATTCACTCAGTTCTTAGTTTACTTTGGAGTTGTGCATTACCGGTTTGAAGGGGCTGCTGCCATCCATGGACTTTGTTCCCTAGTTTTAGATGTCTCCTTTCTTGTCAGTGGCACACTGGATTTTGTAGGTAAGGCTCGTGTGATAGTGCTGTTGAATTTGTAATTATTATCTTTTTGTAAGGTTGCCTCTTGGGTTGTTTTCATTTGGGAGAAATGCTTTGGCTAAATAAGCATTGCTCCAAGTCATAATTGTACTTGGAGAGCACACTAATGTAAAATAGTACAGTTGGTTGTGTTTTTTGGAATGCACACTGTTTTCTTCTTTCTTTTTTCCTGTCTTGACTTGAAAAGGAGCAGGCTTCCGCCAGCATATACCTGAGAGTTCTCTCCAGTTCATCTTTACCTGGTGCCTTGAAATACAGCAATTCCTAAAAAGATATTTTTCTTTGGTCTTCAGGTAATGGTTCAAAAAATATTCTTAGGTCTGTATAAGATTTATTAAGGAGGTTTGGTGTTTATTTGCCTGTTCAAGGCCCAAAAAAATGTATTCTTTGCAACATGTTTGCACACTTAGTTCCCAAGCATGTGTGGTATCTTTATAATTGTCACAGTCAGATATTTTTATATTGCATTTATAATGAAATTTTTACATTTTCTTTTGAAATAGGATTTTTAAGGTAGGACTTGATGTTACCAGTCATTAACTTGATAAAAAAAACATTAAACATGATGAAAAAGGCCCTACTTAACTTCTTAGGTTAACCAGCTACACAGTGCCAGTATTTCTTATTCTGATTCATGGCAGGAAGCTAATAGGAGCTTAGAGGCTTGGGTGTGTTTCTTTTTGTTTTTCCCTCTCTCGTTGCCACCACTTATAAAAATTAACATCCCATTTTGGAATAGTATATAGTTATTGCTGAACCAGAGTTTTCAATGAGAAATTGAAGGTTTTGTTAGACTCTATTGCTACTTAGATGAATTTGGAGGTAGATCTACTAGATGTCAGTGTTATATAAGGAACTGCTTTAAAAAAGTTCTTCACTACTCAGAATTCCCCGTGAGGAGAGTTTCTTGATTAAATTCAATAAATTCACAATTTTAGTTCAATTCTATCATTTTTAAAAGATTTTATGAAGCATAGATACTTTCCCTCAAGTGTGAAGATAATATGCTCATTCTAAAAAATTTCAAAAAACAAATGGTTAACTCAGAAAATGAAAGTTCTTTATAATCAAACTTTCAGAATTAACAGTTGAATTTTGTTTTGCTAAGAAAATAATGCGCTACCATACTCCAGATGTTGTCCTATAATTTGTCTCTTTTAACTTAGAAAAGAAATCAAGAGCTCTAGAGAACACAACATGAAAAGATATTAGAAAACTTTTTACAGGCTGTTTTGGATATACAATAATTAATTATTGATTTAATCACAGCAGTTGGTTTATTTTCAGTTTCTGATTCCTAAAGAAAAGTGTCTAGTTGGACAGTCTTGTGTTTGAAGAATTTTTGTAAGCAAATCCCTTGAAGTAAAATTACTACTTAAAAATTGTATTAATTTAGTTGATGTTTGTCAGCTTGTTTTCCAAAAGAGAACAGTCACATTTTTGAGTTTTATAAAATTTCAATAGTTCTGAAAGTAGAAGATATCTTAAAAGATTTATAAATGCCACACTTTTAGCCTATATTGTAGGACATTTTAGTACTTTAGACTTTGTGATCCCAAGTGATATTGGTAAACCCTTTATTATCCTTGCAAAGGTCTATGCAGACGTCTGGGGCAGGCATTCCTTCAGCAGCCTTTTCCTGAGTGCTTATTCTCCATTCAGCTCTGACGTCAGCGCTTTAAGGAGTCCACACAATCTGTTAGTCTCTGGTGTTTTAGGCAGGGATTCTTCAGACCGCCTCTCGAGCCTTCATGGATACTGTGCCATCCATTTAGACTTCTCACTGCCCTTGTGTCTTATGTCCGACTTGAGGCTCAGCTTTGCTTCCTGGAAGTGGTGCCTTATTTGGAGGCCCCTGATAGCTTGGGACCCTTGCTGGAGTGAGCATCCACCTGTGAGCCCCTGGGCAGACGTCTTCTTGACTCAAAGCTCACCTGCCACAGGCCTGTTGTAAATGCCTGTAGAAAACACCAGTCAAAATCACCAGCTGAGACAAAAATAGGTGTGTCCAGAAACAGACTCTAGACTTTTAGATTTCTTGAGCACATGTCCTCCAACATACCTCACAGGTATTTTGAGATCATGCTGGCCTTGGTTTGCTGGGCCTCCTCCACACCTTCCATCTTGTTGGCCACTGCTTCCAGTGCTGCTGGGTAAGTGGCCTCGGTCTCTGAGTGCACTGATGTGTGGGTAATCTTTTTGTAGTAAAGAGAAGTTACTGCTCTTTATTACCCTGTGGAATTTTATACAGCCATAGTGAGAACTCAAAAGAATTAAATTATGATCAGTAAAGATCTTACATGTTTTCTTCAGGGTGCTGTGACCTCCGGGCTGCCTTCTAGAAGTGAGAGTCCCTCTTCCAAGCTATTTTATGTCCTGTTTCTCCCACCAGTGGTCAGTCTTTATTCTTTCTCATCCTTCTGAGAATTTAACATCTTAGCGAGTTTAGCTGTATTTCTTAAAGGTCATGTAGCCAAGTTTTATCTGAAAATGAGCTTCCCCCCAAACTGTCTCTTTCAAAGGTAATAAATTCAGGTTTAATTAACAGAGGTTCCCTCAGTGTGCGTGCTTCATCCAGAATGTGGACATGCCCCATCCAGGCAGGTCAAGACAGAGCACTCCTTTCTCAGGTCCGAGGGTCACTCATGCTGTCCCACTGGAAATCCACTTACTTGGGTCTTCTAGGTGGTGAAGCTTGGAGAGCCCATCACAGAGAATTCCAAATTTTACCCATATGGCCTCTGTATCTTCTAGGTAGGGATGATGACTGTAAGAGTGTCCGAAGGTATTTAAACCCTTACTGCTTCCCTGTGCTTCTAATTGTGTCATCTCTGTTTTCACGTAGAGAAAAACTCCAGGAACAACATCCTGATGGAAACTTTGGAGCAATGTGGCTGTTCTTTGGCTGCAGGCATAAGAACAGATATTATTTATTCAGGTATGCCACAGTTCTTGGATTTTAATGCTCAACCACTGGGTATATAATTTTAATGTCAGGTGTTTTTTTTTTTTTAATTTTTAAAATTATTTTTTAGGAGGTACCAGTTGGAGATCAAACACGGACCTCGTAGGTAGGAAGTAGGCACTCAAACCACTGAGCCACCTGCTCTCCATTGTCCGAGTGCTTTTAACTTAAGTTACCAACCTGCCAGTGACCCATTCATTATGTATTCTCTTTCAGAGAGGAGCGCAGCCATTTTCCTAAGCGTGGGGTCTTAACTGACCCGAAGGTTTCCTTCTCGAGAGATGTGCCTGTGGGGGAGGATGCCCCAGCCAAGGATGTGCAAGACAACATCAGCTTCACTGCAAGCAGGTGGTGAGAATCCTCCTCCATGAGAGCGGCTCTATTTACATGTGTGGGTAAGTGGCCATCATGTGTACAAACCGGATAGGAGAAGGCAGTGGATGTTTATAAAAGAAACAGAAGACTCATCATTTGAGAATCTAGGTGTGCAGTGTTGACACATCTGATTCTCAAGTACAGGAATAGAAATGCAGTTGGAAAATGATTCTAACATACTTTTCATAGCCAAGAGTTGTCATTATCAGGGAAATAGTCAGAAAAAGTAATTGTATCTGGTTTCATTTTCTTATATGTGATATCTGCAGTTGAACTAGGTACAACTAGGTTTTGACTTTGAGAATGTGGATGCTAAGATGATTTTCCTGCAAGGGAAAATTTGTGGTGTCCAAGTTGACATAAGCCAGGAGACATTGAGACAAGATCCATTAGTGAAATTCATAAATGTCCTAGAAATATATGCAACACATTTTGGATAAGTCCTATTCTATTGTATTGTTTCCTTATTTGAAAATGACCCCTGACTTGACCTCGTGACCCATTTTGACTTCTGAAAAATACAGCCTTGGGTTGATGAAGGGAGTCTGGACATCATGTTGGTGTATAGTTTCATCTACTTTTTGAGGAAGCATTTGATCTTCACTTTTCTTCAGTGGGGAACAGTGCGGCCAGTGGGTAGATTCATGCACCGCATATCTTACAGTTGAGAACTTGGGAGTCATCTTAAATGGCCAGGCGCTTAAAGCATTACCCTTGAACCAGCCCCTCATGGTGATGGTGAGAAGCTCACATAGGCTCATCTTCTCAGTAAGATTGGAGACTCTGGCAGTGTCTTTAGGACTGGAGGCTGTGAGTAGTTCGTCATCTATTTCCCACTTGTCTGCAGTCAGGATTCTGCTTTCCTCCACCTCCCTCTAGTCCAGAAAGAGACAACAGGTGCCTAAAACCTGAATGTTCTTGCTTGCTTCCTCACTTGGACCTCAAGTAGTCAGGAGGGAATGTCCACAGATTCCCAGCTCCTGGAGTCCACGACCGCGTGCTGTGCATGGCTGCCCTGTCATTGTCTGCCCCGCATCTTGTCCCCTCTTTGTCTCCTCAGACTTTTTGTTGGCAAATTTCTCCTCTTTCTCTTCCATTTTAATACTTCTGTTTCTATTGGGTCATTCCCAATACATGTATACAAACATGTGGTTAATTCTCTATTTAAAACAAACAAGAAACAGATTTTAAAAATTTTAGTAACAATATGGAATAGTTGAACAGTATAAGAAACCAGCTTGACCTGATCAATATGTAGAGAAGGATATATCAGAGAACTGCAGAATAAACCCTCTTTTCACACAATGCCAATGAAATTGTATAAAATTACTGTGTATTTGATCATAACATAAATCTCAGTCATTTTAGAGATGAAAATCATGCAGTTTGTTTGATCACTGTGTAATTAAATTAGAATTCAATAACAGGTAACTAAAAATCTCTCCAACTGCTTAGAAACTACACAACTTTCTATACAACCAGTGGGTCAAGGAAGAAATCACCATGAAAATGAGAACACACATTGAGCTCGTGAAACTTCCCAAGTACCCTAGAGAATTGAATGTACATGTCCACAAAATGAGTTGTACAGGAGCTTTATTTACATAGGTAACCTACAGTTAAAAACAACTCAGATTTCCATTGGTAGGACAATGGATAAGTAAATAAAACATGGTTTAAATATATAAAATATATTCTTGGAAACATATATGGTGAGCAAGAGCCAGTTTTGGAAGGTCCGAAGGCACTTATTAGGGGTTTGGGCTTCGCCCTGGGACACTGAGGAGACTGAGGCATTAGTAGTGTGGAGCGATGTGGGCAGTTTAGCATCAGAGTGGCCCTGGACTGTCAAGTGTATAATGCGTGACATTAATTGCACTCACACTGAGGTCGTACCATCACCACATCCATATTGGACCTTTCAGCATACCAAAAGGAAAATCTGAACTTAATAAGGCATAATTCTCTATCCTGGTACCACTCATGATCCTGGTAACCTGTAGTCTATTTTCTATCTCCACCCATTTCCTTTATTTGGGTATTTCCTCTAAGTGTTAGCCTAAATATCCGTGCATTGTCTTATTCCACTCAAGATGTTGTCTTCAGGGTTCATTCATGTTGTGGAATGTATCACAACTTTATCTTTTATTGACTGGATAATATTCCATTGTATGCATGAAGCCCATTTTTTCTATCCTTTCATCTGTTTGATGGTCACTTAGATTCCTCTCTGACTGTTGAGAAATGTTGCCGTGAACAATGAGGTATAAATATCTACTTGAATCCTTGCTTTCAATTTTTGGGAATCTACACATAGAAGTGGGAATGTTGGTTCATATGTTAATTCTATACATGACTTTCTGGAGTCCCAGGGGATTAATTTTCAAGAGGCTGCACATGACTAGCAACAAAGTGTGGGGGTTGGAGTTTCTCCATGTCTCTGCTAAGGCTTATTTGCCATGTGCCTGTTGAGCCCTGAATCTCAGCAGAGTTGGCCACATCTACTCTCCAGCTCACTGGACTCACGCAGTACAACTAACAAGAAGATCATGATGGACAGTACCCATCCCATGCATTTTTAAAACTAGGAGCCATCTAGTGAGACTGAGGGGGGCCTCACAGTGGCTGTGAGTGGGATTTCCCTAATGATGATCTCTGTTGAGCATCCATTCATGTGCTTTTTTGAAAGTTTTCAGTGGAGAAATGTCTATTTAAGACGTTTTCCCTTTTTAAGTTGTATTTTTCAATATTTTCTTGTATAGATGAATGTATTATTTATGTATTCCTGATATTAATCCCCTTTCAGGTTTAATGTCTCCCATTCTTTAAGAAGTCATGTCAGTTTCCTGATAATGTCCTTTGATTTTAAAAAGTTGTTTTTAATACTGGCAAAGTCCATTTTATCTGTTTTTGCTTTTTGGTGTTGTTCCTTAGGGTGTCATTTCTGTGAAATGACTGCCAAGTCCAAGGTCATGAAGGATTTCCTTATGTGTCCTGGTGACTAACCCTGGATGACCCTGCCCTGGGGAAGGCTGGTCTTGCCAATTGTGTGGAAGCTGCCCAGGAGGTCCTTGGGTCACATCTTGCTTTGATGCTTAGAGCTCATCCCAGATGAAGGTTCTATTGCTGGAGAGCAAAACCACAAGTGGGCATGGTCAGGTGGCAGTTCAATCATTAAATTCCTGTCCCTTTTGACAGACCAGTGAGGGATAATAGAGAGGCAGTAAGAGATGATTGCTTTGTACCTAAACAGATAGAAGACAATGTACTAAGACATTGCTTTGAAAATTTTGAAAATGAGTACTTCTCATTTCAATAGAATGACTGTTGTTGGTTACAAATTTATTTAAAGCTCTGCTCAGTTGAAGTCCTGTATAATCAAAACCATAGCTGAGGTAGAAAAGGTGGATTTTTCTGCTTCTTGTCCATGTCCAGTCTGCTCATTCACTCACTGACTGTGGGGACCCATAGATCTGGGGCTCCTCACCAAGGTGGACTTTAAGGTCCCATAAAATGCTAAGATTGGATTAACTGTCGATGATTATATATTCCATGGGGACCATTATCCCCTACCTCATGTTCCTCAGCTGTTATTCCTTCCTGATGAGAGGCCAAGGTTGGGAAATTGGACCAGGCCTTCCCAACCTGAGGGTTCCATCAGTTGCCAGGTATTAACACATGTCATGTTTAAACATAACTTGAGGTCAGACAGCAGCACATATGTACCTAGGACCCTGGAGATCCCACAGGGCACACTTTCACTGACCTCTAGCCTCCACCCTCTCTCCCAAGGCCTTCTGCCTGGGCACTCAGGAGGATTAGCTTCCTCTTGTCTTGGCCGTCAGACTCTCCTGGCCTATTGTCCTTGACCTGGTCCTCTCATTACTGGAACTGAGCTTTCCATCCCTGTTAGCCTGATTACCCAGTGCACATTCCAGGCAATGGGCCTGAAACCCCTTTGAGTTCAGGTGCTTGCTTTTCCCTGTTGCTGAACAGAAAATCTCTGCAACAACCCCTTTTGCCCACATACATTTCCATGGTATCTCTCACCACTCCCATCCTGAACTCTACTTTCTGCTGGAAAGACCATCCACCAGCCATTTTCCAAGCTGTGGATCCTGACCCTGCTCTGGACCATATTCCTCACTGTTCCCAACAATGCAGATGCTCAGCTATGTGGGACAGCCTCCCTTCACTCCAGCATGCCTGCTGTCCCAGGAGAGAACATTCCATGCTGACTTAAGATGGACATTGCTATAAAACATTTTTATTGGAAGTTGTGAAGGTTTCTACCCATGCTTGTGATTGCTTGGATGTGTGGAGCGGGCTCTGCTGTTGGACTAGTGCACCCATCTCCATCACAGATTCCATCTTCTTTTTTTCCATTTTCCCTTGGAAAGCAGCTCTCCTAAAGGACCATGCAGTGTGTACTACGCACAAGTTTAGCCAACACCATGGGTGGACTTGGGCGTGAACTCATTCACTGGGATGACCCCTCAGGGATCGTTCATTGTCCTGTAATGGCCTTGCCAGTGGGCAGCTCCCATAGTTCTGGGACTCTTGTGAAAGCTTCACACAGAATCCCACATGTACGCGCCTCATCTGATTTGATGAAGTCTGATGAAAATTGAGAGGTCCTCGTCTAAGCTCCCAGTCTTAAATGTGGTTACAAATCCATCCTTGATTCCCTGCCCCAGCCTTCCTTGCAAACACTTCACATACTCTTGTCCATCAGCTGGGAAGTTCTTTTTTTTTTTTTTTTAAAGAGACACAGACCCCTGGTGCCACCAGGAATGCCAACGGACACATAGAAACACACAGAAAATGGACATAGAGAGCAGACAACAGTGGGGGGTGGTAGGGAAGAGAAATAAGTAAAAAAAATCTTAAAAAGAAATACATTAGAGACACATAGCCAAGTTGAATTGCTTGAAGATAGAATTAGCGATTTCAGGGACAAACAAAAGGAACTGCAAAAGACAGGAGAACAGAAAGGGACAAGAATGGAAAAAATGAAACAGGGTCTCAGGGAGTTGAACGACAATGCAAAACACACAAACAAATACATTATCCATGTCCCAGAAGGAGAAGAGAATGGGAAAGGAGCAGAAATATCTGAAGAAATCATGACCAAAAGCTCCTCAACCCTTATGAATGACATAACTGTCAATATCCAAAATAACAGTGCCCCTTAAAAAAACAAATCCGAATGTACCTACTCCAAGACACCTACTATTCAGAATGACAAATATCTAAGATAAAGAGAATTCTGAAAGCAGCAAAAGAAAAAGAAAGTATCGCATAGAAGGGAATCTCAGTGAGATTAAATACCAAAGTTTCATCAGAAACCATGGAAGCAAGAAGAAAATGGTTTGATATATTTAAGGTACTGGAAGAGAAAAACTGACAGCCAAGAAATCTGTATCAGGCAAAACTGTCCTTCAAAAATGAGGGTGAGTTTAAAGTCTTCACAGAGAAAGAAAACCTGAGAGAGCACCTTACCTAAAGACCAGAATTACCAGAGATATGAAGGGAGTGCTGCAGCCTGAAAAAAAAAAAAAAAAAGAGGGTGCGAGAACAGACTTTGAGAAGAGTATAGACATGAAGATTAGGAAGGGTACATTAAAGGTTCAAATAACAGGACATACTAAGAAGTGACAACAGAAAGCCAAAGACAAAATGAGCTTCAGGGGGAAAAGGATCTCTGGGGGCTCCCTTCCTTGCTCTATTCCTAGTCCCTAGAATAGTGCCAGGCAGGGGCTTTCAAAACAAATACTTGCTGAATGAAGCAACTGGATGTGGGAGCAGGTCTCCTCCCCACACATCCGGCACCACCCCAGAAAAGCAGCAGGAGAAGACAGAGCCAGCTTTGGGAAATGATGTTTTGGTTGCTATGTTTGCCGTGGCTTCTACAGCACAGTGATCATGTCCCTGCAGGGCCCCTCCTCAGCCAGCACCGCAGCCTAAGTGGGATGTGGGAAAGCCCCCAGTGTCTCAGGATGTGATGTGAGAGATCTGGGTTAAAGAAGCTACACAGAAAACTTCAGATGTCAAGTGCATCACCTTCAGCTCAGAGCTGGGCCATGCCCAGGATACCTTCCCTGGGTGGTGCATTTCCTGCCCATGGCAGCCCAGCCCAGGGAGCAGGGTTTGGGGGCCTGGGTGTCACCCCAAGGCACAATACTGTGTCCTCTTACCCACAGGCTTGTGGGCCCGGGGGGAGGCCAGAGACTCCCTGGAGGTCCCCACCCCAGCACTTTCCTTTCCACCCCACCTGAAGCAGCTGGAGTCACACATTGTAAAACACTAAGGCCAATGGCTTTTCCGTGCCCACACCTAAGAATCCCAGTTTCTCTGGGAGGCCTGGTGTCTTCCCCAAAGACTTAGAATCTCCCCCAGTAGGCTCCCTCTAGACCTATTCTCTAGGATAGGCAGCCCAGTGAGCACCGAACCAAATTGGGCTTTTCCTGCTGAAATCCTCACGAGGAACCAGGTCTCCACCTAAGTGATCCCCATGCTCCTGAATGCCCCCCTGGCCTACTAAGTGGATGGAAATCAGGTGGGCAGTTTTCAGGATGTCCCAGGGATGATCGTCACCACAAGCATGATTATATGGACATATGCTGTCAACAATGCCATAGTCTCTCCTGAACAGACACTGCCAGAAGTGGAAAAGGTGTGTGGGATGAGCACTTGGAAGGAGCAGAAAATGGGAGGGTCCCAGCTACAAAGAGAAGACTAAGAAAAAAGGCAGCTTGTTGTGCTGTGTGCCCTGGTTAGAGTACCAGTCCCTGTTCCCCGACATTCCAGCGACCTCATTACCTCCTTGAGCTGCAGTGTCCGTGCCTGTCAAATAATGAGAAAGGCTCCCTGACCAAGTTCGACTCTGGGCCAGGTCCTAAGATGCTCCACATCCTGAATGCAGCACCCAGGGCAAGGAGATACAAGGAGAGAAGCAGGTCTGTGGAACTCGCCATGCAAATGAAGCCAAAAGGGAGAGGGGATGTCAGGAGCCTGAGCTTCTAGTTTGGGGTGAAGAGAGGTTCTGGACCACAAAGTGAGGATGGTTGCTCAACATTAAATGTAGTTAAGACAATGATTTGCACACCACCACAGGGTAATAATAAATATTAATTTAATACATACCTAAAAAGAAAAAGTAAATATGACAATGAAAAATAAAGAACATAAGGGAAAATGTGATAACGAAGAATAAAATGACCTGCTCAGGAGGGGGAAAGGATGGCTCTTTTTCTTGAGCAGGCCCAAGATAGAGACATACTGCTAAGCCCTGGTCTTCTGGCAGGGATTTTTCCTGCTCTTTAGAGGGCTCTCCTGGGAACCGTGATATGGGAGCCGGGAATGGTCCTGTATCCAGCTCAACCTCTGGCCATGGTGGTATACATGCCAACATCTTGGGTACAGACATGAAGTGAAAACTCAGGGCTGGAGTTCCATGAATGCACCATGATGCTTCTTCAAACTCCAAACCTAGTCTAACATCCAAAAATGGAAGCGGCTCCAGACCATCCTGTGCTGGTGCTGTAGCAGGAGCTGGACCTAGGACAGAGACAGACAATGGAGATGACAGTGTGGTTTGAAGAGGAGAAGGGCTCTCCTGCATGACAGGATTTTGGTGTCATATAGGAGCAGACAATAACCGCAAGCTATATAGATGTAAAAAGCAGAAACCCACCACACCCAACCGAGGGAACTCTTCTATGTAATGGGAGAACTGATGGCCACTCTTGAGGTGCTTTTGCTCTTGGACAACCCCAGATGAGGAAACCTTGCATACATTAACCACCAGTGAATCAGCTCAGGCTCACAGGAACTGACACCCATAAATCTGGACCTCTGGATTGGACTCCATGGATTCCTTCACCTCAGGGTGGGGATGGTACCACCCCTGAAATTCAAAGAAGTCATTTCATACCCATGAAAGTGTTCAGGCCCTGGAGCATCAGTGGGTCCTGGCACTGGGCAAAGTTCCCACAAGGATGGTCCACGAAGTTCTGGCGTGGATGGTCAAACCCACTGTGAGAGGAGAATAGACCGCAAATCAGAGAGGCCTTCCCTTGCCAGCCACATTCCCTTCCAAAGAGAACTGTGTGTGTGTTTCAGGACAGGTGCTTTCCATGGCCCTGCCCACCCCTGTCCTGCAGCCAGTCCATAAACACTGTCAGACTGGGCAGTGGCTGACTGTCCCATAGCTGGGGACACAGGACTCTTGTCAGCCATGGAAGGCTTATGTCCAATATTTGAACGTATCTTGCCTTCAATAGGGACCCTTGACTCATTTCTGTCAGTCTTCCCGGACCCCAACAGGGGCAAAAATAGTTTCCAAAAAGACAGGGAAAGATAGCGAGTGATTTAGTCAATGCTCTGCACTGAAAACTACCTGCTCTGAAATGCCTGGTGAATGGGCAACGGCTGCCCCCTTTTCCAGGTCCTAACTGTACCTCAGCCTGAGGCTGAGGGAGCAAGACCTGCCCTTTGCAAGCAGGCCTCTGAATGTCTCCTCCCTTTCCTACTGTTTCTTTCTTACCAGGGACACTGCCTTCTCCCTCCTTGCCTATGCAGCTGAGTTCCCTCAATAGAACTGGCAGGCAGAGTAATTAGCAGTTTGCCCAACACATCTATTCCCTGGGACCATGGATCCGGTTGGAGCGATGGTTCAGATGGGGACAGATCAAACCAAGAAGGGAAATGTCAAATCTTTGTGACGCATGAATAGGACCTCCACTCCTCCCCTCTACAGCCACTGCACATTTCCGATGCAGCTGTGGAGTTTGGAGCCCTTGGTTCTGACCTACGGGACACTCACATTTTTAATGGGTGCAGAGTTTTTTATCTCCATGACAGACCAGGAGGACTTGCACATACCTAGAGAGAGCTCTGATCATCACACCCACTTCCTGTCAACCCCCATGCTCCTGAGCTCAAGTGTAGCTGCTGACTCCCTAGGGCAGTGCAAGCTCAAGGGGCAGGGAATGGTTCTCCTTCATTCCTCAAACTAAGGTAAATTTGTCAATGTCCCTCTACATATAGGGAGCCACAATCTATATGTGAATTGAGCTCCATGATCACATTTCCCCACGTCACAGTGGGTCTGGACAACCCTGTGAAGCCCAGAGAACACTGCTATCCCAGGAATTCAGATGGGACTTCTGGGATGCATTCCTCAACATTCTTTCAAAATGGGAAAAAGTCCTGTCCTTACCAAGAGGGTGTTGAAGGCTGTGACAGACGCTCCCCAGCAGAGAGAAGAAAACAATCTGATAAGCCCCTGGGTCTCGGTCAGCCCATCAGACCTGGTTGCAACTATCCATAGCTAATGTGCTTAGGATCTGAATAGGAACCTGTGGTGTGTGTCCCCTCACTCCTACCACATGACAGATGAGGAGAGATGCGAGAAGGGAGTTGACGGACCCAGTGAACAGGAAACGTCGGAGGGAGTCATGGATGTGGAAGGGGCCTGGTTCTCACCTGGTGAGGAGCCTGTGC
Source organism: Dasypus novemcinctus (assembly GCF_030445035.2). NCBI lineage: Eukaryota > Metazoa > Chordata > Mammalia > Cingulata > Dasypodidae > Dasypus > Dasypus novemcinctus. The sequence continues at coordinate 15,452,259 of NC_080674.1, read as the reverse complement.
AGGACGAGTTGTGTGGGCCTCACGGTATGGTCGTGCATTCCAAGCCCAGAGGAGAATGGGAACTCCTCGCCCAGGTGGTCGGGCCCGAGGCTATCTTCGGGCCCCTCTGTGCAGGGGGCAGTGATGACAATCTGCTTCCAGAAGATGTCCTTCTCAGCTCCATCAGGATTGCCCTCCAAGGCTCTAAGAGCTCTGGCCAGGTAAAGGGCAGACCCTAGAAATAGCCATGGAATAGGCAGTTAGCACCAAGATGGTGCCAAAGCCCCAGGGGCTCCAGCTCTATAGGTGCCGCTTTGCTCTCTGCTGTGTTTGGAGAAGGAGACACCACTGCCCATGGAGCAGGCCATAGAATTGACACTGGAATTTGAAGAGGACGAGGGTTCCCCACCCAGATATCATTTCCACATGTCTTTTAAAGGCAGAAAAGAGCCCCAATTCTATCAGATGCCCAAAACCTAAACCTCCCACATCCAAACCAGGAAACTTTTCTAAGCAGTGGTTCACACTGCCTCATCGGAAGTCTCTCTTAATCCCGGACCATCCCAGCCCTGGAAATCCTGCCTGGGGTAACCTCCCATGCTGTCTGTTCAGGCTGACAGGCATCCACTCCATACATCCTCACCTCCGGCCTTGGGCTCGCTGCATTCATGGCCCCCAAGTTGGGCATGGGCAGGACATGACTGCCATTTCAGTGTCACAGAAGTCATCTGCACATGCACGTAGGACATGGGTCCCTGGAGCATCAGTGCATCCTGGAGATGGGGAAAGTTCCCACGAGGATGGTCCCTGAAGTTCTGGCATGGATGGCCGAAGGCACTGTGAGAGGAGAGTAGACCACAGATCAGAGAGGCCTTCCCTTGCCAGCCACATTGCCTCTGAAGGGAACTGTGTGCGTGTTTCAGGAGAGTTGCTGTCTATGGCCCTGCCCATCCATGTCCTGCAGCCAGTCCACAAACACTGTCAGACTGGGCAGTGGCTGACTGTCCCATAGCTAGGGACTCAGGGCTCTTGTCAGCCGTAGGAGGCTTATGTGTGGTATTTGACTGTATCTTGCGTACATCAGGGACCTAGATGCATTTCTGTCACTCTTCCAGGCCCCCAACAGAGGAGAAAATAGTTTCCAGGAAGACAGGGAAAAGCAGCGACTGCTTTAGTCAATGCACTGCACCAAAATCGAGCCACTCTGAAATGCCTGGTGAATGGGGAACTGCTTCCCCCTTCTCTAGGTCCTAACTGTACCTCAGCCTGAGGCCGAGGGAGCAAGACCTGCCCTATTCAAGCAGGCCTCTGTGTGTCTCCTCCCTTTCCTGCCATTTCTTTCTTACCAGGGGCACTGCCTTGTCCCACCTTGCCTAAACAGCTCAACTCCCTCACCAGACCATCCAGGCAGAGAGATTAGCAGTTTGTTCGACACTTCTTCTTCCCCAGGACCATGGATCCGGTGATTGCTATGGTTTAAGTGGCTTAGATGAAACCAAGCAGGGAGAATGTCACATCTTTGTGACACATGAATAGGCCCTCTACCCCTCCACCTCTACAGGCACTGCACATTTCCGACTCAGCTGTGGAGTTTGGAGCCCTTTGTTCTGACCTATGGGCCACTCACATTGTTAAGGGGTGCCCAGTGTTTTCATCTCCTTGACAAACCAGGAGGACTTGCCCATACCCAGAGAGAGCCGTGACCATCACCCCAACTTGCTGTGGACCCCCATGCTCATGAGATCAAGTGTAGCTTCTGACTCCCTACGGGAGTGCATGCTCAGGAGGCAGAAAATTTTTCTGCTTCATTCCTCCAGCGAAGCTAAATCTGTCAACGTCCCTCCACATATAGGTAGGCAGAATCTATTTGTCAGTTGTGCTCCATGATCACTTGTCCCCATGTCACAGTGGGTCTGGACAACCCTCTGAAAGCCCAGAGAACGCTGCTATCCTAAGAATTCAGATGGGACCGATTCCTCAACATTCTTTCAACATGGGAAAGAGTCGTGTCCCTTCCGAGAGGGTGTTGAAGGCTGTGACAGACGCTCCCCAGCAGAGGAAAGAAAACAATCTGATAAGCCCCTGGGCCTTGGTCAGCCCATCAGAGCTGATTTCAGCTATCCATAGCTAATGTGCTTAGGTTCTGCATTCGAAACTGTGGTGTGTGTCCCCTCACTCCTACCACCTGACGGAGGAGGAGAGATGTGCGAAGGGAGTTGACAGACCCAGTGAACAAGAAATGTGGAGTGAGTCATGGATGTGGAAGTGGCATGGTTCTCACCTCGTGAGGAGCCTGTTGAGAATGAGTTGTGTGGGCCTCACGGTATGGTTGTGCATTTCAAAGCCAGAGGAGAATGGGAACTCCTCGCCCATTTGGTAGCGCCCGAGGTTATCTTCTTGCTCCTCTGTGCAGGGGGCACTGATGACAATCTGCTTCCAGATGATGTCTTCCTCGAGCCCATAATGATCGCTCTCAAAGGCTCTAAGAGCTCTGGCCAGATGGAGGGTGGACCCTAGAAATAGCGATGGAATAGGCACCTACCACAGTGACGCTGCCAAAGCCTTGGGGGGCTTGAGCTCTATAGGTGCTGCTTTTCCTTCTGCTGTGTTTGGAGGGGACACTACTGCCCATGGAGCTGTCCATAGATTTGACACTGGAACTTTAAGGTTAGAAGTGTTCCCCACCGTGAATCCTTTCCACGTGTCTTTTATTAGGCAGAAAACAGCCACAATCCTTCCAGATGCAGTAAACCCATAGCAACCACAACTGAACCCGGAAACTTCTGTGCGTAGTGGTGCACCTTATGTAGCTTCTGAGTTTCCTGTTATTCCTTGACAACCCCATCCCAGGGACATCATTCCTGGGTTTTCCACCCATAATGTGTGCTGAGGCTTACAGCCACCCACTTACAGACATCCTCACCTTCTGAGGTGGACTCTCTTGGTTGACGAAAGTGAGATCTATACTGTGCAAGATGGGACCTCCGTTGAAGTGCGAAGCCCCTTATTGTCCCATGTATAGGGTCCAGCCGGTCCTTGGAGGTAACAACGTCCTGTGGCTGAGAAGTGTCCCTACTGGCATGGTCCACCCTTGTGTGGAATACAGAGCAGATGTCATTGTGAATGGTGTGTAGACAGCAGATCCGACAGGTTTTCCTATTGTCCCATTTTCCCTCCCGAAAGTATCCATGTGCATGTTCAAGGAGGGCTCCTCTACCCAATCTTGCCCATTTCCAGGCCCTGTGCCTACTCCCCAATACTGTTATACCTGGCAAAGGCTGTTTGTCCCCTAGCTGCAGACCAATGACTGTTGTCCAACATTGTGGGCTCATGTCCAATATTTCAACAAATCTTAACCTTGTCCGAGACCCTTCACCCATATCTGTCTTTCCTGCTCTCTCTACAGAGGAATCTGCATTCCAGAGGGCAGCTAAGGCAGTGACTACTTCTTCTTTGCACTATGCTTCAAAACATGGGCACTTAATACCTGGTGGGTGGGGCCCTCTACCGCACATTTCCATGGCCTAAGTGCATCATATCCTGTACCCCAGAGACCAAGAGCTGCCATATTTTTTGAAAGCCTGTGAGTGTAACTCATCCAGGCCTTATTTTCCTCTTAGTGGCAGGAGCCCAGCCTAACCCCACTTTTCCTAGAGCTGAGAAGCCTCGACAGAACATCTCTACAAATTCTTTAGCATTTTGCTAAACTCCTCTCTTCCCTGGGACCATGGATTCTGTTCATAGGATGGGGCAGTTTGTGACAAATCAAACCAAGGTGTAAATCATGAAATTTTTGGGACAGAGATCTGTCCTGAGCTTCCCGGGACTACCCCACCTAAACTTTCTGACTCCACTGTGGACTTTAAGGCCCTTGTAGATTACATATATTCCACTCATATTTTCCTTAGGTCCATGAGTCTTCCTTGTCCTTAAGTGACCTGGAGGACTATCTCATCCCTAGAGAAAGACACTAAAGTATCACACCTAACATTCATGGTCTCCCTATGCTTATGAGGTCTAGTGTAATTATCTGACTCCCTGTGGAATGGACGTCCAGCAACAGGGATTTTTACTCCTCCTTTCCTTCAACTACTAATCTGTGCAGTTTTCCTACACACATAATCACTATTGATTGATTGAGCCCAATCATCACATTCCCAGATGTCTGATTTGGCAGATTCTACTTCTCCAGCCCCCTCAATGCCTTTTGACTAGACCTTGGTTGAAGTGCAGGACGGAAGTGTCAATCTTCCTTCAAAAAGGGAAAGAGTTTTTTGCTATGGCCTGTTGTAGTTGAGGACTGAGCCAGAGGCTTCTCCCTAGGTGAGTGGGAAATCACGGTGTCCATCCCAGGCCCTATAACAGCCCGTGACACACGGACTAACTTGGTCAACACTTCCTATATCTCCTCCCATTTGGTCCTCTCAATAACTATTGCTGTTTGTCCTGCAGGCCCCTACTCATGCCAGGAGTCATCTGAGGCTCAGAGAAATGAATTGAACCCCAGTGTCCAATGACAATATCTGGCACCCCAGCCGCCATGGAAGGGCTACTGTGCTCACCTGGGGATCGTTTTCGTCAGGGTTTGCCTGGTGGGGAGGACCACTTTCCTGTTCCCCAGGACGTCGGATGCGTCCAGGTCCTCCCTGCCCAAGTGGCCAGACAGCAGGTGTTGCTCCATGTTCTGGCTGGTTCTAAAGCTCTGCACCAAGCCGGGATCTATTATTTCCTCAGCTGTGTCATTTTCATCCTGGCAGGTAGAATGTTGGGACAATAAGGGACATGCAGTCAGCAGCTGCAAAATGTCCAAAAAGATGGCTATGCCTCGATTTCACACTGGAAGTCAGTGACCTCCCGTGACTGTGGCAGGATATGGACTATGGCTGACACTTAGTGACAGGGCAAAGGAGACCAATCCTGGGTTCAAGCCCTGGGTTTCAGTGACCTCAAAACTCTTCACTCTTCTCTTCAAAATTAAAGAGAGTTTTGAGGATGTGAGGCTACAGTAATAGTAGATTCTGTATGGGCTAAATTCTTGGAGATTCCAGGATGGGAGGAAGACTCTGGAATGCCCAAGGAAATGAGATGATGTGACAGGGAAGAGAAATTCCAAACGGTCTTGAAAATAGACAAGTGTCGGTCGCCTTCCAGTGAAGCAATTGTAAATATGATTCTGCCTTGCTGAACCAGACAGACCAATTTTCAGACTGTTCCCACCCAGTCAGCTGACTGCAGGGAAGCACCAGCCCTCACTCTTTTGGGATGACTGAAATGTTTCAAGTAATTTGGCCCCAGCCATTCAAACTCTAAATATGTGTAACGTTTGACTGAGCCAAGCTGTTCCTAGTAGCCCATTCTGGGTGATCTGGAACCATTAGACTAGTCAAAGTCATGGGACATTCCTTGAAGCCCAGTGGAAATGGCAAAAGAAAGGAGTCCCGTCTAGGTCCAAGGGCTTTAAGGCTGAATTTCTGATGTTCCTAGCCTCCCCTTTGGAACATGATATGCCCTACCACCTGACCTGGAAGTGTCACAGTATTGACCTCTGTTGGATGGCAAGTTACAGAGAAATAGGTATTATACTATAATCTTCTCTCCCTTTTTGAGTTAAAAACAGCCTAGGAAATGTGAGGATGCTTAGGGATGGAGACACAGTCCAACTGAATGCAAGCAGAAAATAGGGGATGGGGAATGTAGGAGCCATCGGATTAAACATCCAAGGCAGGATCCAAGCCAAGGGCTGTCTTGGTTTATGAGAATCTGAATCATTATGAAGGGCTCTTTTCTGATATCCAACCCACGTGCACCTCGTCATGAATGGGTTGGGTTGTGGGGTAAGTGTGCATTCCCAGATTCCTGATAGTGTTGTACTGAATTCCAAGAGGGAGAATCCTTGCCAGGGAGCCTGCAGATTCTGCCAGGGTAGGGTCTAGGTCCTGGGGTCCCCTGACTGTCATGGACCTGTGTGTGGAGAAGCCCTCAGCTCCCATCTCACCTCTCTTCTCTTCTGGCTTCTGTTGGTGGCCGTGTGCACGGGCACCCTGTTCAGCGAAGTGGTGTCGATGACACAGTCATCCTGCTCTGAGCTGGATGAGCTCTGCAATGATAGAGTCATCAGCAGGGCCACAAGGCATCAGGACCCTGACTGGTTATCCCCAAGAGGAACAGCCCCACATCAAGTTCTACTTCCAGACGAGGCAAAGACCTCTATGTATAGACCTCCTCCCAGCAGGGAGATGACAACTCTGTAGATCTGGATCAATCTCTGGGCAGATGGGCACCAACCCCAGGCCTCTCCTTCTGTCCCTGCCAGCCATGACCTGGAGAAGAACATGATGCACCCAGCAGGTGTCCACCCCCAATCACCTCTCTCTGCCCAGCCTGGTATCCTCCAGACAGCCATCCTGGGAGTGGGAGGTGCTGAGGCTGCTCAGGAAGGAGAACAGTGTCAGCCTGGTCTGCCTCCCCTGCCCTGGTTCCCTTGGTTACCTTGGATTTCCTTCTGCCAAACAGATGGACTCTTCCCTGTTGAGGGTTGAGCCAACGCCTACAACATCGGAGCAGGCTCTCACTTTGGCTTTTCCTGCGGCCAAGGCCTTGCGAAGTAGGCAGGCAGCAACAAGAGAACATCTTCTCTCAAGCATCAAGGCCTGAGTGAGCTGTTCGTTCCGTTAGTATCTAGAATGTGGGCCCTTGGTTACCGGGGTTCCAAGTTCTGTTGCGTTCCATCTCCAGGGAAGTGAGGTAACTTCCTGCTTCCCTTCTCTGTGCTCCCTCCCTGGATGACAGCTTCCCAAGGTCCCCTCTGGGCTGCTGACTGTTTACCCTCTCAACCATTGCATTTCCCATGTGTGCACAATTTTACCAATACGGTCCTCCTTCCTGCCTTGCTGGGGCCTGGGGCCATCAAGAACCATCTAAGGAGATGGACCTTGGTACACCACCATCCTCCTCCTGCCTGTTCTGTGATCCGGGATATGCCTTTCTGTTTCTCAGGGCTTCCCATGTCTCCCCTGCTGAACAGTGGGTCAAATCTAGCTGATCCTTCCGAGGAAAGGCATCAGGTAGATCAGAGAAAATGCCTTGGAAACTTCAGGGCTGGTCTCACATGTAGCCAGTGCACATAGGTAGACAAGGAAGAATATACAAGATGGAGTGGGAAGCAGCAGGGAACACAATCAAAGAGGGCTGAGTTCTGGCAGTATCATCTTGAGAACATCATGAGCACCTTGGCTTCATGTCACAATCCATGCCAAAATGGGCTTTAAATTCCATGAAAAGCAGTCTTAGTCACCTGCAGCGGTCAAAGCCTCCAAAGATTTCCCATTCCTTTTAGTTTCAGACCCAAGCCTCCTGCACTGCCTGACCTCTCCCTGGACTCCATAGATGATCCTGTGCTCTGCTGCGTCTCGCACACACAAGTCCTCAGTTCCCCAATCCTCCAAGCCTGTGTCTGCTCAGTAGGACACTGAGAGTTTAGAACGCATTTTCCAGCACCCCAGAGTACCGTGGTCATCAGAGAGCCAAGACCAAATAATTCTCCTAGGCTGTGGCACACCTAGGGTCCCCCACTCCAAGCATTGCAGTTTATAGAGGGGACGTTGAGGCCTTCTCTGCAGTAGCCTCCCTCCACCCTGGGAGTTCATCTTCATCCCAGGTGCTCAGATCAGTGGAGGGAGGGCCTCAGCTCTGTCCTCTCCTGCTTGCCCTAGGGATGTCCCTGCCCAGGCAGAACCCTGGGAACCTCTGAGATCCCACCGCCCATCCAGGTGGCATCTCCCCCTCCCCAGGCTTTGGCCTATGGAAGCGTCAACTAGAGAAAGCTGACCCTGCCCCATGGCAGAGCTCCCTCTATCCTCTTTCCTCTGTGTCCTTGCCACCTCCCTGGTTCCAGGTTCTACTGTGACTCCCAGGACATGATCCCTACCCATTTGGCCAGTGTGTGTGTGTGTGGGCGGTGCTCATGAAGTTCTTTGGGGATCCTGAGAAGAAAACAACTTCATATGGGCAGAAGCAGGCAGGGGTCCCCATGAGTTAGGGGCTGTGCTTTTCAAAGTTTCTGTGGAAGAGGGTTGAGCCCTCACCTCAGATGCCAGAAGTGTACAGGTCCTCTGGATTCTGCACACCCCGTGGGCCTTGAGCTTCACCTTTCTCTGGGTCTCTGTTCCTGAATTGAAAAGTGAGGGGTTGAAAATGGATCTGGGTAAGAAGGTGCTCAGTGAGGACAGGGCCATCCTCCCCCAGCCTGGGAGGAGGTGGGTGAGGCCACACTTGGGGCAGTCAGGGTGCTGAGCTCCAACAGCAGGAGGTAAAGCACAGCACACAGGGTGGTCGAGCTCATGCCCACAGCAGGGCACACACACACGTCCTTCCTCGGACAGAGGAAGGTACTTGCAATGAACCCCACCTCTCTGGGCATGCGCAAGGAGCCAATGGCTGCCTGCCCGACCCCCAGGGCCCTTCTTTGCGCTAGCTCACTCAGGGGGCCCTGGAACACCCCAAATCCAGCTAGCGTCATCTGCCTGAACGTGTCTGGAGTAGAGATTGGTGTCCTAGGAGCCTCAGAATGCACTGCCTGTGAGATCCACAGGTGGGCGTGGATCTTCAATGCTGCAGTAGCCAGTGACACCAAGAGGAGGGCAGGGCAGGACCCCTCCCTGCACCACCTTCCCCCAATCCAGATGGTGCAGCCAGGGTGGCAGGTAGTCCAGGAAGGAGGCAGAGCCTCGTGCTGCCCAGAGTGGGATCTGCCCACTGCCGCTTGCCAGGGAGCCCCTCTGGCCCCATGTCTGTTCCCCCTTTTGCAGGGAAGCCAGAGGTTCCAGCCCTCAAGGCCCCCAGCTCTCAGGTACTGAGCCCATCCCACAGGTGGGACAGGGAATCACTGCTCTGTACCATCATAGGTGCCTGTGCTGCCACGCAGGGGCTTTTCCAGGCCTGGAGACTCCCTGGCCAAGTGGCTCCTGAGTCCAGGCCCTTCAGGATTGCACCTGCCTGGCTTTAGTCCCTACACATCCTCATGGGTTTGGGTCCCTCATCCCCTTTGCCTTAAGGAAACTGAGGCTCTGAGAAGTCACCAGTTTTGGGAGGTAGATCTGAAGTGCCCAGGGCTGGGCAGGTCCCAGCAAGAAGGCTCATGGGAGGGCATGTGCTTGATGGGGAGCTCCCTCAGGGCTGTCTCCCTGATCACACTGGGCTCTGTCACCCAGGGGAGGAGTTTGGGGACTTCACTGCATGGAGGAAAAGGGGGACCCAGTGCAGCAGGACCTAGTGAGCAGGGACCCTGCCACAGCCACACCTAGCACAAGCTGGGATGAGGTCTGCCTCAGGGCCCTTCTGGGCACCTGGGGGCTTTGGTGGCTGTCTGCCTCCACACAGGGGTGAGCATGCTGGTGGAGGCCCAGAGCAGGCTCCTGGTCAGAGCTGTCATTCAGGAGAAGGTGGTTTCCAGAAAGGTGACATCGGGGACATTGGGGGGCTGCCCCCAATCACACTGCCCTGGAGTTTCTTGTACCTGTCACCATTATCCACGGTGTTATAGAGAAGGGGAATCTGAATTTCCATCATTTTTGTAGGGAAATTTCTTTTAACTTGAATCGCCTTTCATCTTTCAGGGCCCCATCATACTACAAGACACTGCAATGTATTCTATTCATAAAATCTTACTATTAGAAATGCCTTTTATTGGGTTTCCATTTTTAAAGCTGAGTTATAGACAACGCATAGAAAACAAACAAAACTGCAGAAGAGAATGGTAAAGGCTACAAGCCTGGATTTTTCTCTCAGCTGAAAAGCTGTGAGAAGCAGGGGGTGGGGGCAAAGCTAAGCTGTGGACTAATCTCCTTAGCCTCCAGGAGAGGGAAGCAGTAGATCCTGTGTAAGTTGATCAATCAAATGATGGTTAATTTCCTGTCAACTAGAATAGGGAAAGTGATGGTTTGATGAAAAATCATGTTCTCAAAGCTGAAATATTCCTGTGTGTATAAACCTATTTTAAATATGACTTTTTGATTAGGTCAATTCAGTTATGTCCTGACCCAGACGTTATTCTTCTTCCTGGAGTCCTTTATAAACAGGATGAATATGGACAGAGTCACAAGAGGGAGAGAAAGGCAAGGAAGCCAGAAGCTGTAAGCAACGACACCCAGCAGAGGGCCTTTGCATGTACAGAGGAGTCCAGGATGGTGCAGCCTGGCTTTGGGGAGAATGTATTACCTGACGGGGCCTTGATTGAAACATTTTCATGGCTTCCTCACTACACATGTAACCGAACTCACCCCATGGGCAAATTCCCCCAGTCCTGGTATAATACTGTCAGGGGCTGAGCTGACCAGAATAGTAATGGTGTCCAGTGGTTTGATCCAACAAGCACTGGTCTGATTGTTCCTATGAGTCTGTTTCATCACTTGAACTCATTAGTCAGGTGACTGCACCTGTGCCTGATCATGTCTCCCAGCAAGGCAGGAGCTTGTCTTGAGCTTTGAGGGAAATCTTATTCCACCAGTTGAAGGCATTAAGGGAAGAACTGATGGTTGCAGCAGTCAGAAAGAGACAGGCAGCTTCTCCAGGAGAATTCATTATGAACTTCATTGGGGTTTTCAACTTGCTGCCTGCCATATGGTACTTGGACTTTCCAATACCCACAATTACATGAACCAATTCATCTTTTAAAAATTCTCTGAATATTTAAATGTATTTATCTTGTCTGTTTTGACTAAAGCAGACTTTGGTCCTGAGAATGGTTCTCGTGAAGCAGAATGTTTAAGATTTCTGAGTTGAGTCTGGCGTTTGACAATCGGTTGTCTAATATTATTTAAGTTTGCTAAAAGCTGCTGGGAGCAATATACCAGAAATGGGTTTGCTTTTGCCCTGAGGACCGATGAGGTTAAAAGCTTATGGTTCTGAGGCCATGAAAGTGTGCAGTCAAGGCATCATCGGGAGACCCTTTCTCCCTGAGCTCAGCTGTGGGCAGTCAGGCACATGGTGTCTCTGCTTGCCACTCCCCTCCCCTCCAGCCTCATAGCTTCAGCTTCTGTCTGCACCAGCTTCCTCTGCGATTCTGTGTTCCTTTCATTTAGGCTTCAGGCTCCTGGGGATGTCACCCTCGGTTTCTGCTTTCCTCTCTATCTCTGAAGCTTTCTTTGGTATCGGTGGCTTTTTATAACGGACAACAGTAAGAGGTTTCAGACCCAACCTGAGGCACATAAGCTAATCGAAGGCCCTTGTGGCAGTTTGATACGGTTTATGAATTCCAGAAATAGAGTTTGCATTATGTTTATAGACTGGTCTGTTCTTCTGGGTTAGGGATACTGTTAAATTGTATTGATTTCAGAGGTTTCAGTTTTACTTGTTTAAATTATGACTAGGGCTTTGATTGGGTCACATCACATAGAAAACAAGAAAGCAGAGGAGACAGTTGGAGTTTTTGAACCTGGAGCCCAGGAAAGAAATCCATAGAGAAGCAGATGCATGATGAAAATAAGCAGGACTCATTAGACATGGTAGAGTCCCTGGGAAGACAGATGAGCCTCTTTACCGATTATCTAGAGCCATCATTGTGGACAGCCCACAGCCGAGCCTAGAGAGAAACCCTCCCTGGGAGACATACAAGACTTATCCCAGTCTCCAGCTGATATTGGGAGAAGCTGGGGCCACAGAGCCTTAAGGGGAAGAGGAAGCCTGAACACTTGCAGATGTTGACAGTCATCTTGCTCCAGCAAGTAGCAATAGATTTCTGTGAGGGAAGTAACTATGCTTTATGGCCTTTGTGACTAGAAGCTCCTACCTTAAATATATACCCTTATAAAAGCTAACCGATTTCTGGTATTTTGCATTAGCATCCCTTTGGCTGAGTAATACAGCCCTTTCATGAAGAAATTTCATCCAAATCTCACCTACAAGAAGTTTACATGCATAAGAATGATTAGCCCTAAGGACATGACTCTTTGAGTTCCACAAAATCTCAAACTGCCACACACCACCCTCTGGACCTCAGAAATACACATGCAAAATACATTCATTCCACCACAATATTTCAAAAGCCTTAACTCATTTTAGTAAGTTTTAAGTACAAAATCTCACTGAAATCAGTTACAGGTGCTCCTCCCCTGCCATCGTTGACCCTCTCTGTACTCCAAAACTTCGTCAAAAAGGAAGCCCAATATATTGTCAGGTTCCATTAGTAGAAAAATGCAATATAGTGATGGGTTTAAAGGTTAGATATAGAATATCCAGAAATTTAGAAAAATTAAATGAAGGAAAAATAAATTGGGATATCACAGAAATAAAAAAATGAAAAAGCTTTGTTTCTGACATTTTGCCTTTCATCACTGCTATAGGTGTCACCCTGTATGTACAGTGACAAGGCAGTTTCTTCCATTTCTTCTTTAGTGTCTACCTCCTTTCTTTCTTTTTTTTTATTTTCCTGATTATTAAGTTTCTCTTGACATAAGTTTTAGGTCACAGTAATTCACATATCCAATATATGGTTGTCACACATATCCAACATCAATGGTGGCCACTGTGGCTGCTGATGGTTCAGGAGAGGGAAGAAGAGATATGGTGTGGGGGCATTTTCAGGATTTGGAGTTGTCCTAGGTGGTGCTGCAGGGATGGATGCTGGACACTGTGTGTCCTGTCATGGCCCACTGGGTGTACTGGGGGAGAGAGTGGACTACAATGTGGACCATTGTCCACATGCTGCAGTGGTTCTCCAGAATGCATTCACCATGCCACAATGGTGGAAGAGTTTGCTGATGTGGGAGAGGTGGCATGGGTGGGGTAGGGGGGTATATGGGGACCTCATATTGTTTTAATGTAACATTAAAAATAAAATAAAGCAGAAAAAATAAAATAAAATCAATTATAGACATATCATCTATCCTGGGGCAAAAATTGCCCTGTGTTTTGGAACTGTGAAACTTGAAAACTAAGTTAACTGCCTCCATTATACAAATGAGCGACTTCTATAAAATAACAATTCCCCTTTCCATAGGGAGAAATGGAAAGGAACAGGGTCACAGGTCCCAAAGAGTTCCAAAAAGCTGCCGGCCCAAGAATTGGGTTGAGGACTGGGGGAAACTATTGAATATGGGACAATGTTAAGTATATGGTTGAAGCTATAATGTTGAGAAAACTCTTTAGAAAATATAATAAGGAAGGATTATGTGTTTGAGGTGCTTAAGGCTGGGGCATCTGGTACAGGGGCAAGCTTCTAGGAAGTGTGTGAGTGCCCATGTTGTCATAGTGTGTTCCATCATAGGGTGGAAACCCATACAATGACTGTGAAGTTGTAGCCACATCTTGGGGAGTCCCGATGTTCCCAGAGGGCATTGTGTCTCTCGAGAGAATCGGTGGCTCCCAATTAGTTCAGGCAGTCTAGTATGTCAAGCCCTCAGCATAGTTACAGTATGTGTAAATCTGGTCCCTCAAGTAGTGAAGGTTGTTTTTCACTGGGGGCCCTGCAGGGAATGGGAGAGAGGTATAGAATAGACATCAGCAGGGCAACTGGGGGGCAATGGAAGTGCTCCACCAGATCATGCAATGGTGGATATAGGACATGTTGACTTACACCAAAAGTGTATAAAAGTCTATAAGCTAAAATGTAAACCATAAAATAGAACACAAGGAAGCTAAAAATTTAGAAATTTGTACAGCCTAAAATAGAAACCATGATGTAAGCCAAAATGGATGCATGGTTGATAGCTAAGTTTCAAAATCCGTACATCAGCTACAGCAAATATAACATGACAAGTAAGAAGATCATGGCTGGGAAAGGGGATATAGGGGAGTCCCCTATACTGTGAATTACTGTGATCTAAAACTTTTTGAAGACAAAATTTAAAACTTAGAAGAAAAAAAAAGATGTAGGCAGTGAGGAAAAAATGAAAGAAAGTGCCTTGCCAATGTACATACAGACAACACCTGTTACAGTGCTGAAAGGCAAAATGTTTGAAATACTTTTATAATAGTTTTCATTTTATTAATGCACCAATTTATTTTTACTTTATTTTAGTATTTCTAAATTATTATGTATTCTATTTCTAAACTTAAAACCCATCAGTCTATTTCAATTTCCTATTAATTGAATTTGGCAATATATTAGGCTTCATTGTTGAAGAAGTTTTGGAGCACAGAGAGGTAACAACTATGGCAAGGGAGCAACACTGCTTTGGGGCATTACTGATGGGAGCACATGAGTGGGGGGAGTTCTCCAGGGCATGTATATAGGGGACATAAAATTGTTCTGATCTATGTTGTATATTTTTATAGTATAGAGTTACAAATGTCAACTGAGGGAGTGCTAGTTCCTACCCAGTGGAACTCTGTCACATTCCCCAATGGAACATCAATAATCCCCCAAGTGTAACGGCAAAGGTCAGAAAGGAAGGATGGTTCAATAATGAGCCCTTGATGCTGATGACTATGGTTATGAGCCTGTGGGCCTGAAATAGAAACTAGGCCTGTTACTGCAGGGTGCCTAAGAGTTACCTCCTGAGAGCCTCCATGTTGCTTACATGTGGCTACTCTCTAGCTAAACTCAGCATGTAATTGCATTACATTCCCCCCCAGAGTGGGACATGACTCCCGGGGTTGAGCCTCCCTGGTTCTGAGGGATTACTACCAATCACTGACTGGTGATGTACCTAAAAAGACACCTTGAATAAAAGGGCCAACTCAGACCGGCAGAATATCTCGGCCTACATGTTGGATCAAGTGCTAAGAACTACTTTTTGACTTTAAATAAAAGGGAGAAATGGCAAAGACAAATGAGTTTATATGGCTGAGTCTTCCAAAAAGAGTCAGGAGGTCATCAGAGGGGTCAGACCTATGCTCACCTCAGCAGGACCCCAGAGAGAGACAAAGTAGATACAACCCTAGGTGCCGGTTCTCCTGAAGGTGATGGAGAACCACAGAGTATACGATCATGGCAGATGGATTTGGAGTTCTGTGCCATGTCAGAGGGCCCTACTTTGGAATTTGTGCTCCTGAGTGTGATGGAGCTGGACTCAGATGTGACCTTCCTACACATGCCTCTTCTGTCACAATACTGAACCTGTGGTTGATGCGAAGGATGGGGCATACTCAGGGGACTTGATTTCTGGACTGCCCATGTGCCAGCTGGTCCCTGAACCTCAGCAGAGTTGTGAAATCATATGCTTTGGTTCATTGGACTTACCCAGGTCAGCTAACAGGGAGGTGAAGATGGTCAACCATCACACTAGGGAATCAAGAGTGCCAGCAACTGCAAGCAGAGGAATTGCATCCATCATCCATGTGGAATCTAAGCCTCTTCTTGATCTAGAGGTGGAGTGGACATCATCATCCCATGGTCCAGAGAATGGAGGAATAAAATATGGATTAGAGGGGACTTACTGATATTCTACTATAAACTGTTGTGACTCATAATAGAAGAAATTGTAGCATGGAGGTGGAGAAATTGACCATATAGTTGCTGAAGGCAGGGAGAGGGAAGAAGGGATGTGCTGTGGAGGCATTTTTGGAACTTGGACTTGTGCTAAATGATATTGCAGGGTGAGATGCTGGACTTTATATATCCTGCCGTAACACACTGGAAGTACTGGGGGAGTGTATGAACTATAGGGTAAACTATTATCTGTGTGGTGCATCAGTGCTCCAAAATATGTTCACGGAGTTTGATGAGTGTGCCACAATGATGGAGGAGGTTATGGGTGTGGGAGGAGTGGGGTGGGAGGGTTGAAGGTGTATGGGAACCTCATATTTGTTAATGTAACAGTTTTTTGTAAAGTATATATCTTCAAAAACATACAACTTACAAAAATGATGGGGGGGGATGGAGAATGGGATATATGGGAACCTCATATGTTTTTAAATGTTTTTTTTTTTCTGTACTATTCTTTGTGATCTATTAACAAAAAATGTGTTGGTTCCTCATTGTATTAGTCAGTCAAAGTGGTACTGATGCAAAATACCAGAAATCTCTTGGCTTTTATAAAGAGTATTTAGTTGGGGTAGGAGCTTATATTCACAAGGCCATAAATGAAAAGTTACTTCCCTCACCAGTGCCTGTTGCCATGTTTTGGAGCCAGATGACTCCTGACATCTGCAAGGGTTCACCTTCGTCTTCTCCTTAAGGCTCCGTGGTCCCCGCTTCTACTCTCAGCTGTAGGCTGTCTTTCTTCCAAGGCTGGTTTCTCTCTCAGCTCAGCTGCTCTGCTCTCCTTAAGGCCAGCTGTAAACTATCAAGCAAATGGTTCTTCTCTCTTCCCAGGGCCTCTGCCTGTCCAATGGTGCCTGTTCTCTTTCCTCATGTATCTGCTTCTCTGTGTATTTACTTCCCAGGCTCCCAAATTCCAAGTGTCTCCTCTCCCTTGTTGTTTCCTCTGTGATGTGGCCCAGTCAAAGCCCTAGTCATAATTTAATCAAGCAAAAGTGACACCTCTGAATTCAATACAATCTAAGGGTATCTATCACTAGCCCAGAGGAACAGAGCAGTTTACAAACGTCATCATTATTTCCTTTTGGAGTTCATCAATAACATCAAAGTGCCACACACATACAGGAATCAAGGTGAAGCAGGCTAGTTCAGGGAATGGAAAGATGAACCCGGGGCCTGGCAGCAAACCACGACTGTGAGACACGTGCCCTCGGGCCCCTCCCTGTGGGAAGGACCTTGTGAGAATTCCCCATTGGGAACAGGGTTTTGTCTGGGATCAGAGGCAAGTCCCGAATATTCTTAGGGTGCCCGTCCTGGGAATTGAAGGGTGGGGTAAGTATTCAAAACAACAGACAGCTGGGACTCCTCCCCTAACAAAGGGCGAGGTAATTAATGGTTTAAAAGTCAGCACAGAGGCTAAGTCAGCCCTTTTCCCCTCTTTTTGTCCTTTCTCGCTCTGCCTGGACCAGCATGCAAGTCCACCTGGGGACTTGTAATCTGCAGTGGGGACTTGTAATTTGTAAATCAGCCCTTTTGACCCTTTTTAGCCCCTTTTCCCTCTCTCAGCCTGGACCAGCCCACAAGTACACCTGGGGCCCATACTCTGTTCTTTTCTTTCTCTTCTCTCTTTTTCTTAATAAACTACCAGCCTTACTAAACTGGTATGTTCTTAAATTCTCTTTTGTAACATACCCAAGAAGCTAGAGAAAATCTGGCAACAAGGAGCCCAGGCTGTCACCTAGTGAGAATTTCTCCCCACAGATCCTTCCTAGATAACTGCCCTTCCATCCTGACTTGCCGACAGTGACTGACTGCTTTCCTGGTCAGTGAAACCCTCCCATGGCGCCCTGTTCTCTGGGGACTCATTTTCCAGAAGCTCAGATTTTAAACTATGAATTTCTAGTTACTTTGTCCCCAAGAGTTTCGTTCTTCCCTTATCCCTTCCTTCCACAGTTTACTATGAATAGCAAGCAGAAGTCAGGCCACATTTCCACATTTAGTTTGGAAATTTTCTCAGCTAAATAAGTTCATCACTTTCAAATTCTGTCTTCATCTAACATCTGGAGTCAATTGTGCCAAGTTCTCTGGCACTTTATAGCAGGGGTTATTAAGGGGTCTGTAAGCCTGAAAAAAGACAAAATGTTATTCTTGTGTGGACATGTTGGTCTGGGTGTGATATATTTATGAAATAATACACAATGTAGTGTGGGCTTAGTGAGGGCCCATGGCTTATACCTGACTGGTAAAGGGGTCTGTGGAACAAAACACATTAAGAATCCCTGCTTTAAAGCAAGGATCACCTTGTCTCCAGCTTGCAGTGACATATTCATTATTTCAAAGGTCTCGTCAGAAGTATCTTTTGCATCCAGGTTTCTACTAACAGTCTCTTCAAAGCAAGAGAGACTTTTCGTCTTATTGTTTTTTTCGAGATTTATTTTTTGTTTATTTCTCCCCTTCCCACCTCCCCTCCAGTTGTCTGCTGTGTCCATTCACTGTGTGTTCTTCTCTGTCTACTTCTATTCTTTTTTTGTTTTTTTAAAGATTTATTTTTATTTTATTTAATTCCCCCCCTCCCCCGGTTGTCTGTTCTCTGTGGCTATTTGCTGCCTCTTGTTTCTTTGTCCGCTTCTGTTGCTGTCAGCGGCACGGGAAGTGTGGGCGGCGCCATTCCTGGGCAGGCTGCACTTTCTTTTGCACTGCGCGGCTCTCCCTATGGGTGCACTCCTTGCGCGTGGGGCTCCCCTACGCGGGGGATACCCCTGCATGGGGCAGCACTCCTTGCGCGCATCAGCACTGCGCATGGGCCAGCTGCACACGGATCAAGGAGGCCCGGGGTTTGAACCGCGGACCTCCCATGTGGTAGACGGGCGCCCTAACCACTGGGCCAAGTCTGTTTCCCTGCTTCTATTCTTGTCAGCAGTACTGGGAATCTATGGTTCTTTTTGTTGCCTCATCTTGCTATGTCAGCTCTCTGTGTGCGCGGCACATTTCCAGGGCAGGTTGTGCTTTTTTCATGATGGGCGACTCTCCTTACGGGGTGCACTCTTTGTACATAGGGCTCCCCTATGCAGCAGACACCCTTGTGTGGCAGCACACTCCTTGTGCACATCAGCAATGCGCATGGGCTGGCTCACCACACGGGTCAGGAGGCCCAGGGTTTGAACCTTGGACCTCCCATGTGGTAGGCAGACACTCTATCCAATGAGCCAAATCCGCTTCCCTGAGGCTTTTCCTTTTCAAGTCTCACAAGTCTTCCAAATTCAACCCCTTAATCATTTATAAAACTGTTCACACATTCTTGGTGTTTGCATAGCAGCATGCACCTGGTATCAGTTCCTCTTATAATGTGCTGAAAGCTGCTGGGAGCAAAGCACCAGAAATGTGCTGGCATTTACAATGGGTATTTGTTAGCAGAAGAGCTTAGAGTTCTGAGGTTGTGAATGCATCCAAACCAAGGCATCATCAGGGCACCCTTTCTCCCTGAGCTGCAGCTAGGGGCCATCAGGCCCATGGGGGTGCCCACCTGTCCACCCTTTCTTCTCTGGCCTTGCTACTTTCAACTTCTACCAAGAGTGGTGTGCTCTCAGCGTTTGTGCTCTGTTGATTTCAGCTTCTGGCTTCCAGAGTCTTCTTGCTCAGCCTGGGTTCCTTTCTATCTCTGCGGCTTTTTTGTTTTTGTTTTTTCCCCCTATCTGTGTGGTTTTTTTTTTTAAGATTTATTTATTTATTTAATCCCCCCCTCCCCCCAGTTGTCTGTTCTCTGTGTCTATTTGTTGCGTCTTGTTTCTTTTGTCCGCTTCTGTTGTCGTCAGCAGCACGGGAAGTGTGGGCGCGCCATTCCTGGGCAGGCTGTACTTTGTTTCATGCTGGGCATCTCTCCTTATGGGGTGCACTCCTTGCGAGTGGGGCTCGCCTATGCGGGGGACACCCCTACGCTGGGGACACCCCTGCATGGCAGGGCACTCCTTCCACACATCAGCACTGCCCATGGGCCAGCTCTACACGGGTCAAGGAGGCCCGTGGTTTGAACCGTGGACTTCCCATGTGGTAGATGGATGCCCTAACCACTGGGCCAAGTCTGTTTCCCTATCTGTGTCTTTTCATTCCACCATTTTAAAGGACCTGGTAATAGGATTAAGACTCACGAAGGATCATGCAGCAGTGAGGTGGCCACTGAGCTAAGAGCATGAGCGAATCAGGCTCATCTGCCTTAGGACAGTGTATATTCTATTGAAGATGACAGAGAAGCCCGTCTGGGGGCAGCAGGACAGGAGTTCTGGCATGGGAGCCCCCATCTCCCATGCCCTTTTCTCCCCCTCTCTGCTCACAGCTGGCCCTAGGGTCACATGGCAGGAAGATGGAGGCATCTCTCGTTCTGTCCACAGGCTGCTCTCGACATCTCAACATCCACAGACTTCTCCCTTGTTGAGGGAGCCCCTGGATTTTGTCCTGCTTCTCATCATCTCAGCCTGTGCCCCACAGAGATGCTGGATTTGAGTCTCCCACAGTCCCCAGGTCCAAAGAGGCTGGCTCGCTGCTGCCACCACTGCCCAGCCCCTCATGCACTGTCACCAGATGATACCAGTCATGTTCCACCCAGCAGAGCCTGGCACAAGCTCAGGCTGAGCCTGCACAAGGCCCCATGAAGGCCAGTGCCTCCCTCCAGGGGATTCCATGCATCCAGCCCTGAAAATCCCACCGCTATTTGACCCAGCAGCAGGGATCTCCTTATGGGGCAATGTCAGGAAATAGAGTCTTGTCCCATTGGCAGGGTGTGAGTGAGGGATCTGGTGAAATGAGGAAATGTACGCCCGACGTAGAGAGCTATGCTCATGCTAGAGTGAATGCAGGGGTGCGGATGTGGCTCAGGCAACTGAGCTCCCGCCTACCACACGGGAGGTCTGTGGTTCAGTTCCCAGTGCCTCCTAAAGAAGACAGTGAGCTGGTGCACCAGGCAGGTGCAGGAAACCAACACAACAAGATGACGCAACAAGAGACACAAGAAAAAGAATGAGAGACACAAAAAAGCAGGGTATGGGGGTGGCTCAAGCAATTAGGTGTCTCCCTCCCACATCAGAGGTCCCAGACCAGTTCCCAGTGCCTCCTAAAGGCACACATACAGCAAATGCAAACAATGAGGGAGGGCAGAGATAAATAAAACAAATCTTTAAAAAGAATGAGACAGAATTTTAAAAAATAATAGTAAACTGAATGCAACCTTTTTTTAGCTCTGCTGGCTTTAGGCCATTGATTCCTGTGAGTCCATTTGCAAGAGGTGACTCAGCTTCTTCTCAGGGTACTTTCTCCCCACTATGGTCAAGCCTATTAACATTTATCACTATTTTTAATTTAAACAGCATTCATGACACTTTATAAATACCATCAGCATTCCCACTTAAAAAACAAAACAAAACTGTGCTTTCATTTGCCAGGATGTCCCCCCTAAATTTGAATCTTTACAAGCTTGAAATCATAGCACAGACCTAGGCTTAGCTCAGCTTCTCTTGGTGGGATGGCATGGCATCATTCTGTTGTCCCATCCACAACACGTGGCTTGTGAGAGCCCACAAGCCTACATAACCCTGGAGATGACTTGTGTTTGAGGTTATTTCCAGATTTTCTCTATCACAGCACTGAATTTAAGGACACCGTTGTCCTCAAATGATTTTCTTCTTGCACATTATTCCCTCTTCCTATAATTTCTCCAAAGTGGAATTAGCCAGTGAGTGAAGACTCTTCATCCTGGTAGTCAAGTGACTTCTCAGAAGGGTTGTGTTAATGTCTAGACTAAACACCTCTTCATTTGGCCACATGACTTGCAGGTTACTGAGGAAAAGAGCCTCGTTCTGCAGACCCTCAGCTACACATGCACGTGTCGGGGAATAATCAACATGAAAGGAAAGGGGGAACTGAAGATGTACTTTGTGAACACAGAGATGTCATGGTCGCTTTCCGAGAGCATCGTGGCATGCTGAAGATGCCTTCATGCTCAGAGGACCAGATATTCAGGTGGTTACACACACTTTCTGACTGCCTGGTCTGCCCCTTTTTCCCCATGTGCGGGCTCTGTCCTGTCCCACAGAACCTTTTAGACTTGTTCCCGTGACCCAGTGTCATATCATTCAGTGTCTGATGTGTGCCAAGATAGTTTTGCCACTTGCACTGTGCTTACTCCTAAGCGAAAGGGAAAGGAATGTGATTTCAGGGAGAAAAGGATTCAAGCAACTAACAAAGACGATAGAGGTGAAACAAAAATTCTTACGGCAATAAAACTAGGGGTGTATATTATCTTCTGGTGCATGTTACTTTCTGGAAAATATGATAACTCACCAACCACATCTGCTAGTCAGATATTAAAACACAGTATTTGTGAATAAGTTGATTCTGTCTCCCCACATGGAGTTTGACTATATTCGCCCACATCTCGCCTTGGCTGTTTGTGGCCCCAGTTGGGATCTGTGGCTCTTGTCACCTCGCTCTGTTGTTTCACGCCAGCAGCACGTTGCCACCCATTACCAGAAGTAGTCCTCGCAACTTAGGACCAGTTTTGTACCAAACACGTCTGATGTTTTGATGCCATTGTCTTTTGTTAGGTTAATTCATTGAAAGTTTTATGTACTTTGTTTTTTTGGTGCCTGTATCTTTTCTTAGTCCTTTCTTCTTCTCCTGTGGTTTACTCCAGAACTCAGGTTTGGTTTTCTTTTGTTTTGCCTTCTCCCTTTTTTACATCCATTTTAGTTTCCTAGCTGCTGAAACTAATACCACACAATGGATTGGCTCATGGTATTGAAGCTAGAACTGCAAAATCAAGGCATCAGCAAAGCAATGCTT
The DNA here is from genome assembly GCF_030445035.2 of Dasypus novemcinctus. Classification (NCBI taxonomy): domain Eukaryota; kingdom Metazoa; phylum Chordata; class Mammalia; order Cingulata; family Dasypodidae; genus Dasypus; species Dasypus novemcinctus. Next base: position 15,430,031 of record NC_080674.1, on the reverse strand, counting down.
TCTCCCTGAAGATTGTTGTGTTCTAGAACTGACTGCTGGCACTTCTTGGTCCTTGCCTTTCACATCCGATGGCAATACACACAGCAGAGTCTTCCTTCGCTTGAAGTTCTTTTGACTCCCAGCTTCAGGCTGCTCCCCAAGGCTTCTCTTCCTTTGTCCAATCTCCTTTCCTTCTAAGGACCTCAGCCACTTTGGGTTAAGGCCCACCCTCCTTCAGTGTGGGCACCTTAACTCACAACATCTTCAAAGGTCCAACTTACAGATGGGTTCACACCCACAGGACCAGGGGTTGGGACCTGAACCTGCCATTTGTGGGGACATGATGCAATCTCTAACAATCTCACATTGGCGGCTGTTTCCAAAGGAGCTCTCCAGAAGCCAGTATTGAAGTATCCCTGGGTAAATAAGATCAGGACAAAGTTTTTTATTCAGATAATTGAGAATGCAGCACCCCAAAGTGAAAGAAAGCAGGCTCCATGTACCTAGAAGCCCAGCTTTAATTACAGCATCTCTGGAGAATATTTTCAGGGAAAACAGTATTTGAATGCTGTAGCCATTTGAAGATTCTGTGGACTCCAGAAAATACTGTCCTTTGGGCTAATCATTCCTGTGTGTGTAACCTGTTGAGGGCGGGGCCTTTTGATTAAATTACTTCACTTAAGGGCCTTTGATTAGACTGCAGGGCCAAGGGCAGGTTTTGATCCTTTTACTGCAGTACTTTTTTAATAACACAGAAGACTAAAAAGACGCTGATACAGTAAAAGCTGCAGAAACAGAGAGGAAATGCCCAGAAGTTGAGCGGGAAGGCCCCAGGAACCAGAAGCTGAGGGAAACCACTGTCTCCAGAAGCTGAAAGCAACAGGGCCCAGAGGAGAGGGCAGAGGGGAGCTGTTGATGCCATTGTGCCTGATGGCCCACAGGGGCAGCTCAGGGAGAAAGCATCCCCTGATGGAGCCTTGAACTAGACAGTTTCACAGCCTAAAAACTGTAAGGTTTTAAGCTAATAAAGCCCCCTTGTAAAAGCCAACCCTCTGCTGATATATTGCCTTGGTAGCCTTTAGCAACCTAACACAAATGTTCAAAAGATTCTCTATCAGCAACTGCACTCGTTTGAGTTTCCTAGACTGCTCAAGCAAACACCATGATAGGGGTTGACTTTAAAAATAGCAATTTAAAAGAAAGCCCAGATCAAGGTCATGCTTTCTTCTCTAAGACTGTGGTTCTCTGGGTTGCCTGTCAGCAATCCTTGGTCCTCATTTGTTTCATGGCAAGGCGAAAGGCAGCATCTCCTGGCCTCTCCCTTCTCTTCCCGGTTCCTCTGAGGTTGAGCTTCTGCTCCGTCTGTGGTTTTCTCAGTCTGGATTTCATTCTTTTGCAAAGGACTCCAGTAGTAGGATTAAGACCCTTCCTGACTGAGGTGGGACACACCTTAAGTCACCTCACAGAAAGGTCCTCCTTACAACATCAAGAAGTCATACTTTGCCAAAGGATGAAAGCTAGCAATCATGGGTAATCTAATCTTTAAAACCAAAACTTCAAATAAAAGGCTCATTGGGCAAACTTGGTTCTTTTTATATTCAGGGCAGCCTCCAGGTGGATGACCTGATGACCTATTAGGAAAGCAGTTCTCTAGTGCAAACCCCAACTTTGAATGCAAGTTGACTCGTGACTGCTTCTTGCTGTTTAACTTGGAGCACATCTCTGAACTTCACATAGGAGGATGTTCCTCACTGGTAAAACGGGATAAAACCTCCCCCACGTCCCATAGCCCATGGGATTGGATCATGATTAAAGGAGGTGATCTAAGAGAACCTGGCCATGCGTTGTCTCATATACTGTTAAAGTCATTTCTAGGAACTCCTATCCCTCATCACTCAAGTTTGAAAACAGCATGATTTGTTTGACTTTCGGTCTACATCATGAGTTTTTTGATATTATAATCTCCGCTCAGCATTGGCCTTAATATACCTAAATCTCCAGAAGGTGCTGAAGGAAGAAAACCAGTGCAAGTGCATTTTTCCCTGCACTTGCTGCCTGGAATGGAAGGCTTGGGGCTCCATTTGTCACCTGTAATGTCGGTCAGCAGGAGTTCTAGAGACCTTCCTGAAGTAACACAGCCTCTCCCTTCACTTGCCCATGGAAACATCCCCAGCCACTGATGGCTAAGTTCCCTTAAATAGGGTCCCCACCCCTTACCCCCATGGGATTATCTCAATTTGGGGTTTCTGGTAAAAGAACACAAAAGGAAGACTTTTCTTCCTGAAGATTTATCAGCAGTCTTTCTATACTATAGGCTTTAAAAACAATTAGCATCACGATCAGAGTCTACCAGAGGAAGCTCTGTGTACACAAGGGGCTCTCCGAGTGGGGTTCCCCCACCCACCTGCCAGCAGCCACAGCATCACCTGGGAGTTTGTTGGAAATGCAAATTCTCAGACCCAGACCCAGACCTGCTGAATCAGAAACTCCATGCATGGGGCAGGCTGTTTTATTGGACAGTTGTCCAGGTGACTCTGATTCAAGGCCAGGCTTGAGACCCTCTGGCTGAGAGGCCAGGCACTAGACCAGCCCCCTGTATTTTACAAAAAGGAAACTGAGTTCCAGAGAGGATAAGGGACTTGTCCAAATTTTCATTTGCTTAGTGGCTGAGGCAAGACTGGATTGGAAAATTGCCTATTCCCTGAATTCTAAGACAGAGTAAAACCTACCCAAAGCTCTTTGTGCTCCAGGCAACTGAAAACACTTCTGTGAGCTAAACATGCAAATCAGAAGCTTTGGAGTTCATTTCTGTCAGTTCAGTGAACAGTGACATCTGTAGGTGAGTAAAATACTCATCCTCAAAGTTCTCCTAAACCCTTAAGTTTTGTAGGAAGTCTTGTTTTCTTAAAAGCACTTTACGGGAAGCAGATGTGGTTCAAGCAGTTGTGCACCTGCCTAACACTTGGCAAGTACTGGGTTCGGTTCTTGGTGCCTCCTAAAGAAGACGAAGTACACAGTGAGCTGACGCGAAGGGCTGGTGTGGCAAGCTGATGCAACAAGATGACACAACGAGACAACACAATGAGGAAACACTACAAGAGCTGCAAAGGCAGGGAGCGGATGTGGCTCAAGCAGTTGGACACCTCTCTCCCATACAGAAGGTCCCAGGTTCAGTTCCTGGTGCCCCGTAAAAAAAAAAGAAGACAAGCAGCTTGACACAGAGAGCAGACAGTGAGTACAAACAAAGAGAGGGTGAAAAAGAGAAGAGAAAAGAAAAAAAAATCCTTTAAAAACACAAACTTTAAGTCCACACCCTTTAAAATTCCAGTTTTTAAAGCATCTGTTTAGAAATGACTAGGCTTTTTCTTGTATCCTCTATGTTATTCTTTGTCCAAACTCAATGTGCAATTCCTAAAGGCAGCAACCACTCCACTTCCCCTTGCTCTAGATATGTCTAACAAGAGAAAGAACATCATTGACGAATGGTGGAAATTTCATAAAGCAAAACAAATTATTTTAATCTAAGAATATATTTGTTGATTGTCACTTTAATGGGCATATTTATTACCTTTAAGTTGAAAACATCCCGTCTACAGAAATACATTTAATTTCCCTAGCTGTCTAACAAATGTGAGATGGTTTGAAATCTTGCCCGATTCAATCCCTGCTTCTTAAATGTAAGCACTAAAAGGTTAATGGCCTAATTTAAAGTCAATGAAAATAACTTAGGTTTACAATTAATTTCTTGCAGTCACTTTGAGATGAAGGCACTTCCTACAGATGCTTTGTTTTTCCTAGTAATCAAGACTGACGAAAGAGTAATTTATAAAAATGTCTGTAACCCAAACTCTATACTTCCTGTTATGGTCTTACCATTATGATATAAAGGAACCAAAGGCATTCTGAATAAAATTTTCCTAATTGTTTGAAAAAATAAAAGGCACCTATAATACAACACCTGGTTTCCAACGAATAAAGAAATATTTAGAAGTCACTAAGCCTAGAAATAAGCAGTAATTCAATATAAAAAATCCCTGTCCCTCCCGGGGATGAGCCTCCCTGGCACCGAGGGATTCCTACCGAGCACCAGCTGATGATGTAACTACCAAAAGACCATGAACAAAGAGGTCAACTCAGACTAGCAGAATATCTCAGCCTACATGTAATAGCAGGTGTTAAAAACTGCTTTTTGACTTTGGATAAAAAAGGCGGAAACGGAAAGGACAAGTGATTTTATATGGCTAAAAGTCTCCAAAGAAGAGTCGGGAGGTCATCAGGGGGTGATGCTTAGGCATGCCTCAGCAGGGTACCAGAGACAGCCAAGGTAGATGGAAACCCAGGTGCTGGTTCTCCTGAGGACTGCAGCGACCCACAGGTTCTAGGGTCAAGGCAGATGGCTCTGGAGTTCAGAGCCATGTCAGTTGGCCCTACTTTGGAGTTTGTGTTCCTGAGTGTGATGGAGTTGGACTCAGATATAACCTTTCTACACATGCCTCTTCTGTTACTTTTACTGGACCTGTGGTTGCGTTTGGGTTGGTGTATACTCAGGAGACCTGAATCTCTGAACTGTACATGTGATGCCAGGCCCTGGGCCTCAGCAGACTTGTAGCTCCTACCCTCTGGTTTGTTGGACTTACCCTGGCCAGCTGACAGGATGGTGAAGAGGGTCAATCACCAACCTGGGAGCCAAGAGTGCCTACAGCTACAAGCAGGAGAATTGCAGTCATCACCCATGTGGAATCTAAATCCCCTCTTGATGTAGAAGCAGACTGGACATAATAATCCCAGGGTCCAACACGCAGTGCTGATGCACGAAAGGAGTGCCGTGCCACGCAGGGGTGTTCCCCACGTAAGGGAACCCCACGCACAAGGAGTGTGCCCCCTAAGGAGAGCCGCCCAGCGTGAAAGAGGGTGCAGCCTGCCCAGGAATGGTGCCGCACACATGGAGAGCTGACACAACAAGATGAAGCAACAAAAAGAAACACAGATTCCAGTGCTGTTGACAACAACAGAAGCAGACAAAGAAGAACACACAGCAAATAGACACAGAGAACAGACAACTGGGGCGGGGGGAAAGGGAGAGAAATAAATACATCTTTAAAAAAAATAAATAAAGCCAGGGTCCACAGGATGGAGGAATAGAGTATGGATTAGAGTGGACTTACTGGTGTACTGCTGGGGAACTACAGTGAATAGTAAGGGAAGAAATTGTAGTAGTGATGTGGAGAGGGTGGCCATGGTGGCTGCTGATGGTAGGGAGAGGGAAGAAGAGATATGGTGCGGGGGCATTTTCAGGGTTTGGAGTTGTCCTAGGTGGTGCTGCAGGGATGGATGCTGGATGTGGTGTGTCCTGTCGTGTCCCACTGGGTGGACTGGGGGAGAGTGTGGATGACAATGTGGACCCCTGTCCATGGGCTGCAGCGGTTCTCCAGAACGTATTTGCCGAGTACAGTGGATGTGCCACAATGATGGAAGAGTTTGTTGATGTGGGAGGGGTGGTGTGTGGGGGGGGGTGGGGGGTATATGGGGACCTCATATTTTTTTTATGTAACATTTAAAAGAAAATAAAGAAGAAGAAAAAATCCCAGTCACTTAAGGTGGGGAAAGTTTTTTTTTTGGTATTTATTTTTTTTAATGTTACATTAAAAAAAATGAGGTCCCCAGATATCCCCCAGCCCTCTCACCCCACTCCTCCCCCCATAACAACAATCTCCTCCATCATCATGAGACATTCATTGCAATTGGTGAATACATCTCTGAGCACCGCTGCACCTCATGATCAATGGTCCACACCATAGCCCACACTCTCCCCCAGTCCACCCAGTGGGCCTTGGCAGGACATACAATGTCTGGTTACTGTCCCCACAGCACCACCTAGGACAACTCCAACCCCCAAAAAGGCCCCCACATCACATCTCTTCCTGGTGGGGAAAGTTTTCATGTCATGGGGGTGCCCGTAGTGAATGAGGCACCAGCATCCCTTAATCTGAAATAGTCTCACATAAAACGAGCCTGCCGGACGCCCCAAGTCTTAAAGGTGTCTGCCTGGCCCTGGCGCAGGTCCATTAGCGAAGCTGCTCGTTGTTCATCATCCCCACCCTAAGACCAGGCGAGGGCACTGCTGCAGCTTCTAGGTGTCAGCACAAGGGGGTCGGAAGTCCCCAGGTGCACCCCTCTCTGTGGAAGGAGTCCCTGGGCCTTTGGGGCCTGGGGCAAACTTCAGGCTGGAGAACTGTGTCCCAAGCTGGGGGCCTTGATGCTGGGGATGTTGTTCTGCTTGTGGAAGTCAGCCATCACCTGATGGGTGTGGCCATGGTCACGGATCAGCAGCTCGACGGGCTGGTGGATGCGCTTCCCGTAGGGGGAAGACATCAGCACCCAAACGGGCTGTCCGTGCTCCTGTGGGGGTTCATCAAGATGCTGCCATCAGCAGGGGTATGCCAAGGCAGCTGCCTGAATCCCACCAAGGGGCGCCAGGTGGACACACCCCTGTACCCCACCATGGTGCACCAGGTGGGTGCCTGCACACCTGCACCCTGCTTAGTTGTGTCATGTGAGTGCCCACGTACCTGCACCCTGCCGTGGTGCACCAGGTGGGTCCACCCTGGTCCCTCACAGGCTACTCTGAAGCCTGTGGGCCCCTTTACCATGCGAGCCTTTGGGCCTCTGCTCAGAACCCACCAGTGTCCCCAGGTCCCTCCGAGGTGACAGCAAAGCTCTTCAAGTGCCTTCAGGCTCTGCGGCGTGAGCCCGCCTCCCTCTGACCACACCTGCATGTCCTGAGTCCCTCTCCCCTCTCCCAGCCACCTCCTGCCTGCCTTTCTTCCCGCCCTGACCCTCCTTCTTGCCCCAAACACACAGGGCTCCTTCCAGCTCCAGCAGTGCGGGGGTTCCCCTCATGAAATCGGCTAGAGGTCTTAAAAGCCAAAACTAAAAAAGGATTTCAGACACCAGAAAGAATTTCTGCCCCTACTTCCATCGCTTCCCCAGGAACTATGGAATTACCAGACTTCACAATCACCTTTATCAGAGTGTCCAGCTTTCAACCTGCCCTTCAGAATTCGAAGTTCCTAGTGCCATGGTCACATGAGCCAATTCCTAAAAGAATCAATATATAAATAATATAAAATAATATATAGGCATATAACATATAAAAGATGTCATATTTATAATAAAATTAATGTATTAACTGTAAACACTATACATTGTCATTAGGAGTGCTCTGGAGAACGCTGACTGATACAGTGGGGAACTGTATAATGAAGGCATCAGGCTGATAATAAAGGAGCCCACGGATCCATCTTTAATCAGCATCAATAAAAGGGGACAACCAGAATGTAAGGTATGAAGCAAAGGAAATAGCACCACCTGTGAAGTATCCGCTGAGAAATTCAACCCAAATCTATGTGAGTCTGCAGATCTAATTTTCAGCTTGATAGGAAAGAGAGAAATAGAAGAGCAAATTAACACCAAATAAAAAATGTGGGGCACTCTATAGAACAACTGATCCAATTTCCCCAATAAACTGGTGATATGAAAACTAGATGAGGGAAAGGTACAGTTATAGAAAAAGAAACTAAACATCTAAACATAACACTTAAAAGTAATGTGTGGCCTTTGGATCCTGATTCAAACAAATCAACAGATAAAAATATACTTTTTGAGATAGCATGGGAAGTTTAGACTATGGACTCTGAAAAATTAGGATTTATAGAGTTCAGAGATTCATATTGTTTTAATCAAACGGCTCTTGTATGCACTAAAACCCTTTAAAACCCTCAAAGTGAATCAAGGAGCACTAAGACGTATACACCTTCAACCCTTGAAACCGTGGAGTAATCTCATACAGCAGGAAGTGGTCTTACAGGATGAGACAGAAATGGGGCCAATTTATCAAAGAAAAGGCTTGCTGTCACACCTAGTTCCAAGTAAATGAAAGTTTTCCTCTTAATAAGGTTATGGAGACAGGTCAAAAGAGAACCAACTTAGTTTTCAGAAGGGGCACAAGAAAACTGTTCACCTTCAGTGAAATAATGCCATAGGCTTTTGTTTTTACCTTATAGAAAGGACATTCTAGGACTGAGGATAAGTACAATTGTGTCAGTTGGGCAGACTCAATCTGTCCAGATATGATTCTTCACCTGAAATAAAAAAGCATCCCAATCAGTTATATTTGAATTTTGGTACATGTAATGAAAAAAATCATGAACACACCACAGGAATTCATTCATTCCAGAAGCGTGATGGACTTTTAAGCGACACTGGAAAATGAACTTGTTAGAATTATGCCCTCTTGCTTGCTTAACCAGTGACATCTCATTTTGGCTTCTACAAGTCCAAGTTCCTAACTTCTGTTATTGGGATTAGTGGAAATCTTTAAGCACAGAGATCCAGCAATGTGACATATCTGAAGTCAAGATGATCAGTGCCATCCTCGCAAAGGATTAGAATTGCTCTCAACCTACAGCATATTCCTCTGCTTCATGATCACCGTATCCCCAGAGAACACAGCAGCATCTGTTTACCCAAAACTGCTTTCCTCCCTCCAGAAGATGCTCTCGCATTCTTTAACCTGGGTTGATAGCCTGCCACTTCAGACATTTTTTGGGATCATTAGGGAAGAGAAACAAAGGCACAGCATCACTCAATGTAAAAGGTCCACAGGCCTCAGAGCATCACAAGTTCCTTTTTCCACTCTCAGAAGTCATAACCAACTCACCTTGCAGCTGCTGAAGAAAATAAGGGATAAATAGTTTTGCCATCAAGTCGACTGAATGGCGTTCAATAAACAAACATGAATGGAGAAATCTCAGTAGGACTTTGGGTGGAAAAGAATTGAAATGTGTGAAGAGAATATTTTCTAGCTTCTTACATAAAGCAGAGGCATTGGGTGGTAAATAACTGAGCTTTCCAAACAGTTCAATTAACACGGAATTCTAATTAAGTGAAAACTTTACTGATTTCCAAGATGCGCGTTGAAAGAATCAGTCTTGTACTGCAGTACTCCATAATTTTGCTGACAACTTCAGGATTCAAAGAATGATAAAGTACAGCTATGTTTTGCTCCAAGGCTTTTGTTAAAAGTCTGTCCATGTGCCCAAAGTAAATGAAACCTCTCAGATTTTACTTAGCTCTTCATTAGTGAAAGTAGAGAAATGCCTAACAGCATATTTACCCAATTTTATAATCAGAGGAAGTGCCTGAGTTTGCTAAAGGACCACTAAGGCCCTGAGCATTTGGCTGATCCTTGTAGGACTCAGTTGGGAATCTACTGACACAGCACAGTTGTTCATCCTATTTAAAAACATCTGGCGATGGTCTGCTTTTTCAGGACATGCCTGGAGTAGTCTATAGAAGGTCACCATATCCTTAGCAATCAATGTTTCCAAATTTTCTTTTTTTTCTTTCCTTTTTTTTAAGATTTGTTTATTTATTTATTTCTCTCCCGTGACCCCCACCCTGGTTGTCTATTCTCTGTGTCTATTTGCTGCGTCCTCTTTCTTTGTCCGCTTCTGTTGTTGTCAGCGGCATGGGAATCTGTGTCTCTTTTTGTTGCATCATCTTGTTATGTCAGTTCTCCCTGTGGGTGGCGCCATTCTTAGGCAGGCTGCACTTTCTTTCATGCTGGGTGGCTCTCCTTACAGGGCGCACTCCATGTGTGTGGGGCTCCCCTACGTGGGTGACAGCCCTGCGTGGCACAGCATACCTTGCATGCATCAGCACTGGGTATGGGGCAGCTCCACACGGTTCAAGGAGGACCGGGGTTTGAACTGCAGACCTCCTATGTAGTAGAAGGACACCCTATCCACTGGGCCAAGTCTGTTTCCCTCCAAATTTTCATCTTGCAGTTGACATAGAATCAATTCTATTGTCACACAACCTGGACCCGGCAGTTTTATCAGACTTTCTACAAGAATACAGAAATTGTGAACTTCCAGGCTACCCTTTCTGAGATTACTCTGGCACTCTGCCACCAGGCTCACTAACAAGCCACTTGAGGATCCCCATGCAACAGGATCAGAGCTTGCAAAGCAGTCACTGAACCAGCGTTTGACAGATGTGAGGGATCTTGTTTGAAATGAAAGCATAAAGCTTTGAAGGCGTTAACCTCTAAGATTTCTTGTGGCATCTTATTGTTGCCATCTTTGTTTTCCACTTTGCATATCCACTGCAAAGCTCTTGCTGCCCCAGTATCAGGCAAAGTGTCTAATGTGCTTATAAAATTTAACACTTCTTTTGATGAAGTGACATTGCTTAGTTTCCTGTAAAATATCTCTTCATCCATGTTGTCAGTATTTTCTTCCAGCCTCATCCAGTCCCATACTTGAGAAAACATTGGCTCACCAACTGGATCGGGGTCATTTCCATTTTCTGAATGGAACTTTATATAACAGGCATGATGGAACCTGACCCTGGAAGGTGTCAACTGTTGTGAAAAGAGCAACGGACACGGATGCACTTTGGCTGCCTTGTGAACATGATTCGCAGCTTGATGTTTCAGACCAGCCACAGCTCTGTGTGGTAGACAATCCAACAAATGACAAATGTTCCTCCACAAGGTGAGTAAAGCCATGCCATGGGATTCTCAATTCCTCTTGATCTATCCCTAAATGAAAACAAAACAAAACATGGTCAAATATATGGAGAACAAGAGTTGCCCAACATCGTCAGTTCTTATGAAACTAATGCAGAGAAACAAAAACAAGCTTAATAATTTTTTCACTAAAATAATTACAGGGAAATCAGATGAGAAACGTGAAGCCCAGTTTATACAGCTAGTTACGAAGTTGATGAGATTTCAACTCACAGTCTAGCTCTTAGCCATGCCTCCTATGTACATACATAACAGGTGGAAGGAAGGAATTGTGTTTGCTCTAAAGTAAATTTACTCACTGCAGTCTTCTTGGATCCACACTTCATAGATTGCTGCCCACACCTGCAGCTCCATCCCTGCCCCAGGCATGGGAGAAAGGGATGTGAAGCTTCATCAGTCTCTCTGGGCAACTACCGTCTAGGCCTGCGCTTGGATTAGTCCACACAACTGTGCCTCTGTCCCTGCCATGGCAAAGGAGAAAGTTGGAAGAAGCTTCATTGGTCCCTGGTGCAATTAGGGAAGGTTGTGCCTCCATAGCAACAATTACATGCTTGGCTCCTACTGCACAACCAGCAAGGGGAAAGGAGAGGAAGCCCTAAACTAAAGAGAAAAACTGCACCCAGAAAAAATACTCTATTAAGTCAGAATGAAGACACCAACAAAAAATTACATTCCACAGCAATTATCAGGAAGCTATGGCCTAGTTAAAGAAACAAGATAAGCCTCCAGATGACATAATGGAGATGAGACAATTAATTACAGATGCTCAAGCAAATCTCCTTAATAAATTCAATGAGATGGCTAAAGAGATTGAGGATATTGACAAGACATTGGATGAGCACAAAGAAGAATTTGAAAGCATACATAGGAAAATAGCGGATCTTACAGGAATGAAAGGTGCAATCAATGATTTAAAAAATATTGGGATCATAGGATAGCAGATTTGAGGAGGCAGAGTAGAGGATCCATGAGTTTGAAGAAATGGCCTCTGAAAGTGAACATAGAAAAGATGAAGAAAAGATTGGAAAAAATTGAATAAGGTCTCAGGGAACTAAATGAGAGCAAAAGGCATGCAAACACACGTGTCTCAGAAGGAGAAGAGAAGGGAAAAGGGGCGGAAGGAATATTTGAAGAAATAATGGTAAAAATTTCCCAACCCTATTGAAGGACATGGATATCCATGTCCAAGAAACACAACGTATTCCCATCTGAAAAATTCCAAATAGCCCAACTCTGAGACACATACTCATCAGAATATCAAATGCCAAAGACAAAGAGAGAATTCTGAGAGCAGCAAGAGAAAAGCAATGCATAACATATAAGGGATGTCCAATAAGATTAATGTGGATTTCTTACCAGAAACCATGGAAGCAAGGAGACAGTGGCCTGATATATTTCAGATACTACAAGAGAAAACCTTCCAGCCAACAATATTATATCCACCAAGACCGTCTTTCAAAACTGAGGGCTAAATTAGAAATATTCACAGATGAACAGAAACAGAGAATTTCTGAGCAAGAAACCAGGATTTCAGGAAATATTAGAGGGTGTGCTAACAGCCTGAAAAGACAGGAGAGAGAGGCCTGGAAGAGAGTCTAGAAATGAAGATTACATCAATAAAAGTAACTAAAAGTGTCAAAAGAGTAGTGAAAATAAAATATGATAGGTAAAACTCAAATCGTCAGGAATAAACTTAACCATTGATGTAAAGCAGTTGTACTCAGAAAACTGCAACTCAATGTTAAAACAAATCATAAAAGCCCTAAATAACTGGAAGAACATTCCATGCTCATGAATTGGAAGACTAAATATCATGAAGATGACAAATCTACTCAAATTGATATACAGATTTAATGCAATCTCATTAAAAATTTCACCAGCAATAAAGGAAAAATTGAAAACAGGATCATAAAATTTATTTGAAAGGGTAAGGAGTCCTGAATAGCCAGAAACATCATAAAAAGGAAAAGTGTACCCTCATCTCCAGGCTTTAAACCATATTACCTAGCTATATTGGTAAAAGGAGCATGCTACTGGCCTAAAGACAGACACAATAGACCAATGGAACCAAACTGATGGTTCAGAAACAGACCCTCACAGGGATGGTCAAGTGATGTTTGACTAGCCTGTCTAACTCACACAGCTCAGGCAGAACAATCCATTCAACAAATGGTGCTGAAAGAATTGGACAGTCATAGCAGAAAGAAGGAACTGGGACCCCTATCTCATACCTTATCCAAAAATTAACTCAAAAATGGATCAATAACCTAAATATAAAAGCAAGAATCATAAAACTTCTAGAAGAAATTATTGGAAAATATCAAGACCGGGTGGTAGGTGTTGGATTCTTAAAGGAGCTAAGAGGAGGACTGAGTGGACTACTGATGTTTGACATACGTAAAAGTTTTAAGTAGCTTTACTGTAAAAGCGTGGAAATGTATAGAGTGGATGGTAACACACAGTGAATAACAGCTAGTTTATAAATGGGAATGTGACTGAAAATCGTTGTCTAGTTATGTAAATGTCAACTGACAGAATGCTAGAGAATAATCTAGGAACTGGCTAGCACACTAAACCAAGAGGTGTACGAGAACTGTGGTTGATGGTACAGATGCAAGAGTGTCCTTTGTTAGCTAGAACAGATGTCGATCACTACCGCAGGGTGTTGGGAATGTGGAGAAGCATGGGAAAAATACAGCTGGCGTGACCTCCGGACTGTGGTTAGTAGTAGTCATAGAACATTCTTGTATCTATGTGAAAGACGTACTGTGTTGATACTGAGGCAGTATGTAAAATGTGAGCCAAATGAACACCATGGACATGGTATCAGTCAGATGGTATTATTTTATCTCTAGCAAATGACAGACTACATTGTGGTGTGTTCATGGAGGTGTGTTGTTTGGGAATTCTGCACATATGCATGATTGTTTTATAGAAGTTACAGCTTCTGTCATAAAAAATATATTTAAAAAGTAATAAAGTGTGAGGTGGGGGAAAAACATACCAAATGCAAGGTAAGGTCTATGATTAGTAGTAAGATTTTGACAATATTCTTTCATAATTTGTAGCAAACGTCTCATGACAATGCAATATGGTGGAGGAGGGTTGATGTATGTGTCCCCTGTATGATGTTATGCATGTTTGCTCAGTAAGTTCACAACTTGTACTATGCACTTAATTTTGTTTATGTGTGTTCATATATAAATGACATAAGGGCAATGGTAATAGCAATGGTTGGGGGGAAAAATACTTTGTTTAGAACATTTTGACAATGCTCTTTAATCACTAGTTAAAAAGGCTTACCAACGATGCAAGTTATTGGTGGTAGGGTGAATTATGATGTTATACATGTTTGTTTTGTAAGTTCACAATTATCATTATACACTTACTGTGTATGTATGTTTATAAATGAGTGATATACGTCAATAAGGTTCTTTTAAAAAATGTACTCAACGAGACCAACGGGTAAAGTTGTAAAACCCCAGATAGGTTAGGCTTAGGGAAAAGGGCCCTAAAGAGTTGGTTTTCCCTCGGAGCTGGGGTTCGGTTAAGATTTTGGAAGGAAAAAGGCCTAGCTTGGCCAGTGGAAGTAGAAAGAAAGGAGCAAAAGGTCAAAGAAGAGGAAGAGGCGACCTCCTACACGCCCCCCTGGGGGCTCGGGGGAATCTGAAGGACAGGGGAAGGAGACCCCGGCGGCCTAGTCCCTCCTCGGCAAGAAAGGAGCCACATCCCGCGGGCCGGCCCCCACGCCGGCGTCCCAGGCACTCGCGCTCGCTGGCGGCAGCGGCGGCGGGAACACGAACCTGGAAGCCTGGGAGGCCCTCTAGGCAGCGCGGCCGTCCGGGGCACCGTGTGAACCGAGAGCACCAGACACCCCCGGGCCTCCCACACCCTGAGTTCCGCTGGGTGCGCCGTGAAGGAGGCGGGGAGGCGGGCGGGACGCCCACTTCCGGTGCTCCGTGATTGGCACCAGCTCCAGGCGGAGTTTCCTATTGGCCACCGCGCTCACCGTCTTATTGGTCGGGGCGCCGAGGTGGCGCGCTTTACCGTTAGTGCAGGCTGCGGGTCCGCGGGCGCGCGTTCCACGGCGTCCCCGGTGGGCCCTGCTCGGGTGAGGGTCCCTCGCGGGCGAGGACTCGGCGCAGGTGAGAGCCTGGACGGCGTTCCCCGGCCTGCGACGCCCGCCCGGCCCGTGCCGGCGGTCCGGGGCCGGGCGAGTAGTCGCCCTCGCCCTGCCCCCCTGCGGGTGCCGCCTCGTCCCTCCCGCGGCCGAGCTGCCCGCTGTGGAGACCGCGCGCGTGCCGGGCTCCCGGAGGCCGGGCCAGGGCGGGGGCGGAGCAGGGCCGAGCCCGCAGGCCGCTCAGGGCCGCGCTCTGGGAGGCTCGCCGGGGCCAATCCCGCTGCCCGCGTCTCGTTTCCCGTGGCCTGCGGTGCGTGGGGCCTCCTGACACACGCGGGGGTCCCAGCCCCTACTCGATCCCCTGGTTGTGGGGATTACCCCCTCAGGCGCCTGCAGTAACCGGGCCTCCCGCAGGAGAGGCAGATGGCTAGTTAGGACAGGGAGCCGTGGCGTGTCCATCACTGCCCTGAACAGAGCCGAGGACGCCCGAATGCGTCTTGAATTCAGATTATTCCTTATAATTTATCTATTCATTCGTTTAACTGAGTCTGCTGCTGCAGTCCATATGGATATTCTGTGATTTCCTCTTTTAATGTGTTGCTTAACAGGATTCTTTTACCTTTTGATTTCGTTGTAGCTTAATTCGTCCTTAGTTGTAGTTTTCCGCTTCAGAGAAGCATAAAGCTCAGTTGTTGATTCCTCAACAGCGAAGATTTTGGTTTAGATTGTCCTAAAATCTTTTCTTACAGATTGAGACTTTTCCAGGTTAGACAGTGAACGGCTATGGAAAAAAGTCCACACGTCTTTTTGCAATCTCTTAAGGGGAAAACATAAATGAATTAATAAACGATTTGAGTGGATTGGATATGTTTTCCCGTATTTGGTATGAATATGTGTATTTTTGGTGTGAAATTAAGTGTATTGCTCAATTAACTTATTCTCTTTAGTACTAGCGTCAGTCACATAGGGACCAATAATCCTATAATTTTAATGGAATTTTTACTTTTACCTGTTTTTCATATTTTTGAAAAAGAGCAAACAAAGATACCTGAGATTTAGTGAGCACTACAATGTCTCAAGCATGGTTTCAAGTGCTTTACATGAATTATATAATTTATCAAGTAAGTAGTATTCCCGTTTTAAGGATGAAGGAGCTGAGGCACAGATAGTTAAGTAGCTTACCCAAAGGTTCAGTTGTGAATAGCAGTGCGTGAATTCAAACCCAAGTGGTCTGACCCTAGGATCTGGGAAGATTCAGTTTCTTCAGGCCAGACACTACGTGTATTTTATGTCCAGCTCCTGCAGAAGTTCCTCTGTGACGGAATATAGGACCCAACTCAATTCCGTGTTCTCCTGTGATCCTTTTTAGCCCTCTGGATTATACTGTTTCAGGCAACGTGGGCTCTAGCCTACGACATTAGAAGGAGTCAAAAGGTAGAATAACACTTCTAGTTTTCCAACTTTGAAGTGTTCCATTAACTTCTCTGCCTTCTGTCATTCGCAGTTCAGATGACTGGTTTTATTTTGGTTTTCTATCTTGCTGAAGATTCCAGAACTGGGTTTTCATTGCTTCCTTTCTACACCAGAGTATCCCATTTGTTCCTCCCTCATTGTCCTGCCATTTTAATCCTTGGCAGTGGGTTTCTGTTCTCTTTGTTTCTGAATTTGCACCCCCCCCCCCCCCCCGCATACCGACTACCCCCAATTTCACAAAATCCCTATGCTTTGTTTTTGTTTTTGTTTTGTTTTGTTTTGTTTTTTTAAAGATTTGTTTATTTATTTAATTCCTCCCCCTCCCCTGGTTGTCTGTTCTTGGTGTCTATTTGCTGCATCTTGTTTCTTTGTCCGCTTCTGTTGTCGTCAGCGGCACGGGAAGTGTGGGCGGCGCCATTCCTGGGCAGGCTGCTCTTTCTTTTCACGCTGGGCAGCTTTCCTCACGGGCGCACTCCTTGCGCGTGGGGCTCCCCCACGCGGGGGAGACCCTTGCGTGGCACGCACTCCTTGCGCGCATCAGCGCTGCGCATGGCCAGCTCCACACGGGTCAAGGAGGCCCGGGGTTTGAACCGCGGACCTCCCATATGGTAGACGGACGCCCTAACCATTGGGCCAAAGTCCGTTTCCCTATGCTTTGTTTTTATTTGTGTTTATTTTGTTTTGGTTTTTACTTTCTTCTGAAAAGACGCCCCCACCTACGCAGCATCTCTTCCCCCTGGCAGCTCACCACAATGCTCAGCGCTGTCATCAAGGCCCCTTAGGTTTATTTGTGTTCTGTGCTTGTTCGTGGTTATTTCTCCCATCTTAGAACCATGCTTAGCATTAGATTTCCCTGGTTATCTCTCATGTGAAAACTGTTCCCCAGACTAGTGCTGTGATGGCCCTGTCAGTGGCCTTGCAGATGAGAGCTCGCGTTCACATTTGGCCCAGGACACAGTGATAGCTGCTTTGTCTCCTTCTGACTTTCCTAAACTGGATGAACGCTTTAGATGGACACTGCAGTGGGGTGCGCCTCTGCTTCTCTAGTAAGGCCCAAGGAGAGAGGGAAATGTTAAATTCCCCTGACCTCCCGATGAGCATAGAGGGAGCAGATGCCCTTTGTTTCATTGGACGGCTCGTTTGAGCAGGGAGTGCAGGGCCACACCCATTTTCCCCTCGTCCCTGCCCTGATGGTCACTTCTGTCTACATCTCCTAACCTGGTTAGGAGGAAATGGAAAGGAAATGCAAGAGAGGAAGCTGAGCATATTGCCTTGCTGACATGGTAAGTCAAAAATACATCTGGCATTCGATCCCTGAAACGCTGCCCTTGTTTTGTCGTATAGTCTAAGAATCAAAACGGCTCCCCTCGTCATCGTTGCTTCCACCACGGGCCCTGGGGACCCACCAGACACAGCCCACAAGTTTGTTACAGAAGTACAGGACAGGACACTGCCAGATGATTTCTTTGCTCCCCTGCAATATGGATTATTGGGTAACATTTCCTGGTCCTGCTTTACTGTATTATTACTAGCTTTAACTCTGGTGTCTGAAAGCATCTTTCAGAACCATGAAATATAGTTGCAGGGGTTTTGTCTTTTTGCTTTTACTTTGAATGTTTGAATAGAAAACAAAATATGGAATTAAGTGCATCTTGTGTGAATGCTCCCCCAATCTTCAGCCCACTCTGTGGAACTCCTTGAGTAGCAGTCTTAACCAAGAGTGCTCATCAAATTCAACCTGGGTCACTTCCAAAATATTAACCACTGAACACCACCTTTTGACTCCTTCTAATGTCGAGTGCCTGAAAGGGTAAGCCTGAATGCTGTGTCTTGGTGAAAAGCTCCTAGGTGACTCTGCAAGGTTCCTTTGTCTAAGAACCATACCTGTAGTGCAGGAGCCTGGCTTGCAATCCTGGCTGCACATTGGGATCCTTGGGGAGTTTTGAGTAAATTCCATTTCCTGGGCCCACCTGCAGTGACTCTGACTGAAGTGTTCTCAGGTAGTGCCCAGAATCAGTTGTTTTGAAAAGCACCCAGGTGAGTCTAATGTCTAGATTAAACTGTGCAGTATTGTTTAAAAATATCAAGATCAAGGATCAGCAGGATAAGTACAGTCAGGTGGGGCCCCATAGGGAGGATACTGGTCTCATATTCCTGGCTTGAGGTCTGTGCCCTTCACCTTCAAGAATCCCCCCACCTATCAGGGGATCTTGCAAGGGTGGAATTTGCCCTAATAAACAGTTGATCAGAAATGTGAGTTTCATGACCCTGACCAAGAACGGTCATGTCTAAACGTAGGGGAATATTTTATAGCATTTACAATTGCTTTACTCAAAGCTTACTAATGGGGAAAGAGTTATAGGAAAATGTTAACCAAAATAAATGGGTTATAAAATACCATTTGTGTGTATGTTAAGATCAGGCTCCATCAAAATGTAACACCAGAATACCAGAATTTTAACAGTCACTCTATTTAGGTAGTAGGCTTATTATAATTTTATGTTTATATCCTTTCTTGTGTTTTCCAGTTTTCATGAGTGAGCATATATTGCTGGAGAATTCCTTCAAAACTTTAATAAAGACAGATGTTTGCAGCCTGCTCACCTGTTCTAGTCAATCCAATCCAAGACCCATAGGTGGGCCCCCCACTTCTCAACCCTTTCTTCATTGGAAAGAACATGGTGATAATTAAACAACCTAGAATTTAAGCTTTTAATTTTAAAATTTCTACAAAGTATAACAACAACTTAGTCTGTTTTCTTGCCGTGAAGTATAGAAACCATTCTTAATTTACTTTAACGGAGAAACATTTGTAGCAACTGATTGTTTATACTGCTGCCACACTTGTATGTTCTAGATCAGGGATCAGCAAATTGTGTCTGCAAAGGGCCAGATAGTGAATGGTTTGGGCACTGCCTGCCGTGTGGTCTCTGTCACCACTGTGTAACTACCATGGGAGCTTGGAGGCACCATGAATAGTACATGAATCAGTTGACTTGGCAGTGTTACAGTAAAACTTTATTTACACAGTGGGTCCAGGGTAGGATTTGCCCCACCGGCTATAGTTTGCAGACCCCTACTCTAACTCAAAAAAGTTAAGAAATGCAGGTACTATGTTTTTTTCAAAACCTACCCAATTCTTTAAGGCTTATGAGATATGAAAAATTTGTAAACAGTTCTCAAAAAGTATTTTTTTATTTCAGTTTGTCTTTTGATTTTATGTCACAAAGTAGAAGGAACATATCTGCATATTTACTATTAAGAAAAAAATTAAGAAAATGGGAACCTATGCATTATTTTTCATTCCATCGATATGTGCATAGAATATTGTTTTAGATATTTATCTGTTCTTTGTATTTTTTAAACTAGTTTATGTGTTCTCTATCTGCATTAAACTTAAAATTTATTGTGCACTAGGAATTTATTTGTGCTCTTTTAGGTCTGGGCGATTCAGAATACACATATTTCTGTAACGGGGGAAAGATGATTGACAGACGACTTCAAGAGCTCGGAGCCCAGCGTTTCTATGACTTGGATGTGCAGATGACTGTGAGGTGAGAACAGTGTGCCTCACAAACACTTATTGTCCTAATAAATGCTTATTTCCACAGCATGGGAGTTAATGAGTTTTGCCTCTTTTTTTTTCATCTCCTGCACTCAAGAAGTTGGGCTAGAGCTTGATTCACCTCTTGATCTGCTTTTGTTTTCAGGTGTCCCTCCTTCAGTATCTGCTACTGGGAGGAACTAGAAAACATGCCTCCATGTAGTTGCGTTTCTTTTGAAGTGTGTATTTGCTACAATTAGCCTTTCCTTTAGGACTTAAGAGTGTACCTGGGTGCCCCATCTCCTGTGCACCCCAGGGAAGACCTGGAGAACAGAGCCGCCCTCGCTGAGAGAGGACGGATCATTGGACTGTGGCCTCAGAGGCCCTCCTTGGTGCTCCGTCCCTCACCATCACAGCGTCCATTTGCCGCCTCAATTTCTGTGTTCCTGACTTCTATTTGATCTTGTTTTTACAACTTGATAAAGTTGCCAAAACTTCACCCTGAGACCTCCGGCTCAGGTCCTCCTCACGTGTTTATTCACAGATCTGACAGGTGCTGCCCTCTGACGCACTTGCCCCTGGCCTTTAACTGTTTTAGCCGGTGACAGCACCCACATCCTCACGATTGTTTTTGTTTTGTTTTCTTACTTGATGCATGTATTAAATGAACTTTCACTCACGAGAGATGTATTTACCAATGACAAGTTTGCTATTGTCTTGCATTTCTACATATTACCACTTTACTTTTGTGTGTCAGAGACACTTGTTATGTTTTCACTCAAGTCATACCAGCATCAAAATCTCCCACATCCAAATCTCCAACTTTGTCCTTTGCCATGTCTTTTATCTTTGAGTCCCTACCCACCAAAGGGTGAGGAGTCAACACTCTGGTGATGGGGCCCAGTCAAAGCCCTAATCATAATTTAATCCTTCCCAGGTACAGACCAGTTTACAAACATAATCCGGTATGTATTTTTGGAATTCATAGCTATATCAACCTGCTACAGAGGATAACGGGTTGGAAAAACACAGGAGTAGTGTAAAATAGAAAAGAGTGTTTCTATTTTACAAATGCAGAGAGTAAATAGTGGAAATGTAAGCTGTTACAGGCGAGCTGATCAATATTTTCCAAACGTCCTGATGCCGAGTTCGATGATAGAGTCGCTCTTCATCCCCTGTCTCCCATGGGTGCTCTGGGGCTGTTTTACCTGCAGTTCCCAGCGTGCAAGGCAGTGGCTTTCACTGGGGTTCAGGGTCAGCATCCCTAGAGCTCGTCCCTGCCCTTCCTGTCCTGGCAAGTGACCTACTTTCTGTCCCTACAGTTTTGCTTTTTTCCAGAATGTCATATAAATGGAATCAGTGCTCAGCCTTTTGAGTCTGGTTTCTTTCACTGAGCATAATGCATTTGCGATTAGTCTGTGTTCTTGCTTGTGTCTGCAGTGTGTTCCTTTTTTATTGATAGGTAGTGTTCCATTGTATATACTATAGTTTCTCTGTTTCCTGATTGAAGGGCACATGCGTTGTTTCTAGTTCCTGATGAGTAAGAGTAAAACCACTATAAACATTCAGGTGCACGCTTTTTCCTTTTCATTTTTCTTGGGTAAATGGCTAGGCATGAGATTGCCGAGTTGTACGTTCAGTGTATTTTTACTTTTATAAGAAATTCCCAAGCTGTTTTCCAAAGTGGCTCTACCATGTTACATTTCCCCCAACAATGTGTAAGAGTTCCAGTTGCTCTATGTACTTGCCAGTAGAGGCATTGCCAGGATTTTTAACCTGAGCTGGTTTTAATTTGCAATTTTATTGTTCTTGTTGGTTTTGTTTCCATTTCCAATGAATGACAAGTGATGTTGAACATCTTTTCATGTTTTGAATTGCCATCTGTGTTTCCTTTGGTGAAATAACAGTTTGGGTCTTTTGACCATTTTATCTCGTGTTGTTTGCTCGTTCAGTTGTAAGAGTACTTTATATATTCGGGATATTGGCCTTTAGTCAGATATGTGTTGTGTAAATATTTTCACCTAGTCTGTGGCTGGTCTTTCCATTCTCTTAAAAGTTTCTTTAGCAGAGCAGAAGTTTCAAATTTTTAATCCAGTTTATCAGCATTTTTCTTTTATAGTCCATTTATTGTTGTGTCTGAGAAATCTTTGCCTAACCAAAGGTCACAAAGATTTTCTACTTTGTTTTCCCCAGAAGTTTGATTGTTTTTGGTTTTCCATTTGTATCTTGATTCAATCTTAGTTAATTCTTGTGTAAGGTGTGAGTGTCGCTCTGGCTTTGTATTTTTTGCATATGTATATTCAGTACTGTTTGTGGTAAAGACTGTGTTTTTTTTCTGTTGAATTAACTTTGCAACTTTGTGAAAAATCAGTCAAATACATTGGCTTATTGCTGATCTCTCTGTTCTGTTCCATTGAAGACTGTTTTGTGTTTCTATTTCCAGATGCTAAAACAAATGCCATGCAGTGGGTTGGCTTAACAGCAGGAATTCAGTGGCTGACAGTTTCAGCGGCTGGGAGCCTGAGACTTCCTTGGCTTTTTCTTTACTATGGCAGTGCTCGTGACGGCATCTTGTCCTTTCTCTTCCAGGTTCGGTCGACTTGCAGCTTCTTCTGTGGCTTCTTTCTCCGTCTCACTTTCCCTCTGCTTAGAAAGGACCCCAGTTAATCCTGGTTGGAGCCCAGCCTGATGGAGTTAGGAGCCTGCTTACCTGAAGAACCATGGAAGAGACCACTCACTAAGGGTCCACACACCAGCATGCCGACCAAGGCCAGAAACATGTCCCCTTGGGATCCACAATTCACTCCACCATACTTTGTCAAAACTGTACTGCCTTGTTCACTCTGAAAAATGAGGCTTAAAATCAGGTAATGTCAGTGTTCCAGCTTTGTTCTTCATTTTCAAAATTGCTTTGGCATCTATTTAATTAATTTTTAATGGATATTTCTCTAGAGTATGTTTCCTTGTATTTTAAGCAGAAATGGACAAAGATTTTTTTTTAATAACTATCATCATTAGTAGTAGTATTCAGAGCTGGCTTTTGCCCTCTTGAAGCATTTAGGACAGTTTGTTTCCTTTGGAAATCTCCTCAGAGATTTTTACCTCATTTTTACTTCTCTTGTTAGTTATACTGTCTTTTTATTTTATTTTTTAATGTTTTTGTTTTGCCCGTACTAGTTATAGTTGTCAGTAGATAGTCTTGAATGAAATTCTCAGACACATCCCCAGATAGAATTGAAGACTGTCTTTTAAAAAGTTTTATTTTTACTGGAGAAGTTGTGATCCTAGCAGCTGTAATGTCTTGCAGTAGTCCCCGTGTGCCTCTAGCAGTACCTCCTTTCTAATTTACTCTCTCTGTTGAGAGTGTAAGATTGTTACCAATACATCTATCTGGAATTACCAGCTGTTCCTAGGCTAATTCCCTGCAGCTGTAGGTGTGAGCTGCAGTAGTGTGGGGCGGCATGGGCTCCTCGGCCGCCTGCTGGCTCAGCTTGCTTGTGCCCTGGGGACCTAGTTTGGCTCAATACTGAACCAGCTGGCTCCAGGTCCTAAGGGCATTGTTGCTGAGTTTTCCGGCCCTGGCTTGGCGGTTCCCACAGCTTGCAATGGGTAGTCCTGGTTTGTGATCCCATTGTGGGCCTTGCGCAGGTGCTCTGCCTCTCCCAGGGCCATGTTGTACCCGTCAGGAAAGGGTTTCAAAAGACTGTAATTCTCTGCTGCATTTAGCATGGCCCTGCTCCAGGACGCTGGGGCCTGCGCTGAGATACTCCCCTTGGGGCTCACCCGCATGGCATCTGCGCCCCATCACTAATCTCTAATAGCATGCGGTCTTCTCTCCTGTGTAGTGCAGGGCGGCAGCAGGACCTTTTAGAGCACCATCACCTGGGCCTGCTCCACTCAAGCAGCCTTTCTGCGCCCAGGTGTGGAACGGGCTGCCCCAGAGCCTGAGGAGGCCCTCCAGACTTGTTTCTGCGTGGAGTGAGATTCAAGACGCAGTACTACATTGTTGACTTGGGGTGGGATGTCCTGCCTACCAGACTACTAGACTTAGGCCCTAAAGGTAGCATGGATGTGGTGGCCACTCAGTCTGCCTCACCGCGGTTTTGTTCCCAACTCCTGGATGCTGGCCTGCGAGCTGCTGCTTGCTCACTGTCTGTTTAATAATGTCACTGATGTAGTGAGCTAGTACACAGTTCTGCTGAATGTCCAGATGTTCTGGATTTATTTAGCCTATCTTATGTAAGAGCAGGTAAGTGCATTATCATAGTCCTGGGGCAGAATTGTGAATGTATGCCCTTGTCTGTTCCAAGTGAATGTGAACGGAATCTAATCTACTTTCGTTGTAAGGATGGCAGAAAGGGTGCACTGGGTAAATCGGTGGCCACATCCCATGGACCTGAGGCCAAGTCAGTCTGCCTTAGCAAAGAAATCACATCTGGAATGGAGGCCACAGTTGGAACTACTAGTTGAGTTTGCAGTAGCTCCTTCCCCAGAATCCATCTGGTATTCACAGAGACCAGATCAGCAAATTAAATGGAGATGTGGTGGAGACTCTCCCCCATAACTTTTAAGTTTTTGAGGATCGTGTTGATTTCTACCATTTTTCCCAGAATGTTACATATATGGTTTTTTAAAAAATTTTCTAACTTGGTGGGAGGAAGAGTTCTGTGAAATTCGAAGGCTTCCTCTTGGACTTCACCACGATGCCTCTACCCACAGGTCAGGAGCTCAGTGTGGGCTGGTACTGACTACTGGGCGTGATGATTCCGATTGTACATTTGAAGGCTCAGGAAATGACCCCTGTGGGGTCTTGGCTTCCGTGGACCTACTGGACTGGACTGGGACAGAACTGCCCTTGCTGCCTGGCTCCAAGTGTTCTTACTCTAGTCGGTGGGCCATGGTGACCCTCTTGGTCCCTGGGTATGAGCATCAGCATGGCCTTCTCTTAACAGTCTTGAAGCATTTGGGCAGCTCTCTTTTCCCTCTGAAGGGACTGGGAATCCTTACTGGATGCAGAGTCCTTCTTCCCTTGGGGCCGCTCTCACCCGCATTCCCTGGACTCTAGGTGTGGAAGCTGGAAAAGAACTGAGATCTTAAACAGGCCACTGCCCTCGGTTTCTGGTCATTCACTCTTCATTTGTCTTCATTTTAAGTGTTGGTCCAGTGTCCTTGTTGGCTGCCCATTTGTTTTTGGCCCTAGAGCCTCTTAGTCCTCTTGGCCATCTCAGTTAATTTAATTCTAAGGGTCATGCCACTCCAGCTCTCCCATCTACCAAGATAATTGAGCCACCTGGTATGCCTGGCTATTTATTGTCACCTGGACTGTGGGGGGCCCCCACTGAACCCCTCAGACTCATGCTGCTGTCCCCAGCTTGGTCTTGGTGGCCTTGGTAACTGCCCTCAGGTGCTGTCACGGAGCATCTCCATCTGCGTCCATTTGGCTTAAGGGGTAAAGGACTCAGGACGTTCAGCTGCAGGGGCCTCTCCCATGTGTCAGGGTCCCCTTCTCTCCCATGTCAGGCTGGTTTTAGCTTTCTCTCCCCTCAGGCTTCAGGAGATGAGAGCCCCATCCTCTGGCCTTCAACTCCAAACTCCCACTCTAGCTTCTTTCTTGGGCCTCTCTGGCACAGTTTTCACAGCCTGGGTTCTGGAAGTCAGGCTATGAGGTGCATCTTAGGGCATCCCTGAGGAATGGAGGGGTGGCGGCACTGTCCACTGTGAGTTGCTGAGCTGTGACGCAGGCTCAGCAAAGTCCCCGCCGTGCCTACGGGGTCTCTGGAGCTATGTGGACCTTCAGAGGCACAGAGGCGCTGCGCCTTTCTGGTCACGGATCTGTGCTTGGACGTGGGCTTCCTCTGAGCAGAGGCGTGAGCTGAGGTGCTGAAAGCTCTCGGGTGCCTTGCACCGAGGGCCACGTCCGGGCAGCGCCCCTGCCTTTGCTGGAGCCTGAAAGCAGGGGGGTGGTGCCTCTCGGTCCTCACCACATTCTACTCTCTGCCCTGACCCCTCTCCCAGCTTCCCACCTAACACTTAGCCAAAGTTAAGTGACTAGCCCCTCTTAGCCTGTAGTTTTCTAGTTTAAAACTTGACAACTAGTTAGGAAAGGGGTGGCATTCTAGTGCAGAATTGGATTTCTTTGCGGTTACCTGAGACCTGTGTTGTCCAGTGTGGGAGCCACAAGACATGTGGAGTAGTTACATTTAAGAGGAAGAAAACTAGATAAGGTAAAAGATTTCAGTTTCCATGACCATCTGTCTAGACACGTTCTAGCCATCTTGAAACATCTGTCCTCTCTTACAGGACACCTTTCCTGAAATATTGACATGAATACCATTTCCTTCTACATAGTTAATTAGAAGACTACTAGGCCTTTTCAGGAAAATGCTAGCTTCTGGTGTTCCCGGTATGTATTCCAGAAATTCCAATGTCTACTAGACAAGTACTTAGAAATATACATAAGCTTCTTTATGGAAGAGTAAGAGTCAGTTTTTGAAAAATAACGTCTATAGTCATTTACCCTAGAGGAGAATGCTTAAATGGCCAGGACATTTTATAAGATCCCATAGGTAAGCCACTTAGTTTAGCACTGGTATAATTTAAAATTTTATTGAGTTATGTGTCACCACATTTGTCTTTCAAGGGGGAAAGCCAAGCATCTGTGACTTCGGTGAATTCAATTTTTCAAGTTCCAATTTCAAAGGCAGTTCAACTCACTACAGATGACGCCATAAAATACACTCTGCTGTTAGAATTGGACATTTCTGTAAGTTCCAGGTGATTTCTCAGCACAGTTGAATTTTCAGGACTGTGCTCTTCTTAAGAAAGAGGCAGGCAGGGTGTGCTCTTACACAGGCGGAAGGACGAGGTCTCTGAGCACATCTGGCCTTGTGGTCCTTGACTGTCAGCTTGCCTTCCCCTCCCTCACGCCTGTTTTCCTTCCACAATGCACAGAGGCACAGGTGAGAGGTGACCCTTGAAGTAATTTAATAGTTGAACAGTGCTGCTGCCTTCCTCATTAAAGCCTGAAAGAACAAAGGGATCAGAACAAACCTTTACATATAAGAGGCCCAGGAAAGCCCTTTATCATCTCAGGTTGACCAGCTTGTTAGAAATAGAGCTGAGACTAGACAGTCATGTCAAGGTTAATTTCTCAGGCTGTGGTTCTCAGATTCCTTTGAGATCAGGGAAGAAATTATGACCTTCACAGAAAAATGTTATGATATTATATAAAACCTTTTGCAAATACTTTTTGAGGCTTATGTACTACCCCTGTGAACTCCCTCCATCCCTTCCTCCCACACATGTCCCCCCATCCGAATCCATGGACCTCAGGTCCAAAACCTGGTGTGTGATCCTGAAACTTCTGTGCTCGAGTGCATCTTCAGTCATTTAGTTCAGGCTATTGTTTGATGTAGGTCCTCAGAGGTCAAGGGGTTGTGCTTTTCAGAGGAGTAAGAGCACATCACGTCTCTCCACTTGGATATAGTTCAACTTCCAAATAGGAAAGGAAACATAACAGTTGTCACAGCTAGTCATTTTTGTTGGTGTTCTAGTGAGTAGTGCCATGTTTGTTTGTTTCCACCTTTTGAATAAGCCATATTATCATATCTTTACACTATAAAAACCACAGCATTTTATATTCTGTGCTGTCATTTGGCAGTTTTGATACAAAGGGCCGGGGTTGACCACTTGCAGAGTCTGCCTCCTCCCTGCGTCCCTGAGCCGCGAACACTGGGGCAGCTCCTTCTCCAGCCCCTGTTTGCTGCAAGTACAGCATTTTATGTTCATGAAGGAAAATCCCTCTTCTCCGTTAAAGGGAGGAAGCAAAGTAAAGAAAATGAAATTGAGAGCCACGCTGATGCCCTTCATTAGTTCTTTTGCTCACGTTTTGTGTGTTTGGGTTTATAAGAACAGGATTTTACATGGATTGTTCAAACTGCTGCTTGCTGGCATACCTTATTCTGTGGAAAATGAGGAAGGTCTTAATTCCCATTCTCTCCAATACACAATTTCATAAAGCAAAGCATTAAATACCTCTCGAATTTCTCTTTAAAAATAGCTCCTAATAAAAATGCATTCATTCGATATGTTGCAGTTATTGGTTTGTTGTTATTGTGGGTAGAATTATTTTATCCCTTTGTCCATGTGTTAACATGTTTATATAATAAAACATGTATACTCCAATTCCTGAGGAATTTTATTTTTGGACTCTGGTTCTTCTCTAGAAAACAGATTTTTTTCCTTTCACGCAGAGATTCCTTCACGTGATGTGTCTTAACAGTGATTCTGCGGTGCAGCACCTGCTCCAGAGACTGCACCTCACAGACAGAAAAGAAGACTATGTCTTCTTGAAATCAAGGAAGACACAAGGAGGAAAGGTGCCACAGTCCTGATGACGTGACTTACTGGACCTGTGGGCTGGAGCTGACCGCAAGCGCGCGCCCCGCGAGCTTGTCCCAGAGGGCCTCTCGGCCGTGTGCGCTGCAGTGCAAGGTGCCTGCCCTTCTGCCCGTGTTGGTGGGCCAGGCCCCCCCAGGCTCTCCCGTGCTTTAGCTTTTGCGTGAATGATACAGCATGAGATGATAGTGGACTTCCTACTTATTGGACACTTTCTGGGCATTAAAAGTTAAACTAACTGTGGTCTTTGGGAAGCAACAGCCTAGAACCATTTTTTAATTGTATTCCTATTATGGCTCATTCTCAGCATACTTCTCAGCACTTATTTAGTATATAACATTAATTGTATTTTTCATAATTAAGGGTTTCTTTTTTAAAACTTAAATTTACATTAATTATTTCATAGAATGAACTTGAATTCACTCAGTTCTTAGTTTACTTTTGAGTTGTGCATTACCGGTTTGAAGGGGCTACTGCCATCCATAGGCTTTGTTCCCTAGTTTTAGATGTCTCCTTTCTTGTCAGTGGCACACTGGATTTGGTAGGTAAGGCTCGTGTGATAGTGCTGTTGAATTTGTAATTATTATCTTTTTGTAAGGTTGCCTCTTGGGTTGTTTTCACTTGGGGGAAATGCTTTGGCTAAATAAGCATTCTAGAAATCATAATTGTATTTTGATAGCACACTAATATAAAATAGTACAGGCGGTTGTGTTTTTTGGAATGCACACTGTTTTCTTCTTTCTTTGTCATGAACTTCTCTCCTGTCTTGACTTGAAAAGGAGCAGGCTTCCGCCAGCATATACCTGAGAGTTCTCTCCAATTCATCCTTACCTGGTGCCTTGAAATACAGCAATTCCTCAAAAGGTATTTTTCTTTGGCCTTCAGGTAATGGTTAAAAACTATGCTTAGGTCTGTATAAGATTTATTCAGGAGGTTTGGTATGTATTTGTCTGTTTGGGCTCAGAAAATGTATTCTTTGCAACATGTTTGCACACTTAGTTCCCAGGCATGTGTGGTATCTTTCTAATTGTCACAGTCAGATATTGTTATATTGTATTTATAATGAGATTTTTACATTTTCTTTTGAAATAGGATTTTTAAGGTAGGACTTGATGTTACCAGTCATTAACTTGATATAAAACATGAAACATGATGAAAATGGCCCTACTTAACTTGTTAGGTTCACCAGCTACACAGTGCCAGTACTTCTTCTAATTCCTGGCAGGAAACTAATAGGAGCTTAGGGCCTAGGTGTGTGTGTGTTTTGTTTTTCATTTTTCTGGTTGTTGCTGTTGTTTTTCCCTCTCTCATTGCCACCTCTTATAAATATTAACATCCCATTTTGGAATAGTATATAGTTATTGCTGAAACAGAATTTTCAACGAGAAATTGAAGGTTTTGGTAGACTCTGTTGCTACTTAGATGAATTTGGAGATAGATCCACTAGATGTCAGTGTTATACAAGGAACTGCTTTATAAAAAAGATGTTATCTCCTCAGAATTCTCTGTGAGGAGAGCTTCTTGATTAAATTCAATAAATTCACAACTTTAGTTCAATTCTATCACTTTTAAAAGATTTTGTGAAGCATAGATAGATATTTCCCCCTGACTGCAAGGATAATATGCTCATTCTAAAATTTTCATAAAACATATGTTTAACTTAGAAAATGAAAGTTCTTTATAATCAAACCTTCAGAATTAACAGTTGAATTTTGTTTTGCTGAGGAAATAATGGGCTACCATACTCCAGCTGTTGTCCTATAATTTGTCTCTTTTAACTTAGAAATGAAATCAAGAGCTCTAGAGAACGAACATGAAAAGGTATTAGAATCCTTTTTAAAGGCTGTTTTGGATGTACTGTAATTAAATGTTGATTTAATCACAGCAGTTGGTTTATTTTCCATTTCTGATTGTTAAAGAAAAGTGTCTAGTTGGACAGTTTTGTGTTTGAAGAATTTTTGTAAGCAAATCCCTTGAAGTAAAATTGCTTCTTAAAAATTGTATTAATTTAGTAAATGTTTGTCAGCTTGTTTTCCAAAAGAGGACAGTCACATTTTTGAGTTTCATAAAATTTCGGTAGTTCCGAAAGTAAAAGATATCTTAAAAGATTTATAAATGCAACACTTTTAGCCTATATTGTAGGACATTTTAGTACTTTAGACTTTGTGATCCCAAGTGATATTGGTAAACCCTTTATTATCTTAGCAAAGGTCTATGCAGATGTCTGGGGCATGCATTCATCCAGCAGCCTTTTCCTGAGTGCTTATTCTCCATTCAGTTCTGACGTAAGCGCTTTGAGGAATCCACACAATCTGTTAGTCTCTGGTGTTTTAGGCAGGGATTCTTCAGACCGCCTCTCGAGCCTTCATGGATACTGTGCCATCCATTTAGTCTCACTGCCCTTGTATCTTTATGTCCAACTTGAAGCTCAGCTTTGCCTTCTGGAAGTCGTGCCTTATTTGGAGGCCCCTGATAGCCTGGGACCCCTGCTGGAGTGGGTAGCCCATCCGCCTGTGAGCCCTTGGGCAGACGTCTTCTTGACCCAAAGCTCACCTGCCACAGGCCTGTTGTAAATGCCTGTAGAAAACACCAGTCAAAATCACCAGCTGAGACAAAAACAGGTGTGTCCAGAAACAGACTCTTGACTTGTAGACTTCTTAAGCACATGTCCTCTGACATACCTGACAAATATTTTAAGGTCATGCTTGTGACTGAGTACTTCACTTTAGTACCTCAGACAGGTGAGCAAAATCAGAAGGAGAAGTGGGATTTTTATGTCCCAGTAGGTGGACATTAAAGCATGTGGTGAATTAGATTCTCTTTTCCTGAGAACACTCCTTGTGACTCTCGCTTTTTCTTGGATAATCTTCCACATCCCCAGGCAGGTAATAACTGACTATGCTAACAGCCCTAACCACGGGGGTGTGGTGGTTTACATCTGCTTCCTTCTTTCTGGCCACAGGCATTTTTGTGAGGCCTCGTGCACTGTCCCAGGATGGTGGTGACACACGAAGTCTTCAGATGCTGTGCGGGAAGCAAGGGGCTGCTGAGTACACCTGCTTTGTGAGAGACACTGGCCTTGGCTTGCTGGGCCTCCTCCACACCTTCCACCTCGTCAGTCCCTGCTTCCTGTGCTGCTGGGTGAGTGGCCTCGGTCTCAGAGTGCACAGATGTGTGGGTAATCTTTCTGTAGTAAAGAGAAGTTGCTGTTCTTTTTTAACCTGTGGAATTTTATACAGCCATAGTGAGAACTTATCAGAATTACATTATGATCAGTAAAGATCTTACATGTTGTCTTCAGGGTGCTGTGACCTCCAGGCTGCCTTCTAGAAGTGAGAGTCCCTCTTCCAAGCTATTTTATGTCCTGATTCTCCCACCAGTGGTCAGTCTCATCTGAGCAGGTGCACTCCATGTGGCATGATGGCATGTTGTGTCTTGCCCTCTCTTCTTCTCTGTCCTCAGGACACAGGTCATCCTGCTCAGGGCTGCTGCTTTAGGAGCTCCATGGTGCAGAGCCACAGCCGGACTGCAGCCTTCATGTATCAAAGCCAGACATTAGTGTTGGCTCTTTAAGCCATTTCAGATTTGGTGGTTGGTTATCACCACAGCAGGAGGTGACTAGTATTCCAGTCTCTTTACCATCCCTAAAATGTTAGAAGGTTTGCTTTCATCCCACTCACTCTGCCCTCTGCCAGGAACTCTATCCCATCAGACACCAGGGCCAGACATCTTCTCCCAGAGCTAAGGTGAGTCAGCAGCTCCATCCCCATGTGCTTTCCTTCAAAGGACTTAGCGCTCCCCACCAGCCTGTTGGCAGGTGTTCTTCCTGCTGGAGTGTAGGGTACATGAAGACGGGGACTTTGCTTTGCTCACTCCTGCCTCCCCCGGGCCACTTCTATCAAGTTGCCTTAGTAAAACTGTTCACAGAGGAGTCAGTTCTACAGGTGAACGCAACATTACAAATGCAGTGTCATTTTAAATAAAGCCTTCATTTAAAAGATACGGTGTTCAATCTGTTGATGAACTTCATACAGCTTTCCCTGAATTAAAGGCTGAAATGTGTAAGATAATTCCACCTTCCAGTGTAGAGTAGAATTCCCCCGTTCTATTTAAAACTGCCATCTGATCTAGACTTTTTGTGTCTCTCCCTATTGTATATTATGGGTCGCTTACTATAGAGTGTTAATCCATGGGCCTGGAAGAAGAATTTGATGATTATTTGTTCAGTGTTCTTCCTCGAAAATAACATGCCTCTCACTTTGGAGATACTTCTGATTTAGATGGAAAAGAAAATTGTGCAAGACAGACTTGTTTAGTTCTGTGTAGTAAAAGACCCGCTTATGGCTTCAATAAGATTTAATGCTGCTATTTGATTGATGATATTTGAAAGAGAATTTGTGCTTTCTGATTTCTTTCACCAAGATAATCTTGCTTATCTGCTTTTGCCTATGTTTTCTTTCAAACTTGTCATCACGATTGCTTTAATATTCCAGATATCCATCTCTCTTGGAGCAACAAATTCTTTTCACTTACCAAATGACACTTCAGTTCCCATTATAATGGTGGGTTCCAGAGCTGGCCTAGCCCCTTTTGGCTCCAAGGACCACAACCTTGTGGTTGTGGGAATGAATAGATAGTAGCCAGTTTTCGTTATTTCTGTGGTACTTCTTAGCATCTTGCCCTTTGGTTGTGAAACTTATTTTTTTTTAATTATCAAATTAAATAGCATAAAATAAATTGTCACCACAGGGAAAAGTAAGTACTATATTAGAGGGACTTTGCTGTGTAGTGTAACTTTCTTTTTAACTGTACCACTTTCATTTTTCATTAATTTTTTTAAATAGTACTGCAGTTTATGGCTTGTGCAGTTGGGGACAAATTTCAGGCATAGCTTCCCATTGTGATGAAGAAAACAATCATAGCAGAGATCTAGTTCCCCAGAATTTTAAAAGTTAAACCCCAACCATCACTAGTTTTAAGAGGATGATATCGATAGGTGTATCTTGGTATCCAAAGATTTTTTAAAAATATGCAGAATCATGCGTCTCTCCAGATTTGTGAAGTGTCAACAGTTTGTATGTACTATTCCCTAGATAGTAGAATAGTGCCCTTTTGGACAAAGTCATTTTTGTTTTTCGATTTTTTAAAAAATTTTTTTAGTTTTTCCTTAGGAAATCAAATGAGTAATGGTAAATGGACATACTCAATGTGTTCATTATTTCAGAAATACTTTTTAAAATAGATTGTTGTTGTTCCACCTTTTAAAGGCCAGGCTCCCTGTACCACATCTCCAATAATAATTGAGAGTTAATTGTATTCATAAAAGTTGCTGCTAACATTATTTAATGTAGCAATTGGCCTAGGTTTCCCAATGTAATGCTTACAGTCTCTTTGGACACATGCCACATGGCCCCCGGCCAGCTCACAGTCCGCCGGGGCTCCTGGAGGTGCTGCCTTAGCTTTGTGTTTGCGGGAGTGGCCACATCACCCTGTGGTAGTGAATGTTAATTGAGTGAATGAACTTCAGCGAGTGCAAGGATGGCTTTTACACACCCTGGGTTTGGTGGTGGTATTTCCTGATGAGAGAGAGACCGGTTTTACATGTTTATATAAAACACCTTTACTGTGTTTTTCTCGTAGAGAAAAACTCCAGGAAGAACATCCTGATGGAAACTTTGGAGCAATGTGGCTGTTCTTTGGCTGCAGCCATAAGAACAGAGATTATTCAGGTATGCCACAGTTGTAGGATTTTAATGCTCAACCACTGAGTGTATAATTTTTAATGTCAGGTGTTTTTTTTTTTTAATTTTTAAAATTATTTTTTAGCAGGTACCAGTTGGAGATCAGATGCGGACCTCAGAGGTAGGAAGTAGGCGCTCAAACCACTGAACTACCTGCTCTCCATCATTCAGGTGCTTTTAGCTTAAGTTACCAACCTGCCAGTGACCCATTCATTATGTATTCTCTTTCAGAGAGGAGCTCAGCCATTTCCCTAAGCGTGGGGTCTTAACTAACCTGAAGGTTTCCTTCTCGAGAGATGTGCCTGTGGGGGAGGATGCCCCAGCCAAGGATGTGCAAGACAACATCCTGCTTCACTGCAAGCAGGTGGTGAGAATCCTCCTCCATGAGAGCGGCTCTATTTACATGTGTGGGTAAGTGGCCATCCTGCGTACAAGCCGGATAGGAGAAGGCAGTGGATGTTTATAAAAGAAACAGAAGTCTCATCATTTGAGAATCTAGGTGTGCAGTGTTGACACATCTGATTCTCAAGTACGGGAATAGAAATGCAGTTGGAAAATGATTCTAACATACATTTCATAGCCAAGAGTTGTCATCATTATGGATATAGTCGGAAAAAGTCGTTGTGTCTGGTTTGATTTTGTTACATATAAGAATTGGTGATATCTGCAGTTGAACTAGGTACAGAAAAAAAGCGTGGTTTTGACTTTGAGAATGTGGATGCTAAGATGCTTTTCCTGTGAGGCAAAATTTGTGGTATCCAAGTTGACATAAGCCAGGAGACATTGAGGCAAGATCCATTAGTGGAATCCATAAATGTCCTAGAAATATGTGCAACATATTTTGGATAAGTCCTATTCTATTGTATTGTTTCCTTATTTGAAAACGACCCCTGACTTGACCTCATGACCCATTTTGACTTCTGAAAAATACAGCCTTGTGTTGATGAAGGGAGTCTGGCCATCACGTTGGTGTATAGTTTCATCTCCTTTTTGAGGAAGCATTTGATCTTCACTTTTCTTTTGTGGGGAACAGTGCCGCCAGTGGGCAGATTGATGCACCACATATCTTAGAGTTGAGAACTTGGGAGTCATCTTAAATGGCCAGGCGCTTAAAGCATTACCCTTGAACCAGCCCCTCACGGTGATGGTGAGAAGATCATATAGGCTCATCTTCTCAGTAAGATTGGAGACTCTGGCAGTGTCGTTAGGACTGGAAGCTGTGAGTAGTTCATCATCTATTTCCCACTTGTCTGCAGTCAGGATTCTGCTTTCCTCCACCTCCCTCTAGTCCAGAAAGAGACAACAGATGCCTAAAACCTGAATGGTCTTGCTTGCTTCCTCACTTGGACCTCAAGTAGTCAGGAGGGAATGTCCGCAGGTTCCCAGCTCCTGGAGTCCACGACCACATGCTGTGCACCACAGCCCTGTCGTTGTCTGCCCCGGATCCCGTCCCCTCTTTGTCTCCTCGACTTTTCGTTGGCAAATTTCTCCTCTTTCTCTTCCATTTTCATATTTCTGTTTCTATTGGATCATTCCCATCAGTATACAAACATGTGGTTAATTATCTATTTAAAGCAAACAAAGAGATTTAAAAAATTTAATACTGATATAGAATAGTCAAGCAGTATCAGAAACCAGCTTGACCCGATCAATGTGTAGAGAACAATATATCAGATAACTGCAGAATAAACCATCTTTTCACACAATGCCATTGAAATTGTATAAAATTACTATATATTTGACCATAATACAAATCTCAATCATTTTAGAGATGAGAATCATGCAGTTTGTTTGATCATTGTGTAATTAAATTAGAATTCAATAACAGGTAACTAAAAATCTCTCCAACTGCTTAGAAACTGCACAACTTTTATACAACCAGTGGGTCAAGGAAGAAATCACCATGAAAATGGGAACACACTTTGAGCTTGTGAAATTTCCCCAGTACCCTAGAGAATTGAATGTATATGTCCACAAAATGAGTTGTACAGGAGCTTTATTTACATAGGTAACCTATAGTTAAAAACAACTCAGATGCCCATCGGTAGGGCAATGGATAAGTAAATAAAACATGGTTTATATATATAATATATATTCTTAGAAACATACTAGGTGAGCAAGAGCCAGTTTTGGAAGGTCCTAAGGCACTTATTAGGGGTTTGGGCTTCCCCCGGAAAGACTGGGGAGACTGAGGCATTAGAAGTGTGGAGCGATGTGGGCAGCTTAGCATCAGAGTGGCCCCGGACTTGGGGGCCTGAGCGGGGATGGGGCAGGGTTGCACAGCTGAGGCTGGTAGGCCTTCGGGGAGTCAAAGGGATTGCTTAGTCACTTCCGGAGGATCTGGGAAACATTCCTGTTTCTTAAACACTGGTACTGGTACTAAACACTGGTACTGTTTTCTTTTTTAGATATGCTAAGAATATGGCCAAGGATGTAAACTCTGAAGGAAATAAGGCATAACCTTCTGATTTTATGAGGCTTTGTGGGTGTTCATTATCCTTTTCTCTAATCTTGTATATTTCATGTATTTTATAAGAGAAACCAATCAAAGAAAATAATGAGACAGAAAACCATACCATGCAAGTACTCTGATATACGTAATCATGTACATGTTGTATCTATCAAGCAAAATAGAAATAAGGTGAAAGCCTTCAAAGGGACAAAGAACAGTGGTCGTTATTGATAGGTATAACAAGAAAGCTTAACCATCAAAAACTTGCACGCACCTACCAGTATTTCTTATGACTTCCAAACTGCTAGACCCAAAAGGAGAAAGTGACAAATCTTTAACCATAATGGGTTGTTGGGATCTGATCCAGGCCAACTCATTATCCACAGTTGTTCTTTCTCTTGGACACTGGTAGATTCCGAGTTTTAGGTTGATATTGGTCTGCTGTTTCCCCACAGTGGTTAATGGTGAAAATAAGTCTCTGTCCAAATTCTGCTATATGTACAGATGTTTATTGAAGATTTGTTATTAGCAGTCAGGTACGAAGCATTGCCCATAGCCCGTTCTGTAAGCTTGATGAAGCCAAGCCCTGTCTTTTGAGGTGGGGCAGCCACCTCTCGCTGGCTCCCCGAGGTGGTTGAGATGGGTCCCAGGCTGATCCTCTTCCTGTCCAGTGGTGGGCACCGTGCTGTTTTAGGGCTAGGCCTCAGGCACCCCTTAGGGGTGTGTGTTGGGGGGAGTGGTGGGTAGGGTGGGGCTCTAAATTGCTCCAGCCAATCTCAGAATCTTGGATGCCACTAGTCTAACTTCAGTTATTCTAACAAGCTGCTGTTGTCCCACTCTTTTCAGGAACATTCATAGTGCTTATTGGTAGAGGCTATTGTTGATTGGTGAAGAAATTAACAGAACAGCTTGAGGTAGCCATCTCTGGAAGATGGATTTCCTGAGTAGATGCTCACTGTACTTAGGGGGTTCCTTATTTTCTGTGTCATAGAAACGTGGTGTGTGTGCTGAGGTATTCTAAGGTGAATGACACCCTAATACTGGGACAGCAAAAGGCTTCTTTA
This sequence comes from Dasypus novemcinctus, assembly GCF_030445035.2. Classification (NCBI taxonomy): domain Eukaryota; kingdom Metazoa; phylum Chordata; class Mammalia; order Cingulata; family Dasypodidae; genus Dasypus; species Dasypus novemcinctus. Next base: position 15,392,667 of record NC_080674.1, on the reverse strand, counting down.
GTCATAAAGTGTCAGAAAAATCAGAGGGAAGATGACAATTTGCATTTCACCCTGAGCAAACTTGCTGTACCCAACGAATGGGGCACCCACGTTGATTTCACATTGCCTTATTTTATGCAATTTACTAGGTAGTTATGACCTAGATCATAATTAATTCTTAAAATGTTTCAAATTGGTTTCAAGTTATCTTTAAATAATGAAAGATGCAAATAAAAACCGTTTTTTATTTGCCATTTGTGACTCTACTTATTCTTTCGTGTAAATACCAATTGCCGTTTGGTGTAATTTTTTAAAATGAAATAATTTATTTATTTTTAATGTTACATTAAAAAATATGAGGTCCCCATACACCCCCCCCACCCCCTCACCCCACTCCTCCCATAACAGCAACCTCCTCCATCATCATGGAACCTTCATTTCACTTGGTGAATACATTTCTAAGCACTGCTGCACCACGTGGTCAGTGGTCCACATTATAGTTTACACTCTCCCCTAGTCCACCCAGTGGGCCTTGGGAAGACATACAATGTACAGAAACTGTCCCTGCAGTACCACCCAGGACACCTCCAAGTCCTGAAAATGCTCCCACATCACATCTCTTCTTCCCATTCCCACCCTCAGTACTACCATGGCCACTTTCTCCATCTCAGTGCTACGTTTACTTCCATTACTAATCACATTAGTTCCAGAAGAGAGTATCAGTAAGTCCACTCTGATCCATACTCTACTCCTCCATTCTGTGGACCCTCGATGGTTACATCCACTCCACCTCTATATCGAGAGGGTGCTTCAGTTCCACTTGGATGATGGAAACAGTTCTCCTGTTTGCAGTTGTAGGCACTCTTGGCTCCCTGGTGTGGTGGTTGACCTTCTTCTCCTCCCTGTTAGCTGGCTGGGGTAAGTCCAAAAAACCACAGGGTAGGAGTTGCAAGACTGTTGAGGCTCCGGGCCTGCCTATCACATTTGTTTGGTATAATTTTTATTCTCCTTGAGGAACTTTTAAGATGTCTTATAGTACAGGTCTACTGGCAAATAAATAGAACTTATTTTCCCTTTATTTTATTTTATTTTTTTCTTCTTTATTTTCTTTTCAATGTTCCTTTCCAAAAATATGAGGTCCCCATATACCCTCCACCCCACCCATGCCACCCCTCCCACATCAACAAACACTTCCATCATTGTGGCACATCTACTGCACCTGGCAAGTACATTCTGGTGAACCACTGTTAAAGATATTTTTGCTGGGTTTAGATCTCACATTGCTGGCTTTGTATTTTTTTCAACTTTTTAAAACTGTCCTTCCATTGACTTCTGGCTTGCATAGTTTCTGATGAGGTATCCAAAATAGTTTTCTTTTTTTCCCCGTTCATAGTATGTATGTCTTTCTCCTTCTGGTTACTTCTAGACTTTTAAAAATTATCACAGATTTCCATTATTTGAATGTAATGGGTTCTGTTACAATTTTTTTTTTATATATACTGTTCAGGGAGTGTTGAGCTCTGTGGATCTATGTCTTTAGAGTGCTTAAGAAATATGAAATTGTTGGCCAGAATATATTTCCTCTGCCTCTCCAATACCTTCTTCTTGAAGTTTATTTTCCATATTAAGTATTTTTTTTCTTTAAAGATTTTATTTATTTATTTCTCTCCCCTTCCCCCCCCACCCCAGTTGTCTGTTCTCTGTGTCTATTTGCTGCATGTTCTTCTTTGTCTGCTTCTGTTGTTGCCAGCGGCACGAGAACCTGTGTTTCTTTTTGTTGCATCATCTTGTTGTGTCAGCTCTCCGTGTGTGTGGCGCCATTTCTGGGCAGGCTGCACTTTCTTTCACGCTGGGCGGCTCTCCTTACGGGGTGCACTCCTTGCGCGTGGGGCTCCCCTATGCGGGGGACACTCCTGCGTTGCATGGCACTCCTGGTGCGCAACAACACTGCCTGTGGGCCAGCTCCACACGCATGGGTCAAGGAGGCCCGGGGTTTGAACCGTGGACCTCCCATGTGGTAGACGGATGCCCTACCCACTGGGCCAAGTCCGCTTCCCCATATTAAATATCTTAATTTCGTGTTCACAGAGGCTCCAATGATTTTTTCCGTCTTTTTTGCCTGTGTGATCTTGAGTTTGAATATTTTCTACGTTTCCATCTTTGATTACTATTTCCTCTTGTGCAGTATCTGATCTGATGTTTCTCCCAATCGATACCTTTTTTATTTCCGATCCTAATATGTTAAAGTTCAATTTCTTTCTATTTTTTAATCCTTCAGTTTTCCAGTTGTTTTGTTCATCTTTTCATTTAATTCTTTGGGTATACTTACAACAGCACGTTTACAGTCTTTGCTAAATTCATCATCTTTGAATTTTCTGTGACTTTCAATTCACAACTTTCTCCTAGTCGTGGTTAATAGATTTTAGTGTTCTTCATATGTCCTATAATATTTAATTGCATATGGACTCTGCCAATATTATGTCATCAAATGCTGAGAGTTTGTTGTCTTGTTTTTAAGCATATTGTGCATACCCACAGTCACATGAGACAGTTTTACAAAACCTCTGAATATTCACAGATATCCTCTGTGAGTTCTCTTTTCCCAGCTATGCATGACTAATACCGGGTCTTTTATTGTAGTGATGTTTATAGAATGTAAACATCCTATTTTAACAACTGTCAGGTGTATAATTCAGTGACATTAATTGCATTCACACTGAGGTCGTACCGTCACCACATCCATATTGGACCTTTCAGCATACCAAAAGGAAAATCTGAACTTAATAAGCCATAATTCTCTATTCTGGTACCACTCACGATCCTGGTAACCTGTAGTCTATTTTCTATCTCCATCCGTTTCCTTTCTTTGTGTATTTCCTCTAAGTGGTAGCCTAAATATCCTTGAATTGCCTTATTCCACTCAAGATGTTGTCTTCAAGGTTCATTCATGTTGTGGAATGTATCACAACTTTATCTTTTATTGACTGGATAATATTCCATTGTATGCATGAAGCCCATTTTTTTCTATCCTTTCATCTGTTTGAGGGTCACTTAGATTCCTCTCTGACTGTTGAGAAATGTTGCCGTGAACAATGATGTATAAATATCTACTTGAGTCCTTGCTTTTGATTTTTGGGAATCTACACGTAGAAGTGGGAATGTTGGTTCATATGTTAATTCTATACATGACTTTCTGGAGTCCCAGGGGATTAATTTTCAAGAGGCTGCGCATGACTAGCAACAAAGCGTGAGGGTTCAAGTTTCTCCACATCTCTGCTAATGCTCATTTGCCATGTGCCTGTTGAGCCCTGAATCTCAGCAGAGTTGACCACATCTACATTCCAGCTCACGGGACTCATGCAGTACAACTAACAAGAAGATCATGATGGACAGTACCCATCCCATGCATTTTTAAAAGTAGGAGCCATCTAGTGAGAGTGAGGGGGGGCCTCCCAGTGGCTGTGAGTGGCATTTCCTTAATGATGATCTCTGTTGAGCATCTATTCATGCGCTGCTTTGACAGTTTTCAGTGGAGAAATGTCTATTTAAGACCATTTCCCATTTTAAGTTGTATTTCTCAATCTTTTCTTGTATAGATGAATGTATTGTTTATGTATTCCTGATATTAATCCCCTTTCAGGTTTAATGTCTCCCATTCTTTAAGAAGTCTTGTCAGTTTCCTGATAATGTCCTTTGATTTTAAAAAGTTGTTTTTAATTCTGGCAAAGTCCATTTTATCTGTTTTTCCTTTTTGGTGTTGTTCCTTTGGGTGTCATGTCTGTGAAATGACTGCCAAGTCCAAGGTCATGAAGGCCCTGGCGACTTACGTGCCCTGGCGACTAACCCTGGATGACCCTGCCCTGGGGAAGGCTGGTCTTGCCAGTTGTGTGGAAGCTGCCCAGGAGGTCCTGGGATCACATCTGGCATTGATGCTCAGAGCTCATCCCAGATGTTGGTTCTATTGCTGGAGAGCAAAACCACAAGTGGGCATGGTCAGGTGGCAGTTCAATCATTAAATTCCTGTACCTTTTGACAGACCAGTGAGGGATAATAGAGAGGCAGTAAGAGATTTGCTTTGTACCTTGCTTTGTACCTAAACAGATAGCAGACAATGTATTAAGACATTGCTTTGGAAATTTTGAAAATGAGTACTTCTCATTTCAATAGAATGACTGTTGTTGGTTACAAATTTATTTAAAGCTCTGCTCAGTTGAAGTCCTGTATAATCAAAACCATAGCTGAGGTAGAAAAGGTGGATTTTTCTGCTTCTTGTCCATGTCCAGTCTGCTCATTCACTCACTGACTGTGGGGACCCATAGATCTGGGGCTCCTCACCAAGGTGGAATTTAAGGTCCCATAAAATGGTAGGATTGGATTAACTGGCCATCGGACTCTCCTGCCCTATTGTCCTTGACCTGGTCCTCTCATTACTGGAACTGAGCTTTCCATCCCTGTTAGCCTGATTACCCAGTGCACATTCCAGGCAATGGGCCTGAAACCCCTTTGAGTTCAGGTGCTTGCTTTTCCCTGTTGCTGAACAGAAACTCTCTGCAACAACCCCTCTTGCCCACATACACTTCCATGGTATCTCTCACCACTCCCATCCTGAACTCTACATTCTGCTGGAAAGACCATCCACCAGCCATTTTCCAAGCTGTGGATCCTGACCCTGCTCTGGACCATATTCCTCACTGTTCCAACAACGCAGATGCTCAGCTATGTGGGACAGCCTCCCTTCCCTCCAGCATGCATGCTGTCCCAGGAGAGAACATTCCATGCTGACTTAAGAAGGACATTGCTATAAAACATTTTTATTGGAAGTTGTGAAGGTTTCTACCCATCCTTGTGATTGCTTGGATGTGTGGAGCGGACCCTGCTGTTGGACTAGTGCATCCATCTCCATCACAGATTCCCTCTTCTTTTCTTCCAATTCCCCTTGGATAGTTGCTCTCCTAAAGGACCATCCACTGTACACTAGGCACAAGTTCAGCCAACACGACGGGTGGACTTGGGTATGAACTCATTCACTGGGATGACCCCTCAGGGACCGTTCATTGTCCTGTAATGACCTTGCCAGTGGGCAGCTCCCATAATTCTGGGACTCTTGTGAAAGCTTTGCACAGAATCCCACATGTACGCACCTCATTTGATTTGACGAAGTCTGATGAAAATTGAGAGGTCCTCTTCTAAGCTCCCAGTCTTAAATGTGGTTACAAATCCATCCTTGATTCTCTGCCCCATCCTTCCTTGCAAACACTTCACATACTCTTGTCCATCAGCTGGGAAGTTCTTTTTTTTTTTTTTTAAAGAGACACAGACCCCTGGTGTCACCAGGAATGCCAGCGGACACATAAGAACACACAGCAAATGGACACACAGAGCAGACAACAGTGGGGGGTGGTAGGGAAGAGAAATAAGTAAAATAAATCTTAAAAGAAATACATTAGAGACACACAGCCAAGTTGAATTGCTTGAAGATAGAATTAGCGATTTCAGGGACAGAACAAAAGGAACTGCAAAAGACAGGAGAACAGAAAGGGACAAGATTGGAAAAAATGAAACAGGGTCTCAGGGAGTTGAATGACAATGCAAAACACACAAACATATAAGTTATCCATGTCCCAGAAGGAGAAGAGAATGGGAAAGGAGCAGAAATATCTGAAGAAATCATGACCAAAAGCTTCCCAACCCTTAAAATGACATAACTGTCAATATCCAAAATAAAAGTGCCCCTTAAAAAAACAAATCCGAATATACCTACTCCAAGACACCTACTATTCAGAATGACAAATATCTGAGATAAAGAGAATTCTGAAAGCAGCAAGAGAAAAGGAAAGTATCACATCGAAGGGAATCTCAGTAAGATTAAATACCAAAGTTTCATCAGAAACCATGGAAGCAAGAAGAAAATGGTTGGAAATATTTAAGGTGCTGGAAGAGAAAAACTGACAGCCAAGAAGTCTGTATCAGGCAAAACTGTCCTTCAAAAATGAGGGTGAGTTTAAAGTCTTCACAGAGAAAGAAAAACTGAGAGAGCACCTTACCAAAAAAGGCTGAGAAAACAGACTTTGAGAAGAGTATAGACATGAAGATTAGGAAGGGTACATTAAAGGTTCAAATAACAGGACATACTAAGATGTGACAACAGAAAGCCAAAGACAAAATGAGCTTCAGGGGGAAAAGGATCTCTGGGGGCTCCCTTCCTTGCTCTATTCCTAGTCCCTAGAACAGTGCCAGGCAGGGGCTTTCAAAACAAATACTTGCTGAATGAAGCCACTAGATGTGGGAGCAGGTCTCCTCCCCACACATGCGGCACCACCCCAGAAAAGCAGCAGGAGAAGACAGAGCCAGCTTTGGAAAATGATATTTGGGTTGCTCTGTTTGCAGTGGCTTCTACAACACAGTGATCATGTCCCCGCAGGGCCCTCCTCAGCCAGCACCGCAGCCTAAGTGGGATATGGGAAAGCCCCCAGTGTCTCAGGATGTGACATGAGAAAACTGAGTTAAAGAAGCTACACAGAAAACTTCAGATGTCAAGTGCATCACCTTCAGCTCAGAGCTGGGCCATGCCCAAGATCCCTTCCCTGGGTGGTGCATTTCCTGCCCATGGCAGCCCAGCCCAGGGAGCAGGGTTTGGGGGCCTGGGTGTCACCCCAAGGCACAATACTGTGTCCTCTTTCCCACAGGCTTGTGGGCACGGGGGGAGGCCAGAGACTCCCTGGAGTTCCCCACCCCAGCACTTTCCTTTCCACCCCACCTGAAGCAGCTGGAGTCACACATTGTAAAACACTAAGGCCAATGGCTTTTCCTTGCCCACACCTAAGAATCCCAGTTTCTTTGGGAGGCCTGTGTCTTCCCCAAAGACTTAGAGTCTCCCCCAGTAGGCTCCCTCTAGACCTATTCTCTAGGATAGGCAGCCCAGTGAGCACCGAACCAAATTGGGCTTTTCCTGCTGAAATCCTCACGAGGAACCAGGTCTCCACCTAAGTGATCCCCATGCTCCTGAATGCCCCCCTGGCCTACTAAGTGGATGGAAATCAGGTGGGCAGTTTTCAGGATGTCACAGGGATGATCGTCACAAGCATGATTATATGGACATATGCTGTCAACAATGCCATAGTCTCTCCTGAACAGACACTGCCAGAAGTGGAAAAGGTGTGTGGGATGAGCACTTGGAAAGAGCAGAAAATGGGAGGGTCCCAGCTACAAAGAGAAGACTAAGAAAAAAGGCAGCTTGTTGTGCTGTGTGCCCTGGTTAGAGTACCAGTCCCTGCTCCCCGACATTCCAGCGACCTCATTACCTCCTTGAGCTGCAGTGTCCGTGCCTGTCAAATAATGAGAAAGGCTCCCTGACCAAGTTCGACTCTGGGCCAGGTCCTAAGATGCTCCACATTCTGAATGCAGCACCCAGGGCAAGGAGATACAAGGAGAGAAGCAGGTCTGTGGAACTCGCCATGCAAATGAAGCCAAAAGGGAGAGGGGATGTCAGGAGCCTGAGCTTCTAGTTTGGGGTGAAGAGAGGTTCTGGACCACAAAGTGAGGATGGTTGCTCAACATTAAATGTAGTTAAGACAATGATTTGCACACCACCACAGGGTAATAATAAATATTAATTTAATACATACTTAAAAAGAAAAAGTAAATATGACAATGAAAAATAAAGAACATAAGGGAAAATGTGATAACGAAGAATAAAATGACCTGTTCAGGAGGGGGAAAGGATGGCTCTTTTTCTTGAGCAGACCCAAGATAGAGACATACCGCTAAGCCCTGGTCTTCTGGCAGGGATTTTTCCTGCTCTTTAGAGGGCTCTCCTGGGAACCGTGATGTGGGAGCCGGGAATGGTCCTGTATCCAGCTCAACCTCTGGCCATGGTGGTATACATGCCAACATCTTGGGTACAGACATGAAGTGAAAACTCAGGGCTGGAGTTCCATGAATGCACCATGATGCTTCTTCAAACTCCAAACCTAGTCTAACATCCAAAAATGGAAGCGGCTCCAGACCATCCTGTGCTGGTGCTGTAGCAGGAGCTGGACCTAGGACAGAGACAGACAATGGAAATGATAGTGTGGTTTGAAGAGGAGAAGGGCTCTCCAGCATGACAGGATTTTGGTGTCATATAGGAGCAGACAATAACCGCAAGCTATATAGATGTAAAAAGCAGAAACCCACCACACCCAACCGAGGGAACTCTTCTATGTAATGGGAGAACTGATGGCCACTCTTGAGGTGCTTTTGCTCTTGGACAACCCCAGATGAGGAAACCTTGCATACATTAACCACCAGTGAATCAGCTCAGGCTCACAGGAACTGACACCCATAAATCTGGACCTCTGGATTGGACTCCATGGATTCCTTCACCTCAGGGTGGGGATGGTACCACCCCTGAAATTCAAAGAAGTCATTTCATACCCATGAAAGTGTTCAGGCCCTGGAGCATCAATGGGTCCTGGCACTGGGCAAAGTTCCCACAAGGATGGTCCACGAAGTTCTGGCATGGATGGTCGAACCCACTGTGAGGAGAGTAGACCGCAGATCAGAGAGGCCTTCCTTTGCCAGCCACATTCCCTTCCAAAGGGAACCGTGTGTTTCAGGACAGGTGCTGTCCATGGCCCTGCCCACCCCATGTCCTGCAGCCAGTCCACAAACACTGTCAGACTGGGCAGTGGCTGACTGTCCCATAGCTGGGGACACAGGACTCTTGTCAGCCATAGAAGGCTTATGTACAGTATTTGAACGTATCTTGCCTTCAATAGGGACCCTTGACTCATTTCTGTCAGTCTTCCCAGACCCCAACAGGGGCAAAAATAGTTTCCAAAAAGACAGGGAAAGATAGCGAGTGATTTAGTCAATGCTCTGCACTGAAAACTACCTGCTCTGAAATGCCTGGTGAATGGGCAACGGCTGCCCCCTTTTCCAGGTCCTAACTGTACCTCAGCCTGAGGCCGAGGGAACAAGACCTGCCCTTTGCAAGCAGGCCTCTGAATCTCCTCCCTTTCCTACTGTTTCTTTCTTACCAGGGACACTGCCTTCCCCCTCCTTGCCTATGCAGCTGAGTTCCCTCAACAGAACCGGCAGGCAGAGTAATTAGCAGTTTGCCCAACACATCTATTCCCTGGGACCATGGATCCTGTTGGAGCGATGGTTCAGATGGGGACAGATCAAACCAAGAAGGGAAATGTCAAATCTTTGTGGTGCATGAATAGGACCTCCACTCCTCCCCTCTACAGCCACTGCACATTTCTGATGCAACTGTGGAGTTTGGAGCCCTTGGTTCTGACCTACGGGACACTCACATTTTTAATGGGTGCAGAGTTTTTTATCTCCATGACAGACCAGGAGGACTTGCACATACCTAGAGAGAGCTGTGATCATCAAACCATCTTCCTGTTGACCCCCATGCTCCTGAGCTCAAGTGTAGCTGCTGACTCCCTAGGGCAGTGCAAGCTCAAGGGGCAGGGAATGGTTCTCCTTCATTCCTCAAACTAAGGTAAATTTGTCAATGTCCCTCCACATATAGGGAGCCACAATCTCTATGTGAATTGAGCTCCATGATCACATTTCCCCATGTCACAGTGGGTCTGGATAACCCTCTGAGAGCCCAGAGAATGCTGCTCTCCTAGGAATTCAGATGGGACTTCTGGGATGCATTCCTCAACATTCTTTCAAAATGGGAAAAAGTCCTGTCCTTACCAAGAGGGTGTTGAAGGCTGTGACAGACGCTCCCCAGCAGAGAGAAGAAAACAATCTGATAAGCCCCTGGGCCTCAATCAGCCCATCAGACCTGGTTGCAACTATCCATAGCTAATGTGCTTAGGTTCTGAATAAGAACCTGTGGTGTGTGCCCCCTCAATCCTACCACCTGACAGACGAGGAGAGATGCGAGAAGGGAACTGACAGACTCAGTGAACAAGAAATGTGGAATGAGTCATGGATGTGGAAGGGGCATGGTTCTCACCTGGTGAGGAGCCTGTGCAGGACGAGTTGTGTGGGCCTCATGGTATGGTCGTGCATTCCAAGCCCAGAGGAGAATGGGAACTCCTCGCCCAGGTGGTCAGGCCCGAGGCTATCTTCGGGCGCCTCTGTGCAGGGGGCAGTGATGACAATCTGCTTCCAGAAGATGTCCTTCTCAGCTCCATCAGGATTGCCCTCCAAGGCTCTAAGAGCTCTGGCCAGGTAAAGGGCAGACCCTAGAAATAGCCATGGAATAGGCAGTTAGCACCAAGATGGTGCCAAAGCCCCCAGGGGCTCCAGCTCTATAGGTGCCTCTTTGCCCTCTGCTGTGTTTGGAGAAGGAGACACCACTGCCCATGGAGCAGGCCATAGAATTGACACTGGAATTTGAAGAGGACGAGGGTTCCCCACCCAAGTATCTTTTCCACGTGTCTTTTAAAGGCAGAAAAGAGCCCCAATTCTATCAGATGCCCAAAACCTAAACCTCCCACATCCAAACCAGGAAACTTTTCTAAGCAGTTGTTCACCTGATTCCTTCTCGGAAGTCTCTCTTACTCCCAGACCATCCCAGCCCTGGAAATCCTGCCTGGGGTAACCTCCCATGCTGTCTGTTCAGGCTGACAGGCATCCACTCCATACGTCCTCACCTCCGGCCTTGGGCTCGCTGCATTCATGGCCCCCAAGTTGGGCATGGGCAGGACATGAGTGCCATTTCAGTGTCACAGAAGTCATCTGCACATACACATAGGACATGGGTCCCTGGAGCATCAGTGCATCCTGGAGATGGGGAAAGTTCCCACGAGGATGGTCCCTGAAGTTCTGGCATGGATGGTCGAAGGCACTGTGAGAGGAGAGTAGACCGCAGATCAGAGAGGCCTTCCGTTGCCAGCCACATTGCCTCTGAAGGGAACGGTGTGCGTGTTTCAGGAGAGTTGCTGTCTATGGCCCTGCCCATCCCATGTCCTGCAGCCAGTCCACAAACACTGTCAGACTGGGCAGTGGCTGACTGTCCCATAGCTGGGGACTCAGGGCTCTTGTCAGCCGTTAGGAGGCTTATGTGTGGTATTTGAGTGTATCTTGCCTACATCAGGGACCTAGATGCATTTCTGTCACTCTTCCCGGCCCCCAACAGAGGAAAATAGTTCCCAGAAAGACAGGGAAAAGCAGCG